>NC_063178.1:2888921-5288921 GCF_023159225.1 Perognathus longimembris pacificus
TCATTACTCGTCTCTTTCCAGTACAGTTGTGTATATTCCAAAGGTCATTTCAACATATTGGCAATTCTTTTTCGTTATTATCCTGCTGCCACTGTTTATTTAAAAATGCAGCTGATGGTTGTACTCATAGAAGACACGCTTGTTCTCTTGATGTTCATGATTACCTTCCCCAGTTAGTTCTCAGCTACCTTGCAAAATAATTTTGGTGTGTGCTGTGGAAAAGGAGAGGTATTTTATCATTCAGTGCTTTGGCATTAGATTATTTCATACACAGAAATATCCGTTTGAAATACCTGCATTTCTTCATTTTGTGATGATGTAATGATGCAAGCAGAAATCAGCTGTGTGTGTCTGATTCTCCATCTTAGCTCTGTATTAGCTTATTGGCCATAACTATGGCTTTGCATACAAACTATACTGTTAAGTCACTGTAGCCATCTGCATACAATAAAATATATCCGATTTAGGGGTCCAAAAGATTTGAGAATTATTGACTTAAGGTCTTTGTCAGTTTGGGAAAAGACTTAGTCATTTTCTTTTCAAATTTTGTTCATCTCCACAAGCTTAGTCCTAATTTATAGGCTTGGCTTTTCTGTATGTAAATCCTTTATATAGTATTCCACATTTCTCCTATGGAATATGAGAAATGTCTTTTGTGAAGTCTTTATTTTTCTCCACACTTCTATTTGAATATGTTTTCCATAACCTCCAGCCATCTCCAATTGCTTGCTCACAGATTTCTTATAAATAATTAAGAATATCTTTCAACTCCAAGAATTCTCTCTGAGTCATTTCATAAATTGTTTAGCCTACCCAAATTCTATGCCTTTTCTCTACTTTCATGACTGTAGTAATGCTAGTTATTGTAAAAAAACAAACAAACAAAAAACTACATGTGATACAGTAACTATTCAGTGAGTTTCTGGTTCTTCAGGGGGATTATGTGATTTCTAAATAGGCAAATTGAAAGTTAGACATAGGTCAGATATATCCATTATTCCATCTTTGTTTGATTTCTTTGAAGGTAGATCGGAAACTAGATGCCAAGCGGATCTACCTCCATCTTGTAACTCCATCTTTTGTGTTGAGCTTCCTCAGTTTTGGTTGAATATAAAAGTTTGGATACTAACAACTACTGAGGTTCTGGTTCATATTGTATTCTTCCAAAGAGGATGTGATAATGGTACTCAAAAATATTTGCAATGAAAATGTTGAATAAATTACTCATGACAAAATAACTTGTGCAACATGTTTGCTGAAGAATTCTAAGATGTCCCCATATGAGTTCAAGGTGGCAATTTTCCATCTTACAGTCATAGGCGGGTGTATGTTTGTATTTGAATTTATATTAAGGTATGAATTAACGAATGTGTTTTTGTTTGAAGCTCAAGTTATGAAGTTCATGTGATATCCGTGAATAAACCATACTTTCTTAAGAAATCAAAGTATTAGCACATTGTTGTATGTGGTTAGTTAAAATTATATTTAAGATCTCTGCGTTTACATTTGGAAGATTTATAGAATTAAGAAATTATCTTGGCGAGTCAATGATTGACTCCATTTGTTTATCAGATTTTGCTACATTTCTATCTCCCCATCTTTTTCAGGAAAATCATCCTATTTATTGGAATTACTTATATTTTCTGTTGTGAATCTCACAGGGATGAGGAGATATAATGCAGACTTTACGTAAGTGCCTATTTCAGCATGGCAGGGCATTGGTTGAATAAGACAGAAATTTGCATTTGCATTATTCAAGGATCATATTGGAGTATAATCATGGGGTTCTGAATTTTAATCATTTACAAAAGCTATTCCTAAAGTAGTTGGCAAACTAACATTCCTGTGATTTATAATTTGAATGTTTTGTTTCCTCAGGCTAAGTATAAATTGATACTAGATCAAAGGGTGTCTGGGCTGTCAGTTAGGTCTGTGTGGAAAATTAGAGAATTATGAAGGTGTAAATAAGAACATTTCAATCTGAATGAGATTATGAGATTGGTGTTGCACTGATAAACCGCAATAATGGCTAGCATCGGACATGCACCAGCCCTCTGAAAGCCTGCTCTGGGCCACAGAACACCTTAGGAAAATCACGTTATTTCATGAACACCAAAAACAATCCAAGACAGAAGCAGACAGGAAAGTCAATAATCTACCACACCTCCAGCTCGCCCCCCCTTTTGAGATAGGGCAGCCCATATGTACTACGATAGGAATACAGGCGTGAGCCATGGCCCCCCCCCCAACCTGATGCATTGTTCCGATTGACAAAAATCTTTTACCTATGAACAACTAAGAAGAGACAGTCACTCATACATGAAACCTCCAGCTGAACGGCAATAAAATTACACACATTGATTTTATAGATGATGGCATATACTAAAGCTGTGGTCTACTTGTTAAATAACTAAATTTGTATCAGGCCACCTCAAAGCCCGGCCTTGTCTCCAGTTATGCTATTGATTCTGCATTTTCAATTCATTTCAAGTAATGAAAACACAGCCTCTAAAGAACTAAGCTGTCTAAATACAGAATTCAAAATATAAATGTTACTTCCTTAAACTTTAGGAGACCTTTTCAATTAAGCTTGGTATTTACAGATGATTGTATTTCACAAGCAGTCGTAATAAATAATATGGAAATCTCAGATACTGTTTACCTACGTTCTCCCAGGAACAATGTCTTGCAAAACTATAAAGCATGAGTGTAACCAAACTACAATGCAATGCACAACATTGCATTTCCAGAGCCGCTCCTCGCTCACCCCTTTCCTTTCTCCCAGATATCCTCCACTTCTGATGATGAACGCAAGCAGAATGTATAGGATATGTAACAGACAGCTTTGCATTTTAATTCACTCAGCATAATTCTCTGAACACAGTGCTACATAATAATTTTTTTACAAAAGAAAAGTCAATATAATAAAACAGCAATTGTACAAATTCAATGATATACTGTGAAATTACTTGAAGCAATAATTGGCAAGATGGAAGGAGACAGAAGCAACTCTCTAATTATGACTAAAGCTTTTAAAACACTATTTTAGTTACTGAAATAACAAAAATGCCAAGAGTTTGAAAAGGAGATTTGCAATGAAGGTACTTGACATATTTAATGTTGTTAGAATGAGCCTTCAACCACTACAGAATGCATTTTCAAGTACATATGGAATACCAAAAAACTAATTATGAGCTATAAAGAAAATAAAAGAAGTTGCAAAAAGCCGAATTACTCAACTATTTCCTCTGACTTCCTTGGAATTCATTTAGGAATTAATCATTAAGAATTAACTACTAGAACATCTCCAAATACACGGAAAATTAGGCAGCCAACAATATAGTTTGTGAACATAGGGATTAGAGAGGAAGAAAATACTTCAAATTTATATGACCTAATTGAGTTTTGAGATTAAGCTAAACGATTAAAAGAAAATTTATGGTGCCAAGTACACAAATTAGAAGAATTGTAAAGCTCAAACCAACCTAGTTTTAACAAAAGTAATTGCCATTAGTTAAAGTCTGGAGAGAAGATAATAATATAGATGTGAATAGAAATTAGTGAAATGTAATTTCTATTACCTGTCAGGTTACTGCTTCTTCCATTGCAAACTCCGAGGCTAATTCTGAAATAGCAATTTTCAGGCATCAGCCTCCATGTAACATAGAACTATAGTTCTGGAATAAAATGAAATCAAGTAAGGCGGTCTTTTCTAGAATTACCGCTGGGATGGGAAGAAGGAACCAAGAGCAGCGTCATGGTGTTGTTGAACCACGGGTGAGTTCCACTGCTGTTTGAGTGGACAAGAACTCGCAGGGGAGAATAGGAGAGAGCAGGGAGCGACTCAGAGAAAGTGCTTTAGAAGTCGATTTAAGGATTCCAGTGAATTGGTTACCAAAGAATTCTTTCCATATGGGTAAAATGAAACCCAGTGGGGCAGATGCAGTATTTCTAAGTAGCTCAAGCTCAAGTCCCCCTTCCCCAAAACTTCCAGAACCAGGTCATTCTTGATTTTCCATCAATAAAAATAGAAAGATCTTTGCCAGCCCCTCCCATCAGAAGAGATACAGCTCACCCACTAGCAGAAATGACAGATTACTCCAAGAAGAAAGTCTGCTTTAGTTTATTTACCCCTTGGGCATATTTTATTTTGTCTTTTATTAGCTTTCTTAGCTCTACCGGGGGGATTTCATTGTTCCATTTCTGTCCATGTTTGAAACCTATTCCAACAAACCTCACCCCTCCATCGCTCTGCCCATTCCCTCTTTCCCATTTCCACAATAATGTTTAACATGTTTCACGGTTCCGGTTTATAATTATAAAGAAGATACTTCAGCAATACTCATCCACTTTCATGCTCCCTGTTAGCCCAACCCCTCTTGCTTGTACCTAGTCTCTGAGAGAGGGTAGTTTCCTCTCCTGGGCAGCCCCCCTCCATCTTCCTGTTGACCAGCGTCGGTCATTGACGTCCTTATGCTGTTCTCATAGATCCTTGCCATTCATTTCAAAATCCTTTACCCTCTGCCTTTCATAAAGACTGCTTAAAATCCGCACAAGTAGAGCTTGCAAATAAGAAGCTATGAGCGTGGAATTGAACCACAAGCTAATTTACTTCCGGCCCAAACAAAGCCAATCCTCTTTCAAAGGAAACAACAAAATCCAGGCCCTCCACAAAACCATAGACAAAGCTGAACATCTTAACACAATTTTTGCCAAGCGTGCACGGAGTCGGGCGTGTGACACACCCTCAAGAGAAAAATCCACCAGCAGACACAGACGCTGAGAGGAAAGCCTGGTGGGGTTCTGCACGTACGGATGCGAGGTGAATGACCACAAACGCGCCCTGGGCTTAAAGGGCGAAACACGAACACACCGCGAAAGCAGAAAATACTTCCTAAAAAAACATCCATCATCCATTCAAGAAAAGCAGAAACTCTCAAATGAAAGTTGGACTTAGTGAAATTAATAGTATATTTGGAGTAACCCTTAAAAAGATACTCTAATACGAATATAACATAAAATATGAAAATGGAAAATACCCAAAGGAAGCATAAAAGAATAAAGCTCTGAGGATGTTGATTGTTCGCAGTGATTTCATATCAAGCAGTTAATGTCACTAACATGTGAGTTTTAAGGAGTGAAAAATACACTGAAATAAAGATGGATGAAATCTATCTGTCAAGGAACACCAAGTAGAATGAATTCAAAGCAAATCACAACGAAGTACATTATAATCAAGTTGTAAACACAATCTGAACATGTGGCACGCAACCAAGATAGCCCACGGCTGCATTCTCAGCTCTGTGGAGGCTGAGGAGGGAGGATCACGAGTTTGAGGTGGTCCTGAGTTACATCTTAATAAGGTCCAGATCAGGCTGGGATCATACCACGAGAGCCTGTCTCAAAAATAAAACCAGAACAAAACAAAAATGCTTAAAAGCAACGGGGAATGTAACAGTTGCTGAAAAGAAGCCACCTAGGAAGACATGAGAATAACAATAGTCTTCAAAAGGAAATACAGCAAGGCCGAATTTTATGGAACAATATTTTTAAGATGTCAGAAAGAAGACTTGTTACCTTGAAATTCTATATGAAAGAATGCATCCTTCAAAGCGAACAGTGAAATAAAGACATTTTTATTCAAACAAAAGTTTGCATGAAACTTTTAGACTGAGTCATCAGTCAATCAGAAGGGCAAGAAATGAAACGGAGTTGGTTTTCTTTTTTTTAAGGGAAAAAAGGAAGATTGAGTAGCACATTGTATTTGCAAAATACTGAAGGCATTGAATATTGCAAATTCTAGTCAGATTAAAATGATTCCATTTAAACTCACTTTTTTTGTTGTTTTTTAACTGGTTTGAACTGGAGTCTTTAGGGTTGGCTCGTTATCCTTGAGCCATGGTTCCAGTCCAAGCTATTGATGGTTATTTTGGAGATGGCATTTTATGGACATTTTCTGCCCAGACGGGATTCAAACTGTGGTCCTCTCGACCAAAGATCAGTGCCTGATGGACCATACTTGAAAAGTTTAAGGTTGTCCTTGAAGATGCAACTTATGAGCACCTGGATTTTAGATAGTAGCCTACATAGAAAGATGCGGCCACAGGTTTGGCTGGGAGCATAAATGAATTTTTTAATGTGAGAGGATAGGAAGGGTTAGATAGTCCAAAGCTATCCATCACCATATAGTCCAGCTGCCCATGGTCCTGGAGAGCTGGCTCCATCCCTCAGGTAGAGATGCAGACTGGCCTGCATGCTAAAGCAGACTTCACTGTGGGGACTGCATTCATCCATACACTAAGCAGATGCCATGCTCTGCGCTTTCAAACCTCAAAGGATCACGTGATTCCCCCACCTCCACTTTGTTCCACAAGACGCTGGAGGGCGAACAGAACAGCTGCCCCTGGCGGCTTTCTTTAAGATGGCAGTTTCCTTGGGGAGAATCATGGTTTTTATTTGACGCTCTTATGTTGGCGAGTAAGTTTGGTAAGACCAGAGCTGATCACTAGAACATAGAGACAAGAATTATTTGTAGAAACATACCCTTAGTGAACCCAGCAGACCTGTTTGTTGTACTAAAGAATGACTTTAAAGACTAAGTGAAAACGTTTTGAAATGTTATTTTCGATGCTAAACTTTAAACGTTCACTTCCTGTGTAATAAGACAGTTCTGTATTGTACTTCACATCACTTGAAGGACTCTTTAGCAAGCAGGTTGTTCGGTGACAAATTGGTTTGTCCTGAACACAATGATCGTTTAAGACCCATCCTTTTCTTTCTTTCTTTCTTTTTTTAAACCTAAGGCAATCATTAAAAACAATTCCCTCTTCAATTCGCTTTTGTGACTACCTTCCCTGAACTACTTCGTCACCCAAAGACAGCTTAATGCACCTTGAATTTCGCAATTCAAGTGAAGAATGCAACCACAGGCAGCTGCTTGAACATCACAATTCTTCTTCCAACACAAGAGAGACGGCACCGACAATCATCTGCGACGGGCATTTTTTGAGTTCTAGCCACCTTTTCAAAAATTCCTGAGAAGCAGCCATAACGGTACTCAGAATGATATTTTCTCTCATTAAAATATCCCAGGTAAAAATTTAAGAAACCAAACATTTGGTGGAAGGAGGCTAGAGGGCACTGTGACTGCTGTGTGCCGTCTCTTCGCTGAATGTGTTTAGATGGAGAAGCTGTACTTTGCCCCCAAGAAGGAAAGGAACTATCACCCTGAAGTAATTCTCTTCCCTACGACCACCACCACCACCACCACCAAAATAACAATCTTCCTCTTTATAGAACAGACAATATGAAGCGCATCGTCAGTGCGTGAGAAGGAATTTCAAGGTGCAAGAAGCCTTCTCTAAACGTAGGACTTTGAGAAGATTAAAACATGAGACAACTTTAAAAAAAAAATAGTAAAACACGAAGGCTAACTCAAAGGTGAACATAATAAACACCCGGGAACGGGTACTTGAAAAGGGGGTGGATGGGGCCAAGGGGAGAGAGGTAGATAAATGAAGAGAAGGAAGGAGGAGAATGCAGCTAAAAAGTCAATATCTGTCCTACAAAATTAAGAACACGCAGGGAAGGGGTTGGGGAGGGATGCGCGAGAATGCGGACGGGAACGATACCGATCGAGACACACTGCGTTCGTAAACCGCTTTGTTGAACGGCAGCTCTACTGTCCATCTACTTAAAAGATAATTAAATATCTTTAAATTGTTTTTATTGTAAAGGTGATGCACATACGTCAGGTAATGAGTGCATTTCTTTTTGAAGCGTCCCCCTCCCTCACTTTTTAAAGCGTCCCCCTCCCTCACCTTTTAAAAAGTAAAACTGAAAAGCAAAAAAATAAAATAAAATAAAATAAAATAAAATATATATATATATATATAAATATAAACACGAATGATGAATCCGATACATCAATCAGGAGTATAGTGTTTTCTTCATCTGTCATGCTGAATGTGGGAACCACAGGTTACTTTTGGCCCTTCCGTTTACATCTGTTATGAATATGCTCTCCAAGAACCACTGGAATCACAGCGACAGACATGAAAATAAAGAGCTGTCTCAGCAAGGTGAAACTGGCTTCTCTCCACCCAGCAAACCTGCAGAGTACTTATTCCTGATGCCGCAGGCCCCGCCTCCCCCCCCACCCGCTCTGATTGGATGAGCTCAGGCTCACCGTTATCTCCCCATTGGCTAGTTGGAACAGGGTCAAATGTTTACATAGGTGTCTTTGAAATAAGAAAAAGGAATCTGAAAATGTGCCCACATCCTCTGCTCTATCTGGAACAGGCTGTCTGGGGCCTGTGGCAATTCCATCTTGGAAAGAAACCAGTTTTAGACAAAACCTTACATTTTAAAAATCCTTTTTCTTTTTTTTTTTTTTTTAACCCCAAGGCAGTTCCTCGGTTTCTTTAACAAGCACCAAGCCACCAGGCCAAAGCAGGGTAGAAAAGACAGTTTCCCCTCACATTTAATTATAACCTTTCAATTCAGCAGTCAGAATTGTCTAGTAAGTTCTGAATAGCTACCTTATTCAGCTGCGGCTACTGTATTCAATAGGTTATAGATATTAGAACATTCCATCATTGCAGAAAAGTTTATTGGTGAGCACTCTCCCCAAACTTCCCTGACCCAATGGCCGACAGCACCACTGGCTTCGAGTCTGTCTCCTAGGCACACATCTAGACTGAAAAAAATGGAGCTATTCTTTTGCTCCCACTTTACCACTGGTTGAAAGAGCCCCTTGATGCTTTTGTTAACTTGCAGTTAACAAGAATGTGTGCTAGACTAAAAGTGTACTCTTTCTAGGCTGAAAACCAGCATGTGAAAATGGATAAAAAAAAAACAAAAACCAACGAGGAATGGAATGCCTAAACTCAGGGATGCGGGGCTCCTAACACAGAGGTCTCTTTCTTCCCTCTTGTCCTGTGTCCCTTAACCACTCGTGCTCCAGTTCTACCAGATGAAATCTTTATACACTGGCCCCCTTTCCTGGCCCACCACCTGCCTTGGCTGACCCCTCGCCCTACCAAAGACTGAGACTCTGGTGCACTTAGCAATTCAACAAGGGCTGTAATCACACACTCCAACATCACCACAGGGATTTTCCTCCAACTATGCTTTCTCCAGTCAGCATTCTCCCTTGCCAGGAAACCTGCTTGTTTACTGAATTCTTTGCCCTAACTCCTCCTTCCTGTGACTCAAGTATTTCGTGATATCAAAATGGGTGATTTAAAAAAAAAAATCTAGCCTGCAAATTTAAAGTTGGGAATTGTGGCATCTTTCTGTACACACTTTGAAGAATAAGGGGAAGGTTTAGGCAAGCATTCCTCTTACAGTTTTGAACAAAATGTTCTTAGTAAATAGACACATCCTTATATATCTTATATAAAACCTTACCCTTTCATAGAGTTTATCCCTATCTCCATGGACGTAAATCCAACAGTTGTGAACCGTGTGTTCAGCCACTGGGAATGTAACTCATGACTCTCCCTGAACTCGTGTGCCCACAGATAACAGCCACACCCCGTGCGCGTGGTTATTTCTCCTAAACACGAACATCTGTGAAGCGATTAAGTTTATCTATCCAGTATAGTAACAACAATAATAACCAATCATTCAATAGGACAAATTGACAACATATTGCAATAAAAGTTCTCATTTCCCTCTGAATTTCCCATTGAGTCATTGCAGTCGGACACGGGCAGTTGAAACTACCAAAAGGAAAAGAAATCTCACAAGAAGGGACGACTGGATCCAGTTCTTAGGCTTTCTGGTGGGGAAAATTGCTTTTGTTAACTACATCTACTTGATCTTAGAGGTGATTTTTAAATGGCTTTCCTGTTTAGGCTTGAATTAAATATCCTCATCATGCATATGATGGGGGAAATTCTTGCTTTCTACAGCATAGTTAGTAGAGTTTTCTGTGACTCCAAATGCTCTTACATAATCTTGTGAAAATACTGGGTCTCAACTCCTGTGTTTTCTCCGTGAGAACAGGATAATAGATCTGGAAACGACAATAATGCTGAGTTCTGCTATGGAAGCTGCCAAGGCTCGCTTTATTTCAGAATTCTTCCTCATCACACAGAGTTCTTCACAGGGTGAGCCACCTGGCAGTTTCTCTGAAATTCTCCCTGGGATGATGGCGGAAAGTAAGGATTCAGCCAGTTCTCAGAGAACACAAAAGAGAAATGTCTAGATGGCCCTGGCAGCGCGTCTCATCAAGGCTGAGAATCTCTGCCTCTGTGCCCCAAGGACATTATCACCGGAATTTGATCTGTCTGTCCAGGGACAACTGACTGAGTTTACTAATTCTGCGTTTGTTAACTGAAATGTACTAATCACCATCACCTGCAAAATTAAAAATGGACTAAAGCTCCAGTATATACTGATCTGCTAAAACAAAATACTGATATTAGTAAATATATAGGTATATAAAGGTGTGATATGTACAGCACTACAGTGATGAAAATAGGAAAATTACTGCATCGTTTTTAGGTGAATTCTTACCCCCCAAAATAACAAAAGTAACATGACTTTTTCCGAAGTTCAAAAGCAATATAATGTTTACATTGTAATACTTATTGTACTTGGCTAAGTTATCTCCAGGAATTTTATCCTTTCTTCATTCAGTATGTCTTAGTATACAGTAGTGCCTACTCTTATGGATAAAGAACAATGAAACAGAATTCCAGCTCTAGAAAATGTCAGAAACGAGGATAGAAGACAGGACGCTAAATCATACTAAATCTTTCTACCTTTTTGAGGAAAACATATACTGTAATGTAATGTGATTTTCTTTCGTTTTATCTAGTTGTATCTGTTGTTTGATATGCCATAGTTCTTGGTTACTTAGGTTTTGAAGATACCCATCCTACCAGGAATGCATGCCTATGTTTTTATACATTTTCCTAATTGTTTGAAAAATAATACGGCATTTCTTTTCCAAAGCAGGGTATTTTTTTTTAATCTCATGTAATGTATAACTTAGCTAGCTGAACCTCACAGGACTATAAAACTTGACAGTAACCTTACACAATTGACTTTTTTTTTTTCATAAGCAACCAAAACCCGTTAAAATATGCATCCGCGTGTTTGGAGTGTAGACGCGTGACTAGTGACTCCAGAACCACAGTTCCTAACGGAAGAGCCATCTGAGTTCTCTCAACTCTTCCTCCTGGCTTCCGTGGTGAGGATGCGTTTGAACTGAGGCAGTTGGTTCTACCTTCCTGCTTCGATGGCGGTCATGTTAACTCGGGAGCATCTTGTGCTGTCGCCTTCTCTTCTTCTTGGGAATAATTTGCTTGTGCTTATTAAGGTATCACACTGGCGTTGCGATCTTGTAAGTTAGGTAATGAATACATGTCTATTTCTTTTTCCGGACGGTTCATCTCTTCCTTCGCTTTCCCTGCTTCCCCCTCCTTTCCCTACCCACGTGTCACCCAGGTCATTTTCCCACACGGTGTACACTGAGTGGCGGCGTGACTGCATTTGTTCACCTTTTCCCCGCTCTCAGTTTCTATCTTAGAGAGGTCAGACCTCCAGTGCTCTCCAGGGCTCTTTCTAGAACGGCCCACCTTCCCCCATTTGTATTCTCCCACTTGCTCGTGGCGCTCAGTCGCCTAGAGGTGACTTTGCAGAACACCAAGCACATTGTGGTCTCGAAACTCCTGCCCTCGCTCTGTGCCCTGCTCCTCAGACCCAGGAAACCCCACTACTACCCTCAGGGGGGTCTCTGTCGTCCGGCTCCACTTCAAGAGGGGCTTTGTGACCGGCCATCACCTTAGGCCCTTCCATTCCATTCCATGCTTCCCTCTCACCCCTTTTATCATCATCCTAACCCTAGCATGGCACTAATGTCATGTTGGGGAATGATTTATCTTGTCCTCCAGAATACATGGTCAGTGAGGGGAGGACTGGGTATCTTCACTGCTGTATCTTTAGCAATTATCGTTGTCCCCGAACACAGAGCTCTGTGGCTAAAAGAGACCCGAGTTCTTGATTGAGGTTAAGAGATGACAAATGGGAGGAAGAGCTAGCAAAAGGGATGAGGAAGATAACAAAAAGACAAAGAGAAGGTTTTACTCCACAAGAGTTAATTTGAAGTTTTCCTTAGGGTTCCTTGGTTATTTAGTTATCTCTAACAGGACAACGTTTAATCTAATTGGTTTCTTCTACATGAAAATCTTTGCTGTAGCTAGTCCTTTGTCACTGGCTGTCATTGCATGCCTGATCTCTAATGCTGAATAGAAGACATAAAAGTATTCTGACCTATTTGAAGGTTATGGAATTTGAAACATCGTTTTTATAATTTATAGCTTAATCCCTTTGGAAAAAGTTGTGTTTTGTCTACCATCTGTCATTTCCACAGTGAAACATGACCAATTGAACCTATCTTATTTGAACCGAGACCACTCCAAATCAAAAATTTAAAGAGGAAATCAGGAGGCTGCGCGTGTAGACCCTGCGGTGGGTTAAACCTACACTTGGCGAGGAAGTTCTTCTCAACTCTTATCATATTGAATGCTCCCTTTGGCCAAAAGAACGTGTAACAGAATATGCAAATGCTTCCCTAAATAAATGTTTGTTTTCAATCTGTAACTATGGCACAGACTCAGAAGAAATGATCTCTAATGACAATAGTGCATGCGGCCACAGAAGCTAAGACTACGGATTCACCAGCCATGAACGCATTGTAATGGGGAAGGCTTTGCTGCCTCAGTAACTGGGGAAGATCTTTGGAATCCATGCAGAGGTTTTTCCCGGGTGAGGAACATTCCCAGTGAATCTCGGAATGAAGCGAAGTACATTATTTTCTCAATATTAATGGTGTTTGCATTCTTGGGAAGTTCACAGGGCATTCATCCATGTACAAAGGCAGTCTGTTCATGGATAGAAGGGAGTTTCTTTCCTTCCTTCCTTCCTTCCTTCCTTCCTTCCTTCCTTCCTTCCTTCCTTCCTTCCTTCCTTCCTTCCTCCCTTCCTCCCTTCCTCCCTTCCTCCCTCCTCCCTCCCTCCCTCCCTCCCTCCCTCCCTCCCTCCCTCCCTTCCTTCCTTCCTTCTTTCCTTCCTTCCTTCCTTCTTTCCTTCCTTCCTTTTGTGCCAGTCCTGGTGCTTGAACTCAGGGCCTGGGCGCTGTCCCTGAGCTTCTTTGTGCTCAAGGCTAGCACTCTACCCCTTGAGCCACCGTGTTACTTCTGGCTTTTTCTGCGTGGTTTATTGGAGATAAAAGTCTCCTGCACTTTCCTGCCCAGGCTGGCTGAGGGGAGTTATTTCCGAGCTCGGATAATAATAAGCAACGTTTCACCTGAGTGACATTCTCAGATGAGATAAGGCACCGGGTGCTATTTAGCCGAGCGGAGCTGTCACAGGCCCGGCAGGAGAACCCAGCGCTGGCTGTCAGCCACCAAGCGCCAGCAGCGTGCTTTCATCCCGGTCACAACCTGAAGTGCCCTCGGAAGCGGGCCAGCCGCCTCTGCAGAGGACGGCACGGCAACCGGCCTCCATCCCAGCAAGAAGACAGCATGGACCGCATCCCAGAGAACCTTTCCTTCTAGGTGACTCCTGCCTCCGAGGGCATTCACACAACGAAGACTCGCGTGCATTCATTTGCATTGCCCGCTACGGAGTCGATATTCACTAGTAGGTACTTTGACTCTATTATTCTACTCCATAAGAATTCATAAAAAAAGAATAACGAAGGGAGTATCTAAATACAGTCACGAAAATAAGATGTTTCTTGTCTTAACAAGAATCATAGTTCAAGAAGTTAAAGGCATGAGCGGTCAATAACTGTTATGCAAAGCTCTCAGAGTTTTGGATGAGGCTGGGCATAGTGGTTCACACCTGAGTGACATCTCAGCTGCTCAGAGAGTCGAGATAGAAGGAGCTTTGTTTTGAGTGCAGCCCAGAGCCCCCCCTGCTAGTCAGGAAGCAAAGAGGAATGCAGGAAGATTTCACAGTCCAAGACATATCCAAGGGAAAAGGCAGAACTATTTTTACGTATGCAAAAAGAAATAACTAAAGCAAAAAGAACAAGGCCGGAGACATGGTTCAACTGGTAGAGGGCCTGCCCAAGCAAGCAAATCTCTTGTAATTCTTACTAAAATGTCATCAGGTTTTCTTACCTATGTATAGTGTATGCCACGTCACTGGGGCAAGGGAAAGGAAATACAACAGTCAAATTTGTTTGGAAGTATAAAAATAAAGAGGTAACAACCAGTCTAGCTGATTTTAAATATTATGTGACTAAGGCCATGCAGACATTGTGGGATATTAGCAGTGACTGGAAGAGGAGTAAGTGGTAGAGAGTGTTTCACAATGGAGAATCTAGAGACACAAAGACACAAATATGCCCAGGGCTAATTGAGAAAAGTGCAAAAGCAATTCAGAGGAAGAAAAGAACATTTGTAGGCAAAGACTTGAACTTTTATCTGATTCACATCTTACATAAAAATTAGCTCAAAATGTGTCAGAGACACAAATATAAATCATGTAAGAATAAGTATATTTAAATAAAATAGCAATATGAATAGGTACATTTGAATGATTAAGTATAATGCATAATTGAATAAGTAAGTATAATGTACAAACAGGTATATTTAAACACAGATCTTGCATAAGAAAGTATGACTTTTTTTTTTGCCCGTCTTGGGGCTTGAACTCAAAGCCTGAGCACTGCCCCTGAGCTTCTTTTGCTCATGGCTAACACTCTACCACTTGAGCCACAGCGCCACTTCCAGCTTTTTCTGTTTATGTGGTGCTGAGGAATCGAACCCAGGGCTTCATGCATGCTAGGCAAGCACTGTACCACTAAGCCACATTCCCATCAAAGTATGACATTTTTATGTTAAAAAGTTGAAGAAAGTCAGGTGCTGGAGGCTCACACTTATAATCCAAGCTACTCAGGAGACTGAGGTCTGAGGATTGCAGTTCAGAGTCACCCTGGGCAGGAAAGTCCATGAGTGTCTTATTTCCAATAAACTACGCAGGAAAACCAGAAGTGGCACTGTGACTCAAGTGGTAGACCACTAGCTTGAGCACAAAGAGACTCAGGGACAGTGCCCCAGCCCCGAGTTCAAGCCCAGCACTAGAATTCATACATATACATTAAAATACAAAATTCCTTCTCTGTAAAAGGTCCTGAAAAGACAATGAAAAGAAAATATGCACACTGGGGAATATATTTGTAACAACATATTGGAGACGCACCTGACATAGGTCTTCCATTTAAGATTTAGAAACAAGCAAACAAAAAAAATAAAAACTAAGCCCTGGAAACTCCACAGCGAAACCAAGCAACAACATTTAAAAGGAGCAAAAGCAATGAATAGATAGATGTTTAATCATAAAGGATGTCCGGTGAGGAGTATCTGAAAATCATTTGGGAATGCAAATTGAAATCACAAGTCAATTCTGCGGCATACTTACCGTCAACCACTTATTTGTTGAACCAACGAAGGAATAGGAAAAGAAATACCCCAGATGTGGAAGAGAGACCAAGTGCTCACCAGAGAGTCCGATTAACAAGAAAAAGTTGGAATGGCGGTTGGAGTGGTTCCCAAAGCGGTACCGATGCACTGAGCTGTCCTAGCCGCTTCAGCGAGTCCTTCCTTCCTCATAGCGATCAGATGCCCAGGACAGATTCTCAGATCTGCTTCCCGGATAGCTGGGATTACAGGAGTGAGTCACCACCCCACCCCACCCCTTCCAGACGCAGTCATTTTTGTAGCTTTGTCACTTATTCCACTGAAATGCACCTGTGACTGTTTTCTTTTCAAATGCCGTGAACTGCGGATGGTCAAACCTGCTCTGTGAAGATGAACATTTTGCATTTTACCTTTTAATGAGTCACAGTACAAGTTGCTTTTAAAATAGTGTCATATTTATTGTGTCTGTACACATGTTGCTTAACTTCAAGATACGCATGGGGTTGGTTGTACTGCATTGATTCAGCCTTCCTTGATAAACACCTGCCCTGAAATGCAAATTCTGAAGAGGCCCACTGTCCAGCCCAAATTCTCATCGGCCTTTCCAAATGCAAAGCCAAGGCCCCATTGCAACAAAAGTGAACACATAATTTCTTGATGTGTATTTAATTTTCTCTGCAGGTAGATGAAAGAGTAGAAAATTACAAAAAATCAATGAGCTATTGTTTTGGAATGGGTAATTATAGACTGCCTGCTTCAAAGTTGTTCATGTGAGAGGAAAATTGGAAAAAAATGTTGCACCAGTTAAAAACAAAATGTCAGGATGCAAAGCTCATGGAGAGGAAATTGGACCACAATTGAGTGGCTACTACTCATGAATATGGATGAATCACTATTGTTGCCATTTATTTGCATAATGAATAACTCCTCCAATTTTTTCTTGCAATCTAACGATATCCAGAACATTGACAACATTAATATTCTTTACTCATACTGTTATAAGAAATGCTAATCTCACTTTCTGGTGAGAATATGTGAATGATATTCCCCATGTAACACCATCAGTTGACTCAAATGTGGAAAAAAAGAGTTTTGCCACAGCAATGTAATAACACAGGTATGTGCAGACACCCATGCACAATTTAATGATAGCACCCTTAAGGTGCTACTTAGTTTCAATGCGGACCTTTATGCGTAGTAGATGGGTGTTCTACCACTTGAGCCACACCGCTGTCCCTTTTGTCACTTTAGTTATCTTCCAGATAGTCTTCCATGCCCCTACCCCAGAGCTAGCTTTGGACTGTAATCCTTCTCCCTTCATCCCCTGTTAAGCTGGGCTTGCAGGTATGTATGGCCACATTTGATTATTTGTTGATAATGTATCTCGCTAACTTTTTGCCCTCGGTGGCCTCGCACTGTGATTCTCCCCTTCTCCTTCTCCAGAGCAGCTAAGATTCCTTGTGAGAGCCTCCATGTTCTGCCCTCTAAACCATGCCTCACAGCTGGCAGCATAGACATACGCGTCCATCTTATCTGTGCCTGCTGCTTGGTTGCTGGAATCCATTAACAACTGCTTAACATGCACCAGGCTAGCCAGATAGTTGTGAGTGATTTCTTCTTTAATAAATTGCTTTGCCTAAAAACAAAAACCATCTTTGCACCAGAATTAAGATGCATGCTTTTATTTTACCAAAACTTTCCATAAAGCAGACTCCTCTTGACCCTCACAGACACACATTTACCTCACTTTGCCCATATCTACCTACCATTTATTTATCTATCCATCCATCTATCTACCTATCATCTACCTACGGTAACAGTATTATGTCCAAATGAAAGGACACCAGCAAGTAGAGTGCATCTCTTCACTGGAGGAATTTGTTAATATATTCTGCACCAGTCTCGGTTGATTCACAACTCACTAAAGCTTGTATTTCATCTTATCGACAATGATACGGTATTTGACTTCCTGTAAAGACGTGCTATCATTTATTTGATTGCAACCATCTGTTGCCTAGAAGCCATTTATCTCCCTCAGGATTTGGAATTCAATCTTCACATTTCTGGGGTACTCTCCTTTTTCCCTCCCTTAAGGGGAATTGCTTCATCTTGATTGCCAGTTTTATTCTGTCCTGAGCTTTGTCTTAAATCAACCCAGTCTGGGGGGAATCTAAAAGAAACGTTTGGGAAGCTTGATAGTCAAAAGCCCTGGTGACAAGATATCGCGGAGAAATGACTGTCGGTCCAGGAAATCCGTGGGTCCTCACGTCGACTCCCAGTCTGTGAAATTCCCACCCAGCGGGCACTGTGGACAGAGAAGTCAAAACACATAGGATAGGATAGGATAGGATAGGTTTTTCATGGGGAAAACCTGATGTTAAGGAGAAGAAGTCTTAGAATTGAACTATTGTGTCTACGGCCATTAACATAGAAGGCAACTTGCTTGTTGTGATGGCTAACTTGCTTGAAGTGAGGAGCCCTGAGGAAACCAGTAAAGCCCCTCTGTGCATCCGTGATGGTGTTCCGGTTAGGTCCTGAGAGTTCTAACGGGATGAAGGGGTCAGTCCACTAATCTGTTCATGGGCGAGCATGAGGCATTCTGGGAGGTGGGGGGGGGCAGGCCAGGGAGAGGAAGTGTGTCGGTGGGGGTGGGAACTTCCTCAGCTGGGAGTACCTTAGAGGATCCTGAACTTAATCTCCTGTACACAGCAAGAGACAAAAGGGTCTTCCTGGAGCAGGCTCGAGTCATCATGGGGCATCCTTGGACTTTAAACCACCCTTTAAACGCTCGGGGAATTGTTTGAAGAGCATTTGACAAAGAAAGTTCTATTTATTCAATAAATGCCCAATATCTTGCTATGAAGGGCAAAAAGCTACCTCCTCCCAACACCTCCATCTCCAAACTAGCCAACGAAAAGCAATGCTGGAGGCATGGCTCAAATGGCAGAGCACCACATGAGGAAGAAAGCCAAAGTGTGCAGAGTTCCAAGTGAAATCCCAGTATCACAAAAAAAAGGAGAAAAATGTCAAGTCAGTAGTCACGTATTCTAACAAAGTTAAGGAAGAGAGAGCTGGTTCTTGACTGAGGAAGAGGCATTGCATTCGCAAACTCCTTTGTTAAACGGCAACTCCTTTGTACAACTACTTAAAGATAATAAAATAAAATTAAAAAATAAATAAAGAAATGGAGCCAGTCCTTGTTAGTTGAAGTCGTCTATGAAATGTTTAGAAAAATCAAAATCAAGCATTCTCAAAGGCAAGAAGACAGCCAATAGTGACTGCAAAAGGGAAGGAATAAAAAGCACCAAAACACATTGACCACCATTAATCAGAGAGAGAAGATCGATAAAGCTGGCAAAACTTCTACAGGGTTGATGAATTTGCAAAAGACTAAGTAGTCAAAACTGGAGATGAAAGATGGGGAATTATCCCAAGCTTCAGGAATGTCAAAGGATTTATAAAATGCCGCTGTGAGCAACTGTTTACCAACCAGTAAGACAGACTAAACAGAAAAGACCTTGAGCCATTGGCCTGCCCCCTACGCAGCCCCGGGGCTGAACTTGGAAGTCTGCCCTACCTGGCCCAGACCAAACCACACCCATGTGTAAGAAAACCGCCCTCGTCTGCCACAGAGGTTTGCAGAATTCCTTGCAATGAAGTGTAATGTGGTATGATATGAAAATAAACACAACGGGAAGCTAAGGACATAAAGAAACCCGTCCTTTAGGATGCAAGGAGAGGGAAGAAGTAATCAAAAATTGTAGTCTTGTTTTTTAATTAAAAAAAAAAAAGAATCCCAATTAGAAAAAGGTACAATTCGCACCCTGCGGCACTTACACGGGAAACACGCGTGAACGTTCTGCAGCATCCAGAGCACGAGCCGCAGTGTGTGTCTGGAGCAGGTGTCCCTCCCTTTCTGACTGCTGTGCGGATGGGCTTCCATTTCTCAGGTCAGGCTGTGGCTTCCATCCTCCCGGCCCCTTGCCCAGCCCAGCCCTCGCTGGCCCTCCCCAGGCCTCGCACCCTCGCCGAGGACCACAGGCGGCCCTAGCCGCGTGTGCACCCTGCCTGTGCTCTTCAGAGAGGGGTTGGCTGTGTGTTCACTGCAGGGGGGTGACTGCCGTTCTGCTGCAGGAGGTGGAGCAGGTGCGGAGGGGAGGGAGGTGATCAAAGGAGGCTGCACCACGGAAAGGTCACTCGGAGGGACGTCCGAACAGATAATGGAATTTTAATACTCTGCGTTCTGAGCGTTGGGGAAGCCTCGGGGGACAGAGAAGCCTTTGAACAAAGGCCTTGAAGGAGAGACATTCTCCCAACGATGAAGCCAGGATCTATCGGCGTGCCACGGACGATGGCTTGAAGGATTTTAATGAGTGACCAAGATAAAATGTTACACCAAGGGAGAATGACAGGATATTTAGATGTGAGACTGAGGCTCCCTGGTGAATGTGAGAGAGAGTTGTGAACGTGACTTGACTGGAGCAGATGTGAAAAAGTCAAGAAACGGCTAATTTTCTCTTAAAGCTGTGTTATGTGCCAGATATTTCGAGAGTGAGATTTAACTATGCTCAGAGGATGTGACTGTGTGCAACGGAAACAAGAGGCCTTACAATAGTAGTAGGCTTCCATACTCATTCACTTACAATAGGCCTTCTTTGTAGGTTCTCTACATGGTACCATGGATTGAACACTGTGGAAGCATGACAGAGTGGATGAGGACAGACGTGCCTACCCAACACCTCGGCCAGCCCGTAGAGGGAAAGCTCGGAGCTCCAATCGGGATGTTACTGTGCACACTTCAGAGAAGCTGTGGTCGTTCCTTACGCTACAGGTACTCGCCCTTTCACCAAGCAGGTGCCTTGATAGAAACAGCTGGTTAGCTTGTTCTGTCTTGTGTTGGCCTACGACAACAGGTTGCTTCATGGTGACGGTTGTTTTCGATCATCAGAAGGAACACACTCTAGAAGAAGAATGACACGTGGAGTGTAGAAAACACACACACCACCGGCATAGACATTAGCCGCGAGCACCTTGTACTTTGCATACATAGATGTGTTGTGCTTTGAGACGGCGGAAGCATAGTAGGTTTGTGTGCACTAATGTCACCCGAAAGCGTGAGATCATTGTGTCCCATGAGGACATCATGATGATTATGGCATCTCCGGGGGACAGAAAGTTTGTAAATGTGAGGCGACCATTACAATGAGACCAGCCCTTTACCAAGCAATCACTTTACAAACGTTTTCTCCCTCCCTTCCTTCACTCTCCCATGGAGACGAGGTGGTAAAATCTGCACCCCCGACACGCGTGAATGACGGTTGAGCGACACCGTTAAGCTGTGAACAGCGTGTCAGCACTGATGCTAAGTGGCCCTCTGCAACCAGGACAAGGCCAGTGACCCCCCCCACCCCCGCCGATGAAGCATGCATCTAAATATTAGGAAATCATAACATTTACATTATCTAGAGGGAACTAAAGGACAGTGGAAGTCTCAATGTTTCTTTCTAGGCCATAATCTTCTTCAGCTCTACCCTGCAAATCACTATGGTGATAGGAATGTTAATTAACTTAATGATTGCACAGGTAACTCATCCATCCCAGACGACCATCAACATCAATTGAGATGCATGCAAATGCACCCCCTCCCACCGACATGCCCCCCAAATGATTATGTACAAATATAAATTGACAACTTACAATAAAAAATTGTTTCAGTCAGTTCAATCTGCAGTGTACAATTGTAGACTTCTAGTTTGACATTTAAATTCTCTTCACCTGGAAATACAGCAGCAGAGTAATCTCATGTTCCCAACTGTCTGCATGAAAGAGGAATCATTTGATTGAATTAAACAAGCTACTCAACCTTTTTGACTATTCTTTATTTTCCCTTTCTTAAGTGTTCTGTTAGCCTAATTTGTCTTTTGCTTTATTCTACATGATTAACCATATTATCATGAACTGTATTGACACCGTTTAGTTTTTCTAACTATGTCTGTGAAAAAGAGTTTGCTAGACTAGTTCTAGTCTTCAGTTCTTCTTAGGCTTCGTCAGCCTACCTGTGAATTTAGTTCCTTCCTTACTGGGCCTATAATTATCTTCTTTGTCTTTCTCTTCCTCCTCTTCTATTTTTCAAACTACTATTGCAATGTCACTACTGACCCCCAATTCAACACACACATGCACAACCAGCTCCACAAAAACGGATGCGTTAATCCAGAGAAAGCAAAACTGATAAGGGATGCAGAAATGAGAAAAGTCCTTTAGTTCAAATCCCCAGAACCCAAAAAGAAAAATGATGAAAAGGAAAACACACCTCGGAGTTTGAGCCTAATAAACCACAAGGCGTTCATACTATCAGGTGGAATGCAAAATCAGATCCACGAAAGACACAGACGGACCTCTATCTTTTGGAGCAACCCCTGTTGGCTTGGTGTTGTTAAGTCAGCCGTGTCCTTTCGTGGCCATTATCAGATGTAAGGCACTATTTCTATGTGTAGAGGAAGAGAAGATGAATTCACTATAGTAAATGAATAGATTCACTCTTGAAGTCAAACCACAACGTGACACCAACAGCAAAGGCGCTGTGTTCCCGGAATCGCCTGAGCGTCTAAGAACCAGCAGAGCTCGTTTCGGTGCAAGAAGCGCAGGGCCACCCAGACTCAGTGGCACATTGGGCTCCCCATCAGCGCCCCGCAGCTCCGGAAGTGACAGCACAGTGCTCTGTGGCCAGAGCAGGAGAGCTCAGAGCTGGACAAAGGCGCCTCCCACGAGAGCGCGGGAACCCGAGGAGGAACCAGTCCTGCAGGGGCTCCCAGAAACGCGCAGGAGGCATTGTGTAGCGGGGGCAAGTCGTCTTAGAGTCTGAGCACCCTGAAGCAGCGGCTTGTGTGAGGAGAAGCGCCCCCAGGACTCCCCCCCCCCCGGGGGGGGGTGGCGAAGGGCTGCCCTTCAGAGTGGTGGTCAGAGGTGTGGCGGACACCGGCTTCTGCAGGTGAGCAGGGGTGCGCCCGGGGAAGAGGACTGTGGATTCTCCATCTCTGTCTCCCTTTTGCCTCCAAGGCACCCCGAGAGCCATACGTTCACCCACCATCCTTTTCATCGCCCTTGGCCTCAACTCAACATGGCCGCACAACCGTGGACCAGAACCTCCAGGACTGTGAGGCACCATAAAGCTTTGCTCCGCAGAAGCTATGGTGGAAGCTAGCTCAGCTGCCGTAGAAGCATCCGGGTTAACGAGAGTGTGTTTGTTAATGAGATGTGAGACAGAGAACTCTGAAGAGACACCCCAACATCTTCCACTACTTAACTTTCATTGATTTCCCCCCCCCAAAACAAAAACCTGAGACTCCCAATTTTTAACACAGAGTAAATAAAAACAGAGAATGGTGGGGGGGGGGGGCGGAGAATGAGTTAAATAAAAGCAGCAGGTGTCCCTAAAGAAAAAGAGGCCAAGTTCTCCTATGCAGATGAGAACTTTAAATGGGATGCCTAAGAGAGCCTTACTGCAAAGACGTTCCTATTAAATCCTTCTCTAGCTGAAGATGAAAACTTACCGACTCTGTAAGGGTCAATTTAATTAAACCTGGAGAATCACTCATCTTAGAGAAATTCTGTATTTCATTTCAGTGTCTCTTGTTATTACTACTTTGGGGAAATTCCTTAGCTCATTTTCAAAGAAATATTTTCTCAAATATTGGATTGGTCATCTTAAAGACAGTGAACTAGTGAAGGTTTCACCCTCTGAATTTCATTAGAAGCAAACCTTTCACTTTGTCTTACGATATTTAATAAAGGAGTCTTACCTTAAGTATGTGATATACTGGATTAATTTATACTGGTTAGTATAATACTATGCTAATATACTAGATGAATTTACACTAATTCATACAAGTAATATACACTATATATTAATGTCAAGTTTTTTCCTTTTTTATATTTCCAGACAAGACTGGTGAGTATAGTACACTCTTTGAATTGTCTTTTTTTAAAAAAAACAACGATAAAACCATGAGGAATTGTTTGCAATATTAATTTTTTTCAGAGGGATTAGAATAGACATGAAAGTCAGTGGTAAAAAAAAATCAACACTGGTCAATAATTTCTTGGCTTTATCAGACTTACAGCTATAACTTTTTTTTTTTTTTTTTTGGCCAGTCCTGGGCCTTGGACTCAGGGCCTGAGCACTGTCCCTGGCTTCTTTTTGCTCAAGGCTAGCACTCTGCCACTTGAGCCACAGCGCCACTTCTGGCCGTTTTCTGTATATGTGGTGCTGGGGAATCGAACCCAGGGCCTCATGTATACGAGGCAGGCTCTCTTGCCACTAGGCCATATCCCCAGCCCCCAGCTATAACTTTTAACTCATACTTCTGCTAAATTGTTTCTACTTTTGAAAAAAATCTAAAAGTGTATTCTTATGAAAGAGCTGGTCTAAGAATATTAAATGCTGAAAAGCATTTGCAATATAAAAAGTGCAGGTAATTGTTAAGTGTAGGAGAATAGCGTCACAGAAAATCAATACTTCTGTTGCACAGAATTACTCTATGAAATAAATTAAAAGAAAGACTAGAGTGTGGCAACATGTATTATGTGCCAAGCAGACAATAAAAGTAGAAACCAAAAATAAAATAAGATACTGTTCAAGAGCTCACGACATTCATGCATCACGAAAACAGTGCAATCATCCTCAAAAACACAAACCAGTAAAAGAGTGAGTGATGCCAAAGCAACACACGAATGCATACTAAAATAGGGAGCAAGCAGCCCAGGCGTTTCCTAACCGACGCCGTGCAAGCACCTGCAAGGTCTTCAATGGGCTGAAGCGACATTTGTCTTTCCGTGTTCACAGCCGCGTGATTGAACACAGCCATGGTGAGGACACGCCCGTGCTCATTCACCGAGGCACAGAGAAAGAAGATGGCGGTCCAACTGCCTGCCATTGAACTTAGCCCAAGAAACAAAGCAGTTCTGACCCGGGCTGTTGGCACATGACCTTCTAGAATTCTGTGCTTGTGCCTGAAATGCTTTTATCATTGAGATACTCGTGGGGCTTTATATGTATCCATGAGGGTAGGCTTCTTTTCTGAGTTGAGTTGTGGCTTCCACAGACCGGGGGGCTCCGGCTTGAGGCCTGGGCTTCAGACCCACGACCTGTAGATTTTTATTGTTCCAATCCCACATTCTTGTTTCCTTTTTCCCTCGTACGCCGTGTTGAAGCTGCTGTCTTGTTGGATGGCCAGCGACCCTGGGTAAACACAGAGGCAGCAAGCCTTCAAGATTCCTTCCCTACCTTCCGTTCGTATTTCCGGATGGCAAACTTCCTCCGTTCCGTCCATGCTCCCCTAATGGGGAATATCGTTTCCCCAACTTCTCCCAGTTTGTCTAAGAGTTTGGCCCTGTCACAGATTGTTTTATGTCATCTCACTTACCAGACCCTAATACATTCAGGAATGAAACAAAGCGTTTATTCTTCCAATTTAGCCAGGAGTTTAATTTCTACTTTTCTTGTCAAACAAACATACTTTCAAAATGAACTCAGAGTTCATTTACATTCTATTTTAGAACAGTCTTCTTCACAAAGATAACATTTATCCTGAGGAGATGTTAATTAACATAATACAGGTCATCTTTCTTTCTTAGTCCACGGAATATTGAGTGAATACTAATTCGAAGAGAAGCAATCCAACTGTACCGACAATTTTCTTTCGATAAGAACAGAGTCTGCTCAGTTCAATGAGGGTCATGACTGTGTGTCCTATTATTTAAATCCTACTTTCTGTGGTTTTGCTTCTCTTCTATGCTCCGTCATTATCATCTTTTTATTTTTTTTGGTATTTTATTCTTTCTAACTGATAAGGTTTAGAAGTGATTTCTGAAGGCCTAAGCTAGAAACTAAGCAGTGGAAGTAGCAGCTCCACCTCAATTCAAGTTCACATAAGTCTGAGAGTTTGCTCTGCAAACAAAAGTGGGAAGATGTAATGTAATAATAAACTCCACAGAGAGTCGCTTGCAATTTTTACAAGTAAACTCATTTAATCTTTAGGACCATCAAGTTTTCAGAAGTTGATATTATTCTCAGGTCAAATATGAGAAGATTAAGTTTCAAGAGTTTTCTAGAAATTGCTTTTAACTCATCCTCTTTATAAGTGGCACAGAATTATTGGGATCCAAATCTACCTATTGTCGAAGACTGGATCTTTTACAGTGATTTTTTTTTAATTCTTCATAGCTAGCTATTTCCATAATTTTCTTTACCACCTGAACTTTTTATTTTAAAGGAATACAGTTTTTGAACCAAACATTCGTTATAGATTGATTATAAACTCATTATAAATTGAGACTAAAAGACACAGAAATGACACACAAAGCTTTAAGGTAAACTATTTTTTGTGATTATTGAGGTTAAGAGAAACACACAAGCAGCTCTTTATGGGTAACCTGAAGATGCTTTTCCTCCCGAATGATCAAATATAACAGGAATGTGTTTGGGCTATCATAAAAACAAAAATGATAAGAAAAAATACATGGAGTTAAGTTGAATATTCTGGGTCTTAAATTTTCAGTGTAAATCTTGACGAAACAAAGACCTTCTGGCAAAGCTCCCTCATCGCTGCCAATATAGGGCCGTCGCTCTCATGACAGGATAATACTGCTCTGGTCAAATATTTAAAGAGAGAGAGAGAGGTGGGGAGGGAGCGAGAGAGGACCTGCAGGTGCCAGCGGGAACTGGCCTGCCCATGGTGTCCTAGAAGTCGAATCCCAGCTGCCATCTGCGTACCTGCGCACACGTGGACAGGAAGCTGGCCTTTCTTTCTTGAGAAATGGCCAAGCCACTTGCCCTGGGAGGAGGAAAACAGCCATTAGCTCTTCTCCATTTGCATTTCCATTGGAAATGTGGATCGCGCGACCTATCACATCTGGGAAGGCACTGGCCCAGGAAGAGAACGGAGAGCATTCTTTTTGGTCGTGAGAAAAAATGGATGCTAATTTTGCCGCTTCAAACTTAGAGATGGCGCAGTTGAGAGGATGTGGGGGAAGAGCTGAAATCTATGCTTAATTAAATCAGCAAAGATACCAAGATCAGACGTGAGTGGCAACTGACAAATATACCTTAGAGTTTAATAATGAAGAGTTATTCGTTATTATAAAACCTGTCACATCTCTTTCTCTCAGGAGGGAATTTATATTATCAGTAAAATAGCTCTATCTCTCCCCTTTGAAGAGTCATCTTTCTTAATCTGAAACAGTGACATCCAGAATACAGTGAGGAATTAATGATTAATTTCTAATATTACCTGGTAATACTGTTAACTCTTACCTTTCCCTTAGTCCCGTGTGTGTGTGTGTGTGTGTGTGTGTGTGTGTGTGTGTGTACATGCAGGTGTGCCCTTGGGTGCGAAAAGCAGTGGAATGATTGGTATTATATGACAAGGGTTTGCAGAGAATCAAGAAACACGGTGGATTTTATGTTTACAAACTATGCGTGCCAAGTATGGTGCTGCAATTAGCTATCAGAGTAAAAAAAGACAAGAAGTGTGCGTTCAAGTTTGCTAATCCCTGGGGCACAGCAAGATGGCCGTAAGAAGTCTACAAAGAACTGGGTCCTCAGTGGCTTAGGTCTGTGTTCTAGCTACTTCGAAAAATAGAGATCAGAGGATCACAGCTCCACGCTATCCAGAGAGAAATCAGTCCATGAGATTCCAGCTCAACACACGAATGTGCGCTCGTCATACCCAACAGCCTAGGAAGCACAAAGAGGATGAGAACTCAGGCATAAAGTGAGACATCGAAATAGCCCACATATGGCCAAGGACACGTCTCTTAAACATGAGGCCATGAGTTCAATCCCTGATGACACCCAAAACAGACAAACCCATAAAGACCAGGATGAGATCATTACAGACGTAGGGTATAGTCCCACACTAAACATTTATTAGGGTTTGTTATCATAATTTATGTTCCAGAAACCCTTATCATCATATTCTTGTTTCTTTAATTTTTCCAGTGTATCATGGGTTTGTGCTTGAATGAGGACTATGTCCTTTGTGCATTGCTGCAGGGTCAAAAAACAAACAACTGATTGATAATGTGCAAAATTAGAAGCAAAATCCATGAAGACATCAAAACTAGCTGAAAATTGACTGAAACCAAAAGAAGAAAAGGATGTTCCAAGTTAAAAATCAATATGAAATCTTTATTTGAAGTATGCACGATTATCAACTATTCAAAGAATAATGTAAAGAACCTTCTTTTTTCTTCTTTATGTGCTTATATAGTAAACTTTTGTAGTTCTAGCCAAATTTATCAATTTTGTCTTCGTTTCTGGGATGGAGATACCACAAAGAACTTAATGGCACATATGCTAAGTTACAATATGTTGTGAAATCTTGAGAGCAAAACATATACTTTCTTCTTTTCTTAGTTTTGATAACCAGAGGTTATTCAAATATATTGGAAATAGAAAGGGCTTTCAATTTTGTGCACAGATAAGATTAGATTGACATTAAATATAAGCAATTGGAACTTTTTGTCATTTCTATTAGAATGAATATCCACTGTAATAATTGCCTCCATGATAATATTTTCTAACTATTCACTTAATGTAGACAGGCACTAGCTGAAGATCAAAAGCAAACTTAAATATTTAAGTACCCATTAGACTCTAAATGTCTATCAAGAGAGAAAATTTTGAATTTCATTACTGAGATGGTTTAAGATATGTAAATAAAGTAGAAAAAAATTTCAGATAAAACAAATGAACAGCTCAGGATTTCTAAGATAAATAATTTCAACATGAAATTGAATGCATAGGTAAAATTTTACCTCTGAAATGATTTGCCAAATAATGTTATTATTTTTTCCTTCGTATTACTTGCACTGAGGAGGGAAAATGGAATCAAGAATCCAGTGTATATTCTACAAAACTGAGAAGAATGAAAGAAGGAGTAGGAAGGGGAAGGATGAGTGAGAATATTGAAAGAGGTGACATTAATCAAGATATATTGTATTCATAAACTGCTCTGCTAAATGACAACTCCCTTCTACAACTGATACTCATACAAAGAAATACGACTAAATATATAAAAGAAAATAATTATGGGATGATGAATAAAATTATTCTGAAAAAAACATAGCACATATTTCTTCCATCTGCTGGGCACTGCTATCTCATGTGGGAAAGTTCATGAGGCTCTCAACTCCAATTAATCACCCACATGCCAAAAGTGGAGATGTGGCTCAATTGGTAGAAGACCAGTCGTAAGTGAAAAAGCTCAGGGCCCTGGTACTGGCACGGATGCGTGCGTGCACACACACACTATTTCCAGCAGTGAATCATTTAATTCACTGGACAAAACACGAAGGCCTATAATCATTGCACTTGGAGGTTAAGTCTGCTAGTTGCTTTGAGTCCATGACACATAGCTTCTGGTTAGTTTGTTAAAGACATTGGGATTTTTCTAAGGCCATGGGCTCTTATGATGAAAGGCAACACTGAAAAGGCAGAGACGTGTGTGTGTGTGTGTGTGTGTGTGTGTGTGTGTGTGTGTGCATGTAGTATTCACAGTTGCTAGGATGGGGTTATTGATGTCTTCTGTAGAAGTAAAGCTGGCTCCCTCCTCTGAGACATAAGCCCTAGACTGTAAACAAACATCTATAAAGAAACAGAAGCAGCAAGCTGAAAACAGTGTTTAATTCAACATTTTCCCCCTCGTCCTTTGAGGCAATTCGAATCAAGAGTTCATTTAAATGGAAAAAAACATCTCAGCAAGCACATAGGTGATCGATCATTCATGATACAACTCTTTCACTAGGAGGAAACTGAAAAGGATTTGCCCAACATGGTCAAGAAATTGAATTCCTGTTGTTGTTCTCCCCTGATTTTATTTTCCTCTATTTTAAAAACATATATCCTAGATTCTATGCTACCCATTCCAGTTATTAAGCAGTACTTCAATTTTAAAAATATTTCCATATGTTCTTTCAAAACAATCCTGATGGAATTATTTAAATTTCATCATATTCTTAAAATTACTTTTCTAATTTCACCATAACTCATTTATTTAAGACTAAGCATTTTCCAGGCCACCATCTGCCTATGAATAATTTTTAATGGCCTGTTATCATCAAAGTACACAGAACATCATGGAAATGTGTTAATCTGAATTTTATTAAACAGCAATTGACAAATATGTAGCTGAAAGTCAAACATATCTATCTGTGTTTATGTATTTATTCTTTACAATTGGATGCAAATAGAATGTTAACCCATAGTTTTAGGCATAATATTGCAATTTCTACAAACACATAACGCATTCACTTTCACAGGCTGAAATGGTACTTTAAATGATGCAGCTAAAAATTGAGGTCCTAATTAGGCACATTCTATCTGTTTCTCTAAAAACTAGATCCTATGATAAATCAACTTAAGTAAGTGAATGTAAGTCCTTTAATGGTAGTCGCATTTGGTTTGTTAATGTGTGAGCTAGGTGGGGGACAACGTGGATACTAGACCTATTTTTGAGTAGAAAGGAATAGAGTAGGAAGGAATCGAGATCAAGGCAAGGAAAATATGCTAGCTGGCTACAAAATGGAGACAAAATTAATATCGAAAAATAACAGACAGACTGAAAGATGGTACCTCTGGTTCCCATCCCAGCTGAGCTTCTGAACTGTGGGGACTTTGGAGCTTGAGGAGAAAAATAACCTGCAGGCCATGAGAGCACGAGAACAAAAGCATTGAGTACATTAACAGCGAGACAGGTCTGTGGGGGAAAAAATCACCTCAAGTAGTCAGTCACTTAGTAAAGAATTTTCAGAACTTTCTCTGTTCAGCAATACTCAAAGTGCAGATGGTACAATATCTGTACTGTATTTCTTTCAGTGTTTCAGTTTCACTCGTGTCTTATCCTTCTGTATTTATACAAATTTACAAAATTCATCAGAAGAGAACTTTCACTTAGGAAAATTTGTGTGCATGTTCATTTTCTATATTTGTCACTATTCATGAATGTGATGCTAGACCCATGCGCATTGGCCTATTTCCCCTCTTAGAGAACAAGATAAATTCCTTCCGATGTTGACAAACACACACAGGAGAGAAAAATATCACTACATTTACATGATGGACAATGAAACTCTGACTTATTGCAGACAGCCACGGAGAGAGTTGAGAGTCATCAAGCCTTTGCAGAGCCTCCCCATGCCCCCATGAATGCATGACTAGATGTAAAGTGTGGATCAAACATCAACACTGATTTATGTATCTATCCTTCCAATTGATTTTCTTTGCCCGCATCGTCAGTGGCTATGATGAACTAGCCACTAGCAGGCTTGAAGCAATGGAATGTTTCTACACTGTAGAAAGAGCTTTGCTCTACATTAGCTTTTGGCTGTCACCTCACCTCTGCTGGGCCGAGTGTCTCAACGTGTAACCCTGAGTCCTCAGGACAGGGACAGAACTCGAAGCCTTAATTGGCCAGCTTGCCCTGCTCCCGGGTTTGAACTGAAGGCACAGCTCTGCTTTTTCTTAAGAGAGAAAGCTCCCTGGAGCAAATCGTCAGAACACCCACGACTGCGCCCATTTATCTTGGGAGCTTTTGATTCTCGGCCTGGAGGACATAAAATGCTGTCCACAGGTAAATAATGCAGGTGCGGAGGGTGGGGGGCAGAAGCCCTGTGCTTTGGCCTGATAAAATGTGATTTCTCAGCGTTCTGCTCCCTTGGAGCCCTGGGAAGCAGAATCAAAGCACATTATGTATTAACCTGCTGGAAGATTATTTTCAATCCAGAGCCCTCTGCCTAATAATTAATGTCAAACCCTCTAAGAGCCTAGCAGCAGGTGTTTTCCCAGGCTCTACTTTCCGTTGAATTTTTACCACCCCACTCCATGTCTTCACCAGAATTTTAATTGGAATTTTAGAGAGAATTCTGTCACAGCTTGCTCCATTCGAACAAGAGGGATCCTGCATTCAAAACAAACTTTGACATTTCATAAGTTGGAAAATTCATTTCATTTGATGTTCTTCCAATACTATGTTAGCGCTTGCATTTTTAAGTTTTAGTATCATGAAGGAAGTTTAACTAGGTATCTTTTGATAGTATGCTTAGCATGTAGACAACTTCAAAATCTACCAGAAATCTTTTCTCAAAAATATGGTTTGAGGATACATCTTATTCAGACTATATATAATATTCAGATTATTGTATTTTAACTCAGTGTCCAGAAGCATACCTAAACCTCCAGAATATGCATGTCATCCAATTTGTTTCTCCTCTGACTCCAGGACATTTTGAAAGTGTGAATTTCTTTGATAGTTTGGTTTTTCATGGTGGAAAATGATGCAATATTTATCTGAGGCCTGCAACTGAAAATCTTGGTTCCCCCCCAAAAAAAGAGAGAGAGAGAGAAGGAAACAACAGCAATATAACACATCTATCCAGAAACCCGTTCTCTTTATAAATTATCCAGTCTTTTGTAATAGCAATGGAGAGGGTCAGCCCAAGAATGCACAGATAATCCTTAAAACCGTATATTCTAGTCTGTTTACCTCTTTTTACAGCATTGGGAAAATTAAAAAAAAAAACACAACTTAATCTGAGTCACATTTTAAAATAAACAATAATAACCTAGAAAGATCCAGAATACCCTATGGAGGAAGTGTCCGTGCGGATGTGGAGCTGGGGCTGAGGAGAGGAGACATGGGAGGATTTGAAAGAGGAGAATTACTGCAGATAAACAGCACAACATGTGGGTCTTGAATCCTCCCACAGAAGGAAGAAAGCGAGAGAGGAAGGGAAGGAGGGAAGGGAGAGAGAGAGGGAGGGAGGGAGGGAGGGAGGGAGGGAGGAAGGGAGGGAGGGAAGGAGGACTTTGAGAGGAGATGGGGCCCCGCTGTGCCTTAGGTGAGCACAGCTGGGCTTGGTTGTTGGACACACAGCCACCAAGTGCCCTGGAGAGCCGTGATCGCCTCCTGAGAAGGAGCCTTAAGAAAATGTGGTGTTGTGAAAGAGCACCAGAGGTCACTGTGTGTTCACCAAAACACGTGTCCTTTCCATCCTGTCCATCCGTCTAGGCTGCGTTTGCCAGCCCCCTTTTGCTGTGAGCTGCGACCACTGTGCACACATGTTACTTGTATCTGGCCCGGGAATCGATCTCCTGGAGAAGCCCAGGGGCTCCTCCCCCATCTCTGGGCCACCAGGAGTCCCCGAGACACTGAGTAAACTTGGGTTTTCTACGGACAGTGTTAAGAGCTCCTTTCCATCGCTCACCAGCGCTGAGGCCTCGTGCGATACAGAGGTCAGTTCCGGTCGTATAAAGCCAGTGTGGCTTCTCACCGTGGTTAGCTTGCCCTGACCGACTCAGCAGGCAGGGGATGGGTGGATGAAACTCCTTCTGTCTATAGGTTCTGGGAGAAGGCGGGGACCAGCTCAATGACCGTGACCTTGGGGAAGGAGAAAAAGGCACAAGACTGATTGGGCCTTTCCCAGTGCCATCACCCGGGACATGGCTCTCTTCTAGTATGTGGTACTGTAAGAAGCTCACGGGTTGACACACTCCTTGAGCTCACTTCGTGTGCACCACAGCCACAGACCTTCTTTCTTTGGGCAGCGCCTTCTAGAGCATCCAAATGGAAACAGAGCTTGCTGATGGCCACCGTTGCTGTCATATCACAGATTTCTTCCAGTCATTCTTCCAGAAAAATCCCAGTGATTTCTTCAGCTAAAGCACCCAGAAAACACCACAGAAATGTGTCGGCGTGTACTTGTGCAGAGCTGCAAGGAGACTCGAGCAGTGTGCAAAGCAAGGACTCTATGGTAAAGTAGGCAAGCATGGAGGGGAATTCTGGGTAATGTTGCTGAACATTTATCTGAGCTACTTTCCTTTCTAGTGAGAACAGAACTCAAGGCCCAGACTTTGGGATTTCAATCTTCTTTTGATTGTCCTTTGCTGTAACACTTGTTCCTATTACCTTCTGTCAGTACGTGTCATTTTTTATAGTTGTGATTAGCATGGAGGCTGTGGAAGATGGCAGGGTAAAGGACAAGTGCAATGGGGCTGCAGAGCCACTGTTTCCCAAAGGGTTCACCATCTTCAAGGCTTTCTGTAAATCTGCACACGTGGACAAAGGCTTACCCGTCATGTGCAGCCCGTATTTTCAAGGTCCTTATCAGAATGTTAAGAGGTTACATATTGCTCAGATTGCTGTATGTGTCACAGCCAATGTATTTTTAACAGCAGAATGTCTCCTGAACTACCTATGTCTATATTTACTTACATGGGGTCGCCCATCTATCTGCCATCTAGTCTACCTATGTCAAATGTAACTTAAAATTTCAAATGCTCATTGCTGCCAACAAGACTAATGTCTTTGAGGCTAAATGCATATCATTATCAATTTTATTTCCAAAGAAGGGAATTTCTCTGCTTCACATTTTCATTTTTATGCATTTGTGTAACCCATAGTTACATTTTGAAACACTCATTTGGGAATACCAGTCATTTCGGAATTCATGGCGTTGCACCCAAACTAAATTCCCACCGTTTTGATTGAAACATGTTTTATTAATGTATTTTACATCGGAAACCTCCAGAAGATTTATACAACGCCCTTCAAGAACAGAAAAAAAAGTTTTCTTAAGGGCTCTACTCTTTTATTATGCATGCGTGGAGCCCTAACTTCCCATGGAGGTGAAGAACTGCTAGAAAAGCCAGCTGATCATCGCCATAGAAAAGTGCAGCCTTTTGCTGTTGTTGTTTTTAGTGGAAAACCAAGACCTGACTTATGGTATGGGATCCCCAACCTTTGCAGCCGTGGAAACGTGAAGCAAGCGTTCCCAGCATGCCCTCCCTCCGCCTGCCCCTTGTGTTACGTCAGCACTTGCCTCCTTCTTCTTAAGGCTGACTTCCTTCCAGTTCTTGTGATGGGGCTCCTGCTACCAGTGAAATACAAATAGAGAGGACCTCCTAGACCGCAGGGAGCCGAGGGACCTGACTTTGAGTGTGCCACCCAACGAAAGGCGGAGGGAGAACGTTGCGTCCATGAAAGTCAGGTCTCTGCTGTACCGTTGGCCTTGGAATTCTAACGGGCAGGAAATACTTGAACCTCATTTTAAGTCAATGCGAGGGGGCCAAGTTACTACAAGGAAACAACTGTGCGTTGATTGTCGCAGTGAACCAGTGTGTGTGCATGTGTGTGCACAAGCGTGTGCATGTGTGTGTGCCGGCTCAGGGGCTTGAACTCTGGGCGCTGTGCCTGATCTTTGGTGTCCAAGGCTAGCATTCTACCACCTGAGACACAGCTCAACTTCTGGCTTTTTCGGTGGTTAATTGGGAGAAACGTTGCCTGGGCTTTCTTGCCTGGGCTGGCTTTAAGCTATGGTCTCAGCTCCCTAAGTAGCTAGCATTACAGCTATGAGTCACCGGCACCCAGAACATACAACTTATTTTTAAGGGGCAGTGAGGAAAACAGCTCTGGCTAATTTTGGCTTGAACCTTGAAGCTACAGGACAGCCCACGCTACCTAGAACATGCTTAAACATCAGCTTTTTCTTCTTGGTAGAGTCATAAAAACTACCTCTGCCTCTATCAATAAACACCTACTTGCAATATTTCAAATGTTTCAACCTACAATATTCTTTTGTAACTGTATTGAAATTCTGTTAATTGCTTCTGACTCAACATATGCTTTATTGTGAGTCTTACTTTTGAAATGGAATTATGATTGAAATATGAACCGGAAAACGATAACTTATAGGATGAGTTTGGGATGATTTGTTCCTGAAACGTGTATTTCAAAGGCAGTTATCAAACCCTGGGCAATGAGGGCATCCCTGCAGAGAACAAAGCTGGGTTGCTGTGTCTTGATCTCCTTCTGGTTCCTTTTCTTTCTTTCTCCTTTAGTGACAATTTGCCCACCTCTGTCTCGCATGCAACGTGAAGCATGTGGCCACGCACACGTACACACGAAAGCATTTCCCCTAACAGTACTCCCCAGCTTTCAGGTCTTTCTTTGACTACAAAGATACTTGAGCACTTGAGCATGGACTCCAATCCTAGTTTGTCGTTGTTGCTGCCTTCATTTTATGTCCCCAGGAAATTGTCACTCAGAAGACCTGTGCGAGAGTACTTTCTGGAAGCCCTTGAAGATACTGATGGGCAAGGAGATTGGACAGAGGTTGTTGAACTTGGCTGCAGGGGTCCAAGTTTCCTTGCTCCCTCAGAGAGCACTGGTTCTTGGATGTCTCTCCAGCTTAGTGTCAAGACCCGGAGTCCACAGCCCTCTCCCTGTGTAGCACACTGACTCTGGACAGATCGTTAAACGTAGGCCTTTTCAAATACAAATCGCAATAAGTGCCCGTGCCTCTAATTCCCAAGGCACTGAAATGCTAGTCACCTCCGCCGTCATTTCACCCAAATAGTTCCGTCTACTTGGGGCATTTTCACTTCGGCGAGGCAGCAGCGCCGTCTGAGGGGCCGTTTGTTCTTCATTTTCCAGTGCACAATGGAAGGGCAGATAGGACTTGGCCAAATTCATTTCCATAATCCACAGATAAAGCCTAAAAGAAATCTGAGGAGAGATTCCACTCTGACTTAATATAGTTTCAAATGATTTTTGAAATCTATTCATTTAAAGTATATTAGGATAATGAAGTTACTCTTCTGAGGACATCTTTCATTTAAGGCAACTCACAGGGAGAATACAAAGGAATCCTCTATCTGCCTTCAATAATGGCAAGTGCAGTCATTGGACTGCATAATTAAATTACCCTTTCTCGATGTGTCTGTAATATCTACCACCTTGATTTTCCTGTGTTTTGGAGAGTTATTTTTAAAATAACAACAACAAAATATAACCAGGAAAATGAAGGCATTACTAGTTTTTGCTAGGTTACTTTTCAATGTCTGACTTTTAAAAGCCCCATTGCTGAGTCAAGGTAAACACAGGATTTACTCCAAAAGGGCCATCGTTCAACTTCATGGTGTTCCAAGTTCCTTCATAATCTTTTTTTCTGAGATGTGGGCATACTCGAACATTAGCATTTGGGATATTAGAAATTGTTTGTAGGAGCCGAGGCAGGAACATATTTATACCATCTAGTCTATTCTCGCACTGAGAATTACTAGCCAAATTATTGATTATTAGTAGTAAAAATATTAGTAATATTATTATAATTATTAGTAAAATTATTATCCAACTGTAGAAGACCAAGAGAGCAATAAAACTCTTTACAAACCAAACATCATAGTTGGTAAGAGGCATGAAGTATAAAGTGAGTTTTGCCAAGCAAACTGTTAAAATGTAGCGTTAGAATGTTAGTTGCTGAGTGTTCAGGCATATGTGAACGGGGAAGGGGAGAGTCCATACATGAATATAAAGATGATACTGCTCCTAAAGGAGACCCAGACACAATAGTCCGGCGAGAGCTCATTTGCTCAGGGGAAAGCAAATTTCTCTACCATCAGATTAAGACAATGTGCTTACATACAGATACCTATGCTTGGACAGCCATCGTGAAATACTGACGCTGGAAGGCTTGAACCTGAGGTTACTTCTCAGTCCTGGAAGGCAGAAAGTCTGAGGTTAGGGAGAGTGACAAAACACAGCCCACGTGCCTTAATTGTCCCAACCAGGTCTGACCTTCGTTCATGAAGTCAGAGCCCTCGTGATCTGATCATCGTCCCAAATCCCCACCTCAACATGGGGAACCAAGCTTTCTACACGTGAGCTTTGTTCTGTGAGTATTTGTACCTAAACCATAACAAAAAGTTTTGAAAAATTGAGATCATGCTATAGTAAAGCATCTAGAAAACTGCCTAGTGTTTGATGTAGAAAATCCCAACCTACCCAGAGATAAATGATTAGAATAAATAATAAACCCCTAGTAGTTTTCCATATAATATAATTATGCAAACCAAATAGCTATCCTTTGTTGTGGCAAAGATCAATGAATCTAATCATTAATAAATAGAGCTTAGTTTGGAGCTATGAAAAAATTCTAGAGCTGGAAAGTATTGGTGGTTGCACAATAACTGTAAAAATTAGTTAATACCACTGAAATGAATATTTAAAAACAGTTAAAATGGTCATTTTTATTGTGTCTTTTACTACTCTAAAATGTGTTTATATGCTATTGCAGGAAGAACTGGAGATATTGAAGAATATAATCTACAAAAAAATCCCACAAAGCAAGTTACAAACCCTTACTGAAAACCATTAGTGAGAATATAAATACAGGATTAAATCTTGCTCACAATACTGTAGGCCAATTTTCCCCATAAGAACATGTAAACTAAACACAGTCCTAATTACCACTCAGGAGTGCTTTTCAGTGATACTGAAAATGACACTGAGATGTTTTTCATGAAATTCAGTTGAAGAACAAGTTCTTAAGACTAGCAAAGTCAATCCTGAAGCTAATGAATGTGTGTGCGTCGCTTCAACTCCAAACTTCACAGAGGAGATTCCACTAGGATCCTATATAAAGAATGGAACAAATAAGAGAAGACTGAGTTGAGAAAGAATTAAGCATTCATCAGTTTTACCACAGAAATGTGGCTGAAAAGTTATGGGGAAAGTTTGTGCCTTTGTCGGAGCCCAAAGATAAATAAGAGTCATGAATACCTGGGCCTGCTTCTCTGCCTGAAGAATTCTGAAAATATATAAGATCTGGAAATCATCGCCTGTGGAAGGATGAGTGAAGAGGGAAGAGAGAGGATGTTCCATTTACAGAAACAGATATCCAACGAGGTGTGAATCCACAGAGCGGTCCAAAGCTTGGGTGCTGGCTGACGGGTGCCGTCTTGACAACGCTTATCCCTGCTACCCTTCATGCCAATGTCAAGAATCTCAGAGTGGGCTGATGATTTCTAGCCAGGAGTTGGAGTAGGCAGTGGATCGCAAGGCATTGGCTAGAAAGACCAGTGTTTCAGTATGGAGCCGCACGGTGCATTGGTCTCCAGTAGGCCATTGGAGAATGCACACAGCCACAAGGAAGCCTCTTACTGTGATGATCATGCCCCGCAGAGCATCTGTGGTCGGCAAGAAGGACTTACAATAGGCACCATAAACTATTCTAATAAGTAAACAACAGAGCAATGAGCCGTGTTCTCTTTTAGTCTCTTGCCTTCAGTTGTTTTCATCTTCTGCAAGGAAAATATATGCTCCTAAGGTTTCATTTAGAATGAGAAGATCTGAAAAATGTCAGGTGTCAGAAGCTCGGGAAAGACTGAGATGTTTATTCCTTTAATGAATTTAACTCAATTATTAAGTATGCGCATAATAATAATTAATAGGGTTGATATAGAATAAAAATCTTACATTATATGGAAATTTCTTTGTTCAGCATTCGATTAAGTCACTATTTAAAGTCTTGGAAAGGATTACTTTATATTAAATACTAGCGGCCATCAGGTATTTCTTCCTGTTTATTACCCATTAGCATGCCATGAGACATAGAATAAAGAAGAATTTTCAAGTGGAAAGAGAAAACTTTACCAAACCTTTACTAAATATATTATCATAACACTGGTGCAAAATGTGCCATTTTATGATTACACATTTAGTAAAAAAAAAATTCAAGGGACTCAGAACAATGACTTTATTTTGAATATGCAATAATGGGGACAAAGAATATGAGTCAACAAACGGCAGCCTCAACTGTATTAAATATATCGTGCTTCCAATTGCCAGAAAACAGGGAAGTGAAAAATATGATTAGTGCTTGAGAAAAAGGGAACCACTGTAATGATTCGTTCTTCTTAGATTTAATGACAAAATGAAAACCAGCGAGAGGCTAAGGGCCTCCTTGATGTAGGTGGGCGGCATCAAGGTGTGTGCTGATTAGAGGATCAGGGGCGGTTCTTAGGGGAACACTCTGTCTATGTCTACCAGTCCTGACCACTCCTTATAAATAAGTACCTTAAAGAGAAGGACACGGTGACTCCGCAGAACACTCCATTGCTGTGTGTCCTTAAAGGTAGTCAAGGTCAGTCACTGTGTTTAACTAGCTAAGTAACCTGGCTGGACTTCTTCAAAGAACCACAGTGGCTGCCCCTTGGGCTTTACTGCCTCTGCCATTGACATGGGGCCCCCCTGTGTGAGTGTAGACTCCTAGCGTTCTTTCCAGCCTGTTTCCCAGGTTACCGGCGAGCAACTGAGCGTCAGCTCCGATGTCTCCGATGGTCTTCAGCGTCTGATGTTGTGAATGCCAATTTTGGTGCTGCACCTACCTCCCTGCTCCTGGTAGTCATTGTTGTTGCTTCCTAGGTTCTTGCTGCAGCCCTGATTGCTTCTTGTGGTGTCTACTTTCTACTTTAGAAAATCATCTTTTTAACCTACAATCAGTTTGTTCATACCTTGTAAATTCAAACCTTCATTCCTAGCTGTAGCCCTGATAAGTAATCCTTCAAAAGTAACCAACCAATTGAACGTGTGCTGGTTGTTCTAGCGGTCATGTGTAGCAAGAACCCCACTTTTGGCAGACCTATCATTTATCACATCATATCAATTCCTGTTCTATCCCCCTTGTCAATGGAAGTCAGAAGGCTAGGAGGGGTTGCTGGTTGACCAGCTGCGTACTGTGGCTCCTAGTGTCTAGCTGGAGTCCTTCCAGTTGCATGAGATGTGTGTGACATTTGTTTCTCTGCACGTATGGAACCTCTCCTCCCGGACCCTTGGCCATCCCTGAAGCACATATATTTTACAGTTGGTCACAAAGCCTGAGTTTGGCTTTCTTGGTTAAAAACCATGCAACTTTTCTGGTCCTTCCTCTACATTTTAACGTGACGAGCTTTTCCCAGTGTGAAAGAGAGGATAATGATTCTTTCCAAAATTGCTTATAATCCATGTTGTCACCCCCAAATCCTAAAGATTAAAAACAAAACCCACAAAAAACCTCTTAACACAGCAGCCTTCATTATATAATTTCTGGCATAAACTGAACTGAAAACAGATATGGCTGGAGAGACACTTTGAAGGGATTACAATTCCCTGAGTATATTACACAGGGTGGATTTGGGTCTGTGAATCTTTTCTTGAAAATATCTTACTTCTTCTGATAAGATTTGTTGAATTCTTTAGATCTCAGAGTTTCAGAAAAATCACCTTTGGGAAACATTTTTGATATTCAAAATCTAGAAGAAAGTTCTCAGAAGTGCTGAGGGTACTTTAAAATAGTCAAACAAAGCAAAAATTCAGCTGTGTTATTGTTCTTTTTCTTAAATTGAACTAGAAACATAGCTTTATTTTGAATTTTGTTACAGATGGTTATGATGTTGTCCATTTTCTTTCATTCTTCCGGCTTCATTGAATGAAAATGCTTTCTCATCTCTTGGTATTGATTTGATCTAAACATTACCCCAAATCAAGGTGACTCCCAAATTATTTATTTAATGCATCCAGTGGCACTGGAGGAAAAATAACACCAATACTCAGCAACAAATACAGTGACTGCTCTCTGTAGGTTGAGGAAAGCTAAGTGATGTAAAATGGAAACTCACATCCCTCTACATGAGGTTTTGAAAAAGCAATTAGTAAACCAATTTAATTTTCCCACCTCAAAATCATTTACATTTCTCTCAAGCCACAGACTTGTCTACACGATGCTCTGTACATAAAGTGTTTGGAATAACTACAGCTGTTCACATCTAAAGATGTTGGTTTTCTCTCTCCCTCTGGCTATTTCAAAGTTCACAACTCTCAGTCTGCAAAATAATGTTTTATCCCGCCACCGCCTTTCCTGTTCTGTGCTTTACCTACAGAGTGAATTCCTTCCTCGCATCCTTTCTTCTATGCCAGGGACTTATTTTCTCCTTTCTCTAATTAACCTCCTGATAAACTGTTGGTCTCTGACGGTGTTTATTTACAGACACGGCACTTAAATTGTTGCTCTGTGCTTCCAAGATGCCAAATACTGATGGCCTTCCCCCATCCCCTCCCCCCACCTCCAGTTGCACACTGGGAACCATAAGGTGTTTGGTCAATCCTTTAACCTAGCACCCCATATTTTCTTTTTTTGTGTGTGGGCAGTAATGAAAGAAGCTGGCTGCAAGCAAATCAAAGGGAACTGCGTGGCTAGCCTTGCTTGTGCTTGTGTATGTGCAAGGCACATTCTTTATTGATGGTAAACAGGGCAACATCGCCATTCTGTTCACGCATAGGTGAGAGCATTGACTGATAGGTAAGCCGCATCACAGTGGTTTTATTACGTCATCGTCAGTGAACTTGCCCTCCAGCATCTCACCCTGAGAACATGAATACTCTTTAATTGTTAACCATTCAAATTGCCATACAAAATTTGTAGCAATATAAATTGCTCGGTTGCACAGAATTATTATTTCACAGCCTAAGAGCAATTTTTTAAACCTTAACTTACTAAAGTCTTTGGTGCTAAGTAACACTTCTAAAGTTGTAACTATTTCATATGTTATCACATAGGTATACTAATATATAACACATCTCCCAACCTCCAGCCCTGTCAGTTATGTCTAAAAATACATAGCAAACATCATGTAGGGGCTATTGCTCAGGGCAACATTCTTTTCTAAAGGCACTAGTTATCATCTTATTTGTGTTTACAGTTTCATGTATATAATATATAGTTCTATATGGATATATGACATCTGTATGGATTATGTATAACATATGGATATATTATATATGTAAATATATGGAGATATATAGGCATATGTATCTCTCTCTATATATACCTGGATATATCAAAACTTGGTAAACTGCAAAACTTAAATATGGAGGAATAGCATTGGAACGAGAACAAAATCTATCCTGGGAACAGAATAAAGAGTTGAGAGTCACACCTATAAGGTTAATTGATTTTTAAACTAAGACATTAATTCATTTCTTCAGCAAATGAAAAATCATTTTTTGTAAATGATTTTGGAATACTGGTGACCCATATAACAAACTTTTGTCACTACCATAATTTACATATAAAAATTTAATTGGAAATAGATCATGAGCCTAAGTATAAACATTAGAACCGATGCTATTTTTGCAAACCGGAATAGGCAAGGAAAATTTCATATAGGACATTAAAAAGTTAATTAAAAGTAGAAAACATGATAGATTGGGCTTCATAAGAATTAAATGTTCTGTTCATTAAGTATAAAATTAAGGATATGAATCACCAAGCCAAAGTCTGGCAAAGGGTACCAACCTAGAAAATACGAAGGAATGCCAAACTGTTAAAAGAAAAACACAATCAAATTAAAAACATGCATGATCAACCAAAAAGAAAGATAAGCACAAAACCAATATTACCAGGAAATAGCATCTGCTTCATGGGTTGTCACAGAAATGCAAATTGAAAACCACAATTACCAATCCGTTTATGCTCAGAAAAGGGGCTGGAATCAGAGTATCTGAGATGTACGCTATGGATACAATTCCAACAATTTCCCCTTGGAATTTGCCCAACAGAAGTTAAAGCGTATTTCCCAAAATGACACCTGTGAGTGTAGTTCTAGGAGACACTTTCAAGACTCATTTTGGCTCACAGTTCTGGACGTTCATTACTCTGGAACTAAGCTGAGGAGGCTTCCACTGAACTGCAGCTCTGTGGAGCGTGGGGGGATGGGAGGGTGGCATGAGTCTCTCACTCCTTGATCGGAAGTAAGACAGGAAGAGGAAGTGAGCAGAGTCCTACAATCCCCAAGGAGGATGTGACTCTACTCACCTAACTTCTCCCCGCCTACCCCACCATCTCTCTAGAAACCAAGCCAAATATCCTACAGGAAGATACTGCTTGAATACACTTGCAGTACAGTGATCACATTCAAAACCATTTAGCCGTACGGGGAATCTACTGTCCTATGGGGGAAAGTTCTGGATGAATCACATGCACAAAACAATCAATTGAATGAAAAACAATGTAGAACTATAGGCTTTCGGTGTTATTTGGTTTGAACCAAAAGGAAGGAAAGGAGGAAGAACCAAATGAGGAAGGAAGAAGGAACAGGAAGGACTAAGTTGTGGTTGAAGACAGAACAGTAGTTGGCTACCAGGTGGCTTTCTGGTGTCTGTGTAATGCCTTGGGACTTTCCTAAACTAGCTGAAGTGAAACAATGTAACAGCTGGGAAAGAAACTCAATCTGAACATTAATGCCCCACTTAAGCACATGTGCAAAGATAAATTTGAGCATTAATGCCCCACTTACACACGCGTGCAAAGATCCTTAATAAAGTTACCAGCCAAAAAAAACTTTGGAATAACTCAAGTTTGAATTTACAACCTTTACACTGGGCAGGCTGGGGAAATGCTTTTAAATATGCAGCAGATATAAACTAGCCCATCACAAAATTATGCATGAATTCACAAGAAGTCATGTGGCTGATTAGGAAACAGTCTACTGGGAGAGGCAAGCTACAGATGCGTAGAAACTCGGCGATTCCGGTAGCCTGTAAGTCTTGAGTAGCCAGCGGCATTTTCATCAGGGGACCATGTAGGATGAGGTGTCAGAGACTTCACCAACTTCACCAGAGACGAAGGAACACGGAGGCATCTCAGGAAAGTGACGGATCGCAGCGAGTCTCCAGGAATTGCTCTCCAAAGAGAAGAAGCCGGGACCTGGGTGTTGGTACCACGGCAGTTGCAAAATCCAACTTCAGGACAGGTCAAGGTAGAGCCCATTCAAAGAGCCCAGGGCAGGACAGCGGTCGTGTAGACAGGACGCGTTGTGTCCTCCAACGTCAGGGGTAGTTAGGGATAAAAAGCAGTTTGGGGGTTGGTTTAAACCAGTCTTGGGAGAGAGCAGTGGCCCCCGGTTCTGGATCCCTGGTGCATTCCATCATTTCTGCTGTGACACTCTTGGGACATTATCAGCGGATCCCAGAGAAGTCAGAGCATTTGAGTTCCAATGGCCTTTGTGTCTGTTCATCCCTTTTGTCTGAGCATCCCTTTAAATAAAGGATGGCTGAATCAGATGGTCCTTTTAAGCCAGATGTCCTTAAAATATGGTTTGCTTTTCTCCTTTGCAAACCCTTCCGAAATCAAGAGTCATTTTTACCAAACAGGGCTCTCCCGCTGGCCTCCTCCACCCTCAGTCAAAATGTTGTCCTTGACCATGTTCTGGCTCGGGTCCGAGCGCAGCGTCCCGTGGGGCAGCAGGCGGGGTCAAGGTCGCGGGGAGCGGTGTTCTCCACCGTCTGAGCAGCAGCTGGGAGCCAACACGGGGCCCGTGGGCTTCGCATCAAGCAGGCGAGAAGACACGGTTCATCTCCAAATCCCCGCCCGGCTCAGGCTTCTCTGCTTTGCTGCCTGCGAACCATGCCGGTCAGGGAAAATGGAAATATTCTCGATGTTGAGTGCGTGTGTGGAAATGCTGCCTAGGAAACCCACGGATCACAGACCACTGCCTCGACCAAAATGACCAGAGGCAGCCAGAGGGGCCAGGCCTCAGCCCCGAGCAGAAGAACCCCGAAACTCCCCCTGGCCACCCGATCTGCTGACAGCGCCTTCCACTCGGCTTCCCGGCTCCCGGCTAGCCAGGAGTGCTTTCTCTTGTTCGATGGCTGACTCAGTCAAAGGCTTGTACTTTTCCCAAAGTGCTTTAGTGCTGGATCCATGGCTCCTCCTGCCCAGTGGCCAAGACATGTGTCTAATGTTTTCCGTATGTATTTGCTCAAACATACTCATTGTATGTCATTCCACGTGAACAAAGTAATGGCAGCCGTAATATGAAATGCACGTGTGTAATGAGACAGGTGCTCGTGGCCCACGCCTGCAAACCTAGCGAGCTATTCAGGAAGATGAGATCATGGTTCGAAGCCAGCCCTGGGAGGAAAGACCATGAGATTCTTATCTCCCAGTTAACCAGTAAAGCAGCCAGAAGTGGAGCTCTGGATCAAGTGCCAGCCTTGAGCAAAGAAAAACTCAGGGACAGTGGCTAGGCCCTGAGTTCAATTCCCAGGACCCCCCGCAACTGACGCACACATATAAAAATGGAACCAAGTGAATTGAGGAGATGGGTGGAGTTAGGAGAGCGGAGGGGAGACTGATAAAAGGGGTGACATTCATCAAGACATATTATACTCCCAAACTGACACATTGCAGTGAAACCACTTTGCCCAACTGCTTAAAGATAACAAGGAAAGTTCATTTTCAAACCAAACATCTTCGCATTTTATTGTTTTAAAATCATACCTCGATAAAATTATACAGAAAACTACAGTAAGATATGATTATTAGTAGAGAAGAAAAAGTACGAGGGCACGTTTTAAATGGGAATACTCTCTCAGCGTTCCTTTAAGGATACTATTTATATCGTAACAGATAAGCACTGAGCAAATGCATTCAGCTCCCGTGCCAGGTGTCTTGGGTCTGAGACTCGCACTTTGTATTCAAGGGGGCTGCCTGTGTAATTGGCACCGTTACAAGTCAAGTGTAGCAACTACAATCAGAAAGCCTGGGGCTGCTAGCCCATGACCTCTGTCTTTGCCCTTGCTCTGGGGGAGGTTTTGTGAATATTGGAAATAGAGTTCACAATGCATAGGCTACATGAAGGAATGATAAAGTGAACAAACAATGGGACTAGTTTATCTATCTCCAGCTTTTCCTTAATAACTACAGACATCGATCTCTGGCCACATAAAAAAATAAGTAAATCCTTCCTTAGAATAACATTGAACTTTTCCTGAGTTTCTGACATTGTACTTGAAAGGTTGTTGAGTATGAGATTAGCCTAATGTGGTTTTATGAAAATAAACTCGCTGGGAACAGAAAGACATAATCTCTTTGTAAACTGACTGTCAGTCTTGGTGATTCTCCAGGTCCTCTGACTTAACGTAATCGATCCGGATTTGAGTGTTGTGCCTAAGGGTTTTGTTCTTGCTACATTTTATTTTGTCAAAAAATATTTTAGGGCGTTTAACATTTGCATTTGAAAAGAAGCTGTCAACAGCCTAGCCCTCAGGAATATGTTCAGTTATAATTTCAAGAATTATGGAAAGGCTAGCAAGCAAGAGATTGTGACACAAGAAAGAAAGAAAAAACTTCCAGAGTGTAGCTTACTCCCAAGACTTATTTTTTCTTAATATTTTCATATAATCAGTTTGTTTTCAATACTTAAAAGTAAATCCGGTATAAAGATTTGCCTTGGGGTTGTCCCTCGATATTCTGAGAACTAAATCATCAACCTTATGGGTAAAAAAAAAAAAAATCTTTTCAGAAAAGTAATCAGACAAGTGCAATATAATTACAAACCAGGAATAAATATGGATGGACATTTAATGAAAGATTAAAAACAACAAAGTGTAGATCATTGCAAATATATATCTCTGGTTTCCCATAGGAAAGAGAGATGGTTTTGAGCTCTGTGTTCTGCACTTGTTGTAAACTGCATGAAAGTATGTTGTCCTGGATCGAAGATTTCCATGTGGAAATTGCAATATAAAAGTTCTGGGTTATATGGGATATTCTGTTGTATCATGGGGTAAGGAAACACAGTCTGTGTCATAATCCAGAAACAATAAGGAAAATAGTGATACACTCAGCAACATCATTTAACAGCAAGGATGAAAGATGAAGTTACATTTCACAAGCCAATGCAAGTACAACAGGAAAACAGCAGGAGACAATTAGGCAGAAGGATGGTGGGCTATCCCTGCAGAAGTCACCGCCTCTCTGGTTGTAGAGTTACTACTGCCCGGGGGGCTGCCGGACACCACTGACTTGACAAAAATCCCTCACTAGTGGAGAAAAGATCAGCTCTATAGTTCAAAGTAACCAATGCATTTATTTTTTGATATGGAGATTCCAGACCTGGGAATTCATCTTACAGATATGTATTATATATATATATATATATACATATATATATACAGATATATATCTGTGAGATAATATATATGTAAGATAATATGTATGTATCTGTAAGATACACACACACACACACACACACACACACACACACACACACTGCCAAATAATCTTTGAATAGTCATTGGACAAAATAAGTGTTGATAAAAACAAAAGATGGAGGAAAATTAAACATACATTAAGTTCTTGATTTACTATGCATCTTTGACATGTTTCCTGCCAGCTTCTGCCTGCTTTTAAGCTCACAGACATCGCTGTAAATAATCTTATTTAAATTACTACAATTCAAATGATAAAATTATTCTGTAATCTCGGCTACACATGTGTGGCTCCCATCTATAATCCTAGGGACTAAAGATAATGATAATGGAAGATCATGGTCTGAGCTGACCTGGGAAGAAAAGTCTATGACATTCCCTTTCAAAAATAAACAGCAAAAAGCAAGAGTGAAGATATGGTTCAAATGGTAACACACAAATGAGCAATCAAACGGAGCAAATGTGAGGCCTTGAGCTCTGTTGTACGGTGAGAACACACGTTGGGAGGTCGAATCGGGCGTCTTTATTAGGAGGCCAGCGGCTGCAGGAGGACTCTTGTTGCAAAGGCCTGCAGCTCCGTGAATACGCTTAGCCCTTGTCCGAAACCTGAGCCGTGAGAGCCGGAGAGGAAAGGAAAAGCAGAAAGAAAACGACACCAACAAACCAGATCAGCTCCAATGGAGAGCTGAAGTGGGACGTCACCGTGACCAGAGGACAGCCGGGGACAGGAGACCAACATGCAGACAGGGGGCGTGGCGTGGGGCGCCTGAGCTAGCCTGGGCCTACATAGGGTCCGGTCTGGGGGTGCAGAGTCACAGGGAGCTTGAGAGTTCCTGACCCAAGACTGGCAGGTCTGGTAACTTCTTGTCCAAGTCCCCACCCCTGCCTCCAGGAATTCAGGCACGCCCATCACTGGGAGGTGGGACTTCCCATGCCTCTACCTTAGAGACTACATGGCACCAGTTGAACCCAATACTCTATCATCTACCATGTGGGCAAGATGGCGCCGGTTAGATTCAGCATCCCTACTTCAGTTCAAACACCATTATTGGAAACACAAATAGACATACATATATAAAATCATCTTATAATTTATACTCTAATACTATGTAAACTACAAAATTGTAAGATACTGTAAGGAATTGTAAAACCACACTATAATTCTGTAAAATTATTACTGTACTTCAAATTATATTTATTAACATAACATTAGCAATTATTTAAATCATATCACAATTGCAACATATGACCATCACTTAAACTGTAAGATTATACTGTGATTTTCAGTAAACTATAACTTACAGTGAACTCTAAATTACAGCACATGGTAATTTGAGTTATAATCATTTGGAGTAATTTGAAGACAACGTAATGATGTATGGGATGGTAAAATGAGGGAGAAATGACTAGAACAAGATCTCTAATATTTATGAAGTATAAAACGCAGTCTGTAGAACAACGGTTATGCGTTTTCTTGGGTACCAATAAGAAACGGACATGCATCTACACGTCTGTGCATTAAAAATGCAGGTCAAGTGCAGATGGAGAAGACAGGGAAAGGATGAAGGAGCATGACGTTCGCCCGAATGAGGGCTGGGCTTTCCTCCATCTCTCCTATCCCAGCATTCCCAGAGGTTGATCCCACGGCTGTCATCCCTTCTCTTGGTTTGCTCTCAACCCCCTGCAGAGCTTCATGGAGTTGAGGGGGACCTGGGCCCCACCACTTAACCCCAGCCAGATCTGTGCCGTACTTCTGACTTTTGAGTCTTGAGGGACAACACGAAGAAGCAGGGTGCAGGTGAAGAATTGCAGCAGTGACGTCCCATCCAGAACCCCACCGCAGAGGACAAGTGCATCATGGGAGAGCCACGGTCCCCGTCCGTTTCAGAAGCTTAGCGTGGAGGCTTCCCACCCAGGTTCCGTGCCCACATTCTTCCATGTCCTGGCTGTTAAAACCAAGCAGTTCGTTTCCTTCCAAATCCATATGTAACTGGGGGATGATGATGACTTTCTCCTTTCGTTGTCCCAACCATTCAACGGTGAGTCCCTTCAAGTGAGGATGGCAGTCTCTGGTTGTGTTGTCCTTACCTGTGGCAGGGAGGGACTCACTGTAATGTAAGCTGGCTTTGAACTCACAGTCCTCCTTGCCTCCGCCTCCTCAGCATGGACTGACGTGTGTGAGCCACTCAGTTCCAAGCAGGCGGTCCGGTTGAATACCTGAGCGTTATAACAGCAGGTGTTTGTCGATGTAAAGGTCCAGATTTAATCTAGCAGCCACCAGCAATCAGATTTCTGACCCACAGTCAAGAGCTTGCAGTAACCCAGGTCTGAGCTTGCACACAGCTGGTATGTGAATTTTTTCCCCCCATCACGCCTTGATCGAATGATAGATCGATGAATGCACTCCAGAAGTGAGCACTGGCCAGATACCAATTGTTGCTTCATGTGTAACACCAGCAGAGTTGTTTCTAGAAATAGATTGAACAATGAAATCGGTATGGAATTTCTCATAAATCATTCTGTCATTGAAAATACAAAACTGAAACCAAAGTGGCAGGCCACTGTTGTGAACCTTGGTGACTGGTTTCTCCCACAGCAGTGGGGGGAGGGGGGAAGGGGGTGGTCAGAGCCACCATTAGACAATCCTTTATTCATCTCAACAAGCAGAAAACGTCCTCCCAAGGAAGTCTTCTTTTAGAAGAACACAATTAACTTTTATTGTGCAGCTGACAGCATAATGAAAAACCTTCCCCAAACTTAATATTCCCAGAAAACACGAGTATTACAATAAGACAAAAATGTTGAATATTTTAGAGAGAGATGCTTTCAGCCTCCCACAGTATTCAATTGCATCAACAATATACTTCATACATCCCTCATCATTCTCGTGAGCATACCTGCGCACTGAAATCTGCTTGATAAACGTGCTAGAACATGGCAGGATCTCTTCTTTCCTCCTCTCGACTGGGATTAAGTCCCCTGGGCTTCCCCCCACCCTGCTTTCTCTAAACACTCTCTCCTTGACCATATGGACTTGGTAAGTTTGAACAACATTGCCACAAAAGTGCTCTAAATCTCCACTTGTGCGCATATGTTGCTTGGATCCATTAAAAGCCTGATGTCTTGTGCCTTACCGGAAGGCTTTTTCAATCAACTATTTTTCAAATCAAATTCTGAACTGTGATATTTCTTAATGTGGCAGGTTTAAAACAGCCACATAGTGGGGCGTGTGGTTACTTCTAGAATAATAATGAGCCCTGGGCTCATACCCTGCTACCACTACCACCAGTAAAAAATAACAATGATTATCATTATAATTTAATTTTTTGCTGGTACTGGGGATTATTATTCACTTGCTATTTTTCAGATAGGGTCTTTCCTTTCCATCATTGCTGGGACTACAGGAAAGTCTTCTGCATCTAGTGTCTGTCTGTGGAGATGGGGGTTTTCCTAATTTTTGTTCCCAGTCTGACATAGTGACTGTCCCTTTCTCAGCCTGCCAAGCAGCTTGGGGTGACAGACGCATGACATTGGGGTATCACCAGCTATGGGTTGGGGTGGGGGGGGTCTGCCTGAGCTGACCGAAAATCATGATCTTGCTAAGTTTAGCTGCCCACTGGTTAGGATTCCAAGTGTGAGCCCCCAGTCTCTGGCTCCCCAGTAACTTCTTCACTGCCGTTCACCTGTAGTCTTCAGCAATGACTTACAGTGACAATGGGTTTGTTTGCTGATACCACGCACCCCTGCTCCAGGTCAGAAACAAGTAGCGACACAGTTAGTCACAGGCAAGTCGGAGCGTTGGTCACTGTGGGTTCAATCCACACGTTCGGTTGAAAGTTCAACATTGAAGACAAAAGGGAAACTCATTAAGCACTCTCCATTCTTGTGCGTGCACAGGAATTTCTGAAGGAACGAGAGCACGGAACACAGCTCGGGAGTACTGAGTACCAGCTTTGGGGCTACCTTGTCACACACAGATTCCTCCATGTTTTAGCTAACCAGACCACAGCCTTGTGCTGGGCCTTGCCAGGTGCAGAGAGGACCCCACAGGGCCATCGCAGGTGGCGGGGGGCGGGGGACTCAGAATCAGGCCAGGGCAAAGAAGAGAAGTAACCGGAATCCACGGAGAACCAATGGACCAGTGTCACACTTCCTGAAGTGCCATGAGCGCTGTTACCCCCGCTGGAAGGTTAGGAACCTTAACTAAGTGTGTGTGTGGGGGGGGGGGGTGACCCAAACCTGGATTTACACTTAGTGTGGTTCAAATAGTAGGGCAGCGGGTGTCGGGGAAATATCTAGAAATGACCTGTGCGTAAAAGATTAGGAGCAGGACAATGGGGTGTGCGCACCCCCTTTTCCAGCAAAGAAGATTCAGAGTGCGTTTGTCCATATTCGGGAGCTCAGTGAGAACAGGGAGGCGATTCTCTCTTCTCGGGTAACTGGAGAGACTGAGCACGCACCTGTGTGCATGAATGTGCTTGGCCTTTCCTCTGCCACCGCCGCCCCTGAACACGAGCGCGTGCTGAGAGAGGAACTTCCCAAGGCGGCCTTTGCACTCAGCTTGCGGACGGCAGGGGATAGCTAGGTCGGTCTTTATCGTCTGCATTTCCGTCTGGTTTCATGGGATTAAGCTTTCACTCTGGTTACCACCGAACTTTCTGAGACTCCTAGCTTCAGAATGCTTAAAAATACATTTATTCAGAAAACTCACATGGTTCTGTTTTTTTTTTTTTTTTAAATGAGGGTTCTATTGAATTCCTTGTGAGGATTGTGGAATGAAGAATTATATGTGAGGTGGATATTGGAAAGAAAAGCGATGGTAGCCTACAGGGATAAATCAATAAAAAGAATGATCGTCCGGCGACTAGAATGGTACAAGAAACATTTTTTTCTCTCTGCAGTGCATTATAAAGATAGGGTGATAAATGAACCAAATCAGTCTTTCATTCTAATTTAGAATGAGATGTAGTCTTACCTCTGAATGCTAGACCAAAGGGTTTTTAAAAATAGGATGATCACAAGCAAGTTAGATTTTTACCAACATGAGCTGCTTTGTTTTCAGATTCATTAAATGCATTAAATGCTTGTTTTCTTTTTATTTTTACAGACACGTTATTAAAATTGTATTGTGTTAAACTGGGAGTAGTAGAATTAAGAGGTACACTATAGCATACCCTTGAATTAAGAACTCATGGTATTTTAAAAATGGGAGCTAGGAAGTGATTGCTAATACCATTTCCGTTATTTGCATACAAATATAACTTTAGGCTGACTGCTAGCATTGCTAAAAAATAAAAGTGATTAGGAAGGAGATAGAGTTAAATGTGTCTAGTGTATTTTCATAGTTACAACATCACACCAGGCATTTTGGCTCTCTGAGAAAATCCTCTCCCCTTATTTTAAATGGACTTGCATGCCGAGGTGTGAAGAATTGAAAGTCAGAAAGATAAGGTACGCTGTGTTCATAAGCTGCTTTGTTAAATGGCAACGCCTTCGTACAACTGCTTAAGAGATAATAAAGTAACATTTTTAAAAATTAGGATCATTTCTTTCGCAATAACGCGATCTCAGATACGTACTGCCGCATAAGAAATGACTCCTCCCAGACCACGCAGCTGAGAACAGTCTGCATGGACGACACCAGGTCTCTGGCGAGGGAGAACTCGAGAGAGGCTTCACTGCATTGTGCTGGCCCAGAATGACTCCTAAGATTCAAGACGAGGAGGCTGGCCAGGGCCACTGCCCTCTGGGGATGGGGAAGGAGCCCTGGCTGTCAGCGGAGGCTTCTACCTCCTGTCACACAGAGTTCTTCATAGGACTGCTTCCAAGTCCTCAACACAGGCTGTCTTGCTCTCGCTCTCTCCCCAGACCAAATGATGCACAAGAGATAGGAGGGAAAGGCAGACACTGCCTTTCCCATCAGCGCCACTCCTTGAGGTGGGCTTCGATGAGTGTATATTTTTACTTCCTTATCATGTAAAAGCCTTTCTCTGGGGTCACTACCCAGCAGTACACCGTGTTCATAGTATGTGCAGAAAAAAACACACCAAACACCTAAGTTTGGTCCCCAGCACCAAATATACAAACTATAATGTAAAACCTCTTTCAAAACCAATAAGCAAACAGAATAATAAATAGGAGAACATTTGGAAATGTGGTCCCTTCCCACATTCGGTTCATTCCATTTATAGTACCTTGTCCTAGATTAAAAACTTTTAAATAGAAGTTTGGCTTTCGGATGGCATTATTGTTGCCTGTTTTGCTTGCGCTAAGGATCCATAAGACGGTGCTATTTTGAACACACATATTTGTCACCTGCTAGGTGACAATCTCTCTTCGAGGAATGCAGTTTACAAAAATATTCTTGAAGATTTCATATACGCATTGAGCTATCTATAAACAAAAAGTATGCCAAGCCGAAAAGGCATTACAGAAGAGGCCTAGGGCTTTTCTGGAGGTTGTTTGCTAGGAAAAGGAATGAGAAGTATATGCAAAGTTGGGGACAAATGGATGATGACCTTTGCTTTCAGGGTGGAGCCCTGGTCAAGTTGAGGTGAAAAATGTCTCAAAATAATGTGACGAATGGGATGGGGGTGGCGGAGAAGAGTCAATTATCAAAGTCCTGAGTCAGGTTTTGCTCAGCTTGTTAATCTGAATAAAAGCCATGGCACATGGAAAAGCTAAGCTGTGTTTGCTAGTGTTTGAATGTTGTCCTTAGCAGATTCCTTCTTTCATTGGTGAAATCTGTTTGTGCAGTCATTTATCAAGTCAAATAAATTCCCATGTGGAAGTATGGGAATAGTTGAGAGTTTTATTCAAAGTCTGAAGAGTGAGCTATTCTATTTTACATAGTATTTTCGTTATATAGCTAATGGGGCTAAGGAAATATTTCTACTTACCATCTTTAAGAAATACTCAATTAAATCCCTAGTCTTTCTCTCCGTCTCTCCCATAATTATATTTGAAAGCCTCCTTTGAGGATAAATTGACTAAACACATCTTCCCTTAGGTGCTCACTGGAAACTTCCATATCTTTCTTGTTCTACCCACCCCATGCCCAGTAGAAAAGAAAAACATGCCTGCAAAACATCAAAGAGTAGATGGATGTATAAAATAAAAAATAAAGGTGTTCAGTAATTGGTATGGGAGTTAGAGTCAAGGAGATTTATGTACAGTCCAAGCCTTAGAGATTCTTTTTCTAAAAGAAACTCATTTGTATATATTTTGAAAAGGCTGTTTTGAAACAGAAAAAATATATAAAAGAATATTTTTTTTAATGTTCTTTGATGAAGGCAAGAGAAGACATGTGTAAAGATGGTGAACTTACGAGCACTGAGCTGGTTAAGGAGTGGTGGAAGTTTGAATCGGGGACTAAGGAACTCACAACCATTCAGAATCACCATGAGCACGGAAAGAAGACCCTGCCCCGGAGAGTGGACCATGTGGATGAGCTACGTGCGTTCAAAAGGATGCGGAACAGGCCCGCAAACGGGATGGGAAGGGACCTCTCGCTCCCAGGGGCCCGGGACGGGCGTCCTTGGATTGCAGAACACTTAGTTCCTTTGCTCGTTGGCTCACGAGTATCCTGAACTGGCTCATGGCCTTTATGGGATCTCATGGGATATTTGTAAAATATTAGAAGGAAATCATAAGTGAAAGTGGAATGATAAATACAGAGTGCATGAGCCAACTGATGGACAATACCAGAAGCCAAAGGAAATAAACAAACAAAAAACAAGGAAGCGTGGCGTTCACACACAGGAGAGCCGGCGAGAGCACGGCGTCTGTCTGTGATTCTTAAATTGCTCTGACTTTTTGGTTTGGTTTCCTCTGTTTCCTGCTATATCCCCAGACCCGTCATTGTGGAGTGCCTTGGGCAATATATTAAGAAAAGAATTATTTTTTTTATCAGAATCTTTGACTATTTAAACTCATTTTGCTGTCGAATATGGCTTTGTCCTGCGTAAGAAGTGAATCCGTGTTGTTTAAAGAGTTGTGTATCCTAACTTCATGAAAGCAAGAGAGAGCTCTCTCTGTGGTGGATTCCAAATGTTTTGAGGGTGATTGCTGGGTTCTCACCACCACCAGAAGGAGGGACCTGGCTGTTCTTGGAAATCACGAACTCCTCTTTGGCAATCCCCAAGTATCTATTGTAAATGATGTTCCACTCAAAAAACCTGTCCTTATTTATGGGCAATAAAGTATCCATTACATCCATGTTTTCCGTTGAATGGTACCTGAATGCATAGGGATGCAGAAAATACATATTTACTTCCCTAGATGAACTTGTAATCCCCAAAGGAAAAACCTGCATGAGTATATTCCTGGTCTGGATTGAACCAGACTGGAGAACAAGCCTAGAGTCACTCTGTTCATTACAAGTGAAGCTGCTTCCTGTCCTGGAAACACAGTTCTTCCTCTTTACCTTTCCCGGTGACCATGTCTTCCCCAAGATAGACACGCATCCAGGGGCAACTCAAGAAAAGCACTTCCTAAGAAGACGCATGCTAGTCTCACAAATCCGGTCTAAATGCTGCGTTTTCACCCCCCAATCTCCGTGTGGGTTTCTTGCTTGAGCATCCAGGTGTCTCCCCAACAATCGCCTTAATGGAGTTGAGAGCCACCGTCCTCTCTCCCACACACAGAACTATTTTTAAGACTTTATGGTAATGTGTTGCTCTGCTCACTTCAGCTGAATTTACTCCTCCTTAGCATTCATTCTGGCAAGGCTATGCTTCAGCACAAAAAAAGGGAAGAAAAAGGAAATCAAAGGCAACATTTTCAGAAGAAACCATTTCTCAACACCATCCATGTATCAAAACCTGGACACATTCGAACGCTGAAGTAAAGAAAACGTTCGGATTCCTTGAATTCTTTTCATGAGGCTTCTTCCAAAATACTTCTGAACTAAATTTCTGTGCACACATATAGATCCCTATCCATTACTAGTTTTTAACATGTAAGGAATTATTATGATCTCCTTTCTCAGCCTTCCTAATCAGCCTTTGTCCTCCATTTCTTCTGTGCCACTATCTTGTTTAAGGATGTCACTAAATGGGATCTGCCTCCTATTTATTTAGTGATACCGAGTCACAACAAAAACAACCAAAATGAAGACCACAACACTGGCATTTAAGTGAATTACAAGATCAACCCACACTCCCTGACCTAAATCGCAGTTTACCCCTTAGCTTTCACGTGATTTTAAAATAACCTTTAGCTACCTGTATTCTTTACCCACAGCAGCAGTCTCCGTACGCAGAGCAAAACCTGACACAGCCAAGGGACAGAAGAGCCAGTCTCACTGTAGAGTGTGATAGAAAACTGTAGAAGGCAAACACAGTTGTGACGTCAGTTCCTCACGCTTGCTGGCAAGCCCTAAGTCGAGCCATGCCCTCAGACCTTCTGCCTTGTGTGTTTTTGGTAGAGTCTCACCTGAACTTGGCCCAAGGTGGCCTCAAATGGTGATCTTTATCGGTCTGTACCCAGAGCCGCTGAATCACAGCTATACATCACTACGCCTGCCTTGTTATTGAGATCACAGTCTCACGAAATCTTTCCCAGGCTCGCCTAGACCCTACAACCATGTGTTCCTGCTTCTTCCTTCCAGTGAATTGTTTTTCTTTTTTTTTTTTTTAACTCTCTGAAATCCTATGGGGTCGAGGGATTTGGGTAGATGAGCAAACAGGAAAAGAAGGGGAGAATATGGTCAAGAATCTAATGTATACCTTACAAAATTAAGAAGAGTCGGGGCTGGGGATATAGCCTAGTGGCAAGAGTGCCTGCCTCGGATACACGAGGCCCTAGGTTCGATTCCCCAGCACCACATATACAGAAAACGGCCAGAAGCGGCGCTGTGGCTCAAGTGGCAGAGTGCTAGCCTTGAGCGGGAAGAAGCCAGGGACAGTGCTCAGGCCCTGAGTCCAAGGCCCAGGACTGGCCAAAAAAAAAAAAAAAAAGAAGAGTCGGGGAAGGGGTGGGTAGAGGAAGGATGAGTGAGAAAGTTGAGAGCGGTGACGTTGATCAAGATGTATTATAGTCATAAACTGCTTTGTTCTATGGCAAGTCCTTGGTCCAACTACTTAAAGGTAATAACAAAAGGGTTAAAAAGAAACCTCAAAGAGAAAGCAAACAGTATTTTAGACTATGCAGTTCATCAACTTATTACAGATCATTTCAAAGACACTTGCCAAGTTCACATTTCCAAGGTTGTTTTCTATTCTGTTATAAACAGAAAGGTACCATCAGCTGTTAACAAACTGAGAACAAATCTAATCACAGAGAACTACATTTCTAAAGATTACCTAATTAGTCTAATGCATTGTTTTAAACATTCAGAGCATTTCAATGTCATGGTGCAAGATCAAGTGTTTTCCTTTCTATTTAAAGGAAATGCTTTGGAGGCTGAAAAGCTACTTCTACTGTTTTATTTTCTTGAGAGAGAATAACAAATTGCTTGGCTAAGTCACAAGCTCCTTCTGTACATTTTATTTGAATCTATCATTCTTTTTATTGTAGATGGTATGATGGGAAGAAAATGACCCTATTCATCAAGTGTTGATTCCTATGAAAATGTTTCAAATGCATCTGTGCTTTGCATTACTGTTGTTATGAACTTACCTCTTCCTTCTAGGTACATTTTAAAATTTCCTTTATATGCACCTACAGTCATGCTTGGTTGGAATTTTGGACTATCGATTTGGAGGCACGACTCTCAGCAAAGATCTCAAGGTGTAGAATCGGGGCGGGCAACTGAAATTCATACAAATACAAGAAAAGCTGGCCTGCCTAGACAAGAATTAAGACAGACACATGTCTGAAAATAAAGCACTAGGCTCAATTGAAGGATGAGATAATTGTGTCACAGACTATTTCTGTGAATGCACTCTGTGAGAAATCTGCAAATTATTGAAAAAGTAGAAGCTAAATGAAACATTTTTAAAAAGTCACTGCTATTAAAAGTTCATGTTCCCGATAAAATTATTATATGCATTTAGCTGATATAAAATGAATGAAGTCTAATCTACAAGTTTGGGAATTCATTACAGCTTGTTACATTATAAAACTAATTTGAAGGGATGTTGAGTTAGGGAAAATTGAATTGGGGAAGGGTGGTGCTGCATTGAAATTCATTTTCATTAGTACTAAGGTGACTTTGCTTAGGAGGATAAATACATTTTTGAAGCTAGACATTTAAGTGCAAACATTGACTCTTCTCTTTACGAACTCTCGGCTAGCCTGAGTGTTTGAGCCCCGGTCTCTGTTTCTCCAGTCATTAACAGAAATGAGCTCAGTCTCTCAAGGGTGCTGTGTGGATTAAGATCATCATGTTTGACACAAGATGAATGTTCCACAAATGTCAATTCTGTTTACCTCTCCTCCCCTTTCCCCTTTGCAATCTTAGTCTCCTTATCTACTAAGAAAAAAATTTAACAAAGGTAATATAAATACAGCCAGGATCGTGGTTTATTACCAATATAGCTGATACATATATACATATATATCTGTACTATCTATCTATCTATCTATCTATCTATCTATACATATATATATATATAAATGCAAATATACTTTCAGAATGTGTTAGCCCAGATGACCCCCATGGAAAAACAACGGAGGAGATTCCTTGCATGTCCATTGCCACTTAAAATGTCTGATAATGACCAACATCTCTAAACAAAGAAATGAGAAATCTGTCACGTCGTCATAGAATTAATCCACCCAGGATACGGAAGTCTTGTTTATGTAGGTCATGTTCACCAATCGACTTTCAGATAGGGAATACTTCCGCAGACAACAAATACCAACCATCGCATCAAGCTTATCTGTCTTGGTGAAAATTTGTAGTCCAGAACTGAGTTTGGGTTTTCTGTTTGTTTGTCAGTTGTGGGGCTTGAACTCAGGGCCTGGGCGCTGGCCCTGACCCTCTTTGTGCTCAAGGCTAGCGTTCTACCACTCGAGCCACAGCATTACTTCTGGTTTTCGAGTGGCTTTGAACCACGATAACTCAGATCTCATCTTCTTGAGTAGCTAGGATTACAGGCTTGAGATACTGGCACCTGGTTCATAACTTTTGTTGTTGTTGTTGTTGTTGTTGTTGTTACTTTCTAAAATAAGTCTCTTCAGTGTCTGTGGGATCCACTAGCAAAATAATTAGTTCTTCCAGTTGGCCTGCATCTCAAGAGGCGGAGTCATGATTGGCTACCGGCAGGAATACGAACATCGCAAGGCTTGGTTGGGGCTAGTGGGTTTTTTCTTTGTGGCCAATAAAGCATTGATGGCCCTCGTGTCAGAAGACCCAAGACCCTCATCCTGGGCTCCGCTCCTTACATCTGTGTGTGAGTCTCTGGGGCTGGGCTCTACTCCAGGAAAGCAGGGTGGCAGCAAGAAGCAGTGTGCAACGGCTTGTACAGCCTAGTGTCAGAATTCACACCAGGCTGCTCCTTAGACAGGTCCAGATGAGATTTGGGGAAAGTACTGGGCTTAGATCTAGGCACTGGTTACACAAATGTACGCACTTAAAAAGACCCACTAGCACTATTTATCTTCCTCCTCCATGTGATTATTACTCTATTATAACAACATCAACAACAAAAGAATGCGAGCAACTAGGTTCGTTTGTTTGTATTAATCTCTGAAAACAGTGTCTTTTTCTCCGTACTTTCTATTACTCCCCAAGAGTACAAGAAAGATACACACTTCAAATTGGACTTGTGTCAGCATGTGCACTAACATACAATATATTGTTTTTTTTTTTTCTTTTTAGGTTTTAGTATTATTCTTAGGCAAAATGTGAAGGGTTTCAGTTTTGGTTGTTTTGTAAGTCTTTCGTAACATTAATGAACACAAAAGGATTAATGACTTCCTCATATAAATCTAATCCTTCATTACTGAGGCTCAGTACCTAGCTGGCCCCATGCCCGGGAGTTAGCCCAAGCACCGGGGGTGACCCTACACTGACTGGGGGGGAGGGGGGGAGAGGAGAGGGGAGGGGGAGGGGGAAACAATAAGCCAAGCCAGGAAGGAGGCCTGGGGGAGAGGGTGAAGCAGATCTTTAAATCACAAGGCTTTGCCTGACACATTGGCTGTGTGGTTCCAGAGAAAATTGCCTGAGCCTAGGACATCTTTGAGCCAAGGAATTCAAAAGTACACGAGATGAACACGGGAAAAGCAATCAGAAGAAACAGAAAGAGCAACCATGGACCAAAGCCAAACTGAGCAGGGAGCCATTGCTAGGTTTGGGGTGGGTTAAGGGACTGCAGTAACTGATGGTGCTAATTTCTAGCCAACTCTGTCTCACTGTGTGTGTGTGGACACACACACACACACACACACACGGGCACGCACACACATACGAGCAGTAGCACACACATTCCACAGCTGTCTGCCGCTCTTTCTCCTCCACTCAGCTAGCATTCAACAGCTCAGGGGAAAGGAAGAAAGGGAAGAGGGCAAAAAGGGATTTCACCAAACATAAAAGCAACTGGATTTGGCAAAGCCGATTTCTCTGGACCTCGGCATGTTGGGCAACGAGGGCACCCACATTCCTGCCCATGATCATGAGTCACAGGAAGCCCGCCGGGTCCCCTAGGACCACCTCAGCCGGGGGCCATGACACAGAAAGAGCTCTTCCTGGTGGTGACACACCCAAGACAGTGCTTTATGGGTGGGGAAAGTCTACATTGTTCGTTCCTCCTAACTTCTTCGTCTTCAATCTTTAAATGAACAGGAACACGCTCAGTCTGTGGTCATGAGAAGACCGACCCCATAGTCTCTGTGCTTTGCTGCTCAACAGTCCAATTTTGTAGCTGGACATTCCTTGGAGCCTACAGTTTCTCAGTCGGTCTTTCTCTTGTATTTGTTTTTTCACGTAACCTTAAGCACATGCTTTCCACAAAATTAGAAGTCAGTTCTTCGAAGCACGGAGACATCCCTTTAAGTAAAATCATATTTTTGGCATATCATCGCAATAGATGCAAGCTGGGAAAATAGTGATACCTTGAGATAGCTAAGGTTTAGGAGGCTTAGTTATTCCAGAAAACAGACAGCCACAAAGAAGCTAGTAACTGCAGGGAGGTGAGAGGTTTATGTGGATCAACGGCTTCTCAAATGTTAACAGACTGGAGAAAAAGCCTAATCAAAAGGAGGCCCTGCATAATGCTAAAGGGTTTCCTGATTGATTGCCCATGATGTAACTTTGTTGGAATTAACACTTATCTCTAATCCATACTAAATACACTTAACGGCAGGTTAAATTAAATTACAGGGAGTGTCTATGCACAGTAACAAACCATCTTGACAACAACATACAATCACAATGATCTTGGTTTTTATGACATCATGCTGTAACTATGCCTTCTAAATTTATTTGTCTCTCCTTCAAGCTCATTGTTGGCTCAATAAAAGTATTAGAGTGTGGTTTGGAGTTAGCAGTGTTCTATAAGCTTAGATTTCAGCTCCTCTTGATTGATAATGCTCTTCTTAATTATTAGTTGTTATAACAATGTAGCATTTATCTAGTATTTCGAAACTCCCAAGTGCATTCACGCGCTTTCTTTTATTTGTGTTTTGGACAATGTCTTTGAGAGCCCTGAGTCAGTGGCTCACACCTGTCATCCTAGCTACTCAGGAGGCTGAGATCTGAAGATTGTGGTTCAAAGCTGGCCTGGGCAAGAAAAGTGGTGAGACTCTTATCTCCAAGTAACCACCAGAAAACCAGAAGTGGTGCTGTGGCTCAGGTGGTAGAGTGCTAGCCTTGAGCTGAAGAGCTCAGGGACAGCATCTAAGCCCTTGGTTTAAGTCCCACCACTGGAAAAAAAAAAGAGAAGAAGAAAAGGTCTTTAACACAATATTATTATTGTTCCAGACTTCCATTTTTATAGAGCCAAAGCATTTAAGCAAATTGCCCCAGGAGATGGCCAGTTACCCAAATCTAACTGCAAACAACTTTTGATTGGCACGACCTCAGGTCTCAACTTTCACACAGTCTGAAAGACCTAACCACACACATGTCCAAATCATTCAGTCTTCCTTCCTTCAGTACTAACACAACAGAGAACACGATGAATTGAATAACTCAAATGATGGGAGAGGTTTAACTCCCTGGGTTATTAAAATAACGTCCACCTAGCTTATAGAATAGGTGGGAAAAATTACCTTCTGTCTAGTGTCCTCAGAATACATCGCAAGAATAGTAAGAAATAAATACTTAACCATGTCTGCCATAATCCCATTTCACCACTGATTGTTAATGGAAAGTAGTAATGCAAAGGAAAAGTAGAATTTTAGAAAGTCAGTTGCTAAATCTTCTAGCTCATAGTTCACATCCACGGTGCCCCATGAAGGCTTGTATGTAATTTCTAATAAGACAGAAGAGCACAGTGGAAAAAGGAATATGCAAACCAAGACCAGGGACCAACGACTACGTTTTCTCTTACCAAGAAGACTGCAATTTCAATTCAGCTTCACTCATGAGGAGTCCTGCTATTTAATACCTCCTAGGTGCTCTGCATAGTAAATTCTCGGAATAAGCTGAAGCATGCACGAAACGTATTTCCTCATATAATCCTAGAAATTTTGCAACAGAAAAGCTTCTCTGTTGAAAACACAGATGATGAAAGGGGGCATTGTTAGCCCCAGAAGCTGCACCTGGCTCCTCTCCTGCCCACCTCCCGGGAATGAGGGGCAGGGGGCGGATATGTTGTCTTTCTAGAACAGTCATTTGAACCCATACCCTTCGAATTACACTTCCAAGTCGCCACAGATCCTTGTTTATCTTTGGGAAGCTGTGCACTGTCCGTAAGAGAAAAGGTGTTTTAATGACGAAAACATTGGTTTTGTGCTTGGTGTTAGGAATATATAATGTGAAGGGATGCGATACGGACTCAGAGCCCTGGATGGATTACCATTGCCACATAACTGGCACTCAAGCCCAGAAGCTCAACTCCAGGACTGCCACCATGCCAGGTCTGCTTGCTGGCATGGGCAGATTGGTGACAAGGCATGAGAGTGTGGCAGGAGGAGGCAAAGTGAGCCTGGCAGCCCATCTTCAGGGCGTGGACGTGAGCTCTAGGTTTAACCAGAAGAATAACCGAGACATGGAGGGAGAGGGCTGCCTGATTGTTGAACCGTGCGGTAGGAGTGTGGGCCTGCGGGTCCCGTCTCAGGATTAACCAGGCAGGAGACAGGAGGAGGAGAGCGAGTCCTTGTCCTCTGAGAGGCGGGCCCCGCTCTCCTCAGGAGACGGAACAGGCCAATCGGGCATCCTCCATTCCCACATGACTGCCAGGGGACCCTGAAGAACAAGGAGTGCCAAGCTCTTACGTTGCTTCCATTTAACTTGTGGGCCCAAGTTAGAAGTCATTGCTTTTTGTTGTTGTGTTTTGTATTGGTTCATTTTTTTTTAAAAAAAAAAAACAGAAGCAGTTTCTAAGTACCTGTTAGATTATAAGCATACCTTGAGCATACCTTTTTGAGATGTTTTTTGCTGAATTAATCATGGTATCTAAAGTTACATGAAGCGGACTTCTGATCATTGGAGCTTCATGGGTGGGGTGGGGGTTGGGGGGCCCAGCAAACGTCACAGGGAAAGCAATCCAAAAGGTTGGAGCAAATAGAACATCAGTGTGTTTGAATACAGTGCAGAACCTCTGAGGAAGCCAGCGTGCAGGCATAGGAGGGGGCTAAGATTTCGGAGAAAAGGCAAAACTCCAGATAGATGAGCCGAGCCGGCGGGGCTATGGGAGCTGCCTATCTATCTGCCCAGGATACTTAGTAAGATGTGGCGGAGTCCTGGAGGCCGGCAAGGCGGCTGCGGGAAAGCTGCAGAGAAGGGAAGGTGGAAGTCGGGTTTGCTAGATTGCCATCCGATCTAGCCATGATTAGAAAAGCTAGTGTCAGGGGCTGGGGATATAGCCTAGTGGCAAGAGTGCCTGCCTCGGATACACGAGGCCCTAGGTTCGATTCCCCAGCACCACATATACAGAAAACGGCCAGAAGCGGCGCTGTGGCTCAAGTGGCAGAGTGCTAGCCTTGAGCAAAAAGAAGCCAGGGACAGTGCTCAGGCCCTGAGTCCAAGCCCCAGGACTGGCCAAAAAAAAAAAAAAAAAAGAAAAGCTAGTGTCACGAGAAGGGAGGTGCTGAGAAAAGAAATCCCACACTGAACAGACTCCCCTTGAACCTCACTTGACGCTGAATTCTAAACTGAAAAAGAACAAGATGCTCGAAACCGACGAAGCAGCAGAGCAGAGCGGAATGGCCCGCAATCCGGAGCTGCTAAGGAGATGGAGGTAAGGCCACAGACCGTGCTAAAGAGCCAAGGCCACACGCTTCCCTGGCGAGCCACGTCCTACCACGGGGCAGGCCTGAGACAGACACCGCCCTACCGGCCTCGAACCCCGGCCGGGAGTTCCTCAAATGATTGCCTTGAGGTGATCCCCCATCCAATCGAATAACCCAGCGAGGTTCAACACCGGCATATTTAACTTGGGACACTTCATGTTGATTTAAATGTATTCGATGCTATTCTATTCTATGTTGATTACAGCATATGTTCCTCTGCTCAACCTCTCTGTTTCAACGTCATCAGCTTTGTTTCAACCCTGTCCACTGCACCTGTCCTTGTCAGAAACTCAGGGGGAGAGTGAGAATTTTTTGTGTGAAATCTCCACCTCTGTTTCTCACCCCAAGTTGTCCTCACTAGTGGCCCCTTATGTTCAATTTACCTCCCTGCCCACCACACCACCAAAATTAGCAGACATTTTTCAGTCATTTTTATTAAGCCGAAGATTTCCACATCATCCTGATTTTTTTTTAATCCTTCTTGTGCTGTGTTTTTTTTTCCCCTAGTCCTTCTGCCTCTCCCTTCTGTTCTCCACTTGAACAACTGACAATCTTTTCAGACTCAATGTCCTTGCTATAGGATCCCCACTCAGAGTAAACTAGACCTTGGTTGGGACTTTGCTCTACTTGGCCATCCCTCCCCTTCCAAATGGATTCTTCAGGATCCTTGTAGCTAATTTCGCCCACCCCAGCCCCCAAAGTATTCAACGCATCTCTCTCCTGTTTACCTGTAGTGCTTCCTACAACCATGACCCTCCAGCTAGTGCAGCAGCTGGTGAGCGGCTCTCGTGGGCACACTGTTCTATATCCGCAGGGCCCTTGTGTACCTGGCAGATCTAATCCTACCACCTCCATGCTCAAGAACTTCAATCACATCCCCCAGCTTGAAGGACAAAAATCCAGCCACTGTCAATTACTCTGGCCTCCTGGGGTGCAATTCTTCTTCTGTCTCTTTTATTCCAGGCAAATTGTCTAACTTTCAGTCCCTTAAATAATCTATGTCCCCTCCTGCCTGAGCTCTTTTGAGCTTACGGTCCCATCTTCTCACAATTCTCTTTCCAAACCCTTTGTCTATTGATACAAGTAACACCCACTCATTTCTCCGGCTTTGGCTCAAATATCGCTGCCTTAATTAAGGGAGTGTTCCGAGATACCCACCGGCTGAGTTAGCCTTATTGTCCCAACTTCAGTGTGGTTTTCTGAAGGGGACTGGGTTTTTCTATTTGATTGTAAAATGGATATAACCCAACCCAATGGCTGGTTCTATCAGAATAAGGGTCGCATCTCTTACATTCCCATTGTATTACTGACACCAAGTTAGTTACTAAAAAAAAAAAATGGTGGCTACTTCTTAATTAACACATGCAAAAATGACTGAACAAATGGACGCAGGGTGGCTGGCCCAGGAGATGCAAAGATGCAGACTGGTTAGGTATAACCTCAGTTAGCAAGCATGTCCAGGTGTGTTTACTTCGTTTAGCTTTTTGGAAAAGTGAGTTTCCTCTGAAAACACCAAATTCTCTTCTTATCAAGCCACAGTAGCATACTGAACGCATATTAGAGAGTTTCTACCATTTACAATATTGCATCGTGGTTGAAAAAGCATTGACTCAGACTTCCTTCTCTCTTCTTTACCCCAGTGCTGTACAGGTACCCCAGCAAGTCCACCTCCTGGGAGGGGGGGAAACAAAATAGCTGCTTTTTCCTCTTATGCTATAATTCCTTCAAGGACCCTCTGTCTGAGACCCCTTTGTGCTGCTACACTAGCACACTTCGTTGTCAAGAGCAAATGTATTTATTGCAGTTCTAGCAACTGCAAAGTCAAAGGGCTTGCTAAGAACCTTCTTGCTGTGCCATCTCCGGGGAGAGACAGAGAATAAGAAAAGCCAGGGAAAAAGAGAGAGGGAGGGAGGAAAAAGGGAGAAATGCTTCAGCTACTCATGTCCAGGATAATTAAATCACTCTGGAGGCAAAAACCTTAATCCATTCTTAAAATTTAATCTCCTCTCAACACTATTTCATTGGGGATTATGTTTCCAATACTTGAATGTGAGGTGGCACATTTAAATGATAACATTCTCCAATTTCGGTATTTTTTTTCAAGTTAATGTGTAGCCAACACAAGATTAAAATAGGCTGTTCTTAGAATCTCACATTGATGCATTATAGAATGAACTCATTTGTCCAAAGAACTTCAAATTATTTTCTCTTTTCTCACTCCCAAGTTTTCTACTTTCTCCTCTCCAATGTAAGATTAACTAAAATAAAATACTCAAAAGTAGCAGGCCTGAAACTTGAAATTTTGAATGTTTTCAGTTTTTCTGGTTTTCTTCAGTCTCTGTTTCCTACAAAAATGTCTAGGAAGATTGATTGTCATTTGATCTCCGATGGACATGTAAACTCTACAGTGCCGTATTTATTATACTTACCTCCAAGGGAGGAGAAGCAAGAAAGGGAACAGGGGAAAAAATAAAACAGGGCAAAATTTCTAAGTTTCTATATATAATATTCATCCAAATTGTTATGCATTATTGAATATCTACTATTCTACTCTGGGATTAATAAAAATAAATATTTATTTGCACGTAACTGGCCACTCATGAGTTTCTAAATACAGTTCACTCAATTATACCTTTGAATGGGAGATTATGAAAGAAGAGAGAATAAGTTCTATCAGGGGCAGAAGATGCTATAGCCACGCGACTTTTTCTGTGGGTTTAAAGATCTCCCCTTCATTTCTAACAAAATTAATCGGACAATATTTTTAAGACCCTAAAGTCTAATTCTCCTTTATTGTGGCACATAGAGACTTGGAATTATTTGAATGGGTATGGAATTTCCTCTAAATTGCAACATTTCTTTTCCTCTTCATGCTCACCACTGTCTTGCAGTTATCTATCTCTCATTCTTCGTAAATAACAACTCACATTCTCCAGTTTCATTAGGGTCATTTACATGAACACTTCTGTTCTTTCATTTACAGCCCTCACTTGCATTGTCCAATATAAAGTATATTAAATTATATCCATGCAAATGCTTATTCATTAACGTGCATTACTAAGTGTATTACCTAACTTGAAGGCTCAGTGTTTGAAAACTTGTTCCTCACCATGGAGCGTGAATCGTTTTTCTTTTCTTTTGCAATGCTAAGTACTGAACTCAGGTCTTCATGCATACCAGGCCAACCACTCCACGATGGAGCTAAACTACCGGTCCTTCTCATAATTATCATTAATTATGCTATAATTATAATTAATTATAACAAATTGTGTGGCTCCTTTTTATATCTTTAGCTAGATGTCAAATTTGCAAATTATATTTGAATGTTTCCAGCATTTGATTTTGGACCATATCTCCATATGAAAAAAACAACACTTCCTTCACAACAGGTAAACCTGATTGCAATAAGATAAATGACTTCAAAGAGTAGCTGCCCAGTACGGTGCCATATGTACTGAGAGGTTTGTGGATTTAAAGAAACAGTGGCATAAATATTTCATTAGAAAATCATAATCCAGGCCCAGAAAGTTTGTCTGTTACAATAATAGACAAACAATAACAACAACAACAAAAACAATCTCCACACTGTACTGGAACTTGCATCACCTGTCAGGTAACAAACAGCTTATGATGTTTCACCTCTGAGGACCAGTTCTATCTACATTATTTATATTTACAAAGAGACTGGCAGGTTTTCACTCACTGAAGCCATTTTCCTTTTGTGGTGGACAAGCTAAGTCCTCCTCAAATAGTCAAAGGGGGAACCTTTTCATTTGCTCTGTAATTTCCCAGCTTAAATATTCTAAAAAAGAAAAGAAAAACAAACAAACAAAGCAGTATAGCCTAATATCACTTAGCTAACTCCTGGGATGCAACCTCTATCAAAGGCTCTGATGGTGACTCTCGGTGTAATTCCATCATGCTTCAATTATTCTGCACTCAAGACATGAGTTCATTTCTCTTAATAAGCACTGCTGATAAAGAAAAACAAGTTGGTGAATTAATGTATATACATAGATATGTATACACATAATGTACATATACACATTATATATATGTATATACAATTATATATGTGTGTAGTGTGAGAGATATATAGATATGAAAAGAGACAAGAAAACAAAGCAAGAGTGAGTCAAATCTCAAATGAAGGAAGAAGAAATAGGCTTCACATGAAGCCAGGTTAATCTTGGAAGAATTAACATGTATGTACTTACACTCCTTCTACATTCTGGTCAAAGCCTTGCAGAAAATACTGGTGGTAATGGGGAAAAAAAATCAAAGATATGACAGAATTCTTGAGCTGGCAAAATGTTGAAGATGTAACCTTAACCCAGCAGAATCAGTCTGCTGAGGCGTCTCAAAGGGTCAAGACCACGGAGTGGGGAAGAGAAGAAGGAAAAGGAACCCTTGTGCTCCTGTGAACTGCCCTTCCCCGGCCCCCTCCCTCCTCGTTCCCCAACACTGGGTTCTCTTTTTAGGCATTTTTGTAGTAGAATGATTATGAGTCAGAGTGAGATGATTTGACTTTGGGATCTGTGCTGTATAAACTATGACAAAAAGGATGGCATTTCAACTGCAGAAACACCAAACCTTCTGTCTATAACACAGCACTAGAGATAACTATCAGCTTTGGGAGTCACCTTGTGGAACAAATAAGTCTAGTGGGTTGGATGAGATTTATTGACTGTCAAGACTTTAAAAAAAAAAAAACACCTCACTTATATAATACAGTACCTCAAAAGACTAGAAGGTAATATGAGAAAAACTGATTATCCCAGAGTCTGACTCAGAGCACATATTATTACTAATGCAACATACATGCACACATACATGTATTTAATAAAAATAAACCATACATTTCTGTGTAAGCTTAGTAACACAGGAAATTATTAGTAACTTAAGCCCTTGTTTTCACTTATGGCTTATATAAAGACATTTATATAAAAAGGGGAACTATGGACTTTTATAATACCTCAAGTGATTAATTTATCTTATATTTTAAGGTGATTTTTGATAGGTGCAATGTTTTAACATTAAGATAGACGTATTAACAAAATACATCTTTGGTGGCCACAACTAGTTTGGTGCCATAAAAACAAACTGGTGCTTAACATTTACGTAATGACACACTGCCATAACTGCTCCCTGAACAACTGTCTTAGTTTATGATCTACTTTGCTTGTCACCGCATAATAGTACCCGTTAAATCCTCACCCACAGCTACTGCGAGACTTAAGTGATGACTTGACCATTTTTTCCCCTTCACTTGCCCACCTCACCTCGGGACTGGACTTCATTGTGAACTCCAAGTCCGTCTTTCTTCTGCATCCATTTGAGCATGTAGGCTTGCGTTAACGGAGGATAGAATTACACCGTGAGAACTGTGACGTCAGATGACATCACTGCACAGGCATCGTAACCTATATCTACACCACCCTAGATGGCCTCACCTACTGCCCACTACGTCATGTGGACACTGCTCCTGGGTCCCAAAGCTGTCACGTTGCCCGACACCGCAGGCCATTTTCACACCACCACAGGCAACTGTGAACAGCTGTAGACACCAGGATTTGACCTTGAACGTCTGTGGAGGCTGGGCCCTCGCCGTGGGGAGGGCACAGAGCCTCTAGGAAGTGTGAATTAGTTAGATCACTGGAGGCGTGTCATGAAGGACTCCCCCCCACACACACACACTTTACTTTTGGTTCCTGCTTGCTCTAGCATGATCAGCTTTCTCCACCTTGTGCCCCTGCCGTGATGTGCTTGCTGCCTGTCACGGGTCCCAGAGCAAAGTAGTGACAGAACCAGGGGCAGATACACCCTACGGTCTGAATCAGAAGCAACGGTTCCTCTTTGGACACCGACAGTCTCAGGGACACAGGACACAGACCTAGGATCTATATGAGGGTTCAGCCATATCCACACCTAGAAAAAGACACGGCGAAGCCATACGGTAGGAAAGAGTTCTTAACAATAATGTAATCGCAGGGGGCTTTCGTTGTGAGTGCAGCTTTCAAGACTTGGGGGTAGGTGAGTGGCGGGCGTGTGCGTGTGAAGTGCACACCTGGACGTGTCAGGCTGGCAAGGCCTCGGTGACCCTCACTGTCCACCAGGGCACACGGAGAACTGCGTCGTGACAGCCCAGACACAAAACCCCTGAGACCTCATGGCGGCAGAATTCTCCTGCAATGGCGGAGCCCTGAGTGAGCACCTCCCAGGCAGGGCTCCGGCGAGGCTGTGCAGCGGAACATACTCCACCCTAACAAGCTGCACAGCCCGCTTTCTAGAAGGGTCTACAGAAAACCTGTGGCTTCGAACGAGTCCATGACTCCCCACTTACATAAAGAACTACAATTTTTTTTAACTCTGAACTATGTAAGTGTTAAAACATGACACTTTCAGAAACAAGTTCCATCCTCATTTTTCTTCATCAGGGAGATGTTGTTGTGAAAACGATGACATTTTAGAATGGCTGGGAAAGAATAGTGCACTGAAGCAAAATTGTTAAGTTACAGAATTTGTGTGATGTCCACAACCTCATTATTGTAAGGGCAGGATATTTATTTTGTAGATGACCCCAGGTATTTGGTTTATTGTCTCTCTTCTAATTTTATTCCTTTATTGGCAACTCCAAGTCCTTGGAATGAACACATTGGGTCCTTATATTGTGACTATGTAATTAGTGAGATGGAGAATTTCAGAAGAGGAGGAATCAAGTAAATTAAGAAAGTTTCTAGTTAGAAGAGCCTGACGTATGGCTTATTGGGATTTTTGAGATTTTAATTTGTTATGTTGGGGTAAATATGTTACTTCTTTGAAACAGTCTTGCTTATGTGTTTCTCTGTTGTAATTATAAATTAAAATCTAAATACATTCACAGTCAGGTGCCAGTGACTAATCCCTATAATCCTAGCTACTCAGAAACTGGTATCTGAGGATCACGATTCAAATCCAGTCAGCGGATATTAATCCGCCTAATTCTTACCTTCAGATAGCCGCCAAGAAGCCAGAACTCGATTTGTGGCGCAATTGGTAGAGCACCAGCAGTGAAGAGAAAAGGTCTGTCAAGAGTGTGAAGCCCTGGTTGGGTTCAAGCCCCAGTGACGGCACACAACACACACACACACACACACACACACACACACACACACCACACACACACACACACACACACCAAGAAGTGGAGATGGGTTGAAGAAAACGTTATAATATTCCCCACCGCCCCCCACCCCACAGGGTCTTTGTTGCGTCTGGTAGGAATGCATCTCCCGTGGGTGGCAGACGGAGACCCCAGAGCCGACCCTGGCCGTCCACCGTTACCCCACGCTCCTGCTGCTCTGTGTCTCCCTCGTTCAGAAACTTCATTCCTGCAGAAGGTGCCTCGCACCAACAGAGTGCAAAAATGAGGATGGAGAGACGACGAGACAGAGTGAGGCGTGATCAGCATTGACACGGCTTGTTGCTGCGAATAAGGCTATCTCAAAAGTGGCTTTTTACGTCAAGTGTCACGTGTCATGTGCATCCCCCTAAAAGCCATATTCAGCTTGTGTGTGAAGACGGAGACTTCTCAGGGAGGTGCTTAGGTCCTGAGGCCTCCGGTACAGGTCGGGAACAGGGTGATCTACCCAGACCCTGTAGAATCCTCTACGCAATGACTCTCCTAGTGCCTGGGAATTGCTGCTGTGACTGCCGTTCAAGGCAAGAAGCTCTACATGGCCCTGTGGAATTTCCCCCTTGAACGCTAATGGGTGAAGAATGCACTAATCTACACACTGAAGAAATTACACCTCGTGACAAATGGATGCTAGCATTTCCTTCACAGCAGGTAAAGCTGATTGCAACAAGATAAACCTGTTTCAAAATTCAGCCAGTAACAGGCCAATATGCACTGTGAGTTTCGTGGATTTAAAGAAATAGTTATATAGGGCTGGGGATATAGCCTAGTGGCAAGAGTGCCTGCCTCGGTATACCCGAGGCCCTAGGTTCGATTCCCCAGCACCACATATACAGAAAACGGCCAGAAGCGGCGCTGTGGCTCAAGTGGCAGAGTGCTAGCCTTGAGCAAAAAGAGGCCAGGGACAGTGCTCAGGCCCTGAGTCCAAGGCCCAGGACTGGCCAAAAAAAAAAAAAAAAAAAAAAAAAAGAAATAGTTATATAAACATTTCACTAGGAAAACATAGCCTAGGCCCAGAAATTTTGACAAAACAGAAGCCATTGCTGGAAGTCAGAGGAGGAGTGAGGCATTGATTTTTATCTTTCCCTACATATTTGCTTTACACAATATGGCTGAATACATACAAATTCTATTATCACCGAAAATGAATACTCTAAAATCAAAATACTCCAAATCTGGATTAGCTTTGAAGTGAACAAAAATATGTTAGAGATTAAATGTAATGTAGGCAAAGATTATATGACAGAAAGCACTTCAGCAATTTGTTCATATTAAAAGTCAAACGTGCTTGTTTGACATAGACAGGATGATTTCTGTGAAGAAAACTTTAATGTAATTTGTCAAATATATTGTGTAACTAAACAAATCCCAGTGAATGTGAAGATTCTCTTGGAAATTAAAGAGTGCTGGGCAATCCTGAAGTAATGGATAACAGCTTCTGGGGAAAAAAAATGGCATTTTAATGCTGAAGGGACTTGCATTAGCCTTTCCAGAGTACTTACTGCTACACATACGTTTCAATCACCGCAGAGGATGGGATGATAGTGGAATTTTAGTGTATTCTCTGTTCTAAAGGAAATAGGTTATTTAGCCATCTTCTTTCAACAGAAATACACATGAAACACATGGCCAAATGTGTAGGCCCTAAAACTCAGCTGAACAGCAGCAGTGAAAATACTACCATGGTAGCACAAAGCCAGAGACTCACACTTATCATCTTAGCTACTTGGGAGGCTGAGCTCTGGAGGATTGTGGTTCAAAACCAGCCTTGGTAGAAAAGCCTTTGTTTCCAAACTAACAACAAAAAGGTCACATTGGAGGTGCGGATCAAGTTGTATAACACTAGTTCCATGAGTGCAAACCCCAGTATCAACAAAATAAACCATAATAGCAAATAAAGTATAAAATAAAAAAATTTAAATGCACCATTATTTCCTTCAGTAGGTAAAGAATGCAGAAAGCGTGGAAACTCATCAGTGAAATATTTGAAATGCTATGCTTCCTGAGAGGTAAATGTTTCTATCGTTATTACTTAAATTGTCAGAATGACCCTAGGGGTAGGTACAGTCAGAGGCTAGAATGATTCGGAAAAGAGTAATAGAGAAAGCCTAACTTTCCCCACTGGAGCTTAAAGTAGAAATCTGAAATCTGAAGATAGTGCCAGCCAGGGCTCAAAAGAAGTGAGAGACATCTTCAGCATCCTCCGGGGCAGAGGCGGGAAGCTCAGCCAGATTCCCGTGCCAATTCTATGGAAAATGGAACATGCGCACAGTCGACTCGCTTATCTAGCTAAGAGGCTTTTTTCTTTCGGCGAACTGTTGAAGGTGGCGCCTTGCTTCTTCGTTCTTCTCATCATAAAATGTAAGATGAGAGAGAAAGTGAATGAAAACCGGTTCAATGTTTTTTAAAGGGGGCAAGATCAATGATTTGGATGGTCCCAACCTCTTCGTGGAACAAAGACACTAAAATTAGGAAATGGTTTCTAAGCGGGGTAAAAACGAAAAACCCTGTTCTGGATAGAAAGGCCAGCTTAGAGAGTAAGTTGATTGTGGAACTAAAATACGTTTTTGTTAAAATCTGAGAAAGATCAAGGACAGCGTTCGGTTGCCAAAAAAGGGATGGCAAATGGAATCCTTTAATGGAACCACGTGCCATTCCGGAGCCAGATGTTCCTAAACCGTCTCAAGGAAAGCCCAGGACAGAAGAGGACTTACCTAGAAAAACTTGGCTAAGTGCGCATTTCTCCAGTGAAGTGAGCTTCAGTGAAATTTCACAAAAGGCCCACATACTTTCGAAAACTTGTCCTACCCAAATACTGCTAACTTAGGACAGCTGGGGTTGTAAAGCACAGAGAGAAAAAGGATATGAGAGAAACTGCAGGACTGGCCTGAATTCATACTGGCAAAGAAAATGAGTGCCGTACGACTCATGCCCCGGTTCATGGGGAAAAAAGTAGCAGAGGCTCAAAGAAAGCGAAGAGTCCAGGAGGAAGAGCCACCGAGCACGGGAACCGTGCCCAGACCTAGAAACTGGATTGAAGAGCATCCAGCCTTCCGCCCAGCTGGATTTCAACTCGCTCTGATCTCTCTTTACCCCCCAGCCTTCCTTTCTGGGAACCAGAAGGTCTGCAGCTGGCAGAGCCAGGACCCATCCCCTCCTCTGCTTCTTTCCACACCCTCAGATGGAGAATTGTGCCGGAGCCGATCTGCTTAACGAACTCCACTCGTCCACACCTGAGCCTTATTTGCGTGATGAAATCTTGGACGCGGAGCAAGTTCTGTAATGGGGTTGCGTTAGAGAGTGCCATGCCATCAACTGCTGGCCGTCAGGGTGCCTCTGTGCTTAGGGAAGCTTCTGTGATCATTCTTGCCTCCTGTTGTTCACGGATTGAAGCAAAATCCATTCTTGTAAGTATCTGGCTTCTGATCACTAGAAGTATTTCTGAGTTGAAACACCAGGAATTATGTAAGCTGATCAATCGTCTTGTCGTTAGAGATTCAGGTGACACGGACCTGAGTAGGGTCTCTAGAAACCTGTGAATGGCTCATGGGATTGAATCTGGCCAGCAAGCAAGAGAGCTGGAAACAGATCCTTCATCCTGTAGTGCTGTTCACTGCAGCCGAGGCACGGAATGAGCCCAGATGCCCCTCAGTGGACAAATGGATCAAGACAATGCAGTGCACATACCCCATGGAATTTTACCCGTCCATTAGGAAGAGTGATACTGTACCATTTGAAAAGAAATGGGGAGACCAGGAAGAAAGTATGTTTCATGAAGTAAGCAGAAAAAAGGATGCATGTATTCCCTTATATGTGGAAGCTAGATCTAGCTTATAAACTTGCAAGTAAATACTCTGGGTAGTATGCAAGTGTATGCGAATGTATTAATCGAAATTTGGTAGAATCAAGAGAGAACTCAGAGTGTAATTCCTTAGAAAGACAAAGTCAAAGTTCAATAAAACGAACACCAAGAATCAGTTACTTCCATTCTGAAGGAACTGGAAAAACTTGGAAAGCTATATCAATATTACATATATTATTAATTTTACTATATTACTTAATTATATTAAGTAGGCAAGACACAGAGAAACAAAGACTTTGTGGTTTCTCTCATTCACGGTGGATAGATCGTGCCTATAAATCTCTAAGTAACTGCTGGGTGGTACACAAGAAGCGCCAAATAAATTAACAGAATTATCAGAGAGGCTATGTAGGGCTCAAACGGTACAATTTTTTTTTTTTAGATAGACCAAGTGAAAATACAACCACAACCAAAAAGAGCGCCAAGAGGTGGGTCCTTGCAAGGAGGAGGGGAAGGCAAGGGGAGAAGGGTAGACAATGAAGGGAGGAAGAACGAAGAACGCAGCCAAGAACTTGTTGTATATACTAGGAGATTAAGAAAGGGAAGGGGCGGGTTGAAGGAGGATGAGAACGTTGACGGGAAGACACAGGTCAAGATACACCGCATTCACACGCCGCTCTGTTAAACGGCAACGACTTACAGATACGTTTTTAAAGCTAGGATAAACGCAAAGGAGCAGATACCTGAAAAGGCCGAGGGTTCACCGGGGGGAAGGAAGTGGACAGATGGACAGGAGAAGAGGGGAAGGGCTCCTTTGGGGATCCAGTGAGCACCCTACAGAATCAGGCAGTGCAAGGGAAGGGGTGCGTGGGGGGGGGGGGATGTGGAAAGCTGGTGGCCTTCATGGAGATACATTGTATTTGTAAACTGCTTTGCTAAGTAGCAAGCCCGTGGTACAACTGCTTCAAGATAATGCTCTTTTAAAAATAAGCAGCCCTTCAAACGAGACCACAACTCTAGCCCAAACTTGGCTGGAGTCTTTCTTATGCATTTTGTAACTTTTATAAATTACTAAAAACAATGTGATTATTCGTAATAAGTTAGGGCTTTTTTTTTTTTTTTTACCAATTTAAAACGAAGATAAAGATTCGATTTGATGTAGAATGTGCCTAATCCGGTCTATCTATTCTAGGAAAACAAAAACCTGAAGGTGAAGATGGATGATTGCTACTGGTAGGAGGACCTCACACGAGAGCAACGGAAGTGGAAGCCAGATTGTAGTTGACCCACCGGCAGCAGGTGCTGCGCAGCCATAAAATCAAATCTACCGTGATTCCTCTGCTGTTCTGCTTACCAGGTAGAGACGTCTGAATGCCTGGGGTCCTCAGAAAACATTCAAGCGGCAGACAGCTGCGTCCTCGCGTTCTTGTTATAGCTCAGAACACAGAGCCCGGAGTCATTCTTGTGTGCATTTCCAATTCATAACTTGCCTATTTATATCAATAGTGAAGTTCTTAAAACCGAGGCAGCAGAGTTAACCTGCGAAAGAAAAATATATATATCGTTTTCTTCTTACACATAAAACAGACAAGAACACCACAGTGTACCCATGTGATTGAAAGGTCCCTGGAATATCTTGGAAACAAAATCCCCAGTGAAAGTGGGGGGGGGGAAGGGGGGAGGGTGGCTAATGAGAGGAAACTAGGCCCTCAGAAGAGGAAATTAAACTAATGTATAAATACCTTTTATTATAGTGTGTTTGGTACATAAGAGAGTTCAGGCTCTCCCTCCCTCCCTTCCTCTCTCCCTCCCTCCCTCCCTCCCTTCCTCCCTCCCTCCCTTCCTCCCCTCCCAAGGCCCATGTAGGGAGTTCCCACCTTTCAAAGTCATCAGTCAAGAAATTTCTGTTCCTTGTCCATTCTCGAGTCTCCGTTACTTTGTCACGGCAGCGCAGATGGGAGGCATGTCCTGTCCGCTCGTCACATGGATGACTTGAGTTCCTTAGTGGTTTTTATTATCTTTAAATGGTGGCACCAGGCATCCTGATACTCCTCCCCATCCTTCCCAGCCCCACCCATCCCATCGGATCTTGAGGGTCATTTTCCCACGGGTGCCCTGAATGCCACGCGCCCCCTCCCCCTCTGCCCGCCCCCTCCCTGCTACTTGACACAGAAGACGTAAACGATGAGTCCAGGCGCCGAGGGTGGGCAGGACTCCCTTCCACCGTGGAGGAGCACCCCCCCCAGCACCGAGGGCTCTCACAGGTGGGGGGGCTGGGGGGGGCCCAGGGTGCAAAGGGCTGGGCATCTCCCCCCCCACCCCCGCCATTTCACAGTGAAGCTTCCCGTCTCCTCACATGAAGAACGCAATTCCCACTTGGACTTTACCGTTCCGGGCGGGATCTTATTCTTACCCCTTCTTACCTCTCTCTGATATTTCACTATTATATATAGTGCATGGGCACCATGCAACTACGTAACTATTTGCACCTATCATGCATATGACATGTTTATACGGCGTAGATTACGCATTCACATAGGTGCTTTGACATTTTCATAGATTTGTACATGAATATAGATATTGCACATTGATCACTCCTTCACGGTGATGTATGTATTATTTTGGGTGGTTTTTTTTTTTCCTGATAACTCAGTTTCTAACCACACAGCGAGCTTGTGGGTAGAACTGTCCGGTGATGGGAATAGCAAGCCAACCCCAGACGCCTGGCCGGGTCTGCGGAGTGGACGGGAGGCGGGCGGGGCTCACAGGTGAAATACCAGGGGAGGAGACGGGAGGGAAACGGTGGAGCTAAAGGATGGGGCAAGACAGCCAGGGATCTGGAGTGCGGGCATCTCCCTGCCCTTCTGCAGCCATGCTCTCTCTCTCGGTGGACGGGAGCAGAGGGTGGAAAGTAAAAGGAGTTATATATAGACACACACACACACACACACACACACACACACACGGGGTGTCAACCCTCTCGCGACCCCTGAGCCCCCTACCCTCTCGTGAATCCAGTGTCTGCCGTGGAACAGCGACTCGGTCACCCAGAGCTGGCCGTCTAAAGGGAAGACAAACAAACCTAAACCAATGAAGGGATGTGCCGGGGCGCCGGGCTGACCTCTGAATTTCAGGTTGTGGAGCTCAACACAGGCAGATCACAGTCGGGCCACCCTCCCGGGTGAACAGCAACAGTCCATCGTGGAAGAATCCGCTTCAGAAAGGGCTGGACGTGTGGCTCTGTGGCTGAGTGTCTGCCTTGTGAGCGGAAGTTCGAACCCCAGTTCTGCCAAGAAACAATTCTACAGCGCCCATGGGAAGGAACAAGCTATTTGTATTATAAAAGTAGGGGAGTTTAAACACTGTCACCAAAGCACAGTTAGGCCTTGGTTTAAACAGGAAGAGCAGACTGGTTTTGTTTCCGTTTATTTTTGTTTTCCTGTTAGCTTAATCTCCATTTTCCTTTGCCAGGAAGTGAGTTGTTTTTCTCGAAACTCCACATAGGCCGGAATCTGAGTGGATTGATGTGCATTTTCTTTCTTTTTCTCAAAATCTCTGTACCAACCGGGAATCATGGAAAGACAGCAAGGATAATACACACAGAATCAAGGGTGTCATTGCTCTGGTCCAGGGAGATGATTGAGGATGGGGATAAAGTCCAGAGCTAACAGGCAGTGGTGGCCATAGTTACATGTACAATCACAACAACTGGTGTGTGTTTAAACAACATTCCTGGTATGCCTGTTCAACAGGGAACACGTTGTCATCCTGACATGCAATGTCCACCAAGGATCTCCAACGCACTCTCAGTACTTCCGCAGAAGAAAGCAGGAATCCTGGCAGGCTAAAACAGAGAGATACTGTACTAAGCTCCCTCTGTCACCACTGAGAATCACAGTCACTGGACTGTGCTAGCAGTACAGAAAACCCTGACTCAAGTGTGAGGCCCCCCCAAAAAATTATTACTGACAATGTAAAGTGTGTGCGCGCGCACACACACACACACACACACACCAGTATTGCTTTGTTTTACTCAATGTATGCATCAAAAATATACTTCGAGGGGCTGGGAATATGACCTAGTGGTAGAGTGCTTGCCTTGTGTACATGAAGCTCTGGGTTTGATTCCTCAACAGCACATATATAGAAAAAGCCAGAAGTGGCACTGTGGCTCAGGTGGCAGAGTGCTAGCCGTGAGCAAAAAGAAGCCAGGGACAGTGCTCAGGCCCTGAGTCCAAGCCTCAGGACTGGCAAAAAGAAAATACATTTCAAATACATTAAACCTAAAACATTCATTGATCATATTGTATTAGAGAATTATGGCAGTAATAGTTGAGCAGATTAAAAGTAGAAATTAATTAAAATTAAAATTAAAAGTAGAAATGAATTAGTTGTCAAATGTTTTAAGGGGTTAAAGGAAGACATTCCACACAATAATACACCACCTATAAAATATAAGTACAAAAATAATAGAGGCTAATTTTTAAAAAATTCAACAACAATAATAATACCAATAGTAATTATTAAATATTACTGACTTCCTTAATCCCTTTGAAGAGTGAAAAGCTGTTACCTTATTAGAATATTAGTGTATTTTCAAAGACTTTTCAATGGATGATTCCAGAACATTCTGACTTTGAAACTGTTCATAAGCCAAGTGCTGATGGATCACATCTGTAAATCCTAGCGACTTAGGAGGCGGAGCTCTGAAGATGGCAGTTCAAAACCACGAGACTCCTATCTCCTATTAACCACCACAAAGCCGCAAGGGGATCTGTGGCTCAGAGTGGTAGAATGAGAGCCTCGAGCCAAAGAGCTCAAGAACAGTGCCCAGGTCCTGAGATCAAGACCAGCATGAAAACAAAATACAAAACAGAAGCAAAAAAAAAAAACCCTATTCACATCCATGTACTACCATCAAACTGCCCTTCTCTGTTGCTCATACTTCAGCTCTTTCCCCTTGCCCCCTACCCTTCCATTTTTCACTGGGGTATTAGTTTCTTTCTTTTTTTCTCTTCTTTCCCCTTACTTTGGTAGTACTGCGGCTTGGACTCAGAGCTCGTGCTTGCTAGGCAGGCACTCGACCATTTGGTCCACACCTCGAGTGTTTTAGTGGGCTTCCACGTGGCATGAGGAAATCGTCTTGAAGAAGCTACCAGTAACCACAACGGGTGGCAAGGTCAGTGTTAATAATGGTTAATAACGGATTCTGGCACATCAATTACAATCCACGGAAAACAGTAGGAATTCATGAGTCCACATTCCCATGAATGAATGAATGAATGAAGCAGAAAGGCATTCTCTGAAGTACAATTCAAACCAATAAATGGTGTGTTGATAACGAAGCCAGAGAATCCACTGATGAATCGCAATCTATGTATTTTAAAACCTTTTCTCCAATACAAATTCTAAAGGGGAAAAAAATTACATTTACAGTAGTGAAAACTGCCAAGAAAGCATCTAAATCTCTTGGTATAATTACAGTGATTTCATAACAGTGTCAGCTGTAATGGTGCAAACCCAGCATATGTGGTTCCTGTTAATAGGAAGAAAACCAATCACATTGCTAAAAACGCAAAACCTAAATCAAATCATGAGGAAACACAGGACATCCCCAAACGAAGTACATCCAGAAACAGAAGGGACTGGAAGCTGTTGCTAGCTTCAAGGCATAATTGCGAATTAAAGCAAAAAGATGTAACAACTGAATGCACTATGCCATCTGAGACTTTCTTTTGTTACCAGGAAGATTTTAAAGACAATTTGTGAAACCTGAAAGGGAGCTATAAAATATAGTCTACATTTCTATCTGTGAGTTCATTTGATTTCCTGATTTGAAGTGAACAACAAAAAAAGAAATGCCAGAATTCCTGGAAAATGTGTACAGTGTTTACAGGTAAAGGGGAAGGAAGATGGGATGATATCATGGAACTGTGACTTGAGTATTTAGTTTGGGTATTTGCACTTCCATTCTACCTGTGCATCTGATCTCGGGATGATAACTCTACACCAATACAATATTTTGAGGATGAAATGAGATACTGCATTGGAATGTCCAGGGCAAACAGTAAGCGGCTGGACGAATTTTGATGGTGTATATCCCCAGAACGAATCCATTTCAGATTTGGTCAATTCTAATAGCATACACATATTTGAAATTCTGAAATCTTTTTGGGCATAAGCTCTTTAAGTAATATATGGGTACTTGTACTGCCAAAGTTTCCCCGTGGGTCAAAAAATGAATGTTGACAGTATTAACCAATTGGAAGACTTAAAATCTGTTAACTCAACAAAAACCATCTTATTAAATCAGGGGAGGTTCTGTACTTTTTTACATAATAGCCAAAACTTAATAAAATTCTCATACACTGGAAAGCGTTTCAGATTAACATCTCACCATTTGGATATTAAAGCAAAAAGGAACGATAAACTGTTTTAACAAAAATCATCGTGTTATGAAATAGGCTCTTTCACTGAAGTATTAATTAAACCTCAGTCATCTTTTTTTTAATGTTAATATCATTATCATCCTCAAAACACTTATTCCTTCCAGTCCCTCAGGTTTTCTTTCTCCGCCACTTTCAAAGACTTGAGGAAATTTTATCCCCAATGGTATCACTAATACTACTGACATGATGACACTGATGAGATTGTTAAGTCACTTCCTTGAAACAATTCCTTAATGTACCCAGTTTTGAATATAGATAGATATTCTCTAATGGATATAGTTCCTAGTGAGCAGGAAAGAAGCAAACAAATTCAACTAATTCTCTTTACTGTTGACATTTGTCTCCACTTGAACTTCAGACGTTTTCTGTATGGAAGAAAGATTAGGATACTTTCTGATTTTCCACAGTGGGGAAAAAACATGTATTTTTTGTTTTAATGATAATGTATTTCTTTTTTTAATAAGGTTCCCATTTTATGGGTCCATCAAACAAGATTAGATCTTTCCTTGATTTTCGGATGAAGCACCTTTGCCCACCGTTTGTTGTTTACATGTGGTTGCTACTTATTGGAATATAGAACCATAAGAATTTTAGAGTACTGAAAAAAATGTAAAAAAAATTAACTGGGTTATGCGCAGAAATAGATACCATCGTTAGCATGGATTGTGTAACCTTCTAGATTTAATAGATCAGCAGTTAGCTTAAAGGTTCTTCTGTTGAAAGAATGTATAAGTGAACTGCTGATTGTACTGCGGAAGTACAATGGCAAAGTATCTGGAGGCTGTGTAGGGTCTGGGGGAGACAGGTGAATGAGCTAATGGAGGATGTGTTAAGTAGACACACACACAGCTCAAAGCTTTCAGAGGGCAAGGATGGTGGGCCAGAGGCCAGAGGCTATGAGGAGGAGGCCCAAGTAGCCAACAGGATCCAAGAACTCCTCCCTATTTACAAGGTCAAGGGCAGATCAGCCTGGCTTGACTGCAGGGTGCCTGGAAGATGAGGGTCTAAGCATCTGACCTTCTCTTGGCTGTCTGGAGAGGACAGGAGGGGAACCCTTCAGAGTACACAACTCTGCTGTATTAAGAAGAGAGGAAGGGCAAGAATGGGGTCTTAAACACTGCTCTTTGGTCTGAGTCTATCCAAGTGAGTGAATGAGTCAAGGAATGATTTTAAAACCAGGCTAAATTCAATTTTGTGAGTTTGCTTTCCCCTGTGACTATTCCAATCAGATCACTTCCAGAGAAGATGTTGAAAATGATATTTGGCAGTAGATTATCAGTTCTCTCCTCCCATTCTATAACTAAAGTGTTCTGATTGGCACACACACACACACACACACACACACACACACACACAGTCATGGCCATTCTAGATTCTTCAGAACTCTTCCAAAAATATGATAGAGCACACGCTGAGCTTTCTTCTCGGTCATAAAGATTGGCTAATTGACCCTATAACATGAATGACCACTTTATTGAAATTAAGATCTGTGAAAAGGGACTATTTATAAGGCCCTTCTCTGTGTCCCAGAAAGGAATTAACTCACATGCTGGAGGACTGACAATTATAGGCTCTAAGAAAACTGAACCTTATTTGCAGTGAAAGCGCTATTCTGCAGACATCTGGGCCTTTGCTCTGATGAGAAGCAGCAAGCTTTCTTTTTATTTATGTAAGTGATCTATTCGAAGAAAGAGGGTGGAAAAACACTTCCATCAGAGTTTATAGCAAGTTCTTGAAGTCGCGCGACAGAAGCAGTTTTTTAATAAATTCAAAGGTTTGACCAAAAAGTGTAACTTTATACCACTTGTAAAACAAAGCATCACTTTAATATTCTTAAGATTCCTAGTTTTTATACTGTAAATAGTATTCTTGTCACCACAGATGGAAGAAAGTTCAGTGTAAGGCCAGTACTGTTGGCTCATTTCTGTAATCTTTGCTATTCAAGAGGCTGAGATCTGAAGATTATGGTTTGAGATCAGCCCACACAGAAAAGTCCAAGAGGCTCTTCTCTGTAGTTAACCAGTAAAAAATTAAATCCCAAAATGGAGATGTGGATCGAGAGGTAGAGCACTGGTCTTGAGCAAAAAAGCCAAGCAAGGACACAAAGCCCTGAGCTTAAGTCCCAGGACTAGCACACCACACACACACACACACACACACACACACACCCCACACACACATATACACCTTCAACTTAAGGAACTAAGAAATCAATGTTCTATGGTAGGCCAAGTGCCTGAGGCCCTAGAGACACCCACATTTCTTGTGTTGTGTGAGGTCACACTCATTTATTTAGTGCAGGGCAAACTCGAGGGGAAGCAGACAGACACGCCGATAGGAGAAGGGGAGCGACACAGATCAGAACTTTGGGGAGTGACGATTCTAGCAGAGATGACAGATTTTCCTTTTAAGATACGGGGCATTCTGGGTGTGCTAAGGAGAGATTACATAACACGCAGCAACTGTTACACTGAGCAGGGCCATGAGAGCCGCGGCGTGGTGAGACTGGCGTCAACCGAGGTTAGCTCGCTAACCTAACTGCCGAAACAGAGCCGAAGGCATGGTTGAGCGACACAATACCATAGAACAGCCCATGCCCAGCCGACTCCAAAAGAACAGCAGAGCTGAACAGTATTTAAAGGGAAAAGATAATATCCTGACCTTGAAATCATGATTCTCCAAATCCCTGCCTCCTGCTTAGGAATACAGAAGGAATCTGTGTGTGTGTGTGTGTGTGTGTGTGTGTGTGTGTGTGTGTGTGATCTGTATGTGTGTATATATATGTATGAACATATATACTAATATATATGCTGATATAATATAATCATATATACACAGATACAATACACAATTTGTATATATATATAGTCTTGCAATCACAGTCATATTAGAAAATAAAAGCATAAAAATAGACAAAGAAATGCAACTTCACAGAAATTCAACTTTGGTTAGAGCATGTGCAAATTATTCTAAAACTTATATGGGAATATAAAGGACCAAGAGAAGAACTGCAAAGAAAAGTGGTGGCTTTATATTGTCTATTAAATATTCATTTCAAAATTCAACATTTAAACATTTTGGTTGTAGCAATCTTAGACTCACAAAAGCCAACAGAAGCAAAGGAGCAGTCTAGATACACATGTACCTTCATGAAGAAAATGACCCGTGATGGAGACGGCATGACACAGTGCATAAAAATCTCCAGAAATCAAATGGTAGTTGCATTACAGCCCTGAAAGTAAACAGAAAAACAAGAAGCATCCCCAGTGAAAATGTACCAGAAAATCATAAGCTTGGGGAAGGAAACATTGTGAAGAAGATATCAAAAGTAACAGCCAAGAATACAATGACTGAAAATGGCAACTACTAGGTTGACAATGAAATTACCATCCTTGAGCCATTTACATTTTCTAGAGTAGGGTGTGCTTTTTTTTTTTTTTTTTTGGCCAGTCCTGGGCTTTGGACTCAGGGCCTGAGCACTGTCCCTGGCTTCTTTTTGCTCAAGGCTAGCACTCTGCCACTTGAGCCACAGCGCCACTTTTGGCCGTTTTCTGTATATGTGGTGCTGGGGAATCGAACCCAGTGCTTCATATATACGAGGCAAGTGCTCTTGCCACTAGGCCATATCCCCAGCCTGAGTAGGGTGTGCTTTGAGCTTAGAATTTAGATACACATAGCCAGGATACACAAGTACAGGGTAAATTGAAACTTCTCAAGGTTTCAATTTAGCTTGGTTTTTTTCTGTTTTTTTTTTTTTTGTCTGTGTCCCATGGAAGGTTTTAATTTAATCATCTTCACCCCTCATGACCTTGTTAGACTAATTCTCCTATCATCTGACCCTTACACCTTTGAAGATCAAGAGCTTCAGAAAATTCTATAAATTGCATTTAGGTCAAGAATTGATATTGCACTGTGGAAAATATTTGCAATTTTGTTTGAGCTAGAGCCGATGGGGGAGTTTTACTAAAGTTTTTATCAGAGCAGTAAGTCATGTCTGAGCTTTGTAATCTCCAGGTTTTAGCTTGAAATCTAATGAAGTTTTTCCCCCCTGGAGTTTATATTGTACAGTAAGGAATTCTTAATGACTTGTAACAAAACATAGTATAAAGAAAGGTCAACGTATTTGGGGACGTGAGGGGGAGGTCCTAGGGCCTGAACTCGGGGCCTAGGCACTGGCCTGAGCTTCCTTTTGCACTAGACTAGCACTCTACCACTTGAGCCAGGTTTTTTTTTTTTTTCTTTGTAGTTTCTTGGAATAAGAGTCTCACAAACTCTCCTGCCCAGGCTGGCTTTGAACTGCTCTCCTCAGATCTCAGCCTCCTGTGCTAGAATTGCAAGTATGATGAACCATCTGAACCTGGCTTATATTTCTTCCTTAACACCACTGGAAAGAGGCGAACACTAACAATGAGTGATTGGGTACCCTGTAGGTCGACACTGGTTCTGAATTCATACTTGAATCTCATTTAGTCTATATAACATCCCAGGAACGGAGAGGCACGGATGCCTCGACAGAAGAAAAACCCTGGGTGCCTTTCAGTGGCTTTGCATCAGCTGCCAGGCAGGTGGCGAAACTTGAATCTCAGCCCAGGTGAACTGAACTCAGCAACGCAGCTCTTACCGCGTCCCTGCCGAGCCCGCCACACCCACGCCTGGCTCTCCCTCCCACAACGCCTGCCTGAGATTCCCGCAACCTCTCCTTTCTTCCTTCTCAAAGGGTCCAAATTCTTCCAGTTTACCCCAAATTCTACCCCCTTGAGGCATTCCTGATGATAACCCTAAAGCCATTCTCAGATTAATGTCCATTCTCGATGTCTGCAAGTGTTTGCTGAGAACCCGAGTTTGCCAGTAGGCCCCAAGGATCCAGATCTCGCGCCTTGGATATTAATCTACTGGGTTACAAATCTTGCATGTTTAATCTATCCTTGGAAGCCACTTGGTAATTTCCAAGTCTGCTTTCATTTTGCAAGACTATTTTCTAGGTATTCCTGTAATTATGTAACATCAGCCCAACTCAACTCGTCACATTTAAAAAGCTTGCTCTGATAAATCATAAGAATGTGACACAAAGTATAATCTTGAGTGTGGTGACCAGGTGGAGTTTATTGTGTATAAGAAGTCTGTGTATGTGTGTGTGCGTGTATATGTGTCGTGCGTGTGTGTAAATAGGTGAGTACATTATGAAATAAGCACTAAAAATATTTTATCTAATCTGCTTGTGGAAAAAGGAGCACTGGGTAGTATAGATGATTATTTGCTTTCTAAAAACACTCTGAAAGTTTGTCTGGGGTGTTTAGAAGGTAGGAGTAAGTTTTCAAAAAAAAAAAAAAGCATTATTTTCCTTTCCACAGGTTTGCTTCCTACTCTACACATTTGGCATCACAGAACTGAGGAAGCAGAGTTTTCTCCAACTGGTTTGCGGAAAGATACAAAAGCCCTTTACTCCCATGACAACACAGAAAATTCGCATGAACAAAAACCATCCTCAGGAGTGCGATTACCAAAGGGCACTGAATGCAGTCAAAAAGAAAGGTTCCAGAGGACTCATCTTCAGAAAGAAGAAAACACATAGGTCAGCAGCAAGTTGTGGTAACTCCAATGCACAAACACGAGGTTGTATAGAAGAAAAAACTGGCTGGAGAGAGAAGAGCAGGGTACAAATAGGGAACAACTCGAAATCTAACTTTCTTTTTAAAGCATTACAAATATCCTCCCCTTCTACCTCTGAGAAAATGGAAATGGAAAGCAGAGATGGAAAGATCACCATTTCACTCTGGCGATTATATATAATAAGCTTAGGCAAAGTTTTGGAAAAATAAAAGCAACGTAGTAGTTTACTTCAACCTCCACTATTTTTCTGTATAAAAATGTTTGCCGACTGTCACAGTTGATGAGAAATATAAAGAATACAAATGAATTTATGAAAGGAATAGAACGGTGTAAATGAAAAATCATGAAACCCACCCACCAATGACCTAAATTTTGGACTAAAAAGCAACCACAGACCTAACGTAACCACATAACAATATTAAATGTGCTCAAAGCATTACAAGGTATCATGGTTAACAGGTTCTAATTTTCAGATAGGGCCACAGCAATCCATGTTGCTTTTTTTTTTTCCTGTCAGCAGGACTTTGATACTCTCAGAGATGCAGAGACACAAACTCTGCTCAAATCTCAGCAGGTGTATTCTAGACTTGACTTTCCTTGGAACGCAAAGACAAAGCCGCGACCTGACTTTTGTGGCTTTACCATGTCGGCTGAGCCCCTCACCCTTGGGAATCAAAACACAAAGTAAGCCACCCAAAGCCACCGATATGGGGGTGATCAAGAAGAACCCACAGAGCGGGTAGCTGTTCCATGCTTGTATTATGTAAAGTAACACATCAGAGGTGAGGCACCAGCCACCCCCGTGTGCGATCCCACCAACCAGGACAAGAGTTCACGGGACGCCATCTCCACAGCCGGGCCGAGTGGCGTCCTGGGCTTGCCATCTCAGCAACCTCGGGATGTGTAAGTAAGAGGATCACGATCCAGCCAGCCTGGGCAATAACAACAACAACAACATCAGCAAGACTCTATCTCAAAACTAACCAGAAGAGGAAGGACGAGAGACATGGTTCAAGTGGTAGAGTATCTTCCTAGTAAGGGTGAAGTTGAAGTCCTGAGTTCCAAACCCCAATACCACCGAACAAATAGCACATAAATAAAATGCATTGCATGAATGCTCTAAAATCCAGAATTACTGAATTGTGGGATGTCAATGTCTGCTGCTCAGAGCTCAGAATGAGAACGGACAGCGCCTCCCGCCTCGTCCACACCATCCTCGCGTTCGCCAAAACAACTGCGAGAAGTCAACCCGGTGGAGACATGTTCTATGCGAAAGGAGTAGAGCTTGTCCTGGGGCTGGGGTCTGACCCTCTTCCGGGAAGTAATTCACCATGAACGTGTCTTGTCCTTCTGTGACTCCTGCCACTTGAACATCACCCAGTGTCATGGGCGATGGCCGGGCCCTGGGCCACACACAGCTCGGGAAATGTGCGTTCAACAAAAACCAGTATACACATTGCTGATGAGCGAGCGCACTGCGAAGACGTGCTCTCCTGAACAAATACAAGGCACGTGGCAACATACGAAACAGTCTCATAGTGGACTTTAAAAAAAAAAGAAGAAAAATCAATTTAATCATTGCCTTAAAGGGAGAATGAATAAAATATAGTCTGTCTTTTGACTTTCTTGAGAGACAGAGCAATTAAAGAATACATAAACAGAACTGCCACGGAGAACAATGTCTCAGAAACGATGTCACATCAAGATTTTGTTCATGATTAAGACTATGGACAAGCAATAACTCTAAATTAAATTCTGACTTGCTTTTATGTTTTCGGATAGAATTTTAAAGTATTTTCCGGAACTAAGTTCGAGAAATCGGTTCCTAAATGGCTCTCTTCCTCTTCCCCCTCCCCTCTCCCTTTTACCATCATTTCATTCTGGCTGACTTGGATACAATTAATCTGATTGATTTTGTTTTGCTCCCATTCCAGAGCTTTGCATACTGCTGGCCTAAGTTATCTCATGACTCAAAGTCAGATAAAAAAGTACTGCGGTGATGCCTTTTTTGAAGTGTTATAATTTTAGAAAAGCTATAACTTTTGCTATTACCACCAGCACCACATTACCACCACCACTGCCATTACCACCAGCACCACCACCACCATTACCACCATTACCACCACCACTACCACCATTACCACCAGCACCACCATTACCACCAGCACCACCATTACCACCACCACCACCACCATTACCACCATTACCACCACCACTACCACCATTACCACCAGCACCACCATTACCACCACCACCACCACCACCATTACCACCACCACCACCACCATTACCACCAGCACCACCATTACCACCAGCACCACCATTACCACCACCACCACCATTACCACCAGCACCACCATTACCACCACCACCACCACCATTACTACTAGCACCACCATTACCACCACCACCACCACCATTACCACCAGCACTACCATTACCACCACCACCACCATTACCACCACCACCACCATTACCACCAGCACTACCATTACCACCACCACCACCATTACCACCACCACAACCACCATTACCACCAGCACTACCATTACCACCACCACCACCATTACCACCAGCACCGCTGATGTTTGTACTTGTAGCCTCCCACTTTCTCAGCTAGTGCTCTACCACTCAGGCATGACCCTAGCTATTTCTGCTCTGGTTGATTTTTCAAATAGGGTCTCATGCTTTTGTTCAGCTGCACTAGCTTTGCGTTGCTTTAGGAACATAAATGTAATTTTTACCATCTAGAACTCCCCTTGCCTAGTGTCAAATCGCCAAAAACTTCTATCATTCTCCCCTGGCTTTGCCTTTGTGACATTCACTAGAATTGCTCTGTTTCAGTTCACCACAATCCCCAGAAAGCCAGCTTGCTATCTTCTGAATAACTCTTTCCATATAAGGCACTTCACATCTGCGGTCGTTAACCCTCTCCATTATGATTTCAGGAATGGATGCCCATGAAATCTTTGTCCGTACGCTTACACGACCTGACAGGCAAAGGATATCTCTATTTCTCTCCTTACCTGTAGCAGCACCTGTCTTCTTTAGCTCTGATTGAATCTAGGTATATGCTAATTGATTAAGGTTTAGAAACTGAAGGCATTCTATTTAAGTAAATGATTACACTTGCTTTTTATTAGAGAATCCCAGCTGAAGTAGTTAGAATAGTCAATAATAAATATTAATTACAAAGATACTCCTAATGTGATTTCACTATTATTAATTAAAAGCAGGATGTAGCTCAGGGCTTGGAGCATGTTCTTAGCAGATGAGAGTCCCAGGTTTCTATTCCCAGAACTTCAAAACTTAAACAAAAAAAAAAGTCAAAATCAATGTTAGGAAAATGTCAAGAATTTTAACTTACATTCTCACACATAATTAATCCATTATTTCAATCCACCCAGAGCCTTCTGAGAATCTTCTGGAAACAGGCAATGTGTTTCATAGCTCATTCTCTGCTCAGTAAGACAGTTGCTTCTCATGGCCAAGACAGCTGACTGAAAAATGAATCCGTCAGAATACAATTTCCCTGGAGTCATTTAGAAAGAAAATTCATAGTGGGAGTGAGCTTGGTTCTTCTATTCCTTATCAACACCAACTGGAATGCTACCGTTATATTCTGAAAATAAATCATAACCTAGTAAAGTAGTTCACGCCTATAATCCCAGCTAAGTGTGAACTCACAACAGAAGGGTTGAGGTCCAAGGCCAGCCCAGGCACAAACACAAGACCCTATCAGAAGCATGGTAGCACGGAGCACGGAAGCATGGAAGCATGGTATCACGGAGCACTTCCCTGGCAAGCATGAGGCCCTGAGTTCAGCACCCTGGGAATGCAAAAAAAAAAATGAGCTAGGTAGAGATCAGCACACATCGTGTAGTCACTGTAGAAATGGGAGTCCGTGAATGGAATGGGTATCTGACAGATCAAAGCCTTGGGGGGCAGGCCAACTAAGGTTTTGCTTCTTCCATCGCTGTCCAGGTATTTAACCTTGGACAAGTCTTCAGGATGCTAGGGAAGCCTGCTTCATCTGTACATGAAGGAAAATACTTCTTCCCACAGGAGTTGCTGCTCTGATTGCTGTGATAGTGTATGTGTAACTCCTGATGCGTAATAAACACTAAGTAATAATTAATAGAAACATCTTCTCTTGCTAGCAAGTTTCTATAGGCTTCCAGATCTAAAGGCTCACCACGAGATTACGAAAGACGTGCCAAGTAAATAATTCATGTAAACATCGGACACGTCTTGATGTACCATGTTCGCATGGAAAGAGAGAAAACTTCGCAGGGTCACAGGCGAATTGAAACATAATTGGAGGAAGACCACAAAGGAAATAATAGTTGTGCTCCATCTCAAGCCAAATACAAATTTTCCAGCTAAGTGAGGGGTGGGGGAAATCAAAGGTGTTGAGGAATAACTTGTCCAGAGGGAATTCGGGAGAAGGGCAGACTCGGGGTGGTTGGGAGACCGTGTTGGCTGGAGAGAAAGAGGGCTGGAGGCAGGGAGGATTAGCGGGGTGTATTCTGTGTCTACCGATGTGTGTTTATCCTGTGGCCAGCCTGTCCTCAAATAAAGGATTACTCTGTGCCCATCTGTATTTCATTTTACCGGACTACCTCTCATTTCCTCCCAAATCCTTTTTCTCCCAATACTCTTATATCGTAAATAAATCCACGAGTTGTTTAAATGCACAAAGATTTAAAAAAATTTTTAACAATATTGGCAAATCAATAATACCATTAAAAAAAGCATCTTTTAAGTTGTTTTTGAGCCAGGTCCTATTTTCGAGGCCTCTAGAAGTTGCAAAGTTTCTTTCCTCACCTGCTGTGCCACAGAATTTCCAACAATAATCCTGCAGCCTCACTTAGAGTTGTGTCTGTCTCTAGAGAAAGAATTCACACACACACACACACACACACACACACACACACACACACGCAAGGTCATCTCACAGTGGGAAAGCGATTGCCTGGGCCACTGGTGTTCAAGAGGAATGTAAACTGCCCAAGAGCCAGCTGGCCGTCTGAGCTCTCAGTGTCTGTTGTTGGATCTGCGGAGCTGTGCTCCAGTCAAGTTGTTCTTTTATACCTCCACAAAACCAACTGTCAAGTATCTGGCGGCGGGGCACTGCGTTTCCACACAAAGTTTATTTCTCATATAAATACAGGTGACTTGTCTGCCTTCCAGAGCTTTTAAACTCATTAGCATTAATGGCTTCGTAAACCTACCACTGTGCAGGTTGCTTTGATGGTTCTTATAAAATCTATTAGGAAATTTATTTTTCAAGCATAAATTGTCAGACTGTAAAACTCAACACACTTCGGGTTTGATCATAATTTCCCAAATGCAGGCTAATAAGGATGGATTTGATGCACTTTATTTTAGCAATCTAAGTTACCCGTGAAACGTAGTGATAGAAATGATAACCTTGCACCGCCCAAGATGAAACGGTTCTATATCCGCAGCTCCCAGCAAAACCTGACTTTGCTTCTGTGACTTTTATTTCTATTAATGGGGCTATTATCCCCCTAGATATACCAGCTTTCAACCATCAAAGTGGGTTAAATTCCTCTCTCTGCCTCATTCTTTTAAAAAACGCAGACAGCTGCAAGACCATGTAAGCTACTGCCTCTAAAATACTCTGATAGTGCACCCCTTCTGATTTACTCCCAGAGCCAAGTCTAGAGTAAACCTCCATTAGCTTATCTGCACTATGGCAGTGACTTCTAAATTGGCCTATTACCTCCGGTGGACTCTGCCCACCCAAACCCCTGGCCATTGTGCTGGGAAATATGGACAGATCAGCCCTGCTCATTTCATTTCCTGGAAAAAGCAATTGCAATGGAAGGCTCTCTGCGTGGCTCATTAGCATACCACACTAGACTGTGTGCGGACTCGCAGTCACTAAACCTCTCCATCCACCTTCTTCCTGCCAGAGCCAGCCTGGACGGCCATCGGCCCATCCTAAGGAGCATCGAGAAATTCTTCTCTTTCCCTGCTGCTTACTTACCCACAGGCAGCGGGATTGTTGCTGAACTGGCAACGAATTCGCTTCTAAATAGTGAGGTATTTTCGATGGTCAAGACTGAATTACACACACACACACACACACACACACACACACACACACACACACACACTATCCATACATATATAAGTAAATTAATTTTGCCTTCTCCATCCGGGGGTTTGAAAGCTTAGCTCTAACGAGGCTTATCCCTTGGCAGGTGTTACGGTGACTGTTTTAAGGGCAGGTAGCGATCTAGAAGAACTGGATGAGCCTCACCTCCTAATCCCCACCTACAACGTCAGCCAGAAGAGCTCTGATTTTATTTGGCTTTAAAAAAAAATTAATAAGGTATCATCTTAATGCCCCGGGGTGAAGAGGACCCTGGTAATAGAGGGGGATTTGTGACTCGAGTCCTCAATTCCATGCTTGAGCTGAGGCTCTTCGATTCTGTGAGGAGAGCAATTTCGGAGAACTTCACAGACGAGACTGACAAGGTGGAGGGTCAGGCAGGATTTAGGACAGTAAAGCCCAGTGAAGCCTGGAGGAGTCAGGACAGCAAATGCCACCATGCATGGGGAGGGGGGAGCCAGGAGGCTCAGCGGGCATGAAGCCCCGGGTTCGAGCCCCACTACCACCAAATTACAAAAACAACCATAATAGGACCGTTGACGTGGATGCCGTAGTGATGGCTTTCAGATGTAGTTCCCGACGCTGCCTTATTGTCCGGTATTTTTCTGATTTCCCTGTTACTTAGTCCCATCTATCATTTTCCAGTGAAGACATAACCCAGTGAAACAAACAAAAACTGAAAAACAAAGGGGTTGGAGGTATGGCTCAAGTAGTAGAGCACCTGCCAGCTAGTGGGAGACTCAAAGTTAAATTCTCATTCTCAGTAACACACACATACACACTCTCTCTCTCTCCTCTCTCTCTCCTCTCTCTCTACTACCTGCAAAATCGTTTCCCTCTACCAGTTGTCTTGCACGGCTCACAATCCTAAAACCCTTAGTAATTACTTATTCATCTTCCGTCATTAGAGCGGTGGTGTGTTCCACTGGAAACAATAACTTTTTTCATGTTTAGAAGTATCTACTGCTGGTCAGCAGCCGCGTTCAATATAGCAGCTTGTGTCTCAAAAATAATCTAGTAAAGTAGTCTAATAGCCTAACTTAAAAAATGATATGCGTTCACTCAGTAGTGTTTCATTCATTTCCCTTGTCTATTCTTCAGTTCTTAGAGAAGAGCAAGTCCACGTGTGATAAACATGTAATGGCAATCAATGAATGTATCTTATTTTTGTTAAAAAAAAAAGTAAGGTGTTCTCTTCAAAGTAAACTATATGTATATATGTATATATGATATATATTATATATGTACACACATATAATATATGTTTATCTATAATAGTATAAGGTAAGTACCAGAATCTTATAGTCTGGATGGCCTCATCTCTTAAAATAAACAATTTTATTCCAAATCAATCTAACACAATTCAGAATAAATTATTATGACTTTGGTGTTTGTAGTGGGCTGTATTAACACTTCATTAGGACTGAGTCACAGAGACTTCTCTCTCCCAAGCTTTATCAACAATGAAGATATGCATCTGTGGTTATCAAACACTTTATATCTAAGAATGTTTTAACTTGATATCCTGTAAATAAATGTTAACCACTTATAAAGCACAACATCCACAACCCAAACTGTTTACTCAAGAATCAATTCATTGGCTTTCAACCAAGGGTCTCCTTTGAAGACTTACATTCCTATGTAACCTGTTTGAACTTTGATTAAAAACAAAAACTCAGCCACATGCACTACCAGAATAAAAACCTTACATGGAAAAAGAGGGTTTGTGACCTCAAATACAAAAATTAATTTTAAAATGGTCACTGAAAAAAAAAAAGACCAAGACAGATAAAAGAGAAATAATCGAACATCTGTACATTATATTAAAAAAAAAGTCATGGGTACTAAGAATGTTAAATTTTCCATCAGAAATTCTATCATTGCAGGAAATATAAATTCAGATGGCTACTTAAGTTCTTCCTAAGTACCCTCACAGGTACCCAAAACTTACAAGCATTTCATTCATACTGTCTTAATAGTTTCCGATAAGCTAAAATTATTTAATTCCGGAAAGTAATGGCTATATTCCATCATGTTTTAGCCAGTGATATAACCTGCTACTATGATGTATGGTGATCGTTTCCTCCCATTATCTTCACACCCCTTATAAAAGAGAAAAGAATCTGTGTTAGAAAGATATAAAAACTGCAGTAAAGCCCTACTTGGAACACACTGTGAAAACAGAACCATCACCGGCCTGAACGTTGTATCCGAGCTCAGTCTTTTAATCTGCCGTAGGGACATTTGGAAGGACAAGAATATATGTGGGGCTCCCTGAAAACTCTTGATTGGGAGACACTCGCTCTTAGAATTTTCTCTCCCGGGACTGCAGATAAACGTTGAAATACCATGGCATCCGAATTCTAATTGCTCCCAGTTCTGCCTCAGTTATTTAATGTGCCAAGCCAGGATATCATCATATGAAAACAGGAAATTGTACTGCCATGATAAGGCCTCCGTATAAATGCAACAAGCTAATTCAATTGATTTAATTCAACAAACATTTACTTAGATCCTAGTAAATAATCTGCACTTGATTAGGAGTTGGAGATAAAGAGATTAGTAAAATACAACCCATAACCTCCAGGAATGTGTCTGTTTGAAACTATATATATTAATATCTTAAAGTAGTTGTACAAAGGAGTTGCCGTTCAACATAGCAGTTTGTGAGTACAGTGTGTCTTGACCCTTTCAACATTCTTACACATCTCTCCCAACCCATGCTCTCCCTCACTTTCCTTCAGTTTTATAGGATATACATGAAATTCAGCTCTTAAAAATCTGGAATGGTCTCAGCCATTCTCATTCACTCTAGACTCCTTTTCCACTGCTTCGATCCTTCTTTGGTTGCCAGTCCAGCTTGAGTGAGTCCTAATCAGAGCAGAACCATCCTCCATTTCTCTGAACCAATGCTCTTTGAACATCTAGAACTTACAGAAGGCAAACCAGAGACTGTGGAGTCCAGCCATCCATTCTTACAAACACAGCCCTGTGTCATCTGACTCGCTGTGTCGTTATGAAAGACGTGTGATTCGGCAATGTCATTGTTCTAAAACATAAGTTTCATCCCTAGTGTGGATTTGCTTTGGCAGGTTAATTTGTCTCTGTAATCAGCTCAATGCTGAGTTCCTCCCACCCCACCCCACCCCCCCAAAAAAACAAATTGTTTGGCTGACTTCCCTTTAGTATACAGTGATTCTTGCAATGGTTCAACCACCCAGAACCATCAGCCAATTCAACATCGTAGTTACATTCGGCCTTTTCTTTTGAGGTCATAATTTCTGACGGGTATTCCATAGTCAAAGACAGAGCCAGCAAGAAAGCCAAGTAGCATCAGCAACACAGATGAAACACCATACATCACTCTACAAATACACACAAGGCAGCCCAGTTACTATACTCCGCCATCAATATGAACAGGATAGCCAAGCACTGTACTGTGATTTGTGACCGCCAGGATATTACGAAGGCAGTAGGAAGCTTTTGGGCCCTCGACAATCTAAAGGGATTTCTGTTAAAAAAAAAAATGTGTCCCTCCGCTGACCAAGGCAGCCTCCTGGGGCACATGAGTGGATAAACAATACAATGGTTTTCCTTGAACCATCTCCCCATGAAATTCTCTCCTTCCCCACACTGCATGGAGGGGTGTTGAAGAACTGAGACACTGTCCCAGGCCCTTGTGGGCATCGGGAGGCTGTGGATTATTACTATGCTTTCCATTATTGTCATTTTGGACCTTTCCACCTATTATTGTGTCATGTATACTAACCCAATCTTCAGCTAGATAATCAACACACAGGCCTGCTTCATTCTGATGCCCTTAACCCGGCGTGCATTATTTCCCAGGTGGTAGATTTTGGACAAATCGGAGATTTGTGGCAACCTTGCACCCAGAACAAGTGTGTTGGTACTATTCTTTTTCCTTTCAACAAGTCACACTCTATGTCTCAGTGTCAAAACTGGCAATTCTCACTTTTATTACTGTAGCATCTGCTAATGATTATTTGTGCTATCTGCTGTTAGTATTTGATTTTGATGGGGTGCCTCCATTCAAGTGTTTAGAAGGAAGTGAGTTTAGTTGATAAATTTTCACGTAGTTTACCTGCTTGACCAATTGCTGTTTTTTCTCTCTCTCTCTCTTTCTCTCTCTCTCTTCTCTCTCTCTCTCTCTCCCAATAAGGTACACATCCTTACTAATGATACAGAAAATGATTTTCTGTCTGGACAGAAGATCAAATCAGCCACAACATTCCCTTAAGCCAAGGCCTTGTGGAGAGCAAAATATGTCTCTGAGTAACTACTGTGTCCAGAGAACTGAGGCAGGTAAGAAACACCAGAAACAGAAACCTCTGAGTAACTACTGTGTCCAGAGAACTGAGGCAGGTAAGAAACATAAGAGACAGAAACCTCTGAGTAACTACTGTGTCCAGAGAACTGAGGCAGGTAAGAAACATCAGAAACAGAAACCTCTGAGTAACTAATATGTCCAGAGAACTGAGGCAGGTAAGAAACATCAGAAAACAGAAACCTCAGCTGGAATTTTGCCCGAGTAAGATCTCAGCTTTAATAATATAGCCTTGATGTTATACAAATGCTGAATGATTATGTCATGAAACACTATGTGAGTGACAGTTGATACAGAGAGCCTCCTGTGTTTTAGACATGAGGAGAAAGTTCATGTTGGAATGCAGATTAGCATTTGCAGGGTGGAGAAAACATTTTTGGAAAAGTTGTTCAGGGTAGAACGCTACATTCCGGGTAAAACACCAAAAGTTATAATTAACTTCAGCAGCTCAGAGGGTGGCCCTCCGGACACTTGAATTGCCAGCCAGTTTTCAAAGAAGAAAGACAGCCACTTGGTCAGAGTATAATCTCACAGTTTCTGGAAATGTCTTATTGTTAGGAAGTAAAGAGTGGAAGGAAGGGCCTGCGCTCTCTCAAGTCACACTTTCAACGTGATAGTGCCAAACCTACAGAGAGGTTGGTTAATTTAACAAGCACCTTGTAAAAATCAAGGGATTCTGTTTCCTGCCTTATCTTGCATCTTTCTCTAATGCCTCTCGTTAGCAGAATCTGCCTGCAGAATACTTCTGGCATGTCAGTATGAGAATGGATTCTACAGTTTACTTCCTTTGGCAGAGAGGAAAGAGAAGGTCATAAAAACCATCACTAAATATATTCTAGGTTTCCCAGGTATGATTTAGCATTAGAACAATCCTTGGACATTATCAATTACTCCTTGCTATTTTTGTTCTACCCAACAGGACACCACACAATTCTTAAAATTACTTTATCCTTTTCTGTAAAAATCACTGAAACCGGATTGCTGCTATTCGATTGTTACTGATGAGATTGACAATGTTGCTAAAGCTTTCCCTGCTTTAACCTCAAAAAAGTGTCACACCCAAGGAAGTTCGACTTGTAGGTCAAAGGATGCACACACAGCTTTCAATGACAGATTAGGGACAAGTGGCCTCCTTCCTTCACACTTAGACTGGTCTCCACGGGGGCGGGGTCGTGATGCCAACACTTCCTGATCAGAGTGTGTCATGCAATGTGAGAGCTGTCACTTCAAGTGCCCGTGTCAGCCGCGAGTTACGACACGCTGTGCTTGTGGTTAGACTCCACACTTGACATTGAAATGGAAGACTTGATTCCCCAAGCTGTCGCCTGTGAGAGCCCAAACACAGTTTGTGTTTCTGAACTAGCAGACACCTAGCTCTCAGCTACCTTCCAGTGAGGGAAGAGATTTTTCTCAGCCAGCAAGCTTACATTAAAGATGATGAAAGAGCAAAGCACACTCACTCCTTCACTGTGTGCACGATCTCAAAGTAAACGAGGCCTCGCAGCCTAGACCACAGTGCATAGTCTCCTTATATGTCTGGACATAGAAGAATACTTTCCTTATATGTCTGTGCACAGCATGCCACATTACATAAAAGAAAGCAGTGTATATCTTGAAAATGATCACTTTTATTATGACATTGGTCACATTTTATTATGACATTCATAAACTGTTTTGCTAAATGGACAATTTGTACAATTGTAAGTAATTTGTACAATTACTTAAAGAAAGAAAGAGAGAGAAAGGAAGAAAGAAAGAAAGAAAGAAAGAAAGAAAGAAAGAAAGGAAGGAAGGAAGGAAGGAAGGAAGGAAGGAAGGAAGAAGGAAGAAGGAAGAAAGAAAGAAAGGAGAGAGGGAAGAAGGGAAGGAGGGAGGAAGGGAGGGAGGGAGGGAGGAAGAAAGGAAGGAAGGAAGGAAGGAAGGAAGGGAGGGAGGGAGGGAGGGAGGGAGGGAAAGGAAGGAAGGAAGGAAGGAAGGAAGGAAGGAAGGGAGGGAGGGAGGGAGGGAGGGAGGGAGGAGGGAGGAAGGAAGGAAGGAAGGAAGGGAGAAGCCAGACATTGATGGCTCTTGCCTGTAATCCTAGCTACTCAGAAGGCTGAGATCTCAGAATTGTGATTCAAAGCCAGCCCAGGCAGGAAAGTCCATGAGACTCTTATCTCCAATTAACCATCAGAAAAGCAGAAGAAGAGCTGTGGCTCAAAATAGTAGAGCGCTAACCTTGAGTACAAAACCTCAGAGACAGCAACCAAGCCCTGAGTTCAAGACACATGACCCACAAAAATAAGTCAAAAAATAACTCAATGGGAATCCAAATGTGTACTACAATTAGAAGAGAGAGAAGGGATTACAGGTGCCCACAACAAAAGAATGTAAGGACTGGGGCCATTCTCTCCAATGTATATGAATGTTTTAGTTTGAGTAATGGATTTCCCAATAATTTTGCACATTTTTTTGGCTCAGAGTTCTCTCTGCTGACAATTTAAGAATTAAGCATCAAGTCAAATTTCCAGCGAACCCAGATGGCCATCAAAGATGTTGCTAACTGAACCGAAAATAATTCTGAATAAGACCAAGCCATTTACTCAGCAAAGAGATTGCTTCTGTGTCCAACTGGAGTTTCCAACTGAATTTCAAGACTTCTCCTTCACAATCCTTCCCTGTGGAGCTTTGGAAGGCCAGAGGTGAGCAGTTACTCCACAGCTAGCCAGTGAGATGGGTTCGTCATTGCTTATCTGTGATGTAAATGGTCCAGCAGGAACTGAGGTTTCATGCTGGGAAACTGGGAATAGATACACAAGAAAATATGCCAGTTAAAATAATTTGAAAGCTATGTGCTATAATCATTGATGTGTGCATACTTAGAATCCAATACCCCTTAATTTTAAAGTTTCCTTTAATCAAGTTAAAAATGGCAATGCATAGCAGAATATCACAGTTTGGGGATTAATTTAATTTGGGGATTTCCAAAGCCTCTGGAAATAGAATTCACAGAGTCTTTTGCATCTCTCAATAGATAAAGTACCCATTTGCTAAAGATTCATTTAGTAGGAAGGTCTCAAGCCATATTGAAGAAACTCTTTTGGAAATGCATGTCCATTTTTTTGTGTTTTTTTTCCTAATTGTTTCCCAGGTGTTAAAATTGGTTTGTATTCCCTTCTAAAGTTTGTTTCTTATTCAGCTCAGGTTAAGTGTCATTTTTTCCCCCACATCATACGATTTGCATGAGGATAAGCTAGCATGTGTTCCTGCTTTCTTCCCAGTTTCAGGTAGATTGTGGCTCCCTGAGAGTCTTTCTTACCAGGCTCAAAGAATTGCCAGTCTGGTCTCAATGGGTGCTCTTTTCTTGGACCCATTGACTCTCCTTTTACACAAACACAGAGTTCCCTTATCAGTGAGATGTCCTGACAACAAAAGGAGACTGCTAGCGCTGCTTAGCACTTCCAGGGCACTGCCTTGCTCTTTGCTCGCCCTGCCCCTCCCCACCACACCGGGATAAACACCAGGAGCCTGTGAAGGGTTTTGCTCATGCTAAGGAAAAGGCAAAAGAGGAATGACATCACCTTCTAGAACGACAGCTAGAAGCCAGAGAAGACCAAGGAAAACCCTCCTTGTTGTTTGACCATGAATTCCGTGTGGCTCTTTATACAGAAAACATGACCAGAATTTCCATTTTCCTGTGTAGAACACTTGCATGCATTGTGCTCAGGAACATAGTAGATACCGCCACTACTTCTGATTGAGAGGCATATGATTCTATTTAACACGTGAGCACGGTGGACCGAGTTTGTTCGGCAAGGGTGTAGAAAACTCCCTAATCGCACCTTCCGGTGTGATTCCCTCCACAGCCAGAGGAGCCCTTTGTGTGGACGACCCTCACACAGATTCCAGCCCCATGGCTAGTGGAGGCAAATGCTGTTCACTTCCTCCCAATCTTCATATGACGTAGTGGCCTGGATCCCATTTTTACAGGACCAGGAATGGAGCCCAGCCACAGTCTTGTTGACTGCGAGGCAGGTGCTCTACCCCTGGGCTATGCCCCCAGCCTACCATTTCCTCTACTATAATGGCTGACTGAAATCTAGTTCACCTATTTCGAAATGATCCCTTTTAAAATTCAAATCCTGATCTTTTTCAGTATATCCACAGAATAATTAACCAGTGCCGTCTAATTTTAGAACACCTCTTCTCCAAAAATCTCATGCTCATTAGCAGTCACCCCTCGGTTCTCCTCTTCCAGCCTCTGGCAATCGCTAATCTCCTTTCTGACTCTATGGATTTCCCTATTCATGTCTTTCGCATTACTCCCTCTCTTTTACACCACTGCATAAATCATCTCAACTCCAGTCCCTTTGCATAATTCGCCCGGGGATTTCAAGTCAGAGTTATTGCTTCATTAGTGCAGAGAATGTATACGAAAAACCTCTTTTAAGAGGAAGCAGTTTTGATCTTAAAGAACAATGCATCTGAAATGATGAAGCTTCCTTGGACGAACCCACTCGTGTCAGGAGATAATTGTTCCAGCATTGAAGCAGTGTCTGTCCGCGTGTGGCCATAAATGATCACTGTAAGAAGCACAGGAGTGTTTATTTGTGGTACAGATCACCAAGTCCCACCTCAGAGTTCCTGGGGCACAGGCTGAGATGATCTTCCAACTAGACTTTCCTGAAGGGAGCAAGGAAATATCATCCTCCAAACTCACAGCCTAACACACACCAGTCAGAGAGAACTCTGCTCTGCCTCAGGTCTGGGGATCAAACAGATAATAATGACACAGTCAACATTCTTCTTGGGTGATTTCAACACATCCAGTCTATGTCTTTTGCCAATGTTGTTTTTTAAAAAAATATAATTGTACAAAAGAATTGATAGAAGGAGATTCTTAGTGGTCACTGTTGCCTGCTTCCCACAAATACTAAATTGTACTTACTAAGTGAGTCACAGGGTTCCACATGATGTGATATATGTAGATGGCCCCTATTTGATGGGACACCCAAATGTTCATGTTACCATAAAAGCATTCTTGGTGCATGTGTTCATTAAATGAATATTCAAAGAGTTGTTACTTTGCCTTAAATGCTGTCAGAAGCAACACACAAAACACACTCTCTAAACCATAAAACAAGTGGAAAAGAGGGTGAATGTGAAAGATAATTAGACAGTAAGAGATTATAAAGAAAGTTGGGCACTGGTGGCTCACACCTGTAATCCTAGCTACTCAGAAGGCTGAGAGCTGAGGATCATGGTTCAAAGCCAGTCCGGGCAGGAACGTCAGTGAAACTCTTAACTCCAATTAACCACCAGAAAACCATAAGTGGAGCTGTGGCTCAAAGTGATAGAAGGCTAGCCTAGAGCAAAAAAAGGTCAGAGGTAGCACCCAGGCCTTGGGTTCAAGCCCACCTCTGACAAAAAGATTATAAAAAAGAAAGACTTTGTAAAAGGAGGGAAATGAACCAGGTCTGTGGGCACAGGTAGGAATTGCATGGGAGCCAGTAGATAGAAGAAATGCGTAAGGTCAAAAATGCTTTCCTAGGGGCTGGGGATATAGCCTAGTGGCAAGAGTGCCTGCCTCAGATACACGAGGCCCTAGGTTTGATTCCCCAGCACCACATATACAGAAAACGGCCAGAAACAACGCTGTGGCTCAAGTGGCAGAGTGCTAGCCTTGAGCAAAGAGAAGCCAGGGACAGTGCTCAGGCCCGGAGTCCAAGGCCCAGGACTGGAAAAAAAAAAAAAAAAAAAAAAAAGCTTTCCTAAAGGTCTGGGTCACTCCACAAACCAGAGTACCTTGATCACAGCTAGATTCACTCAGTCCACCTCTCCAGAGTCAAGAATTTGCTGGAAACTGGAATCAATGAGCGAGGATGAAGAAAAAGAATGGATTCAGAGCCTCTCTGGGGCCAGGGTCATGAAAGGACCTGCAGGGTGATATGGAGAAGAGGATCGCACAGTGTCTCCTGGCAAACATGTCGCCCTTCTTGTTGTTGCCCTGGCTTGTGTTTTACGAAGTCACAGTAGTTTAGACCCTGTAACTCTGAGAACTGTGGCCTGTTTCTCCACCAATTAGGTCTGAGAATGCTTATGTAAAAAGCGAACAAAAAACTTAAGCATTAGAACATTTTCAGAAGCCAGGCACCACTGACTCACCCCTGTAATCCTAGCTGTTTAGGAGGCTGAGATCTGAGGATCATGGTTCCAAGACATTCCAGGCAAGGAAGTCCATGAGACTCTTACTTTCAATTAACCACCAATTATCTGAAAATGGGTCTGTGGCTTAAGTGGCAGGGCGCTAGCCTTAAGCAAAGAAGCTCAGCGACAGCACCCAGTCCCAAGTTTAAGCCCCAGGACTGGCACATACACAAAACATTCAGAAATGAAAAATTACAGCTTCTTATAATATGTATATATATTTTTACTCAGTTAAAATAGACTGTCTTTTATAGAAAAATCAATAATAGTATAATTAGTAAAATATCAAATGGGAAGGATACACAATTTTTTCAGCATTGAGGTTTCTTTTAGAAATGGAGGGGAGAATATAAGATTGAGAAGTATAAAAGAAGGCACAATTGCATTTATAATATTTTATATATACCCCAAATAAAGATGAATTTTGTTATCAAGAGATAGGTAGATACTTTCATTATAATAGTTTGCAGATATGGAATATGCCTAACTTAGTGGAAAAATATAATAGCTACCTAAAAACCAAATAGAAATAAGGAGAAAATGTCTTACAGAAAAAAAAAGAGTACATCGGATATCAAATGTTCCTTAGATTGCAATTACAAGCATTATATAACATATAATGAAAAATATCTCATTTCAAATAATAACCAAGTGCTAAATATTTAAGGAGAAACTTTGAATGCTAACTTCCTCAATTAAACATTTCTGTGCCATTTCAAATAAATCTCCGTGAGGATTACTATAATATCCCACCGTAAGACTAGAAACGTCAGGGGAAAACTCTACGTGCCTACAAGTACTATCACGTTTAATTTCAGACAAAAGGAGAAGAGCATGAGTGAATTACGAATAGGTTATTAAGGCAAGGGTACTAGTGACACGTCGGTAGATCATAATTCTGTAGAATTATGGGGGGAGGAAAGAACACAACACCTGTGCGCTTGGCAAATCCAGGCTCCCCAGTCCCCACGGAACCTCGTGCAGGAGGAAGATGGATAGATGGGGACTGGCGGTGGCTGAGGCTTAACTCCCAGAGGAGGGGAGAGCAAACTCGAGGAGGCCCGATCCACACCGTGTAGGAGGCGCACGACAGGACCACAGGCGGAGCGGCTGTCGGAGCTTTGGAAAGATGAGTCACTGCCTAGGAGGAAACGCGGCTGCAGAGGTAATGTGGGCCTCGTGCACTCAGGCAAGGCAGACACGTGGAAGGGTCTTCCAGCAGAGCCCAGCTTTTCAATCTTTTGATGTTAAAATAACCTTTCCTCCAAGAGTAACTGCCTACGGATCTAACATGTAAACTCATGAAAAAATAATAACCCATTACGGGTTTAATTGGGTTTAATTGTACCACGGTTGACATCAGCGAAGGCGGATGCAGCCCACACAGTGCCCTCGGGATGGAATCGGTTGCTGAGTTTATTTCTAGCTCACAATATCTTCCGAGGTCCTGAATCATAGACATCAACTTTGGTTTGTTTTTTTTTTTTTTAATTTTGCAAATGGTCACTCAACTCTTCCTAAACAAATTTAGCAAGAGGGAATTTATTCTTGGACTTAATCAGAGAAAACGAGAGATGGAATGCTGGCATAATAGCGAGCATTAATGTTAATCAGTTGAGAAGGGCGGGCGTTCAATGCAGGTGAGCACCCGGGACAAGCTCAGAATCTGGTAGCATTTTGTCAATGAATTATGTATTTCCTTAAGATTTATTCATGGCAGTGAGAGTTGAGGGCGGGACCCTGATTTTCCTCTAGCAAATACTACGTTTACTTGTACATAGTATTTTTTTGTTGTTGTTAGCAAGGAAGAATTAAATCTAAGTACTTACGCATGGCATTCACAGAGACTACAGAATGGCCAACTCAGCTTTGAAAAGACACCAGACTCAAGATCACTGAATTCCAAAATCAGGAGGAAAAGCATCTGGACTTCTGGTCCTGAGAGTCGGGCCAGGATGTAAGGTAGTCAGTGTCCAGTAGACATCGAAGCTTCTGACCTGGTGATGCCTCAACCACCCTGGCATGGACGTCTGCTTAGCTAACCTCAGTGCCTGGCACTTTCTGTAGTTCACTGGATTAGGAAGAAAGTATCTTGGTCCTCCTCTTTGTTGATGGAGAGCCAATGGGTGATAAAACCGCTAATAAGGTGAGATCCATCAATCCATCAACAAGACAGTATTACATACGTATACCTAAATAGACTTAGATCTACCGATGTATGTTTGCACTTTATATCACATAATGACGCACACATGTATCAACGCACGAAATCAAGTTTTTTGCTTTGTTCTAGAAGTTTCTACACAGTTCAGTTTCCACTAAAATAGACAAAATTACTCTCCCCCCCACACTCCTTTGTTACTGGCTGCCAGTTGCCCCTAGGAAACAAATATTTGTTTTTGACCTTTATATTATCATGAATTGTGTCATCTAATCCTATTTTTTTGTCACGTAAGTGCAATGACAAACTGTGAGGACCTTTGACCAGAACCCAGAACTCAGACGATCTGAGATTCGAGCTCATTTGGGGGACGTGGTGATGCGTTTCCACCAGATGTTTTGTTTCCATCTCAGCTTAGGACTCTTATAAACTAGCTAATGATGAAATTCAGTATAATGACATTGTGGCAGAGTAGCTTTGCTTTTTTTTGGTATTATTTATAAAGCTTATTCTCAATGGTTTTTATTTCCAAATGTAATCTGAGGTGTGATTTTAACCTAATATAACAACAATTCTTTACAATTTCTTTTTTTTTAAAGATGATCCCATTTACACCACAGAAAACATTTCGGATGTTGTTCTATAAAGAGTATATAACTTTTTCTTGTGTTGTTTGGCATTAACAAAAAGCTTTATGCAGTCAGTTAAAAAAAATGCAACCAACCTTTCCCATTTCTGCTCTCAATTCGCACGGGCATTTTTAAGAGACTCGGTTATTTTACCTGAGAAACACGATACACACTCGTACTTCATTAAATCAGCCATCCTGGAGACGTCCAGCAAGTGGTCAGCAAGTCAAAGCAAAGCGCGAGCTCTGTACCCACCCACGGCCCACTGGAACCCGCCTCCCCCACCCTGCCGGGAGGTCAGGAGTGCTGAGAGGCAGAGTGCATTCGCTCCCAGACTCTATACAGACTATACAGTCCTGGCTAAGTTTAGCCTTCTAAACCTGAGAAGCTCCCCACACCTGAAGCGCCCAGCTCTGGCTCTGCACGTCCTCTTTAGAGGGACGGCTGAGCAATGCTGTCTCATGCAAACCAGCTGTCCGTGGCTCCTCAGCTCCTCACAATGGAGGGCTGACAGGAGCTCCGGATGAGTCAGGAGCTGTCTGTGAAGGTGGAATTCACAACGTGATCGTTTGTTCCGTCCTCAAGGCCTGTCTGTGTCGAATGAAAGTCTGACGGGCTTCAAGAAAAGACCCAAGACAGGTTCAACGTACCGGCGATGAATGGAGCAGAGAATGATTCGTGAGCAAGGAAGCCCTTCGCAGTACTCAAAGGCCCCCCCACCCCCCGGCACGTGGCTGGCCCGTGGTCATGGGCAGAGCGTGGAAGTGGGGTGGAGAGGCAGGTTAAGCCGTGGCGGCTCTGAGCCTTTCCCCGGCGTGGGTCACCTGCGCGTGGTGAGGTGTGGCTCGCGTGGCACGCCGCCCCGGGGGACAGGGGTGCGTACACGTCGAGGTCAACGTCCCCCCTGCCCCTCTCGAGTCAGCCTCTCGGAGTTGAGGACGCGGACCCAGCCGGTCTCGCTGCGTGGACGTTGCGTCCGCCTCCCGCATACGCGGATACCACGAGGAGCCGGGTGGGGCTAAGATGAAATGGCAGGAGCCACGTGGGCTGTGGCAGGCGGAGGGGGACCGTGAACACACTTGAGATAAGTGAGCGGACACAGCGGCCGGGGATGATGGCGATGGCTATGGCGAGCAAAACACTGACGTGTCCTCCTTTACCAAGCGCCATCAGACATCAAAAGTGAAAATCCCCCAAGCGTAGCCTACAGCCCAAGCAGGGGAAAGAAAACATGGAGTCTCGGGAGAGCCACCACAACCACTGGTGTCTATATAGATCAGCCCCGAAGTTCCCCTACCCCGGGCCGTCCGTCCCGTCCCAAGCGGCTCGTCCTTTCTCCCTTCCTAGAACAACGATTCCCCCAGAACCACTGAGGAAAGAGACACCTGTCTTCCGTCTTTTGGTTGTTTGTCCTCAGCTGCTCACTTTCACTTTGACAAATCGCAGGGCTATGAAATCAACTTTCCAGTCAGTGAGGCCTCCTTAGTAAACTAAATGTTTAAGTTCATTTTGCTTTTCTAGGTGTGTTTTTTCTTTAAATCTTTTGTAATGCCAAACAAAAACATACTCAATTTTCTTCCCCCGAGGTGTTTGGGATTCCTCATCTTTTTAAAGGTACATTTTCCCCCACTGTGGTGGATACAGTTCTAAGTTCTCGGTGGCAAGGTCCAACGGTTGACCTAGAGAAGTTCAGGTTCCGTACCCATAGTTCTTTCCCTTGCAGTTGGCTAGAAGTCCATGTAGAAAATTCTAGACCTCTTGGATCCAGATGAAGTCATGACGTGCTGGCTTCTACCCGCCTTTCCTACCTTCTTCATTCCGCTTAAGTCAGTCTGACCCAGCCCGGTTCCCGAAAGAGTGCAGGCCTTCTGGAATCATTGGCACACCGGTTTCAATTCTGACGCGGCTCAAAGAAGCTCAGATTTCACCAAACACACGGGTGTGGAATTTGGACCCCGAGCGTGGGCACACCCAGGACCGCCAAGCTGTCCCAGCTGAGAGGGCACCCGGAGCCCGGACAGGTGTCCCGAGAAGCCCGCTCTGGGACACTGCATGATCGCAGTGCAGTTAGAGGGGAACCTCGAGGCGAGGTAAACTTCCCGAGTTGAATGGAGAGAGCCAGCTGCGAGGAAGGCGGTCCTGAGGAGCACAGGTTCTCCAGGAGCCCCAGCGTGGACAGAGAGTGGCCCAGAGGCGGAGTGACTGGCCGCCACTCTGCCTGCCACCTTCTCTGAGTGGGTTGACTGCCTCCGGCCGGCCCGTGCCCGGCTGCTCCCGTGGCCTGGTACTCGACTCTCCATCACCACAGCCTGCTGCTAGGTGAGGCTTCTGGGAGGCGGGCTGCTGAGCTAGGCTGCCATTCGCGCTGCGATGTCCGCGCGCAGAGGCCCGGCCCGAGGTGTAGCTCAAAGTGCAGCCTTGGTAGCAGTGGCAAAAGACAGAGAGAGGGTGGTTTTCACACGGGGCTTGGAATATTGCACTCATATCCACGAAGGGCATAGTAACATCTATACCATGTGGTAAGCGGTGATGCATCAAGTATCCAGATTTAATATATATATATGCGTGTGTGTGTGTATATATATATATGTATATAATTGCAATGAGTTCTTCTCTGCAGCCCTAGGAAGTGTGTATTGGAGACAGAGGGCCCGTTTCAGCCTGAATGGCCCACCAGGCCTTCCTATCTTTTTATCAGGAAAGTGAAATGTTTGACATTTTGAAATGCTTAGGGGGGAAAATGCTTATTAAGTAGCCTATGTCAAGATAGTACAACAATCAGCTATTCCCAATCATACACGTTCTGTTTGGAGTCTGGAGAGTTTGCTCGCTGTTCATGTTGGTCACCTGTGTTGAAGGCGGTTTTTTTTTTTAGGCATGGTTTAAATCTGCTTTAGACTTTTATGCCAGCGAGATGAAGACTCCCAAGCTAACGCGAATGTAGCCAGTGTGATGTGATTCAGTGATGACTTCCTTGCACATAGGCGATTTCAACCGGCTCTTCGGTATTACCTTGTTACCATCTGTGGCTGGTGGAGGATTCGAATTCAGCGCGCTCAGGTGTGCTCTGTGGTTTGTGCTGCTCTGCGCGGCTTGTGTTGCTGGGCTCTGGTTGCACGAGGACAGCTTGTTGCTGCTGATAGCAGATGCGGCAATCAAATGTTGAAGGGGTAATGGGAAGGGAGGTAACGTTTACAAGGGAAAATAAACATCTTAAGATATTTGGCCAGAGGGGCATGAAATTCATAGCCTTTTTTCCTGTTTTTTTTTTCTTTTGGTACCTCCTGAGGCTTGAACTCGGGACCTAGGCACTGGCCCTGAGGTTTTATACTCAAAGCTAGCACTCTACCTCTTGAGCCACAGCTCTACTTCTGGCTTCTCGGTGGTGAATTGGAGATATGAGTTTCATGGACTTTCCTGCCGGGGGTGGCTTCCAACCATTATCTTCAGTTCTCAGCCACCTGAGTAGCTAGGATTACAGGTGTGAGCCACCGGTACCCAGCAGAAAATGACATCCTTACCAAATAGAGATAACATTCGAAAGAATTTACATAAGTCTAAGGAAATTGTGATTATACAAAACATTTTTGAAACCTACTGAGCATGTAAAAGTAAAAGGAAGACAGGATGAACTCAGGAAAGGAAAATAAGAATACAGAAAAACTGTAACATGGACTATTGCCCAAATTACTTTACATAAAATTTAACCAACGGTAGGAAGCTCTGCTTAAATAGGCTGAGTGTTTTAAAATTAAAAGAAGGTAGCAAAAAACAAAGAAGAAGATGAAACAGAAAGATAACCATCCAACTGCACTGATGTAATAAAAAGAGAATTCTCCGACACCAGTGTGCAGCTTAGTTCTGAGAGATGGGCCGCGTTGAATGTGACTAACAGCTCTGTACAGCTTTCAAAGCGCTCTTGCTAAAGGAGGACTGGAAAAGAGAAGAGGAATCGCTCACGTGAAATGCTTCCTGGTTTGTACTTGGGCTACGTCGACGTCCTTGCTCATCTCTAATCCCGAAGGAAAATACGACAGAAAAATGGCATCATGCAAAATGTGGCCCCTGAGTGTGCGACACATCTCTGTGCATACACTCACATGCACACACATCACCCCAACCTACCCAAATACTTTCCAAAGTTTTCATGATTTCCTTTCTTTCTCTTTGCATCATTCTTAACAATTTCTTATGAAGCTGTGTGTGGGCCTTTATCAGAATATCACTTTCAGGTGCCGCTTAGAAATGGGATGCGCGATACATAGGAAACTCACTCGAGGAATCACTGTGTGCGTTTGTGACTCGGATACGATGCTTTCCAGAAGACACCGGGTGTCTCCACTAAGAGGCCCTGATCAACCGCAGCGGTCTCGCAGCACAAGGCCAGCCAGCTCGTGACCCGGGAGTTCATGGCTGAAGGGACCGGTAGCTGGACTAGGATTTCCTCCTCCTCCAGGGCGGAGCCAGGAGGCAAGCACACGCCCACTGCAGCTTCTTCTCAATCAGTCCCACTCTCCAAGGGGGACAAATCTGCACAAAACCAGGTGACGTCCAGGCTCAAATACAGACACCTCCACATGCAGCAAACATGCTTAATAGCTTCTGTGTTCCTGCTTCAACAGCAAATAAATACAGAAACACAAAAACTCACCCCTTGGGGAGAAATTCTTTTCTCCTTTCTGATGGACATTAGAAATTCTTTATTGGTTTGACTTTGAATCGACAGTCACATACACCTATAGACTGTCATCTTACCTGTTAGCCGAGAGTTAACAGACCTCAATGAACCATTACTTCGTGTACAATGATTGACAGACGTGCAGACCTCTAACCTGAAGTCCCAATCGTCATGCATATCGGTGGGGAACAGTAAGCTAGAGGCTTGTCGCAGCATCTGAGGCAAACACAGAGCACGCGAGGAGAAGGAGAGGAGAACTAGGACTTGCAGGAACAGCAAGTCGGCCAATCGGTGCTGCTGCTGGGCTCCTGGGTAGGCTTTCGCGTGAGTCCCTCCCGCTGCTAGCACCGTGGGGCTCACTTGGCTCTGTGGGCTGAATCCACAGAGGCTGTGTATGAAAGAGCTCCACAACTGCATGAAGTTCCATGTTGAAGCGATGAGATGCTAGCAGCGAAACAGCAAAACAGCTCAAAGAGGAAACGCCCTCCAGACATTTCACGGGGGTCTATAAAATAATTTACTACATTCCATCAGAGGCACCAGTGAGCAGGGAAAACATAAATAAAGATTATTCAATAAAAGATTCTCAGAGAATTGGCGATTTGGAAAGAAAATAAATTTACATCCTAATCTTGTACTAGCTAGTACACTCAAGTCCAAATATGTCAAAGAGCAAATGGAAAAATCCATCACGTTAGTAACTAGCGGGGGAAAGCAATTAAGAGAACTACAGTTTGCAGCATTTGAGGAAAAGATCTTGTAACTCTTCATTTAAACACTCAGGTGCAGGGTTGGAGTCGATGAAGCGCTTGTTCTCCTTGACCACTGAAAAGCTAATCTTATTTACTCTCTGCCCTAAGGCTCAGTTCCCACTCTCCACGCTGCTCGGCTTGCAGGCAGCCCTTGTGGTACGTGTTCTGCGTATGCGCACTCTTGTGAGTATGTTCTGAATTCCCACGAATGCCGTGCTATTCTATAACTCATTCTATTTCATACTTTTTTTTTCCATCTGGCACGGTTTTAAAATTCTTCGTGTTGCCATTATAAGTTTCAAACGACGGCAGGCAGCGTCTCCCGGTATTACGGTGGAACGCATTGGGGCAGGCCCGAGCACCGGCTGGAAGTTTGGTTTGCGGGTTGTTAGGTTGGTCTGGTTGCCCCCGCGGTAGCAGCAGCGAATATGAAATCCGCGTGCTGGTCAGATCGCAGAGAGCTATCCACAAATGGCGACCTTTCACTTCTTGAGTAACACTTCACCGTCTCGTGTGTCACTGACCTGCTTGGCTGCCTGATTGTTACCTGAACTTCCTCCACCTCCTCATGCTACAACAACAGCGCTCAGAGGTGCCATACCCCAGACACCCTTCCATGGGCTGGGAGAGAATTCCTTGGACACACACCCTGAAGTTCCTGATTGCAGGGGAGACAGATATTGACTTTGAACACTTGCGCCCCAGAATAGTTACACTTCTCCAAATTTGACCATTCAGAAAAGAAATGATGTGGATAATATAGTAATATAGTACTAGTAATAATAATCATATAGTAATTTTTCTTTAAGTGGGGCTAGAGTGTAGGCGTTTATCAGGTCTCAGTTACTCCGTGCATAATAAGTTCAGGAGGTTTTATCCCTTTACCACTATCATAATGCTTAATGCATTACCAACCGCTCTAAACACCAGTGTCTTACACACACAGATACTTGGGCTTTGGCTGTGTTTTTTTCCCCCCATAGATTCATCTGAGGCAAGCTTTGCTTCAGTCAGCACATGTCTGAGTTTGACTCCAGACCTGGAGTGTGTTGGGTTCTTGTTTGTTTTCCAATTCCATTCCACGCAGCTCTTCGTTTCCTCAATGCTATGGTGACTCCCGTAAGATCTCCTTAGGTTGATAGAAGGTAGAGGCTGAAGAGGAGCAAAGGCTCCTGCAGACCCCGCTGGACCCAACAGACCCCTCAGCTACCCCTCAAAGCCAGGCCAAGGGCCACCGAAGCGTGCAGGGTGGGGAATAATTCACCTACTGCACGGAACAAGAAAACGTGGGCACCCACTAAGGCTTTGGCCGTGGCAGGAATTCAGGGAGGAGTTAGGGATATCAAGAAATACCCTGGCATGTTAGGAATTTGTGTTACAGGTACCACGTAATAACTGTTGGGAGACACTATTACAACCAGTTCAGTTATGGGAATAATTGGCCTGTATTTGTGATATGTGAATCCAGGCTACCTCCCGTCTAGAAGAAAGAATGAAGCTTCCTTAGGTCCAGTGAGAGCAAGGAACCAGAAAAATAGGAAAGACGTTGATTTTTGGTTTTGAACAGTGGGTCACATGAGGTTACTCCTTTTGTAAGGGGTGAAACGGAGACTTCCCTTGGACAGTGCCATAAATAGTCTGTGCTCTCCTGTTTGTAGGAAAACGCCGTCTTTTGGTGGACCTGTTTCCTGGATTTTTTTTTTTTTGCTTTAATTGTATCACACTTGGCACCCGTGACTCTGTTTTGGTTTGGCGTGGTTTGCTGGAGCCGGGTGAGGGACACAGCCCACGCAGGGCCTGGTGGCCGGCACCCCACCAACAAATCCTGATGTCTTCAGTAACGCAACTTCCAGGGAAGAGGACAGGGGTGGTAGGAGCGGGCAGTGTGAGCCAAAGGGCAGGTGGGGAATGAAATTAAATGGGAAGCTAGAAGGCCCGTGGGTATCTCCCCTAGGAGGAATATTCCAGGTCATTATAGAGAAGAAGAAATGACATTTTGGACAATAAAGGGAAGCCAGTCAATGGATCCCACAGACATCACGTTCCCCGTTTCTCTTCAGTAAAAAATGTAATGGGTGGCGAAGCATGCGAACCACCTTGAGATGGCAGACGGAAATTCCGTTTATTTCAAACGCTCTCCCTTCACACAAAAGTGCTGCGCAGACCCCTGTCTGGTCTTCCAGCCCCTGACGGCTCCCTAGGCGTGGAGGGAGCCGAGCTAAAAGGAGTTCCCCACCCTCGAGAGGCGGGAACCCAGCCCTGTGAGCAGCGGGATGCGAAGCCTTCTTGCCTTCCACCTGGGTTTGGATTGTGCCCCTGTGAATAGACGTACGCTGAATACAATACAAAAGAGTTGGAATAAATGTGTGCCTTGCCTTGATTAAAGAGGAAGACGGAGGAGAGCAAAGCCCTCCCCTCCGCATTGTTCCTCATGCGGAAAAAGGCAATTAGCTCCATTTTAACACATTTCTAATTTAATTAGAATCTCCATACTGCTTAGGAGTAGAAACTGGGGTTCGTCCTGTTAATGCTCATTCATTTTTTTTAATAAAACACCTGAATATCATTCACCTCCATGTACAAGTGAGGGTACGTTATGTAAAAGAAATTTGTCATTCCTATTAGGCAAGCCATAAAGACATGTCGAGTCTCCTCTCCCGTTGTCCAAGCTTCTGGTGGAAGCAGGTGTGTTATGACTGCAATGAGAGAAATGAAGGGGGAGCAGGCAGTGTATGAGAGGGGGAATGGGGTGCCATTCTCCAATGTGGGGGACACAGGAGTGGAGAGAGAAGGTCGGGCTGGGGACGGGCAGCAGCACGCACCGTGGCACGGGCACCCCGGTATTGTCCATCGTGTTCCGAAGGGTCTGTGGCAGTCCCCGCCCTCCCGCGAGCCCCTCCACCGCATCTGCCCACCCGCCCAGCCCCACGCCTGCACCCTCCGTGGTGATCTCAGGCTGTCGGCGGAACAGACCTCCGGCTGTGCAGCCAAACAAAGGCAAGCCCGGACGTTCCAGGTGCTCAGGTGCTCCCCGCCCGAACAGCTCCCAAGAACCCCGTCTGCTCGTGCCTTCCCGTACCAGTGAGGTGGCACACTTTGTCCATGGATAAAGATCGGCTTCTGGGTCCCCACGGCGGGTCACCCGAACACGTAGAGGACTGAGTCCCGGGCCTCCTCAACACCTGCCTGTCCGATTCTTCTGACCCCAGGTACGAAAGTCTGCACTATGCTGATCTGTTACTTCACACTTCTTCAAGGGGTGGGCAGCGTTGCAGATGGGAAAATGGGGCTGGGATGGATGAGAACTTTCAGCACACACGTAAACGCTTTCACTCATTGAGCACTGACGAATCGGCTCTTGGCAGTCGCGGGAAGACTGCACTTGCCTGGCTTGGTGGTGCACGCCTATAATCTTGTCCCTGAGAAGATGAAACAGGAAATTGAGATTATTAGGACATGCTAACCCACAACATGAAATGTTGTCTGGAAAATAACAAATGAACAAGAGCAACGAAAAAGATCAACTGCATTGGTCAACAAAACAATAATTTGTTCACCAGTCAGTACCACAGTGTAAGATTTGGGTAGCTTGAAAGCATAATACAACTGCAAGAGAAATATAGATGATAATTGATTTACATCTAGGTGTGCCTTCCAAATAAATTCTACTAAAACTGGATAAACATTAAGGTCCATTGTTTTAAATCCTGCTAAAGTTGATGTCAGTAAATTGAGTGGGTGAGATCAAGTTTGTTAATTTCAAAGTCATATCATGAGAATTTGAATTGTGAGATTTCTGGTGACAAGAATACTCTCAAGGGATAAAGGCATAATAATAATAATAATGTTTCATAATAATAAGTAGTAATTTAGGCAGAGTGGAATTTTAAATAAATTAATCAGTACATGTGTAATTCACTTTAACTGTATGATTTAATATGATAAATTATGGGATTTTTATGACTACACACCCATAAGCTTATTACACTGAGTCAATATTATTATTACTTAATATCCTCATTAATTAATGACTATATTTCCATTCTTTTCAGTCTGGTATAAGAACAGAATCAGTCTGATGTTCTGAATGAGGAAAAGGCAATGTCAACGGACTGCTGTAGATAAAATATAATTTTAAATAGGTTCGGGTGATCCCCTATAAGTTTAGTAAATTGCTGAAAATGTACAGAAAATGATCATGTAGCTTTCGTATGCATTCAATACCCATTCCTTTTCAGGAGGAGGCCAGGGTCCCTTCCAAGTTGTCCACGTGAGAGGAGACGAGGGCATTCGATTGGGGAAACGCACTGGGGCGGCATGGGAGAACACCTTCACCTTTCCCTCATCCTTCTTCCTTTTACCTGTTGATTTTGTGTCCCTCTGACACTCTGTCTCTGCCACTTCAAGTTATTTAACCCCTCACGGGGCGGTTCGTGTACTTGTTACCGTAGCCACTAGACTTTTATTCCTTAGAAAATACTAATAATCTTTTTCTTACTTACATCTTGTGGAGTTCTTTCCCCAAAATTACAGTTCCGAGTGGCTGAAATGCAATCGCCCTTTTACAGAATGCAGGTGTTAGGGATATGATCTATTCTTCCCATGGCTCTGAGAGACAGCAGCGCATCGTTCTCGGCTTGGGACATCAATTCATTTGCCCGCCCAGGGCTGACGGGGACGGCAGTGAACTCAAAAGTAGAAGCAGGTGAAAAGATTTGACATTTTTTTTCTTTTTTAACAGAAGGTTGTGTGCTTGGAGAGGAGAACTAAAACCACAACGCCAACTAAGTCGGTGCGTGTCTTGTTTTATTTTGCATTGCTATCACAAAATACCTAGGGCTGGCCACGGTGTAAGTGACAGGGCTTATTTGCCCTCCAAGTTCGCTTGGGTAAAAGTCCTTACCCCACGGTGCCTGGGACACTGGCTCTGTGACCTTTCAGCATTACAACCTCGCAGTGGAGCCACGAAGAGCTTGTTTCTGGGGAAATGACTGTCCAGAGAGTTGTCTCAGAGCCAGTGACCACACTGGGGGCAGCTCTACAGCACTGTCTAGAAGCCTTTGCTGATTTTGAAAATTAAATCACACAGTTGATAGTCTACATGTAGATCATTGTGCTTCGTTCAATTGCTTCTACACGCCCGACAAAATGCTAATCGTGGCGCAAGTATTGACTGAAAAGTTGTGCTATCCTTCCTTACACGTACATTTTCTAACAACGATTTTCTTACAAGTGAACCCTTTGTGCAGAGATCGGCTCTGATAAACAGGACAGGGGTAAAAGACAGTTGTTGTTGTTTTTTAAGTATGCTTTTGTCCCAGTATTGTGATGCTCTGGAAAGAATATCGCTGCCTTTGCTAGCATCTATACTAAGTTGACTAGCTGCATTGTCACTGTTTATAATCTTACAAGATGGAACCACCAGCAATCATTGGGTTCTGAGAATGACAGCCTATTGGGCTTAGTTCCCCGATGAACTATTAAGACTGACATTTTATTTTGCTGCATATATTAAGGATATATTGACAATGTGACCTTTCAGTATTACATTTTATCTTCTTTAATTGAAAAAGATTCTATGTAAATGCTGTGTTTTCACACAATGGGTAAGTATCCACCAGCAACAAGCAGAAACCATTTGAACCTTCTTGGTCTACGAAGGTTGCTTAATATTAGCCACTCAAGGAGCCTGGAGCTTCAATATGTGTTGAAGCATAGATTATTTTTGCATAACTGATAGCAATCTGATTCCCAATGTATGGAATGCAAAGCATCATTTCACCAGCATGGTGGGAAGCGGGGAAAGGGAAGGGTTTATGTGGTTTTGGTTTGTTTGTTTTGGGCTGGTCCTAGGGCTTGAGCTCGGGTCTTGGGCAGTGTCCTTGAGCTTTTTGCTCACGGCTAGTGCTCTGCCACTTAAGCTCAGCTACATTTCCAGTTTTTTTTTGGTTGTCAAGAGTCTCCTGGACTTTCCTGCCTGGGCTGGCTTTGAACCTTGACCCTCTGATCTCAGTGTTTTTAGCAGCTAGGATTAAAGGCATGAGCCACTGGCACCCAATACTGTTTTGGAAAGCTTTTTTCCATCAATGGCAAAAATGATGATGATGAAGATGCACTGTATTCATAAACTGTTTTGGCAGTTGAAGGGCAATTCCTTCCTACTTGAAGATAATAAAAATATTCAAAAAGAAGGGGCTGGGAATATGGCCTAGTGGTAGAGTGCTTGCCTCATATCCATGAAGCCCTGGGTTCAATTCCTCAGCACCACATATATAGGGGGGAAACGGCCAGAAGTGGCGCTGTGGCTCAAGTGGCAGAGTGCTAGCCTTGAGCAAACAAGAAGCAGGGACAGTGCTCAGGCTCTGAGTTGAAGGCCCAGGACTGGCAATAATAGATAGATAGATAGATAGATAGATAGATAGATAGATAGATAGATGTATATATATATATACATATATTCAAAAAGAAAAAGGAAAAAATGATGATGAGTATGATGATATTTATAGCAAAGCAATAATCTCTAGCTAAAATGGGATGCTTGTTAATGATCAGGTTTTTTTTTTAATTGTGTTAGAAGATTGCCTTGTTTAACCCACACAACCCTGCTCTATGACAGTGTGATTAACCTCATTTCACAGATTAGGAAAAACGGCCACTGAGCCCTGCTACAAAACTCCTCACTACCAGAACGTCCTGTCACAGTCCTCCGCTCTGTACTGGATCTCAGTGTGTTTTAGAGCTTTCTGTAAGAAAGGTCTTAGTTCAGGTGCCTCAAGCAATCCATGCACGAATAGGGCGTCATGTTGCTTTTAATAGGCCCAGAGCACAGGTCAATGGATCTCAGGGCCCACAATTCCACCCCCAGATAATCTGCCAAGCAGGAATTCCTGTGGCGGGGTCCTGGCTCACTTCTTACCTTGTAGGCATTCATAGCCTCAGGCTCCTCTGGGTCTCCAGCTTGAGGCCGACAGAAGCCTTGAGTATATTACCACTTCAGATCTGAGTCTACCCTTCCCACCCTCCCTCTCGTTTGCTCCAGTGTAATTTAAGTGGGCCTCTCAAGTCTGGCTCAATACCACCAGGTTTTGTTGTCGTTGCTTTCCATGAATCAGAGCCAGGTTTGTTTGCATAGCTCAAACCTCTTTTGTCTTCATGCTGTCCAAACATAGAGGACATGTGCACTGTCTTTTGATTTCTACCCAAACATTCAGCTGGTCCACCCTATTCCCATTTAGAGCTGGATGTATACATTATTTTTTCCAATGATTATTGCTTCTGGAGAGCTGTCCTCTCCTTGGTTCCTTCAGTGGTTTAGCCAGCCTACCCCAACTCATCACCATTCAGAAATGGCCGTTTCGATCATTCCCTAAATCTCTCCTGAACTTGCTGCAAAGTCTGAATTCAGTGTCTACTTGCCCAGTTTCTTTCCAACCTGGACTCAGATTCACTCTGCAGATTCTCACATCTGCACTGTTAATGGCAATCATGTTATTCTGACCTTGACTTCTATTTCGTCCACCGTTCCAAGAGCTACATCACACTCTTGTCTGAGTGACTTAATCTCCCAATAACCAGAATACAACCAGCAAGTGTAGCAACACCAAAAACTCATGTGTTGAGGAACTTCAGTGATTAGAGAGAACATTTTTTATTTTAAGAAATGATAAGTATTACAAACTTTAAAATGTGTGCCAGTAGAAAGAAGCGTGGAAGTGGAGGAAACTACCTCAACAAACTATATGGGACAAGGAAAATCAAAGCACGCTTCACAAATAACTCAGTTCAGGTTCCAGAAATGGTACAGAGAAAGTATCATGGGAGCCAAATATGAATAGTCAGGATCTTGAGTAGCAAAGGATGAGTCTGAATGAAATATTTTAATACAGCCAATGACCAGATGTTGTCTCTCTGAGTCTTGGTCTCTGCCTTTCTCTTTCCCTCCCTGCCTCCCTTTCTTCCCCTATAAGGAAAAATAGTAGATATTAGAAGCTAGACATATATTTAGTAGAAGACGACAATAACCTAAACAAGCTGAAACAATGATCTGAATTAAAGTTCCCATAGGGTAAGAAAAAACATAAAACTTGGTTTAAGAAAAAATAAAGGTAACAAAGTTGTCATTTGAATGATGATTAATTCCACGTTTCCTCCTGAAGTTCCCCTTCCCTTTGAGAGATCTGTCATCGGTGCCCTTATAACAATAGCAGCAACCAAGCCCAGAGCCTTCCCTGGACCTGCGATTTCCTGAGATTAACTTCTATAAAGCAGAGAGGGAGAAATACTCCCCTCACCTTCCACGAAGCCAGGATTGCTTTGATACCAGATAAGGCCCCATGGAGAAAAACAGAAAGCTTGATATCTTTGATACACATAGATCCAAAGTCCTCATTAAAATGCTTACAAATCCATTTCAACAGCACAATAAAAGAGCATCAAAGATCTGACATCAGGATCAAGTTTGTTTCATTTCAGGGAGGCAAATACAGTGCTGGTTGATAGAAAAGATCAAATCTGCAGGCTGGGATGGATGTAGCTCAGTGGCAAAGTGCTTGCTTACCAAGTGAAATGTCCTGAGTTCGATTACCAGTACAAAAAAAAAATCCAAAAAGACTAAAAAAAAATAAAATAAAACCTCAAACAAAATGATAAAATCCAGATAATCTGGCATAGTGAAATTTGACTTATATCCTTAAAGGCTTGTGATCTACCAGACAGGGCTAGCTTGTAAGATGCTAAAATCTAATAGATGCTTGGTTCCCACCAGAATTACTCTTCTCAACATAATCCAAGCCAAAGAAAGACTCCATCATCTTAAGGAGTTAAATAAGTATCGCCAGGTGCCAGTGGCTCACGCCTGTAATACTCACCACTCAGGAGGCTGAGAGCCGAGGATTGTGGTTCAAAAGTCCATGCCACAATTTTATCTCCAATAAACTACTCAGAAAGAGGCAGAAGCGACACTGTGGCTCAAGTGGTAGATCACTAACCTGGAGCATGGAGAGGCTCAGGGACAGTGCCCAGGCCCTGAGTTCAAGCTCCTCGACCCACAAAAAAAAAGAAAAAGTTGTGTCTTATTTCAGATCAAACTTCCTTCTAATTCACCTATTTTATTCTCTGCCCAGAATGGACACAAGTAACTAATACAAATTCCAATCTGAATTCCCTAAATCCTTTGTGAAACTAAGAAAGATGTACCATTTAAGCAATTGGAAATAGTGTCTTATACTAAAGTTAGGTAACTAAGAGTAGCTCAAAATAGTCTAAAAGGAAAGGGGGGTGGGGGGAGCAGGGATGAAATTGGAAAAAGCCAAAGCTCCCCAGGGTAGAGGGAATTCCAGTACAGGAAATGCAGGACAGGAGGACAAGATAGAGTTAAGAGGAGAGTTAGGTAATGATTGAGATGGACATTTCTGATGGTGGTGAGGTGAGGTAGGCTGGCTAACCCACCCAATGAGCCAGGGCCAGAACACCTCTCAAAAAGCTAACAATCGCTGGAAAAATAATGGACATATCCAGCTCCAAACGGGAATAAGGGTGAGACCAGCAAAATATTTGGGTAGGAATCAAAGATCTTCCATGTTTGGGCTGCATGAAGACCCAAGAGCAAACCTGGCTGGGACTGTCACAAGCAAGGGCGGCAGAGACGGCAGGGGGGAGGCCAGCGGTACCCCTGGCTTTGGCTTCTCCAAGAAGCTCACACTAAGACTGGCTGGGCCCCCAGTCTGTGATTATTAAAAAAGGATCCCATGGAAGGGGGGCCGACCGCAGGGCTTCCCTCGGAGGAAGAGCGGAAGAAGGCCGGCAGAGCATTTCAAGGGTCTCAGTGCTCGTTACAGCCCTAACAAAGTTTCAAACTGGCAAGACAGGACCAGAGATCGCCATAAGATGAAGAGCCAGAGTGAAGGACCTGAGTAACTCCATATTGTACTAAGACCCCATTCTGTACCTGACTGACCTTACTGTAAGCCCTAAAGACCACAAAACACCCTGGGAACAGAGAGTTCTCAGAAAAAACCATAAACACCCATAAGAGTGACCAGCAGAGAGGAAAAACAAGTTTTGGAGTTATTCCAGAACTCTCCCACCCAGGTGTGGTTTCCAGTACCTAATTAAAACCCTGCAGCTGTGCACTATCCCCCTAGCTACACCCCTATGGCTTAAGCAATCAATTGTAAACGCGTCGGTCCCTTGATCTGACCAATGACCCTTTCCAGATTCCTTCCCGCCACCAAACGCGCCAAACATGCTTCAGGATTATTTATTTTATAATCTTCCCGCGGTGTGTGTTGATTTGTTAGAAGATGCTATGATGTGTGCTAAGTCCTTGCCTTCCCCAAAGAGTGTAGGAAACAGCTGGGAGGCCCAGGCTCAGGGCCTCTTAGCGTCCGTCACCAGCTTGCTGAGTGCACGGAGAACCGAGCTAGCCCGAAAGAAACGCCCTTCCTGCTGCTTGGTCTCTCGGGGGATCCGAACTCGAGCATTTCAAAGAAAGGTCGTTCCCTACGCTAGGGCTTGTCCAACAGGAGCACTCCCGCCATCTTCTTCCCCGAGTTGACAAAGCGTGGTTAGGATTTGTGTGCATTTGGAGACGGTCTCCAGGCTGCATCCCCGTGTGTGTGTGTGTGTGTGTGTGTGTGTGTGTGTGTGTGTGTGTGTGTGCGTCCACCGGATGCTAAGCCTTCGTGGTGATGCTCACAGTTGTCTTGAGCAAGCACCCATGGCCGGGCCAACACTCCTGGCTTCTGTACCGAGGAGTGGGCAAAGGCTGAGCTGGGCCCTGAGGATGGGCTTGGATGGGTGAGGGCGGCCAGGCCTGCCGGCTGTGTTTCTCCTCCCTGCTGGGATCCAGCTCTGAAAGGGGGAACAGAGAGCCTGCCCCCCTCCCTCCCTCCCCCCCGCCCCCGCCCAGCACAGCAGGCAAGCAGGCAGCGAAGCCTCCAAGATGGGGGTGGGGGGGGCACCTCCTCCCTGGGTTCGGTGCATGGGGTCTCCTTCTCGCCTTCTTCCTCTCCCTTCTCCGCTCTTCCCATTGACCCTCGGTGGGGTTTGCAAGGACGTCCCCCTCCATGCAGGGAGACTGTCCTTTCTTTTTCCCTCCTCCGTCTCATAGTTTCAATCATTTGGAAACTGCAGAACTCAACTCGCCGCACACTGGAGTAATTAATTGGGTTTCACTAGTGTTTCTTTTTTTTTTTTTTCTAACAGCAAATGAGTACTTCTCCAATGTTTCTACACAGATAAAGAAAAGCCTTTATTTTGTGTATATAAATAGTGCTAATTTGCAAAACGAGCACCCAAAGTGTTTTTTTTTTTTTTTAACTGAGGTATTTTTCTTCCTTCTCATGGAAAGGACATTTACATCCAATCAGGAAGAAAAGATAATAGTGTAGTCCCTAATTATAGCACTAAATATAGAAAAGTTTATTTTTCTGGTAGAAAGCATGTAATTCAAATTACAAATAAAATGCAATTTTACCTTCCATTAGCATTCTGTCCTGTGCTGTTGGAATACTATATAAATTTCCCCCAGAGTGGTTTTCGGCACGACTAAATTTACGGACGAATGTTCTATCTTAATTTTATTTCATACTGTAACAATAAGAAGTATCACAGGACACACCGGGCCACTCACGAGATCCTAAGAAAGTGAACTATTTTGGCCACTTTAGTTAGCACACAATCGCTAGTTTTACAAAGGGGATGTGATTGTGCACTTATGCGCAACATACCATGTTTTCCTATCAACCTAACCTAACAATTTCATCAGGCTTTCTTGTTCTATTTCTATCCCTGCACAGAAGCAGATGATCATATCTGTCCTCATCTACCCTCTCTGCATGTCCTCCCCTTCCCTCCTCCTCCAGAACCCATTCCGGGGCCCCCCGGCAGAACCTGTTTCAGTCAGAAGAGCCCTGTCTACAGTTCTCTCTTTCCCCCGCCTCACCGTCCATGCACAATAGATCAATCAGCCTCCGTTGAGATGAATCTTAATGCGGCTGAAATGGTAGCGACTTTGGCTGCTTTGAGAATGAAAGGGATCTCATTCCGTTTGATGTTCTGGAAATTGGTGGAATCGATTTGATTGAGGGGACCAAAATGACTTTTTATTTCCTATCAGTAAGGATGCAGGTGACATTCTGTGCCAGTCACTCTATGTTCTAAATCTTCTAGACCATGTCCCAGAGAACAGCCAATACGTTCTTCCCTGCCAAACCTACGCATTTATATTTACTAAGGCATTCCTATGCACACGTGCATGTAAAAGTATTAGGTAGTAGATTTCAAGTACTTTTCTCAAGGAAAGAAATGTAGTTTAACATCTTTAGGGTTGTTATTACATTTAATATTGTGAAACGCTATACTTATCTCAAGCGTTTCTCTAAGGAAAATGATAGGATGTTTAGTTCAGGAAGTTCCAAATATATCACATTTATGATCTTATTCATTCATTTACTCATTCCAATTTGATCTTAAACACAGCTTTGAATTGCCTCATAAATATACTTTCAATTATATTTAGAGGGAAAAAAAAGTAGTAGAAAAGCGTCTTGCGTAAAGAGCTTGGGCCCAAACCAGGTTGGTTTAAAATATTTGCCAAAGCGGGTACTATTATTAAATGAACTTCAGACACTTTTAATCTGAAAAGGATGTATATGCATTTATTTGGACATTTAAGATTTTTTTTGAACATGAATTCATTGACTTGAACTTATTTCATGCAAAAAATATGTGCATGTAAAAGGACTGTCCATGAATTTTAGGTTCGATGAATTTAAAATAACCTTAGAACCATTGCAACCTAAGTGTTGCAATATTATATAGTTGTCTTTCTTCCTCCTTTGCTGACTAATTTTTTTTTTTTTAGCAATTCAACACTACTGTTTCTTTTCACAGATGTCAATGTAATTTTCATAGCAGTATTAGTGCTTTTAGTTGTTCTGGTTTTAGATTGATGAAAACAATACAATTAGAGTGATGTACACAGTGTCACAAACAGGTTTTTGGGACTTTCCAGTAACCTATTGGTGAATCGGTGGGAAACTTGAATTCACGGGGACCTTAGAAAAAGAATTGCTAAAAAAAAAATTTTCAGAACAAGCCGGGCTTCAGTTGCTCCTGCCTGTCTGTAATCCTGGCTACTCAGGAGGGTGAGATCTGAGGATGGTGGTTCGAAGGCAGCCCCGGGCAGAAAAGTCCATGAGGCTTTGATCTCCAATAAACTACTCAGGAAAAGCCAGAAGTGGGGCTGTGGCTCAAATGGTAGAGCTCTAGCCTGGAGCACAAAGAGGTTGAGGGACAGCACCTGGGCCCTGGATTCAAGCACCAGGACCAGCAAAAAAAAAAAAAAAGAAAGAAAAGAAAAATTCTGAGCATCCCACCTAACTTTAAGGAGTGAAGTTGAAAAGGAACAGGATTTAAAAACGCACTGTGGTCGGGAGCCCTGGCTCAGCCTTCCTGAGACACGGTGACGGGTCCTGTCAGCTGGCCTGCCCGTTCAGAGAGAGAGCGAGAGAGAGAGCGAGAGAGAGAACGCACACACTCAGAGTAAGCATCCAACGCCCACCGCGCAAACACCGCCTCTGTGATTCCCCACCGGCTCCACGCGACACTCGTTCTCCAGGCCTATGTTATTATTCATAAAATGACCTGCCAATGTATGTAACACCTGCGGCTGAGCCTGACGTCGTCATTTTTTTTTTTTTTTTTTGACAGCTCCAGTTACATTTAGTGGAAAGACGAGCAAAAAAATAGCGAAAAGGCTGTGAAGTACGGGAACTCCTCCACAGCGCATGGGGAGAAGAAGGAGAGCGCGCTCTTCCCAGCCTGAGGAACGCTGACTCAGCACTGGAGAGGCGCTCTGGGCTGACGTCCAGGCGCGCGTGACCCCGGGATGGGAAAAGGCAAGTTCTCCGAACGTCGCGTTCACCTCTCATTCCCTCTTGACATGAGATGTGCTTTTGCCGCATGCGCCAGAGTGATGAAGGTTAAAAAAAAAAAAATAGTTTTTGAAATGAAGAACTGCGGCCACTTAAAGATAACCCACGGTATTAAATCTCAAAGGCTTGCGAGCGTGAAGTCGTCTAGGTCCTTAAAAATGAGCCGTTTTGTTTTAAAGAAGTAAAATTATAAAAGCACGAAACTAGCCTTTACCATGGTTTAAAGTAATTACTTATTTGATTTCCATAGTGTTGAAACAGACTAACGTACAGTATCAGCTTCTCCGTACTATTGAAATTTGACAAGCATTTATTCTTTCGCAGGAGGGTCCTACGGAATATTTTATTGCAATTACTTGGGAAATATAAGATGATGCCATTATAATTGACATCATAAAAGAATATTTTAAGAATAGGAGTTTTCTAGTTGGAACACACCAAGTAAATCCAAAGCTGGGATGAGCGGGTTTGTGAACTAAAACCCTTGGTCTTCGGCTCACTTTTCTGTTTATGGATGGTGCTCTGCTTCTTAAGCCACCCCGCCCATCTGGCATTTTGGTGGTTAACGGAAGCTAAGAGTCTTGTCGAGTTTTCTACCCTTGGCCGGCTTCAAAACAGGATCCTAGGATCTCAGCTTGCCGTATAGCTAGGATTATAGGCCTGAGCCATTGGCACTTAACTCGAGGCAAACGTTTTATTGCAAAGCTGGTTAGATGGGGAGCAGGCGACCGTTGAACCTAACCTAGTTTATTAAATACCTCTTCCTTGTTGTTCACTCTACTCGGTCCTAGGAGAGAACGCAGGCACAGAAGCCCTGACACCTTCCCAGTGGGCCTCACAAAGCCCGGCAGGCAGGGTCGGTGTGGGTGATGAAACGGAGCAGGAGAGTACGCTCTGCGAGTGTTTTCGACCTCGCGTGCCCGTGATGAGGCTCCGTCTCCAGCACGCGCTCAGGTTCCTTAGGGAGCCATTCCAATCCCTCTGCTGAAAGGGGAGGAAGAGGTGTCTACCATTAAACTCCTCTCAGAACAGATCGCGGGGAAAGCGAGCACGAAGCCACAGAACCCGACACGCCACGCCACCCCGTGCGGAAAAACGGGTTCGTGAAGGCACTTGGTTGTGACGCTGTGGAGACACTCCGCACACACGAAGGCTCTGCGCACGCAGGGAGGAAACGGAGAGCCACGTGGCCAGTGCTGTCGAGACCCTTCAGTGACACGACGGCCACGCCAGCCACGCCAGCGCCCCCGCTCAGCCCGGACGCCACTGCTTAACACGGAAGCGCGGGGCTGGGCACCGGGGCTGGAAGGAGGCTGGAATCGGAGGCTAAGGGGCGAAGGCAGCCCGCCACCGCCCGCCAGACGCCCACCTCCCGCCAGACGCCCACCTCCCGGGGGCCGCGATGAGTGACAGGTGCAACTGTGAGCACCAGCCCTGAGCAGACGTGCCTGCTGTGAGGAGGGGAGGTCCCGAGTTCAAGCCCCAGGATCGGCCCGCGTACACACACACACACCACATACACACACACCACACACACACACCACACACACACCACACACACACACCACACACACCACACACCACACACCACACACACCACACACACACCACACACATACCACACACACCACACACACACCACACACCACACACACACCACACACACCACACACCACACACACCACACACACACCACACACACACACCACACACACCACACACACACACCACACACCACACACACACCACACACCACACACACACCACACACCACACACACACCACACACACCACACACCACACACACCACACACACACACCACACACCACACACACCACACACACACACCACACACCACACACACACCACACACACCACACACCACACACCACACACACCACACACACACCACACACATACCACACACACCACACACACACCACACACCACACACACACCACACACACCACACACCACACACACCACACACACACCACACACACACACACCACACACACCACACACACACACCACACACCACACACACACCACACACCACACACACACCACACACCACACACACACCACACACACACCACACACACCACACACCACACACACCACACACACCACACACACACCACACACACACCACACACACCACACACCACACACACCACACACACACCACACACACCACACACACACACCACACACACCACACACACCACACACACACCACACACCACACACACCACACACACCACACACACCACACACACCACACACCACACACCACACACACACCACACACACCACACACACCATACACCACATACACCACACACACCACACACCACACACACACACCACACACACACCACACACACACACCACACCACACACACCACACACACACCACACACCACACACACACCACACACCACACACACACCACACACCACACACACCACACACCACACACACACCACACACACCACACACCACACACACCACACACACACACCACACACACCACACACACCACACACCACACCACACACACACCACACACACACCACACACCACACACACACCACACACACACACCACACACCACACACACACCACACACACACACACCACACACACACACACACCACACACACACACACACTGAAACTTTAATAAAGCAGCCCCGGTCCTCAGTCGGCAGGCCTGGTGTAGGCCAACTGCCAGTACTCAGAAGGCTGACTGTGAAAGGTCTAGAATTCAAGACCAACATGAGCTACATGAGACCTTGACTCAAAAAGCTGGGGGGGGGGATTGGGGGGGGGAATCAAGCACATACATCTCTCCTGTTCTCTCTAGAATCTCAGTGAACTTACAACACAGAAATAAAACAGAAGCGTTCAAGAATACAGGCTGCCAACACACAGACGCTGTCCCGAGAAAGGGATGCTACAGAAGGACTTGGGTTTGGACTGAGCTCCCGTAGGAGGCCAACAGAATGAGCCAAAATTAACTCACTCGTGTTAACCCTGAGGTGTTCAGCTGACCATCCGGGAAATCCAGGGAGACAGAAGGATAATGACCAAATCCACAGCGGGGAAATCTGTAACACATGATGAAGACAGCTCCCCTTCTTCAACCTTTATCAGGTTAATAACTTCACTGACCAAGAACTTGATTGACCAATCCGCTGCTTGTTCCCTGATTCTCCTTTTCTCAGCCTGTTTCTGCTTATCCTCACCACCTTCCGCTGCCTAATTCTTGATCGAACTGCAGATTAAAGCTGAGTAAGATCTAAACGTAGAGCTCTAATTAATAAATCTAGAGCCCCGCAATGAATACCAGTTGTAAGGTAAGCCAGAGGTTTTATTCTTACATCGATTCCCCCAGGAAAGTTCTAGATGCAGTAATATTGGTAGCAATGAATCAAGGAGAATTAGCCCTGGTAAGAACAGAAAGGATACAGCAGTGCAAGGCACCCCCAAAGCCCCGCAATTGCCTGTACCTCCTCCTTGTGATAGAGATAACCCTCTATGTGTGAGATTGGAGGATTCCGGATGCGCATGTGGAAAATTCCTGAAGACATGGTCTCTGGGTTCTGACTTAGACATGTTTCACGTTGTGAACAAGTATGCAAACAGGCCCACTAGGCAGGAAGGCTCCCAATACTCTATCTTGGGAACACTAGAAATTTCTCACAACAGCAATACAAAACAACAAAGTAAGAACCCAGACAAATATATAAGAATTAGCAAAAGAATAGGAGCAACGTTTTCTGAAGAAAATGAAAAGCTTGGCATTGTGAATAATTTTGTGCACTAATAATTTAATGCACAAGGATTTCAAAATGGTATAAATCACTGAATTGACTGGCCAAGGAGGGAAAAAAATAAGACAAGAAAAAAAATCAATGTAATGTATCTGATTTGGAAAGGGCTATTTGTCTCCTGGTTTAGTAGTATTGGATAGGGATAAAATTGCATCCATGAAAGCTGCCTTTGGCTGAAACTTCAGGGAAAGAACAGAGAAAGGAACAATATTAAGAAATAATGATATTTGAGATTCAATATATTGCATTCATTGTCTCTCGTGTTCTGATCAGAATAACTGCTGAAGTGATTAAATCACAAACTAGAGATATGAAGTGCCAGAAACATGGATTAAATTTTAAGTATCATTTGTTCTAATTGCTTTATTTCACAGAAGAGAAAATCCAACATCATCAACTGAGACTAATTAAGTCCTGTGAGTTTTCAAAGTTTGCTGGTATTTTGCCAAGTAACGAATCTTCACCTACATACCCAGGATAGTAGTTAACAAGTTTTGTTTTTGTTTTTGTTTTTTAAAAAAAAAAAAGGACAAAGCTGGGCTCATGTCTATAATCCTAGCTACTCAAGAGGCTGAGATCTGAGGATCGCTGTTCAAAGCCAGCCTGGACAGAAAAGTCCCCAAGAGTTCTTATCTCCAATTAACCACTCAAAAAAATCAGAAATGGCATTGTAGCTCAAAGTGGTAGAGTACTACCTTTGAGCAAAAGAGCTCAGTGACAGGGCCCAGGCTCTGAGTTCAAGCCCTATGACCAACAAAAAAGAAGAGAAAAAGACAGATCTCTCTCTATTAATTAGCAATTAGGAGAGCAAGCATCATATCTATTAAAGAACTTATATATAATTTCATTCCTTCATGTACAACCTTGGCCAATTCTAAGATAAAACTGAAACGTCATGACGGACTTAAAGTTTTAGTTTTAGTCAAGTAAACTAGGTTACAATTCCCACTGGGTGTGGTCAAGGCCAGAGAAATAGAAAGTGTAAGTTTCCAAACATGTTTGATTTTTCCTAGAAGTTAGTTCAAATATCCTGTGCTAGATTTGATTTAAATATCTTCAATATTAGGAAAACACATTCTTTCCTGGAATACCTCATCTGCAGAATTCTCTTTCTTTATAAAGAGCAATGCCACACAAGCCAGTTTCTGCATTTTTCCAAATTTCTCTGTGAAAACAAGATAGCACTCTATTTGTGCTCATTTGGTACAAACTGAAATTTTCGATAAATATAACTTCCTTTCAACTCCTATGATCAAAACAGTTGGTTATGTCATTATGTTTACCCCACATCAAAGTCATTGGAAGCCCTTATTCCAAGATATTTTCAGATTTTCTTATATTTTACACATCAAACAGATTCACTTATCGTAAGACTTATCACTTCATCTTTATTCATATGTTTTGGTCTTATCCAATTTATCTTATTCTGTGACTACAACTCTCGAAAATGTATATTTAAAAATGCATCCTAATATGTGCTCGGAATATGGTACAACATTTTTTATTTATACTTTGAGAGTCTCATGCCCTCTAGCCTTTATGTGTGGGCCAAGTCCTGAGAAGTTTCTAAAGTCTCGTGTGAATTTCGACGGGTGTAATGAGAAATACACGAAGGAATGTAAAAAGAGTTGCAACACATTAAAATATCCACTGTTCTTGTTAAGTTACGTATCATGTCTCTCCAGAGAACTGTGATTTGTCTTTTTTCATTTCATTTTCTACAACTTGTCCTTTCAGTCCTTCCACTTTTCATTCAAAGCCTTCTCATCTAGCTATTTTGACTTAGGCGTCTCTGTTCACGAGAACAGTGCAGAACACAGTGATGCATTTCCCCCCCCGGCTTCCTGTGACTGCGAATGCGGAGCCTCCTCTCCTCAGCCCTGGTTCCAGGAACTTCCTCAGCCTCAGTGAACCACGATCCCAACCTCAGTGTCTCTGAGATCTACTGCTTCAGATCCAAGTGTCATATGGTGCAGGCCTTCCCTTTCTGGGCCTGACTTCCTTCACTAAACACCATGTCCTTGGGGGGGAGGGGGCACCGTAAGCTCACAGGTTAGAGGATCGTGTCCATTTTTGTGGCAAAATAACACTCCACTGCGTAGTGGAGTGCACTATGTAGTTCCATGTGTTCTTTAGACATGAATTCATCCGTTACGGATTCTTTGCATCTGTATCTCGGCTACGATGAACAGTACATCGAGAAGCAGGCGAGTGAAATTGTCTTTGTGAACTGTTGATTTCATTCTCTTTGCGGATGGACGTGATAATAAGACTACTGGGTCACATCGGAGTTCTGTTTTAACATTTTGGGAGATTAGCTGCTGTTCTCCACGGGTGGAAGCCAGACCAATTTTCTTTCTGATCAACAGTATGTACGCGTTTCCTTTTCTCCACACCCTACTGAGAGTAATTTATATGTTTTGTCTTCCTCGTGACAGCCCTCTAATTAGATTTAGCCGATATGGCCCACTTTTCACTTTCTTTCCCTTATCAATAGTGATACTGATCATTTTCTCCTGTGTCTATTGGCCTTCCATATATCTTCTTCTAATCAATGTCTCTTCAAGGCTTTTTAACGCCTCCAGTTGTGATCACTTCCCCTATGATTATAAATGTAAAGGTTACATTTGTGTTAAGTGTCTTCAAGTCAGTATCAGCAGTGATATAAAGTCAACATCACACATCAGGTAAGGTTTTAGTCATCTGGGATTTTAGACAACTTTTGGTACTGCAGAATCATTCATGTTTTATTTATGCAGTTCACTCTTATTATGATATATTATTGACAAATGAGGCATGATTTATAGATCTCTCGTAATGTGGATGAATTACTTGGTAGTTGCAGTGCAGAGCTATTTTGATATCATTGCCATGAACATGTTTACACATTCCCAATTGATACAGGCATGCACATCTCCTTCACCAGAAAGAAGCATGGATCAATCATAGGCTATACATCTGTCCAGATTTGCTTAATTCTTCCACGTGGCTTTCTGAAATTATTTAACACTTGCACTCCACAAATAAAGTTATCCCCACCCACACGGCAGCCTACCTAGCGTTGAGTTTTCTGTATGGCACAGCAAAGACCTTGTCCCGTTCGTGTGTGATCGTTATCGTCTGTTTCGTGTGACTACAGCCAAATGCCTGAGACTGGAGATCTCAGAGCAGGGAGCTGCTTTCCGCTTCTGCTAAGACTCCTGTGAAGAGAGCACCACGGGGCTGCAGCAGCCATTGGAGAGAAAACAAGAGAAGGGAGCAGAGAGAGAAAGAGAGAGCAGGGGGGGGGGAGAAGAGAAGAGAGGAAGCCAAAGAGCAAGTGCAGGCTCTCTTGCTGTGAGCAGTCCTGACCCCTGACCCTACTTCCCTGAGAAAGGCTCTGTGGGTGGCGACCCCCCCCCCCCCCCGTCTTGCTAATTCACCTCCTTTAAAGCTCCCTCCCCTGGGTTCCATTGCAGTGGGGACCAACCTTCCAGAAAACGGGGCTTGACCCTGGTACCTTCTCCTAGAAGCAAGTTAACTCCCTCCTGTTTCTATTGTGCTAAGAACGTTCTTCAATTTATGACAATGTTGAGACTGTTGACATTTTTTCCTGCATCTATCTGACCACATGATTTCAGTCTAACTTGTCATGTGGCGAAGAAGTCTTTCATGTCTGGGAAACGTGTGTGTGTGTGTGTGTGATGCTATTAATGTTATGTCAGATATTCCCAGGACAAGGTTGAGGTTCACTAATTCTTTAGGGAGGATTCACAGGAGTCAGCATATAATGGTTACCACCTTGTGAGTTCTCACAGGGAAATGATGAAACGCAAACTCAGCAAAGGGAAAGGGTGCCCGGGACACATCCCGTAGGAATGGTGTGAGATGCCAAGTGGAAGCTTCCAGAAACCTGCTCCCCGAGGACCCTCAGAACTCTTGACAGCGATGGCTGTGACCTGAGGTACGGAGAGTCTTCCCCCAGGAAGTGCACAGGGGATTCCGGGTCCTGGGTGTTTGTTTAATGAAGTCTGGTCCACGGGCTTGCTTCTGCCTACCACCAACACAGAGGGCAGATTCTAGTAGCAGACAGCCAGCATAAACTCGAGAGAGAGAGAGAGAGATTTTTTTTTGTACAAGCAGTGTAGATACACACGAGTCATTCCAATCAGAGAATGATGCAGAGAACAATGTCTAGGGTCTCAGATGCCAGCCAAGGCTCAACCTGTAAATAGGTCTCAAATTGGAGCCTTCTGGGGCTGGGAGTATGGCTTAGCGGTAGAGTGTTTGTCTTGTATACATGAAGCCCTGGGTTCAATTCCTCAGCACCACACATATAGAAAAAGCCAAAAGTAGTGCTGTGGCTCAAGTGGCAGAGTGCTAGCCTTGAGCACAAAGAATCCAGGACAGTGCTCAGGCCCTGAGTTCAAGCCCCAGGACAGGCAAAAAAAAATTAAAAAGTGAGCCTTCTGATGTGCACATGTATACACCATACATAAGGTAAAGAATAAAGGGTCCTCTAAGTACTGTAAGTCTAGTTAAAGAGAGGTCCTTTGCTTCCTTATCTTTGGAGTTCTTTTTGGTCTGTATGTTATTTTGAGTACATAGGAAGTCGTGCTTGGATCTTACTATTTGCTGCATTTCTCCCAAGAGTGACCTTTTCTGTTCTCGCTGTGTATTGGTATCTTGGGTCCTGTTTGCTTTGTCATGTCTCCTTGTAAGTTGATTTTAACACCTACCTATCATCTACTAAGGGGCATCTGGGTTGGTTCCGTATTTTAGTGATAGTAAATTGTGCTGCAGTGAACATAGTTGTGCTGGTAGCTTTAGTGTGGTCTATTCTTGTAATCCTTCGGGGAGATGCCCAAAAGCAGGGCTGCTGGGCCCTAGGGGAGCTCTATGTTTAGCCTTTTGAGGAACCGCATACTGCTTTCCAGAGTGGTTGAACAAGTTTACACTTCATAAAGAATTGCATCCCTATGTATCTAGCACCTGACTTAGCAGCTTAGTGAGCCATTTGTCCAAGAGAACTCACCGGGAGCTGGCACTTAGGGAACAGCTTCCCTGTAGCTCACTTCAGGTTTTTCAGGTGAGGGTTTCTGTTGAGTTTGTTAACAGCTTCATAGCAAGCATTCTGTCTTCTGACACGCAGCAGCGGGGAGTTGGGAAGAATTAAAATGAGTGCTTTTGTTCAAATCAGGCAGACTAGATAAAAACATGGCTCATTATGCGCACAGCCCCTTGTGCCTACCTTCCGTCTTGACCACTGCCACGCCTGCCTTCCCCAGGGGTCACGCCTGCCCTCCGTCCGGCTAGCAGGCCGCTCTCTGCCTCCCCACGGGCCTGGCTGACTTTGCTGGCTTTGCCCTCTGGTTGGGCTCCATGCTTGTCTTGGCAACGCGTCGCTATTCATGGAGAAATCTCTGCAAGGACGAGCTGGCTGCCGGAATACTGCAGCTTTTAAGGTTTCAGATTACAAGCCTTCTGCCTCCGGGGCTATGGCTTCCATTCTGCTCCTGCCTTCCAGTCCAAGCGATCTTCTCTACCATCCGCCTCAGAGTTTATTCCCTGGCAGTGCGAGCCGCTTAGAACTTCCTGTCACCCCATTTTGTTCCTTGTCTTTGCGCCTTGGGCCCGGGCCGTTTCCTAGGCCAGCAGCGCCCTTGTCTGCGGCTGGTCTCCCTGGCGAGGCCCTGGTCGGGCTTCTGTCCTCTCCCAGGACGCGTCTCCATGCTGTAACTCACGTGCACCCTGACCTGAAATGAAAAAGAACAAAATCCACTCACCCGTCCCGACCTCCCATAGCGATCCTATCCACCTAGTCCTTCGTTTGTGTCCTGTTGAACGATTGCTGGGTTTTAATCCGTAACCACCTTATGAAAGAGAAAAATGTGTTTCTAAGATGCAACCTTTGGCTCTCCGGGAACATCCATATGTGATTGCTATACGACTGCTCAAACCTCCGCACAGTGGCTCAAGCCCTATAACCCCAGCTACTCAGAAGGTCGAGATCAGGTGGAGATCAGGCAGCTCAGTTAGGAGGAAGATGAATGCCTGTGGTTCCAGCTGCGTGTGTGGCATCCGCAAGAGTACCTTCTCCTAGGTCAGCGCAGGGCAAAAACACAAGATCCCATCTGAAAAATAATTAAAGCAAAAACGAACTGAGGTCATGGCTCAAGTCCTCGCGTGCCTCCTTAACAAGTGCAGGGCTGTGAGTTCAAACACTGAAAAGTGGAGGACACAATCAATAATTAACCAAGGAAGTGCCGGAACCAACAGACTCCCGGCCAGTGCCTCCTCGATCTTTAACAAAGTGACCAGATGTGACCATGTCCATGTGGCCAAGAAGTACAAAACAGCAAAACCTAACAGTGCTGTCTCCACATCAGTCTAGAACAAAGAATTGTGCTCACGTTGTGCGTGATACGTAACCATGCACTCAGCAAGTGTCTGTGAAGCAAAGAAAGCACAGTAAATAAACCCGGTGGGAAATAAAAGGTAAACAAACGTTAAGAAGACCCTCATTCCACATTTCCCCCCAAATCCGTCACCCCAGGCACGCTCAACAAGAAGGTGACACAGTGGCTTCAAACAAGAGTCGTTCTAGAAGAATCTTCACTACTGAAACCATAATTCTGTCCTTTCTTTTTAAAGCTGTACGAGCATATATTAATAAAACAAGACAATGGGTTTAGCTGGGATCTTTTCACACATGCACATGGATGATAATTACGCCCTTGTCCCCTCCTATGGGGCTTCTCTTCCCCTTCCTCCTCCTCCGTAAGAGTCCCCCTTCTGCGGTCAGATCTTTCCCCCTCTTTTCTCGTCATCTGGGAGAAAACATGGCATATCTGCCTTCCCGAGTCTGACACACTTGCCTTAATCACCTCCACGCCCCTTCATCCCCACCCACCCCCCCCACACACACAGGACTTGTTCTAGAGCCTTCAAAACGACAGTTATTACATTTCTTGGTTTGGCACAACTGGTTCCCTGGCAATGTTATAGTTCTTGTTGGGAGCGTTTTCTAAGAATGGCTCCTCGCCTCCACGGGGCAGCCCTGGAGATGCCTGGCGATCGGTCCAGCATGAGAGCCACGGAGAGGCGCCAGGCATTAGATGAGAGGTACGTGCAGCGCACCGCATGCAGGGCTGGGTAGACTTCGGCCCACTCGTGAACTGAAGGGAGGAAAGCAATAAAGAAGGACTCCTGTGAGGTAGGGAGACTTAGAGTGCAAACAAAATTCTCATTTAGACACAATCAATTTGGAAGTCACAGTAAGCCGGGAGGTTGTAGAAGCAACCCAAGAAGAAATGTATGCTGAAGGTCAAGTCAAAGTCAGGGCTAAAGATTTAAATTTTAGAAGGTTCAGCTTATTAATGCTACAAATAATACAAGTGCTCTATTGACTATTACAGATGAACAATTTATTAGTGTATATCTTGACCTACAGGAAACAGATTTTTTAAAAAAAACAACAAATTATATTGATAGAACTGAATGAGATTTCTGTGAGAGGCAATTTATTTTAGCCACACATTTACCATCATACTCTCTAAGCAGAATGAAAGCTACAAAGGGATGGAACTTAAATGGCACAGCAGTAGTTTCTTTCTGCGTGTGTGATGATGTTTTGTTGAAAGACCAAGGAATGGTTCCTCAACATGTTATACATTCTTAATGGATTGAATCTGGAAATGCGTGCCTATGTAGGAAGTGTCAGTCAGATCACAGTCCTAGCGGACTGTCACTAATCCTGGAGAAATGAAAAATAGTCACTCTCTGTAAAACAATAGCTGAGGCAAAAATAAGTAAACGAGGCATGGCTCAAATGGCAAAGCCCTTGGTTAGCAAATGTGAGTCCCTGAGTTTATAAGCCTAGTTCTGTTAAATATATTAAATGTATGTATTATATATGATATATGTGTGTGTGTGTGTGTGTGTGTGCATACACACATCACACATACATTTCCTCATGTTCGTCTACCCAAAGCATTTTTGCTTCTGGCAGGAACACAGTGGATTACGGATTTATTTACACAGAGGCAGGGAAAATAACAGGAATCCCGCACCCATTTCCTTAACCCCCTCTGCTTTCCATTTGCTTTCAGCCAATGGAAACGGGGCGGAACGATGGAGTTTGATCAGCGTCATCTCAGACGAGCTGAGCAGGCATCTCTCCGTGGCGTTGCCGCGAGGTGCGCCCTGGAAGCTCCCGGCTCTCATTAGCGTCCCAAGCCCACCTGCCTCAGCATCTGGCAGCCAATGTGCCAATAATAAAGTGCCTGGCACATCCCTCCTGGACTCAGGAGCTCGCCCACGGAGAGTATTCGGAGCGGTTTTAACCTGAAAGGATCCAAAGGAATGTTTAGCCTCGCACATTAAGCTGCCTTGTCCAAGTATTTTTTTTTTTTTAACAAACTTGGTCACTGGTCCTAAAGACAATGCTGTGATCTGTGATCAGAAATAGAAATGATACTTATAGATAGGAAAACAACCCAAATACATATTGAAGCTTACATTGGAAGTCTGCTTTACACTTTTAAGGTCTCTAGTATAGTCTAAGAACTCTACTAACTAATCTGAAAAGTAATAGTTATCTCCAAGGGCAAACTTAGGCTCAATCAAGGAACTACCTTGATGCAGCTAGCTTTTTCCTGAATGAACACAAAATAACAAATCTTAGTCTCCAACACAGAGCTGAATTAACTAACTAAAGGGGATAGATTATATTAATAATTCCAAATACTATTAAAACAATTTCCCACACCAATTCCTTTTAAAAGACCTTTGAAGAAGTTATTATAACCTTTAGAGATTAGATTACAACATTGTAAATGACAAGAAAAACAGACTTAAATCCAGACCTCGTGATACCGTTCTGGTTCACCCTCCTTCAAAAACACATCTTGAGTTATTTCAATTAATTTAGATCAGTGGACAGTCTTTTTTTGTTTTATCTAGTTCGCTTACTAGCCTCCCTCCAACCAGATTCCTCATGAACAATGAAGGCCGTATAATGGATTGCATTAAGCTACACCCCTTTCCTGCCACAATTTAAAAAATACTAATAGTTTCCCAATTCTTTTCAGACACATAGAATCCTAAAGATAAAGAAAGCCCCCATCTAGGAAGCATAGGCATCAGATGGAAATGGGAATTAAAATAGATTTCTATGTAACTGCGCACCTAGAATTCTTTCACTGTGCTATGCAGTCTCTTGAGTCCACTAAAATATTAAAGCTTGGCTCTTAGCTGACTCAGCTAAGGCACTTTTTCCAAAAAGATAACCCATCCAAAGTATGGGTATGTGGGATCAGCTTTTTGACACTTCACACTTTGTCATTATGTAATCAATATACTGGGTTCACCAGTGATTGGACACAAAGAAGCAACGGAACTCTCATCATTACCCCACCAAATTCATCAAGAAAACGTTGCGTTCTTAGAGAAACCTTTAAGAATTATAGATTGGCTGGTAGATTTACCAGTGAACTAGATGTATTGAAAAGGAAAAGCATTAACTATCAAGAACTAAAGGTATTTGTGCATATTATTATAATTGGGAAATCCATTTGAAATACTGAATTTTGCAAATTTGAGTATCTAATCCTAAAAAAAAATAGTGTTCGAGAAGTATAGGGAAAGAAAATATATTTTATATAGGTAACCTGACACTCAACTCCAGACAGAAATAATACATTGGACCATATGTGTTAAATAACATAGTAACTCATAATATGTTAAATAATCACTGGAGGGGCGGGCGAGGTTGGGAGAGGTGAGGTGAATTGATGACATTGATGTAACATCCATCAGGACGCGTTGTACACACATACTGACACGCTTATGAAACCCTTTTTGCACAGCTACTGAAAGTTGTTTTAAAATTCAGTGAAAAAAATTAGGAAACCTTACAATCACATTTCCCCATATTCTACTCTACTGTATGTCTCTCACCAATAATCCAATACCTGAAACTAAATACTTAAACACGTGGTCTCAATTTCACGGAGCTTGGCCGTCCATGGTGATAATATCCATCGCCGCTAAAGCGCCAAGCCACTGCGAGGATGGCAACGGCCCTAATATACAATTTTCCAAGTTGAACACTTGGCTGTCCTTACAAAATTTTCTCTAGAGGGGGAAATGGCTGCATATGCCTGAGATGAATTGGCTGAAAGTATTGCCATGAACTTTGTCATAGCAAGCTGTTCTTCTGCGTGGACTTGAAGCGTTGGCTGCTGCCCAGAGTCGGTAAGAGATTAACTTTATCGAAGACTGGAGATAAAGGCTCCTCCGGCTGATCCATGTGACTATGGTCACCGGAGTGTAGCCAATCCAAAAAAAAAAAAAAGAAGAAGAGAAAAGCTCTTACACAAGAACAAAGACTGCCTCATTCATGGCGAAAGACTTGGGCATAAATACTGCTAGCTTAGGCAACAGCAACGAAAAGAGAAAGGTTGGCAGAGTTATTAGAATGCAGTCACTGAAATCAATTGCATTTTTTTAATGGGACTGGTACTGGGAATGCTGACTCGATAAGGAGACAAATCCCGCCTGGTCTTGGAGCAAAAGCACCATACCTGAGGAGGAAGCATAGCCGGAAGGGAAAATCTCCTTCTCTCTCAACAGGTGACTGACTGGTTGGGGTCTTCTCAGGATTTGTTCCCTGTGTATTTCCTTTCCAGAAGGCAGGATCTGGCCTGTGGATTGGAGAATCACTAAGCAGGTGTGAAAGACCAAGTTCTGAAGAAGGTGTGAATGTGTGATGGCCTTGGGTTTGGAGAAGTGATGTTGAGTAACACCTGAGGCCTAGTTCTCTCCTTCATCTGGAAGACGGACGCCACAACCATCAACGTAGAGTTCAGTACAGGCTGGGGAGCGGGGGGGGGGGGGGGGGGGGAGGGGGCGGGGGGGGACCCAGCTTGTGGGAGGAGAAGGAAGGGGTCTTGGGTGCGTGAGCAGTTACTGGTGACTCATCTTCTACATGACATCAAGACTGATTTTGTAGATCTACAAAATAAAAACTATTTTTAGACCTGGAGTTTCTAGGATTTAAAAAAAAAGCTCACCTTTAAATATATGTGTATGTGTGTGGTCTGTGGTCTGTGGTGTGTGTGTGTGTGTGTGTGTGTGTAAAATATAAAAAAGAAAATCATTGTTTCCTAGCTTCTTCTCACAAATGATTGAGAGTAAGGCTCTTTTTCTTTTTTACTCCTCTCTCAAGGATTTTCCTTGCATATGTATTGTGATATTGTAGCATGCTGGAGTTCATCTATTGTAAGTGCTGCTTATAACTTTTTGATTTGAATTCAGCAGAGAAGTCTGAGGATGTATTTCCCAGGAGAGGCTATAAAAGATAACCGTGATACAATGCCACAGGTTTTATTTCTGCTTTTTTTTTCTATATTGTCAAAGTGAAGTACAGAGGGGTTACAGTTTCATATGTAAGGCAGTGAGTACATTTCTTGTTCAATTTGTTACCTCCTCCCTCATTTTCCCCATCTCCCCCCTCTCTAGATCCCTTCCTGCCCATGAGTTGCACGGTTGGTTTACATCAATTGGTTTTGTAAGTATAGCTATTGCAATGGTTTGTCTTTTTATCCTTTGTCTCTCAATTTTGGTGTTCCCTTTCCCTTCCCTGGTTCCAATACATATCTATATGGTATCCAGGGTACTAAGATCAGTTGCAGAAATAGCTGGTGTAAAACCACAGGAAGGGAATACAAGAAAGAGAGAGAGAGAGAGAGAGAGAGAGAGAGAGAGAGAGAGAGAGAGAGAAGATATGGTTTCATGTGGTAGGTAGAAAATAACTACAACAATGATATAACACTTGTTTCCATTGCCTGGAGTTCATTTCGCTTAGCATCATCTTATATTTCATATGGGCATAACTATTGAGATATTGTGATCTTCTGCTATGTCTATCCTAGAGATGTACTAATTATTCCCTATGAGGGAAACCACAGAGTTCATGTTTCTTTGGGTCTGGCTCACTTCATTTATTATAATTTTTTTCCAAATCCTTCCATTTTCTTTCAAATGGGGCAATGTCATTCTTTCTGATAGAGGCATAGAATTCCATGTGTGTATATACCACATTTTCTTGATCCACTCGTCTACTGAGGGGCATCTGCAGCGAGCATTATACGTAATGGTGAAAAGCTAAAGCCATTTCCTTTAAAATCAGGAGCAAGACAAGGTTGTCCGCTCTCTCCTCTCCTCTTCCACATAGTACTAGAATTCCTAGCTAGAGCAATAAGGCAAGAGGAAGACATAAAGGGGATCCAAATAGGGAAAGATGAAGTTAAACTTTCTGTCTTTCCAGACAACATGATCTTGTATCTAAAGAACCCCAGAGACTCTACTCCCAAGTTACTTGAGCTGATCCAAAACTTTGGCAAAGTTGCAGGATATAAAATAAATGCTCAAAATTCAATGGTTTTTCTATACACCAACAACCTGAAGAGCTAGAGTGAAATTAGGAAAACAACTCCTTTCGCAACAGCCTCAACAAAACATAAAATACTTAGGAATAACCTTAACCAAAGAAGTGAAAGACTTCTATGATGAGAACTTTAAAAACATGAAAACCGAATTAAGGCAGAACTAAGGAAATAGAAAAACCTCCCACGCTCCTGGATTGGAAGGATTAACATTGTGAAAATGGCAATATTGCCAAAAGCTATCTACGAATTCAATGCAATACCCATCAACATTCCAACACCATTCTCTAATGAAATAGAGGAAGCAATCCAGAAATTCATTTGGAACAATAAAAGACCCTGAATAGCAAAAACAATCCTAAGTAGAAAGAACAATGCTGGAGGAATCACAATACCAAACTTCAAGGTGTTTCATAAAGCTATAGCAATAAAAACAGCCTGGTATTGGCACAAAAACAGGCCTGAAGACCAATGGAACAGAACTGAAGACCCAGAAAGGAGCCTGCAGAACTATGACTACTTAATCTTTAATAGAGGAGCTAAAAGTAGGATGGAAGAAAGACAGCCTCTTCAACAAATGGTGCTGGCAAAACTGGTTCAACACTTGTAACAAACTAAAACTAGATCCTCATATATCACCCTGCACCAAAATCAATTCCAAATGAATCAAAGACCTCCAAGTCAAATCAGATACCCTGAAAACACTATTTCTGCTTTTTAACCTTCACATTATTTCCCCTATCAAGTATCTTCAGACATGCAAAAAAATGTGAATTTTAGTGGAAGTCCCACTTGGTACATACATGTCATTGTAAAGAGCGTGGTTGTCTTGTTCAATGGAAAAGGTTTGAGTTCTGGGGAATTTACACTCGTGAGCACTCAGTTCTTAACCAGGTGACTACTAAAAACACTTCCTTGTATCTTGTATTTTACTCTGTTATGTGGCTGTACTGGGGTTTGAACTCAGGGGCCTGACCCTTGGTAGACAGATGCACTACCATTTAAACTGTGCTCTCAGGCCTTGTATTCGCCTCCTGCAGATTACTACATCAGCCGGGAGAGGTCCGTACAGCCCTCATTCTAAGCAGTAAACGCCCCAGGACCCGGTAAAGGAGCATGGGTGCCACACAGCTTGTGATACTTGAAATTTTTCGTATGAGATCATTGTGCAGTCATCTTTCAGGACGTTTTTACAAAGCACTCTGAAAACACTGAATTTTCACTTGAGAATTTGCACGAAAACCCCCTCAAATGCAGTGGAGAATGTGACACGTTTCCCTGGTGTCATGCAAAAACAACAACAACAACAACACACACACACACACACACACACACACACCTAGCATAGCATCTGAAAAATCAAATATTAGGGGAAGCTTAAGAAGAACTAGCCACCAAGTGTTTGGTGTGGATAAATTCTGTTTACTTAGTTAAGGAATCATTAATATTGTTTTATAGATGAAAGAACTCATACCTAAAATGCTAAAAAAAAAATAATACTTGACATCACACAACAAAAATATTGGAGCCAGGATTGCAACTCTCGATGTCCCCTTCGAATAATGCTCAACGGCGGCAGAATGTCTTCTGAGTGTCTCGGGAACATCAGCACTAGCTTGACATCTAATGCACTCAACCTTCCATAATTTGTGTCTCAGAGCATCTGTTCCTCTCATGAGCTATAAAGAAGTCAGCTCCGACTATAGACATTTGCACGCTGGCCTTCACACTCTTCGAGGTTTTTTGAGTTGTCGTCAGGATTTGTGTCTTTGCCGTCTGTAGTGACCCCAGGACAATCACATGCTTTATCAGGCATCACAGGTGTTGAACAGTGAGGGGAAGAAGACTTTCCAGAAAGGTATTGACGTTTGCAGAACATCTTGAAGGTTAATAATATCATCTTTTTTTTTTTTTCTGTTGGAGGTGACTTTTCCAATTAGGTAAGCAAGTCCATCAACAATTCTACATAACAAAGATAATTTCGCCAGGTGGTTGTTAGCATCTCCGTGCTCCGTCGCAGATGGGAGAGAACTGTGGTAGAGGTGCCGCCGATGGACACATTGAACTCACAAACAGACATGTGGAATTAAAATCCCTCTGTACAGCTACTTAAGGCTGGGTTTTGTTTTGTTTTTTTGCCAGTCCTGGGGCTTGAACTCAGGGCCTGAGCACTGTGTCCCTGGCTTCTTTTTGCTCAAGGCTAGCACTCTACCACTTGAGCCACAGTGCCTCTTCTGGACTTTTCTATATATATAGTGGTACTGAGGACTTGAACTCAGAGCTTCATGTATATGAGGCTGAAGCACTCTTGCCACAAGGCCATATTCCCAGCCCAAGGCTGTTTTTCTAAATAAGATATTTTAAACCTAATTTTCTGGCATTGCATGTGCTTACTTTTGTTGATTGTTATAGGATTCTGTTTACCTCCTTGTTGCTATTTGACTATAATTTTGCCCATTAGCCCTCCACTAACCACCACCTCTAGATAGATGTCCTGGCCTACGTTATAACACTTCCCTCTCCACTCCTTACACTACTGGGGACTTTGCACTAAAGGGAGGGACTCTGCTGCAGTTCTTCAATTCCTTCACCTCTTCAAACTCAAGTTTAGAATTGTTTTTTAGTGCCCTTTTACATATCTTTGGGGTTTCTTGGCTTGGCCTCTTTTTTAAGAAAAAAAAAAAAGGAATTCTTATTCTTATTTATTTCTCAAGGAAACACACCCAGTTGCAGCATTTCTGGAAGAGAGATGTCATGTCTTGAACATAACCCTTAAAAATGACACCCACTCCAAGCACGCAGTAGAAGGCTTTTAGCAAGCACATAACGAATGCTATTAGAGGCCCTGGAAGAAAATACCACCAGCCACCATTGTTGGATGAACTAATGGCACTGGACTCGAGGTCAGGGGTCTCGTCACTGTTTTTCTGGCTCACGGAGTGAGCAAGGCTCTCGGGATGCATTCTGTTAGCATATCACCCAATGGGCAGGCGATCTCTTATACAGAGTTGACGACAGATTTGCTCATGTCAAGGCTTATTCGTACAACCATTTTTGCCAGACCACATGCAAAAGCATTTCATCTGTGGGAGTTATTAGTGCAGTTACATTATTCTCAGGATGGTAGAGAGCCTAAGAGAGAGTGATGGGTTTTTATGAATGCGCTCCAGATGTTCAAAACTTGACAGTACAATATATATGATTAGGTTTGTTACGTTCTGCTTTCAGGAGTTCTTAGTGCCTGTGTCGCCCCGCCCCCATCTTCTCAGTGCATTATATCTCTCTCCTTCAAATGGAAATACTTGATACATTCTGTAATATATTACTGCCATTAGTTATTATTCTCAAATAAGTACCAAGTACAATGCCCTTGTAAAGTATAAAATACATTGTAAAGTCTCATCATATGAGCTAGTGGAACAAGAATGCAGAGTTTAAAAATGAGTCTTTGTAAATGTGTGTGTGCACATAGAGAGAGAAATACAATACGTATTATTTATATATATAAACATACATATAGTAGACATGTGTTATGTGCATTTTCTATGTCATGAGTGTGTTACATATGGTATATATTCATTATATTACATATGCATTATATATCGTATGTACTTTGGGTGCATATCTAGTTTACATTATGCAAGTGTAAGGCCTTCAGTTCAAACTCCAACACTGCCAAATTATTAGAGATAGATGGCAGACAGGTAATAGATAGATAAAGAGATAGATAGATAGATAGATAGATAGATAGATAGATAGACAGATAGATAGAACAAGTAAATTATAAAAACTAAACTTAACAGGAGACAAGCACTATTATTTTTTGCATTGAGGTATAGCATGTCTAGCCATACTGAAACAAAAATTAAATAAAGTTTTTTTTTCTCTCATTGCTAAGAGAAAAGGGATGGGAAAAATTTTGAAAGCAGGGAAAAGGTACTTTGTAATTTCCTTAAAAGCCTCCCATCTTTGGAAGTGCTTGTAATCAGCATTAGGGGAGTGTTTGCCCTTGAGGTGGCATTTAGCTGTGTGCTCCTTACATTCTGAAACCTCGCGTTTAACAGAGGTCTTTCTCCATGCGTTACTAACGTCAGCTCCCGGTGTTGCTTGCCCTAGAATTAGCGGCTGCTATGATCTGGCATTAGCAAGAAGGGCCGAAAAGTATTCATCGGAATGCAGAGAAGTGCGAGGTTCTGCCAGTGAACACAGATGTCATCACTGCAGCCAGGAGCTTAGATTAGAAGACATTCGTAAGCAACGCCAGGTGTTGACTATGTTGTCACTGACCACCGTAGACAATCCACTTGGCATATTCTTGCAGGGTCTCCTCATACAAGGTTAACCACAGAACTGGTAGCCTCACTCAGGTGGCCTTGAATTATCCGTGTAGCCAAATACCTACTTAATATTTTAAATACAGAGCCATTGATATTTTAAACAAGGAAGTCATTCAATAAGAGATGCTGGTACGCACTCCTTTTTCATCATATGGAGGAAATTTAATGGTTGCGTCCATCAGGTCTCCAAGTGAGTGGATGCATTTGGAGAGGTGAGGAGGGGGAGGAAGTAGCCTCAGCTTGAACGAAAGAATAGAAATATTTAGTAATTTTCATGTGGGGATTTTTTTTTCTGTAGCATCAGGATACACACACCTAGGGTGGGTGAACGGCTTGAAACACGGGAGCCATCATTCACAATCATATGGACTTTCAGCAAGACGGAAAGGCAGGTGAAATCAGGACGTGGGAGTGTAGGTCACAGACTGACCTCTTGGGGGAGCTCATTTCCCTTCCTTCCTAGTGAAGGAATTCCGCAGTTGGATGGGGAACTTGGAGTTCAGGAGGATGTGCAGGTGTGCCGATGGGAGGAGCCTTGGGGTGAAGCTGGGGGCGGGGGCAGAGGGCGCTTTCTTCCTGTGAGTTTCATTCCGTTCTTCTGCTGCAGGCGTGTGAGATAAGGTAATCTCTAGACTCTTTCTGCCCGGAGGGATTTGGGATCTTGAAAAATAAACCAGGGAGCCTATCTCACAAGCCCAATGAGGGTGACCAGGTTCTGAACAGACAGATTCAACATACTCAAAACTACTGTACTTAATCGCCAGCAGTAAAATTAGAAATTAAAAGGATAAAAAGTCCCCATTAGATACAACCAAGGTGCCATGAGAAACATGGAAGACCTGAGTAGAAGAAAGTAAATATGTAGCGTTGCGGAGAAAAAGTGAAACTTAAATAAAAGAAAGGAGCTATTTGTGGCCAAGAGATCTTGTCATTTTAAGATGGCCACATACTCTCCAAAATAGTCCACAGATTCTACCTAGATCAACCAAAATCCCAGCAGACTTTTCTGGAGAAATCTAGATGCTCCTTCTAAAATGCATAATGGACTTGTGGTGCATATGGATTGAATAAGAAAACGTGGCATTTGTATTACAATAGAAAAGTGGGCTGATAAGATACATCTAGAAATGAAACCCTCACAACTATATCTAATGGTGCATTTTGTACGATTCAAAGGCAACTTCATTGGAGATAGGAAAAACATTTCCAGAAATATTACTGGAAAATTTGTGCCAAGACAGACATCACTCGAAAAATGTTAAACTTTGCACCTTCTATAAAAAATATAGCTCAAAATAAATCTCAAAACTAAAATATAAAGCCTAAAATGACTAGACAGCAAGGGAAGAGATGAAAAGGGTAGGAAGAGAAGGGAAAGGAGAAAGGGAAGGGAAAAGAGACAAAAGCAAGGAAAGAGAAAGAAAACAAGAGAAGCCACAGACTGGAAGAAAATATTTGTAACATGTAGATCTAATGAAAGACTCAAATCTCATAAAGAAATACAACTAAATAGAACAAATGAAAAATTCCAGAAGAAATGAAGAGGCAGTGCCCAATAGAATATAGCCAGGAAGTATAGAGAAAGGTACTTGATACCAATAGGAAAACAGAAAAGCTCAATTTCTCAGGCATGCCGCTTAACATCCATTCACGGGAAAGCAATAAAAACCCAAGCCTATGGGTAGGAGGACTGCAACATAGTGCAAATGTGTGGGAAATATGATAGACAGTTTCATATTAGGCTAAATGTGTACTAGGTTCTGTTACTTTATTGACAAAACCTTAAAAGAAATGAAACCATGTGATTACAAAAAAATGTACAAATGTTCATAGCCAGAAATATCTGGGAAAGGTAATTAAGTAAAAAATAGTTTTTGCTTGGAAATTTTTAAAAGAACAAATTATGCGCACAAACATGGATAACTAAGATGCTATGCTGAATAAAACAATGCAGAGACAAAAATGGTACAATGAAATTATTTTGATAGAAACCAAACCTAGTACTTATTCCAAAAGGAATTTGGGCACCTGATGCAAAGGAGAAAAATCCATCGTCTTCCTTCAGATTTCAGTTAGGGGATGTAGACATTTGTCCATATTCATCAAAGTAAAAATTATAACTGTGCATAGAAATCATACCTTAGTTATTAAATGTAGAACTATATGTAACTAACAAGACATGACAAATAGGCAATTACCCCACGACAAAGATCCCTCCTTAGAAAATTCCCAAAATTAGTCAAACGTTGTTCTTTATTGTATCTGGTGCAGAAGTTGCATTTATAATTAATTAGGAGAAAAATTAATTAGGTTAACAGATAACAAGGGCTCTGTTACCAAGAGAATGATAAGAACGAAAATATATTTGAGTGATGAGTTGATGAAGATGCATTGGACTCATAAAATGAGATGTGGGATTGAAATCCCTTGGTACCACTACTTAAGCATCCTTTAGAGGGGCAATAGTTCACCAGCGTGCATTAAAGTTTTTCCCTTTATTTCTCAACGTGCTGATTGACTTCTATCCAACAGCACATTGTGTGCTTTCAAATCAATGTCGACCTGTTACATTATTCTTATTTCCTCTGATTTTTATTGGGTTGGGGGTTTTATCTCTTCGTTTTCCACCTTTTCTGCCGTCTGTTGACAAAGGTATGTTTCCTAATTCTCTTGTGATGAGGGGCATTTGGAGTAGCTGTTTGTTTATTTCAAGTAATTTTCTTAAGCATTTAATATATACATCGTGTTCTACCTACCACCATTTCCAGTTTTCTCCTAAACACCAAAAATCCAAGATGCCACAGTGCTAATTACCCGACTCTCTTTCTTGTTAATAATCTAGTTTTATTGTATGCAGTTGGCTTAATATCCATCAGCTAAAATTGCTAGTAATATCCTTGTTTTCTTGAGCTAATAGTAACTTAAAGTGTAGCTCACTGGCAGAGCCCTGAGCTAGCAGACACAAGGCCCTACTTTCATCTCCAGCACCACAGAAAAGAAATAGTGATTTAGTTTTGTGCATAATTACTCATTTCTTTTTGTTTACTAAACCAGCTCCCACAAGTAATTTCTTAATACCTTTTATTTCACTTATGCGTCTCCAAAGGCATTGCGGTAAGTATATTCCTTCATTTCGAAGCACAATGCACTTCAGTATTTTTCTTATAATTTCCTGGAATTGGAAAGATTTTTTAAATTGTTGTATGTACAATTTTTTTTAAAATTCTTTATCAAACACTGAACACTGAACTGTAGTGGAGTGACAGATATACTTTCCCCAGTGTGCGGCGCTTGGATTTCCGCTGGCTTCTACCTACTGTGTCTGTGTTGGGAAATGTTGCTTCCCTTTTCTGGTATAGGAGCTCTAGTCTCTTTTCTGGTTATCTTCCTTTTGTTCTTGTTTGTGGCTAAAAGGCAGATGTGTTTTTACATATGTCAATAGTTTATCTAAACAGTGGGTATTCAAATCAGTTCTTTAAATTCCTTTTCATATTGCTTGTTACCCATAATCCTTACTCAAACTATGAAACATCTGTCAAAGATTTCCATTCCATTCTCCACCATTCGTCTCCATGCGTACTTGTGGGGAATTCCCTCAGGTTTGACATCTTGAGAGCTTGACATCTCTCTTTTCTTTGAGTATGTATGATTTTCAGGGCATTCTCATTTATTTCACTTAAGTCGCTGGATTTTTTTTAAATTGAGGGTGGCGTGGCTCCATCTCAAGCCCTGGTGATCTTTGTTCATTCTGCCTATTTTCCTTTCTGGTGCCTCCAATTTGCTCTTATGCCTTGAATAACTCTCAACACAATACTTTTATATTTTTTAATTGTTCATATTGAAGTTCTTGGATCAAATTTTTCTCTGTGTTAAGATCTTCCCGTGGGGTCTATTTATGGAAGACATTTTCCCCTCGTGTTCTCTGTGAGTGCGAGACATTCTACATCACATCGGGTCACCTCTAACTGGGCTTCATCTCTATTTTTCTATTTCTGTCATCTTGGAACTTCCGAGCCTTTCTTCAACTTCTTTGGTTACAATTTACCCAGTAATTTAAATGTTTTAAGTAGTAATTTTAGCTAAGTCCACTGACTCACATCTACCATACATTTCCCTAGAATTATTTTAATTATTCTGCTATGTGAAGAACTGATTAGAGATGGGTAAAAAAATATCAAGTTTGGGGAGATAAGTAAATAGTATCCCTCCATATGAACGAATCGTTGAATACTTCCTCAAAATTCTTATCTTTTCATGCATGCATCTTTTGCGCTCCAGTCAGAGAGCTTGTTATTTTCCAAGTCCTCTGGCACTTGATGGAAAAGTAAAGGCATATGTTCCCAGATCGTAGCCAAATTTCCTAATGGCCAATTTAATCATATTGTATCTGTCCTTTTTATTTCCTGGGCTTGAGGTAAGTCTGTGCTTGCTGGCAAAATGACAAGGGGCCAGATCGACCATGAGAGCAGCACAGCTCCATTATTAAATTGACTTCCCTCAGCAATCGACTCCCTCCAGCCTTCCCAGGAAAGTGAAAACTCCACCGTCACATGCAGCCCCATTTTCAAGCCCAAGTATCCCAGAAGCTCTTTTAAATTGGTACCGTGGCCGACAGTGATTCGATAGGATTGTCACAGAGGGTTCCATCCCGTGCCTAGACAGCTGGCAGACATCAAAGCTATCACTTCTGAAAGTCTCTTCGTTTCCCTCCCCACCACGCTTGCTATTTTAAAGAACCAACTGGTACTTTCACATGTCTTTTCACTGTCTTCCCCCAGCAGGAGATATGGTTCAGAGATGATACGAGTTCCATCTTCAGGAGATGGGATTACCGTGTGTATAGTCTGGGTTTTCACAGCAAAGAGAGATTCACCTGTGGGCTCATGTCATGATCCTGTTAAATCACCCAGAATTACACACGATCAGTAGAGAAGTTGCAGGTTTCTGGTCAGTACAGGCCTTTTTTTTTTTTTTTTTTTTTTTTTTGCATTGTAATCCCAAATTAAAGGATCGCAATTACCAGTCACGTTCAGCTCGTAACAATGGCATCTTAGACATACTAATGACAATAATTTTTTCCCCTTTTTGCAATTGTGGCTCACCACTACAAACAGCCATTACACAAAAGTGGAACTATGTCTTCCAGTCATAATAAAGAAAATCTCAATAGATGAAATTAAAATTAAGCCGTGGGCATCTCATATTACAAAGTAGAGTTATGGATTTATACTTAAATTCATTCAAAACTCACACTAACTCACTCAGTCTAACGACTGAGAACTATTACTAGATATTCAAGGAATGATGAGGTTTAGGATATTCAGTTGTAAGTAGTTTCTTTTTTTTAAGAAGCAAATCATTTTATGATGGCGCTAGTATTTTTAATTTTAATAACATGGTTGACAGTCTGGTTCCAAGTTATATTCTATGGTGAATAAATTTGAAATTGTTTTTATTACCAATTAACCCTTCTTTATACACCAAGATATTTATAATTGAGAATCAACTTCATGTAAGCATAGCACAGACATAACTATATGTAATCACAGATGCAGACACACATACACACACACAAACACATGTTCAGGTATCTGCTAAACTAGAACAACTTCTGCTCAAGGAAATCCCCAATTGATTTTTTTCTGCATTAAAATTTGTAAATACTTTATAGGTGATAGCTTTTGCTTCCATTTACAGTACTTCCATACATATAATATGTCTTGTATATAGTATATATATTATAATCTAGGTATAAGTTCTACCAGTTGTAAATAGTTTTTAATAGTAGAGTAGTAGTAAAACAACAGTAATAATATTAATGCATTTCATGATAGATTCGATAATAAAACTAATTATAAATGAACACCATGCCTTGATGATGGTAATCCTAATTAAGAGTTATGATTAGTGCCAGCAAACTGGTGGATAGTGATTAAAAAAAAACAACAAACAACTGTTGACTTTATAGTCCCAGGCAATGACATCATAGAAATCCGTACTGCTGTGATTAAGCACTCCAGAAATGCTCGCCGACTCATTGTAACGTCAAGCCCCCTGTGGAGGAGCCCACGCGATGACCTGAAGCAGTGCTCCCCATTTCCAAACTTGAACTTTGCAGAAAAATCACTCACATCCAGGAAAAATCCTGCCTACACGATAGGTGAAGTGGTAACAAAGGCAGCGCCGTAACTGCTTCTGTCAGACACCGAGTCCCGGGCCGGTTTCCCCAGCGGCCCCATCCTAACACTGCAGCAAGTGCTCCGGGATCCTATTTCCCCAGCGGTCAAGGCCCTTTGCTCCTCCTGTTATTTAACCTGGAAAAATCAACATCAGGATTGCCTCTCACGGTTCATTCTTCTCGAGCTCCGAAATCAACAGATTGGTTTTCTGGGTGTGTGTGTGTGTGTGTGTGTGTTTTAATCAATTGCTCACTGTGAAATCTTTACTAACTTTTACCAAGGAACAACTGAAAAGAACCTGGTAACCTTTTCCCACACGGTTCATCTTCCGAGCTCTGCATGTTTCAATTCAGTACTAGGCTACAATGAAGGAACCTGGCTCCTTTGCCTGCGGATTGCTGAGTGGAGTTGGTTACTGCTGGTGGGCTTCAGGTTCTGAAAGACACTGGAAAGAGGCATAGTATGATTTTTTTTTGGCTCATCTAGGAATTGTCCCTATGGTTTAAAAGTGAGCTAAACAGGCACTAAGCACACTCACTGCTAATGTTCCTAGGTCAACATATGCAAGAATCAACTTCCTGACCCTCAGTGTCACCTATTCAAGCAATATTAGAAAATAACAAAATGGCAGCAAGGTAATTGGATCTCCCAGAGGAAGGAAACGCCAACTGGAAGAATCTTGAATACCGAGTGCACATATCGTAGGGAAAAGGTGGGTTTTCTTTACCAGGCTGGATTTCTGAGTGCCGGTGAGGACTTCGTGATGTGCCTACTTGCTACGTGGCAGAGGAAATCATAATGGATAGGATGAGCCATGGCGGCCTGCCAAGCGGAGGGGAGATCAAGGATGGCATTGTTCATTCTTTCACTATCCCCTGCACACGTGGATCTCAAGAGACACATGGAGGTGTCTGATATGTGTGCTAGTCAACCATTGACGTGTGTGTGTGTGTGTGTGTATGTGTGCAATGTGATGACCAACACCATTCAAGGATTAATGCAACTGTGGAGAAGGCACCTCCTGAGATAAACAGAACCTCGAAATCTTACCGATGTATGTGCTAGATGTCTTGTTTGGAGTTAAGCTGTTATCAAGAAAATCGGAATTCTGATAACCTTTTGTTTTCTTATTCCAAATACTCTTGCAAACAGTCCCATGTGAATGTGTACTTAATTTATCGGACAGTCTCTTCTATTTTACCAACCAGAGATGTGCATGGCCTAGTCCTTTCTGTTTTCCATTTCTTTCCCAAAACTACTTGACAAGGGCTGTAACACAATAAGGTCAAAAGAATCTGAGCTGATTTGTGGAAAAGAATCTCAGCACTTTATTTTCATTTCTGGTTTTCGTCTCTTTGGGTTTCAGCGATGGTTTTAATGATTTTGTTTTCTTTGGGTGTATGACTCAGAGGAAGGACTTGGCTAAAAGGACCTTATGCTTTATCAGAAACTATCCACAAGCAAGTTCAAATGTGAAGCGCAGCGCCCGTGACTCAGGAGACCTTCAGAGAACGGGAAGGTGCCCCCCACGCTTGTCACATGACAGATGATGGCGAACACGGAAGCCTCCCATGCCCACTCTCGTGGCCAGTTGCTTCCTCTGTCCAGAGTCTCCTGAGAGGGGAGGGGATGGAGGCGGGAACAGGGCTGCGTTCTCCAGGAGCTCAGGATCTGCGTCCACACGCTTGCTGGAGTTCAGTTCCTGAGAGTGGAAGCCCTGCGGGCCCGGCCCCCTTGCGAGCTGTTGACCCCACTCCTCAAAGCTGACCCCCGGTCCCGGCCACGTGGACCCCTCCCCTTACAAGAAGGTAGCTCCTATTTCCAAGGGGATGCTTTTTATTGGGAATTTCTCCTTCCCCGTTTTCACAGACAGTCTGACCCAGCGCAGGCAAAGGGCGGGAGAGACGCTCCCAGCATGCCCCAGGCTCTGCCTTACACTTCCCTTTCCATGGGAGTGAAGCAGGCACAAGACGCTCATAAGTCCTCTAGACTCTCGTCCTGTGTCTACCGGCGACAATGTTCCCCCCAGACAGTGGCGAGTTGTAAAAACAATCTCTCCAAAGGTAGATCTTGCCTACATTTTCAAATAAAATACTGGGTATTAAACAGTAAAATACCACACGAGTATGAAGTGTCAGATGCGAAGACATTTTGTTTAAAGCTGGGGCTTTAACCATCGGTCGCAAATGCACCTGTTTGCATAGTAGAAAACATGACCCGGTGATTTGGGTGAGGGGCTTTTGTATTCATAAATTGCTTTGTTAAATGGCAGCTCCCTTTATAGAACTACTTAAAGATAATAATTTTAAAAATCTTTTTAGAAGTACATTTTCCATGGTGGGCTACTGCAATCACCTCTGCACGTAATTCTTCACAGGAATGTTTGGGGTTGATGGGCTGTGATATTTATTGCTCTGATATTTTTTTAAAAAATGTTCCCACACTCAACTCTTCTCAATAATACAATGAATAATTTTGTGTATATGCGTGCATGTGCCATGTGCAGATGAACATATACATTCTATAATACATGTGTGTCCTTGGAAAGGACAGCGAGAGCTTGGATTTACCTGTGTCATAAGAAGAATGCTCGGGATATAGAAATTAAATCCCCCAGGGCTATAAACTAATACCAAGTCAACACAGTAACCAATGCGCCAACGGCACAAAGCAGCAGCAGTTTATTTGGCTGAGGTAGTGAAGAAATATTGCAGATTGCAAATCCCCTATGTCTGCCTTCCTTCATTAAAATTTAGCTGTTTTATGTCTTAAGTCCTTTTGGCGCTGTTTTCCTGACTGGTTGAAGTCAGCTTGACATCTGCTCTGAATTAGTCACTGGGCCCGTGGCTTGAGCTGGATTCAGTCAAGTGGAAAGCAAGCAATCCTCCCAGATGCAGCAACAGCCTGTGGTCTCTTCCTACTTACCTACAGGGCAGGCTCCCCTCCCCGGAGAAGACCTGCTGGAAACAACGGAGGCGAGGACTTCACCAAATAACCAGTTCCCCAGAGGTGAAGTAAGTTCTGCCACAACATTATTGTATTTTCAAGGTTTCTCTTGGCCAATCCCAAGTCCCTGAAAACAGGGATAGTAAAAGAAATCAGGAATACGCATTAGCCAGTGGCAGGCAGGATTCACAGTATCTAGGCTGGAGTGACTGAAGCGCTGTGGCGGCCAGATGAAATAGACGGGCGTCCCGTGGACGGAGCTTTGCCAGCGCGAGAGCTTTATCTGCTTAGTCTTCCAGCTGCCCTTCCCCACCACGGCCATCTCCCTTGTTTGTCCAGAGATATCCCTGCCTAATGTCTTGGGAGCTTGGACGTGATCAGCTTTCAGGAATTCTTTATTGGAAAGGCACACTAATAAGGAATCCCAGGTTGCACACTTGGATGTCAGCGGAAGTCGTGTATATCTCGTGAGCTTTTCTCTGTTCAAAGGTCTCTCCGAGTAGCTGTACAGAAAGGCTTCAACTCAACATGTCAGTTTATGAGCACAACGCATCTCGATCAGGCCCCCCCGTCGCCGCCTTACCTGGTTCCGGGGGACACGGACGGCCGAGCCGGGGGGGGGGGGGGGTTGGGAGGCTGCTCGGGCCAGAGCGCTTGGCAGCACAGCCTCTGGGATCAGTTAGGCTCCCACACCTGCAGACGCGGTCACACGGACGTCCACCGCGTCCCAGGCCGGAAGGGCTCCATGGAGCCAAGTAAATGATCTGTTCCCAACGGTGGCCCAGAATGCCCCGTTGGGGACTAGAGGGCACTGCTCCCCTGCCAACCCACAAGTCAAAGCCGGAGCCTCCATGTGATCGGCAGAGACTGTCAGGAGGGAACCGAGGGTGAATTAAGGCAGCAAGGGGACACCCAATCCAATAAGAATAGGGTGCTTATAAAATGAACTGGGGTGTTCTCTCTCTGTCTCTCTCTCTCTTCTCTCCCAATCTCTCTCTCTCTCTCTCTCTGTATTTCCCATCTCCTTCCTTTCTGCGTCTCCCGAATCATCTCTCACCTCTTTCTTTCTTCAAAAGCTATGCTCCAATATCGTTAGTTGCATCCCTCATTTTCTCCCTCTTTGCTCTTTCTCCCTTCCCGGCTGGTGAAATACTCTTCTTTTGGAGAAGATCAATCACCCTTCTCTTTCCCCCAAATATTGTCTTCATTTAGAAATGCTTTCTTTTCGTTGATCGACAGTATTTGTGCATTTATGGTATATCATGTGATGTCTTGATATGTATTTATAGTATGGAATGACGAAATCAGGCAAATTAACCATCCATCACTTTATGTATTTATCAATGCTTGTGGCAAGAACATTTAAAATATAATCTTCAAGCAATTTTGAACTATCGAATGCATTGCATTATTTATCACACGCAGTCTTGTGCACCCGATCAATAAACCAGTTTTCCTTGGCTAGCAGCAAGCACCCACCCTTTCATCAAAGGATTTATATTTTTAAAAATGCATGCCTTGTGCACCATGTCCTTATTAAAAGCTTACAGAATTATGTTTCTATCTGTTGTGTCCATGTCTTCCCCATCAGTAGACACTCGACCTTACTACTCACATTTCGATCCCTACAGCTTGCAGTGTTACATGGAACAGGAGGGTTGTAGATAGGAAAATGGAAGAAACTTCTGTACATTTGAGTACTACCCTATAACTTAACCTTCTGATTTGTTCTTCATAAAAGATCTCATAGAAAAGAGCATGGCTAGCTGCTCTGGGAGGCAGCACCAAATTGTGTACGCCGATACGTTTTCCCCAGCAATCCCTGCCTGAATTCTCCCTTCTCAGGTTTCTTTTTTTCTTAACTATTCATCTTTTTTTTTTTTCCTATTTTAATCGTTTCTATGCCTGGTCATTCACAGTGAGCCCCATGTTTCCAGATGCAACCTAACCTAGACGACAGCAGAGCCTGTCATCCACTGCGATTGCCCCACAGATACCCATCCAAAATACCTTTGGATGTTTACCTAACATGATTCATGAACCAATCACAAGACAGATTCGTGGGCTACAAAGATACTTACTCAGTAGGGGGAAAATGTGGTATACACAAGTGGAGAAGGTCTTGGTCTGAGTTCATTCAAATCACAAGTCATGGCACAATAACTTTGCCTAATGGCTTCTCTGGAGAATGTTGCGGGACAGAACTGGAGGGCTGGGTGTTGGGGCACACACCCGTCATGCTCGCTGCTAGAAGGAGAGAGTCCTAGAGGACTGCAGTTTGAGGCCTTGGGATTCCCTGTCTCAGTAAACCCGTCAGGCGTGGTGGCTCAGACACCTGACTTGGGGGAAGAGATAAGAAGATCCGCGCCATGGCTGGCCCCAGGCAGAAACCCAAGGTCCAGCTGAAGACTAGGTAATGCTAACATGGTAGATTTCTCGCCTAGCAAGCACACAGCACATGTGTGTGCGTGTATGTCTGTGTGAACACACACATGCACACACATAGTATATATACACCCAAGGGACCAGAGAGTGTGAAATGGAACATGAAGACCCAGTCACAGTTCCTGTCCACACTGGGTTCTGTATGTCATGGCTCAGAGTCTCTGACTGGGAGAATGCAATAAGGAAACGTGACACAGCTAACTGTGGCAGGGCGTTGCCACAGTTGTTTGGACAGTGGTAGGTGCACAAAACATGGAGTCAAACGGCAGGTGACGGAAGGTGACAACAAGTATAGAAAGTCCTCATGGAGGTTGTCATAGCAGGCCACGGAAAAGATGCTCCAGGCGCCTAGCACGCGGGAGAGAGCCATGGAAAGCGTGGTGGATGGAGCCATCGTCAGGCCCAGAGCGCCCGCCCCACCCTCGATGAATTACTACCGTGCAGAATGAAAGGCTTTTTGGGAAAGTCAATGAATATCAAAGAGGGATGGTCTCGTCCGCCTCTCACGCACGGGGGTCATTTCATTCTGACTCTGCTTGATGAGTCTTGTGACCCTACGCGAGTAGATAACTTGGCAGGGCCCCAATTCTTGCATTGATCAAATGAGATGAACCCCCCGAGATCCAGCATTATGAGTACCCCTGAATCGATGGACACAGAACATGCGCCTCACGCCAGACTGTGCTGGGATCTTTCCAGTTGTCTGAGCACACACGAAACTTGGTTTGGGCTTCCTGGCTCCGATATGCAGATTATAACCTGAATGATTCTGAATTTCTTAAATATTTACCCCAAAACATAAATTCTATAAAAATTCAACCATGGAAAAATAGTTCGCATGGGTTACCTGAAAAACCTTTTTTTTTTTTTTTTTTTTGCCAGTCCTGAGGCTTGAACTCGGGGCCTGGGCACTGTCTCTGAGCTTCTTTTTGCTCAAGGCTAGCACTCTGCCACTTGAGCCACAGCACCACTTCCAGCTTTTTCTGTGTATGTGGTACTGAGGAATTGAACCCAGGGCTTTATGCACGCTAGGCAAGCACTCTGCCACTAAAAGCCACATTCCCAGCGCCTACCTGAAAAATCTTAACAGTATGTACGGAAATACTAGTTTATCGCTATGTATTCCATAGTAAGATTCCAGAGCTTTCTCATCAGAAACGAAGACACCAAAGTTTCTTTCCACAGGCTCAAGGGTATACATGACCCGAAGGAAGAGAAGCTGTCTTGCTTGTTCTCTCTCTCTCTCTGTCTCTCTCTCTGTCTCTCTGTCTCTGTCTCTGTCTCTGTCTCTGTCTCCGTCTCTCTGTTGTGATAAGTGACTTGCTCCCTGCTGGGCTTCTCTCTCCTGGAGTTGTGAATTGCCTGCTCTTCTTTTCAGTTGGAATTCTCTGGTTAGCCGTGATGTTCCTCTTCTCACTCTCAGCACAAGCGTGGCAGACGCAGAGACCGGCTGAGCCACCCAGTTGGCGTTGGCTCGCGCCATTGCATAGTGTTGTTCTCCTTTGTCATCCGGGGCATGATTTTAGTTCATGTGTCTATTGAGTGATTGATTTATTGGCTGGCCCTAGGAACAAGGTAAACTTGATTCTTGTTTGAATCGCAATTCCCAGAAGAATACTTGGAAGGTAACAAACGCAGGACAAATATTTGTCAGCCAAATAGAGGATCACTGAATGTCCTATGCTCTGCATTCCAACTGAACTCCGAATTAGAATTCTCTTTCTTCTGTAAGTGAACTGCTGGTACTGGGGCTTGAACTCAGGGCCTTGCACTCTCATTTGGCTTTTTCTTTTTTTAACTCTCAGCTAGTATTCTACCATCTAAGCCACACTTCCAGTCTGGCATTTTGCCGGATAATTGGAGATGGAGTCTTGAAGACATGTTTTGCTCAGGCTGGCTTTGAACTGTGATTCTCTTTATTTCAGCCTTCTTCGTAGCTAGGATTAACCGGCGAGAGCCACTGGCACCTGGCTCCGTGTGAGGTTGATTTTCCTAGCAATGACGCTCTGCTTCGCAGGTCGTTTCTCTATGTTTAGGTCGTAGGTCTATGTTTTTCCATTCAGAATCATCTGGGAGAAGCCAGGAATGAAGAGAGGAAGAGTGGGGGAGTGCAGTCATACTATTCAGCGTAACATCGGTGAGAATGGAACCCGGAAGCTGGCGGGCAGGGCTGGGGCTGAGGAAGAAGGGCGGGGAACAAGATGGAAGGCGTGGACACTGACCGACATGCACGGTGCCCCATACATCGATGACATAGTGGATTGAAACGACGTTGTACAACTACTCAAAGAAAAAAAGTAAAATGAAATGAAACAAGATTCTTAGATAATGTTTTAAAAGCTTAGCCATGTATAGTAGCTTCTTGTATTGGAGTGATGGACTCATCCATTTTTCCTTCTCCCTGCATAAGAATGCAAGCTGGTTTTATTTTCTCTGATCAACAGCTAGAGCAAGCTTCTAGAACGGTGCCTAGAGAAACAGAAGGCACTCGGAAATATCTACAAAACTCACAAAAATAGGAAACAAGTGACCATATCCCATATCTTACCACACATTCTACAATGGACAAGAGGCACCTTGTACATTCCTTCGCATGAAGAAATTTGTGGGAGCAAACGGGGCAATCTTAAAATGGGGAAAGGATGGCAGAGTGGAATGGACAAGGACAGAAGTAATATGCAATTATCCTCCTATCTGGTCTTCACATCTGATTAGGAAAAGGGGGAATTGTTTTAGACAGCTTATGCTATTCTTTATTTCAACACAAGCGTTGAGATTTCTTTTTTGTTTTTCAAACCCTCTGTCGCCTACTTTTTCTTTAATGTTTGTAAATAACCATGATCCGCCCTTCCATGGATTTCTGTCAGCTAGCTTGACCTTTGTTCTAATCTTATTTTGTTGTTTGACCTGCTCTACCATGCTGAGAGGACATTCAGATTTGAATCGCTGTTAAACAAGTCAAAAAGAACACACTAGTTTCTTTCAGCAAAGATTCTATTTTGTTTTCAGGGAATTAAAAATAAAAGAAAACATTTAGATGTTAGTAGAGACAGGGGTGTTGTTTTCTTTTTGTGCTTTTATAGATACTTTTCCTCTAGCCAAGTTAGGTCAGGGCCCTTTCCAAATATGTTCCTTCACTTCACAAAAGTCTGTTTTTCAGGATAGTACTAGGATAAAACTGAAGAAGAACCGGCTCATTCCTTGTGGTTTTGTATACTCGTAGGTTATTAGTACAAAGACAATTTCTCTTCTTCGAGGCACATTGCTAGCAAACTCTTGTTTTATCTGTAAGTAGATGGGCGGTGTCATTTCTGCAATTAGCGACCCTCCATCACAGTTTGAGGAGGCTGTTGAAGCTTTAACAGAAATGACTAGTCAATCAACAGTCATTCCTTGCACAGAGCTGTGTCCTGGAGGAGCTAATGATCCAGCGCAACATTCAGAGGTACCTCTTGGACCCCCTAGAACATTGCTGCTAATCACGCCACGGAATGACATTGCAACCCACGCACCAGTGGCCATGGAAGCGACCGCGTGAGCCCACCCGGTGCAGATGACAGCAAGCGGATCCTTTCCGCTGAGTCTGGAGTCGGAGACAAAACCCGCAGTGGAAGGAGCCCAGCCCGTTCCGTGGTGTTCTGCTATGACAGGGATCCAAAGGCAATTGGTGTGCTTTGAAAGCCAGGGAGGAAGAGCTGGGCCACCCTGCCGTCCTTCCCTGCACCGACCTCCGGTAAATCCAACGAGCTCCGGCAGAATCAAGGACAGCTTTGAAAAGACAGCATTTGCTGGGTGCCGGTGGCTCACGCCTGTCATCCTAGCGACTCAGGAAGCTGAGATCTGAAGATCGTGGTTCAAAGCCAGCCCAGGCAGGAAAGTCCGTGAGACTCTTACCTCCAATGAACCACCGGGAAGCAGGAAGCGGTGCTGTGGCTCAAAGGGGTAGAGCGCGAGCCTTGAGCTGAAGAGCTCACCGGTTGAAGACGGAATCCTGCTGTTGCGCAGGAAAATGCACCGGAAGCACTGGCTTGATAGCAGTTAGCCATCTCCTCTGAGAAGTGGACTCCTGGCTTTTCCCCACGGATGGTCTGTGAATGACCAGAAGATGTGAAAATTGGGAGTCTGCAGGACATGGTGATCTGCTGATTTTCTTGCTCTTCTTGGGTTTTCTCCTTATTAATTTGCGGGGGGGGGGGGGTGGTGGTGGTGGAAAGCATCTTGATAGCTGGATGTGGCCACCCCAGAAATAAGGACCTGGCCCTTAAAACTATCCTCCGAAGGTGAATTTCATCCATTTCTTCCCTCCCTGAACCAAGCATCACGTCCCTGACTTCTCAGATCATGCTGTTGTGCTCTGCTTGTCCAGGCTGACCCAACTTTGTGCTCTGAACCCTCCCCCCATCTCTCTCCCTAAGATTCACCATGTTTCCTCTAGTCAGATAAGTTTGAGTAATAACTGACCAGAGAAGGGACAATGAAGGACACATAACCACCACGCACCATTTGCACCATGCTCCATGGGCCATTTTGGGGGGGCATGCCTTTATGTCTTTTGTCAGTATTGTGGGGCCAGGACAGTTTAGGGACTTGCAGGTGATAATAGCAGCTCAGAAGGACTCTGGTAGAAATGTGCACCAAGAAACATGAATCCACGAGGAAGCTATAATGATGTGCAGGCGGGATTTCCACAGTCCACTGTGTCGGTCCATGAGGGAGGCAGGTTTCAGCGAAAGGGAAGAGCCAGGCCTGAGGCAAGGAGGAACCTAGAAGAAAACACAGAGCTAGGAGAATTTAGACATTCTTGGGACTTTGGGATTATTCCAGGAGCTGCAGTGATGTAATCCACATGCCAGACAAATCAAAGATTACATGACTACTGTTGGAGAACATAGGGCATTTTCTTTACCATAGACTCTTCCTTAGTGAAGGAAACTCACAAATGTACGCAGAAAAAAATATTGTAAATTCTTTACCTCATAGAATTTTCATCTTAACCCCTAAAAGATTTTACATTTGAACAATAAAAGATCACTTAATCATCCTGTTGAAGCTGAAACTTACCTTTTGTGCAAGTAGTTTTCTTCACGGCATTCAAAAGGGATTTTAAAATATCATAGTTGATTTCAAAGTAGTCCTTTCTGTATCCAAGGTAGAAATGTTTTGCTCATTTCTGCTCTCAGGGTTTAAAAGATTCGTACCACACAATTCAGATAAACCCTTCTACTTCAGAAACATTGCAAGACCATAATTAGAACAATGCCTCTTTGGTTCAACAGTCTTTTTGCTCAACTCCTTGGCTGTTGGGGGAGGTTATATTTATTACTATTTCTTGAGAAGTCATAAACCCAACAAAAAACATGCTTCCTTTTAGAAAAATTCATTTTGAAAAACCACCATTAGAGGAAAAGAGATAGTGCATACCCATAATCCCACTCAGGTTCCAACAGGCTGCCATGCACAAATGTCTAGCCTCTGACACATCAATAGCAGCAAATATTATTAGTGTGATATCAGCCTGGCAAACCTTGGTTAAACAGATGAACAATTAGTATATTTACAAGAAGGAACAAAGAGCTCAGCATGGAAGAGTTTGGTGGCTTTAAGCGTGTGTGTTTATCTTTTACAGCAACTTATTTCAGGCAAGACTTGCTCCCAGAGAAAAACACACCGTTGCGAAAGGTTTCTTAAGTTTCAGTTTAACTTTTTCTTTCCCTGAATTGTTCCTATCTCCTCTCTCTTTCATCTTTGCCTTCCTATTAGGTTAGATTTTGTTTGTTTGTCCATTATTAGTTTTTATCTAGAGTAAATCATATTCGTTTTTCCAAGAACACATTTTGATTTTTAGACTGGCGCTGACAGGTTTCGTTGCTTTAACAAAGTCGCTAGCCATGTAGCTTTAAGTAAACGTGTCTCTCCTTGCCTGCGTGAAGGAGGCTTGTCTCTATAACTTAGGACGTAAGTTCTCTCCCAGTTTTGGAGGGCGCGAGTCGCATCTACACCCTGGTTGTGACTTGTACAGATTTGAGAATGTTGGTTAACTTCAGGCACAAAGAGAGGAGAGTTTTTCCACAGAGGTTGATGGAAATCATGCACTTTTAATGAAGGAGTACCTTAACTCTTTCCTGCACTTAAGGATGTCGACACAATGGCTGTATTTTGAATGGCTGTTTTCTCACCTGATTACTGCTTGACACCACTGTTAGCTTAAAGATCAGATATAACTCCCCAATCTTCAAATCCTGAGGTTTAAACCTTTGCAGCCTGCTCCTTCATCTTCTGTCCCTACTGATTATCCTGCCTTTCCAGGCCTACAGGTATCCTATTAAACTGCTGGCGGGCGGGCACCTGCAATCCAAGTCACTGTGGAGGCTGAGATCTGAGGATCAAGACTGGAAGCCGTTACATCTTTGGGGGAGAGGAGGGGAGAGAGTGCTAAGTGGGGGGAAAATGGGGGGGGGGGGGTTAGCACTGTTTAAAAAGAAATGTACTCATTATAAAAAGTAAGATAAGTAAATATTTCAAAAAAATAATAAAATGCTATGATCTAAACAATAAAGTGTTTTCTAAAATGTCATGCAAAAAAAAAAAAAGATTCAAAACCAGCCTGGGTGGAAAAGTTCTTGAGACTCTTTATCTTCAATAAACAACTCAGAAAAAGCCGGAAGTGGCTCTGTGGCTCAAGTGGTAGAGCGCTAGCCTTGAGCACAAAGCAGTTCAGGGACAGAGCCCAGGCTCCGAGTTCAAACCCCAGGACCAGGAAGAAAAATCTGCTTCCTTTCCCTGTCAGTCGTTTTCATTCCTCCTTTTAGGAGCAATCCCTAGGGTCCTTTCTGCGAACCTCACTATTCCTATGTGAGATCATTTTTTTTTCCAGAAAGTTCCAACTACCCCCTCCATGTAGGTAACTAGATATCTAGTAGAATCTTGTTTTTAAACAAAATTATGATGATATATTCAGAGCACTGAGAGAATGTGTACATCACTTAACTCTATAACATATCAACTCCAAACATCTCTGAAATAATTCAACAGTTCTGTGTTGAGCAAGTAATACCTGAAAGAGGAGGAGGAGGGGGAGGGGGAGGAGGGAGGAGGAGGAGGAGGAGGAGGAGGAGGAGGAGGAGGAGGAGGAGGAGGAGGAGGAGGAGGAGGAGGAGGAGAGAGCATCTCACATGACAAAAACTAAAGCAGAGCTATGCGTCTCACCTCCTGTGTGTAAGAAACTCAACCATCAAACATATATTTCTGCTCTCCAGAGAGTATCTAGAAAATGGTGGAGGAAATTTAACACTCAAGTTGAGACGCAGTCTACTTTCTCCTCAGAGTTGGACCCTCAGTGCTCAAAAGAGGAGAACTTCCGAGGGTCGTGTGTGAATTCAAACCCAAGTAGAGAAGCAGAGGCCCAGTGGACACTTGCGTGCTACCAGATCTCCACCACAGGACTGCTCTGGGAATGAAGGTGCAAATCATATGAAGAATAAAAAAAAAAATCCCTCTTGGATGTCTGATGCTGGAGTACTAAGCAATCAGATAGAAATTTCTGGAGTTTGTTAGCTAGAGGTGATCGCCTCTTTCATACTGGAAAAATGGAAACCTTTCACACTGAAACCAAAGTCAAGAGGCTTTGCATCTACAGCTTTGCCTAGTTCTGGAAGAGCTCTCTCCTGTAAACCCACCAGAACATCTGTCTGTCTGACAGAAAGATGTCTGACTAGGTCAGAAAGCCAGATATTTACCCCACAGGGTTCTTAGCAATGGGTAGCTTAGTACCGGTGAGCATCTATTGAGAAAAATCTTCTGCCAGGTATGTTATGCCTTGAGAGAAAGGTACTGGGCACCCAAGTGCACTGAATTTGAAATCCTCAACGCCTAAGTGATAACATTCGAGATTAATATTAGGTAATACTATTAGCCTAAAAATATGTCCATGGATATAATAATTTCCCTTTCTGGAATTTTTGTTTCCTGACTTCATTTTGTGAATTTGTTCTGAGGAACATCCTCATGATTTCATGTGCCCATTTCTGCCTTTGTAGAGATGTTGGTTTAATTCACTTTAGGAAGACAAATAGATTGCCTTCTTCTGAGCATTTGAAAAATTGTACGGTCCCACCCAGCTTCCTAAATGAGATTGATCGTTTAAGCCTGAACGTGGGGATAGGAAAAGAAAGCATGATATATAGGTGTGATAGTTTGGTTGTCCCTCCACACATGAGATTCCTTGTTAACCTTATTAAGAGGGGGGACTTGAAGGAGATAATTCAGTAATAAGAGTGCCACCCTCATGAATAAATCAAAGCCGCGATCAGGAGAACAGGTAATTCGTGAAGAAAATGGGCTTCTTAGGAAAGGGTGAAGTTGAACTTGCCTTTTTCTCTCTGTATCTCAGACATTCTTTCTCATCACGTGACACCCTCGACACTGCCGTATCATAGCAAGAAGGTGCGTGGCAGATTCTGGTACCATGTCCTTGGACTTCCGTGCCTGCAGAACTATAAGTGAAACCCTGTTCTTTATAAATTGAGCATCCACTTCTACAACAGAAAATGTTACCAAGATAATAGCCACTTTTCTTTCCCTTGAAAGTTACCATACCTTGGACTTCTGTCTCTATTGCTCTTGTTGGATAGCATTCAATAAACTATGGAGAATTTAACACTGGATGCTAAACTTTGCTTGAGGTTTGTTGGGTGAAAACTGTCGACAGTTTATTTCAGAAGAGTATAGTTTATTTAAATATCTCACCTTTGCTTGTAAATGAACAAAGACATCTCCCTTGCTTTCTTAATTTTTGTTTCCTCCCTGTAGAAAACGTTCTCTCTCTCTCTCTCTGACAAGATTGAAGACCCACAAAAATTGAAATAAAGTATAAATTCATCTCCTTAAAATAGAGCTTTAAGCTATAATTTTATACACAGGATGTAATAGTTTCACTTGTGGGTGATGTTTGAAGAGACAGCTCTTTTTTTTTAAGACAATTATTATAGGAAAAATGTTGTTCTCATATCACTGAAATGTATGCATTTGATCTTTTCTCACAGAAGAGCATCTGTTTAATGCTTCGGATAAAGATAGCAAGGAATTAGTTTCACTTCAAATAACTGTCCTACAAGGGACTGACCTGATACCTTGGCTACTGGGAGCCACAGGGCTGGGTTATTAACAATTAACTAAGTTGCATTTGTGACAGGTGATAGGAATGACCTTGTTTGGTGACACAGTTTACAGGTCTGTGAGCTGAAGTTACTGTAAGTCATGAAGGAATTCTAAAGGTGCCCCTGGAGAGGGGCAACTTCATTCTACTATTTACAGGAAAGTTCATTACCCTCTGTGAGGATCAGCCATAAGGAAGTTTGTTTTTCATGCTTGGATTCCATAAAATAATATCATCCAACCTACTTCCTTATATAGATTAAACTAAGTCTTTGTAGTTTAAAGGACCGGGTCATAAAGTTGAAATCACATCTGGATTGGTTGGTCTTCAAAAGATCTATTAAGGATCATTAGTTGGTGTTGTGGGTGTGTGTGCGTGTGTGTGTGTGTGTGTGTGTGTGTGTGTGTGTGTGTGTGTTTGCATCCCGGGGCAAGTATTCAATTAAGCGTTGGCAAACACATTCAACATCTCTCTTTATCAACGTTGGAGAGTGGGGTGGTGCGTTTGCCCAGCACACACACCCAGTCCTTTACTCTGCGCTCTCTTCTTTTCCCTCCTCTTCGGATGGGTCTGACTTGAGCCATCATTTGCCTTTTAGGAGAACAGATTATTTGCAGTTTGCGGAAAATAAAAAGAATTATTTGCAGTTTGAGAGTCTTCACTATGCTGCCTTCCACTATAAGAGGAGCAACTACACATCAACCTGAATGCGCCAAGACGTAGCTAACTAAGCACGGGGGTCTACAAGGGGTGAAAAATCGCGAGAGAACAGGTACAGGAAGACCACGGGCTGAGAGCCCGGAGCATTTATCAGCATTACAGACTTTTCAACTACATCCTATGCGTTAAGTGCTGCATTGGTCTCCAAGTGGGGAAATGGTTAAGGAGACACGCCAAAATACCTCCAGTGGAACAGCTTTTTGGTTGAATTGTTATTAATGTCTTGAGAAGCGTGAGTACCCTGCTCTCATAACTTGGAGGGGAATGTAAGTCGACTCTTGAGAAGAATCAAGATTTGGGTTATAATTAAATTCCTCGGATCTCACTCACGGGCAAAAGGGAGATGAGATCAGGAATCTGCAGAAGAATGTCACAAGCCTTAGGACAAGAGGGCTATTCGGTTTAGATTATTGTGCATCTCAAAGCCTCCTACTTTTCAAGTTCAAAAAAAATCATGTGGTCCAGGCACTTTCCCTCACAACAGCGCAATTCCTCTTAAGCTTCGTACGTAGACCAAGTCTGATGAATGGCTAAAGAAAATATGGCACACAAATGCCAAGGCATATTCCTCAGCCATTAAGAAAGTGAGGTTATATCATTTTCAGGAAAATCAATGGAACTGGACTTCATCATACCGAACAAGACAAAGCTCAAAAACCCATACATATATCACATTAATTTCACCATTGGTAGAATACAGATTTAAAGATATACATATTACTGTACATGTACACATGCAAACATAATACTCTAATAAATATCCATACAAAATAAAAATGCACATGTGTATATATACACATTTGAACCATATAGATGCATATATATGTATACACACACTATTGTTGTAACTATGATGTTATTAAAGAACATGCAAGGAGGTGGAGGGAAAGAGAATGATGAAGGGTTATTAATGTTAAAATATAACTCATGTCAATTAAAAAAAGAAATCTCAAAAAGGATTTATAGCCTGTTTTAACACACACATACACACAAAGAATTACACAATTGGTTTCCTGGTTGCTCACCAAAATTAAGGGAAAAAATGTATTAGTCAAAACAAACTTTCCCTGAACAAAAGAAGCAGTTTCTGGTCCAAAGACATTAATGAATGTTAAAAATAATCTCTTAACATAGACCATGAAGGAATTCACCAGTGCCCCGTCCTTCCTGCCTTTCTGCTTTCCTTCCTCTGTGTGATTTTCCTAAACGAGGAAGGAACTTTCCATGTTGAAGAAAATTGACCAGACCCAACACAAGCATCGTCAATGCCACAGCGAGAAGAGATAGGAAGAGGGAACTTCCCTCTGGCTGGCAGTCTTAGGTCGCTTTGCTATTTTTCTTGGAAGGTTTTATACAGAAGCAAGCAGAGTGATTTGTTTTTATGTTCCTTGTACTCCCTAACTTGGATGTTTTCCCTTTCTAATAAACAGGTCTACACATCGCTATAGGATCACTACGGATGGCATTATCCCTCCCCCTTGCAACCAGCACGCCACTCTTGTTTTTATATTCAAACTAGCAGCGAGGAACGATTGACAGTATAATTACCCCGCGCCTAGGACCAAGTGCAGATGAGAGGTATGAGGAAGCTCCTGGAAATCTTGTTTCCTGTGTCCCGGGTGACCCAAGTTTGCTCCTAGGAAGCAGGACATGCATCGCTGATTGCTTCCCAACCCTACCTTTGATCTGTTCCCCTTTGCTATCTAATTAAATGTAAATATTATTTCACGTGGCAAGGCGATGGGGCTGGGCTCCCCTCGGGCTCACATCTCCAGTTCCTGGAGCAGGCCTCTCAGGAGAAATGGGCGACAGGGAAAGAATCATACCACGTCCTTCCCGGTCTTGACATGAGGCCAAGGTGAGGTAAGACTGTGCGGCGTTGCGTGCACACAGCCTAGGTCTACGTAAACAGCATCCCATGCCTACGCTAACACGGAGGCTTGCTGCTGAGAACATCGGGTATAAGACACTCTGAACAGTGTCACTGGTCGATCCTCAAAAGGTTCAGAAGAACTATAGCACAACAAGGTTAGCAACTCTTTTTTAAAAAACTTATCTTCATTGTCTTTAAGTAGTTGTGCAGAGGAGTTGCCATTCAACAAAGCAGTTTACGAATGCAGTGCTTTCTTACCCCATAGCAATTCTTTAAAAGTACTTATTGAACTAAGTAGGAAACCCTTCAGGTACAAATGGAACATGGACCGGGAGGAAAATGAGGGAGGCAGGGTGATGCGTTTCAAAAAAAGAAACGGACTCATTATCTGTCTAATGTGACTGTAACCCCTCAGGCATCAATAAAAATAAATAAGTGTGTGTCCTATGATTACAGAATAAGAGATGGATTCGAATCCTGGAATTCAAGTGAGATTCACTAGGTTGATTTAAAAAAAAGAAAAGAAAAAGTAAGAGGCGTGGGCTCTTCGTTGGACAGTGAACACAGCGTGAGGAAGATGGCGCTGGCTACACCCAAAGGACTTCCACTAAGCCTGGGGTGAGGGGAGGAGCGAGCAGGACAGTGGTCTCGTGTGTATTTGCCTTCCTCGCGAGCAGCCCTGCACTCCTGTGAGGCAGATCACACGTCTGTCATCACTCGGGTAGCCTGGGGGTGTCGAGAGCCTTGGAGGAAGCTGGGAGGGGAGGGCAGAAGGGGGGAAGGAAGCCGCCACCCCTCCCGTCCTGGATATAGACTCCCCAGGGAAGGACTCTCCCGTGTGGACTGAAATGAAACTCCTCTTCCTCTAGGAAACTGGGGTGGACACGTTCCTTATTCCCCAATGGAAGGGATGGCAGCACCATCATCAGCCCAGTCACACGGGAGACCTCGGGCGCGTCAACGGTCCCTGCCGGCTTCCTCTTCTGCTCGTCCGAGGGCTGGGTTCTCACGACCGCCTGGCACCCCGGCAATGCCTTGCTTTGCCTCAGTTACCGCAGGCCTCTCGCCTTCCCACCGGGCCGCTAGGAAGTCACAGACTGCGTTCGCCTGTCCCAAACAGAGTAAGAAAAGCTGCGCCTCGTGGAAGCTCCAGCGAGAATGCTGAGAGCTGGGATCTCTCGGCCCGCTTGTGTCCCGAGGTGAGTGTGCCATCAGGAAAGAGGAAGACAGACTGGAATCCACACGCTGGATACTTGCAGCGCAAACGTGACTTCAACTTGCATTGTCTAAACCCAGGCAAATGAATGCACGCTCTGCTGCTGTCCTCAGACCCAGTGGATGGTCTACGCAGTAGACGGGAGTCAGGACGGTGGCGGCTTGGGTTGCCCAGAAATCAGCATGCTCTCTTGCCCTCTATCTTGGTAACAGACCTAGCTATGCTGCAAAGGGCTCTGCGGAGCAAGAACATGGGTTGGCGGCATGAATATGCATTGGCAGCAAGAATATGGGTAGATAGCAAGAATATGCATTGGCAGCAAGAATATGCATTGACAGCATTACTATGAACTGACAGCATTACTATGAACTGACAGCAAGAATATGAACGGACAGCAAGAATATGAACGGACAGCAAGAATATGAACGGACAGCTGTACCGATAGGAGGTGAACACGGCCCAGAGCCCGATGGAAGTGCAAGGGAGAAGCACCAACCACTGCCCCAGACTCGTCCCTCTGCCAGTGTTAGCGGGAAGTCCAGAGCAGGGTTGGGGGGAGGAGGGTTCCCTGCTGCTGGGGACTCCTCGCGACGAGGAGACGCTTGGAGAAGAACATGACCCACCCACGAGGCGGCAGAGCCCGTGTGTGGCAGCTTTGGTTATGGATCTCAAGAATACAATCCAAACACTGAGGAACTTCATACTAGTCCCTGGTGCACGGAATCGTTTACGCTGTACCATGAGGGCGTGAGGATAGGACTCAGTGGGGGAGGGGCCACCTCTTCCCCCCCCTCCCCCCTCCCCCCCAGGTCCTGGGTCTGCTCCCCCATGCAGCAAAAGTGAATGGGCCGACAAACAAACACATGTAAATACTCGTAAAAGTGCATTCAACAAACAAAAAGAAATACGAAAAGCCATTTTCTACTAATATTTTGGGTGCGTTTTATGTTTCTTTCCCTAATGTTGGCTACCGGGGAGGAAAGAGGTGACCTTTTAAATAGCAACCATCAGGGTTGGGCTACATCAGCAATGACTGCAGGGCTAGAACTAAGGGCGTCTGTGAAATATTGACTTCATATCTATATTGCTTTAAATCAGGCTGTCACTGGAACAGTGTTCTGCTGAAAGGCCGTCCTGTGAGAAATTGGATGTTTGTGTGGTGAAGGTTACAATCAAATTATACTTTATGATTTATCCGTTTGTCACCATCACTCAACGGCCTTTCATTACACACTACCAGCTTGCACGGTGCTGCCGTACCGTGAAGGTGCACCACCTCGTGCATTTATTTGGACCATGAAACAATCCACCTATTCCCACGTCCTCTCACCGGAGTGCTTCCCTCCAGAGAGAGGACTTCTAGACTAAAATACAATAGAAATCAATGGGTGCTGGCAGCATGCCTGCAATCCCAGCTACTTGGGAGGCCAAAATTGGGAGGATCATGGTCCAAAAGCAGGTGGCGCAGAAAATTCTGCCAGATTCCATCTCTATGGAAGCTGGACAGGGTGGCATGAGTCTATTATCCTGTTATCCTAGCAACTACGAGAAGCCTGAAGTGGGCAGATTGTGGCTCAGAGCAAAAAACAGAGCTGATACTGGGCTTTAAGAGTAGAGACTAAGCCCAGGCAGGTCCTGAGTTCAAATCCTAGCTCTGCCATAAAACAGGATGACACACGAGAACTCCTATTTGTACATGAAGCCATGTTTTCTCAACAAAAGCTTCCTTTCCATGCAATCAGCGTGTCAATATAGAACATAAAAATTTCCTTCCATTAAAATTTCTGACTTTAACTCTTGGTTATTTCTAAATCAATAGTACACTTTGTGCTCCGTCCAGGGTGGTAATTATTATTTATAATCTTGCCAGAGTCTTTTCCTAACATTTCATGAGCCGAATGAATCTGTCAAACCACATTGGCCCCGTAACCGCTTCTGTGAAAGAAAAAAAGAAATCTGAAACATGCACTGGAAGGAGCTCAAGATTATTTATTTGTTAAGTCATTTCTACTTCAAATTTTTGCATGTGTAATAAATTATAGCACAACTGGAAATATGCCACATTGTTTCTAGCTCCTTAAAAGGTAGCCCCCTTTCTTCACTTTGGATTGATTCATCTGAATTTCCTATGTTCCTTAACTTTTATTCTAGAACATGGGAGTCCACACCTGAAGACTCGATTTTTAAAAGTTAGTCTTCCCAGTTAACACACACTGGGTCAGATACTGGTATTGTGTGAACAAATTGCCAAGGTCAGGCAAGTGGCTGGTCAGCCAGGCTCTGACCCCTTATCAGAGAAAATCAGGAAGGCACAGTATGGTTTTAAGGTTATGTAAGAGGAGGCAGAATGCACAAATAGCAAGCAGGCCAAATAAGGGAAGAGGTCAGCGGTAGAAAGCACCTTGCTCCATGAAAACAGGAGGCATTTGCTCAAATGTCAGCCTTGATCATTTTCCTCCCTTTTCATTCAAGAGCTGCAAGAATCTTGGGACTGATGGATCCTAGGAAAGAAGTTCAATGGGCTGGCTGAACGACTTTATGGCTCCGTTACCCAAAACCACATGAGCAATTCAATTCAATTAGATGACACTGAACTGTCAGTTTGTATTGAATGTCTTAAAAACCCTCCATGCCTCTGTCTCTCTCTGCTTCTCTGCATACATATACCATCACCACACACACACACACACACACACACACACACACACACAAGTACACACGTGTACTTACATTCTGCTAGCATTTTTACTACCTAAAAGATTGCCCAGATTTTATTGTGAACATTTTATTCCAAATGACTTATTAGGAAAGTTCCATTGCCTTAAACTAGATACACATTTGTTCTTAGACATATATATATATATACACATATATATATTTCTTTATTTATCAAACTGAATTACAGAGAGGTTACAGTTCCATACATTAGGCATTGGATACATTTCTTGTACTGTTTGTTACCTCGACCCTCATTCCCCCCTCCCCCCTCCCTCTTTCCCTTCCCCCTCCCCCCATGAGTTGTTCAGTTGTTCAGTTCATTTTCACCAAACTGTTTGTAAGTACTGCTTTTGTAGTTGTTTGTCTTTTTTTAAAATGAGGTTTATTTATATATTGGCCAGTCTTGGGGCTTGGGTTCAGGGCCTGAGCACTGTCCCTGGCTTCTCTTTGCTCAAGGCTAGCACTCTGCCACTTGAGCCACAGTGCCACTTCTGGCCGTTTTCTGTGTATGTGGTGCTGGGGAATCGAACCCAGGGCTTCATGTATATGAGGCAAGCACTCTTGCCACTAGGCTATATTCCCAGCCCAGTTGTTTGTCTTTTTTTACCCTGTGTCTCTCGATTGTGGTGTTCTGTTCTTAGACTTTCTTAAAATGGTTATGCATGTTAGAAGGGAAGTTGGATGACACTTTATTTATTTTAAGTTGTCTTTTGTTTTTCCCAAGAGTGACAAAAGGAAGAATGCTTTTTTAGATTAATTTATGTTTAAATAGTGGCTTCTACAAGCAAGATTTTTTTCTCACATGTTCAAATAACTCCCTTTGTAAAGTAGATAATTTAACTTTGACTGCTCCCCCTAGCAGTCATCTGCTCTATAGGGTATCTCGTTGATAAATGTTCTCTGATAGAACTGAAAGACTTGACTATATGAATAAACTCTGAAGTATGGGCAAACGACTAGAATAAAAGTTGTTTTCTGGCCCCTTCAAAAGTAACAAGAGAAATGAACATACTTCCAAGATATAATAATGGTGGGACAGGCAGAGGGCAAACATTGCTAAGCGCAAAAGAATAGGAATAGGAAACTCACAAGGAAAGATGGACAAAACCAAAACCAAAACCCAGCAGAGGGCTGGGGATATAGTCTAGTGGCAAGAGTGCCTGCCTCATATACACGAGGCCCTAGGTTCGATTCCCCAGCACCACATATACAGAAAACGGCCAGAAGAGGCGCTGTGGCTCAAGTGGCAGAGTGCTAGCCTTGAGCGGGAAGAAGCCAGGGACAGTGCTCAGGCCCTGAGTCCAAGGCCCAGGACTGGCCAAAAAAAAACCCAGCAGAGAAAACATTCCTAAATATGTCCCAATATCCAGAGCGTGCAATGGCATAGATAGATAGATGATAGATAGATAAATAGATGATAGAAAGATAGATAGATGATAGATAGATAGACAGACAGATAGATAGATAGGCAGGGTACTAAGGGCTGGAACACACGCGGTCTGAGACTTGGGCTGATTTTCCCTGCGCTTCGCCTCTGCCTTCGCAGGTGTTGCTCTCTGCTGGCCTGGGTGCCTCCCTGAGATCTCTCTACAGCCTGGGCTTCACTCTGTGACTTCACATGCGCACGTTGCATTGCCCAGGCGGCCTGCTGGGTCTCTGCTCCTGCCACCTGCTGCCTGGGTTCCAGGCCTCTCTCGGTGGAAGGCTGCCCATCACCTTGTAACTTGCATTCGGTCTGCATAACCAGCATCGGGTGGACAAGGCTGACTCGCTGCAAAGTTCTGGATGACCAGGGAACTCCTGGATTCCCCCCCCCCCGCCCTCCCCCCAATTCTCCTGGAATGTCCTTGAAGCAAATTTGTACTCCTACGTCTCTGAGCCTGCAATCCTCGAGGTGGGAGGTAAACTGTCCACATCCACGCCGAAGCAGCCCACGTTTCAGGGGCAAAGAGAATCGCTGCTCAATGCGTCTCTTCGTTAGCAAAGGTCCAGAGCAGAGGTTGCTGCCTTTTAAGTTGCCTTACAGCTCGACTCAAAGGCCATTTCCAGGGTGATGCATTAGCAAGGTGACCTGCTTTTGCCTCAGTAGATTATAGGTGGGGCAAGATTCTACATTTTTAATATGTTTTCCAAGTGATTTTGATACAAGCCCGTCCCCGAGCCCCACCTTGAGAATTATGAGATGCAGGTCCTGGTCTTGCTCGGCAGCATAGAGCAGTAGAATTAAGCATGAAACTGGGCATCGAAAGTACTAGCATTTCTGAGACTGTTTATTGACCCTAAGAAATGGGCCTGTCTTCCTTTCCATTTGGTTACTGTCAGGCTCAAAGGACCCATGGTTATGATATTCATAGATGACTGCTTACATTACAAAGTCACAAGGGTAAAAGCCAGCTGGATGCACGAGACAGAGTTTCGAATATTAACATAAAACTAACTTAACTGCAGTTCCCTCCAGGCGGGAGGGGATGGTGAAATCCCATGTTTGCAGGAAGAAAAACAAAAATGATTCTCTGTTTTGATGTGAATTTAGCTTCCTTTCTCAAGCCCCTACTTCTTCTCAGGGGCCAAGGGTTAAAAAAATCATGACATTTCCAGGTATTCTTCGCCTGGGTTTCAGTTTAAAACTCGACTTCCTTTTGGGTAAATATTCAATCGAATGCGAGCATGGTTGTTTCCATTATTACCCACGATGCCTGACTTCCTTTCTGTCTTCAGCCTCTCCCCCCCCCCCTGCCCATGGTTCCCCCTCCTCCTCTTTGCACAGACCCCTTCGTTCCTTTCTGTGGTGCCTGTGGGTAGAAAATGAGACGTCAGCTCTGCCCATGGCTCTCCCTCAAGGAACTGCCAGGCTGCCTATCTGATGTCAGAGGTCCCTGCGTAGGCCCGCGCCCTTGTCTTTGATTGGTCTCTGGGGCCAGTGGGGTCTGGCTGGCTCTGTCAGGCTGGACAGTCCCCAAAGAGAGCCTCAGGATAGGAAGCAGGCTCTGTCTGTGGAGTCCTGGCCACGTTCTACTGTGGGAAAGCAAATGTACATGGCTTGAAACCCACTCCAGAGCTGTTCCACGGTGACTCTTGACTCTGCCCTACGTGACCGCTAGGAAGGTGCCCTGCTCCTCTAGGTTCTTTCTTGGGCTGTCTCAGGTCCATCGCAACATGACGCCTCCCTTCCAGGTCAAATTCTGCTCGGGGGGGGGGGGGGGGCGGGGCTGGCCTCACTTCCCACAATTAATTTTCTGCCTCCCCAAACCGGGCTATCTATATTTCAGAATGAGCGCCCTTATCTTCACTCTAGTGTTCATCATAACAACACTGGGGTCTCCTCCATCCAGAATGGTTGCCATAGTGTTCCGTCAATGACCTGAACAACCTCACTGTGTAAGAAGACGCACGTTGGGAACACTCTAGAAGAGACACGCTGGGAACATTCCCAACAGAAGAGGCCCATCAAATTTCATTCACCGACTTTCTTCCCCCACCCCTTGCTTCTCTTCTCTCCTTCCCTGCCTAGATTGCTTTCTCTTTCTTGCTGTCATGAAATAAATCTAAATAATTTCAATTCATTTACATTTTGCTGGAACCAGCGGCTTCTGATTGGTATCTTCTGTTAAGTCATCTGTGGATTTTGTCCTTTAAACTCCATGTCTTCAAACCGCAATGCTTACTGTCCAAGAACCTATGCACGTCTAGCTTGGTCCAGAGATAAGCATGCTTCTATCTGTAAAAAAAAAAATGTCAACAACAAATACAACAAACAAATACAACCTTCTCTGAAAAAAAAATTCTTGTAATGTCATTTACTGCTGTGATCATCCTTGCACAAAAACGAACTCATAATCTGTGTATTTCTTGCCTTTGTGTTGCTGCTAGGAATACCCCAAACACCTGTTCCATATGGTATTTCTACAAAATCTCTTCCCAGAGTCCTCAGTCTGGCACAGTAACCTCCTATTGGAAGCCTGTCTGACTATTCTGAGCAAATCTTTATTATTGCAATTAGCACACTGGGGTATCATTTCCTGCCCCCAATTAGCCATGAAATTGTGATTGTCATGTTTTGGGTTGTGTTTATTGTTAGACCAAGCAAGGAAACACCGAATCAAAGAAGATTTATCATATACTACTTAAACCCTGTGAAGTACTTCAGCCAAGCAAAGTTAGCAACTAGATACCCTGCACTGACAGGCATTACTTTTCAGGTAGGGTCTTGTGCTTTTCCCACTTAGACTGTGACCCTCCTGTGTCTATCTTCTACATATCTGGGATTACAGCCATTCGCTACTGCACCTAGAAGACTGTTATTGGGGTGTTTTTTTTTAAAGATTTCTTCAGAGTTGATGTGCATCAGACAACAAACAAACTTGGGTTCATATTGGTTGATTTTTACATTTCAACCTTGCCAATGCGCCTCAGTTTTTGAATACCAAAATCTGAAGCCAACCATACAAGCCATTGTAAACCTCTAGCCATTGACGCCCAGTTGTGTGAATGGCTTTAGGAATTCTTCACATGAAATCCAGGCAGATTTCTTCAAGTGGTGAGCACTTAAAATGCTTTCTCCGCTAGAAGCTTCCTTTCTGGACTCAACACCAGGGGCCAGCCTATGTATCTCATCGAAGACATACATACATACATATCTATTTATATGTGTATTGCATTTAAATGTAAATATTCAGAATAGTAAATAATTCATATATGTAATTTTTTTCATTTCCTTTAATATTCTGTAAAGTAGGCAGAACACTGGCACAACCCTCCCAATGAAACATATCAAGTATCTCATATTGAGGAAATATCAGACAAACTCAAAGGGAATGGCAATATAAACTGCCCCACTGCATGAGAGAAACACACATCTTCAAGGGCAATGTAGCGTGGATTCCCCACTCACCGCAGAGGCGGGGAAACAAGATATTATAAAATAGTGACAGTGGGGAACTTCAGAACTATTTTTGCCCCTTTTCTGTCTGTTTGTAACAAAGCCTTTTGTTTTGCAGTCTTGAGTACAGTAAGCTGTACACAAAATTCCCCATTTCTGTGTGGAGTGAGGAAAGTGCACAGAGCTACACGGTTCTGTTTGATACAAAGCTCAGGGTGATCACAGCTGAGCTGTGGCAGTAGAACTCAGAACAGCATTTCCCTGCAGTGGTGGTGATTGACAGGAAAGGGCTACCAGAGGACTGAAGGAGGAAACCACAACAGAGACAGGGCCCTTGCAGGTTTTATTTGACAGCAGAGCAGGGAGAATGGAGAAAGGGACTCCCTGGCTCGGCCTTAACCAGCCACACCGCTTTGTAATTGTTGATTTTGTGGAGTAGCTCTCTTGCAGAAGACATTAGAGCATGTAAGACCTACATTAATGTTTTACGATGTTTCAATTCTTGCTCACTTGTATTAATTTGCCATGTCGTTAGAATCTGGATGTCTAGAGAAGCTGTTATTTTATTCATCCAAGTAAACATTTCTACTCTAGAGGAGGCTCCACTAGGTATGGAATGACTACTAATACATACTACTAATTCTTGATTTCTGATTATATACAAGGGGCACAGCATCGCAGATATTTACCTGTCTTATCTTACTTAATGAGAAACATGCTCTTACTCTACAGGTCACAGAATAGTCATCTCAGACAAATGCCAGGGTCTTATAGACCTCAACTCTACGTCCATTGCTAAACCAACAGCAGACATTCATAGACCTACTGGATTTACCATGGGTTAGAATTGATCAAAACTCCATTTGCCACCCAGCCTCAAAAAGCAGAGCTAAGACAGCTAAGTATATCGTGTGTCCCGGGGTAGGGTCTACTAAGACCTGAATACAGCACTCCTTAAACTTTTTAATAAAGGAATTGTGCCCTACAAAAAAACGGTCTCTGTCTCATCTAGAGAAGAGGTGAAAACCGTTAACTAAGTATGTTTGCGACAGTTTTGTTGTTGTTGCTGTTTTCCTTGTTGGGATTTTCCCCTGCCCCTCCCTGCCCTTTTAATCATTGGCTCCGCTTGCAGTTGGTAAATGGACTGAAATCTGGAAACTTCTAAAGGGTAGCTATATTATCTTAGGGCAGAAGATGCCATTTGTAGCCACATGGTCAGGTGGAGCCTTGTCTGGGTTCACCCTGTGCGAGAGCCAACGCTGAGAGCGGTGCAGATGGATGAGGGTACTGGCCACTGGGCCCGGCTCTGTGTCCTGGTGCTGCGACTCCCGTGGCCTCTTCTCCAGCCCTGTGAGTTCTTGGACTGGTGGCTTGTCCCCCCCCCCTCGTAGCTTGGCTCTGCTTCCTTCATAGAAGTTGCACCTGGGCTCCGTGGCAGGTGCCGTGGGGAATGGCTGCGTGCACTCTGCAAAGGTCGGGAGCACCGTCGAGTTGCTGGTTCCTGATGGCTCATCTGTCACCTCTGCCTGGCCCCACGCTGAGGTCCCGCTTCTCTTCACTGTATTCCGTGTTGGCTGTCCACCCCGACCCTCTTCCACTTCCGTCCGCAGAGCAATCAAGTGATGCTTGGAGAAAGTATCTTCATTGTGTAGGCACAAATTTAAAAAAAAATTATTCTCCTCCTAAGCATTAATTGAAGATCTTTTCTATTTAATCTCTCCGTACCAAATAGGGGAGAGATAATTGACAGTATGAACCTTGTGAATTTTAAGATAAGTGTGGCATTGTGTACTAATACAAGGGAAAGCATTGGCAATGATATCATCTCGGGGTAATAGGAATGACAGGTTTAAGCTTCAGTGTGCCAATATATAATAGGTAGTTGTGAGTCCTTTGAAAACATTATGTTGGTCAGTCTTCACATCTGTCTTTGAATACCAACTTGCATATTCCAATAACCTAGATAAAGAAAGAAGCCCAAAGTAGTTCATGAGTTTGTCCAGCACTATCGAAGCAAAAGCAAGCAATAGGAACAAAATGCCCTGCTTTTGCTCTTTGCATCTAAACTATGAAGAGTATCACAAGCAATGTCACCAGATATTAAAGGAGTGAGAGAGAGCGTGAAACTATGCAAACAGGTGGGAGTTAGAGCTACAAGAACCTCTACTGGGGAAAAAGTCACCCCCAAATGTGAAGCCACCTCCTATGAAGTTACTTTTGCTTTGGGAGGATATGCAAACACACACTGGAGAAACCAAAGATGCCCCATTGCTCCACTGTGGTCATGGAAACAGATCAAGGTCAAGTGAAGGGCACATGGGTTCTTTTCGTGGTAGTGAAGTTCACTGGCTGAGAATATGATGAAATGCTTTGTGAGTCTTGGTGGTTGAGTCAACAAACTAGAAAAAAAATGCTGTTTCAAAGCCTCTGCTTTCTAACACTTCCCCTACTTCAGGTTACTGCCCTTCTTTTGTTGTGACTGGACAAATATTTGGCTGTCACTTCAAGTCATAGCCTTAAGAATACTTGCATAAACAGTGAAGAATTTTCACTAAATCTTTCTAAGGGTACTGGTAGATGTTCATCTAAACAATGTTTGTCTTAAAGGATGCTTAATACATAATTCGTGAGTCATGGTTCATAAATAATTCTTGAATAAATGAACCATTGTATTCAATGTGAAAATTCACTGTAGACTGGGTTTTTAAAGTATTAGAATTCTTCTAGATTTTAGAAGCAAAACGAATTAGGGAATGAAAAAGATAAATTATAGGATATTGTAAATTTCATGTTCTATAGGGACAAATAAGCAACCAAGGCAACACTTAATTCAGAAAAAGTATTTCTCTTTTTGTACCTTCAGTGGGTTTTCTATGGGAAAAAAAGACATTCTGTTGCTATCAGTAATGAACGCCAGTCAAAGAAAGACTGCATGATTGACAACATAGGAATAAAGCTAATGAATTGTTCATCAAAAAACACTGAGATTTATAGTCTATTGTACAGCCATATACAATTAAGGAAATTATAAGACCCAAAGGCATCTTCCTAACCTGTGAATCTACTTCTGCTTCCAAGTGAAACTCAAAGCAAAGATGAAATAAAAATGAAAAAAAAGTTGTGATAATCCTATAAATTTTACCCTCTAGTAAGAAGTTTGATATCTCCAGGGCATTCTCTAATGACAACCCTGTAGGTATTTCTAAAGAGAAATGCTCTCTCTCAGAATCTATGCTCTTAGTGAGTGGTTTTATGAATTATTTCAGACGATGTCAATAGAGAAAATATCCAGTGACAATAATTTTGCTTGGGCTATCATCAGCAAGAATTCAGCTCTCAAAAATAGTCATTGGAATGGGAAAAACTGAACTGCTGAGAAAATGTGGTATTATTTTCTTGGTAATCTTGAAAACACTAGGATTCATTCAGTCACTAAAGACTAGTCTTAGATTGGCAAGGCTCCTTTGAAACTTTTACCCTGAGTTAAGATGAGGTTTGGAAAACACAACACATTTGCATTCCCAAAGTATGGTGAAAAAGTGATTCAATTGTTGCCTTTGCTCTTCCTGGTTTGAATGGTATTTGTATCAGTGAGAACGTTGACTTGCTTTTTCTGTCTTTAAACCCACCAGAAACAATAACTCTTTAATTATACAAGAAAATTGAATTAAAAGATACCCTTCCTTGGCCAATAATTAGTTGACAGTCTGCTGTCACTCATCACTTTACTGATAAATCCGTCAGTGCCAGTCACAGGTCTGTGGCATGCACTTGGAACTAGCCTCAATTTTCATCCAGATAGCAAGGAGAGAGAGAGGGAGGGAGAGAGAAGGGGAGGAAGAGAGAGAGAGAGGGAGGGAGGGAGGAAGGAAAAAAGTTAGCTGTAGGCATAGCTTAACAGCAGGCCACCTGCCTAGCAAATCATGAGCTCTGAATTCAAGATCTAGTAAAATATTAATACTTAAAATTAAAAAAACAACAACAGCTGAGTGCTGGTAGCTCACAGTTGTAATTCTAGCTACTCAGGGGGCTGAGAGCTGAGGATCACAGTTCAAAGCCAGCCCAGGGAGGAAAGTCCATGAGACTCTTATCTCTAATTAACCACTTAAAACCTGGAGGTAGAGCTGTGGCTCAAGTAGTAGAGCACTAGCCTTGAGCTGAAGAGCTCAGGGACAGTGCCTAGGCCCAGAGTTCAAACCCCACAACTGACCCGAAAAAAAATAAATAAAATTTAAAAACTATAATGCATTTTAGCATAGCAGTTAAAATATATTCTATTATCCCGAATGCAGACAGGAATTAGGTTAATACCTAAATGAGAAGGGATTTTTATAACTTTAGTCATTTTCTGTAAATTAATAAATATACTCAGTGTTGTGCTTATTGTAGGTAGAACTCAATTATTCATAACTGTAATGAACACTGAATAATTCAGGTTTTGTTTCTGTGGACATTGTTATCAAGGAGCAGATCTCTATTATAACTAGGGAAAAATACAATTTAAACTAGTCCAAAGCTGCTTACATTTTAATAGAATGCTTGATTACATGTCTTTATTTCGATTCACTTAAGATTAAATATCAAGAATTCGTGACGGCCACCATGAATTCAAGGCTCACATTAGACTTCCACTCAGGTTTACATATCTTTCTCAGTTTGTCATTTGAGCTTAAGCTGTTACAAATTGGAAGAGAGAAAAACAACAGAAAAGTTGGCCAATGTAAGCTTCATTTTAAAAATTATTTCCAATGGTCTCTGTTTAAAGAGGGCAAAAGAAAACAAGCAGAGAAAGTAAAAATAGCTACACAAATTATTTTGGAAAAATGAAATTATTGATGCAAGGCTTCAATGAAGAAAAAAAAGCTGTAACAAGTAAGAAATTCCAACAGGAATCATATACTTCAAGCCTTGTAGAGTCTACTGGTTAATTTTGAAAAGGTTGCTTTGATGGAGAAAAAAAAAAGGGAGGGAGGACAGAAAAACATCCAATGGTTAAAATCCAGATGACTGAGAAGAAAACAGCCCATTTACATAATCCTGACAAGGTTGTATGCTAAATAGAATTTCCATTACTTCTAGTTTATGGTGAATACTATCAATTTAGTTGAATAATTTCATGTATGGGTCACTGAAAATTCATTTATGCCCCTTTCCCAAAAATCTGTCGTCACAATATATTACCAAAACCTATAGGAAATTAAACTTTCCTTCCAATTACAATTTTTAAAGATTAGACATTACTTCTGCACAGTAGCTGACATAGATTCTCTTATCCTGAATGCACACAGAAATGAGAGAATACCGAAATGAGAAGGGAGTTTTATTACTTTAATCATTGTCTTACATTCTATAAGTTAATGAACATAGACCATGTGGTGATTTTTGTAGGAAGAACTCACAAATTTTGTCATTACTGCTCAAACGAAGGCTAAAGACAGGTTGCATTCAGTAATTCTATGACGGCCATGAAATATTTTCCCGCAGGTTCCTCAAAAAGTAGTCTTTTCATACCCCAAAAGGAACAGACAATAATGCCAAGAAACATATCTTAATTACTATATCCAAAAGGAAGCTCTACAAAGGAATCTACTTTCACTGTATTACTACAAAAGGAAAAAGGAAAAAAAAATCTTCAGAGGGTTTTAATAGGTTAAAATGTGGTCCCTATGGTGTCAGCACCGGGAGTCCTAAGGCCCTTCAAGATACGAGCCTGAGGGGAAGTCTTTAGGTCATTGGAGGTATGTCCTTGAAAGGGTGGTGAGGCCCCGCCCCTTCCTGTCTCACTCCTTGCTTCCTGGCCTCTGTAGAGGAGTTTCTGCTCAGCCACCGTGCTGTGGATAAAGATGTGTACTCTCGCCAAAGGCCCAAAGCAATGGCTGCCTGGACTCCCCACAACCACAGCCCAAACGAATCTTTCTTCTGGATGTTACGCCAGGTATTGTGTTACAGTCACGGGATGCTGTCTATTGTGGTAGGAGTGTCAGCAAGAGCGTCGTTCACCTTTGTCATCTGATTTTTGCCGAAGTCGAGAAGGTGACACAGCATTCTTGCTACTTATGCAACTATTCTATCGATTAAGAATCCGTCCACGCTCAAGTCAGATTCCATATACAAAGTCCTGACCTTTACTATTGCGCATAAGCCAATATAAAGAAAATTGTAGACGTAATTAAATGTGTTATGGCTACCTCAATAGCCTTTGACTATTCACATAGGACTAATCATAAGTGCAGTTGCTAACTCAGGCACAGCTGACACTGCAAAACAGAGGGGAGGAGTTGAAAAACAAATGACCCTTTTCTTCTGTTTAGCAGACAGCATGATGGTAATTCACACAGGTAATACATTAAAATCTCAGATTTCTCCCACATAGACATAAGGAAGTTCTAAGGTTCAAGAGTATGCAAAGAACAGTAACTCCTGCTCCAGTTACAAGCCCAAGACTCAAAGATGCATTGCAGCATTATTATTACCCAGAAGTCACTGGCCACTCACTAAAGTTACTACATCCTACATTTAGAACAAAAATGCAGGAAGAGAGATCGTGGAGCGAGTGGCCGAAAGACCAAAGAGCCAGAGGGAACCTTGACGTGGAGGCTAAAACAAAGTATGTTTCGGAGGAGATGCTGTGATCTAAACTGGGAGAAGAAAAAGTTGCCCCCAAGATGAATGACCTCAAGGAATGGCTCTTTCTTTTCTCCTGGTTCTCAGTGTTGGGCCTCGGTGCTGGGCTCCCGCTCACTCTTGCTGGCTTGTTGCTTCCCTTGTGTTTTGTTTTCGAATGTGGAAGAGCTACAAGGAAGCCCGAGCATGTCCCGGTTCTACATTTGCTGACACCCCATTGGTCCAGCCCACAGAGAAGGAAGCAGAGAACCCCACCAGTGCCAGAGTGGAGAGCCATGAGTCAGCTACTGCCATATTGCAACCGGCTGCCCCGAGGACACAGAACGCACTGTCCTGGGCTGCCGGAGGGGCCACGGGGCTTTGGAAGAAGAAAGTCCGCAAAGCGCACCTTGTCGTTGTAGAAGTAAGAATGGGGTGAACATGGATTTAAAAAGGAAAAACGAAAGTCAGAGAGAAGAGAAAGCGGAAGAATTGGAAGGTACTCACTCCCCTGAGTTAAGAATATGTTTTTCCAATAAAAGCCATATACAACAGACCAACTGCTAATATCATATTAAATGGAGAGAAACTTAAATCATTCCTCCTAAACTCAGGAACAAGACAAGGATGCCCACTCTCCCCACTTCTGTTCAACATAGTGCTGGAATCCCTAGCCATAGCAATAAGGCAAGAGGAGGACATCAAAGGGATCCACATGGGCAAGGAAGAAATCAAGTTATCCCTATTCGCAGACGACATGATCTTATATCTGATGGACCCAAAAAACTCAGTACCCAAACTCCTACACCTAATAAACCAATTTGGCAAAGTAGCAGGATACAAAATCAACCCACAAAAGTCAGCAGCTTTTCTGTACACCAGCAATAGACAAACAGAAAAGGAAATTATGGAAACAATTCCATTTACAGTAGCCAAAAAAAGAATAAAGTACCTAGGGATTAACCTAACCAAGGACGTGACGGATCTATTTAATGAAAACTACAAAAATCTAATAAGGGAAATCAAAGAAGACACAAGGAGATGGAAAGACCTCCCATGCTCATGGGTAGGCAGAATCAATATAGTGAAAACGGCCATATTGCCCAAATTGTTATACAAATTCAATGCAATACCTATCAAAATCCCAGCCACATTCTTCACTGAAATAGAGAAACCAATCCATAAATTCATATGGAACAGCAAAAAACCTAGAATAGCCAAAGCAATTCTAGGCAAAAAAAGCAGTGCAGGAGGTATCACAATACCAGACTTCAAGTTCTACTACAAGGCCATCATAACAAAAACAGCATGGTATTGGTATAAAAACAGATCGGAAGACCAATGGATTAGAACTGAAGACCCAGAAATAAAACCGCACTCTTACAGCCAACTGATATTCAACAAAGGAGCTAAAGACATACAATGGAATAAACATAGCCTCTTCAACTACTGGTGCTGGGAGAACTGGGCAGCCATATGCAGAAAACTCAAAGTAGACCCAAGCCTATCACCATGCACCAAGATCAACTCAAAATGGATCAAGGACCTCAACATCAGACCTGAATCCTTGAAACTACTGAAGGACAGAGTAGGAAAGACACCAGAACTTATAGGCACAGGAAGGAACTTCCTGAATATAGTCCCAGGGGCACAACAAATAGGGGAAAGACTCAACAAATGGGACTACTACAAATTAAAAAGTTTCTGCACAGCTAAGGACATAGCCACCAAAATAGAAAGACAGCCAACGATATGGGAAAGGATATTTACCAGCACAGCAACAGACAAAGGCCTGATATCGGTCATCTACAGAGAACTCAAAAAACTAAGCCCCTCCAAGCCCAATAAACCTATTAGGAAATGGGCAAAAGAGCTAAAGAGAGACTTCACAAGAGAAGATATAAAAATGGCAAAGAAACATATGAGGAAATGCTCAACATCCCTGCTAGTAAAGGAAATGCAAATAAAAACAACCCTGAGATACCACCTCACCCCAGTTAGAATGGCCTATACTCTGAACTCAGGAAACAACAAATGCTGGAGGGGCTGTGGGGAAAGAGGAACCCTTCTCCATTGTTGGTGGGAGTGCAAATTAGTACAACCACTTTGGAGAACAGTATGGAGGTTTCTCAAAAAGCTCAATATAGACCTACCCTATGACCCAGCCATACCACTCCTAGGCATCTATCCTAAACAGCAAAATCCAAGATATCAAAAAGGCATTTGTACTTCCATGTTTATCGCGGCACAATTCACAATAGCTAAAATATGGAAACAACCCAGATGCCCCTCCACAGACGAATGGATCCAAAAAATATGGTACTTATACACAATGGAATACTACATAGCGATTAGGAATGGTGAAATACTGTTATTCGCAGGGAAATGGTCAGAACTCAAACAAATAATGTTGAGTGAGACAAGCCTAGAACACAGAAAACAAAGGGGCATGATCTCCCTGATATATGACTGTTAACAAAGGGAGACGGAGAGACAGTAGAGACCAAGTCTGTGAACACTGTATATGTTCTTGATACATTGTATATTGCATATATGTCAACCTGACCTAGACAAGGGATAGAAAAACAGGTCGTAAGATATCACAAGAAATGCTGGGCTGGGGATATAGCCTAGTGGCAAGAGTGCCTGCCTCGGATACACGAGGCCCTAGGTTCGATTCCCCAGCACCACATATACAGAAAACGGCCAGAAGCGGCGCTGTGGCTCAGGTGGCAGAGTGCTAGCCTTGAGCGGGAAGAAGCCAGGGACAGTGCTCAGGCCCTGAGTCCAAGGCCCACGACTGGCCAAAAAAAAAAAGAAATGTACACACTGCCCTACTATGTAACTGCACCCTCTTTGCACAACACATTGTAAAAAAATTTATGTCCAATTAATAAATAAATTAATTAATTTAAAAAGAACCTACGCTAGAAGCATGGCTCAAGTGGTAGAGCACCAGCCCAGCAAGCACAAGGCCTTAAGTTCACACCTCATTACCATAAAAAAGGAAAGGTTAAAACTGCCAGATGAGGGGCTGGGGATATGGCCTAGTGGCAAGAGTGCTTGCCTCGTATACATGAGGCCCTAGGTTCAATTCCCCAGCACCACATATATAGAAAATGGCCAGAAGTGGCTCTGTGGCTCAAGTGGCAGAGTGCTAGCCTTGAGCAAGAAGAAGCCTGGGACAGTGCTCAGGCCCTGAGTCCAAGCCCCAGGACTGGCCAAAAAAAAAAAAAAAAAAAAAAACTGCCAGATGAAACAATAACCCCTGTCCATCACCTTTATTGTAACAAAAAATTAAAAATAAAACATTGCATTTGCTTAAAAAAAGAAAAAAAAGAATATGTTTTTCTTGTTTGTAATGTTGCAGAGGAAGAGAGCCACGCCGGAAAAGGCAGCACCCACCAGGGAAGGCTTGTCAGGGTGAGTTTGTTCTTAGGGTGTATTTAGGTGGAAAGGATTTCAGCCCTCTGCTTGTCAGGGAAGAGTCTGATGTAAACGTTCTGAGATCTAAACACAGCAGGTGGAAGGAAGCGAAAGGGAGCTGCCGTCTCCTTGATTCCAGGAGGAGCGAGGTGTGAAGAACTGGAGGCTTCATACTTTCCACGTTAATGATTAGACATGGTAATCATGGGGGAAGGTGTTTATTTGCACTGGGATAGAGCCAGCCCTCAAATACACTTCCTTGGAAATCTGCCTCCCTTTATCTCTTCGTAGCAGTGGAGTTCAGAAGCTCTGGGAGAATTACCTGATTTGCCACCTGCCATAATTGGATTACAAAGAACAATGGCACCATTGGGTCCTTGGAGTTCAGAGCAAGATCCCTAAGTGACTTTCAACTACTGTGGTCTCTTCCTGATGGAGGGGAAGAGCGAATATGTCTCATAGTCCTGGAGTTTACTCCTTGAGAACTGAAACAAAGGCTCTCTGTCGTGTGTGTGTGTGTGTTATTTATGCAGTTGTACTTGAGTAGTCTAAAAAGTGAAGTAAGCTGTTGTTATAAATAAAATAAAATATGCCAGGCACCGATGGCTCACACCTGTCATCCTAGCTACTCAGGAGACTGAGATCTGAAGATCAAGGTTCAAAGCCAGCCCAGGCAAGAAAGTCCATGAGACTCTTATCTCCAATGAACCACAAAAAAAAAAAGCCAGAAGTAGAGCTGTGGCTCAAGTGGTAGAACACCAGCCCTGAGTGAAAAAGAGCTCAGGGACAGTGCCCAGACCCCAAGTTTAAGCCTTAGGACTGATACAGAAAATAAAATATGTTCGTTGTTTTATGCACTATCATCCAATGTGTGGATCACCCCACTTTGACTGCATTTATCAGACATTATTGACACTATGGATCACAAGTTATATAATAACTATCAGGCAGAGTCCTTGTCCCTTGATGACTTCAAATGTTAAAAATAGGATGGGGGTTGATCTCTCCTTTGACACTGTTTACATAAACTATTTCTCACACTTGTCCTGCAGTTGTTGGGATAATCATTTCTGGGAAAAATGTAAATCCTAGCCAGAGAATTTCACCAAAAAAAAAAAAAAATCAATGAAATCATATAAAGTACTCATTTGTTGCTGTTGCTGTTGTTGTTGAAATGAGAGGAAAATGAGAGCAAGAACTGTCTCCTGTCTTTATAATTTGGGGGGACATCTTCGCCACCACTTTCATCGTTTCAAAAACCACAGGTGCTAAGACCTCGTCTACAGTTGCAGAAGTAGAAAAAAAAAAAAAATCTCCCTGAAAGTGAAGCAGGAAACAAGCTAAGGCCGCGAGAACCTAGCCCACCCAGAGAACCTTTGTGACCAAGAGTCCCCGGTCGTCTGAGACGCCCCTTCACGGCTTCTGAAGCGCAGGTGGAAAAGTAGACAGCGGTGCGTGCAACGTACAGCAATAAGCACACGCATTAGGGACGGGGTCAGGTGTTCAAAACCACTCATTCCTGACCCTATTTTACCCTGTCTCAAAGGCTCTTGATTTTTTTTTTAAAAAGAAAAAAACACACCATGAATCACAAGGAGTGGATTGTGGATTGTGTCTTGGGTAGATCTTTAAGAGATGTGGAGTCCACGTTAGTGAGGGGAAGAGAGAGAGACCAAGAGTGAGAGAGAGCGAGAGAAAGAAGAGTCCTCAGCATGGACAGGAGCGTGGGGCCGCCTTCCCGCCCGCAGCCCGCGTGGCCTCGTGCCGGGTTTTGCTGAAGTTGGGGTCTCCGTGCACCCCCGCAGCAGACCTGCAGCGCTGTGCTTCTCACCAAGGGTACCGCTGCACCGCTGCAGACAGGACGGCAATTTCAGTTTGCAAAGGTCCTGGCTTTCAGCCTGGTCTTTTCCCAGTCCCCCCCCCCCCGCCCCCCACGATCCAATTACTGTTTCAAAGCAGAAAAAGAGATGGGTGCCCGCGCTGGCTGCCAGCTCCATCACCACAGGAAGTGTCTGAGGGAGGGAGGAGAGGCCCAGAGCCCGCTGGTCACCGCTGGTCACGATGGACGTGAGGACAAGCCCAAATTGGCCACATGGTCAGCATCGTCATGTGACACAGAACATCTGCCCTTCGGTGGGGGAAGGGCAGAAGTAGAAAATGAAGAACGGTGTAAAACACTTTAACCTTGACCCAATGCCTCCAAGGTCAACCATCACTGGTCAGGAGACTCCATCTGGCCTGCCTCCATTCCTACCTCCATTCAGAACTCAGGCTGGGCTCCTTCATCCATTGACGGACCTTGGCTTGAGAAAACAGGATTAGGATGCAGGCTTTGATTTGAGGGAATTTAGGGCAAGGGGGGAGAATAACTATGGATGTTATGAGTATCAGAATAAAGATGCAAGGCTAGAGGCATGGTCAAGTGGTATAGCCGTTGCTATATGCATGCAAAGAATAAAGATAGATGGGTAGATAGACAGTGAATGAGAACAGTCAATTGGATAGTTAAACTCCATAGTATGGAAAAATAGATCAAGAAAAAGCAGATTACACATGCAGTTCCTATGCAGGACATGGGCAGAGAATTTGGCTTTTACTCCAAATATTTGGTGATGTACTGAAATCTCTTCAACAGAGCAGGTAGTCTCCTGTGACCTGAGATCTCAGTCTCCTGAGTAGCTAGGATTACAGGCGTGAGCCACTGGCACCCGGTTCACTTTTATATGTTACAAGAATAGAGAAAAAACGTTGTCCTGGTCAATCAGCTAAGAAACCATGTGATAATTCCACGTGGTGAATTGTATTGGAAATACTTCAGAACAAAATGATCAATGGAAAGTAAACGACCAGGCAGAGCCCATTCAAGTAGACTTGAACACTTCAATTATCTCATTTCATTTCTGGGCAACAAGAAAGGTTTGTTCTCTAAATTGGGCTGGTGGCACTGATTTGGTCTGTGGAAAAGACAAAGTGAAATCTATTCTTCTTTTTAGCCAGATGAATTCCAAATTGATGCTAGTTATACAGTTAATAAATCATACTAAAAAAATCACATATGCTTGGTGGCCTGGAGAGTCTTCTTCTATAATGCCAACTCCAGAAAGAAGTCTGAACAAATGGATAGATTCAACTTCATAACAAACACATATACACATGTTCGTGTCTACAGGTTTAAAAAAAAAGAGGAATTGCTTGCCATAGATGTAAGAATGCATACTCAAAAATACACAAGCCTATCCTAATACACATTTGTTACATACAATCCTAGGTGTAATCTTTGAGGGTTTCCAATATCACTTGCACTGCTTGAGTATTTGAGTTAATCTGTATGTCCCTGGCTGGAAGACAGGGAATGGCAAATGTGATAAATGAACACAGTAGCTTGCAAAAGTCAGAAGCAGTCAGCTAAACACACAGTGAGCAACATGGGTTAGTCTGTGGAAAGGCATGGCAATAAATGAGACGACTGTACAATAGAACAAGTCCTATGTATAGCACAACTTCAGCCTTGTATACATACTTGTGTGTAAATAAAACCACATAAAGAAGTATGTTCAACAAGAATAGACAGTGCAGGAGGTACATGGTTGATAAGACATGTGACATTAAAAAACTCACTGATGTTTGAAAGTATAGAATAAAAAAGTGATGATAAATTAATAGCTAAGCAACACAAAAGGGCAGTAAATATTTGAGAAAGGATCCGCTTTATCGACAATCAAATGCAAGTCAACATGTGTTTGTTTACTTAGTTACAGACCAATTGACTTGTCCACTGAAACAGTTGGTGGGGAAAGAAGATACACAGTAGAATTCTTGCTCCTAATGACACTAGCAAGCACAGAAACATTGCTGACCACGCCATGCTAGGGCTGAGCAAAACTCGTGCAAAAGGCTTTTTTCTTTTTATTGCAACATTGATTGTAAACATTGCAAGTTGGGGAAGCAATATCCAGCACTCAGGAATTTGGTCAAACTAACCTGATATCAAGTAAGTGGACACTGTACCGTGATTTAGAATTGGTCACTCTGGGGAATTTTCCTCTTTGCCTTCCTGTCCTTACGTCTTCCCACATCCGTATACAGTATTTTCTGTAGAAGATGTAATAAACAATGAAAACTCAGAGAAAATTAACTTGAGGGTACTTCCTAAAGTAAGCTCTTCTGAAAAGCACTATAATGTCTTTCTTTCTGCCCTGTAACAAATACCAGCATTCTAACATACTTTGTTTTATTTTCATATAAATAACCTCAAGTCCATTTATGAGCTCATAGCCCCATACATTCCCTCACTAAAATGAAGAAATGTTTGTATTTGTAAGAGTCAACATGAACACTTGGGCTAAGTAGAAAACAAATTGCATTTTTTTTCCTACGTTCAAAGGACTTCTAAAATATATCTGGAAAGTCAGGCTAAAATGCTTCTTAGACAGGAAATGGGATAAAAAGGGTTTTATTTCTTCCCATTAAGTTAATGTACTTTTACATTTTGATGAATTATAAAGTGAAATAATTGAAAATTTGATATATTTAGTATGAATTCTCAGGGTTGTGGGGGGGGGCGCTAAATTGATGGACTACTTTTCTAAAAAAGATATTCCTATAATCTAAACTTTCAATTAAATAGCCCACATTTCAATACTTTATTTCCTAGCATAGGGAAAAAGAATAATTTTTCTTCTGCAGTGAATGAAGACATTGCTTTCTTGCCTTTGGTTGAAAGGCTTTTTTTTTAGTCTGGCCACAGATATACCTGCAATTTCTCCCTGTCAATTCTCTTCTCCTGGTGCTGGATCTGTTTACTTTAAGCCAGGAATCTGGGGCTGTTTCCGTCAGCACCCATGTCCACTGTAACTCAGATGATTGAAGAGTCTCCTGGATGGAGATCTGGGCTAGCCCGGGACTCGCAGGCCTGGGGGGGGGGGGGGAAGATTCCCCACATTTTCCACTCTATGACGATGCACAGTGAAGAATTCACTTGTATTTGGTCCAGAGACAGGCGAAGGCTGAACTGAGCATGTGGCCAGGCGGTGAGAATCTCCAACCCCCACACAAAACGCAGCACCAAAATCTTTATTCCTACGTGCACAGGAGTTAGCACAGGGTCATTTAGAAAGATGATTCATTTAGAGGGTCATTTAGAGGGGTGATTCATCCTCCATTGGTGGGTGGAACCTGGTTCACGAACCCTAAAGCTTACAGAGAAAGGAAAGGGAGAATCGTGTCTTGATTCTGCTTTAGGCTGATAGCCAGGTGATTCAGAGGCCTTTGGAGCCCTGATTCAAACCCCGTTTCTCTCCACTGACAGGCTTCTGGAGTTCCATACCAAAATACGAATTCATCTTCTGCTGGTCCACCACATCAGTCTTCAAAATGAGCCTTAAACTGGGTGTCAAGACAGCGCTGCTTCTCAATCCACGCAGCCCCTAATGTTTGCTTCATTCTCCTTTGAATCTGACTGCGTGTCTATTTGTCGATAATGCTTTTCCTTGCCCCCAGTGGACTGCGAACGCTCCCCAAGCCGCCAGAGCATCCTGCGTTCCTCTGAGGCGGTTCTGTCTTCTTGCACACTGGTTCTGCTGCGTGCTGTGCTCTCCGGGGCCCCTCGGCTCCAGAACTCTGTGTGCATGCATAGGTGGTCCTTGAACCCAGCAAACATCTTCACCTCTTTCTCATTATTCTCTGCTGTTAGCATGATGCCGACGAGGAAAGAGCTGAAGGTCTCACCCTCCCCATTGCCAGTGGCTCACAGTAGTTGACTCTGTTTCCCCCCAGGAAACCACGCAACGGGAAAGGAATCCCTTGTCCCGCCGGCTAGGCTGGTGGAGTTTCCTAGTAGGAAGTTTTAGAAACGCAGAGCCCGCCCGAGCGGGATACCCAGCAGGCCTGCCCAATAGGAAGCCACATCCATCCGTGGCAGCCTCTGGGTAAGCCCTGCCGCCGGTCACCAGGTTTTAGGATGCAGGGCAGGGCACGCTTGTTGGGAGGGATGCCCTTTGTCATTCTGCTACCGGCCCCCCGCACAATCCAGCATTCAGCATGCTCACATTACATTTGGTGAACGATCACGAAACCTATTCTTTGCTACTAACGTTTCAATGCCACCAGGAAGGGGTGTTTGTGAGAGCCAGCTGGGCAAGTCCGCAGGGCTAAATCCCACTCTTTCCATTCCCGCTGTGAACATGTTTAGAAGCGTACCTTCCTTCGCCCATCCCTTTATTCATCCAGCTGAGCAACGAACATGCCGAGCCCCGAGAACAGGCGGCACACAAGCTAGAGGAGACAAGACGGCATTACGGCCGTTCCCCAGGGCGGGCCAGAATGAAAGCTAAGTGGCGTGAAGTTTTCCAGTATGGTGTGCTGGACAAGCCCTCCTGGGGGTGGATGCGGTGGACCCTCGGATGGGATAGAGAAGGCAGAGTCAGAGGGCAACACTGGAACCAAGGGTTGAACACAAAGCGCCCAGTCCTGAAAATGCCTACTGGGGGAATAGATTTGTTATGTGTAAGAAACAGAAACAGCGTCGGTGTGAAATATGATCCAACACATAGCTCAGTGGGGAAAAATAAACGAGCCTATGCCGTGGGTAGCTGGACAATCCAGAAGGAAAGCCACCAGCCAGGTGGAATTCAAACCAACCTCATCCAAATCGAAGCGAACCTTGGGTAAAACACAAAAACCACACCGGATTTAGAAGGTCTAACATCCAAAGAAGTATTGTCTCAGTGGTTTCCATATAGGTCCTACATTCAATGATAATTTTGATTTAACCAAAAGGAGAAACGTTCTACAGCTGATTCTCTCATTTTATTTTTTTCTAACTTACAGATGAGGACAGTATACTTTTTAAGGGCAGGATCAGTAAAGTGCCCTTTGTGACATGATTAAATTTTCAGTATGCTCTAAGTAGAAAGAGAAGGATTTGAAAGATCTGGGAGAGGTGTTCTCATAGAAGTCAGCCCTTGTTGATGTTGTATTGTTGATGCACAGAAAAGCACAAGGGTAAAGAAAGACAATGAGCATGGTTGCAACACTCCGAATAGTGAGGAGAATAAAAAAAGAGGCTAAAGTGTGAGAAATGATTAAGAGAGAAGTAAAAACGTATTCATAAATTCAAAGGAGCATTACTTTTATTGATATTGATTTCCTTCTCCCTGGCGTTGGGCAACTCCTCGATGAATAATATATATGCCTAATGGTCTAGTTTACAAGGAACCCACAATTCTACTTCAAAAGAGCCCTGGAGAAGATTCAATTCCAGTTTCACAAGAGTTATTACTTGACAAAGTACTCATAAAACTGTCTTCTGATCATTTGTCAGTGTTGAGAATTCGGTTTCAGCCAACGGTCGGGATCCGTGGTGTCAAATCCCCTGAGACTGGATGACTTCAGCTGAGGCATGATGGGAAAATCCACACTGGTAGCTGGAGCTCAACATCATGAGACCTAATCCTTGATCAGGGAGCACCACAGAGCTGCAAGCCGGCTCGTCTGTGCAGGTAGAGGAACGAACACACCAGAAACAATCTCCATGCGTGTGAGACAGGACTCTTGGTGAATGGCCCAGCTGTCCTTGCGCTATAGTTTCTTGAAGTTTCCACAATGGGACTGACTCTTACTCAAACAAGGAGCTAGTTCCTTGTCCTGTGTTTCCTCTGTGTCCCTCATCCACCTTCTGAAAGTTTCTTTTGAGTAAGGGGCTGCCTACACTTCTTTTTCTCAGGATCTGGTTGGAAGAGAATTAAACTAGGACATATGCTAAACAAATGAGATGTCTCTACTATTTCCACAAAGTCATCTACTTCTTTACATCAAAGAACAAAAAAAAAAGTTAGATGACTAGTATGTCTTTAATCTGTTGGCATAAAGTGTGTGTGTGTGTGTGTGTGTGTGTGTGTGTGTGTGTGTGTGTTAAAAGAAAGATTCAGGGCTGGGGATATGGCCTAGTGGCAAGAGAGCTTGCCTTGTATACATGAAGCCCTGGGTTCGATTCCCCAGCACCACATATACAGAAAACGGCCAGAAGTGGCACTGTGGCGGAAGCCAGGGACAGTGCTCAGGCCCTGAGTCCAAGGCCCAGGACTGGCCAAAAAAAAAAAAAGAAAGATTCACCATTTATCAGTGATAATAAAGGAAGAACACGGAACTCAGAGCCAGAAAATACCTGTTTTATTCCCAGATTTTGTACTACTTGGCAGAGAGACCAGGAAAGAGCTCTTTCATCTTTCTAAAAAAAAAACAACTCTGTTTCTTAATTTATTAAAATGAGGGACTTAGATGTCCAAAGTGTGACTCTCTCAAAGCAATAAAGGAATATTTGAAGAAGTCGCATTGGATGTGGTTCCAAGATCTTACATCTCCATACGGGAGTGTTTCCCCACACATCGAATCCAAATCAGCTCTCTGCTTGCAAAGACCTAAGGCTTTAATGACCTATGGCTTTAAATATATAGCTGAATATATATATATATATATATATATATATATATATATTTCTGCCTCTAAAAATATCTAACTAAAAAGTAAAATATTCCCACAAAGAAGTAAGAAAGACAAGCCCATAGATCACACTCGAGTTTTTCCTGCTTTCTTGTGCAACCCTTTAGGTACCACCCATGAATGACCTTCACACCTGACCTTCTCCTGTCTGACCACTAAGTCCTTTCCCGCTGTTCCTGGACAAGGTGATGTTTTCAAGCAAACATGGCGTGAATGGGGGCAGAGCTCTGGGGCAAGAATGAGCTCGATGCCCTTTCCAAATCTCCCTGGGTAGCCATTTGCTAGCTTACAAGACTGAGGACAGGCTGGGACAGAAGGCTTTAAATGGAGAAAGTAAAATGGTTCTTTTGTTCTACCTGTAGAAAATGCTGAAAGGAAATTCCTGTTTCCTGCAGGTGATTAAACAAGTTTTATTAGAGGTCATTACACAGAAGTTGTTATTAATGCCTCTGTGTTGCAAGAAAATGGCTCGTTCTCCCATTTTCCTTACAACTTACCTTTCAAATAGTCTGACCTAGATTTATTGTTCAATTGAATAACTCCAGCATGGTCGCCACAGTCCCATGCTAATTTCTCATCACTAGCAGTACAGTTCCCAGGTACCTACCAAACTCCCCTTGAGATCAGGAGAATGAATGAAGGAGGGGGTGGGGTGCGTGGCTCAAAGGGTCAGGCCACAAGCAGGAAAGGTTTCCAGAAGCTTCTCTTTCCACTTGCTTTCCACTCAGTCATAAAATCAAGCTGAATTTTGGGCTCATGTGTGGAGGAGTTACAGAGCAATCACTTTACCCCATCACTGTTTAAAGGACAATAGTGCACTTTGAATCCCATGTTCTATTCTCACACTCTTCTCTCTTTCCAGGGCAAACCAGAAAGGTGTCTTTTCAGTCTTGTGATACTTCATAACTCTTCCTGGATCGTGTATTCATCCCACCCGGGCTAAGTACCGCTCCCCTTCCTTAGGAAGCAGATTTCTGTGCATCTGAATTTCCTCTATACCATAACTAAATCTGAAATGCAAATGTGAATTCAATTATCCTCGCCAGAGCCCTATCAGGATGAAAAGGAATTCGTCAAGGGACACGGGAAAAGGAGGATCCCACGGGTTTCCATCTTCAGGCTTTGTAACCCAGAACGCTGGGTTCCTGCCACCCAAACAGCGGGGCAAACTTAGCAGCTGAGGTTTGCTCCTGACATCCGCGTGTCACAATAGGAAAGGTAGCGTGCAAAGCCAGCATGGGGGCAACAGACACACCCATTCCACATCTTGACTTTCGGTGACTTCACCTCACAAACACATCCTTCAGCTTCCTTTTCCCCTCCCTTTTCTTTTCCACACCCTCGTGGTCCCATTCAGAGACTATTTTGTCGTGTGGCACCCGCCCCACGCTTTCCTGTGGAACTAGCACCGTTGCTCCATTGCATCAGAGAAGGGCAGTGGCTCGCCTCCTGCCTTCCCCAGTAGCTCCTGGTTGAATTTCGTACTGCAGAAATCATTACCTGCCTTTGTTTAGTCAACCCATACACCGCTATCCGCAAACTCAGAAATGGTGGTGGTAAACATTTGGCAAGTGCCTTGACGAGTCCAGAATGAGAATCCCTATAGAGACGTCCATTGTGGATTTTATTAGGGCCTGAAGATACTTTGGGGTACGTTTTATTGGTCCATTAATAAATGACTGGCGTGGGAAGGATCTCTGGCTAGAAGCCCTGGTTCTCGCAGGCACAAAAGATGTGGGTTAATGGGGCAATTAAACATACTTTAGCATCTCAAGGCTGCAATAATATTGGGTAAAGGTAAGTGAATTACTAAAAAGCACAACCGCACGTAGCGTGAAAGGCCGGAAGCTTAACTGCTGGAGGCACAAAGAAGAAGCCCAGTGTTGGAAGCTACTGAGACTTTGTAAAGCTCTATAAGCAATGCCTTGACATCTCTTCCATTTACACGTGCAAAAATGGAAGCTGATGACCCCAAGAGAAGGGAGGGGTGGGGGAGGGGGGAGGGAGCGATGGAAAGGGTGACATCGGTCAGGACCAGGTGCACTGGACTCATAGATTGGCGCGTTTAATTGAAACCCCTCTGTAGGACTACCTGAAGATATTTTTAAAGAGGTATTGTTTGCCAAGGTAAAAGCATCTACAAAGTGGAAAAACTGTCCTCGAATGAAGCAATATTAGAAAGAAGCTGTAACAGGGCAATATTAAATGGTATGGAGAACAGTCCAAAGTATTTCCAGATGTAGGACTTATCTAATTATTAACTATTGATGTGATAGGATAGCTTGGAAGGTATAGAAGACAAGACGAGCTTTCCAAACAGAGTTCTAATGTGTAGGATGCTATCACTCCCCTGCCTGTTGAACTGTTAGCATATTTGCACAAGTGTGCCATTGTATTATCTGTTCAATAATTGGTAATATACCAATATTTGTCCACCAGTAACTGAACTGATAGCACTGCTAGTAAAAGTAACAGACACATTAGGTTTCCTGAGCAACTAACTCCTGGACCTAGCCAAGCTGAAGGATGGGGTTTAGTGGGCAAATTAACCACCCTGAGACCAAAATGATGGGTGCCTTCAGAATCCTCCCCCTTCCCGCTTCCCTTCCCAGCCTGCTTCCAGCTGAGCACCTTGTCTCCTCTCCAATCCGCGGGCCTGACTCCTTCGAACGTGTCTTCTGTTCCCCAAGCCAGAGCCCCCAAGAGGATGATGGGACTTCCTAGCTCGCACACCCTAGAAGCTGCGCCAAGTCACCTCCCCCAAATCTTAGGCTTTTCAACCGTAGTGAAGCACTCAGAATGCTCCGTGATGTGTTCCCTTTAGTGTCTTGCGCTTCACTCACAGGCTTCTAGCTCTTTCTTTATCTTTCTGGGTAACTGCTACCTGTCAATTGTGTCTCCAGGACCCTCGCGTTGGGGCTGGGGACAACGTCGTTTCCAAGGGCCACCCCGGCTCTGTGTCGCTGTCACCACGATCTGCACAACGACCCACTCTTACCGGAAGGACTAAAAATGTCTCCTGTGGTGGATACTTCATAGGTCTGAGCCACAGTGGAACTAACTTTTCAGTCAAAGCAGGTCTTTGACGCCAAAGACCCTGACCTTTTACAAAGTGGATAGTTGAAGGGAAACGGAGACGTGGAGAGGTTAATTAATGTTCATGGAGGAGCCCGGGATTGGACATCATCGGTGATTAATGGATGCTACGCAATTTGTTCCCCTCTTCAGCCAGTCTCGAGCTCTCCTCCAGCCCCTCTGGCTCTGGGCCCCCACCCGCACCCCATCCTGTTCGGCTTTGAGTGTTGGGGGACCAGGCCTGTGCCGCAGCCCACGCTCAGCAGTGGGTGAGAAAATCCTGGCATCCTCCTCCATTTCTTTAATCTACTGGCCACTAAAATAAACACGGAAACAAACGTCACTTCTTAGTAGTAAGGAAGCTGAAAAGCGATGTGCCCCAAATTTGGCCGACGTGTTCCTATCAAGGAATCAATCCATCCAGTGAATTTTTGTTCTCCAGCGATTCCAGTTCCTCAACTCTCCAAAGTGGGTATTGAACGGAGCTGTATGAAGAAATCCCAAATGAAATGCAATGTGAGAATTGAGCCAGGGCTTGGAGGAGAGCTGGTGTGTGTGGGACTCTGACAAGCAGACCGGCTGACTCAGGGATCTAGGCACGGGCCCCGGAAAGACAGACACACGGGGGTTTGCTTGCATTGTGGCTAGAAATTCAACACCAAGGTCTTTTTAGGAGCCACTTTATATGAAACTCGCAGGAAGGTAAAAAGAGAAACTTGTGTGGCTATGAAAGAATGGTGCAGGGTGACTTCTTATGCCAAGAGTGCATATAAACCTGATGCACGGAGCCTTCGCGGGGCTCAGAGAGATCAGAGATAAGGAGAGGGGTGCGTGCGTGCGTGTGCGTGTGTGTGTGTGTGTGTGTGTGTATACTTGGTTTTATCTGTGGTCTGAAGGAAGTACAATTTTGGCACGCATTAAAAGCAGTCAAAAATATATGTAGCCACAGAGGTTTCGCCAAAAGAAGCGTGCGTTACAAAGCTGGGCTATTGCTCTGCAGTGATCCCAAATGGAAGACGACGAATTTAAGAGTCTGATGGAGCCGGTGAAGCCTGGGTCGAGATTTTGTCCTTGCTAGAGGAGGGCGAGGCCTACAAATGTGATATCATCATCCTGGGAGCAAAAAGAAAGCGTAGCAGACAGGAGAGTGTCATTATCAGATGGCTGCATCCCTAGCATCCTTCCTTACAGAACTTGGGCTGTATTCTGAGTAGAGGACCACCTTTTCTTAGCAGTGAACTGCCAATGCATACAAGGGAATCATTGCTAGATCAACCGTTTAACCGTAAACCAGCCCATCCCAGGCTATTTAGAAGCCCTTGTACGTTTCTTTCTGCCATCTCTCTCTCTCCTCTCTCTCTCTCTCTCACGCTCTCTCTCATTCATTCGTTTTGCTGTATACAGCAGTTATTATAGATCCAGAGGAGAACTTTGATTAAAACTACAAATCAAGGATGATGAAGCAAAACTAAATAGAACAAACCCCTCGGCTACCTTAGGCATCCATACATCTAGAATTTTTTTTTTTTATGATTAGAGAATAGTTAGGCTTCCATCTTGCTTAATTTTGAAGTTAACATAGAGCTCTTCCTACCTACATAAAATTAAGTTCTAAGAGCATGCGCCCACGCAGGCATAGGATAGGAATCTCAGGAAAGAGGTCAGAAGTTGTTCCGATTCGCATAGAACCTAGGCTATCACCACCATGGCTATATCACAGCTATGTTTATGATCTTTCTTACACAAATTCACAAGCCTGAATTGAAACTAGGATCCCTCCTCCCCTCAACTTGTGTAAAATAGATCCAAGCCACTGATGTCTGAAAAGAGAGAGGAACACTTCAAGACCAAAGCCCCGGCAAGGACTTTCTGAATAGAACCCTATTAACGCAGGAATAAGAACAATGCCGGCAAATGAGATTGTATTGATCCAGAAGCTTCCATGGAGCACAAGAAACAATCAACGGGGTGAAGAGGAAGCTTAGAGAAAGAGAGAAAAACCATTACTGGACCCTCAGCCCCCCGCAGATTACTATCTAGGTTATATAAAGAACTCGCTACCCCACCCCCCAAAAGGGAGCAAGTAACCCAACCAATACAAGCACAGCAACACCAAACGCTTTTCAGATGAACAAGCTGCACTGGGCCCTAAATCCTCGAAAAGGGGGCTCATCGTCCTTAGCCCTAGGGAAACGCAAATCAAAACCACCGTGCCATTCCATCTTAGCCAGTCCAAAGATTCACAAGCTATCCACTCCCACGAGTGATTCTCCCACCAAGGCAAGGGTCGGTGCCATCCGACGTGTGACAGCAAGGAGGGAGGGAAAGGATGACATCAGTGTGGAGGGGGCTTCCGAGGAGAGGGGGAGAAAGGCAGAATGGAGGGGAGGGCGGGAAGAAAGAGGATGAGAGGGGGGAAACACACAGGGCCAAAGAACACAGGCGCGAGTGTGGAAACGTCAGCATGAGCTCCTTTCCTGGGTACAAGGAGGATAAGCCAATGGCTGGGGGCAGACCGAGTACGTGAGGTTCCGTTCCGACCCTGTGATCGACTTCTGCCCCCGGATCAAGTCAACTTCTTAGGAAGGACAGACAACCGTCACAGGCATGAAAGAGGAAATCAGAGCGGCGGAGCCTGCATTCATTCCGGGGCCCCAGTCTCAGGGAAAGGTGGGGCCAGCAGAGGTGGGGTGAATGGGGTGGTATACGGCTGAACCCGGAAAGTGGGTCATGGAAAGGGATTCTTGTTTAAAGGGATTCTTTGCTCCAAGTAAGCAGAAGCAAGAAGACTTGTATTACCCGAGGACTCGTGAGTCCCCTGAAGAAGGGCAGGTAGAGCTGCTTCCACTAAGGAGGTGGGAGTTGAAAAGAGTAGAGGCAATGGGGGGGGGTGGGGGGTGGGGATTCAATCAGGGGACCAGCGGCTACGCAAATACCATGCTTAGTGTCTCGGAGTCAACTGGCACTGACGAATGCTACAAGCAGTTGTTCCAGGCTGAGGAGAAGGTCGAGTGGTTTCTGGATCTTAGGATTTGAGAGGAAGAGAGAAAGGGAAAACGTGGAAAGAGAGAAGGAAGGAGGATAATGGAAATCAAGGGGGTGGTTCGCAACTCCACGATGCCTGAGTGCTTCTCCAGGCGGTGACGCTGGGACCTGACCTCCGGCCTCTGTACTTGCGGAGACAGTGTTCTCTGCAGGGATTACAGGTGTGCGCTCCCTAGCCCAACCACCCAGCATGCCTTTGAGCAAAAATAAGGAGAAACGGGAACAACTCCAAAATTAACAAACAAGGAAAAACGTTTAAAGAGAGAGACTAAAATGTATAGTGCGTTCTAACACCGTCTAGAAAAGGCTGCGAATCATTTCAACCAAACCCTCATGGTTAATAGCTCTGTAAGCATTAGCCAATGTATTTAATGATATGTCATTAAGCCTAATTATAAACATTAATAATTCAACAGATAATCAGGAAAATATATATGCCTATTTAATTCACTATGTGGTATTTTAACAAGGACATCCAATTTCTAAATCATGTATTTCCTACGTTGGTAACTGGTACAAGTGTTTTGATTTCATGCTCACGTATTCACTGCAGCACGTAAACTTCAATTCTGGAGGGACACAAAAGAGGAAGTCTCAGGTTAAAATTACATCATGGATAATTCCTAGTAAGTAAAACGCATGTTTTCAAAAGCAAAATTTAATGTTATAACAAAAAGCAATTTTACACGAGAGAAGCAATTTGATTCATATTAAAGACAATAAAGGAGTTTGGGGGTTTGTTTGGCTATTACTTAAGAACAAGTGTCCCTAATGGAGGCCTAATTTGATTTGTAAACAGAAAGCATCAGGGTACAATTTTGAGAGTAATCGAAAAGGGAATATGACTCCAACTTCTACGTGTTATACACACACAGAAAGAGAGAGAGAGAGAGAGAGAGAGGAGAGAGAGAGATTTAGAGGCACACAAAGGGGAGTAGCAATGGCACAGACATGTTACCTGTAACGATCACTCTTTCTCACCCCCTGAATGCTCTTGAGAAGCTAGATGGAAGGAATTCACCTGCGGTGTGCTGATGTGTGGAGGTAAGAGATTCCCCTGTGTGGTTCCAAAGCCAGCATTTGGAAACAACACTAAGTACTGGTAGAAACTTGGGCTTGGTAGCAGACACCTGTCATCCCTGCTACTTTAGAAGATGAGGGGAGGAAGATCACAGTTGCCAAGCCAGCTTGGGAAATACATGTGAGACCCAAAAACTTAAAAAAGAAAAGCGGGGGGGGGGGGGGCGCTGTGGATTTGGCTCAAGTGGCCGAGAACACTGTCTCCACAAGAGACCAGAGCTCGGATTCCAGCGTCACCCCGTCGAGAAGCCAAGGGACACACTGGACTTGCGAAGGAGCAGCTGAGCTGGGCCTCCCTCCATTCCTCATCATCGAGTGTGTAATTCTAGAAGCTTCCCTAGGCTGCGGGTGGGATTTCTCTAGAGCAAAAGGTCAGAGCCAAGGTCTGAGTGAACCCCAGAGGGCAGCAAGAGGCGGGAGAAAACAGACCCCAGCGCCTGCCCCTCTCCCGACTGCTTCTCAGACCGTCCCGGTCTGAGAACGGTCTGAGAACGGTCATCTCCGTTCTCCAGCGGCCATTAGCTGCTGGGAAGGCCACTGACCACAGACAGGCAGGATTCCGTTCATTAGGAAGCAAATCCGTTCCAGGCGTACGGGAGGAGGCCCCCACCTTTCTGAGCTGGAAGATAGCGCAGGTCAACCATATTTTCCTTCCACACTGAAAGAATCCCTCCAGCAACATTCTTTTTAAAACCGTCGCCTAAAGGGGTAGATGGCTGGTGTCTGTGTTGGGTTTTTCTAGGTGACTTGTTCGCCAGTTTCTCCCCTCTGTGAAAGTACACGAATGTGAATCTCCTGATAAGGCACCTGGTAAAAATAAGTATAAAGTCCATAACCCCTGCATAACGAAGTGAGAAGGTCAACAGTGATCCTGACTCTCGTTGTCCTGTGTTGGAATGTTTGCAGAAATATAAATACCAACACTTCTTAAGGCAGATGGGCCCTTTATAAAGGTTAGACAAGATCATCTTTATCATGAATGCAAGCCTGTGTTCCCACAAGGTCCTCTTTGAAAGCTCTGGTCATTGAAATCTTATAAATCTCTCAAGGTGAGCAGCATTAACTATTTGTAGACATCTCTGTCTCTGCAGTACCACCAAATACCTGGCATTTAGCAAAGTCCAATGTGTGCTTTAAAATGAGTGAAGAAGTAAGCGAATACCGGAAAACAATCTCACTCATCCTGTCCTTGGTTCTCACCTATTAACATCTGTTTGATGTGCCAGGCACCTGTAGTTCATTCCTGGAGTCCTAGCTACTCAGGAGGCTGAGATCCAAGGATGGTGGTTCAAAGCCAGCCTGGGCGGGAAAGTCTGGGAAACTCTCATCTCCACTAAACTACCAAAAAAAAAGCTGAAAGTGGAGCTGTGACTCAAATGGTAGAGGACCTCAGAGAGAACCCAGGCCTTGAGTTCAAGCCCCAAGATGAAAACCATTTTTTTAGTCTGTTGAGTTTTAACTCACTTAGAAGACACCAACTGATTCTGTTGGAGAGAGATTTAAAAGATTGTCACCTTACGTAATAAGCTTACTACTTATTTCTTCCACTGAGAAGAACCTTGTATATGTTTTCTAAAATCAACCTCAAGTTTTTGTTGCATGAATTTTAGATAAGCCAGGTATTCTCATTCTGGAGAGCAGGAATTGAATGTTCTTGGAATTTCTTATCTGTAAAGCAGAGCTTTATGCATGACATAATGTCAGTGTATAATTTGAAATACCATATCTATGCAAGAAATGTATGCATATGTTAAGCATGCAACTTGATGTACTTTACCCATCCACAGTCGTGTGTGTGTGTGTGTGTGTGTGTGTGTGTGTGTGTTGTTAAGGGCAGAGCACGGTATTTGGTGATTATACCTTTGTGCAAACATCCTAGAGTGAACAAATTGAGTTGGCCACACATTTCCAGGTAATGTCATCTTAAGGGACTACTACATTATACGCGGGCGGTCTGGAAACATGAACAACCACATTAGCTCTAGCAATCAAGAAAGAATCTCTGGGGGCTGGGAATATGGCCTAGTGGCGAGAGCACCTGCTTCATATACACCAAGCCCTGGGTTCGATTCCCCAGCACCACATGTTTCAAATGTTTAATATCTGCATGGTCAACTTTTCCACCCATTGGTTTTCAACCTTTTACTAGTCCTTTACTTAAGGACTATAAACAGTCTTAATTCTTAGTAACTTAATTTCTTAGAGACAGCAAATCGTCAAGTCATTTTTTTTATGTGTCATCAGTATATTTTTGTCTTTTAAATGACTGTTCACATCTAATGTCATTGGCGGTACTGCTGGGTTTTTACTTTAACCTCTTGTTAGTGTTTTCTACTTATAGTATACATTCTTTGTTCAGTAAACTCATCCACTCTTGCCTCCTTCAGTCAAGCTTAGTTTATAATTTAATTGTACGTACTCTCTTGGTTTTTGTTTTGATATCTTTCATTGGTCACACTAAAAAAAGCAATCATTAAGTCATCAATCCTCCTGTATGCCTTCCATCATCAACAAAAAAGAATCTCATTTTATCCTCTTCCATCCTGTTATCAGTATTGTTATGTTTTTTTATTTCAATAGATGGTGCAAGGCCCATGAAATATATCTATTATTTAAACCTTAAATTTTCTATGACATTGTCTCATCCATTTACTTTTCTCTAGAGCTGTTCCCGCCTGTTTACTGTACCATTATCCAATCCCAGATCACTCTCCTTCCATTTGCTAAACGATCTCCGTAGATCTTTTAGTTAGTGGTCCACTGCATATGAATTCTCTCATCTTCTGGAAGGTTTCTGCCTTTGATTTTAGATTATGTTCAGTGGACTTAGAATTCTAATTTGATGGGGTTTCTTTGCTTATTGGTTCCTGCCCATTCATTATGTCTTTCTTCCATCCTTTTCTTCCACAATTTTTCCGTGGAAGTCTGTATTCATTTCCACTGTTCCACAAAAGTCAGTGTTTCTCCGTGTTTACTGGTATTGGAAGTAGGAAATTCAAAGGGAATACCGAATTTGAGAGACACAGGGTAAAAAAAGAGAAATAACTACAAAAGCAATACTTGCAAAACTGTTTGGTGTAAGTGAACTGAACACCTGGGGGGGGGAGGGAAAAGGGGGGAGGGAGGAGGGCATGAGGGACAAGGCAACAAACAGTACAAGAAATGTATCCAATGCCCAACGTATGATACTGTAACCTCTCTGTACATCAGTTTGATAATAAAAATTTGAGAAAAAAAAAGTCAGTGTTTCTTTTACTTCTGGCCACTTTCAAAATATTATTGTGATCTTTGGTTTTCTGCAGTTTGGCTCCCATGGACTGAGTTGTGGTTTTCTTGGTTTAAGGGTCATTGAGCTTCTTGAATTTCTTGGCCAATATCTTTCATCAGATATGCAAAGTTCCTGACCATTATTTCTTTAGATATTAAATTCCTGTCCTCTCACTCTCTACTCCTTCTGCATATTTTGTTGTTAGTTTATTGCTTTGTTTTTTTTTTTAAACAAGTTCTTTGTGGTTCTCACTATTCCGGAATTCACCATGTGGCCCAGGCTGGCCTTGAACTCAAAATGTTCCTACTTCAGCCCCCTGATGGCTGGGATTCAGGCATATTCTCCCACTCTGTGCATTCCCCCTGGACATTTTCTGTTGGCTTCGATTTGAGACATCAGTCTTATCTTTTCCTTCATCAAGTTGTCTTCTGAACGCCTATAATAACATGTGGAATTAGCACTTCGTGAAAATTTGATTTTTCTTTTTTTTTTTTTTATTAAGTAGAGTTGGAGAAAGGGCTCTGGGACCTGAGCACAGAAGGTGAGGTCTCTACCACTGAGCTACACCCTAGCCCCTAATGTTTCCCATTTCTTGTTGGAATGATTTTGCTTTTCATTTTTTTTCCCTTTTCAGGGTAGTTTCAATAACTTACTAACAGTGTTGCTTTAAGTGTACTTGCCTACTAAATTCTGAAATCCACATTTGCTTCTGGCACCTGTTTTTGGCTACTTTGACATTTTATGTGTCTGAGTTTGGGCTCTCTTTTACTGTCTTCTGTCCTTGTTTGTCTCGTCCTCTTTTTTGAGTGTCTGACACGTGTTATCTGTGTGGTACGCGTGTGGAGAATCTACCTATGTTCTCTCCTTCTTCCTCTTGCCAACTTCCAGTCATGTTCCAGCAAAGACCAAGCTGGCTTTAGCGTGGTGTGTGTGTGGAGAGTTTACCTATGTTCTTTTTCTTCCTCTTGGGAACTTCCAGTCTGTGAACTTCCAGGTGTGAAGTTGTTGACAAATCGCCTTAACCCTACAAAGGTCAACCTGGCTTTAGCCTCATCGGGACAAATCCTTTTCCGGCTATCCCTTCTCTTTCCTTGGTAGGCTCTCAGGGATCGGGATGTCTTTCAGGTGGTCGTAATCAATACCAGGGACATTCTTCCTGCCCAGATTGAACCCAAACTCCCATTTCTCCTTGGAACTGTGTGGAAGAGAACCTAGGCTGAAATATCATCCCGCCGCGTCTGGACCCCATCGAGGTTCTGCAGCCTGTGGACACCCGCCTACCCCATCTGCGATTGTGTGTAACCCCCAGATCCCAATTACGTACAGCTTCAGACTCTGCTTGGTCTCAACATTCCAGAATTTATGCTGGGGAAGGGAGGGGGAGGTTATGTAAGGAAAAATCAAAACACCTGTAGGAATGGGGCTCCCCCTCCACGACCTCCGAATACCCCAAATTTCAACCTTACATCGGTTGTTCTTCATCAGTAAATATTGTCTATCGTCTGTCTAGGTTTTTTAGCTATTTGACACCAAGGCCAAGTGTGCTATTTTAGCTATCTGTCTTGTCTACAACCAGAGTCTCATTGAATAATTGAATAAACCCTATAATTACCCTGTGTGTTTTTGGTAAACAAATCTAGAATGCAGAATTTCACAATGTACTCTGTTGCCTATTTCCCCTTCCTCTGAGATCACATCGGAAGGTAAATATTCATGGGTTTCTGATTTTTTTATGTCTTACAAATTACCATTTGCTTCTGGTTTCCTTACATGTCAAATCTAGCAAGTGACCTTTTGTAGGGTTTTTTTTTTCCCTGAGATATAATTAAATAAATCTGCCTAACAATAGGACAGCAAATTCAGAAATAAATACCTCATTCTAATCAAGCATGAATCCACTTTAGGAAGAAAGTAGGGTGTAACTCTGCCCAAATTGTTAATCTGTAGTTTGTTTGATACAAACATGCAATTTACATTTATCATGTCTACAAAAGTAATGAGATTATGGGATGGAACCAGGAAATAGTATCTATCTGTATACACACGTACACCTAAATATATGCACGCATCTATATATCAATGAATTCAGTGGCTCCAAAAAGAAATGAAACATGCCAGTATTTTTTCTAGGTTATAATTGTTACCTTTTCTGCCTATTCACAGCTTTATTTCATGATCTGTAGACTGTTGTCAGTGGTTGATCTTGAGCTTAATACATGGATAACCTTTTTGATTTTTGGAACCTATGCATCTCTTCTACTTTGATTTTTTTTTTTTTCCTCCTTGGCCTGGTCCTGAGCTGTGTCTGACCTTTCCTCCTTGAGGCCAATCACACGAGCCTCAGCTCTGTGTCTGGCTGTTTTGGGAGTTAATTGGAAAAGCCTGGTCCTCAGCTCCCAGCCTCCTGAGAAGCTAGGACTACAGGCACCTGTACCAGCGCTCACCTGTCTACTTCCGACCTCTGTTTCCAACCTCATTGAGGTCGCCTCAGGCCACAGAGGCCAAAGACAGTTCTTTGTAACCAGAAAGAATACGGTGACGTCAAGTCACATTCCTCTTCTGAGATGTAAAAGGAGCAAGGGAGCCCCTTAAATTCTTCACCTTTCCCTTCATTAAGTGCGGAGAAGAGGCAGTCATCATTTAGGAATAAAAGACTGAATAAGTAAGCACACTTTCCAACCTGCTTTCCTCTGCTTGCTTAAATGACTGTAATGTAAGCAGAAGAGTCAGCACTGGGCCAACACATAGTACATGCTCCATAAACACTGGCTGTTATTCTTAGAATTAACCCATGAAGACCGTAATTCCTCACTGTCCTGGGAAGACGGACCCCAGAATTCCAGCAAATGCCCAAACCTACACATGTTCCTCTGCATAAGGTGATGTGGTGTTTGCCACCTCCATTCCCTCATTGAGTCGTGTCTCCATTACTTGTGATACGAACCACAATATGCCATATTATGTATTTATCTATTTGTATGGTGGTTCTGGTCTGTTCGGAGTATACGAACAAGAAACAAATCTGTACAAATTCAGTCATTGATGCAATATGTTAAAAATAATAATAAAACATTTTCAGTGTTGTAGTTGGTTGAATCTATGGATGGCGAACCCGAGAAGAATACCGGAGGAGGGTGCTTTCTGAAGGTTTGTTTTGAAAAGTCAAGGAATACACAAGGGCCAACCATTACATTTCTACCTGACAAGTATTCAAAAAGTGGCCACCATATTAATCGTATTATCATTCCAGTACCCTTCCTGAAATGTACCCAAACCTGGAGGCTTAAATTCCAGCTATGACTTCAACTCTCCCTAAAGCAATGTCGAGAGTCTTTCCTTTCCTAAGGACTTTCCCACCCGAAGGAGAAAACAGACCCCAGGAGGAATGGATCTACATAACCGTCTCTGCATTACTTTTCCTCGAAAAAAAAAAGTCAAAAAGAACTCTCTGTCCTCCTGTTTACATTGCCGGTCCAAAGAGAATCACAAATCATCTCTCCACCTTTGATGCTGTGGGGAGCTTGGCTCCTGGATTGGGCTCTGCTCTCCCTCCTTCTCCCTCCCTCCTCCCCTCCCTCCCTCCTGCCTCCCTCCCTCCTGCCTCCCTCCCTCCTGCCTCCCTCCCTCCCTCCTGCCTCCCTCCCTCCTGCCTCCCTCCCTCCTTTCCTCCTGCGTGGTTCCAGCCTCCTGGATGGCTGTCCTTCCTTATTCCTCCATGTGCCTGGAAGAGAAACTCCTGGGAGGCAGGGCTGCCTTTGAAACTCGAACTTCCTCTGCGCCTTTTCCTTATTTAGTTAGCTGACCTGTGTGTGTGTGTGTGTGTGTGTGTGTGTGTGTGTGTGTGCGCGCGTGTGCTTGCGCATGTGCGCGTGTGTAAGCGATTCTCCCCCTCCCCCTCCCTCCCATCCGTTCTCTTAAGCTCCCTACAAGTTTTTTTAAAGCCTCCCTACTAGGTTACACCTTTTCCCGATAAGAACCAAGTGTGTGCGCGCGCGCGTGTGTGTGTGTGTGTGTGCACGCGCGCGTCCTCGTGTGTCCTCTTATGTCTTCCGTGGTGACAACTTTTGGGGGGGGGCGGGGGGCACAAGAGCCCGGGCGTCCCCTGCCCCCGCCACCCTGTCCCGCCGCCCGCGATCGGGGCGCCGCGCGTCCCCGCACAAGTGGCGCGCGTGGGGGCCTCGCCCGCGCCCACCGCGCCCACCGCGCCCCGCGGACGCCCAGGGGCCCCCGGGGAAGCCGCGCTGGGAGCCGGGGAGGGAGGCGGGGGGGGGACCGGGGGCGCCGGGCCTCCCCGCGCCCACCGGAGCGCCCTCCCCACCCCACCCCACCCCACCCGGGCCCGCGCGCCTCGCCCTCCGCCCCGCCGGCGCGGGGCCACTGGGCATGCTCACACGCCGGGCGGGTGGGGGGCTCCGCGGGGCAGCCCGTGCGTGACAGCGGCCCGCGGCGGGGCGGGAGGAGGAGGAGGAGGAGGAGGAGGAGGAGGGGGGGGGGGGAGAGGAGGAGGCCCGGGGGAGGAGGAGGAGCGCGCCAGCCGCGGCCGCGACCGCCCCCACCCGGCGGCGTGGAGACCCTCCGGCCGCTCCCGGCGCCGCGGGGCTGCGCGGGGGCCACGGCGCTGGGCGCGGAGCCGGGGACCGGCCGGCCGAGCGGGGCTGCGAAGTGCGACGGCCGCGGGGCGCGGAGGCGCGGGGAGGGCGCGGGGCGCGGGGCCGGCGGTCGCCGCTCCCCCCCCCCCCCCCACCCCGGGGCAGGTGCGGGCCGCCGCTGCCCCCCGCGGGCGGCCTGGGATGTGACGCGCGGCCGCCGCTGCCCGCGCGCGGCCCGAGCCGCCCGCACCCCTCCCCGCGCTCCAGCTCGGCGAGCCGGGCGGCCGCGGCGCTGCTGCTGCTGCTGCTGCGGGGCGAGGTCGGCGGCGATGGAGCCCGGGGCGGCCGCAGCCTGAGCCCCGTCGCGGGGGGACCCGGAGCCCGGGCGCGCCGGCGGAGGAGGCACCGCGCGCGCCCGGACGCCACCTGCGCCTCGGGGCGGCGGCGCGGAGCACCGGGCGGGCGCGGGAGTCGGCCCGCAGCGCGGCGGCCAGGTAAGGACGGGGCGCGCGGGGGGCGCCCGGCGGGGGGCGCCCGGCGGGGGGCGCGGGGGGGGGCGGCCGGCCCGCCTCCCGGCCTCGGATCTGTGGCACGCGGGGGAGGGGGTGGGAATGAAAAAGTTTTCCGCGCGGGTGGGGCGCGCGGGAGCCGGCGCCCCTGGAAGCCGGGGCGGGAGAGGTGTGCGGGGAGTGCGGGGAGGTTGTGTGTGTGGGGTGGGGGGGATTCGAACCCGCAGACCGCGCCCCGGGACGGGCCGGGGGGGGGGGGGGGAGCCTGGCCGGCACGCCCGGGCGCCCCGGGGAGGGCGCGGAGGAGGCGCCGCCGAGCCGGGGTCGCCCCACCCGGCTCCCGGGGTTCGGATCTCCCCCTCCGGGGCGCGCCTGGCGGGAGCTGCAAGTGTCCGGGGGGATCGGAGGCTGTGCGCGTGTGTGCGCGTGTGTGCGCGTGTGTGCGCGTGTGCCGTGCTGTGTCCACCCCCCCCCACACACACACACATTTAATTTTCTCACCGTTTTCAAGAACGCGCCCACCACCCTTGCGGTTCACGGAGCCGGGAGGCCGTGGCTGGGGGCGCTTGGGGTGACCCCGGGACGGAGGTAGGTGGCCCGCGGGGCGCGCGTCCCCTCCTCCGCCCTCGCCCCCCTGCCCCGGGGGCCCCCGCGTCCGCGCCCCGCGCCGGCTCCCTCCCGCGGGCCCGCGGGCCGCCGCGCCGACACTCACATGATTATTATTGTTATTGTTATTATTATTATTAGTTTGGTCGGGGGGGAACGCGGTGGAATCCACTCCCCTGGCCCGCTCCGCAGCGTGGTGTTTGGCATCGTGGTGGCTCGGCGGCGCGTGCTTGTGCGTGTGAGTTTCCCGTGCACGCAGGTTGGAGGGGGGTGGGGGGGTGGAGGGGGTGGTGGAGGGGGTGGTGGAGGGGGTGGGTGGGGGGGGAGGAGAAGCGTGCGCCTGGGAATCGCACCCACCCATATGGACAGACAGCAGGATCGCGAACGTGCGTGTGCGCGCCGGCCCGGGGGGGGGGGGTGGGGGTGGGGATCGGGGTCCGCTCCGAGCGTGCGGGGCGATGCACGGTGTCCCCTTCCCCACCCGGGGGCCCTGCGTGGACGGGGCCCGGGGCCCGGGAAACGCACGCAGCCGGGCGGGCGGTCGTGTGGCGATGCACGCGCGCCGCACACACCTGGGCTCCCGGCCTCTGGAGAGTCCGCCCGCCCGGCTCCCCGGGTTCGTATTGGGGGTGGGTGGGGGGGGTGGGGGGGACGAAGCGTGTTGGATAATCGCGTCGCCCGATCCTCGCTGTGTCACCCCCAGCGTTCGTTCCGATGGTTTTCCTGCGTGTAAGTAGCTTGAGAGTCATCGGCAGGGACCCTGCGCTTGGGGAGGCCGCTGGCTGGCTTTCCAGACCCGAGGAGGGGGCGCCTGGAGCCCCCCCACCCCCCCACCCGAGCATGGAGGGAGGTGGGATTGCACGGGGCACCCCTGAGGTCTCTCTGCTGTTTCCCCTCCTGCGGTGAGGGAGCTGTGGTTTGGGGGGGTGGTGGTGGTGAACCCTCTCTGTTATGAGAACTGGTACCAGGCGGCATGTATTTATCCATGCAGATAAAAGAGGCAGCCTCTCCCGTGGGGGGTGTGAATTCTGACCTGCACCCAACTCTGGTTCTCCTCACCCTGCTACCTACCACCCAACAACCCTCTCTTTAGAATCCTGTTTACATAGTTGGTCTCCACTAGCTTAGCACACAATTAGCTCTCCTTAAGCTGCTCCCCGTGATTGGTTTCCATATGGAAATACAACTTAGCAGCAGTTACTAATTGAAAAATAGTGACATGGTAAGTCTGATGAAGCCCCCCCCCCCTTCTGTGGGCTGGGCTGGGGAGGTGTTAGGGGGTCGGATTCCACATGGGCCGGAAAAGAAGTCATGGTTAAATATTGTGTTTTAAATTAGAAGGGGCGGGGGTAATTGTTCCAAAGGACTTGATGATTTTCAAAGACAGCAAGACGTACAAAATGTCGACTTTAGGAAAACCTTTGGCGTGGTAAATTATTTTGAGGGCAAAGTGAAATTTTTGGAAAAGGAGAAAGTGCGGAATCGATCGTGGTTTAGAGAAATAACAAATACTAAAGTAGGATCACGTTGTATTGAACCCACATTGAAACTTAATTTAAGAAATTTTTCTTTAAGATTTAGAGGGGTGTTTGTGTGTGTGAATATTCATTGCTCTGTTCTTCTGGCAAGAGTAGAATATCACTTCCAATGTGTATTTTTGAAGATCACTTAAGTGTGGATAAACATTCTTTAGGTTGCACTAGCTCTTTTTGGCCTTAGAAACACCAGTGGTTCATAATTTTACAGAGAAGCAAACTTTTTGTGTGATTTGTTCTAGAATGTGCCAAATTTTGAACTTCTTTTTGATCATATTTTTAGCTTTTAATTGCAGAAAACCTGTTGAAAGTGAGCTGGGGTTGGGGCGGGTGGGGGAAACGATAAATTAAAAAAAAAAAATCAACAGGAGGAGGATTCCTAGGACCTAAGTTATAAATTAAGCACAGGGTTCAAGGGTAAAGATTCAAAGTTACCTTCGGTGTCTGAATATTCTGAAGTGATTATTTTTTTTTTCCTCCCAGATTGCTACCCAAAATATCTGGTTGCTTTCTTAAGCCAGCCTGGTGTTCTTGCCTAAGTCTCTTAGCATTGGCAGGCAGAGTTGTTTATTCCTAGCTGGCCCTGACACCCCAGTGTCCCTGTGAAGAGTCTGGGGTTTGTTTGCAGTGTGTTTGCTGGGGAGCCCTGTGTGCCCTGGCCCTTTGGAGACATGAATGGAATAGACGTGGATCTCAGGAAGCCGGAGAAGACTGCTCGGTGTGCAGAATTCTGCGTCTTCCCTCTCCATCCACAGCCTGATTCCACATTATGCTTTATTATGACTAAGAGCCATTCTTCTAGTGGCGTGTGGAAGGCTGAGTAACAGGAAATGGTGTCTTTTCTACAGTGTGTGAATTTCAAACACGTTTTCTTTATAGGAGAACATTTTCAAAGGCAAGGGTGGCTCCAAGCATATTGAAATCCCTCTGCCGGGTGTATTGGTAAAATGAATCTACAAGCGGGTCACTCGTTGGATGTGAGTGTCTGTGGTCTTTGTGTCTTTGGGGATTTGCTCTTCCAGGCTTTTTATCTGTCAAGTTTTTATAAAGTTCTTTCAAGCTGGGCACCAGTGGCTCGTACCTGTCATCCTAACTACTCAGGAGACTGAGAGCTGAGGATCGCAGATTCAAGTCAGCCCAAGCAGGTAAGGCCATGAGACTCTTACTCCAATTAGCCAGCAAAAAGCCAAAGGAGAGGTGTGTCTCAAGTGGTAGTGCGCCCGCCTTGAGCAAAAAAGCTAAGAAGCTCAGGCCCAGGCCCTGAGCTCGAGCCTCCGTGCCAGCACACAGACAGACAGACAGTCAGACAGACGCACACACGTTCTTTTAGTTCTGTCTGTAAGTCTTGTCCTGCTTCTTAGCCTGAAGGAATTTCAAACACAAAGCAAAGTTTTCGATTTTCACGACGAGATCTTTTAATGAGCTGGACACAAGACAAAGCCTGTTCGTTCCTGGTTCTTGACAGCGTCTGTCTCTGTGAAGGAAACACTGTGCTCTTAATCCCAAAGCAGACATCCCTGAGCCTCCTCGCCCTCCACCCTGGCTCCCCAGGGAGGGAAGGCTGTGGGGGGATCTCAGCCCCGAGAATGTGCGCCCGCCATCCATCCCCTGGTGCGGAAGCTGCGGGGTTCTCTCCGCGATGGTGGCTGGCGTGGGTGCATCCCTTCACCTCTTGGGTCATTTCCAGGCTGGAAGGCTCGGGGAAGTGTCTTCCGTTCAAACTCAGAGCCCTGTGAAATGCTACACAATTGAAACGTGGGGAACAGGGGCCCCAGTGTTTAGCTGCCCCGGGGCCCGGCCCTTGGCCGCTCTGTGTTCCGCTTTGTCCAGGCGTTTTGGCAGCGCTCACGCTTGCTTTGCTTCTTGCGGGCTGTCTTCTAGAGCGTTCTTCTACCTGTTGGCACTTCCTGTGCCCGAGGCCCCGGGACTGTGGCGGGTGGCGTCTTCTTAGCCCTCAGTCCCTGAGTCTGCATCGATGCAGAACACTCCAGCCACTCCTGAAGTGACCCAGAATCTGGTGGGAGAGAACCACACCTAGGCCAGTCCTCTGGCAGATATGGGGGGACGGGGGGTGGGTTGTGCCTCCACCCTCTTCTCCTGCTCCGCCTGGGACCCCAGGACCCAGGGGGCCTAATTCCCAGCCACCGCCGACCACAAGAGAAGCAAGTCCCAGTTCCTTTCCCCCATCCCCTGTGGCCCTAGAGAGTCCTGGTCAGGCCCCAGCCCCAGGTCCCAGACTCGAACTCTTGTCCTGTTGGCCATATCACAAGGCCCAGCAGCTTTGGGGTTTGCAGCTCGGGACTTAAATGTTCTACCTAGGAAATCGTCAGCCCTAATCTTGACAAGAATAGCTCTCCAGAATCTCTTTTTTCATTCTCGGTCTGATTCACGCCCAGGGTGGACAAACTCCAGGGGCTAAGGCACCGCCTTCCCCACGGGAACACGGCCGTCATTCGTGTCTGCCCCGAGACGCGGGCTGCCAAGTTCCCCTGACAGGGGCAGTCTCCTCGTCTGGTCTGTCGTCTTGTGGGCCCTATCAGGTCTCCTCCACACCTCCGCCCCCACCCCTGCCACTGTAACTGGAGCTGATGACTCTCCACCGCCCTGGCCACTTTCCCTTAGGTCATGTGTTCTAGCCCGGCCTTCACCTGTTCCTGCTCCCTTGAAACCCAGGGAGCCGCCACACCTGCCCGGCTCTGGCGGGATATACACCGACCATGCACCTGACACGCAGGTGAACTCAGGAGCCTTCTCAGCCTGTGTCAGAGAGGGTCTCGGGAGAGAGGGGCCCCACACTTCCACCTCTGGGAACCCCCAACTCTGCTACTGGGAGGGGATTTGCTCGTCCCCTTCCCCCGGAGATGACCCCACCGCCGCCACCACTACACCCCTGTGTCCACACTGGAGGGGAGCTCGGTTCCTCTCCGCCCCCCGCCCCCCACCCCGGTCAGTCCTCGTCCTTGGTCAGCGGAAGCTCTGTGTGCCAGGCCTGACTTCCGGTGGATTCCTGCCCCGTGGGATTTCACAGGTGAGGAGCTGATGTTGCCAGGGTCGCCGGGAGCTTTGTTTCCAGTCAGTGGTCGCCTGGATTCGCACACGCGTGTGTGTGTGTGTGTGTGCGCGTGTGGACACGCAGCCCGTCGGAAGTCCCCCTGGAAGGAGTCACTTCTGGTGTTCCGTTCCCTCCGTGGGAAGGGTCTGGAGGTCGCTGACCCTTCCACTGTAGGAAGCTTGCTTTCGCTCGCGCAGGGCGCCTCCCCCCGTCTCTGTGCCGTCTCATGGGCCCAGCCCTGCAGGCCCGTGGGTGCGCGAGGCACGGGGCACCTGCAGTGGACAGCAGCCTCCCCCCCTCTACCAAAGCCGTCTCTTCACACACCCCTTCCCGCTCTCCTTGAGTCCAGCTACTGAGTTGCCTTCCTCGTGCTGAACGACGTGAGTAGGCCACCCAAAGGGCGATCAGAAACCAAGAATTCATCGAAGCAATCAATCATGAGTCCCAGGCCCCATCGGCTCGATCCCGGGCGGCGCGCTCGTGGGGCTGACTGGGGTGGCTTTCTGCTTAGCTCGGGGAGGGAGGGGCATTTGGGGTTGAACTCAGGGCCGCACCCTCGATAGGCTGGAGCTCTGCTCCGGAGCCACGCCTCTAGGCCCGCTACCTGCTTGTTTCAGAGACGGAAATGGAGTGAACGTTCCTGCCCGGGCTCACAGGGCATCGCAGTCCTCCGGACCTCGGCATCCCGAGGAGCTGGGGTCATCGGCTTTCTTGTTGAATCGGATGAAAACCCAGGAGATTGTCTACAGAGTTGTTATAGGAGACCATACGACAAATGCTAATGAATACTGTGTCAGTGGAAGAAGTCAGCGTACCTCCTCTGTCTCTGTTTAGTGTGTCTGTCCATGGCTGTGTGTCTCTGGAATAGCTCTTACATGTCCGTCTGCCTGTGTGCTGTGCCGGGCACTGTGGGAATTCCACAGAGGAAGGGCTGGTCAAAAAGACCCGCCCTCCACAAGCCCGTGATTGACAGGAGGGGGTCAGCAGCTCTGCGTACCGGAGAGGGGATCGGGGACCCTGGACATTATATTCGCGCACTGGCACCGAAAGTAAGAGAAACGCACGCTCATCTATTCCGGAGGCCAGAGGTTGAGAGTCAAGGGGACGGTGAGACCCTGCTTCCTCTGCGAACTCCGAAGAATGGAGGGAAGCTCCATCTTCCTTCCCACCGTCTGGGGCGTCTGTCTGTACCCCCTGCCCTGACTGCGGTGGCCCGCTCTGCTCCCCGCTGCCTCCGATGTGTGACTGGGTCCCCCTTTGGGTGCAGAGGATGCGCGGGGGTGTAGGCAGGGCCACCCCGAGGCCCAGCAGGGATCTTCTCCAGCAGGCCTTGCTGGGTTTTTTTCCCCATTCACCCTAAATGGTGGCCAGTGGTTCTGGGCGCTGGTTAGACCTCTCTGCATCTCATTCCCCGACTCTGTTGGGGAACCGCGTGCTGTGTGCTGGTCTGCGCTTGGAGACTCGAATGCCCGCCCGCGAGGCAGCCCGTCGTGTCTCCACGTGATCTTTCTAGATCTTTCTACGGAGCCTGCAGCCCTACTTCTTCCTCTCTGGGCCCTGTTTGCCTTCCTAATAATTCTGGGAATTAAGGTGAGAACATTTCTGAATGTTCTTCCATAAGAAAATATTGAAAGTTAAGGTTTATAGAGTCAACCAGGGCTTGTGTGCCAATTCCAAACATTTCATGTTGATTCTTCACTTTCTCATTTCTGTTCAAAGCACAGACTTTCAACCTCCCTAAATCTCACTAAACCTTTGGGGTGTGTGTGTGTGTGTGTGTGTGTGTGTGTGTGTGTGTGTGTGTAGAGACAAGCACTCTTGTCTCCTGGGCTTGACCTCTGAGACTGGGCACTGTCCCTGGACATTTAGTTTAAACTCAAGGCCAGCACTCTTATCACTTGAGCCACAGCTCCACTTCTGGCTTTTTTTTTTGAGATAAGAGCCTCTCAGACTTTCCTGCCCGGGCTGGCTTTGAACCACAATCCTCGGACCTCAGCCTCCTGAGTAGTTAGGATGACAGGCGTGAGCCCCCAGCTGCAGGCCTGACCTTCTGACGTTTGTCTTCCATCTTTACAAGCTTCCCAGGGTGCGGGCTCTCCAGGGTCATCTGGAACTTGTTAGCGTTGGGCTGCACGGCCGTCCTTTCTGTGTCTCTCACATCACCGCGGCATTGTGATCTCAGTGGTCAGGTGGCTGCGTCCTCCGCCCTCCCTTCTCTCCTGTTCTCCGTTCTCTGTGCTCCCAGCTTCCCGGCTCCGGCGTGGTGGTGGTGGTGGTGGTGGTGGTGTGGGGCTCTCCGCCATGCCCTCCTCTGTGGACCTGCCTCGCCTTTTGTGGCTGCAGCCGTGGTCACAGTTCGGGTGCCACCTCCGTGTGGCTGTGCGCCAGGCCTGACTTGCACTCGGGCAGCAGTGTGGGGAGTACCGGCCCTCCCCCCCCATGTGCCGCCCTTTTCTGCTGCTAGCCCAGGGGTCCCGTTTCTGTGAATAGCACCAGCAGTGCACATGTCCCTGAGATCTGGATTTACTTCCTCCCCCTGCCTCCCAAACTTAGCCAGACACTGAATTCTAATACTCAGCCAAGCAATAGCTCAAACCTGCCGTCTGCCTTCTCTCCTCACTTTAATGTGTACTCAGCGTTGGGAGGGACCGGGGAAATCTGATCGTATTTTTCCCTCCCTGGAACACCACTTCTGACATCATCCCCTTCCACTGCTGAATGGATCCCGAGGAAGCGTCTCTCCTCCCCGCCCCGGGGTGGGTTCCCCGGCTGGCTGGATTGACATCTTCAAGTTCCCTCCTGTGACTCAAGGTCACCTTTGCCTCAGCTCGCAGTCCCCGCTGTACCTTCTGCTGGTCCTGGGTTCCCCCAGCTCCTGCCCTTCCCCCCACGCCATCCGGAATCCCCATGCCAGCAGTTGGTCAACCTTGAAGCAAAACTTCTCCTTATGCATTTACCTCTTGGTGCTTTATCAGAATCTTTGCCTTATCACCTCACTCTTTGTTCTGTGTGTGTGTGTGTGAGAGAGAGAGAGAGAGAGACAGAGACAGAGACAAAGGAGAGAGAATATGTATTAATTATTCTAAATATCAGACAGGGAGAGCCTAAAGTAAGATGCTATAGCACACTTCCCTGTGACTGTACTCCCAAAGTACAATTTATCCTTAGAGACTGTTCATCAAGCATAGCATATGTAAATACGATGTGTTTGCAGCTGCCTCATTATAAAAGAAGTCCATGTGACATAAAATTTAAACACTCCATTAAGTGTATACTATCAAAACGGAAAGCCCTCCGCGACACAGGGTCCCGGGAGGGCTCGCGCGATCTGGTGGCGTGTTTCTACCCTGCCGTGGACTGGATCCGATGGTCATCCAAGGCCATGGTTGAAGGCCGGGTCTCCAGCATGGCGCTACTGCCCGATGATGGAGACCTGGATCAGTGAGACCCCTTTGGGGGTGAGCTGTTCCATGGGCTGGGGGACTCTGGTCCCCCAGTCTTCCTATCTGTCTGTCTGTCTGTCTTTGCTCCCTGGTGGTAAGGTGGGTGGTTGGCTCTACCCTGAGTTTCTGTCATCACAGGCTGTTTGACTACCCATCCCCAGAGCAATGAGGACAGCCAATCACACGCAGCGACCTCCAAAACCGTGGGCCCCCACCAAGCTCCCCTCTTTATCAGCCGATGCCCCGCGCGTAGTTGACAGAATGCCGACTGAGGCAGATATTGATGCGAAGGTTCACTCTCTACCAATTTGGGATAAGGATCATTATCATCATCGAGTTTTGCAACTTGACTTTAAATGTAAATCTACCCTCCTATTTTTAAAATCTGCAATTCATTCCCAAGCATTGACTGATTTAACTGCATTAAAAAAAATCAATCCCCTTAAAATGGCCTAGCAACTTTGAAATATGTTTGCTTTGACTTTCTTATCGGTGAGCCAGGGCTGCACTCAGCAGTTTCTCTGCTGTGGATTGGTCAGGACGATTTGGATGTGTAAGAGTGAGGCACACATAGTATTCTGCAAGGTCCAGACTGGTCTCACACCGCTAGCCAGTTCTGAGTGTCGGGCTGAGGGAGAATTAGTGACCCACTTCGATGGGAAATGAAAACTGTTCCGTTTGATGACATCACAGGAAGATGGCTGAATTTCCGGTTGGAATGTGAACTGTCCCCCCATTTGCAGAACCACAAAGTGCAAGATGACAGGGGTTTAGGTTCCAAATGTACCTAGTCACCCACGTAGCTACTGGCATAGGTGCTGTGTGTATGGAGGTGTCTGTCCGCGTAGGCGTGTTACGTGTTTGCTCTGTAAATGGACATAGAATGAAGACACAGGATTTTGATGAAGATTGAACAAAGATGTTGATATGTGTAACAAAACTGTAATGGGAAGAAGCATTATTATAAAAGTCATCATGTGAGCTCTCCTTGAGTAAAAATTCAATTTATATACTTATGTATATTTATATCCTATATATTTATATATCATATGTATAGTATATAGTACTTCTATACTATAGTATATGTAGCATGTATACTATATGTAATATATAGTATATGTAATATATAGTATACTATATGTAATATAGAGTATATATACTTCTATAAATTACATATTATATATAAATATATAATACATGTACATAATATATGCAAGATTACATATATAAATTGATATATAAATTGATTTTTTTTTTTGCTCAAGGATAGCACTCTGCCACTTGGATCACTGCTCCCACTTCCAGCTTTTCGGTGGTTTAGTGTGTGACAATCTTTCCTGCCCGGGCTGGCTTCGAACTTCCATCCTCAGGTCTCAGCCTACTGAGTAGCTAGGTGTACGCCACCAGCCACCGGCTCCCGGCTCCGTGATACGCATTTGCTTTCAAATTGGGTTTCGGTGTTGCACGAAATGCTCCCCGGAAATAACGAATTCCTGTACGTTGTCCCGCAACCCCCGTCCTCGTCCTTGCGGTCGTGATGGTTGCTCGCCCCTCCTTCTGGAAACCCTGTCTCCCCGGAGGATGCACACGTGAAATAGACACAGGTACCCCAGGACCTGAGCCGTGCCTGGGGCCCGCTTCCCTCCCGTTCCTTCCGTGATCGCCTCTCGCGTGTGCCCAGGCCAGCCTCGGCTCTGACCCCTGCTACCCGTGCTCTCTGCCGATTTGAACCAGGTGCCCGTAGCACGTGGCAGCTGCGATCCCGTCATCCCAGCTCTTTGGGGGGCCGAGAATGGGAAGAATGGGAAGATTATGTCTGGGGACCAGAAGGAAAGTCCACCAAACTCCCCATCTCCAGAGAAAGAAGCGGGGCCTTCCTGCACATAGCTGGAGATAGGGGAAAAGTCAGGGAAAGCCTAACGTAAGTAGATCAGGCCCAGGCAGGCCAGCTGCCTAGGAAATGAGGCCTTATCTCAGCAATTACCAGCCACACACAACACAGGGCCAGCCGGCAGGGGTGCTGTGGTGTGCCATTGTGGTTCCAACGGGTATTTCCCTCCTAAGTAGTTATATGATGTTATTTTTTTTTAATTTCTGTCTTCCTTTGCCATTTGTATGTCTTTTTTTTTTTTTTAAAAAGACACATTCAGGTTCGTTGCCTGTCTTAATTGTGTTACTTGTTTTCTGGCCATTGAGTTGTTTGAATTCCTTTTTTGTAATCACTGTAGGTATTAAGATACTTGGCTAGCCATCCCTTAATCATACCTGGTTTTTCTTGATCTATCCACTGTTGATTGTTTTCTTTTCTGTGTATAAATCTTTCAGTGTGATATAATCTCACTTGCATTTTTTTTTTTACTTTTGTTGCCGTGTTTTGGAATCATCTCCCTCCCTCTACCCGCCCCCCAAAATAATCATTTTCCAGAATAGTCTAAGATTGTCTGTTTGAGTTGCAAACCCACTTTTGAGTTGATTTTTTGCTTGGAAGGAATGAGATCGTGTCCAGTGTCATTCTTTATTTATTGATTTATTTTTGGCCAGTCCTGGGGCTTGGACTCAGGGCCTGAGCACTGTCCCTGGCTTCCTTTTTGCTCAAGGCTAGCACTCCGCCACTTGAGCCACAGCGCCACTTCTGGCCATTTTCTGTATATGTGGTGCTGGGGAATTGAACCCAGGGCCTCATGTATACAAGACAAGCACTCTTGCCACTAGGCCATACCCCCAGCCCTCCAGTGTCATTCTTCTCTACCAGTTATTAGGGACACTGTCCTTTCCCCTGTGTGCGTTCTTGGCACCTTTGTTGAAAATCTGCTGGTCATCAATGTGTGGGTTTATTTCTGGGCTTTCTATTCTGTTCTATTGCTCTCTGTGTTTGTGTTTATGCTAGTATGATGCCAACAACAACCCTGTTTAAGTATCCATTGTTATTATATATGTAATATATATTATATTAAAGACTGCTGAGGTTAACCGATTTCCCCACCTTAAGCACCTGGTCATAAAGATCGGTGAATCTAAGTCTTATTATCTGGCCTTTTACAACTGTGGCATCACAGAGAGACTTTATTTTTATCCCTCGCAAGAAACCAGATAAGAAAAAGAACCACACTGAGGCCTTGTCTTGGAGAGAAAACGAGGAAGTCGATTCTGGGAGGGATTCCAGTGTTTCTCCGTGCTCCGTCTTATCTGATGGGATAGGTCAGAAAGTTAGTCAGGCCCGGTGGAATCAGGAAGCCGGAGCCCGGGTCACAGGGCTGCGTCAGGTGAGGCGGTTTGTGGCCACTCTCCAGCTTCAGCACGTGAAGAATCCGGTGCCAGCAGTGCCCTGTCCATCGCCTGCTTCTACCCTTGTCTCTCCAGACACTTGGTCCTCAAGAGGCGTCTTCCTCTGTCCACGGCGTGCTTGATTGGCCTTTCCTCCCATTGCCTTGCTGAGCCCCACAAGGTGATGAGGTACCCCACCCCACCTCCGGCCTTCCCCTGGTCCCTGAGTTCTTGTCCTGGTCTTGTTTTCCTCTCCATCTTGTTTTTTATCCGTACCAAACCCGGTCTTCACCTCCCTCTTTCTCTGGGACTGATCTCTGACACACAATGCACTTCATACCTGTGGCCTCTCGTCAGATCCTTGAGGCGTCTGAGATCCCCAGACCCTCGACGGCCACGCTCAAGGCCCCGGGACTCATCCACCTGGATCTTCTGAGGTTGCGCTTTCCTTGGCAAATCGTTTCCTGAGCACCATCTGCTCCATGTCCCACGGTAGCCTCTCTCTGTGGGTGATTCCAGCAGCGAGGAGATCATGTTGGAGCAGAAGACGCCGGCTTCGAGTCTCCGTCTCTCAAGCCTCCTTCTCTCAAGGTGGACATTCACGGAGGACCCACTCTAAACATTCCTGCACACAACCCTCCTGTGGACGGGCTACTTGGGGGCCGAGCCCGCACCTCCCTTCCGACCCTTCTCCCCTCTGTCCTCCCTGTCCTTGGTTGGCCTCACGAGGGGGAAATACAAAGGAAGTAGAGTTGGGTTTCCCTAACGCGTCTCTGGTCCGTGCCTCCCTTCTGTTTCCCTGTATTCCCTCCCCACAGGACTTGCCCGTCTCCCGTGTGCGTGGCCCGGAAGCTTCTCCTCTGTCTTCCTGCGCCCAGTCCTCTGGCATTTCCCAGCCCTAGAGTGCAATGGGCGTCACGTGCAGTTTCACCGCTGCATAACTTTCAGCCCGGTCTGTCTCCTTCCAGCCTCTGCGGCGATGCTTGAACCACACCGGCAGCCTCTGAGTTTCTGCAGCGTCCTCCTTTTTTTTTTTTTTTTTAAATTTTCCTGAAACTTGCTATCTGCAGCTTGGCTGTAACCGTCGTGTAAACATCAGGAGGCCTGTGTTCTCCAAGAAAATACTTCTCAGTCCTCACACTCCCTTAATGTGTCATTCCACATCTATTAATACATGTGCCGCACCGATTGCACTCGAAGGAATTACATAACGGCCAAGTCTTCCTCTAGGTCTTCGAGCTTCCTGCTCGGAGTCACCCGTGATCTGTTTTCTGCGCTCCCCAGACTGAACGCTACCGGAGGTGCCTGTGAGGGCCCAGATCTCAGTGTTCTGTTTACTGGCCTATCCCAAGGGGTTAGCGTCTGGATACAGGCAAAATAATGTATTTATTTACTAGGAAACAGAAAGCAGTCTCCCGTGAGTGTTACGCAGAACATAATACACTTTCCCACCTGACATTCCACCTCCGGGGCCTGGAACACTGTGTGTATGGGTATGTCCTTGTGACCCCCCCCCCTCCCCCAGATGCCGGGGGTGGGGGGGCGGGGGGGAGGGAGGGCCGGTCCCTTCACATGGCATCTCCCAAGAAGCGCTCTCCTTACCAACCGATGCTCACGGCCAGTGGTTATCAAGAAGTCATAAGTGGCCCATCCCTTGCCACCACGAATAGTTCTCCGGCAGCTTCCCGGTAACCGCTGGAAAGGCTCGGAGAGCGGCGAGTTTGGTGCCTTGCCAACCATGATCCAGGATCCTGTGCATCACAGTCATGGCTCCGTAACTGCTAAAAATGACAGTCGGGGGTTAAAACCAGGCCAGGTGGATCCGAGTGGGGGCAGGGCTGGTCGGTGTGCATTCTGAGTAAACATCTTGCACGACGCTTCTGGCTGGCAAAATTTGAGACCGAGAGGCTGGAACAAGAGAAAGGAAAATGGCAATAGGGAGTACTGGAGAGAGAGAGAGAGAGAGAGAGAGAGAGAGAGAGAGAGAGAGAGATTGTTTTTCTATTTTCCTCTTGTTATGAGTAAATGAATAGTTTGGATTGGCAACGGGTACATTATCAGAGTCATTCTGTCTGTTAAAATGAGCCATCTTCAATTTAGGATGTCTCTCGGGTTTTGAAGTGTGCACTGCCCTTCCTCATCGAAATTTAAACTCAAGCTCTCAGGAACAGAATTAAGATGCTGCCGTTTCTGTCAACTAGTTGTTACATGTATATACATGCATTAGCTATGTGCGTGTCTATGTATATATAAGTATGTGTACTTATATACTTGCATTATATATGTGCCTGTATTTATATAATTATGTATTCGTGTACATGTATGTATATACACAGGGATTTGTGTGTGCATCATGTACGTACGGTGTTCACAAGTTGTTGAGAACAGGAGTGGTTATATCAAGCGTTAGCCGTGCTGGGCGTTTTTGTTTCCTGATCTTGGCTGTGTGAGGGAGCTGCCACACACAGCGTGAACTTGGGAGCCTTCGATGCAGTAGCGAAGGGCTGCGGTTTGAGCAAGTTTATACGCATAGCATAGCCTACCGCATATGAACAGCCTCATGTCAGAAAGCCAATAAAGTCGCCCAAACTGTTGTTGTATGTGCTAAGGGCTCCATGAGTATTCAAAAAAATGACTATGGATTGGTTTTCCCCATTCATTACAAGGCATTTCCTAGAGGACGTATATAAACAAAAGTTAATAATCCTCTTCGGCTACTACTACTTCACAAATATACCATAAAGTAGTAGATTAACCTTAAAAAAAACACACCTTAATAATCATTACATGGCTTAACTTCTTTGAAATCCAGTGGCAGTAAAGACCCTTGAGCTGGGAAGTCCAGTCTGGTCTAATGCTAGCTTTTCTCCTGGACCATTCACTTGTTGATTAGATTTATTAGGTTCCTGAATTATATCAGGCAGTGTCCCCAGTGCTAGAGCTGAGGGGTGAATAATCAGGACAGGATGCTGCCTTTGTGGAGTTTATATCCGCAGGGAAATGCACGAGATCCAGACGTAAAATCGCCGAGGGGATGTTGGACAAGCCTGCTCAACTTGATGTCAAGGGTTCGCTAGGGTCTTTCCCCACTCACTCTCCCTCTTCCTTCTTTGCACTGACTGTTTCTAGAACAATTCCATGTAATTCCTAACCCTCCCCTCCCCCCCCATACTTTCCCTCTTCAGTTGCATCGAGGGCCTTCTTAATAAATAATAAACAAATAAGAGAACAAGACGGCTCCTGCTGATCTTTGCCACTAGATGGCAGACATCTGCATTTGTGCCCGGCCTACAGGTTGTTTGGAAAGGTTCAAACCGTGAAGGAAGCGTCGCTGGGCTTCCCATGGGTGGCAGGTTAGCCTTGCCACCGTAAGGTCTTTGGTTTCCCATTTGGTGACGTTCTGTGCTCTCGTGGGGACAAGCGGGAGCCCCCTGGGAGGCCCCACGGACTTCTCCAGCGCCTGGACACTCCATGTCTGTCCCTTCACTTCTTATTTTGTGTATCTGAAAAATGTGGAAGTGGGCTATTCAGATGGCAGGGGAGGCGACCGCGTGGGTGGTGACGCGCTAGGGGACGTGCTAATCCGCCAGACGGTGTGAGAAACAAGAAGTCTCGCCTTCCGTGAATCATTCCGCACGGATCCCAGCACGACGGGCGGAGCGAGCCAAAGTTCTATGGGGGTTCCGCGCGTGCACCCAGAGTCAACTGAGATCCCGCCCGCTCCCCCCCAACCACCCCCCCAGGCTTGAGAGTCTCAACAAAGTGGAAAAAAAAAAAAAACCACGATCGCCCCCCCCAAGATTCCAGGCCACATGCCTCCCAAGTCCACCTCAGAGGGAGCTAGAAAGAACTTCCGGAAAGCCTGTGCGACTTACACCTGCTGTGTCTTGGGTTCCCCCTCCCCCCCCCCCCCCCCCCGCAGCGGCTAGGACAAGATCGCCTGAGGGAGAGAGGTTCGGAAAGGGCTGCTCGAAACGCGGTGGCAAAGTCTCGACCCTAGATGTGTGTGTTTATAATCGTCAGAATGTGAACTTGTAAAAATAAGATCGGTGCCAAGTTGTTGCTCACACTCAGAGAAGCCAAATCTTTCTGGAGGGCACGCGTGCGCGCGCGCGAGAGAGCTTTTAAAGGACCAGTGACGTTTCAATAGATGAGATCCGGGGTAGATGGTTCAGTCAAGCAACGCTTACCTTATAAGTAAAACACCTTCCGTCCCCTCTATAGACATCTGGACCCAAAAAAAAGTTCGTTTTCTGTGAACATCCACTGTCATATGAGCTCTATTGGATTAGGGTTTTCTCTCTCTTTGTTTTCTAATTGTTAGATTTCTAGTTCCTAGTGGGAAAAAATAAAACACCATGTGGCCGTGCTCAGGAAATGAATAGATTCTCAGAGCTATTTATTTTTTTATTGCCAAAAGATAAATTGAGAATCCCACCTCCATGTTTTGTTTTTTTTTTCACCCAGAGTCTTTTGAGAAGGGACACACACACACACTGAAATCATCGCCGAGCAGTCACCTCTACAGTGAAATGTGGGATAGGACTGTAGAGCTGAAGAGCCTTGGAATGCAGTAGCACATTCTGTTTAAAATGGGGGTACCTCACTTGGCTTCAAGAAAGCAATTTTTCTGTTAGACATAAGCAGGTGAAAGCTTACTTGCCATCTTCTAATTTTTTTTTTTAAGAATTCTGTTTCTACAAAGGCTCATTGACGTAATAAATGGGTGAGATTCTTAGGTCATAAAATGGAAGAGAAGGAGGGAGCATAGTTTGCCCAGGTTTACAGTTCGGTTGGAACTGGGCAGCCAGCTACTCAGGTCTGGGAAGAGTGGTTCAAAGCCCGCCCAAGTAGAAACATCGGTGAGACTTAGCCAGCCCCAAAGCCAAAATGGATGTGTAGCTCAAGTGGTTAGAGAGCCAGGCCTGAGCTAAAAAGCTAAGCAAGAAGCAGAGGCAGGGCTATCCGGTCAGCTCGTTGCCCCGTTCCAATCTTAGGCCTCACATGATCGCTCCGCATGCTTACCACGGGATCTCTGAGGATCTGTATTCTTCAGCGATCACCGAGGGGCTGTCCGTGCCAGGCTTCCGCTGCTCCCCCAGGATGAGCTTGCTGAGGAAGATCGCGCTCTGGCTCTCAGGTAGCGTGAGGCGCAGTGGGACTTACCAGGCCCACTCCTATGTCTCGCTCGTGAGAAGCGGCAGCAGTGGAAATCGAATGCAAGAGCGCGTGCGGCAGGACACCAGCGTGGGTGCCGTCGGGGGGGTCAGTGCCTCTGATAGTATAGACGTTGGGAGGGCTAGAAGACGGGGGAGCCGTCCGCTTTGCAATCGGAGGGCCGCCGCCTCCTAGGCACCCCGACGCGTGCGAACCCCGGCAGGACGGGAGGCTGTAGTGTCCACGGGCAAACCTTTGTTGGATTCTCCGTGGAAACAGCCCAGCTCTGGCACAGGGGTGTCTCGGAAGCTGTTGGAAAGCGGGGCTCACGTGGACGTTCAGGGTCCATTCGTGTTTAGGGTCCTGAGCCCCGCTTAGTGATCTCTCGCAAGGGTGTTCCTCAGCTGGATGGTTCTCCTTCGTGTCACACACCAAGCAACTCCGCTCTCCACTCCGTGCAACGTCCCCACACTGGGGATGGGCGTTGCTGCTCCGTGGCGGCTTAGAGGTGGCGAGCCATCGCGTCCTGGCTCTCCGAGAAGCCCCTCCCACGCCCGGGGGTGAGGCCTTCGGTCCTGAGGGTACCAGCCACTCCCTGCGCACGGTGCGCAGACCTAGCCAGGCCTCCCCGCCCCTCCCGCCTCCCGGCACGGCAGCCCCGGCCCCCGGAAGCCAGCCTTCCTTCCCCTGCACAGCGCACCAGACCCTCGCCGAAAAATCATCAGAGCACAAAGGCTGGCGGGGTGGCCCAGATGGTGGAGCACCTCCTCAGCAAGGGCAAGTCTTTGATTGCAGAATTGCAGAGAGAGAGAGAGAGACAGAGACACAGACACAGACTGACTAAAACCTCTACCATGTTGCCATTGCCCCTTTTACTTGATCCCTAAGTCGGGGAGATCACCACCATGTGTCTGTGGGCGATTCCAAGGAAACACCACTTCTTACTGCCTTCTGCCGATCGCCTGGCGGTGGGCGTCCTTGAACTTGCTTTGTTTCAGCGGGGACCTCTGCCTCTTGTCACCACCGAAGCACGCGGCTGATAGGTTCAGGCACAGCGCTGCCCAGATACGGAGACGCAGCCGTGCTATTTTTAAGTACCATTTACATAGCTTTTGCATTCCGGAATTGCCGATTCGCTTCTCTACAGCCCCAGCGTGGTTCCTCCTCCTCGTGTGTGGAGAGGGAAGGAAAGGAAAGGAAATAAATTACATGGAGCTCTCTGGTGGGTCCGGCACACTGCTGGGTGAATCCGTTTTCAGAGACTCAAGGACAGCTCCCCAGGCTGCATGTAGGTCAGGTTTGTATACGGCCCCTGGTCTGCAGCGGCCTAGAAAGAGACGATTGACGAAGAAAAATCACACTCATGGCTTTTTCTATTGCATTTGGTTTTTCTTAGCCTATAACCTGCTTACAAGTCAGGTACAGTTCCTAAGTGGTAGACCTACACACACACACACACACACGCACGCACACACACGCACACACACACACTGGGAAATGAATTGCTGTTTTAACATGTAATTATTTTTAGCATCTGTTCTGTTCTCTGATTCTGCCTCTTCCCCCACCCCCCACCCCGATTATTGCTGTGATGTGTGCTGTTTTATACTTCTTTGATAGAGAGTGTGAGAAAGTTCCCCTTGGAAGCCTGCTGGAGGGTGACGAGAACACAGCAGATGGGATCATCTATCCAAATCTGATGCGGAACTAGCGAGAACGGAGCCCTCCTTTTCTAGTCTGCAGCTTCTGAACTAGCAAACATACCTCACCGGCTGGTCCAAAGGAAAGACCCATTCACTTCTTTAAAAAGAATGGTCCTGGGGATTGAGCACAGGGCCTTTTGCTTCGTAGGCGAGCACTCTGCTATCGGAGGCATGCCCAGTCCTTTGATTTCAGCTTCTTTCTCAGGTCACGATGAGCCCCCAGGCCTGGCTTGTTTTCAGATAGAGGTCTCGCTATCAATCTGCAGCCCGGGGCTCCCAACTGGTTAGGGAAAAAAAATGAACTATTTCTTATAGATCTTACTTTTCAAAGCATTCTCCTTATGTTGCCAGGACTTGAGAATTAAGGGCTGAACACCTGAAGGAGCTCCAGGGCTGCTTTCTTTTTTCTGATTGTTTTAGAGATGTAGCCTTGTGGACGTTTTCTGTCTAGGCTGGCCTCAGACAGTAATCCTCTACACATCAGCCTCCTGAGTAGCTAGGAATGCAGTTGTGAACCACCACCGCCAGGCCTTTTCTCTTGAGTTTTAACTTAACATCCCCAAATATTTGTTTCTGAGTTGCAGCTGTATAAGATGGGATAGCAAGTATCCTGGTAGGGAGTAAGCGTGTCGGCTTCCCCGGATTGCGCACTCCATGCTTCGCTAAGCGTTGGCTGAAATGCCGAGAGAATTCGAGTGGAAGCGGCGGTAGAGGGTGCATGGCCTGTCCCAGCTCTGACCCTGTTCCTTCATTGATTTGTTAGGGATCGATGGACTGATGTGAACGGTGCCTCTTTTTCAGTGATCTCCATTGGGCAGCCCTGCTTAGCAAAGTACCATTTCTCAGTGATCAAACCATTCAGAATCTGCAAGCGAGGTTGAATGGTAGCAACACAATAGTAGCGAATAGAATCACTCTTCCGTGGAATAGATCTCATTCGTTTTTTCTGGCTCTGACTTTCTACCTGCTGTCCAATCACTCTCCATTTTATTTTGGCCTCCTATTTTTTTTTAACCTGTCTGGTTGCCACTATTCTTGAGTCTGTTGTGAAAAAAGAAGTAAAGATGCAGATTCCTCTCACGCTAGAGATTCTGTGATTTTAAAGTAATGCCTAAAACCAAATTTATGACATGCCTTTTAACAGATATGTATAGATTATGTAACTATACATATATACATATACCAATATACCCATGTGTATATTCAGGTACATATGTATTAGATATACAGATATACACATGGATATACAGATATATACATATACAGGTTGTTATGTATCAATACATATAGATGCTTGTACATATGTATGTGTATAGATGTATGTTGATTGGGTTTGACCTGACTTTCTTTCTGTGTGTATGCTGATTCTGGGGCCTTGTACTCAAAGCCTTGCGCTATTGTTTGGCTTTTCGGCCCAAAGCTTGAGCTCTACCACATGAATCATACCTCCATTTCTAGACTTTTTGCTGGTTCATTAGAGATAAAAGTCTCCAAGATTTGTCTGCTCTGGGTGACTTAGACCAAGACGCTCAAATCTCAGTGTCTTGAGTAGGTAGGATTGCAGGTGTGAGCCACCAGAACCCAACTTGACGTGACTTTCTTAACTGTCCATCTCTGAAGATCCATCTTTGTAAGCATGGTCTATTTCTTACGGCCATTATAGTACCCAGAGCTCCTGCCCAGGTTTTTACAGGTTGTCTTCAGAGAGTCAGAGTGGAAGGTTTCTATGTCTGCAATCGTTTGGAAATCTTGCTTCCCGACCCTTGGATTTGTCTTTTCTTGGATCTGTGGCAATAAGTACGACAAAACCTGAGATTTCGTGTCAGGAAATCACCAGGGAAAAATATGTAAGGCTGCCTTGTTCCCCTCCATTGTTCTGCAAGATACGTGTAAAAAGGAGAGTCAAGTTATATGCGATTAAGGGGCTTCAGCTTGGGGGCCCTCTAGCCTGTTTTGTTCATATAGTTCAACACCCTCAGTAATGATAAAGATGCCCATCTAATGCCCATCAGTCGCAGTGTGAAAAGGGAGCGACTTACTATGCACATCATCGAAATTAAAACCTCCCGGCCGGTCCCACGCTCCCCGACGTCATTCTCTGTGGCTGTACGCCAGCTTACCTAGAGGACATTATGCTCAATGACCATAGGTGTGCAGCCCGCAGCTGGCAATCTTGCTCCTGTCTTTCTCCCCCATCGCCTCTTGACTTCGCCTCAGGGAGACGCCCTTTCCCTGCCCTCTGCGGACGTACGGCAGTCCCCGGCCCTTCCCATCCTCCTGTCCGCGTACAGAGACCGCCCCGTGACTAGTCTGTGGACGGATGGTACCCAACGAACAGACGTCCGGCGGGGCTGGGGGCCGGGCGGGGAGCAGGGAGGTGGTTTTCCTGCTTTGAAGATGGACCCAGCTTGGGTCCCATCTCCCTCTTTATCACCCCTCCTTGACACTTAGCCACTGCCTTCCCTCCTTGAAGGCCGGGACCTGCGTCCTTGTCTTTTCTGCACCTTCAGAGTGCACCCTGAGGAAGCACGGGCCACCCTCGGCGCGCAGACTCCTCCCTCCACGTCTCCAACGCCCGCCGGAGCTTCTGGGAAATGCAGATGCTCGGATTCCCCTGGGGGGCAGGAGCTCCACCAGCCCCCACCCCACCCCCGTTCAGGGTTGAGAACCCCTGAACTCAGTGCACTCGAAAGGTTCTGAAAACCCGGTAATGACACACCCTACTGAGAGAACATTTAAATGTGGACTTAAAAATGAGTCCCATGATAAGAAGTGATGAAAGCCGGAGCGTTCCCCCCACTTCCCCTTGTCCCGACTCATTCTATCTATCTTGCAAGATTAATGGGGAGCGTTGAGTTTAGCATGGACCTTCTGCTACATCTCTGCGGGTTTCCCCGTTACTTCATTCTAATAAGCTTTATTTATGCTGCGGGTGAAATGTTTAAAAATATCTTCTGCCTAAACAGATCATTATTTTTCAGGGAAGAAAAGAAAATGGAATTTCGGTGAACATACCATGAAATTTACAACAATGAAATGTCAGGACACCGGGCTGCAAACATTTTTCACCCGTACGACTGGAGGTCATTTAATGACTTTATTCTAATATCTTACAATTTAGTCTACTAAGGATTTTTGTTTCTAATGAACAACAGACAACAATGAGGTTTCTAAGGCTTACATAAAACTCCTAAAATTGATCATGTGCCGGGTGTTGTGTTTTTTTTTTTTTCAAAGGACATTAATTATGTATCCCCAGTTATCATTTTTGAAAGACGGAACCAATTTTAATTATTCAACCAGTGTTTATTGTGCATTTTCAAGGCAAACCAGGTGTGTTTGGCTAGTCCTAAAATAGTAAGGTTAAGTGCTGCATATTTAGAATGCACGGTAAAAAGAATTTATCTTTGCTTTAGGCTTTTTTTTAAAAAAAAATTTAGACATAGTAAGCAGCTTTCTTGGAGTCAGGGACTCAATCCTAATAAGTAGTGAGGCTAGCACATCCACTTCATTTTCTGGTTCTTCTGTATTAAATGCTGCCATGTTCTATGGTCTCTGTTTGAGGATGCTGACCTTTTCATTAGAGCAAAGCCGCTTGGGGAGTGTGAATTTACGTTTGGTTTTGTGAGCTTAACCATCTGTTTTCCCTAATAGCCATCTTATCATTTGATTGAAATTCAGTCTCCAATTCCCCTGTAAAATACTCCGCGAAGGATATTCGTTTTTAACCTGTATTTATAGTCTGCTTTTGTACATATTCTCTACATGTGCCTTGTTGTTTATAGACACAACTAAGCGGCTGAAAGATATTAACTGATTGTTCACTCAGGATTTGTCCTCTATAACATAGCTCAGGGAATATTAGGCCTTCCTTGCCTTTCATCCAGAAATTCCAACCATCTTTGCTCTGCCATGCTTTATCTCCAGTGTGTCCTGTCTCCCTCCGTTTCTGTCTATTAGGTTAGTTTTACGGTTCCTGTTCTTCCTGACTGCACCACTCTACATTGATGTCAGACTCTTGATTGGGTTAAAGGACACGTTTAATTCTTTCTTTCTTTTCTGACTTGTTGAGAACGCAGGTTCTAGATTGTGTTCTGCTGTGCGATGTGCAGAACTGAGTCCTAAGGCACTCAGATGTAATGACGCTTTTCTGATGGCATCGCTGTTGACATCCCGGACGTTTCAGAAAAATTAGGGACACACGATGCCTTCACTGAGATATCACAAACTGACGTGAGAAACAGCTTACCTACGATAGCCAAGAAGATAAAAGCGTATCTCTCTTTTATGGTTTACAAAATGCTCTTACTTAATGCAAAAATAAGCAGCCGTATCACCACAAAGAAGTGTTGAGATGACAATATGTGACCTTTCCCTGAAATTTTAATATCACAAGCTTTCCCTCGGGATAGGAGGGTTTTATTTTATGTAATGATTTGCTTTCGTGGAATCTTAAATTCTGAGCAAGTAGCTTGACCATACCACGTACTTAGGAAGTTTCTGGAACCCTAACTATAGTTTCTTCTTTTACTTTGTTTCTTGTCTTTTCTCCTATTTTACTTTGCTTCTTCAGAACAAGCATCCGGGCAAGGTGGCTTACAGTTTTACTATGTAGAGGTTCAAATTGTATTTAATCAGACGATTACAGACATAAAGTTCTTGTAAAAAACTGTTAACTGGTTGAGGAAGTGTTGAGAGGAAAATAAAATACCCAACTGACAAGTGAAAGCTATGACCAGGTCACGGGAGTAAAGAACAGAGAGAGTACTAAAAATAATATAAAAAGCGAAGAAAACACGAATCTTACAGGAGAGAAGATGGCCTTTAGGAACCGGAAGTTCTGGGTGCTGCCGGTGTGTGAAGTCACCTGGGTTTCATGAAGTGTGTTTGATCTTTGGTTTCTTCTCTGGACATCAGAAACAACAATATCAAGGTGACGGGGAAATCACTAGGACACACAACACCACTGAGGCCCCCCCCCCCACCCAGTGTCTTTGCCCAGGAAAGAGGTGAAAATTATAAAGGAATTTAGTCTTCTTCCTCGTTTTCTTCCTGGCCTCTTTTTTAGGATGTCTATTAAAAGTAGGTAGAGCAGGTGTGCGATGTTGATCCTCGTATATTTCTTCTTTTTTACGGTTAAAAGAAAATCGCATGTAATTAAGGAGTTAGGGCATTCATGATGATGATAACTTGTTTGTGGGCCACTTTGACTGGGATAGATAGGCTCTGCTATGTATATTCAAAGACCACCTGGGCTCCAGGTATCCAGAGGTTTCTATTAACCACTCAGCGCCTGCACCATGGAGGGAGATGGCAGGCAGGAAGAGAGGAAAGCCTACAGTACCCCCCACGACAGCTTTCCTACCGTATTTTGAGATATTGCCTGAAATAAATAGCCATGCTGCATACACTTGAGTAAGCCTGTGTTGAGAAAACTTAGAAAAGACCCGGAGACAAAATTCAATCAGTCATTTATAAAGAGCCTTATTCTGCACGACAGACACAGCATCGGTGCCCGCCGAGCAGCAGGTGTTCGTACGGAAGAAGGTGTGATCGTTCCTTTGTCTAAGAGGAAAGCCCTCAAGAAGAAAGCCTTGAAGATGGAAACCACCCCCCTCCCCCGTCCCTCCCTTCGTGACGTTGCTTTGGTTTCCCAGAAACGATCAGGAGTGATTACGTCCATGTGTCCCCGTAGGTTTCAGCTGCCCCCTTTCTTGGTGCCGCCCTGCCCTCGGGTGTGGCGCCTGGGCACAGAGCGTCTCGGGGAGGGTGCCCAGCCTCCGAGGCGCACTTGCTAGCAGGTGGGGGGGGGGGAGGAGGGCTGGAAGAGGCCAGCGACCTTCCAGACGGGATGGCGCCGGTGGAGGGGTGGATGGCTGTCTGTCTCTCCTCTGGAAACAGGCTGAGGAGCGGCAGGACGAGACGCGGGAAGGTGCCGGGCTCCCTTTGGAAAGGTGGGCGGGAAGGCGTTTGAAGACACGGGGGAAAGGCGGGTGGGAACACCCGCGCGGGGACTGGGGAGAGGTGGGGAGATGATGGCTTGATGTGGGTCGCCCGTGACGGCCATGGAGGCTCGACGGCACGCCGGCAGAAGGCGCTGCCCCGTCTAAGCGGGGGGTGAAGACAGGGCACCCGACGGCACGTCTCTGGGGAGAAGGGCGACTGAGACCCGGAGGCGGTGGGGACCGGCCACCGCAGAGCCTGCAGAAGCTGGGGGTGTGGGTAGGGAGGAAGGTGGGGTGGCGCTTGGGAGTTTCGGTGGTGGAGGCTGACCTCCGTGTGGGCAGGGGCTAATGGGAAGAGAGAACCTGGGGGGGGGGCATGGGGCACGATTCCCCAGCCCCCTTGCCCAGCGCTGACCTCCGACCTCCCATGAAGACAAGATGGCCAGGAGCCCCTTGGAGGCTCCGTCGAGCGGCAGAGGGGCTGGGACGGCGGCCTTGGAATGGCAGGTGGAGGGCAGCCAAGGAGAGGCGGTGAAGAAACAGACGAGAGAGAGAAGTGCCAGCTCCTAGACGGGGAGGGAAGAGTCCCACCGGTGGGGGCAGGGAGGACGGGGTGACATCCCGGAGCCGGTGGTCCTGTGGAGAGAGAAGGTTCTGAGAAAGGGAGGATGGGCGGCCACAACGCTGCCTCATGGAAGACAGGAAGTTAATGGCGAGGGCCGGCGCTGCAGCCCGGAGCGCGGGGGCAGAGCCCTTGCCTCACGCGAGCCCGCAGTGCCATCCCCAGCACCACGAAGTAATAACGGTGACCACCAGCGCCAGGGTCCCAGCGCCCCCGTGGAGTCGGCCACGTGGGGCTCTCGCCGACTGTGTTTCTCTCACGGGCCGATTTATACGTATAAAGTTATTGAGTTGGGAGAGGCTGCAGCGTCGGCTTTGTGGAACTTACGGTCTTTATGTTCTGTGTTTGACGTGAAGAGAGGGTGGAAACTCCCCACCCTGAGCTGTGGGCCCTCCCTCCCTCCCTCCCTCCCTCCCTCCCGTGCTCCTGACCCCTGCTCCTGGATGCAGTTGGAAGGTTTGGACGAGGACGCGTGCCTCCGCCGCCCTGTAATCAAGCAGAGCAAGGCCGGATGGGAGCCTGAGGGGGGAGAACAGATCCGGATTCTCCCCGGGCAGAAACCACGGTGGCTTTATTTTACATAAACAATGACAGCCCTTGCCGCGGTTTGGCCTATCTGGGGCTGGTATTTCTGATATAAAATAGGGTCTGGCGGTTGAGTGAATGAGGAAACGTGATCCCGGGATAGAAAAGACTTGAAAGGGAGAGAAGACTGCCCGTGTGTCCTGTAGGAAGCGCGCTAGGAAGGGCTGTGGGGGTGCAGTGTGCTACGCCCCGGCCGGCCATCGCAAACATTCCTGCAGTGTCTGCCGAACTAAAACCAAACACGCTAGAGATGTCCCGGGCTTGAGTTATCCGGACCCTTCAGCAGCAGGAAAACGGGCTGTGTGATTTCGCTACAAAAGTTCAGTCAAAGGAACACTTTTTTTCCCGGCTGTCTTCTAGTTTTTTGGGTTTTTTTGCCCTTGTAAAATATAACTTTATTAACTAGACAACGACAATTAAAATTCTAGCAGGTCAGCGTGACTGTGCCCGGCTTGGATGGCTTGCTCTCCACCCCTTCGCACTTGCGTGTGTTTTCTGCAGGACGCGTGTTTCTTCACACCCAGACTATGTGTAGTCATTGCCTTGCCAGCGGCCTGCACGGCCACCCAGCTTCTGTGACTTCGTAACGGCCTGTAGGAGAAGAAGGATGGCTTCGTGCTTATTCCTTCTGGATATCCCATGGTGTTCGCTGTTGCTCACTTTATAAATAAACACAGAAGGTCCCTGGAGCCGGAATGTTTCCTACCGGTGAGAAGTCTCCTGAAGAAACGTTGGGATGTCCAGCCGTCGAATCCCGAGGTCTATTCAGAGAAGAAACATTGTGACAGGGTGACAGATGACAGAGCCTGAGGCAGTTCAAGGAGCTGACTCCTACACTGGCCTTTGCATGAGCCTCCTGATTTCTCAGCATGTCTAGGGCAGCCTTGGCCGGGGCACACCTCAGTGGTTTTATCTTTAAGCCTACCTAATGCAAATAGCACTGGCCCTGAACAGGAGGGAAAGTAGCCACGTGACTTCAGGCCCATTCGCTCCGAGTCCAAAGTTTAAGGTGACAAATACTTCTTTTGAAGTGAACTGAATTTGGCAAGGACGCTTTGCAGAACCCGATTGTGGAGCCTTTCGCTCCATCTGTTTCCGTGTAGTTAGGAATTGCTGTAATACCCTATAGCGGGCGGGAAAGGCTAGCTATGATCTAGTAGTCCTCTACGTCGCGAGACAAGGACGTGATGGGGCTGCTCGTAGGAGTGTGCGGTGTGTGCTCTGCACGTGTGTGTGCCCGGGATTTCACGTGGCAGAACTCACGAGTGTCCACGTATCCCCGGCGCTTTGCTCTCTTGCTCTGGCGATGATGTATTCATTTTCCATATCTGCTGTGTTGATTTGGTTAGTCTGGATTGCACTCTCCTCCTCTTTACATTCAGCAATCCTCTCCCTTCTGTCAGTATTTTCTACCCATCTTCAGTTGCTGGGAGTTTTCTCTCTCCTATCTCATTACTAATTCCCTGAAATGCTCTCATAATTTTTACACATGGATTCTGCCCATCTTTTTACTTCTTAAATATTGGGTTAAAATTAAGTGAAGCAAATGCTCAAATATGTAAAGTTATTTGACTGTAAATAAATACCCAGATGGTCTTTTACATATTTTTGCACTGTATAAAAATAGGTGAAATCTGTTATGTATTTTTAACTGTTCACACTCAATTCCAGATTAAGTAAATAGATGCCCCAAATGTGTTTTGTAAACTTGTACCAGCTTACTTTCTGCATGTGTCCGAGCGATCACATTTGCAAGTGAATAGGCTTGGTTCTCATGAGATCATTTGCCACTCATTCCTCTGCCCAAGTGACCGTTAGAAAAACCGCACTGAGCTGAGTTTGGGGCACACATGGATACAGAAAACAGACCGCGCCATTAAACTGCAACTGAAGACTTTTTATTTCCTCAACTTACTTTATTGTCGTTACAGAGGTCGATGGATTACGATGATATGAGTCAGGTGATGAGTTCACTTCTGTTCCCTCGTGCTCTCCCGGTCTCTCCCTCCCCTTTCCACCCACGAGTTGGATAGTTCACTTCCATCCGTGTCCAGTGGGCTCTTCTCACCCCCTTCCCCTCCAGTTCTGTCCCCTCCGCTGCCCTCCCAAAGATACACACAGGAACGCACCGTTTATAAGCCAGACAACGCAGAATCACCAAACACGAAAAACTGAAGAGTTAGCTTCCATACCTAAAACCATTCACCTTTTACGCGCTTGCGCGCACGTGTGTGTGTGTGTGTGTGTGTGTGATGAAATTTAGCATCTCGCTGTTTCGTCTTTGGATCGCGATGTTGCCTGGTTCACTGATTTTTTTTTTCACGAGTTGGTCAGCTCCTTGTAAGGTATGTGCTTTCAGAGCAGGTACGGGTCATTCTCTCAAGTATTTGGTGAATATTACCAGAGGTATTTTCACTGTACTGCTGTTGTGTTGAAAATAATGACATCGGTTACATCTACACGGATGCTGACACACACCTCCGTCCACCGTGGGACCACAGAGCCACTGGGAAGGGCAGCCGGGCCTCCATGATCCTCACAGATGGAGCAATCTAATGCCATCCACTCCTATATCCACTTGCTCATGAAATCACTTACAGGTTCCCACTGTGGCTGTAAAGTCTTCAGCGGTACATTAGGAGCAAACGTAATTTGCATAATGGATCCATGCACCTTCATTTCTTTGACCCTAAAATGAATTTATAACCTTCATCAGGTTCACCTAACGGTTTTTGTCCTATCCATCCTCCTTAGAAGATCAAATAGATACGCTTGATTGCTTTTCATTTTCAGGAAAAAGATTTTTTTTTCAAGGCCATAAAATAAGCAATTAAAATGCCGGCAGCTATAACGAGGCATGGCAGATTATGAAATTAGTACGGTTCAGTGGAGCTACATGACACAATACCTTCTTTCCTAGTGGAGAAATAAATTTATCCCTAGAAACTTGGAGGTGTGGACTTGGGTGGACGGGAAAATAAAGCCACGGCTTCAGGTCAGACGCTAGTTTCTGGAGAGGAAGAGGCACGGTTCAGGGAAATCCCACCTTCTCGTATTCTGTCCTCGCCGGCGACAACGCGTCAGTCACCGTTTCGTCACGCTGTGGGCTGTTGAATTTGTCCGGTGCTTCATAAGCGTGCCAAGAGGTGCAAGATGATGAACAGTATGGGCACCCTTTGTGCAACGCAAGCTGACGGAATTCCTTTCTGCTACTTTAGGGACATTGTGTTCGTTGTTAATTAATGAACCCAGTGTCCGCACTCTAACCCTAATTCTCTTCCCGCAGAATGGATCTAGATACGTTTCCCCCCCAAACCTTGGGGATCTTCTGCGCGATCTACTGGATCACTAACGCGGGCTGCGGGCTACTAAACGCCTGTCTCCCAAGGTGCCCGTGGCTCAGTAGCCCTTTCCTCTGGAACTCTCTCTCAGATCCCGAAATGATCAGGAGAAACGCATCCTCGGGACGCGTGCGTGCTGGGTCCCTCTTAGAAGGCGTGTTGATGCTCCACCCTCGGGGTGGGGGAACTAGCCAGGGAGGGAGGGGAACCAAGGCAGGGGAGGAGTTCAAACCAACGCTGAGGGCCTGCTCAGTACTTGCCACAGCTGTCTTCCCTTCTCTTAGAAAAGTCTTGGAAACATCCGCTTCTATTCTTGAGGATGTTTTCGCGGGCATTTCGTGAGCCGAGCCACGCTCCTGCCTGATCTGATAGGAGAGACTTGAACATACATCATACGTGCCTCAGCCCCTCCCCCCCCCACACACAATGAAGTTTTAATATTTAGTATATGAAAATATGGTATGAAAACCAGCTAGATTAAAAAAAATTATGACTACCGGTTCATCAGCAAAAGGCTGGAAATGGAGGTATGGCTCAAGTGGTAAAGAGCCTGCCTTGAGCAAAAAACCCCCCACAAAAACCCTAATGAGAACAGCAGGCCCCGAATCCAGCACCGCATATCAATTTTTAAATGTGTATAACATGTAAGTTTTCTCAAGTGCTTCTGTTTCAATAGCAAGGTTAAATACCTGTACCAAAATTATCAGTTGTCATTAAAGACAATTTAAATGTGGGCTTGTTCCGGAGGCATTTATAGACAGGGCGTCTTTGTTCTCTTTGTTTCTGCTTGTGTTGAATTTTTCAGGGTAGGTGTGAAGGGTTTTCCTAGGGCTAGACCAAGTTTTGCTTCATTACTTTGTCAGTAGTGATTTAAAGCATGCATTGGATCATTTGGCTTTGCTTTGAGAACACATATTCTTTTGTTTCGTTCCAATGAGAGAGGAAAAGAGACAGAGCAGAGAATTCTAAAACGGAATTAAACTCATACAGTGGCCTGGGTTTTATGTCTGAGTGTATCTCTGGAAATGGCAGGTTTGTAAACATTCTCATGTCAAGAGAGGAAGAGACACAAGGTGTGCATTCCCTGCTTTCCTAGTGAGTTCTCTTCCCTACTTTTCCCACTGGCACTGGAAGAAAAGGCCACGGACATAAAGAAAAATGGCCACCATATAACTAAGTCTGGGATTTTTAATAACTGTATTTACAAATAAGGTTAAAATGCCACGCTTCATAGGTCCACCATGCTTAACGTTTGCCTTGGTTCATGCAAAATCTTATAGCTTGATGGCTTTATGTATTTAATTTATTGTGTGGTAACAGATCTAATTTTATTCCAGTAATAGTGAATTATAAAAGCCTGGAGTAATGGCTCTCGCATAAGAATACTTCAAGTGATTTTACAGCATTTCCCCCCCCCCATCATGTGTGAATACAATTTTTGTTATTTTTATAGAGGATGGAAGTCATTTATGGGATACTCGTGTTTGAAGAATAATCTGATGATTATATAATTCGTCTTTCATCAAATAATCTCCTGATATGGTATTAAAATGAGGGCTTCTAATTGGAGCCTCATGTTCTTTGCTAGGAAAAGCTTCTCTTTGTAGTGTTATGAATGTGAAATTAATATTAATTTCTCTAAATAATTATGGGGACATCAGATCTGGAAAACTGTCCAATAAACTACATTTTTTTGTAAGCGCACTTGGAGCTGGAACTGCTGAGAAGAATTCCATCGAAGTGTCTGGACGAAGCTGATGTTAGGGTTGGATTTCCCAGCTGGCTCTGAGGACTGTAAACAAGAAAGAAAGAAATAAACCCAGAATATTTGGTCAGAAAATGCTTGTTTTATTGAAGAATCGGAAGAAATTCTTAGGAATTGAAAAAAAAAAAGGAAGGGAAATACTTTTATTTTTGCATAGAATGTGTGTTAACTCTTCAAAAGCCAGCAAGCCCCCTACAAATAAATTAGCTTCAGACATCAGAGAGAATTGGAGAATTCAGTCGGGTATATAGAAATTTCTCTTTCCTCAATTCAATTTCTTTGCCTCTTTGGTGTGAAATACACAATTCATCATCTACAGCTTTTCCCTTCTGATCCTTATCCCTTAAGAAAATTGCTTATGAGGTATTTGCTTGTAAATGACCTTTGGGTACTAGGAGCTATGTACAAGGTCAAACCTGTCAACACTACCACTGGTTCTTTCTGGAACCCTCGACTGAGTTTTCGGTTTCTTGTATCACTGAAGAGTAAATTGTGTGACGCCACGCAATTAGGATATAATGGGGGAATAAAGTGAAATCACTTTGGTTCCTTCTGTTGTTACTTTGCTTTCTCCTTTGAAAAGGAACATCAGGTCTAAAAGAGTTAAACAACCCACACATAGTCTGCTAGGTACAATGGGTCCTGCAAAGGATAAACAAGACGTTATGAGAGACAGACATTTTATACACAACTGTAATAAAAGGAGTGTCTTGAATAAATGAGGAGTATATAAAATACTGGGGATTTATAAAAGCGGAAGAAATTAATCTGTACTGGAAGGAGCAGGAAGGAGCATTTGAGGTCCTGCCAGCGTTGCCGGGCCTGGGAAGGTGGGTAGGACTTTTGTCCAGGAAAGAATTCAAGTGCAAGGACTAGAAACGCCAAGGACGACGGGACGATTGGAGGAAGCTGATGGGAGGGAAACCATCAGTTGGCTTGCTTCTATAATCGCAGTTTCCGCTGGCTATATGGAATATAAAATATACGGTATGGAGAGAGAGGGACACGTTTGAAAAAGGCCAGAGGACATTTTATCTTTTCTAGTGTCCCTAAGACACAGCCCGACCGACAGCAGAAGTGGCTGTGATGTACCAGGGTTGAGTTGGATGGTGATTTGCTGATAGAGCAGATGGCAAGAGGAAAAACAAGAATTGCAGCAAGGTCTTCGGACAGAGACACAGCAAGGACAGATGGATTAGCAGATGAAGCGTGACAGATCACGAGTTCCTTTTTTTTTTAACCAGAGAGCGTAGATTTGGCAAAGAGGAGGAGAGCATAGATTTTGGAGGCATTATCTTGGGAGGGGACCCTAGGGTTCAAACTCAAGGGTTTGCACTGGTGAGGCAGCTGCTCTAGGTTTGGGGTGGTTTTGTGGTTGTTGTTGTTGTTCCGGTTAGTTTTAAAATAGGCTCTTGCTTTTTACCTATTTCCTTGATTAGCCTGGACCCCAGTTGTCCTTTTCACTTTTCCTCTCTTAACTGGATTAACAGGTTTATTTTTTGGGCCATGCTAGCCTGGAACTGTCATCCGTTGAATCTCTACCTCACCAATAGCTAGGATTACAGGTGTGAGGCACTGGCTTGGGGTGGGGTGGGGGAGGGGCAGTCATATCAATGAATGACAATCCATCATGATGTCCAAGAATACATTAAAAGTAGGGGAAGCTAAGCCATGGGTATTTGAGATAATGTTTTCCAAATCTTGGCTACTTTCGCAAAGGTTAAGAAATGAACACCTAGGCAATGTCATCTGATTCCATGACTACGATGTTGATGATGATCATGGTTACGTACTTGTTAGGGATTGGGCTAAGTAACGCTCATTTACCTCACGAGGTAGACTATATTATGATTTTATTTCTACTGATGGAAAGGAAAAAGGCACAAGGAACCCAACAGACTGATTAGCTTAGGCCCTGTGAAGAGTAAATAACAAGATGTATTGGGCAACAATGTGGCAGCTGTAGACCAATCTCCTCAAGTGATATTAATTAGGAGGAAGGCCATTTCAGCCCTTCTGTAAGTAGGGGAAATGGTACCCATCAAAACACCCATTTATAATGGAATGTGGCTGAGCAAACACATGTTCTAAGAGAAGATTTAGAGGGATGCTAGCAATGTTCATTTCTTTGCCTGGAAATTGCTCACTTAATACTGCAGACATTGACTAGGCTACAAGCTTATGTGTGTGAAAGTGGGTAAAATATAAGATACCCACACAAAAAAAGAGGATATCTTTGTTGTTCATGGTCATCCCGGGGAAGCAGGTTTTTAAGTGACTTTTGAATCCCTTTCCATTTTTTTTGCCTGTTTTACAAATCATATTTAACTGAAATTAATTTATCAGCATGTATGGATGCAGCCATTTTTCATCAAAGCTGAAATCTGTTGAGCATTTTCAAATTTCCACTACAGTACTTTACCTAGACTTCTTTTCTTGAGAACTATTTTTAACTTAGATAGGAATGGTAATATATTTTTCTTTCAGAAATAAACAAGGTCTCAACACTGTGCCCAATGTTAAAATTTGTTATTTAAAAAAAGTCTTTAGATGTATTTATATATAAAAGAAGAAACAGAAAGGGAGGATTAAGTTAAAGTAGCTTTCACATGTTGATTTTTATGTATATTTTCTTATCATAACCCAGGGATTTCTGAAGGGGGAGAAAGAATGCAGAGGGAAAGTTCTGGAAGAGAAAAAAAAATACATGCATGTTTTTGTATTTTTTTTCTTTTTCTTTTTGGTTGGTTGTAGGGCTTGAACTCAGGGCCTGGCCACTGTTCCTGAGCTCCTTTGCTGAAGGCTACGGCCCTACCACTTTGAGCCACAGCTTCATTTCTGGTTTTCTCCTGGTTAATTGGAGATGAATCCCACAGACTTTCCTGCCAGGGCTGGCTTTGAACTGTGATCCTCAGATCTCAGCCTCCTGAGTAGCTAGGGTGACAGGCGTGAGCCACCAGCGTGGGCTTGTATTGTTCTCCTTGACAAGCATTCGGACGCCAGACACTCTACCTTTACCACCGCCATCAAGAAAAAAAAAAAAATGCCAAGGCTTAACACTACTGCAGAAGTTTTCAGTCCAGATAGGAAAAGCGGGCTTCGTATTGGACTCCATTCGCCGAGGAGGCGCCGCTGGAGTCGAGGTGATGAGTTGGAGTGTGTTTCTTGGCATCCACACCCCTGGTCTACACCTTGCTGGTTTGGTGCTGGGCTTGGGATGTCATCATTCAATAGTAGATCCAGCCTAGCCACGTGGCTGGGTGTCAACCCACCCCGGCACCGTCCCTAAGGAAACCCACAGGATCTACCCCAGGGCCTCACCAGACTGAAGGCTTTGAGGGAGGCAGATAAATGAGACAACGCACAAAATAATCTACGTAGGTACCTAGATGGGAATACCCTCTAGAGACCGTAGCATACGTTAAGCCCCGTTTTACCTCCTCACGAGGAGAGGTTTCTTCTGTATCCACATTGAAAATGGCATATGAACAGATTTCTCACTTTGTGACACATGTGTAGTGGTCATTACAAAGCAGAGAGACGATTGACTCGGCATCACTACAAAGCGCCTAAGTAGGTTTATTACAGACAAATAACGACTTTTTTTCCCCACGTTGGTTACTAACCAAGAGATTAGATGCTAGAGGGTTGGATTCGTGTGAAAAGTTTAGCTCAAAAAATTTTAATAGGTCCTTATTGAGATCTAAAGACCGTCCTAGGTTTAAAATATTAGGATCTGAGAATCTTCAGTATCACAGCATTAAAAGACGGGCAAGGACTATGGGACCCAGCTAGAGGACAAACACGTGGCTTTCTTGATTTTCACACCACGGTTCTGCTTCTTATAACCGTTTGTTACCATAAAAGCATAAACTGAAAGGTAGCAATGACAGGCCAGTGTAATATATTATGTTAAATAAACTTGTCCGGAGTGCAGCGCATGGAGAGCTCTGTTTACATTACAGTAAGCTGTTTTCTGCTGCATGTACAATTCTGCTGTGCAAATAAATCAGGAGAAGTTGAGACAGTTCAATGTAGTTTATCTGACCAAGCCTCAGAGACATGATGGCTACAGTGTCAGCATGGTGAAGTTTATTTAAGTATTTGGTAGCACTGTCATCAACTAAGTCTTTTTTTTAAGGTGTGTGCATTTTAGCTGGTCATTCAGAGAAAGAATGGAAGAAAATGACAGAGAAATTATGTGATGTGAAGTAAGTCAGGCCCAGAGAGGCAAAGGCTGCATGTTTCTCTCATATGTGGGAGTTGGGTAGAACGTATAAACATACAAATGAATACAGACGAGGTTGTATGCAAGCGTACACAGATGTAAGGGAAGTATGATCTATGCAGGGGAAAATTCAAATGATGTAATTCCTTAGAAGCATGAACTCACAGTCCAACAGAATGAATACCAGAAAGCTGGCATTTGAGATGGGGGAAGGGGGGAGGGGAAGGCCAAGGGGCGGGGTTAGGCGAAGGAAGAGAGGGAGTGAGGAGAGAATCCGGTCGTCATATTCAATGCATATCTCACAGAACTAAGAAAATTGGGGGGAGGGGTTGATCTGGGAGGGACGGGGAGGTGACAAAAGCAGTGACAGCAATCAAGATGCAGTGCACTTATAAACCGACATGTTGAATGGTAACCCATTTGTACAACTACTTAAAGATAATTACAATATAATTTTATTTTTTTTAAAAGCACCCAACAATAGGACCCAATGCATATTAAACTTGCAAAGGTGAGGACTATAGAGGCCATTTTATGAACTAAAAGAACATATTCAAAATGGGAAAATGAATACTATAGAAAATTATGTTGATACTCCTTCCTACAGACTTACCTAGTACTAAGTACTGAACTCAGGGCCTCAAAGAAACTACCCCAGTGAGCCCAGCAGTGGAGAAGAAACAGAACAGAGTGAAAAGGAGGGCAGGGGAGGAGAGCACTTAAATTCAAGTCCTTCCTTCCTTTAGGCTTGAGGTTGGCAATTTCTTAGGCTATTATGAGAAACGTGCTCAAGCTCTTGAATTCTCCTAACTTACCTGAGGGTCACAGGAGGCAAAGGGCATCCTGGGATGGTTGTTACTAGAACCACAGGACGCGCCCTAACAAACCTGTGTTTTGTAGCCCCAGGATCCTGCTTTGTCTTCAGTGAGTCATGGATGTGCTTGTGCACTTGTTCCCTTTGTGAAGAAAGACTGTGGCCCTTTCTCCTCTGGGGATGACATGTTCATCTCAAATGTCCCCACTCTTCTGAAATCTCAACCTAAAGCTGGCAATTTATTTCCTCCCTCCCCCCCTTTTTTTTTTGAGTGAGTGGAAGACAGTACTAGGGTTTGAATTCAGGACCTTCCTCTACTTGCTGGGATGGCCCTCTACCACTTGAACCATTCTTCAATCCTGACTTTTTGCTGGATTTTTGGAGAAGGGGTATAGAAGGCTCTTCTGCTAGATCCACCTGCTCTCTGCCTCCTGATTAGCTAGGATTGTAGACATGGGCCACTGGCTTCCATTCTTTTAAAGGCAATGTACAGAGGGGTTAGTTATGTAAGCCAGATAATGAATACATTTCTTTTTTTAGCAGTGTCACTTCTTCCTCGTTTTCTCCCAGCTTTTTTTCCCTCTTGTTCCCCCCACCCAAGTTATATAGTTAATTTTCCAACATAGTCTCTATTGCATATCATCGCTGCATTTGTTCATTCTTTGTGCCACCATTTCTGTGCTTCTCCTTGCCTCCCCCAAATATATAAGCTTACATATAAGACAAAAAAAGGTACAGAAATAAAAAACAGTGACAAAGGGGGGGGGGAAGAAAAATAAGAAAACCTCCTGTTTCCATTTCTTGGAGCTCATGTCAATAAACATCATTTTATATGCTTATACCCACATAGCTATTGAGCCTTTGTGATCCTCTCCTAGGAATATCCTCCTTTGGTCTTTGAGTTCTATTTAATTTATCATGTCCAAGTGTAATTTTTTGTGTTGTTTTTTTTTACCATCTATTGTGTTTACTTGTAGATTTATAGGCACATGCTAATTACTACAAATGAGGGAATCCATGCAATCTATGTTTCTTTGGGTCTGGCTTACTTCACTTAATATAATGTTTTCCAAGTCTTTCCATTTCCTTATGAATGGTGCATTATCATTCTTCCTGATGGAAGCGTATATTCTATTGTGCATATACACCATGTTTTCTTGATCCGTTGCTCCACTGAGGGTCATCTGGGTTGATTCTACATCATGGCTATGGTGAACAGTGCTGGAATGAACATGGTTGTGTTGGTAGCTTTAGTGTGGCCTTGTTTGTTGTCTATTGGATAAATAACCAGGAGTGTCATCCTGAGCCATGGGGAAGCTCTATATTTAGTCTTTCAAGGAACCTCCATACTGCTTTCCAGGTAGTTAAACAGGTTTACATTCCCACCAACAGTGTTTGTAGTAGAGTTCCCTTTTGGCCACATCCCCACCAGCATCTGTTATTATTAGTTTTCTAATAGTGGCCATTGTAACTGGGGTGAGGTGGAATCTCAATGTTGTTTTGATTTGCATTTCTTTTGTAGCCAGAGATGTGTCTATTGGCCGTTCTCACTTCTTCTAAGAAGTCTCTCTAGGTCTATAGTCCATTATTAATTGGCTTGTTATTTCTTTGAGGGTTTTCAGGGGGATTAATGTTTTGAGCTCTAAGTATGTTTATAGATATGATGCTATTTAAAAAACTAATGATAAAAAATAACACGTATTTTGGATAAACACACATGAGCAAAAGGTGACAATAAATATAACAAAACTGAATCCTGAATAAGGATAATCAATATTATTTTATGTACTTCCTTCTTAATTTAGTATTTGCAAAACCACACTATTCTCCAAAAACAAGCAAGAGAAAAAAAAAAAACCCACTAAAATCGTTAGGTGATTTTCCTGCCTTCCTAGATATCCCCTCGCCCCCGGCACTTAGTGCTCAATCATGTGACTTCTTTCATATCTTTCAATATTCATAGCAAATATGGCTTTGAGATTTTCACGTGAACCCATCACAGACATAAAACATAATTAATGTAATAGTTGATCTCTTTTAGGCCATCACAGTTCTTTTAGCATAATGAATGCAATAGTTGCCCTTCTCTCTCTCTCTCTCTCTCGCTGCCATCACAGCTATTTTAAATAATTTGCTTCCATAAGCAAAGCATTAAGACGTCCTTATAAATAATTCTTGTGCACATCCAGTGCTAATTCAGTAAGACAAATTCCTAGAAGAATTCCTGGGCATGTACATTTTTAATGCTCCGGAAGCCTCCTGCCAAAGGGTCCCCCGGGGAGGCGGCGTCACCCCGCTCTTCTGCCAGCTCTGCCTGTGCTCCGCTGCACAAGCGGGGCGCCTGGCCCTGGATGGCGATGATTTATTCAGGGGCCCCCTCCGTGGCAGGAGTCCGCACCCTCATCATTTTTAACCCCAGAAGCTAGCCAGGAGCCTGGCATGAAAAATAAGCGCAGGAGGGATTGTGGGGGTTTTTTCCCCCCCTCGTTTCTTCCTTATGCATTCCCATGCTTTTCTGTGAGCAGATTCTTAATCGTTGATGTTGTAAGCAGGCTCCTACCATTTCTGTTACAACAGCAAATCACCTGTCGTTTCAATAGATTAATTTTTAGGGCTGTTTTTGATCTGGCTTACGATTTAATTTTCTCTTCTACTGTTGTTCATTAGATGTAGAATGACTATAGTAACTCATATTGAAGAGTGAGTTTATTCTAATATATATGATTTATATATAGTATATTTTATAATTATACAGTACATAATATTTTTAATATTTGTATATACTTACAAAATATAATAATGCCATTATATATTATATAATATATAGTATTATATATAATTATATGTGGTATATATTATATAATGATATTATATATCATATCATATATTATACAATATACATAATTATATATGGGATACATCATTATGTATAGTTATATATGTTATACAATGATACATTATTATCATTACATAATATATAATATATAATGATATAATAATATATCACATCATTATATGTGATATATTGTTATGTATTATAAAACAATTATTACATAATGATGTTACATGCTATATATATATGAGAGTAATTATATAATATATGGTATATTATATGCTATGTGTGATATGTTCTACAACTTTATAATTAGATAATAGATGATGCATATAATATAAACACATTTTACATGATTTGCTGGTGATGGACAAGGCTCTTGTGTGGCTCCCTGTGCCTTCTGGGTAACAAGCGCTTACCTTCTAAATGCACACCCGATCTGTATATCCAGCTCCTGTCATGTAGAGCTTTTCACTGTCGACGATCTATCATGGCCTCTGTTTCTCCTTTTGAGTCTCTTCATCACTCTCCTCAAAGGAGGCTTGATGCGGTACTTAGGAAACAGGACGACTGTAGATCTGATCCTACACGCTGCAGTGACGAACAGATACATTTAATGTCCGAGTGAGGAGATCCGCTTTAGATTTGAGCATTGTCTATTCTAGGCCCAATAAATCTCAGTGAATCCAACCAGCCTTTCAGAATGGCCTAAATTTGCAGCCAAACAAATAGCCTTGAACTAAGTCGTAAGTACTATCAGAGATGCCAAGACTGCTTTCCAGGGGTGAGTAGGCAAAGAGATGATAAAAATCAAGACAGCTCAGGCTGTCACAGAACCGGGACTGTGTGCCGGGTCACTGCAGCGCTGTGCCTCAGTTTCCCCCATAGTACTACCATTGTACCCAAGCAGATACAGTGCCTACCTCACACACACCTCTCACAGGTAAAGTATATGGAAACATAGAAAGCATTCAAAACATGGCCTGGAATATCCTGTTTTAATGAGCAGACTGTCTAGATAGGGATCTCAAGATTTAATTACATCTTAATAAATTTACCTCAGTAACCAATAGGAGTACATCTAACCAAGGGACAGGAAATCAGTTCAGAAAACATTACTTTTGACAATGAAGTCTTCTTGAATTCAAAATAGGTTGGTAGTGTTTGAACTGTATGCATACACAAACTATTCAATCTTATTTCAGTAAATACTAGTACACTGTAAATAACACTCTTATTTTTAGAACACCGATTATAGTTTTAATGAAGTCATTGTTTGGATGAAAGAAATACAATATACCTGGAAATGAAAGAAAACATACAATTTAAACAAACTGCTCTGATTCAATATTTGTTCTCATGCAACATTGCTGCTAAAATATACTTTAAAAATATTTTGTGTCTTCAAAAATTTTTATTTGCCAGTCACTTATTATTAAGTGCTTTAAAATAGACATGCAATTGTTATAACTCAAATACTGCCCATTATATCCACATTTAATGGCCACTTATAAGAGAGACAGTACACATTAAAGTGATTGTGAATGCATGTTTCAATTATTTAATTTTGGCGTAGCGGGAAGCTAGCTGTAATTTATTTCTTTGAAGAGCTTATACTGTGTATTGTTCAGCAATCATTTCATTGCATAGCCACATGAGAAATACAGAAATAAGTAACTGAGGAAATCCTCGGGAGTTGAGGCTATCCTTCTAAAAACTTCAGAAACTGGAGCAACCAATGACCCCGTCAAACCCAGACTGTGAGCGGGGCTTCCTATTTTAAAACTCCCTCCCTGAAGAACCACTGGCCCTATCAGGTGTTCTCCCATGTTTCCAGTATCAGTTCTGACTGTAGCCAGCCGATTTCTGAGCATTGTAACATGGGACTGATCAGCGCCTAGTACCTGACATCTGAAAACAGAGGAATATTGAAGGTGTCAAGGTCCAAAGACATTATAAATTGGAGCCGAATTGTAGGTCCACATCACGTATTTATGCTTAAAGTGAAAGCCATTCCTATTCCAGAAGGCAGTGAATAGGAAAAAGACAAAAAAGAAGAGCAGCAGCAGCAGCAGCAGCAGCAGCTTGCTTTAATTAAGTAGTGGGAGGCAATAAGATAACACAGCAACCAAGAACGCCGAAGCCCAGGCTGTGCTTTGTGAGGGGCAGCGGTGAAGGTAGCTTGGCCTCTGTGTGATACGTCAGCCGCGCTCCGAGAAGGGAGAAAGGCAGAAACTTTGCAAGGAGCCATTTTCTACTCCAGCCTTGCAGGGCTGATCGGGCGTCAGGAGGAAGTTCAGAGCTTGAAGTGGAAATGGATTGATTTCTGTCTTCGGTGTTGGGGTAGCAAGAACGAAGCGAAGACGCCTGGCTCAAGAAACAGATTCATTTTGTGAATGTGATTTCCGCTAAAAAAATACACACCGAGGCCTGCAACAACGGCTGAGCCCGCCTTCTGAGGAGCACGGCCCCTTGCACGGCGATGCCTCCAAACGATTGTGCATATACAACTCACGCCTTGCCAAGCCACGCGTACCTCCGTGTGTGTTCGCGTGACAAGCACGGATGGGTTCCAAAACACGTTCAGCTGTTGAACGTAGAATGCGGCACGTGGAAATGCATTATCCACCCTACCCGATGACAGGGCATTAGCTATGCACTGCATTCGACAATCTTAGATACTGCAGAGATTCTCAGAGTGTTGTTAATTCTCCTAAGGGGCCTGAGTGTGATTGTTCAGAAACTCACCGGCGGTGGATTTCCACGAACAAGAGACTGGGGGAGATGACTGCCTGCAAAGGACTCAGCGGAAGGGAATGGGAACACACAGGCGTTCCAGTGTGCGCCGCGGGACTCACGCCCGTGGAGAGCCGTGGTTAGGACGGCAGAAGCTCGCCTTGCAGGGCAGTTGGGAGGAGGCCCTGGCGGGGTTGATGGGCTATGTCTAGGCTAGTCCTAGGAACAATAAAAGTCAGCTGTGTCCTTGAACCCTCGATGCTCAAAACATTCTAGCCCGCCAACATTTTCCACATGCATCCCACAGTTCCTCAAAGGGCGCGGGGAGTCCCCCACTTGTGTTCCGTCACACACCTGGAATAAGAATCACACCCTCCACAGGAGGCCCAAGACACCGTGCCACCACGGAGCTATAAACTGCGGGTTTCCACGGCCCCTTTCACTGGCTGATTATTTGCTAGAATGACTCAGAGAACCGGGAGAAACACTTTCCTTAGTTTACCTGTTTATTATTATTTTATGAACATCCATTATTTGCACAAGAGTTCTCCTTTACCATGCCCATTTACGTCAACCATGAATGGAGTCACCTCTCCGTATCGTGAGGCCACACACGAATGACCACTCCGTTCCCAGGGTGTCCCCCTCTCGTTTCTCAGGAGGGAAGCTGAAGCTGAGCGCGGCGGCGGCGGCTGCTTCCTTCGCCATGATGTCGTCGTGAAAGTACCCGCTGCCACCGTGCCAGAGATCCGAAACGCCTGGTCAGAGCCTTCGCCAGGGCTGTAGACTTCCAGACCGCGGTTCCGCTTCACTGCAAACAGAGCCATCGTCCTGTGATCTGTGGTGCAGCTTGCACGTTTCTGAAGAACGAGAGCTGATGTCGACACGGGGAGGGGGGTGGAGAGAAGGCTGCTTGCCGCCTGTGTAGATCGGAGCTACGGTGCTCAGCTGAGGAGTCAACGTGGGATACAGCGGTTTCCCCATGAGAAATGCTCCCCGTGCTAACTGCTTGAGAACGGGGCTGATGGATGTGAGCGGAAGTGACGCAATCGGAGGGGGAGACTATAAATGGAATTAGAGGATAGGCTGGAGGAGGCTTAGAGTAGGGGTCCAGACCACACGGCCTGGTAAATGGTTTTATACTCATCCCTGCCAGAAATAGGAGAACAATTCTAGTGAATTAGTGGATACCATGCATTATGGATACCAACTAAATGTCACCTAGGTTGCCCTGTGCTATCCAGCCACTGTGATGGTTGAAGATCTCCAGCCTCGGCGTAAACCTGGTACTCAGAGAGCTCCCATGATGACTGAAGGGAGAAGGAAACAGGCGGAAACCTTGGCCCTTAGGCTTTCAGCTCAGGAAATCCTGGCGAAACCCATATGCGCAGGTGCTTGTGTTTGTTTATACAGAAGAGCTTCCCATTTGCAATGCCCTACATCCATTCTCCTCCACACATATTTTAAACCATCTACCGTTACAATGCCTAATATAAATGTAAATGCCGCATAAATACTGCTATGCTGCATTGTTTAGGGAATAATAGCAAGCAAATTTTCTGTGTTCAGCGCAGATGCAATAGTTGTTCAAAGGTTCCCATCTATCCACGAGTGTGAAATACACAGAAACGTGAAAAGAAAGAGCTGCGTAGGCACACGATGAAATATGTAGTATGTTCAGGGTGGTAAATGCAATGGAGGAAATAAAAAAAAAAAACCAAAGCTGATGGGGAGAAATCAGTGGACGATGACAAAATGGTCAAACACTGATTGTTTATGGGTTAAAAAAACTGTTCTGAGCCAATTACACTGTGAGCAGATTAGCTTCCTTCTCAGGTTAACTCCTTTATGTCTATGTTTTTTATTTTGTTTTATATATGCTTGCTATGGAGTCTATGGAAAGAATTCTCAGAGGATGTGCTCTATTTATAGACATAAATAATAATTCCCTAAACAAGGTGAGCGCTATGTATGGCATTTCTAGTCTACTTGAGATATAATTTCACTCGGCACCTCTAAGTGTGTGGTGACCTCTGCCCCGGAAGTCATTAATACCACCATCTATCTCCCCTTCCCATCTGTTCTTCATTGGCCAAGATGTCTGCCTGTTCCATAGACTTCTCTTTCCGCTGAGATCAACTGTCTTCAGTTTCCTCACCTTCTCCCTTCCTTGTCCGCTGAGGATTGAACTCAAGGTTTCCGACATGGGCAGCATCTTGTCTACCACTGAGCCAAACCACCACCACGCCACCAGCCACGCTCATTTTCCAAAGTAAGAATTGGGAACTACCTTCCCGTCAGCCATGATGCCTTAGCCTTTCACCCTCAGGAAAGGCCACTGCTTTTCTCCATTGACTAGAAATATTAGCTATTAAAACGCATGTTTCACGTACTTACAGATTATGCTTATCTTCACAGATATTTTTTCCTGAGATATAAGATGTATAAGTGCTAAGTTTGCTTAAGATGTAATCCTGATTTGGGGACATTTACTAAATGTGACAGCAGTTTTACTAAGCAGAGTGTCACCCTCTTGTCGTATAAATAGATAAGCAGAAAATACACATTGGGTTAGCTATGCCCGTTTAGTCATATGAACAAGAACCAAGTTTGGTTCGGCAGAGTTGATTTGTCATGACTCTGAGTCTTCATGCATCTCAAAAGAAACTTTCTGTACTCTTGTTCTTGTGCCAGAACATAAGAAGTACTTTTTATTTTTTTTACTGTTTTGTGTTTATAAATATAATGTATCCAAGAGATTTTTTTTAAGTCAACTTTTCATTTTGTATATTTACATTTTTCCTGGCTACTTGCAGGGCCTATGGAAACAAATGGTTGAATTGTAGGCAAAGGGATGTAGTTCTATGGTAGAGCGCTTGCCTGGCATGACCAAGGCCCTAGTTCCAAAAGAAGGTGGGGGGGAGCGGAAGGAGGAGGTGGAAGAGGAGTAGGCAGCAGTGGAGGGAGGGGAAAAGGAAAAGGATGAGGAGGAAGAGAAGGAGGAAGAGGGGGAAACATGAAGAAGAGGAGATGAAAGAGAGGAGGAGGAAGAAGAAGAGGAAGTGGGAGGAGGGGAAGGACAGAAAGATAAAGAGGAGATGGGAGAGAGGGAGGAAGGCAGAAGAGGGAGAGGGGGGAGGAGAAAGGGGAAATGGAGAAGGAAAAGGAGGAGGGGAAGTTGATAAAGAAGAGGAAGAAGAAGAATTTGGTGAGTTTGTTTATTTCTTTGCTTTCCAGGTCAATAAAATATCAAACTGAGAAAGTCCCTTCAGACATTTTAGAGGATGCATTTTAGTTTCATTCCTGCTCTTCTCTCCTTTCACGTTGCCAAAATTAAACTTTCCAAGAACCAATCAGCAAATGGATTTAATCCCAGTTTCTCAAAAGGGCAGTTCACCTCAGATAGAGAAAAGTAAATGACTCCACCTTTGTTTGAAACCATAATGTTTGTAACTAATTAATTAACAAATAGATAACAAAGAATGTTCTTACTCCCTCATGATAGTCTGAGAGATCAGATCAAACAATATTAACACACCACGGGCTCTGGGTGACTATGAATAAATAATAGCTGGTTGCATTAGCGCGGCAATTATAGAAGGCATTGTCTTCCAACCAATGTCAGATATTCTTTTCTACATGTAACCTGATCTTCATTCATGTTCTTGGGGAGAGAGACCTTGGTGACGGTTGTCCGTCCTGATGACCCTCAGCTCAGCTCATTCTGGCTCATTCCGGCTCATTCCAGCTCCGTCCTTTGCCCTGCTCCTCGTGAACTGTGATTCTCCCCTACCACGTGCCATGCTGAGACCAAAGCAGCCAGTGGAAGCTGATGGAGGCCAGGCCTGCCGCTCCCCTGTCACGACTCTACTCGTCCTCCTCTGTCCCTTTCCAAGGGCATCCGTGCCTCTGTGTACTTACCTGTGTATCTCCGTGGCTACCGTGCTGGGCAGGCAACTCAGATTCAGCCAATGCCTCGTCTGAAGGAGGAATAACTTCCCTTCTCAGTGCTGAAATGCACTTCTGCAGAGGGTGCTTCCCGTCGATTCTTACACAGGACTGAACACTGAACACTACCGGTCACGCTTGCAACTCTGGGTCGCGGGAGCACTGCATGTCCTGGGCCTCGCCAGCCCGATAGGCAGCTCCTGCCCTTCTCCTGGGGTGGCTCTTCTCACGGTGGATACGCCTGGGAAAGAACATCGCAGCTTCTATCCTTGGACTCCCCCTCCTCTTCCTGGTCATTTCTAGACTATTTTTAATCCTAGAGAGAAAGGGCTACATTTAGAAAAAACTGTGTTTTGTAGTTGCCCCCGCTAAAGTGGGTGATTAAATATTGTAAATTTTCCAGGCATCGGTGGTGGCTCCCGCCTGTCACCCTTAGCCCCTCAGGAGGCTGAGATCTGAGGATCGCAGTTCAAAGCCAGCCCAGACAGGAAAGTCCGTGAGACTCTTAACTCCAGTTAACCAGCAGAAAATTGGCACTGTGGCTTACATGGTACAGCACTATCCTTGAGCAGAAAGAGGCTCAGGGGCAGGGCCCAGGTCCCGAGTTCAAGACCCAGGACCAGCCAGGGGGAAAAAAAAAACAACATGAACATTTTTCTTTATTTTTTATTATTTCTCTTCTACATGGGCTACTATCAGTTTCTTCCCAGATGACCTCCTAAAGAGACACACACCCTGGGAAAATGAGTGCCTTTTTCCTTTTTAAAAATTATACTTGTTGGCTAGGTGCTGGTCGCTCACACCCATGATTCAGTCACTCGGGCGGGGGGCGGGGCTGAGAGTTGAGGATCAGGGTTCAAAGCTAACCTAGGCAGGAAAGTCTGTGAGACAGATATCTCAAATGTACCATCAAAAAGATAGGAACAGAGTTGTAGCTCAAGTGGAAGAGCACCAGCCTTGAGCAAAAAAAAAACTCAGGAAATACACTCAGGCCCTGAGTACAAACCCTAGGAGCAGCACTGTATATAAAGAAATGTGTATGTGTGTGTGTGTGTGTGTGTGCATGTGTAAGTACGTGTGTATATGTGCGTGTGTGTTACTCCCTGTGGAAAACTTCAAATGCCTTTCCTTCTTGAGCTCTGAGGAAGTGCGCAGTCATTGTTTAATGGGGTAGGTGATCTCAGCAGCCGGACACACTCGTGAGCATTCTCAATCACCTTTATTTGGAAATACCCAGCTGCAGAGCCGACGCTGAGCAGTACAAGTATTTTTGATGAACTATTGTGAATCTTGGGGTCAAAGGAGTCGTAATGAATGTCATTCTCTTCTCTGGCTTTGGATCTTGAACCATTTTTATTTTCTGTATTTCCCAGAGTTATCAATCTTAAAATGAAACTCATCATCCTTCCCCAAGTATTTTCCCTCCCTCCCCCTCCTCCCATCTTTATTCCAAGAGAAAAGATGACAAAATATGATCATTTGTCTCCTCAGATTCGGAGGGTGTTAAACAGCTCTGAGTGGTAGAACAGATGGGGGTTTGCTAAAAGCACAGGGCCCCTTACAATGCTTCTTTAAAAAGCTCTGCAATCTTGTCTTAGTAAAGTAATAGAATATACTTTGATATTCTTGTGAAAAGGGATAAAAAAAAAAACACCTCTGCTCTCTCCCTGCTGAATTGCTGCCATTGTCCAAGGAGATAAAATGTGTTTTTGTGACCAGCATTGAGAAACGCTTATTAGATTCCCATTTCTACTTCTGAGAAATATGGCCACAACTCCTGGCACTATTGATAGGGGTAAATAGGCTTAATCAAGTTATAAGATTATTAAAATAGTTTCCTGGAAGCCTTGGACATTTCCGTAAAAATAATAGATAGATAGATAGATAGATAGATAGATAGATAGATAGATTGATTGATTGATTGATTGAATAATGGCACAGTATCCATACTTTTAAGTCACAAGTTTTCTCCTTTGGAAAAGTAAATGTGCTGCTGCTGTGTCAGGCATTATTTTCTTAGGAAATGAAGGTGAAGGTTAACACTCCTCTAAGAAAGAGATGTGTTATTCTGGGAGGAGCTCTTGTGAGATCCTAACCCCCGAAGTTGGGTCATCATCAGTTCGTTCCCCCGAATGTGTCCTTCAGCGTTTTGGAAGCCTTTTAGCTCCTTTGACACTTGGAAATCAAAAGCAGTGAAAATCGGACATGGTTCACGTATGTGGCTTGCTCTCTGAACTTCATGCCGCCGTGTGCTTGAAGTGAGTACGTGGTAAACGGCTCTCTGCCGTCTCGTGTTCTGACCCTCGCCGGGGACCTGGCCACCTTGCGAATTCCATCCCTGGCTCCTCACGCACACCACGCGCACCTGTCATCCGAATCCATCGTCCGCTCCCGTAGCCCCATTAGAGAAGGCATGCCCGGACCTCTAAACCAAACAAGAGCGGACTCTACACCAATCCAATAAATTAACTAGCATGTTCCCCTCAAAGAGCAAGTGATGAGGTTCAGAGCCAAACCTCAGAAAGGAAGATGGGAGAACACGAATTCATTAAAAATAAACATATAAATGAATGTCCCCAAACTATCTCCTCCCTTAAAACTTTTCCCAGGTTAGGAAATATAGTTCAATTGTTGTACTGGAATCTTTTTAATAAAATAAGCTACTTTTAAATTGAAGAAAAAAAAACACAAAAAGCCAAGTGGCAAAGAAGAATACAAGTTTTAATGGGAGTCAAAGCCTTGAATTTTAGTCTGTCTCTCCAACAAAGAAATCTGGCTTATTTCTTAAACTGAATCACTGGGTCTCTTCCACTCAAACCAAGCTATTTCACAGAGTTGCTGTAGTATCGAAATACCTCAGAGAACTCTGCATTTTCCTGAGGCTTTTCCACCTGAAATGGATAATACTTGTTTGTCCCCCCCAATAATCCCACTGCATACAGTTCATTGTATCTTGCCTCTCTCTTCCCTGAATCACTTTGGCATGCTCAGCAGTAGGCAGAATAAAATTTCTCAATAAATGCAAGATTGAAAGAATAGGGATTATTTCATAATCATTACTGCCATTTGGAAATCTTCAGCCCTTGGGGTAGGGCCAAATCATGTTTTAGATGCATTATAATTTTTTCAGTGCTAGGGATTGATCCCAGGGCCTCACATATATTGGGAGAAATGGCTCTGCCATTTTCTATACCCCCATCTGTGGACGTCAACAAAACAGTTCAGTTCAAAGCATCAGGGATCCCCATGCTTTTATTATGCTATGCCAAACATCGCTTCACAGATACGTGCAAACAAATGATTATATGTGTGTGAGCCTCCAATACGGGGGGGGGGGGGGGGAAAGCCTATTGTGCACCTCTCCTGATGTGATTACTCCATCCCTGGACCGTCTCCTGTTCAAGACAGCCCTGACCTATGCTTTCTTGTGCTCATGTAAGGCCACTGAGAGATTTTTTTTTTTTATTGTGTGCCTTTTGGAGTTCTGCGGTGACTTTATTTTCCTTATCGACTTGGTGACAAGCTCTCAGGATAATCCCAGAGTTGGGAAACATAGACAAACTAGAATAGTATTCAACGGAATGGAGCTTAGAGAAGGCTATTGAGATGTCAGGATTTCAAAGTTGGATGGCAGGCAGACGGACAGAGTGTTGGGGGTACTGCGTGCGTCCTCTAGGCTCACACGTGCGTGGCACAGCCGGTGAGCTCACGGAAGACGGCCTCCGTCTGTGTGACTTAAAATACGTTTAAAGGAAAGCACAATGATAGTGTCTGAGCACTCCTGAAAAACCCCATCCAGTCGCTTACTACTTGTAAGAAGGGAAAACGTTATTGCATCTTTGAAAGTGCCTCCGTTTCCATCTTGGAAATTAGGGAAAGGCCAGCAACAATCCTAGAAAGTCATAAAGATAAGTAACCTGATGTGTTGTTTTTTTAATGAGTCCTTAGCTAAGTGCCTGGAAAAATCTCCAGTTCAGATTGAGACTTGGTACCACCCTAGCAATGAGAACCACCTACGCAAGATCAGCTCTGAAATCCACACAGGACCTCGCAGAGCAGAGAAATTTAAAAAAAGGAAAAGCTGAAAGTCTGGAATATGAGTAAGAAACCCTCTGCTGATTTTGATCTCGGGGAAATAGAAAGACAAAGGGACATCTGGAACGGAGGCAGGGCGGGGGTGTCAGCTGCACGCGAATAAACTTCTAACATCTGTACGCATGCTCTTGGCGAGTTAGAACCCCGAGGGGCCCCGCTGGCATCGTAACTGTGCAGCCACTGTCTTCCACGTTGTTTCTCCAGCACCTTTGTGGGTGTAAGGCTGAGGGCCTGAGGCAAGTGGGAGGGGCCTGCTTTGGGGAACTCTAGGCCTTAGCTGAAGAGCAAAAGGGCTGGCTGAAGATGCCCTGGACATACTCTGGGCTTTACCCAGTACACGTGGCAAATGTTTCAGGCTTTGAGCATGGCAGGGGTGTTCATCATTCCTTCAGGAACGTGGGCACCGCAGATACTGCTGGAAGCCGGGTTGAGGCTGGAAAAAGAGCAATTGGGGTTCAGTAAGCTCAGGAGTATGGCTGGAGAGAACATGGGTTCCCAGTGACACAGGAGTTAGCTGATGGATTGACTGTGAAGCAGATAAATATCTCCCCCCACATGCAAAGCAGTTGGTTGACCTGCAAGTAGAGGCAAATCCGCTGAAGTCTTCTTGTGGGGCTAGGCCCCTACATCCTAGTGGAAAGCCTTGAATCTGCCTACCCTTGGTGGTGAATTGAATTGCAGATATGAGTCACAAGGCCCACACAAAGCTCAGATTTAGATGAGGTGACTGACCTCCCCATAGCGGCCTGACAGGACTGGTTCACCCACCTCTGGGAGTATATGTAGCCACTTGGTGTCTCAGTTCCTCTCTGCACACAGTGTTCAGCACACAGTGGGCGGAGAGTCAAGAAAGAGTCAGGAGACACAACTCTTGAAATGGTACTGGTGTCAGCATTATTAGATGAAGAACTTATTATACCAATAATAAATATACCAAAGGATGAGTAGAAAAGGTAGACAGTTTGAATCAGCATATCAGAATCTGAACAGAACAGCAGAAACTATAAAAAGAACCCAAAGGAAATGCTGTACTTTGGGGGGAAAAAAAAAGATAAGATATGAGGCCCTTCAAAAATATACTTAGAACTCAAAAACAAATCCTCCAAGAAACAACTGCCCCATTAAAAGTGGACTAAAGACTTAAAGAGAGCCTTCTCTGAAGAGAAAATAAGAATAGCCAAGAAGCACATGAAGAAATGCTCAGCATCCCTAGCCATAAAAGAAATGCAAATAAAAACCACATTGAAACAACAGCTCACCCCAGTTAGAATGGTCATTCAAAAAAAACTAATAACAGTTTCTGGTGGGGATATGGCCAAAAGGGAATGCTGCTACACTGTTGGTAGGAGTGTAAACTTGTTCAACCACTTTGGAAAGCAGTGTGGAGGTTCCTCAAAAGGCTAAACATAGGGCTCCCCTATGACCCAGCAACCCCACTTCTGGGTATTTACTCAAAGGATCACAAACAAGGCCATACTAAAGCTACCAGCACAAGCACAACCATGTTCATTACAGCATTATTTACCATCGCTAAAATATGGAACCAACCCAGATGCCCCTCGGTAGATAAATGGATCAAGAAAATGTAAATATATATGTATATGGGATTCTATGCTTCCATCGGGAAGAATGACATTGCCCCATTTGTAAGGAAATGTAAAAGATTTGGAAAACAAATCACATTAAGTGAAGTGAGCCAGACCCAAGAAACATAGATTCCATGGTTTCCCTCACTGGTAATAGTACATGTCTAGGATAGTCCTAGAAGATGATCACAGTAGCTCAATAGCTATGTACATATGATCATATAAGATGATGCGAAGTGAAATGAACTCCAAGATATGGAAACGAGATTTTTCTTCGTTGTTGTTGTTTTTAATGTGCTATGTGAAATCATTTCTTTTTTCTTTCCTATGGTTTAGCCCCTGTTGGGTATTTGTATATATGCTTATCTGAATTAGGGAGGGGAAGGGGAACATCAAAATGGTGAGACAAAGGGTAAAGGGAAAACCAAACCAATGGTGATATTCACAAGATAATATGTTGGAAGTTAACTGTACAACTTGGGGGGGGTAGGGATTTGGGGGGCAATAAGATGCGAGAAAATGAGGGAGGCGGTAATAAGTATGACAAGATATGTACTCAGCTACCTTATGTTTGTAACTGTAACCCCTCTGTACATCACCTTAACAAAATTAAATAGAAAAATATTTTTAAAAGATATGAGGCCTTCTCACGACTTTAACAGCAGAATGGAAGAATCAATACAGAGAGAGAAGAAAGAAAGAAAGAAAGAAAGAAAGAAAGAAAGAAAGAAAGAAAGAAAGAAAGAAAGAAAGAAAGAAAGAAAGAAAGAAAGAAAGAGGGAGGGAGGGAGGAAGGGAGGAAGGGAAGAAGGAGGAAAGGAAGGAAGGAGGGAAGGAAGGAAGGAGAGACAGAGAGAGGGGGGCAGAGAGGAGGGAAAAAAAGAAAGTGAAATCTTATGTTACCTGATGTAAAACACAAAAGCAATCTTGAGAAGAGGGAACAGAGTGCGAGAAGGCATAATGCACCAAACTGATACCCCTGCTGCTGGAATTGCTTCAAGGGGGAAGAGACCGAACAAGGAAGGAGAAATATTTAAACAAATGTCATGGGCCCATTTTTCCACTGATTTGAACAGAGACCAGAGTTGACAGCTCAACAATAAGCTCCATAAACCCTCATTAGACTAGCTGCAAAGGAAGCTACAACTTCTTTGCATTTTTATTCAAGTAGCAAGCATAAGAAAACCTTAAAGGCAACTTGAAAAGGGAAGACACAGAATCTCCAGGGCAGCGGTGGACGAGGATGACAGCTAACTGCACGTGGCAGGCACAAGAGGCCAACACACCATGAAACTGCCTCTTCAAAGCCTTGTGTCAGCTTAGAAATCTGCATCAGGGAAAAAAAATACCCTTGAGTATTTAAATACAACATTTCTACACAGACCAAAGCTAAGAGGATTCTTTGAGAGCCAGCTTGTACTAACTGCCACCGTGAAGGAAATGATTTTAGAGAGGGAGAAAGGATAGGATCTCAGATCTGTCGAAAAAGCAATGGCAACAGCCAAAAGAGTAAACACGTATTCAAAACCAAAGACCAGCAGGCACCAGTGACTCCCACCTGTAATCCCAGCTGCTCAGGAGACTGAGATCTGAGAGCCCTTGTTTGAAGTCAGTGCTCATGTGGTAGAGTACCTAGCTGTTGGCCCTCGTCATCAATATTTATCAAATGGTTGGGTGGATGACCCGGTATCAAGCCTGGCAGTTATTTTAATATTGTTTTCATGAAGCTGAATTCCTCAGAAATGTGCTCATGTTTTTAGGATGTTTCCTACACCCAGGATTCTTAACACACACACACACACACACACACACACACGCCTATCCCCTGCCCATTCCTCAGTTGCTACCCACTGCTGATTTCATAGGCACACTGGTAAAAGGCATTCTGAATCCAATAGATCTTTCTAGAAGACTCTCATGTATGGGTTTATTGACCTTTGAGAGGGCAGAGAGTGTGCTTGCTGGAGGGGGTGAAATCGATTGGGATACGGTGGAAAAGAAAATCCCACCCTCGTGTAAGCCAGCCTTAAAAAATATAAGCTATAAGCAATTTTGAAAAAGAAAGTAAATTTGGAGGAGAATGGAGATCAGCTTGTGCTTGCGTCACATAATTAACAGACTTGTTCAAGGGTCTGGGGGGGAAATTACTTGGCAGGAAGCGGCCATGAGCTGCTTTCCAAAGCAGCCCCTGTCCTTTCTGCGCTGCCTGCATTTGGGTTACCCTGACCTTCATGTTCTGGGAAGGAACGAAAGCCTTTCTGGCTCAGATGAGCGCAGGAATGTGATCCCAGGAGAACATGGTTCTTCTAGGAGCGTCGGGGAACTCTCCTGGCACTGGTACGTCCTTCTTCTGCAAGTGCACCGACCCTGCCCCACACAACCCACGCAACCCACGCCCATGCTCAGTCATGGCCCTCCGTTTCCTGTGCCCATGGGCTTCCCAGGTAGCCAGCGCACCTGTCCCTGGGAAGAGAGCTTCCTCCTCCGCTTCTGCTGCGAAATCATTCCGACAAGGTGCTTCGTCGTACGCTTGACATCGTTTTCTCCCTTCTTTTTTTAATGAGGAAGTGACTGGAAGGGTAATTTAATCTGAAATGCTGACGCCCACGTAGCTGGAGATTAATTGGATACTGTCTGAAAAATTACTTGAGTACCTCTGAGACAGAGTCCAAGGAGGCAGAAGTATTAATCAAATAAGGGCAAATCAAGACCCTGCTCTGGCTACTTGACCAGCTGGTGGATAAACCGTTATATACTTTTGGCTGACCCTCCCTGAACCGGGTAAAAGATGATCATTTGCTCTCATAACAGATGCAGATTAGACACAACCAAGATATTGTTGCTGCCCAGCGGTTACTGGTTTAACCCCCTGAGATAGTTATTTTGTACAACACTTAAACAGTGATATAAGCCATGTAGGGTTGAAAAACGCAGCACTATTCCCATAAATGTATGGTCTTTTCTACGCTGACACATGCCCTCAAGATCTCCAAAAGGTCTGCATTTTTAAAATGTGTCTAGTGTTGAAACATTGAGGAATGAGTAACCTAGGCATGAAGCCAAGGCAGGGGGCTCTTGGTGCCAGGCTACGTTTCCTGCACTGGCAGTCAGGATGGGGAGGAAGTTTGCGTGCTCAGACTGTGTGGCTTGAGCAAGCGCAGGTGATGTTGGGGCATCAGAGTCTTCTGTAAGACAAAACCTCTTCCTAGAACCTGGAGATGTCATCATTAATTCCGATTCACATAGTTTTCTTTAGAGACCTGTGCTCTCACCTGCCTCATTTTGCTGAAGACAGCATAGCTGGGTGTATTTATGAAGCCATTGGAATTGCAGTTGACCCAGGCACTGGTGGCTCACGCAGCTACCTTGGAGACTGAGCACTGTGGAAGGCAGTTCTAAGTCAGCCCAGGCAGGCAGGAAAGTCTAGGAGACTCTTTATCTCCCAGTACTCATCAAAAAGAAATGAAAAGGGAGGTGTGAGTCAAGTGGTAGAGCACTAGGCTTGAATGGGAAAAGCCAGGGGATAGTGCCCAGGCCTTGAGTTCACACACACGCACACACACACACACACACGCACACACACACACACACGCACACACACACACACACACACACACGATTCCCATACGCATTACAACACTCAGGTTCATCAGTCGGTTTTGTATTTCCTTAATGCTCAGACAGACCCGATTGTTAATTTTGACCTATCACATCGATCTAGCTATGAAAACTTCCTGGCCCCCCCCCCCCGCCCCCGGCATTGCCCTGTCTTGCTCTGGAGCTGGAAAGGGTTGCTTAGCACCCACGCCAGCTCTGGGCTCAGCCGGTTCTCTGCTATCCCACTGGGTGCCTTAGTCTTTTCGGGCCCAGAAACCATGCCACCTGCTTTTTTTTTTTTTTTTTAATAGGCAGCAATCTGCCTTTTCTTTCCTCTGTTGATACCAGTTGTAGGAATAGACAATGATTTCTCTACTAAGAAAAGAAAAAGCCCTATACATTCTAGTACAGTCACAAAGTATACGTCACCCTTGGCGCCAGAGTTGGGGTGATCTTAGTGAGTGGTAGGGACTCGGGCACACTGGGGGGCCTCTTGCTGGGCTCAACCTGGTCAGCATCCACCGTGTGCCTTCTTCACAACAAATTCTTTCCCACCAATAGCATCTCTCATCCACCTCATGGTTCTGGGACCCCTTGTGTCACTTGTGAGCTTATTTCAAGGTCTTCAGCATCGGAAGGCAATGCCCCTATTTCCTCTTCGTAGTCATCTCCTGCCTTTGTCTTTCTGTCACCGTGACGTATATCCCCCTCGGTCCCCGCCATTAACTGACTCCCGCACCAGTGGACTAGCGTTCTGCTGTTCCAGACAGATGTCTGGTGTGTTTGCTCTGTGCTGAGCCCTTGGTGAAGTACTTGAAACTCAGTGCCATGAACAGGAGCATTCCCGAACTTGTTAGCATTCCCGAACTCGTTCCCATTCCTGTTCTGCAAATCCTCGCGCTGTAGCAGGTTTATTGTTCTCCACTTCCGTGTGGGCCACGCCCCACCTTCTACTAACATCTATTAATCCCGCCTGCTGGCAGGGGCGAGTCCAACTGGTTAGCCTGGTGCTCACCGCTGTAGTCCAGCTGGCCGTGCTCTGCTCTCTGCATCCGTCTCCATTAACCACTCAAGGACAGGGCAGACAGCACCCTCACAGACACCCCTGTTCCCCGTCAATCTGCCCTACTTCCCATCATTCCCTCCACCCCTCATTTACAAGACTCATAGAAAGCGACCCGCGTTCTGCTTATGCAAACTGCGTTGTGATGTGATTGAGAACCGGCATTGACAGACTTTTTCCTGAAAGGAACCAGTTGGGAGACTGGTTTTACAGGTGATATGATCTCTTTTGTAGCTACTCGCCCTGGCAGTGGTCTTGTAAAAGCAACCAAACAGTTCAAATGGGAGAGTTTTAACTGTGCTCCGTTAAGTCTTTATCTACAGAACAAGTATTTATAGAACAAGAAGGCACATGGAATTTATTCATCTTGACGTAGAATACCTTTCCGTATCCCTGTGTCCCTCAACTTCCTGCTATCTGGAACTTTCTCATCACTACCAGAAACGAATTCTTGTTTCTGGTTACCGGTGGCTGTTCTGTCTGCTACTGGCTACTTCTGGGGATGTATCACCCCATCCGTGACACATTCCAGCAGTGGACCTTCCGTACACCCCCAGGTTTCCTAACACACACGGAGTCGAGGTTAACTTCCGTTACCTCTGAAGTCTCTCTCTCATGCCCAATCACCGTCATCATGGAAGAGGCTACCATGCAGAAGGCTGCTTTCTATAAATAGGACGCACACCGGTGCAGTCCACACCCCAACTTGCTGTGCCCATGGCTACGCAGGGCAGGAATCAGAGTTTAACTCATCCAAGAAAAGCGTTTCATCCCTCCTGGGGACTTCCTGGGAAAGGTTTTCTCCAGCACTTGCGGGTGTGCTGCACCCCTTCATGGATGGATGGCGTCAGATCGGACACGGGGGCAGAAGTTCCCGGCACAGTCTGTGTAGAGAACCTCTCCTTTTCTTTGTTGCGCGTGTCAGGCATCGAGCTGGGACATACTAAACCATGCCACCATAGAGTGCCAGGACCTGCGCGGTTCACGGCTCTCCACGGCAGGCAGACGAGGCCAGCCTGGGCCTCCTTGGTCTCCAGACGGACTTTCATCAGTACTCAAAGGGAGAAAGGCCTCGATAGACTGATTATTTCGGACTCAGTCCTCATGGGTCCAAAAATGTGTCTGAGAACACTGGTAGCACTCGCGGAGTCTCCCCAGAACTTCAGTCGTGTGGCTATGTAAGAAGTAGCGTCATCGTGAGAGCTCAGCCCTGCACGTCTGTCCAGTGTGCCCGAAGAAACTGAGGTTTGAGCATATTAAGAAACTTGTCGCTTGGAAGCAGCTGAACTAAAGCTGGAAGAGAAGGATTTGCAAAGAAAAGCTTAAATTTTCGAATGTTAAAAGCAAACGTCTCTAAGGAATTTTGATTCCACATAACTAAATATTAAGTGTATACTGGGTAAACTATGTGTGTGTGTCTTTCATGCAGATCCAATGCTGCCTCTCGGCCAGGTCTGCACAGCATCCTGGAAGAACCTGGTTTACTATCTGGACAACCAGCGTTCTCCTGCTAACCAAGAGACAACAAGCCAGGCTTTACTTGGCAAGTTATTAGCTTTTATCACAGCCTGTCAGATGAGCATATTTTTAAAAGAAAATTCTATCCTTCTTGGGCTGAAAATATCTCAGCTAAATTCATCTGTGGGAAGTCGTTCTTATCACTTATTTATGATAGATGTCTATTTATAAATGAGGTTTCCTAAAAACTTTGTTGAACGAAGATAGCTTTGGGTAGACTTTCCAGGCACACAGTCGGGGTCTCAAAGGCAGAAAGTTCGACTGAAGTAAGTTTTGGAGATCTGTATTCATGATAGACTATATGCAAATGCAGTTTGGGCTTTATCTTTTTTTTTTTTTTTTGCCAGTCCTGGGACTTGAACCCAGGGCCTGTCCTGGCTTCTTTTTGCTCAAGGCTAGCACTCTACCACTTGAGCCACAGCGCCACTTCTGGCTTTTTTCTATATATGTGGTGCTGGGGAATCGAACCCAGGACTTCACGTATACAAGGCAAGCACTTTGCCACTAGGCCATATTCCCAGCCTGCAAATGCAGTTTGGGGACCCATTATTTTGTATACTTAACACATGCTAAAAAAAAAAAAAACTTTTAAAAGTAGAGTTCTATTAGCAGAGGAATTTACAAAGACAGGCAGAAAATTAAAATTCCATCTCTGCAATGTGGTTTGGCTCTGGACCTATCTAAACATAAAAGAAAGAAAAGAAATTCAAATCCTGGACATGGTTAATGATCCGTTGAAGTCAGCATGTCCCAGGCACCGCTTCATAAAATAATATTCAATAAAATTATTAAATACACACTGCGTACTAGTGATTAAATCAGTGCTCCATCCCACTGAACCTTTAGTATGCTCACTGCGCTATACAAGTCACTTACTAGTGAGCGTATGTGTGCGGGCACGTGCAGATAGGACCCCCGAAGAACTTATCAGAGTTGATTGGACTTCTGTGCTAGCTCATGTGCCCTCAAGAAAGCCTCACTTCAGATGACATGAGGACACCATCTTCTTCCTGGTTCCTGGGGGGTCCCTTGGTCTGGAAGCGTTCCTACCTACACACACACACGGAGGTGGACATTTCCTGCGATCCCAGCTTTTATTGTAAAGGAAGAAACCACTCTCACTCTCTCTGGTTTATGTTACATCTATCCTATCTAAGGCAATTTATGAGTATAAAAACCTGCCTCTGTAAGGATGACTCTGCCTTAATTTCGGATTCTATGAGGGACTCCTCTTAGTCCGTTTGCCTGTTTGTTTGGGTTATTGAAATCAGGGCCTTGGGTTTGCTCGGCTGGCCTCCCATCACGTGGGCCGGGCCTCCAGCCCTGCTTTTGGCTGGCTATTTTGGAAAGGCTGTCTCATAGAGTTTTCTGCCCAGACTTGCTTTCAAACTGCAATTATCTCTATCTCAGCCACTGCAGCAGCTAGAATTATGGCACAAGCCACCAGTATCTAGCCCAGAAGTTAATCTTTCTTTTTTTTCCCCCGGTGATATTTAGAATGGAAGGCATGTTGTTGTTGTTTAAACGGTTGTGCAAGGGAGTTTCGATTCAGCAGGTCAGATTGTGAGTTCCGTGCATCTTGACCAACGTCATGCCTTCCATCCAGCTCCTCCCTGTCCCCATCTCATCCGTGCCCTCGGTATGTAGCTCCGTAGCGGACGTGCCCTTACAGACCTTTGCACACGGTCTCTGTCTGCTCACAATTGTCGTTTAAAGCACTTAGGAAAGCTTGCCTGGGGCACCCGGAGTCCTGTTTTGACACTGATTTCTCCCTGCCTCCGCACTGCCTTTGAAAATTCCACTTTCCCAACCAGCCCCGTTATCGGTACAAGCATATACAGACGCCAGATTAGACCTCTTTTCGGAATATTTTGGGTTGGATGCATGCTAAAATAACGAGGCAGACTCTGAAAATACAGTCGCATCGACGTCCCTAAATATGGTCTTTTGAAAACACTAACTAGAATCATGTTTGCGAAGAGTAAATTTAGAGAGAACTGTAATCTCCAGGAATGGCAAGGGAGAATAACATTTTCTGAAAGTTGCTCGTGGTTTCTGAACGTTGTTTGTGATGATGATGGTGAATGTTGGCAGTTACCCTGATCTTAACATTACTTCTTCATTTTATTCAATGTAAACCAGAGATTGTAAATAGACTAGGTAGATAGATAGACATTTATATTCAACGACTTTTGTTTTCTTACCATGTTCCTATTATCTTTAAGTAGTTGCACAGAGGGGTTGCCATTCAGTGGAGTCGTTTATGAGTACAATGCATCTTGATCAACGTCATCCCTTTCATCATTCTCCCTAATGTCTCCCAAATCCACACCTTCCTCAATTTTTTTTTTTTATTTCTGTGGTCATTGCGTTGCAAGTTCACTTAATTGTGGGTAAATTAAATGAAGAAATCCCCTAGCTCTCTTCGTTTATTTAATGCTGGCACTGGGGCTTCATGAACGCCAGGCCTTGAGCTCTCTCCCGGCTTCTCAGCTCTACCGCTGGTGCCACAGCTCTGCTTCCTAGCGAGCAACGGCTTCGGAGCAATAACCAGACAGATGGTGACTCGGCGTAGGCCACCTCGCCAGCTCGCCGAGAATGTGACTTCACGCCAGGTCATTTTCTTACTGCTTTGCTTAATGTGCGAGCTGTCTATTTTCCACAACTTCCCTCGGGAGAGGTGGAAGGTCACAGTATTTATTCTGAGGCCTGCCTTCCCTATTTAGGCGTTACTGTCTTGACAGAAAGATCAGAGGTCGAGGCATTAATAGATTAAGGAGGGAAATGGAGGTTTTGAGCCAGAACAGAGTAACAGCGATGACACCAGCCAAGAAATGATGCTTGAGAAGAGGGAGGGCAGAAACGGAAGCCTCTGAACAAAATGAAGGATTTTTTTTTTTTTTTGCTTTACTGACACCACATGATAATGGAGTCTTAGCCTTACTATTAATTAATTATAGCATCAGTGTATATGATCACTTCTTGTCTATATTCTGACGTTCACATATTTTTTTATTTATACTATAATTATTTTGATATCAAGTTATATTCACTATTAACATATGTAGTACTATTTTTTTGTGCCTGTCCTTGGGCTTGAACTCTGGGCAGGGGCACAGTACCTGAGCTTTTGTGCTCAAGGTCAGCATTGTACCACTTGAGCCACAGCTCCTAACATTAACATACTTACTACATCTAGTATAATAGGTAGTATTAGTATTTTGAATAATATTTTAACATGAGCTAAATATTTGACTGTTAATCAGATACATATTTTAAAGAGATCTTTAAACTTTAGAACAGTTTTATTTCGTTTTCAAATGTATTTTCAGTACCACATCTTAAGTGTGTAAAGGCATTTCGTTGTGATGTTTCTATATGTGCATATAATCTGTTTGATCAGAGCAGTCCTATTACTCTTTCTGATTAAACAGTTTCTAATGGGCTTTATTCTCTTCTCATACTCGTGTATGAGAAAATTCTTATACTTAATGTCATTAAAAATGAGTGAAATTAACAGGTCCATGAGTCTCTCAGGCCAAGTAAGTACTCAGTGGCTATAACTGATGCTGGTGGAAATGGTGTTCTCAATGAGATGATGATCGTATAGGTGATGAAGCAGACATCACCAGGGATCGCCTGCATGTCCACTGTATATTCAAAGACAGATCTGGTGCCCTGTTGCCATGAATAGAGGAAAGCTCGCAGATTTCAGGGAGCTAGGCTCAGTGGTCTTTCCTGTCAAGCACAGTTACACCCTTGGACTGTTGAAGAACAGGCATTTCAATGCACAGGAAAAATTCTAGTTTACCTTCATGAGGCTTAAAATGTGAGAGGGGAATCCCTATAATTTCTCTAAAGAAGTCTATGAAAATGTGAGCTCTTTGCTTATCGAACAAAACAAAAACAGGGGTTTGATTGATAATTGAAGATCCAGTTGGAGCAAATCTCTGTGGCATCTGACTGTTTGGAATCCAAGGCTGAGTGCAGAAATTACTTCAAGCAAAATGCTGCGGGACTGAGACAGAAGATATTAACTCTGGCTGAGAAATCCTAGGAAAAGCTCATGGAAAAGGTGACAGCAGATAGGTTTTTTCCTCATCATCTTAAAGTCTTTGAAAGGGACTCTTCATTATAATTCAAATTTATTTTCAGGGAAAGGAGCTCAATGAATTCTTCAAAGTCCACATCACAGTGAAACTATTTTTTTCCATTCAGGAACAGTTAATACACTGGGCACTGGTGGCTCACACCTGTAATTCTAGCTACTCAGCCAGGCTAAGATCTGAGAGTTGTGGATCAAAGCTAGCCAGGTAAGGAAAGTCCATGTGAAACTCTTATCTGCAGTTAATCATTAAAAATAAACTGGAAGTGGAGCTGTGGCTCAAGTATTAGAGTGCTAGCCTTAAAGGCTCAGGGACAGCACCCAGGACTGGAGTTCAAACCCCACTGCCAACACACGCACGCACACACACACACACACACGTGAATGTGCATACACACACAGAGTAACTAATAATTGGATATGAAAAGATAATTGAGAAGTTGGGACCCAAACTGTATACTTCAATATGTTTTTGGAATTTATATATATAACTAAAAATTTTGGAGTTATCATGAATATCAGACTTTCTCATTAAAATGCAAATAATGTTTATGCACCAAATATGAATGAAGAGGGATTTCTTGGCATTTTTCTGTGAACTGTATCAGAATCTCTTTAATGTTCATGGTGGTATTATCTCTGTTTATATTGTCACCAGTCAATGTTGGTAATATTCCTTCTTTTTGTAAGGTTCAGAGGGAAAGTGTATGTTTTTAGTCTCATGTTCTTTTCCTCAGTCCACAGATGTCTGGCTTTTGCACTTTTACTCTGATTCAAATATAGTTGCTAATAACCTCCTCTTTGTGATGTCAGTGTTCACATGCTTCTGAAATCAACCCTGAAGCTTATCAGGAAAGTGCTTTAAACATGTTGGGGTGTTCAACATGTAATTATTGATTAATCAAGCCTTGAATCAAATATCAAATGAGCCCTGTTCTAATCCAGGCAGTATCCCTGATTAGTTATGTAGGGACATGGGCTGAGTCAGTCCTCAAATTGGAGTTTTATTCCACATTGAACTGGCTCTTTACAGGAATATAGTCTTAGGAAATAAATTCTCTGTTTCCTGGGAAAATATGAAGTAAAGATTAACTTCGAATCACTTGTGTGTAGAGGGAAAGACCAAAAGAAGCCAGAATGTATTTCAAATAAACTATCCTGAGTAGAGACACTAACAGCACAGGGAAAAGAATTGTTCCCCATTGCACACTGTGTGAGATGGTTCTAGCCTAGCAAAGACTGACTGGCTTGTGACCCAGGTGAAAGAGTGATGGAATTTGTCACTTTTCCAACCACATCTTCAGAGTTCAGTTTGTATTTTCTTTTCTTGATGTAACCACGCCATTTTAAATGTGCAGGCGAAGAATGAATATATTTAACTAATACTAGTTAATTGATAAATATTATTTCTAGAAATATCATTTCTGGAACATTTAATGTTAACATTAAGCTTTTATTACTGCCCCTGAACGTACTTATGAATCCACCAATAAGAATTGCCTTGAAAATGCTATTTTTCATTTTCACGGAGAGGAAATTAACCTAGACTTCTCATCCAACAGCTCGAATGCCTGCGACTCTGTATGAGAAATACTTACCAATGTTTTCCTCAAGGTGCAGCTGGAGCTGGTTTTCATGGGTTCACTTTAGCCAAGAAACTCACAGACTTCGGCAATCATGTGAAAGCATGTCTGTTAGCACAGAATTGTTTTCCGTATAGGTGGCAAATAGAAATAGGTGTTTAAAAAAAAAAAAAAGCCGCACTGCAATGGAAGATTATTTCCATTTTTAGCGATATGAAGACTGGCTAAAAACTTGAATATGCCTTTGGTACTACCCACAACAATCCTTCAGATCTAATTACACACAGATTTAAGTCAGCCATCTATAGCTCTGTGCTTGTGGCTTGCTATTTCTAGTTCTCTTGAACTTGTCATCTTTTAGCTGTATTTAAAAGGCAGATACTAGAAAGGTAACAGAATGCTGAGATTTGTAATTTGATTTACAACTTGTAATTTGTTGCTACAGTTTTGCTACCATGTAACTTTAAAAGCAAATGTTCATCACCCTCCGATGAGATGTAAGCCCTTCAAGGATTGAAAAATGGAAGTGTCAAGTCTGATTTCTATAGTTATTTTTCTCCTTAGAAAATAAATGTTCAAAAAGATTGGATATGTCTAATCCATTTTGTCATTATCTTGTGAAATGATTTCAACCATTTAAAAAATAAATCAGGCTGAATTAGAGAGTGGGATCAAATTCTATTAGAAGGAAAGTTTGGAGGGATTTTTTTTTGGGCTGGGCATCTAAATATTTCATCTTCATTTTGATTAAATTTAACTCCATCAAGTACAGACTGATGCTTTCATATTTACTTTATGATCGAAATGAAGCATATTTCATGGGAAATTAAAAGAAGAAGTGCAAAAAAAAAACCCTAAAAACTTTAAATAACTTACAAGAAATGTATCCAATGCCCAACGTATGATACTGTAACCTCTCTGTACATCAGTTTGATAATAAAAATTTGAGAAAAAAAAAACTTTAAATAACTAAATGCTAACCTTGGCAAGTGAGTAGATCCAGAGAGTACAATGAGTTTTTTGTTTGGGGTAAGGTAATGGAAATTATAATGAATTTTATAACAAGTGCTTGTTACTGTCACTTGTTTAAAGAGATGAAGGCTGTAGGAATCTGAACTGTGAAGGGCAAGACAGTGGTTTGGGGAGTAAGACAGCAACAGGAGTTAGTATTTAGATGTCGGCAAGGAGGTAAGGAACCCTAACATCAGAAGGCTGGGTTGGGGTGCGGGAAGAAGATTCAAAAGAGAAACGAGAGTCCAGGAAAGGGATTCGGGCTCCGGGAGAAGCCTAGTTTGGCAGAAGCCCCAGTTACCTTGCAAGCTGGGCTGTGGTGTGGTTCAAGTGTTGGACTGCCTGCCACCCGCCCAGGCGTTCCCATTGCTGGTAGAATCCAGGGCTTGTTGTAAGAAGCCTAGAGTCAGAGAAACACAGGAACAACCTGAGCTCTGTGATTGCACGCGCATGTGTGTGTGTATATTTAAATCCAACTCAACAACTGCCCTAAAGAATGATTCATTTATTTGGGAAATGTGTGTGTGTGTGTGTGTGTGTGTGTGTGTGTGTGTGTGCGCGTGTGTGTGCATGCTGGTCCCAGGGCTTGATCTTAAGGCCTAGGTGCTGTGTCTGAGCTATTTTGCTCAAGGCTAGTGTTCTAACACTTGAGCCACAGCTCTAGCTCCAGCTTTTCTGGTGCTTCATCGGAGACACGAGTCTCAAGGACTTTCGCCCAGGCTGACTTGGAACCATGAGCTCTCTGCCTTCTGAGTAGCTAGGCTCATAGGCATGTGGAACTCACATCTTTTCAATGCTCTTTGTATAATTTGGACAACAACACCCTCTGCATATATGTGATCTGCAAGTATTTTCTTCCAGTCTGTGGATTGCCTTCTCTTTATCTTGACAGTGTCTTTCATGCAGGAAAAGTCCTTGATTTTAATAAAGTCTAACCTACATCTTAAGGATGAGGCCTTCGGTGTCATATCTAAGTATTAATGGCCATACCCAGAGTCATATGAGATTTCTCCCATATCTCCCAGGAGTTATATAGTTTTACCTAGGGTGGTATTTATAGGAATACCAGAAATATAAACAAGTTTAGTGTTGAATTATATATTAAAATATACTGAGTTTAGCAGTATGTTCATTCACAGGTCATTTTCTTAAAATTAAACATAGCATTCAATTAGTTAATCTGTGCAATACACACACACACACACACACACACACATACACATATACTTCTCTAGAAATAAACCCAATATTAAAGCATCCAACTATTTAAAAGATTTAACAGATTCATAATTAAAATTTTGTCTAAAATTGAGGAAGCATCTTAACATTACAATGCTACTTTACAAATATGAACTCCTTTTAAAAATTAATTTAGCAGGAAATATGACATGTCTTTGTAACTTATTTAGACATCTAGAATCATTATCAATTGCTCAGAGTTTTTTAAGTTTCTGGAATAAGAATAGTGTTATGAATATTCTATCTGAGCTAAAGAATTTCATAATATTTGTGCTCCAGGAAGATGGATGTCTGTTGAAACTTGCTTTTTCTATGCCATAAACAAGTAAGAAATATTTCTCTGGGCTTTAACTTATTTATTTTTCCAAAAGCATTCTATATGGCCTCAAATGAATTCCATAAAAACAATTGTTGGGCTGGGAATGTGGCCTAATGGTAGAGTGCTTGCCTAGCATGCATGAAGCTCTGGGTTTGATTCCTCAGCACCACATATATAGAAAAATCCAGAAGTGGCACTGGGGCTCAAGAGGTAGAGTGCTAGCCTTGAGCAAAAAGAAGCCAAGGACAGTGCTCAAGCCCTCATTTCAAGCCCCCGGACTGGCAAAAAAGGCTAGCTGTAAGAAGCAAAAGTAACCAGCTCATTAAAAATATGCATGGAACAGTAAATACACTTTTAACCCATTCATATAAAAGAGAAGCTGGTAACTGTGAATTTGAACCAAAGTACAACCTTGATTTAATCCTCTTTCTACTCTACCCCAAGCAATACTGACTTCACAACTAAACAGGACCTATAAATAGGATGCTAGTTTAGTTGACTTTGGTGGTAATTTGTTTCAAGTCTCTCAAATTATGACCTATGAAAATATGTCCCCCCCAAATGCCCTTGTTGAACAGCAAGGAAACGAGTGCAGCCAAGGAGACAACTGGTCAACCTGAGTGAAGTTCCTTTCATTGTTTTCTGTAGGCACAAAACATTTCCAAATCAAGAGTTTGGGGAAGAACAGCAGAAATTGGTCCTCACTTTTTGTCTGTAACATTCTCAAAGGAATACATGCAATACGTACATGCAGGACAATGGCATGATTGGCCATCATCATGAGGAAATCCATCCACCGTTGTTTCTACAAAGTGAGTTCTCATGCAGCAGTTCCAATGGTCCTCATTGTCTTAAAGGCAGAGAGTTAGTGATTGGGATGCTCCTGTCCAGTCCCTGTCCCATCCCACTCTTTTCTCTTGAATTTACCCAGTCCTTTGGTAGACAGGTTGCTTTGACTACAGAATAATGCATTGCATCGAAACAGGTTATCATGTTTTTTGAGTTGACACTTTTCCTTAAAATTTTAGAAATCATCTATTGGCAGGCTCAAAGAGGAAATGTTATTTAATTTCCACATTCTGGACACCTATTTGCAGTGTAAAGCCTGTAGCTGTTTTTGGTTTTTATTCATCTTTACCTCTTTGACTTTTTGAATTATAGCTATCTAGTAATTAATACTAAAACTGGCACATTTTCATCTCTCAGTACTACTTACTAAAAATTACATCAACTCACATACCTTCAATTTAAAGTATCATCTAGGGAAAATTTGAATGAAACTCATTTAGTGTGAATAATTTAAATAACTTTCCCCATCAATAAAAATTCACAGATTTTCCTACATTGGCAAGTGAACTAAAATTCTAAATTTAAATTGAAACTTTGTGATGACATGTTGTAATTGAAATAAAGCGTCCTTTCTGAAGTAGTCTTAGTAAATACAGTGCCTCCAAGTATGTTTTAAGACCTAGTGGAATTAAATTGCAAAATTCCTTATAATTCTTCCTTTAATGTTAGAAATACAAATTTCTAGATTCAACATGTTCAATGTTAGCCATTAGTATGTTGAATAGTTTGTTGTCTAGATTAAGGCAGGCACCAGTATTATTTCATTAGCAACACAAGCTCTATCTTGAAAAGCCTCTAAACCATGACTAGCAGAGAGATCTTTAAGAATATTCAGAGAATAGTCAATGGCAATCAAATTTGCTTTGATTTCTCTAATAGTTGCCCATAAAAGAATTATTCTCCTGGTGTCCTTGGCATTTGAACTCACTTTGCCATGTACTTTTCATGTGATTAAAAATATTTTTCTTGGCTGAGTGAAGTTTAGTGGCAGAATACTTGCCTAGTATGCTCAAAGCCCTGGATTCCATCCTCAGCCCTGCAAAACCAAACAAACAAAATTTGGTCTTCTTCTTCTCTTCTCCTTATCACAAATGACAGATATGATGTCATATGTCAAACAAATAGTGGGTATTGAAGTGTGGAGGAAAAATCTGTTGCGTTTCATTTCCATTATCCATGAATGTGTTTCATTTCTATAATCTGTTGCTATGTGTGTACCCAAGAAATGAAGACAAAAGTCTTTAAATTTGAGTTCGGGAGGAACACCAATGTCACAAAGCTTTCTAGGTCATAAGCCAGGAAGTCACATGCTACTGATGGAAAATTTTCAGGGTCATTAAGTAAGCGAGTATTTAATTGTAAGAGCAGATGTGTCATAATGTCCAACCAATAACTCACAAAAGCACCCGCCCAGGTTTTTCTCACTGTTGTGACAGGAAGCTCCCTTGAGCAGATCCAATATTGACCCTCTTTCCAGGCAGCTCTGATGTATTTGCAGAGGCATTTGTTGACTTTCAAAAGGCAACTTCAATCCAAGACATTTTGTACATACATGACATGCTGTTAGTACCAACTTGTGAAGGGTTTCAAATGCGTCCTGATAAAAAGAAAAACCCTGTCTCTTTGGAGTTACATAATTGTAAAGCACAGGGGGGAATGAATATATATATATATATATATACATATACATATATATATATATAAAGATATTTGACCCAATATGAACTTGAAGGAACAAGGATTGGAAATGAGAGTATAAAAATAGACACACACAGGAAATCCTTTAGAATGTATCTTATTATTCAGATCTGTACTGAAATGAATTGGATTAAATGATCCTCCTACATTTCCACTGCGGCACTCCGAGTTAATTATTCCCCTTCCACTCTCAGCAACCAACGTGGGCTTCAGCTCTCAGCCAGTGACTAAAGATGTTCCTGCGTGTCTGTCAGCATGGGGGCCAACCTCAAGGTTTGTAGTGTGCTCTGCCCTCGGCCTCTTTCTTGCTCTTCTTCTTGCCATTCAGCCTTCGGTATTCTGACCCTGATGCATTCAGGTCTTTGGGAGCTTTGCGAAAACAGTGAATGCCTGAGGACAGCAGAAGGCGATGGCGCTTCTCCATCTTCCCGAGAGACAGCTTCCTTCCACCGTCAGGGACTGAAAATTCCCTGCAGGCCCCAAGTGTTGATACAATAAGAATTAATCACAGAAATGGAATGGGGTGTGTGTGTGTGTGTGTGTGTGTGTGTGTGTGTGTGTGTGTGTGTGTGTGTGTGTGTGGTGCTAGAGTTTTAAACTGCTCTACCATTTGAGCCACACCTCTAGTTCTCTTCTGCTCTCATTGCTGTTCAGAGAAGGCTCATATTTTGCCCAGGGACTACAATCCTCCTCACTACGCCTCCTCGGTGGCTGGCGTTAACAGGGTGTACCACCACTGTCAATTTATTTGTTGAGATGAAGTCTTTCTGACTTCTCCACTACTACATTGCAAGTAGCTGAGAGGAAAGGACTATGCCACCACACCTGGACCTACTACAAATATAAATGTGCATTTTTTTTGGGGGGGGGGGCGCTATTTGCCAAATATCTGAAGTGATTTCTCCTGCTAAAAGACTATGAATCCTGTTGAGTTGTCAGAGGGTTTCTTTGATATATTTGTTTTCTCAAAAATTAGGAAATTGGGTTACACAGTTCAACACGGGTGTGTTGCGCACAGGAGAGAACAGATACTGCCTTTTGAGCTAAGGCTCTTACCGTGAAACATAGCAATACCTCTGTCTGAAAAAGGCTGGTGTTTCTGCCCTGTGAATGCATGCAGACTATCATCATGGCCTCTGACTTCCCGGCTATGACCTAGAAGGCTTTGTGACATTCGTGTTTCTTTCTTGGGTTGCTTTGTAATTAGAGAAGCAGGGGCTCTGCCACAAGAAATGTGATGAAATCCTGCAGAGCAGTAGCCTGGGGTTGGTGGCTGGAACGGATCTGCCAGCCATGTAAATGAGCTTCCTGGAGAGATGGTGCTCAGGCCCACTCAGGCCTCTGGGATGGAGTCCAGGTCTAGCCAGCGTGCGACTGCACCTGCGCGGAGGAAGCCAGAACCGGAAACAGTCAAACCCTTGCCCGGTCTCCATCTGAATGAAACCTTCAATGAGAGTCATTGGCTGGAGTTGCTTGAAGCCACCAAGTTTCGGGCCAATTGCTTTACGCGGCAGTAGACAGCAGACACCAATTTGGGTTGCACATGGTATTCATCGCATGTCCTCCTTTCGTGCTTTTGGAGGAATGGACAGCCTGGGCTGTTGAAGGTAAAGCAGCAGACATCCTGCCCATCAGATGCTTCTAGGATTTGAACCTGCTTCTCCTTCTGAGACTTAGGTGGCCCTACAGGTAGATATTGAACTTGGCTTAACCTGCCATAGCTAAGAAAGAGCAGGACAATGATTTGAAAAATCTGTCTTTATCATCTTTCCACCGTGTCTCAGAAACATGATTTTTGCTGCATCATGGAACAGTCATATTCGTGAGCCTCGTTCAATAACTCTAGCATAGTTGTGCATGGCACATAACGGATATCCAAAGAATACATGCAGAGGGGTTGAGTGCAGCCCGCCAGGCTCAGACCAGAAAATCCTCTGGCAAATTTAGAAACTACGTCACAGACAGCATCTTTACCTCCAAACAGGGCTGCTGAGAAAACCCGGGTAACACCATTCTTGATGGTGACCTGAAGTCCTTCCATAGGGATGGATGCCGTTTCCCGTTACTTGTATAGATGCTGGAGACTTTGTGAAATCTTGTGAGCCGGATGCCAGTGGCTCACGCCCGTACTCCCGGCTCTTCAGGAGGCTGAGATCGGAGGGCCACACTTCAAAGCCAGCCCAGGCAGGAAAGTCTGTGGAAGCGGAGCTGTGGCTCAAGGGGTAGAGCCCTAGCTTGAGCACAACAGCTCAGGGACAGCGCCTGAGCACTGTTCAAGCCCCAGGGCCCAAGAACAACAAACAGCAACAACAGAGAAAGCCTGGTGTGAATGACCTGTCCGATCAAAAGCATTCCGCGCTCCGATGATTCCACATAGCCTCCCGTTCCTAGCTCGCCGTCACCCTTGCAAAGGCTTTCCCTAGCTGCTCTCCATCCACGGCCCCACTGCTTTATTGGATTTCCTACTCATTTTCTTCCCATCAGCTGCTGCAGTGGAATGACCCGTTAGTGTGCGTTTGTCATTTCCCGATACGTTTTTGTTGTGTGCCACCGTTAAAGCCCTCGTTTCTAGCACAGGGCTTGGCACCCAATAACTCATGGGTGAATTCAGGCTACTGGGCTTCATTTTGAGTCTGTTGTTCCATTGTCTAATTCTATTCTGCTGAAAGTTTATTTACTGAATAGGGGGGCCTAGTGGAGTGAGAATCTTCAAGTTTTTAACATCTTGTCCATTGAAATAGCCCAAAGACCACTTGAATCCAACAGCCCATGTTTTCCAGATAAACTAATGGCTCAGAGTGACAGCAGTGGTACCCTAAGTCTAAATAAGATCATCAGTTCACCAACCACTTAGCTTACTGTCAATGCTGTTGGAAGTTAATTTCCCAGCAGTGATGTTTCACAAGTGGAAACATCATTCAAAATTACAGGTAAGCTGATAAATGCAAATAAACCAGAGTGACAACAGCTGTGGTTTAAGATCGAAATAAAGTCTAAATAAGCCTCTTGTTCCAGTGGTTGAAGATTCCAGTTATTTTTTTTTTCAATTTTTATTATCAAACTGATGTACAGAGAGGTTACAGTTTCATATGTTAGGCATTGGATACATTTCTTATACTGTTTGCTACCTTGTCCCTCATAGCCCCCCTCCCGCCTCCCCCTTTCCCTTTCCCCCCATGAGGTGTTCAGTTCACTTACACCAAACAGTTTTGCAAGTATTGCTTTTGTAGTTGTTTGTCTTTTTTTAGATTCCAGTTATTTAAAAAATCTCATTTTATGCCTCTCTGTGACTATTGTACCATAATACTGAGATTCTGATTTTAGACTTTTTTCATGAGGGGTACAGAAGAAGAATTTTTTAAAAAATGTCATCAGAGCCTCTAAGAACATAGGTTTCTAATGGACTGCAAGAATAGTAACAGGAACTACCTATGGAATGGATGGGATGTTCTTGGGGAAATCATTTTTGCTTCGATTCTGTAATGGTAGAGCAGAGATTCAGTCAGAAAAGGAGAAGTCAGTTTAAGGAAATTGAGTAGCGAAAGAATAAACTGATGTCTGTCCATAAATGGATGCATGTCCATCAAACGGATGATGTCCAGTCAATTAGGGTTGAGTAGAAACTAAGATGTATAGGATTAGAGTAGGGTTGGCAAGAAGCTCTGAATTATGGTTTGGGTAGGACATTTAAAAACGTATTCTTAGATTCTTTTTATTTATTTTTAGTATCAGGCCTGTCCAAAACACGGCCTGCATCCCACTTGTATATACTTTGGAAAACTCAGTAACCCCAGCATTGCTTATTCTAGAGTCTTTGAGATTTAAAGGAGACATAGTTTCACACATGTGTATACCTACATAGACACACGTATATCTGTGATAACGCACGTCTACACCGATTACTCACATTTTTCTCCCTCCCTCCTTCTAGTTCCTTTTCTCTTTTAGTGGCTGCAGGGTATGAACTCTGGCTCTTGACTTGCTAGGCAGGCACGCTCCCCCTTGAGCCATTAGCACAGCCCTCTCTGCTTCACTTTTTCAGCTAAGGGTCCTGCACACTTTGGCCAGTGATAGACTATGAGCCTTCTACCTCCACCTTTCCACCTTTCCACCTACTGGGGTTACAGACATGCACCGTGTTGACTTGCTAGTTGAGATGGGGGGGGGTCTTGCTATTTAGCCCAAGCTGCCCCGCACTAGGATCTCCTCCCCCCCTCCCCCCGCCACCTTAGGAGCTGCGATTGCAGGACATGAGCCACATGCCCAGCTCCCCTGAAACAGACACTTTTTAATTTTTTTTTAAGGAACAGGCCGTCTGTGGCTTTCAAAACGAGTACAACTTTTACTGACAGCTCCTATTTTTACCCGATCTCAAGAAGACAGATGGCTGCCACGTTTCTGGCATTTGATGGAAGAAACCAACCCTCCACTTTGCGTGAGCCGACACCCCACCAAAATGCCTCCTTGTCTCTCTGGACAGAGCATTCTGTGTGGCCGGTGAAGTACCTACTCAGCTAAACTTGGATGAATGTGGTTTCAAAAATTATTATTGCTAAGCTGCTTTTCTTTCTTTCTTTCTTTCTTTCTTTCTTTCTTTCTTTCTTTCTTTCTTTCTTTCTTTCTTTCTTTCTTCTTCCTTTCTTTCTTTTCTGTGGGTCATGGGGCTTGAACTCCGAGCCTGGGCGCTGTCCTGAGCTCTTCAGCTCAAGGCTAGCGCTCTACCACTGGAGCCGCAGCTCCACTTCCGGTTTTCTGGTGGTTGATTGGAGATGAGAGTCTCACGGACTTTCCTGCCTGGGCTGGCTTTGAACCACGATCCTCAGATCGTGTGTGTGTGTGTGTGTGTGTGTGTGTGTGTGTGTGTGTACAATGAAATGAGTAAGAAGCATAAAATGTCCAAAGAAAGCAAGTGGTACATCGTAATCGAGTTCTGTGAACTGCTCTTCCCTTTCTCAGGACTGTCCCGGTTATGATAGACAGCTTCCAGTCAGCACTTACTTTTTCTTTAAAAAAAAAAAAATCTAAAATGTTTCTCTCTTTTTTTTTAAACACCTAATTATCTCCTGTTTTAATGCCTGGATAAAAGCAGCCATTGTACACACACATTGAGTCTTCCTGAGCCGTAAGGATTAGAGCAGGCTGTGCGCCCGCCCTCACCGGCGCCCTGGAGCCGCGCTGCTTGCTGCTCCGCGTGTGCCGTTCACGTTCGTGTCTTCGCCGCGGTGTCTCTGCCGGCATCTCAGTGGCTGGCTGTCCTTTGGTGATGCCCTCTTCTTCCTCTCCACGCACCACAGTCTGCCCAGACACCACCTCCTGAGCGCTATAGACACGAGTCGCTGGGACCCGCTTGAAAAAACCCCACTGGCAGCTGTGCACACGTTGCATTCGTCCAGGCCCACCGCCGCGGCTCCGCTCCTCGGCTCCTCGGCACCACTCACAGCCGCTCGGGATCTGTGAGAACCGCCTGGTCCCGGCGGCGTCCCAGGCCCTGGTTCTCCTCCCCGAGTTGCGCATACACTCACCCTGGTCACCCTCAGCTCCAAGGCGGAGCAACCCCGTGACGTCGGTACTGAGTCCCCCATTGCTCTTTTCCGTAGCATATGCCCAGTCCAGCCTTCTTCACGCACTAGCTGATGACTTTGGGTGTTTTTGTTTTGTTTTGTTTTGTTTTTTACCAGTCCTGGGGCTTGGAGCACTGTCCCTGGCTTCTTTTTGCTCAAGGCTAGCACTCTGCCACTTGAGCCACAGCGCCACGTCTGGCCGTTTTCTATCTATGTGGTGCTGGGGAATCGAACCCAGGGCTTCACGTATACAAGGCAAGCACTCTTGCCACTAGGCCATATTCCCAGCCCGACTTTGGGTGTTTTAATTAACCTCTGTTCATCTCAGTTTCCACACACATCTACAAAAAAAAAAAAAAAATGAGTCAAAGAACCTCTCTCAGAGTTTTCTAGCACAGGTGTGTGATGTCAGTACTTAAGTGCATATCAGAGGAAGCATTTTAAAATCTTCAAAATAATGACTTAGTTCTTACCATCGTATGAAACATTTTTCTCCGACACAGTTACAGATGTGGAATGGAGTTATGATTACCTGCACTTGATGGTGCTAGATGTTTTTTTTCAGCATGCTAGCAGAGAGTGGAGCCGTACAAATTCATGCACGTTACTTAACTCCTTGACCTCTAAAATGGGGGCCACTTAGGGCTGAACCAGGGTGTACATGTTAAAGCGATCACCATAGAAAGGCTTGGCGAAGTGTCTCTATATGATGGATTTGAGTCAACGCATTTCTGGAGGAATGAAATTCTTTTACATCTCCGGCTTCTCTCTCTCTTTACCTCTCTTTTGCTCTCCATCTCTGGCTTTTGCACTGTCATTTTTTTTTCTTTTTTGTGCTGGTACTAAGGCCTGAATTTAGGGTCTCATATTCTCGCACATATTTCTTTGCTCATTGGTGGCTAGGGTTCTATTACTTGAGCCATGGATGTGTTTCAAAGAAAAATGAGATTAAAAAAAATAAATCATGACTAAAAGAACTCCATGCAAGTCTTGGTTTGTTTGCAAGGAACTTACCCTAGAACTATTGAGATAAAGATACAGTAAGAATATCTTCTTAAATTGCCTATTTTTCACTTCAACACTCCTGTAAGGCTGAAGAGAGGAAGCGGGTCCTCCCACAAGGAGTGAACGTATTAACTAGCCTCCGGTCCGCAGTCAGCCGACATGGTGGCCAACGAGCCCCAATGCTGGAAAGGTTAACTTTGCGAAGGGGGAACCTCCATGTTGTGCGCTTAGGTATCTGTACAGACATGAGGAATAGAAGAAGTCAGATGCTCTTCCTTTTTTTCGTGTGTGTGTGTGTGTGTGTGTGTGTGTGTGTGTGTTAGTACTAGGCCTTGAACTCAGAGCCCCATGCTTTTCCCACTCAAGACTGGTACTCTGCCGTTTGAGCCACCTCTTAGCTCTGCGTCTGGCTTTTTGCTGATTCCTTGGAGATAAAAAGGATCTCTTGGATTTTTTTCTCCTCGGGCTGACTTTAAACTGTGTCCCTCAGATCTCGACCTCCTGAGCACCGAGGATACTAAATGTGGGCCACCAGTGCCCAGCTAACACAATGCTTTCCTACAAAGAAAACCCAAAGCAAGTTGAGCGTTTGCTCATGAAGGAGGAATGAATGAGACTTGGGCCGCGTCTTCTGTCGAGAGAGCTGTGGACTCTCCACAGAGGCCTCAGAATTATTTAAGGGTTCAGCTAAGGAGTGGTTCTTGCAAGAACTGGAAAAGTTTCTTTTCACGACACTCATGATCAGGAGTGAAAAGACTTAATATTTTAGCTCATTTTTATAAAAGTGTCACAGTGAGAAATCCTTATTTTTAGAAACTATGCCTACTGGTTTGCAGGCATGCATCTTCGTCTTTCCAGCATTTTCCACACACACTTTACCTTACCTCATGCAACCGGTCTGCCACCGACCCCCTTGAATAGGCTGGAAAATAAGTGTCGGGATCGGGTAATTGGGGTTATTGGTACGTGTTCTCCAGGTTGGGATTGAGGTTGGGTTTCATTTACACGGGAGCCTTTAGTGTCCTGTCTGGCTGGTGGGACACTTTCTCTTGTGACTCCCAGGACGGATGCATGGAAAGCTTGACCTGCCCAGCGAGGCTGAGCTTGAGTAGAGACTGACTCTGTGGCGCTACCTTTCCTTCCAGAACATTCCATCATCATCTACTAACGCATCGATTCTAGCTCATCTGCATTTCCTATGTCTCCATTTGGGCCTTGGATTTTAGCACCCCTAGAGTTAATGGTGCATGTGGGGGGCTCTGCCTTGTGACAATGCATTGCCTCGGGTTTGGGCGAGGCCTAGGAATAGTTAGTTGTATGAGGAAGACTTCCGGACCCCCTCCACCTCTTCACGGGTCCTGCGTGGGAATGTCTCTCGGCAGATCGACCACGTCTGAGATTCCATCCGTAAAATCCAGGGGTCAGCCTCACCGTGGTCCGTGGCCCCCCGGTCATCCTGGCCCGGCCTTGCTCGAGGGTCTGAGGCGAGGGTGACCCTGTGGCATGGGCGGGGCACGGGGGGCACGGTCTGCGGAGTGTGGGGAGGAGCACGCCGTGCACGGCTGGGTCTGCTGGGTGAGAGGAAGGCGCCTCTCCTCGTCGCCGACCCCCCCCCCCCCGGCCTCGGGAGTCGGTGGCCCCCAGTTCCGTTCCGCACTGGGCGTCCAGGGGGCCGGATCCACGTGGCCCATCGCCGTGGCTCGAGGCTGGCCCAGTGTCTGGAGCTCCTCCACGCTCAGCCCGACGTTCTCGCTGCAACCCCCGCCCACCAGTGCTCCTTGGCTACTCCAGGTTCCTTCTCTAGAGGGGAATTAATTTCTACTGAAAAGAGGGTGAAACCACACGCTTCTCGCCGGTGCACTGCTGTCCTTGGGTGTTTCCCGGCATCCTCCAGTATAGTTTCCATATCTATAGTGTTCGTAGACTGGCTTTCCCACTTTTTGGCGATCAGTGAATGAAATCCTTCACCGATCATTGCAATATCTCCCCAGCTAGTCACGATCAACCTTTCCATCATCTGCAATTTAATGGATGCACTGCTGCTAACAGCCCCTCCTAGCCTCAAAATTCAGAAATTAATTCTGTTTTGGTCCTCAAGTACTCTTTTTTTAATTGCTTCTTTGCTGGATTCAGTGCGACATGTGAAAGTGGAGCCAGGTAAATTGAAGGGCTGCGGGGAGTGGGGCAAAATGGGGGAGAATGGTAGAGGGGTGACCTTACCCGAGATGCGCTTTGTTCACACACTGACGTGTCAAACTGGGAACGCCCTTTGTACCACCGCGTAGAGGTAATTTAAAAAATCAACTTTAACCAACAGAACATGTAGCCGTTGCGGCTCTCAGAAGCGAATTCCACTCCGACGGGTCGTTTCATTCAGCTCCCACATCCCGCCTCTGCCAGCCTAATTCCCCGTCCCTGGTGCCGAACCGACTTCTGCATTCACGGCCCTTCTCTTGGGCCTTGTTCTCCGATAGAGTCCCACCTTCATCGACTCACCTGCGATTTCTTCCTGAAACCCAGTCTACGTGAAGCCTCAGCTTCTATGAAATTCGAATAATCACAACAGCGCCGGAAGATGGCAAGACTGAGATGTGTGTGTGTGTGTGTCACGCGTTCATCAAAGCCTCTTGCCGCGGTTACACGTGGACAGTATCAGTACGATATGGCCCCTGCTGAAAAGAATGACGAAGAGGAGGAGGGAGAGGAGCGGCGGGAAGGGGGGCGGGGAGGAGGGAGGTGAAGGAAGCGGAGCAAAGCATGCAGTGGCTGAGCCTCTGGGGAGGGTTCTCTCCGCGTCTCTTTTCCCCTCGTTTACGTGGTTCTCGCCTTTCATGCAGTTACGAAGTATGATGAGAGTCTCCGTGAAGGTGGGGTTTTTATCTGTTTATTTCCCCCAGGGCAGGTGCAATGGAAGCTCACCCTCACCCCCTAGCGCCCCTCCTCTCAACCGCCGAGGACAGGGCCGGCCCGCTTCTTCTGCCCACCAGCGTGGCTGGGATTCACCAGAGAGCCCTCGACCACCCCCCGCTGAATGCACATTTCAAGCCGATTGGAGAACGCCGCGGCCAGACCTCAAACCTGCGCAGACGGAGACACGGCTCCGTTGTGTACGTTGTATATGGAACCCCAGCCTACTGATTTGTGTCTAATGTAACTCTCCTTCCTTCAGCTCAGTAGAAAAGAACCCTCAGAACAGCCCCCCACAGCCGGGGGGAGAGCAAGCGCGGAGGGCAACTTTCAGAAGCACCAACGAGCCTTTAAGGTGTTACAGCCAATGCGTACAAGCACGACAGGACGGCGTGACAAACGCGCGTGCGCGCAGGGACCCGCCCACTCGCGATGTCAAACACGCCCAGAAGACGCAGCTCCTCCTTGCGTGACGTCTGGATCTTTCTCATGAAGGCCGCCTTTCCGTTCCCTCTCTTATTTCCTGACGGACCACGGTGACCATCCAGAGTACCGAAATAATGATTCCTAAGGAAAAACAACTAAAATCTGAACAAATGCTGGGGGGGGGGGGGGGAATACCCTTCGCTCACCTTTTCGGCGGAGGAAAACCCAGGTTCAGTGTGCCCCATCGCAGGCGTTCCGCCTTCTTTCAGGCCCACCCAGCCCCCGGTGTGTGCGGGACCTCACACCTCTGAGTGTGAATAAAGTCCTGAGAGAGAAGAGCCACCTCCCCACACACTCATATACTCACGCACATGAACACACGCTCACACACGCTCACACACACGCACTCACACAGCCACACATACTTTTGCATACACACACACACACACACACACACACACACACACACACCAGGAGCTGCTTCCCATCCTCTGCTGGTTGAGTGTACACAGTCTAGGTCACTTCCTGTGTTTTCCTTGTGGCAAGACGTTTTGGATGACACCAGATTCTCATCCTCTCTGCCTTTGCTCTGTGAGAACAAGATGGAAGCAAAGAGCCTCGGAGACTTTGGAAGTTCGTGACACCGGTTAGAGCTTCCTCCGGACCAAAGTGCGAAGGTCGAGGTTGCTGGAACCCGGGTGGACTCCAGCAAACACGAACCCCGGGCCTCTCTCCCTCTCCTTTTCGTTCTCACTGACATGAAGGAGTTGTGTGTGTGTGTGTGTGTGTGTATATGTGTGTGTGTGTGGTGAGCGAGAGAGAGAGAGAGAGAGAGAGAGGAAATCTTTCAAGCACATGTGGACGTTTTTCATCTTGACAGAAGATATGGAGGTTTGATATAAAGTATTCCCCAAATGCCCAGGTATCAAAGGCGTGGCCCCTGGCCTGGCGCTATCGGGGGGCCATGGACCCTTGAAGAGGCAGAGCTGAGGTGCTCAGGGCCTGGGGGTGTGCCAGTGCGGGCAGGAGTGGAAACACAGCCGCTTCCTCTTTCTCTTCCCCTCTTCCGGGCCCGGAGGTGAGCGGTGTTAGGGCTATGCCCTCCCCTCAGGAGGAACTCCCTCCCTCCCCACCCACCCCCCCCAAAAAAGCCAGGGCCAACAGGCTGTGGAGTGAACCCTCCAAAGCCATGAGCCGGAGCGGACCTTTCCCCTCTGCGGGTGGATCGTGCCGGATGTTGATTGCCGCATGGGAACACTAGCCCAGTGCTAACCCAAGGTAACCTTGGCTTTCAGATGTTACCATCGTAATGCGCCGGCTGTGGCCTGTGCTCCTTGGGAGACCTAAATAAATCACGTCTACTTGAAGCGAAACAGGCCATTCCAGTCACTCCAGTTCAAAGAAATTTCACTCCAGCAGTTCTTGAAATCTGCCTCCAAATGAGTCCATCACCGTTAGTAAAAGAAACAAACTGCCCTTCGTAGAACACTAGTAATTTTGTGTGTGTGTGTGTGTGTGTGTGTGTGTGTGTGTGTGTGTGTAATGTATTTGCTTGCTCAGAGAAGAGAGAGATTTCATACAGGATGACCTGGAAAGTGACAGCCAATTTTAGGAATACATACACATTGCGTTTTTTAAGCATAAATTTGGACTCCAACAAGATTGCACCCACTCACAGTAATTAAAGGCCTTCAAATATGTGTTTTCTACAAACACACGGCCTAATTATTCTTATCACATGGTCATTTAATTGTTACTAACCTACCATGGATAATTTGGCATATGGCATGTCATATTCTGCCTTTTATACATATCTTCTGATGTCTTTAATACTAATTCTAGTAGCAAGCATTATAAATGTTTAGTGAGCAGTTTAAATTGAATAGTGTCTACCTGTTTTCCTTTTCTTGAGTTGTCAAGAATAGCTGTCACAACTGCTGCCATTTGTAGGCTACTTGCTTAACAAGTGGACTGTTGAAACCATCTTTTCGTGACGGGCGGAAGAAGTCATTGCACGGGAATGCCTGGAGTTTAGAATTTGTTATGCTTTGGTTTCCTCTAGCTCTGCGACATTAGCTCCTAAAAAGAAACCTTTGGTTTTTTTTATCCCTTACAATTAATATTCTCCTCTGGATAAATAAGAATTATCATAGCTGACTTAGAAACTGTATTTACCAGAGTCTGGCGCACAGTACATGTTCATGACAAGACAGAAGATTGGAAGCTATGTCTAAAACTAACTCATGCACATTCATAAAATGATGGGATTTGCATTTTGTGCATGTTTCCAAATGAATCTAAGGAATAATTAAATGATCAGTGCACTCAGTGTTCGTGTGTGTGTGTGTGTGTGTGTGTGTGTGCACCAAGGATTGAGTTCAGAACTTCATGCACGCACGCTAAGTACATGCTTTTCCCCTGAGCCCTGCTTGTTTCTTTATACCCAAATTCTCACCACCACTCTTGTCATCATTCGCCACTTATTTCTTTACATATGAGAACCTACTTTGCCCCTGATGGTGCTGAGTCCCTGAGCTATCACAGATAGCAAGCCGCACAGAGGGGATAGATACATCAGAAGACCTGCCAGGAAGACATTGCCAGAAAACATCTGCATCTGTGTGTTGTTCCCTATATGTCTCTTCCTGTGAGACCACAGCTCATCATCTTGGTAATTTATTAGACACATAAACAGAAATAATGTCATATGAATAACTAATTTATGCACAAAATGTTATGTGAGGCTATGCCTACAGGACTATTCAGAATGGTGGAGACTTTAAGCTGATTTCTTTCCCCCAAATGAGCACCAATTTACAGAGGAGAACACAAAGCTGAAAGCTGTAGTCTACACAGAACACAGACTATACAAACCCAAGTATGGAGTAGAGGAGAGACCGTACATCTGTCTAGCATTTTTAGAAATGAAGCTGCGGCTCAGTTGTTTAAGGTCAACCAATGGAAGATATCAAATATCTGGAGGAAATTGCTCCTACTGTCAACAAGCACAGACTTGTTTTTCATCATTACTGTCTAGGCAATACGATGTAGTAGTTATTTACATGGTCTTCTGTTGTACTAGAGGTCATCCGTAATCTGGAGACGGCGGCTCGAGTGTGTAATCGTCACCTTCTGTGCCATTTTTCGAAAGGTCTTGAGCCTCTGAGGATTTGGGTACCACTGGATCCCAGAGCCTACCCAGCCTCTGATGGTCCCAAGGGATGGCTTTGCGTGTCGGGCCATCTCCACCGCTACTCAGCTCTCATTGTAGCATGAAAGGAGAGGGAAGAAAACGAACCAGAGAGGATATGTAAATGAAGGGGCGATGCTGTGTTCTAACCAAGTTCTATTTATAGACCCTGGATTTGAAATTCAAATACATTACACAATTCTTTCCATTCGTTTCAAAATGGAATGATGTGAAACCCCACCGAACTCACAGGCCGCGCGGAACATCCAATGTACACCATGTAAAAAGAAAATGGAGCCACACGACTTGTGGGGAGGGGAAGGAGGAGGAGGAGGTGGGGGGGAAGGAGGGGGGGCATTGACCAAGAAGCATGGTGCTCAGCACCTGACTTACAGAACGGTAGCACCTGCTTACAATTCTACCAATGGATAGTTTCTGAAAGCCAGGCCGTGTGGACGGCACACCCCAGCCCTGTCCTGCCTTCAGGGTGCATTTGTTTTTTGAATATTGGGCACTCCAAGCCCGCTGTTGATCTGCAGTAGCCCTCGCCAGGTTTTCCTACTTCCCAGATTCTGCATTTTTCTACCTGTAGTTTGATGTTTTCGTTTTTCCTCCTTCTATGGGTGCAGCCATCCCGCCTTGAATTCTGGGACTACGAAAGTGGTGTGGGGTCTGCTAACTAATCTAGAAGCGTAAAGGTTGATTTCTTTCCCCTCCCTGAAAAAAAAAAATAAAGATGATTAATAGTTTATCTCCTTTTATTTCTGAGGACTTTGCCCTTTGTGTGCCTTTACTAGGCACTTACACTCTTTGTTTCCTGGAACTCCTGCTACTTGAGCCAGCCCTCCCTGTCCTGCTTTGCACTGGTTAATCGGAGATGAGAGTCTCACAGACGTTTTAGTCAGACCTGGCTTTGAACGGGGATCCTCAGAGCTCACCGGGCCTGGAGACTTTCTCCCTGAACTGAATGAAATAACTAACACATATGTAAGTTTTTTGAGGGAACATATTTGAATTCCATTCAAATGCGGGGTTTTTTTTTTCCTTCAAATTATCCATTCTACTTTTTTCTTCTTAAAGCATGTGTTGCAAACAGGAAGATAACGCTGGCAAGTACATTACAGGATTGACAAAAGTGTGAATCAAGACCCAGAAAAGAAAAAAAAAAAAAATCGACGCCAGTGCCTGCTTTTGTGGTTGCTGTTCATTTATTCATCTACGAGGCAAATATTTATCTGTGCCAGGCACTGTATCCCAAAGTGAGATTTCACTTTATATCTATCTTAACAAACAAAAAAAAGAAGGAATACAATATCGTCGTGTCTCTTAAGACCCACAGAGAGGAGAAGCCCCAGACGTGTCCTTGGGTCACACTCTGCCTGCCACCCCTGCCGTAGGACTTAACAAGCAGGAGTAGCCGTCGGCAGCCCGGTACACTGCCGGTTCACGCGGGCACGCTTTGGAAGGGAAGAGCCCCGGGCCAATTGCTTTACTACCCTGGTTCTTGGAATGTTCACAAATTCCAAGAGTTCACTGTGCCTCCCTCCAGTGACATTTCCTTGGGGGGGGGGGGGGCGGGGTGGAGGGGAGGGCGCTGAATGAGTGAATGAGATGTCATCGTATAACGCGCCAAAACCCACAGCGGAAGATTGGATTGGGTTTTGATTATCTCCTCTTCTTATTGTTAAACTGTTGTGTGTGACTGTCGGCCGTCATCCGCTGTCTTCCCGATGGTACTTAATATTCACGGAGTGAATCGCTGTTCTCCCCGTGAATGAAGGAAACGGAAGCGCGTCGCCCCAGGTCTTTTCACTGAGTTGCTTGTCACGCCATGGGGACAGGACGCTCTTGAGTGGGTGGGGCTGTGTCTTGACATCGCTGTGTTCCGGGGATGAGCGCTGGAGACGGGTACCCGCTTCTGGTCTCTCCCCTGTAGTCCGTGCGTCTAAGTGGACTTGAGCAGCAGAGCGTCTCTTCCGAGCGGATACGAGCCGCTGGGACGTTCTTACACGTCCTTCAGGCCCCGTGCCAATAGAGGTAGCCATGTTTACTTAATAGTCTAAAACAGTTCATGCATCGCACCCAATGGGGTGCAAGTACATACTTACGCATGTAATATATTGATAAATTACAGGTTTTATGTGAAGAGAAGTGTACTCAGATTTTAATCGCAGCTTCGCCTAGATTTGTAATGTGACTCTCGAGGTCAGATGGAGCGGTGGACGGGAAATGGTCAGCTCACGAAACCTGGGCTACCTGGTGAGACTCTAGCTAAGAAGAAAAGAAAAGACATAGGCTCCATCCGGTTTTGATTGAAGTTACAAGTAGTTGGAAAGGGTTGGGACCATGTTATATTTTTATACTGGTTAATGCAGTCAAGTATTTTATATATGTTATTTGCCCAAGAGATACACATTAAAATGATCGTTTTAATGGATGGCATGCATTCATTTAAAAAATGAGAAAACACATATCCATCACCGACCTCTGTGTACACTGCTCCCCGCTGACTTTTTAGGATGTTTTCTTTCTTGATAGATTCTATTTATTAAGTATGTACACTTAGAGGAGAAAGACTTATACGTACTCTTTATGGATAATTTAATTTCAGGATAGGAAGGAAGTAATGCAGGACTTCCATTAGACTGCCATTCATTCGCCATACTAGCATATTTATTTCCTGTGATGAGTGAAATCCCTTTACTATCTCATATGATCTTTGTCTTTAGCTGGCCAAGGACGGCTATGCTGTTTAACATGGAAACGTAAACTTCGTAAGGCTATTCGTAAACACGGAGAGAGATTTTCCTCCTAATGTTTCTTCTGAAAGTCAAGCCTGTGCAATGCGATAAATGTGAAAGGGTTTCATTTCATGCCGCAGCGTTCTATGTTTCTTTCTTTTAAGTCTTCAAATGCACCATTTCACATGAGCCTTGGTGTATCCCGGGCATCGTGAGCAGAGTTTCCCCCCTCCCCCCCCCACCACGTCGCGGGGCGGGGCTCTCCATCCCCCCGCCCCCCCCCCCCCCCCCCCCCGTCGTCCATCCCTTCCCTCCAGATGGACTTCAGATTCTCCACTTCCCTCTCTGCTCCTGCACGTTCAGCATGGCGGTTCGATTCGTCTCCTGTTGGCTATCGCGTTCATCCACGTCCCTCCCACTACCTTCCCTCCCCACTCACGACGGCATTTTGGCTCCCTGGTATTCATTTTGCTGTCTGTCTGTCCGTTACCCGACGTGTTTGCACCACGGGCTTTCTCACACACACACACACACACACACACACACACACACACACACACACACCCTTCGCGTGCTACGTTTAATATGCCTCTGTGTCGTGTGTCTGCTCCGGAGAGGGTATTTGGGGTTAAAAGTTCCTTTCTAGAAATTAGGCAAGATTGGGGACCAGGTGTATCACGTGGATGGGAAGTTTGCACACAAATGAACACGCAGTCACGGATACACCGGAGGCAACGCGTGCGTCTCTCAGTCGTGCGTGCAGGCTGCGTGATCTTGTGGCGGGGATGCCCGAGGCGTCGGCTCCCTCTGCCGCGGCTCTCCCGAGTTGAGCAGGCTAACCTCGCTTTGCCTCCCTAGTAAGCAGGCCTGCCACGGCGCGCAGTCCCGATTCCATCGCCATGGGACCAGGTCCTGGAGGGGCCCGCCACCCTTCACCGTGGGAGATCAGCCGGCCGCTCCCCAGGAACTTGACTTCAGAATGAGAATGTCCTGCGTTCCGTCTCGGTGCGTGGCAGGATCCAGAGGAGGGCTTGCACGTGCAGAAGTGACCTGCTCAGAAGTGTGTCTGCTACTTAAGGAGCGTGAAGGAAGACGCCGGGCTGGAAGACTTCAGGTGTCTAATGCAGGACTCCCAAAGTGGAAATAGATGGGTAATTTAAATTACACATCTGACTTGCCACTTGCATATGGCATCCTGATTATTATTATTTTTTTTTTTTAGCAAGGAACAATCATTGTCGTTGGGTTTCCTTGTTTATTTTTGATAGGCCTCTCGGGGAATGTCAGCTCAGTGTTTTATTTCCTGTGGAGTTTGGCCACTGGCATTTAGAAAGACTTTTTTCCAGGAGGGGGAGGGAAGGAGGCAGGAGGGAAATGGAAACGAGGACCAGGGGCCTCGGAGTGAAGAGCGGCGTAAGGGCTTCCACCCCGTCGCCAGAACCCCATCTTCTGTCCATGTGGGATTCTACGCCCCTCTTGTTACTCACAGTGAGAGATTGTCCTGTGGGCTTACGTTGGACGAAGCTCTGGGTGGCATTTTCCACATGAGTCATGATTTGTTCCAAGGTGGCAAGTGCTGATAAGCAGGAGCTGGTGACGGAGCCAGGAGCATGGGCCGTTTGTTGGGCTTGTCCGTCTCTCCAGTTCACCCCTGCCTGCCCAGTACATTCCACTCGGGGCAGAGAGCCGAGACCTGCGCCCTCGCCTGGCCCTCGTAAACCCTCCGAAGCAACATCTGACGGTATCAATAATGAGAATGCTTCATTGGTAAATCCAATGTGACATCTCTAATTCCAGCTATGAAGCCGCCTGGGGCTGCCTTATACACTCTCCTCCTCCTCCTCCTCCTCCTCCTCCTCCTCCTCCTCCTCCTCCTCCTCCTCCTCCTCCTCCTCCTCCTCCTCTTCTGCTTCTTCTTCCTCCTCCTCTTCTTCCTCCTCCTCCTCCTCTTCCTCCTCCTCTTCTTCTTTCCTTTCTCCTCCTCCTGCTCTTCCTCCTCCTCTTCTTCCTCCTCCTCCTCCTCCTCCTCCGCTTCCTCCTCCTCCTCCTCCTTTTCTTCTTCTTCTCCCTCCTCTTCTTCTTTCCTTTCTCCTCCTCCTCCTCTTCCTCTTCCTCCTTCCTCCTCCTCCTTCCTCCTCCTTCTCCTGTTCTTTCTCCTCCTCTTCCTCCTCCTCCTCCTTCCTTCTGCTCGTCCTCCTTCTCCTCTTCTTCTTTCCTTTCTCCTCCTCCTCCTGCTCTTCCTCTTCCTCTTCCTTCTTCTCCTTGTTAGCTCCAGCCTTGGTAGGGCCCCCCCCCATCCTCCCTAGTGGTGGTTGAGGCTCTTTGAGTATAAAGGCTTTGAGCTTCCTTCCCGAGGAAGAGCCCACATAGCACAAACCAGCAGAGCCCCCATCTGCCCGTGCCGTTCCTGCAGGAGCACCCGGGTCGTGAGGACGCTTTGCTGTGGCCGTGTCTGCCTCCTCGTCCCCCGCCTCCCTCCACACTTCCGGTCCCTCAGCGTTGCCAACCACCAGTTTGGAGTTTTGTACTAGGATGTAGAAATCAGTAAAAGGAAAAGGCAGATCACGTGAGCCAGCCGTGCTGAACAGATTCTCACGGGTAGCCCCTTAGATTTACAGATTGTTTTGTTCATAATAGAGTTGGGATGTTTGGCTTCAAAAATTATTTGTGACTTGAGACATCTCCTTCTAATGAGACATCTCCATGTCTCTAATGTCCCTAAAATTGGCATCTCTCATCAGTAATGAGGAGTGAAGAGTTTCATCCAGCCTGGGAAGACTGGAGTATGGCAGACGGGTGCAGAATTCAGACTCTGTTCATCCAGTCAGTAGCAGAGGGCTGGACTGTGGCAGAGACGTAGAGCATTAAGACCTGGGGGCTAAGGAAATTTGGAGAAAGAAGATGAATGTCTCTCCAAGGAAGACACTTAAAGTTGTCCGGTGTGGGGTGCATTCTTGAACTGGCTCATTACATAATCTTAACAAAACGAAAGACTGCTAAACTCACTAACAGCGGTCTAGAGCACAGCGCGCAGCCCGCTTGCTCTGTGTGTCGTTCGTACAGAGTGAGACCAGGGCGGGCCAAGCCGAGTGACAAGCAGCACAGCGTCACTATGCTGCAGACTGGCAGGCCAACCAAGGCATTTCGAATCGAGGGAAACGGGCGGGTAGCATGCTCCAGACTGCCCTGCAGGGGCTATTTCAGAATGGCATGTACTGAACCAAAAAGAGCCATCTTTGAGTGGATTACATAGCAAGAATGTCCGCCTTGTTGAGTGAGCAGAGGTATAACAGAGTTGTGTAGGCATTAGCGCATGATTAAGGCTCCGACATGCTCAAGTAGGTAGAACCAGGTGGCAAGAATAATGTGTTCTTGAAACAAGTGGGTATTTTTTTATTAATATTCCCAAAGGTGAACTTAATACCACACTGCTTTCCAAGGACTTCTTAAGCCTCTGTTTTATGTGGTTGAAGATGAAGATGTCATGGTGACTATTTTCCAACATTCATTTTAGCTAAAGGATTCGGGGGGGGGGGGGGTTCACCTGTTAAAATGTAGTAACAGTGGCAGTTTGCTACTGAATTGGCAACTGCACTAGGCTATTCACAACTCTCTCTCTCTTTCTCTCTCTCTCTCTCTCTCTCTCTCTCTCTCTCTCTCTTTCTCTCTCTCTTCCAGTATTGAGTTTTGAACTCAGGGCCTCCCACTTGTATTTCTTTGCTCAAGACTAGAATGCTATCACTTGAACCATGCCTCCAACTCTAGCTTTTTGCTAGTTAATTGGAGACAAGAGTCTCACAGATTTGTCTACCCAACCCTGGCCTCAAACTGCAGTCCTCAGGTCTCAGCCTCCTGACGAGCTAGGATGACAGGTGTGAACCACCAGTGCCCAGCTCTTACTGTCTTCTTCCTCTGCCAAGGAGATGCTTGCTACGTGGAGGACAGCTAGGTGTGTAGCTATTTGCTGGGGACTGAGATCGGAGGAAATGAAGGGACTGCAATGTGTGCCTCTGTCTGTGAGCGTGGAAAGAAGGAAGTGTTCAGTACAAACACACACAAGTAGTAATCCGTATGACTTTTGAATGAAGGAGGGGCACTGTGACAGCCTCCTGGGTTTACACAGTCAAAAGGGATATTTTGCTAAGAATAAGTAGATGGTTCACAGACATGGCTTCCGCAGGCCAGGAGGATGCGGTCAGCTCAGGGGAACCGTGACATCATCATGCTGCCGGCTGACATCTCTCAGACAGTGAATGCCATAGATTCTTAACCACTGTCCAGGGACGGCAGAAAAAGCACGAGTAGCTAGAGCTATGGCAGACAATCGAAAGAGACTTCAGTTGCTTCTCTACCACTTCCCCAAACACATGGGGACCCTTTCCGCCTTGTTATTTCTAAAACCAAATTATTTAAGGAGACACATTAATAATCCTGAAGAACTCCAAGTGAGCTCACAGCATCTTGACCTTCTAAAACATTTTTGCAATATCACAACCTTTTCTTTTCTTTTGCACTATTAGAACGGCGATCTATTTCAAGGCAAGAAGGGAGAGGCAGAATTTAAAAAAACAACTGGGTTTTCACTTTAAAGAGCAGAGGGATGGATAGCGCTAAGTAGACTTCTGACAAGAGGCTATTTGAAGAAAGCTAATTCAGATTGGAAACAAATAGTTGTGAGAGATGAGGAAATCCTGCTGGGAAAAAAAAATGTGATAGGATCCCATCAAAGAGGAGTGTTAGAGTAATTTACTATTCTGGGTAATCCAGCAGCTGGTTTAACTAAATCATTCCACTTCTACATGAGCACTGAAATAAGGACAGGAAATGGTACAACAGCATAGTAGCTTTCCTGTCACAGACTTCTATAAAAATTTAATAGCAAAAAAAAAAAGATTTTTAGAAACTCAATTCTTAGCCATTTTGGAGAATCTTTCATGGAACAATGCATACATTTCTGACTATAATTCCTTAGAAGTTCTCCTAGAGTAATTTCAAATAGGGCAACAACCCTTTAAGAAGAATCGATCCCCTGCATATGTCATTCACAAAAAGCATAGGATGCTGAAAACAATATTTAGAATTGTTTTCTAAGAATAGTAAAGATTGTAACTAAAGGCTGAGGAAATAGCCTGGAGAGAAACCTAGATCGTAAGCTTCTCCTAGATGCAAGACTGATAATGCCCAGGAAAGCGGTGGGGCAATCTCTCCTCCCCTCAACTCCCGCAAGCCCTCCCTGCTCAGTCCTCCCTAAAGGCCTGAGGCTGGCTGTCATCCACGTCGAATGTCTCCCTTTCCAGATTGCTCTAGAGAGATCACCAAGTGTTCTGAGCCACCCCCCCCCCACCACCATCCTCAGCCTTTGGATAAAGAGAGAAAGGCTGTGTTGGAACATAATTAAAGGAGAAAAGGCAGAGTCCACTGGGTTAGTTGTTACGATCACACCATCCCCAATATTTAAATATGCATGTGATATGTGTGTATGTGTAAATATAATAATAATCTTTCCACCTGTAAGCTCCATGACAATAAAAAAAGTTGATTCTCATAAAAAAAACCTGGATTAAAAAGTACATATCCCAGCAGATTGTTAGTAAAATGGTAGACAGGGGTTGAGCAGGTACAATAATAACAGTGATAATGAGAGCAATAAAGGTAGACTGCATCCCAATCGTCTTTGAGGACACTGAGTGGCTGGATCCGATTCCCCTCAAGGATTCCAGCGGTTCGGTCACCGAAGCAAACGATCAAAAGGTCTTTTGCAGTGACTGCCACCGGAGAAAACAGAGCTGACACAGCAGTCCGTAAAATCAGATCCCAGGAGCACGTGGAGGGGCTGCCCGGGAGCTGCCGCTCTCCCTGGGAGCGGGCGCAGAGCTGCCCTGGGCACAGGACCTGTCGCCTGTGCTTGTTCTGGGTTTGCTTCCAAGGTTGGCTCCGCCATCCGTGAAGGGATGGGTTTGGGGAGGATGTCTGGTCTCGCCTCACACGGGAAGGTTCGTTGGATCCGCGTGCTGCTGGGCCCAGGGCCATGGCGTCGGCCTGAGCGGCTGCGGAAGGTGCCTTTCAAATGAAAATGACACAAGGATGCAGGATGTTCCCACCCACCGTCAACGGCTCCAAAATGCGATGCAGGCTAACGTTAACTGAGTGGCTGGGGGAAGTCAGGGGCTCAAACGGGGGCTCATTAGACCTCTACTAGCCGCCGGAGCTTCGCTTTGGGTGGAGTATTGAGGATCCGTTCTCCTCTAGTCTGCAATCGGTCTGCTCCTTCGGGCTCTTAGGTAGATCACGGATAGCACTTCCGCTTCACACTGGAGAATCTGAACCCTCATCTTTCTGGACTGTATACCTAGAATTCTTTTCCTTTGGAACGTGATATCGCTGGAGGTTAGGTTGAAGATTCCCGCGTTCTGAGTAAACTCGCATGGGAATCGTGTGCCGGTTTTCCCAACCTGTGTCTATCAGTGGTGAGTGGAACGCATTGTCAGGGAGGGAGTTCGTGCGTGCCTGTCTCAATTGCTCTTTAAAGCCTGTCTTTTTCCACTAGTTTATCACCACCACCACCACCACCACCTTGTTCTAAGGGTTACTCATGTTGAAAGGTATTATTTTGATACAGTAATGTTCCCCTAGTCAAAATAACCGAGGTAAAATTTGAATGCCAGCCCTTGGTGGATGTGGTCTACCCTATAGATGAGGTCCACGCACCCACTGCAGTTATTTTCATTTCAGAAAAATATATATATATATATATATATTTGTGTTATTAAAGATCCCACCCAGCAAAATAGAGGCATAAAAGAACCTTGTGTGTATCTCTGGCTTTGTCTGCCGTTCTTGATTGGATTGCTCTTAGAATTAATTTACTTTGCCTAGCGTCTTCTCTGAAGCGGGTTCACTTTGTGCTCTCCCTGGCTGATCATCCTCCCGTCCTTGGCCTGACCTCCGGAGGGTCGGGCCTGGCCTCGGTCCCCCTCGGGGGACCCCACGTGGTCGCTTCTGTTACACCCCCCCCTTCCCACTGCAGAGCTGTATACTGTTCCTTCCGTCACCCAGTGCCAGTTTCTTCCCAAACCTTAGCTGTCACCTTCTCCCTATAAGCCCAGAATCCACCTTTCCAACGCGAGAAGAAGGAGCTCTCTAGACAGTTCTAATGACAGCCTCCTTTGTGGTGATGTGAAGAAGGAGATGAGAAGGCTGACGAATGTTCTACTGCGGTGTCATCACGCAAAGATTCTCCTGAGAAAGTGACAGGGATGAGCCCCGGTGCTGACAGCATCCCGGGCCTGGGCCCCGGTTCTGTTACGCATCCTGGGAAATTCTCTTCCCTACACCACCTTCCCCCCCAAAGCCCCTGGCTCAAGTCCTTGCGTGCCTTCATTAGGTGGGAATCCCTCATCACATAGGCATGGGCTACGTTACAAATAAGGAACACTGGCTCATCGGGTCGTGCAGCAAGGTGATATCGGCACCCACGGGCTCCATCCACTTTAGGTGATCACACGCTACAGACGGGCTTGTGGTTCCCCTTCGCCCTGCCCCAGGCTAATCTCGTCATTCCATGGTCACCCCGTTCTCTCTGAAACAGTCGCATCAAGTTGACCTCAGAGCATTTCGAAGAATTTACACGGATCTTGTCCCTCTGTGTGTTCTTAGCCCGTAGCTTTCATAGAACGCTTTCTTCTTCAGCTTTATTTTTCTGGGCCTCACTTTTCCCACTAGGTCCCCTGCCATGACCGAGGAAGTTATTCACTTACCCATACACTTATTTAGTGGGAGGGCTTGATCAGATCGTGTTCTTCCAAGGAGGAAAGGATTATCTTGATATCATATTATCTAAAGGCCACACAGGCAATCAGTGGCTTATTCTTACCTTAGAATTTACAGACTTTACCATAAAGGTAATTGCTACTTTCTTATTGTTCTGGTACCAGGGCTTGAACTCAGGACCTCATGTTGTAGTACTTCTCCAAAACGCTACTCATTAAAGAAGTGTCAGACTTACTGATGATGCAAAGATATTAACATCTAAGATGACTTATTATAGATGGTTTCTTCTGTCATTCTTCCCTAGGGTGTGTGTGTGTGTGTGTGTGTGTGTGTGTGTGTGTGTGTGTGTGATAATCCTTGCTGTGAACCTGAGAAATAGAACATTAATGGTTTGACTGTAGATGTCCTCCATGGGCCAAAGAAATGAGACATGTTAATAAAGCATCAGCTTAGGAGATCACACAGATAACTCTCTCTAAGGCAGGCCCAGGCAAACCTCTGGACCATTCCAGTAATGCGTACCTTCGTGTAAATGGGCAATTATAATTAAATAAACTCATAAGCCAATGCCTTAGCTTTGCAATCTCTCTTCAAAAAAAAATGTTTGTGTACTTTTTAATGTTTCCTACATCACATTCCTCTTTGTACTTGGAACTACACTATTTCGTGGGGTCTACTGAGGTGCCCCCTATGCAATTTGGTGGCACACTGTGTTCAAAAGAATTATAGCACCTTATTGATCTTAGTTGACTCTGGCCAACTTTTTATTTTTCAAAAGGAAATCAAAGGTGAAAATGAACTCTGAGAAATTCGCTCTGCATAATCTGACAGAAATCCTAGAAAGGCTCTTTATCATGTTTTGATCAAGCATTGATATTTGTGTATAACTTTTCATGAGATTGTTTTGAAGGTGACTGGACTTGCCAGAATATATAGATCGTGATGAATTTGACATTGAAAATAGATTATGTTATCACTCGTGTTGCCTGAGTTTAATTACTGTGTTCTCCTCAGAATCACTAGGACCCCACCCAGTAGCTCCAGATCTTCTGTTCAGACGTGCATGGTTGTCATTCGCTTCTGTTCACCATTCCTGTGCACCCAGTTTATCACTTAGGCGTGTACTGACGGCCCAGTGGAGAACTTTGTAGCCACCGGGCTGCTTCGACCCCTCGCTGTCGTTCAGGTCTTGAATATCTCCCAAAGACATTGTACTAAAGGCTTCGTCCCCAGGATGGCTACTGGGAAATGGCAGAAGGCTTAAGAGGTGGGAGACCTCCTAAGAGGGCTTTCGGTGATTGGAAGCGCTTCCTCCCTGGGGACTGCGGGACCCAGGCCCCTCTGCTCTCTGGGTCACTGGCCATTCCTGAGCAGTTTTGCTCTGCTGGGTGCTTCCCACCATTGCCATCCAGGTACGGAGCCTAAAGCCTCAAAACCAGGGTGTTTGCTGGAGTGGATGGAACCCCTAAAACCAAAAGCCAAAGTAACCCCTAGATCTCCATACGTTGACTGTCTCGGGTATCTGCATGGTAATAGAAAGATGACTAGTGCACCGTCTCTAATGAATAACTTGATCTTGTTGAGTTTATGTTTTAAATACTTCGCTGATCCATTACTAGGTTTCTTGGCGTGTCTGCCTCACCACTGATCTCACAAAGAAAGCAATTAGAGGGTATGATGGCATATTTGCAGCACTTATTAAATATTGTTGAACAAATGATGACATGGATGAACGGAAAACGTCGTGACAGACCTTGTTAAATACATATTCACCTGGTTTTTATTAGAGTCCACATTTCCCTAGGCGACCAATTAACCAAATCTTCCATACAAAACAAGAAAAGTGCACTGACTTTCTTCTTGTTCTTAGCTTTTCCCCCCAAGTCTTTCTTCATAGCATGCATTGTTAGGCTTGATTTCTGAAATAACATACTGGTCTCTATATTTGAAAATGGTGTTGCATTTTGGAAATGGGGGTAGTCTGTGTCACTTTCCAGAACTGCAGGGAACTGCCGTGTCGTTCTCTATCTTATTCACAACACCACCAACTCTGTTTCTGTGCTTTTGCGTGTGGATGCTTTCAGTGCCTAGAAAGGTAATTCATTTGACGTCAGGATGCTGGACTTCACCTAGAGCAGCCTTTTTACAGCCCCGGCATTCGCACAGCTGGTGTCCAGGCTCCACCTGGGCAGGTTTTCACACTCCATTATGAAGTTATTCCTCTTCACAAGAACATAACATTGCATTCAAAGATGGAAAGTTTTGTCTTTCCCGTTTTCATTCAGTAAGATAACTGTAGTTCAAGAGCCGTAGACAGACATGGGCTTTCTTACTCCTTGTTTTTTGTTTGTTTGTTTTTTGTCTTGCTTTTAATACTTGTTACACACTTTGGATTACTTTATATTTCATATTTTTTAAACTGCAACTGGCCCTGATAATAGTTAACACCCACTTAGCGCTCACACTGTGGCAAGCATTGCTCTACGTGTTATATATGCACATGTTAACTTACTGTAACAACAACAAAAAAAAACCCCACTCTCACAGACTCACTACAGGGTTGAGATGGTTGCTACCATTCTACAGAGGAGGGACCAGAGGTACTGAGAAGTTAGGCCCTCCGATTAGGGTCCTGCAGATCAAAGGAGTGTGAGTTGAGACTTGAACTCAGGGAGTCTGGTTTCGTTATTTCTAACCATGATGCAAGGCTACCTGGTCACTTTTCAGCTTTCTTCACTTCAGTCGTATTTGTCCATGTCACGGTACCTGAGGTAATTGAAGAGCTCCTTACTCATCCTCATTAATTACACTAGGTACCTCTGTTACTAAAAAGATGTGAGTGCAGAAGTAGCGTTGCTTCTCCCCCACCATATTTTCCCAAGATTCTTAGAATTATCATGTTTTGTATGGAAAACTCTCCCTCCCCCCCCCATCACCCATCATAATGAAATTTGCCAAGTATATACAGCCAACTATTATCGGTCTTCAAGTTTTCTTCTCTCTTGATCAAATGGTGAGCCTGGTATTATCTAACGAGGAAGGAAACTGAAATTCCTCCCGGCTGTTCACACTTTCCAACTATTTATATAATCTTCTATTTTGGCACAGAGTCTCAGCAACTGTTTATGTCTTGCTGGAAAGTCGCCGCTATCCGCACTCAACAAAAGAAAATAAAAGCTACTTTGTGATTGATTCGTGGCCCTCTAGGACGTGTGGAGACTAACGGTGCGCCCGTGTGTTCTGACCTGACCTCCACACTGGTCTCCGAACACGCCCCACGCCCGCCTCGGGCTCTTCATCCCATTTGCCACTTGCCCGTGAGTGCGTGGCACCCACATCACGTGGACCATCAGGAACACTTGGCTGCGAGCCTGGTGCTTGCCAGGCTGGTGCCCTCCCACTTGAACCGTACCTCTACTTCCGACTTTTCGCCGGCTCATTGGACATAAGAGTCTTCCAGATTTACCTGCCCCAGCTGGTTCCGAACCGCCGTCCTCAGATTCCAGCTTCCTGGGTAGTAAGGGTTACAGGCGTGAGTCCCCGGCGCTCATCGAGACGTTTGCTTTTGAAGGCTTTTCAAAGTCCGTCTCCTTGTGTTGCTTTCCATTCGGGGTACGAATGTGGATCAAAACCCAGTCACGCACGGAAGACAAGTTCTAGTTATTTCTGTTCAGAGTGGCTGATAGGTTGACCCGCACCGCTTTAATGTCCTTGCCTTCTTGCTTAATGTTCCTCGGTTCTCTTCTCCGCTGAGTAGCGCGCGCCTTCCGTTCTGATCTCACACAGGGGAGGGGGGTTGAGAGCACAGTGTTCCGGGCTAGCTCAGACGGAAACGCGCGAGAGAGTCCATCTCCTGAGAGGAAAGCTGGAAACCTGCCCTGCACCTGTGACCCAAACAGCAACGAGAAGGCGACACCCTAAAAATGACGAGTCAAGAAAACGTGGCGGGAAGCGTGGTTTCAGCAGTGCCACACCGGCAGGCTCAAGGCCCTGGGTTCAAATGTCAGCACCACCAAGGAAAAGTTTAGATAAATAAGTAAATATTAGGTCCCAATGTCACGTTGGAAATTGAAATGCCTCTCTGTCAGGTTGCAAGGCTTCTGTGTCTAGCTTACCAGCTATTCATAAAATTAGAGAAAAAAAATCTTTTAATATTTTCAACAGAGCAGAACAACACAAATTCCGCCAATGACTCCTGATGTCTTTCTTTTCAGAGATTCTCCTCTGAGCCACAATATTATGATAATAGAAAAAGAACACCTGGAAACATGAAGTGTTTGTAGGATTTGACAAACTCCTGCCATTTCTATGCCTGTAACTTTTGCACTTCTTGTGCAAGAGCCTCATGAAGCTGAATGATGTGCTAAGTAAAACTAAACTTTGGGTGCCATAAACTTGAGATCTGAGTAGTTCCAATTGTGCCAACCCACTAACTTTCATGACGTTTTCATTTGTACTAACTGGAGAACTGGAAGGTCAAGAGGACTTTCTGCCTTGCGGGTACCTTGTCTGATCAATATTTGTTTAAACCTATGTGATTGTCCTATCAAAAGGGATCATTTATGTAGAATAAGCGTGCCAGTGAGTAATGACCTTTGGGGTTTATCTCTTCACTGGTCTTCTTCCTGTAGAAACGGATCTCACCCGGTCAGGCTTCAGATCTCCCCCGGTCCGCAGGAGAGCCCCAGAATGGATGGGATGGGTTGAGGGAACAGCCATTATTCTCCTGGCTGTGAACAGATTTCCCCGGCCAGCAGGGAGCGGCTGGGCTTCGGTGTGGCATCTCTTTTTGCTTACAGGCACGCCCAACACTTCCACCCTCTTCAGTCGGTCTAGCCAGCCGCCTCTTTGTCCCTCCTGCCGTTTTCTCTCGTCTACACGAGGGGAGGAGCTCCTAGCTGGGCCCCCTAGAAGCTATTCCTCGTACAAGGGCTAGTGTCCACGTCGTGGACATCACATCGACTCCAGCTGGGCCACCGTGGCTGAGAGCTCTCCGGCACTGTCTGTCGGGCTGCCTTCCAATCACTTTGGCTTCGGGGACAGTTTCTGGCATTTTCCTTGCGGAGCTCGCCTTGCTGAGTTTCGCTGGGCCACGCCACCCTTCCCAGCTGTTCTCGTGCTGTCCAGGGGCACTCCTGTGTGCATTGCCTCCCACACCCACGGGGACACCTCGTAGATCACATCTTCCCACCACCTCCTCAGAGAGGACGGCCTACATCTACCCCACGGGTTGTCTCTGAGGTGCTCGCCATACTTCAGGGCAACTGGTCGTTTGCTTGCCATGTAAAATTGATTTGTGTGCTTGGTGTCAAACATCCATACACACTGGTGTATAACGGAGTTATCAGTGATTTGCCAAGTGCAGAGAGGATGGGTATTGGCCGGTCACGGCTAGTCCCAACTTAGGGTGGTTGGGCTTAGTATACATCTTACCATCTTTTTTGATGAAAGCAAGTGCACCGTACTCAGTAAGAGTCATACGCCAGGTTTGAATTTTTATCTTACGAGGCTAATGATACACTGTACCACAGCCTCCTGTGTACCTGGGTGGGGTGTTTCCCTGCCTGTCACTTTGCCCTGAGAGAGCATAACCAATCTGCTACCCTGTGTATCTGGTGGCGCTGGCGTGGGATTCTTATTCTCAGTAAATACTCAGCTATGATCCGCATCGAAAGTCACTGCGGTGATTTCGACTTGCTGCTCTCCTCAGCCTCAGGCTTTCCACATGGAAATGTAAGATGTATTTTATTCCCTCCACTTGGCATCTTGACAACATAAAATCATCAGTATAAACACCACAAGAGGACTTTGTTTTATTTGTTTTATCACCCAGCCCTTTTTTTTTTTTTTTTTACTATTGTCAGAATGGCTACTAATCATTCGTTTTTATTTACTCTAGCTGAGGGAAGTTTTGCAAAAATCTTGTGACTATTTAGAAAAAAAGAAATGCTTTAAATGATGGGTTCTTTCCTACTCGGCTGGCCAAGGAGCACACCACAGATTTAAACCCCATAACTCCATGAGAAAAAGCCTTCAGAAAGAGAGAAGTTCTCCCTCGTTTCTGCCGGCTACCCTCCTGTCGTTTCACGCCACGCCGTCGCAGATTAGCAGCGAACAACGTGGATGTGTTTTTCTCTCGTTGGATTTAAATTTTCATTCTGAGAGACTGAGATCAATTTTTTTAATTTCTATTTCTAGTCTGTTAAAAATTTTTAATTGACCATTGTCTCTTTCAGAATCTTGGGTTGTTTTGTCTTTACTGAGGGGGTTGGGGCTGGGGGGGAGATAAGATCTGATCTGTAACTGGCTATGTCATCCAGGCTAGCCTTGAACTCATGATTCTCTTGTCTCCTCTACCTGAATGCTGGGATTATAGCATGAGTTCTAGAGATATTTTTAAAATAAGCATGATTTTGTGATTCTGCTAAATTGAATTCAAATATGTTCATAATATATTTAAAAGTACATGTACGAAATGAAGAGAAGGACCAGGCACTGGTGGCTCACACCGGTAATCCTAGCTACTCGGGAGGCAGAGATTTGAGGGGTGCAGTTCAGAGACTCTTATCTCCCACAAACTATGCAGAAAAACCTGGAAAAGGTTCTGTGGCTCAAGTGGTAGAGCACTAGCCTTGAGAAAAAGGAGTTCAGGGACATTGCCCAGGCCCTGAGTTCAAGCCCCAGGACCAGTATCAAAACAAGAAATGAAGAGAGGCAAGACAACATATAATATTAAATTGACTGAACTGATATATCAGATAATTCCTTTGGAAGATAGGAGAGTGGCTCTTGCCTATAATCTTACTCCTTAGAAATCTGAGGTCTACCTGGGAGTCATGGTTCACAGCCGACCCAGACAGATCCAAGAAACTATGACCTCCGCTTAACCAGCACAAACACAGAACCACGTGGGCATGTGGCTTGAGACTGTGGTAAAGCACCATTCATGAGCGTTAAAGTTAAAACAACAGCCCTGAGTTCAAGTACCTGAACCAAAAATTAAATTTATTAATTAAGAAAAAAGAAAAGACTGGAACTGGAGAGAGAGGTCTGGGATTAAAAGGGTCTCAGGCTAGCCCCCCCAAAAAACATCACACGCCGTGACATCTTTCCCCCGTTATTCCTGAAATACGTTTCTCCCCGCCTCGTTTTTTTCACAAGCCAGCTAGAGGGGTGTCTGTGGATTGCATGGACATTGTGACGCCCTGTACTGCCTCGGGTTCGGTGTGTGATTCTCACCTGAGTCCAGGGTCACTGAGATCCCAGTACTTCCTCAGCCAAGCGAGCTCCTGAGCCTTTGGACTCCGCTGTACCTCGAGTGATGTCAGCAACTTGGGATTTCCCACCCTAAGTCACAGTGGTTCTCCCCGACATTCCTTCGCACTTGCTACTTGTAAACTACTTGGATGTGAGCGAGGAGTTTTCCCTCCACGGCATTCATTTTAACTGTGATCGCCATCCTGTCCCCCTGGATGAAAACACCCTTGCCCATGGAAATCAATTCATTAATAAACCATGAAGCCAGTCTGGATCTGGTCGGCTGTCAGGCGTCCTACGATCTTCTCCTAAATGCTTCCTTTGTGAGTCATTTCTATCTCTCCCCACCTCGTCTCGGGAAGCAGACAGCCGGGGCGACCTCCGACCTCTGTGATCCAGCCTGTTAAAGATGTTTAGATTCTTTATAAAAACAGAATCTGAGGCGCGCTGAGCCAGAATGGGCTGAAATTTATATAGGTGTTTTTCTCTTGCTGGCTTTGTGTAGATCTTAGCTCTGGAGTCACACCAAAGCCTATTAATATATAACCGAGGCCCGTGTAGCTGAAAAGGTCTTTATGTGAGGACTGTGGAGGTGAGCTTGGACGCTAGCCTATTTCTGCATCATGGAAGTTTCTCAAAGCAAATGTCAAGGCTTTGAATACTCATGGATCTAAACACAGACAAAAATAAAATCTTAGATACTTCTTGGAACCAAACCCAGAGGCCAGAATATAATCTCTTTCTCATTCTTCAGCATCTCAGGGGCATTATCCTTACATTCACCTTTACTTTATTTGCAAGGGTGGGTCTGGATTTTACAAGAAATGCATTTTATTCTGTATTTTGGGATGATCCAAAGCAGATATACCGCATACTGCTTTCCTATTTCTATGGGGAAAATTGTCATTTTTTGGCACCCGAAGCGCTATGTGACTCTTCCAACATTTTGAGTGAGTTATAATTATTTTCTGCACTTTGATATTTCCTGAGCTGGAGCTAGGTCTGTGGCTGATCCTGAAAAAGTTGAGATGCCGGGTTTTTTTGCCCCTCCTTCTTTCTAGAGTCTATCTGGGAAGAATTAAAAGGAAATTTTTTTAAAAAGAAGGTGGAAACTTTAGCTGTGTTTCTCTTAGATAGTATGATTGCCAAAACCGCAGGTGCTCGGGGAAAGCTGACTTCAGGCACATCTGCTGGTTGAGAAATCTGGCTTCTCTCTGACCCTTGATGCCCGTGGCTTCTCGTTCTCATGGAGTAGCTGGCTGCGTGCTCTATCCCCTGAACCGTGGGAGGGCAGCGAGACTCAGCCCCACTGACTCGGTCGTAGGCACACCTGCACTGAGCACAGGGGCCCTCAGCCTCTTCCCCTCCCTCTCCTGTGTGCCTTGAGGTGGTGGCCACTGCCCATTTCTCCTAGGAGAAGGAACTCGGCCCCCCATGCCGGAAGAAGGTCAAGGCCTCAGAGAGGCCAACCTCTTTCCAGTGAAGATGCCCACGGCCCGGGAATTTTGATCAAACATGGTAGGAAGAGGTGCACGCGATAGAAGAAGAATCCTCCACGTCTTCTCATACCCTTTCTCTCCCGTCCATCAGAAAGGACGTTCTTGTGTGCGGAAAGTCATTCGCTTTCCAGCTGAGGCTAGGACACGGGAAGTCGAGCGTCGCCCCTGTGGTCTCAGTGGAATTTGAAAGCAGCTATGCAGTTTAAGATAACGCGCTGGGCAAATCTTAATCGCTGGCAGGTGCCCCGTAGTCTTTATTTTATCTGTCTGGCTGCCCCCACGTGCCTTCTTCTCTCCCAAAAGAGAAGCAGAGTAAGTTTTGTAGAACTTAATGCAAGAATGAGAGCCACTGTTAGTTCCGGTCAAGAGAAGTATGTTCTGAGACTCTGATATAAAAGGAACTTGCCCATTTGCTCAGCTGTCCAAAAAATGAGTTTACTTAAATGTTAAAGGTCTTATTTCATCCATCTAACGTCCTCCCTTATGCTAATAATATTTTTTAGACCAGAAAACTAGCTTATGTGTTTGGATTTCATTTTTCGTTCAGTTATATAAGGACAAAGGTTTGGCAATTGAGTTTTATACTTTCGATTAGACCAATAGATGAGCTACCTATTTCTGCTCTCAATTCAGAACATGTGTCATATATTTTTCAAAAATTTTGGTGCAACTACAGCATAAAAGCGTTTGAATACGTTATACCATTTTCTAATTTTAAACAAACTTGATTTAAGCCTGTGCTCAGATTGTTTCCTTTGCTAGTTAGAACACAATCTCCAGGCGTTCCCAGCAAGCAGTTGAGCCTGGGACACGATTTATGAAACTATCATTAAGCGTGTGGAGTGGCCTTCACGCCGTCCAGCATCAGTTGGAGATGGGTAATATATAGAAGAATGGCATAGTACACAGGGCCTAATAAATAGTTATTAGCTGAATGAATACTCATTCACTCAATGGGTAGCCATAATCAAACCCCCAGTCACCCTCTGTTTTCCTTGTAATGTTAGAGTTTTAGAGGTTATCTCGTAGTTATTTCCTATACAACCATCTGGCTCTTGCGAGGAAGTGGAAAATAATAGCAAAACAAGGAGCCAAGGAATCACTTGGAAAAATGAATCTTCACTAATTTGTGTCCAGGGTTCTGCTCCAGGACAGCTGACACCACATGGAGAGCACCGGGCTGGGTGGATACGCTTGGGAAATGCCGCTTACAGTCAGGTTTGTACGGAGTGAGACCATTGACTAGAAGAGTGTACTCACACTTGACCCAGAGAGTAAGGGGATAAATGCAGCGACATCGACGTGTTTCCGAATCGCCAATACCATTTTCTAGAAGAGGATGGTGCATATCAACCCGTCTTAGAAGTGTGACAAGAAAGCAGAAGTGATACCTTGGTGAGTCAGTGAAGCACCGTCATAAAGGAAACCTGAAAAAGTATGAACTCTCCCAAATTACCCATGCGCTGGTGACCTCGTCACAGGAAGTGAGTTTACTATCTATCAGCTCACAGATTCCCCCTCTGTAGACACCTTTCAGCTATAGATGGCTCAAGGTGCTAGTTGTACCCACTGTTGGTGAGAGTAATTAGGTACTAGGGCATGGAAATCACATAAAACTGTTGGTTACTTTCTATCCGAAGTACAATGAATGTCACGCATGACATAAGAAGCAAGCCCATGTATATTCAAACGCCATAAGTGCCTTAGGAGATAAATGTAAGATAATAGAAGCACTCCTGTGTGTGTATCTGTGTGTGTGTGTGTGTGTGTGTTAGTAAGACATCAGTTATTTAAAACATCTATCATTTTAGATTTCTCTGAGGCAGGCCTGTTGGAAAGTTTGAATGTGTGTGATCTTTGGCCAACACTGTGAATGAACAAAACTCAAGGTGACCTTCATGAGTCATCTCCTCTATCTGATTCCACCCCATATTCTCAGGAGGCCAAGGTGGCAGTGTGGGCCCTGTAGGTAGGTAGCTAGCTGTCTGTGGTGGGTAGAAAGTGTTGAAGTCTTGATGCAATTATTGAAGGCTTCCCCCTTCGTACCCCCTGAATACTTTCCTGAAACCATTCAGTGTTGCCCATTAAAATCTGTTAAATATCCATCCTATGGAGACAGGACATAAGACTTCTCTCCTTGAAGACTGAAGATCAGCCGGAGACAAGCCACCTAAACAAAGGGGGCATTACAATCAGTGGGAATAAAACAAAGACCACCCCCCCTCCAAAAAGAAAAAAAGATAACTTCTTTAGAGGTAGTACTGGACATTTCCTAAAAAAAGATTGTGTTTACCATTTTTTAAGAAAGGAGACTTTATAAAATTTCAAACGTCTTTGTAATTAAAAAAAAATTGTAACGGAGAACTCTCTCCCCTACCTATCTTCATTTCTGTGGTTCTCCCGGTATAGTTGACCAATTTTCATGCATTTTAAACTTCAAGCTCGTTGCTTTTTCCAAGGAAGATTAAAAAAAAAAATCTGACTGGTACCCCTTATTTAGCCATCTGAATTTTTGGCAGGAAGAATTGCTGGATCAAAACCAAAAAGATTAACTATAACAGGAATAAACATAAAATCCTAAATTTAAAATGTTATCATACAGATAAAAAAGACAAGAGAAGCCCTGAATTACAGTGACAGTGTAAAGGTCTAAGGATTTTAGTTGGCTGTACTTTTAACTGTAAGCCCACTGGAGCTGTTCGAAACCTCACTCAGTCTCTTAATCTCAGCCGGCCTATACTTAGTAAATACGATACTTGGTGTTCTGGCCATTAGTCAAACCGCCTAGACAATTATCGGCGTGGTTCCCACTAAAAACTATGGAAAGGGCCAGGCACCGGTGGCTCATGCCTGACATCCTAGCCAGTCAGGAGGCTGAGATCTGAGGACTGTTGCCCCAAGTCAGCCGGGGCAGGAGAGTCCATGAGACTCTTATCTCCAAGTCACCACCAGAAGAAACAAAGAAACACAGAAGTGGAGCTGTGGTTCAAAGTGGTAGAGTGCAGGCTTTGAGCCAAGGAGCTCGGGGCAATGAATGCCCAGGCCCTGACTTCCAGCCCCATTAGGAAGGGGCCCTTCAAAGACACAGTTACCACGAGGGGGCTTCCAGCGTCCTCAGTGGGTAGCCCACTGGAGGATTCCTAACTGGAGAGCATGACTGGCGTGTGATAGAGCAAGTAGGTCATGGGCATGTTGGGGGGGGTCGCATCTTGTCCCAGACCCCTTGCCTCTCTGTCTCCTCCACCTTGTCCTTCCGCCATGTTGTTTCTGCCTCACCACAAGAAGGAAAGCTGTGGAGGAACACAGACCATGGACCAAAGCCTTTCAGACTAGGAGCCAGAATAGATCTTCTTTACCTCTTCAGTTGATTGGCTTCGCCTCTGCCTCCTTTGTAGCTTGGGGGTCAGAAAGGCATCGCTATGTCCAGCGATGGGTTTGAGAAGAGTTCTCATCAACTGTCCTGCTGGGGAACGGTCCTAAGCCCCAATCCCCCCCCCCCCCGTGCCATCTCGGGGTGGGGGTGGGGGGGCACTGAGTTCGGCACCCGGGCGGGAGCCGCCAGGACCAACCCTCTCGTTTTCTTGGACGTCTCTGATTTTCTGACCGTTCCTTGTAGAATGAACTCCGCTCCCGCCCTTACCCGTCTTGCCTGCATCTATCAGCATCCTGTACCGTTTGTTACCTCCTGGGCTGCGCTTGTGGCTGAGTTGAAGGGAGTGGATGGCCTGCTGCCTAGGAAGATGCTATTGCGTTGCATCGTAAAGCCAACACTGTCTCGTAAAGTTCACCACGGCCTCTGCCTTCACGGCAGCCTGCACTGGGAAGAACCGGGGCCGCGTCGATCCGATGGACCCAGAGTTCTCGTGTCTGACCTTCCCTCTGTCGAAGCAGCTGGCCTTCTGTCAGTGGACTTGTTCATTTGACATGGGCTTTCTCACGGGGTCTCCGTGACACAGAAGCTCCCTGAGAGGTGACAGCGTGCGTCCTTCACATCCCAGGCGTTACAGCGGCAGAACTGCACTGAAAAGCGAATTTCACGGTCCCACAGCGCCACGGCAGCGAAGGACTTTTGCCTCATCCCACTAACACAGAGCCACGGTGTAGACGTTTGACCTGATAAGGTTTTGAGCATGAAGTCATCCGCCATGACTGACCTTGAGGCCAGACTTTCATTCTTCGCATATCATAACTCTTCCGTGTTGTAACTGTATCAGAGCTGTCGAGAGTTTTGCAGTTATTTTGCTTTGTTCTGTTCTTTTATGGATCTTCCGTCTGATGCTGGAAGTCCGGATTTCTCCTCTAGTTTTCACAATCTCTAAGTGTCTGGCCACAGGAGTGACTGGATTTTACTTGATTTATTTACTACGTTAGACCAATCTTTAAAAAAAAAAAAAAGATAAATTCTGAAGTACCTTCTTTCATTTGGCTAAGATCGATTCTGTAATCTCATTACAGTTAGTCTTGAGTGTGCACCATTAGGAAAACTCTATTCACTATACTAGAAGCTATGATGACAATCGCCAGGCCTGCTCATCTGCTCTTGGAATGCTGCCGACTGAGAAGGCAAGGGGTGAGGAGGACTGAGATTTGAGGTTACCCAGGCCCCTAGTGACAGTGGTGTTGGTGCTGGTGGTGGTGATGATAACGGTGATGGCAGAAGATGCTATCTGAAGCAAATATCCAAGCCCCAGTACCACTCCCACCCAAATTAATTTAAACACACACACAGAAAAATATAATGACAAGATAAATTGAACTGTCAGCTCCAAGCATTTCCTTCTCTGTTTCCAAAGCAAGTATTTTGCTTTATTTGCTCCTCCTTTTTTCCTGAAAGTATCCACCTAGGCACCGACGCATCAGCCAAGACAGCACCTTGGAACGCATTGCCTAACTGTGTACTCGTCCTCCAGAAACAAACTCCTGACGATGCTCGGCTGTCTTCAAGAGCACAGCTCAGAGATGGTCTGTGATGCCTGTCAGAAGTGGGCGCTGTGCTGTCGCCCGGCATTGCTAACTCCCGGAAAAGGCCTGGCGCCGCAGCACATCACCCTCCTATCCCCACTCAGCTCTCCATTCTGGCCCGAGGATGGCGGAACTCATGACCAAGCCTGAGAGGCTACCTCATTGGTTAGAAGCCAGTTCAACGCGGCCCTGAGAACCCATAACCCTCCTCAAAGTCAATTGCCAGTTGGTTGTAAATAAACCTTTAGAATTGCAATTAAACACTGACCTTCAGATCCACGGACAAGCAAGTTCATCCACATTCCCATTTAATTGTGTTCTTAGATATTTTCCATATTGTTCACGCCATTTTCTCCACCTTGGAGCCGGTATTCATGATTGTTAAAAGGCATGGACTATATAAGAAAGTCTTGTACACGGAGCAAGTAGAAAACCTTCCTCTTCTTTTTAATGGCTACGTTATTTTGCTAGCACGCATTCATTCTGTAGTCTGTGTTACGGCACAGTTTAACCCTATTGGCTTTAACATTTGGAAATCACAAATGAAGTGCTTTTAGATGACTCATTTGCTCTGCCAACAAGGGAACAAAACTTTGTTCTTATCTTGAGTCTGTTGGCTTTTGTTAGGAAACTAAAACTGTCATCAACAAACCTTTTTCCCAAACGGTTGGATTTTCTGTATGTAGGGTGTGTTTCAAAATGTGTTGATAAGAATATATATATATATATATTTTTTTTTTTTTACGAGATGTTTGTGTTTACCAAGACACCTTTTGTACTCATAGACGAATCTCATTGTGAATATAGCAGAGGTGTTCCTACGTGAGTCTGTAGGTTCCATTCTAAAAACTTGTGAATTTATTCATATAGAATCAGTTTGCCATTGGTGAAACAGACTCATTTCGCTTGGAAGTCTGCCGTAAGACCTGCCTTCACTCTTTCAAATCATTGAGGTGTCGTAAGAAAATACACTTCCAGATGCATTTGGGGGCCGTTTCACGGATTAATCAGACTTCCACGACTTCATTTTCAGTGGCTAGAATTCCAGGGGCATTCAGAAAACGGCTGGAAGATGTGACTCACAGGAAGCCTTTGAAGGAAAATGGTTGTCTCCCGAGCAGCTGAAAAAAAGAGTAGATCTTCAAAATATCACTCATGCGTTAAGGCACTGACGTATTCCATTAGGTCTCTACTTTTTAAATCATTCCTCCGTGATTTCTTTTTCGAAGGCACTAAGTCATTGGCATTCTTTGCCTGTATTTTTCCAAGGTATTTAGAATTACCTTTGTTATCACAGAGCATTTTTCAAGCTTTTGCTTTCAGTAATCCTGTTGGACAGCATGACAAGGTATCTTGGGACTATCCAAACCATTTATTCATCAAGGTGGGAGAGATTAGAGATTTTCAAATGAACAAACCAAACCCACCTTAACCATTCATTCCAAACGGTAAAATCAACACCAGTGTTGTTGAAAATTGGATTGTGAACTGGAGGAAGTAGAATCTGATTTGAACACCCATGCCAACATTTCATTCTATTTTTTTTCTGTTATATTCTTTATTTCCTTTAACTTACCAAACTTGAAGAATTTTGAATGCTTTATGATAGTCTGTTTTACTACACATTATGATTTTTTTAAGAGACAAAAATTAGAAACAGTGTATTTACATGATGACTCGGTATCAGGTCATATAGTGCTTATTTTTAACTAGAGCACAAAATCCACTTTAAAAAGTAGATTTTATCTAGCTGCACCTAAAGAAGTTAGAGCTACAACAATTTCATACCCAATGTTCCTTCTGTTTTCTTGAGAACCTTCAAAGTCTCGCAGAGATGAATCAGTGAGGGGATAACCCTTTTAGGCCGACCTTCCTTTCCGTTCCTTGACTCCAGTGATTTTCCATCTCTGACGCTTTAAGTGAAAAGCATTTTCAGCTCCTGGGATAGTTCGGTTGTTGACACTTTCAAAACTCCAGCTCTGTGTAGGTGTTTCAAAGTAAATTTGAAACATGGAGGTGGAAAAAAAGCCATATGTCCCTAAAAGTTTTATCTAATTTTTTTACATGAAAGGAGAGCTAAAAGTATTAGGAAATATGCAACTTGTACATCAAGAGAATTCATCACTAAAAGAACCAGAGATCCCATTTAAAAAAAAGAAAAGAAAAGAAATCCCAACAAAGGCAGCAAACTCTTGTTTTATTTTTATTTTTTTTTGAGAAGTGTACCCTGTTTTGTTTTATCAGGAAGAATATCTTGTGGTATGGATTCTTTTATTTCATTTATAATTATCTTTAAGACGAATTGCACCAAGCGGTTTCAATTCAACATAGCAATCTGTGCAAAGTGTGTCTCGATCGAGGAAGATACGGGCCTTTTTCACGGCGGGTATACAACTATGTTGTTCCTTTTGGATGAATCCAAAATGTGCTAACAAGGACAAGTGTATCGCCGTGATTTATCGGAATTTGAGCCTCTTTAGCGGACTGGTTTTCGGCGAGCGAGAGCCCGAGAGGGCGCGAGGGCTATAGGCATCCTCTCTTGCAGAGAGCACGGCCGGCTTGCGATACGGAGCCCACACGGATCTGTTCCTATTTCATGGGTAAGGGGGGACAAGCACATATTTTTCTGAGAGCGTCTGCGCATACCTAGAAATACTATGTCCTTATAGGTGCTGCCCAGGGGGACCACCACCCCACTGTTTGAGAAGATTCAGGGCACAGAAAGCCACATCGGCTTCCTGTTTCCGTCTGGGTGTGTGGAAGAGGGAGCGACGGGAATCTGAGAGCAGGGACCTTTTCACAAAGTAAGTGGCATCTCACCCCTCGGGTCGCTGACTTCAACGTAGGTCCCCCTGGCCGTGTTTCTCTTCTGGCGTCAGCCTGTCCTGCCGTTTTCTCCATTCCCAGAGGCAACGTTGGCGCGTTGTTCCTCACGAGCCAAGCAGGGAGGGTCTGAGAAGAGAGACTCGCCTTCTCTGCCCTCCACTGTTCCAGACTGATATTGTTTGTGTGCGTTACAGAAAATAATAATACTAATGCACTTGACTTCTGAGTGTTCTTAATGGCTGCGTCGAGGGAGGTTCTTGTTTGCGTCAAGCTGATGGCATGTAATGGCAAAGGCATCAGTAGCTAGTCTGTGATTCATGTTGAAAGCTCTCACCCAGGTAGGAAGTAAAATCCACCGTACAGTCTGCGCTCCCTCAAGTTCGCAGCTAACTTTGTCCCAGCTTGGCTCGCGCTGATCCTACAGGCATGTGTCACCGTATACCCGGATGATCTAGTCAGTTATCCTTAAGTAAAAAGCACAGAACGTGAGCATGCTCGTGGTGAATTACCTCCAATGGTATCTTTGGATTTGTTCCTTTAGCTCTTATTACAGCCGTATCATATGATTACAAAATTAACTTGTACTGCTGTCCCCAAGTTTGCCGTCCACCTCACTGACTCCACAGGAAATGCTAAAGAATAAAATGCTGAACTGTGAGAGTGGTTGAAACATTTAAGATGCAAAAGTGCTTGAACGCTTTCTTACCTTTGTTTTCTAGACGTTAGATAGATGAGAGAGAGAGAGAGAGAGAGAGAGAGAGAGAGAGTGCACTCTGCAGTCAGCAGAATTTCTTACCTCTGTAAAACCCTCAGCTCGTTGCTGGGATTTTGTCACTGTGTGCCTTTGGGACCGACGACAAGGTGCCTGTCCTTCCTCAAAGGACGGCTTTGGCACGAGGGTCCCTGAGAGCCGGGCTCCTCCAGGCCGTGCTGAGAAGCCGGTCTTTCTAAGCCAATTGTAGGGGAGCTCAGCTTAAGACACCCCATGCTTGGCTGTAAAGTAGAAATACACACTGCACGCACAGCCAGGTGTGGGGCCTCCCCCTGCGTGGGCCCCCGATGAGTGGCTGCCGCAGCAGGTGAAGAGCTCTTCTTGCTTTGGGTCCCACGTGACCCCCAGGACCTTGGCAAAGACTCCGTTGTCACCAACATCATGGTCTGGCCACTGCTGTGCCGTTATTATGGTGGAGATGGCCCTGCCCACGCCGGCGGAGGCCGAGAGTTGGGGCAGGGAGAGGGAGAGTGTGCCCCGACATGAATTCACCCCCGTGAGGTGTATCCTTGGAGAGCCGGTGTGCGGGACTGTGGTTCTCAGGCTGCCGCTGTCCTGACGGGGCTCTGGGCCGTGAATGCCTTCACCGTTCTATCTCCAGGGCAGCCATGTTAAACTGGCTGGCTGTGTCCCGGCCCCGCCACTTAGGAGGGGTTGGGATTAAAGGTTCTGATAAAGGGCAAGACCCCAGAGGAGTGAGAGCCAGGACTGTCCCCCCACTTGTCTGGGGGATGCCGCCACAAAGGTTTCCAGTGTTCAGACCTTCCTTTGGACAAACACACTCCCCTCCCATGTACACCTGTCTTTCCCCCTCTCCTCCTCTTCCTCCTTCTCCTTCTCCACTTCTTTCTGTTCCTCTTCCTCCTCCTTTTCTCTTCCTCCTCTTCCTCTTCTTTCTCCTCCTCTTCCTTCTCCTCTCCTTCCTCCCCCTCCTTCCCTTCCTCCCCCTCCTTCCCTTCCTTTTCTTCCTTCTTCTATTCCTCTTCCACCTCCTGCTCTTCCTTTTCCTCTTTTTCCCCTTCCTCCTTCCCTTCCTCCTCACCCACCTTTTCTCCCTCCTGTTCCTTCTCCCTCTTCCTCCTGCTCTCCTTCTTCCTTTTATTCTCGCCTGTCTCCACGTCTGACCCTCGCTCCTCTTTCCCAGGTGGAGGCTGTGTGCCCAGAGCTTGCACCAGGCTGGGCTGCCGCCCTGTGAGTCTCCCCCTCCCCCTCCCTCATCTCCCCCAGCATTCAAGGCCCCCCCAGTCCCCCCCCCCAGCAGATGCCGCCCCACCCCACTCCTCCCATCTCAGATCATCTTCTGAAGGGACCCCGGGCCCCCTGCTTTCCCCGGGTTGACGGCTCCGTCCCCTGGAGTGGACGGTCGAGTGCCGTCCTCAGGGAGTGCTGACAGCCTCCTCCTCTCGCCCATCCTTCTCCGCTGGGGTGTCCTTCTGGGGTGCCCCTGGCCACTTCAGAGCTCTTCCCCCTGAGCTCCTGTTGGCCGGCCTTCTTCCTTCCTTTGGGCCCTGGCTGTAAGGCACCCCAGGGTTAAATCTGAGCTCTGCTTTGCGCCTCCATGATCTTGTATCTGGGAGATTTCCCTCGTCCCCTGGGCTTGGACTTCTGTCGTTCCACTGCTGATCCCCCAAAGTCTCTCTCCTTCCCACCCATCCCCAGGAGCCGGCAGGGCCCAGGCCCTGTCACCGCGTCTGTGCCCAGTGGCATCACACCGGCTTCGACACGGTGCACACGCACGCACACGCACACACGCACGCACACGGAGAACTGCCCTTCTCCCCGCCGCATTTGAGTGTCAGCTTCCTCCGCTTATGTAAAGCAATAGCACCTCCTGCCAATAGCCCGGGGAGCGAGAGAAATTAGAGAAGTGACTTTTTTTTTCCTCCAATCGGTGGTTTTTCTCCTCTGACAATAGTAAACGGGGAATGAGACGTGCTTTCTTTACCAGAAGGGTAAAATGATGGATTGTTCGCTGAAGTGGAAGAAAGAGGTAATTTGTCAAATACACAACAATCTTTAACCATATCAAAGGAAGGGATGTCTCTGCTCCTTCCCTCTCTGCTGCTTTCTCCTCCCTAGCCTTGTCTTCCTTCCTTTCCTTTCTTCTTCCCTCCTCTCTTGTCCCCCCCTTTCTTTCTTCTTGCCTTCCCCTCCTCTGATTCTCCCCTCCATTCATTCCTCCTTTCCCTCCATTCTCTGCCTCATGCAGTATCCATCTCTGAGCCCAGTTAAACGAGAACGAGTTTGCTCACATTGTGGGAAAATGAGCTCACTGGAGATTTTTCGGCCTCCGTGGCTGAAGTGGCGTGAGCAGGAGAGTTGCTTTAAAGCTTCTGTCGTGCGCGCTGACTCCCGTCCGTGAGAACGGAAAGCGGGGACAGCATCGCCCCATCAGCGGATCTCCTCATAGCAGGAAAGGTGCCCAGAGTCCTCCTCCGCTCAGTGCCTGCCATGCGGGCCCGCCCTCCCCGCCCCTTCCCCTCCTCCTCCTGTCCACTCCTGCTCCTCCCCCACCCCTTGGCTGCTCCTGGATTCGTACTTAGACCTACCGGTGCTTTCCTTTTTCTTTGATTGTTATTAAGGAATGGCACAAAGGGGTTACAGTTCCGTATGCCAGGGTATCCTCCCTCTTAATCCTGCCCCCCCGCTTCCACACACAGAAAAACCACGTTTCCACTTCCTAGTATTCATTTTGATAAAGAGTACGGGAATGCCTAGAGCCCCGTGTAAATTCCCATGCCCGGTCGTGTTTTAGGTTTAGCTTCCACGTATGGGAGAAAACCTGCATCATGTTTCTCTCGGAGCCCGGCTTACCTCACTCGGCACGATGTGTTCGAGGTGGATCCGTCTCAGTGTTTCCTGTCCCACGGCGTTTAGAGGAATTCCATCCCCCTCCCTGGCTTCGCTTACACAGTGTCCTCAAGGCTCACCAGGTTGCGATGGGTGTCAAGAACTCAGCATAACACTGTAAAAAAAATCTAATTGCTTCTAATTTTCCTCTCATGTGTTTGTAAGGAGTCCTGATCATGAATGGAGAGCGGGCAGCCAAGTCAGCTTTGGGGGGGGATACACAGATGAAGCAAGAGTGAAGAATGAAGCCATGATTTCAAGGATGTCTAAGTTTTCCTGAGCAGATGTTCTGATGAATATCCTCCCAGATAGGCAAGTCCACGAGTCCTCTGGGGCTTTTTGTTGCCTTGGCAACAGAGGCCCACACTAGTGATTGGCTGGCCAGCCCCCTGTTCCCATCCTCACCTGGGAAGGCTGTTTTGTCTTAGTCCTCGAGAGAGTTCGCTCTGGAACTAAGTGAGCGCTTACAACCAAGGTCGGCAAGCTCTGGGCTTCGCTGGTTTATAGCAAAGGGTTTCCAGGGTGTTTTTGTTTGTCCGTTTGCTTTGTGCGTTTATATTAGGATCTAGAGACTGAAGCTTAGATTTACGGGAGGCAATATACTGAAGCTTGTACGAAAGCATTAAAACTGTCCTTGAATGGCTAATTCACGAGGGCCTGTGCGAAAAATACCCTAAACCTAACATGTCTTACATTGATTTGAGTTCTGGTTTTTGGGTTTTTTTGGAATGTGTATCCGCTACAATGCTTAAAAACGATGGCAGTCTTCACCTAGGGCAGAATATAGCAATTGACTGGTTCGTGTCTTCCTTTGCTTCTTAGAAAACCAAGAAATGGGGTGGTAATCCGATATTTAAAAAGCACGTGCAGGCTGGAAATGCAGCTCAACACTAGACTACTGGACTTGCATACACAAGGCCTTGGATTCAATCCTCAGCACCTCCCTAAACCAAAAGCTGCTTTTGAGCTTATTGCTCACAACAATACTAGGCCGAAACTATTACGCCTGTCATCTGTACAGATGAAGAAAGTAGAGCTCAAAGGAGTGTGCGTGTCTTGGCTATTGTGACGCTCTCCCCTCCCCTCCCCTCCCCTCCCCTTCCACACCCCCCCCCACATTTGGTTGGCAAGATGTGACTAGGAGAACTGAGCAGAGGAAGACAGTCCTAAATGTGTAAGGAACTGGACCGTCCCTGAACCCCTAAATGCCCTGTCAATGCAGAGAAGGTGGGCAGAGGGCAAAGAACCAGAGAAGTCCAGCATGATGAGGACAGAGCCTAGAGTTAGAGGAGGAGAAATGAAGGAGGCTTTATCCGTAAGTCTTTTTAAACACACACACACACACACACACACACACACACACACACACACACACCCCTCTTTCTCATCTGAGGTTTCCGTTTTTGCCGTTTCAGTTACCAACAGTCAACTGTGCTCTGAAAATATTATAGTGGCACATTCAGGGAATGAACTGATTGCTAAGTTTTACTGCTTTTAATGCAATTGTATTGTCAATGTGATGCACACCGGGGTGACAGTTACCCCCGTAAGGTAGTGAGTACATTTCTCATCAAGCTCGCTACCCCCCCCCCCCCCCGTCGCTCTTCTCCCGCCGCCCCTCCTCCCCAGTTTGGAAGTTTTATGCTGCACGTTGTCTTAAGTCGAGTGACTCTGATGCCATCCCCCTCCGTTCCACCTCGGACTTGACACTGACACAGAGGGGTTCCGCGCGTCTAGGCTGTCTCCTGACAGGCTCGGAGGTCCTGGGGAAGCCATGTTGACCAGCCTTCCTGTAGGCGCCATCTTGAAATAACTAGCATGTAGGATCCGTCTTGATGTTTGTCACAAATTTTGTGGGCTTAGATGCAGTAGAATTTCAAAAAAAAAGAGCTAGTCTGACAAAGACTCTTTGTTTGCAAGTATATTTGCACGTAGGTATTTCCATCTGCTTCGATTTTTCTGGATGTCCTAAAATAAGCAACGTGAGTACTCAAACATACAGGGAAGTGCGACAGCCGCACTTGCCAAAAGCATGGAACAATAAACCCCAGCCATCCAGCGCTTGAAGGAGCACCACATTGCAAATGCGGAGGAAGTCAGTGCCCCTCCCGCGAAGGCAGCACAGTTAGAACTTTAGAAGGTCAGCCATTGTTCAGAGGCCGTATCTACTTCTAGGACACAGAGGCTGTTTGCAGCGGGACGAAGGTTTGAGATACAAAGCTATTAGGCAACGTTTGCTCCAAGAGGAATTTCAGCTTCACCAATAGACGGGCATATTACGTATACCCATTCCATCTGAAATGATTTTCCTTGTAGGACCCCATTTTTCTGTATTTTCTTTTAGCCTGGACTGCAAGGTTCTGAAAAGCGATGTCAGTTATAGTACACAGCCAATTGTCTTTATATAAGAAGTAATTTATAGCTGATTTTTTTATTCAGCTCTATTGGGGAGGGGATATTTAATGTACTACGCTGCTTATATGAAAGAATGATAATGATCTCTAGACAGCTTGTACCCACGTGAAATCATCCACTTAAGGGAGCTGCAGAGCAGGTGCCTTGCTCTGGAATGCACTGAGACGTTTCTGTAATCCTCACGATGCTCCCTCTCCCCCCTCATTTCCTTATCTCCAGGTAGCCCCTAATGCACCCCCCATCAGTACAGGTTAGGTTTCCTTCTCTGGAATTGTGCGTCGTGAATGGAATCTCAACCTAGGCAATCTTTTTCCGATCTGCCTTCTTCTGATTTTCAGATTCCATCCGTATTTCTGCATGTACCAATCCTGTATCCCATTGGGATCATGTCCCGGGTCATGTTTGCTTGCCCATTCCACAGTCAAAGTATTCTGGACGGCAAGGCAAAAAAACCCACCAAATATCTACCTGTCTCCAATGGCAGGGGCCCAGACCCTGACGAAATCCATGGCATCGTTTTGGTCGACAGCCTGGGCTTCCAGTGAGGAAAATCCTTCGGTGGAGAATGCAGCCAGTGTTTTCTTCCTAATCTTTCGCCAGCCATGGTTCCTGCTTCAGGCCACTTTCATAGTAAGATACTGTGGAGAAGGATTCCTAAAGCACAGCCCAGAGCCGGCCTTCTCTTTCTTAGTTTCCTCTCCAATGAACAGCCTAATATTGTAATGTGCTTTTCCAACCTCTGTGTCTTTGTTGGGAAAGAGTATTATTTTAAACCCATGCATGATCCTTAGGAACAATCTGGAAAATAAGTGAAAACACAAGAAAATGAAATCACAAGAAAAAGAAGAAAGAGAGAGGGAAAGGAAGGGAGGGAGGGAGGGAGGGAGGGAGGGAGGGAGGGAGGGAGGGAGGGAGGGAGGGAGGAAGGAAGGAAGGAAGGAAGGAAGGAAGGAAGGAAGGAAGGAAGGAAGGAAGGAAGGAAGGAAGGAAGGAAGGAAGGAAGGGGAAGGAAGAGGAGGGGAAGGGAATCCTCAGTTTCTAACCAACACTACTAACGTTTTGATCTGCGGAGTTGAATGCTAGAAAACGGTTGCTTTCTGGCTGGGGCCTGCTCAATCTGCAAGTCCATTTCCTATGTGGGTTTTATGATTATTTCGTTACGTACATTACATTGGTAAGATTGGATGTGCTGGCTGCATCTCTTCAGATCTAAGTTGCTTTACTTGTTTGGTTTTTCTCTTAGCGTGTAGGGCGTGTTAGGTTTCACTTCACTGCGGGATCTGCTCTGGGGTTCCTGGCTGCCCTCCAAGAGCTGAGAGGGATGTCCTGTCAGCCATTACTCAGCAGGATGTTTTAACCATTTACTAATCCAAGGTATTGCTTGTGCCAGCAAGAAAAAGCTATACTTAATTCCAGACATGTGAACATTTTCTGGGAGGTATTTAGCAAGAAAAACTCCAGGGAATCTGATTAAATGCATTGTTTACACACCGGCAGGATTATATTTCCTGTGAACAGCTGTACAATAGGAATTGCCAAAATTATCATTCATCACATCAAAAATGACCTTTCCAAATATTTAAGAGGTTTGAAATTTTAGCTAAATAGTGTTTCAGGGGCTCATTAGATTTTCAAGACTGTGTCTCAGAATGTCAAAGTTGCATTTCAAAGCGTGGCATTTGAAAATACATATTTCTAAATAATGTTATCAGATTTTTTTAAAGCCCAAATCAGCTCGTTTGAGGCTATGCAATGCATGCAGTTGGCAGAATTCCCTTTTAGAAGGGCAACTTGGTGTTTTACAGCATTCTCAAGCCTGTGAAATCGGGGTGAGACTCCGGTGCCGGACTCGACAGCAAACCATCCGCAGCTAGATCAGAGCCTGGAGAGGAGATTCTCTTTTGTGTAACGCAGCATTTACCCTGACTTCCCTAAGAAGATTTCACCTGAGCAAACAAGACAAAGAGAGAGCAGGGGTCCGAATCTGTGTCCTTTTAGGAAATGCTCAGTCTGCAGCTCAATTTTAACACTTGTGACAAATTCGGCCCTGACAATAATGGGGCGACATGATATTTATATGACCCTGTTCTCATCTACTTGCTTCGTGCTCCAGATTCCTTTCTTATATTTTGTGGGGCTCCCGGGACATCAAGTGGAAGAGAGAACATAGCAGAAATACCAACAGAGTCACTCGTGATTGATAGAGTACAGCTGCCCTGAACATGGTCATCTTGGTGACGTGACCATTAGAACCCAGGCAATCTCTGTGACTTTCTATAGCACTGAAAAGACTTAAGTTTTGTGAGGATGATTTTTGTAAAGGGAGAATTCACAATATAGGTATAAAGTACTTGCAGTTCCTAAATTAGGCGAATAGTTTATGGCCATCCCTGTGTGTCCTTACATGACGACCGTTTCATAACTGCATTCCTAAGTATTCTGCTTATCTTGCTTCTTCCAGAAGCATTTCTACATCTTCCCTGCCTGCGGGTTCAGGTTCTTTTCTTTTTAAGGAGGGTTGGCTTAGGGGCGGCGTCCCGGGAGATGCACAGTACCAAGAGTTCCAACTTCTCCAGGCATGGCTTTGTTGCTTCCTCTGCTCTTCGCCCTTTGTCCAAGGTGCATGTAAGTGCATTCTGGAGATAGGACATGTGGTCCTTACTTAGCGTGACAGGTGCATAGAGAGACCAGGAGAAATACATTCCGTGACAAGGACAGTGGCCATCCACACAGGAGAAGCCCAGCGTGGGTGGGGGGAGCGGGGTACGGAGGAAGCTTGAAGAACCCCAGTAGAGTCGTGGTCTTAGCCCTGCCTACCATGGAGAGCTCAGACCTTACTGTGAGAGAGTCATGAGACTGTCATAAATGCTCTTTCAAAAATACTGGGGAAGCAAGAATATGAGGAAAAAATAAGGCACACTGCCATCACCTGAGACATTTAGATATAGTATTTCCTTGGTCTTTTTGGCAAGGTCTGACCATGTTTCGTGCCTCGAGGATAAATGATGGTTTTGAACTTCAGTCTGTGGATGAGAAAACCAGGCACTGAGTCCTAAGGAAACTTGTCTTCCGGCGTAGAATGACGAGGAAACGCCCTTTTCCAAGCAAGCTGGTCCTGGGTATGGAACACAGTTTGCCTTCTTTTCTGAAAGCATCAATCTGCCGACAGAGTTTTTGTATTAGCCAAGATGGATACTAATTCCTCTTCTTGTACTCAACTCCAAAGTGCTGTTTGTGAATACCGTGAGGTCTGGGACTATACATTTCACCCAAGGTCCTGACGGGCGACCCAAAAAATGAACCGGAACTCCAGGTATGTCCAACGAACCCCTTTAAAATCTAGTTCTTGAGGTGCCATTGAGAAAATGTTATTTAAGAATTGACATCTGGGGCCGCGAAAAGAAGAACTATGTTCATCACTAGGGATGGGGCGTATATTTGTCACCTTAAGGTACATAAATAAAAACCCATCCTCCCATCCTAAATCTGGACCTTTTCATATTTTTAATAATGGCACCCCTCTGTCCTTTGTATACGTCAGGATCGAAATCATCTTTTTCATTTGCTACCCTGCTAAAAGTTCTATTGATCTTATCTCTGCTTACTTTGTAGTCATAGTTCTGTTTTCCAAAAAAATGTTGGTTGTCCATGCATCTTCTGGCTGTCTTCCCCATCCTGGTTCCTGTGTGAATGAAGAAAGTTAAACGTGGAGTCCGAGTGTGTGTTTGGGGGGGGGGGGGGGCAGGAGGGAAGGAAGGAAGGAAGAAAGGAAGGAAGGAAGGAAGGAAGGAAGGAAGGAAGGAAAGAAGGAAGGAAGGAAGGAAGGAAGGAAGGAAGGAAGGAAGGAAGGAAGGAAGGAAGGAAGGAAGGGAGAGGAAGAAAAAAGGAAGAGGAAGGGAGGGACTGAGACTTCTTGATTCAAGCATTTAATGTCTGGTAGGAGATACTGAAAGTCCTCATGTATTGATGTGAAAGATACACCGGCACTGCTTCAAAATAGGATTGTATTTTTTTTATTGTGGCTGATGAGCAAAGCAATGTTCTCGCGATGACACACGGAACACACGTGAATTTCTCATGCTGGGTATGTACTGCACATGTGAAGCCTGTCTTTGCCACTGTGAAGCGGTTTGCGTTTGAGGGCTGTGTGCTATTGTATAATCTAGTTCATACCAACTGAAAAATTGTTCTTTTCCAAGTCTTGTTGCCATGCTATCTCAAATGCATATTTCCTCTTTAGTAAATGACAACCGGAAGAAGCCCCAACTCACTTCTAAACTGTCGTCTCCTGTTCTAGCACTGGCAATATTGTATTTTCTATATATTTGGGGGGTTACATTTTCTTTAGTGACTATTTTTCTTTGTACTGACGTTTCCGTTGCTGATATTTGCTGCAAGTTACTGTAATGATTAATAAGAAGCTATCTTCCTGAGACACGGGGAAAATCTGTCTCTTGACCCCGTGCAAACATGACTATTTGGTCAGGTTCTACAGCAGAGGTGAGAAATAGAAATCATTATTCCTGGCCTTCATATTCACTGAGAGAGAGAGAGAGAGAGGAGAATAAGAAGGGGGTGCGGAGATAGAGGGGGAGAGAGAGAGGGAAGGAGAGAGGGAGAGCCAGAGAGGGAAGGAGACAGAGGCAAGGTGAGATTCAGACGCTGTAATTACGCCACCTGCTTGGGACTGTGGAAAGGTCATGAAGAAAGGTGTGATTAACATTTCCAACGCCTGAACTGATAGATCTGTGGCTGCAGTGTACCAGTGAAGAGCCGCTGTTTTGAAATATGTACAATTGTTTATAAAATGGAGGCCCTTGTAGACTGGACCTTTTCCTTTGTTGCAGGGATTTTTTTTTTTAATGTTTAAATAGGACAGGAAACCATTTGGTAGGTTAGACTTTTTTTTTTTTAATTCCAGTTTCATGGGAGAAATAGCAACATGGACTTCCGGGTCAGAATGTCTTTCCTTGTAGAGCAGATTCCTAAATGAAGCGTTGAGCGGCTTTCACTCACTAAGACAAAAAAAAAAAAAAAAAAAGCCTTTCAAAATTCTTTCTCCAAATTTCAGCTAATATCGTTTTCTCCCCAAGTACGTCTTTTAAGAATTTATCTCTTGCCACTGCTGCAGAACAAAACTGTCTTTAGGACCCTAGAGACCGTGAAGAGAACCACTGACGTCTCGGTTTCCTTCTCAAGAATCAAGTGGTGGATGGATGGATGGATGGATGGATGGACGGATGGATGGATGGACGGATGGACAAATAGACGGACTGACAGACAGACAGATAGATAAAGGTGGATAGGTAGATAGAAAGACAGACATAGAGATAGACTAAATATGTGCATGTATATGTATGTATGAGTTGATAGTGGCATATTGTTTATAATAGGGGAAAACGCAAACAGTCTCCATCCCATACCTTGTGGAAGGATTGCATAAATCCTAGCACAGCTACATGAGATGAGTTCCACAGCCTGCAGGAAGTCCTTACGGAGCCAGGAAAAGTAGGGCCGTGATGCTTGGCGAAAGGAACAGGTGCACCGGCATATGGGTGGCGCGACGGTAGCGAGAGGGAAGGGCGGTGAGGCGCGCAGACGCGGGAGAGCGGGCATCCGTTCGGGTTCCAGGCAGTTGAGTTGGAGTGAGATTCAGAGAAGGCAGAGGTAATTCCCTTCTCCCTTTCGCGTCACTAGACACGGTCCGCCTCGATGAATGAACTTGTACTCGCCGCGAATAAGGAGTGAGAAAAAGAATCATTTCGTGACCTATTATTTTACCTCCCTGGTGTTTTTCACTTGTTGAGTTGCTTGGCGTCGGGTCTCACAGAGGCCCAGGCCCAAGAATCAGCTCCCAGTGGCGGAATCCGAGAGCGGTGCTGTGAACCGCTCGCTTCGGGTCTCCCCTTCGGCTGCCATAGGCTCCGTAGAAATCACGTGTCTGACGGCTACGAAGCTTCAGGCAGCGGTGACTCTTCAAGTCGTAGATGAGAGCTTCGATTCTGTAATGTAAGGGGGGAGGTAAAATGGAGTGAAGCCCGTAACAGAAGTGCGCCCATTCCATTACCCTGCCTCCAACCCCCTCTCCACCCAAGCCTTTCCAAGACTGCACTGCCTCCGGTGTAACAGAAGACACCTGCACTTGGCTGCCATACTCAGGCTCCATGTTATACCTGTTGCTCTTACTTGGAATTCATTACCTTATCAAAGGAGCACGTAGAAGATGTCACAATGAAGCCTGTTATTTTGTATAATTAACATACGCTAACAAAAAGTTAAAAGAGAGGGGCTGGGGATATAGCCTAGTGGCAAGAGTGCCTGCCTCGGATACACGAGGCCCTAGGTTCGATTCCCCAGCACCACATATACAGAAAACGGCCAGAAGCGGCGCTGTGGCTCAAGTGGCAGAGTGCTAGCCTTGAGCGGGAAGAAGCCAGGGACAGTGCTCAGGCCCTGAGTCCAAGGCCCAGGACTGGCCAAAAAAAAAAAAAAAAAAAAAGTTAAAAGAGAATCTGGAAGTTTAGGGTTTTTTATTTACTTTTATGCTAGAAGATGTTAATAATCAAGGAAAAAGTATAAGTGTTCTCTGTTATATATGTGTGTGTAACTATTTATAGTTATGAGTTGGGTTTTGTTGGGGGGTTTTTTTTGGCCAGTCCTGGGGCTTGAACTCAAGGCCCGTGCACTGTCCCTGGCTTTGTTTTGCTCAAGGCTAGCACTCTACCACTTGAGCCACAGTGCCACTTCTGGCTTTCTCTATATATGTGGAGCTGAGGAATCGAACCCAGGGCTTCATGTATACGAGGTGAGCACTCTACCACTAGGCCACATTCCCAACCCCTATATATAGTTATGTACAAAGAGAGTTACATATCATATATTTATATACTTACAAGTTTAGATGGCTTTTTAAATCCTCCACTTAGAAATAAAAAGAATTCAGAATTGCTAGGACTACAGTGATTAAGTTCTTTTCTGATTCAATTTTCCATGAACTTACAGTTTCAAAGAAAAATAAAATCAAAACTAGAAGTAAAACTGTTCTCCAGGAGATATTTATACAGGGTAGGATGATACCAAATTGGGTAGAGGAAAAAAAATGATGTTAAGGCCCTCATATGCTAAGCTTTTTTGGTCTCAATTTTCATCACATCTTTTAATAAAAGGAATAAATTGAAGTGACATTTAATTACCTACTCCAAGAAGCAACCATCATCTATAGCATTTGATTTTATAAGGGCTTGTGTTGTCTCATTGAATTGTTTGGGGTTTTTTTGTTTTTATGGTTTTTTTTTTTTTGCCAGTCCTGGTCCTTGGACTCAGGGCCTGAGCACTGTCCCTGGCTTCTTTTTGCTCAAGGCTAGCACTCTGCCACTTGAATCACTTCCAGCTTTCTCTGAGTAGTTTATTGAAGATAAGAGTCTCACAGACTTTTCTGCCCAGGACAGCTTCGAACTGCAATCCTCAGACCTCAGCCTCTCGAGTAGTTAGGATTAAAGGCATGAGCCACCAGCAGTTGGCAACACTGGGTCTTTAAAATACACACACACACACACACACACACACATACACCACACACAACACACACACATACACCACACACAACACACACATACCACACAACACACACACACACACACACGCACACACGCACACACGCATCCCTTTTTGCTTTAAAAGAATCTGGTGCTTAAAGAACTGGTTGCACATTGGGTGCTTAAAAAGCATTAGAACTTCTATCATATAAATGACACCAGTAGAAATTCTAGTTAATCATTAAATACAGTTTTCCTGATTTGAAAAAGGTGAACTCAACACATACAAATAGGTTACTTACAATAAAGAGACAATCCACCACACAACTGTTGTTGGTCAAGTCCCTTTTTTGCTCACATTTCTATGTATGCGGAATGAAATGCTTTGTTACAGAGTTTGGATAGTATTCTTTTATATTTGTTTATTTTTATGGTGAAGGTGATGTATGGAGGGGTTACGTTACATAAGTCAGGTAATGAGCCCATTTCTTGTTGGACAGTATCACCTCTCCCCTCGTTTCCTCCCGGTTTTTGCCTCCTGACGCCCCCGTCCCCATAACTTCTGTAGTTCCATTTTGTATAGCTAGTGGAGGTTTTGGGGTTCTTTTTTTTAAATTCTATTAACCTACAGCTTTTATCTCCACAGGATGAGATGAGGTCTGTTGAAACTGGCCCGAGTGACATGTCATTCTTCTCCATGTGCAGGGTTAAAGTTTTCCTCTCTCGTTTCTGCTCTCTGCCGGTGGAAACCGAGCGCAATCCTCCTCACTCGCTTGCCTGTTGGCGTAGCCTCGCTCTCCGTGTAAAACTCGGCAGGAGTCCTCGCCTCCGCCTCCCTCAGGCCTCAACCTCAGGGAGCTGTGAGAGCTGAGAACTAGCTGTCAGCCTGGAGATGGGACCCGGCTGCAGCTCACAGGAGTTGCTGAATCTGCTACCGGCCTGATGAGTTGCTGCATCTGCTCCCCCCCCCGCCCCCCCCAAAGTCTAAAGCTGGATGGTGCTCCTCCAGCCTGGCCCATAGACCAGCAGGCTCCGCCGATAGGATCTCTTTCAGTGCTCTTATTCAGCCATAGCTTGACACCAAACCTCGTCCTGGGCAACCTCCTTGGGCAGCAGGATGCTGCTTCCATTTTCTCTCTCTCCTTCCAGGTCAGTGGTGGGTTCCGGGGTCTGTGTTTGCCGATGGCAGGCAGGTAATTGCCCACCACAGGGCCCTTCATGTCTGCTAGGAATTCCTGCTAGGCTCTTCTGGCCAAGACCCCCGTGACAAAACAGCCCAAGCAACATTTCAGAACTGTAGATGGCCGGTCCCCCCGAACGGCTTCCCGTTGCAGCCTGGAGTTGTGCTGGTTGTAGGATGGAAGGGATCTTAGTATGGAAAGGGACGGAGGTGGGGGGCGGTCCCTGCAGAGCTAGTTTTCCTGCACAAAGCCATCGGGCTTCGTCTCCTCATTGACACAAGGAAGGTGAGAGTGTGGCTCACCTCACAGCGCTGGGCCGAGTGGGCAGCTGAGCGAGAGCAGGTGCAGCTTGGAACGGTGCCTAGAACACTGCGGCGAGCTGTGGCCATTGCTTTGACTACCACTGTTGTCTAGGGCTTGAAATCAAGAGAACCCAGGCTTGAAAACCAGCTTCGCCACGCACACCACACAACTTGGAGAGATTTATTTGACCTGTGGATTTCACTGACAAACTGAAAATAATGACTAGCTGGGCATACAAGAAAAAACAACAACAAGCAATACTTGCTTCCCAACCCCTTTCCTAAACCTTTTACCTACCATTATGTTTCTTGCCTTCAGGTTAGAGAGAATTAGATGATTTTGTTTAGAAGAACCATTTCATGTGGCATTGTTATCTCCCCCACTCTGGTTAGGATGGCCAAAAATAAGAAGAGAGAGTCTACTGGAAATAAATCATGCATGCACAGGAATGAGGATAGATATTAGCAATTGTGGGGGTCTTTTGAGTAGGAACTAAATGCAAACCAGATTTAGCCTAATCTATACATGTTTGGAACTACATTTATCATACTCCCCAAAAAACAGGCTGTCAGCCTTAATTTTACTAACGCACTTGTTATTTTGGTTCTCAGAAAAAAAGAGGTAGGTTAGTAAGCTAAAAGCATACTGTGAAAATTTTTTTTATAAAAGGAGTATTTTAGATTATCCCTAAGAGTCCAGAATCTAATTTCAGCTCAATGTAAGAAGTTAAAATTAGTCAATTAAGCTTAGTAATTTCAAGGCTGTGGGTAGGCTTGATTCTGTCTAAACCAGATGATTACAAATCCGTTTATCGTCCACTTGCCTAGCAAAACATCAGTTCCGATATTTTGCATCTTTCTAGCGATAAGAGGAATATACTTGCCCAAAATAATTAGAAAGTAAGCAAATAAGAGTTTTGAGAAAAGACTTAAGGAAATGCAACCTTCCCAGTGGTGGTCCTAAGTTCAGAGCTTCTACATCACCAAATCCAGCTGTAATGGGTGGGGAGGTTGGGCTCCATGGAGGAAATTCTGTACTGGGCGTAGAGACGGCCCTGTGGCTGTCAGGAGCGTCATCTCCATCTGCACACACTTCGTGGCTGCTCTTTCATCTGTTCCAGAAGTTAGGACACTGGGACGAGGCGGGAGGGGGCGGGGGGGGGGGGGGGGACAGATTGAGAATTTCTCTCTCCACAGTTTTGTACGAAACTGTGAATGAACTCATATTTTTTCCTGTGCCTCTCTCATATTACGTTATTTTCTCCTAGTGCAGGTGTTCATTCCAACCCAGATGCAGGCCCTGTGGCCAAGTACAGTGGTAGCCACCAAGGAAACACTAATTCCCATACATACACTTGCATCCAGATCTTAGCAGGGGCCCTACTCCATCTTGCTCGTGGCAACGCCACCAGTAGCGGAAAGAGTGGGGCGCAGGGGCACCAAGTATCCCTGGTGTCGAGGCCCCTACACGTGGCTCGTACGCACGCCCAGCACGGAAGTCTCCCCCAGGGCTTCTAATTCCCATCCCCTGCCCTCATCACGCTCTGCTGACTGCTCCGTAATGACGGGATAGGGTGACAGAAAAGAAAATCAACACCTGCGACTCCAAAGGTGAACAAAACGTTCTACCTACTATGTCTTGTCAGCCGCAGTGATTTCACAAAGCCGTTGAAAGTAGCCTCTCCTCCGGCCTACCGCGCTTATTACTCTGTCCCTGGCCTTGTTTTCTTCTTTATTTGGCTAATAAGCATGTCGTGATGGCAGCCATTTCTGGCATTACCGGTCATGCGCTGAGTCTGTAACCTTTTGGACCACAGGTTGCGGAGGCTGGGGAAGGGGCTGTCTTCTGCATTTGGAGATTCGAGGCTAACCCCTCCATGAATGTCCTGGGCAATTAATTTGCAAGAGGAACCACGTGGAAGCTACGATGAAAGCCCGGTTCATTCACTCACAGACTTTTCCAAATGAATGATTCCCTGAATCTGACACTCAAGAAACCATGGCGGTGGGGGGGTGGGGGGGAGTAGGGGGGGTGGCCCTCGTGTATCGCTTCCAAATTCGTCTAGTTAACAGATCATTAGCAGATTCTTAAAGGATTGGTCCCTGGGGCGTTTAATTGTATTTTAAAACATGATTTCAATCACGAGATACGTATTTGCTTCTCTAGGTGATCCGAATCCAACTCGTAGGTGCGTGAGGCCGAGGGTGATTAAGGAGTTCCTAAAATGTAAAAAGGAATACAAACAGCAGCCCCCCTCTGTGCTGAAGAAATCCACTCCCCGCGCGCGCCTCGGGGGCCCTCTGCCTCTCCCTTCCACGGCTCCGGCGCTCTTCTCATCCTGGAGGCCCCGCAAGGCCTCCGGGGAAAGACCCGACGGCATCTTAGTTAGCAGAGCCCCATCCTCTCGCTCCTCGGGGTGCTGACAACAGGGGGTCTCCTGTCGTCCCCTCCCCCACCGCGTCCTGAACCCCCTGAACCCCCTCTCGTGGACTTGCTCTCAGTCAACATTTTAAACGAGGTGTTTTCCTGAAAACCGGGCACCCATCGAGGGGTGCCCTGTTGGAACGGCCCTCGAGCTTTTCCCGATTTCCTTCCATCCCCGCGGGGGAATGAGCTGGTCATGCTTAGATTTTGCAGTTTCTGGGAGAAGATGGGGGTACGGGACTCCCCGAGGTATTGTGCATGTGCCTTCCCTTTGAAAGTAGAGGGGCAGACTACCTATCACTCACCTCAAACGTAAGGAATAGGCGCCATCTTTGCTTCCTCCCTCCCACCGATTCTGTCTCTCTTTCTTGCAGGGTGAGCTTAGGCAGATACCAATATTGTAGCTATCAACTGGGTGTATGTATAATATATATAATTTCTTTCAGCAAGGACAGAGATCTTGTGTCCTATTGGTTTCACAAAGTACCTGTAGAATTAGGTACCATGGCCTATGTAGACAAACATTCTTTGATTTTATATATGTATATAAAACATTGCCTTAAATCATTCTATTTAACCTATTGACTTTTCTTTTCCAAGACTCTGGCTCTTGTTAACCAACTTCTTCTTCTCTTCTAGTACCTGTGTTCTGATGAGTGGCCAAATAAATGACATTCCGAACTTCAGCTAAGGTACAATAAGGTAAGGACTTTTTGTCTTGTGGAGTTCTTGGTTTGGTAAAAAGCAACTGAAGGCTTAATCTATAAGAATAGACTAATAAGAAATAAAAATATGTAAGATTGGTCTTTTACAACACAATTCACAATTTCTTCTATGTACATCGTAAAATAACTATAAAGTCATGCTCAATTTTTTTGTGCTTTAACAGTGATAATGCTAAACAGTGATGGTAAAAGGTAGATCCATGTGCACATCAGATTCAGAATTATACTGCAGGCATGCTTACTGAAAACCCAAATAAGTTGACTTAATTTCAAGTGCTTTTTGTATCTTAATATTAGCAAGATGGAGTTTTTAATGATGTAAAACATTTGAATTGTTAGCATATAGATTGAACATCTTAGCTTGTCTAAGTCTTAAGAACTATCTCTTAAGACATGTCTTTGTTCAGATTGCTCTCTGCAACCAAGTTGTGAGCATCAAGAAACAGCAGCAATTCTGAGAAGCCATAATTCCTTTTAGGTGTTAGTGATCTTTAATAGTGCTTAGAAAACAGAGAAGTTCAGTTACCCCTTATCTCTCCACCCTTCTTTCTTGGGACAAAATCCTGATGATGCGGAGGGCAGGCAAAGCATTCAAGTTTAAAATCCCTCCTCTTGCCCCGCCGCCTTGACTGTGGTCAGTTCACAAACCCTGTTCCCGCTCTTGGAGAACAGGAGGTTTCTATGAAACCATCCATCTCGCCCTGCGGAGTTGAAAAACAATGGCAAGGAAAACGTCCCGTTTGGAATAATCAGGGATGCGTTGGAATTGCCTTTGAAAGCGTGTGAACGAAATGTCAGTGCTTCCTATCTTAGTTTGTAGTTTCTTTTTCAAAATTAACATTTTGAGGTGCCGCCACCAAAAGTCAAGATTTTAAAGTACTATCTTAATATTTTCTAACAATCTCCAGCCCCTCCCTTCCTCCATCCCCCTTGTACTGATTGCATTCTGAGGAACGTGAAGATAAAATGTACGCTCTATAATGAAATCTCTTCTCAAAGGAAATCCTGCCGGGTAAGGAGTGAAACACTGAGCTTGGTCCAGGAAAAGATCCTCGAAAATGGGGAAAAAAAAAAATCCCTTGACTGGAAAATAAGGGACCAATGCAGGTGATAGCTCTGCTCTATTGTAGCATTAAAAAATAATAATAAATAAATAAATAAAAAGACCAAGATCACCACCTCACCTTTCTAATAAACCTTTTCTCTTTATTTGTAAATTGAAGATGTACTAAGGTCTGATGCGCCATTATGCAAAATAACCCCTTAGCTCCTTGAGTCTCTTTGGAAAATACGAGGAAATATTCTGATATTGATGAAAGTCCTTTTTTTGTTCATTTTTACCATTAAATCTAAGAGTTATCAATTCTTGCCATTTCACTTTCTTCCAAGTATTTCCTGGGTCTCACATCTCCTCTCCTCATCCTTTCTTTGTCCCCCTCTCTCCTACCCCCTCACTTCTCCCCCATTCCTACCCCTTTCAGATCTTCTTCATTTTTTCTCTCCCTTTCCTCCCTTCTTCCCTCCTTCTCCCCCCCACCCACCCACTTTGTTGGTACGGAGGTTTTGTACTAAGAAGGCTCACACTTGCTAGGCAGGCATTCTACCATTTGAGAGCCACACCCCAGCTCTTTTTACCTTGGTTTTTCTGGTAGGCTCTCACCTGTTTTCCTGGGGCAAGTCTCTCAGATCACAGTCTTCCTCCTTCCACCTCCAAATACCTGGTGTGGTAGGCATGAACCCCCAAGCCCAGTCTGGGTCCCTTGTCTCTTTTATAATGACTTCAATTCACTTATTCAATAAGAATTTGAAGTCTCTCACAGGAAATAGGTGTGTCTGAGCGGCAAACAAACAGAGCCTCAGTACCGCGAACCAAACGGAGTTAGTTATTGGCTGGGCCTGGCATATGCGGTCAGGAATTTTGTTGAAAGAAGATTCCCGCGCCCCCCCCCCAACATAGAAAAACAATGAATTATTAAACTTCTAAGAGCAAAATGTTGTCTTTGAATGATGTCAGTGACAGTAAGCCCTTGGGGGCATTGTTTAGTTCATCGCAGACATCCATACCCCGCGGTGGGAGCATGGGGGCAGCAGGGCCTGGTCAGGGCCACCTCGTGACCCAGCAGCCCTTGCCCCCCTTCGCGTCCCCCGCCACGGTGACCGTGTGCTGCCCCACCGAGCTAACGCCTCACCGACGCTGAGGGGGTCACTGGAAGCTAGGAAAATGCCTCATCTGTCCATTAACTACGGTCGCCTCCTGGTTAGATTACAGCGATCTGGGGACTTTTCGTTTCCTGCCAATTGCAACTTGACAGCTGTTTATAAAATATTTACATTCTGATTTCAGTCACATTGACAGCACTCTAGGGGCCTTGGAAGATGGTAATTGTATGTTAGGGGATTTTTTTTTTTAATTTGAAGCTGATCTACGGAGGAGAGAGATCTTTTTTTAAAACGAACAAAGGAAGGGCCCCTAATCTCTTATAAAAATCAGAAATAGCAGCTATCTGTGATTCGGCCATCGGAGGGGGAGATACCGGCTTCCCTCAACCCACCCTGCCCAACAAGGCACCTGCTTCTCAGCCTCTTGCTCTCCTGTGCACCTAAGATCTGTGATAGCCGTGTGACCACACAGGCTAATGGAGTAAGATTTGGGTGTATCTAGAGTTTTATGAAAAAGAGACTTGGGACACCATCTTGGTCTTAAAGGAAGAGAAAAATAAAAAGTACTAGGAAGAGCACAGTCTACAGTGTATGAATAAACCGTCCCTTATGTCTTAGTGGGAAGCGTAAATTCACGTAGAACCTTTTGTTATCAGATGAATACACACAGGGCTGATCTGTAATCTCTGGTCAACGATTTCTCTGAGAAATAAGTGCCATCTGAGAATCACTTCCTGTAGGGTGATTTGAAGGAATGAATAGGTTAATCTGAGCTATGGATGCCTATTCTGTCGCCATTCAGAAGGTTTCTCTAGTTCATATTATATTAAGACACAAATCCAACAACTATTACTTCTCTTTAAGCCACTCCCCCATTATTACACTGGTTATTTTGAGATAGGATCTCACTTCTGACCTAGCCTGAACCCGGGCCATTGTCCTCCTGTTTCTTGCTTTCACATTGTGCCTGAGAGGACAGCCACATCCCACCATGCCCCAGCCTCTATGGCGATGGAGTCTCACGAATGTGTGTCCCTGGGCTGGCCTGGAATTGTGATCTTCCTCATGTCCCCCTCCCGTGTACCGCACCCAGCCCAGACGTTGCTTGGGAAGGGAGTCTCACAAGCTTTTTACCTAAACTGGCCTTAAACCATGATCCTCCCATGTATCTAGGATTATAGATATAAACCATTGTGTCCACACAATCAATTTTTTTTTCCGCATGAAGTATTCTAATTTGTTCTGGAAAGTACATATTCATTTATAATACCCTCCACTGGCACAAAACTTGGGAAATGGACAGAAACTGTGCTCCAACTGAAACATCTAAGGGACCAGGAGTAAAAGTAGAATTTGAGGTTGTGTGTTCACATCCGTTTCCAGTTGGCTCAATCCTAGCAGGTCTCACCCTTGAAACATGAATTTAAACGCAGGGCCACACACACATCCTGTGACCTTGTTGACTCTTGCATAGGGAGCTAAGTCTGGTGAAAAGACCACTTGACACCTTTTATGAGAGTAGTGGACTCTGAAGTCTTGGGCAAGCAATTACAGGGGCCTGGGCATAAGAAACTGGTTTCAAAGGAACCAGGCTCTTTGTGATGTGTCTCTCAGAGTGGGTCATTGTCCAAGAGGTCCAGAGATGGCCCTGTGATGCGTGGTTTCCTGCCATGAGTGTGTGTGTGTGTGTGTGTGTGTGTGTGTGTGTGTGTGTGTGTGTGTACCTGTTACCTATGACAGATGCTAGTTGAGCAGGGCTGGGATGAGCTGAGTTTTTGAACTTCTCCAGGTGAAGCTGAGATGGACTGTCACTGCTGTGAAATTAGATTGTACTTCCCAGGACCTTGGAGGGGTCGCTGTGGCCTGGATTTCAGGACAGTGATCAATAGACCCTTTGCTTGAGGTGAAGGCAGATGACTGACTATACTTACAATGGGAAGCTGTCCTCTTCACAACCCAGTCTGGCTTTCACACTCACTCCAGATTCTATACCATGTCCCTTTGCAGTGTGTTCCTTGACTCCCCCGTCAGCTCCGAGCCCCGTGACCAGCACGGCACTAGCTCCTAAATGTGATATCCAGGTGACAGGGCCCACCCTGATATACACAATAATATATAAAGAACTCCTATAGATAATGGTGGGAAAGTAACTAAAGACTAGCCAGCACGGAGGCCACTATCGAAGTTCCTCAGAAAATCAAAACGAGGCTGTTATGTGGTCTAGCAGTACCATCCTAGGGTGTATACTAAAATATTCAAGGTCACGTCCCTGTACCAGTATGTGCAAACCCATGCATATCTCTGCACTATTCATAATACTCAGGTTATTGGATCAGCCTACATGCCCATAAATGGATGGGTGGATAAAGAAAATACACAATGGAGTTTTACTTAACCATAAAGAAAAATGAAAGTATGCCCTTTGCAGGAAAATGGGTAGAACTAGGGAACAATTAACAATACTATAAACATAAAAAGGAAATTTTGAGAAATAAATCTCAATATTATACTCTGCAGAAAACATAAAATGCAGGGGGAAAAAAACCAGGGTAAGTTGGTTCAATTACCAAAAGGTATCACACAATACTGTTGATCATAAAAACAAAACTGGATTGGAATATGAATATGAAAAATAAGATCTCTCTTACAGAATTACTACAAAAAATTGCTACTTAATAGAATTTTTCCCAAGTGTTTATGGATGGCGCAATATCATTCTTTCAGATGGAAGCATAGAATTCCGTTGTGTATATATACCACAGTTGCTTTGTCCATTCGTCCACTGAGGGGCATCTGTGTTGAGTCCATGTCTTGGCTATGGTAAACAGTGCTGCAATGAACATGGATGTGCTGGTAGCTTTAGTGTGGCTTTGTTTGTGATCTACTGGATAAATGCCCAGCCAGATCCAAATAAACATACATTGCGTGGTTTTGCTTTTTGATTGTAACTAGGGAGTGCCTAGGATTCCGCCCCTGCAGTGAATCCACCCTCCAGGGGACTTGCAAACAAGTTGGAGGTGGGTGGTCCTATGCCTGAGGCTACTGCTGGGGTTTCAAAGCACAGGGTGTTGATTCAAATGCCCAGTCAGCCTTAGACAAACAAATTTTCTAATCTCCTTTCCTATCTCTATGAGCACAACCGCCTCACAAACATTCTTCTGATAGAACAATGAGATAGTTGCATTTAAGATAGGAATATAATGCAATGAAAGAAAGCACTAAATAAATGTTAGCTGTTTTCAATATTTCCCTTGGGCTGAGCAGGGGCCAAATAAAACAGGAAGAAGAGTTATCAGTATTATCTTTTCTGTTACCTTCTCAACCCTGTGCTGACCTTGAAAGGGAGAGAGGAAAAAAAAAAAAAAAAACAAGGTTTAGCTTCAGCTTCAGGCATGAATTTCCCAGTGGATCTAATAATCTTTCGCTACTAGATGTTAGTGCTACTCGCATTGCACTGTGTCAAGTCACTTAACCTCTCCGTTCCCTTCCACAGCACCGAGTGGCAGCATCAGCTGACTGCTCAGAATTATAAAAGTCACGTGAAATGGTCCAGCAGATTGTTTGGTACAGTGTCAGGAGTGATTTGGGGTATGTTGGCATGCAGGGTTTCCCGATTAGAATCATCTTAGATGAGAGGCTAAGTAATAAAGGTGCCGAGTTGTATTGTTTGTCTTGACCCACTGGGTACATGACCAACAGGGTCACCTCTGTCTTCGATAGCACCAAAGAATCTTCCATGGCACCAAAGAAGAAACAGAGCTGAAGAAGCAATAAGGTGGTAAAAGCAAATTTTATTCAGAACCACCACAGTAGGGCCAAAGAGACCTTGGTGCAGCACTGGGCTCAATTCCAAATACAACGTGGGCAGGTGGGGGTTTATTGCCAAAGAGAGTCTGTGGGTAGGAATTATTCAGAGGATACATTGCTGAAGACGATCGTGGGAATCGAATGTTGCCCGCGGCTGTGGGGAGGAGGGACGTAATCAGATCGAGATATCAAAGGTGGGAGGCGGGGAGAGTTAATAAGCTAACTTAGCAGGATTCTTGTGACAGGAATGAAGATCTTGGCCTACTTGGGAATAAAGTTCGGAGGAAGTCTCTGCCAATAGGAAGGGAAGCTCTCGCTCTGGGACAGGAAGGAGGGGAAGTTGGTTACCTCATCAGCGACAGAGATCTCGGCAGGTGGATCCCAGAGAGACTTTTGGCTGGAAAAAAAAAGAAAGAAGGGGAAAAAAATGGATGTTGTCTTCTAAGAGATGCTTCAACATTGTTTTGATTTTATCTAGCAGCAGAAAAGAAGAAAGAGAAAACTAAGCAAATAAGCATAAGATAATTAAAGATGTGTAAGCATCAGATAAAAGGCAACAAATAGGTATAGGAGAACAAGCCTAAGGAGGGAAAGAGGAGGAGAGTATTGCCCCTGTGTGGACTGTGAGAGCCAAAAGACGTCCACCGCTGGCGTTCGGGGTGGATGGGATGCAGAAAAGGCAGCATCTGAAAAGCTCCTAACCAGTGACAGAGGGTTCTTTGAGGACTTCTTAGGAAACTCCAGATGACAAACATTTGGTGGAAGGAAAAAAAAAAGACGAGTCACAATTTGATTTAAATGACCTTGAGTGTCCAATTCCTAATTGCCCTAGTTTCCTAATTTCCCCCGAGTTACCTGAGTTCTGAAAGGACTAAACGTGAAACCCAAAAAATACACAGGTTTCCAGTTTTACATTGCTCCATTGTCTGCATTGCAGAAAGTCTTAGGCTTTTTGCCTTCTCCACCCCGCTCTAGATATTATGAACCATTTCTTTCTCCAGAGAATCCATTCTGCATACACCACCTTCCCAGTCATACTTAGTAGACATCTCGGTGATGAGACTGACTGGTTACAGTGTGGCAGGGCTTGTGTTCAAGTAACCCTTGCTTTATACAACAGTGGAGCTAAAGAGAGGCAAGAGTGGTGGAAGGGAATGGCCTGGGTATGAAGCACTGAAGAACAGACTGACTCCAGGACTACATGCAGTGCTGCTGGACATATAGGAAAATGCACTATCGATAGATGGATAGGGAGGTAGATAGACAGACAGACAGACAGACATAGATGATTGATAGATATTTGATTTGTTGGTGGATAGATAATGGATGGATTGATAGGTGATAGGGAGATGATAGAGATAGATAGATAATTTGATAGGTAGGTAGAGAGATGATGGATGGATTAGACAGGTGGTAGATTGATGGATGATTGATAGATATTTGATATGTTGGTAGATGGATTGATAGACACATACATATACACATATACATATGACTGATAGATATTTGATAGGAAGGTAGATGGATGATATATATCTAAAGAGCTATGTAGATAGATACATAAATAGACAAATGATCCATAGATATTTGATAGGTAGATAATGGGTGAATAGGTTTTAGAAGGATGATATATAGGCGATTGATAAATGGAGAGACAGACAGACAGATATACTACTTGGCTTCAGGTCTCTTCTAGGAGTTCCGGAACACATCTCCCATGGGTAAAGAGGGACACCTGTACTAGAAATGGAAAGGAAAGGGAATACTTGCCCTTCTGACAGGGCCACCCTCTTCCTATCAGCAAGACGTCTCAACATCCAGGGACACAAAAAAGGCATTCGCTCCGTATGCGGAGCCACTCTTCCCCCAAGTTCCATCTTCAGATACAGCTTTATTAAAGTCGGCATGTGAGTGGAAGTGCAAATACACTTACATGTTCTATTTTTATGTCCCTGAAAAGGGAAGGAGAAAAAGGAAGAGTCCCATTCATGTGTCATACTCCGAGACTTATGGTAGTTTGCTAATTACAAGTTCCATTGTCTTGGTCTCCAAAGGAAGTCAAGAGCTGAACCAAGTATAGTAAGGTCTCTCAGACCCCCGTAATTATGCAGCTGCAAACTTGGGCAGCTGAAATGTCAGCCTGCATTAGTATCTTTGCAGGCCAAAAGGCCAGGCAAAGTCAGATCAAATTGTTTCTTGTTTTTAACCAAAAAAAAAAAAAAAAGGCAACTGCAAAAATCTAACAATGGAGCTCACAACTGCATCCGAAATGTTAGTCTTTTCTCTGGCCTCCTGGACACGTGGCTGAACTCCCAACCAGGAGCCCCGTGGGTGCGACACAGTATGGATATTCGTTCCTCATCGAGTCAGAAGCAAGCCACCCGCAGGCTCTCGGGTGCCACCAAAAGCTTCTGGTTTTCCTGCTCGGTCACTGACAGAGAGATGGAGGAGACACTGCGGGGGACATGGCTTGGTGCCCGACAGCAGAGAGAGGAGTAGGGGAGTTCTGCAGCTCAGCCATTTTCCTTGGCTGCCCTCACCTCAGATGGTGCACGGGGGATGTTGACGGGGAATCTAGCAGAGGCTGCGGCGATGGTTGGTCGTAGATCACACTGCAATCTGGTTTTCTTTTCCTTGGGAATACCTTGCGAGTAGGGCCACGGATATGAGCACAGTTGCAGGCTTTTCACCTAGCTGTGTGTCACCGCGGGGAGGTAATGGGCCGCTCCGTGTCACCAGATGTGTGGATGAGTTGATTCTCTTTCATATGGCCTCGTCTTCATCTGGATTTGTCATTGTTTTGGCTCGTCGTCCCTCTGGTCTGCATCGTCTTTGCTTTTCTTCCCATGTCTTCAGTAGCGGTGAGGATTCTTAAAATGGCATATCGCTTGCTCTTTTGGGAGCTGAGTAGTTCACTTCATTGGTAAAAACCGCTTGGGTGTTGCATGGAGACCTTTTATGAGTTCCTCAGTGTCTGGCGTGCTCTTGGCCACACAGGAGATGATTCCATCCTCTGCCTCTCTAAATTCACCTCCCAGATCCAGACTTCTTGAATGAGTTATCCATTCGAGTTCTTTCAGTACATGGTGTTTTATTATACCCCGTTCTTTTTTAGGCATTCATAGGCAGAGTCAGCATCCCTACGACCTGATCTCTGTGAATCAAGTATTGAATTCAATTAGAAAACAAACCTGAGGTCAGAACTATTGAACTCAGTCCTTTCCACAAGTGTTCAAGCAGCCAAATGGGAAACACGCGCAAGATAAATTACTCATACCAGAGTGCTGTGCACAGTCTGCTTTCTCCTTTAAATCTCTTACCCAGTTCTCCTTGCGGAAAAATGTGTTTCCTCGAGACATTTTAACTTTTCTGTTTCTGTGAGTTGGTTTCAGGTAGCGCCTTAGCTTAATCTTCAAGATGTGCGATCCTACCCAAGGACAACTTGCTGGTGGCTTCCTGTGGTCACAATTCCTCCTATGAACGAATAGTTAGACCAGAAGTTGCTAGAAGTTGCACGTTGGGATGTATAGCCATTTGGTCACTGTCTGTGTTCTGGGCATTATTTTTCATTGTTGGCTGGAAATTATTTTCTGCCTTGAGAGAATATATAGGAGTAACTGCCTTTTTAAAAAATCAATCACTCATCTTTAAAACCAAAGTAATTCCTTCTGTAAGTATCAGAAAGGCTATAACCAAACATACAGTTTCTCAAGTGGATAAACATTAACAATATAATTCTCTACACTCTTTCACGAAAATAAGGAAATTTGAAGTCTACTTCATGATGAAAAGTCAGTGCAGAGGAAATATCTTAAACAGTTCCAATTTCAGGGTTTAAAATAGAATGGGGAGAGCTGGGCATGGTGGCTCACACCTGTCCTCCTCAGGAGGCTGAGATCTGAGAACCGTAGTTCCAAGCCAGCCCAGTGTCTAAGTGACTCTTATCTCCAGTTAACAACGAGAACAACAAGAGCGCCAGAACTGGAGCTGTGGCTCGAGTGGTTAAAGCGTCAACCTTGAGGGAAAAAACTGAGGGACAGAGCCCGGGTGCCCAGTCCAAGCCTTAGGACCAGCACCACACACACACACACACACACACACGCACACACACACATGCACACACACACACACACACACACACGAGGAAGGAGGACGTCTCTGAAACCGCCCAAGTTCAGCCATGACACGTCCTCTTGAGATGTCTGAGCACCTGTGGACGTCCATCTTTCCTCACCTGGCCTTCTCTTGGTGTGGCTCGGACAAGGCTTTGTAGTTTCGCATGACTCCATGGACTTTGCCCACGGCTGTGCCCTGTCTCCGTGGTCAACATTTCAACGTGTGCTGGCCTCCCCTGCCAGCTGACAGGCCACAGAGTCTCCCCTTTAGCCTTTGTCTCTGTCCCTAGAACCCACACAACGTCCGCGATGCTGCTGAAGTACTGAGGACTTCAGAAGCAGAACCCAAGGGACCCACCCGCAAGGGGCTCCCGGGAAACAGTGACGTGGGGAGAGAGGTGTGAGGATCCCGGTGGGAATGACGCACGAAGGCTCATCGTCCCCTCCCTGCTGGATGGGCATATGACCGGCCCTGGGACTCGCCAGGTCCAGCGTGTGGATGCAGCCACCGCGCCGGGGGCCGCGCCCTTTGCTTGCCTGCGTGGGAAAGGCTACGGTCCGCGGAGCTCAGTTGTGCCTGGAGTCCGGTCTCGAACACCAAGATGCAGGGCGCTCGCTGGCTGCCATGAAATAGAACAGTGGCGGGACGCACCGCTCTCCTTGCGGCTGAAGGAGGACTGGGTCCCAGCCTCGGTCTCCCTTCTGGTCTGCAGAAGTCACTCCACCATCTTGGACCAGTCCCTTGACTCCTCTTTCTCCTCTCGTGTAGCAGAGGCGAGGTTACATTGTGTCCCCGTCCCCCCCGCCCCCACGGGAAGGTGGTGAAGCTGGACAGAAGGAATGGCTGCGTGGACAGCTGTTGGGATTCGGCTTCGGGGTGTGTGCTCTGGTGTTTTCTGGGGTGGGTCTCAAGCTGGAGGGGAAGGCCCTCGCCGTGTTGTTTCTGCATGCTGGATTCCCTTCTGTTGCTCGGAGCTGCACGAAGGAGTTCTCTGAGCTCTCTCTTTTCCCCGTGCTCCTCCTCACCTTCTTCCCTCTGCCCCTTGGAGATGTAGTGACGCAACACTGCACCCCCTGGGCTGACAGCACCTCAGAGCTCCTTACTGTCTGTCCCTTGACGAGGAGAGTCTCAGAGTGGGACCGAAGCCCATTCATTTTAACATCGTATTTTCTTTGTGTGACTTGCTCTGTAACTCTTGGTTAAAATGGTGAGTGAGTGTCAGGTTCAGGTTCTCATGAAACAGCAACTCGAATTGGCAAAACTTCTGAGTGAAACCCATTCTTTGTCTGGTCTGTGTTATGCTGCTATAAAGTACCTGAGAATGGGTTGTTTCAGCATGGACAGAAGTATACTGACTCATACTTCTGGGGCTGGGGAAGTTCAGGACTGCGGCAATGAACACACTACACTGTTCGCCATAGCCAGAAGAATCGACGTCTTTTTTTTTTTTTTTGTATCCTGAGCTGCCATCTTTGGGATAAATGCCCCAAGAATGGAATGTGGATGGAAGGGTAGCATCTTTTCTTCTCTTTCTTTTCTTAACATTCGGAAAATCCTGAGATAAATCTCCACTTATTCCTGTCGTGTTAACTAAAACTCCATACCCCACTGTATGATGCAAGTTTTCTACTTGCTCTTTTTTTTTTTCCTTTGTCTTGCTCGAGACATTTACTCGCTTTTCATCTGTTTGCTTGCCAGCTTTCTCTGTGGCATGGCACCTGGGTTGTGTCTACAAGCGAAGCTCAGCAGACAGCACACTCCTCGAGACGCTGGTTTGGTTTGACGATCCAACCTAGAACAGGTAAGGGGAACGAACCTTCAGTGCATGCTCAGCCAGCAGGGTAGACATGTGGGCTTGAAATCACGGGTACACCCCCAATCCCAGTTGGCCACCAAAGCAACAAAATTGTTCACATGGCATTCTGGTCATTGAGACCTAGAACGCTCTACCAGCCCCGTGACCCAGACGGAAGATGAACACCCAAGGCACGGCTGCCTTCTTTACACTGATTTTTCTTCTCATTAGTAAAACTCAGGTGGGTTTGGAAACCCAACTTTGTGCCAAAGTAGCCCTGGACAGAATGACCCTGAGTCCTAGAAAACAGTGGGTCTTTTCAGCTGTCTTTTTTCTTAAACATTTGTTCGGGGATAGAAATGGGGACTGACATTCAGAGACACGCAGACGCGGGCCTCGTTAGCATCCCTGGAGAAGCTCGGAGCGGGGCCTATTCGTGGGACGCGCTGAGCTTCCTTTGGGGATCTAGATGGACTGTACCCCGTGGTGCGTTCCTCTCGTGCTAGCTAGAGCACTAATGAGGTCACAGATTCTTTTCATGCTGTTCCAGAAATGTCTTTGAAAGGTATCAGGCAGCGATGCCCCTAACATTTTAGAGTTATACATTAGTACAGGCAAAGCTTTTCAAATACTGGAAATCCTTTTTTATTTATTTATTTTTTTTTGGTAAATTTCTTGTGTCCCTGAGTGTCTGAGTTCAGGATGGCGGAAGATTAATATCTCCCCCAAAATCTATCACGATGCTTCCATGAGAAACAGCTGGTGGGAGCAGAATTAATGATGTCTAAAATGGACTTTGAATTGAACCTACCTCACCTTAAATTTTCTCCTTTTTTCATTCTCTGTTAACCAGTGAGAAAGGCTCCTTAAAACTGAAATGCAGCTGGTTAGGATTCATTTTTTTTTAAAGTGTATCTTCTGGTTATTATAGTGCAGATACACTATGGTCACATGTTGATATTTAGTTGATTGTGAAGATGTTGTATGTTTATGTTGTATTGTTTATACATCAGGGCTCAAAACTTACAGGTTTGTTAATAGATTATTTGCTATTGCATCAGGTTTTTTCTTATCCTTGTCATTCCTTGGGCTCATTTTGAAGACACTAATTCTCTCAGTGCCTTTAATATTATTGGGCTTCAGGAAATATTTGTGAATGAGAGAATGAATAATTCAGATCCATTCATTACTTAAAACACTAACTAGCAAATGAAATCATACCAACTTAACCCATGATCTCAATATGTGAAATAAGGAGCAATAAAAATGGTAATTCATCAGATTAGAGACGTAATCTGGTATGTTCAGCTGAAGCAAAGACATAGGCATCACTGTTAAAGGATTTGAACCAAGACAAAGAGCTAACCTTTTTTTTTCATCTTGACTTTCTTAAGACATACTGCCTCCTACTCTTTTCTCCTCCAGTTATTGGGAACTTTTGTTGGTGCTGTTGTTGTTCTTCTTTCTGAAATAGTAAGATAGTCCAATCTATATTATGTGTGTGTATGTACACACACATATATGTATATATGTATATATGCATATATATGTATGTGTTTGTTCATATATATATATGTGTGTGAAAGATATTGTGTATATATATATTTCTACAATTTTTATTTTAAAAATAATATAAAACTCTCCAGCTCTTTCCGTGGGAATTTTAACTAACAGTTAAGAGGAAGATGTGATTTGTTTAAATGTGACTGATTACCACATTGGAAAATGCAGAATGCAGATTTCTCATGATGAAGGGCTCTATATTGAAATGTCACATTTAAAATGCAAGAGGAATACTGAGTAATAAACTATTAATGGTCCCGTTGTTGCCTCTGCGCAGAGCACTTCCTTTGTGCACTGATAGATTTACATTCGAGTTTAGGCTATGTAAATGTTTGCATAGAGGGACGAAAAAAGAAAACCACGAATGGAAGTGTCTCTAATAAGAGTATTTTTAATGCAACTTTGCTCTTTCATCATTACCCATCTCTTGGTTTTTAATTTTTAATTTGCTTATGGTCAAAGTGGTGTACAGAGGGGTTACAGTTTCATACGTAAGGCAGTGAGTACATTTCTTGTCAAACTTGTTACTTCCTCCCTCATTTTTCTCCCACCTTCCCAGTCCCCCCCCAAGTTGCACAGTTTATAACATATTGTCTTGTAAGTATTGCTATTGCATTGGTTCACCTTTTACCCTTTGTCTCTCCATGTTGATGTTCCACCTTCCTTCCCTAGTTCCCATAAATGTATGTACCATACCCAAGGTACCAAAATAAGTTGGAGTGACATCAGGGGTAAATTCAAGTATTTTTAATGAGAGAAAAGAACTGTACAGTGATGAGGTTTTTCCTAACAGTGCACATTGGGAAACACAAAGTTTTGCCTCCCATACAGCATGCTTGTTTGAAGCCAAGATGCCGGCACCATCAACTCCATTCTATATCCTTAAAGAACAGACTTCCTCTTTCTGCATAGTCACTGGCTTCTCAATACCCCCATTCCAAACAGCCTTTGAGACACTAACGTGACAATAGCAAGTTTAGCACCAAAGGCAGGGCCTTTATACAAAGTGCAGAGAGTCATGGGAGAACAAATAATCGTGTACATGATATGAAGTTCTGGCATTCTCTGATCAGGGAAGAGTCTGGCCTTCACTATAACCTTTAGTCTCCCTCAACTCTGACTTCTGTATCATTAAAACAGAGATGATGGTACCTGCCCTGTGGCTTATAAAGAAACTTTATATTCAAGATCTACTCACAGTCCTCTGTAATCTGTAACGTGCCATTGAATTGTGACGGGTTATTGGGGTGACCTATATCTTGGTGGAAGAATTCCACAATGATGTCCAGCCACTGAGATTCATTCCCTCATCTGGCATTTTTAACCCGACGGCCGACTTGGGGTACGGTCTTTAACCTGTGTGCGTTTGAATTCCTTCATCTTTCAAATGAGGCCTACAGAGGCTCATCCTTCCTGGACTGCAGGAAAAGCCTTTGAGCAAATGATTTCAGAGACCACCGGGGCAAACAGATAACAAGGGCAGGCAAAAGGGTGGGTGCAGGTTACAGGAACCAATCCCTAACGACAGCAACCAGGGGCTTGGGGAATGTGGTGATAGCCTCTTCTCAAAGCTTTAGGTTAAGAAGGACTTGGTTAAATTACAACACAAGTGGGGAGATGCTACTGGAGGGATAACGTGCTTCTCTTGGGATGAGCTGGTGGAGCCCCTTGAGTTTCGTGTTTGTTCCAGTCCTGTTTCGAGTGGCTCACAGGAGCAAGGACAGCTGTCAGTAGAGCGATCGGTGGGAGGCCATTCTAGGAAGGCTTGTGGGAAGTGGGTTGTTTGTGTTCCTGAAGTGGAATCCAGGAGTGAAAGCAGACACAGAACCCGTCATTTCACTCAAAGAACATACAGAAAACATGAACGGAAGGGCACGGGGAAAACACCAATTTCTCTTTTTATTAGTGCACCCGAATCTCGTTTTCTGCATTGAGTTTGGCATTTCACAGGATGGAACACGTTCGTCCTTTAGATTGCTAGGAAGGTCACAAAGACGCTCTATTCAGCTTTATTTGTTTTCAAGAACTATTCTTCGGTGCTCTTGCACAAGTACCTATGAAGTTATTTCTTGAAGGCTCTTCTATTTGATAACCAAAAAGAAAAGAAATAAAATTTGATAAACCAGATCCAGAAGGAAGATAAAACCTTGAATGAACGCTGGGAAGGGAGGCAGCAAACCCAAGTGTTTTTTGCCTCTTATCACAGAGGCAAAGCCCCAGTGCCCGGCAAGGTTCTTCCGGGAAGCCGCACGCCTCCTGTGCCGTTCAAGATCAAAATACATACGAAGTCTCTTCTTTGTGCCGAGCCCCAGGGTGAGCGGGGGAGCGGCACCCGGGGGAGAGAAGTTAGCCTCGGCTGCGGGGAGGCTTGCCTTGTTCATTAGACAAAGATAAAATGCATGTGTGAGAAGTAACAACAATGCAAAGGAGGATATATTAATATTTATAACCGAGGCCGAGCGAGTGTCAGTGGAAGCTGAGGAAGTAAATGTGCTGCGACCAGGGGCAGGGCAGGATTGATGGGAAAGTCGTCTTTGGTTTGATGGTAAATGATAATCAGAGACTCCGTAGGCATACGGGGAACAGAAAGGCACTCTCAACAGACTTGGTACGGGACTCCAAAGAACACGGTGGGGGGGCATGGTTAGGGAAAAGCAAATAGCCTTGTTTGAATAGCGTTGTACCCTACCTTGCCTCTGCCTTTCTCAACAGTGGCACCCTACCGCTCTGCTCTACGTACGCGTGTCTGCTAGGACTGAGGGAAGCGGAGAGCAAGGGGTTTGAAAGACAGAGCCTTAGGATCTCAGGGTTCCGGAGGCTGAGAGCCCGAGGTCAGGGTGTCGGTAGGATGGGCCCTTCTGAGCCGTTGAGGGGTGATCTCCGCCCCCTCTCTCCTAGCTTCCCGTGGCTTCTGGGAACCTTTGACTTGTGGGTGCGTCACTGCAATCTCCCCCTTTACCTGGGGGTGACATCCTCCCTCCCTTTGGCCAACCTTCCCCTTGCCCTGAGAACACTAGTCACTGGATTAGAGCCCATCCCAAAGGCTTCCTGTGAACTCCATTCCCCCTGCACCGCCTCCGCCTCCTGAGCACTGGCAGTTAGGACTTGAACTTACCGTCTTTATTCTGGGACAGGGGACATAAAGCCACCTGCGAGACCATGAACAGAAGCCAGCTTGGTGTGGTGGGGCAGGCCTGTAATTCCATCACCCCAGAGGCTGAGGCAGGACGGGGATCATGATGTATGTGTGTTTGTGTGGGTACGTACGTATGTGTGTATGGATGGATGAAGGGGCCATGGTCCAAATCAAAGAATTATTGTTCTAGGCAATAGAGCCCCATCATCGATACATGCAGAGTAATTGGTTTGCCTCAGGATACTAAATAAGTTCCTGCATGCAGTGGCAAGGAAAAGTTGTGAAATAAATAACTGAGAGGGATGGAGGAATGAAGAGGAGAAGAGGGGGAGAATGCAGTCAAGAATTCAATGTATACCCTACAAAATCGAGAGGAACCAGTTGAAATGGGTGACATTGATCAGGACGTCTTGCACTCATAAACTGCTTTGTGAAACGGCAACTCGTTTGTACAACGAAAGATGATCTTAAAAAGAAAGGAGAGACATAGATGAAACTAAACATAAAAGAAAAATTAGAATGAAGCCTTATAAACCTGAAATGAATGAGGAGCTCAACGTAAAAAACCATAGTTATTACTTACTTTAAAGTATCTATATAATTTTAATAATTACATATCGTAAGTACAACATTTAACTTATGCCAACAATAAATGCTACATATCTGATAAATGCCTACGTAACAAATGTAACAAAAAATGAATTCTAACAACTGCAAACAAATTAAAACATGGTCCAGAATCTTTATAAAAACCATTTGTTATTTCAGGTTATTTTTAAGTGATGTGTCATTTATGAAGAGATGAGAGTGCATCTTTCTTGAACGAAACAGTGCTTCCCTTCAGAGTCCAAGGGATGGGACTGAACTCGGGGTGCTGAACTCGGCCGGGACAGTCATGCGAGTCCATGGCTCGGTCCTCTGCTCCTCGTCGTGCAAGCCCCTAACACTAACACCTAACACCTAAGGCCGCCTCGTCACGCCCCGAGGGTGGGCTGGCTCAGCTGGCTCCTGGGGCGTTAGCAAGGGCTCGCTACCCACAGAGCAGAAGTTGGAGGAGCACCCAGGAATTCCAGAAACTCAACGTGTAGAGAAAATGTGGCCCCTTCTCTGCCCCCGAGACAACCTCCCTACGTGCACGCGCGCGTATGCACACTTGCAATAAGATGCACAGACGTGCGCACACACCCCATCACGTCAGGAACATGTGTGCACATGTGCAGACACGCACACAGAGACACGCACAAGCCATCTATCTGCTTGTGGCAGGCATGTACACGTTCAGAGAGACCACACACAGGCATGCGCACAAGCCATCCACTAGGGGCATGCACGCACACGCACACACCCCCACGCTGGCGTGGGCACGCCGCCCTAACTCATAGACAAGCCTGAGGCATGGAAAGTCATTTCTGCTGGGAAGAAAGTAGCGAAGGTGATGCTGTTGAGCTCTGAGGAGGACCACGGGAGGCGGGACGCGGTGGCGGAAGGCGCCCGATGGTGTTTGCCAGTCTGGCGGGCACCACCGCCGCCCAGCCTCGGAAAGGATTTCCCCGGTGGCTACAGGCAAATGCACCAATCTCACACACAGATTTAAGCACCACATGCTTGGGCATAGACTAACTTACTGGGTTTTCTTTTCATAAGTTGAAAAGAAATTAATCTGGGTAATATGGATAGTGTTTTAAAAATTCAGAATCTCCACATGGACAAACACAGGGCTGTGACCGTTCTCAGGGGGCCTGGTTACTATTGTGGAGATAGAGTTTCCCTTCAGTCCTCGATGCTACCAACCTGGCGGGTCTGAATGGTGAGAGTTGGTTTGGAAGTGAATGCAATCTGTACTTTCGAATGAGCATGTCGGTTGTGGTGAGAAGGACACACAAGGAGCAATTTCACTTTTGTCTAGATGCGAGAGATACCGCGCTTGCGAAGGCACACAATAGCACGGAAAGCAGAGGTTGTGGAATAGGATGTAAATAAAACATCCTCCTTTTGTCCCGTAGCTTCTGTGTGTATTCGAACTCAATAACTCTAATAGACGTTTTCTGGGCAACTGGTTTGGGCAATAATTATTCAGTGGAGGATTTGGGGAAGAAAACAATAATTAAATACCTTCACTTATCCTGTTTTACCCCTGACTCTGAAACTAAACCTAAGCAGGGATGGAAAAAAATAAACATACCTTGAGATAACTTAATTTTGAAAAACACTGTGTATCCTTGAAACAGTCTTTCCGGCTGTGATGGACATTAAGTTTGGTTGTGAGTATTACTTTGTGTGTATTTGGGGGGGGGGGACTGTTTTACTTTCTAATCCTCTGTCTCTACCTTGGTAAATAAGCACTGTGATATATTTCATTTTTTCAAAATACCTACTTCCCTTTTTCAAGGACTGCTAAGGCAAGAACTGAATGTAGTAATTGTAGAACAGAGAGAGGAGGGACCGTGGGATTCTGTTTTGGCATATGCAATGGCTCTTGACCTCTTGGACTTAGTTCCTAAATGGCCTCCCCGTCTTGCTAAAGTGGCTTCCAGTGTTTCCGCCTGAAGCCCACGGAGCCATCTTTGAGGCCGGACTTGTGCATCATCCCCACGACGTCGCCCTCTCTCTTGTCCACTCCACCCCAGGGCCAGCGGTTCCTGGCCATTTCCTCCAGCCCGGCCGGGCTGGCACCCCCCTCCCAGGTGGTCTGCAGCGCTGCGGAAGCTGCCGAGCGGCTGTCCGCGCTTTGACCTTGGACCCCTGCAGCCTCGTGCCTAGCACAGCATCCGCAGTGGCGTTGGCAGGTGCACTCCGCGCTTGCACACCCCAGCCAGCAGCTTCCTTTATTAGAGAAGACCCCCCAACAATCCGACATAAATGACGATTGGCCCCATCTCCACCGTTGTAAGGATCCCTACTTCTCTCTGTGTGTGTGTGTGTGTGTGTGTGTGTGTGTGTGTGTGTGTGTGAAAACACACAGAAACATAGAGTCCAACCAGGAAAACACTTGCAAAAGCCCCCTGACCTTTGCCTAGTTCACTGAGCAACGCCTAACAAACCGTCAGCCCTCAATAGTTACTGATTACGTTTTAACCTTGTCCCTTTTGTCTGGTTTTTCCTATATTTACTTGAAATCTACGACTGTGCTCACCCTTTAGGAAAGGAAACAGAAATTTCCAGTCAACCCTTTCCTTACTCTCAGTCGCTAATGCGCGAAATAAGTGAATTCTCCTGACAGTCTCCTCCCTCCCTTGCGTCTTTTACATTCCCCTCCCTACCACTGTAGCCACAGTCCCTCGGACAGCTCCCCCCTGGTTCAATCGCCCACTCGGTTTGGATTTGATCGTTAACATCCTTATTCAAAAATGGTCCTCGCAAAGAAAGCTCTCCCTTTAGAAAGTGTTTTCAGACATTCCAAAAGCAGAAAGGTTTTTGGTTTTATTTGTTTCCATTATAGTTATATCTCCTATGCATCTTGGGCATGAGCATGAGTTCGAGAATTTCATAGATATCTATAAACTGCTTTTGGCCGTCCTTATCTTAATTGTCTTGGTCCTTGACGGACCTTAGGAAACTTCGGAAGGCTTCTATTTCAATTACCCTTGGTTGTCACTTGAATGTCTTCATTGATTTGTGAGCTATTTTAATTTTTGTTTTGTCCTTTACAAACTTTCCTCCAGTCAGAGAGGAAAACAATGGCTTAGAGGTCATCTTTTACTCAGGAAATATTTCTCTAAAGTAAATGATCATTTTTTTAACTGAAAAGGTCCTAATTTACCTTTGGGTTTTATTGGAGCATTATACTAACAGAGCTATGTAGTTGGGGGGATGTAAACCAAACCTATTTGGAACTATTTGAACTGACCACTGAAAATACCGTCCTTTTTGTATGTGTGTGCCAGTCATAGGCATGAATTCAAGGCCTGGGCGCTGTTGCTGAGCTTTTTTGCTCAAGGCTGGCACTCTACCTTGAGCCACAGCTGCACTTGTAGCTTTTTGGTGGTTGATTGGAGATAAGAGTCTCTTGGCCTTTCCGACTGGGATTGGAGAGTACTCGGGCTCCTGAGTAGCTAGGATAACCGGCGTGCACCAGGGCACCACCCTCCGTACTGTCATTTTAACAAGCGCTTCTCACCGGAGTTTCAGAAACATAATGCTACTTTCCCTCAAGCACGGCATTGCAACTTCCCCAAAGAATCAGAGAACAGGGACCCACTTGTTTCATCAGTACTTTATCATTGTTTACCTTAGCCAAGGCTGTGGGGTAACACATTAGATAATAAAAACGGGAATGCCGTCACGGAGAGGGAAGGACAGGGATGGTCGGTCGTTTCCAGTTGTGCTTGAGAACAAGGCTACCAGTGTGTGACATGAACATCTGCATTCTCTAAGTGGACACAGGTGGCTCGTGAGTTCAGGTGTGAGAGCGAAGAGTAATTGGGTGGGGGGGGGGGAGAATAGAGGATCACTTCTCAACTGCCCGAAGGAAGCTGCTGGGTGTTTGGAACCCTCCAAGCTCCATCTCCGTAGATGGCGCAGCCTCGGGTGGTTCCTGGCTTTCGGCGCAGCCAGGTCTGTGGATCCCATTGTGCTATAGCTCCGGGAAGGAAGAGAACCGAAGCTGTAGAAGAACAGGAGTCCTGCGGGACCTGGCTGGGCTGCTTCTCCACCCCACACCACGCAGGGCCAGCACCTCTCTACGTCACAGAGGGGTGTGTGTGTGGGGGTGTGTGGGTGTGTGTGGGTGTGTGAAGATGTTGAAGGGACAGCAATGCATCTCAATCCGTGCCGTCCCTCCAGCATCTACACACACACACACACACACACACACACACACACACACACACCCTTTCCACCCACCCCTGCCCTTATTTTTCTCAGCTCTGTGGCACATGCAATGCCTTCTTGCCTGCCTTCTACTCGTTTCCCCCATTCGTCCTGCTGCCCCTTTCCTTTTGACCACCCCCCTTGACAGAACCCATTTCCTAGCACTTGTTTTATTAGGCTTTGACTTCGTCTTTCTAAAGAATTAGACTGTTCCCATTCTCCATAAATCCTATTGTACTTCAGTTAATTCATTTATAACCACTTGGGTGTCACCCCCTGTGTTTACTTCTAGATTGATAGGCACATTCTAGTTCCCACTAATGAGGGAAAGTAGGCAACTTGTGCTTCTTCGGGTCTGGCTTACTTCACTTAATGTTATCCCCTCCATCTCCTTTTCTTACTGAAAGTTCTGAGCAATAACCTATGTGGTGAGATCCCGGAATAGCAAAAATTAGAGTTTGGAAGCTCTCCTATCCTCTGCTTGCTCAAGTATGGTTTACTCTGAATCTACGTGTCGTTTCTGGCTCCAACCTTGTTCAGGAAATTCACCCGCACCAAACAAAGAGCCGGTTGCCTTCCTTGAGCTGTATTCTTCCTCCTTGAGAATTGACATTCCTTGAGGCTGTGTCCCAAAGTGACTTACCCAGGCCTGGCTAAGGCTCCGCATCTGTGTTTAGCTCCAGCCATTCATCAAGTGACTTCACTGTGTCGTGTCCACATGCGGAAAGTGGTGTGAGATACAGAGTGACAGGGAAGTAGGTTTTCTGCTTGTTTTTCTACTTCATTTCACTTACTGACAAGCAAACGGTATGGGCTTTAAGGACTTAGCTTGTTTGCCACAAGCCTCATGTTACCGCAGACGATGAAGGCAAAGGCCCAAACATCCCTCACAAATAACAGCAGTGCTCTAAATCTGCCGGTTGGCAGAGGCGCAGGGGCTAGAAATGGCCACCTACCAGGGTGACAGTGACAGGGGGTCCTTGGAGCGCCGAACGGAAGGGCAAATGAACTGTGTACTTTCCGATCGCCGCCGGAATTTTAAGTGAGTGGAATGGAATCCGCTCGGTCTGGAATCTGAAATAAATTCAGCTTGGAATGTGTCTTGAGACCAAAGTTTACATAAGAGTTCCACAACCCTCTGGGCGCAAAGCGTGACACGAGGTGAAATGTGCCGGGCACCGCAGAGGCCCGTACAGAGTTCCCGAAGCCCAGGGCCCAGACAATTCATCAAGAGCTGTTTGTCTCTACTTAGAGAAGAGAATGCCGACGTTTACAGAACACCCTGGCTGTGGAGGAAGGATCCACCTGGTACTGAGTGCTGGGTGCTGAGGACCAGTTCATCAGGCATGGCATTTCTAGTTGAGTGTTACCAATAAACTATTTCCAACACATTTCCATTCTTCTTTCCCCTGATGCCCTGTTCCCGTGGTTCCGAGGAGTCGCATAGACCCACATACTCCAACTGCTTAGTAAAAAATAAAAATAAAGAGAGAAGTGGCTGGAGAAGACATCGGGAAAGAGCAAACCCCCTCGTGAGAAGCCGCCTCGCCTGCTGCCACGATTCTTTGGTTAACTTATAGATTCTCATGAGCCAGGGACTTTGTCAGGGAATGATGAAGGGGAATGAGGCTTGGTACGCAAAGCTGAAGACTGGACGGGAGAACGGTAGCGCATCTTTCCCTGAGGTAAGTCTCAGGGCAATTAAGAAAAGACTTCTGCACAGCTGGAAAGCTCACACCGTTCTTGGCAGAATTTGGTTGAGTTCCCCAGTAAATTCCAGGTTATTCGATAGCAGAAAGGAGACTGTGGTGACTTCAGGCAAGAGGAGGGGAGAGACTTGAAGGATATGAAACTGTAGAGGAGCTTGGCTGTTTCTGAGTTGATTGTGAAGTGGGGAGGGGGTGCTTCACGTATGCAGGACACGTGAAATTAGGGGGTCAGGCTTGCTTATTCTTAGCCTACCGATGGTGACTGGGGGGTGGGGGGCCGAGGTGGTGGCCAGAGTGGCGGTGGTTGGGTCACTCCCTTGTACACTGCATTACACTTGTCCTCTGCAAACAGTAGCTTGTGATTATTTAGCCCACATTTGCATTCAGATCAAACCACGATAATTCTGCAAATATTTACTTTCATCATAGGGAGAGATATCTCCCAGTAATACGGTATTACCATCTCAGGGCCAACCCTGTAATGTTGATGGTTTTCCCTTGCTTGGAGATTTCTGTATGTTTATCCCTGGATTAGACTCGCAGTAAGCTGATTTGATCAAGCCACTGGGGTCATTCTGGCGATTTCGTCTGGCGATTTTAGGATCGCGTTGTTTGCTACAGCTGACCTGCATCGTAAGGAATGATAAGGTCAACAACTGTCTGGAAGGTCTCTTGCTTGTGAGCACATTTTCCACACCTCTTTCTGTCGATGATAAGGAAAAGAGAAAAAAAAATGATGATCTACTTGGGTGCCAATTTTAGACAAATGAATGTGGGCAGTGGAATGGCTGCATTGTTTCTTCCAAAATGTAGTGCAGCCATGACGGTGTATAGAAACAAGAGGTCTTTTGAAAACAGTCGAATGAAGCAACCGTGTTGTTCAAACCACATCCTTCCTGTAGCCTGTGGGAAAGAGATGGCATTTGTGTTCAGCTCTGAGCACACGGAGAATAGGTCTGTGTGTATCTCCATAAATGAGAGGTCAGTGTGTGGTGTGTGTGTGTGTGTGTGTGTGTGTGTGTGTGTGTGTGTGTGTGTGTGTGTGTGTTTGGCACTGGGAATGGCAAGAGTTGTGGATTCTTTCTGAAAGCTTTGTTCCAACTCAGGGATCAGCATGATTTGTAAGCACTGAACGAGGAACAGGGCATTGAAAATATGTACACTGGGGACCGGTGGTGATATTAAGTGCCCGCAGTGGTCCTGTGACTTGCAAACTGTACTCTGTATTGTATGTGTATCCACACTCTGCCTAATGTGATACAGGGGGAAGTCTTTAATCGTGTCATGTAGCCAGTCTGCAGACTAACAAACCCTGTTCTAAGAGTATTTGGAGACATTACATGTTGTTGCTATGAGGGTAATCAAGAATATATGGCATATATGCATTTGGCTAAAACTAAAACTCTTTCCCTACTTTTCTTTGCTTATATCGTTGACTCCATGATAATCATGATCACTGGTGTCATGGTATTCAAGGACAAAATAGCACACCCTTTAAAAATAATAATAGTAATTGAGTTCTCTCTTGATTAAAAATGAAGCTTGAATTATTCAAGTGAAATCAAAACATTCCCATGCCATCCAGCTCTCGGCTCCCCAAATGGCAAGTCGTTATCATGGGAACAAAGAAGTAAGCATGTATGCATTTTCAATGTTCTCAGTATTTTCAAATATTTAGCACTAAGTCCCTAGGAAGGGGTTTCTTTAGCTGTAGAGGTTTGGGGAGCTTGTGCTTTTCCTTTCCTTGTCGTTTTTGCTGTTATTCTCCAGTTTATATCTGAACTGTGTGAGTGGGCATGATTTATAGAGAAAACACATTATTGAGCAAATGTTGTTGGGTATCACAAGTATTAACAAGTCTCTGTACACATGAGCTAAGTGTTCAACTGCCGAATATAATGATAATAAAAACAAGTGAGGGCCTTTTGAGTTGCTTAGCTACCCTTGTTTCCTGAATGAGTAAAACATCCTTCTTTGACTCTGGAAGAGAATATTCTGCTAAGAAACGAGAAGCACTTTTTCTTTGTGCTCAACTGAAAGCAGTTAGGGAACAAATATTTGTTTAAGCAAGGATCTTCATAAATTATCTCAGCAGTTGTGCGTTGTGACATTCTAAATCATCATGGTTCCAGTCAAGTCATCTGACCTACCATGTATGTGTCCGGCTGAAGAATTAAACACAGATGACATCTCCAAACTCTGTGCGGGAAGGAAATGCTGTACCTGGAGAAGCCCAGTGAATGTCAGGCTGTAGAAGTGGTACAGTCAACCCCGCCCCACCCACCCCCACCCCCCCGTCTAATTCTGTCAGTGAAATCCTCTTTAGGAGATGGAGTCTGGCTGACGAGAAAGGAATGCCCTTCCCCCGACTCACCGATGATTAAGAGTCACCTCTCCCTCCACTTCAGATGGGTTCGCTCAGATCTGCATCCTAGGTGTTTAAGGATCCGATAGAATGAAATGCATTTAAATGACAGGCGTGACATTAAATAAATCTCAGGTGGGACATTTCTATTGAGTGATCATTAAAATTTCAGGCCTTCCAAAATATAATAAAAATGTGAATCCCATAGATGACAGAATGCATTTCATTAACAGGCAAGGGGAAAAAAAAGTCTAGCTAAAACTCAGTCAATGCAGACATTTATATTTTAATGATGTACAGGGAGACTGTCCTTCTAGAAGATTGAAAAGGACTGAAATTTTTTAATTTTTCACTCCAAATGAAAATAATTCCATTGAAATCTGACATTGAAAATTCATCACGCCACAGCCAATATATGTTGTCTTTGCCTAGCACGGCAAGTACAAAAGAAGTGGTTGTGAATTATAGGCACTCATGTGTATTGTATGCTCTACCCCCAAAAAAAAATACAATTTGGAAAAAGCATACATAGAACAAAACAGGATGACCTTTTGGAATGAAAAAAAGAAAGAAATGTTACAGGAAGATAGGGAGAAAGCCAGAATCAAAGTGGGAGATTTCCCAATGAAGTGGTTTATAAGATGGACATTGAAAATGGGTAAATTGCATCCCTCCCCCCAAGGAAAAGTAGACCAGGCCATGAACTCTCAGAAGGAGAAAACAACAACAACAACAACAAAGCAATTTGCCAGCTCATATTCAACTTTGGGTTCAATGGACAAGCATTCAGATACAACACAGTTTATTTGACCTCCTGTGAACGTCATTTGATTTCTTTATTGTGCTAGCCAGAACCTGTAAAGCTATGTAAGTACTTGATTTTTTTTTTTGGGGGGGGAAGGAAGGAGGGACAGGAGATTTATAAAGATGTTGTCACATGGAAAACTGCTAAAAGGATTGACTGAAACCAATTTTCTTCCGCTCTCATGAAATGTGAGTGTTCTGTTTCAGTCAGGTTGATTTCATAGTCTGAAAGATAGAAAGAATCCAACAACAGTGCTTCTCTGGGCCCACTAACCCAGGTCTACCCATTCATGTTCCTCCTCTGGGCTAAGGGACAGGTACTGCTGGCTCATCCCCGTGAGTACCATTTTGGCCATCTTATGCAATCCTGCCACTTGCTGTTGAATAGAGAAAGGATAGAATGAAAGTAAGTGAACCATACCAAAAGGTTCCTCAGCCTCCGGGCCTACTGGAGGTGCACCTTTGTTACAGAATAACTCTTACCCTCAGCTTCCTTCACTAGATCGCTACTCACTGAGCACAATGAAGAACCTTATGGCCAAGGAGCTGGTGGCTCATGTCTGCAATCCCAGATACTCAGAATTGAGCTGAGATCTAAGGGTCATGGTTCAAAGCTGGCCTGCGAAGAAAAGCCGAGGAGACTATTATATCCAATTAAACACCAAAAAGCCAGAAGGGGAGCTGTGGCTCAAGTAGGAGAGCGCTAACCTTGAGCACAAAAACTCAGGGACCGTGCTCAGGCCCTGAGGTCAAGCCCCAGGATCAGCACCAGAAAGACAAAAATTTTATTATGTTTGGTAAAATCATATACATGTAAGATATTTCACTTAGAGCTAAGAGAGCATATTCAAGAAAGGCATGTCTTATTTATTTGTGTGCATCATGTATGCGTTTTAGCTGTACTAGAGATTGAACTCAGGGCCTTGTGTTTGCTAAGCAGACACTCTGCCACTTGAGCCACACTTACCCAGTTACTTGCTTTCTAGTTACTTCTTCTGATAGAGTTTTCTGCTTTTGCCCAATTGGCCTCAAAGACAGTGATCCTCCTATCTCTGCCTCTTCAGTAGCTGGGACTACAGACAAATGCTACCATCCCTGGCATGAGTAACATTTATTAATGACCATTCCGCTGAACGCTTTGGGGGCCTGCACAAGTGACAGTACGTAAGCAGCTGTGCTGTCTCGAATCTCTTCTTTCTCCTGAGTTTCATAAATAGGAAGTGTATGTCTGAGGTAGTGTATGTCTTACAGAATATGAAAGATTAAAAGGAAAGTGAAGGTCAAGTTGTTTGTGCCCCCGCTAAATGAATTTGTTTGGACTAAAGCACAATTCCCTTCTGAGGCAGAGACTGTGTCTAGATTAGCACTCGGAGGGCACAGAGACATACAACTTGGCTTCCGATCCTCCGCTTCCCGTCTCCAGCGTCTTCCGCGTGAGGGAGAAACAGGGCTGAGCTGGAATGTCAATAGTAATTAAATCTGCGTCTGGGAAGATGGGTCACCACCTCCATGGATTTATGCGTGGCAGGTGTCAGGAATGCTAAGGCACAACGTTCTGTTCAGTGGGCATCACACAGTGAGTACTTTCTAGAAATACTGTATTAGGAGGGGAAAATGAATGCACCCAAAGCACAATTAATTCTACTCCAAAGGTGGTTTGTCTTTTTTTTGGGGGGAGGGGTGGGGTGCCAGTGTTTTTCTTTGAAAGCTCTGTAGAGTTTTCCTTAACGGAGGATCCTCTGAACAAGCGTTGCATTTTGCCCTTGGTTGAACTTCACTACTTTCAACTTTATCTCCTAATGAGTCAGTCCGGTCTGGCAAATTTGACCACTTAGTCAAGTGGTGCTCAGGCCCCTGCCCGACTCTTGCAACCATAATGGCCATGCCTTCCTGTGCTGAGTCCCACCAGTCGGCCACCTGCCAGATGGGAGATGATGCGACAGAATCTCTGTCCTCTGAGGCAAATTCATGAGGTGCTTCTTGAACTGCTTTGGGACATGCCCCTGGGCCATGGCGGTAGGTCTGGACCTGTTGTTATTTGGGTGGAGGGGGGGGGGGGGGGGGAGAGGTCTTTCTCTGCTGGCTGTTCAGGCGTCTAGCGATTCTTCAACTTGAAGACGGGGCCCCAGGGTAGAGACTAGGAACGGTTTTCATCTTGGCAGCACCAATGCCATTGAGTGCCAGGTTGGGGAGTTTGCCAAAAATTCAAGGACTCTCACCACAAGACATTGGGAACGAATTCCGTTTTATGAATGGGGCATCTCTTGGCCCCGCATTGATGACAACTGGAGACAGCCTTCTCAGCCTCTGCTACTTTCAAATATGGCTAAAACCTCACAGATCGGCCCCTTCATCCCTGTGCAAATCAGTGCTGACCCAAGTCCAGCAGCCTGGCCTTTTTTGGCCATGTTGTAGATGCTGAACCAGTGTTGACACTAGGCAAGAGAGGTACGGGCACATCTGATCCTCAAACATTCCCCATCCTTACTCAGTAGACACTGTGTACAAAATGAGTTACACAACTTGTGGTGGGGATAGAAGGGGAAAACAGAGAGAGAGAGAGAGAGAGAGAGGGAAGGGTGATGTCGTCCAAAAGGAAATGTGCTCCTTACCTGACTTACGTAACTGTAACCTCTCTGTACATCACCTTTATAATGACAATTTAAAAAGGAGAGAAGAAGATCACTCTCCTTTACAAAAGTCCTGCAGAGTCCCACCCCAAGGGACTTAGTGAAGCTCTTTCTATGAAGTCAGTTGTGGATCCAACGCGTGGCAAAGCCCAAATGGTCCGGTGCTCACCTGGGCTTACATAGAAGTTATCTTTCTTTGCATTCTTCACCAAATTCACTTGTAAATCTCCACATCTGGAGTTGGTTTAAGAGTCCTTTAGATTTATAGGCACATTCTAGTTACACAAATGAGGGAAAACATTCAACCTGTGTTTCTCTGGGTCTGATTTACTTTGCTTAATATAATTTTTCCCGTCTTTCCATTTCCCTACAAATGGGGCAATGTCATTCTTTCTGATGGAAGCATGGAATTCCATTGCATATATTATGTACCGTGTTTTCTTGACCCATTCATCCACTGAGGGGTGTCTGGGTTGATTCTATATCATGGCTATGGTAAACAATGCTGCAGTGAATGGAATCAGTGATTTTATTTAGTTTGTTTTTGTTTTGTTTTGTCAATCATGAGGCTTGAACTCTGGGCCTGCGCACCATCCCTGAGCTCTTCAGGTCAAGACTCTTCCATTTGAGCCACAGCACCACTTCTGGTTTTCTGGTGGTTAATTTGAGTCTTCCTGCCCGGGCTGGCTTTGAACCACGATCCTCAGATCTCAGCCTCCTGAGGAACCAGTGTCGGGCTCATCAGCGATGTTTCTAGCACCTGGAAGCAAGAGGAGTTTGACCCCCCAAACAAACAAGAGACAGTTTTGCAGAGTGATGAAAATGTTCTATGTCTTTACGATGGTGGTGGTGACGTATATTTGCGCCTGCAAAATTTATAAAGCTGATCAGGTTGCGCATAAGCATAGTATGTTTTATACTTAAATTATACCTTGTAACCCATCTTTACACAGACCAGGGTTCTATTTTTTTAAGTCATTTAAAATTAAGCACGACGGAGTCCAGTGCGGAGTTTGCCATCGCACCGGATGTGATTTGGAAGGTGACGTGAACTTTCTGGTCTGGCTCTTAGGTTTATGACCCGCGCTCGCCTAGGACCCCTGTGGAGATTTGCTGAGACGGTCAGGCGCGGGGTGCTGCCAAGGAACCCCGAAGTAAACCAACCCGAGGCTAGGCTAGATGAGGATCCCCGCTCGCTGACCCGCCGTTCTGCCCACTCGGGGTTCGGCGTCAGCCCCGTCATCCCGCCTGCTCTCTGTGGTCAGTGCCGGACGGATGTGAAGAAACGGGCCAGCTTGGAATTCCCGGCCGTTACTCTCTTATTCTTGTCTTTCACGGCCAGATCAGTTATCAACCAATTCTCTTTTCTGTTCTAGGGTTTGAAATCGGGGCCTTGAACTTGGTAAACGGGCAGACGCTCCCCCGCTAGAACCATACCCCTAATCCAGCTATTTTTCAAATAGGTCCTCACTAGTTGTTGTTGTTAAACGGAGGGCAGCGTGGGCCACCATCCTATCTCTGCTCCTCACGCAGGGGCTCTGACAGGCACACTCCACCGCCTGTGTAGACGGACACGGGTTGAAATCGAGTCTTGTTTCCCGGGCTGCTCTCCGATCGCCATGCTCTGATCACCACCTCCTGAGTCGCTAGGGCTCCGGCTGCATGCCATGACATCCGGCGCCATTTCCGTGGCGTATGCTGCTGGACCTGCTCATCACAGCACCCCCCTACTCACCGTTAATCTTGCCCGGTGTTCCCCCCACCACCACCACCACCCTCCGCACTGTCCAACAGCCCCCTCGCGCTGGCCCCGACCCCTCTTCCTGTCACTTACACGTTTGTAGATAACCATCCCCGAGTAGCATTCCCTCTGGCCCGGCCGTAGCTCCCTTCTCCACAGATGTCTCTGATCCACCTCCCTACAATTAGAACGGCACTTAGTAAGCAATGGCAGCCTGTGTCTTCTCGCGTCAGCTCCAAGAAATGGGGTCGAGATGCACCTGTGTCACTGAAGGAGTCAGAACAGCTGCTCACGGATTGTTATCGGCCCAGCCTCTGGCAGTGCCTGGTGCCAAGCAATGTTTCTGTAATACGCGTCGATGAATACCGACACCTCAGAGAATCGCAGCTCTTCTAGAAGGCTCCTGTGCCAGCAGTTAGGAGAGGTTTAGCCGCCACGCCATATCTTAGCCACCAAGCTTGGTTCAGCCAGCAGGCACTGCCTCAGTCACTCCGCACGCGTTGTTGGAGTTCTCAGTCGCCATCTTTTCCGCTCTGTGGTCGGTGGAGGAAATCCAAATCCATCTCTCGTGATGGGTTTGGCACACAGTCTGAACTTAGAAAATCGATGCTACAGTCCGGCATGTGTGTGAATCTTCGGTGGAGGAGAACACGTTCCTGGAAGGTCTTCAACTTCTGCTCAGATTTAATTGTGATTCTAAGTAGCCTGCTCCTGGCCCCGAAAGAATGACTATTAGACTATTCTCCCGTTACCAAATGTCAGTTTCGTAATGTCTCTGCCCGTTGAACTGGAGGTACTCTCTCTGACCTTTTTTGGTATCGCCAATTGTTTAAAAAAAAATCTCTATGTAATTTTTTAAAAGCTTTTGTGCTACTTTTCCCTGCTGCTTATTATAGGTTTGGAAGCATGTCCTATGAAAAGTATTCGCCTGTGTGTGCTTTCACAATGAAGGTAATTTAATTGGACACTCTGCCTCCACAGATCAGCCCGGGTCAAAATGCCTTTTTTTAAGAGTACATGAGAGAAAAATTCCAGAAAGGACAGCAAAAAAAAAAGCCGTCTCACCGTTCTCGTTCAATGCTGAATCACACATAACTTTATTAAGGCTGGTGTGGGGTCTGTTCACAGACACGCTCTTCGTGTCTTCTGCTGGGTTGGATCCCTGGCCATCCGTTTCTGTTTAGTGTGCCTCCTACCGGGCTGACAGTCGCTCAAGCACATTGCAGCAGCTCTACTTAGTTATCTTCCCCGGAGTTGTTGGCATCCTTGTAGTTCTCCTGTTGCACTTTATCAGCACTTGTCAGTGGATAAAGCTACAGGAAAATAAGTCATCCTTCCTCAACAGGCGGCCGTCGCAGCCCGTTGATTTGCATGCTTTTCTGTTACAGAAGGCAGCAGGATCGCAGGGCGAACAGCCTCGCTGTCCATCTGTGATCAAAGGTTTTTTCCGTAAATGGAGGCGGTACCGTTTAACCCTCCCCCTCTCGTCCTCACTCCAGAGGCTGAATTTGACATCAGGGTTCAGGGCATATCCCATTTGTAGGCGATCTTAAGAGCTCTGGCCAAAACACTCTTGGGCTTCTGACTTCTGTAGCAGACGTCGCTAAGGTATGGAGCGGTTCCATCATCAAGAAAGTCACGTGGACTCTGTGGTTGGAGAGGCAGCCACTAGAAGCATTCCATCCTCTGGCATGCTCATCAGGTTGTCTGAGCAAGCCTTTTAAATCTTTGAATCTTCATCTGACCTATATTTTATCAATGATAAGTACAGTTAAATAGTATAACAAACTACTCCTCAAAATAGTATTTAAAAGTAGTTGATAAATCTTTACCAAATGAATCAATCCACAAAGGCTGTGATATTCTCTTGTGGTTAAGAGTTGTACAGTTAAAGGAACAACTTTAGTATATTCCCAAGTGTCTGTGTGTGTCTGTGTGTGTATGTGTGTGTGTGTGTGTGTGTGTGTGCGTGTGTGCGTGCCAATACTGAGAGTTGGACTCAGGGACTCACCTTCTTGCTTTTGCTTAGCGCTGGCACTCTACCATTTGAGCCACACTTTTACTTCTGGCTTTTAGCTGGAAATACGATTCTCACAGATTCTTCTGCCTAGACTGTCTTTGAACTTCGGTCCTCAAGCCTCAGCCTGCTGGCTAGCTCGGGTTCTAGATATGAGCCACCAGCTCTCAAGCTGCTTTGTGGAATCTGGCTCTTTTGTTTTGATTTTGACTTTCGATGCTAGGATTATAGCTAGAGCCTCGCCTACACTAAACACACTGTGCCACTGAGCTACACCCAGCCCCCGAATCTCAATCATGAAGAGCACATCTTTTTTAATATTCTGCGTGAGCCCTGTAAAAAAAAAAAAATGTGTAAACTTCTCTTCAGACTGAAGCATGGAGATTGTCTTGGTAGGGGGCTGGGGAGAAGAAGCGAAACTCGGTAGGCTTGTTTCAGGCACAAGTTGAACCAACTACCTTTTTCATGGAATACCATTTTGTGTTTGGCAGAAACCACCCTGGAACAAGCACTGGTATCTTGCAGGAATTTTCTTTTCAAAAATGAATGCCGTCTGCTGTCATTCCAAGAGAAACAGTTCCTACTGCTCATCACCAACAACAAAAATGGAGCTTTCCAGCCAAAATGTAAATTTTAGAAAAATTGCATCTACCACTGTGAGCCCTGACAGCTTCATAATGATTATAGAGTTTTCGGATGAGACTGGGGTTGGTATTAATGAATGTGATTTTTCAAATTATATAATAGAATGTGTCAGATATGAAAGCTCTACAAACCTGATAGACCACTATTTTTTAAAACAAGACTACCAAATATTCATTCAAAATAACAACAGATACATAGTATAATATGAAATTTTCATAGATGTGGTTTCAGATTCCCTCACTGACTCTCCTATTTAAGAAAGTATGACCATCAAGTTTAGCTGTATCTTCAAAGTAAAATGTCCACACAGTCACCCGAAAAAACTATATATTGCTCTCTTTCCAACTATATGTGAGTGTGTATGAGTGTGTGTGTGTGTGTGTGTGAAAAGAAAAGGAAGGAGGGAGGACAGGAAGGAAAGAGGAAAAGAAGGAAGGAGGGAAGGAAGAAAACAGAGGGAAAGGAGAGAGAGAAGGAAAAGGGAAAAGAAAGAGAAAGAAGGAAGGAGAAAGCTAAGAGATGAAAGAGGAGGGAGGGAACAGAGAGAAAAGAAAAGCAGAATTTTCTTCATGTCTATCAAGTTTTTAAAAAGCATATCTCATCGCGGACTGTATTCAGCCTCAGACTTGAGAATCTAGCTGTCTTCTGTTAAGCCAGACAGTACAGTTTTCAAAGATGCAAAATAACGATTCTTTTACCAATAGATTTGTGTTTTAGGGAATACAGCTGCTTTCCAACCAAAAATGTGATTGTAGTTAACCTATAATTGACTTGTTATTTTGAAACTGTTCCTTTTAACTCTTCCATTGTAACTTGGAGTGTGGTAAATGTTGGTGTTTTGTAGTATGTGATTATTGACAAACAATAACTCTTCTGTGTACACAACAACGAAAGTGGCATAAGGAAGGGTGGAGACTCGAAAGTATGAGAACCAGTGTTCTAGATACATCAGAACCTGTGTTCTAGGAGCATCAGAGACCCCCTTCTACTCCCCACCCCAGAGTAGTGGAGCAGGTAAACTGAGTCACCTTGATGCACTGTCTTCGAATTCCATCAGCAGGCCAGGGGAAAGCAGAGACAGGATTCCTAACCCACTTGCGTGGCTTCCTAACGAGAGCCTAGCCCTCGAGCAGAGCCTTAGGGTGTATTGGAACCTTGACGTCCGAGGTGACACAGTCGGCCAGCGAGGACGGCGTGGGCTTTCTGATTCAGAGCCACGGGCACGCACGAAGGTGCCGTCCCCTGGACAAACCACGGGTGCCGAGGAAAGGGGAGACCGAGACGAACGCAGTGTGCGCGTGAGCCCGGCAGTGGGGGGAGCCGTTGTGCTCACACTGCCGGAGGTGGGGCTGAGCGTGCTGCACACAGTCCTCCCGAGAAGACCCCACGAGGGGACCCGTCCTCAACCGAAGAACGCGGCGATTGTTTCCGTCCCGCGTTTCAGCGTGCTCTTAGTGTAGTGATGAACCTGCTTGCATCCGACTGGGAGCCACGGCGGGAGTCGAGGGAGGAGAGAGAGGGGCAGGGAGGGAAGGACGGAAGGAGAAAGCATGCGCGTGAATGTACGTGGAAACGGTAGACGTCTCGAGTACGAATCTTCCCTTTCCAGATAGCTGGCAGCCCTTGGATGAGTGAAAACGTATTAATTTTGGTTTCGATTCAAGCGCACCTTTTGCCAACCGTTTTCTGATCTATAAATAGCCATTTGCACGGTTGCCTCGAAAAACACTTTGCGAGTCTTTACTGATGGTCAGGATGGTTGGCAGAGAAAATGACAGCGGGGGAAACTGGAAACGTAACCAGTACTCAGACCTATGTGCCTGTGAGTTACAAGTTAACGTGTGTTATGGCTGGTTTCTGAGGGTGGTGAAATTGTAAAGAGTCATCGTAATTGAGACCTAACACAATTACTTAGCAACCTTGAAGTTTCCGTTCGAGGCTAAGTTCCTGGTGTCCTTCTGCCGTTTGCGCGTGGTCTTCTTCCCACCCCTAGGAATAGGGTCATTGGTTTCTGTGAAGTTTTAAAACATATAACATGCTGATCGTTCTAGGTGATGGCTCATTTTACTTGTCCTGTTGGACCAACCGTACCCAGGCGAAGAAGGATCAAATGTCATTCCGCTCGGGCGTACGTTCTTAGAGGTGACATTTCCCTTCCTGATGTCTCCTTTACCTGAGCGCTGTTTTGCTGAATGGAGATTTGGTATTGGGGGGTGGGGGGTCAGGCACGGGGCTTCACACTTGTAATCCAAACTACTTAGAGGGAAGACCCTGGCTTAAGGAGGCTGGGTCCGGGCCCAAGGGAGGCCCTGCTGGAAAAATAAACCGAAACAGAAAGGGCTGGGGAAATGGCAAAGCAGCAGCCTAGCAAGCGCAAGGTCCTAATTTCAACCCCTAGGACTGAAGAACAAAAATTTGAAGGAGGAAGTTGAAGGGAACTCAAATGTTAGCTTATGTACGAGGGGAAGAGAAATGAAAGCACAGCTTATGAAATCTCTGTTATTGGCCAGACATTGCTGGATAGCTCGCTTTAGAAATATTGTACTTATTTCACTTGGGTATGACGTGTGTTCTAGCTATGCCTTTTTTTGTTTCTCATTCATGGGGGATTGAACTCAGGACCTCAAGCTTGCTCGGCAGGTGCTCTGCCACTTGAGCCATACCTCTAGCCCCTTTGAACACTGGTTCGGATCTCTTTGTATGCCTGAGCCAGTCTAGGCAGGCTGTGGTCTTCCTACTTGTACTTGCCTGGAAGTTATAGACACACCCCACCGTGCCCAGCCATTGGTCAAGATGGAGTCTCTCAGACTTCTCTGCTCAGGCTGACCTCCAGCCTCAATTCTCTGACCCGTCTCCCCAGTCGCTGGATTACAAGGCCGGCCAGCATTCCTAGCTTCTGTGTCTTCAAGGAAGACACCGTGCTTGATTCTAGAGGTTACAGATCCAAATTTGATTTTTATGTAAGCATCTTTCAAATGACAGATATTTTTCCCTGCAGATTTTGCACACATTTGCACAGTGTAGGAGATGCTAGTCAAATGTCAGTTATTTTTATCTATGATGCCACTATATTGCATCCATCTTGGAATAATCAAGCATTCATATTTTTAGACACTTATTCATCTTCTTTAGAGAAATATCTATTCTTTTTCTACCTTCCCTTTGTAAACTAAACCTCCATCAGCTTAATGGAGGAGGAATTGGTAAACTTAGGATATCATCACATTTTCAAGATCTTCAACAGTGTGGGGAAAAAATGAACTTACCAATTAAATGAAACCTAACACCAAAATTAAACACACTGCATGAGGCCCTATTTATGTGTTGTGATGTACTTCTGTTCAAATCATGATCAATTCTCATCGTACATCTATGATAGAATTGAAGAAACCTTGTTAGCGAGCATTAGAGAATTTCTTTGATGGTAGTAAGATGGTTATACTTTTTTTGTTATTATAAAGGTGATATACAGAGAGGTTACAGTTTTATAAGTCAGATAAAGAGTGCATTCCTTTTTGGACAAAGTCACCCCTTCTGTCTCTCTCTTCCAGTTTCCCCTGCCGTCCCTACACCCCCAAATTGTCAAGCTCATTTCCAACATCGTGTCCAATGAGCACCACCGCTGTCTTCGTTCATCCTCTGTCCCTCCATACTGTGCGCCCTCCCCCTCCCAAAGACAAACAAGGCAACGGGACAAAATGAGGGGAAATAGAAACCACAAAGAAAACCACCTCTTGTTTCCATCTGCCGGAGTCCATTGAGATAAACATTCTTTTGTATGATCAGATGCACATTGGCTTTACCAGTGTGGCAACCTTAGGATAGGAGAAGAGTCTCCAGACTCCTCGTGTGCCGAACTTGTGGAGGAGAAAGTAGACACGGATCCAAATCTCTGATCTCACCCTGCGTCTGGTGGGGCTCAAGGGGTAAAGCGCCAGCCTTGAATGCAAAAGATAAAGAAGAGGTGGAGGCCTAGAGTCTAAGCCCCAGTACACAAAAACAAAATAAAAAAAATCATAAAGTATAAAGTAAATAATACAATGTCCCCACTGGTCACATAATAGACTAAAATACTAATAATAAAGCTTGATCCAGCCTCATTTTATCTATCTCTACTTTACTACTTCCCTATAGCAAACAATGCCAGCATTGCCAATCTTATCCATTGTGTATTCTTGCCTTTGTTGTGGGAATGAGGGATTTATTTTAGGCCCTCTTATTAGATGTTGAAACTACTGTCTGTTAGGCTAAAATACAATGCCATAGATTTCGCATCCTAAGTTTGAAAGTCCTTCTCGGGTTTGTGGCATTTCTTTGTACTTGGCTTTTATTTTGATTGGTTTGTTTTTGTTTTGCTGTGGCGGTGGTGGTGGTTTTGGTTTTGGTTTTGGTGTTTTAATTTTTTCCTAGTTCAGTTACTAATTGGGGGGGATATCAGTACCCTGAGAGATGATGCCAATAAAATCCCCATCACTAACGTTGCATTAGCGGTGTGGTGCTATTAATGTTTCCCTAAACATAACAGGGTGGAATAAAGTAACTGAAAAACAAAACTTGCCAGTAAAAATGGTTGCCACTGGAATCCAGTTAAAACATTCCATTGCAGAATCATAGAAATCGCTTCTCAGCTCTTAATTTAGTTCTGTATGCAAGTTCATCACTGATGAAAACGTGTGAACATGCTCGTGTGACACATTTATATTTGCATAGAATCACTGCTCTTACTTGAGTGTTTTTAAATAGTTTATTAGGAAGAAATCATTTTAGGGATTTTGTTTTGCCAGTCCTGGGGCTTGAACTCAGGACCTGGGTACTGTCCCTGCGCTTCTTTGTGTCCAAGCTAGTACTTGACCGCTTGAGCCACGGCGCCACTTCTGGCTTTTTCTGAGTAGTTTATTAGAAATAAGAGTCTCACAGGCTTTTCTGCCTGGGCTGGCTTCAAACTGTGATCCTCAGAGAGAGATGCTTTCTTTTTTGGTTTTTCTTTTTCCCAAAAGAACACCCTACCTCCTCGCCATGTGAGCAAATATTTGACTTAATACCTACTGACCGCACACAGATTGCTTCTTCAACATGTTGCACTAAAGTGTGCAGAGTTGGAACAGGAGTCCACTGAAAGTTATTTAGCTATCCAGGGCATATTCATTACCAGAATTTCTAGCTCACATTTTAAGGCAATGACAAAATAACACTTCCGATATAATTACTGCCCATTGTCCCCATGAGGAGCGAGGAAGACACACACACACACACACACACACACACACACACACACACACACGTACGTCTGAACTCGCACTTAGCCATCCTTACAATGCTGGAATATTTCTAATGTAACTTCCCAAAGTCTCAAGACATACAGTTTAGAATGAAATCCTGCCAGGTGATTTTGTTCTTGCTTGGTTTTTTTTTTTTCTTTTTTGGGGGGGAGTGGTGTGGGGTGTCCTCTGCTCTTCCTCCATCCGGCCTAACTGCTTTCTCTTGTACCTCTATAGCAGTAAGACTCTCCGGCTCGGAGCTGGCCTGGGTGCTTCCCCTCGGCTCCTGGCAAGAGCTCCCCAGAGCAGCTCTGTTTGCAACTTGATGGTGCTCTCTGGTGTTCCTGTTTGCTTAAAATAAACATTCACCCTGGGAACTCTTCCTGTTCACCCCCTGACAAGGAGACGGTTCTGGTGGATTTCAGAGACACCGAGTAAGATCTTTGAGAGCACACCCCACAGACTCAACAGATGAAAGGGAAAGAGGCAGAGGAAGAGCATCAAGCAGAGCAGCGACAGCAAACTAAATGATCTACCTGTTTGTTTGGCTTTTTTTTTTTTTTTTGTCGGCTGTGGGGCTTGAACTCTGGGCCTGGGTGCTGTCCCTGAGCTTCTTTAGCTCAAGGCTAGTGCACTACCACTTTTGAGCCACAGCGCGATTTCCAATTTCCTGGTGGTTAATTAGAGATAAGAGTTTCACAGACTTTCCTGCCTGGGCTGGCTTTGAACCGTGATCCTCAGATCTCAGCTTCTGGAATAGCTAGGATGACAGGCGCGAGCCACCAGTACCCAGCTTTACCTGTTTTTCTTTATGGAAAAAAAAAACAACTTGGGTGCTACACATGGTGGCAAGGATATCAACAGTAACCAAAAAAAGAAAAAAACCATCAGTCACGTCTTACAGTTCCATCTTCTCTCGTTTGTCTGTTTCCTGATTAGCAGGAAGGATGGGAAGCCCTTGTGAAAAATGAGCGTGGGAGCCGGAGTCGGGAGCCGGGCTGGGTGTCATTGGGACGGCCGCGCACCCGTGTCGCCCAGCTCCCTTTCTGTGGTTAGATCGCCTTTCTATAATCACACCTGGTGGCCGCATGTTGATCATGAGCTTCTGATCTGTCTCTCACCCCCCCTGTTCCCACTAGCTCTATGCCCTACGATTGTCACTCTGCTGTCATCAGGGGCCCCGTGGCGGGCCCGTTTGTGGGGACTCCGGAGGGGACGCCTGATGGGGTGCTCAGTACACCGCCCCTCCTGGAGAGTCCCGGCTTGCAGGCAGCCCTGGAGCTTAGCGGTGGAGGGCAATCACCACCCCAGGGGGAGGCACAGACGCGATCCGGAGATGAGGTGTAAGTGGGAGGTTGGGGATACGGGGTCGAACTCAATTGGGGTGCAAAGACGGCTTGATGGGATGATGGCCCAAGCCTCACAACTTTCTTTTCTGGGTCTTTGTGCCATAGGAACAGAAATGTAAAATTCTTCAGACAGCTTTGATGAAGGCTTGATGGGAAGGCAGCCGGCTTCGTCGCTGTCAGAGCGCATCATGCGAATGGGGCTCAGAGGTGGCTCTGAGAAAGACCTACAGCCAACTCAGCCCTTTCCACTGTCCCTACCTGTTTCCAGACATTTCGGCCTCTGGGTTCGTGTTCGCCGCAGGAACAGATGTGCTGGGCAGAACAGATTTTATCGTGAGATAGGATGGGTAGAGAAGAGCCAAGAACCTACTTGTAGCAAGTCGGTGCCCAGTCGGGCTTTACGGTGTTATGCATTTGACAGGGTTACGGCGAAGCCAGCATGGTTGGCCTTGGAAAAATGCAATGCCCGCTTCTGTTTGAAAGCTCCCTGTCATTTCGAAAACACTCAAAAACAGTCGTGCACGGGGCTTTGCCCTCCTAGGGACTATTAATAGGAGTTCAGGAATTGTGTGCTTGCATTGCCCATCTTATCCCCAGGGTGGGGGTGGAGGGGACCCAGAAAAAGCCAAAAGGTTTTCTCTTCCAAAACAGAACCAACCGGAGGCCACGCTAGCATTCTCTCACAATAATATGGCATTGCTGATAAGCTTTAAGTCAGAGGAGCTAGATCACACGTGGACTTTCAAGCAAGGCGTACGTGTGTGTGTGTGTGTGTGTGTGTGTGTGTGTGTGTGTGTGTACACAGACTTTTTTCTAGTTTTAAAGACTTCTGGGAACATAGGGCCTATCCCAGTCATTTTAAGGAAAATGATGTTTAAAAATTATGTCCCCAAAAAAGACAAGTGTCCACTTTGTTTTGCTGATTTTTTTTCAGGTTCTTTTCACACGGTACAGTCTGGTGGGGAGGGGGGAGGGGCGAGGAGCTCAGGCCCTGTTGGCTCTGTGTATTGACCTGGTGCTTAGGAAATGGCCACAAGGTGCTTGGTTGTCTGGGATGATTTCTGTTCAGATGGAGCGTCCTTTCTGTCTGGGTATTACTGGTTTAAGTGTGCTGGATTGAGAGACAGAGGGCAATGGAGAAGCATGTTCGACAGGCGTGGGGCGTGAGGGGACACATAGAAGATGAGCAGCTCTGGAATGGCATTCTGTGTCTCCTACAAGAGCACTTCCTGTCATACACCCTTGCACTTCCTGTCAGGGGTGGGACAAGGCCACGGAATAGGGTGTTCTGAGTCCCAGCATCTTAGAGGTTAAAAGCTGAAAGTTAAGAAAACTATTGTCTCCTCAACACAACAACTGGAAGTCACTTCAAAATAGTGCCGTGGAAATGCTTTGCTTGGGGCTTAGGAGGGGAAAACAGTGCTTATTTTTCCTTCCCATTGTTTACCAATTTCCAAAGCTGGAAGTCAGGAATTTGACAAGTTGTTCTAGCTTGCTCCGCGGTCACCACTGGCTACCAAGGAAACCGACGGCGGGGCTGTTTTCATAAATATGGGCAGAGGTGAAGGTGAACGTTAAATTTAGTTACATAAATCCCTACTGTTTTAAAAAATATTTCCCTGGCTAACTGTTATCATCCCTTGATTTTCTCCTTTCCCGGGGCGTTCAAATCTTTTTCCTCTCAGCTCTTTCAAGAAATCTCTTCTTTGCCATAGCTCATGGCCAACGTCCCCATATCGAGATGGATTCGCAAGAGGAAATATGCCCGTGTATTCGATGTACGTTTTAGATGAGTTGGCACACGTCCGAAGTGAAGACCCAAAGAAACAATGTGGACGCTCAAAGGCGTAGGTTTGACGCAGGCAGTCGTGGAGAAACGCGCCGTGAGCACACAGGCTCCCGTCTCCTGTGGCGAGCTGTCGGCTCCCATCCTTCTCTGTGTCCTCTGTCTTCGGGGATGAGGGATTCCCCTCTCTCCACATACAAGGTGGGCACCTCCGTGGTGGCCGTCACGTGGTCTGCTTCAGGGAAAGTTCAGGAAACTCATTTCTGGTTTTCTGGGGAAGGTAAAGAGAGATGGCGTGGCTAGCATGCTTCTGCTGTCTGCTTAGATCTTCTGTTCCCACCTTTGGGGTCGGCCAGTCACGAACCTCGTCGTAGGTATTTCAGAAAGGCATCTGGCTACCCACAAAGAAAGGAAATGAATTCTTCCCAGCCTAGTGACCAAGTGAACATGGTTGAATCCGATCATTGAAAACTTTCTGTACAATAAACACTCAGATGCTAAGCTATGGCGCTACACACATGTACACACTGTCTTATTCTTGCGTGTAAATACAGACGCCATTCAGCCTCAGAAGAGCACAGATCATGGGAACTATGGTGGGCTAGAAGAGTTACGAGAGACTGTGTATTAGAAAATGAACGAATTCTCGTCATTGTCTGTCCTCCCCATCTCTGCTTCACTAAACATTCCTCCTGAGGCAAAGCCAGCTCTGTCTACCATGCTAGCTCCGGCTTCTGCGTGTCTCTTGGTTATTCTGTCCCTCCATCATGCCTAACTTGCATCCGACTTTTAACTCACAAGAGCAAGGCAAGCAAGACAAAGAGCAATCTTGTGTTACAAAACAAAAAGGCAGGAAAATCTCAGCTACTACATAATATCTTTGAGGGGATGGCTGGGGTTGGGAGAAATGGGCAGAGAGGAGAATGATGGAAAGAGTGGTATTAAACAAGACATGTGATACTCATAAACTGACATATCAAATTGAAACCCTCTGTGCAACTACTTGAGGACACTTATAAACAGAGAGAGGGAAGGCAAGAAAAAGGAAGGGAAGGAGAGAAGGGCAGAGAAGAAGAGCAAGTTAGAAAGATGTTTAGGCTGGTAGATCCCTGGACAGTCTTTAGTCTAAGCCCTGGCTCCTCTAAGAGGGAATAGAACAACGAATGCTCTTATTGGAGGGGACTAAAGTCATGTACATAATACCTGCCAACAAGGCTGAAAATACTGGTCAGACAGGCAGGTGTTGTGGAAGGGCTGTACACCTCTCCAGAGGCAAAACAGGAAATCCTTCCAGCAGGACCTGCACAAGTCTCTGTCACGGTTGGTTACCTTTTCAAATCATGGTTGTTTCCGTGTGTGCTATCGCTGACATCTTGCTCTTGAAGGTCTTTTTTATCATGGCAGTTTTCTCTTTAAAGTTAGAATCCCACTTCCAACTGTGAGTGTACTGTGAATATCTCCATCTGCTGTCCCCAGAGCGGGGCCCTGACTTGTCACGTGTCACTGATTATTTTTTTTTTTTTGCTCTATTTCTAAAGGAGCAGACGCATTTCAGTCCCCTTTGGTTTGAGGGAGGAAGGAGAAGGGGGGCTCCAGGCAGAGGTGCCTCGCGTTTTCTGTCCTTGACTAGCATGGCCATACCCTACTGACCATTTCTCTTCTTTGTTGTTTTCTTTTGGCTTTCCACACTTTAATTCTCTCTTCTTCTAAGGATAGAGTTTCCCTGGTGCTCCTTTTTTCTGTTCTCCATGTCCACTGCCTATTTTTGCCCTTGTCCACCATGCACTTTGGTTCATCATTGTTCTAGGAGATGACAGGTGCTCACACTCATCCGTGGTCTGTGTATCCCTCTCCTATGCCAGAGATTTTTTTTTTCTTAAATATGCAATGTGTTTCTGTTCATTAAATGTCTTGACAGATGAATAGAAAATTCTATGGAGAGATCAATTTCCAGGTTAGAAAAGTTCCAGCTATGAAGTTATTAACTAGAATCAATTTGCATCTATCTTGTTTCATTGTTGCTTCAACGTTGAGGGGAAAGGATAGCCAGAGAATATGTAATTATTCCAAAATGGATGAATTTAATTCGTTTGATAAATATAATTAGCCTTTAAATACCAACTTCATTTTAAAGGACTAATTTGCTTATGCAAATTCGGGGAAGCCTTCTATTTTACGTTAGCCCTTCCCTGTGTTTATGCAGCACTGAGAAAACTTGACCTTAACACCGAGCAAATAGCTCTATTGAGGGAAGATTATTTCTATGAGGCTTCAATGTGCTGGTGGTTCTGGGAAGGATTTTAATTGTGAAAACAGGTGCCAAAGTGAACATTGGCACGCACAGACATACTCAGACACCAGAGCTGGACAGCCAAACAGAGACTCATCCATGGAGTTGCAAGGACCGCAGACTGTCTCTCACGAGACCGGAAGGCCAAGGGCATGTTGGCTTCGCCTCCCTTCAATATTTGTTTCTGCTCTTAGTAAAATGTCAGCGCTCGTTGGTAAAGATAGAGAATTACAATCAGTGGTCAGACGTGACCCTTGACAACATCCCAGTGGTGAACTGAAGAAGGAATTTGCTTTTTGCACTGGGGAGATTCATTTATTTTTATTGTTTTTGTTATCTTTAGGTAGTTGTATAAAGGAGTATCGATTCGACCTGTCCATTGATGAATACAATGCATAATGCGCTCGGTGCTGATTGAGAACCTTGGTCAGGACCGCCCATGCCATCTTTCTCTCCCGTCTAGGAGCTGAATTTTGTAGTCCATGGCGGTGGGGTAAAGTCTTCCACAGAAACCCTAAAGCGTGAGTGCAGACGTGTTGTAAGCATCGCTCTCAACTCTAACGTGCTCCACAAGAAGGTTTTTAAAAACACGGTAGTCAAATACATACTTTCCTTCCATGCATTTTATTGTTATTCTAAAGATGATATACAGAGGGGTTACAATTCACTACGTCGGGGAAAGAGCACATTGCTTTCGGGGCAATGTCACCCTTTCCCTCGCTCTCTCCTAGGTTTTCCCCTCCCATGCCACGTTGTCTAGATCATTTTCAACGGAGTGTCCAGTGAGTACCCCTGCTGTATTTGTTCACCCTTGGTCCCCCCCCTTCCTGTGTCCTCCTTACCTTTCCAAAGACAGATAAACAAGCAAGATGAAAGGAAAGGGAGACAAAAGCAGCAACGAAGGAAAAAAACACCTCTTGTTTCCATCTCCTGGAGTTCATTTCCATAAATAGTATTTTATATGATCAGATGCGCAGAGACATCGCACCTCGGAGATCCCCTCCTAAGAAGTTCTCCCTCGGGTCTCCCTGTGCGTGTATACCTAGCAATCTCGCACCTGGAACACTTCCTCTTACCCCTCTTTTCTGAAAACACGTCCTTCCATTCTGACCTGGGCACGCACACGTTCATCGTTGTGCTTGAGGAGAGATTATGAAAGCACTTGGGGCGGGGGGGGGGGGAAACACATGCAAGGCTGTGTTTTTAAGAACTGTGAGGAACAAACACTCTCAGAAGTCTCCAATGGCATCTGCTGTTGGAATCGACTCCGCACGATTGTACTTATTTTAGAAGTGTCTTTCTTTAACAACCTGAGCTGCCTGTATCTTTCAATCAATAGTCAAATTTCATTTCCCATCTCAGGACTTTCTCATGCATGAAATTTATTTTTGTGCCGTTTGAAAAATGTCCTTCTTACCGATTTCCTCCTGATAGATCATTTCATAATATTCTTAATAAACAATAAAATCACTCCTTTGGGATTTTTGTCCTGACATTAAGATGAATGAAATAACTTGATTATCTCTTGAAGGAATATTCATTGAACTTATGAGACACGGTCTTTGTGTTGTTCAAGGGGAAAATAAGGACAAGGTCTGTGCACTGAAAGTGCCGAGCCTTCAGAACAGTTCTGAAGTTTTACTATTTGAAATGTAAATTTATAATGTATGAGCCATCTCTGAAATGACTTGCTCTGCTACGTTGCGAACAAGGAGACAGTGATAATCCAAATAAAACTGATATGGCTGGGATTGATTCAATCAAGTTTTTTTTTTCTTTTTACTTAGAATATCATTTTTTTTTAGTTTGGGGGCCTCTGGTCTACTTCTGATTGTATAATGCCAAAGAATTATCCATTCAGAATGATGTCGCGGGCACTGGGTCAGACAACTGACTCTCATTTCAGGTCCACCTTATCCAATGCTATTGACTACACAACAGGGAGAATAATAGGATCTACTTTCTAGGATCTGTGGTAAATAGATAACACATGGGTAAAATAATGAACATCAGGTACAACACAGAGGACGTACTTAAAGAGCATAAGCTATAATAATATTTACATTATTCTCTAAGTTATTTTAAAGGTGGTAAAACAAAGTATGCCAAAGAGTCTACCGGTGTTGTGCGTTAGGTAGAAGACAGTTCTACCAAAAAGAACTTCAGAGTTCAGTGGCTCGAAGAACACAAAAGTGTGGGGCTGGGAATATGGCCTAGTGGCAAGAGTGCTTGCCTCGTACACGTGAAGCCCTGGGTTCGATTCCCCAGCACCACATATATAGAAAACGGCCAGAAGTGGCGCTGTGGCTCAAGTGGCAGAGCAAAAAAGAAGCCAGGGACAGTGCTCGGGCCCTGAGTCCAAGGCCCAGGACTGGCCAAAAAAAAAAAAAATAGAACACGAAAGTGTATGTGAAGTCCACTTAATTACCCCCAGCAAGTGTTGCAGATCATCACAACCTATGACCTGTGGCCATTTGCAAGGTTGCAGGTTTGTTAGCATCACTCCGGCACATGGGAAAGGCAAGAGAATCCAAAGAAGCGGAGGAGGGGGATGAAGGCGGGAGCGTGGTATCTGTAAGGTCCTCTCGGATTGCCCCGGGGAAGGAGGGGGAGAAGGATCAACTAGTTATGGTTGCAAGGGAGCCTGGGTAAATAATGTCCCAAGGTAGCCAGATGCCTAGATACTTCTCAGTTTCTCCAGAAGTAGAGAACAATGAGTGGTGTTGTTTTTTTAAAATCTCTTGTCTTCTAAGAGAGATTTCTAGCACCCTCATGGGTCTCAAGGAAATTGCTCTCTGAAGGCATGAGCCTGTTTACAGTTTTGTGGTTTTCCTTTCCTTGAACAAGGGCATGGGAATGGTGCACAAGATGGCTTCAAGTTCTCAGAATTATAGGATTAGATAATACCTGTTGACAAAATACCATCCTGTTTCAATAGGTTACCCAGTTGAAAAGTTGCCCACGAAAACACAGATGAAGTAGGAAGTGGCTTTGTTTTCTGCTTTCCACTTTCAAATGCGAATGGGTTTGAGTTAGGCCGTGCCAAACGGCTGCCAAATGTATCCACTCAAACATTTAATTTTAATTGATTGTAATTTAATTTTAATCTCATATAATTAATATGAAGTGATGGGAAAGAGGAAAAACAATTAAGTGAATGAAATCCTCCCCAAAGAGTCATAGGTCCCATTTCACTAGAATAGAGAGACAGAGTCCAAGAGACATAAGAACCCCCCACTTAGGTTGCGTGAATTAGTGAATGAATGAATGAATAAGTTTAGAATTCTGAGCGTGAGGGAGTTCTTAGTTGAATCCTGGGTTCTGTAAGAAGCTACAGATTGGGGAAGATGCAGTTTGGTAAGTGACCGTACTTTCTACAAAGTTAACAGTGTCTATTTCCCAGAGGCTCTGCTACGGTCACTCATTGACTCTCGTCTTTCTTTTCATATTCACTCACGTGAAAAGCCGTGCCTACCACCATGCCCGCAGTGACAAATAAAATGGACAAGGACGCTGCCCGAAAGGGGCCTCTATTTTGGAGGCAAATGCAGACCCATCGTCAGGCTTTAGATTCCTGGGGGCTCTGTAACTGACTCGACTGATGATAAGAGATCGAACAATAAGTGAATGTCTGGGGCAGAGGAAACATCGGATGACAAAAGTTACAGAGTGTGTCCCACCCGAACACATAATTGAGAACCTGCACATCTTAGGCAGGTTGCCTAGCAACTAACCGCTGGGCTTTCTGCTGGCACCAGCCTGGGCTAAACTGCCAGTTGTGGTTGGGGTGGTAGAGGATGGTGTTCTGCACAGACATAGCCCAGCTTCTAAAAGCAATGCTGCCTGGGGAGCAAGGCCAACGTCTCTGTCTCCTTGGAGACTGAGATAAAAGACATTGGCATCGGTGCGGTTTTCACAATGACTGGGAACCCAGGGCAGGGGCCAACATTTATGGGACAGCCAGGTAAATGGCAAGTTGTTCCTTTGGGTTGCTAGGGGAGAGATCAAGCCATGTGGTTGTTTTTTTCCTCTCTTAGTCTTAACTAGCCGTTCCAGACACCCAAACACAGAGAAAGTAATCTGATGAGAGCCCAGAGGCAAAGCAGCTACAACAGAGCTAGTGAGAACTGGTGCCATGTTGGGGTCAATTCTGATCCTTGGAGTGCAGGAAGAAAGCACTTCAAATCCATAGGTTCTGTGCCAGCCTGCCAAGGCCTGCATGGGGCTGAAGGGAAGAGGGCAACTGCCATTTCACCCTTCATCCGACTGTGGAAAAGAGTTCCCTGCCTCGTTCTCATGCTGAGATCACCGATGAATGTTAAACCTATGGATCCCAAGGCTGTCCTGTCCTGTCTTAAAAAGATTATACCTTGGATTAGGAGACTTTCCTGTTCCTTCAAAGCTTACATGAGCTTTCCTACTTTATTGAGGTAGAATTATTTTTAATTCAAATGAGACTTATCCATTCTTTGTTCTCTTCACCGAGAATCCACAACTTGCCTTTCTCAAGGCTTCTATTAGCAAGATTTAATTCTCCAGAGACTCTTATCCTCTTATTTTTAAAAGGAAATCAGTCTAAAACTACTGGGGATGTTGTGATCAACAATAGTTTTATTTATCTTCGGAATGCCAGGCAGCCCTCAGAAGAATTTTGTAAACCATATAATAACAAAGAAATGCCTCCCATTTAGCAGGAACTGACTTATCTGTGAACCTCAGATAACCTGACGACAATCCCAAGCAACAGAGCTCCTGATTTGTATTCCAAAATGTAGGAAGGCTTCAGATACCTCTCAGAGTCTGTTTGTTTCATTTCTAAATTTCCAGGTTATCTGGTACCTAACATTTACTTGAATATAATAATCCTAGCTACTCAGGAGGCTGAGATCTGAGGATCATGGTTCATAGCAAGCCCAGGCAGACTCTTATCTGCAGTTATCCACCAGAAAACTGGAAGTGGTGTTGTGGCTCAAACTGATAGAGCACTAGCCTTGAGCAAAAGAGCGCAGAGACAGCGCCCAGGCCCTGAATTCAAGTTCTATGACTAACTGAAACAAAAGACAAAGAAAGAGAGAGAGACAGAGACAGAGACAGAGAGAGAGAGAGAGAGAGAGAGAAAGAAACAGTTGCATGTGAGATTTATTTTAAAAATCTACCTGGGAAAGTCAGGGCTAGTTGAAGCAGAGACAACAAACGCTGTGGTTTTCTAGTCTTTACCATCGGTCATGCCTGCCTGTAGATTAGTGGCGCTGTACAGATTTCACTTATTTTTCCCATTTGTGCTTGGACTGATGATGATTGGGGCATGGAGTCGTATGCACCCTAGGCCTGGTTCTTGGATAAGCCCATAATGTCCCAGCATTCTTTGCAGTGAACGGAGGGAGCGTTTGCAGGGAGTCTGTTTGAGGAGACCTGAGGAATTGGACTGTTACTGAGGTGGAATGAATCTATTACACACTAATTAAAGCTCACAGAGCAGATTGCTACCTCTTTGCAAATAACTCTCGGGCTCCTCCACTTGACCACATATCCAGCATTATCCATACTTACCACTTGACAAGGGAAATAACCTTTCTTCTCTTAGTCAACAAACAATGCGGTGAATATTATTTGTAAAGGACATTGAGAATTTCAACATAAAGATCCTAAAGGTTTTTTTTATCATTGTAAATTTTTATTTATCCACAAAAGCATCTACAAAATTATTTCAAATTAATATTTATTCCAAAGTTCATTTAGTTATTAACTCAAGGAGTAAGCTCATTTAGTTATTAACTCAAAGGGTAAGTTTCTTCCTGGTGGATGTACATTACAGCTCCATTCAGTATGTACGATCTGTATTAAAATAACCACACAGGAGTCATTCTTACAGTTGAATATTTGTTTGACTGGGAGATGGGGCAGATTTTCTATGTGTCTGCCAGTGGCTATGTAAAGCAGATCAATATAGGCAATCCATTTTAATCCTGTGTTTTCTTTACTTTAAGGCTCAATGAACATTTGGTAAATGAATGTTAATGTTAATGCATTCTGTTTGTTCACCTCTTGAGAGAGACAAAAGCAGCAGTGACTTCAGCACTTAATTCCGGCGGTGAAAATAGATTTCAATGCCACTTGCTCCTCTGGGGGTGACTCCGGGCCAGACACAGTCAGAAACCTTAAGAAATCAAAGCTACTTGATGAAATTAAATAATCCCCCATCCTGCCCAGCAGTGGATGGCTGGGTCCTAGCAGCCTGTGCTGTAAACAATGCCTTGGAGACTCCATGCAATGAACCAATGGCCTCCACCCACTCCACGCAGCATGGAGACAGTGAATCCAAGAAGGCTACATCGCAGAGGAATCCCTTCTCTTGCTTTCTGCCCCTGCAGCGTTAGTGTCTAGCCACTCAGAAATGCCTAAATGCAAACGCAGAATTTTAGCAGATTAGCTAGCACACGCCTAGTTACTTGCCTGTAATCCTACCTAGGCTACAAGGGAAGCTGAGATCAGGAGGGTTATGTTTCAAAGCCAATCCAAGCAAACACGGTCACAAGACACCAGTAGACAAAGCCCTGTGAGTGGTCTGCACTGGTCATCCTAGCTATGGCACGGAGCATAAATCGGAGGAATGTGGCCCAAGATGGCCCCTGGAGAAAAGTAAAACAACATCACGAAAATAACCGAAGCACACGGAGCTAGAGTCAGGACTCAGATGTGCCTGCCTAGTAAGTGCAATATACTGAGTTTGAATCCCAGATGGTGCCAAAAGAAAGAAAACAGTTCATTGAGGCGGGTGTCATGTGCTGGCCAATGATCCTTAATGGCACTCAAGAGGTTGAGAGAGGAGGATCATGAGTTTGAGGCCAGTCAGAGCTACAGAACAAGGTTGATGGACGCACTAAGATGCTTGTGCCGAGTGAGTGAATTCAACTGCTCGTACACTGTCGTGACAGGAAGTCGGCCCATCTCATTTGCCCTTCTCATTTCCCTTCACCCTGGCCCCCCAGCGCATGACTAGTGGACGTTCATGAGCCCTTTGCCTCCCAGGACCGTTGACTTTGAGTTCATCTGGGGTTTGGCACAGATGCGGGGATGTTCTTTGTGGTGTTACTCTACCCTGAACCGTAAGCTTCTTGAGGAAGGCCCGTGGGTCCCTCTCTAAATCCCACACCATGTAGAGAAAAAGAGGGCAGTACAGACTGTCCTCGTGGAAAGCCAACTGAATAGATGACTCAAGTGTCTCCCAAGACATGTATAATGTGTTTGCGTTAATTAGTATGTGAAAATTAAGGGCCGATGGTGAAAACTACAAATAAATTAAATGCATTCGCCCATGTTTGCTCTTTCCCTTCAGTCTTTGTGTGCAGTTTTACCAGAGATAAGAAAGAGAGAATACTAAGGGCATGGGTTACATTTGTAGACACCCAGATCCAGACGGAATCATAATCTCAAAACATAAGATTATGTTCAACCACTCTGGAAAGCAGCATGAAGTTCCTCAAAAGGCTAAACATAGAGCTCCCCTATGACCCAGCAGCCCCACTTTTTGGGCATCTACCCAAAGGATTGCAAACAAGACCACACTAAAGCCACCAGCACAACCATGTTCATTGCAGCACAATTTGCCATCACCAAAATATGGAACCAAACCAGATGCCCCTCAGTAGATGAATGGATCAAGAAAACATGATTCATATACACAATGGAATTCTATGCCTCTATCAGAAAAAAAAATGGCACGGCCCCATTCATAAGGAAATGGAAGGACTTGGAAAAAATTATACTAAGTGAAGTGAGCCAGACCCAAAGAAACATAGACTCCGTGGTTTCCTTCATTGGTAATAATTAGTATATGTCTAGGTTAATCCTAGCAGAAGATCACAATAGCTCAATAGCTATGTAGATATGAACACATAAGATGATGCTAGTGAAATGAACGCCAAGTTATGGAAATAAGTGGTTTACCATTGCTGTGGTTGTTTTCAATGTACCATGTGAAATTATGCCATTTTCTTTTGTCTTTCTCCCCCAGGGTCTTACCCCTGATGTCACTGTAACTGATTTTGGTACCCTGGGTATTGTTTATATACTTTTGGAACTAGGGAAGGGAAGGGGAACATTAAAATAGAAAGCAAAAGGGTAAAAGGCAAACCAATGTAACAGCAATACTTACAAAACTATATGCTGTAATCCAATTGTACAACTCATGGTCGAGGGAATGAGGAGGGGAGAAGGAGGGAGAAAAATGAGGGAGGAGAAAACAAGTTTGATAAGAAATGTACTATTTGCCTTACATATGAAACTGTATCCCCTCTGTACATCATTTTGACAATAAATAAATACATATGCTTAGAGCTAATTATATACTTGGCAAGTAGTATGAGCAGTGGCAAATAAAGCCAGCGAGATTAATTGGAACTACAGGGTAGTAAGTCGTAGAAAGAAACTAAGCCACACATGTCACGATAGAAACTGTTACATCCCAGTAAGACTGTGGGAGCCATAGTGATCACAAGCTGAAAATGAGTCAAAAGAAATGAAATTTCTTGTTGTTATAAGATGCTTGGCTAAGATTGGCAAAAAAATATTAATTTTTATTCTTTTATAGTCATAATTGTAAAACTCAAAAATTCGGTGACATTTTCCAGGTCTGTTTTTATTATAAGAACATTTGAAAATATAGCCTAAAAAGAAAGCTATTAAGATGCTGCAAAGGGAACCCAAGAGGAAACCTTATTCTCTTTTCTTCCCTTCTGCTTATTTTTTTTTCTGCAAGAACAAGCTACATGTACAGAAAATTAGCATGTGGCAACAAAGAAGTCGCTGCCTGAAACTGAAACAAAAGCAATAGCCCTGGTATCAGAGTCCATAAATGAAAATCACAGCAAATGATTAGCATCCAGTAGTTTCCGGTGGGTTCTGTTCTGCTTTTGAGCCACCCCAAAGAATGCTTGGCCTCCAAAGAGCTCTTTTGATTTTTTTCCCCCCTGTATCATGAATAAACACTTTGAAGTCAGAGATCATCTATGAAATAGTATTTCCATTTTATAGCTACTAAGCTCAAGTAGTCCCAGATAAACTCTCTTTGAGTTGGGCAGCTAATTAGCAGCATAGCCAAGGCCTAGATCATGATCTTGGTAACATAGGAACAAATACAATCCCGACTGCATGAAGGCTGGTGGGAGTGCTTAGAAAATATCTGTGTGCTCTGAAATGGGCGGGGGGGGGGGGAGGCTGAACGTTACTGTCTGTGTTCTGCCTCCCCCCAAGAGAGTACTGCTGGGGACTCCCACAAAACTGCGCAACATTCAAACTAAAACCAAACCGTAATCATCGTGTACCAGCTTCTGGCTGGGCACCCAGAACATGAGGTTCCGTGCTTTTGTCTTGTTCAACCCTTGGGGGGCAGGGCGGGCACCCATACTGCAAGCAGCTCCTCTCCCAGGGTGTGAGATTGAGCACTGACGTGCATGACCGTGGTTTCTCTACTGATAGGTTTATTATATATCGTTTTCTGGAGCTTCCGGAGAATTTAGGAGATCCTAGGGGAGGCATGGACATGAGAAAATTTGAGCACCAAGTGGTCCGATGGGCAGTCGTGAGAGGAAGGGTCCTCTCGGGTGAAGACAGGAGGGAAGGAGGGAGGGATGGGCAGAGAAGTTGGGGGCTGGGAGGGGGGGCTCCCTCCTGACTCACCGGGCTTTCCCTGCAATCTGGAGGCCGCTCCGGCCTCCCACGGTGAGCTGGGAGAGGCTTGTGAGGAAGCCCAAGGCCTGTGGTCCCTCCTGATACCAGGAAACCATCCCGGTAGCATGTCAATTCCTCCTCCACGGGAGGACGAGTGGATGAGGTAGGCAACGTTATCCTTCTACTCTTGGCAAAGGAAGGATGTCCTCCCGCCCCGGCAGAGTGGCTTTACCTCAGGGGCGGATGAACCGCCCAGGTGGGACGTCACTCACCCGGCGGCTGCGCCAGCTCCTGGTCCCCTGTGTGCGCAGAAGGCCCTCGTGTTAGAGAACAAGCCACGTGCAGAACTCCAGTCCTGCAGCCGACTGCCCACCAGGGAGGTCAGATTATGTAGTGCTAAAAGACTTGCTTTTCAGCCAACTGCAACTCAGAAGGTTCCAGCAATGAGGACCGTTGGGCCCTTCTGGAGTGGCAGGCTCACATCAGGGTGCTCCCTCGTTTGGGGGATGAGGGGACTGTGTTTCTAGGCAAGCTGCCGCCCAGCCTTTCTGTCATCTCGTGGTAAATGGGGATCTTGGATCGTGGAAGTCCCCACACCTCTCTGTGAAGTTCTTGCTATTCGGGGAGCCCAGGGATCAGCCTGTGCACCCCCCCCCCCGCCCCGCTGCTGTTCCCCATGGCTTTGGTAGGACCATCGATGGAGTCCCTGTACCTCATTACCAGGGTAACACGTGCGACCCAGGGCTCCGTCAGTGCCCTAGCTATCGCGTCTGTGAGGCCGGTCGTTCACAGCAACCGACAGGGAGCCTCTGCAGACTTGGTTTTGATGTTTGTGACATTGACAGGAAGGAATTGAGCACGCTTGCTTTCAGACGGAAGCACAACAGCTGAAGGGTTTGATGGTGGTGGTATGAGATTGAGAATAAAAACTGAAGCCTGCTTCTGTCCTTCTAGACACACACACACACACACACACACACACACACACACACACACACACGCTTCAGTAGGAAAAGAGCCCCAAGTTTTATTTTTACCTATTTTATTTGATGTGGGACAGGCCTTGAGTTTGTCCGTATCCCGCATGCATGGTCAGACTAGGGGAAACGTCAAACTGACAATAAAATAAGATGAGGAAAGTGAGTGAGGGGGTTGTTTGTAGATCAGGGTGTTGTTTTTGTTTTTGCTGTTGTTGTCACTGTTGTTTTGTGGCACTGGGTTTTAGGCCTAGCTTTGCTAGGCAGGCACTCTGCCCCTGGAACCCTGCCAGCAGCAATTTTTGCTTTCCTTATTTTTTTTTTTGTTTTCATTTCTTTCAAATAGGCCGTGCTTCTTTCCCAGGCAGGCCTAGACAACAAGCTGTTCATGCCTACCACGTAGCAGAGATGGCAGGCGCGTACAGCCACATCCAACGTTCTTTCATTGATTGGGTGTGGGTCTTGTGAGCTTTCAGCCTGGCTGGCTGCTTCCGGAAGAGGCAGACACCTCACGAGTCAAGCTTCTAGAAGACTCTGTGTGTTGATGTCGTAGGAGGTTTACCACAGGACAGCAATGCAAACCAACAGTGTCAAAGCAACATGAGTTGTCATCAATGAGGATAACAAGAGTTCTCACCCCAGTTTGCCAAACCGTGTGTATCCTTCAGCACGTCCTTCTTCTCCTCAGGCCTCCGAAGCCCCCTTGTCACAATACGCTGTATGATTCCTCTGTCTCTGCTGTGAGATAGATAACTAATTGTAAAAGACAATCGGGGTCTGTGAATGTGTGTATATACACATACACTTCTGACACATGAAGACACAGATTAAAATACGTCATTTCAGGGACTTTTACCCTAAAAAATAAAAGTATGAAATGATGGTTTTCCCATTTCAAGTATTCATGGGTAGAAAATGCAAATGGAGTTCAGGGAAATACTAAATAACAGAATGATAAATAGGAGATAAGAACACAAGGGTATGTGCTATTGATCATGTGCCTAAGACAAATTCAATTGCTAATTAAATAAGAAGATATTAATTGAATGGCATAGATGTGTTGTCCCTGGGAATCAGAATTCCCAGGCATGAGTCTTAAATTCCAATATTGCGCCTTCTGTTTCTACTCAAAAAAAAAAAAAAGGAAGGGAAACAGTCTAAAGAGAAATATTCATCTTTCATAGACATCTTGTTCCCTCACAGTGCATAAGAACAGATCTTCTAAAGAGGAAGGAAAAGAGGAATTTGAGAGTGGTTAAATTTCCCTATGTTGGCCCTGAACATAAATTATGCCAACCTCCTACAGCTGACTACTAACAAGTCAATTCTGGTGATGAGTTAAAATAAGTAAATATAGGGCTGGGGATATAGCCTAGTGGCAAGAGTGCCTGCCTCATATACACGAGGCCCTAGGTTCGATTCCCCAGCACCACATATACAGAAAACGGCCAGAAGCGGCGCTGTGGCTCAAGTGGCAGAGTGCTAGCCTTGAGCGGGAAGAAGCCAGGGACAGTGCTCAGGCCCTGAGTCCAAGGCCCAGGACTGGCCAAAAAAAAAAAAATAAGTAAATATAATACACAGTAAGCAGAGCCCATGGAGAGTGTAAGCAATGAGTAGAATGCAATTGGCCCCAACTATTTAGTGTTTACCATGTGCCAGGTACTTTCGGTCTAATACCTTATTCACAATGGCCGTGCCAGTTACACAGTTTCTTACAGAGGAGCACTCGCTTCTGCACTTCAGATGGTAGCAGATTGTCTCTAGACCTACTTGGTTCCAAAGCTAGCGATGGTTCCGCTATACTAGGATCCTCAAGTGATTCTCCCACATTCTACTAGCATCCGTGTGTTGTGCGGAGGGGTTCCATTTTGACATGTCCGTGTGTCACGCGTATGGCACCTTGATCAGACACGCCGCTCCGCACACCAACCTCACCCAGCCCCACTACTCCATTTTCACACAAGCGCCTGCAGTACTTCCACCATACTGACCCTCCTTCCCCTTCCCCCTGGGCCCACCGGTCCCCAAACGCCGGGCAGGACCTGCTTTACCTTCCTGGCGTTCACTTTTAAGCGTGTTAATGGTTAGCGCAGGTTTCGCAAGGGCGCTTTGCACACGCGTCTGCGGGATTTTAATTGACCCGCACTCCCTGGCTCTTTCTTTCCCACCCCCACTGCCACCAACCCCGCTTTGCCCAACAGCTTTCAGTGAGCCTTCTGCCACCTCACAATGTATTCCAACATCGTGTACCTGATAGCATTCTCTTTTCTGTCTCCTTCTTTATTCCCTCAATTGCGAACATACACACACACACACACACACACACACACACACACACACACGCACACACGTTTCTCTTTGGGGTCTAGCTAGCTTCCACATATGAGAGAAAACATACGGGCTTTAGAGTGTTCACACCTACGTGTGCATTATCACCATGGCACCCACCCACCCCACCTTCCTGGCCTATGCTGGCTCAACAGAACCCAGGTGGGGCTCGGTGCCCTGTATTCCCAGAGTTCCCCGGGCTACACCCTGAGCAGCGGTGTTCACCCCAGAATCTGTCCATAGGAAGGACTGAATCAAAAGAACACAAGAAAGATGCTCCTCTTCGACAGAATAGACAAGAATGAGCTACGCTGGCTGGGCTCCCCCCACCCCCATTACAGGGATTCTCAGGGCCTAGGCATTGTGAATTTCTGACAGAGGATGCCCCGTGTCTCGAATCTAGGTCGCAGTATAAGAAGCGTCTCCGAAAGCTTATCTGAGGCCTCACTGCTCACTTTGTAAGCATAAAATTCCACCGGGCAGCTGATGAAGGTGGAACCCTTTGGAGGGAGACGCTGATAGGCAGATTGGATGGCAGTGAGAATGAGAGAACCGCGGAGGAGCTGCTGTTGCCCCGGTGTACGTGAGATCCAGACTGGAGCTGGGGAGGGATGGCGTGAGAACTTGACACCAACTGTAAAGCCTGACCGGGGCCTGCCAAAAACGCTGGGCCTGGTGTCGGTGCACACGAAAGAACACGAGCGACAGCACGACATTAACTCCGTTCTAAAAGCAGATCTGCACACAGGCTGTGTCAGGAACAGAGGGAAGGAATGCTAAGGAAACATGCGTCCATAATTTCTACTTTTCCCCCCCTTCCTCTGACTCTTCCCTTACTGAAACCTTCTCGCTGTGAGACACAGCCTGGGTGTGAATGGCTCTGGACATTTTCCAGTGGCAACCGTTATCCATAGTCTTTTGTGGTGGTTGTTTTTGCCTACTTCTCTGTGGGGGCCAGACGAGTGACTCTTTATCTTCAGAATGAGTTCTGCGTGATATTGCAAAGCTCTAGGGGTTGTCCGTTTGCCTTTCCTTCCCAGGATGGAGAGCACAGGGTGGGTGGTCAGTGAAGAACTGAAGACCTCTCTGTGTGTGTTGTCTCTTGTGCAACCATGGAAACGGCAGCCGACCTCACGGGGCTTTGATCCGTCCCGTCCTGCATCTCCCGGAGTCTGATCTCAGAGGTCTTGGGCGGGAGCATTGATGTGATTGTTAAGTCAAACTAGGCCTCGGAATCATCTAAGAACCTGAGTATCAAAGTGCGGCTCCTCATCGACCCAGTGAGCCCCCCGCCCGCCCCCTCCCCCCCCCCCCCGAGACGTTCTTGGCTTTCAAACGTGAAAGCTGCCGACGCGATCCCCGTGGCATCCCGCGTGCGGAGCGGTTGCGTAAGCGCCCTGTTCCAGAAGGGGCCGTGACCCTCCGCCCCGCGGAAAGCCTAGCGCTCTTTCTCTCCGGCATGCGGAATCCACCGCTCACTGCCCCCCTCTTCCTTTCAAGGTGCGCTCTGACGTTGTCCCCCACAAACTCCAGCACAGGAATGCTTTCTTTTGGAAATATTTCCTTTAAATACAAATGGGATGCTTGTGCTTCTTTTTGGCCAAGCGCTTTTTGAGGTTTCAGAGCACCGTTTTCAAAAGAGCTCTTTATTAAAGCATGTTGAATGCTCTCTCTGGAATATTCTACCATAGCCAGAGAGCCCTGCTGACCTGCAGCAGCCAGACTGATTAGCCTTCCTTCCCCTGGGTTGTAGATCTCAAAACCCAGTGGTGCGAGTTTGGGAAGCCTAGATCCGAATGGGCTCTTAGAGAGTGAATGTTTGGGGCCTGGAATATGGCCTAGTGGTAGAGTGCTTGCCTCGCATACATGAAGCCCTGGGTTCAATTCCTCGCACCACATGTATAGAAAAGGCCAGAATCGGCGCTGTGGCTCAAGTGGTAGAGTGCTAGCCTTGAGCAAAAAGAAGCCAGGGACAGTGCTCAGGCCCTGAGTTCAAGCCCCAGGACTGGCAAAAATAAAATAAAGAAAAAGAAAAAGAGAGTGAATGTTTGGGCCGAGTGGTGTTGACCGTTGACCCTGTGCTGTGGTCAATCTAGTTCTTCATGAGAAACGCTCATCAAATAAAAGCCATTCTTCTGTGAAATGTGCACATTGAACTTGTGGCGTAAGGACGTACACAGGATTTGGGGTTTGGTATCAAAGCTGAGCGCCTGGAGATGAAGCCTGACCCAGACGTGCTGAGGAGCCGCTGGAGGCCTTTGCCTCTGGGACGTCGCCCACAGCCACGAAGGACGAGGGGAAGGGTAGCGTGGGGTTGTTACAGGGGCCGCAGAAGGCCCACAATACCCAGGAAAGCAGAGTCGCAACAGGTGCTAAGTTCTACCGTATTCTTCTGTTTACCCACCATAGGAACCTGAGGTAACTAACCTCTCTAGACAGCCCGTGAACTATAATAAAATTCCACATTGCTGGTGGGCATCTCCAGAGGAGTGGATCAACCCAAGCAGGTGCCTGTCAGGCAGCCGGCATACCAGAAGCGACGTGAGCCTTCCTTTCTGCTCCCTGTGCAGAGACTGAATTTGGCTCTTGTTTCAGCCCCGAGACCGCCGTGGTCACTGCTCTTAGTACAATCGCCACGGGGTCAGTTAGATCTAAATAGAGCTCTTCGAATGTACGTTCATGTTCAGAGAAGGCCTACCCCAGCGATGGATTAGTTACAGGGCTAGGGACAGCCCCTGTGCTGCTCGGTCATGAAGGCTAATTAGTCTTAGAATGTGCGGAAAAGAAAGATTTGTGCCATCAGGATATAGAGAATGAAAATTGAATTTACCAACCAGAGCAAAATGAAATTTCTTAGGAAGCCAAAGTACTTAGAAAACAGCTTTGATCCAATAAATTTTCGTGCTGATCAAACATGACAGATATTGCATTAAGTAAAATAATAAGTGGAAGGGTGCATCCTGCTTTAGAATGCGTTCCAGCCATCCTTTCTCTGGATCCACTTGCTGCAAAACCTGGGGCTATACCAAGTCATAGGAAAACTTACAAGCCCCTGGAGCTAGAAACAAGACTTAACCAATCTCCACCTTGTTGGATACTTCCACCGAGCAAAAGGTCAGGAATTGGAACCGTGGCTCAGTTGCTACTGATGCAAAAGCATCAGGTACGGAGTTTGAGTCCAGGTCTTGAACCTTAAATAAAAAGAAAAGAAAAGGAAAAAGAGATCAGGAAGTTTTCCCTCCACAGAGAAAAAGAACACTGCTTCATTCCATGAGACATTTCCCAGAAGCTACGCTTAGGTGCAAAACCGGAACGGTTAGGAGGAAAAGAAAAAAATTCCTTCCTTAAATTGCAGAGTGCAGTAGTTCTAGAACTGTCCCTATTTTAGGGGAGAGAATGAAGCTCTATGGAGAATATGGATGGAGAAAAGAAAAGGAAAAGAGAAGAAAGGAGAGGGAAAAGCAAAAAGGAAAAAAAAAAACCTACCATGTGTTCAGTCTTTGCAATAAATACTACTTGATAGTCTGCCCTTTATCTCACAGTTTTTGTAACTAGATCTGATAAATCCTGTTCCCTCACCCCAAAAGTTCTTAAACCCCAGTAGTACAAAAAAAAAAAAAAGGGAAGGAATTTGGAATAGTTTTGAGAATGACTAAACTATCAAACAACAATTTTACTCTGGCATTCGCATTAATAACCTGGTAAGACTTTTGTACTTACTGCTTGAAGAAGTTGTTTGAAGGTTGCATGTTTTTCTATTTGAAGACTATTCGAGCTGCAGCCGTGGACGCTGAGGTCTGACTCTCTGCAAAGTACTTATTTGGGAACATCCAGGTTCTCTTTTCGCATGTAATACATTCAACTTTCTACATGGTGCGGGGTTGTCTGTGAAATGTTCAAAACCCCGCCCCAAGGGGAAGGAATTTTGTGTTTCAGTTTTGTTTTTTTTTTTAATTTACTCCCCAAAATTCTCCCGGGGAAAAGGTTTCCAAACACTTCCTTCCTTCTAGGCCGTGAGTGGTGTGGTGTTCTGCCGCCTCCCTGAACAGGAAGGCCGCTCAACCCCGCTTCCGCCTGGAACTTGAGAACCTCAGCCAAGTTAGCAGCTGCTCTTTGCCCCAGGCGCACACACACCGCGATGGCAATTCTGTGGGCAGGTTTGATCGTGATTCCATTTCAGGCTGCCTGATGGGAGAAAGCACAAGGCATTGTCAGGAAGAAATCCTAGAAGAGCATCGCGTCAGGAGACAAATCGACGGGGGGGGGGGGGGGGGGGGGGAGCCGATGGCAGCCATGATCCCACGACATCGAACCAGAGAAGCCACGGGCAGGATTGAGGCTGCGGCCGGTGATGTCTCAAAGGGCAGACGGGAGAATTTCTGTCCAGGTCAAGTGAGATTATAGGAAGAGAAATTTCTAGAAAAGATTGATTTGGCTACCGTGCAACACCGTGGCATCCTGGAAAAAAGGCCTCGACCTCCCATCATTCTCTCTAGGCCTTATGTCACAGGTGCTTTAGAGGAGAAGTCTGATAGATTCTGTGCACGCTTGCTTTTGCTAGTGCACGTTTAATCTCCTTGCTCGTGTTCTCTTCTGTTGTCTTCTCCTCTCAAAAGGTCATAAAATGAAGTCTTGTCCTCTGTGGACATTTATCCTCGTACTTCTATAGAAGCCTAGCAGAGAAGCTAAAATCACAGACTCCGGAGCTAAACTCCCCGGGCTTGAATCAAGGCTCTGCCAGTTACCAACCTGTGTCTCAGGCTTTCCGCTCATAAAATGGAGATGCTATGTGTTTTATGAGGTTATTATGAGGAAAGATTATATGAGTTCATGATTGCGACATCCTTCAAATAATAACAAGCACTACCTAAATCCTTCTTAAATGGCTAATATCTCATATCACTCGTAATAATGGTGTTACAATCACAGGAAAGACAATTCAGAATACTCCAGATGTCAAGCTCAGTGTCTCCTACCTTTGGAGATAGTGTGCCCCTCATAAAATTGATGGGGGTGGGGGGAAGGAAAGGACAAAAGGAAGCACAGAAAAGAACAACCCTCCCCAGAGAAGGGTCTTCTCAATCCGTATCTGACTATGGAAGTGGAAAATAGCCCATTAAGTCCCAATCCATGAGCTCCCAGCAACGCATTCCCACCGGCTGCCCTGAAATTCCCTGCAACTCTACAAAAAAAAAGGTTGTGTGCTCCAAGAGGCTGCTACACGTAGAGTTGTAAACAAGAGGGGAAAAGGAGATACACAGGAATCAACAGGAGCTCTCCGAAAGAAAGTCCAGCCGAAACAGTGTCATTCGCCTATGACCCAGCGGATCCGTAGGGTTAGAACATGGCGGTCTGCTGGTGTGTACTCTCTTCAGGCAGACATTTGATGAAGTTTCTCAAGGGACTGGGACTGAAAAACGCTATCACAGAGCTTTCATTAGTTCAGTAACTATTTTCTTAAAAAGAAAATTAACATTAGTCCATAAACATTGGTTCTGCAAATTGTGCTATTGGGGGTAGGAAAGTAATAATTGAATTGCCACAAAAACAGGAAGATAGAACATTAAGTCTATCACATTGAAGACAATAAACATTAAGCCTCAAATTTGAGCACGGCACCAAGTTTTCATCTAAAGAAATCATGGGGACTGACAGTGCATGAAGGGGAAGCGACTTTGCCGTGTCTACAGCTTATGATTTATGCTATTTTCTGCAAATTTGGTGCAGAAATAAAAAAAAAAAGAAGCAAAGAAATGAAAAATTTTCAGAGATCCTACTGTATGCTAGGCTCTGTGCAAGATGTTTGCCAGAAATGGGACTCATTCGCAGAGCCGGAGACCTACCTAAAGTGTACGGTTTCTTTTCTTCGGGAGAGGCCTCCCACCATCGCAGGTCTGACCTTTGACCATCGGCCCCAGTGACTCAAAGACAAGGGCCTAACCGAGACCGCGTCCCTAAAGTCAAACACGGGAACGATTCGCCTCCAAACTTCAAACTGCCACCACTGCTGTTCAAGTGACGTGACACCACTGACACAGTTCTCTCCATCTCCTGCCGCCGCTTGAGACCTTGTGCTGGTTTCAGCACGGCGGTGCGTTCCCGACTCCCCTTCCGGACGCTGCCAAGCCTTGGTGTACACAAGCCCGCTCCCCACATCCTAGCTTAATGGCATCTGGCTGACGGGCTTGTGTTTGCCCTGCCTATGCCCTTCTGGCTTTATGGGCATTCGTCTCAATAGACAAGGCGTTAGCGCGGTGCCCCGGCCCCCCCCCCCCCCCCCCCCCCGGCCTCGAGCAGCCCCGCCGCCTTTCTCTGGCCCTGGCCCACGCCCCTCGCGGGGAGGCGGGGGTAGCGGAGCGTCCACGCCATCGCTCGCAGAGCCTCCTTTTCTCGTGGCAGCCGGGGGATTTGGACTGCGTTCAGAAATGACTTGGACATTACCCACACGCGATCCTGTAATTCCTCCCTTTAGAGCCGCAATTACAGGGGATGCCAGGTCTCCCTCATTTTGGCCTTTTTGTCCAACTTTTCCTTCTCTGATTATAAACACTTGCAATGACTATATATAGCCCTGTGCTTCAAAGACACTGGAAGTTGCGGGAAGGTGAAGTCTCGGGGGGTGGGGCCCATTTCCATTCTCTGTCCTTCACAATGGGGGGGGGGCGTCCAGTCATCTTTTTCTGTTACTTATTAGAAAGATAAGCAGATGGTTTTCTGCCTGTATGTTTGTAGTGCTTCCTTATAAATGAATATTGGCTTATAGATGTTTTCTTAATTTTTTTTTTTGTTGGTGTCAATGCTGGGCCTTGAACTCAGAGCCTGCTCTCTAACTTGGCTTTTTCTCTAAAGGCTGGCCCTCGACTACTTGAGCCATACCTCCACTTCCAGCTTTGGGCTGGTTAATTGGAACTAAGAGTCTCACGGACTTTCCTGCCCAGGCTGGCTTCGAGCCTCGGTCTTCAGAGCTCAGCCTCCTGAGTGTCTAGGACGACAACCGTGAGCCCCCAGCCACCAGCGCTCCGTGGGATTATTTTTTTAACAGACTTTAATTTCCTAGAGCAATCCTAAATCCACAACAAAATCGAAAGGACCCCTACGCGGGGCCCAGCCTCTCAAGCTATCAATCCTCCACACGGAGGTGTGTGTTTGATGCAGATGCTGGGTTTATTTAGACACGTCACGTTACCTACTGTGTTCAGAGCACAGGAGTTTCATCTGGCTCTTTCATATTTTATAATCTGGACAAGATGTAATGGCGTGTGTCCTTCGTTGTAACCTGCGGAATATTCTCACCCCCCTGAGGTTCCTCTGTGTTTGCCATCTTCCCTCCATCCTCCCCAGCTGCAAGCAACTCCTGATTGTTCTGATGGCTTTGTAGTTTTACCTTTTCTAGAATGCACCCTAGGCAGTCTCCCCCGCCCTCCCCCCCTCCCCCCCCCCCCCCCCCCCGCCAACTTCCTCTCGCACAGAGTGGTCTGCATTTAAGATTTCTTTGCTAGCTTTACATGGCTTGGTAGCTCAGTGCCCGACAGCTGTGAATGGCATTCCATGGTCTAGAAGGGCATCTCAAGGACATCACGGAAGACCCCCGCGTTTTGGCAAGGGTGAAGAAAGCCGCTATGGATACCCCCGTGTGGGTTTCTGCGTGGATGCAGGCTTGGCGTATCCTTAGGGTAGCTATCAAGTGGCGCGATTGCTGGTTCTATGTAAGGACATGCTGAGTTTTGTAAGACGCTGCCAAGTGACTGTGCAGAGCAGCATTAACATTTTGCAATCCCACCAACAATGAATGAGAGTTCCTGGTGTCCTTTCGCCCACGAGCAGTAGTTGTTCTCTGGGTTTGCCACATTTGCCATTTCTTTTTCTCTCCTTTTCCCCCCAGTACCAGGGTTTGCATTCACCCTTACGGGGCTTGCTTACTTGCTTGCTTGCTTAGCTGGTGCTCTCCTGCTTGAGCCATACTTCCGGCATGGCTTTTTGCTGGTTGTTTTAGAGATGGTTTGCTAAGATGTTGGTGAAGATTCTTAAAACCTCATTCCAGGGCTGGGGATATGGCCTAGTGGCAAGAGCGCTTGCCTCGTATACATAAAGCCCTGGGTTCGATTCCCCAGCACCACATATACAGAAAATGGCCAGAAGTGGCGCTGTGGCTCAAGTGGCAGAGTGCTAGCCTTGAGCAAAAAGAAGCCAGGGACAGTGCTCAGGCCTTGAGTCCAAGCCCCAGGACTGGCAAAAAAAAAACCTCAGTCATCTCTTAATATAAAAAAAGGTTTTTTTCAGGTTTTGGTAGTGAGGAATTCTTCATCCCCTAGGGTGAGTTAGTATTTTTTTTTTCCTCTAGCTTCTGAAAGAAGTGGTGGAGAATGTAATTTCCTCCTTAAATGTTTGCTGGAATTCCTCAGTGAATCCATCAGAGACTGGTGATGTGTGTTTTAAAAACTACATTACTTCTTGACTCAGTGCCTTTCATGGTTATATGCCATGTCTCTGAAGCTCATCTAGTCCTCCTGGTGTCATTTTCTGCAGGCTGTGACTTTCACAAAATGAATCCAGTTCACTCAACTTCTCAAATTTGCGGGTATACATTGATTCATAGTATTCCTTTTAATGGACATGGTATAAACATTACCTCTTCCCTTTTGTTCCTGATAACAGTAGGCTCTCTCTTTTATTCTTAGTTTACCTGAATAGAGATGGGTTGATTTTCCTGACCTTTTGTATAAAACAGATTTGAGGTATGATGATTCATTTCCACTGATTTCTTATTTTTCAATTTCATTGATTTCCCCTCTCATTTTATTTGTTCTTTTTTTCTACCTACTTTGAATTTGCTTCTTTTTTTTTCCACTTTCCTAAGATGATAGCATAGATTATTAATTTTAGGACTTCTCTAATAAATAATCTTAATACTATAAATGGCCTGTCCATATGTTTTGCTGCTTCTCACAAATTTTGATGGGGTTTTTTTTTTGTTTGAACTTACTTTAAAACTATTTTCATTTTTTCCTGAGCCATGTGTTATTTACAAGTCCAGTCTTTAGCCAGGCACTGGTGGCTCATGCCTGGAATCCTAGCTACTCAATAGGCTGAGATCTGAGGATCACGGTTCAAAGCCAGCCCGAGCAGGAAAATCCATGAGCCTTTTAACGCCAATTAAGCACCAGAAAACTGGAAGTGAAGCTGTGGCTCAAAATGGTAGAGCACCAGCTTTGAGCAAAGGAACTCAAAGACCATGCCCACTCCCTGAGTTCAAGTCCCATGATAGCCAAAAAAAACAAAAACAAAAAATGTATAGTGTTTAACCTCCAAATTCTTGAAGATTTTTTCCAACAACATTTCTGTTATCTAGTTGATTTCCCTCATAATCTGACAGTAGCCACTGTATGATATATATTCGAGATGTGTTACAGTGTCTTTTGTGGCCTATAATATTCTATGTCTTGGTACTTATTTCACGTGAGCTAGAAGGATGTGTATTCTGTAGTTGTTAGATGATGTGGGCTGTAGAGTCCATTATATCCTATTGATTTATGGGTGTTTCATCCTACTATGTACTTACTGATGTTTCTGCCTGCTAAATCTGTCTACTCTGAGAAGGAACATCAGAGTCTCTCGCTGGTCTACTGGATTCGTCCCGTTTTATTTTTTTCCTTACACTACTATTTTTATCTCAAACATTTTGACAATTTGTTATTAAGCATCTGGCTATATCTTTCTAGAAAATTGACCCTTGTTGTTGTTCAATGTCACTCTTTATCCTTGATAACTTTTCTTGCTCTCAAGTCTCTCCCATCAGAAATTATGGGCCCAGGTACCAGTGGCTTATACCTGTAATCCTGGCTACTTAGGATGCTCAGAATAGGATTGTGGTTTGATGCCACCTCAGAGAGAAAAGTCCCAGCCCATACTGGGATATGGTGGCAGCCACTTGTTACCTACCCTAAACCACACAGAAAGCCAAGATTGGGAGAAATACGGTTCCTCAGATCCACCGCAGGTGAAAAAGTCTATGAGACTCCATCTCAATAGAAAGAAGCCAGGCGTGGTGATGTGGGTCTGATATCCCAGCCACAACTGGAAAGCCTAAAACAGGTGGACTGAAGTCCAGACATAGGCCAATGCTGGGAGCAAAACCCCATCTCCAAAGTAACCATTGTGAAGAGGAGCCGAGCAAAATAAGACACTGGGAAGCTGGAATTGGAAAGGGGTGGGGTGGGGTGGGGTCAAGGGGAAAGGGGGAGGTGAATGAAGAGGAGAAGCCGGGGGGGGGGGGGGGGGGGGGCGGTGGCGGGGATGCAGACAAGATCCAGTGCATATGCTATGAAAATAAGAAGAATGAAGGAAAGGGGCGGGACAGTGGTGAGAAAATGTTGAAATATTGTACTCATAACCCGCTTTGTCCAATAGCAACTCCTTCCTATAACTACTTAGAGATAATTTAAGAAAGAAAGAAGAAAAGGCTGAGGCTTACCTACATGATGGAGGGCCTGTCTAACGAGGTCAAGTCCCTAAGTTCAGACCCCAATGCTACCAAAATAATGTAAGAAATCAATAAGAGCCCTCTGTTTTCTCTTGGTTGGTGTTAGCATAGTGTTTTCTAGTTGTTGTCCTCATTCTTTGCTCTAATTTTGTCCTCCTCTCTTTTTCTACCCTCTGTGACTTGAAGTTTCTTAGCATGACAGTTAGGTTGCTTTGTCTTTTTCCTTATTTTTAATGGCTGCCCTCGAGTTGACGGTACGCTTAAAACAAATCCAGCCAAGCAACCGTGGCTCACACCTATAACCCTAGCTACTCAGGAGGCTGAAATCTGAGCATCCGGGATCAAAGCCAGCCCAGGCAGGAAAGTCCATGAGACTCTTATCTCCAATTAACTAGTCAGAAAAGGCTGGAAGTTGGGGCTGGGGATATGGCCTAGTGGCAAGAGCGCTTGCCTCCTACATGTGAAGCTCTCGGTTCAATTCCCCAGCACCACATATACGGAAAATGGCCAGAGGGGGCGCTGTGGCTCAGGGGGCAGAGTGCTAGCCTTGAGCGGGAAGAAGGCAGGGACAGTGCTCAGGCCCTGAGTCCAAGGCCCAGGACTGGCAAAAAAATATATATATATATATATATAATATATATACTAATATATATTATATATATATTTTAATATTATATATTATTATATAATATATATTATATATTATATATTAATATATATAATATATAATATAAATATATATATTATATATTATATATTAATATATAATATATATATTATATATATAATATATATATTATATATATTATATATATATATATCACTGGAATTCTTATCAGGTGATCTTTGCCAGTATCATTTCTAGGTCCCATATATGTGCTATTATAATTGGCTCATCAATTTATATAATAATTAAAATATACTTTCTGTGGGCTGGGAGTATGGCCTAGTGGCAAGAGTGCTTGCCTTGTATACATGAGGCCCTGGGTTCGATTCCCCAGCACCACATATACAGAAAATGGCCAGAAGTGGCACTGTACTAGCCTTGAGCAAAGAGAAGCCAGGGACAGTGCTCAGGCCCTGAGTCCAAGGCCCAGGACTGGCAAAAAAAAAAAAAAGGCTGGAAGTGGCTCTGTGGCTCAAGTGGTAGAGCACTAGCCTTGAGCACAAAAAGGCTCAGTGACCAAGCCCTAAATTCAAACCCCTGGACCAGCAAAAACAAAACAAAACAAAGAATCCAAGTCTACGTCCGCTTTCAGATAACGCTATACCACTGCTCCTTATCAGAGTGGCCTCTGTAGGAAGTGGCTTCGGCGCTAATCCAAACAAAAGGCAGATGCAGGGGACAGCCCTACCTGTCCCTGTCACTGCTATCATTGATTTAATTAGCTATCATCTATAGTCAATTGCTACCGTTGTTTTGAAGAACATGTTACCTGGACGGTTATTTATGAACAAAGCAAAGTTAGTACTTCCATTTTCATTCCTTTTCTGGTGTTCTTCCTTTTCTTAATCTTTAGTGCTTGTATTTTATTTTAGTAGTTAACTTATTAGCAACAGGGCCAACGAAAATCATGTGAACATCTGTAAATCTTTCTCCTCCCCTTGGGCAAATTGGGGGAGTAAGGAAGTGAAGTGTGTTCTCCCGTCTTTTCCAGCTCTCGTTTTTCAGTGGTTTTGATTTTATCCTCTTTTTTTTTTAATTGCATGCAGGATTTGCATATCAAATTATTCATTGAAACCAGTCCACATTGTATCCTACTGTTATCTAGTATTTCCATTGTCTCCTCGGCCCCTGGCTGTCTTTCCAATTTGCCATCTGTCCGTTCGCTGATTTGGCACTATTTCCACCAGCCTGAGCGTGCCAGCTCTCCCACCCCCTCCGCCAACTTGGCAGCCCCTCTCTCTGCCCGGGCTTGGGGTCAGCAGAGGGAGGGAAGCCTTCCAGCCCCCGCGGCCAGACTGCCTCCACACAGCCAAGAAGCTCACCCCGAGAGTCGCGCTGGCCCTTGAGCAGAGAGGAGCTCCCTGTGACTTAACTGAGGGCGATTCTGCTCATCTAGATCCGTCCGCATGCACGGAGACGGGGCATATCATGAAACGTAGCTGTGTGACTTCCCGGAGTTAACTTTCGAGTTACGAGGCCTGCGTCATTTTAAACAGATCGTGAGATTGAGTTGAGGAGCTCACGCTTGTTTTCTTGTTCCTCTCTCATTGGCTTTTCTAAAGCTCGCGACGATTTTTGTCTTGTTTTCTCTGCATATCTCTCTTCATTCACTGCGTGCCTCCTTTCTTTCATTCATGTCTCCTTTTTTCTTTCCCTTCTTTTTTACCTTCCTTGTTCCCCTTTTCTTTCTTCCTTTGACGTCTTTCCGGTTTCTTTTCACCTCTCGTGATGCTTTTCCAGCTTCTCCTCAGTGCACAGGGCTCTGTGAGGTTGACAGGGGTTACAGTCATGAAAGAGGATGGGGACGAGCGAGCCTCCACCAGGAGACTTTGGCTCTTGTGTAATCATCACAGAAGGATTTAGCTTGAAATCCTTCTTACTTTGAGACTCAGGAGTCTTTTTCTAAGGAAAGGAGCGTCGATGTTTTCTTTGCATCTACGTGTGTGTGTCTGTGTGTGTGTGTGTGTGTGTGTGTGTGTGTTCGTAAGCATGTTCTCTAGCCTTAGGAAGTAAGTTCAGGTGCTTTTACAATGTTGACCAACCAAATACATAGTATCTTGGGTTCTTTGAGTATGCTATACATTTGAAGGGTTAAAACTTCCGCTTTAATCTACTTCCTTCTACTTCCTCTGCAGTAACATTATTCTATATGTCTCCTGATATCTGTTTCGTTCCAGGAGGACTGAATATTATTGTAGTCAAGATGCAGTTTGATTTAAATTTAATTTTTAAAACAAACCCTCCCAACATGCCCTCCTTTTCCTGCATGTAATTCATTACAATGTAATTCATTATATTAATCTTTTTCTCCCTCTTTCAAAGCTGGGGCTGAAGCAAATGTCCATCCCAGTGACGGTCAACGCCCACCAGCCCTGTGCCAAGTTCTAAGTGCTTTGTGTGTGTTTCCTCCCTTCATCCTCCCAGCTTTGCTCTGAAATAGATGCTGCGACATTCTCATCCTGCAGATAGGAAAACTGAGGCCCAAACAGAAGTCATTTGCCCAGGGCCACGTACCTAATAAGTAGCGGGAGAGTAAGTCGAGTGGTCTGGCTTGCCAAGCCCAGTGTTTCTCCTCCGGGCGGGACCATGACTGCAGTCGCCTGAGACTCGCCTTGGGCTGTGTTCAGGCAGTACTGGCTTCCAAGAAACATTCCATCACAGACTGCAGATGGGGGCCACAGGCTGGGAGGTTCCCCACAATGCAACGCTGCTACAGGCAGGGCAGGGCCCTTCATACACGAGGAACCAGGCTCTTGAGGCCAAAGAGAAAACGGTCCAGTACCAATGGCCTTCGGGAATTACATGTACTGTGGAAGGTAGGACAAGGACCCAAGAGAACACAGGGGGGAGAAAAGTCTAGAGAGGCATGCCAGGCGATGACACATCTTGGAGTCACAGCGGAGTCACTGAAGGAGATGACACAAGATAACGCAGTGACAGAGGTTTATCAGAATGCTCACTCTGGCTCCCAGGTGGAAATGGCTATGAGAGGGGCCACGTAGGATTGGGGAAGGCCAATTAGTGGGTGATTTCAGTAAACTGGGGGAGCATTCGAATGATCAGATCTTGAGTCTGGTGGAACTGAAGCGGTGGTACAGTTGGTAGAGCTCCTGCCTGGAAAGAACAAGGCCCTGAGTTCAAACCTCAGTTCTGCCAAATCTAAGGTCTTCCTGAATTTGTGGCTTTCAGACATAGGTGGAGGAGAGCCGCTCAGAGAATGCAGGGAGATCCGCTGGAAAAGAAGGAAAGATGGCAAGTCCGACTTGAGGCTTCTGGGTCTGAATGCCACTCATGAGATTGTAGCACTCGCTTGATTTGAAGAAACAGTTCTGCCTCAAGAAAAAATCACAAAATCAAGCAAGTTGAGCTTGGAGACTTGGCACTACCAATAAGTAGAAGCTTGAAAAGAATAATGGGCAGGGGAAGAAAAAAGGAGAGAGAGTTGTCTATCTGTAATCCTAACAAGAGTTTCCAGTGACAAGAAAAATCAAAAGCCTCTAGGGAGGGAAAGTAAGGATAAAAGAGTTTCCCTTGCACCTACAGTTCACAGGGACCTTGTGAGCACATGAATCACCCTGTCACTACACTGATCCAGGCCTAGAGGAAGTAGGTAAGGACTCTCAGTGACACAGAACCTGATCATCGGCCCCACCAATTTGAGATTACAGCTCAGCCTTTCACAGTCGTCTGTGTCAAGAGAAGGAGTCCTCCCACATCACACCCACAAAAGTATCACCTGTGCGCTAAATGCCGTCTATCTCCACGCATAGTTTAAGGACTAAGTGGGACCATGTATGTAAAAATCGCCCTGATATAAATACAACAGGCATTGCTCACGTGAGCCCTGTGTTTCCCTCCCATTCTTAGCACTGTAGAGTTAAGTGGGTCTCTTTCCCAGAATCTCACGTAAGGCAAACACTTCAACAGCAAGAAATTAGACAACCAAGCACTTCTTTTATATATTTCATGTTTTAATTCCAAATACATTGTATGTCAACAGTTTTCTTTCAGGCATCCTCGAAATCCTTCTTTGACAGACATTGGCACTTGACTGAGTTTAAAGAAGCTAATGGATGCCAGGACCCAGGCCTGGGGTTATTTCATCACGATATGGTGGTGTGCGGGTCTTTACTAAACCAGGACAAGCCCAACTGGCATTTCTGGTTTCCTAGTCTTTGAACAGGCTCCTTATAGGTAACATGAAATAGGAAGTGATTATCTTCTGCATTTAAAAATCAACAGAAAGCCAAATCTGAGCTCTTTGCCTTTGCTTTGCTACTAAATGGAGAGACTTTGACTCACCTCAGTTACTTTTCAAGAAACCTGACAAGCATACTTTAAATATTTCTCATTATTTGTCACCCACTTGGATTTTCACCAGTGTTAGATTGATATGAATTACTGAGTTTCTGTAAAACATCTCCTTTTATTTTCTTCGCCTTTTTACAATACATAGCCATTCTAAAAGAGATTGTATTGGAACTCCGGTTTCTTAATTCTGCACAGATGCCTCCAGGATTGTTTGACACAGGGGTGGCTTTTGTTCCAAAAGGTGAAGGTGGGGTGGTGTCATGAAGTCTAATCACAATGAGGCCGCCCCTCATCTTTCCATGAGCTTCTCTCCAATGGAAATTAAGATTCTTTCCCAAGTTATTAAAGTTCTAGAGAAGGTCGAAGAGGAACAAGTCTTCCCTGGGGATTTTGTGAATGCTGGCAATAAGCAAGAAGACCACCAAGCCATTGGAAATGGATCCCAGAAACACCCCAAATTTTATCTAGCTACCCAGGTAGAAGAATTAAACATAAAAGAGTAGATGTGCTCATGGATGTTCTTATCGTCTGAACTTTTAAGCATGAAAACATTTCATCTGCTAGGATGAAGCAGCGCACCAAACATGGTAGGAAGTTGGCCGTGCTCCTGGGTGTTTTGAGGAGTTTAGAGAACTCTGACTTTATCGCAACCTTCTGTGTTAGAAGTGAGCAAATGTGAACGTGTAGAAAATTAAAGGGGCAGCTCTTCCTCGCCTCGTGTGCTTCAAATCGTCTAAGGCAGAACATGGTGGGGCTTTCTGGGGTGGGGGGAGGGTATGGTGAATTTTTCTGAGTGGAGGGTTAGCAATGAAAGGAAGGTAACTGATAGAGCGGCCAGTGCCTCTAACGTTCTTGAGTGTAATTAGTACAGAGTCCCCAACGAAGCAAGCCACGTGCTGCTGTTCATTCTAGAAATAGAATTTAGACAATCATCACGGTGACACGATCAAGACGCAGTGGACTCCCAGATGGGCGTGGGAGATTGAAGCACCTTTATTCAATCACTTAAGGATAATAATAAGTAAAATCGAATAGCCCTCGTGATGAGAATAACAGCCTCCCAGGGATAATCGACACCGCACAATTGGCTTCTGCTTTCTCTCCCACTTTTTAGCATGCTCCTTTCTCTTTTCATGTCTTTTTCTCCTGTGCTGGCCCATAATTTGTTTATATTACTTAGCCTCAATTTAGATGTATGTTGTGGTGCCACTCTCCTATATATCAAATACATGGCTCAATATCATGTAAGCTATCCGATGTTAGAGCAAAAGGACTGCGAGGAAGAATCTGCTTTTTGTTTTGATTAGCACCGAAGCCACTTCCTACATAATCTTTCTGTGTTTATTTTTTTTTTTTTTTGCCAATAAGATCTGGGTGTGGGGCTATAGGAAGTTAAAGCTCCTTTCCGATCTGATTCTGCTTTTAATTACCACCTTGTAAACAGGCAGATGTGTTTCTGTCTATTAATTTACAAGTTTTATAACATAATAAACCCCTTCAGGATTAAATAATTGGTTTACACTCTCGTCATCCTCTCTCTTTCCCATTACATATTTTCAGGATGCTTCTCATTCCATCGGTAAATTAGTTATTCTAAACAACGGAATAGCTTGTATGTTGGCCAGAACACACTTGTATTAGCACATTTTTCTGTTGCAATCACAAAATACCTCAGGCTTACAGAGAAACTTACAGAGAACTTACAGAGAAACAAATGTTATTTGGCTCCAAGTTTTAGAGACTGATACTAGTGAGGCTTCCCCCTTCACTCGCTCTAACAGATTCCACCAAGAGAGATGGCGTCAAAGAACACATTCAAGGAACCCCAGGGGCTTTGGGGGTCAGGCTTGCTCTATTACAACGTCCTTGAGACCAGCTCTAGTCACCACTGACCTAATCACCTCACGTGGGCCTTAGGGGAAACTCCCAGACCAGCGCGCACCATTCAATTTGCCAACATAGCTCTGCCAGTAAATGACACTGGGCAATTTCAACAAGAACCTTGCATTATGATCCGTACATACAGCTAGGTCCTGGATCCATTCATTTTAAATCACACAGATGTGCAAAATCCCTAACCATGTTCTTAAGCAGGGCAACATTGTCTTTAATAACACTGTGCTTTCTTAGGAGAAACGCAAATGCATTCGTTTTTCTGCGGCAACTGAAAGTAAGAAAACATGAGCCTCACTCTGGCAAGAAGATGTTCTTTTCTGGGTATCCACTTATCTAAAAATCTTGACTGATTTGATGAAAGGTAAATAAGGAAGAATGGACCATTTTTTATGCATGATCTCCACAAGAGTTTTTACTTAAAGTAGGTGTATTTAAAAGATAGAGAGAAATATATAGAGGTATAGAGAGCAAGATATATAAAGAGAGATATGGAGAGATATACAGATTTTTCCCCAGTCCTGGAGCTTGAACTCAGGGCCTGGGCGCTATCCCTGAGCTTCTCTGTGCTCAAGGCTAGCGCTCTATCTGCCACTTGAGCCACAGCACCAGTTCCAGTTTCTTTTTATTGAAGATACAAGCCACCCAGAGTTTCCTGTCCAGGCTGGCTTCAAACCACAATCCTCAGAGCTCAGCCTCCTGAATAGCTAGGATGACAGGTGTGAGCCACTGGCGCTCAACATAAAAGATCTTTTCTATAGATAATCATTAAAAGCAATTTTTTAAAAGAAAACATGTAAGGAAGTGGCGCTGTGGCTCAAAGTGGTCGAGCACTAACCTTGAGCTGAAGAGCTCAGTGACAGTGCCCAGGCCCAGAGTTCAAACCCCACAACCAATCAACAGCAAAAAAGAAAAGAAAAGAAAACATGTACTATCCAGCCTGTGTTACTGTAACAAAATACCGATGGTAAACAAGTTATCAAAAGGACAGATTTAGCCCCATTGCTCTGAGCCAAACATGGAACAGAGGAATCTGTTCAACACCAGGAAGACAAAGAGAGACAGAGAGAGAGAGAGAGACAGAGAGAGAGAGAGAGACACGGGAGGGCTGGGCCCTCAATAGCCCCTCCGCAGATCCCTTTGCACTGACCTAACTTCCTCCCTCTAGATTCTGCCCATAAAGGGTTTCTACCACAGGAAGCTGAGGGCCAGCACTTCAACACCCAGGACTCAGGCGGGGACAGGCCAGATGTGCACTTAACAGCACGCCCCTAATTAATGTGACTTTCCATTCCACTCACCAGCCGCACCGCAAGTGCCGGGAACAATCATCCCTTCTTTCCAGCCCTGATGCTGCAAGTTTAGCACCTCGGTGTCTCTGGGGAAGTTTTCTGATTAATCTTGGTGAAGCAGATTTCCTCCGTGGTATGCCGTTTGGCTGTCTTTCAGCCCTTGTTAACTGTGCAGATAGGTGTTGTTGGAGACCAGCAGGAACAGATCTCCGTTTCAAAATAAAAGCAGAGGCTTTTCTCTTCGTTTCTTCATTGATTCCCATCTTCCCATACAGGGCTTGGGTCAAGCAGGATACTAATGTCATTCTTTGTGGACTTCGTGGCAGCTTAAGAACTGGAGAAACATGGAAACTGGTCATGGTTTGTGGAAAATTGCTCAACCCATATGTACATGGATAGGCAACATATGTGTGTTTGAGAGAGAGATTTAGAGGTGGCCTGTTTTGAGAAGAGGGTTCTGTACTGATATTTTCATGTTGGTTGTGCCTGATGACTTTGGCATTCTGGCATGGAAGTGCGTTTCTTAGAGTCTTACTTGTAAGTGCATCAGAGAAGCGGCCAAGTGCCCATAACCCTCTCGCTACTGTGTAGAACACTGGCGGCAATGGTGGCATCCTGTTTGCACCTGGTTGGTCCGTTCCCCTTCCCCAGAGTGCAGGCAGGAAGGTGCTTCCGTGCAGGTACTGGCGTTTTGAGGTGCGCCCCTGCCTCCCGACCTCTCCGTCACTTCCACTAGAGCTGGAAGGGAAGGGCAGTCAGAATCGTGATCAAGTGCAGTGCAGAGAGGTCACAGAGAAGCGGGGGGGGGGGGGGGGAGTGGGAAACAGACGCGGGCCCTCTGTTACGGGGGTGGAGGGACTGCATCACAGCACGTTCTCGAAGAGGTGCAGAGCTCCTAAAATGAACAAACATCAGAGGAGACCCAGCCAGGCAGGGCACTGGTAGCCATGACTACTCAGGAGAGCCAAAAGATTACAGATCAAAGCCAGCCCGGGAAGGAAAGTCTGTGAGACTCCATCTCCACAATAATCAGTAAAATTCTGAGCCAGAAGCATGGCTCAAGTGGTAGAGCTCCAACGGGGAAGGCAAACTGAACGGGCAAGAGGCCCTGAGTTCAAGACCCAGTACCCAAAAAGACAAGGAAGAATTTAAAATGATCCTAGCAGGTAGGTCCAGGGAGTCTTATCACTGCCCTTCCTAGAGAGTGGATGGAAACTTGGACCTGGGTGTGTAATCCCATGTACAACTCAGTGCAATTGTGTCCCATCGCTCTTGTTGAGATATGTTTTGGAGGCGATGACAGTCAATTTGGGGTGTTATTGATGAACATACAGAAGACCAGGGGGAGACGGGAGGGGAAGCCAACAGGACAGCTCAGAGAAGAAGGGAAACTGGAAAGTCTCTCCATGCTTTAGCCTCAGCTTCGATCCTAGGGCTCTGAAATCAAAAGCTGTGATGGGAAAAGAGCGAGAGGGAGAGTGTGTGTGTGTGCATGTGTGTGTGTGTGTGTGTGTGTGTGTCTTAGTTGCCTTTCTTGAACACTAAGAGCCATAGTGCCATATATTTCATTACCTTATTGTAGTAACCAGATCGACGAGGGCCCTTTAAAATGCTTCACGAAGTGTAACACACTCTCCAAGGAAGATTCTAATTAGCATCATCATTCTTGTTATTATTAACCGTACTAACGTCAAAGTTCTTGATTTCCCTTACTGGCTAATTCTAAAGGGGCTTGCTTCCACTCTGTTTCTTCCAAGCGTCTTAATAATATGATTTATTACCAGAAGAAGAAAGACTCTCTGCGGGCGCTGGGCTCTCTATTTAAATAGCTCTGGCTTCCCAAGCTGCCAGGGAGCCCTAGGGTCCTCAGACACCTTGGCCACAGCTCCACAGACGCCCCGTTCTCATCTGCAGATACCTCACCGCCCCACCCCACCCCCACTCCCCCCACCCCACCCCCTACCCCCCCGCAAGGCGCTGCCCAGTGGCCAGGAGCCGCTGCCAGCCCCCATGTCCCCGGGTGGCTTTTGCTGAGCTTCGTGTCTCACCCTCCCTCGTCTGACCACCTGCCTGAAATTGCTTTGGTCTCATTCACTTACAAAACCCCTCGGGCTTCAAGAGAGTAAATGGCCCTGCCTGCCGCTGGCTGGCGGTACATAGCGCACAGACACACACACACACACACACACACACACACACACACACACACACACACACACCTGTGCACACAGAGTATTACTGTTGAGTCCATCGGGAACAGATGGGAGTGCTTACGGAGAGAACAGGATCGTGTGCTGGAATGAGGCTGGGGGGGGGGGGGGTAAGGGAATGTGCAAGCCGGGTGCGTTCGCTCTGCAGTGCCGAGGGTCACAGGGCGGCGTTCGCTCTTACAAATACACCTGTCAGAGAGAACACGCCCATACCCGTATTCCATCTCCCCTTCTCAAACACGCATACCGGCCGCTTTGATTTTCTCTAATTTCTTTTTCCAGAATAGTCAGTGGCTGGCCAGGAACAAGCAATAGTGAGAGAAAGAGAGAAATGCGAGGTGTCTGGCGGTACTAGCTGCGCTCCTTTATCTCTCGAGATGTAAGGATGATAAACAGTTTGCACGGGCGCCTCGCAGAAGCGTGCCGTCTGTTGAGACCCGCTGTAGTCCAAACACACCTGCTTCGCCTACCTGGCCTGCTTTCTGGCCAGAAAATCTCCCATATGGTGTCAGGGGCCCCCGGGAGGTTTGGTGTGAATGATGGTGAAAACCCCCATGCACAGCATTCGTGTTAAATTTGAAACCAGTATTGGATGATTACACCCAAACCCGAAACGTGAGGATCTGACAAACGTAGTCTTCGGCAAGTCTAAGTTCTTAACACAATGGAAAGACAGGAAACCAAAGTCTTATTTGGGACCGCTGGCGGGACTTTCTGGTCTTTAACCAAGGAGTTCCCTCTCGCATCTTGAGAGAGAGGAAAGTAGTTAAAACTGCTTAGTACAATATTGTAAGTATTCCTCTGGCCGCTTACTGGTGGTGGGTTTTAATTATGGCAAGGATGATGTTCACAGATTGGCACAAAGCTTTTAAAAGGAAAAACATCACCATGTTGAGCTATACAATTTGTGGAAGAGGAGGGTCAGGAAGGAAAAACTGGGAGAAAACAAGGGAAGGGGGGACATGGTTCAAAAAGAAATGGACTCACTACCTGGCTTAGGTAACTGTAACTCCTCGTTCCATCACTTTTACAATTTAATTTTTTTAATTACTGTGTTTGAAAGTAACCCACCATTTGGAATGTCATCATAAAGCTGGCAATGACCACCTTCTCAACTGCCCTCTTTGAGCTTGAGCAGTTCACCCATTCGTAAGAATGCTGTGCAGAGTAGAACGGGCTTCGTTCCCACAAGCAGAGAGGCCCTGGAGACGTGGGGCCTGAATGAGCCTGGGACTTAAGTTACATTCTCAAGCCACATAAATTATTTTCCAGGGGCTGGGAATATGGCCTAGTGGTAAAGTGCTCACCTCGTATCCATGAAGCCCTGGGTTCGACTCCCCAGCACCACATATATAGAAAAAACAGAAGTGGCGCTGTGGCTCAAGTAGCAGAGTGCTAGCCCTGAGCAAAAAGAAGCCAGAGACAGTGCTCGGGCCCTGAGTTCAAGCCCCAGGACTGGCACAAAAAAAAATTTATTTTCCAGTGGCTTCCTCATGGCGCCTTTAAGTGAAGTGTTCTCTTACTTTATCTTTGATCTTTATTTGCTCTGTTAGATTTCCACCCAATACCTTCATCAAATGAAAACTCTAGTACCTTCTAGAACCTGCAAGAGAGGCACCTAGGCTCTAAGATGTTCATCCAAGCAAGCAATCATTTTTTTGCCGTAGACACAAGTATATCCCAAAATGCTGACATATTCTACAACCAGAAAAGTCGTTACTGGCCAGGCACTGCTTGCTCATGCCTACGTTGCTAGCTACTCCCAGAGTCTGAGATCAGAGGATCACGGTTCAAAGCCAGCCAGGGAAGAAAAGTCCTGTGACTCTTATCTCCAATTGGCCAGCAAGAACAAATCCAGAAGCGCAGACGTTGTGGCTCCAATGGTAGAGCACCAGCCTTGAGCAAAATAAGCCAAGAGAGAGAACTCGAAGGCCTGAGTTCAAGCCCTACGACAGGCACCTAAAAGGGGTGGTGGGAGGGGAGTTACAGGTAGCTGTATCGTGACTGATTATTACTCTCCCAGTACTCTTCCCTCAAGCAGTTCCCCTCCGGTATGTTCTACTTCTATTCCTTTGTTTAATGAAGTGCCGGGAAGGAACACCTTCCAAAATTCCTTTGAGTTCTTTCTCCGTAATCTTCTTCCCTTTCCCCGTTGGGGAAACTGGTTCTTTTTGACTCGCGTGGGGTGGGCTCTGGGGTCCCGTTGCATGCGTCCGATGACGGGCTCATTCTGTTAGAGAACATCTCTCACGCATGCCCGCACCCCTGACAAGCGATGGTCTCGAGACTGCAGGAGCGGCGCAGAACTGGAATTCTCTGTGCTGTTTCTCCTCCCCTGTGACCTTCAGGCGAAGTAAGTCGCTCCCGCCCTGAAATCACTCCGTACGATGCTGGGCTGCTGGGTGGGCAGGATTCATCTGCAGAAGAGAAGGTGGGTACCCATGTCAGGCATTTGCACAAAGAGAGACAGGTAGCATTTGCCCACGAATCACGCTCTGGGTAAGAAGACAGCCTCATGTCACCTGAATTACAGACTGTGAAGACTGTTTTGTTGTTTTTTTTTTCCTGCTGCACAAATACCTATTTGTTATCATGATAGATCAAACCTACAGGAATAAAAGAACCGAGTCTCTTATTTGTCACCTCAAAAGGGCCCAGTGATAATTCTTGCCTTGTCACTAAGACTGATAGATCACAAATGGTAAGACTGCCCTCTCTCCCGTCCCAGCTAACAAAAGACGGCTCACTGGGAGGGGGCGAAAGGAAAAAATAAAAACAGGTGAAACACTGGTTGTATTGATAAGCCTTCAGCTTTGCTGAGAATCGGTAAGATAACCCTCTAGACAATCACTCAGATGTTTGCATTTCCTAAAAACATGCCGACCATGACGGAATCAGCATTCCTTCAATAAAACTCGCCGCGGAGGACTGGGTGGGCTCCTGCCGTGGACGGGGAGTTAGAGGAAAGACTTGTTCCTAATGTTCCCTCTTCCCGATAATGCCTGGTGTGGTTCCGAAGTAAGTGCTCCCCGGTGATTTGTACAAGAGGGGCGGGGGGTGAGGAAATGGGTGAGCTGACCTTTCCCCTCCCCCATCTAGGTTTGGGCTAGGGGACCGTGACCTCAAAGTTCGGGGTGTCGGTGTCTTAGGAAGATCAACTTTGAGACCCGTAGGATCCGAGCTCTGAAGGGTGCGTCACCCCTCCCCCTCCTCTTCCTCCCCCTCTTCCTCCTCCCCCTCCTCCCCCTCCTCCTCCTCCCCCTCCTCCCCCTCCTCCTCCTCCCCCTCGTCCTCCGTTCTCTCTTTGAGTCCTTTCACCCAGTGTGCCCTGTCCACGCCATGTCCGCCTCCCCCGTCCACGCCTCGTGGCTGCTGTTTCTCTGCTTGCCTCGCCGAAGGCTCCTTTGCCCGTTTCAGTTTCCACCTCCAACCTGAGGTGCGGGGCGACCCCAGGAGGCCCACGCGTGGAAGGTGGGCACCTTCACTGCTGGGCTGGCCAGCCGGCGCCAGGCCACGCGCCGGTCGGTGCTGTCCAGAGTCTCCGCGGTCCCCGGGGCGGTGAGGAGACGGCCGCTGAGAAGTCAGCCTCTCCCCGATGGTTCGCGTCCTCGGGCAATGACAGGGAGGCAGAACGAGCCCAGACACAGGGTCCCTCGCCACCACCTGCAGCTCCTGTGACGGAAGGGCCCTTGGGCCTGCCTCCCACAAGGCTGGCCCTGGGAAAGTACGTCCGTGAGAAGACAGCAAAGGGATGCACATTCCAGACTGTTCCAGGGTAACAGCTTGGAGGATGAGGAAAAGGGAGGAATTGGGTGAGAGTGGAGGAAGGAGTGACATTGTCCCAAAAGAAATGCACTCATTCCCTGACAGGAGGGGGGACGGCCCAGTGGGGAGGGACATTGCTAAGCCACAGACACCTGTGTCCCCTGAGGCCCAGGACCCAGAATGAAGCTCGGGGAATTCCTAAACCGTAGCTACTTTTTGTTTGGATGCCCTCTCTTGAATAGAGACTGTTCTGCACACGCATATTTGTTTTCTGATGAGATGTACATCGTTGGACCAAGCAGAAACCACCAAGATCGGCCATTGCTAGACATTTAACAGAGGAAAAACACAGATTATTTTGATTGGCTTGTTGCTGTTGTTGTTGTTGTTTGTTTGTTGTTGCTCAGGACCTGGACGCTGTCCCTGATTTCTTTTTGCTCAAGGCTAGCACTCTACCACTTTGAGCCACAGTAGTACCACTTCCAGTTTCCTGATAGTTAAATGGAGATGAGAATCTCACCGACTTTCCTGCCCAGGCTGGCTTTGAACCACGATCCCCAGATCTCAGCCTCCTGGGTAGCTAGGATGACAGGCGTGAGCCACTGACGCCTGGCAACTTGATGTTTTTATAAAGGATTTAGTGTGTGCCCAGTGGGTACCCGAGGCCATTTCAACAGTGAGGTCTTTAGTTTACAAAGGGGAAGAGATTCTTCCCAGGTGCATAGGATAACGCAAAGAGATAAATAAACTCAGAGACAAGAATAGAGAACAGAGGGTATGTGTGTAACTTAAGTACCAAGTTGTGAGTACTGTCTAGAATGGCGTCGTTTTCCAAGATTCCTTTTCAATAGATTTTTTAAAAAGACTGTCAATGGCCAATTTAGCTAGCAGTTATTTTTCTCCTTCTACAGTTGCAAAAGAAATCTGTTTTCAACCACAGGGTCACGATAAGCAAGCCATGACTTCATCACATCAGTGAAAATAAGTTGGCTGTCCACCTGCCAAGCGCACTACTTAACTGCCAGTCCTCCAATGGCAGGTACGAGGCCTTTGTTTGTAGGTGAGGCAGGAGGCTCGCAGAAGCCAAAGGCCAGCGTCCCAGGTGGGAAACAACAACAGCAGTCTGGTCCCTGCTCAAGTGCATCTCCCTCCAAAACGGCACTCTCGCCATTTCTGGGTCATTTCCTAAAGAGCTTTCTGCAGAAAACCAACTCCACAAAACTTCTTTAAAAGAAGAAAGAAAGGAAAAGGAAAGAAAGGCCAGGCACTGGTACCTCACAGGTGTTATCATAGCTCCTCGGGAGGCTGAGATATGGTTCGAAGCTAGCCTGAGTCAAGGGGGGATGGGGGGGAAAGAAAGTTGACAGTGGAGTTATGGCTCAAGTTGTAGAGAGCTGGCCTAAAGCTAAGGAATCTTGGAGACAGCACCCAAGCCCTGAGTTCAAGCCTCAAGACCAGCACAAAAATAAATAAATAAAATGAATGCACTAAAGGATGCATGTTCCCGGGAGGAAGGAAGTGTGTCATCTGTGCCCAGCCATCGGCTGAGATGGAGTCTTGAGAACTTCATGTCTGGACTGGTCTTGAACTGCAATCCCCTGGTCTCTGCCTTGTAAACCCTCGGGATTCGAGGCCGGAGCGACCGTGCGTGTGTGTGTCTCCTCTCATTTCAAGTGCTGCGCGTGACTGCGTGACTCCTGAGTTCCACCCACGTGATGTTTCCCTCTGATGACACACACACGTGGAAAGTGCACCGCTTCGCTCGAGCGCCCATAAATAGGGGCGTCGTGTGTGATGTCATCGGAATGCATCATCCTCACTTTGGAAGCCACGAGTAGAAGCTCATCCTTTCCACACCTCGCATCTCACACAAAGCCAACTTGAGCCCGTGGAAGGGGGAGATGTCAGAGAGCCATGCGGAAAGCGCTGCCTCCTTCACCAGAAGCTAGGTCCCGCGAGGCTTGTAGGCGAAGGAATCCGCTGCAGAACGGAACCATCAAGAGAAAATTCACTTCCACCCTGAGATCTGCGTGTGCTCTGGGACGCGTGGCCGGCGGGCCGACGCGCCAGGGTAGGCCTGACTCGATGGGAGTCTTCCTGATTCTTCTCCATCGGCGCCGTGCGAAGGGCTGGACTTCACCAGCATCCCGGCCACAGATGAAATGGCATCTCTGAGGACTCAGGGATCCTCGGGGTGCCATGTTTTTCAGTCTGGTTCTTCTCTTTGTGGGTCTCGTTGTTTGGGCTGGCAGGGGAGGGAGGGGGGCAGAACAGATGGGCGTTCTCTGTCAGCTGACAGCCCTCAACCCTCCTTTGAGGTCACCCCAGAGGAGTCACCCCAGAGCCGCTCTCTAAATGGTCCTGAAGCGGGCAGAGCGGCAGAGAAGCTTCTAGAAGGTGGAGAAGGCCACGTCCCATGAGTGATGTGTGGGCCACCCTTGCAGTGAGGCTGACGGGGGCCCCAGGACTGTGTTTGTCTTGCTTCAAAGAGATGGGCTTTCCTAATACAAGCCTGCTCTACTTCTCTGGCCCTCTTGCGTCTTTTCTCTCGCTTTATTTTTTAAGCCACGTAATCCTGCTTCCCTGCAGAGCTTATTAATAACCCCCGAGCCTCACAGAGTTTGCGAGCGAGATCAATATGGAATGGCATTGTTCAAGATGAAACAAACAGGAAGCGTGGACTTGATCTCAAACCTCCACATCACGCTCTGACCTTGCTCCCCAGGCTGTCGGTCCTCTGATCCCAGGGAATATCAGAAAGATGGATACACACACACACTCACACACACACACACATACACACACACACACACACACACACACACACGGGAAGCCACTAGTGGCAGGTGAATGAGACCCTCTGGGCTCAAAGAGTTCCCAGTGCATTTGCACTGGGCCTCTGTGACCCCAGAAATTCCAACCAGCCTTTCTGCCTCTCTCTACCTCCATCATTATTGGTCAGATAGGGATGGTTTTAGAACTTCCTTGTATGCCAAAGTGTGGCCCCACCCCGTATCCCTAAACACCTCCCTCTGCACAGAGGCAATGGTACTTACCACTTAGTACAACTTCCCTGCATTCTAAACCCACACCCCAGTGGCTAGAGCTGCCTGAAGTCCCGGAGACCCACAGAGGGGTGCCTTAGGGTCCCCCCACTCTCCTAACCCACCCAGGCAGCCTGAAGCTGCCTCCTCTTCCTCCTCAGCTCCCTTCCAGAGCCCTTGGCAGAGTTTTCCTCCCCTCCTGACCCTCCTTTCCCGGCAGAGGGTCCCTAATTCATTGGATGTACATCGCATTCTCCAACTGCCTCATCCCCCTGAGACGGCCCTGGGCCAGCACTGCTCTGCTCCGACCTCCTGGGATGTCCTTCCATCTCCCAAAGGCAGAACCACCCCCTCCGCCCCAGCACCAGCCTCCCCGGCTTTGTCCTTGACTTTCTCCCACTCCCTCCCCAAGTATACAGGAATTCACATGTAGCACCCACCTCCCCTTCCCCCACTTCAATTGTCTTCTCTTCTCCCCTTGCTCCCCTTCACCTTGAGTGTACCCATTTCCTGTTGTTGATTCTGTCGGGCTTTGACCTAGTCTTTCTAAAAGATTACACTGTTTGAATTCTCCATGTGGTCTATTATCCTTCAGATAATTCATGTGTAAACACTTGCCTATCACACGGGCATTTGCTTATGGATTTATAGGCACATCCTAGCTGATCCCATAGAACACAAACACAGCTATGGTGAAGCCACCAGCACAACCATGTTCATTGCGGCACTACTCACCATAGCCAAGGTAATCAGCCCAGATGCCCCTCAGTGGACAAATGGATGAAGGAAACGTGGCGTATACATACACACAATGGAATTTTACTCATCTATCAGAAAGAATGGCAAGACGTGGGGAAAATTATATGAAGTGAAGCAAGACAGGCCCAGAGAAACAAGGGAAGCCATGCAACCTTTTTTTCTCCTCTTCAGATCTTTAGAAAGCAACCTTCCTTCCCCAACTCAGGGAACTGTAGTGCAGCCCAGTAATGAGCCCAGTTTCAGAGACATGGCTTCCAGCAACCAGAGAACCAGGATGACTAAGCAACAACTACTCTGCACGGAGCTGCTAACCTGCAAGGTTTAGTGGGTAAGGAGCACCAGAGACAGACTTCCACTTTACAACAGGTTTGTCGTCGCAAGCTCCCGTGGTAAAGCAAGGAGCAGACCCAGCTAGCATCTGTAATGAGTCCCAGATCTCGTCCTGATGCGAAGGGGAAAATGGCAGCTGGAATCTCTGCCTGTGTAGCATACAGCGTCAATCTTGATGAGAAATAAAAACTGAGTGGCAGGTGCCATCGGAACCCAGGCTCCAACCCCCACCCCCACCTCCCAGAGGGTCAAGTTTAAAACTATGCTGTTGATGGTTCATCTTGGCTGATACAGAATTTTTTTACATGCAGAGTCAGAATATAGTTTTCTAACACTATCCTTTGAGAAAGCTCTTCACTATGAGGGAGCTAATTAGGAAGCATTAGCAGAAGTAATTCTGGGTGGATATCTAATCCACTTGATTATATTATGCTTCAAACATCATGGTGTCCCAGAAAGAGCAATTAAATAATAATTCACCACTCTTATTCCTTGGTAACCAGCAAGTGGTACCGCCACTTGATCTTGGCATCAGCATTCCTACAGTATCTTGCAGCTTATGTTTGTGATTCAAATACCAGAATACAGAACGAGGGTAGAAGCCATTCGCTGGAATACAGTGGATTACAGGGAAGTCACCCATCTCTCTAGAGAATTTAAGTCAGCCCATGCAAAGACCAGTTGACGGGGCTGATAATGATTTACCCAGCATGAAATGTGGGCATCCTGAAGAGCCATTATTCTTTATATACCAAGTCAATACCTCTACAGATAACACCATTTGAGAGATTAAAATTCCCAGTGATGGAAAAGAGATCCATCAAGGAAGGTTATTTTCTGGCCGTATGTAAATGAGCCATCGAGACGGAGTCTGCTCACAGACTTGGATTGTCTAACGCCACATGGACCCTAGCATAGCAGGCAAGTTCCGGTTACATTTCCATCATGGCCAGCATCACCGCCGATAAATGAAGCGAGGGAAGGACAGCTCATTAAGGGGTGCCTGCGAAAGGCTCAGCTGACTGGCACGGTTTGCATGCTTACCCAGGTACAAGTACCTGGAATAGTAATGCTAATACGAAGAAACATACAAAAAAAATGTGTATGGAGAACCAGAAAAGGAAAGAGAGAAAGAAGGAGGAGGAGGAGGAGGAGAGGGAGAGAAGGAGGGAGGGAGGAGGGTCGGTGACAGTAGCTCATGCCGATAATCCTAGCTACTTGGAAAATCTGAGCTCCAGAGAATCATGGTTTGAAACCCACCACCTGAGCAGAAAAGTCCTTGAGACGCTAGCGGTTCAAGCGACACAGAGCACCAGCTGAGCAAGCAGGCAAACTAAGCATAAGGTGCTGAGTTCAAATCCCATGCCAACCAAAAAAAAAAAAGAAAAAGTCAGAAAGAATGATTCTGCCAGGTGCTCAGGAGTATCAGGCTGAAAAAACAGAACAAAAAAAACATAGCACACCAACGACGGGAAGTTGATCGGAAGTTTATGTCACAGTGGAACGCTTTTCCTAGTTAGGCTGCGGCGATCAGCACCACGACCTCGCTGTCTTCCTGAGGGTCAAGGGCAGCCCAGGAGGGAGGCGGGCCAAACACATTCACACCTCACCAAGAAGGTGATGGCCGAGGGGGCCCCCGGGCCTGGCCAGGCTGCGTGCCTCGTGCCGGAGGGAACGGGCGAGCCGGGGCGGCCCCCCCCCCACTCTCCCTGGGCCACGAAGGCCCCTTGCGTGACACCCCAGACCGGGCCTGGGTGTCCCTCCTTTCTGTGTGTTGTCTTTATCCAGCACGGCGGCCGTAACGCCTGTCCCTTCCCCTCTCGGTCCCCAGTCAGCGTCATCAGAACAATAGGTTACGGTCGGCTCACTAAAACAGACCCAACTGGATCACGCGCGCGCGTGCTGGTGTCCTCTTTCAGGAACGGTGCAGGAAGGAAATAATTCGAGTGAGAACCAAATACATCCGTTTTCCCTATTAGTAGTAGCTGGTGTAAATTGTGTGTGTGCACGTACGCACATGCCTGCTAGTTCTGGGTCTTGAACTCGAGTCTTTGGCTTTCTCCTTCAAGGCTGGCGCTCTTGATGCTGTGTTTTTTTCCCCACGTTAACTGGAGATCAGAGTCTCGTGGGCTCTTCTGCACAGGCTGGCTTTGGACCACCATCTAAGGCTCCTGAGTCGCTAGGATTATAATAAGCATGAGCCACAGGCACCTGGTGATTTTTTTATTCATTATTATTTTTAAGTAAAATGACAAACCCCCTGACGGGGCAGGCCGGGGCCGGGGGGGGGGGGGGGCGAGGGGAGAGGAGAATATCATTTCTAAAAGGAATTAAGAAAACTGGCAAGCACAGAGAATGTCAAGTGATGCTAAAAGAGTGATAAACGCGGGAAGGGAAACTATAAAAACACTGTGCGTGTGGGCGGAATTAGATCCGACGCTGACCTTTCCTAAACGTCTGGAGAAAACGGCTCCTGAATCATCGCTGGTACGCGTCCCCTGCGCTGGGGCCCATGACATCAGAGCCCCTGCCCAGCCACCTGCTGGGATTCCAGGCTACCTCTCTTCCCTCCAGTTCTTCCTCCCACACATCTCCCCCGTCCGTTCTCTAACATATACCATTTGTTTTATATCCTGAGTCTAGAGCAGGGAGAAAGGACCTGAGTTCAAGTCCTAGTACCAGTCCCCCACCCCCACCCCAATAAGATGCCAAACCTGGGACAGGCGTTTCAGAGCGCAGCAGTCCGTGGACGCATTGAATTTCTTCCATTGAGGACCTGTGGTCACCTCAGAAAGATGTAGGTCCCACGGAGGCCTGTCCACACAAAGGTGAGCTCCCTTCCTTCCTTCCCTTCCTTCCACCATCCAGCCTCCGACCCCAGGGTTTAGTAACTGCACAGTGCCGGCAGACTCCCTCCGCGGCTGGCACAGAATCACAAAGCTGGGTGAACACACTTCCAGCAGCCAGCAGAACAATTCATGAATGCCTTAGCTCTTTTCCCTCGAAAGGGATACAGACAGACATGCTAAGAAAACACAATTAGCCTAGCCACTAATTAGGATCATGTTTATAATGCTGTGTCCTTAGAATGATGAGTATCTTAATGAGGGGGAAAAAATGACTGCAAGGAGCTTCATAAAACTATTGGCACTGGAGCATATCTAGGAGCCAAGTGGCAGTGGCTCACACCTGTCATCCTAGCTACTCAGGAGGCTGAGATCTGGAGGGTCATGGTTCAAGGCCAGCCCAGGCAGAAAATTTCACTCGACGGGAGTCTCTAATATAACAGGCAAAGGAAAAAGAAAAAAACAGTACCGGGGGTACGGTTTCAGTGGTGGTATGCTACCATAGAGCATGAGGCCCAGAGTTCAATCCCAAGTACTACTAAGAGGGAAAGAGAGAGAGAGAGGGAGGGAGGATATGAAGAAGGAAGGAAGGAAGGGAGGGAGGGAGGGAGGAAGGAAGGAAGGAAGGAAGGAAGGAAGGAAGGAAGGAAGGAAGGAAGGAAGGAAGGAAGGAAGGAAGGCCCACCCATCAGGTCTGTTAAGTTCACTTAGGGTTCTGTGACAGTCACTGTGTGAATTCCAGGTGAAGGTAGCCTGGACTTCAAGGAGAGGAATATGGCCAAGAACAATCAAGAACAAAATGACTTCAGTCCACAGGGCTTGAAAAAAATTGAATCAGGAAAATCAATCTCCAAGAAACTAAGCAAAGGCATCAACAGGATACTCCATTAGCAAGATTTTCTTTATGAAAGAAGGAAGCTGGCATGAACCTAAACGAAAGAGACCCAGAAATGCTGAGCACTGGTGGCTCAGGCTGTAATCCTAGCTACTCAGGAGGCCGAGAACTGAGGGCCACAGTTCAAAGGCAACCTGGGCAAGAAAGTCTGTGAGGCTCTTCTCTCCAATTAATCCCCAGAAGACCAGAAGTGGAGCGGTGGCGCTCGTGGTACAGTGCTAGCCTTGGGCAGAAGGAGCTCAGGGACAATGCCAAGGTCCTGAGTTCAATCCCTATGGCTGACAAAATAAAAAGACCCAAAAGCAATATAGGGGATTCAGTGAGGTGTAAATGGAAGAAAGCGTGGTGTCGGAAAAACGGTGTCTGCAACAGAGGGGAGACACGAACCCGTGCCATAATGATAACGAGTGTCTTTCAAGGCTAACGCTACACACAAGTCGCAGAGCTGGCCTGTGGTACAACCCACCCGCAAGTCTTACTGGCAATCTGTGTGAAGGAGACAAAAAAGCAACATATGGAGAAATACAAAAATACACTCCCTAGAGAGGCTGCCTCTTCAGACGTCAAGAAAAACGTGGATGAAGTGGAGCCGGATGGTGCCGGGCAGTTCCAAACCTCAGGCCACCCACAGAGGCGGGCGGTGGGGCTCAGGGACTGAGACTGAACCAGGCTGGCTCCCGGGGTCTTGGGAGAAGACCCTGCGGAACGGAAGAGACCTCGGATGGCGCTGTCTTGCTTACCGATTCCAGTGCCACCATCAGAATTAAACATGAGAAAAGGGACCCGAAAATGGACCGTCCCCTCCTTCTCCACAATCTGGCCTCTAGTTACAGAAAGAAAGCCCAGCCAAAGATGGAAGGCTTCTAGGTCCTAAGGAAGAGATAGTTTAGAATTTGCCAGTTTCGCCGGGCAACTAGGTAAACGATCCCTGCCAAGGCAGCCAGCGGTTCGGCTGCGAACGCTCCGCCTGCAGCAGCCCGCTGACCCGGGAGCGGACGGTCCCTGGTCGGCAGCATTCTAGAGCAAAGCTTGCAGGCCAAGGACCGTGGCTCACACCTGTGGTCCTCACGACTCAACTCAGGAGGCTGACATCTCAGGATCGGAGTTCAAAGACAGCCCACCTCAGGCAGGAAAGGCCATGGCATTCTTACCTCCAAGTGACCATCAAAAAAAAACAAACCACCCCACAAAAGGCCAGGAATAGAGGTGGGGCTCAAGTGGGAAAGCCCAATCCAGAACACACGCGCACACACACACACACACACACACACACACACACACACACACACACACACAGCGTGTGGAGCAGATGCTGATGAAATCCTGTATCCTGCTGACTAAAGCCAACTTACTGTTTTGCATTCTGAATTAAGCAGTCATCTTTCTGAAGGGACTAGAAATATTTTTCCCCCTTCTAGAAAGATCTTATCCAAAGGAGGCCAAGGCCTTGACAAGCTCTGTGTGATCTCTGTTCTCAGTATTCACTGAAAACCACTGACCTCGGCCTCAACCACGACACTCTTTTTTGTTTTTTTTGCTCATGACCTCTGTGGAAATGAGGAAGGAAACGGCCTCCACCTGCTGGGGTCTGGGGGTGTCAGGAGGCTGCTGCGGGGCCGGTGGGGGGGGCCTCGCCATCCGGTGGCGCCCTGGATTCCGGAAGTTCTGCCAGCCCGTGACTTCTTGGCATGGTCTTGTTCTTCATTTATAATTTTGTAAAAAATGAGAAGAAGGGTGGGTGAAAAGTATCCACCACCGAGCACAGCTGGGTTTCCGGGGCTGTTTGTTAACATTCAAGTCATGTCTTTGCCTTTGCAAAATCCCTAGCTTCATTCTCTTGGCCCTCAGGAATGTCAGGAGCCTCCGGGGCCTTCCTGCCTGCCTGCCTGCCTTCCTACCTGCCTTCCTGCCTGCCTGCCTGCCTGCCTGCCTTCCCTTCTTCCTTCCTTCCTACCTGCCTTCCCTCCTTCCTTCCTTCCTTCTTTCCTGCCTTCCTTCCTTCCCTCCTTCCTTCCTTCCTCCTTCCCTCCTTCCTTCTTTCCTGCCTTCCTTCCTTCCCTCCTTCCTTCCCTACTTCCTTCCTTCCCTCCTTCCTTCTTTCCTTCCTTCCTTCCTTCCCTCCTTCCTTCCTTCCTCCTTCCCTCCTTCCTTCCCTACTTCCTTCCTTCCCTCCTTCCTTCCTTCCTCCTTCCTCCTTCCTTCCCTCCTTCCTTCCCTCCTTCCCTCCTTCCTTCCCTCCTTCCTCCCTCCTTCCCTCCTTCCTTCCCTCCTTCCTTCCCTACTTCCCTCCTCCCTTCCCTCCTTCCTTCCTTCCTTGCCCACAGTGGGGAGAAGGCCTCGGGTGTCACTGTGCCCTGTTGATAAGGTATAAAGCTGCCTCTCCGTCCTCAGGGAAGGCTTCGTGGAGCTGCACTTACCTGCATCTGCTTCCCTTGGGGCCTCTCTCCTTGTTGGGGGGCCAGGAAGGAAGAGGCTGGGGGGGGGGAGGACCTGGTCAGTCCTCTCAGAAGGGAGCTTGCTCTTGTTCTCTTCTCCCTCCCTCCGCGCTGCCGCAGAGCGCATCCCGACTGTGCGCGCGGAGCCCCTGGCCTGGGCCCTCGGTACAGCCACGGGCTCAGGAGACGATCCCCGCTCTGGAGCTCAGCACTGTGTGACGCGGGAACAGCATTCCACCTGGAGGACTGGAGGACGGTCCCCGGTGACAGGAAGTTTCAAAAGCACTTCCGGGTGGTGGATTCTTGGAGCTTCTTCCTGGGACCTTTACCCTTGAGGCCAGGCTGACACGAGTCCCAGACACAGGGCTGTGATGGGCCCTGACCTCCGCCCCAGACTTCAAAAACTGTTCCCCCAGAAAGGAGCTGGGGATCTTTGGGATCCCCAGGAGGAGGTGACTTGAACCACGTGCTGTTCCTGACTGGATGGAGCAGCCCTGGTGAGCAGGCCCTAGGCTTGGAGCTCCCTCCTCAGTGCCGGGGCCTGCGGGCTCCTCCACAGTTCACTTTCCTTGAAAACTGTCCAAATCCGAGGCACCCTTGCCCCACATTCCTCTGTGCCCTCAATAGGGAGATTACGGGGCACACCCACCTGCTCCTTCCCTGCTTCCTCCCTGCTCCATTTAAGTAAACAGTGAGCTGTGTTTCCTTTTGACTAAGAGCCAGCCTAGACGAGCACACCAGGAAGATTGCTTTCCATCTATATGCAAATGGAGCTGCCTTCCCTTCTGTCCCGAGGAAAAGACCCTTTTAACCAAATGACTTCTACTTCTCTTTCTTCATGGATAAAATTAGTGGGGGGGGGGGGGGGATGAATAACCCCAGCAGTGCCCTTCTGGCAGTGTTAATTCCGCATCGTGCACGTGGGCTGGGGGCGGGGCGGGGGGGGGGGGGGGACAAGATTTGCCCACAAGCGACAATTAGAGAATAAACAATAGATAGCCGACTCTCAACTGTGATAAATAAGTTTTCATCTCAACTCCCAGGCAGCTTATGCCTTACCCTGCTTAGACCATAAACCCGAAGCCACGGAAACACCCATGCACAAGGCAATCCCTACAGCACCTTGCACGTACTGGCTGCTCTTGGCAGCCCGGTTCGTAGAGACCGCAGGTTCCGAAAGGAGCTTGAGGCCTCTCCTTCTATTTCCCCAGCTTTATGAGTCCATATTAACTGTGGAAGGTCTCACTGTGTAGATCCATGGGTCACATTCGCCCCTCTGTTATTCGTTTCCTATCCCTCCCCTCTGACCCCCCCCCCCCCCACCTCTCTCTCATCTTTCTGGCGCTGTTTTCAATACCTTTCCGTGTGGCCGTTTCGTTCAGGAATTCTGTGTACTTCAAACCTGTGCTCCCTCCTTCCTTGTACTTTCTCTTCCCCTTCCTGCCAGCTACAGGTTATGCCCCACCCCCCTCCCAAATAGTCTCCTAGGTGTATTCATATCCATTTTTTTCCCTCTAGATCTGTCTCGACATACGAAAGAAAACACGAGGTACCTGTCTTTCTGAGTGTGGTTGATTTCACTTAGCACGATCATCTCCCGGATGGTCCAGTGGGAACCATATTATGTATGACATCATTTCACTCTTCTCTAAGGCTGAATAATACTTTGGGAGGACATATATATATAATATACTATAGCGTCTATGATATATTGTGTCTATTATGTATATCACATTTTCTTTTCTTTATCCACTCGTGGATGGGCGGGCAACTGGGCTGATTGCATAATTTGACTCTCGTGAATAGTGCTGAAGTAGACCTAACCATGCAACTATCCGCGCTGTGTGCTGACTTGCATTCCTAGACCCTTCCGCTTGAAAATATATATATATATATTTAAGTTGTCATACAAAGGAGTTTCAGTTCAGCATGTCAGTTTATGAGCACCATGCGTCTTGATGCCTGTCACCTCTGTTCATGGTTCTCCCGGGTCTCCCTACCCCACCATTTACCTGGTTCCATTTTCACAGACATACACTGAACATGACGGCTGCGGCCACCCGCCCGTCCTCTCCCCCGCTGGTCCTTCCTCTTTTGATGGCCCCTGTCCTGTCAGCAAAGCCCTAATCAGAAGTCACCTCCCCTGCGCTCTGTCTCTGACGATCCGTGGCCCTTTGCTCAGAACCGTCGCACAACCTTAGAGAAGGGGTTTGAGGCTCCCTTCCTCAGCTAGACTTCTTCAGCCCTCCTGGCTCTGCATACACAAAGCTCTCTGTGACACTGAGCGTGGCCTCAATGAAGCCCGCTAGGAAAATAAAATAAGTGTGTTTGGGCTGAAGTGTAACGCACACTTGGTTGTCTGACTAAAGTCGATGCTGGTTGGAAATATGGGCACGCTCGAGTTCGTGGCTGGGTAGGTTCGCGTTGGTTAGTGAGAGCTAGCAAGACGGCACCTCTGCCGAAGACTCAGGGGGTGGAGCTGGCGATGAAGGAGAAGGACATGCTGCCCTAAACTGCCATTTTGATTTACAGGCATTGCCCCACAGAGCACTGTGTTGTCTAGCAAGGATGAAATATAAACCACACCACGCACTGGCTGGCCCTGCACAAGACAGCGCATCTCCCGGCCTCCCAGGTTCCCATAGCTTTGTGGTTGAAGGTGAACAGCGTCAGGCTGCTCCTCTACCTTCCCGTTTCTGTTCTCTTCCTCCCTTCGTGGAGATATTAACACATGGACCTTTGGTGGCTTTCTCTCATCCTAGGCAGTGCGTATTCCTACTATGTTCTTTTATCTTGAGAAATCCGGTTGAAATCTAAGATCATTAGAGCCACACTGGCCACACCGGTTATCTTTTCTTCTTGGAAAATTAAAAAATGACTCATTCACCAGCATTTTGGGGGTAGTTCTTCTACACACAAAGGCATTCTAAGAGACGGAGATTTCTAAAGCATGGTTCTGGGCTGCAGAGACCTTTGAGTTCCAATGATGTTTTTGTTTTCCAATTCCAAGTCATAAAATCAAAGTTAGCACACGAGCAAGAGCCTATCTGTTTCTTTAGGATAGTTACGTACAGAACAGAAAACATCGGAGAGCTTCCCATGGAGTAGGGAAAGTTTTATCACATGAAAAAGGTTTGGACTGAGTGTGCATGCGTGCTGAGTCACAGTACGGAAGGTACAGTAAGTTCGCTTTGTCGGAGGATTTATTATGGTTTGTTTTCACCACACACACACTCAAAAATAATAACAGACTGAATCTAAATCCTACCCCCATGCACCACATAGTTCCCTGGATGCCCGGAAACTCGCGGACAGCCCCCTGTTGCAGTGAGTTGTGTTGAAATCATCGTGTGATCTAATGAGTGTGTTCTTGCCTTTACTTTTGTGACGATCTGTCCCCAAAACATACATAGTACCCCAGAAAGCAAGGCTAAAAGCTATAGCAGTTCTCGCAAGCCAAAAAGGACACACAGTAGGCTCAGGGTGAGTGAAGATGGAAATCAGCGCTGTCAACACACAAGTGTGGGTCATGTTCATAACGTGGCAGACAATCCCAACCAACAACCTCCCCTTTCCACTGAGGGCTTTCCACACAGTAGGACCGCAGGGGAGAAGACGAAACACTTCACAAAGCACACTTCCTTAGTTCTGTCTCTTGCCGCTATTTCAAAAAAAAGCGAAAGTCTTATCCCAGAGCAGGAAACGGTAGCTGGAGCGGAGGTGAATCTCTCACCTTCTGTCGCAGAACCAACCGTGTACGCCTAGCACAGCTTGTACTGAATGAAGCCACAGTCAGCAAATCTTTCTCGAATACGCCAGAAGTATATAAACACATTTCAGTTGATAAAAAACATAGGAAGCCCTGTAATGGTGTTAGCTCTGGTCTCATGTTTCTTTTTCTTGGCAGGGAAGCTGCTCTAGGAACCATTCTATCCTTCAGAGCCTGCTCTGCTAGAAGGGCGTGAGACAAAATGTCCCCACGTCCCTCAAACCCCCTTTTGACACAAGAGCAGCACTGAGAAGCGGCACCCTGGAACACGGCCACTATGTTCAGAGTCAGTGGCTGAAGGACATAGTCTTCAAATACTAGGCCAAGGGAGTAGTCGGCTGTGGGACTCTTTTGACCACATAGTCGATAGGATTCCTTGTTGTCAGAAATACACAAGCCGGCTTAAGAATCCGTCATTCCTCGCCACGCATGAGGGTAGGCAGAGAGAACGCATCGTGAGTTCCTGTTCTTTCTGGCCTTACCCTTTGAAAAGTCTATTTACAGCCCGTGAAATGATACACTGGCACATCCTCTTTGATAAGTCGAGACAGCCAGAGCAATACCCGAGCACCGAGAGTCACGCAGTCAAAGCGAGGACTGTAGAGAGGTCACGGAGCCCAGCCTTTTATCTCCAGATCGTCCTGTATCCGACTTGACAGGTGCCTTTGAAGCTGGGGCCAAGCTCAGCCTCACCCGTGCCTTCCTTTCTCAGGCCTGACACACTCAGCAAGCAAACCCTGGCCAGACAACCGGCAGTTCCGTAAACACGGGGGCTGCGCTTTCAGTGTGGCTTCAAGGAGGTGCAGAGAAGCACATAATAAGAACTCCACAGTGGTGGTGAGCTCGAATTCCGGGGAAATGGCTCCGTGTTCCAGTACGTACTTGCACAATGGCACCGCAGTTACTCAGTATTTGATTTTGTGAATGTCTATCCAGAAGTTGCCTATAAATTTCCCTCCACATTACTTGTCCCTTTAGGAATATATAGGTTTGTATTCATTTTGGCTCTTTTTTTTGGCACCCCATTAAAGATATTAGGAAGTCCATTACCTCGGGACACTATGTAAATTAGAGTAATCTCCCGATTAACCCAGTCGGATGCCCCATAAATCATTCCAGAGCCGATTGCCAGCCTGTACAGCACTTTCAAGTTCACTCTGCGTGGTTTCCTGTGCGTGATCACGCCCAACCAAGCATTGCTGGCTCTGCCATTCCAAGTTAACTCCTGATAAACAGATACTCTGTGGAGAGTGACAGATGATACGCAAAAGGCTGTTCTGATTCTCTACGGAAGCAAACGACAGTTAGTGTCCAACTGCAGTCTGCCGGCATAAATTTAAGGCAGGTTGGAACAGCGATGGGGGAGTCCATTGAGCGACAGCATGATAGATTTAGAATTCATAGCAAGCAAGACTGGCCCTTACTCTGGGGTAAGGAGGAAAAACAATCTACAGGGGTGATCTTAAAAGCTGCTCTTGGGCCCAGTGCTGGTGGTGGCTCTCACTTAGGATCCGGGCTACTCAGGAGGCTGAGATGGGAAGATTCAAAGCCAGCCAGGCAGACCAACCCATGCGACTCTTATCTCCAATTAACAAGCAGAATGCCCGGCAGTAGAAGTGTGGCTCCAGTGGCAAAGTACCAACCTTGAGCAGAGAAAGTCAAGGGAGAGTATGCAAGGCCCCGCGTTCAAGCCTCGGTAGCAGGAGGAAAAACAAAAACAAAACACGTTGTACTTGGGGGGGCGGAGGCAAGGGCATCATAAATTCAAGGTCAGCCTTGGCTGTATAGTGAACTGCTGTCTCAAAAAATAAATGCATATGGGGCTGGGGATATAGCCTAGTGGCAAGAGTGCCTGCCTCGGATACACGAGGCCCTAGGTTCGATTCCCCAGCACCACATATACAGAAAACGGCCAGAAGCGGCGCTGTGGCTCACGTGGCAGAGTGCTAGCCTTGAGCGGGAAGAAGCCAGGGACAGTGCTCAGGCCCTGAGTCCAAGGCCCAGGACTGGCCAAAAAAAAAAAATAAATAAATGCATAAAATAAAAATCAGACCTTCAGGATCATATCAATCCTTAATGCTTGGCATTCATTTATGCTCTAATAACTCAAATATTATCAAACTAAGAAAAAGAGCCATGCCCCTGCTTTTCTCTTGAAAATGCCAAAGATCATTTCGGTTTGCAATCGGGCATTCAGGAAATGGACCTGGTCACGGTTTGCTCCCTTTCTGTGGGGTTCATATTCATCGCGGATACCCGGGCCTGGGAAGTGACTGTCCCTCGGTGCAAGGTCACCGCAAACACTGAGAAAGCATGGGCCAAGGCCTAGCCAGGTCCTGGAGCAGACTGCCAGAGGCCACTCCCACCCACGCTGTGCTTTCGACCCACATGGAGTAGAGTGTGTGATCCTTGGGGTTGGTAAGGACTTCAGTGGGATGGGAGGCTTCATACCCTGACTTCTCCTCTTGTAACCACTCCCTCCTACTCAGCCCCTAGGACCTGGGCTGTGTGTGTTAGATATTGGCACTGTGGGGAGTGGGTGGGGGTGGGGGGACATTTGGTAGAATTTCAGGACATACCGTGTGTGTGTTTGCTCTGGAGATGGATTTAGAAGAAGAAGGAAAGGGATTTCACGGGGCAGATCTGATCCTGCAGTGGTTGCATTTTGGTAATACGAAATGTTGTTTATTTTTGGATGCTCTAGCGGGATTCACTGTAGAATTCCATCATGTGTAGCTTTAGAGTCACAGACTCACACAAAGCTCATTTATGAATGAGGGTTACTGAGCTGCAGAGAGACTAAGTAACTTAGCCCACATCACCTAGTAAATATGGACACGGTGGGGGCTCAGTGGTGTGCTCCTCACTTCAGAGCCCAGGTGTGCAACGAAAATACCACACTCCAAACCCTGGGTGACTGTGGATGGAGAAAGGGGAGGAAGGAGACGAGGTAGCTAGAGAACTTGGAGGAAGAAACAAATGGAAGGATGGAGTGAAACTAGCCCCAAAGGACAGGGGAAGGCCACGCTGCTCCTAAAGACAGCTGAGATGGTGTGTTGAATGGCATCTTTTCACTTCAGAGAGCTAAACTCTTCAAAGGTCCATCTTACGTTCCACTGAGTAACAGCCTCTGAGTAACAGCGTCAGGGAGTTGATGGAGTCAATGAAGGGGTAGGTTTGTCTCAGGTCAGTGATTTGAATTTTATTTCCCTTTAGTTCCAGTAGTGGGGCTTGAACTCAGGGCGTGTCTCTCTCTCTCTCTCTCTCTCTCTCTCTCTCTCTCTCTCTCTCTCTCTCTCTCTCTCTCGGCTTTTTTGCTCAAGGCTAGCACTCTACCACTTAAACAACCAGTCCCGGCTCCTTGCTGGTTAGTTGGAGAGTCGAGTCTCGTGGACTTTCTTCCAACTGCAATGCGCAGACCTCAGCCTTCCGTACCTAGAATCGCAGGTGTGAGCCACCAGCGCCCAGCTTTGTCTTTGCTTTTCAGTTATGATCGACTACTTCCTGAGTGAAGGTTCCCAATTGTGTCATAAATCCTCATCTCTCCCTGTGAATCTTCTTTCCTACATAGATGGCAAGATCAATGCCATTTTGAAAGTAAATTTAAAAAAAAAAAAAAAAAACATTTTCTCTGGAAAAATTATCTTCTTGGGACTACTGTCATCACTGGCTATTTGAGATGCCGACGTTTATCTAGACGTAAAGGAAAAAGTATTACCCCTCATAGATATCTCATGATTTTCTGTGATAAATACCTTCTCCCCAAGATCCAGTCGATGTGGTGGAAATTCAGTGAAGCAACTCACCTCAAGATCACAGACGGAAAAGGATTTCAGACCAACACCACTGTGGACAAACCAATAATAAATAAATAAATAAGACTGCCAGCTTTGCCAAGATCTTGTTTTTTAAGGGAGAGAGAAAAAAGAAGGAAGAAGAAGAGGAGGAGGAGGAGAAAGAGGAGAGATGGCCTTCCCCGGCCCCTGCAAGCCCAGGAGCAAAAGTCAATCATGTGAATGGCTCCTGGCAAAGATTAATCTAGAAGAGCCACAGGTTCCAGGGCGGAGTCTGTGAACGGAATGCCCTGGAGGTGAGCACCGATGGCCACAGGAATCGTCAAGTCCAGGGGCAGAGCTCTACGGCGAGGCAGCCATTCTAGATAGAACAGCTCTTGGAAATACAGTTCAGCTACAGGAGAGAGAACACTGAGGCTCGGTGACCGTGGTGGGTTTCTCTCATACGTAAAAATAGTTACGAAGCCGGCTAAGACTACGTAGCGCGCCCCTGTTGACGGAGCAACCAGACAGCTCACACCCAACATAGAATTGCACCTGCGCTGTGACGGCTCGGTACGGTTGCTGGAGAGCCACCCATCATGCCTGTATCTCAGAATTAAGATGTGCCCGCTCCCTGTCTCGATTATCTCGACATGTACTCAACACTTCCTTTTGCTTTCTATTGGCCGACGTTTATTGTTGGTGGCCAGCAAAGTAGGAACTACAACCCTTCAGCTAGGTCCACCACGGAGCCCAACAGAAAAGTGAAGCATCCATTTATCTGTTTTTTGTAAGGCCAGGTCTCAAAAAAAAAAAAACAAAAAAAAAACCTCACTGAAATAGGTCATCAGGATATTATGTGAGGTTTTAAATGTGATAGCAATGTATTTAAAGGTTATTTCTAATGCCTTCCATCTGTTTACTAGATTTAATTTGTTAACTTTAATTTCTACTACATTCTTGAACTTGCAACTAGTAATAATAATAATAATATCTTTTTTTGTTTTTGGCAGTAGTGAGGATCTAACCCATCTTGCAAAGGTGGGTCCTTTGCTACTTGAGCCACGCATCCAGCCCCTTCTTTGTTGGTTATTTTCAAGGTAGGGCCTTACATGATGCCAATGAGTTCTGGACTTTGATCCTCCCACTTGGACTTCTTCATGGCTCACGTCCCTGGAGGTGACACACACACACACACACACACACACACACACACACACACACACATCGCCATGTCCGGCTGTTGGACTTCCCCCGCAGACACGAGTCACCACCAGTTGAGATGAAGTCTCTTTTTGCCCAGGCTGGTCATGAACAGCAACCTCCCAGATCGCCAGGAACTTGAGCCACCTCACCTGGCAGGCAGATCTTTTTGTTCAGACTTTACACTATGCCCTAACCCAACCAGAATATTGTCCTGTTTCAGAGAATTTTCACAGCCTCCCATGATAAAGTCAGTTCTGACTCAACACGAATAGGTCAACTGCTGCTGCCATCATGCTTTAAAAGAAAACAACAGGAGGTGATTTCAAGGAATATTTCATGTCACCCTGAATTATTCTGGAAATTTGTGGTCCTCGCCATTTTCTGGTAGTCGGTTCAGTTATTTGTTCTGCTGGGTTCTACCCCGCAGCAAATTGCAATGTGACTTATTTGTTGATTCTAAGCGTCTGCTACTGCACTTGGTTTTATGTGATTTTAAGATAGGCTCTCACCATGTAGCCTAGGCTAGATTCAAACCGGCAATCGCCTTTATGTCATGTCGGCCAATTATCAGATAACAGCGGAGGCCCAGAAAAGCAGCTTGCCTCGATGTCTGAATTCTTCTACTTCTTTTTCTCATTTAGAGGGAGACAAGTCACTCCTTCCTGAAGCATTTCCGTCTATTCAAATTTAATCTCGTCAAAATAATTTCAGTATTCCACATATATTGGGGACCGGGATGTCATTGTTTATGATCAAGAACAGAATGTCCCCTGAATCTTCAAACTGTGGTCTACACGTGTGCTGGTATTTGCTCGCATGTAGAAGGACACACTTCTAAACATTCTTGGCCCTATAAGGCTGAACACAGTTTGATCATTTACACATAATATCACCACACTCTAGTTACAGTATAGCTAGCTACAGTCTTCAAAATACAGTATTCTGTTTTCACACTTGAAGTCTTTGAGGATTCGTCTTTTTTATGGATACACTTGAAACAATTTCAAGAAAAGCAACCGAATGCTAGTTTCAGCTGATTATATATATATATATTTAATTTTTTTTTAAAGTGATGATGGAGAAGTGATCTTTTAAACATCAACATCTGTTCCCTGTGTCTCCTCGAGTCATATTGCTTAGTTTACAACTCTGGCAAAACTCCGGGCTGTTTTTAGCAAAGCCAACACTGCAGAGGAGGAAGGCGCTGCGTACCATTCTGATTCGGCAGATTCGCCGCGCTGTTCTGAAGTCTTCATTACTGGTGATGATTCCGGTCGCAGTGGAGCGCAAAGACGAGGCTGGAAGCCGGGTTCTTCCTGTTTCAGGGGCAGCAGCCCGCGCTGGGGACTGAGCCCTAAAACAAACCCCGAATCCGGGCTACATGTGCAGCCTGTGACTTCATCTCTTTAAATACTAGAAAAAGAAATGGAGCCATGAGGTAGCTAAAGCTTCAGATTAAAAAAAAATAAAATATGATAACAATATCATCCACTTGGATATAGATTGTGCAGCAGAGATAAAGAGAACCTCCTAAATATTCTGACGCTTTTCTCCTTAGGTTGAGGTAGTAGTAAAAAGCACATGGTGGTGGTGGTGGTGGTGTGGGGGGGGGGGGGGTGTGCAAGCGTGTGCTCCTGGGGCTTGAAGTGAAGGCCTCGTGCCTGCTGGGCAGGTGTTCTGCTGCTGAGCGGTGTCCCCAGCCCTTTGGTTTGCATGGGTAATTCGGGAGGCAGGCTCTCACCTCCCGCCTGGTGCGCACCAAACCACACACTCTGCCAAAGATTCCCACCACCTTTGGCATGACAGAGGGCGCTATCACACCCAGCCACTTAGAGAAACGATACCGGGTGCACCTCAGAAAGGAACCACCTGATGGAAACCACCTGGCACCGCTCTCATCCTTCATGGAGAAACAACTCGTCGTTTCAATGGCAATCTCCGTCACGCTGAAAGCCCCCCGGAGCCCCCCGAAGGCCTTCTACCTTGTTATGTAAGAGGAATTATGGTTTTGTGGTTGTCGTTGTTCCACGATGGCAACCAGAAGTGAAATGTGGGGGATAGTCAGGATTCCGTCCTCGCAGTGGTTTCCTGGGACGCCCGGCTTGTAAGGAGGAAAGAGTCTGTCTCGGCGCACAGCGTCGCTGACCCCGGCCCGTGAGCCGCGCAGCTGGGTTGCGTTCGTGCCCACGCTGAGTTCAGAGCGAAGCAGAGCCATTCCCTCGGCGGCTGGAAAGCCCGGAAGAACCGAGATCCACGGCTCCCCTCCCAGACTCACTCCAATGGCCTAAACGCCTCCCGCGAGGCCACGCCTCCCAGTGCCGCCCCCCCTTGGGACTGAACTTCTAATACAGGAGACTGGGGGCGGGGGGCCGGGCATTTAAGACCCAGACTGTAGCAGTCTTTTTTGTCTTATCTTCTGGCGAGGGCAGGAAAAACCCTAGAAAGAAAAGCATGAGAATCTGTGTACCGTGTCACTCTCTAAGGAGCTATTCCATACCTTACTGTGATTATAAAGGTGATGTACAACAGGATTGCAATTAGGCCTTGAACTCAGAGCCGAGGTGCTGATCCCTGACCCTTTGTGCTCAAGGCTGGCGCTCTGCCACTTTGAGCTGCAGCTCCGTTTCCAGCTTTTTGGTAGCTAATGGGAGATAAGAGTCTCTCAGACGTTCCTGCCTTGGCCGTCTTTGAGCCTCTGTGGTCATAGGTCAGCCTCCTGCGTAGCATGACAGGTGTGAGCGACCGAGGCTCAGCTAAATAGCCATGTTCTTAGGGGCCAGGACTCCTTTAATATCGCTGTGGACGTTGTGCTGTCCTCAGCGGTGGCTAGAACGTGGTTTAAAGGAAGCATTGCTGCCATCTACTGCCTGCCTGCTGGGATTCTGCTCCTGTTTCGTAAATCCAGCAGAGGAAAAGGCTAGTTTGCTTCCATTTCAGGATGGAAGGTTCTAGAAGGAAGACTCACAAGTCAGGCCCACTGAGTCCATCTGCACGATATCAAGATCGCGGGAGATGGGTAGATATTCAGGAGTATGAGGTTGCGGCGGCGGATGGTTTTCCACGCACCCTCCCTGCCTGTGGCTTACCCGCCAACCCACGAGACAGAGGCTGCCCTTCAGCTCCGGTGACTCCTGTGCCTATCTACACGGAGCCTCTCCAAGGGGTGTCAGGAATTCTTTGTTAGCCTACCCTTGTTTCATAAAAAGTGACATCGCGGGCAAAGGGGCAGCTTGTCAGATTTGACAGCGCAGCCCATGAGACCCTGTCATCATCTGTCATTCTAGCCCTGGGCCTGTTCACCCGTCTGGAAACTTCTGGAGTCCTTTCCAATCTGGTGTGGTTGATGATTCACTTGTGATATACAAAGGGCAGGTGTAAGGGCCGGCCACTTTCTGCCAAGCCCTCGATTCTGTTCTTTGAACCAGGATGCAAGCGGTACCCCGTGTCCCCGGTAGAGATTTTCCTCTAACAAAGATCATGAAGTCACGTGCCCAAGCCTACAACTCAAGCCCCCTGTCGCTGCCCCCGCAAACATCGATGAGCCCTCGGGGAGTGATGCGTTTATGAGAATTTGCTCATAAAACCAGAGAGTACGAGCAACCTTCCAGTCGCCGTATTTTTTGTCAGTGTTTTTCAAGCATCCCAGAACTATCAGCAAATGCTTTCAATCCACGGCATACAAAACACTTCCAAAACTATAAAGTAAAAAAAACAAAAACCTTAAAATTGAAGAAAGTTTACTCTTGCATTATTCCCGTAAGATCCTTGCGTGAATCCTAATCCTTTGGCTTGCATCTTTGCTTTTAAAGAAATTAATATATTCTGTTGGGATTTTTTTTCCGTTCTAATCATATTTGCCTTTTGTTTCTTGGTGTTCAAATAATTTTTTTTTTATTTTTTGCTTTCATGTGATTTTTCTTCTTTCCCTTCCTTGGGATTCCATCTTTATAATTTAGTTTCTTGTTTGTTTCTCTTTGGACAAGAAAAATACTCAGGACTGAAACAATCTCTCGATAAAACTTTGATCTTATACTGTGAGTTTTGGGGTGTGTGTGTGTGTGTGTGTGTTCTATTTCAGTGTGTTTTTTCTCTTGGCAGTGGTGTTTTTAGATGCTTGTATAGTAAGATTTTTTTAATCACTTTATTGGAAATACCTGGCTTTGAAAAGTCTGTTTAGCAGCAAATTATATTGTAAAGTATATTTTTAAAAAGTTCTCTGAAACCAACCTGTTAAAATGTTAAAATGACTTTTTTCTGGTTTCTTTTCCAGATTCCACCCCCCACCCCAAGGCCAACAGTGTACTGATGGCATTTAAAATGCAAATTTCTGGCCTATTGTAGATAATTACTTTTATTGTTAAATGAAAATATTAATTTTCCCTTCAAATGTATCTCTGAATGTCACTGTTATAAAACATTACCGTTTCTGTGGAATGTAATTGTTTTTCAATTTGAAAGACAAAAAGTACACTCTTCTATTGCCTCTGTTTCTTTGTTAAAACCTGAGATGGCTCCTTATCCAGATTTCAAATTTTTAACCTTCAGTGCCAGGCCTCCTTGATCTCCATATTCTCTGCCCCTTCCTCTATGCAAAGGCTCAATAAAAATCATCATCTATAAAATTAGATTCATTTGAAAGGAAAAGATAGAGTGGAAGTAATTACATCTTGCTTCCAAACCAGAAAACACACACACACACACACACACACACACACGCACACACACACACACTTAATTTTGGAGTTGATTCAAGTGACCTTTGTTACCATCTTTTTTTAGTATAAAGTATTAGAACTAAATCTTGAGGGATGTGGAATAAGAGAAAAGCAAGAATCTGATCTGATTTCCGTAAAGTTCTGACCTCCAACCATCTTAGCAAAGCTGCTAATGGTTCTGCGTTTCAGTTTAGAGGCTAGAGCTACGTAACTGTGACAGAGTGAATGGAACACGCTATTAAAGGTTTGATACGTGGTGTGAAATCTAAAAGATACCTGGTTAAGGTAAATTTACTCTTCTTTGGGGTCTCCAAGACCATTTGAGACACACACTTGTGGCTCACAGTCAACCCTCTGAATTCAAGCCCCAGGAGTGGCATGTGTGTGTACATATGTGTGTATGTGTATATATGTATATGTGTATGTATATATGTGTATATACATGTGCATGTATACATGTATGCGCATATACATGTCTATGTATATAAATAATTTACTTTTATATTATTGACTTATATATTATATATATATTAAATATATGTAGGCAGTTTATTTAGATCATAGCGTATAAAAGCATATTAATATAAGGTTATGAGAAGGGATTTTGGACAGATGCATGGAGATAGGTACTATAAATGTTCTGAAATTCAGCCAGGTAAAATCAGCAAATACAAAACCATTCATCGTGTCATTGATTTCCTATGAATATTGAAGAGAAAACCAAAATAATGAGAAGCCCACAGAGATGAGCGGCACATTAATTCTGACTCCTAAGTATAATGAATTAAATCTTCCCAGGCTATTCCCTGTCTTCCATGGGCTTTCAACTCCTCCCGGTGCTCTAGACGCTGAAACTCTAAAAGGTCAGCAGTGCACTGATTAAACAGAGCTGGAAGCCAAGACTCCGGTCCTGTGGGCTTTCTGCATCCCACCAGTAAGGAGCAGAGACGCTTCTGGCATTCATACTGTCCAAGATTGACCCGTGAGAGCTCACCAATCATTTCCAACCAGACAGCTTGCTTTTCCCCCATGCTTTCCACTTCTCTCACACTTCACCATCCCTGCGGCAGAGCTGGGCCCTAACAGCCACCTACCCTGGGCATCATTTGAAATGCATGCTGTGCTCCAGCTGGGAAGTCAGTGGTTTCGGATGACCTAAGACAGTCATTCTCTGGGTCCCCTCGAGAATATGTTCCTTGATATATGAATCTTTTTGTTGATGACAGCTGGAAATTTCTTCGTCATCACCTGTGGGTCCAAAGGTTAAAAAAAAAAAACAACTAAAGAAAAAGTCATTCCACTTGAAGAATTTTACTAGTAATCATCAGCTGGTCCCATATTAGACACTCTCTGAGACGCCAGTGGTTTGCGAGCATTCAATAGCATCTGCTTTCTAGGGGCAGGGACCCATAAGGAGGGAATTGGGCAAGTGTTCACTGCAGGCTGTGTCTGTGCTTTACCTCTCTGCAAAGTTTTCTACAATTTTTTCCTTAGAAACAAAAATAAGACCAGTGTCAAAGTGTTTGCTTTTCCTGTGCTCTATTTAACCTGCAGGTGACTTACAGAAGACATGATTCATAGACCGCCTGGGTTTAAAAACAAAAAAAATGGGAAAGGAAAAATCATGTGTCTTTCCAAAATACCTGCCGTCTTTTCTTTCATGCCTAAGGAATCCTAACCGCCATGCAACACAGGCTCTCTGCCATTATTATTTCCAAGGGGGGTGGGGAATTACTTCCAACGTCTTTACCCATCTGTTCATCCCAAATCACCATAGCTACTAGGAATTCGGGAAATATTTTTCACATGTGAAAATGAGGACATTTTCCTTTAAACACTAGCAGGTTTCCATTTAAAAGCTTCATACTGAATGACTCAAAAGAGTTCACCTAAGTCATTCATTGCTTCATTTTAGAAGGTGCACTGCTCAGAATCAAGAGGGAAGGCTCTTCCCTCCGTTCACTGCCTAGCAGACATCACTCCATTCATAACTCCTCCGGTGTCCAGCAGGGCCTCATTAGGCACTTGCTTCTGCTAATGCCCTCCGCTCCCAGCTTTGCAAACTGAACGACGTTGTATTGATCCAGATGCCTTAAGCATTTCAGACAATCTTCGTCGTATGCCACCAGTCACGTTAGCCATGCCAGCTTACGCGTCAATGACTAGAATCCCGGCGGCCAATCTTGTGCCTTCCAGTACGCCATTTGTAACTGTCAAAAGAACCATGTGTCGTCACCACGCGTGCCCCAAACCATTTATCAGATTTGAGGCGGGGGGCAAAAAGATACAGGAGACTGTTTAGCCTAGAAGTGGACAGCTTTTTTTGATTAACAGCTGCGTTGTGAAACCCATCCAGACACTTCGTAACTCAACCTCGCACATATTTTCATTAACGCTCTGGTGGATTACAGTTCCCCAAAGCACTCCTCCATCCATCAGACGAGAATTCCCTCTGCCACTCACGGGCAGGGCACACTAAAGCGAGACAGGTGCACACGCGACAAAGCAGTAGAGCGTGTCAACCTAGCCAACAGGAATGACTGTTACTAGTGAGTGTTTTCACTCGGGCTCACACACACACACACACACACACACACACACACAGATTTAGTTAACAGATTATCATCTTTCCATAAGTTGACTAATGGGCAAGAGTCAAGGAGCATCTTTTTGTATTGTCCTGGCACACTGTGACTAGAACTTTGTCCAAAGTTCATTGCTTTTTAGAATGTTTAAAGATATCGAAAAGCTGGCCTAATCCTAGTGAGTATGCATAAGCCTACCTCCTTAGAGTCAGTAATGAGCATTGTGCTATGTTTCCATCCATCTGCCCCTACTAAGCCGTTGTGTCTGCTGAATGCATTTCGGGACTCGTCCCAGGCATCTGTACATTTCCCCTTAATCTGACTACCCATGCAGCTATGTTTTTGTTTCCTGTGTATTTTAGCAGTTTCCAGGAAGAGATTATTTCAGATGATCCTAAATGTCCTAGCCTACTCAGAGTTGTAGCTCACTTTGTACTTGTTTCTACAAAGATCTAGTGCCTTCCTTCCACTTCCGGCTTCCTCTCCTGGTCCTCTGAGCCTGGGGTGGTTTGTCCTTACATCTGTGCCCCCCCCCCATTTCCATCCCTTCCCTTTCCCCCAAACTGGCTCACTGTGGACGCCCCAAAGCCCTGGGCTGTGCAGCCCCTAGAAGCCACAGAAGGCCGCATGTAATGAGAGTGGACAGGGTCCCTAGCATAGCATCCGGCACAAGGGTGGCTCTTGATAAGCACTGTCAGGATGAGACAGGTAAGGATGGGGAAGAAGAGAGAGGAAGTGGCCAGGAGGTCAAGAGGGCAGGACACCAACAGCTAGGAGAGTCTAGAAGGCATTGTAGGAGAGGTACCATCCAGTAGGGGTGAGACGTTGTAAAGAAGGTTGGTAAAACTCACCTTTCAAAGCAATTTGCTTTTACTGTTATTGTCAAGGTGATGTACAGGGGGAACCACAGTTACATACGCCAGGTAATGAGTACATTTCTTTTTGGACAGTGTCACCTCTTTCTTCATTTTCTCCTCCCAGTTTTCCCCTCCCGGCCCCCACCCCGCCAGGTTGCAGAGTTCATTTTCAGTACAGTGTCTAGTGAGTAACACTCATGCGTTTGTTCACCCTTTGTCCCTTCACTTCTGTTTTTTTTGTTTTTGTTTTGTTTTTGTTGCCAGTCGTGGGGCGTGGACTCGGGGCCTGAGCACCGTCCCTGGCTTCATTTTGTTCAAGGCTAGCACTCTGCCGCTTGAGCCACAGCGCCGCTTCCGGCTTTTTTCTACATACGTGGTGCTGAGGAATCGAACCCAGGGCTTCGTGTATATGAGGCAAGCGCTCTACTGCTAGGTCACACTCCCAGCCCTGGCCCTACACTTCTTTGCTCTCCCTTGGCCTCTCCAAAACAGATAAACGCACATACAAGACAAAATGTACGGAAATCAAGAACAGCAACAAAGGAGACACAAAAAAAATTTTAAAGCAAAATAATAACCAAAAAAATAAAAGCCTCTTGTTTCCATTTGGCAAAACTCATCTTAACAGAAAATCCCAACCAAGACTCCAAATAAACATGCTGTTTCTGAACATTAGTGGGAATGAACCTCTTGCTTAAGTAAAAATAGATATAGACAGTGAGCATGTATGTCCCCTGTACTAGGAACTTGATTGGAAAAGACTTACAAAAACCAGCCGCATCCAAAAGCTTAAAATGTCAGTGATTTTTTTTTTATAGTAAGCTGTTTAAGAGACTTAAAATTCAGCAAGGAGCCATGAAGGATGGCAAGTTTGAAGCAAAAAGGAAATTGTGCTAAAGCAAAACACAGACAAATGACTTCCAGTCATTTATCCCATTGTTCATACGGAAGAGGAGAATATCTCAAATACACACCCCACAGGAAAGAGTCAGAATATAGTTATTTTTATGGTTCCATTTGGAGCCAGAAACTATCATGTCAAGTCATTTAAACTGGGGTCCCTTTCCTAAGTTGATTTATGATAGTCCAACTGAGAGGTAAACTGTTTGCTTCTTAAAGTTTCATATGTTAAGGAATTTTTTAATACATGAAATAATCAAAAAGTGTATGTATAAAATAAAAATCAAGATAAAATGAAGCATCTTGCAATTTGTCTAATGATCTCACAGAGGTGTCCGGAAACAACTAGAATGCACCTTGTGTTCCTGTTTAGATCATGTGAAGTTCCGGGGCTGTCACCTGAAGTACCTTTGTCTCACCTTATCTGAGACCTGGAAAGGAGTTAGACGATTACAAGGAGTGAAGGCTCAGCTCGGCTTTCTCGTTTAGCCAGACGCAAAGGTTAAAATAATGAATATGTCAGCCAACAAGGGTTGCTGCCACTCCCCACAGATCTCCAAGCACGGCTTGACATGGCTGCTCGGATACCTTATTTCCTCCTCTAACATGATCTGAACTTGCACTGGACATTATCTAATGTCTTGCCTCAAAAAAATGCTAGCAGTTGGCTGTTCTATATAATAACTAAAATAGTCCTTTAGTAAAGCAGTTGTAAATACCTAGGCAGTATAGCAATTTTACAACCCGTTCTGGGCTACACCTTAATTCTTATTAATCACCGAAGAGCAAGACGACGCCAAGTTGATCCACATAATGATTTACCGGGTCATTCTATTTAATAGACAGCAAGAAGGCTTCCACAATCGAATTCATTGATGGCTTTGCAACCTTGTGATTTCACAGTATTGCACAACCAAGGACACCGTTCTTCAATCACACACATGAACGCATTTGTTCCTAAGTGCACACTGTGTCGTCCCTTTCCCTGGCCACCCTTCCCTCTCAGCTTTTAGTGTCACTTGCGTCGAGTCCTAGGCAGGTTATTGGTGTGCGGTCTGCGTCTGTGTTCCGAAGGGAGATGGAGAAGGTGGGTCGTTTCCACGCGCGTTGCGCTGTCAACCGTCCTCAAGCCTTCGGTGTGCCTGACTCCTGGCTGTGCCCGGAGCTTTGCAGCTTTCAGCTCCACCGTGGCCCTAGGACAATGAGAGCAAGCTGAGAATCGGTTCCTTCCCTGAGCGTTCGCCCCAAAGAACTCATAGCGCACAGCCAGCCTTGTGAGGCTGGAACATAGTTATTAAGCACCGCTCTTGCACCCCGAGCTCAGGCAGCCCTGGACCGACGGCTTCCTTAGTAGAAGTTAAGTCTTTACGTTGTAGGATCCGTACAGGGGAGCAGGTACCCGGGGCTTGGCTCCCTCCCACCTCCCCACCCCCAGCCGCAGACCCGGCCCCCGGAGCCCTGCATTCCTAACCAATGCTGTAGTCATTGACTCTACTTGGTCAGTATTATTTCTTCTCTGCTTCAGTCTTCATTTGCTTCAACCGAACTCCTATCGGTGGGGCTGCATCGACACTTCTTGTTCTGCCTGTTCCACGTGGGGGGGTTTGGTAAGCACTCATTGATCGGCTGCTCCTGGTTTGATGATTAGGGTACCCAAGGTTTTAGGCAGCAGGAGAGAAGGGCAGAGCCTGCTGGGAGTGAGGCCTTAGAGAGATGGGGGGGGCGGGGGGGGGGACGGGTCCACCGTCCTGGGAACCGTCCTTTGCGCTTATGACTTCTATTGCCGTGCGTTTGTTTCCCTGGAGTTTCGGGACTGTTCTCCGGTCCTCAGCTCTGCACCCCGGCTGGGTACGTAAAGCTAAGTGAGAGGAGGAAACACAGACCGGCCCGCCGCTGTCTCTCGAGGTCACGTGGTCACACGCATGGGTGCCCCCGAGTGGGACCCCAGGGGGCCCCTGAGGCCGCCCCCCCTCCCCACCAGGTAGGCTACGGTCCTCCTCCTCCTCAGTGGCAGTGCCCCGCGGGAACGCGGGACAGGGCGACCTTGTCAGTTTCCTGTGGAGGCCTTCACTGAGGCCCTGCGATGAGGACGAGGACTGTTTGCAGAGTGTCCGCCACCGTGGGCCAGGCACCCGACACCACCGTCCCTTCCCCTCCCCTCCCCTCCCCTCCCCTCCCCTCCCCTCCCTTCCCTGCCGGCCCCGCAGGACAGAGGAGCAATTCACACGCAGAGCCCATCCGCTGACCAGGTGAACAGGAGCAGAGGTTGGCAGGTTGGTTTTTATCGTTCCTGATGCTCTCTGTGTTGCATTCATTCATTCATTCATTCATCCAGTGCCCCTAGCCCCCGTCCTCCAGGTTAGAAACCTCGGGAGGGACGGCGGGGACCGACGGGGTTTTACTCTCTTCTCGCCTCCCATGACAGGCATTCGTTTTTGCCCAAGGCGTGGCTGAAGCTCCCTTTGCTCCAAGGGAGCAGGGGTGAAGCCCGAGGCGCCGCGTAGCCTCCCACCCGAGGGCTGCCTTCTCCCCACGCTACCTCCTTCCCCTTCCCCACGCTACCTCCTTCCCCTTCCCCACCCTACCGTGGGGCAATCTGAGCTCTGCAGGCCCTCACGCTGGCTGAACGACAGGTCCAGGTTAACTTGTGTGTTTGGAGACGAGTCAGTAGAGTGTGACTGGGCTGCAAATTTCCTGTAAGTCAGAAGGTAGGACCTGAGTCATGCTTCTGTTTTAATTTTTTAGTTGTTTGCTTCTGTTTTAATTTTTTAGTTGCTTGTTTTGTGTTGTGTCCTGGGCACTGCCCCTTAGCTTTTTCTGCTCAGGGCCGGTGCTTTACCACCTGAGCCACAGCTCCACCATTTTTTGGCTTTTTGCTGGCTAACTGGAGCTAAGAATTCCGCATGTTTTCCATGCCCGATTTGGCTTTGAACCGCCGTCCTCAGATCTCAGCCTCCTGAGTAGCGAGGATGTCAGGCGTGAGCACCAGTGACCAGGTGGCCACTCTGTAGCTTGAGGTTGCTTAGATTTCGCCTCTGAAACACAGGGTGAGGAGCTGACGTGTCCCCATGTGACCTTGTAGCTCACACTGTCTGTGGCAGATCATGAGCCAGTTCTCCCTGGCACACATCTAGGCCAGAAAGAACAGCTATCACCTGAGAGCGACCCACCATGTGTACAATGGCCCAAAGTCAGCTTCCCAGAGGAGCAATCAAAGCAAAACCATCTATCCAAAGCTACTGAGAAATGGCACCATGGACACAAATTCTTCCCCAAGGTAGCGACCCCCCCTCCCCAACGCCTTGTTCATCTGCCATCTACTTTTATAAAGAAAGACCAAATAATGGTAAACATTATACTTGTGAAAATGTCCAAATAGCAGCGGGAAGTGTAAAAATCAGAATATAACATTCCGGCAGCCCGCGGTTAGGCTAGAATGTAGAATATTTTTAGCATCGTGGGTATGTTTTTTTCAAGTAATATACATGCTGCGATCGATGTCATGAACAGACTTCAAAAATCAGCAGGCTCTGAATTCCTCAGAGCACAAAGCCACCTGCACAAAACAGTGTTTTCCGCAAAGTGCCTCTTGCTCCGCTTAAAGGTTTTCCAGAGAAACTCCCCAGTTTACTTTCTTTCCTTTCTATAAACTTGTGTCTCATGCAGAAGCAGGAGATAGTTGTCTCATGGTGAATTTCTCCCGTACAAGAAGGACTCGGTAAGCAGAGCCCTCCCCGGCTGTCCTCCCTGTGGGACTTGTTACTTAGCACATCCAGGACAGAAAGGGAATTCCACCCTGGACATGATCGAGGGAAGCTGCTCTCTGTATGTATGTCACACACACACCACACACACCACACACACACACACACGCACGCACACACACACACACACACGCACACACGCACGCACGCGCACCCCACTAACAGGCTTGCTGTGTCCCAGGAAACTTTACATACGAATCCTGAAGATAGAATTCCATATGCTTAATGTGTGTCATAAAATGTTCTCCTTTTGGTTCTACTCTCATCCTTTTCTATAAAAAGCACAAAATCCTTCTCTCAGCTCAGAGGCCTTTCAAAATAAGATGATGGCCCATCGGATTTGGTCCATCCCCAAGCCCCTCGTAGACAGAATCCAAGAAAAATTCAGACCTACCCGAATCAGGCCTCTTGCCGATGGTGGTGGCTATGCCTTAAGTCAGTTTTGTGTGGACACCTTCCGTTTTCAAGTTGTGGCTCTTCTTTTTTCTTTTTTTTGCCAGTCCTGGGCCTTGGACTCAGGGCCTGAGCACTGTCCCTGGCTTCTTTTTTGCTCAAGGCTAGCACTCTGCCACTTGAGCCACAGCGCCACTTCTGGCCATTTTCTGTATATGTGGTGCTGGGGAATTGAACCCAGGGCCTCATGTATACGAGGCAAGCACTCTTGCCACTAAGCCATATCCCCAGCCCCTGTGGCTCTTCTTGTCTGACTTAATGTGTTGGAGGAGTTGAGCCATAATCTGTCATAATTAACAGGGAGTCGACATTTTTTTTTTTTTTGGCCAGTCCTGGGCCTTGGACTCAGGGCCTGAGCACTGTCCCTGGCTTCTTCCCGCTCAAGGCTAGCACTCTGCCACTTGAGCCACAGCGCCGCTTCTGGCCGTTTTCTGTATATGTGGTGCTGGGGAATCGAACCTAGGGCCTCGTATATCCGAGGCAGGCACTGTTGCCACTAGGCTATATCCCCAGCCCCGGGAGTCGACATTTTTAACATGCTACTTCTTATGGTTTTTCCTGTTTTTTTTTTCCTTGCAAAACAATACACGAAAGGATTAAACAACAGCAAATTTTTGCTCCATGTCTCCCCTGTCACGAAACCAGGGCGCTTCGTACCACCCAGCCCCCGCCCCAGCTCTGCTCCTTGAAGGGAGGTTCACAAAGTGTCCTGAGAGGAGTAGATGTCACCTCCAACCCATGATTCCATCTTAGTCCTTGGATTGCAAAGACAGGGACGAGGAAACGCTTTGTTTCCAGACTTTCTTGCTGGGAACATGCCGTGTAGCTCCCCTTGGGAGTGACTTTTTTTCTGTTTCCAACCTTTCTCCAACCTCAGTACTTTTTGCCCCTCTGCTAGGAATTATTGGCTCTTCCCGCATGGTTCGGTGATTCATTGTTCAGGGGATGCAAGCCACATCCTTGACAGAGATCTCATTTCTAAATGTTAAAATAGTGTTAATCACTTACTGTTGACACACCTCTGCCTGCAGGGGTGTGAAGCCAGCTGGGGTAGTGTCAGCAGAAGGGGACACTGGTGCTGTTGGTGAGGTAGCTCGAGGAACACAAGGCAAGGCAGGCAGCTGGAAGCCGGCCCTGACGGGGACTTGCACAGGCGTTCGGATCAGAGCCAGGTGGTACATCAGCCACGGCTCAGGCTCTCCCACAGCCCAGCTCTGTCTCATCTGTGAACATGGGGGAAAGCCAGGACCTCCATGAGTCCATCTCGGTTCGGCTTGAGGGACAGGCACCAAGCCACCTGGCAACTGTGCCCGGTCGCACCTCGGCGTCTCTGGGAGAGATAGCACCGTGAACCGGCTCTGGTCAGTTTACCACAGAGGCAAACATTAAGGCCAGGCAGCTAGAGGGAGTTTTGCTGCCAGGGGGACTCTGGTTATAGGGTATGCTGTTTCTAGATGGGTTAAGCGTGTTGGTCGTGCCAAGCTTCAGTTCATGGGAGAGTTTGCTCCGCAGTCACCGCCCAGCCCTGGCTTTGATTCGCTGAGCTTGCAAAGCAGGCTTGGCACCAAGTCAGCTGCTTATTGAAGCACCGTCGGGAGAAGACGCACGCGGCATTTCTCGTTCGCTTTCTCGGAGCTGCCGTGGGGATCTTGGACACAGAGACCAAGTGCAAAGCGCCTGGAACGTCACCGCATTCGAAAGGGTTTTCTGGCAATGAAGCAAACTGGAGGTATGAATGCTAGCGTTCGCTCTCCCTGCCTCCTCGCTCTCAAACCCAGACTCACACCCAGACAGAAGGAAAGTGCTGAATAGAAACAGGCCACCCCTGCACCCGAAGGAAGTGAGGACCGCTTGCTAAAGCTGCCACCAACTGGCCTAAGGAGAGAAAAGGGGAAGGGGAATGAAGTGTGAGAAAATGCGAAATAAAAAGGAAGCCAGCGCCACACAGACATCTTGAAGTTGCTTGTTTCCAGCCAGGGTTCCTGCCTACCTTCCTAGCAACTCAGGAAACTGAGATCTGAGGATGGTGGTTGGAAACCAGCCCAAGCAGTCAAGTTCATGAGACGCTTATCTTCAACTAACCAACAACAACAACTCCAAAAGTGGAGCTGTGACTCAAATAGTAGAGTACTATCCTTGAGCAAAAAATGCTAGGAGATGGCACCCAGGCCCTGAGTTCAAGCCCCAGTAACACACACACACACACACACACACACACACACACACACACACACAATTTTTCTAGTTATTTTGCCTTTACCATGCTACCTGTTTGTCCAAGTTAAGACGTAAGGTGCTTACTAGTAGGTTTTAAATACTACTCTTCCTTTTAGAAAGCTGCAATGGGACCCAATGGTTTTAGATCTCAGTGAGCGCAGAGTCAAAGTGAGCAAAGCCAAGAAGTAACAGTGGGAAATGATTACCTGTCGCAGACTTGGACAGCATGGAAGCTCCTGAAGTAAAGGGGCTGACGCATATTCACATGCGGAAGTGCCCGGCGGGGGGTGTGTCCCTGAGCACACCTGGTTAAGGAGTGCATGCCTGTGGTCACTGCCCAAGAAGGAAAGATGGTGGCACACCCTGGGCCATGCTGTCGCGGAAGATCTGCCGCCTGACGTGGGGAGACAGCCAGGAAGAAGGGGGCATGAGCCGTGATGGACAGGGGTTCCCGAAGAAAGACAGGCGGCTACGTTCGAGCCTTACGCAAGCACTGACGTCCCTCCCGGAGCTACCTCCAAGCCTCCCACCGTGGGAGTCCATGTTGATTCTCCAGGAGGTCAGGTGGAAGACATAGGACAGTCATCTAATGGTGGGTCCCAAACTTGACATCTCGAAGGAATCATCTAGAAGGCTTTTTAAAGCACACATTGCAGGCATGGAGATGTGGCTCACATAGGAGAGGTCTTGTGTAGTAAGCTCGAGACTCTAATTGCTGAGAATAGGGGAGGGAAGGGAAGAGGAGAGAAGGGAAGGGAAGAGGAGAGAAGAAGGGAAGGGAGGAGAGGGGAGGAAGACGGATTGCTGAACCCTATCCTCCGGGCCTCACATGTAGGAATTCTAAAGGATAGTTGGGGGTAATTGGTGCTAGGATTGCAGGGACACACTTGGGAACTCACTGGTGTATATCGTGACCTAATTAAATGGGCTGGCTTCTGGGTGGTTATTTGGGATCATTCTTATACCCCAAGAGCAACGTCACGACATGATTTTATGCTACAAACTCTCGGTGTATTGTTAGCAGCAGATGGGTTTGTTTGGTGACAACTTTGGCACCAAACAGGGGCTTTCTGTCATGCAAACGTCAGCATCCTAGTGTGTTTTAATTAAACAGAGGGCACACCTGCTTGGGCTTCACATGTCAAAGCCACCAATCCTTTGTGAGCTCAACAGGGCACCTGCCGTGCCTTTCCCTGGGGGTCACCATGATGAGGCCTAACAGACCATTCTGCTGGAAGGGAGTGACCCTCAAATTAGGCAGGTAACTGAGTGAGTGGTGTTCATGTTGTGTTTTCTGTCCTGCAGACTTTTCACTGACTTTTCCCTGAGCTGCGGAAAGGAAGGGCTCGTGAAAATGTTCTCAAAACTATCCTGAAATGGTCTGGTAGCTATTCCTAAGTGATCAATCGAGTTCTGCAGACAAACTTAGTACCCCATCATCGTCTTATATCTGTATGTTATTTCAAGTCAGCCCAAGTCGCACGCTGGTGGTATTTTTTTATAAAGCAAGGAAGCTGGGAGGGAGTCCTGGTGCTTGCTGGGGTGGGCTGAGCTTTGAATACATTTCTCTCTCATACCCAATCCCTGGTGCTAGGAGGAAGGTCAACACTGAGCTAAAGTGGAAGGAAGGGGGGCTATGGACCAGGCCAGCTGGGAAAGAGTCCTCAAGGGAAAAACAGAAGTGATATTCCTTTTGGTCATGTGTACTGAGGGTTTTTCCCAATCCTGATGGATATGTATTCTAATTTAAAATATCACAGGGAAGAAAAAAAATAGATGTTTCCATGGAGACGTCTTTCTCGGTCTTATTATCCTATCTTATTTACATATTTCCTGGCACCAGTGTGAACGTCATCTTTCTAGGCCTCTTCTCTCTTCAGTGGTCCTGGGTGGTGACACATCTGGGCCGAGGTTTGCTTTAAGTAAATAGGGTCACCGTGGCCAGGGAGGTCCGCCGGTATCCGCCCGCCTGCAGTCGCGGCAAATCTCACAGCATTTCCATCGGCGTGTACCTCCCATCTCTCATGACGAATGTTAGTGGGCCAGGGCTCAAATTCCTCCAGGAACCCGCCTGTATGCTAACGGGGTTCCAGCCGGGCCCCGGTGAGCCTCACTGGGCTTTGTGTGAGCTACCTGGTGCCTAATGACATAGAGAACAACCACTTAGGACCATCCCCTTGACACGTGTGATTTTTATCCGGGGGAACTCTTCTTTGTTATTCTTTATCGTGCTCAGGAAACCTGACACCCCTCCCAGGTGGGTTGCTTGTCCTAATTGACTCTGTGTCCTCATCCATCAATGGGCGTAGATGTCACAAGTCACTAACGCCGCCTGGGCCGACAGGTGTGCAACAAGACCGGCTCACCTGCAAAGGAATCCACTCTTCCCTCTCCTCTCTCTACCTTTTTTTTTAATGTGATAAATACATCAATGATGCACAGTGGGAACTTGTGAGTTCTCAAACGATTTTAAAAGTTAATTAAGCCTTTAGAAACCTAATTTGTTGGGACACATTACACAGCCTTGGCACCGACAGCCCTCTCGGCTTGCATCTGCTTGTTGAGATTTTGTGTTTAAGGCTCTCATTACCTTTAGTTTCCAGATATACACATCCTTAGAGTTTTTAGTTACATATGGAATTTTTTTAAACTTCAAGTCTCTCAACCGTAACTAGATCATCTCGATTTTTATTACAATCAGGAGAGAAGTCGCCATGAAGCTAATAAAACTAAAACCTCAAGTCCCCTTACAGAGACTCCTGAGGAAAAGGCAGGAGATGGCATTTATAGGCATCATTTTTTACCTTCGTTTTCTTAAAGGGCCGACAGCCAAAGGATATAAGCTTCTACAAAGTCTGTACCTGCCCCTGGTAGGAATATTTTGAAGTATGAAGTACATAAGTTTTATTAAAGGGCTTTTCTTTCTGAACCCATTTTTATAGCTGAAAGTTGATCCTTGAGCTGAGGAGGCAGGTGGGGGGGGGGGGGGGAGACGGAGTGGATAGATGCTCACTGGAGACAAAGGCATTCAAACACCAGGTCAATGATGGCGGAACGGAGGAGAGACCGGATGATCCGGCCGCGGCCCTCCTTCCTTCCATCCCGTGATCGCCGTTGATGCCCTCGCCCAGAAGCCAGGATGCCTCGTGACTGATTGGCTCCTGGAACCATAAAGTTTGCACCGGTGTCTCCCGCTCCCGGACGTGGCCATTTGCGTGGGTCGCAGGAAGGGCTATGGCTTCCTGTAGCAGGTAGAGCCTGACTCCATTCTGTTCTTAGCTCTCCCCATCGCGTGTGCTCCCCGGTTCCTACAGGCTAAGCCAGAGGGAAAAAGCACCCGTTCCTTGTGTCCAACAGCCAGCTGGAGGGGGCTGGTGACGACACGGAGAAGGGCTTCCGGGAGGGATTTCCACACATCACAATGCTGCTACTTCTCCCCTCTCTGCCCCGCACGCCTGTGTCCTCAGACATTGGACGCTGAGCGTGCTCTCTGCTTTACAGGGTTACAGTAGAAGGTTCGGTCTAGTGAGGAGAGATGCCGCCTATTGAGCAGCACACAGTAGGTACCCAGTGTGTGGTGGGCACTGCCAGGGGCTGGCAGAGTCAAATAGAACAGTTTAACAGTATGCACCGCCCAGTGGTGCAGCCTCGAGTACTCCGTGCTGTACAGGACCCAACATCATAAACGCTCCAGAACTGCACGAACCGAGGCGCTGGCAACGGCAAAGGTCATGCCTTCCTAGAAGACTGGCTACCGCTGCAGCCCTTCACTCTGCGCTGCGTTGGATGCTTGTCATCTTTTCGCGGGATGCAGCTATTCGTGTATTTGCGCGGGTAGAGAGACCTTACATCCTAGCCACGGAAGGCTGGACTTTCGATGTAATATCCCAGGAAAGAGAAAGATGAGAATTAGATGGTGAAGTCGCCTGCCCAGGGGAGTCAGGTACACACGGACGGTTTGTGCCTCCTTACTGCCTGCCTGTCCTCCGTATCGCCTCTCACCCCCCGTGGCCCCGAGAGCTGTGGTGAGCACTAGACCTTTACCAGGGCAAGGGACCCTCTATGTCAAGAGCATTGGGAGTCTGTGTCACATGGTTTGCAGTTTGATGGGGACACTGAAAATAAAGCCAGCTATGGTCATACCACCTTGAACACACCAAATCTCATCTAAACATAAAGCCAGACACCAAACTTCAACATTCAGTCTGCTATTATTTTTCTATTCTTCCTCCTCCTCCTCCTCCTCCTCCACCTCTTCTTCTTCCTCCTCCTCCTCTTCTTCTTCTTCTTCTTCTTCTTCTTCTTCTTCTTCTTCTTCTTCTTCTTCTTCTCCTCCTCCTCCTCCTCCTCCTCCTCCTCCTCCCCCTCCTCCCTCTCCTCCTCTTCCTCCCTCCTCCTCCTCCTCCCTCCTCCTCTTCTTCCCTCCTTCTTCTCCTCCTCCCTCCTCCTCTTCCTCCTCTCTCCTCCTCCTCCTTCTTTTTGGTTTATAGACACACACACACACACACACACGATTTCTTCTTTTTCTATCTGAATAACTCCACTTGTAGTGATTTCATACTTTGGGTATTTAATGTTTTTCAGTCGTATTTATCTCGTGTTTCGAATAAGGATCCACGCTGTTTGTTCTGACTAGTTGAACATTATTCCTTTGTCTCTTTGTTTTTAATCCCATAGAGGCCAGGCCTTGTGGCGATATGAGCTCCAGTTTCTACTTCGTGTCAGGAAATCCTTCTTTTCTGATATTTAGTTGCACAGACAGTGCCAGAATACGCATGTTATTATTATTTTATGCCTGATTCTCACGGCTTTCTGAACTCGGCTCCTTTCTTACAAGTAGTCTTTTCAACGAATAGCAACATCTCCTGTATATCAGACGTCATGAATTTCATCGACTGACTTCTGATTTCATCAAAATCTGCAGATCCCCTGGGAGTCTGGGGTTTTTAAGTCAAAATGGTCGTCCAAGCTCCTGATCTATCCCTTGCCTTGTCCGAGTCCGCCGGCGGGTGCTCACGTGTTTGGTTCTCAATCCAGCTGTGAGATGTGGGAAGCAGCACCTGCGGCCCGGGGGCCTTCGCTCCCCGTGAAAACGCTCATCGCGCGAGAGCAAGGACTGGCTTGAAGGCAGCCGGGATTTGTGTTGGCCCCGAGGGTGCCGAGTTCTGCAACCTTTTATTTAAAGGAGATGTGGGCACACGCAGTGTCTCCTGTGTGCCGCTCATCAGGGAAATTCAATTTTTTTGCCAACAACATAATGTGCCAGCTATTGAACTCTGGACAATCCCTCTTGCTGGTTTTGGTTCCTTGGAACATAAGTGAGGCAGGAGGAGGAAGAGGAGGAAGAGGAGGAGGAGGAGGAGGAGGAGGAGGGGAGAATGTGGGGGTCGTTTAGGAACAAATTTTCGGGGTCCGTTTGGCTTGGTTCACCCCCGAACTCTGCCCCTCGTGAGCTGCGTGATGGTGTCCCGAACTCTGAACCTCTCTGTGGCTCTGATTTTTCTCATTTGGCAGTTAAATGACACACTGAACTCACAGCCTCGTCCTGGCTTCCCACGTGTGCACACAAAAAACCAGTGCCTACGCGTTGTGCGCGCATTCCCGCACGGGAAAGCTTAAGGACGCGCCTCTTTTCGGGACAGACTTTGGGAGAACCTATTCACCGGCCTAGCAGATACTTACTTGCTAGGTAAAATGGCGGCCCGTGTGAGCTCTGGGCCAGGGAGCGGGCAGCAAGGGGAACAGGCTGCGTCTCCGCTTTCTGAACGAGGGGTTGTGGGACTTCTCCGCTCGCGCTGCTCGGCCGCAGGTCAGGTGGAGCCGGCCCGGCCGTGGGCCTTGAGGCTGCACCGACAGTGAGCCCCGGACCGGGGACGAGTCTTAACATCAGCGGGCGCGTTGAGTTCTTCCCGCTCCTCACAGAAGTCGCCGTGGTCCTCCCCGCATAGAGTTTCCAAGGATGAAATGAGTGCACAGGGGAAGATTCTCCAGAGAAAGATCTGGATGCTACCGGAACTTGTAACGCGAGCGTGGTGGTGTGTGTCTGTGGTCCCCGGCTAGCCTGCGGCGGGCTCTCTCTTCTGCACTGGAACTTATCTTGGTCAGAAATGGGTTTGTCCTCAGATGGTTGAGGGAATACTGCAGTTTTCCTTGCCTTATTTGCCCCTCCAAGAAAAAAATAAGTGGAGAGTACTAACCAAGCCGTATACATCCAGTATTGACCCTGTAATAAGCCTTTTGTCTATTGAGAAGATCTGTTTTGTTGCGGGGTGGGGGGGAGGTTCCGGGACTTGAACCCAGGGCTTGGACACTGTCCCTAAGCTTCTTTTTCTCAAGGCTAGCATTTTAACCACTGGAGCCACAGCACCACTTCTTTCTGATGTTGAAAAAGAACTCTTCAGCCAGGTGCCCATGGCTCAGGCCTATAAACCTAATTATTCAGGAGGCTGAAATCTGAGGATCATGGTTCAAAGCCAGCCTGGGCAGGAAAGTCCGTGAGACTCTTCAAAAACAAAACCACTCGGCAAAAGCAGAAGTTGTGCTGTGGCCCAAGTGCCTTGCCCTGAGTTGAAGTCCCAAGATCAGCAAAATGAAAGAACTATTCAGGTTTGGTTTGCACACCCAGTGCATTTCCTCTAGAAAAGCTAGTACGTTGCCAGCTTGGAAAGTGTCCTGGCAGATTGTCTCTCTAGTTAGCTTTGTTTTTTAAGATAAAAGCACGGTTACAAATTCAATGCGCGTCCTGTAGGACATCAAGAAAAGTGGGGGAAGGGTGGGTGGGTGAGAAGGAGGGAGGGGGCTGACGTTGATCAACGTGGAGTATGCATAAACTGCTTGGCTGAATGGCGACTCCTTTGTGCAACTACTCGAAGGATAATAACGCGGTTGGTTTTCCTGATTTGTGGTAGCTAGCACTAGCCTATAATAAGTCTATAAGTAAAACACACCGGGCGGGTGTGCAAGTTGTTACAAAAGTATTAACTGAAATATAGCGAAGTCAAAGCCCAGCAAAATAAACACCAGAATGCAGGTGCTTGCAAGAGACAGGGTGGAACCAAAAAGGAAAGGGGTAGAAAAATAATCGGGGGGCGGGGGGGGGCGTGGAAAGCGGAGGAGAATGCAGTGAGACCGTTACATCCGCCGCTTTCTACAAGGACAGCCCCTTTGTTACGACTATTTAAAGCTCATTTGAAACTTGTTTAAATTTAAAAAAAAAAGAATAGCAGGCCCTTTCATCCAAGGCTAACCAGCATAAGCCGGACTGAAGGGAGACATTCCCAAAACCACACTGGTATTGTCAGCTGGCGGAAGCGCTTGGGAAAGGCAGGGCCGGACAGAGCCCAGAGCGTCGGCGTCTTAAGAACAAGCTTTCTCCTTCTGAAATGAGAACGTTTCCCCCCCACCCACCCACCCACCCCCCCCCACCCACCCACCCCCCCCACCCCCCCCCCCCCCGCCGCCAGTTTTGGCGTTCGGACACGTGTTGTTCCGCAGCTGAAGCAGCTGCACCATATTAGGTAAGGTCTCCCGTCCTTGCAGATCCCCGCTGCGCCATTTGAATCGTAGGCTCGAGTGAGCACGCCACCGAGTTCCCGGGGTTTGAGCCCCTTTGGAGACATGGTTGAAGGCGATGCTTTGATATTCCCCGACAGGGCGGGGCCGGGCCGGGCCGGGCCGCACGACTGGGCTGAGCGGCCCCGTCACTGGCTGGGGCACCGGCTAGGCCTAGGGGGTTCTCTGAGTCTACCTCACCCCCTGGTGGCCCCATGTGGCATTCCCACATTTCCCACGTCCCCCCCCCCCCCGCCCCACCAAGATGGCCTGTTGAATCCCATCAGGAATTTATGACACAAAACAGACCCTTTTCAAAGACAGATTTCCCCACCCCCCACCCCCCAAAAGATAAAAAGTCCTGTAAATGGTGTACGCGAGATTCCAAATAAGGAATAAGGAATAAGGAATAAGGAAGAAGCTCTAGGTAGCTGGACTTTTAGAGCACTTCCGTCCAGCCTTCGAAGCTCACCGAAAGCCCTCGCTTTGCTGACGCCTAGTCCATGATTAGGAGGATGAGGGCAAATTTCCCATCGCTACTGTTCAATTTCTCTTAATCTCAGTACGTTCAAATTATTTGCGTTTTTCACGTGTTGTTGTTGTTGTTTTATAATGTTGTACAGTCTTCTTCCCCCCCCCCTCCTTTTTTTTTTTCTAAATGTTTGCAGTCCTGGGGACAGAAGCTAGGGCCTCACACTTGGTAAGCAAGCATTCGGCGACTGAGCAGCTTCCCCGTCCCATCTTCCTAAACATTAATTTTAAAATGTGCAACTGCCTGCTTCTCCGGTGTGCACAGTGGACTCTGCCGTATAGAAAACAGATGTACATGTATAGGATCGCGATTATGTCCAGAAAGATGTCTGTCTGGCTGTATGTATGTATGTATGTAACACAGAAGTTCAGTGAAACCATGTTGTCCTTGTAGGTAGCACACATTTAATTCCAACTTGGGGGGTGTGGTATTTATTCAGTATTTATTTACTTGAGAATCAAAGACTTCCTGGGCCGTGGCGGAAGGAGACGGCGCGCGGTAGACAGAGTAACAGCGGCCACGTCACTGGTGCAGCTCGGTCGATCGCTTTTCCTCTCTAGGTCCTGCATTGATTCTTGCGTTCGAAGCTTGGCAGATTGATTGTATAGACGTTCCAAAACGTGGTGAAGCGAAACCTAGCAAGGGGTTTGGAAAATAGATAGACGCTCACCTGACGTGGACGGCCAGATCTGATGTGCGTGTGCGTGTGCGTGTGCGTGTGCGTTGCAGTGGGTGCGTGGGTGTGCGGTATGCACCTGTGTGCAGGCATCGTGGTGTGTGTGCGTGTGTACACGCACGCACGCACATGGGGGTGTTATACAGCTGTAACTAATCCCCACGAGGAACGGGGCCCGCCTCCCAGCATCCATGAGTGCTGAGAAGCGCCCGTGTCCCCAGGCGCCGGTGGCTCACGCCGGTCATCCTAGCTACTGGGGGGGGGGGGGGGAGGGGTGGCCGCTGAGATGTGAGGATCACGGTTCGAAGCCGGCTGGGGCAGGAAAGTCCTGAGACTCTGATCTCCAATGAACCACCAAAAAGCCAGAAGTGGAGCTGTGGTTCAAGTGGCAGAGCGCTAGCCTTGAGACCCTGAATTCGAACCCCGGGATGGACACAAAAGTGTCTTTGATGCTCACGTGCCCTGTGTGCACGGCGGAGCCCCTACCGCCCAGCGCCTGATGGGAAAGGGCTTTGCTGCGGACCCCAGAGGAGAGCCCTTCCCTTAGCCCTTCGGTTCCTATTCACCCAGCACCTTGCCACACCATCCCAGCAAAGGAGAAGGAAACGTAGCTAGAGCACCCGGGGAATTTTTTTTTTTTTTTTTTTTTGGCAATGAGCAAATAAAACTCCTCAGAGAGTGGAACATCCCCAAAAAACAACGCATGCTCTTTTCAGTCCATGTCGGGACTAGACAGTGTGAGCTGGCCGACGCGTGTTTGCTCGCCTGCTTCAACTGGAGTTTGCTCGTTCCTGTGAGGCTTCCTGTGGAGAATGCCCGAGGCCTCGTAAAAGACGGGGGGTCCCGGCGCTGGAGATGCGTGTGAATCGAGCCCATTTTCCAAGTAGCACGAGGAAGTTGAAGGTGCTGTCTCGTTGAGTATCGGCATGACATGGGATCTATTTAGAAATGCGGGGAAAGGTACCGTTTCGCAGGCCACCAGCTGGATCACACCGTCTTCAACAACTCCAGCTCTGCTTGTCCTAGATGCTCTGCCCTTCAAACAAGTGAATGACCTTGATCCCGCGGGGGCTTCTTTTGAGGTCCAGCCACCAGGGTGGGGTTCCCGTGTGTCTTTAAATGTCTGTGATGAAAAGATAATATCGAACGAAAGGCACCCATGACGCTAACTCTGTCCTCTCTCTCTCTCTCTGTCCCTCTCTCGTTTCTGCAGACTATGTCACAGCGTCACAATGACTTTGCACAGTAACAGTTCAGCCTCGCCTTTGTTTCCCAACTCTTCCTGGATACTCAGCCCCCCCGACGCAGGGCTGCCAGCGGGGACGGTGCCCCCCCTGGGCAGCTACAACGCGTCTCGGGCACCCGAGGACCTCTCCTCTCCCCAACGGCACCGCGGCGGACCCTCTGGGAGGCCCACACCGTCTGGCAAGTCGTCTTCATCGCCTTGCTCACCGGCTTCCTGGCCCTGGTCACCATTATCGGCAACATCCTGGTTATCGTGGCGTTTAAGGTCAACAAACAGCTGAAGACCGTCAACAACTACTTCCTCCTCAGCCTGGCCTGCGCCGACCTGATCATCGGGGTCATTTCCATGAACCTGTTCACCACCTACATCATCATGAACCGCTGGGCCCTGGGCAACCTGGCCTGCGACCTGTGGCTGTCCATCGACTACGTCGCCAGCAACGCCTCCGTCATGAACCTCCTGGTCATCAGCTTTGACCGCTACTTCTCCATCACCAGGCCCCTCACCTACCGAGCCAAACGGACAACCAAACGAGCCGGGGTGATGATCGGGCTGGCCTGGGTGGTCTCCTTCGTCCTGTGGGCCCCCGCCATCTTGTTCTGGCAGTACTTGGTGGGGAAGAGAACGGTGCCCCCCGGGGAGTGTTTCATCCAGTTCCTCAGCGAGCCGACCATCACCTTCGGGACCGCGATCGCCGCCTTTTATATGCCGGTCACCATCATGACGATCTTATACTGGAGGATCTACAAGGAGACCGAGAAGCGCACCAAGGAGCTGGCCGGGCTGCAGGCCTCGGGGACGGAGGCGGAGGCCGAGAGCTTCGTCCACCCCGCGGGCAGCTCCCGGAGCTGCAGCAGCTACGACCTGCAGCAGCAGAGCCTGCGGCGCGCGGGCGGGAGGAGGAAGCACGGCCGCTGCCGCCTCTGGTTCGCCGGCAGGAGCTGGAAGCCCAGCGCCGAGCAGATGGAGCAGGACCACAGCAGCAGCGACAGCTGGAACAACAACGACGCGGCCGCCTCCCTGGAGAACTCGGCCTCCTCCGACGAGGAGGACCTCGGCTCCGAGACCAGGGCCATCTACTCCATCGTGCTCAAGCTCCCCGGGCACAGCGCCGTCCTCAACTCCGCCAAGCTCCCCTCCTCCGACGGCCTGCGGGTCCCCGACGAGGAGCCGGGGGCGGGCGACCTGGGGAGGCGCGCCAGCGAGCTCCAGGCCCAGACGGGCCCGGGCGACGGCGGCGGCTTCCCCGAGGGCTTCGCCAAGCTGCCCGTCCAGCTCGAGTCCGCCGTGGGCGCGGACAAGGCCTCCGAGGCCAACTCCTCGGTGGGCAGAGCCCCGGCCCCCGCTCCCTCTGTCCCTCAAGGAGGCCACGCTGGCCAAGAGATTCGCGCTCAAGACCCGGAGTCAGATCACCAAGAGGAAGAGGATGTCGCTCATCAAGGAGAAGAAGGCGGCCCAGACCCTGAGCGCCATCCTGCTGGCCTTCATCGTCACCTGGACGCCCTACAACATCATGGTCCTGGTGAACACCTTCTGCGACAGCTGCATCCCCCAAGACCTATTGGAATCTGGGCTACTGGCTGTGCTACATCAACAGCACGGTGAACCCCGTGTGCTACGCCCTGTGCAACAAGACCTTCCGGACCACCTTCAAGATGCTCCTGCTGTGCCGGTGCGACCAGAGGAAGCGGCGCAAGCAGCAGTACCAGCAGAGACAGTCCGTGCTCCTCCACCGGCGCGCGCCCCAGCAGGCCTTGTAGGGCGGGACCGCGGCCCGCGCCGGGCCAGCCACGGGGCTCCGGGCGGGGGAAGGGGCGTCGCCCGCCGTCCTCCCCCACGCGGGGGCGTCGCTCCCCGCCGCCCACATTGGGAAAGAAGTTGCCTGTTTACGGATGCGCTGCATAAAGCAGTTTTAATATTTTTTTTTCTAAAAAAAAAAAAGTCAAATACCAATGGAGGGCGAGACAGGAGGCGGAGGCGGGGGGCGGACTGCTGGATATAAAGGGATTTGTTCTGAAATGGACTTCGTTTCTTTCTTAAAAGGGAACGCGGTATGGCTTCCCCACCGATCGATCCCCACACACACGCACGCGCACCACACACACACACACACACACACACACACGCACTCCGGTGGATTCTGCGGGGTCGTCTCCGCCATCACCGAGGAGCACCCCCCCCCCCGTCCAGCAATGCCGGCTGCCACGCGCACGTGCGGCCCCCGGTGGGGGGGGGGGTCTCGTGTGTTGATCCCCCACCACCCCGCGTGGCTCCGTGGCCCCAAGAGCGATCTCCTCCGTGGCAGAGCCGAACCTTCTCGCGTCCACGGAGCTTCCCGGTCCTCCCTTTGGCGCCCTGTGGTTAAAACTCTTTTATTCGTGGACTTGGTTCTTGCAGAGTACTGGGGTGTGTGTGTGTATGTGTGTGTGTGTGTGTGCGCGTGTGTGTGTGCAGTTCAAGTTTTTGTACCAATAAAGTTGCCTACGTATACATATCTATGTGTGTGTGATGCACGCGTACGCGCGATGTATATATATAATATATATACCGTCGTGGGGGAAACGACGGGGCTCTGGTCATGCCTGCAATATCTGTTTTCAGTCCTTTGGTCGCTGAAATTCTCGAGGATCCTAATACAATACAAACGTGAAATCAACCCGGTTGGATGGTGTTTGCCACGGTGGCTACTTTCCACCACGCACCCCCGCACCACCACCACCCCCAGCCAGACCTTTCCCCCCCTCCACCACCACCGCCCCCCCCCCGCGGGTCTGTGGACAGTGGCCAGCCACGGCCGGGAGGCATCCGGTCCGCTCGGCCGGTGTAGACTGTGTAAGCGATCTCCCGGGCTGGGAAGCCCTCCGCAGAGCTGAGCCAGGCTCCTGGGAGCTCAGAGAACCAGCCCCTTCCCTTCCACGCCGAGCTCCAGCTTCCCACTGGAACGTGTCCCCACGAGATTTCTGCTGTCTGAACTGCTAGAAATAAAGAATCACCTCTGGATGTTGTTGTACATGGCGATCTATAAAGCAAGATTTAAAAAAAATTTTTTTAATTGTGAGGGAAATGAAGGAGAGTGTTCTATCTCTTGCTACCTAGCACTTTCTAGAAAGAAAGCAGGCCTTCCTCACCCTGTCCCTGGGCAGTAGCTAGGACATGGGAGGAAGGGGGGGGGCTCCCTTGTGTAATCTCACCCCAAAATGGGGGTGAACGGGGAGTTTAGGAAGGTTTGTGTCCTGGGGGGGGGGGGGGACTTTTTTTGCACTTGGGAGAGTATTGCTACAGATGGATTTCTGTCTGTTTTGCAATCCTGATTTTTGCATTGTCCTTTGAATTGACCCAAGGGGGTAAAGGTTTTCTCTGGGGTAGGGGTTGGGGGGTGGGGGGGGGCGGGGAAACGCTGCTTCTCTCGCTGTGGTTGTTGCTGCTGTACTGTTGGGGTTCCTTCTTTCCTTTTGCTGGGGCTGTGTGGGGCAGGGGTGGGGGGCGGGGGGCGGGAGGACCGGGGAGAACTCTTCCCCTTGTCCCCTAGTGGGGGACACCTGTGTTGTGAACCCAGAGCTGGGGCCGAAGCTGCTTCTGTATGCAGTGTGAGGTGGTGTTTACAGACAACGTACACAGCAGCGGAAGTCTCCTCAGTGCTGTGTGTGTGTGTGTGTGTGTATCTGAACTATTTAATGTCGTGTTATGTTTATATGAAGACTATTTATGCATACTCCACCAAGTGTTTATTTAATGTTGATAAACCTGACTACTTCACCCTTGGTGTCCTTCCACGTGATTCTTTCATTACGAATCGCATCCCTTGAGCTTCCGCGTGGTCGAGAAGAGAGCCGGGTCACCTTGTTACCCCCGGCTAGCTAACACGCTGTGGTCAGAAAAGGCCACAGGTCACTTGAATGTAGGTGGTTCACCCTTGAGGTCCCTCGTCAGAGCTGACCAAAGCATTTCTCCTCCTCCTCCGTTTCAGATCATATCGAAAGGAGAGGGGAAACAAAATTGCAAATCTGCATGATTGTAAGAATGATTTTTTTTTCTTATCATTTTATCATTTTCGTTATCCTTTAGGAGTTGTACAAAGGGGTTTCGGAATGGTTTTTCTTTTTTTTCATTTTTGACCCACATTCAACCAAAGAATAAGAAAAAAAAAAAAAGAGACTTTTTCTAATGTGTAAAATAAACTGTAGAATGTTCTATCATCCACTGTGAAGCATCCGGTAAGCAATTGCATCTATATTTTATTACTCAACGTGGCCTGGCACTAATAAATATGTGAATGTTTACCCAAGTCTTCCAGTATATCAGTAATTCCCACCTGAGCCCTTCCACCCTGCCTCTCCCCTGCACTTAAAGAAGTACTGGTGGTGATTAGTAATAACAATTGTAAGACACTGACAAACTTGACAGAAACTCTGCGTCAGGGCAAGACGTCGAGGGCTCGTCAGGATCCTCCTTAGGCCTGATCATCTCCTGATGCCCGCCCTTTCCGTGCTGCTGGTGGATGACGAGAGAGAGACGAATTCAAGACTGCTCTCCGACTGCTCATTTCCCCAGGGCACTGCTGTTAGGCCCCACGGACGAGAGCACCCGGAGCTGGTTCTCACCGTAGCCGCTCACTCTCTGTGGATATAGACAGGGAGCCCCAACTCTTGGGTTGTTTTGCGAGAAGCAAAGTCAGCAACAAGGGCTCTTAGGAGTAGGAAAGATTTAGAGGTTCCGCTAAAGAGGTCACGAGTGTTTGGTTTTCTTCTTGTGCCAGTCCTGGGACTTGAACACAGGACTTGGGTACGGTCCCTTCGCTCTTCCTATTCATGGCGAGCGCTCTACCGCTCGAGCCACGGCACCACTTCTGGTTTTCTGGTGGTCCATTGAAGATAAGCAGCTCACAGACTTTCCTGCCAGGGTCGGCTTTCAATCTGTGATCCTCGGATCTCCGCCTCCTGAGTAGCAGGGATTACAGACGTGAGCTACCGGTGCGCAGCAGGCCGAACCACGCGTGGACATTAGTTACACAGACGTGTCTCCAAGGGCTTTCTGTTACAGGGCATTCATTCTCTGCATTTAGAGAAGATTTTTTTTTTTTTTTAATCTTTATCCTCGGGCTTGGAATCAAAGATCCCGAATGAATGCGGTTCGCAGAGATGTCAGGATTGTCCACTTTAATGGAAACAGAAAACATATATACATATAATATATATATATATATATAACTAAACCACACATACACACACAAAGAGAACAGCCCCCCTCCCCTCCCCCCGCCCTGCCCTCCCCTCTCCCCTCTCCATATTCCAGCCTCCAGGCCCAACCCGGCAGACAGGAGCAGGGAGCCCGGGGTCAGAAGCAGGGAGCCCCGCTGTCAGCTGCCATGGGGCGGGGGCAGGAGGGGGGCGGAGCCTCTGTATGCACCTGCCATGGGGCGGGGGCAGGAGGAGGGGCCGGAGGCCCTCGCTGAGCTGCGCATGGCCAGGCCACCCCGAGCCGCCTCTGGGATGGGGGGGGGGGGTGAGACCAAGGAGAACCCCGATTGGTCCCGGAGGGGGAGGGCAGGGGGAGGGCAGGGGGAGGGAGTGTCCGGGATTATCTGGGGTGATTCGAGGCCAGGGGACGTGGGTGGCACCGTCAGAGAAGCCCACGGCCGGGAATGGCCGCCACTGTCACTCGTGGTAGAAGGAGGAGGGAGCCACCGGCAGAGCCCCCCCCTCCGGGATGGGTGGGGCGCAGGGGGCCCCCTCCCTACCACACTCGTGTCTGATCTCCCTCCCCCGCACCATCATCGAGCCTCCCACAAAGGCCGGGTGAGAACAAGGAGACACAGCGTCCTACCAGCTGTCCCTTGCCCCGGACAGGACGCAGGATTCGAACTCCAGCTGTCTCCCTGCTCCGCTCCCCTGCCCCCTGCCCCCGCTCCCTTCTTCCAGCCCCCCCCCCCCGTGTTCTGCGAGCCAGAAAGAAGTGCACCAGCCGCGTCCACGCTGCGTGCATCACCGCGGGACGCCACACCACCCGGAGGCTTCCGAACGCCCGTGCGCGCTCCGTTACAGCGGCAATGGCAGCTCCCGGGAGCTCCCGTGGCCAGAACTCGTGCGTGAAAGGAACGATCAAGAAGAGGGAAAACAAAGGCCGTCTCAGAGGTAAGGTGTTCACCTGGTGCCCGGGCTCACGCCTGTCATCCCAGCCACTCCGGAGTGTGAGACCTGGAGGACAGAAGCCAACCTGGGAAGAAACGTCTTGAGACTCCATCTCTAGTTAACGGGCAATAGAGCTGAACTGGAGGCGTGATTCGAGTGTCAGCACCAGCGCTGAGCAAGCAAGCCAAAGACCAGCACAAATGCACACTCTGTCACACACACACACACACACACACACACACACACACACACACACAAATAGGTTCCTTCTTTCATTTAGGGTTCTCAAATGAGATTGAGATCTTAACACACTCCAAAGTTGGGGTATGTTAGAATACTGGCTAGAATACTGTAAGCGGTTCTCGAATGGGGGGAGACCCAAACTCCTGGTCAATTGCTCTTCAGTGCCAGGAGTTCCCTTTCCAGAACGTTCTTATCAACTGGCCGTCTAGATTCTGGGTTAGTAATTCCAACAACCAGACACTCACAGGGTGTAGACAGTTGTGCGTCGCTCTCTTCCACCCACCGTGCTCGTGTCCCAGTGGCCTTAGAATGGACTGTGAAATTCCCCCAGGGATGCAGGAGGTCTGGACAGAGAGAATTCTCATTGTCCCAGCCCTGAACTGTCACGACGCTGACCTGCTTGAAAAGATCACACACACGCGCGCACACACACACACACACACACACACACACACACACACACACACACACACACACACCGGGCCCCTGCTTCCTGCTTGCTTCATGTTCCTCTACCCAGTTGGAATCTTACTCTCATGAGGGAAAAAAAAACAACCCAATGGGCAAGAAAGAATCAAAATACATGACTTCTGAGATAACATCTTATGGCAAAAAAGAAAAACAAAAGAGCTTCCATAAGAGAGATGGAAGAGCACACAACCTTATTTCATCTAGAGATGAAGTGACGCTAAGGCTCTGTCATCCAGCTATCATTGATCCACCGTTCATCTCTCCATCACTGATCCATCCTTTATCCATCTCTCCATCACCTATGCATCTATCCATCATCTGTCCCCATCCATCTGTCTATCCATCATTTCTACACACATAAATTGTTTATTGATCATCCATCCATTTAGCATGTATCCATACATCTATCCATCCATCATCGGTCTATTCATGATCTATCCATGATTTATCCATCCATCCCATCATCCCTTCCTCCACTGATTCATTTATGAATTAGGAAAATTTAATACCCACTGGTACAGAATTAGAAGAGAGGGAAATAGCTGTCATAAGGTCACAGATGAATATATTTCTTTCCATCAGAAAACGAGGTCCATTTTCCTTGTGACATAATGGCTGTCCTCTCAACAAGGAAGGCCAGCTCTGCTCACCGGGTTGTATGGCTGGGTGATAAGGTAAATGAAAACATCTACAGGGTTCTGATAAAAATAAATAAATGAACTTACTGAGCAGAGATAGCACGATATGTACAAGACACTCAGCCCTTTTAATGGATGATGGAATAGAAGACAAACAGAAATCATGCAAGAGGTATTCCCCTTCTTCTATGTGTGCATGAGCATCGAGAGACAAATGAGAGAGAGAATATGAATAGTAAACTCCTGTCTGTAGCCACACCACCCTGAATGCCCCCCGTTAGGATAATAAACCCCTATCCACATGATCCGTGTTCATCTCTGGGGGCAGAATTCCCTTCGCTCTTGCCCCAGCTCTGTGTGAAGCTCGGCCCTGGCCCGCCACGCGTGCTCAGAGCGTGGCAAGGGGGGAAGGGACGTACTCAGTCCCCCACGCAAAGGCTCCGCGCTGGCCTCTGCTCACCCCCAGCCTGGCCCGAGTCAGGAGCGATGCCCACCCCGGCCCTGGGCGGGTCACCCGGGGGTGGCATTTCTTGCCCCCGACTGGGGCTTCTGCCCTTGGAGGCAAGAGCTCACGGCCTAGCAGGGGAAAACCCCTGGAGTTAACACCCGGTGCTGTGAAGGAAAGAGGGGGGGGAGAGAAGAGGGAGGGGGGAGGGAGGGAAGACGGGAGGGAGGGTGACACCGGAAACTACAGAGACATCCTCTGACTAAATGGGAACGAGGCGGACAGGGCTCTCTTGTCATTTCTTGAGGAGGAAAAATTCGCTCACCATTACTGTGGTCAGTTCTGTTTCCTTCTTCAAAAAAGAAAACAAGGTCATAAAACAAGAGACTGCAAGCACCTGTGCTCAGACTTGGGGGTCTGGGGTCCCCCAAGGACAGCAGCACGGAGAGAGGGGATGTCTAGCGAATGGAGGGGCTGGACACAAGGTCCTAGCGCTGTGACCCCATGCTCGGTGCAAGCCTGGTGGCTTCCCGGGTCCCCCTTCTGCCCCCTCAGCACGGGTGCCATGCCGGAGGGGGGGCGCACAGCCCAGGCTCCTGCCCTCCCCGCCATCTGCCCTGCCCGCCCCGCAGGGTGGACGCCGAGGTCCAGCGGCCCTGGTGAAGCTGTGGACGCCTCCACTCCCGGGAGTGAGCGGCACTTCCCCGCGTGGCCACCCGAGGGCGCCGTGGGACTGCGGACGCGTCGGCCACTGATTCCCCAGGCTGTAAAACACAATGCAACCTCATGGGGGGGGGGGGGGGTCCTCAGGAATGGCCACTAGGAAGACAAAACTGGAATGACGCCGAGGGGGGGGGGTGTCCAGGAGCACCGAGGGGCTCAGCTTCCACGGCTGGCCGTCCTCCACGTCCCCTCCACCCGCGGCTGCTGGGGGTGCGCTGGGAGCCCTGGGGCCCCGCCGCCCGCCCCCCGATTTCCCCAGGATCCATGTTGGAAAGCTTCCCCCCCACCCACCCACCTGACACCGGTCTGGGGCTCCGCGCGGACACGCTCGCTCCCCGTGAGTCTTCCATTGTATCTGGGAAATGATTAAAAATAAAATGCAATCCCCTCCAAGAAACAGTGCCAAGAAGCAAAGACGTGTTTGTTATTCCTACAGAGGTGGAAAGGACGGGGGGGGGGGGGGGGGGGGGGGGAGGAAGCAAAGGTGGGAGGGGGGGGGAGTCAGGGGGAAGAAAGGGGGAGGGAGGGACCGGAGGAAGGAGGGGAGGGGGGAGGGGAGGGAGGGAGGGAGGGAAGGAGGGGAGGGAGGGAGGGAGGGAAGAAGGAGGGAAGGAAGGAAGGAAGGAAGGGAGAGAGGAAGGGAGGGAGGGAAGAAGGGAGGGAGGAAGGGAAGGAGGGAGGGAGGAAGGAGGGGAGGGAGGGAGGGAAGGAGGGAAGAAGGAAGGAAGGAAGGAAAGAAGGAAGGAAGGAAGGGAGGGAGGAAGGGAGGAAGGGAGGGAGGGAGGGAGGGAGGAAGGGAGGGAGGGAGGGAGGGAGGGAGGGAGGGAGGGGAGAGGAAGGGAGGGGAGGGGAGGGGAGGGGAGGGGAGGGGAGGGGAGGGGAGGGGAGCAGGGAGGAATCCCGGGCTGAAAGGCCGGTGTTCTGCCCTGCCGTCCTTCAGCCTCGCTGCGGCCTGGTGTGGGCGCTCGGGTGAGACAGGAACCCGGGGGGGGCCCCCCTCTTTCGACCGGTCCTCCCTCGTGGGAACCCACAGAGCTCCTGGGAGCACTTCGTTCCTCTCCTCCCAGGGAAGCGCACATCACCCCGTGCTGGGCCCTGTCTCTGGAGGCTCCGGCACCACGCCCCGGCCCCGCGGCCATCGGGTGGGCAGAGCCACGGGGCCTCGGGTGGGCAGAGCCGCGGGGCCTCGGGTGGCAGAGCCACGGGGGCCTCGGTGGGCAGAGCCGCGGGGGCCCAGGGTGGGCAGAGCCGCGGGGCCCTGCGCCGTCGGCTGGGCTAACGGGGCCGCGTCTCAGCACCTGCGGCCTCCCGCGCGCATCAGCATGGTGGCCGTTTACCCCCTTACCTGCTGAGAACCGTGCTGTTACACACTTGGGTTTTACACCACCTAGGAAAAGGAGAACGTGTGAAACACACCAAAATACCATGGCACTGGCTTTTGCGTTTATCTAACAAGTGACCTCCACCGATTTTTAATGGGCTCCAGTTAGCATGGAAGGCATTTTCTTTTCAGCTTGCAGCAGGAGCAGCTTTTCCTATTTCTTAGCACCGCGATGCCACCCATACCTCTGAAACAGCAAACTCTACTCCGCTTAAAGAATTGCTGGGGCTTTTTCTTATTAAAGCTTGGAACTTCCCTTTTTATTTGCTTTTCCGTTTTCAGGACTGGTTTTTACCAATGGCGTCTAGCTCGTGTGTGGTCCCAGAGGCGCCTATTTTGTGACAAATATTTTCTTGAATATCTTTCTTCCCAACAGGAGAATTTTTAAAAATATTTTAATGCTCTCTTCCAATCAACACGACGGATACCCGCCACACGCCACTGCAGGCCGCTGGGTTTGAAAAACTGGCTGGCCTTTATGTTCCTTGGCCATCAAAACAAATCTCCTGATCTTTGAAGGAGAAAGGTCTTTAATGATGGCTCCTTCCAGCATCAGGCTGCGCAGTTCTACTGGTATATCCAAAATCATTTCCATTCAAGAAGAACACTGGGGATCAGCAAATAAGAAAACACAATCCACCTCTCTATCCGTTTCAATCCGTTGCCTGAGCTTTCCAAGGGTAGATTTGCCAACTGTCGCCATTGATAGGAAGTGAAATCCTCACCCAATCCCACTGAGGGAGCCATCAGCGGTGGTGTGATCGTAGAACTTCTTCCAAGGAGTCTCACAATACCAAGGGCCTTTCAAAGATGACACGTGCAATCTTATACTCACCAGGATGGCATCAATGACGACGGAAGGGAAGGGCCCTGGAAACGTGGGTTGTGGTGAGACTCCGCTCAACGCTGACTCAAACACTGCAGACACACTGAAATACGCAACACTTCTCTATAGACAGCTTAACTTTTTCTACCACTAGGAAAACGTCCACAGCACAAAGAAGACTGTCCGTCCCTGAGTATAGATTTCCGGTAGATGTGTCCAAGACCTTAGACTTCCGGGAACAAGATTGCTGAGTCCCTTGAATTCCACAGCCCGACACCAGGGGAAAGTGAAATGGAAAATACTGGAATTTCCCTTGGAGAGGAAATCTGACGGTCGCATCAGGATGAACTATGAGGCTAAAATGTTAACGAACAGGAGAATGCTACCCTCAGCCTCTGGAAGACCATGGAACCTACAGATAAACTTTCCTATTATGAATAAAATGCAGAGTTTTGTAATACTATGAGACTGTTAACAGGATTTTGAAATGTGTCTGTCTAGGGTCTAGTCATTGCTAATCCATACTGATTACAAGCATAAGATACTTGCTGGAGTACAAAATAACCACAAATTAGTCCCCTTCTAAAATGACCACCCTGCTGTAATTACTGGGGTAGTCTTTCGACTGGAAAACAATGCTTCCGTTCTTTTTTTTTTTAATTCAGTGTCTCTATCAAAAAGAAACAGTAACATCGACTTTAAAGGTTAAAACCAATGAAAGTCTTGAAGAAAGGAGACATTCGGTAGCATATGCACAGAATTGCTAAGTCCGAGGTTTACATCTTCTTAAAGCCCTTATGGTTTCTTAAGTTCTGTTTTCTCGTGCCTCAACTCATTGATGCATTAGATAGTTACCGACAGAGGGAGATGGATGGGTTTCACCTGTCAAGGCTTGCATCTGATGAGTGGAGGCCAGTGAGTCTGGAAATGAGCCATGAAGTCGGGTCGTCTGCTAACGAGGTCACCTCCAGCATGCTCTCAGGTGGCCCTCGAGATCGCACTGGGCTGGACTATCCAGTAGCTGACGCCGCTCCGCCCCAGCCCTTCCTTGCCTTGGACTCGACTTGCTCGTGTCGCTTCAGGGGTCGCTTCAGAACCGGAGAGGCGGCCACGAGCACACCATACACGCTGCGAGTTCAAGTTCTATGGTGACGGTGGGGCTGGCGCCCACTGCTGGCGCAGGACGCAGTCCCTGGGGGGGGGGTCGCGTCACTGAGGGCCATCGCCGGGGGTAGGGGGGAGACCAGGGGTCCCCGTCTCCCACAGGAAAGCATTGGTTTCACCGAGGCAGAGGGTCCCAGACTCCACGGCTCCAAGTTTTCCCTAAGAAAGCCGAGCAGTGAACCCCAGCACCCATCCTGCGATGCCTCAAAATAAAGGAAGTTGGTGTGCAGGGAGCCCATAGCTTCCCGGCCCGCAACCCCCTCGCCCTCCCTCCACTAAGGTGCCACAGCACCCCTTCGGCACCAGACCCTACCGACCCGAGAGGCAGACTTTGTTTTTAATGTGCAATAAATCCCTAGTACACTTAATATGACCAAGATAAAGACCGTGAAGATTTGGGTGTGCCACATCTCCACTGGCTCACGCATCTTAACAACTCAGGAGGCTGAGACCCCAGGATCACAGTTCCCCCCAAAGCCAGCCCAGGCGGGAAAGTCCGTGAGACTCTTTATCTCCAATTCACCACCAGAAAACCGGAAGTGGGGCTGTGGCTCAAAGTGATGGAGTGCTAACCTTGAGCAAAAAAAAAGAGCTCAGGGACAGCGCCCAGGCCCTGAGTTCAAGCCCCAGGACTGGCACAGCAACGACAACAAAATGTGCCAGTCCGTACTGAACCTGCCTTCTCATTGGCGCGGTGATCTCAGCAGACTGGAAGTCATGAGTAGAGCCTTGAGGATAGTCACTAACATCCACCCATCCAGACTGGGTTAGGAATTCTGGGACATTCTGCTGACAATGTCCTTCAGACTCTCCTAGGGGGATCTAATCCCAAATTACTTCAGTGGTCTAAAGAAAAAAATCACGTTGCTTTGAGCGGGGAGGCTAAAGCGCCAGGAAAATACTTCTAATGCCCATCATTGCTCAATTAAACTCCTTTAATTCCCCCAGTGCAAAAGAAAGGGCTTCAGTGTATAAATTGTCCAGAAAATCGTGTGTTCGTTTTCTTATATTCATGATCTATTCATGCATTTTTAGGTTGTGACGGGTCAATGTTTAATACTGCTAAGTAGATGAGAGTAATGTTATATAAAATCTTTCATTTGTATCTGAACACCTTTTGAGTGATATATATACACCCTTAGCACTGGTAGTGCAATGTTCCATGCTAAATGTTTTATAATTAGTGGTTATGCTAGTAAATTATAGCTTACACTGAAATGATATACTAAGGAGACTTTAATTTCCATATTTCCTTGAAGTTTCACTCAGATTTTTTTTTATTACAGTGTGAAAAATGTGAGCAAAGTTTTGGATTTGCTATAAACAATGTCACTAATTGTCTGTTCTTAGGTTCGAGTGGCACTGGAGACATCCCTTGTATTTATACACTAAATGAGACAACCGTAGAGAGGGTTGTTCCAAGCGAAACACTGTACTAGCACCTCCGAAATATCATGGTGAGATTCCTTGCTGTCGTGGATACGCGTGATTTCTTTCACGAGTGCCCGGTGCCAGTGCCTCATGCCTATATACACGGCTACGGAGGAGTCTAAGACCTGAAGGATCCAAGTTTAAAGACAAAGACCCAGGAGGGTCCACCTCCAACTAAGCCAGCAGCACGCTGGACTGGAGGCATGGCTCAAGCGCAGAGCACCAGCATGAACAAGAACACTCAAAGAGAACACGAGGCCCTGAGTTCAAGCCCTTGTACCGGAACCAAACATTAATTCAACGAAAATGAAGACCAGGAAAGTAAGACAGTCTCAAATGGGAAGTGAGCACCAGTAGGAACGGGGGGGGGGGGGGGGTTAATGAGGATGGTGAAGGAGGAAGAATGTGACCCGTGCAGTTCATTTCCCTGTACGGAAATAGAGAAAATAGAGGGGGAGAGGGAGGAGGGAGAGGGGTGGGTGGAGGGGGTCAGTTTGATAAGGATATATTGTTCACATGTGTGGAAGTATCACAAAGAAGCCTCCTCCCTTTTACAACTAATGTAGGCTAATAGATTTGTTTTAAAGAAAAATACAGAAAGTTACACCAAAGAATCTCCTTCTATTTATATAATAAATGGGCCAAGGGTCTGTTATGTCCCCAGATTGTGCATGATCATATTGTCTTTTCAAAATACTTGAACACACACACACACACACATTTCTCAATTTCACCTTAGCCCTCTGCATCATTTCCAAACTGCCCCAAGTTCAAATCTCGACATGCTCTGCAGAGCTCAGGTCTCTGGCATCAGGATGATGGTTTCTGCCCGGGGGGGGGGGTGGGGGGGGGTGAAAGTTCATTGTTATTCTAGAATAAAATCACAGCAGCGGAAGAAAAAAAGCTGAGAGGAAGTGGCTCACTGGGATGAGGGCAGGGCTCCGACACAACCAGATACACGTGTGTTCACATAGGCTCCGTGAAGAAAGATGGCATGTTCCTCCATCTGCTTCTCCCGAAACACGAGCCAACTTCATTATCCACATCCAACAATGTTGTCTTTGTCAAGCACAAAGGCACGCCTGTCCCTACTTAATGGTCTGTTGCAGATGGATTTGAGAGAGAACGCTTCCATGTGAAAACATCCTTCATTAAATGTGTAATAAAGCAATGATCTTTGTTAAAATACAAAGAATCTGACAGGTCATTGTACCCTAGAATGGACTGTGCTGTTTTGCATCTCTGGAATTTATCATCTTTAGTGCCAACTCCCCCCCACCCCAAAAATGCTGGAATTTAACAGGAAAGGGTATGATTCTGAAAGATTCAAGGATATGTAAAAGTTAACCACAGGGCTGGGGATGTAGCCTCAGTGGTAGAGATCTTACTCAGCATGCACAAGGCCCTGGGTCCAAACCCCCAGCATGACCAAAAAGGAAAAATAAACAAGCAAAAAAGAAAACCCAAAGAACAGTTGGCCATAATCAAGTTCTGCAGCTTGGATATGGTCTGTGTCGTTTGTCTGTAGAATGGGCTTCCACGCCCTTCCAAACACAGAGGCGCAAGCGTCGGCTGAACGGTGTCTGTCCCGCCTTGCAGATCTGGGTCTCCCGCAGCAGTTGTGTGCAGTGAGTCTCTGAGGAGAGTTACCCATGGTTCTCATTCCCTGTGGTCTTCGCTGGGCCCCGTGGTTTCCAGGCCCTACAATTGCAGCCTTTCATGAGAAGGAAGAAGAGCCCAACAAGCTAGCTTTCGGTTTGCTGCCTTACCAGGGGCCTTTGGTGCACCAAGTTTTTGCGAGAGAGAGAGAGAGAGAGAGAGAGAGAGAGAGAGAGAGAGAGAGAGAGAGAGAAAGGAGAGAGAGAGAGAGAGAAAGAGAGAGAGAGAGAGAGAGAGAGAGAGAGTGTCTCCATAAATCTGTGTACTTGGCTTCTTAGACCAATGTGGACTCGACCTTTCTCCCTTCTCAGTCCTTCTCCAAGTGCTTTGCACCCGACGCAGGAAGTCCCCTTCACAGGGAATGCGGTTTCTTTTGGAATTTCAAGTCAGGTTTTTATTTTTGTGTAAATAAATACTTCCCAACTGGAGGTGCTAGCTACCCAGCATGGACTCAGAGCAAGCGGGGGCGGGGGGCAGGCCAGCCGTGTCCCCCTTGCTGAGTGGGCACCGTTTCTGGGACCTAGAGGCAGAGGAAATGACGTGAAATGAGCAACAACAACAACACGCTAGTACCATCCAGGTATTGTGACTGTAATCCTGACAGGCCGAAGCAAACAGATCTCAAGTTCAAAGCCAGCCTAGGGCTGTAGAAAAAGTAACTGAAAATCTCCCCGTCTCCAGATCCATGAGTGCAAACACACTGGGTGAGGTCCTCCATGTGCAACGTGACCCAAAACCCCCGGGGTGTGCTGCCACGTGAATTAGCTCAGCTCACACCCGGGAAGGCTCACCTGCCCGGTCAACTCACCCGGAAGTTCACACTATCCCGACTCCTTCAGCAACACCAAAGAGTGCACGAGTCGGTTAGGATTGGGACGCACCAGCCACGGGGAAATGTGGATGGGTGGCTGAAATCCTCTCCCAACTGGACTTCTGCTTCTTCGTCCCCAGCACCGCGGCACATGGATAGAGAGACGCCTAAGAGCATCTGTGATTGTAAGGGCAGTTCCTTTTAATGTTTAATGTTCTCATTTTTCTTTGCAAAGCACACAGGAAAGTGTGTACACACACACGTATGTATATGCATATATGTATGTGTGTGCAGTTATGTTATTATATTATGCATTATATCTACGTTATATACTATATCACAAATATTACATACATTATATGTAATACATCGCATACATATACTATATGCCTTATGTAGTCTATAATACACAGATTATACAATAAATATAAAGCATATTACACATAACATTATAAATCTCAGACACGGTATAACTTGATAGAATCAGACGTGACCCCAGTGACCTCAAGGAAGACGGCGCCCCCTGGGGACACCCCTTTTCCCAAGGCCTCTGGGCCTTGTGAGCTCAGGCACACGGTGGGAAGGAGAATGACCACCGTCCTGAGGACACACGGTGCACACGGAGAAGGCCCCACGGAGCCCAGGAGAGGCTGGCACGCCCAGAACGCACAACTGGTACCGTGAAGGCACCTCCGCTTCTGCCAGAGGGGCGCGGTGTCCCCCGGGGCCAGACCGCTGCTGGTTCCGAGCCCCTCTCCGGAAGGAAGAAACCCCAGGGCAAAGAAAATTATGTAACTTTACAAAACAAAACAAAATAAGATCTTACAACGAGCTCGATTTTTCTCATTGCTCAACTCACACGTCCTAGGCTGACCTTGGGACACACACACACACACACACACACACAGACACACACACACACACACACACACACACTTTAAGGGGATTTCAAATAACTAAATAGTAATGGAGAACTGGCAACCGAACTATCTAAGTTACTGACCTGTGAGTTGGCAAACAAGAATACCTGCGTGAAGACATCGCCACACTGTGTCCTGAGGCCTCCACGTGTTCAGAGCCAGCTACAGACATTGCTTGGATCGAGTTGGACGGAAGTTGGAGCTTAAGACTTTCACAATAGAATTCACATGAGGAGAGGGGAGGAAAGGAGGGAGGGGAGGGGAGGGGAAAAGAAAGGAGGGGAGGGGAGAGGGGAGGAGAAGGAAAGGGAAGGGAGGGGAGGGAATAGGAGAGGAGGGGAGAGATATTTTTCCTGTCCAGCAAGATTGAATCCAGTACCAAGGATTGCATGCTCTGATTTACTCAGGAAAAGTAAAAAAAATTACAGTCTCAATTGACCTCAGCGTTTGCTTTCAGAACATAGGATTCTCAAGGCTCGGCATGATGTAGAAATCCACACTTGGTGAAAAATTTTCACTGTAAATGAATTGTGTTTTCATCGTTAACAATTGAATAGCCTTAAAATGACGCTGGAGTATCCATGAAAAAAATGTGACATCGAGACAATGATGACATCCCCCCCCCTCCGCCCCCTCCAAAAGGTCCCTTTGGGGATGGGGAAATTCCAGAAATAGAGACTTGGGGTGAATTGGGGAAGTGAATACCAGGCTACTAGAATTCCGTGGATAGGAGTGAAACTCGGAGGGACCCAAAAACCTGGAATGTGGTCTGGTCCTAGATCCAAAAAGGGAAGCCTGGAATGTGTTCTGGTCAATATTATCTTGTCTACTGCAATTATAATCCTCTGTAATCATTAACCGCCCGTTCTGCTTCTGTATGTGTCTGCTTGCTTGCTTGCTTGCTTGCTTTGTCTAACTTGCTCGACTACCTGCGTGTGGTTTTCGCCTGTAAAAATCCAGGTCGGGGCTGGAGGTCAGGACTGCACTTTGCTCTCCAAATGGTGGCGTGCAGACACCGTGCGGATAATAAAACCCTAGCCCGATTAACTGAGTGTCTTGGAGTCGTCTCCTTTGACTTTGTCATAGAGCACGGCCAGTGTGGCTGGGGCCTAGAGTCTCACCGTGGGTCAGAGCCTCACTCTGGTGATCGGGATACAACACAATTACCGAGAAATAAAGACAACCTACCATTTAAAAGGTACAACAAACTACTAAGTAGACATGTATTCTTATGAGGTTAGTAGCTTTAAAAAAAATACTGCAATGTGCCTGCCTAAACAAAACAAATTAGCCTGTAATCCTAGCTACTCAGGAGGCTAAGATTTGAGGATCGAGTTTTGAAACTAGCCCAGTCTCCCCTCGATCCCCACCCCCCCCCCAAAAAAAGCTCATGAGATTCTTATCTCCTGTTAACCATCAACAAAAAAGCTGGAAGTGGAACTGTGGCTCAGAACGCCAGTGGTAGAGCTCTTGCCTTGAGAGAAAAAGCAGTACAAGGCCCCAAGTTCAAGCCCTGGTACTAGGACCAAAAAAAGAGAAAGAAAAATGAACTGCCCTTCTACACACAAGATATACAAAGCTCGGGTATTCTGGTTCCTGATAGTCTCCTTCCTTCCTGAAACTTGACAATAGTGTGTCTACTTCAATATTCTCTGCAGGAAAGTTGTGCCTGTGTCCTCTTTGCCCATCTCTTATTTTAAGTGAGGATCTCCAAGCTGAGCATGGTGTTGCGTGCCTGTTACCCCAGAACTTGGGTGACTGAAGTGGGAGGACCTCAAGTTCAAGGCCAACCTCAGCTACACAGTGAGACTACGTCACACACACAAAACCAAAGTGGATGATCTCGCCAGTCTATCCCTGGCTACAGACGTACGAGAAAGAAATCATGTTAAACTCAGGCTAGCTTCATTCTAAACGATACATAACTTCAGAACCGTTATTCTGTGTGAAACACATCTAGAAGTGATCCTTTCTGTTTGAATCGTGTACATGTAATACGTTAACTACCAATGTATGACCTGTGGTAGATTAAAAGATGGACAAAAGCAACATTTGTACGTTCTTTTTTTTTATCTTATTCTCTGTGTGTATGGGTATGTGTATGTGTGTGTGTGCATGCACACGCACGTGTGTCCACACTGGTCCTGGGGCTTGAACTCGGCCTGGGCACTGTCCCTGAGCCTCTCTGTGCTCAAGGCTAGCTCTCTACCACTTGAGCCACAGCGCCACTTTCAGTTTTGTTGGGGTTTTTGTTTTGTTTTGTTTTTTCTGAGTAGTTTATTGGAGATAAGAGTCTCATGGACTTTCTTAGCCAGGCTGGCTTCGAACTGTAATTCTCAGATCTCAGCCTCCTGAGTAGCTAGGATTACAGGCGTGAGCCACCAGTGCCTGCTTTGTACATGCTTCAACACTTGTGGAAATATGAGTCTCTCAGCCTTTCCTGCCTGGGCTGGCTTCGATCTGTGCTCCTCAGAGCTCAACCTCCTGAGTAGCTAGGATTATAGTCTTGACACTCTGGCACCTAGCCCAGACTGCTTATTGAAAAAGACAATAAAGCTTGAAAAAGTGAAAGACCTCCTTTCCCAGCCCAGTGAAAAGAAAGAACGCAGAGAAATAGAATAGAGAGTTTATCCATTGTTAAGAAATTTCAAGTTGTTCACCCCAACTTGAACAATGTCCTATTTTTAGTCTCATTTCCTATGCCAGCCAAACTGGTTTAACCGGTGTTTACCACCGTGGCTGAGCCAAATCAAAAATGCTTGGCTGCCCGCGGATTAAGGGTAATTGGATATCTGTCGAAATGTGCCTCACCAAATATATCAATGGTGTCTGGGAAGGCAAAACAAGAGACCAGGTCCTATCGGAAGTGAATTTAAGTAATGGAGAAATACGACCACTACTGTAGACATACAGAGAAGGGGGAGATAGGAAGGAAGAAGTAAAATGGTAAATTCAAGAGGAAATAAGGGATTTTCAGTAAGTAAAAGAAAAACAAGCCAACCAAACCAAAAGCAAGACTGACCATGTGTTAGTAATTGTTAAAGTTGGATAGTTGGATCCTGGCAGTGAATTACTCCACCCCCTTCCTTGACTTTGATGTTTGAAATTTTCCATATTGGAAAAAAAAAAAGAATAGAGAACAATGAATAAGAAAAAAAAAGTCTTGTTTTTCTTGAAAACCGTCTTTCTTTAAACAACTTAGAAAATATAGGAAAGCGGTTAAGATGGTTCTGAAAATAAATGCATATGGTATAAGCTTCTGGGGAAAATTAATCGATTATAGAATATTGAACTCATGTCAGGGGGAAAAGAACCACCAGCTAATCATTTTTAAAATTTTAACAAAATGAGACAGTTCAGGAATTCTCCTTTTTGAAAAAGTTTTTAGTTAGATAAATGAGCAGATCTATGTTTGGAAAAGTTAGCTTGTTGGTTTAAACACACACACACACACATACATACACATACACACACATTCACACACCTACAGTCCGTTCTCCAAAAGCAGCATGGAATTCATTTAAGAAAAAAACAATCACCCAATAATACCTGATTTTAAAAAAAAGAAGCAGAAGTAGTAGAAAAGGGAGGAAGAGGAGGAGGAGGAGGAGATGAAGAAGAAGAAGAGGAGGAGGAGGAGGAGGAGGAAGATGAAGAAGAAGAAGAAGAAGAAGAAGAAGAAGAAGAAGAAGAAGAAGAAGAAGAAGAAGAAGAAGAAGAAGAAGAAGAAGATGTTCTCCATAATTATGGCCACAGATATAGGGACCAGTAGAGTGGTCAGATGGGAAATGATAGCCAACATACAGAATGGAGGTGGGCAGGTAGAAAATGACTGAGAGCAAGCATTACTAGGAGAGGATTCAGCAGTCTGGCGAAAGTTGAGCCAAGCAAAGACTCTGTGAAGACAGGAGATTTGGAAAAGCTTGTTTATGCACTAATCCAGTTATTTTATAATTGCTGAGTGTTAGGGGAAAATAAATGTGGCAAAAAAAACCCAAACAAAACAAATATGGTACCAATTCAAGGAGAACAGGGGAGATCCTTATTAAAATGACACTCGGAGTCCAATTTAAATACTTTAGTAAAATTATGTGTAGCAGAACTTTAGGAAATGGAACTAAACTCAAAACAGCAATGATATTTTAAGAAATTAGACCCGACTTAAGTTAGTTTTTAAGGTTTCTTGGGTAAAATCACAGTATTGGTGAAATTGAGGAATATGGTTTCCTCTACACGACTTAAATGCAATACTAAGTTGCTACCTGAGGAAATTCTGTACCGAGAGTAAAAACAGCTGGGGTAACAACAACATTTGGTCCAGCGGCCCAGTGAAAAATCCTGAACTGGACACGAAGAATGACTTGCTAAAGAAAAAGGGAAGGGCGTGGGCCATTAGGAAAGCAATGCCCATCTCATCTTTTGTTCTCAGAAGTTCTCCTGTAGAGGATGAACAGGAACCATCCCAAAGGCCCTCCCCGCCTTGTCCCTGTTCCCCACCACTTCTCCTTCTTTTAGACCTGAACCCTGACTTTACCCTAAAATCCAATTCTAACCAGAATCTGTGATATCTTAAATCCACCTCTTGGACTCCTTAAAGATGTGTTTGTATAGAACAAATGGTGTACCTAAAACAGCTGTTCTGAAAAATGTCCTTTGCCCACCCCTAATCTAAAAGGAAGACAAACGTACTCCAGGAACAATTAAAAGTAGCTTCGTAATTCTCAGGAACAGATCTAAAGGAAAACGAACCCTTGTGCCTGAGAAATACATGCCAGAAATGGTGGGGGCTGAGCAAGCTTGCTTGCCGGTGTGTGTACACAGCACTTGTTTGGAGTGTTTCGTTCGTGTTCCTCTTGTCTTATTTCCGTACGCTATTCCTAAGTCACGTGGTACATGCCTACTTTATTATTAATAATTATTATCGTGAAATAGTTGTGCAAGTGGCTTTCGGTGTAACATGCCCACGGGTGTGTACAGGGCCTCTTTTGACCAGCAACACCCTTCCATCATTCTGCTCCCCCCCTTACCCTCCCCCCAACCTCACCAAGTTCCCTAGTTTGTTGTCCTGTACGAACATGGAGCATCGTAGCTGTGTCTTGGGGTGCCGCTCGGTGGTGGAGCCTCCCTGGGTAGTTTCTGAGGTACAGAGGTGTCCTTGGCTCATCGCGTGACAGGCTGAGGGCAGCCCCGTCGGTCCGGCTCTGACGCATGGTGACCCAAGAAGCCAGAGAGAGTCAGGGCCAGGCTCGTTGTTCTTATAAAAAACAAACCAGGCTCCCAGGAGAACTACCTTAATCCTTTCCAATAACCTAATTGCCTCCCAAAGACCTGCTCCCTCCCACCAGGGCCCCAGGTCATAAAGATGTGAGCTCCGTCGTCGCACTGGAGACCAAGCTTCGAGCACAGGGCCTCTCTCTGGGGAGGCTCCCCAAAGCCCTGTTCCAACGGCAGCACGCAGGGAGACGAAACCCACTGCAAGAGGAACTGCAAAAGAGAAACGAAGTTTCATTCCTATTTTATGCTTTTCCCTCAAGCTGGTCTGTGCTCGATTGTGGCTTAATAAAGCCTTATCAGTCAGAGGACAGGCAAAACCAGAACCAGCCCTTTATAAGATCTTCGCTCATCAAATTTGAGAATGAATATTATTTAACCTCAAAAACACAAGAGGAAGGCAAGGAAGGAAGGAAAGGACCTCACATTGGCGGGCACTCCCTTCTCCTTGATCCTCACCTGAATTTCAAAAATCATTCTATATCATAGCATTAAATTAGCTCATTCCCACCTACTTTATTAGGCTTTTTCATGCGGGTTTGTACACGTTCTTACTTTATGGACATGTACCTTTCATCTTGGTAGTATTCTGTAAACAAAGCACATTTGTAAGTCCTTTCCTTTTGCCCATGAAGGTACTGACCAGAGCAAAGAATGGCACACTTCATCTAACGACACCGGAGACCTGGAGATCAACTCCTTAGTGGTTCTTTCATCCTCCAAGTTGCTTGATTGCGAAATCCAGTGAGGGAAGCAATAGATGACAAGACACCATCCTCTCCTCAAAGAGACACAAAGGAAAGTGCAAACATCACCAGCACCGTGGTGGGGTTCGCTGGTGAGAGAGCAGCTCCTCACCTCTTGGGGTGTGGCGGGGCCCTTGGGGAGCACCACGCCAGCCGGCCACAGGTGACCAGGGACAGCAATGAGGTCTCAGTGGTACAGACCTCAGAGGACTTCCTCACCCCATGTTTCCCTCTGAGAAGAGGGGTGGCAAGAATATTTCTTTCTTCCCAGCCTCCACGTGGAAATACAGCCGTGGCAGCGGGATGGAGGTTAGCTTGGTGACGTTGTCCCGTACTTCAGTTGAACGGTGTCAATGTCGGCACCCCCCCAGGTGGGTGGTGTTGCAACAGCGTTCTGCCATCAGCACTGTCTTTGAAATCCTAATCCGAGCCGAGGGATTTTCTGTCTCTTTGGCGGAAGGCTGGAAATGGTGGGTGAGATGGAGGATGCAACAAATGAAAGCAGCATCAGCAGCGACAACAACCGACCCGGCAGAGCCAAGAGAAAACTTGGGAAACTTGGGGGGGGGACCCTAGAACTTATGAAGAATTGAGGGGCGCTGGGTTGTGTGTGCGGACGTCTCAACGGCTGCAGGGCCAGCAACTTCTAAAACTCATGTAAACCGAACTGTGGGAGATGAGCTAAACACTTGGATTTATAATGAATAATAGTAAGGTCAGCACACGTCAGTTCTATTATTTTACCACAATAATGATCACAGCGGTTTTATCTCAAAAGATAGATGCGTACTGAATGCCTTACTGTTTAACATACTGGATGCATACATATGTGCTTAATTCCATGTATGTGTGTTTAATATATTAAATATGTTTATCTATCTGCACTTATGCGTGTTTTATACACATTTGTATTTAGCTACATATACATATGTGTTTAATATAGGTGTTGACTATTAAACACATGTGTATTTTCTTGAATAAAAAAAAAATCCCTTGTGATCGACTTAGCACATAGGAATACCATTTGAAATGAGACGCTGGTGGTTTATGCCTTATAATTCCAGTTACTTGGGAGGCTGACATCTGAGGATCTCAGTTCAAACCCAGCCTGGGCAGAAAGTCCAGGGACTCTTTGCCACTGTGTCCTCAACATCTTGGAGACCCCAAATCTCCAGGAAGTGGACTGAAACCACACCCCCTCTCCCGGCCCATGAGCCTAAACATACACTAGCCACACATCTATTCAGACAACCTACTTATCTTTACTGGAGAAAATCAAAGAGGGCAACCCACTGCCCAAAGGCTTTGAGCACATTCTTTCTTTGCTCATGAGCACTATCACTGATTCCTTGTGAGTGTAGGGAGGGAGGAGGAGGCGTGCCCACACCAGTTCTGGGGCTTGAATCAGGGCCTGGGCACTGTCCCTCAGCCCCAACCCCACTTCCAGCTTTTTGGTGTTTATTGGAGATAAGAGCCTCATAGAATTTTTCTGTTTTGCCTCAGCTGGCTTGAAACCACACAGCTCAGCCTCCTGAGTAGCTAGGTTTAGAGACAAGAACCACTGGAGCCCAGCTCATTGATTCTTAACTTCTGCAAACTCGATCGGTCCAACTGTCCCAGAGATGTGAGAAGATCAAACACAGTAGAGGCAAGTTGCCATGGCCTTACAGTGTGTCCTGCTTTCAAAGGGTAGGAGGAAGAGAAGAATGGTTGAAAGAGCATTCGAATAAAATAAGAAAAGGAAGCTGGCAAACTTATTAATTCCATGTCTATAACTGCACTTTCAGGAAGGGAAATCTGAACCCCAAATATAAATGTGGTGATCTTGCCACCAAAGAAACCATTTTGGTCACATGGTTTGCCAGGGGGTCTAATCGTTCAAAATCAAAATAGGCATAGCTAATCCACTCTGCCAGCGGCCACACAGCAGGCTGCACTGGCGGTGTGGCCATTATTCCCTGCAGCCAGGCATAAAAACACAGGCTGGGTGTACAGGGAGGTTTGTTTAATCATTACAATTGGAGGCCATGCAGCCAAGATCCACAGGAACCCAAAGAGAATTCTTTCCAGCGCAAAGAAGTGGTGCTCTCTGCCAGAGAAAACTCCTGATGTGCTAGCAATATATGCAGACTTTATGCCTTCATCTTTGATGCATCCGTTCCTGAACACATCTACGGGATTAAGCAGTTCTGCTTCCCTTACTTCATAGTGATTTCTTGCAAAGGAAAGATGCAAATTCATGGACTGAGGGGTGCCGGTGGCTCACGCCTGTCATCCTAGCTACTCAGGAGGCTAAGATCTGAGGAGTGTGGTTCAAAGCCAACCCAGGCAGGAAAGTCCCTGAGACTCTTATCTCCAATTAACCAGATAAAGCCAGAGTGGGTGTGTAGTTCAAATGGTTGAGTGCTAGCCTTGAGTGAAAGAGTGAAGCGTTGAGGGACAGTGCCCAGGCCCAAGAAGGAAGGAAAGAGGGAGGGATGGAGGGAGGGAACAAAGAAAGAAAGTCAGAAACAAACAAACAAAGACAGAGAGAAAGAAAGAAAAGATGAAAACTTCACCAAACTATATTTACTTATAGGATCAGCACATTTTTTTATTTTCCCTCTAAAAGACATTATTTAACAAGAATGTATTTTGGCAGAGGCAAGTTTTCTGATTCTCCTTAGGTATATACATTGTAACCTTGGAGCAATGACAGCCAATGACAGAAATTATTATGGGCAATCTTTGAATCTGCATTCGGGACCCTCAGGTGAAAATACAGACATGCCTAGCTCCCTGTGAAATTTAAATGGCACAATCTCATGAAAGGATTACAGCCTATCAAAATATTACCCAAACAATAAAGGAAAAATTACAAGGATGATAAAGTACTAGGCAATTAACAGTCATGAATAACTTGAAAGACAAACTACTTCTTTGATCTCTTCTAGTGAAGAACTTAAAAGTTCCTTGGCAAAGCAAGTTCAAATAGGGGGATTTGTTTCTGCTGTGTGTCACTAGGTTAGGAAACTTTTAGAAGATAATTCCTGGAAAAAACAAAGATAGGTCTGCAATCCATAACCACTAGAATTTAGCTTTAGTGTCTCCCTCTGTGAAAACAGTACAAAGGAAATGGCATCTGCGATGTGTTTGTATGAAGGGAAAAATAGTAAAATTCACTGTATGAGACTTAAATTAGTTTTTATATTTCCATCAGGCTGCAAATAGACTTCAACTCGATTTTTAGAATTATTCCTTTATAGGAAAAATATTTTAAAAATTTTTAAACCTATATAGAATTGTGTATCTGTATACTCTGAGCTTTAATAGATTTTTTTTTTTTTGGTGGTGCTAGAAATGGAATCCAAGACCTCTCACAGACTAGGCAAGCTCTCTAACTTGAGCCACACCCACAGTTTAAATTCATTTTTATTTAGTTTCTATTCTGATGTTGGGAGGGCCTCACTTCTATCTTGGCCTGGGCTGACCTAAAACTCAGAACCTTTCTACCTCCACCTCTTGAATAGCTAGATTACAGGCATGTGCTAATGTACACAGATGAAATACACACACATACACACACACACATATATTTAACTTTTAGTAACTTGTCTAGATACTATATTTTAGGCTTGTTTTGCTTTGTTTGGGCTTGCTTGCTTTAGAAGGTTTGGTTGTTTTTTTGGGGGGGTTGTTGCTGTTTGCAGTTATGGGGCTTGAACTCAGGCTTTGCATGCTATCCCTGACCTCTTTTGCTCAAGGCTAGAGTTTTACCATCCACAGCGCCACTTTCGGTTGTCTGGTGGTTAATGGAGATAAGAGTTTCATGCACTTTCCTGCCTGGCTGACTCCACCAGTACAGTCCTCAGATCTCAGCCTCCTGAGTAGCTAGGATTGCAGGTGTGAGCCACTGGCTAGAGTTTCTTGTGCAACTAAATGTCTTCCCCATGATGTGCACTTTTAAAGACAATTTTTAGTCTTGTCTTCTAGTGGATAGAAACATGAATACAAGGCAGGGAGACTGGGCGGGAGATGGTATGTGGACGTCTAAAATGGTGGTTTGAGGGAGGGTTGGGTGCCTGGTGGTACAAGCCTACGGTCCTAGCTACCCGAGAGGGGGAGGCAGAAGGATGGTTCTTCGATAAAATTAGGACAGCTTCGATAAAATTAGTGGGAGGCTCTATCTGAAAAATAAAAACAAAAGGGGTGGAGGTGTTGCTCAAGGGGTAGAATACTTGTCAAGCACACACAAGTCCTGAGATAAATATAAAAAGTAATTGATGGACATAACTAGGAAAGGAGGAGGGAAAGCCCCGTATTAAGATACCCTCAGTGGACGAGACAGGGACAAGGAGTCGAGTCTGAGTTAGATTATTTGCCTGCTGTGCTGATTCTGTGTCCACACACACACAATGGGAGTGAAGGAGTTATTCACCTTTGAGGCTTCAATGAGCTGATAGAGAAAAGAGTCACTACCGTGCAGAGCTCAGAATCCTTTAGTTTTATGACAAGTCCTTATTGTGCAAAGGACTTAACAATCAAGGACAAACGTGCAGAAGAAATCGGCTAACTACAACTCCTCACACCACAGAAAGGCTTCATAAGAGATAAGGGTTCAACATCACTCAATTTTCTCCCCAACATAAAACATTGACTTCTAGAAATTGCGGTTAGGGAAAATTGTCAACCAATTCAAACCAAAGAGACTGTAAACGAACTTTATTTAGAGTCTTTGGCAGGGTAATTGGGAAGACCTAGGTCTAAACCAATGTCCCAAAGGAGACCAACTTTATTTAGAGTCTTTGGCAGGGTAATTGGGAAGACCTAGGTCTAAACCAATGTCCCAAAGGAGACAGAGGGTAGACTCCATGCTCGAATGTGCTGGCTTATTACAAAGCAGCAAAAACTCCTTTGTAGGAAACTGTAATGGAATGTTGAGAAAGAACAGGGGCTTGGTGACAGGGGCTATTTGGCCAACGGGCAATAAAGAAAAGAACATATGTATGTAATAAAAATGTCTGTGAGACAAAGGTCAGAGAGCCTTGGCACATATATTGAGTCTCTGGACCCTCCTCTAATTGCCTGGGGGGGTCCCAGATGTCTGACGTCACCAGGAGTACAGGTGTCCAAAGTTCACATTCTCAGCTCTCAGCTCAACACGCACAGAAGTCCTATTCCCTTTGTGGAATCTTATTCCCTCTTCAAAAGCCCTTTTGGTGCTGCTTTCACAGTGATCCTCTTCTTACTTTTCACAGACCATACGTGAGATGCTTTCATCACCATTTTCTCCTCACTGGACTCCACTTGATTCTGTAGGATTACCGTGTTCCTGAAAGAACCTATTTATGTCTGGCTGCACTTTCACTTTTTATTTTTCCAACCTTTTCCCTTTGGCCTTCTTCACTCCTCCGTTGTTACAAAATGGAAATAAGAAGAAGAGAAATGAATGCAAACAAGAAAGGACAATAACACTGCATGTGAAAAATTAACACGGGGTTTCAAAAGCCAGGAAGCAGGGCGGATCCACCGCCCGAAGCCCATGAATGCTAGCCTGAATCGCGTGGAAATTCCAATACTGAATTCCCTTGATTTACAAAATGGTTTCAGTTTGATGGGCCTCTGAGGAGTAGATTTGTTTCTCGTCTGATAGAATGAATCTAGTTTTAGAAAAAAAGGTTTTTGTTGTTCACCGAATCATATGCCATTGGTTTGAGGACAGTTTCATTACAAAATGAAAGTCAAAGTTCTAGGGAAAGTTAAAGTTATAGAAAAAGTCTTCTAAACACAGTCATTCACTTTTTATGACTTTATCAAAATGTAGGTACTTAAAAAATGGAAACGGGGGGCTGGGGATATGGCCTAGTGGCAAGAGTGCCTGCTTCATATACATGAGGCCCTGGGTTCGATTCCCCAGCACCACATATACAGAAAATGACCAGAGGTGGCGCTGTGACTCGAGTGGCAGAATGCTAGCCTTGAGCAAAAAGAAGCCAGGGACAGTGCTCAGGCCCTGAGTCCAAGGCCCAGGACTGACAAAAAAAAAAAAAAAAAAATGGAAACAGGCTCAAGAAAATAAAAACATAATAAAGAAAAAGCAGAGATTTGCCAGAGATTAATATAGCTCATATTTTGTATTTCCTCCCTGGTCTGTTCGGGCACTAATATGAGAACTCATGGCCTTGCACTCAAGTGCTACGCCGTTTGAACCATGCCTCCAGCCCTTTTTGTCTTTAGGTTATTTTATCAGACAAGGTCCTGCACTTTTAATTTTTTATTTATTTTTTGTCAGTCATGGGTCTTGAACTCTGAGCCTGAGCGCTCACTGTCCCTGAGAATTTCAGCTCAAGGCGAGCTGCACTTTTTTTTTAAAAACCCAGTCTCTATCTCAAACTCTGCCCTCATGAGTAGCTGGGATTATCGATGTATACCCACAACACTTATCTTGCTTTCAGACAGGGCCTTGCTAATGTGTTTGGCCAGGCTGGCCTTGAACCACGATCTTCCTAAATCTACCTTGCAAGTAGCTGGGGTTATAGTCATGAGCCACCGTACCCAGCTCCTTTTGCTCTTTGTTTTTTTTCTAATTAAATACATATTTACTTTCTACACAGTGTAATCATTACTGTAATGTATAGTCTGGTGTTTTACTTAATACAATAACCCCAGCTTCTAGAATAGTTACATAAATTCTGTGCTATAAGTAAATCATAATTTCTTTAGCCAATATACTACTGTCTGTGAGCTCATAAAACACTGCTGAATTCTGGGGAACATGAAGGAAGGAGGAGACACGGTCTAAAAAGAATTGTACTCATTACCTCACTTATGAAATGGTGACCTCTCTGTACAACACCTTAATAATAGCAATAAAATTATATTTTTAAAAAAAAGCACTATTTACATGATATACAATTTATAAAGGATTTCAAGATTTATCTAACCCAGCAACTAATAGAAACTCCTAGTTAAATATTAAGTGGAAATGAATACATTTGCATTTAAAACAGCACTATTTATTTCATTTGTAGACTTACTTAGGTAAGGTGGGCACTAAAACAGTTTTATAATCAGCATTCAGAACATTAGCAATCACATAAGATTATGTAATTTTCTCTCCGTGTAGTTGTGATGTATGCAGAATGACTTCTTTTCATACTAGTCTTTAAAAACACAAATTAATAATTTAAAAACTAGCTGAGCGCGTAGCTCAGCCATATGGCCCAAGAGAGAAGCCCTGAGTTTAAACCTCAGTCCCATCACAGGAAAAAAACAATGACCCAAACCACAGATTAGCTGAGTTTCACTTTTTCTTTTCTTTGTTCATATTCCGGATGCATTTGCCAACTGTGCCTAAGAAGAGAAATGAATAGAAATATGAAAGAAAAAAATCTGCTCCTGAGTAATGTTGTTTGTGTAAAATTAACAGGAGACTTTTATCAGTCCAGAAGAAAAACAGAGACGTGGCCTACCAGCTCAAACACAGCACAGAGACAGAAAGAACGCCTGGCGTTCGAGGAAACAGGAAGGACTCAGAACTTCCTGTGTTTGAAATTCTTAAAGTGGTCAAATTAAAAGAGAAAGAGGAAGTAGGGCTGTCTAAAAGTTCCTGACTTTCTGGAACTACTCTCCACAAGCAAAAGGAACCAATCGAACTATAAGTGCAAAGAAAATGGCCAGATAATGTCAGAAATATTCTGGGACTCTAACAATGTTGTAGAAAGTAAGAGTTGCATCCTAAGATTATTTACTTTTCTCCCCTCCACCTATATTTCTGCTTTCTAACATTTTACCTGAGAGATCTAAAATGTTTTTATATATTTTTCTTCAGTTTGGTAAGGAATTTATTACAGGGCAATTTAAATAATAGAGAGGAGATAGGAACACAACTGGACATTTTGTATTTTCACTCCTTTTAGAAGATAATTCTCAAAGTAAGCTGTTTAGTAGAATTTTTATCCTAAAGGTTTTCTATCTCCCTAGACCTATTGATAATATAATATCATTTATAATGACAGCATACAACCTAATTTTATGTCAATTATTCAGATGGAAAGCGTAGGCAAATATTTAAAGAGAGAGTCCTTCAGAAAAAGAAATAATTACAAAGAATGGAAAATGTCAGGCATTTTCTTAAATATAAATTTCTATGGGATTATAATTATCTTATCACAAAGCCAAAGGAAAAAAGAGAAGAAGGAAATCTCAGGTACCATAAATACTTTAGCATTTATACTACCACATTAGTATGTTTTTAAAGGATGTCACCACGTACAAAGGGATTTCATTGTGATATCTGCATACAGGCGTATAATGTACATTGAACAAATTCACCCCAAACTGTTGCTCTTTCTTATCCCCTTTGCCATTTCTAAAATAATTTTAATGGGTATAATTATCCTGTTTTCCTACATACAATAGTAGGTTTTAGAGAAATTCCAAATGTATCTTCCCAAAGGTTCTCACTTGCCACCACACCTAGGAATAGTCAGATTAAGATTTTTAAAAATATTATATTGCAAGGTCTGTTTACAGTTCCACTCATTCATTCTACGTCACTGGGCATATAACCCTCAGTAATGATGGCTAGGTATAGGTGCCTTTTGGGTGTGTGTCAGTACTGGGGCTTGAACTCAGAGCCTGACACTCTGACTTGGCTTTATCACTCAAGGCTGGCACTCTCCCGCTTCAGCCATACCTCCACTTCCAGCTTTTGTGCTGGTTAATTAGAGTTAGGAATCTCAGGGATTTCTTTTCTGAGGGGCGGGAGCTGGCTTCAAACGGTGATCCTCAGCTCTCAGTCTCCTGAACGACTAGGATTTTGGACACGATCCCCTCGCCCCCAGCACAGAATGTCTTTTATTTTAATATGCTGTGTGAAGTGAGGCGGCATCGGCCTAACTTCTATTCTCCTAAAAGATGTGACCAGGTGTTCAAAAGGTGTCGCTGACGAGAGGATGGGGAAAGGGTGGGCAAAGCACACGCACCGTGGTCCGTAGAGCCGCACTGTGCAGGCCCTGCGCTCACGTGGCGAAGACAGCACACTGTCCGGTCTTGGGAAGGCTGCAGGAGGGCTGACCAGCAGGCCAGGATGTCCTGTTATGCAAATGAGGTCTCCCAGGTGTCAGACCCGGCCGTTCCTTCTGCTGGGCTAGGTGTCGGACTCCAACCTCTCCTTCTAGTGCCAGGACCCTCTTGCGTTTTGCAGACGCTGGAGGTCACTCTAAGAGTCATACCCAGGTATCATCCAAATCTGACCCACAGATCCAGAGCAAAGGCCGTGGGCTGCTTTCCAAAGACAAAGACTGAGGAGCAAAGGCATGGTTCTCATGCAGGACCTTGGAGTCTTCTAGAAAGGGATAGCCAAGAGGAAGGCATTCTGCACGGGCTCTGTCTTCCTCTGTGCTAAACGTTCACGTGAAGAAGGCCAGCGCATCTCAGGATGTGATAGGGATTGTTCACTTGCCTACACGCTGAAACCCAGCAATGGGTATCTCTGTATGTGTGTGTGTGTGTGTGTGTGTGTGTGTGTGTGTGTGTGTCTTGGGGCTCCAACTCAGGGCCTGGGTGCAGTTCCTGAGCCTTTTTGCTCAAGGCTAGTGCTCTACCATTTGAACCACATCTTCACATCTGGCTTTTTTGGGTAGTTAATTGGAGATAAGAGTCTCAGGGGCTGACTCTGAACTGCAAGCCTCCGCTCTCAGTCTCCTGAGTAGCTTGGGTCACAGGTGTGAGCCACTGGCACCCAGCTAGGGCACCTGGAATTTTTGTTTGTTTGTTGTTTGGCAGTTGTGGGGTTTAAACTCAGGGCCTGGGCCCCTTCCCTGAGATCCTTTGCTCTAGCCCTCTACCACTTTGAGCCACAGCTCCACTTCTAGTTTTTGGGTGGTTAATTGGAGATAAGAGTCTCACTGGGACTTTTCTCCCCAGGTAGGCTTTGAACCATGATCCTCGGACCTCAGCCTCCTGAGTAGGTAGGAATATAGGCATGGGCAGTCCAGCTGAGCAATTGTGTTTTTTTTTTTTTTAATACCAGAATCATTACTCTGATCTTGATTGCGTGGTGCCCATAATTCACCACATACAAGGGGAACTTTCAACCCGAGTGACCCACCAGAAGGGGTAAGAGAGAAAAGACAGAGACATAAGGATAAAGAGAATTCAGTTTGTAGAGAGCCGGGAAGAACTTCTGGTAGAAGAGGCTTTACAAAGGATTTCAGGAGAGAGAGGTTGGGTGAAGACAAGGCCATCAGATGACAGAGCGCTTCCAGAAGCAGCGGCTCCGTAGCACTGGCGCTCGGAAAGATTTAGTGCCGATGGGAAGTTTAAAGCACAGTTAGTAACCTGACTGTGTTTACAGAGAAGAGAGCTACAGAAAGGCTGCTACTTGCTAAATGTTATATAACCAGTTTGGAGCGAAATGTGCTGCATTCGCCGGCTCTAAAGATAAGTCTGAGGCACAGGCAGTCTGAAAGTCTGTAGTTGGTTTTCTTCGAGACCAGAGGTCTGCAGGTCAACCTCAGAGCCCTAAGCCAGGCCTGGCTGCTACACACAAGGAGAACAGGGAAGCGGCAGAAAGGCACCTGCGGCTGAAAACCGTTTCATGGTCTTGAGCTCATCTACTATCCCCCAATCCCATTTCACAGGTAACAGACACAACTGCTGAGGCCTGAGCAGTCATTCCCACCATGCTCCATCGGAAGAATCACCCTGGCCCGGCGCCAGAGGCCCACGCCTGTCATCCTAGCTACTCAGGAGGCTGAGATCTGAGGGTTATGGTTCAAAGCCAGCTTGGGCTAGAAAGTCTCTAGGACTCTTACTTCCACCTAACCAGTAAAAAGCCAGAGGTGGAGGTGTGGCTCAAGTGGTCGAGCACCAGCTTTGGATGAAAAGACAAAGGGACAGCACCCAGTCCCTGAGTTCAAGCTTCGGTACCAGTGCACTGGTACACACATGCTCTTGCACACACACACACACACACACACACACACACACGCACAGAGAAAACCATCCATGCATTTTGTTTGTTTATTCCTGACTGTGGGATAGAGGTATCATTTCCATTTTACAAGTGGGGAAAATGAAACAGTAATTAGTGAATGGCTTATCCAAGGGCAAACAGGTAGCACATTAGGCTTAGTTCTCCAACGCAAGCAAACAGTGCAAAAGAAAAAAAATCCATGCTTTCAACAAACAGAGACACCGAGGTTCAAAAAGGTGGAGACACTTCAAGGTCTCCCAGAGAGCTGGAATTGGGACTCGCCCATACGCTGTGTTATGCTAGACCGGAGAGACAGAGACAAGGCTGGCATCTCCGTTTGTACGGTGGAGATGAGAACATCCATGCACACACACACACACACACACACACACACACACACACACACAGAGCCACTCCTTTATCTCCTGTACAATGCGATGCTCTTGCACGTGTTCTGAAGCGTGTTAGTCTGGTTGTGGGAGGACTCACTTCCTTACATGGTATAGATATTTAGGGACAGAAAGAAACAGGGAATGAAGTTTTAGGAGCCACTAGTGTGACCCAGTGAAGACTGCCTGGAGCTTGGGTATTGAAAGATATGAGTGCCAACCTCTGTACCACAGAAAGAATAAAAGGAAAAAGTAAAGGTAAAGAGGGAGGGAGGGACGGAGGGAGGGAAGGAGGGAGGTCGATAAGTATTGGTAGCCTAACTCACCCTGCTTATTGTCAAAAACAGTCACTTTCAGTGGTCATAGACTTATTTTACATGGCAAAAGTTTAAACACTAGAATCTAGTGCCTTATCCAAGCTGAGTTACAAAGGGTTATGGGACAGTGTCAATGAATGGGAATTGCCCTTGGAGTTTAGACCCAAAGTTTGTAGTTCCAAAAATCCTGTTTTCTTAAATCATCACAGGAAAGTGAGCAGCACGAAGTAAACTTATTATAGCGTAACTTACACTCCAGAAGGCTAACGAACATTAAAGTAGATAAGGGAAAACCATATCCAGATCCAAAGTATAATACTGGGGACTGTAGGAAACTGTAATTAGCGGAGAGAACAGCATGGAATAAAATTAAAGAATGTTAGGAAAGAATGTAGACTATGCTAGAAAACGCTTCACGGAGGTGCCGGGGGCAATGATGACCTGTAATTCTGGCACTTGGGAGTCTGAGGAAGAGGGATGCAAGTTCAAGGCCAGGAAGACAGAAACCAGACTGAGCGACATAGCAACACTCTGTCTCAGGAAAAAAAGAAAGTAATGCTTTCATTAATCCTGGGAAGGTTCCTGACGCTACAAATGGAATCCTCTGTTAGAAGGATGACTGCTCTTTCTTTTATTATTAAATCACGGTCCTTCTCTTCTTTCGCAGGGACTGAGAATCGGCAGCATATGTAAGCGACGGGAATTCTCGGGCACACATTCCTGCCTGGCTGGAAGATGTGAATTTTAATTCCACCCCTCTGTCTCCTGTGAGAAAGCCCAGGCACCTGGGCCAAGAGGGTCTTTCACAGGGTCCCTCGCCTTCACCAGACACACGTGCCTGCTCTATACACTGTTTCAGTATCCAAATGCTTGTGGCAGTATCTTACATCACAAATCTGTATTTTGCCTATACTGGGCACAGTATAGGAAATCTACTCTGTGACGCTCTTTCTTGGATTGGCGCATTGCAAACTGGGTGGTACTGAGCCCCCGGGCTTCTCAGACTTCTTGGGGTTGGGGCTGCTAAACCAACATGTGATTAACACCACTCCTGTTCTGCAGAGCCAGCAGCTCTGCTCTGTGCTTTATGCACTGAATGTATTATGTATCGATTAACAAACCAGACACAGTGAAGAGTGTAGGCCCTCACCTAAGCTAATAACTGAACATGTGGACCGTGTGGAACTTAGAGTTGGGCTTCATATATATATATATGAATTTTATTCAATTATAACAAGAATAAAATAATATTTTAGAATTTGCAAAAGAGAAAGGGAGGGGATAAGGTAAGGATACACTTGATTGTTTGGGAGACAAACTTTCCACTCCCATTGTCGAATCTGTGCATTCTTTATTCACAGGCTCCAAAAGGCACTCCTGTGTGGAATCTGTGCTGGAAAGGGGTTTGCAGGGTGACCAGTGGGTGAGAGGTGAATATTGTAGGAGTGCCTTATACATGCACTGTTTTGACAAGGGCACAATGAAACCCATCAAAAAGTATGAAGTGTGTGTGTGTGTGTGAAGGTGTCTATGTACAGCATGGAGCGAATTTGATCAAACTGTGTACCACATGCATGGTGTAAACATCACAGTGAAACCCTTTTGTACAATTAACTTATGTTAATACATAAAAAAAAATGAGTGTGAGCCTGCTTGCCCACACGTTTTTTGTGTCTCAGATGCTCTCTTTAGGGTAGAATTTTAAATGTGGGAACCTCTCGGGCCAAATACGTATTAAATAATGTTTAAGTCCCAATACCATAGGAGAGTCCCTAATACTTCAATCCCTTACTAGGCATGTTTGGGGGTGCTTGTTACCCAAACGCCCAGTGGCATCACTGGGAAAGAATCCACCCTGTGAAAAGCATCACCAAGACACGTAGGCATTTCCTCACTAGCAAACTCGAACGTGTCCATGTTTCTTCATAGTTTTTTTTTTTTTTTTATTTAATTCTTCTGTAAGTTCCCTACGGCTTTCGTCTTTGGGGGAGCGGAGTGATACCGGTGTTCATCTTGCTGATGTGACCGAGCTTTCGGGTATCTAAGGACTGGTCCTCTAGTTCTTACTTGTTGCATAAACGGTGTCCTGCTTCCATTTTTGTTCCTCCCCCCCCCCCCCCCTCTCTACTTCGTGAGGGCCACCGGTGTCACCGGCCCGGCCCTGGTAGCTTCACTGGCGAGGTGAGGATAGACTCCCCCAGTCACTGAGGGGTTGCACCAGCCTCCTCTGCGGGGTGGGGGGGCTCTGCGGGGTGGGGGGCCCACCCTTCCTGGGGTTCCATCGATTCCCCTTTCCCCTACTCTCCCCTTCTCCCCACCTGGCGAGCCCTAGAAGGATTGGAAGAGAGCCATTTTGATGTCTCAGGCCTCCTCCTAACCTGCAGGCCCAAGCCCCCCAGGCAGGTGGGGGGGAGGGTGTTGGGGGGATGGGGGGCGTGGGGGGGATGGAGGAGGGAGGGTCGATGGCCACATTCTATACAAGCCCCAGAGGAAATCTGGACACGGGTGACCCAGCTTAGCCGGGTGACACGAGAGGTGGCACCTGTGCAGAACAAGGCCCGGCAGGCCGCCCGCCACGGGCTCGGGGCGCACGCGTGGGCCCGTCCGTGCCCGTCCACCGTGAGCCGGGGGGGGCGGGAGGGAAGGCCGGCCGGCCTCCCCGCGGGTGTCCACGCGTGCCTCCGCGCCCCGGAGGGAGGGAGGGAGGGAGGACCGGGGGAGGGGGGGCGGCCGGGTTCCGATGAAGCCCGTGTAACGCGTGTCCCCGGGGCCGGTCTCCCTCCCTCCCTCCTTCCAGAGGCTTCCTCGGGCTCCCGGGATCGCCGATGGCTCCGCGGGGGCGGGGGGGGGCGGCCCCCACCCCGGTCCTCCCACGCCCCCCCCCACGCCGCCCCCCCCCCCCACCCCACGCCCCGACGGCGGGCGGGCGGGCGCCCGGGCCCGGGCCGAGCCGAACAATGCCGCGCTCGCGTGTGCGCTCTGGGTGCGCGGCGCTCCCGGCCCCCGCGCGCCTGCACGTACGTAGCCTCCACGTGCGTGTGTGTGAGTGTGAGTGAGTGTGCGCGCGTGTGTGTGGAGATGGGGTTCGGGTGTGCGCCCCCGGGAACATGCTGAGCCGACCGAGGGGCGCGGGCCGGGCCGCCGCGAGGTAGGAGCGGGGAGGTGGGGGGGGGGGCGCGCCGGCTCCGGGGCCCGGGCGGGCGGGCGGCGGGGCGGCCCCGGCCCCGAGGTCCCGGGCGCCTCGCGCAGACACAATAAACCCGGGGCGGGCGCGGGGCGCGGGGCCGGGGACCCCGCACGGGCTCGCGGGGACGCCGACCTCCGTCCCCGGGCGGCCCCGGCGTCCGTCCCACCCTCCCCCTCACCCCCACCACGCCGGCCGGCCGCGGGCCGAGGAGACGCGGTGAGTGCGCGGCCCGGGCCCCGGCGCCTTCCCGCCCCGCCGCGCCCCGCGCCCCGCCGCCGGCGAGCGAGGCGTCCCCAACATGGCGCCCCTCGAGTCCGAGCCCTGCGCGGCGGGGCCGGCGGCGGGGCCGGGCGGGGGGAGCCGGGAGGAGGGCGGAGGCCGGCGGGGAGGAGGAGGCGGCGGCCTGCGCGTCCCCCCCGCCCCCCGCGCCCGTCGCCGGCTCAGGCCCGAGAGGCGCCGGGCGGCGGGAAGGAGGCGGCACCGGAGGGGAGGCCGGGCGCGGCGGCGGCGGCGGCGGAGCAGCATAATGGTGGGGACGGCTCGGCGGCGGGGCGCGGGCGGGCGGGCGGGCGGGCGGCGGGCGGCCAGGGCCAGGGCGATGGCGTCGGCGCGGCCCGCGCGGGGCGGCTGCCCGGGCTGCGGCCTCGCGCGCGCGGGCGGACGGGCGGGCGGGCGGGCGGGCGGGCGGCGCCGGCCCCTCGCGCTCGGCCCCTGGCGCTCGGCCCCGGGGGCCCCGGCGGGCGGCGCGGCGCCTCCCCGCTTCGGGCGGCGGCGGCGGCTGAGGCGGCTCCGGAGCCGAGGCGCCCGGGAGGACCGCGCGGGGCCTGCTCGGGCCGGGAAGCCGCGGCGTCGCGTGAGCACCGCCCGCCGGGCCCCGCGCCGCCCCGCCCGGCCGGGCCTACGGGGAGAGGCCGCGGCGCGCGGCCCCCGGGCGTGGGCCGGGCGGGCGGGGGAGCGGGGAGGGGCGGGAGCGGTCGGCGTGGCGGCGGGCGGAGGAGCCGCGGGGCCCGGGCCTCGCCCGCCGCCGCCAGCGCCGCCGCCGCGGGCGGATCGGCTCCCGGGGCGGCCTGGGGAGCCGCGGCCCGCCGGGCCCCGCCGCCCTCGCGGACCCGGGCTGCGGCTCGCCCGAGGGGGCCGGGGTCGGGTGCGGGGCGCGCGCCGTCCGGGGCTGCCGGCGCCCCGCGTCCCGCGTCCCGTCCCGCGCGGGCCGCGTCTTTGTACGGCGGCGCCCTCCCTCCCTCCCTCCCTCCCTCCCGTGGGGCGTGGGCCCCGCGTCCGGGGGCGCTGGGCGCGAGCGCGGAGGGCCCGGCGCCCCGATCCACAGGTCCGCACCCCGGGCGCCCCGCTTCCCCTCGCGGATCCCCGGCCCGCCAGCCACGAAGTTGGGGCCTTCTCCCCCCCCCCCCGAAAAAGGGGCGAGGTCGCCGCGTGGGCGCCGTCCTCGCCGACTCCCTGTCCTGCGGTGGGGGCGGAGGGCGGGTCCCGGGGGCCCGACTCTGGCTGGGGGTTATCGATGTTGCGGTGTGAGCGATTGGCTCCGATTATTGGTTGGAGGTGATCAGTATCTCGGTCATAGCGATTGGTTCCGATCACTGGTTGGAGGTGATCGATATGGCAGTGTGAGCGATTGGCTCCGATTATTGGTTGGAGGTTATCAATATCTCAGTCATAGCGATTGGTTCCGGTCACTGGTTGGAGGTGATCGATGTTGCGTTGTTAGCCATTGGTTGCAATCACTGGTGGGGGGGGGTTATCGATATCTCGGTCTTAGCGATTGGCTCCCATCTCTGGCTGGGGGTTATCGATATCGCAGTGTCATTGATTGGTTCCGATCACTGGTTGGGGGTTATCGATATCGCAGTGTTAGTGATTGGTTCCCATCACTGGTTGGGGGTTATTGATATCTCAGTGTTATTGATTGGTTCTGATCACTGGCTGGGGGTTATTGATATCGCAGTGTCATCGATAGGTTCCGATCACTGGTTGGGGGTTATCGATATCTCAGTGTTATTGATTGGTTCCCATCACTGGTTGGGGGTTATCGATATCTCAGTGTTATTGATTGGTTCTGATCACTGGCTGGGGGTTATCGATATCGCAGTGTTATTGATTGGTTCTGATCACTGGCTGGGGGTTATCGATATTGCAGTGTTAGTGATTGGCTCTGATCACTGGTTGGGGGTTATCGATATCGCAGTGTTATTGATTGGTTCTGATCACTGGCTGGGGGTTATCAATATTGCAGTGTTAGTGATTGGTTACGATCACTGGCTGGGGGTTATCGATATCGCAGAGGGTTTCTGTGCCTTACACCGTGGGTGTTGTTCATGGGGAAACTGAGTTTTCCTTGACACATTCCTTCAGGTGGGCAGTTGCGTTTTGTGGTTGTCCTCACGGGCAGGGTACTTAAACAAGCACTCACTCACCCATGCACACCCATGCTTGCTTCCAGGTTTTCAAGTCCGTCGAGATCATTAGAATCTTGATAGGAAGGCCCCACCTAGCGTGGGCACACTTGGTGGGTATCGCTTGCAGGGTTCAGTGAGTGCCGTGTTTCTGTGAACCCTCACCCTGTGCCCTCTGCCTGCCTTCTCTTTTTTGGATAGTTCAGCAAGTGTATAATAAGAGGCCTGGCCAGTTGGAGCTTAGGATTTTCACATCTATCACAGAAGTGTCCCAGGGTGCCCTGACATTGCTTCCTGGAAGCCCTTAGGTCTGGTGTCAGGTTTTCTCTTTTCTTTCTTTTTTCTTTTTTGGCCAGTCCTGGGGCTTGAACTCAGGGCTTGAGCACTGTCTCTGAGCTTCTTTTTGCCTAGCACTCTTATCTCTTGAGCCACAGCGCCACTTCTGGCTTTTTCTGTATATGTGGTGCTGAGGAACGAACCCAGGGCTTCATGCATGCTAGGCCAGCACTCTACCACTAGGCCATAGTCCCAGCCCCCTTTCGTCTTTCTTTCTTTCTTTTTTTTTTTTTTTTTTTTTGCTTGTCTTAGGTCTTGAACTCAGGGCCTGGACATTGACCCCTGAGCTTTCTTACTCAAGAATTCGCACTCTACCTTACTTGAGCCTCAGCTCCACTCCTGGATTTTTGGTGGTTAATGTTAGGTTTTTTAAAGTAGGTAGCGGGTAAAGGAGAACACCACGCGGTATTCTGGCAGGAAAGAAAGTTTATTACCGAACTGCTGGCCTGTGGCCAAGATGATCCGTGGCCGGAGAGAAGGGAGGGAGAGGGGGAAGAAGAGAGGGGAGAGCAGGGAGAGAAGGGGGAGAGAGAGAGAGAGAGAAGGGGCAACCCCCACCCAGCCCTGCTTTATTTAGGGCAGGGGCAAGGGGTGTGGCCAGGTGGATTAGGAGGTGACCTCTGGGAAAGGGGAGGTAACTGCCTCCAGGTCTGCAGGTTACCCAGGTAACTGGGTGGAGACTTAATGAGGTGGGGGCAGCTACGTGGAGCCCTCAGGGAGAGGACCTAACAGTTAGTTGCAGATAAGTTTTGACTTTTCCTCCCCGAGGCTGGCTTTGAACTGTGATTCTCAGATCTCAGCCTCTTGACTAGCTGGGAGTACAGATGTGAGCCACCAATGCCAGGCTAGTGTCAGACTCTTATTACCTTCATTATCTCTCAGTTGAATCCTCCGTGTATGACATTTAAGCAATGAGGGACATATCTTGGAAAAAAATTAACATGGGTACTTATATGATAGTCCTCACTGAAAACTTTAACCAAGCCTTAACTTAGATTGAATGTTGACTTGCTTTTTTTGGGAGAATGATTAGTTGTTACTGTTTTTTGTTTGTTTGTTTGTTTATTTTTAGTCATTAGAGAGGTAATATGGCAAAGTGATTTTGAAGCCCAGTGGCTTGGCGTTGAATCTCGTGTCATTTTCTAGGAGAGTGGCCTTATGCAAATGACTTAACTTGCCAGGCTTAGCCATAGGGAAACAGGAATGGTAGCACTAGATGACTTATTAAAGCCCTTGAAACAGTGCCTGGCTCCTGAGAGCTACAGGATAGCTGGACACAAGTTGAGCTCCACTCTCCAGTGAATTAGTAGTGTGTGTGTGTGTGTGTGTGTGTGTGTGTGTGTGTGTATTTAGGAAATAGATATCCTCAACAGTATTCTCAACTTCCCTACCATGCTCTAAGCTTGGCTCTCTTCTCCAGTGAGTGATTTAGGTTGGAAGAAAGATGGTGTTTTCTGTCCTTTTGAGGGGTCTTTTCACATTTGTTTACTGTCTTTGCTTTGTTCTGACCGTGTGTGGATTGCATACCCACCGGTGTTTTCTTAAAAGCTCTCGGTCTGAGTGTGGCCTCTTGGAAATAGTAGTCTTAGTGTTGGGTTTATGTACTATCCACTTAACTTTTGAGACCTCCTATGCCCACAACATAGATTTAAGTGACATTCTCAGATCATCAGAAACCGTAGCTTATCATCAGTACATCATTAAATTGAACATTTATCTTCTGTGGAAGTAGTTTTATGTATATATTTTCCGGTTTTAGTTTTTGTTTTTACTATATCATTGCTTTACTTTTCTTAGTGGGCATTACCTCTCTCCCTCCTACATTTCCTCCCTCTCTTTATTCATATAAAAACTCGAAGGAAGGGTAAGTCTATCGTATGCATGGTAGATACTTGTGGATTGTAAGCTCAGTTCTGGAATAATAACGATTAGTGTGGAAAGGGATGAGAATTTACAGTATGGCATGCTCACATATGTGTCTGTCCTGCTGAGTGTGTTTAAACTGGCATAGCCTGCATCTGAATGAGCCCCCCCTCCCTCCCCCTTCCTCTCTCTTTTGCTCAAGGCTAGTGCTCTGCCACATTAGCCACAGCTCTCCCTCCAGCTGTTTGGGTGGTTAATTGGAGGTAAGAGTCTCAAGGACTTTCCTGTTTGGGCTGGCTTTGAATTGTAATCTTCCATTGTCACCCTCCCGAGTAGCTAAGATTACAGGTGTGAGCCACCAGCACCTGCTAAATTTCTGGTTTTTGCATCAATTATCCCGGAAAGTTGAAAATGAGCATGTGTTACACTCCTCAGAGCCATTTACTTGAAACAGTTTTAAGTTTTGAACCATTACTTCCTATCTCTAATGAATAATCCAAATAAACGAAATAACACAGCATGGGAGTTAAATTAGTATTTCTCTTCTACATTTGTTACCTTGCTTCTGTGTAATTGCTTCAGTTGTATGTTCACATATGTTCGAAGCAGATCAGCTGTCAATAGAGAAAAATCGCTTGCCAGTTCTTCATTTCATCATTATGGAAGTGAATTCCTCACTGATTTTTTTTTTTTCCTAAGAATTTTGACAAGAAATAGTAAGCAACTGGTCTGGGTTTAGTCCGCTTCTATTCTTCACACAGGAGCTCTGAGTTACTTTTTTGCAATGCCTGTTTACGGTCAGCTTTTCAAACCATGTGCAGCTCTGTCTTGGCGCAGTGATTGTGGGCATTTGTGACCGGGGCTGGAGGGCCTTCTGTGGCCTTAGCTGCGTTGCTGCCTTTGGCTCCATCTGGGAAATATCTGGGATGTACAGTCTTACAGAGAAATGAGTCCATGTCACGTAGTATCTGCCTGCTCTGCTTAAGCACGGTGCACCGATACTGACTACCTGACCCCCACCCCCATTTTTTGTGCCAGTCCTGGGGCTTGGACCCAGGGCCTGGGCCCCATCACTGAGCTTTTTGGCTCAAGACGGCATCTCTACCACTTAAGCCACAGCTTCCCTTTTGACTTTTTGGTGGTTCAGTGGAGAGAAAAGTCCAGTGCACTACCCTGCCTGGGCTGGCTTTGAACTGTCGTCCTCAGATCTCAGCCTCCTGAGTAGCTAGAATGACAGGCGTGAGCCACCAGCTCCCAGGCTCCGAGCTCACTTTTTTTTTTTTTTTTTTTTAAGCTCAGCATAGTGGTGGTTGTTTTAATTATGGAAAGTTCGTTTGGGACTTTAAAAATATTTATATAGTTCATTACATGCCATGCAGGGAAATTTGGCATTTGTTAGATATGTAACTCAGTTCATCAGATAAATTAGCTATCTAATCTAGTATTTTTTTTGTACATTTTCTATTTGACATTTTGGGTTCTAATTCAGTTTTCTTTAAAGGGAAAGTAGCATTTAGGAAATTTGTTTTAAGGTAAAATGCAGGGTAAGATGTTTTAGCTAGCACTTGTTTGGTAGCAGTAGAGTTTGTTGTTGTGTTTGTTGTTGTTAGGTGCAAACACTTCATTGATTTATTCACACTATTAGGTCGTTATAAAGCATTGGGCGTTTGTCAAGTTTCACATAACTTCAAGTGACAACAGTGTATTTGCTCAGCAAATGGACTGGGAGTTTGCCTTTATGTAGGATAAAAGAGATAAAAGTTATGAGATATTGTTCTATCCATTTTTAAGGGACCATATAGACTCTTGGCTCTTCAGAGAGATGTACGATTGATTGTATGTATTTATGTAAGGCACTGTGTTCCACATGAGTTGGGAGATGTATGTTGCTGAACGTTTGCATACAAAGTGTTTTTGTAAACTGAGTGATGTTTTCTAAACTGGCTTCATTTTAAGTGCTTTTACAGTTCAAGTTACTCTAGAGTTAATCAGTTTCGTATGATCACATTAAAATGTTAGATTTTATTTGCTAACAAGTAGAATATACCCAGTTTGAGTATATTTACTTTATTACTGGATTGTTATTTACAGAAACTTTGCTATGCACTAGACATTTGTGAACTATAACATTATAACTCACAAAATTACTGAAGCTAGTACCATAGAGAAGAAAGTCAGTGTATCTGAGGTAAGATTGCCCCTGAGGTCTTAATAGGACACTGAGTATTCCAGATTTCTTCTAAGTTTTACTTGGAGGTTTGCCATATTTTTTGCTTTCAAGTTATCTTTAGTTATAAAAAAGCATTTCAGATTACTACCTATGCTGTGTGCGTGTGTGTTTATTTTTTATTCTTTAAATAGAATCAAAGAGGGGTTTCAATTTAAAATGCCTGTTTATGTGTTCAGTGCATCTCGATTCCTGTCACTCTTTCCAATATTCTCCTTCATTTACCCCATGCTCACCTAGGCTTAAAATTTTTTTTTTTCTTCTAGTTCTAGGGCTTGAACTCAGGGCCTCGCTCTTTGGCTCAAGGCTGGTGTTCTACCAGACACACACAGCTCCACTTCTGGCTTTTCTTCCTTCCTTCCTTCCTTCCTTCCTTCCTTCCTTCCTTCCTTCCTTCCTTCCTTCCTTCCTTCCTTCCTTCCTCTCCTTCTTCCTTCCTTCCTTCCTTCCTTCCTTCCTTCCTTCCTTCCTTCCTTCCTTCTTCCTTCCTTCCTTCCTTCCTTCCTTCCTTCCTTCCTTCCTTCCTTCCTTCCTTCCTTCCTTCCTTCCTTCCTTCCTTCCTTCCTTCCTTCCTTCCTTCCTTCCTTCCTTCCTTCCCTTCCTTCCTCCTTCCTTCCCCTTCCTTCCCTTCCTTCCTTCCTTCCTTCCCTTCCTTCCTTCCTTCCTTCCTTCCTTCCTTCCTTCCTGTTGCTTAATTGGAGATAAGAGTCTCATGGACTTTCATGTCAGGCTGGCTTTGAACCTTGGTCCTCAGAGCTCAGCTTCTTGAGTAGCTAGGATGACAGGTCAGCCCCCAGCACCCAGCTCACCTATGCTTTTCAAATATGCTTTGTGACGATCGATGCTTTTTCACGGATCTGTTTAAAAATAGAGCTGGAGCAAATGGCTAACCATATGTTGTGTTTTCCAGATATTATTTAAACATGTAACAGAAAGGTAGGCCCCATTAAAAAAAATTACCATTTTTTTTAATATCTAATTTTTTTGGTCTGCTTATATTGAAGTGTATTTGAGACTTAAGTTTAAAAATGAAAGACCTTTCTTCCTGATTTGTGCATTTGATCCTGTGAACGTAAGAGGAAGATACATATAAATACTTTTAAGTGGATTTTCCTATTGAGAGCCTGTCTCCTAACATTAACTCATAACTGGGATTAAAATGCTATTCTAGAAGTCAGGGAAGTACTGTGATTACAGCAGGAGAATAGGCCTTACAGCATTTAAGTGTACTTATACACATAGGTTGCTTTAAAAAACGGTGTAAGCAAGTCTTCTGGAAGCTGGGTTTCCTCATAAACACTGCCTGGGGTAGCACCCTTATTACTATTTATTATGATGGCGATGGCGATGATGAAGACTTCAGCAGTTGTTTACTATACAATTCCGCGTAGTACAGTGTGGAAGTTGTGGTGACCAGTTCATGATAAGGGAACAAGCCCCGGAAGGTGCCATTACCATTACTTTACCCAAGGTCAAACAGATGGAGTCAGGGTAAATGGTTTCAGGAGCGTGAGGAGCCGCCTGTAGTCACTTGTATGAATGTCTCCCCCCTGCCGGGGTCCGGCCGGCTCCTCGGGTCTTTGTACCGCCATAGTGTCACCTGCACAGGGCATGGTGGCGGATCTGCGTCCGGATGTAGGCTAGCAGGTGCCGGGCTGGGATGTGGCTCTGTGCCCGAGTGCTCGCCCAGTGCGCAAAAGGTGGGTTCCACCCCCAGAGCCAGGAAAAGCACGGAGGGAAAGCCGTGCTCCCTGTTCCTGAAAGCGGGAAGTGGAAGGAGAAGACTGTGAAGAGTCTGGACATCCGAACGTTCCATAAGTGACACGGAGTAGTCCCGGCTTCCTTGGCATCGGAAGCCAGCAGGCTGAGGACCAGCTGCAGCTACGTGGCTGGCTTGCTGTCCTCCCGTTGCTTAGGCGGGGCCGGGATGGCCATGAAGGTGCTCACGGGTTCTTGCCGGTCTAGACGGCACTCTCCTGGGCCTTGTCGGGATGGGCCCTTCTGCTCGAGGCCGGCTTGCCCCTGGAGCAGCTGGAGCGGAGTGCCCTTTTCTCTTGGTGCCCGCGTCTGTAGGCTGTGCGCCTTGGGTGGCACAGAGGCGTCGGGCGAAGGCAGGGGTGGACCAGGCCTCAGCCCACCCTAGCACGCACAGCGTGACCATTGCCATGGGACATCACTGTGCTGCTCTCTCCTCACAGCTAGCCAGACCTTTGACAAACCGCGCGCGCGAGGCCCCACAAGATTTCTTCGTTGTCTCTTTGTTGCTTCTTCATTTACCTGTTGATTGCTTTTCTGTCTCAAAACTATACCCGAGAAACATTGTGTGAACAAGTCTTTAGTTAGCAGTTGACGTGGAGTTATCATTTTGACGTGGAGTCTTCTCCAACCAACATAAACTATATTTTAATTGTCCAGCTCTTACAGTAGTGAAAAAGAGGTGGTTGTTTTTCAACCATTACAGTTTTTTTCTTAAATTTGTGAAGAATATAAGTCCAAGGTATTAATTTTTGTACTCTGCTTTATAAATTGCCCTTTTCTTATGGATAGAATACCAAATTTTAATGCCTGGAACTTTCAGTTTGAATAGCTACATATTTTACCACTGTGCACATTTATGTTTTATGAATATGCTTTTAAGACATTTTTCACTTCTGATCAATATTTCAGAAATGACTACATGAATTATATGAAATTTAAATCTTCTACTCAAACGAAACTAGTTTTAGTCTCTGGGCTTTTCAAGTGAAACAAATCCTGAACAATCACCAATCCAATTTAAAGTTGGATATTCACTTGTTCATTTATATGTTAAGCACATGCTAATGAAAATATATTAATATAAGCCTTGCTTGCAGTAGTATTGACTTGTTTTTAGTAATTTTACTGGATTTTTGTTTGTTCTTGCGAGTCCTAGGGCTTGAACTCAGGGCCTACGCACTGTCCCCTGAGCTGCTTTTGCTCAAGGCTAGTATTCTACCACTTGAGCCACAGCGCCACTTCTGGCCTTTTCTGCTTCTGTGGTGCTGAAGAACTGAACCCAGTTCTTCATGCATGCTAGACAAGCACTCTACCACTAAGCCCTTGGATTTTTTTTTTTTAAGTGCTGGGGCCTGGGCATTGTCCTTGAGCTCTTTGCTTAAGGCTAGCACTCTACTACTTTGAGCCACAGTGTCATTTCAGTTTCTAGGGGTTAATTTCCTGCCCAGGCTAGCTTTGAACCACGGTCCTCAGATCTCAGCCTCCTGAGTAGCTAGGATTACAGGCATGAGTCACTGGCGCTTGGCTTGACTGCACCTTTTACAAAATATGTGCCTTGTACAGTATATTTCTGGTATATCCTCAGACCTTCAGCTGTAAGTCTGAGAATCATACCTGTGAGGTTTGTATCTGAATAACAGAAGGTATGTTTAACATTCATAAAGCACCGGGGTCTACCTCACCATTAGGAAGCAGACAGCAAAAACCACATCTGTGGATTTCCTAAAGGAACAGAATATCAAAATAACTTGAAAAAGAACTTCTAGACTGCCACTCTACCACTAGACTAGAGTCAGCCCTCCATCCCCAGGAAAGCATCCCCAAATACAGCCTGAAGGCTTTTCAGTTTTCTCTGAGGTGTAGCCATTGTTATGGGAGTAGATCTAGGAAGATGGTTATCAGAGGTGGAGGTGTGGTTGATCTGACTTGCTGTAATCCCTGGTCCGGTGCTGTGTGTGGAGACGGTGTTCCGGAGGTGGGCTGCTGTCTAACTTGACTATCCCCAGAGAGGAAAAGGTAAGTAAGTCTGCTCACGCTCCCTTTCCTTCTGTTTGGGATTATAATACTGCCGCCATCCTTCGGGGTCTGTGCTTGGTTTACTTGCTCGTTTTAACCCTACTGATCCCAAACTTGGATGTTTATTTTACATCACCTAGGCCTTGTGTTTCTTCCTTCATCTAGCTGTTGTTAATGCATAATTGGCAATATTAAGTCTCCAGCTTAGTATTCCCCCCAGGGTGGGTTGACATCTGAGGTTTCTGTCGACTTGTGCCATCTGACCGCCATCATCCCAGTGACCCAGCCCCTCAGTTTTCCTTGTGGACTGTTGGAAATCTCTTCGCATTTCACTGTCATTAACCTTCCTGGTTTCTTGACCTGGGCACACTGGCTTTCGGGAGGTGCTCCCTGCGCCCATCCGGGCAAGCTTTTGTATCCTAGCCGTGACGTAGGCGATGACCATTTTTTAATTTCCATACACAGGCTTGTTCTAGAAAATAGCTGGTTTCATAGACTACAGTTAACAGTCTATTTTAGTTTCTTGGTGACTGATTCTTTTCTCTTCCCCAAAGCAGTTGAGTGTATTTCTTGACCATGCAGCAGAAATCAGAAATGATACCCCACCCTACTTGACTTTGCCAGACTGCAGGAGATCTAGGGGCGCGCATCTTCGGTGCCTGCCGTTGCCTGGGTCCACTTGGCCTGGCACTTCAGAATGTCTACCATAATTGTAGGGCCTCATTGCATTCGCTGTTTAGTGAAATATTTAAGGCATTTCCAAAGGCATCGCACACGCTGGGATCGGCTTTGTCTCCCTGAGGTGGCGCCACACCTGCTGGGCAGGGCTGGGTTGACCCCAGCTGTGCAATCTGCATGCTGTTGTCCGTGGCACTGCAGCCAGGAGCCCCGCCCTGCCTGTTCTCCGGGGTGTAGGTTTGCTGGTTGTCTAGAGACTTCCTACTGCTCGCTCATGCGTAATGAAACGAAACCCTCACCATCATGTGTCTTTTATGTGGAATGGATTTTTTTAATCTGGTTTATACTGCAGTATATAGATGCCTGTACTGTTCTACCTGTTCCATATTTTTTTGCTATTACAAATAGCATTACAGGAATAACCAGTCTGTGTATATGTGTGTGTGTGTGTGTGTGTATTTACCAGTAAGAACAAAACATACAGTTTTGCTGGTTGTCAATCGCCCTATTACCTTCCAGAAAAATGATGACGTGTTGTCTTCCCACCAGTGGAGTGTGTGAACACTGTCACTCCTGGCTTGCAGGACTGGAGAGGTGCATGTGCGCCTGGTTATGTATCAGCTGTCCCTGGCCACCTGCCTGTATCGGTCGTTCTGTATGTCCCTCGAATGACGTTATAAATATCTAAATGGCCCTTGGCAGGAAAAAAAGCTCCCAACACCACTACAGCCTCCATGCCACACACTTGGAGTTTTGCTACTCTAATAGTTAGACACAGTATAGTAAGTGTAGTAGCGTTAAAGTAGCTCATCTCTAATTGTGAGAGAACATAAAGCATCTTTTTTGCAAGCTGACAGGTCTCTTGCGTTGTATTTGTTTGTCCTTACGATTTGCTTTACCTTTTCTGTTGTTCTTCCCCCCTTTTCCTGAAATTTTAGAAGTTCTTTACGTATTGAGGATATGTCTTTTATTTATAAGTTGCAAATATTTCTTACATGTTTACTCATTTGCCGTGTCATTTATATTTTTGCTGTGTTCGTGGTGTATCGGAGACATGCTGATCTTGGAGCTGATCTCACCCTCTGGTCTGGAACTTGCCTCCTCGATCAGGCTGGTCCTAGACTCCTCATCCTCTTACCTCAGCCTCCCACATGCTGGGACTACAGGTGTAATGCCCTAGCCTGGACACGCAGATGTTTTAAACATGCTGCTGGTTCTGTTTTAGGTTTTGTAGGAGTTGTTTGTTTGTTTGTTTCTTTTTGGTTGTTGTTTTGGGTTACTGTTTTGGGATAGTCAAGTTCATCAGCCTTTGCCCATTTGCTTTGCTTCTAGATTTTGAGTCATGGGTTGAAAAATAAAATTTCATTCTCTGGCTTTCCAGGCATTTACCCTTTTCTTGTAGTACTTGATTTCAATTTCATTCTTTTGAGTGTTTTAGGATATGTAATGGTATCTGTTGTCTCTACTGTCCTGAGCAGGAGTAGTTTTACTTCGTTTTTCTCCTCCAGTTCTTTTTTCCTTCTGCTTGCCTTCTTTGGAGTACCATTTGTAATGCAGTATCAAATAAGAATTGATATACTTAAGCTTTTTAACTTTTCCTGTGTCAACCAAACTTCCTAACATGTTCCCATACTCTGATATCTTTGAGACTAACACATATGTACTTAAGTGCTTGCTCTCAGCCAAGTACTTTTTCAGTATCTTCAGAGACAACCATATTCCTCCTAGATCTTCTGATATTAATCATATCTTTTAATGTTAAACCGTCATTGCATCCTTGGAATCTTCCTTGTTAATATGCCATTTGCTAGAGTTTTGTGTAAGATCTTTGCATGGGCATCAGCTCATTGGTGGGTTGTGATTTGCATGTCAGCTGGGGTAGGGAATTGTGTGTTGTGTCCGAGGTGGTTGTCCGGTGTACCGGTTATGTTCTCCGGGACGTCACCCTGTTGCTCTGGGATTCACTGGGATTCTAAATCACCGGAGGATCTATGTGACCAAAATGTCTTCAGTCTCCCTTCACTGGGTGGTCATTTGGACGGGTTAGAAGTCGCGGCTGGAAAGTTTTCCCTTAGACTTCAGGAGGCATTTCCTTACCATTCCGCAGTTCCCACACTGCAGCTGGGAAATGCGACAAAGCTTCACTAGAAGACCTCTTTCCATCAGCTACAACCATCACAGAAGTTTGTAATTCCCGCTTTTTCATATCTAGCCTTGTGATTTTTCCAGCCTGCATGCTTTGGTTTTTCCTTCAGTTCATATGTTGAACTCTTGATAAGCCCTTTCGTTGACAGATACCTATTTTTCAGTGCAAGGTATTTATTGTGAATTATTTTAGGTATATTTTCTGCTAGTTGTTTTCTCTTTTCAAAACCCTTGCTATCCACAAGTTGTATCACTCCAACTTTCTTTTTTCTCTGTTGCACAAGGTGAATGATTTACCACTTGAGCCACAGCTCTGCTTCTAACTTCTTGGTGGCTGATTGGGGAAACGGGTCTCCGTAGCTGGCTTCAGGCCATGATTCTCAGATCTTGGCCTCCTGAATAGATAGGGTCACAGGCAAGAGCCACTGGCACCAAGCTATGGATCACTTTTACTTGCTTTCCATTTACCAAATCTCAAGCACAGTGCCACAGATGTGAGACAGCTAGAAATGCTTGGTGGCTGTCACTGATGACCACCACGCGGCCTTGACCACGTGGCCTTGACCATGCGGCCTTGACCACTCAGGCTAAAGCGGCTTCCGGCGCCTCCCCAGGCAAGTAAGTGACTTCTGACAGGGATGCCGGGTCCATTCCGCGGAGGGAGAACCTGACTGCCATGCCGGACAAAAGTGAGTGAAGTTGGACGGCACCCAGCTCACAGTGGGCGAGTGACCCTACATGGAAGAGCCGGAGGGCTAAGAAGTCTTGGGGGGGGGCGGGGGAGATAGACCTTCATGACTGAATTTGCGATGGATTCTTCGGTAAAACACCATAAGTACCGTACGGCTTAACAGAAAAATAATCCAGTTGAAAAACGGGCAAAGGTCATGCATGCCGCACTGACATTTGTGCTGAGGAGATGTTCGCTTACCCAGGAATTCCAGGACGGGACCCTCAACGCCACGAGAGGTTAGGACACTGAAACCAAAACCACAGTTTCCGCCAACCCCACGCTATCCCGCAAATATCCCCAAATGCCTGGGATTTTAACATGAGAAGTAAAAGGTGAAAAATAGGGGGAGGTAGCGATGGGGGGACGGGAAATGCTTGCCTATCATAGAGTGTGACTGTGAAGCAATACAGCCGCTGGGGGGAAGTTTGCTGATTCACTGAAAGGCCCAGCTTGGAAGGATTGTGTAATCTAGTAATTGCACTCGTGGTACATACACAAAGGAATTGAAAGCAGACACTTCTAGGCCAGTGTTTGTGATAGCCCCAAATTAGGAACCCCAGTCATCTGTCCACAATACAAACCAAAGTGTGATACATATCTATAAAAGTATGACTTAACTCCCAAAACAACTGAAGAGGATCTGATAACATGTTACAGTAGGGAGGAACCTTGGAAACATGGTGCCAAGTGAAATAAACCAGACACAAAAGGCCAAACGTGTGAGTCCACTCGTGAAATCATCTTGAATAGGCAGATTCACTAAGAGTACACTTGAGGATACTAGAGGTGGGGAGGAGAGAAAAATGGGGACTTATTATTTAATGCTAGTGGAATTTGGGATGATGAAACTGTTGTACAGGGATGATGTGATACTTACAAAACACCCCATGCAGTTCTTACCACTGAAGTGTGTAATCAGGTGAGTTGGAAAAACTCAGAATGTTATATACTAAAAACGGTTGAGTTGCACATTTTCATATTTGTGAATTGCATGGTATGTGATTGTAGCTTAGAAAATCTGCCTTCCAAAACAGCACTGACATTTCCCCATCCGTCATTTAATCTCACGGCGTCCTCCGTCAAATCGAAAGTCTGTTTTCTAAGTTGCTGTGACTGGAAAATGGCTTGACTCCGCCAAAACTGATACTGGTGCCTTATTTTGAGGTATTAACAGGGGAAAAGCTTAGTCTGACTTAAGAGAAGGGGATTTGGGGACGTAATTAGGATGAGATCGTGTCCTAACGCATTATCTGCGAATGAGGACTGGTGGCTTTGGAGGAAAGGGGGAGAGCTCCAGGCCGGCTGCCCGCTCGCCTCAGGGTGCTCTTCAGGGTCTCAGCTAGGGACTCTGCTGCCGGCGAGGTTCCACCTTGGAACAGCGAGTCCAAGCGGACCTTTTGTTGCAACTCATCCATCCTGCAGCAAAGTAGACCGAAACGCTTGAACAAAAGACAAGCATATTAAAAAGCCTGATCAAGGGTTTACTATGGCCAGTGTCACCGTCCAGAGTCTTGATGAGTACGTTGCCTAGCGATATTTCCTGCTTTTAATCTAATGCACTTTACTCACAAAAGCAAAACCACAAAGTCCTAACAGAAAATCCACATTCAGGACTCCTGTTCTTCCAGTCCTGCAGTTCCGGCGTTGCTGGGTGTGTGCAGCACATAGTCATGTGATTGTTTCAGAGGGTGCTGGTGGAGATGGTTGAGATGGAACCCACTGAAGACTCCGCAACCAGCCGTTTGTTTTTATGGGTTAGCTTTATAGTTGTAGTTCTGTGTAGAGTTTGTGTGAGTTTTAATAATGAAAATTGCAGGGCAGTAACACAAGGCCCAAAAAGCACACTGATTCTGATTATAAAAATTTATGAGTGAAATGCAATTTTGTTGATGAGAGAAGTCAGTAAATTATGCTGGTTTCTGTTTGCCTCTTCGGAAAAACATTCTATCATCTCATTTAATACCATATTGAAGAAGAAATTCCACTTCTCTAGTGAGCATGCAAAGAGCTTATAAGTTACTTTGCTGTCCTGTAATCCTGGCTACTCAGGAGGCTGAGATCTGAGGATCAAGGTTCAAAGTCAGCCCAGGCAGGAGAGTCCATGAGTCACTTATCTCCGATTTAACACAGAAAAAGTTGTAAGTGATGCTGTGGCTCAAGTGGTAGAGTGCTAGCCTTGAGCAAAAAGAAGCTCAGGAACAGCACCCTGGCTCTGAGTTCAAGCCGCAGGACCAGTTTTTTTTTAAAAAAAGGAATAGGCCCATAAATTATAAGAATTCTTGTTAGGTTTCTCAGGGAAGTGAGGCTGCATGGACAAATTAAAGAGACAATGGGATGGGCAGACACAAAGAAAATGCAGATGGAGATGAAGGGGTGGGGTGGGTGGGTGGGGTGGAGAAGGGCGAGCTGTCATTGATTCCCTGCTGGAGGCCAAGTGCTCTCCCCACAGTTCTGAGGTTTAGTTCCAGGTGCTCAGCCAGGATCCCACAGTGAATGGGGGGGGTGGGGGGGAGTCCCTTTGTGCTTTTGGAGCATTGGGTGGGTGTGTGGAGAGCCGGGGAGGAGCCATTTTCAAATACTCCTAAGCATTCTGTTTCAGAAGAAGTGATTTGAGGCTCTGGCAGGTTCTAGAACAAGAAGTGTCTCCAGCGTTGTCACATTCAAGTGTTAGAAAGTTAAAGAAAATGTTGAAAGAAGCCAGAGGATGAAAAACACTTAGTATGGAGGAGCAGACTATTAAGTCAATATACAGAAATTAACTACCTTCTTATATGCCAAAAGTGAACAAGTATAACTGAAGATAAAACCCATTACCACTTACATTAACATCCCTAAGTGAAATGCTTTAGTGGAAGTGTAACATTATATATATATAGAGAGAGAGAGAGAGAAAGAATACCAGATTCTGATAATAGTTACGAAAGAATTCAGTGAATAAGAGTTAATGTTCATGGATGGGATGACCCAATATTGTCATGATGTCAGCTCTTACCACTTTGATGTGCAGATTTAATGCAGCTCTCTCCAGAATCTTAAGTTGTTGCATGGGTATAAACGAACTGACCATAAAATTTACATGAAGAGGGGAAAAGACTTAGAATAACCAAGATATAATATTGAGAAATAAAGAAGAGGCACAGTACCTAACTTCAGGGCTTCCTTGGGAGCTTCATTCATCAATACCTACCAATGTGCCATGGTGAAAGACCAGATAAGTCAGTGGACTGGGGTTAGAAGGCCCAGACAGACCAAGGAAAGTCAGCTCTTTCGGTCAGGAAATCATGGCAGCACCATGGAGCGTAGCTGGCCTTTTCAAGAAACGAAGCCAGAACCACTGCGGGTTGGCAGTCTTTCACAACAATTACCCGAGAATCGCTCACAGATCTCAATTGCAGAACCATTCAATGCAAAAGGGAAAAAAAAGTGATAAGTTGGAACTTATTAAACTGTTGCTTTGCAATATTGTCTAGAGAATGGGAAGAATAAAGCATCGACCTGGAGAAGGTCTTTCTGAGAGGCGTCTGATAAGGACTTTAAGATATACAAAGCACACCTTACAGTAAGAAAATGAGAAGTCCATTAAAAGTGGGCAGCAATGTGTCTGCTGAAGTAGAAATGGTGATGAAGAAGGAAGACCTGTTCATCATGTGTGATGAGAATTGAAATCCAAGTATGGGGGGCGATGTTAGTGCGTGCCTCTTGCCAAAATCCACATGCTGGGAAACACGTGGAGCAGCAGGAACTCTGGTTTGTGGCTGATGGAAGTGCAGGGTGGTGGGGGGTCGTTTTGGAAGATGGCTTCTAGGTTGGTTTAACAAAAACCCATACCTTACCATTCATTCTCCCAAGCATGCTCTTCAGTATTTACCCCAAGCGGGCCGAGAAGTTACGGGCTCACCAAAACTTCCACGTGCAGTTCTATTTATTTCTTTGTTTTTGCTAAAATTGTTATGCAACCAAGTGGCCTTCAGGAGGCAAGTGGTAAATAAACGGCTCCATCCAGCCAGCAGAATATTACTCAGTGCTAATGAAAAAGCTATCAAGCCCATGAGAAGACTTGGAGGCAAGTCAAGTGCCTATTGTGGAGGGAAAGTCAATACGCAAAGGCCGTGCGGTTCCAGCTGCATGGCATTCTGGGAAAGGCAGAACTGAGGCACGAGTGGTTGCCGGAGTCCATGAAGTGTGCATGGGTGATTTTAAAGGCAGTGTTTGCTTGTCGGTCATTTTACATGCGGGAGCCCCACGGTCCACGTAACGCTCCGAAGCAAAGCCGCGGACCTGGGGCGGCAGTGCCGTGCCCTGGGGGTCCCTTGATTCTGACAGCGTTGCCGGTGTCCCGGACGTGTTGCTAGGGATGTGCTTGCGTCTGCGTGGGGTCTGCGGGAGGAGGGAGGGCTCTGTGTTTGATGCTCAGTGTTGGCGGGGGCGGTGTGCATGCCTATCAAACCCAGTGCCCAGGAGCAGGTCGCAGGTAAGCCCTGTCTCCACACCAAGTCCAGCCAAACCAACCCGTTAGTAGATTACTGTTAATCAAAAAATTAGTTCCAGCTAGACTACAGCCATACTTAAAAAATAAGTTATAAAAGAAACTCAACTACAAATGCTTCTGTTTCCCGATCTGAGTGTGACAGTGCGTACACTCAGAAGAAAAGTAATTATAAAGAAAGGCATCTAGATTTTCGTGTCATTTAATGCGTAAAAGGCACTTCATGAGTAACATTAACTATATCAACATGTGTATGTGGGTACACACACTTTTATATAAGGTTATGCACACAATCAGAAGGTGGTTTGAAATGGCTTGTAAATTTTAAAGGATTTGTTTTGGTGTAACAGGGAAATAGAAAGAGAAGCCTTTCCTGCTCCCTCCGAAGGGCGATCGCTGCCTGGAGCTTGGGCTTCATCTTCACACCGCCGTGCTAGCGGACTTCCGTGGCGAGTTTCATAGCACTCTAGGTGCGGTGGGATGCACACTGCAGCGGTAGGCTTCGACCCCGCGGGCCCCGGTGGTCACACCTGTCACCCAGCCAGTCGAGGTGGAGATGGGGGAGGATTGCAGTTCCAGGCCAGCCTGCGAACAAGAACTCTGTGAGATCCTATCACAACCCCCCAAAACTCTACGTGTTGGTGTGCACCTGCCGTCGCCCCAGATAAGGAGGGACGTGCAGATAGGAGGACTGCGGTCCAGCTAGACCTGGGCACAAAGCAAGACCCTGCCGCAGAAAGCCGGAGCCCGAAGACTTGAAGGTGCGGCTCAGTGGTCTAGGGCCTGCCGCACCGGTGCAAGGCTCCCAGTTCACACTTCGGGACTGAAGAAATGATTAAAAAATGGTTTAAATTTGATCTTGAAGATGCTCTAGAATTAAAAAAAAAATGCCAGAGGCTTGAGACTACCACCAGAAAAAAGAAAATCAAAATACACCGACACAGTGCCCACTCCTGCCGTCTCCATCTGTTTTCCTGTTCTTCGCATTATACCAAGCGCTTTTACATCCACCTTCCCGTCCCCCGTCCCCCATCCTCCCCCCCCCAAGCCACACATTAATTCTGCTTATTCAAAAACTTTCCTAGCTTTTCCCTGTTTGTGTGTAAATGTGCAGATAGGAAGCAGGAGCCTGCTGTAGACTTAAGGACTGCAGAGACTATCGGTATCACCTGGAGGCTTATTAAAGTCACTTGGAGTTGTTTGATATGTTTTCAGCTCCGGGCCCCTTGAGGACAGCCAAGGAGCCAGTTACCGAGGGTCTGTTACATCCCTCCAGTGTGCTGGAACAGGAGAAGGGTGAAGACTGTTAATGACTTCTACAAATCTTCTCATCTTTTCTTTTTGATGTCTCAATGTTTGATGAAACATAAATGAAGCCTTACTCTGGGGTCTTGTTACTTATATAATATGTAACTTACATAACTTGATAGTTTCATATTGGGGTTTTAGCATGTTTGAAAGTATGCTAAACACCTTGGAAAACATTAAATGATAATCATGAGATGTCCTTAGTTGAATTCAGGATTTTTTATCTCAGGCACTTTTGTAAAAGTAAAGGAGATGACTTAAGTGAATTAGGGACTTCTTTTGAGGAATTTATCATCACACGAAGGGCAGATTTGAAAAAAAAAAACGAAGCATCAATTTCCATTAGCGTACAAAAGACAATTAATTGAGTTTGATTTAGCTTGATTCCGGAAGCAGAGGTAGCTCTGGGAAGATGTCACTCCAGTAAGCTGCTGGGAGCAGTGTGTCAGACGTCTATCCCTTCGCGGAAGTAAGCTAAGGGGCGGAGGTTCGGGCATGTTTAGGAATGGTAAGTAATACTGGTAATACAAATACATTCTGGTAAAAACAGCACCTTAAGATTGTTCCTGTCTATTGATTTAATATCCAATTGCTGTTCATTTCCTGTGTCCGGCACATTACTCATGATATCTAGTAGATGAGAGGAGGATTTTCGGTCTGCTTGAATCTGCATCCGGAGAGCACCGGAAAGTGGCTAGTACATAACCAGTGTAAGTGAAATCTAGGAATGAATGCATTTGCCTTTCTAGGAAAGGAGAATCTAAGTGGTTGTATTTCAGAGATCTTGTTTTATTCGGTGGAGCTTATTTTGAGACTGGCAGGGTGCCCCAACCTTCGTGGTATTCACCTGGCTGCATTTCCCTCTCCGGGGTGGTGTTCCACGTGGGCTCTTGTTTTTTGTGTTTTTTTTTTTTTCCACGTGGGCTCTTGGGAGGAGTGCCTCTCCCTCTCTGTAGTCCACCTGTAACATAGGTGGATCTTGGAGAGCTTGGTTGTAACTGTACATCTGTTCTCCTGACGTGTAGCGTTGCACCATCGTTTAACCTTACCTTTAGTAATTTCTAGGAACAGGCGACACCACCTTTAGGGCTTTTACAACTTCATCCTCACCACTCTTGTGATTTTTACAGTGTGTTTTATAAGTAACGAGGCTTGCTTATTTAGTATGCTTAATGTTATTTTGGAATGTTTTGTAGTTATTCTTTACGTAGCTGTGAAAAATGTTTATATACCTTTTTTGAAAGCATAATTTGCAAGTGGAATCATATGTTGTCTATAACTTCGTATTTTTTCTAGTGTTCTAACGATTGCAGTGTGCATCCTTAATTTACCATTACCCCACTTGTATTAATATAACACCATCTCACACAAAACATAAAAATGTACTGTGATACAATCCTGTCATACTTCTGCCTTTGATATAAGCCCATTGGCACCTGTCAGTTATTCCCTTGGTTTTGTTTTAATTAGTTAATTAATGTTTTCTGTCCTGGGGCTTGAACTCAGGGCCTGGACTCTTTCCTTGATCTCTTGTGCTCAAGGCCAGCACTCCGCCACTTTGAGCCACAGCTGCACTACTAGTTTTCTGGTGGTTAATTGGAGATAAGCGTCTCACAGACTTTCCTGCCTGGGCTGGCTTCCAACTGTGACCCTGGGATCTCAGCCTCCTGAGCGGCTAGGAGGACAGGCGGGAGCCCCCAGAGCCTTGGCTGCCTTTGTTTTGGACAATTCTCTTTTGAGTGGGTTTAGAAAAGTCGCATTTCTAAAGTCTAAAAACAAAGCATTACTGATGTTTAGGATACGGTCGGGTTTGGGGATGAAGCGGATGAGACGGGAGTGTCTATGGAATCCGAGCGTGCCGGGGTGGCCCTGGGACCTGGCGGGGCTGCCTCCCGCGATAGTTCCGGTTACCTGTAGTCGGGGTGCTTGCTCAGCGTGTGGTTTGTGCTGCTCATTTGTAATCCATTTATATCTTTGCCTTATGTTTTTGTATATCGCTGCAGCTAAAGAAGTAAACAGGTCATGGCACGTTTAACAAAAAGACGACAGGCGGATACAAAAGCTATCCAGCATCTCTGGGGAGCCATTGAGATTATAAGGAATCAGAAGCAAATCGCCAACATTGACCGCATTACAAAGTAAGTAAATCGAAGCAAACATTTCCCCCCCCCCCCCCCCCCCCCCCGTAAGGTTTCGTGCGGGACTTTCCCTGACCTGCGGTGCCATAGGACTGAAGTCCCCTTCTGTCTTGCAGAAGAGTATGCAGTTTCTAGATAAACCAGTACAAAAAAAAATGTACAACCGGTATTTATATGTCGTTCAGATGAATAAAATGTGTATGTTCTATTTATACTAGGTTTTAGTTATACACGTTTTGTAACACTTGGAAACTTCGTAAGTCATGTTTTTAGAAAGGCTTTTAGCTGAGCACTCGTTTGTGCTATGTAGTGAAGCTGTCTAAAAGAAGTCCACAGTTCTTCACTGGGACGGAATGGTCATGGTGTGTATAGTCCACAGTATCTTAGAGTGGCCCATTGCCCGTTCACAGAATTTTTAGTAAAGTCATTCTTAATTTTAGAAATCACGTTTACTGAATACTTTAGTTTTCAAAAATGAAGTTCTTCCTTCCTTGTTCCTAACGCTAGACCAAGATTTCATATAGAAAATAAGACCTAAGCTACTGATAAGTACTGGTGAGGGGATCTTCAATGGTTAGTTTGATTTTGCTTCGTTAGGTCAGTATCATTAAAAGTATAAAACTTAAGTTTATAGATTGTAAATGATTAGATGATTTGGGGGTGGGGTGTTAATTGGACACAACTTCCCTGTGCTTCCCCCTTCCCAGATTTGTTAGATGTTGTATATAAAAATGGAAAGCAGGTAATTAGGAAACCTCACTTATGTAGCAGTGTTTTGGGGGCTTTATTAATAAGCAACAAAATTGAGTTCCGTGTGTTTTTCCCTTTTCCCTTCCGTGGATTTGGCTGTGTAAGGAGGTGGGGTGGGGGTGGGGCTGGGGCTGGGGCTGGGGCTGGGGCTGGGGTGGGGGACATTCCGCCCTCTGAGTGTCCTTGCCTTCCCTGTGGCAGCCCCTGTTCCTGTAGGCTGGAGACCGAGGAGACATTACAACACGCTGTGGAAAGTAAAAACACAGGAAGTAGTTTCTGTAATTATGCTTTTAAATAAAGCAAGTGGTGTGAGGCTTGGTAACTCAGTGCAGAATAAATTACAGAAGGTGATGTTGTCGACATAAAAAAATGTAGGGTTCTAGCTCCTTGGTAGAGTGTTGAGAATGAAGTAGGCCTTAGGTTTGATGCCCAGTAATAAAGGAATAAAAAAATGGCAAAGAATAAAAAAATAAAGTATTTTCTTATGGTTGAGATTTTTTTAAACAACATATTTTTTAAAAATATCAAAAGTCAGGAGAATGCTGCAATATGATCGTGTTCTTTAGATTTAACGTTGTAGATTAAAAATATCACAACTCAGGAGACGGGTCAGGATTGCCTGTATGATAGGGCAGGCAGAGAAGGAGAAAGGTACACAGACATAAATGGAGAGAAAAGAGCTGGTTAGTTGGTGGAGAGTGCTTTCCAGCATGACTTCTGCTCATCCGTATTTCTTTTCCCTCTGGCTCCCGGTTGAGTGTCCCCTACGTCCTTTATAGCCTGAGCCTCATTTGTGCCCTGCTGGACCGACGCCTCCAAGGGGAACCGTCCAGACAATTGCCTGAGCACACCTTTGCTCCTTGGCTCCGGAGCTCCCCTTGCCCCAGTTCCCCTGTCCAAGCTCTAGTCTGTGAATAAAGTCACAGCTTTTGCTCTACCGCCTAGCGTTTCTGCTCTGCACTCTCCAAAGGTAAACATGTTTAAAACTTGAGATTTATTTTCCATCAGTTTATCCTGCTGACCTGTTTGGGCCTGAACATAGAGGTATCTTTTAAACTTGAAACACATCTTAAGTCACATGCTGCTTTAGGAGAGTTACTCCAGAAGGCAGGTGTCCTTGGTTTGTTCTTTATTTTGATTGGTAACTGATTCTATTATTTTATTTATTTTTTTTTTTGGCCAGTCCTGGGCCTTGGACTCAGGGCCTGAGCACTGTCCCTGGCTTCTTCCCGCTCAAGGCTAGCACTCTGCCACCTGAGCCACAGCGCCCCTTCTGGCCGTTTTCCATATATGTGGTGCTGGGGAATCGAACCTAGGGCCTCGTGTATCCGAGGCAGGCACTCTTGCCACTAGGCTATATCCCCAGCCCCCTATTATTTTTTTTTAAAGATAAAGACTATTTTCAGATATCCATTAAAAGTTACATTCTTTAAGGTAGCTGATTAACTGGGTACATCCTCAACAGGCTAATTATTTCTGTCATGGTTTGTTCTATTTCTTTTGTATCTAAAACAAACAAACAGCATCCCCAGTTTTCTCCTCCCATCTTATTTTCCCCCCTTTGGGAGTTAGTGAGGAAACCAGGGCATTTGTTCTGTGTCCTCCCTGGGTCTAGCTCTGTTGATCCCCCGGCTGTGGTCTAGTTGGGCCTGAGGCTCAGTCCTTGGTGTTTCCTGGGGATTGAGGGCTGGTACCTAGAGGCTGGATGGGCTGATGGTCTTGTAGACGGTGCTGCGTACTGTCAGAGGGCTCAAAGTTGATTGTTTCTCATTCTGCGATGCATGCATCCATTGATCTAGCAATTCATAAACGCTTGAAAATGTAATACTGCGTTTTGTCTTTGATTTTATACTGGAATACGTTACTTGGGTACCCATGGCATAGTTCATATAGTGTTTCTGGTAATGTTGCTTCCAGTTTGTTTTTTTTGGATAGTACCTACTGTTGATAACCAGGTAATTTTTAAGTCTCATTTGGAGTTCATGCACTTGAAATCATTTACTATATTTCAACTTATATCTGACATATTCCTTATGTTATTACTTTGTTCTGTATACAACCTGTTATTCTGTTTTTTATTCTGGGCAACTCTTAGTAGGCTGGGTCTTGTTTTCAGCCTTTTTTATTTGTAATTTTCTGTTGGATTCTTCCCATCTCTTTTTTGATTTTTCCTTTTTGATTTTTATCTTCGCAGTTCATGACATCTGTGTGGGTTCGTTCTTGCGTGTCTTCTAGTTAACACGTCATTTCTGTTGGCTTGTTTTTTTCCTTATTTTTTAGTGCAAGGGTGGAGTCTAGGGCTTGATTTCTGAAGAACCCTCTTCCTTTACTTTAAACGTTGAGCTCATTTCTGAGATCTTCCTCTGATTCTGATACGTAGCTTGCACATCTTCGCCGCTGTCTTCTGTGTGGAGCTGGTGGGCGTGGCTCTCTGTGAGCCTTGAAGTATGTTTGCATGTTTCCTGAGGTTTCCTGGGGAGGAGGGGGGCTCTCTGTTCCCCCCCCCCTATTTTTTTCTGTGGCTGCCCCCTTTCTCACACTGCAAGTCTGATCACTGCATTGCAGTCTTACCCCTAGCGTTTCGCTGCAACGTGGCTCCCTAGTGCTTTTAAGACGGTCCTGTGAGCCTGTGGAGTCTTGGGGATCATCTGCCCCCCCCCCCCCCCCCGCCATCCCCCTGCCTTCGGTGAGGCTCCCCGACGTCCTCAGGCCCGGGGCGCTCTTGCTCCCACGCTTGGCGCGGTCCTCGCCCATCCGCAGGACTCCTGTCATCTAGGTGTGTTGTACGTGTTGTCCAAGGGTGTTTGGGGGTTTTGTGAGGCTTAAAAACCATGTTACCCTCTTTGCATCTTCCTAGTTCACAATAATCTGGCGATTTTTAAAAAACAACAACAACAGAACAACTGTGGCTGAAGATACTGGCTGGTTTCTAAGGTACAAACGTGGAGCTAAAGACAGTTTTTGAAAAATACCCCCTCAGTAGATCCAAGAAACACGAACGATTTTCACGTAGGGCACGACCCTGGACGTGTCAGGGCCTCCCGGAGCGCCTGCCTCCAGCAGGGGGTCCTTCCCGCGGCCACACCCACTGACGTGCGGGTTCCGACAGGTTTCCGGAAGATCTTGCAGCCCCAGGGCCTCACAGTTACTCAGCCCCTTAGGGTGGCAGTAATGAGGAGGATGATAGCACTTCCTGTAACAGAGTGGAACAGGTAGTCTGTGTCGTATGTCTGCTCACCTAATGGGGGGAGGGGGGAGGTGGTGGGGTCAGATCTGGGCTAGGCCGGTGATTCGCACTGAGCCTGTGCGTCCCGGGCTGGCCGGGAGCTGGGAACCCCCTCAGCTCTCTGGACCCCAGGGGCCGGCGGACCTGGCTGTTCCTCTCCCTTAGGACGCCGCGCAGCTTTCACAGCTCACAGTGGCTAAACTATAACTCAGAGAAACTGCTTTAGCAAGGTGTGAGGGAAACTGGTTTTTTTTGAACGAATTCTGTTTTTTAGGCTACTTTTGGAGTTTCTGCCTTCACTGACTGGGAACCGCCATCCTCCGGTCTCAGCTTGCTGAGTAGTTAGCACCACAGATGTGAGTGACTGGTACCCAAGTCTCATGATACTGCCCTTCAGATTTAAAACTCCTGTTGGTACATTTAATTTAATACTATAAAATCCCATGATCTCATTTGGGAACTAAGCAGGTCCAAATAAGTTTCGCCTGTCAGTTAAACCATAAAAATGGGAGGATATTTTGTGATGTTTAATCATCATGAATTAGAAACACATGAGTCATTTTATCAAATCAGAGAATGTACAGTAGTCAGTATAAAGTATTCTGTAAAATTAAGCAGTAGGGTAGCCTTTCTTTTCCATGTGATTACCTGCAAATGATAAATTATAGTGGCACGTGTGAGGTCATCAATTTTTATTTAGCAGATGTCATAGTAAAGCTTTGAAATGTTTGGTTAGTGCGCATCTGTATTAAGCAAGTACTTCTAAAGTAGTTGTATGCTTAAAAAGTGTTAGCCCATAGTATTCGTTTTATATCAAGAAACAAAGGATGAAGGCTCATGTAACAACAAAATCAGAAACAAATGAAGTTTAAGCTTTCAGTCTCTGAGATTAGTATGATTGATAGATAACTCATTGTCATGGTACTTCTTTAAATACCAGCTGTATCTTAATATCCCAATAAAAATAAGTTAGATCACTTTCTTTTCTTCCTTTATGCAACCCTATTAGTCATATCTATTTGGGATGTTTATAGCATGGTGTTAGGCTCATAATTATCCTAAGTAGTTATTAGGAGTGAGGATGGATTTTATGTTCATCTCCACAGGCACTATTGGTGGAACAGTTGGTGGAGGTATATTTACCTTATCCTGACGAGAGGGAGCAATCGAAGTAGTTATCTTCAGGCTTCTTTCTCATTTGGTTTTGTGTTCCTAGGGGTGATTACATTAAGACCAACATGGCTAGACTAACATTAGACTGGTAGGCTAGTCCCGTTCAAGTTAATGTTTTAGATTAGGGCATGAATTAATTACATGTATTGCTTACTTTAGGGTCAAATCCCAGTTAGAAAATGTGACCTCTGACCTCTTGTGACATGTTTGGCATTGAAATTTCTGAGTTCTCCTGGAGTTCTTCCTGTTGCTACAGACATACATAAATCCAAACTGTAAGTCCTCTTAATGTGTAGGTTACCTTTCACATTGCAACTAGGTATACATTTCTTTATTTACTAACTAGAATGTCACTTTCTGAAGCCCAATGTGCAGCAACTGTTTACTTGAGTGAAATTTCGCTGTGTTTCTCTGTGGATTTGTATTCACACAGTAGAATTACTGCAAGGAAGGAGAATGGCCATTGCCTAAGAAATGTTTGCAAAAGCACAATTAGTTTTAAAGACGACCAGCCGCTATTATTACACTATTCATAAAATCCCAGAGTCTTCACAGAGCTAGTGTGTTTTCATTTCGGTCTGTTGATGTGTTCTGTATATCCTGTGGGTAGGAAGTAGGGCACGCTGCTGTTCCCATTGCTGCTTTAGTGGACACTCTAGCATCCTGGGAGGAGGAGTGGGGCTTTCTCCAGGGACAGAGTCACGTGACACGCATCTTCCCCTGAATTCTGTTCCCATGTGTTGGACACATGGACAAGACACGTAAAGGTGTAAGCAAGCTTCTTTATCATGGTACTGGGATTTAAGTTCAGAGCCTTGCGCTTGCTAGGCTGTTACTCTACCACTTGAGCCATATCCCCAGTCTCCCTGTTATTTTTCAAAATTCAGTTTTGCCATTTTTGTCCAGGCTGTCGTGGACCCCATGCTCCTCCTCCCTCGGCCTCTCTCTCATTAGCGGTGCCACCTTGCCCACCTTGTTTGCCCAAACGGCAGTATCACGAACTTTTTGTCCATCCTGCCCTTGAACCTCAGTCTTCCCGATCTTCCCCCCATCAAGTAGCTGGATTACAGGCATAAGACACCACACCCAGATAACTAAAGAACCACTAAGGAATAAAAGGGCCATGAGGGAATAATGTGAGGGATACATGAACGTATAGTTCCGCCCGGTGACTAGAACGTATGAACTCACAACATTCTGGACGTCAGGTCAGGAGGTAAGTCACAGAGCCTTTGGAAGACCTTGTGTGTGGAAACAGAAAAACCAAGAACTTAACCCGATGAGGTAAAGGACTAGGATTGGAAGGGAACGTGGATGGAAAGGGAGAGGGCCAGGTTGGGAGGTTTGGGGCCAGGAGTGGGATTGTTACCCTGTATGTGGAAGAGAATAGCCCGTGTTCTTTAAGTAGACCGATGGTTAAGGTAAGACCCCCCCCTTCCCTCCTCAGCTACACGGCATGGCCGTCTTGAACGTGGCCCGGGTCTCCCGCCCTCCTCACGCCCAGTCTCGGTTCCTATCAGTGGTGCCAGGCATCGTCTGATCGAATCATTCCATGCTTGCAAGCCGTCGTCCCGTGTTCATTCTTCCCTTGCTTAGCGCGCACTGTAATCCTATAACCCCGTGTGTTGGTGTTCTCTGCTTGTAAAACTCTCCCCAGTGCTGTTGTATATTAGAATAACTTGGTGGGTTTTTTTTTCACTGCTTGATATCTCCTTGCATCATAGTGAATAACTGCAATGCACAACTCGTTACAAATCATAGTGAATAACTACAGTGCACAACTCGTTACAAATCATGGTGAATAACTACAATGCACAACTCGTTACAAATCATAGTGAATAACTACAACGCACAACTCGTTACAAATCATAGTGAATACGGTGCACAACTCGTTACAAATCATAGTGAATAACTACAATGCACAACTCGTTACAAATCATAGTGAATAACTACGGTGCACAACTCGTTACAAGTCATAGTGAATAACTACGGTGCACAACTCGTTACAAATCATAGTGAATAACTACGGTGCACAACTCGTTACAAATCATAGTGAATAACTACAATGCACAACTCGTTACAAATCATAGTGAATAACTACAGTGCACAACTTGCTACAAATCATAGCGTCTCCCTTTGGATGAGTGTGAGGACCTCCTTGGTGTGTACATCCATCCAGAAGCAAGCTCCTCCTGGATCTGAGGACGCGCACACTCACTGTGACTAGCTGAGGAGAGGCCCCCCGGTCTGCACACTGTGTTCGCGTGTGCCCGCGGGCCGTGCTTCCCGACAGCTGCCCGGCCTCGGCTGTGTTCGCGTCCCAGATCTTGCTGCTCACCCAGTGCTGCAGTGCCCGTTGCTGTACTCGTTGGTGAATCCAGGCAGGACTCACGTGGCTCTCTTGGGCATCTCTTGGGCTTCCTTCCTGTGGGTGGCTGTCATTTTCTGCCATTCTTTTCTCTGGTGGGGTTGTCATCTTTTTTCTACTGATTGGCAGAAGCTGTGCTTGCTCCGGACAGCAACACCTTCCTGGAGTTTATGGTCTGTCAGTGTGCTTGTGGTATTCCTTTGGGGCAGAAAAGTTTAAATTTGATGTGATCTCCTTTTATTATTTTCAGCTCTTGAAATTCTATTTGAGAATACTTTTCCTCAAGAAGGCTTCAAGAATATGTCCTAGATTTTCTATTAAATTTATCATTTTGCCTCTCACTGTAAAGTCTTTCACCCATGTATTTCGTTTTATTTTCCTCTCTGTGCTGAGTCCACCTTCTTTGGAATCTAAACCCTTAAATGAACATCTCTTAAGGGGGGTGGGTGTCTTGGGAGCCTGACGCACCCCATGCCGTTGGATTCTTAGCACTTCCAGCGGTGTGGGCCTCTGCCCTACATCTTCTGCCCAGCACTGCATCTCCTTTATGGGATGAGGGTCTCTTTTGTGTCAAGGTGTATTTTGGGCCCTACAGCTAGTGCCTGGCTCTTCACATTCCCCATGTCTTCCGTATTTGCCACTTGTTGAATTCTGAATGGAGTTTCTTCATTTACAGCCGGTTTGTCCTTCCACCAGGAAACCCCAGTTCTTTGTTGAATTGGACTGATTCTAGTATCGGCTCTGCTATTAACTGGATTCCTTTTCTAGAAGAACTCATTTTCCTTTTTCCCTGTAAATCACTGCCCCGGTGCCACCATCGTTTCAGTGAAGGTGTAGGAAGCGTTCGGGACTCTGGAACTTTCTTAGTCCTCCTCTGTGCTCAGTCCGCTCTGCCCCTGACTCAGGCAGTCACTGATGTGCTTCCCAGCATGGCATCTGGCCTTGCGTGACCTGCCACTCTGCGGGCGGAGTCGATCGAGCAGTGCGGGCTGGGCGTCCCTAATCCAGAGGCGTGGAGTGCGCTCAGACCCGACGTGCCAGCCGTACTCAGAACGTTCTGGATTTCAGATATTATCATTGCCGCTGCTTAATTGCAAACAGTGAAATATCCCAACATCACTCCTCTTCCCTAGCATTTTGGATAACAAGTATTCAGTTTAGATTCTTTTTCATGATTAGTTTTTCTTGGTCAGCATGTTTTGAGTTTCTAGAAGCTTGTTCCTTTTTCAATGCTAAGTAATAGTATTTCATTTGTGTGAATATTCCAAATTAAAAAAAAAAACCACACATCTGTTCATCTGCTGAACTATTTTTAGAGTATTTCCATGTAGGTATATGTTTGGATAAACACCAGAAGTGGAGTTTTCGAGCTATACAATATAATGGATGTATAACTTCATTGGAAGGGCAAAGTTTTTACCCACAGTAATTGTATTATTTTCTGTTTACCAAGCAATGTATGAGAATTTCAAAATTTCTGTATTTTCTAGAAGTTTTGGCATCTTTTCTCATTTTAGTCATTCCAGTAGAATTTTAGAAAACTGTCATTGTGGTATAAATTTTAATTTCCTTATTCACTGAAGAAATGAAGTGTCTTTTAGATTGACTATTCATATCTTTTTTCTAAAGTGTTCGTATCCTTTGCCAATTTTTATTGAGTTGATTCATTTTAGTACTATTACTAAAGTATTGTAGAGCTCCTCATATATTCTGCATGTAAGTTCACTGGCATGTATAGATGTACATGTACACATTTAACATGCTTATATATATATGTTCTACAAAGAAAAATAGAGGTAATAAGAAAAATTCAACATTTATAGAAATGTTGCATAAAGATATTCTGGAGTTACTGAAAGGTCAGTCAGGTCTAGGAAGCTCAAAGCAGAACAAATTAGAGAGAGCCACGTGTAGCCATTGATAGAACCACAGAGTTTTGCAAGGACACTGCTCACCCTGGAGTTGTCCTTCGACTCTCAGCTGCAGCGCAGAATCTAAGTGATGGAGAGGTAGCTTTATGGAGCACTAAGAGACTATAACTCGCAGCCTGATTTATTTTACAAAGCTTGAAGTAAAATTCTCCTAACACAAATGAAATCCGAGAGAAAAGGACTTGAGTGGTTTCTATCAGGCAAAAAGAGTTGGACAGTTCTGCTACGTAAACATGAAAAAGATGGATAGGCGTGCTCACAGTGGTCCACAGCTGTCGTGGCTCGGCTTTGAACCTCAGATCCTCACATCTCAGTCTCCTAAGTAGCTGGGATTACTAGCTTGAGCCACCAACGCCTGCTGTATTATATTTACACATTTTTGAAGAAAATCTACCCAACAAAGTAGGTTATAAGTCATAATATTTACTCATCATTGAAATCTTATCTGAGAGTTCCATTGAAATAGATTGTGTACTAATAAGATGATAAGCACCAAAATTAAGCTACATCTAATATAAGCTTATTAACTATACATGGAAAGAAAGTGTATAGAACATTCAATTAATATTCAATCTCTGTATGAAAATTTGCAACATCCTATTTAGGTGGACTAGTCAGGCCTTAAAATACAGTTTTCCTTTATGAGGGAAGATGGGAGACCCATGGCTTTTAATTTGCCTGTATTATACTCATTATTATGCATTACACTCATATAGGTCTCAAGGAAAATATATACATAGATATTACCAGAACTCCTTTTGTTCCCCAAATATATAAAACAGAGGAAAGTAAGAGGAGGAGAATCAGAGAAAGTGAAATGAAGTTTAGGACCTAAAATTGGGCCAGAAGGAAAGCTAATTGATACACTCAAGTTTTCTGTGAAGTGCTGCAGTTTGTAAAGGCTCAGAGTAAAAGGTGGCTGACAGGATTCATTCAGTACAGAGAGAAGTCACAGCAGTGTCATCGTGTCCGTAAAGCAATCGTTACCGTGCTAGTAGAGTGAACCACAGCCATTGGCGAGTACTGTACTGAAACCGGACACAGAATGTTCACCTCTCCTTGTTGCCTTTATTCTTAGAGTCACTAAGCAAGTGGGTGATGGCTAAGTACTGGACGCGTAGTACTGGGAGAGTGGTACTGTGGGGGCCCCCCCGCCCCCCGCACCTGTCTGTCGCATTTTGTCCCTCTCTCTGTCAGTGTGGATGGGACAGGGGTGGAGGCAGGTGGAGATACAAGTTCTCCCACGGTGTCTGATGAACCGCCCGTTTGAGACGGCCTTGTTCTCCTCAGTGATTGACGGGAAGATGGGTTTTCAGTTCCCTTGTGGCTCAGCCTGTTTCTAGGTTAGCAATGCAAAACCTGTGGGGTTGGTTTTGCTCAGATTTCCTTTCTCTCTATGCCTGAATTACAGTTTTTGCCTTTGGCCCCAGGAGGCTGTCAGAAACTGTCTAGCTCTTGAGTTACTGCTCATGCGACCTGTTAGAATCCAGGAGCCTGCAGCACCCATTCCATGGCTAGCGATTGACTGGACTGTTCCTAGAATCTGTGGTAGTGTCTCAGTGACTCTAATCGTGTCATAAATTTAACGTTCGTTTTATTTGGTATAGTGTTCTTTATATTGCCCATATACTTATTATATTTAGCCATATACATATGTGCGTGTATGTATATACATACATAATTAAAGCTGATACTGGGTTGCTAGGCGGTGCTCGACCACTTGAGCCACTCGTCCAGCTTCCCAGTCCTAAGTATTTTGGATGGCCCGTGTTAAGTAGGAGTTATTGACATATCGGGGAGCTACAGGACTCGGGTCATGTCTTATGTGTTGTGTGTGACAAGTTCGTTTCCCAGGCTTTAAAACTAGGTAGAAGGAGATAGACCCGGATGTGCTACAGAGCACATAAGCCACCTAGGGCCACGATCGATCATGGAGGAAGTGGCCCTGCTCTCGCAGCCGTCCAGGGCATGTTTGAGATCGTTCACTTACGTATCGATGCCTTCTTCATGTGCGATGCCACTCGGGTAATTCCGTACACTCTCTGGCATGGCTTTCTGAAGTTTGAGCAGATGCGTGGTGGGCAGTTGAGGGGCTGGTTGGTTTGTTTTTTGCCAGTCCAGGGGCTGGGCATTGTCCTTGAGCTAATTTTGCTCAAGGCTAGCACCTGAGCTACAGCTCCACTTCTGGCTTTTGGGGTGGGGTGGTTAATTGGAGATAAGAGTCTCACGGACTCTCCCGCCTGGGCTGGCTTCGAATCTAGGATTTCAGGCTTGAGCCACTGGCTTCCAGCTGAGGAAACGTATTTTACAGAACACCTTTGTGATTCTGCAGCCTGTGACTGAGAACTTTAATCCTGACTTTAGGCTACAGAGTGAAAGTGATTGCTCCAGAGGCTAAAAATAAATGAGATGTTTGACTAAAATGTGCTAGGAGACCTATTGTTGCTGGTCTGTTTTGAACAAATATTTTTGTAAACATAAAGAACAGAATTTAGGTTTAACATAATCTGGTTGAGAACTTGGATCCCTCCCTCCCTCCCTCCCCTTCTCCCCTTCTCTTTCCCCCCTCTTTCCTCCCCTCACTCTTTCAGCTATCCTAAGTAGATAGGAGTCATTTTCTCGTCTCTCCTCCCGTGTTGTCCCGGCACTGAGCTGTCCCTTCGCGTCTCCTCCATCCAGGTATATGTCTCGAGTCCACGGTATGCATCCCAAAGAGACGACCCGTCAGCTGAGCTTGGCTGTGAAAGACGGCCTTATTGTGGAGACGCTGACCGTGGGCTGCAAAGGGTCGAAAGCTGGCATTGAGCAAGAAGGGTACTGGCTGCCAGGAGATGAAATCGTAAGTATACCCGCTCCGTGTGAACGTGGCACAACTGCAGAGTCTCTTAAGCATTATCTAGGTGCGGGCTGTAGGGAATTCATTTTCAGAAGTCGAGCAGTTAAAATGGTCTTTCGTGTGAAGGCTGCGTACGGGCAGAAAGGAGACTTTTCAAGAGTTCTCTGTTAGAGAGAGCTAGGTTTCTTTGGGGCTCAAACGTGAGCACAGAATCCCGTCTGGCCTGTGCACCGACCCCGCCGCCGCCAGGCGCTTTCTGTCGCGGTGAGGAAGAGCCCCGAGTACGGGCTTCACCAGGCCCCCTCCCGGCCGGGTTCCTGGACCGCCCGGCCCGCCCTGCAGCTGGGCTTGGGGCGGAGCCAGAGGCTCCAGATGTGTGTCCCCTGGCGGCGACTGCACGCGTGTGACAGTCGTGGGGGTCTGTGTGCTAGCGCAGACGTTGGGCGGGAAAGTAGAACGTTAATCCTCCCACCTTTTTTCCTAAGCTTAACTCCCTGCCGAAGCGGTAGCATTTTATTCTTCCGACTCCTTTCAGCCTGTGTAACTTCACACTGGGAGTCACGTGCAAGTGCCGTGCATTTTTCTTTTGTAAAGATGACTTTTGTGTGCAGTATTTTTATTCTGCCATGTTTTTTATGTTCTAGTCCATTTGTCAGAAATGTCCTAATTTTTGTGAAGGAGCACTTCAAATGATAGGTTCCAAACATAGAGGTTAATTACTGTTAAGCTTTTAAAGATGGGCTGTAAATAAGAAACGGACGTAGCCTTGAGTATTTTGAGTGCTTTATCATAACTTCTCTGAGATCTAAAATTATTGAAATACAGTCAGTTCACCGTGGGAAGGTCTCCATCCCCTTTGGGTTCCCTCCCTCTCCAGGTCACCGCAGAACTGCTTCTTCCCACACCGTTGTGGTGCACACTTGTTCAGATTTACACCAGTCTGCACTTCAAAGCCTCAGGAAGGAAAAGTCATGTTTTTGATGAACGGAAAACATCTTTACTTGCATTGCAAATGAAGTGAAAATGTTCATTTCAGCACAGATTCTCGCCCCCCCCCCACCCGCCCCATGGAGTTTTCTTGCAGAAAACTAAAGCAGCTAATCTAGGCAAGAAACTTTGGGTACCAAAACATAATAAAAATAACAACTGACAGCTAGCTCACTATATAGTCAGAGTAATCTAGGTAATCCAGATGCCCCACCCACTAGCACCTGGCTCTCTGCAGGTGTCTCACAGGAGACTGAGATAGCGTCTCGGGGTCTGTGGTAATTACAGAGGTGGGAAGATGGGCGGTGGCTCGTGGGCTCAGGCTCCCTGGAAGTGAGCTTCTCTCTGCTCCCTAGGTTTGTGCTCTTCCAGTTGAAATTTTCCATGTTCAGCTTAACTCGGCTAACAGCTAGTTTATCATATTATTACATGTGCATAATGACTTAGGTCTTATATACTCTGTTTATGTTCTTATTGCATGTATTTATAGTAGCATCTTTTATTTTTCCCTTTTTCTAAATGAAATCTACATTAAACAGTATACAGATGTAATTCTGATTGGTTCTTATTCACAGTGCATTTTGCACTAAATATACATGTGTAAAGATCTGGATTTATCAGACCTATGCCTAACTTAAAAAATCTCGAGATGTTTAAAACTCAGGTACCGTACGTCAGCATAGAGAGAGGTAAGGAGTTGCGTGCTGCAGACAACAGGGCTCAGTTCCATGTCAGGCCTTCAGCCACTTAGGTACGTAAATAACAGTGAGGCAAATTGGAAACCTCATTAGTTTTGTCTTCAGCTATAATATGATTAATGTTAATCATATATAATGTGATTAATGTCTGCTTTATTTAAGGACTAAATGAACTTAGCTACATAAAACATACATACATACGGTTAAAGCAGATTTCTGACCGCTCTGTAAGTGCGCTTCTAGTTATTCACGCCAGGCACTGGTAGCTCATGCCTGTAATTTTAACTTAGGAGGCTGAGATCCCAGAACCACATTTTTAAGCCAGCCCAGGCAGGAAAGTCTGTGAAACTCCCCCCCCCCCCCCCAGTTAACCAGCAAAAGGCCAGAAATGGTAGCACACCAGCCTTGAGCAAAAAAACCAAATGAGAGCTCAAGGCTCTGAGTTTAAGCCCCAGTGCACATACATACACACACACACGGATTTATCTATCACCCAGCAAGGTGATGATGATAAAAATAGTGTATACTTCCAAATATGTAAAGGAAAGAACGTTAAATGTCCTTACTACGGAAAAATGATTAACATTTGAATTATGATGTCCATTGTCCTGACTGGATCATTTCCATAATGTGGACATGCATTGAAACATTACTTTACCCTACATATTTACTATTTATTAATTAGAAGAAAATAAAACCGAAAAGTACTTGAGACAAGGAAATGCCTATATAGAACTCAACAGAGAGCTCATGGACTTAGGAAAAGCGAAGAAAAGTTTTACTCAGAATTCTTACTTTGTAGCATGTGTCCGCAAACACAGATCTCACAAAGAGATTTCCTTGAAAACATTAGGTCCTATTTGAAATGTGACTTGGACATCGCGGCCGGCCGGCCGGTCCTGTCGTGCCCCCGTCTCGCTGCCTCCCCAGGCCCGTCTGCGGGCTGTGGTTTCCATGCCCTAAGCGTGCTGCTCGGTACATCCCACCCTGGGCCGACTACATGGCCCGGTTTGGAGGCCAGGCCCGAGTCGGTCAGCAACGGCCTTGGAAGCATTGTTCGCACGCAGCTCACAGGCACTGCGGACTTGGGTCGTGTTTTCCGGCAGGTCTCTAGCACAGGACAGTGACATGATGGGTGGACCCCGAGACAGTCCACTGGAAGGCCAGGTCTGTGTGCGTGCCCGCAGCCGGGTTAGGGACGTGACAGTCCTGCCACCTGGTGTGTGGTGTGATTCACTTGAATGACCCCAGGACCTGGGTCATCCGCCTTGCTGTCTTCTTGAGATCTGACTCAGAATTAAGGAATAGTCAAGGCTTTGGGAAGGAAAGGTATTGGATATTTTAGTTGTTTGTTTTTAAACACTTAGTTCAAAGTTACCGCAATTCTTCACTCAGGCAGCCCCGCCATGTTAAAAATAGGTGGGAACAGTCTTTTTTCTTTTCTATTACCTGTAGAAAAGGGTAGCCACAGAACCGGAGGTGGGACCGTGAGTCTCGTTACGATCACGGTTGAGTCTCCTGAAGTCTTCAGGTCAGCAGGACCAGGCCCTCCCTACCATCTTGGCTTCCGCCATGATTCTAAGAGCAGTAGATCCTAAGTTCCTTTCTCCATACAGTTCCATTGGTGTGGTGTTAGTGGGAGAGTTGTCAGTGTTGCATTTTTATCCCATTCCTGCCAACTTTTTTTCAAAGCTTGTTTTCGAAAGCTTGAGTCTTGAGCTTTGTTTATAGTAAGCCCAGCTGTGTGTACTAGAAGCTTAGCTGTGCTTGGTGAATCTATAAAGATGTAAGGCTTGCCTGCAAGAAAGCCTGCATGTTGTGAGCCAAAGGCAGAAGCCTCTGTGGTACTGAAATACCTTCTACTGGACCGGATAGATGCTGAGACATTTGACAAGCTCCTCTCAAGCACGGTTCCCAGCTCCCTGTGTAGAAGAGAATAGATTTGGAGAAACGGTTGTAAAATTAGGCCATGCATAAGCATTTTCATGGCATATTTCATGTGTCCACATGAACTCATGAGAAAGTGGGTATAGAGAGGAGGCGACTCATGTTTTTTAAATGGCTTGTTTGCATAATAGTAGTCAGTGTACAAGTAAAATGTCTGTTGCAGCCAGTCTTCTTAAATGACGAATGTGTAGAAATAGGGCAAACCTCCTGGGTTTGTTTGTTGGTTATGTTTTGTTTTGAATTCCAGATTTTTCTCGAACTCTGGGTCCTGTACCCTCACTTACCCCTCCCCCCCGAAGCTGGTGTGTGCTACCACTTGTCCCATGTCTTTTTTTTTTGCTGGTTGTCTTCCTAGACTGGCTTCAAACCTTGATCTTCAGCTCTGTCTCTTAAGTAGCCACCAGTGCCCAGCTCCTGTCCATTTTGAATGGTCATTTCCAAACTTCCAGACTGCTTTGTCATTAACATGCCCTAGCAGGGTTAAAAGATTTAGTCAAAGGTGATTTTCATAGTTTATAAAGTTCTGTTGGCCAAAGGCCTTAGACAGAACAAGAAGGAACTTTGTGATGTCTGACTACTGGCTGCTTGGTTATATCAGGACTTCCTTCCATGTCTTTCTAAAGAAATGCTCATCGGCTTGTTCTGAAGAACCATGGGTGACAGATTTAATCCATGTTTCTTTATCCTCTTTATTCTTACAAATTCCAGAATTCTGTTTCCTGTGCAGATTGCACCATTTCCTGGACTGAGCTCAGCAGGGTAGTTAGCCATCCTCCTAATAAACACCTTACTGTCTCACGAGTTACCCTTTTTACTGCAGGTGCCGCATCCTTCTTGTTGTATAGCAAGGCAGATAACCTTGAGTGACAGATCATTTGCAGATAAAGCATGTCAGTATGTATTTTGCAAATGAGACAGTGTTATTGGATGACCTATCTTTATCCACAGAACCCAGCAGTGAGCTACACTATCATTAGACAGGTGATTTTCATCTGATAAGGAATAATTTGGTTACTAGTGTAGAAGAAGATATAAAGTTTCTTTCTTTCTTTCGTGTGTGTGTGTATGTGTGTGTGTGTGTCAGTGTCAGTCATGGGGCTTGAACTCTGGGCCTGGGCACTGACTCAGCTCCTCTGCTCAAGGATTGCACTCTACACTTGGACCACAGCACCACTTGTGGTTTTCTGGTGGTTAATTGGAGATAAGAGTCTCATGGACTTTCCTGCCTGAGCTGGCTTTAAACCACGGTCCTCAGATCTCAGCCTCCTCAGTAGCTGGGATTACAGGTGTGAGCCACCAGCACCCAGCAAAGATTTTTTTCATTAAAAACCTGCCAGGTTTGATCTTGGGATTTCATTTCTTTCATTGTTAAGATCAGTATAAAGATAGTATATCAGTTTTGGAACTTCATCTTCTGGTTTTGGTTAGAACCTTTATGCAGGTTTGCTTACTACTTGGGAGACGAAAGTAACTGGCACACATCACATCCTGCTTCTAGTATTTTCTTTCTGCAAGTGTGTGAAAAGTCTGTTGTGCCTGGAAAGGGCTCTGTTCCTCCCCATAGGTCTGGTGTATCTTTCTTAGTGAAAATGTGGCCTCTATTGTTTGCCTCTTCTTACTTAAGATTTTTATATCCTTTTAAAAGCAAAATACATATTTTGTGGTTTCTTAAAGAGTTTAGCATATTTGGGGAATACATGCTTAAATTCTAATCTTGGAGGGCAGGATAGATACTACTTTGTCTCCCTCCCTCCCTCCCTCCCTCCCTCCCTCCCTCCCTCCCTCCCTCCCTCCCTTTCCCTTCTTCTTGTTCATCTCTCTCTCTCTCTCTCTCTCTCTCTCTCTCTCTCTCTCTCTCTCTCCCCCCCCCCCCCCCTCTCTTTCTAGGGTTGCAATACTAGGGCTTCCACCTGAGCTACAACTCTCGCCCTGTTTCTGTTTTTCCCGGGCGTTTTTGAGGTAGGGTCTAGCGACTTTTCCACCTGGGCTGACCTCCGGAGTGGCTGGGAGTACAGCAGCCCTCGGGGGCCCACACGGCTTCCTGGATTCTCCTGACATCTTCACCGCGCTCACATCTCCCGGAGCTGGGGCTGACTCTTGGGGAATCTCGGTCCGCGCCTGGCTCTGTGCGGGCGGGAGCCCAGCCATCTCCCTCCTCCCGCCCGCCACTCCACAGTGCAGCCTGGGCAGGGAGCGCTTGTTTTAGTGCTTTAAATGCAACCTTTGATGCCCCTTGGCATTGTTCCTTTATAATGGGAAATGTCTTTTACTCTCTTCATCTTAATTATGTTCGAAACCATGTATTCCTTCCAAATGTCCATTCCCAGTCTTTCATAAGAATAAGAACAGTCACGTGGTTACTAAGTAAGGACGGCATCGCAGGCTATTTATTAACGGATTAGAAACCACATACACTACAGCCCTTTGCGAGTTGAGACCATCCCACCCTGAAGTTATTCTTGCTGGCGGGAAGAATTTGTTTTGCTCAAAAGAATACATTTGGCCACACTGTTCTCTTTAGTTTGTATTGATAGTGTGTATGCATTCTGTCTTTTTCCGCCTGATTTTTGTTTAAGCAATATTGTAATATTTCAATCATCAGAACACTGTTTAAAATCCCTGAAAATACTCAGCCGTCCAATTCTCACATCCACACACCTAAAGCTAGAATCACAACGCACTCACTGTCCGTTTTGTGTCTACATTCGAGCACGCTAACGTTTTGTGTCTACATTGGGGCACGCTATCAGGTAGTGTCGTTAAGGAGAAACAGGAAGTGACTTTAGGAAACCGCCTGACTGGTTGAGGAGGCTGGGGTGTAATTTGGAATACCTTCACCTAGCAGTTCTTCAGCTACTCCCCTGCTACATGACAGAACAACCACCCTTCCATGCTTCAGCATTTTTTTCTTGCTCTAGAAATATGAACATCAGATGTGCTGTTGAATTTGAAAGTGCTTGGAGGAGATAGATAGGCACGCCAGTGTAGTTAGGCGCGTGTCATTCCTCGTGGCTTGGTCAGTTCCCATTTCCTGAGCGCTGGGCTTGTGCCCGGCCTCTCCCACGTGCTCTGTGCGTGTGAGTCCTTTGCTTTTTACCACTCCACTCACGTCACAGATAGAAAAGGACATTCCTCCCATAATTACACGGCCACGCGTGCCAGGACCAGGATTTGAGCCCATCTGGCTCGAGCGCTAGCTGGAAGTCAGGTGGATACCATGCTGCTAGAGGGTGGAGCGCTTCCTACGAGGTTCTGAGGACAGCCTGTCTAACTTCCGTGAGATGCGAGGGGCTCCGCTCCCCACTTTCACCTCCTCACCCATTTTAAGTCCAGCGTGAATCCGTTTCAGATCGAAAAGACATGATTCGTGGTATTGTGCAAACGTGTGATGGTACTGAATTCATGTGTTAGTAACATCATCTCAGGTTTCATGAGCTCCTCGAAAGGTTTTCTCTATAGCTACTTAGAGCATTGTTTTAGTGTGAACATTTTCCTCTAGAACTAATAATGATTCTTAAGTTTGCATGCTCCTGTCTTTTCCTTAATGGCTAGTACATTAGTAGAGTTTAGTAATAGTATCTGCAAAATAGTATAAGTCGTAAAGCAAGTAATAAATGTCTGACCATGTATGAAATCACTTTTAGCCCTGTGTATTACCTGATAATGAGCAAAACTGTGGTAGAGAGACCAAGATTATTTTGTTTTTATTTTGAAAGGCCTACAGTTCGCAGCCTTTCTTCAGGACAGCAACCCCAAACAAGGTGAACTAATTTTGTACTATGTTATTTTACTTTAATTCTGTTCTTTTTTTTTTTTGTAATATATTTCTATCTTACTATAGGCTAGCTTCGTTAACTCTTGCCAGACCTTGTTTGTTTAAACCATACTGTCTTTACGATGTTTCTAGTTTTGAATTTTGTGCTAGTAGGTTTGCTTTTTCTTGGGCGGGGGGAGGGGCAGGCTTTATCTAGAATAGATGAAGGCATTTGGTTAGGTTATAACATGATTGAATGCTAGTCAGGAGCACTATGCGAGTGATTTCTATTTACTAAAAGACAAATTTAAGTGCTTTTGACACTAATAAATGTGCTTGTATCAGTTATACCTCAAAAATTTTTTCCTGGACTCAGAATCTAGTGATTCTTGGGCTTGAATCTTCCATGTTTTGTACATTCGAAACAACTGTTGCTATGATGAAAAGAATGGGCACATACAAGTGTATAGAAGAACATATATCCACCTGTTTCTGTGCTTTGCTTCATTTAAATTATGCTGCCATTTCCATAGTTGTTAAACAACAGCAACTGAGTCTAGAGTTAGGCACCCATCAGCAGTTCACGTTTGCCTTTGTTTCCTAGGTGGATGGGAAAAGGAGAGGGGGCAGAGGGGGGAGGATCTCACAGAGAGGCTAGAACCTTGCTCTCTCGGTTTTAGTGGCCTAGTACCTGCCATTCTAACCATCGTGTAAAGGCCAATTAACGTCCAGAATTCAAGTAACGAAGAATGTGGCAACTTCGGTGGCTAATAATGAGTCAGCCTTTGAAATCTCCTAAGATGTTTCTAAACAGCTGTGGTGCTGAGCATCTGAAACCGATTGTTGGAAAGAGGTCTGCTGAGTAAAAATCAAATAAGGTGCCTTACCTCCATTGAAGCCTAGTTTCTATCCGGATTTTTTAGATGTGAAAATGGAAACAGCTAAAATGTAATGTACTTGCCAACTAGCTGACGCGGACGCGTCACCGACCCGATTCAGCGCAGGGCCATGGCCCGGCCCGCGCAGTCAGTGCTCCGGGCAGTGGTCCCCCCTCCCCCGCTCCCCCCCCCGCCCCCCCTCCCCCCCCCGCCCTCGGCGCCTCTGCAGCAAAAGGGTCACCAAAGGGGTCATACTTTTTTTGTTGCTTTGGCCCATGAAGATCACGCATTTCCTAATGAGAAACAATCTGTAAAGTTGACGATTCTGCAGCATTTGCTCTTAGGTCCTGCACCTCACCTGTCCCCCTGGGTGCGGTCCTTTTTCCCCCTTGGAAGGAATGGTAGCGCCCAGATGTAGCCAAACGCTGCGATTGAACCTCGTTGTTGGAAGTCATTATTTACTGAGCGCTGCGTAGAAACCCATGAATGGGAAGAACGAGATTCAAGAACACGAGAAAGCCGCTCACCCCTGTGAACCATGAAGGTGATGACAGATAATAAGAAACGCGACGGCACAGTGTCGGGCCCCCGCCGGAACGGCCTTGCTCACCGTAGCCGAGTTTTCTTCTTGCTCATTTGGTTACCACATCTCTATAAAAGAAGCTCGAGCGGTAACCCGTCGCGCTTAGGCAGATTTTACCGAAAGCTAAGAGTGATGAAGAGCGGGGATCGCAGCTGAAGAGCGGAAACGGTGCCGGCCGAGCCAGGAGCCGTCGGGGACCGCGTGCGCACCGGCGGCCAGCTCTTTCCCCTTCTTTTGCTTTCTGTAGCAGTGGCCTTTGGACGAGAGGACTGCACGTTTAGTTTCACATTTTCAATTTATCTTCCAAATTCAACAGACCCTGAGAATTTGAGAAGCTCGCAGAGCGTGGACATTTGCCCAAGGCTTCTTTTCCGTGAGCACCAGTGCCGCGGGGAGAAGGCAGAGCCGTGTGGCCGGCACCCCTGTTGTTCTCTCCAGCCTCACTGTGTGCACGTACTTACCGCAGGACTTTTAAAAAGCAGGACGGAACAGTGAGGTTGGTTTAGTGTATTCGGTTTATTAAAGAAATAACTCCTGAGCTCACACTTTAAAATGCAAGGTAATTTAGAAGTGGATTGGCTTTGGACTTACTGCCTTTGGGGACTGGTTTGCAATCAGATTGTTGTAAGATCTGAGTATTAATATTGTTTAGGAAAGAATTTAAATTTTAAAGAAGTGAATTTCTAGGTTATTTTTTTTCCTCTTGTTTTAACAGTGAATGTCTAAAATTGTGTATAATGCCTAACTTGTGATGGACTTTAGTTTCAATTTTGTTCTTAGTCATTGCAGATGTCGACACAATGTCATACGAAATTATTTTGTATTTTTTGTAGGACTGGGAAACAGAAAATCATGACTGGTATTGTTTTGAATGCCATTTGCCTGGAGAGGTGTTGATATGTGACCTGTGTTTTCGTGTGTATCATTCCAAGTGTTTGTCTGATGAGTTCAGGCTTAGAGACAGCAGTAGTCACTGGCAGTGCCCAGTTTGCAGGGTGAGTACCTACGAGCTTTCCTGTGCTGTCAGGGGGTTGGTGAATGACTAAGAGCTTCGCGGAGATATCCCAGGTGTCCTTGCCAGGTGGATGGGTGAAGTGGTGGAGGGGGGGGGGCGGGGATATCTGCTGCACTGATGACCACTGAACACAGAGCACTCACGAGTGAAGACCACCAGACACGTGCCTTCCTCCAGGGTGTGAATCACACAGCAGAACACTGTCCTCCTGTACTTCACACCTGTCTTCTAGATTATGTGACAACTCTAGTGGGTAGCCTTTCAAGATAATTGAGCCATACCAAGCTCTATTCAACAATCCACAACAATCTGCATAATTTATGCTATTCAGAAATGGCACTAGCCAAAGGCACATTGTTAGGCCTCATTTTGTACTCATGTAACAAGGGGGCCTCTGTTTTTTGTCATTAGGAGTTTGTTTTTGGCTTGTATCTCATTTGGAGGGTGGAGGGATGGGACAGTTGTATATAACGAATTCTGATTGCTTAAAATGAATTGTGTGCAGGCAAAATAGGTACTTTGCACAATCATTCTGTTCATTTTTCCTGTTGAAGAAGGCGCAGGCCGTGGTGGTTGGTTTGAGAATGCCGTGCGGCTGTGTGCGTGAGTGGTGTGTCAGGAGTGAGTGCCACATTACATTCCACGCCTGTGGGGATGAAGCACAGAACTATTTGATCACAGCCACTGTGGATTTGTACTTGCTACTATCGAAGTGCTCAGTTGGAGTCTGGCACACTGTCCTGACTACTCATGAGTTCATTTTGTGATTGTTTTATAATACTTGAGTAATTTAAATGTTCATTTAATCTTCCAAATATTTTTTTCCACAATGTTTCCTCTTGGACATCAGTCAACATAATGAACAAATGCTAGGGGTATCCTAGTCTTTTGGTTACTATGGCTTTATATTTACTGTCTATGTCAGTCGAATCTTCTCAACACTGCCATGCATATTGAAGAGGCAGACAAAAGAGGGTGGGATGGTATTAAAATAATGTTTACTGGAGACTTACTCACCTGCCTAAAGGCCAGATCAGGTCAGTGGTAATGGTAAATAAATCTGTAAGCGATGAATCTCCACACGGGGGCCTGGAAGCTGTAATCCTCCTCTTTGAGGTCGACAGACAGCTTACAATGTCTGCAGGAAGTTAGTGTAAGCAGTCTGAGCAGCCGCAACTTGGAACAACACAGCTGCATTAATAGGCATATTATTCTCATGGATTTGGACTGTACATTTTAAGAGCAAATACGTGCTTACTGTTTTCTGTTAAAACTCTGCACTGAGGAAAAGTTTGATGGAATCTTAAGAGTAAGAGCATTAAGATCGATAACCGTGCAGAAGGGGGGCCAGGTGACATGGTCATAGGGGCGTAGGACCGAGGGAGGGCCCCCCCATTTGCTGTCACAGTGTTTGCGTCCAGGCTCCTAGGAAAGAAGTGGCATTAAATAAAACACTGGGACGTACATAAGTGGTTGTGCGAAGGAGCTGCCATTCAAAGCAGTTTGTGAATATGATGCATCTTAACCAGTATTACCCCTTCCCCCCATCCCTTCCCTTGCTCATTTGCTTAACTTTGTAGGATATGCATTTTAATTCTTTGCTGCATATTCTCATTCTCTCTCTCACACACACTCTCTCTCCCTCTTTCACACACACACACACACACACACACACACACACACACACACACACATATCTCTTGCTTACCTTCCTCCCCCACGACCCTGTCCAATCTCTGGTAAGTACTTGTTTGTAGGGAAACACTGGGACTTTGGGGAGGGGTTCAACTTCATTGTAGTTACTTTACATTGCGTATAGTAACAGTGGAGATTGAAAAGTTAACACTTCTGAAGAAAATGTGTAGTATTTTTCCCATCAAATGCACTACCAAGTTGTCACATTCTCATTTCTATGTATTTTCTCATTTCTAATTAGATGAAAAAATGCCAGTTTTAGTGTTCGTGGCACAGAAACATGGTCCCCCTGTCTCTCTTCTTTTTAGCTTTCTTTTGCGCTTGGCATTGTAGATGTGTTTATGATCGATGAATTAGGCATTCTTTGTATAGCCATGGACTGCTCTTTGGTAGGACTGAAAAGCCTGTTTTTTTTTAGGTTAAAAGTAGGGAGCTTTAACACTGCCAAAGAAATCATTATTTCTATGTTAGAGTGATTCTATTATGTTAATAATTATGTTCAGAAAAAAGATAAGTCTTAATAATTCCTTTCAGGGCTGGGGATATGGCCTAGTGGCATGAGTGCTTGCCTCGTATACATGAAGCCCTGGGTTCGATTCCCCAGCACCACATATACAGAAAATGGCCAGAAGGGGCGCTGTGGCTCAAGTGGTAGAGTGCTAGCCTTGAGCACAAAGAAGCCAGGGACGGTGCTCAGGCCCTGAGTTCAAGGCCCAGGACTGGCCAAAAAAAAAAAAAGAATTCCTTTCCTGGGACAAAGAGTAATAACTTTCATATTATCATGGAATTTTAACACTTACTAAGTTTTAGGCTAACTTAAATTGTAAAACAAACTGCCAAAGCCTCAGTGAAAGTTGCCTTCAGTACCTGATGAGAGACTGCGTGACGCAACTTACATGTTCTTGAGCTAAGAGACCATGGCTCCAAATCAGGATCACTTTCTAACCTGCTTTTCCATCTTAGTCTTAGGGAAGGATAGAGTTTAATTACATGTACGAATAGGGGATTTTCATGACGGAGCCGGATTTGAACATAGGTAACGACAGTGAGCTTAGAGTGAAACTGAGTGGTTTTCTAGTGCTCCGTGGCGGCCAGAGGCTGCGCTCCCGAAGCCCGTGGGCCCTGGCCCCCGGGGGGGGCACACCCCCTTCCCGAGTCGCCTCCTTTCCTTCAGTGCTCGCTCACCGTGTGAACTCGTGCATGGAGAGGCCCCCAGAAAACTTGAGGTGACAAGCACACGCATTTGCGGCAAGCGTCCCCGCCACAGGTGGTTTGTTGAGATAGGTCTTTTGTGAGCTTTCTACCCAGCGTGGGCTCAAACCCTAGCGCTCCCAGCCGCCCCCTCTCACAGAGCCGAGGCTATAGGTGTGAATCTCCACACTAGGCCTGGGCCCACCGCATCTGCTTTTCCAGAAAGCAGCTTTCCTCTGCAGACACCAGGTTCTGTGTGTCTTCATCCGGGGGCTTCAGCTCAGGGCCTGGCTCTGCCCCACGGGCTCCTCGGGGCTGGTGCTCTACCACTCGAGCTGCAGCTCCACGTCTGGCTTTTGTACGCGTTAATCTGAGAGAAGGATCTCAAGGGCTTTCATGCCCAGGCTAGCTTAGAACCAGAATCCTCAGATCTCAGTCCTCTGAGTAGTTAGAATTACAAGCATGAGCCACCGGTACCCAGCTACCCAGTTGATTTTGGAAAAGTAGCCTACAGATACCTGATTGGAAACAGCATTCATCAAGTCCAGGTTTGCCCTCGTGTTACAGAGATCTCACTAATTTAACGAAAGATTTGAGAAGTGTGTTTTTTCTAAAATGTTGCCTATGCAATTTACCTAATGTGAAGAGAACAATGAAAGCTCGCTTCCCAGACATCCCCTTATGTACTAGGTTGGTATACTAATGACACGTGTGTGTGTGTGTGTGTGTGTGTGTGTGTGTGTGTGTCCATTACGGTGCAGCTCGTCTGTTTCTACACAGGGATCCCTGGCCTCTTGCGTGTCCCCTGGTCCCTTCAAGGCTGTGAGTCGCGTAGGTGATCAGCTCCACACCGGTGCCATCCCTTCTACTCCGCCATTTATTTATTCATAAACATGAACTTGATCATTTTTATTTCTTTGGAATTGTTCTAAAATGGCTAAAACGTTTCCAGGACAGCCATACATAGCCTTTTGTGAAAACTGATTTTATTTACGTAGTGGAAGAACCTTGGAACGGGACAGCCCGTTGTGTTCCTTAACAAGCAAGAAGCCGGGCTTCTTTGCCTGGCCCATCACTGTGGGTGGGATGAGTTCATCAAGACGGGGTTCCTGAGCTCACGAGGGGTGCACGGTGTCCGACGTGTCCTTTAGGAGATTATTCCTGCCGACGCCAAGCTCGTGAAAACACTTGAGTTTTTGTTGCCAGGTGGGCAGGGGGAAAGTGGCTATCTCCTTTTCACACACAGTTTCCCAGTTACAGCCATTTTGTCCTGTGGGGCCAAAGAGATGGGTCTGTGCGTGCGAGTGTGTCTGGCCACGTGCACACGGCCGTGCCCGCATGGTGCACGCGTCCACGCACGTGTAGGTAGTCCCGTATTTGACTGTATGCGTGCCCGTGCAAACCCGTGTGCACCATAGGCATGTGATCACGCTAGAGCGGGCACGTGTGCCCGTGTGTGCACGTGGGGTCGTGCGGATGTGTCCTCTGTGTGCACTGCACAGTGAGTGGCCGCGTTGCCTCTCCCGAGACCCGAACCCCCCGAGGAATGACCACAGCACAGGCCAGGGCCGACGAGCCGCCCACGAAGCCCGCGCCGCTGTCCAGGCAGACCGTGGGGACAGCTCGGGCCCGCCCTAAGCGTCCGCGCTGCCTCGACATTCTCCTAAACTAGGGGTGTCACGACGCCCGTTTAGACTGGAACGAGTGCACTTTTATGTGCGTGCTGGATGTGTCATCAGAAGCTGAGTCGAGGAGCTACGTGGGGCGACGGGTCCCTGCGGGCTGGGTCGTACAGAAAGCCAGTAGCGGAGGACGCGGGCCCTGCGGGCTTCGTTTTCTGTATCTGGGCCCCAGAAGTGGAGTCCCGCCACTAACGGTGCTGCTGTAATCGTAATAGAACAGTTTCCCCACACTTGCTCGCCTCGCAGACTTGTCACTCACACCCCATTTGTCACACACACACACACACACACACACACACACACACACACACACACGGGCATATATAATTCGGGTTTTTAAACGAAGGAATCCATGGGACTCGGGGATCTACGTGTCCGGTCTCACTGGACGCCGCCCTCGGCTGTCCCTGGTGGGCCACACCTGCCTTTGTCAGGAGCCCGAGAGGACTGGGTTCTGGGTTCGGGGCCAGCCCAGCAGGACTAGTTAGGTGACTCGTCTCTGCAGTTAACCATAAAAAGCCAGAAGTGGAGGTGGGGCTCGGGTGGCAGCGCGCCAGGCTTGAGCTAAAAAGGTAAAGGACAGTGCCTCGGCCCTGAGCGTAAGGTCTGGTGCTAGCACGCACGCGCACACACGCACGCACGCGCACGCACGCACGCACACACACGCACACACGCTCCCGAGCGGTGCTGGAGCTTCGCCCCCACAGGGGTCACAGCGCACCCTTAGAGGTGCTAAATGGAGTCACCGCCTAACGCTCACCGCGACGAGTCCACGCAGAGTCCACGCAGAGCCGTGCAGCCGGGCACGCGCTGGGGAGCCAGCGTCAGGGTGGAGGGAGGAAATGCTGGAGGCGTTTGCACGCGCTGTCTTGTTGCTGAGAAAATGAAAGAAACAAGAAGAAGGCAGTCTCTTGGAATCGGGGAGCGGCGCCCCGTAGGAGGCGTCCCCTGCTGTAGGTGTGGAGCAGGCCCAGCCCGGGGCTCCCCGGCTCTGCAGGCCAGGGCTGCCTGGGCCACGCTGGACGAGACGATGGCCCCAGGAGGGCTTCGAGCACCTCAGCACGCGTCCCGCAGGCCCCGTACCCCACAGGCCTTCCCCCCTGCACCCCGCAGGCCTTCCCCCCTGTACCCCACAGGCCTTCCCCCTGTACCCCACAGGCCTTCCCCCCTGCACCCTGCAGGCCTCCCCCCTGCACCCCGCAGGCCTTCCCCCCTGCACCCCGCAGGCCTTCCCCCTGCACCCCGCAGGCCTTCCCCCCTGCACCCCGCAGGCCTTCCCCCCGTACCCCGCAGGCCTTCCCCCCTGCACCCCGCAGGCCTTCCCCCCGTACCCCGCAGGCCTTCCCCCCTGCACCCCGCAGGCCTTCCCCCCGTACCCCGCAGGCCTTCCCCCCTGCACCCCGCAGGCCTTCCCCCCGTACCCCGCAGGCCTTCCCCCCGCACCCCGCAGGCCTTCCCCCCGTACCCCGCAGGCCTCCCCCCTGCACCCCGCAGGCCTTCCCCCTGCATCCCGCAGGGACACCCATATTAAGACTCACTGGAAGAGAAAATGCTTTGAAGATACAAAGTAACAGATGTGAAATGGAGATTTAGTGTTCATTGGAAAAGGACTAGAGTATTACTTTTACAATGGCAGATCATAGAGAAAATTATAGTGAAAATGGTTTATATATTCACACTGTTGAAAATAACACTAATCCAACAGTTGTCACAGTTTTTAGGACAAGTGATACCATTTTTGCACAGAGTAGAAAGTTGATATTAGGACGATTGGTCTGCGCTGGGCACATTGAGGATGCCGTTCCTCACCCCAGAACCGAGCCTGGGGGCGGCCATGGGAGAACGGCCCCACCCGCCAAGCTCAAGTCCCTGGGGACGCGATCGGGTCTGTAAAACCCCTCCCTCCCCACCCCTCCCCGAGGGACGCACAGGCGGCTGCGGTTCCCACGCGTGTGGCCGGCGCCGGGCGAGAGGAGCGTGTGCTGGGCGGGGCCGCTCTGGGTGGCGGCTTCCTGTGGGTGCTGTCGGGAGTGGCCTCCACAGCAGGGCGGCTGCGGCTTGGGATGCGATGGGCAGCGAGTCCGCTCGGTGTGTCGGAAACGCGTACGGTGCGCCCCAGGCCCTTGCTGTCTCCACAGTGTAAAACGCAGGGCGGTGGGGGGGGGGGGGGGCGGCAGATTAAAGAACAAGCAATACGGCACCCTGACACAGAGGCAAAAGCACTGGCGTTATTTCCAGAAAGGCACGGAAACTTCTGCCTTCAACTCTCCAGTCCTTTCTATTGTATGAAGGAGGGAAGGGAAAGCAGACACAGATCTGGTGCAGCAAGCCACACCATGTGTCTTACTTGAAGTTATCCTTTAAAAAAGCATCAGTTTGATAAAATGTACTCCTTACCTATGAAACTGTAGCCCCTCTGTACATTACTTTGACAATGAGTATTAATAATAATACATAAGGAAATTAAAAGTAGTATTTTAAAAACACCACTGGGGCTGGGCACTGTGGCTCGCTCCTGTCAACCTAGCTCCTCAGGAGGCTGAGATCCAAAGATCACAGTTGGAAGGCAGCCCAGGCAGACAAGGCCATGAGACTCTTATCTCCACTAAACAACCAACAAAGCCCCAAGTGGAGCTGGAGCTCAAATGGTAGAGCATTAGCCTTGAGCAAAAAAGCTCAGGGACAGCGCCCAGGCCCTGAGTTCAAGCCCCAGGACTGGCACGTACATCTACACATACATCAGTGTGCGGGATGAAATTCCCTGTGTGTGGAAGTGCCCTCCCTGTAGCTGACCCAGAAGCCTGTGCGTCCGAGGGTGTAGCATAGACTTGGAAATGCTCTGGGGTTTGCGGTCTGTAGAATCAATTAGGTCAAGAGATGCTTTGATGCTAAACCACTGGGTTCTGGATGCTTCCAAACTGTGTGTGATCTCAGTCAAAACTTTCTGGCTCCCATTAGAGATGAGAAGTCGGGCTTAAAACCAATAGAGACGCAGCCACCGTCGCTCACCGCTGTCTTTGTCCAGATGAGCCGAGGAGGGCGCGCGGGCGGGATCTTACTTGCCGATATACTCCAAGAACCTACCGAGTGGTCTTGAATGGCCTGAGCCTCCAACTTCCAACTTTCACCTGGAAGAAGGCGTGCTTATAATTATTTACAGGAGGTTTTTAAAACTTCAGTTCTTTTAAATCAAGTTTAGAAAGTGGCCAGAAAGAAGAGCACCTGCCTCACTGGGTTGCTGTAGATGTAGGACCGAGTTGTGTGGGCCGGGCCGTCAGCAAGACTCAGGGCGTGACCTCCGCCTGTGTAGAAGGAAGGGCCCCGCCCTGCGCTCCGCTCCTGAGGATGGGAACGGGGAGCCCGTGCGCCTCTCCTGACCTTGTAGATCGGAGATGACTTCACCTGGCCGATACTGGGGGCGAAAAAGACTGCATGTTGGGATGGTTTTAGAAAATTATTTTCCTGACTGGAATACTTGCGTCTCAGTGGTTCGGAGGTAGGGTAAGGATTGGCCGCTCATCCTGACCTGTGTTTAAAGACCACAAATGGAGGGTTTCTTGCGATTTCTTTGTTATTAGAGGCCATTTTAAGGCCTCTTAATTTCCATAACAGCATAGACAATGTCTGTGTAGGTTAAGTTCACTTTGATACTCTGTGTTCTGTGATTGTAGTTTTGGAAGGGGTCTTAGAGCTTATTATTAAATCCAATGAATTCCTAAAACAGCCCAGGAAATGGGTGTGCAGATTAGCCTTTCTCCAGGTAAGATCTACAGATCACCTGTAGCAGATCGCCTGGTGTGCTCGTTTAAAACTCAGCCTCCGGGGTCACCCCAGTGTCTGACACTCAGGAGTCTACACGCCCGACAGAGACCACAGACCTCAGGCTGCTTCATGCTCACTGCCGCTAGAGAGAGCTGTAGATGCTGCTGCGGTGCCTGTTAAAAATCAGCGGGGGACAGTTAGGAAGTGCGTCACACACCAGGGTAAACAGGCTCACTTATGTAATAATATCAGAATGCACTACTGCAGAGTTGGGTGTGGGTAACCGTTCTCACGTCTTAGAAGTATCCTTCCTTCCTCCCTTCCTTCCTCCCTCCCTCCCTCCCTCCCTCCCTCCTTCCTTCCTTCCTTCCTTCCTTCCTTCCTTCCTTCCTTCCTTCTTTCCTTCCTTCATTCCTCCCTTTCTCCCTCCCTCCCTCCTTCCTCCCTCCCTCCCTCCCTCCCTCCCTTCCTCTCTCCCTTTCTCTCCCTCCCTCCCTCCCTTCCTTTCTCTCGGTCTCTGTCTCCCTCAGTCTCTCTCTCTCTCTCTCTCTTTCTCTCTCTCTCTCTCTTTCTCTTTGCAGTACTTGGAGTTTCCAGGCCTTGTGCTTGGTAGTGAGACATTCTACCACTCCAGCCATACCTCCATCTCTTTTTGCTTTTTTGTTAGTTTTTTTGATTCAGGTCTTGGTGTTTTACGGCCTACCTAGATCATGATCCTCCTGTTTATGTTTCCCGCACAACTAGGGTGAGAGGCACAAAATACCACCATGCCTAGCTTTCAGTGGTTGAGGTGGGTCTTACGAATGTTTTACCTGGTCTGGCTTGGAACTATGAGCCTCTCAATCAAGCTCCACCTGCCGAGTAGCTAGGATTATAGGCATTGAGCTAACTCTGTGAAATAGTTTTTCTAGTCGGCAGTGGAGCTGGGACCAGTTTTGTGAAGCAGGTACTGTACCAGGCCACCCCAAAGGCACACTGAAGAAAACCGCCAAGGACCAATCCTGCTTCCACAGAGCGTAGAGCCCCGTCTCAGGGTCAGCCTAGGGTGTTGTGCTGCCCGTGACCTAAGAGCTGTACAAGTGGAGAGAGAATTTATAACTTTGTAACCTAGTTCAGTATCCAGAGGATGAGAACACAATCATATAGTCATGTAGTACACATATTATTTATGATTACTTTTGTAGTACCCTAGCAGTAGCTGAGAAAAGAGGTCGGTAGTATGGTCGCAAAGCCTAAGATACTTTTCAGCTGGCCCTTTGCAAACGTTGTCAGTCTGATCAGTCTGCCCTGGAACATCCTGGGTGCCGGGTGGGTTGAAATCCTTGTCCACTTTAATCACAGGCACTTGAGCACGGTGAAGGTTAAAAAAAAAAAAATCCAGCCTATAAAAAAAAAGACCACCTGGGTTTTTGTGTCGTTTTGCTTTTGGATACTTACGGAGTGTATTGAAGTGACAAGAGGTTTCCACAAGTTCGTCCTCTGCCAAAGCACGCCACGATGAAAAGCTGAGCCTCTGGGAAAAGTGAAAGAATTCAAGCTAAGAAAGACACCTCTCCCCGAGCGGTCCTTCCAGTGTTGACTGTGGCTGGGCGTCATTACTACGCGTGGGTAGGATTCGACAGGACCGTGGCTCGCAGCGGTGGGGTTCGGTCAGATCACCTCCGGGTGCCGAAGGCCGGGCAAGGGGCCCGGCGCGGGCTTTGGCTGCCGGTTCCTCGGGCCGCGGGTCTGGCGCAGCCCGGCGCTTATCCGTAACTGACTTGAGACTCTCGCGGTTGAGGAGGCACCAGGATCTCCTGATCCTTCTAGCGGAGGGCCACACGCCCGAGAGCGCCTTACCTCAGGTGTCGCCTCCGTGTCGGCGGCGTGGCTGGTCTCATTTTAACGCTGCTGCCACGGCCTCGCCCACGGAGGAGGAGCCGCGCGCGTTTCGGTGCCGACGGCCTGGAGAAGGGGCAGGAGGCAGTCGCCGCTGAGATTCCTTCCAGCGGGCTTGGGCTTGAGTGCTGTTACGGAGAGGCCGTTCGCGCGCACCGTGAGGCTGCAAATCGAGAATGTGCACAACTCTTCCAGACCTAGGAAGGCCCGGGCCTGAGCTGCGCATGCTGGGTTCCGGGGCACTGGCCGCTCACGCTCTGACCTCGGGGCATCCTTCGGCCGAGTGCGGTGCTTCCTGTAGCAGCTCCTCGGCGTCTGTGGGTCCCAGGGGCTTCTCTGAAGTCGCTCCGGTGCTGTGCTTTGGTCGACAGGCACCTTTGCTGTCCATGTCCCACAGGGCTATTCTGTGGGGTGTTGCCTAAGAAATTGCTCTATGTGAAATAACCTCTGAATTATGACCAGAAAGAAACCCCTCAAACTTACCAATCATGAAAGCATTTTACAGCAAACATTGGTTCCTGTGATTTCTTGAGAGAGCCATGCTTATTATGATCTGAACTACTTGGGGAGACAGAGACCAGAAAGATCCGAGTTCAAGGCCAGTCTGGACAGAGAGTTAGTGGGACACCCTCCCCCCCCCCCACCTCAGTGCAGAAAGCTAGATGAGGTGGTGCGTGTCTGTCATCCCGGCTACGCGGAAGGTGTGGATGCGGTTGCAGTCCAGGCCATCCGTCGTTGCAAAGGGACTGGCGGTGTGCCCAGCCGGCGGAGCCCCTTTCAGCAAAATGGGACTCCACGACAGAGCTCGGCAGCCATAGCGGGCGAGGGCTCCGCTTCAGGTCGCAGAGCTCCTCTTGCAGTTCGGAGCTCTGTGCTCAGCCCACGTGGGCATCGAGGTTCTTGAGCGCCGCTTCCTAAGTTTTGGAAGAGAGCTTCTTTATTTGTTGCCAGAAAAGATGGTTGTGGCTGCAAGTGAGAAATAAAAATGAGCGAGGAGCAGCGATGCTGTCGGCGGAAGGTCGTCCTCCTGGCCTCCTCATCCCAGTCCACGCCCGGGCGTGGGCGGCGGGGCGTGGGCGGCGGGGCCTGGCGTGGGCGGCGGTGCCCCGCCTGCCCGGCCCGCACCGGGCCGAGCCCGCAGCGCCCGTTCACGCTGCAAAGGCTCCCCCACCTTGGTCGGTTCGTCTCCAAGACGAGCCTGTGTCTCATCAGGACGAGCTGGCCGCGGCGCTGCTCGTGGGATGCTCGCCTTTTCCCCACAGAGACGGCGTGGGTTATTTCATCTTGCAGTGCTCTAAAGTCAGTGCGGCCGAGGCGCGCTCCCGGGTGAGCGAGGTCGCACGTCTGCGTTGTGTGTAGGGTACTGAAAAGAAGAAGCAGGCTTGCGCGTGGACACAGGAGCTCGGTGCTGCGGGATTACTGCTCAGGGAAGGAGCCCGCCCGGGGCCTCTCACTGCAGCTGAGCTGGGGTTCATCCCCCGAAGGGGACAGGGGGTTCCTCCTGCCTCGATCAGTCAACAGTGGCTGGACGCAGTACTTGTTCCTATTGGATCTGTTTCAGCATTAGATACTGTTTGCATGCTGCCTCTAAATAATGTTGCCTAATAACAGATCATAATAACCCCACAGTCACAAGACTTCCGGCCCAGGGCTGGATTGCTCTGATGATCTGAATTTATAGCAATTGATTGCTCAGTGGTGAGATCGATAGCTCGAATTCCGCAGTGCTCGTCACGCACCTGAGCATTGCAGAGCGGACATAAAGAGCACAAAGCTGCAAGTATTTGTTTTCATTTCCCCTTCTTTTTAAGGAAATAGGCTGGGAATACGGCCGAGTGGCAAGAGTGCTCTGCTCGCCTCCTATACATGAAGCCCTGGGTTCGATTCCCCAGCACCACATGTATAGAAAACGGCCAGAGGTGGCCAGGAACTACTAAGCAGGCATTTTTGTTTCCTAAGTGCCAAGGCAGCGGTGCTGTCTGTGTCCCCGCCTTGCCTCCGCGCGGCGCTGTCTGTGTCCCCGGCCTTGCCTCCGCGCGGCGCTGTCTGTGTCCCCGGCCTTGCCTCCGCGCGGCGCTGTCTGTGTCCCCCGCCTTGCCTCCGCGCGGCGCTGTCTGTGTCCCCCGCCTTGCCTCCGCGCGGCGCTGTCCGTGTCCCCCGCCTTGCCTCCGCGCGGCGCTGTCCGTGTCCCCCGCTTTGCCTCCGCGCGGCGCTGTCCGTGTCCCCCGCCTTGCCTCCGCGCGGCGCTGGGCGGGTGCTTCCTGTGGGAGCAGGGCCACACTCGCAGGCGGCGTGTGCAGAAGCAGGCTGCGCGCTCCCGTGCGCGTGCACAAGCGCAGCACCACCCGCTGCTGCCGCTGCGCCCTGGGCTCGCTAGGAGCCTCGTTCCAGGTAACAGCGACTGCACACGTGAGGGCGACGCGCGCAGAAGAAAACGACCTGTCTTAAGCGGCTTTAAAGAAATGTTTTTAAACATACGTACCGTGTTTATTTTTGTCATAGCTTTTTTTTTTTCCCCCAGCCCTGGGCCTTGGACTCAGGGCCTGAGCACTGTCCCTGGCTTCTTTTTGCTCAAGGCTAGCACTCTGCCACGTGAGCCACAGCGCCCCTTCTGGCCATTTTCTATATATGTGGTGCTGGGGAATCGAACCCAGGGCTTCATGTATACGAGGCGAGCACTCTTGCCACTAGGCCGTATTCCCAGCCCCCATATAAGCTTTTTGATTTTCTTTTAAACAGTCTTGTTCATCCTTGCTGCTACAGAAACTTGCTAGCTCCCTATGTGTTTTAAAGTTTGTGTGTCCGAAAGCAGAGGGCCAGATGCTGAGCTTGGGAGTGACTCCGCTTCGTCATCTCCCCCTTAATGTGGCTGTGTTATATATTTGAAATTCAGTTAACTTCATTTGTTCCGTTTGAGGAGAAAGAGGTGGGGGCGCGGGTGAGGGAAAGAATGAGAGGGAGACAGAGAATATGAGATTTCCGAAGCAGAATATCCCTTTCCCCTTTTAAAAGGCTGTGAAGCTCGGGTTCAGGCAGTGTCAGGGGCTTTTGAACGCTGAGGCTCTGCCAGCGGTGTTGATCCGTGAAGCCGCCCCAGGAATCGGGCAGGCAGGTGGGCCGGTGCGTAGCCCCAACCCACACGCCCAGCGGGGACGCCGGCTGAGTCCTCACAAGGTCCGTCCCGACTCCGAGGGAGGTCCGGGTCCAGGGTAACCGCCGCGTGCGTGACTGGCGTGGCCGCAGAGGCCGTGTGCCCAGGTCACAAAGCTTCCGCGAGCACGCGTGGCGCGTCTCCGTGCGCCGCGGAATCCGTGGGGAAGGGCAGGCGGGGGCGGGAAGCTCGCACCGACATGGGCAAACTAGGATGCAGGTGTGATGCACACCCGTAGTCTCAGCAGCTGGGAGGCCGCACAGGGGGCTCGGCACGTGGAGGCAGGCCTGCACTCCAGAACAAGAGCCTGTCTCAAGAAAACTGAAAACCAGGAAGGAAAGAAGGAAAAAATCTATGCGATAGAATGGCTGCTCCCTGTTCACGGTCCGCGGTCGCGTGTGCATGGACGGTCGGTGCGCTTTCACTGTCCCTAAAGGTCCTTTCACGGGAGGTGTGCGTGTATACACTTGCCTCCATTAAAGTGATTTTCTGTGTACAAGTAAAGATCTTTCCGCAGGATTTATATTGCTGGGCAGAAAATCCTAAACTAGGGGCTGGTAAGAGTTAACACAGCCATCCAGTACCCTGCGGCCAAACCCATTAGCTCCTTGGCATTGGGATTTCATTGCCTCCAGGGTCCACATTTTGCCTCGGCCTTCGGCCCGCTGTCACGCTGACCTTGACTGTGGGAACGGTTCTGTGTGTCCTTGGTTCCTAGCTGAAGATATAATCCATCTTTGTCTTTCCCCTTCAAGTTAGATTTTTCTGAGAGATGAAAGGGATAACCTAAGTAGCTTGTAGGCCAGACTAGTAGGAATGCGAATTGTTACTGAATAGATTCATAATACTTCAAAATAGATACGCTAGTGTTCAGCTGTATTATGCATAATTCACGTCACATGGGCTTTTAAAATGACCTTTTAAACAATGGATAATGTTATACTGAAATTGTTCAATATTGGTAATTTAAGACACTCTCTAGATGACTTTAGTCATCGATCTTTCGTCAAACAAGTGCTTCTCCATTATATTTGTTTTTATCTGAAAATGTTGTGAAGTTTAAAATAGCATTTTTAAGGTCTTTACACCGTGTACATCCTCATATTTTTAGTCCCTACTTTCTAACTACTGTTAAGCAAATGTTGAAAATGGTACATCTTCTAGTAAGCGTTTTTGCATGTGATAATCCTTTATGTGTGTTGTTTGCATGAAGATGAGTATACGCATGATCAGACTACATATTTGGCCTCTTCTTCCTTCAACAGAGCATTAAAAAGAAGAATACAAACAAACAGGAGATGGGCACCTACCTGAGATTCATTGTCTCCCGCATGAAGGAGAGGGTGAGTGTTGCACACGGAATCTTCCAGAAAGGCCCGACCTGTAGTGTAGCTCACCATATTCTTTCAAAGTCGGTGACTGCACAGGAACCCTATCAGTACAGCAGTGTGAAGCAGCATGAAAGAACACGTGTGTGTTTTTTTCTTTTGCCTGTTTGTTTCTTGAGACAAGGTATCACTTTGTAGCTGAGGGTGGCCTTGAACTCTCCACTCCCTGTCTCAGCCTCCTGAGTACTGGAATTCTAGTCCAGTGCCTCTAGACCCAGTTCCTGTCATAGATTTCTCTTCTGCAGTCAGTTCTTCTGTACTAAGCTCCAGTTACAGTTTTGCCTTTGTTTTTGACAGACGTATTGTATTGGCTGTAGTAGGTTAGGAACATGCTTTAAAACTTGGTTTAGGAGAGCGGAACATTTTCCTGCATGATTACACGTGAAAATGAATTTCCTAAATGACAGTTGCAGGGAAACTTCGAGGACCGCCACTTTAAATTGTATAGTTTGTGGCTATTTTTCCTTTAAGTTTTAAAGTACTTCTTTAAAGTACTCGAACCTCTTTAAAGGTTGAACAGCCCTCAGGGTTGCAGGAGTCGCTGCCTTTCCCGTCTCTTTAGCCACACCTAGGACTGACTTGTCTACCAACGTTGTAGGCCATCGACCTTAATAAGAAGGGGAAGGACAACAAGCACCCGATGTACCGGCGGCTGGTGCACTCCGCCGTGGACATTCCCACCATCCAGGAGGTGAGCGCCCGTCCCCTCCCGCTCGCCTACGCAGTGCTGTGGCCGCCCTTCCCACACACACGCTTTCTCCACCTTCCTTCTGCCGCCTGTCAGTTCCCTGCATGCACTCCAGTGCACACTGCCCCCCCCCCCCCCCCCGCCCCGGAAGGATCTGGCTTTACACACGAACGGCAGTTCAGCCCATCATGGAAAAGTGCTCATTGTAAACATGACTTTTGTTGGTTGTAGCAGAGTACTGAGCAGTTTCTCTCAGGTTAAAATGTAGATCTTGAATCTGATCTAGAGTCCTGAGAAAGACTAAAATGGAAGAAATATGCAGGTTCTGTGGAGGAAGCTGCTTTTTGTGGTGGTGTTGGTGGTGGTTGTGAGGCTTGAACTCAGAACCTGGGTGCTGTCCCTGAGCCTCTCGGTGCTCAAGGCAAGCGCTCTGCCACTTGAGCCACAGCTCCGCTTCCAGTTTTTGAGTAGTCTGTTGGAGACAAGAGTCTCACAGGGACATTTCAGCCTGGGCCGGCTTTGAACCACAGTCCTCAGACCTCCGCCTCCTGAGTAGCGAGGATGACAGGTGCGAGCCTCCAGCGCCTGCCTTGCTCCTAACGCTCTTCCTTCGCCTCCCGTAGAGGGGACTTTTAACGAGCTGGTCGGTCTTGGGTTGTAAGTTACAATTGAACGTGTACCCGCGTTTCCACTCAGGATGGCTGAGTTTCGTTTTGTACTTCCCGGGCCATATCGGGGTTTTGCGTCTTTTGCTTCTGGCCAATCCTCGTCACGGTAGCCGGCGAGGAGCCCGCGGGAGCCATTTCAAGTCATCTGAATCAACGGTCCTAACCCCTTAGAGGCCGGGGCGTGCGGGCTTGGGTGACGTGCGTGGAGGATAACGATGAAGGCCAAGGACGCGCGGAGGTCGTTCCCTGGGGGGCCGGCAGGTCCTGGAGCACAAACCCATCCAGCCCCCCTCCAGGCTCCCCCTCCCTCAGCCTGGCCCCCTCTCCACCGGGAGACTGCAGGACACAGGAGCCAGGGCCAGGCTCACCGTCCCCCCCCATCCCCCCATCCCGAGCCAGGCTCACCGTCCCCCCATCCCGAGCCCGGCAGTTTCCGTCCTGTGCAGCGCAGGTGCCCTCTCCTCTCTGCCGGCCCACATTCTGTTCCCGCAGCCTGTTCCCTGCACATCCGAGTGAAGGCTTCCTGGGCCATCGATAATGCCAGACACAGAGGCACTCTGAGGAAAATTAGTAGGAAGACAAGATTTTTATGATTTTCTCAGTTTAGCACACAGACTAAAGCATGAGCCGCAATTAAGAGCAAAACTGAACACCGGTCGCTCGGGGAACAGGTTGTGGGATTTCTTAGTCCAGGTGTATTTGGATCGTTTGAGTGAGCTAAAAACAAAAGCACAACCCCCTCCAATGCCCTCTGTGGTCCTCTCTAGAAGCCGAGGCAAAGGGATAGGTAGTCCCCTGGAGGAAATCCTCTATGCTCGCAGACACAGGAGAAGCCCTTCCGTAGTGAGCAGCCTTGGCCCGGAAGAAAGCCTGAGACCTCGCTGCGAAAGTGTTCAGAACTCACACGGGACTCTGGTCCAAATCATCAGCAAGCCACAGGCGGCTGGAGCACGGTCCCCGGGCCGGCCGCTCGGCTTTTCAGTCTCAGCAAGGAGAGTAGCAGTGTGGTTCAGGTCTTGCACCTAGAAGCGCTTTTTCCTAGTAGTTGGGGAATGATCCGTTCCGCCGCGCGGTGCCCTCTGGGAAGTTCGTGTGGACACAATGGCCCTGCCACCCGGCAGCAGTGCCCCTCGAGGGGACCCCAGCCTCCCCCCCCCCCCCCCCCGCCCATGCCTCAGCTGGTGTCCTGATGTCCTGCAAGGATTCTGCCGCGCCCCAGGACTCAACCCTGGGGGCCAAGCCAGGAGAGCCTCCCTCCCACCGGTAACTCCGCCATGTTGTCTCTCGCCCTCTCCAGAAAGTGAACGAGGGGAAATACCGAAGCTACGAGGAGTTCAAAGCCGACGCCCAGCTGCTGCTCCACAACACAGTCATCTTCTACGGAGGTTGGAGCCCTTGTTCTCGTTCATGTGCATCTTTTAAAATGCAGCTCAGGTCCCAGGCCTAGAAATGACTCGCCGAAAAAATCATTCTGTTTAAAGTCAGTCCCTTAATGATCTGCATAAATAATCAATGTTAGAATTTACACTGATGAATATTTGGTTGTGCTCATCGAGTTGGCTGGCCAAGGAAAAAAACATAATGCACTAAATTATTGCGGCTTAGCTGAGCGGCTCTGTAGCAGCCCCTCCTTCAAAGCTAACAGGCCACTCACCACCTAGAGGAATAGTGCTGTTGTATTAAAAGTACAATAAAAGCCACGCTGGATTTGGCTTTTTCCAGCCTGAATCTTATTTACAGTCCACTTTTGGTTTGTAATGGTGTATGTTCTCTCGTTTACCTAAGTGATCCACAGCAACAGACTTGATTTTACCCGCGGTGTGTTGTTGGATCGTTGGTTATATAGGTTGTCCTTGTCTTCCACTACAGCAGACAGTGAGCAGGCGGACATCGCACGGATGTTGTACAAAGACACGTGTCATGAGGTACTGTCCGGGTCCAGATGTACGTTGGGGTTCCACTCTTCTGTGTTTGGGTTCTGCCATCTCCTTTAAAGGAAATTTGACTTTCATGTTCGACATACATAGGAAGTAATGGAAGTGCAGAACGGTTCACCATCAGTGATGTTGAATCCTCGCCCGTGGCTGGTTTTCAGACGTTTGTGATTTTGAAGCTTCCGGTGGTTGTAGGGGGCCTGTGCCCCTGTGTGTGGGCGGTCCTTCCTCAGTCTCCCCCTTCCTGTCCTTTCCCCCACCGCTCTCCTGGTAGGGGTGAGACGCGCGGAATGCATGGCAGCTCCGTCTGTGGAACAGGCCCTCTTTTTTCCCATGTGTTATTTTGAGTTCCTTTGTCAAATAACAGTCTTCTGGACTATTATTTTTGTAAAAAAAAAAAAAATCCCTTATATAAAAAAAAGAGTTTTCCACGATTCCTTTCCAGTTTGACTTTTCCTTTTTATTTATCCCACAATCATTCCACAATCATTACTGCGTCATGCGGGGCGGGGTGGGGGGGTCGCAGTGATGGGGTACGGGCTTCCTGCCCCTGGAGCCGGATTCCGAAGGGACACTAGGAAAAGGATCAGACCAGGCGGGCCCCCACGCAAGGTGCCCACACGCGGTGGCGCAGAGACAGCAAAGCCAGCTGTGGCCTCGTGTTTAGTGCACGCTGCTGCGGGGGGCCCGGGAGGAGGCCCCCCTCACCGAGCGCCAGCCGGCCGGCTCCCAGGCCTCGGCACCCCTGGGGACAGGGGTAGCAAGGACGTGGCCGGACCATCCAGTCCTGCGGAAGACATTAAAATCTAAGCTTAGAGGATTGTAGGAGAAAAGGGAGTCAGCCTCGTGTGCCGGACGGGGCTGTGCGTGTACACGCATGTACAAGGTCGTGTTTAACGCACACGGCGCGCTCTGTGGCTTCTCTCTTTCAGCTGGATGAACTACAGCTCTGCAAGAACTGTTTCTACTTGTCAAACGCCCGTCCTGACAACTGGTTCTGCTATCCTTGTGTACGTGAGGTTTTGTGACTGTTCAAACATTACCGTTCTTCATGAATGCCTTTCTTTGCCGCGCCTTATTTTTGTGGCTGGTTTTTCGCTGCCAGTACCGGGGATTGAACTTGGGCCTCCTGTTCTCTCGGCTCTGTTGCTTGTGGATGACACGGGGCTCCAGTGCTCTGTCGCTTTGAGTGACACCTCCAGCCCAGCGTTTGGCTGGCTGGCTGGAGTCTCAAGACTTTTCTGCCTGGGTCTCGGCCTCCTTAGGCGAGAGCCCCCGGCTCCTGCTTTCCTTTGTGGTTGTAATGAGCACGCACAGGAATCCTGAGTCATTTCTTATTTTATTTTATTTATTTATTTTTGTCAGTCCTGGGGCTTGGACTCAGGGCCTGAGCACTGTCCCTGGCTTCTTTTTGCTCAAGGCTAGCACTCTGCCACTTGAGCCACAGCGCCACTTCTGGCCATTTTCTGTATATGTGGGTGCTGGGGAATCGAACCCTGGGCCTCATGTATACAAGGCAAGCACTCTTGCCACTAGGCCATATTCCCAGCCCCTTGTGAGTCATTTCTAAACGATGTCCTTTGTAAGAGTAGGCATTGGGTTCCATGGGAGACAGTCAATTTTTGCTCTTCCTCCTTTTTTTGTTTTTTGGTTGGTTATGGGGCTTGAACTCAGAGCCGGGGTGCTCAAGGCGAGCGCTCTGCCGCTTTGAGCCACAGCTTGCCTCACTTCCGGTTTTCTGGTGGTTCACTGAAGATGAGAGTCTCATGGACTTTCCTGCCTGGGCCGGCTTTGAACTGTGAGCCTGGGACCTCAGCCTCCCGAGTAGCTGGGACTGCAGGTGTGAGCCGCCAGAGCTCCGCCGGGCCCCTCAGGTCTGGAGCGGGAACCTCGGGTTTGTGTGCGGCTCTGTGATTCCCCAGGGGCACGGCGTCCGGCCAGGTGCTGACAGGGCCCCCAGCGTGCTCTGGGTGGGCTGGGCAGGCGTGGTCCTCTAGGGGTGTGGACACAAGCCTTCTTTGGAGACCCGTTCTGGCTCAGTGGGTCTGGACCCCGAATCCTCCCGTGGCTACCCGCTTCCCAGCGATGCCCGTGCCGACGCCGCTGGCGTAGGCTGCCCCTCAGGAGCGGCTCTGCCGCCTTTGTGCTCGCGGCCCAGTTCCAGTCCCCGCCTCCTGCGAGAAATCAGGCGTTTATTGCTAAGCCGCCTCCTCGCGCAACATGCACTTTGAGCGCTTTTCTTAAAGGTTGGGAAATGCACACCTGTGGTTTTACATAGGAGTTACAAAAAAACCTTCTAAAGTCATAGATTATTCTGGACCTCGTCTGATACTGGTGCTGCACTGGCGTTTATCCTTTCAAAACAACGTGACCGTAAAGTGTTCTGTTTCCAGATACCCAATCATGAGCTGGTTTGGGCTAAAATGAAGGGTTTCGGGTTTTGGCCGGCCAAAGTCATGCAGAAAGAGGACAATCAAGTGGACGTCCGCTTCTTCGGTCACCACCACCAGAGGTAACTAACTCCCAGCCAGCGTGCGATCCCGGGAGACTCAGAATCAGCTAATCATCATCTCCATACACCGGGCTTTCCATCGGTGCCTGGAACATTTGTGAACAGCGCTGTGCAGTTCACAGTGACTTACGGTAGCTGTTAGTATTAACCGTGTAGCTTGTCTTTAAGTGTGCTTTCGACTGTGAAGCGTATGGTGTGGCGGCCACAGGAACGTTAGAACCCTTCCTCCATTGGGCAGCACAGGCGGCCATGGTTGCTGAGATTCCGCAGCAGGGCCCGGTGTTTCTGAAACTCCACAATTTCGAGGCCTATTTGACGCTTGAAGTCAGGTAGTCAGGAGCGCTGGCATCTTGCTGTGTTCTGGCCACCACTTGTTTGTCCAACCTCTCCTCCCAGCTGTCAGACCCCAGAGGCAGCGAGACTTAGCGCCATTACCACACCGCACACGCGCGTGCGCACAGTACCTTCCCCTGGTCACAGGGGCGTGGTGCAGGTGACGCACGTGTCTCCTGAGATGCACAGCTGTGTGATTGGGGCGAGAGCCTCGTAACCAGGAAATTGTTCCTGGATTCCTGAGCCTCTTTCCTGAGGGAACCAAACGTGGTTTCTCGGAGTTATATTTCTGGCTAAGTGCGTTGCTGCTGAGCAGTGTAAATGCTTCCCTGCTTGCTAATCTGGTGTAGCTCGTGCACAGCGGCATGGCCAGTAGGGCTTCTGAGTTGTATCTTAAGACTGCCTCCTAGTGTGGACACGTGGAGGTGTTTGATAAAAACGCAGCTTTCCAAGCGACTCCACTCGGAAGGAGAGACAGCTGGACGCTGCTAGCTTAGTAATGAAGGGAACAGGTACTTTTGAGAGGACCCACAGAAGTATGAACAATGAGAACAGTAGCAATTAGGAGGTGGATGCCACTCGCCTCCAAACCCAGACAGACTCCTCCTCCCCTGACTTCTGCATGGGACTTTGTGCCCTAACTGAAAGCCTTGGGGTAGTTTCTGCGGTGCACAGCGGGCCCCGCCCCCTCGGGGCTCCCCCCCCCCCCCCCCCCCGCTCCTGGCCCGGGTTCTGATCCCCCCATGCTTTCCCAGGGCCTGGATCCCCTCTGAGAACATCCAGGCCATCACCGTGAACGTGCACCGGCTGCACGTGAAGCGCAGCATGGGCTGGAAGAAGGCCTGCGACGAGCTGGAGCTGCACCAGCGCTTCCTCCGCGAAGGAAGATTCTGGAAGTCCAAGAATGAGGACCGAGGGGAGGAGGAGGCCGAATCCAGCATCTCCTCCACCAGTAACGAGCAGGTGGGTTGCCCTGGGGAAGGACGACGCCTCCGTTCTCGCGTCCCAGCACGGGAATCTGGGCGGACGCCCCTCGCGGGGATCAAGCGAGTGTGACCTTTTTCCACGCTCCCGTTCGTAAACCAAGTCACTTCAGATGACTAAATAGAACCACGAGCGCCAGGGGCCGGGTGGGTGGCGCAGGTGTGCTCTGCCGAGGCCGGGGGCTTCGAGCCACACCCGCCACCCAGCGGGAAACCGGGCAAGAGCCCAGCGGGCAGCAGCCACCGCGCAAGTCTCGCCGCGGGGTCCCTGCAGGTGTGTGCAACACGGAGGTGCTGACACGATCTTCCTTTCCTAATACCCACAGCTGAAGGTCACTCAAGAGCCGAGAGCCAAGAAAGGACGGCGCAATCAAAGCGTGGAGCCCAAAAAGGAGGTAAGCTGCGCACCGTGCCCGTGGGCGCCTGTGGGGCGAGGTGAGCCCGCCCGGCCCGCCTGCCCCCCTGGGCGGGGGGGGGGGGGGCGCACTCAGGGTCCTGGCGCCCTGACCGGGGTGCCGCGTTCCCCGCCCCTCAGGAGCCAGAGCCGGAAACGGAAGCGGTGAGCTCCAGCCAGGAGATCCCCAGCGTGCCTCAGCCCATCGAGAAGGTGTCGGTGTCCACGCAGACCAAGAAGCTGAGCGCCGCCTCCCCGCGCATGCTGCACCGCGGCACGCAGACCGCGGGCGACGGCGTGTGCCAGAGCGCGTGCCACGACAAGTACACCAAGATCTTCAACGACTTCAAGGACCGCATGAAGTCGGACCACAAGCGCGAGACCGAGCGCGTGGTGCGCGAGGCCCTGGAGAAGGTGAGGCCGGCGCCCGAGCCGGGGTGGGGGGGCCGGCGCCCCGCGGAGCTGAGGGGCCGCGCTGACCCCTTCTCCTTGCAGCTGCGGTCCGAAATGGAGGAGGAGAAGAGACAGGCGGTCAGTAAAGCGGTGGCCAACATGCAGGGCGAGATGGACAGGAAGTGCAAGCAGGTGAAGGAGAAGTGCAAGGAGGAGTTCGTGGAGGAGATCAAGAAGCTCGCCACGCAGCACAAGCAGCTCATCTCCCAGACCAAGAAGAAGCAGTGGGTGAGCGCCGGGCCCCCCCTCCTCCCCTCCTCCCCTCCCCCCCTCCCCGCCCCTCCCGGCGCGCGGGGCACGCGGTCAGGGGTTGCTGATGATCTGGGAGCCGTGGCCGGTCCGGGGGGTCCGGGGGGTCCGGGGGATCCGGGGTCGGTGCTGCCCCGGGAGAAGTGAAGACTCCCGGAAGCTTACGAGGAGGGGCTGGGGTGAGGCTGCCCCAGCAAGCCCGCTGGGGGGGGGGCGGGCCACGTGACCGAGCCTGGCCCTGGGTCGGTGGCCCGCGCGCCCCGGGAGCTAACGTCGTGTCCCCCCCCCCCCGCCCGCAGTGCTACAACTGCGAGGAGGAGGCCATGTACCACTGCTGCTGGAACACGTCCTACTGCTCCATCAAGTGCCAGCAGGAGCACTGGCACGCCGAGCACAAGCGCACCTGCCGCCGCAAGAGATGAGCCCCGGCCCCGCCCCCGCCCGGCCCCGCCCCCGGCCGGCCCCGCCCCCGGCCGGCCCCGCCCCGGCCCCGCCCCCGGCGCCCCGGGCCCGCGCGCGCACGCGCGTCTCCGCCGGCCTCCACGCGCGTCTCGGCGTGGCGGCGATGGCGGCCTGGGCGGCCGCCGTGGACCTTGGGGCGGGCCGGGCCGGCGGCGGAGAGCGGGCGGCCCGGGAGGGGGGCGCGGGCCCGAGCCCTGCCCCGCGGGGCCCCGCACCGGGACTGAATCTAGGGAACAGGGTGCACAGCGCAGGGCCCGGCCCGCGTTTGCTTTCTTAAACGTCTCCCGGTCGTGTCTTTCCTTGATTTCTTTACAATATATAACTTTTATAACAAATGATTAGCTTTGATCTCGTAGCCTGAACTTGCAGGGAACCGGGGCGACCCTCGACCGAGCTGGAGCTTGAGAGTTTGCACATTTCATCCTCGTCCTCGCCCGAGCGCTCGCCACGCCACGCCACGCCACGCACGGCGACGCGACGCGACGCGGAGGAGAAGAAGCCAAAAAGACACTACCTGACCGCGCCGCGCACGCGCGCCCAGAGTGGAGCGCGCCGAGCCGGGGCCCCGGGCCTCCCCGCTCCCCAAGGCCTCCCGGCTCCCCCCCGTCTCTCCAGGTCCCCCCCGGCCTCCCCCGGCCTCCCCGGCTCCCCCCCCCCCATCTCTCCAGGTCCCCCCCCGGCCTCCCCCCCCAGCCTCCCCAAGGCCTCCCCGACTCCCCCCTCTCTACCCCGGCTCCCCCAGGTCTCCCCGGCCCCCCCCCCCCAGCCTCCCCGGGCGGGCCTCGCGCAGGGCAGCGCGCGCGCATGGCGGTCCCCGCGGCGGGCGGGCACGGAAGGAGCTGCACGACGGCCTCGCTCCGCGTGGACACAGCGCCAGGAACCCCTTCGGCTGCTTTCCTGTAGAAGCGCCCCAGCCCCCCCCCCCCCCCAGGACCCGGCCGGAGCCCCGCCTCGGTTGCTCTGTCTGTAAATATTTATTTCGACCTCCGGTATTTATTGACGCGTGGCTCACAGCGCGAGCGGCGGGGAGGCCTTGGGAGCGCGTTCCCGCCCGCGGCCACTCGAAAGACGGACGCCCCGCCGGCCCGCGCCCCGACACCGGGCCCGCGCCCCCCGCGGCCCGGGCACCGAGGACCGCGGCTCCTCCAGTTTCTCCAGCCCCGCCCCGCCCGCCCGCCCGCCCCGGGAGCCGGGCCCGGCGCTGCCCGCTGCATGGACGTGACCTTCGTGCCCTTGGCGTTCTTGGTTGTCTTTGTCTCGTTGACGGGGTTGCACATTTCCAGTTACTACAGCGTGAAACTAAACCGTGTGTGAAAACATTAAACGCAGCTTGTGGCCTGGTTTCCTGAGCGTGTGGGTGACGCGGGCGCGGCGGGGCCGGGGCGGGCGGGCCGCCCTCCCACTCGCGCACACCGGCCAAGGAGCCAACTCGCCGAGTCAACTCCCCGCGCGGCCTCACACGCGGGGGTGGGGCGGCAGGGGAGCCGGAGGCGAAGGCGGGCTCCATCCGGGGACCCTGTCGCCCGCAGGCTCTGCGGAGCCCCCAGGCTACCGGCGAGCCAAGGGGGAGAAGCGGGAGACGGCTCCCCGCACCGGGGCGGCGCGTGCGTGCTCAACCGGGAGACGGGGACTCGACCCAGCCACACATCATCCGCTGTCCCCGGCCTGTCCGCCCCGACGGACGCACGCGATCCCCCCGTCCACGCAGACAGATGTGATCCCCCGTCCACGCAGACACGCGATCCCCCGTCCACGCAGACAGACGCGATCCCCCGTCCACGCAGACAGATGTGATCCCTCCGCCCCAACAGACGCGATCCCCCATCCATACAGACGCGATCCCCCCCCCCCGTCTGCACAGACAGACTCGATCCCTCCCCCCCCCACAGACGCACGCGATCCCTCCGCCCCGAACCCCCGTCCACGCAGACTCGATCCCTCTCCCCCTCCCCCCCGTTGACCCCCGCCCCCAGGCCCCGCAGAGCGCAGCGCTGGCCGCCCTGAGGCTGAAGGTCGTCGGGAGCCGTTTGGAGCTGCTGTCACGGATGGAATGGGGCTCCCCCCCCCCTGCTCGGGGTGGACGGCCCTCTCCCCCCGCCCCCCCAGGGTGGACGGCCCTCTCCCCTCCCCCCGCCCCAGGGTGCACGGCCCTCTCCCCCGCGCCCCCCCAGGGTGGATGGCACTCCCCCCCGCCCCTCCTCAGGGTGGACGGCCCTCTCCCCCCCACCCCCGCTCGGGGTGGACGGCGCTCTCCCCCCGCCCCCCCAGGGTGGACGGCCCTCTCCCCCCGCCCCCCCAGGGTGGACGGCCCTCTCCCCCCGCCCCTCCTCAGGGTGGACGGCCCTCTCCCCCCCGCCCCCCCCAGGGTGGACGGCCCTCTCCCCCCGCCCCCCCCAGGGTGGACGGCCCTCTCCCCCCGCCCCCCCAGGGTGGACGGCCCTCTCCCCCCGCCCCCCGCCGCCCCTGACCGGGCCGGAGCGGGCTGTGGCCGTGTCCCCTCGGCGGCCTCGGTCACTCCCGGCCTTGAGCCCCGTGGCCCACCACGCCGTGGCGCGTGCCTGGAGAGCCGGGCGCCTTCCAGCACGTTCTGGAGATGTGCTCGCCCCCCCCCACGCGTGGGATTAAGGAATTCGCGCACCCGCGACCCCCGCGACAGGGAGGCAGCGCTCCGCGGACAGAGGTTCACAGCCAGCCCGGCAGCGCGGGGGGGGGGGGGGGGGGGGGGGCGGTGCGTCCTCCCTCCAACCCGCCAGGAGCGGCCGGCGACGCTGGGGCTCCGGGGCTGCCGGGGCGCCGGCCTCAGTGCGGAGGCCCGGGGAGAACGGGAGGCCCGCGCGCGTGCGCACACACGGGCCGGCGGAAAGGGGGGCCGCGGGGTCCCGCGACAGACGCCGCTGACCGACCTCGCCGCCCGTGGGGCGGACACAGCTCGGAGGACACCGGAGACGCGGAGCCCGCGTGGCAGGCTCGCCGCGAGACGGGGAGCACGGAGCCGGCGCGGCAGGGGCGGGCGGCCTTGGATCTGAACTCGGGGCCCGGAGCCGCCCCCGGGCTTCCTTTGGCTCACGACCACTGCCCGGGCCACGGCTCCGCGCCTGGCTGCTGCTGCACTGGGGAGGAGGCGCACAGGCTTTCCCGCTCGGGCTGGCCTTGAACCCCGGTCCTCGGATCTCAGGCTGCTGAGTGGCTGGGGTGACAGGCGTGAGCCACCGGCGCCGGCACCGACACGGCACTGGGCCGTGCTCACGCCCGTGGGGGGCCTGGGGGCTTCCGGAAGGGCTCGGTCACACGGGGTTGCCGCTGTTTCTCAGGGGACGCTCGGGGGTTCGGAATCCGGATGTGCAAGGGAGTGGGCTCGGGTGTGCAGGAGAGAGCTGGGCGCGCAGGGGAGTGAGTGGGGCGTGCAGGGGAGTGAGCTGGGCGTGCAGGGGAGTGAGCTGGGCGTGCAGGAGTGAGCCGGGCGTGCAGGGGAGCCGGGCGTGCAGGGGAGTGAGCGGGGCGTGCAGGGGAGTGAGCCGGGCGTGCGGGGGAGTGAGCGGGGCGTGCGGGGGAGTGAGCGGGGCGTGCGGGGGAGTGAGCGGGGGCGTGCGGGGGAGGGGGACGTGCAGGGGAGTGAGCGGGACGTGCAGCGGAGTGAGCCGGGCGTGCAGGGGAGTGAGCGGGGCGTGCAGCGGAGTGAGCTGGGCGTGCAGGAGTGAGCGGGGCGTGCAGGGGAGTGAGCGGGGCGTGCAGGGGAGTGAGCGGGGCGTGCAGGGGAGTGAGCGGGGCGTGCGGGGGAGTGAGCGGGGCGTGCAGGGGAGTGACGGGGCTTGCAGGGGAGGGGGACGTGCAGGGGAGTGAGCTGGGCGTGCAGGGGCGTGAGCGGGGCGTGCAGGGGAGTGAGCCGGGCGTGCAGGGGAGTGAGCGTGACGTGCAGGGGAGCTCCGTCGTGACGCCCCGGCTGCGCCTCTGCCTGCAGACCGAGCCCCACGGCGGGCGGGCTGTCCGCGCCCCCGGGCTCACACACCGGCTGCCGGGGCGGCACAGGAGACGACCGCCTCCCGCAGCGGCTGCCTTCCTCTCCGCCCGCCCCTTGCAGCCCGCTGTGCCCCCTTCGGGCGCGGAGGGGCCTCACCTGCGAACCAGACGCCTCCCCACAATTGTCCGGCAGGGGTGCTGTCTGGGTGTGGCGCTCCTCCCACAGCCATCTCCCGAGCCCAAGCCCCCCAACAGCAGCCATCCCCCAGCCCAAGCCCCCCAACAGCAGCCATCCCCCCAGCCCAAGCCCCCCAACAAAGCCATCCCCCAGCCCAAGCCCCCCAACAGCAGCCATCCCCCCAGCCCAAGCCCCCCAACAGCAGCCATCCCCAGCCCAAGCCCCCCAACAGCAGCCATCCCCCCAGCCCAAGCCCCCCAACAGCAGCCATCCCCCAGCCCAAGCCCCCCAACAGCAGCCATCCCCCCAGCCCAAGCCCCCCCACAGCAGCCATCTCCAGAGCCCAAGCCCCCACAGCAGCCATCCCCCGAGCCCAAGCCCCCCAACAGCAGCCATCCCCCAGCCCAAGCCCCCCCACAGCAGCCATCCCCCAGCCCAAGCCCCCCCACAGCAGCCATCCCCCGAGCCCAAGCCCCCCAACAGCAGCCATCTCCCGAGCCCAAGCCCCCCAACAGCAGCCATCCCCCAGCCCAAGCCCCCCCACCCCCCCCCCCCCCGCAGGCCGCGTGTGCCCCTCGCTGCGCTGAGATCGGTACCGACCCCACCGCTACCTCCTGTGCCGACTCGGCGGCCACGTCGGGGAGGCCAAGGACGCGCACGCGCCCCTCTGTCGTGAGAGGAACCCTGGGTCGTTGGAACAGACAGACAGACAGACAGACACCCCCCCCCCCATCTCCGGGGGAGGGACAGGCGCCGCCTCTCCCCGCGCCGAGGGCCCCTCCTCCCCACCCTCATCGCAGCGCTCGGGGCGCTTTGGGGGGGAAAGGGGGGAGGGAAGCGGGGGGGGGGGCGCCGCTCCCTACCGGCGACCGGCGGTGAGGACACGGGGCCGCGTGGACTTTCCCCTCCCCTCGCGCCCAGCGCTCCGGCGCCGCTTCCCATGGTGCCCCAGGGCCCGACGTCGCTTCCCATGGTGCCCCGGGCTGCGGCGCCGCTTCCCATGGTGCCCCAGGGCCCGACGTCGCTTCCCATGGTTCCCAGGGCCTCGGCGATTCTTCCCATGGTGCCCCGGGCCCGGCGCCGCTTCCCATGGTGCCCCGGGCCCGGCGCCGCTTCCCATGGTGCCCCGGGCCCGGCGCCGCTTCCCATGGTGCCCCGGGCCCCGGCGCCGCTTCCCAGGGTGCCCCGGGTGCCGCCCCACGCTCGGTTCAGAGCCGAGGAAGGCGCGCCTCGCGCTGCGGGGAGGTGAGGCGCCCGTCCGGGCCTGAGGGGGGCAGAGCATGGCTGGAACGGCCCCAGGGCAGACACGCAAGACGGAGGCTGAGAGGAAGCCGTGCGAAGGCCCGGCGAGGCCGAGAGGTCCCGGCGTCCCACGCGGAGCGTGCGTGCGTGGCGAGCCAGGCCCGGCGTGCACGCACGCACGCACGCACTCACGCACGCATGCGCACACAGCCCCGCGCGCACGGGGTCAGACTCTCCTTCCACCCGACCGTGCGTGACGGGCACGAGGGCGCCCTGGCACCGCGGGCGTGGGAGGCGGCCCCCCCACCCCCCACGGAGGAACTGCTATTTTCAGAGCAACAAAAATAAAAGCTTTTATTTGTTCATTTGAATATAAAACAGGCGTTATCACAGATGTACAAAGCATACCGGTGGTCGAACGTACAAGAAGGTTGCCGTCCTGTGCACATAAAAACTCGGTTTGGAACTGTGGTGTGGGCGGAGCACACGGACTTCTCGGACCCGTCCCCACGCTCTGGAATAACGCTGCTAACATTCAACTGATACAAGGGACCGTCCCCTCGGGTTAAAGTGTCAAGCAGGATTAAATAGAGAGAATAAACAAGCACCATGAGGAATCTGCTCCTGTTTGATCAGGTCTGTGTTTGCACGGCCATCGCGTTACCCTCCTTCTGTGCAAGTTGGTTACACGGTTTTGGCTGACTTCAAAAGCACAAGGTCACAAGACAAATAGATATATATATAATTATTATTATTATTCTATCTTCCATCGTCTACATTCCCGGGAGCGCGCTGCGTGCGTTCCCAGCCGCCCTGCGTTATTGCTGAGGCTGGGGGCGGCCGACTCCCCCTTCCTCTCCCGCGCACACTGGGGGGTAGGGGGGGCGAGCCGGGGTGCCCGCCGCCCTTCTGCCCCCGCCCTGACATCGCGGGGGCCGGGATGGCTGCTGCGGGGGGGGGGGGGGTTGGAGGGGGGAGGGGAGGGGGTGCCCTGTCTGGAGCCCCAGCCCCGCCACCCCTAGGGCGGGTGTGGCTGCGTGGGGCGGGGGCCGGCCTCTCGGCGGAGGGGGGAGGGGGGGAGGGGGGGGAGGGCGGGGGGGGGGGGGCGGAGGGGCGTCCGTCCCAGGAGCGCAGCGCCCACACGGGGTTAAGAAAGCGGGGCGGTTTGCAAAGCAGGCCGCATCCGCGACGGGGCTGTAAGTGTGCCACGTGTAAGTGTGCCACGCTCACGTGTGCCACGCTCAGGCGTGCCACGGAACTGTTTGTCATCACCTGCCTTGGAGCTCAGAGGTCAAGCAAAACTGTGGCCAGGGCTGGCCGCGTCCCAGAGCCAAAGGCGGCCGGGCGGGGCGGGGGTGGGGGGGACGGGGTGGGGAGGGGGGCTGGGGAGGGGGGGGCCAGGAGGGCGCGCCGTCCTCGCCACACGCGTGGGGAGCCGGGGCCCCGCGGGACGCCACGCCGGCCACTGACTCCCCCGGACACAGCGGGTTCGCCGGGAAACACGCGGGGAGCTGTGCGCAGCGGAGGGGGCGCGGGCAGGGACGGAACCGGGGTGCGCGTGGGGCGGGGCGGGGCATGGGGCGGGGACCAGCGTGTCGTGGGCAGCGTGGGGCATGGGGCTGGGGGCGGGGCGTGGGGCGTGTCGTGGCCGGGGGTGGGGTATGAGGCGTGGTTGGACGCGGGTGTGACGTGTCGTGGGGCGGGGCGTGGTGGGCGTGTCGCGGATGGGTGTGGCGTGGACGACATGTGGGCGGGTCATAGTGGGTGTGCTGTGGGGCGTGGCACGGTGGGCGTGGCACGGTGGGCGTGTCGCGGATGGGCGTGGCAGACGTGTGGGCGGGTCATAGTGGGTGTGCTGTGGGGCGGGGCACGGTGGGCGTGGTGTGGTGGGTGTGCTGTGGGGCGGGGCATGGTGGGCGTGGCATGGTGGGCGTGTCGAAGGGGCAGGACATGGCGGGCGTGTCCGGAGGCGCCTCCGCGGCCCGCCTGGCCGCCCCACCCTCTGCGGCCGCCCTGTAGGCCAAGGAAGCGGGCCGCCCGCTGGTCACCGAGCGGCCTCCTCGTGTCAGGGAAGCAAAAAGGGCGACGGTGACCCGAGAGACCTCAGAGAAGAAGAGGAGCCAATCGAGCGGGAGGCCAGCGCGCGTGCGCGTCCTGGCAGCCGAGGGGGCGGCGCCAAGGGCGGCCAGCGGGGTGGAGGGCGGGGGCGATGGGCGGGGCGGAGGGCGGGGCGATGGGCAGAGGGCGGGGCGATGGGCGGAGGGGCGGGGGCGATGGGCGGAGGGGCGGGGCTCGCCACGCGAGCGACGGCCCGCGGGTAAAGTCTAGAGTCTCCTCTGCTCATTAGCGAATCTGCATCTCATTTACATATATATATCTGTCTGCCGTGATGCTATCCACGCAAGATAATACAACACTTTATATTAGCAAACATTACAAGACTTTAATATTCTTGAATGTTTTTCTCTTTTATACTTCTAAAGAGATCAAAATAAATTAAGCATTTTGTACATAATTACATGTCGAGGAAGTTAACTTATTTTTTTATCTTTTTAGTTTAGTACAAAGGTATTTGCAAGATAGTTGCCGAGATACACCTTGTGTATAAAGGCTTCGCCTTCTCTGCCGGAGGCCGGGGGCTGGCGGGGGGGAGGCCGGGGCCGGGGGCCTGGAGACGGGGGGGTGGGCGGCGGGAGGACGGGGTCCGGGGGTCCGGAGGCCGGGGGCGGGGGGCCGGGCCCGGCCTCTGCTCCGGGTGAGCCTCAAACGAGGAGCGCTGCTGCCAGGCTGTTCCAGGCCGTCCCGCGCCCCCCGCGCCCCAGCGAGCCCTCACCTGGCCGCGGCGAGCCCCGGGGGCCTCCACGCCACGTCCTCGGGATCCCACGACGCGTGAGAACGGAGCGAACAGCGTCACACCGCACCGGCCGCTCGCGGGCGCCCCTCCGGAGGGCGGAAGTGCGTGTGCGTGCGTGTGTGCGTGCGTGTGTGCGCGTGTGTGTGTGTGCATCGCTATTCCGGCTTAACAAAATTCCACGTGTACGAAGAGAGCACTTATCATCCGATACTTAAAAAAAAGAGGGGAAGGAAGGCAAGTTCTGGAAAGGAGCCTCTCCGACGGGCGGAGGCGGCCGCCCGCGGTCCTTCTGAGCCGCGTCCGTCCCGCGGGGCGCCCGGCCCGGCCCCGCGGAGGAGGAGCTGTGGTCGTGGTCGCGATCGTGGTCGTCGTGGTCGTCGCTGTGGTCGTGGTCGCCGCGGTGGTCGCGGTCGCGCGTGGCGGGGGGTCAGTTACATGTTGTAGGCCACGTAGATGGGGTCGAGCTGGTCGGCCAGGAAGCCGTCGCGCAGGTGCATGCGCTGCTTCTCGCCGCGGGAGTTGATGGGGATGACGCCGATGTCCACCACCACCACCACGCCCACGATCAGGTAGTGCTCCTCCAGCACCACGTTCGTCACCAGCGGGACCAGGTCCAGCGCCTCCTGCTCCGACCCGTCCAGCTCCACCACCACCACCAGCAGTTCGTCCACGTGAACACCGCGCTGCGGGCACACGGCGCGGGCCGCGCGTGGGTGCGGGCGCCCGGGGACCCGGACCCGGGGGGGAGGGACGAGGCCCTTCCCGCGCTCCCTCGCCAGGGGCCGGCCGGCTCCGCCCCCTCCCCGCGCCCCGCCCCCTCCCCGCCCGGTGGCTCACCACTCGGTGACGCTCTTGTGCGCCCGGATGACGGAGGTCTCGATGTCGATCGGGTGGTACCGCATCCCCCGCAGCTCCATGGCCTCGTCCAGGGCGCCCACCACGTACAGGGCGTCGTGGCGCTCTGCGGGGGAGAAGGCGGTGAGCCAGGCGGGGCCGCGCGGGCCCCTGGTGGGCTTTCCTCGTGGGTAACCGCGGCGCTGGCCTGGGTGATGGGTCCCCAGGCCGCCCGGCCCTCCCGCAGGGCCCCGCCGCCACCTCGGCCCCGCCCTCCCGCAGATCCCCACCCCCATCCAGGCCCCGCCCCCAGCCCTGACCCCACCCCTCAGGGCCCCACCCATCCAGGCCCCGCCCTCCCGCAGATCCCCACCCCATCCAGGCCCCGCCCCCTGTCCTGGCCCCACCCCTTAGGGCCCCATCCAGGCCCCGCCCCCTGTCCTGGCCCCACCCCTCAGGGCCCCACCCATCCAGGCCCCGCCCTCTCGCAGAGTGTTTTGGGCGGGCTCCTTTCAGGCTTTGCACCCGTCTCAGCTCTCAGGCAGCCCCGGGCAGAGGTCAGACGGTACACGGCCCCCGCGCGCATGCGCGGTGCGGGCACTCCCAGCCCCTGCCCCCCACCCCGCCGCCGGCAGCGGTAGCCGCTCACCTCCGTTGGCGTCGGTGAGCTCCGTCCTCCGCAGGAAGCCCAGGTAGCCGGTCCGCGCCCAGACGGTCTGCGTGTCCCCGAAGCTCAGCCGGGAGTTGAAGTGGTCCGACTGCAGGGACTCGTCCCCGTAGATGGTGAAGTAGCCGCTGGCGTTGTGGGCGCTGTGGACCCAGATCTGCCAATGGGGGCGGCACCGGTCGGCCCGGGGGAGGCGGAGCGGGCGGCCCGGCCGGGGTCTCACCCGGGACCCGCACAGACCCCCGGGCCACCCACGCGGTGGACGTTCACCGAGCAGCGGGGCTGCAGCGCGCCTGCGCACAAGAGGCCGCGCGCAGCCGCCGCAGGGGCCGGGGCGCCCGCGGCTCCCCTCCGCTTCTCAGGAGCAGCCAGCAGGCGCCCAGAAGGGCTTCAGTTTTCTTCCCCGTTCGGACGGAGGTCGGGATACGACAGCCCAAGCCGCGGACGCGCGGGCACGGAGCGCGGGGGGGGGGGGGGGGCGGCCAAGCCCAGATACAGCCCGCGCCCCCCCCCCCCCGCCGCGTGCCCGTCTCCCTCCCCGCTGGCGCCCCTCGCACCGTGGGGGGCTTAGGGCAAAGCGGCCTGCAACCGGCCGGGTCCTCGGCTTGATCTGCACTAAGAATTGTGGAGTTTCTCGAAGCCAAGGGCTCGGCTCCATTCGCCCGGCGCTCGGCCGAGACTGAGCCCGCGAGCAGAGCAGAGTGGCCCGAGTGCGGGCGGGATGGGCGCCCGGGCGCACGCACGCACACCGAGCGCCCTTCGAGGGCCACGGGACCCCGCCGCCCCCGACTCACCTCCCCGAGGTGCGAGTCCCCCAGCGGGCCCTTCGTCTCGGGATTGGCGATGATGATCCGGACCCCGGGAAGGATCTGGTCGGGAGAAGAAAACGATGCATGAGAATGGAAGGCGCCCGTGCGCCCGCCCGGCGGCTCTTTACACCAGACGCCATTTCCCGCTGAAGATCACTTAGAAAGGCGCGTGGTGCTCGGCCCCGCGAGCTCCCCCTGTCCGCGCCATGGCAGAGGCCGCCCTACGTCAGTGACGGGGACCTGAGGACGCGCTGAGACTGCCAATCACCTCCCAGAGCGCCCTGCCCGCCCGCGATCCCAGCCAATCACCTCCCAGAGCGCCCTGCACCCGCGCGATCCCAGCCAATCACCTCCCAGAGCGCCCTGCCCGCCCGCGATCCCAGCCAATCACCTCCCAGAGCGCCCTGCACGCCTGCGATCCCAGCCAATCACCTCCCAGAGCGCCCTGCACCCGCGTGATCCCAGCCAATCACCTCCCAGGGTGCCGCGCACGCCCGGCATCCCAGCCAATCACCTCCCAGAGCGCCCTGCCCGCCCGCGATCCCAGCCAATCACCTCCCAGAGCGCCCTGCCCGCCCGCGATCCCAGCCAATCACCTCCCAGAGCGCCCTGCCCGCCCGCGATCCCAGCCAATCACCTCCCAGAGCGCCCTGCACGCTCGGGACTCCAGCCAATCACCTCCCAGAGCGCCCTGCACGCCCGGGACTCCAGCCAATCACCTCCCAGTGCGCCCTGCACGCCCGGACTCCAGCCAATCACCTCCCAGAGCGCCCTGCACGCCTGGGACTCCAGCCAATCACCTCCAAGAGTGCCCTGCACGCCTGGGATTCCAGTCAATCACCTCCCAGAGCACCCTGCACTCCTGGGGTCCCAGCCAATCACCTCCCAGAGCGCCCTGCACGCCCGGCACTCCAGCTATGCAGAAGGCTGCAGGTAGCAGCTTCACAGTTCAAAGCTAGCCCCGGGCAAACACATCTGAGAAATAAATGGAAGCAGAGAGGGCCGGGTGCAGCGTGGGCAGCAGAACACCCGCGTGGCAAGCACCAGGCCCGGAGTGCAAACCTTAATTAAGCTACCAAGAAAAGGAGAGGTAGGTCTTGAGAAAAAGACAAAAAGCACATTAAACAAGCCGGATGACCTTGCTTATGAAATGATGCTTTATACGTTCAGTTATTTCACGAAGATTTGAGTGTGTGTGTACATGCCTGTGTGCGCGTGCGTGTGCTGGTCCTGGGGCTTGAACTCGGTGCCTAGGCACTGTCCCTGAGCTCTTTTGCTCAAGGCTCGCACTCCACCCCTTAGCCACAGCTCCACTTGTGACTTTTTTGGTGGTTAATTGGAGATGAGCCTCACAAACTTTCCCGCCCAGGCTGGATTTGAACAGTGATCCTCATATCACAGAATCCTCAGTAGCGAGGGACACAGTTATTCCATGACTGTTGAGATGAATGTGACATGGTGGACCAGGGGAAGGTAGCAGGATGACACGCCCAGCTGACCCCTTCACTGTAACGGATGGTGGCCTTCTCCTCAGGGATACCGAAGTCCTTTCTGTCGTTTTAATGGCCGTGGGCTTGAACTTAGGGCCGAGCGCTCTAACCCACAAGTGTGCAGTTTGATTCTTAAAGTCCCAGAAACACAAGATGCTTCCAGAACTGCCAAGCAGAGAGAAGAGTCGGCAAATGGGCCAGTTAAGGAAACAGGTCTTCATCCAAGTTTAAATACATTTCCTACCCTTTAACTCTGACCAAGTTAAACACTGTGGCAGAAACTCACAGCCGTCCCGACAATCCCGCTTCATCTACTTCCGGGTTAGTGAACACCTGATTTTCACCTTGCCTACTAGATGTGCAGCAGCAGCAGCAGCACAGTTTACAGCCCACCTCTTAGTTGGGTGGGAGTGCCTAGATTCTGCCCACGTGTACTGACTCCTAAAAGAGCTAGGGAACCCGCCTTGGAGTTTGCAAGCTTTGTCTCCGGTGTTGTTTCTTCTGCTTGCTGGAATGTGGAAGCGACGGCTGGAGCTGGAGGAGCCACCGGAGACCCTGAGGTGCCTTGGCAAGGGAGAGCCATGTAGGGACGGGGTGTCTGGTGGATTTGTGAACTCGCAGATGCCCACACCCCAAACCTGGCTATTTCAAACTTCATGGCCCAACAGTTACGACAATATCTTCTTGAGGGCATTTTCTTGGGGAGTAGATTTTACAAAACACGTGTCCCGCCCCACCCCGCCAGAGGTGGGGCTTCCATCCCCGGGTGCTTACCTTTCCCGACTCCATCAGAGGCAAGCTGTGCGGAGAGCCCCGTTCCACCAGCCGGACCCTGCAATGGAGAGGCGCGCGGTCACCAGGCAGGTCTGCGGGCCGCGGTCCCCCTCCCGCCACCTCCTGAACAACCTGGGCGTCGCCGTCCAGAGGCTTAGGACTCTGCCCGCGAAAGGAAGCCTGGCTTCAGCGCCCCAAGTCCCGCGTGGGACCCTCTTCACGAGTGGATGGGGGGCGTGCCCGCGGGTGCCATGTGACCCCCGCACGGGACCCTCTTCCCGCGTGGACTCTGGGGGGCGTGCCGCGGTGCCACGTGACCCCAACACGGACCCTCTTCCCGCGTGGATGGGGGGCGTGCCGCTGTGCCACGTGACCCCCGCACAGACCCTCTTCCCGTGGACTCTGGGGGCGTGCCGCGGTGCCACGTGACCCCCGCACGGACCCTCTTCCCGCGTGGACTCTGGGGGCGTGCCGCTGTGCCACGTGACCCCCGCACGGACCCTCTTCCCGCGTGGACTCTGGGGGGCGTGCCGCTGTGCCACGTGACCCCCGCACGGACCCTCTTCCCGCGTGGACTCTGGGGGCGTGCCGCTGTGCCACGTGACCCCCGCACGGACCCTCTTCCCGCGTGGACTCTGGGGGCGTGCCGCGGTGCCACGTGACCCCCGCACGGACCCTCTTCCCGCGTGGACTCTGGGAGCGTGCCGCTGTGCCACGTGACCCCCGCACGGACCCTGTTCCCGTGGACTCTGGGGGCGTGCCGCGGTGCCACGTGACCCCCGCACGGAACCCTCTTCCCGCGTGGACTCTGGGAGCGTGCCGCGGTGCCACGTGACCCCCGCACGGACCCTGTTCCCGTGGACTCTGGGGGGCGTGCCGCTGTGCCACGTGACCCCAACACGGGACCCTCTTCCCGCGTGGACTCTGGGAGCGTGCCGCTGTGCCACGTGACCCCCGCACGGACCCTCTTCCCGCGTGGACTCTGGGGAGTGTGCCGCTGTGCCACGTGACCCCTGCACGGAACCCTCTTCCCGCGTGGACTCTGGGAGCGTGCCGCGGTGCCACGTGACCCCCGCACGGACCCTGTTCCCGTGGACTCTGGGGGGCGTGCCGCTGTGCCACGTGACCCCAACACGGGACCCTCTTCCCGCGTGGACTCTGGGGGGCGTGCCGCGGTGCCACCTGACCCCAACACGGACCCTCTTCCCGCGTGGATGGGGGGCGTGCCGCTGTGCCACGTGACCCCCGCACAGACCCTCTTCCCGTGGACTCTGGGGGCGTGCCGCTGTGCCACGTGACCCCCGCACGGGACCCTCTTCCCTTGTGGACTCTGGGGAGCGTGCCGCGGTGCCACGTGACCCCCCGTAGCCCTGCACGCCCGGCCAGCCCCCGTGCGAGCCCCGGCGTGTGCCTACCTGTCGTGCCTCAGGGCTCGCATGTCCACGTAGACGGTCGTGGGGTCGGGTCCCGACGTGCCCTGCAAGCCAACGACAAGCGTGGTGAACAACGGTGCGGGGAAACCTCGAACCGGAGGAAAAAGACGAAAGCTAGACGCCGCTAAGAGCCCCCCGCCCCGGGTACTGCCGCGCCCCGGTGCGGAACCCTCGAGTTCTCCGGGGTGGGGGGGGCACCGGCTGTCACCCCCGCCCGGCTCCGCACCACGACACGTCTGCAGCTGGCACCGCGGTGCCAAATACAAAGGCCGGAGCCTCGCGCAAAGGCTGTCACGGACCTGGGGCATCTCTGCGGGGAGACCACGACTGCATGCTTCCAGAAAGATCTATGTTGAGAAGCAGCCGGTGGCGTGATCTGCAGCTCCAGGAGGGAGCTCGGAAACGGCTGCTTCGTTCCCAGCTCCCCGCGAGCTCTGCCCGGTGTGTTCTTGGCCGAGCCGCCCTCGGGAGGCCGCGCGGTCCTCCGTGCTCCCTGACTCCCTGAGCACAGCCGTGCAGACACCGCGGCTCGGTGCCGCCATGAAGCCCTTCGCGCCACGGGCCCGGCTGACTCCCAGCCCGAGGCTTCCGTCCGCGGCGGGGCCGGCGTCCGCACAGGCCTCCCCGGGCAGGAGCCACCATGCCTGGGTTGGGAAGACACGGGGCGCACACTGAGGCCCCCGAAACTGCAATCTCCTAAAATGTATTTGAACTACGCTAACATTTTTCAGGCAACATCTCAATGTTAAACCCAAGGTAGGTTTACAGACAAGCATAAAAATAAAGCCGACTTGATAAAGGAACGTGCGACTCAGCAACTCCGGCCTCGCGTCCCCAAGAGGGAGGAAGGGGCAGCTCGAGCTGAGCCGCGCATGGAGAACCTGCTCTCCCGCCCGCCACCGCCGGTGACACGGAGGGCAGACGAGCACCGGTGACGCGGAGGACAGAGGAGCACCGAGCACCAGTGACGCGGAGGACAGACAAGCACCGAGCACCCAGCACCGGTGACGCCGAGGACAGAGGAGCACCGAGCACCCAGCACCGATGACGCTGAGGACAGACGAGCACCGAGCACCCAGCACCGGTGACGCCGAGGACAGACGAGCACCGAGCACCCAGCACCGGTGACGCCGAGGACAGACGTGGCAGGTGATCAATTATAAACCCAGCCAACAAGCACATCCAGGGACAGGTCAGGAGGAGGTGATGGGATGCGGAACTGAGCCCCCACAGACCAGCCCCCCGCCGGTCAAATCCGGTAGAACCGCAGGCTCTGCCACACCTGTGCCAGGCCCGTGTGGCGGCCCCCACCCCAGGGCGGCCGGAGGAGGTGCGGGGGGGCGGGGGGGAGGGGAAGGGCGGGGAGGTCCCAGCCTGAGCAGCGACGGCGTGGGGGAGGGAGCATGTGGGGGAGGGGGAGGAGAGGATGCCAGACCAGCAGAGACCAGACAGACAGACAGACAGGATGACCACACAATTCAAAATGGGAGGGGACGGGGAAAGACGACGCAGAAAACAGGAAACAAAGTAAAAAGATCCAAAGCAATGCCATGTGAGGAAAGCATTACGATTAAACATTGTACCACGAAAGCTGAAAACAAAGAGGCATCGACTGATCCACAGCGCAGAGCGGAAGGAGCCGGTGAGGAGAGGGAGTCTCGGGGCGCTAGGCCTGGACGCACAGATCTGGAGGCGGGTTAGAGCATGCGCTACTGTGCTTCGAGGGTGAGCTCATCCAGCCTCTCTTCTCCGGGAGGAAGGACAAACTTGCTTTGTTGGTTCCATCCACTGACCTCCTCTTCACAGAGACAGTCCCAGGGAACTAAGCTGAGCTCACACACACACACCACACACACACACACACACACACACACACACACGAGCTCCGCGGCCTGACGGGGCGGGGGAGGGGGGCAAACGGAAGCACATCCCCTTCCATCTCTCCCTCCTCCCCTCCTCCTTCGGCTGCCCGCCCGCTGCCCACGCTAGGCTACCCACACAAGCCACGCGGGAAAACCCCACGGAGCGCGCTCCGCGGAGGCAAGAAACACGGGGAAGAGTTCTCCTCGCTAGACACTAGAATGGGTGCACAGCTGTTCTTGGGGTGCCGGCCGGGATGGAGACAGGCAGACCCCACACAGGACAGCGAGCCACGGGAGCGGAGTCCTTACAGCCGCCGCGTGCCACACCACAGGGCCGAGCCGACGGACGACCACGGCTCCCAACAGAAGCAAGGCTCCTTTAAAAAAACGAGTTCTCGTTCCGTGTTCCCGCCGCTCACTTTGCTCTACTGATTATGACTACTGCTACCACTCAGTATTGTTAAAAACAACAACAACCACAACAACAGAAACCCGAGGTAGAGCCGCAGAATGGTGGCTCAAGAGAGCCATAGAATGGGTGACAGTGGCTCGCGCCGATCATCCCAGCTCCTCAGGAGGCTGAGGCCCGGAGGATGAGAGTTCAAAGCTAGCCTGAGAAGGAAGATTTACAAAACAGTATCTCCGGTTAACTAGCAAAAAGCCAGGCTGGAGGCCAGAATGAAGAAGCTGAGAACTCGCCACGAGCAAGCAAGCTGAGCACCAGAGTTACGGTAAGGCTCCCAAGCTCCGAAGCCAGCACGACACTCAGCAACCAGCCCAACGGCCCTCCACGCGCGGCCTCTCAGAGCCTCGGCACTCTGCCCACACTGAACTTGGGTTCCGAAGGCTGGCACTACTATCTTGCCGGCTTCAGGAATTGGAGCCGCTGCGGGTGCGGGCCGTCCGGGCAGCGGGTCCGAGATGGATTACTCGGCTCGGGAAGGAGGGAAGGCAGCGGAGATCCGGGTCACTTGCTGGATCCTGACATGTCCGGGCGGCACGGTTAGGAACCAGTGTCTCCAGACCACAGCGTCTGCGTGAGATACAACCACGCCTAGAGCGTCCGTTTCTACCTTCAGCCAGGGAGCTGTGAAAAGACTGTCTGTCTGTCCGTCTGTCCCTTTAGGAGAAGTGCCTGTGAGGGGCTTCAGTTCTGGGGATGTCGAGCCACAGAACACCAGGGCAACATTCAGACTGTAGGGCGGCCCGGACGTTTCCGTTGCAGCCGCTGAGCTTAACGCGTGGCGAGCTCAGATTCCCGCGGGTCCACGCGCAGACCGAACCCCAGAAGCCTGCCATGACTGTGACAAGGAAGCATTTGTTCATGGCGGGGAAGAGCGAGGCGAGACCAAGGAACGTGGGAAGCCCTAGCGCCGCTGTGTCCTAGGGCTCTGAATGCCAGCCCCCCTCCCCCCCCAGCCCGCCCCAAGCTGATATGGGGCTGAACTCAGGGCCTCACACTCTCGCTTGCTTGCTTGCGCATAGCTGACACTCCACCACTTGAGCCTTGCCTCCTCCCCGGCATTTTGCTGGCTCAGTGGAGCCTCAAAGACTTTTCTGCCTGGGGAGGTGGCGGGATGCAGACTCAGGTGCAGACTCAGGGCCCGGGGCAGCTGAGCCCTGGGGACCTGACCACGCGGGGTCCACGCGGGGTCCAACCTCCTCAGGACACGGTGCCCCCCGGGGGGCCCAGCCGAGGGCACACCCAGGACACCCACACACCCCTGTTTCTCCACACTGCTCTACTTGTTGCTTACAAATTGGAACACTGATTGAGGCACCAGGAAACGGGGGAACACAGGTCCCCCGAACCCACACATTCGTGTTCTCATGATCTGAGACATCTATCAGTAGAGGAGGATGTAAACATCTCAGTGCAGCGTGATCGATTCTCCCGAGTGCACAGAATCCTCAAGGGCATCTTGTTTATTCTTGCTTCTTTCCCTCATCTAAGGGCAGGGTAGGGGAAACCAGTGCGTCTGAGAGCTGGAATTAATGAAGGCCTTCTTGTAACTATTTGTTCTTAGAGTTTGAGATTTATATTGCCTATCTACAGCCTCCCGCTTTGTTTCTTTGTAACAATCAATGACTAATTCTATCACCAGAGTGGTCGTATTTCTCTTTCACCAAGAGAGTTTCAAGATTTAGGGTTGATTAGTACTGTTACTATTGATGGAAATCCACAAGGTTGTTGATAGCAAAGCTTCCTCTTTCTCATTTTTTCCTACATTATGAAAATCAAAGTTCTTTTTAGGGTATTTTTTTCTTAATAAAGAAACAGATTTCTTGGAGAACAGATGATGTCTCATTTTATCTTTCTCTTCCTCTGCTGGGAGGTCACTTCTCTGTTCTGTCTCTAATGCAACCAAAGACATTCCAGCTTTAAATAGTAATTGTGCCTGGAGAAAATGTCTTTCCAACAAAGGTTAATAAACAAGTGACACTATTTAATAGTACTAAGGAAAATTTATGTTAAAGTTAATTAAACCCAGAAGTCATAATTTGATCTTCCCAATTGTCCACTTTAATCATAGATTTAACAAAATGAAATTAAGTCATTTTTACAGCCCGATTCTAGGACATGTCATTCTTAAAAATAACAAATGGTTGGTACTCGTAGATTCTTTCTGTTTTACTTCATAGCTTTGCCAATTAGGAAAGTTCACTTAACTTTTCTGGGCCTGCTTTTCTCATCTCATCGTAACTGAGTGAATTTTACATTTCATGACTAGTATCAAAGAGCCAACACATTGGCTAAGGAATACATTGGTTTTTGTTTTGTCTTCAGTGTGTATGTCCTTTCTCTGCCATCCAGGCCTCCTGTTTGGATTTGTGAATAGCAGTAAACTCTTGATCTTCATTTGCAAGGAAGAGTTACAAATAAAGATCTGGATTTTTCCCCCATAGTGATTTATACCATAAATTCATTTATAGTAGATGGTATTCATTTGTTCCATAAAATCAGTGAGTGCTCAGGAGTCCTCTGTACTTTGGGTTTTTTGGTCAGTTGTGGGGCTTGACCTCCGGGCCTGGGCGCTGTCCCTGAGCTCTTTCACTGAAGGCTAGTGCCCTACCACTTTGAGCCGCAGTACCAGTTCCAGTTTTTGAGTGGTTAATTGCAGACAAGGGTCTTAGAGGGATCTTTTTGCCCGGGAGAAGGGATGTCCTCACACCGACTTAGCAACATTAGCTTCAAGCTTAGTAGCCATGTTGTGGGATTATTTCTATGAAAGAATATGTTACTCTCTCCTGTTAATATCTGTCTAGTGCTTTATTTGCTGGCAGGCATGGCTACTTATTAACCATCTGCTGGGCACAGGTGCTGAAGGCACAGCTGGGGAGGAGCGGGCGTTACAGGTGCCTTCTGGAAAGATCTATCCCCTAACTTCATTCTTGACTGGATTCCTGTCACCTGAATCAATCTGCTTACTTCCTGAGTGTTTCACCGCCTTCTATTCGATGTTTCCGTTCCCTGCAAGTCTTCTTCTTAATATATTCTAGATTTAAATGGATAGCTACAAATCAAGGGTTAAATGCAGGGTAAATAGATCTATATTCTATTTTTTATATCTATGTAAGGCTTCAAGTTTGTATAACAACTTGGGAAAACTTGCAGCAGGGAAATGTTCTCATTCCGGTTAATATGGAATGCGCTGTCTGCTTCTCTCCCTTTACCCCAACGTTGTAGAAAAAACACAGAGTAAGCCTCACTGTAGCTAATGCCACTTGCCTTCTCCTTGAACTCCTGACCTGTTTCCTGCCAGGGAGCCCAGTTAAGAGCAGAAGATGGGGAGACAGAGTCCCGCCCGCCCTGTCAGGGAGGGGGTGCATGTATCCCCATGGCTGGAGTAACCGAGGGGCATTAGAAGAGCTGATGAGGCAAGGTAAGCCCAGCTCTTCAGACTTCTTAGAGAAGGGAATAGATCTCAGTCAGGAAGATGAGGTTTTACTGGATCTTAAGACAAATTTAGTAGCTTGTAATTTTTTTTAAATGGGAGCTAATTCAAAAAGAAGGAAGATTGAAACAGAAGTACGTACACACACACACACACACACACATGCACAATTTCATTTTTTTAGATAAAGAAGCTGTTTGGCCAGGCACGGAGGGCTCACACCTATAGTCCTAGCTTCTCAGGAGACTGGGATCTGGAAACTGAGGTTCGAAGCCAGCCTGGGCAGGGAAGTCTGTAAGACTCTTATCTCCAATGAACCCCCAGAAAGCTGGAGGTGCTGCTGGGGCCCAGCGTGACAGAGAGCCAGCGCTGGGATGGCGCCCGGGCCCTGAGCTGAAGTTCCAGGACTGACACCAAGAAAACGAATAAAAAGAAGAAGAGGAGAAAGCGGCCGTGCCGGCGCTGGCAGTGGCCTCGCGAGGGAAAGCGCTTTTCTTTGCCTGCTGCACGGCCGCTGTCCGACGCCGGCCCCAGTCCCGTTTGCCGCTCCACGCGAGTGTAACAAGGCAAAGTCCCAGCCTGGGGAGCCGGGGAGCTTCTCCCTCCCGCGCCGCGGCTGTGCGAAGGAGAGAAGCGTGGAGCCGCGCCGCAGGGGCCCGCGCAGCCCCTCCCCGCCAGGCCCCGCCCCGCCCCGAGACTCACCTGCAAGCAGATGGCCAGGTTCACGCGACAGCCGAACGAGGTGCTCACGGCCCGCGGGTGGAGGCCCAGGTCTTTGAAGAGCTTCGAGAAGGACTGCGTGAGGGCGATTCTGGGACGCTCTTCGGCCACCACCACGCACGTCCTGACGCGGGACAGGTCCAGGCCTCGAGCCTACGAGGCGGGACAGGGACGCCGGGTCAGCCCCGCGCGGGACGGGACCCGCCCGGTAGCAAGCTATTCCAGGAGGCCGGGACAGGCAGAGCAACTTCCTGGAGCAGGGCGGTGCTCGAGGGAGGAGACGCACCGTGTGCAACCCCGAGGGCACCCCCGAACGAAAGGGGGACACCCCCGTGCTGAAATGGAGGAATGTTAAACTAAAACGATGACGGCTCTCCACCGACACGGCGGGAGCTGCGAAGGTCAAGGAGACAGGTGTCATTCGCCGCCTCGTCGGTGTGTTCGGATGAGCGGAGGGAGGAAGGGCGGCTCACAGTGCTCCCGAAGGTGGTGGTCCAGTGAAAATGGTGTCCCGAGTGAGACTCGAGCTCTTAAGAGAGCGCTGACCCTAACCGAACCACCCAGTCCCTCAAGGATCCCTCCAAGAACCGAGTGAGGGGGAACACAATTCTTCCCAGCCTTCCTTTTCCCTTTCCGTCTCCTTCCTTCCCTCCCTTCCTCCCTCCTTTCCTTCTGTGTGGAGCTGAGGATTGATTGAATCCATGGCCTGTGCATACTAATAAGAAGCATGGCGCTCTAGCACTGAGCCACGGGATATGCGATTGTACACCCACGAGCCAGGGTTGTGCATACACAGCCACCCAGGAAAGAATTCCAGTCTATATGTGTAAATGAGAGGTGACGGAGAAAGGGGTTTGTAACAGTTGCTGGGCTACAGATTCAAGACTCAGCTCCAAGTTGTTGCTTGATTGCTCTGACCTTAAGTTTCTTTCTCATCTTTAAAACAGAGCCAAAGGTTTCTCTTTCAGGAGGCTGTGGTAAGAATTAAATGAACAGGCAACGTGCTCTGAAATCTCTCAATCATGGTACCTCTCGCTGCTTACACGTGTATCGGGGGGGATGGAAGGCTGATGAAAATGTACTCAGCCACTTCCTAATACAATATAGAGAGATATGGATAATAAGCATGTTCTACAGTTCTTCCCTATGGAAATACACGGCCTCAAATAATTACGCATTTGTTTATACAGCTTGATTCCAGACGCCTGTATTTTGTTTTACTTGAAAGCAGGAGAGACAAACATACTGACTTGCTATTTGCTAGTGCAGAGGCAAATGCAACCTGCATGGGTAGAAAAGCGTTCACATCAGACGGACAGCGACCACTAGGTTGGGAAACACTGAAATCAGGCCATTGCTTGCAATGGAGGACCACTTGATTGATCATGAATATATATCCATCAAAATCTTGGCATCAAGGGAGGGTGGGACAATTCTTACACAGTGGCCGTCATAAAACAACACAAAGCACGGATCACGTCGGTCCTAAATGAACTCCGGTTAGCCTTCAGATTAGGACAACAAAGACGAATGGCTAAATCCAAACCTTTCTAGTTAAGCAGCACAAGTTCCTTGAACACCGTCACTCCTCAAGCAAGGGCAAGGAGAACAACTGTCTTGTTCAAGGCCCCTCTGGGAGCAGTGTGACTCACCTTGAGGGACTCCGTCTGCGAGCCCAGCCCCTTGGTGCAGAGCTCCATCACGGAGTAGGAGCAGAAGGTGTCCCGGACCTTGTACTGACTCACGGCCAGGAGCCACAAGGCAGGGTTGGTCTCCAGCTCGGAGGGCGGGATGAGGACGGACTGGTGCCCCGAGTACACGCTGCACGGAGAAACGGAGATGGCGGTCAGGGCGGGGGGGGGGGGGGCAGCGGGGAGGGACAGGCCGGGCAGCGTGCATGTTGGGAAATGGCCTCCTACAGGCCTCTGTCCCGTGTCAGACAGAGACAGGACAACCGACTCGACACAGCGAGGCCGCAGCTTCGAGGACGTTCTGGAAGGCAGGGAAGCGTGACAGTAATGGCTTTACCAGGCACGTGAACGCTTACTGGAAGCCTCTAACGGCTGCGGGGCCGTGGGTTTTTCTCAGTGCAGCTATGTTGGATGAGCTCTACCCTCTTTCTCGGTAAAGGAAAAAACAACAGGCATCGCATTTTGTCCAAAATCTGGAGTGAGGGCTGGGGACATGGCCTAGTGGCAAGAGCGCTCGCCTCGTATACATGAAGCCCTGGGTTCGATTCCCCAGCACCACATATATAGAAAAAAGCCGGAAGCGGCGCTGTGGCTCAAGTGGCAGAGTGCTAGCCTTGAGCGGGAAGAAGCCAGGGACAGTGCTCAGGCCCTGAGTCCAAGGCCCAGGACTGGCCAAAAAAAAAAAAACAACAACAAAAAAACCCCCCCAAAACCCCAAACAAACCAAAAAACTAAAGTCTGGAGTGAGAACGGGAAAGCATTCAGCGGACGCTGCCCATGGTAGCATCATCTCGTTGGAGCGAAGCCATCGCGCGCTGGTTTAAAACAGTCTCCAGCAGCCTGGTGCTTCGTACAGTGTGGGAGAGAGACCACGAGCTGACAACAAGAAAATGGGCGTCTGTCCCTCATTTAGAAAACTGACATGCGGAGCAAAAGGAAGAAAGCTAAGCCAATTAAGAGCCCTCCTTGGCAGACGGACTGGGGTGGGAACTCCGGCTTGCACTTGCTAGGCGGGTGGACCACTTGACACGTGCCCATATATATATATATATATTTTTAGGTCCAAGACCAGAACTCGAACTCAGTACCTGCCACTTCGGCTCACTGGCTAGCCACACCTCCAACTCCTCCCCACTTAGTTATTTTTGAGGACTTTTTTTTTGCCCACGCTGACCTGGAACCTGAATCCTTCTTTTTATATTTCCCAAACAGCTAAAATGACAGGCATATACCACCAGGCCTGGCTTATTATTTGAGATGGGGTCTCATAAACATCTTGACCCTGGCTGACCTTGAGCCTAGATCCTCCTGACCTTCACTCTGTGAGTAACTAAAGACTCTAGACTGTAAGTGACCATCAATTATGGATAACGTGTGGATTTTAGAATGAAGTGTTTTAAAAGTTGGGCGCTGGTGGCTCACGCCTGTCATCCCAGCTCCTCAGGAGGCTGAGATCTGAGGATTGGGGTTCAAAGCCAGCGTAGGCAGAAAAGTCTGTGAGACTCTTATCTCCAATAAACCACCAGAAAACCAGAAGTGGCGCTGTGGCTCAAGTGGTAGAGTGCTAGCCTTGAGAGGAAGAGCTCAGGGACAGTGCTCAGGCCCTGAGTTCAAGCCCTATGATACACCAAGAAAAAAAAAAAGAATAAAGTATTTTACAACACTACATTTTTAATGTTCTGGTTTATTACTACCAACATTAGTAGATGCCATTATAATAAATTACACCAGATAATACTGTAAAACTTAAAAAGGATTTCCTAGCTGTATGTACATGAGCTAGCATACTTTCATAATAACAGGATCCAATTGGTTAAAGGCATGTAAGAAAATTCAGTAAGCTCTCAAAATCTACTTCCAACAAGATCCTTTGCATAGAATACCATTCTCAGGTAAGATGACAAGGGTGTAAAAACAAACAAACCTGGGCTGGGAATATGGCCTAGTGGCAAGAGTGCTTGCCTCGTATACATGAGGCCCTGGGTTTGATTCCCAGCACCACATATACAGAAAATGGCCAGAAGTGGCGCTGTGGCTCACGTGGCAGAGTGCTGGCCTTGAGCAAAAAGAAGCCAGGGACAGTGCTCAGGCCCTGAGTCCAAGCCCCAGGACTGGGAAAAAAAAAAGAAAAAAACCTATATCCTATTCGAATAAAGAATGATTACAAGTAACTTTCCACAAAACACAAGTTCTGTCTGAAGTCTATAAAAGTATCCTGTTATCCTCATAGTCTTTCATCCAGAACTGAGGGTGTGTGTGTGCACCCCAGCATGGGGGCTGGACCTCAGGGCCTTGCACTCTTGCTTGGCTTTTTCACTCGTATCTAGTGCTCCACACTGAGCTATCTGCCCACTCCTTGCTTTCTGCTGATTAGCTGGATTTAAGAGTCTCTTGGATTAGTCTGGTCTGGCTTCAAACCAGGATTCTCAGATCTCAGCCTCCTGAGTGTAAGCGAGGGCCCCCAACGCCCAGCCAGCCCCGAGGCTCTTTACATGATTTTCTGTCCAGCTTCCCAGCGTCCTTGGTAGTCACATACTTGAGCATTAGCTCAAGTGGCCTTCGGAGACACGCGCTGTCGGTCTGCGAGCGAGCCGGGCACGGCTCCAGGACGACACCGAGGCGGCACCGTACCTGCAGAGGCACCAGAGGACGAATCCCAGCCCGCAGTAGGGGTCCAGACAGATGGCCACTTCTCTAGAGGGGTAGAGCTCACACTGCAGCTTAATGGAACGGCAGAAGGCACTGGTGGCTGCGTGGGACATCTGGAAGACAGGAAGGGAGCAGGGGCGCGTGAAGGCCCGGCTGACACCCAGGGCCTGCCCTCCGTGCGGGGGCCAGGCGGGCGGGAGCGCGTGGGGCCCCACCGCAGCCTGTCCGGTGGGCTAAGTGCGGGTGGCGGTGCACTCCACTTCTGCAGCGGGGGCTGCCGGGGGGCTGCGGGGGCCCCACGCACCTCAGCACCTCCGCTGCACACGAGGCGCCCCCGTCTCTGGCGGCTCAGGGAAGTGACGGGGTGAGCTGCCGGGAGGAAATGGAGCCGCACCTCTTGCGCCGAGCCCCCCGCCTGTCTACACTGTGGCCACCGGCCGGGAGGCAGCAGCCGGAAGCCCATGGCCCCTGGCGGCCCTCGGGCTACGGCCAGGCCCCCTCCGCTGCCCATCCCGGAACGGACGCCGCGAGGAGCCAACGCGCGTTCTGAAGCCCAGGACGCCGGCCTGACTCACGTGTACACCAGGCACAGTTTTGACCAAGCCCGAGAGAAATAAATCAGTGCAGGATCCAGAGGCACTTCAAACGCAACGAGTTTAAATTCCTGCGTGCGCATCATGCAGCTCCGTCAGTCCAGCATTGGTTTGGGGTTTTTGTTTTTTTTAAATATTTTTATTATCTTTAAGTAGCTGGACAATGGAGTTGCCATTCACTGAGCCAGTTTATGAAGACAGGGCATCCTGATCAACGTGGCCCCTTCCAACATCTCCCCCCAAACCCACCGCTCCCCGACTTATCTTAATCGCGGGTGACATATGGAATTTTTGCCGCGTAACAAAGCAGGCCATGTGTACGGTGCGCCTTGAGTGCTGTCACCACCGAGCACCTTCACACCCCTCCCGTGTCCTGCTCACACCTGTCGTGTGCACAGTGAACTCCTGCCCGCGTGCTCCCCCTTTCCCCGGTCCTTCCTCCGCCCCCTTCCCTTGGCCCCCCCTCCCCTCTTGCAAATGCCCATCTCATTGGTTGGACTCTGACTCGGTCTTTTTGAAGAATCACACTGTGGGTGCTCTCCACAGAGTCCCACAGGACTGGCAGCTGTGCTCCAATCGCTGCGTGCGCTGCTGAGTGCTCCCCTGCCCGGGAGGTTGTGGGGATGCACCTCCAAAAAGTCAGTGGTGCCCAAAAGCAGGACGGAAGTTACTGGGCTTCATCTAAGTCAAAAGGTGAAAGCAAGCAGGCATCCACGCACAGGGCAGCTCCGCCCCCGCGTGGGGCCTGCGCACGCAGGGCTAGCACTTGGCCTCCAAGAGGACTGGTGCAGAGCTCCGTAATAACCAAGGAGATGCAGCCCGCGTCTGGTCTTCCACTCATCATCCATCACTCCAGCGAGAGGAGCAGCCCCGGGGGTGGGCGGTCTTTCCACGCCAAGACAGCAAGACAGCAAGACAGCGTGCCGCTGTCAGCAGCGGCCCAGAACACCCTCCACTAAAGACACCTCACTGGATTCACTACAGGGTAACTGGCAAATTCTTCCAGGACGTGAGACACGGTTCCTTCCAGCTGGCTACTGGAGCCACAATATTTGCTGAAAGGGGAAATAACCACCTTAGGCGGCTAGACCAAAGCTAGTCCTGGATATAATAACCTTTACCAGTGTTAAGGAGATGTATATTGAGGATCTACTAGGGGCCTCTGAAGTACAAAGTCATATATAACTGTTAGTATTATTATTACTATTATTCCAGTCAGAGGGCTTCAACTCAGGGCCTGGACACTGTCCCTGAGCCTCTTTGTATTCAACGCTAGCGCTCTACCACTTGAGCCACAGTGCCACTTCTGGCTTTTTCTGGGTAGTTTATTGGAAATAGGAATCTCATGAATTTTCTTGCTCGGGCTGGCTTCGAACTGTGATCCTCTGATTTCAGCATCCTGAGTAGCTAGGATTACAGGCGTGAGCTACTGGCTCCTGGCTAAAGTTATATTTGAAGTAGATAAAATGACACAATTTATGCAGAAAAATACACACTCATGTGAAATTGGACACTGCAGAGCCATTGAAGAGCAAAACTGTTATGCTCTGCAGTCAAGTGATATTCTTGATTAAAAGCTGAAATTAACTAAAAAAATCTTCTCTGGGACAGCAGGCAACCCAAGAGACCACGGATTTGCAGGCCCCGCAGACAAACGCCAGGCAATCCCACCCCGACGCGGGGCCGCCCAGTACCTGAAGCCCATGGATTGTCACTAACTGACGTCACAGTGTATCGTACTTCAGCTAATCATCAAGCTGAAATGTCAAAAGCTGAAGAAAAACCTTCATGAGTTTGAAAGGAAGTCTAGTCGTGAAATTCGAGTTTCAACAGTGTGTAACTCAGATGCAATGGGTGAAAGGAAGCCTAGGCGTGCAATTCCTTTGAGTTTCAACAGTGTGTAACTCAGATACAATGGGTGAAAGGAAGCCTAGGCGTGCAATTCCTTTGAGTTTCAACAGTGTGTAACTCAGATGCAGCGGGATCCCAGGAGTTGATCAACGCAGAGCCCTCGTGCTCCACTTTATGCACAAACATCTTTGTTGGCCCAGATGAACTCTGACGGCTCCACTGCTAGACACGAGGGAAATGGTCACAAGGATGAGTTTCTGGCAGGCTGCAGCAGCAGCGGCTCGGGGATCCTTTCAGGACTGGTGTCTACGTCACCTGGTTCTGAAAATACTTCCTTTTGAAAAAAAGTATTTTATTTAACACTACAGTTAACTTCATTGAGTAATGCAGTTCATCAATTTAATACCTCAAATTCCACTAAAAAGTCAAGCCTGAGAACCAAGCGAACTACGGAGAGCCACGTCTCCCAGTCTGACCCAGAGGCAGCGAGACCGAGGACGAGGCTTCAAGGCACAGAGGAGCCAGCGGTGCGGGTGGCACGGGACCTGGGCGTCACCTGAGCCCGACACTGCCTTCGCGTGCCTACTCTTCCGCGTGGAAAAGGCCCCTTGCAGCACACATACTGAGCAGCGATCTGCACGGAACTTCCACGTGCAGAGACTCAGAACAGAGGACGAGGATTTGAGAGCCAGTGAGAAAGGAAAACATACCCACTGGTTATCACGGATGAGGAAGACTGTGACAGAGCAAAGAAACGAGCGAGCCTCACGAGCTCATGCACACTCGAGCGGAGTCACACACCCGACCGCTTGCGTAGAAAGCACGTGCACACCTCTTTCCGTGTGTGTCCCCGGGGTGAGGGCGCGCGCCGGCCCACTCACCTTTACGCCAGCTAGCATCCCCGTGGTGGACACACTGAAGTCAAGGTAGGCCAGTGTGTCTGGGTTGGAAGGTTTGTAGATCTGAGCCGGCCGCTTCTTTGGCAAATCATCTGGTGGAGAAAACAAGCCTATCAGTCTGCCTCCCGCGTGACTAGGGGTCACGGAAGCGACCGCCCCAGCGTGCTCAGCGCCGACCTGTGTCCAGAATGAGGGGCCACGTCCTGACGTCCACAGCCGCCGCCGCCTCCCGGGACCGCAGCAGTTTGCAGATGAGCTGCGTGGTCATCAGACAGGCAGAGCGACTCACCTGAGGGCCGGAGAGGTAAGAACGGAGTGAACGACCACGAACTCGGCAGGACAAATCTGCGCTCCTCTCCCCAGGCGGCCACGCAGGTCAACGGCAGGTCGGGTCCCCGAGGGCGCAGCTCCCCGCGGGCCCCGCGCGTGGAGGCCACGGGCTCAGCAGGGCACCGAGGACGGCAGAGCGTGGCCGTGCGCCCAGCCTCACCATCACACCCCCAAAAGGGCGTCGACACATCAGCGGAAGCAGCACACAGCCGGCCACCAGGGGCTGGCGCCCGCCACCCCCGCCACGCAGGAGGCAGGCCCCCGAGGACCCCGGCTCAGAGGCCGCCTGAGCGCTATCTCCAGTTACAACCTGCGAAGAACCCGAGCCGGAGCTGTGGCTCAAGGCGCAGAGGGCTGGCCTTGAGTGCAAACGCTCAGGGGCACAGCCTCGACCCTGAGGTCAAGCCCAGCACGGACACACACACACGTGTCACGTACACGTTCACACGCGTGAGTATTTCCTGTCCTGACCACCACCATGGAACTGCTCCAATATGACCTCAAAGAGTCTCTGCCGGAGACAGGACACCGCCATTCTCTGCTCTAAGTAACTTTGCTCCCGGTGGCTCCTACGTGTTCCTTCGGCTTCCTTGGCCGGGTGTGGAGGGGGGCGCCCCGTGAAGGGGGGGAGGGCCCCGTGAAGGGGGGGAGGGCTCTCTGGGGAGCCGCCTCCTCCACAGGACCTCCCGAGTCGAAGCCCTGAGCACCTGCTAGCATCCCTGCTGCGGGCATCCCGCGTCGTCCGGAGCTGGGTGGGAGGCGGGGCCCTGAGGTGGGCCCGCCTCCTCTCCCATCACTTTGACTCAACGAGCCCCAGTGGACAGCAGCACCCCTGGGGGCCTTCAGTGTACGAGCTGCAGCTGGACATGGAGAGGAGCAGGAGAGGCGCCCACAGTTCCCCAGGCCTGGTACCTCCACAATCATCTTGACCGTCGGCAGCGTGGTGGCGATGTTCTGCGGGTGTGGCGGCCGGACAGTTATTGGCACACAGCCTGCGTACAGGCAACCATAAAATGCCGCGATGAGGTCTATTCCTGCGAAGGAAGGAAACGCAAGTTCTTACTTGAGGCAACGTGTGTGTGTGTGTGGGGGGGGGGGGGTTCTGGGGCTTGAACTCAATGCCTGGACGCTGTCCCTGAACTTCTTTTGCTCAAAGCTAGTGCTCTACCCCTTGAGCCATAGCTCTACTTCCAGTGTCTTGGGCCGTTCACTGGAGGTAAGGGTCTCATCAGCTTTCCTGCCCAGGCTGGCTTCAAACTGCCATCTGCAGGTCTCAGCCTCCTGAGCAGCTAGGATTACAGGTGTCAGTCACCGGAGCCCAGCTACAAAGCACATTTTTAAATGACTGTCATCCTTGGTAGTGCAAGTTTTAGTCTGGGGAAAAAAGTCTGACTCTGGGATAAGCATTCTAACATTTCCCACCCTTTTTCTCCCTCCTGTGTCCTTCTGAAAAGCCTCGGCGATCAGCCTCATTTGGTCTGCTCATTTCAGCGTCAGACACCAGAGCAACCTGGAAGTTTCATTCCTGAGTCCTGTCTCTCAGAAGTTACCTAACTATGTAATTATGAAGTTAAACAAGCCTTACATGAGGTATCTTGGTTCCCTACGAAGACAAACTTCTGGTTACACATTGTTTTTTTTTTGCAAGTCTGAAAGTTCTGTAACAAACAGCCTTGTCCCTGCGAGTGGGACTGGAGATGAGCTCTCCCGCAATCCCGCGGGACAGAGTGGCTGTTTGTGGCCATCGCGCAGCAACGCTGCACCGAGTGGCAAAAGGGGCCAGGGAGCACCGCCTCCTTCACAACTGCTGGGCATCCCACCCCTCCCCCGGCGGGCGGGCAGACAGACAGACAGACGGGCGCGGGCCCCGGGGTCTCCGCCCCACCCCTCACCCGGCGGGTAGACGAGCGCCACGTGGTCTCCATCCTGCAGGTGGCCCCTCTCCATCAGCATGACGGCGATCTTCTCAGCACGCTTGTGGAGCTGGACGCACGTCAGCGAGTTCGCTATCGTACCCTGGAACCACAGAAGCGGGCGGCTGTGTCAGCGCCCGTACCTCGAAAGCTCTATGGGGGCGGAGCTCGCGTAGCGCACACTTCATTGTTTTCACAACGTGTGACTCTCAATGGTCGGCAGAGTCGTCACCGAGTCGCACAACCGTCGGCGCGGCAACCTGAGGAAGCTGTGGTCCTCGTTCATCACCCCCCCCCCCGCACCCCCCCACGGCCATCCGAAGTCAGCCTCTGGGTAAGGAGTCTACTAGCAAAGAGGCATCCAGAGTTACCAGAGTTAAAAGTAATTTAACCAACTCTTATCTTAGGAAGAGAAGAATTTAAAAAACCCCACTCCCAGTCACTTTGTGACTCTAGTACAGTTGTCAGGGGCCGACGCACATGATACGAAATGATGACTGGTCATGGATTTGTATTAAACATCAAAAAAGGCAAAACCCAAAAAGCAACAATGGAAAAGAAATCCTAAAAAAACAATCATCAAACGTATTTCCAGGTAGCGTTTTAAAATACATAAAAACAAATAGAAGAGAATGTTTGCATTAGTAAAAATAAAATTCTTCCAATGAGTTATTAGGAAAGATTTGAAGCAAGATGGGTCCTTAAGAGATCCTAAAACCTATTCAGTGTTCTGAACTGCAAAGCTAAGCACGAACTGCAAATCATAGAGGTGCAGTGGTGCATACACATCTATCACCTAACCCTCGGGAGGCTGAGGCAGGAGGATTAAGAGTTTGTGGCCAGCCTAGGCTACACAGTGAGTTCGAGGCTAGCCTGACTCAGAAACAAACAACAACACAACACACACAGACACACACATACGCACACACACGCGAACTCCACAAATTATAAACACTCAGCCGGCAGCTAATAACAATCGAGGTGACTCCGATCTCTCTCTCTGCTTTCCCCCAGCTCAGGAGCTCCACCACACGGGTCTACCCAGCGACACCTCTGCTCATTCCCGCCTGCGCTTCGGGAGTCTGAGTACAACCTTCGGTTGTGTTTCTGCTGCACACTTCACTTTCCCACGGTTTCCCGGCGGCCTTTCTGTTCCGTGCAGGTCACATCTGTTCACTATGCTGGCCAGGGAGGAGGAGACGTGAATGGCCCCGGCGCGTCTCACACCGGGGGCACATTGCTCTCACCCTCCACAATGAGCCAGCGAGGAGCAGGGGCAAATTCATAACCCATAGAAATACTCATCCAAGATGGAGGCCGAGGAGGCCACCGCCAAACCCGGAAAGACATTGAAGACACGTGCTAAGTGGGAACGTTCTAGACACATGCAGTCCTTCGTCAGGACCATGGGTTCCGCCCGTTTCCTCCTACATGGCCCCTTGAGCCACGCCTCCAGCCCTTTATGCTTTAGGTGTTTTAAAAGAGGGCCCCACGTGTTTTCTGAAGCCAGCCTGGTCTTCAGTCTTCCACAGACGTGGAACCACCACACACAACTGTTGGTGGAGATGGGGATTGGCTAACGATCTGGCCTTGAACCCCAGTCCTGTGATCTCTGCCTCCTGGGATTACCAGAGCAAGCCACGGCACCCGGTTCAGATACAGTTCACAGGCTCTGTTTTTGTAGCAAACAGAGAAGTTGTCACGTACATTAAGACTTTTACACCGAACTCCCATTGTCGGTATTTGCTCGCGTATGTAAGGCTAAGTGGTATTATGGAGTAATGTGTGGTGAGTTTGATTTCCTGATGGGAAATGTAAACCCAACCTTTATACTCATAAAGTGGGAATGGTATTCATTCCTAACAGTCTGTCATTAATGCCTAACTTTGCATGTATATAGGAGCAGTTTGTAGGCAACATGAAAACAATTATCTTATGGAACTGCAACTTTTCTCTGTGGTGGATATCATTAATCACCCATTGGGGCTGGAAAATTTGTAAACATGGTTGCTAAAATACACATATAAATAATACGCATATATATATATTTAAATACAACCCTTAGGTAAAAATATCTTAACAGGGCAAAGAGACAGAGAGAGAGAGAGAGAGACAGACAGACAGACAGACACACACACACACACACAGAATTCAAGTAAGACTGAAGGCAAAAGGTTGAGTCCGCAGCATCACAGAGCGCGCCTCCCGGGAACCCGTTCAGCCCCAGCACGGCAAGCAACGAGGGGCCTCACCCGGCAGTTGAGCAGCGTGTACAGCACGTGGTCAGGGGTGGTCTGCGCCCTCCACTGCAAGACCTCCGAGAGGAACAGGAACTGCAACGGTACAGAGGGGTTAGTGCTCCACATTTAAGTCGACGTAGCCCATCTCAGGCCATCCGGATGTTTCTACCACAGCATGCTTTCTTCCACAGAGAAATGAGGACATTCGTGGAAAACCACTAACCGCTGAATAAACAGGACAAGCAAGTGCTAGTAAGGTTTTTCCTATAATGACTTAGAAGTCAACGCCCCTGGTTTGGCTCGGCAACTCTAGGGGCCGACCTGGCAGGCAGGGTCAGGTGAGCTCTCCACAAGCCCACGTGAGAAGGGCACGATTACTTCCCTTACAGGCCCTTGCCTGCCGGGCAGCCCATACAGCAAGCTCTTGCTCCCAGATTGCAAAGACGCAGTGTTATTTTCCGGGGGCTGTGATGATGTCTCTATCGTGTTTAAGGGGCTCCATGAAGTTTATGACTTTAGAATGGCAATTCTCTGGTGTTATTAAACCGCACTGAAAGTTACGTAGATTTACATGTGCTGCGTCAATTCCGTGTGTGATAAAAAGGACAGCCCTACTGTAAGTCAGGATATAGGAAATGGATTTGATCAACAGAAATGTCCGGGCGGGGGGTGGGCAGGAGGATGGAGCGCTTTCAGGTCGTAGGTTGCTGCGGTCACCACGCTGGCGATGCTGCACATGGGGAAGGGGACGCTAGATGACTTCCAAATGCTCATCTAAGTCCCGCCAGCTTTCGGACAGCAATCACCTACTCCTTCTGCGCCAGGATAACTTTCCTGCAACATCTCCTAACACACATTTCCCGTAGAAGCTCACACGGGCGGCTGTGGGAAAGCAAGGCGGGAGGCAGGGGAGGTGCTCTCGAGACGAGCCCTCAGAGGGCGGCATCGAGGGGGCACGGGGGGAGACCGAGGGCAGTCCCTCTCCGGAGGGGAGGGGACAGGGAACACCCCCGGAGCCTCGGCGAGCTCCTACCTTCCGCGCCTGGTCGTTGTCTTCTATCTGCCCCAGGTCTCTGCCGCTAGCCTGCGCGATCCGCTTCCCAGACACCAGGTTTCCCACCATCACAGAGGCGGGGCCGATCTCTGGAGGGAAAACACAGGGGTGACCCTGCAGAGCACAGCATCGAAGACACGACTCCCCAGCTCGATGACGAACTTCCGCTCCAGAAACCCGCGCCAAGACAGGCCCGGAGACCTGCGACTGTAAGGAGGCTTGAAAACGCCATCAACAAGGACCCAAGACAAGTCAGCCTCAGTTACAGGCTACACGGAGATACTTTCGTCCCATGGGATTCCCCTCCACGCCGCGGTCTCCGTTTTCCAGTGAGTGTGAACACAGGGACTGCTGCTGTACGTTCACAGAGGCGACGGTAAAAACAGCAAGGAATGAGGACAGAATCTAAAACCACAGCGAACTCCACTGCTGAGCAGTTAACCTTCTGGATCACCTTTGCCCTTCTCTGGTACGATTACACATCATGAGGAGTGTTGACCAAGAGCAAACTGATTACAATACAGTTTCTGCATGTGTGTGCTGGTCTTGGGGCTTGAACTCGGGGCTCAGTCCCTGAGCTCCTCTGTGCTCAAGACTAGCGCCCCACCACGTGAGCCACAACACCACTTCTGGCTTTGTGAGTAGTTCATTGGAGATAAGAGTCTCGTAGACTTTCCTACCTGGGCTGGCTTTGAACCGTGATCCTCGAATCTCAGCCTCCCAAGTAGCTAAGGATTATGGGTGTCAGCCACTGGCACCCAGCTACTATATATATATATATATATATATATATATTTAAATAAAGACCGTTTGGGATAGATTTAAAGAGTCACACTGTAGAAGGGACATGCTAGAAAATTACTTATTCGTTCATTTTATTGACCGGTAAGGTTCCTTCACAGAGGGATGTAGAAGGGTGAACCAAAAAGCTTCTATAAAACCGTAGTCCTTTTCTGCTCCATTGTCACAGATTCAGTAACGAATGCTCTCTCCCTCGTTTAGGAGAACATTTTGAACGAGAAAAGGTAATAGACTCCTTTTGGATCGCTTTTCCTTTCTGATGAAAATTTCCTAAAGAAACTTTAGAAACTCAAATCTTCTGATGGCTAGGAACCCTGGCTCTCTTCTGCGTTTTGCAAAAAAAAAAAAAAGCAAACCCCACAGTTCACCAGTTCCTTTCAGTAAGCGCGCGCGCGCACACATACACACACACACGCGCGCGCGCGCGCGACAGGCAGCGGTTGACTGTCCTAGAGATGTCCCATAGTATGAGAGGTTGCGAGCTGGGGGTGAGGACAGGGAGGAAAACAATGGGGGGGGGAGGAGAGAGGGAGAAAGAACGGAGTGTTAAACAATAAAGATGTGCGGTGCTGGTGGCTCAGGCCTGTCATTCCAGCTACTCAGGAGGCTGAGCAACGAAGACCGCGCTCGAAGCCAGGGTGGGACGGAAAAGCAAGCTGCAGGTCAGGGGTGTGGTGGTGAAGACCGAGGCTCAGGATGGCCTGGTTACCATGAGAACCACTCAGCCCGCCATCTTGGCTCCCTCTTGAACACGTGCTGGAATGACGGACGGCTCCGGGCACCAGGCAGTTTGGGCCTGACATCCTCTAGCTGACTGTCAGGGTGAGAGCGGGAGCTGGGCCGCTCGTCCTTCCCTGCACACCGCTGTCCACAGTGAACTCATCGGTCACCCAAAGGTCAAGGCAGCGCCTTGCTCTGTGTGACACGCCCCAGGCGGATGGAGGGCTCCTTCCTGTCTGCTGCTGTCTTTGGTTTCAGGGAATGCCTACGAGACGTCTGTGGAATCACAACAGGACTGCTGGCGCTGTGGACAGAGAGACTTTCTTTTCTTCTTGAGCCACCGTGTCCACCTCGTTTGTCGATAACTCTCCCCCCGGGGTTGGCCTCAAACTCAGATTCTCCTAGTCTTCCTCTCCTGAGCAGATGGGGTTACAGGCAAGAGCCACGGTGCCCGGCCCTTCTGAGTTCTTAAGGTAATTGCAAGAGAGAAATAGTTTCCTCACAGAAAACAACAACACAAAGCAAGCCAACCTGGCAGCGTAGCCTTTGCTGGAATGAACGGAGCTGCTGCGATGGCAGAAGCGTGATAATTAAGTGCCCCCAGAGTCAGCACGCTGGCTCATCGGCCGTTTGTCTCCTATCTTCAGTGGCTGTTGGTACTGTATCCTAACCTTCACGGGGCTGGGCAAGCGGATTCTTTTAAGAAGCCGACCTGGAAACGGGCCTACATAGATGCTTTAAGAGCATCTATGTATTTTCTTAACGCATTCAAACCAGGAAGGGAAGGCAAGATCTCAGGGTGACAGGGCGCCTCCTCCGTGTCTAGTGCCCTGACTGAGGCTCGCTCCCGCCGCAGTCTCCCGGGGCCACGCAGTGGCTCTCCGGCACCTCACGGGCCCGTGTGCTTCCAGGCCCATGGTTGCCTGGAGACCGGAGGTCTGGCTGCTGCCACTCGTAGCAACTCCAGCCCCACCTGGATTTGCGGGTCTCTACTGCTATGGACGGGAGGTTGGTGTGTAGGATACGCTATCTAAGATTTCTATTTCATCCCTCTGGTTCCTATTTACGCTTCTAGTTACGGTCAAGGCAGCGGCTTTCCAAGGACTGGATCCCTGCCATCCGCTGCTGGACAAGTGGGCACTTCACCCGAGAGCGCAGGTAGGGACTCCCTGGGAGGGGACTGGGAAGGAAGCGGGGTCTGCCCCAGGCCCTGGGTGGTGACCTGCACCCCAGCAGACAGCGGACAGAATGTCCCCAGGCGGGCTGGTCCTGACTTCTAGAACTTCTGTTTTCTCTTCCTTACATGGTGGGGGACAGGTTTCCTGAACACCTTGTTCTGGCGGGCCTGTGGTTTGAACTCAGGGGTGAGTACCTGGGAAGCAGGTGCTCTACTGCCGGCCGATCTCGCGTCCAGCCGGGGCGGGCTGCGTAGGCCCTGGATGCCGTCTGTACAGCCCACATGTCCTACCTCACGATCCCGCTCACTCTTGCAGGAAATTCCCTGTCACTGATGCCTGGGTACAATTGATTCTCTCTCTCTCTCTTTTTTTTGGCCAGTCCCAAGGCTTGAGCTCTGAGCTCCCTTTGCTCAAGGCTAGCACTCGACCACTTGAGCCAAACACCACTTCTGGCTTTTTGTAAATGACTAACTGGAGATCAGCGTCTCGCAGGCTTTCCTGCCCGGCTGGCTTCACACTGCGATCCTCAGATCGCAGCCTCCCGAGTAGCTGGGATGACGGGCTCCGGTCAGCAGATCCCCCCACCCCCACCCGCCCCGGCCCAGCCCTGACTCTCTTTGTTCTAGGATGACAGGCAAAGCCACCGGGCCTGGTCCAGACGCACTGTTATAAAACAAGGTCACACGTAACACGGAAGGCTTCGTGCTCACAGTGTTCTCCCACGTGCGGCGCCTTCTTCCTAACGTGGCCCCACGGGACACGTGATGAGGACTCGCCCGCAGGCCGTACAGCGAGACTGTGGCCCGGCGGGGCTCTGAGTCTGGTTACGTCCACCTGCCGCCCTGGGCAAATCCTGCCCTAGCACTCGGCTCACGATGAGACAGACTGCTCACGCGCTCAGCACAAACGCGTCTGAGGGGCCTTCCGTCCCGCGGCGCACCCTCAACACAGCTGCCTTCACGAGGGGACAGGGGGTTCTCCCCCGGGAGCCTGCGGCCGGCCGCGCGGGGAGGCGTGAGATGGGGGAGCCCGGGAGCCGGCCGGGCGCGCGGTCCCGTCCCACGTACCTGGCTGCTTTTGCCGCGGCTTGGGTAGGTTGGTGACGCAGGTGTGCGGGCACATGAGCACGTTGCAGGGGTGAAGCGAGCCCTCCAGGAAGAGCTGCTTGGTTTCCGACAGGTGGATCCCTCCGAGGGGGGTTTTGGGAAGCGTATTTGCCGGCACCAGGGCCAGGCAGTACACGCCGACTTGGTGTATGCTGTCGATGGCCTGGGGATGAAGGAAGAGGGAGCGCTGACACGGGACCCGCGAGGCAGGCAGGCAGGAGACGCGCACGCGCTTCGGTGTTTAGAGGTCACCCCTATTCTGGTGGCGGCGCTATGGACTGGGCTCGGCGTCTCTTGCGCGGCCCGTCCCGTGAGCCAGGCCCCGAGTCTCCTCACTTTAGGGTAGGGTCTAATTGTGCTTAGGCGGGCCTCGAGCTCGCAACGCCCCGGCCTTTTGCGTCCTCCTGAGGAGCTGGGGTTGCAGGTGTGCACCACTGTACACCCTGCGTTAGGAAACAGTCACACACACAGAACGTTCTTTATGACAGGCAGGAGGCGCGGAGAGGCCTCTGGGTATAGAAACGCCCAGGCAAGAGGCTTTCTCACTAAACTCACCAAACCGGGAACCTGACTCGGGACTGGAGAAGACCATAAGAAATTGAAGAAAAGAACTCGGAGGGAAAAAAAAATACTCTCAAGATCCTCACAACAAGAGCAAGCAAGCAAGCTTCTTCCTCAGGGCGGAGGACGGGAACCGGCTTTGCCGCACCTCCCCCCCCCCGCCCCCACGCCCGGTTTGTCTCCTGTGCCCCCTCCGATGGATGGACTTCCTATCTGGTGGAGGACGGGAGGGACGGGCAGGAGCCCCGGCCGTGGGAGCGTCCAGGGCACCGTGGGGAAGACGGGGAGCCGGCGCCGGGCCGGGCGGTCTGACCTGCAGCACCCTGCTCATCCACTGGAAGCTGTCCTCCTCCGTGGAGTCGGGCCTCTGCTCGGCCACGATCACTATCCTCTCGTCGTGAAGGACGGTCACGGAGAACACGGCTATCCTGCGGGGGGGGGGGGGCGGTGAGCCATGCAAGGGTGCTGGTGGGGAGGGGCATTCCCGGCTCCCGAGGGGTGGGGGGGGGGAGGGCGTGGCAGGACCAGGCCAGTGCTGAGGCCCCAGCCCTCGGCCGCCAGCTCCTGTCCTCCACAGCGGTGGGGGTCCCCGCTGGGTGCGCCTGCTCCGCGTGGCCAGCACGCAGCCTGGCTTTCGAGCGCCCCCAAGTGGCGGGGCGATGGCGGCGCCTCTGCGTCCGCACTCCTGCGGCTTCCCGAGCCGAAGCAGGCTGAGGAAGGGGCAGGCCTCCCGCCTCCCACGGAGACCACGGAGGCCACGCGGAGCACGGAGGCCACGCGGAGCACGGAGAGCACGGGGCAAGCGGGCTCCGGCCTCTCCACCCGCACCGCGACGCGGCTGTTTGCAAGTTCACAGGCTAACTGAAGCGAAAGCATGCCATGCCTGGGGGCTCAGGAAACGCCTGTCAGCCCTCGAACACGCGCAACGGAGATGGAACCCCGGCGGTCCAGTGGCTCAGATCTCGCGGGAGGGGAAACCGAGTCAAGGCGAGTGGAAGGCAGCGGTGCAGCCTCAACTCTTGGTAAGGACGCGAGGCGCCTGGCCCGCGCCGGCGCCACCCACCTTCCCCTGTAGACGAATTTCATGGGCTCCACGGCCAGCGCCGTGGCCACGACGTCGTCGGCGTTGTGTCTCCGCCCGCTGACCACCATCAGGCCGTCCATCTTGCCCACCACGAAGACGAGGCCCCCAGGACCGACGAAGCCCAGCAAGCCCGTCCTGATGAAGGGGTACTCGCTGATGGGGGCCCCGGAGCTCGTCATGGGGAAGACCTAGGGAGAGGCGGGCTCCGGTCAGCGCATCGTCTCAGGGGCGCGGGTTCGAGTCTGCCCTCCTTCTGAGGTGATGGTGACGGACAGCAGCTGCTGCTCCTGCCCACGCGGGCCCGGGCAGAGCTCTGTCCGCGCCTGTAGGTCCGGGCCACGCGCAGACGCATAGGAGACCAGTAAGTTTCTCTGTTTACGAGATGCGGTCAAAGGGATGGAGGGAGAACTGAAGTATGTTTCAAGCAACATACGTTACTGGTAACAGATCCTGAGTCCCTCAAAGATCTTTCCTTATTGCAACTAAGCTGAAAAGAAACAGTAAAGAAAGCCAGTTCTATGTGCCTGACCAGTAGGCTCCCTCCCCTGGCACTCCGACGAGGACTCCATGGAGTTATTGACACTGGACTCAGCTCGGGTTTCGGGGGATACTTTAGAGGTGAGCTCCTACTGCACAAAGCTATGCTCCCCAGGCGCCAGAACCAATGCTGTACCCCAAATTCTAGACACTGAGGAATTTGTCTCCCAGCTACTGACACTGCCTAACACATAACCAAATAAAAAGGCAGAGGTTCCGAGAGCACCGCGGTGCACTGAACACCCGAGCCCCGGAGCTGGACCCCTGGAGTCTCGGGTCATATGTAACACATGCGTACACCACACGACCCCCCCCCCACGGGCCACACCCCCCCCCACAAAACACCTGCACACCTACGCCCTTCACGTGTGAACGCAGCAAGCATCGCCCACACCCGCCTTTGTCCGGGGAGATCATTATTTGATGCGCACACCTGCGTGACTCGAGCTCTGGGTGCGAGGCTGGCTTCCCCAGTGGGGCCACCCGCGCCTCATCTTTCAGCCGCCGCCCCGTCACCTGGCACGTGTGTGACACTGGCAGAGGTGAGAACGGTAGCAAAGGAAAGGAGACCCAGGGGCTGGGAAGGTGGCTTGGCAGTAAAGTCCTTGCCTAGCAGGCATGAAGCCCTGGGTTCGATTCTTCAGCACCACATACACAGAAAAGGCCAGAAGTGGCGCTGTGGCTCAAGTGGCAGAGTGCTAGCCTTGAGCAAAAGGAAGCCAGGGACAGTGTTCAGGCCCTGAGTTCAAGCCCCGGGACTGGCAAAGAAAAAAAAAAGGGAGACCTAGCTTTTTAAGAAGCTGTGCTTACTCTTTTCACTGTAAGGTGGGAACAGTGGAAACCCGACGTCTCAGATGTCACCTGGGAGTTCTTTCTGGTTCCCGTGCCCCTGGCCCTGTGAAGGTGGGCCCACGGCGCGAGCGCGGGGCAGCCTACCTCGAACGTGTTCTTGGTCATGCCGGACAGCCCATAATAGGACGTCCCCGTGGCGACGGCGCACACACACAGCTCCCCGATCTCGTCCGTCCTGCACAGCTGGGGGATGCCGTCGGGCTTCACGGAGCACATGATGGCTGAAAGCGGAGCGGGGAGGCAGGAGGGGCGGGAGAGGGATGAGCGAGAAGGACGCGGGCGTCGGCCTCTGAAGCAGCTCCCACCTCTAGACCGCGAGGAGCGGCCGCCCCTCCCCAGGGCAGCTCAGACGGGGCTCCTCACCGCGGGCCGTGAGAGCCAAGAGCGAAACTCACCCCGGCGGGGAAGTGGATGCTGTGAGGCATTCAAACCTCATACACCACACTGCCTAGAGAGCAACACTCTCTATGTGCCAACAAACGCCAGGACACAAAGCACGAAGGTGTGTGCGCTCCTGCTCCATCATTACGCGAGAAGAGAAAAAGCCAAGCAAGGAAGGACACGCACACAGGCCCGGGAGGGGCGTGCGTTCCTTTCTGGGCTCCCTGAGGCTTGTGGGGGCCTCGAGTGCATAAAGGGAACATTCTCGTAGTGTTCCCCAAATCTCTGGAAGCTTCCACCACAGGGATCCATTTATGTGAAAACTAGTTATTATGAGGGGGAAAAACAAAAGAGAAAGAAAGGAAGAAAAGGGGCCAGGATGTGCGGGCCAGCATGAATGGGGGGAGGGGGGGTGGGCAGTAAGCCTCCTCGACTGGAACACAGAGTTTGGAGAAATCGGGGGGGTGTCTGCAACGTTGCGGGGGCATGGGAGAGAGTTGCCAGGGTGACAGAGCCCCCCTTTCCCCTCCCCCCCCCCATGGAGCCCTCAGCCGACAGGGGCACTGAGGACTGGGACCGCCCACGTCCGCCTCCGCCTCCTTCACGCTCCCCCCCGGGGCGCCTTCGGGTGGAAGCCCGGCCCGCCTGGTCACGGACACGCAGCGCAAAGCCACCCGAGAGGCCACGGGGGACCGGGAGGGGGACCGGGAGGGGGCCCGTGGAGAGCCCCGGGCAGCCCTGCGCGCCCCGTGTGCGGCCCCATGCGGCGCGTGGGTGGGCGCGGGGAGGGGGGGGCCGGGGCGCCCCTCGTGGGCAGGAGATGGCGGGGAGCCGACAGGCTGCCGTGTGGGGTCCCTCGAGGGCGGGACACGCAGGCGGGGACGGGGGGGGGGGGCAGGGACCCCGGAGGAGGACTGGTGTCTGTCCGTGCGTGGACGTCGTTGAGGTGTGTTTATCAACGGACTCGCGGAGCGGGTGTCCGGCTCTGGTCAGGGAATCGGGGTGACCGAGGGGCCCTGACCCCCCGAGCGGAGGAGGGCCGGGTGCGGAGCGGGGAGGAGGGCTGCAGAACGCCCAGTGCCCCCCCTCCGAGCGCGGCCAACCGTTTCCACGTTCCTTCCTCGTCAGGAGGGACTTGCCCGAGAGTTTGAGGCTCCGGAGCCCCAGGAGCCCGGTGCGTGGCGCGGCGGGGGAGGGGCACTCACCTCCCGGCATGACGAGGCCCACGTCCTGCACCGTGAGCACCGACAGCTTCTCCTCCGAGTCCACCCGGATGACGCCGTACGTCAGCCCGTGCATGGACAGCACGCCCCGGCCCGGCGGCTGGTTGCTGTCATCCGTGGGCCTGAAAGCAGAGCGTCGGCTGAGTGCGGGGAGCAGGTGCCAGCCCCCCCCAACACACAGCGGGGGGGAGACCCCATCCCCAAGACGGAGCCGGGGCGGGGGCACGCGTCCGTGGTCTGGGCACCGTTGGGTCTGAGTCTGAGCCTGCGGGTCCCTCTTTGGTGTTCCCAGGGATGTTTCTAGAACCTCAGGACGGAAAGGCGGGCCCTGCGTCCCCCCCAGCCCTCCCTCAGGACCCCGGCCAGGACAGGCGGGCCCACGCACCCCTACCCCGCTCCGGATCTGTCGAGGTGTGATTTCCTAGTCTCGCAAAAGGCGAAGGGGAAGAAAGCTAAGGATACAGACGAGCCAACGGAGACGGCGGGAATCCTGACTGCCCAGCCTGTCCAGGTTTACGCGCCATGTTCCATGAGCCCCTCTAAACTGATATTTACACTCTGCCTTTACCCAGAATGTTCCTCCAGCGAGCGTCCACAGAGCCCTGTCCTCCTCCCGGAGGCTCGCTTAGTGACGGGACTGCCCGCTCTGCACAGAAATCCACCCCCACCCCAGCACTCCTGTCTCCACAGCCCGTGCCTGCAGACCGCGTGGGAGGCCCCCCCCCCCCGCCCGCCCCGGTCACCCAACCCCCCGGGGAGCGGCCAGTCGGGTGTGGTACGCTGAGTCCCATCCCCGGAACCGTACCTAGTGATAAGTCTCTGTTGGCTGAACTGGGGTCGGTGAATGAATAAAAATATTTCCCTAAGACCACGGCTTTCGTCTCTGACAACCGAAGATTCCACATGCAGCTAAGTGGGAGACTTCAATCCAGGAAAACGCAGCATTTGTTCTACAGCTTTCTACGCACAAATCTTCAATGTGGTTTGAAGATCTCAAAGTTGGACTATCAATGTGAGTTTCCTCTTCAGCATTAATGTATTAAAGGGTTTTTAATGAGCCCAAAGAGAAAACCAGGGCAATATGAAGTGTAAAATGTACAAGAGGAGGTCTTGTTTGAATACAGTAATGTAGAAATAACAGTTATTCTATCTACAGGAACTAAAACAGGTAGAATAAAGCAGAGATAAACATCGGCCGGAACAATAAAACCACAAGAAACTGCCTGGTGTGATGAGCTCAAACCAAGGGACCGTCGGTTAGCCTTTTGGCCTTTGCTTTTCCAGAGACCATCAACAAATTGAAACTCTCAACGCAAAACGTACTCATCTCCCCTGCCCATCACAGTCCTCCAGAGGTGCAACAGGAAAGTCAGAAATGATAAGCTATGGGTGAAATGATCTCCCTGCCCTAGCACCTAAGATAGGATCGTATTTGTGGTTGTCATGATAGCCTCAGGGATCTTACATGCTAGCTTCACAGATGCAAACTTAAATCATTTCAAGATAATTTAGAGTCCGATTTGTTCCTTTAAAAATCTACACTGCACGTTAGCAAAATCTCGTAGTAGCCGTGACTATTCCAGATTCCAGAAGACTCTGGACACGGGTACGTGGTAGCTAGAAGGTCTGACAACTGAGAGCCAGGAGGACGGTCCTCCTTTAACATCTCGCCATGTGACCTTTGCTGCTATCTCCATTACGACATTCTCTTTCTCTACATCTAACAATAGTTGAGAAGTCAGACTTGTGGATGTAATACCCGAAGTTGATAAACGTGTCTGCTACAGGAAATTTTCTATTACGTTCCTAAAATGAGAGTTATGAGAACTGGAGGTATTCACAGGAAATGTAAACGGATGATACTAACCTTTGACCATTTAATCTACCATCCACTCATGCTTAATGGATTCCCTTGCGAGTCAGAAAACGCAAGCAACCCCGTGGCCCTTTCTTCGCAGATCTGCAAAGCACAGGCACACAGGCAGGCGGACAGGCACGTGCAACTCTCGATGCCACCGGCCAGAGCAGAGGCAGAGCCGGCGCCGACCCAGCCCCAGCCCACCGCCCTCCCTCCGGGACATTTTCCTGCCTCCAGCCCCGGGACCTCGTGCACCCCTCGGTTCACAACAGCTTTTAAGGAAAACGCAAGAGCAAATGGTTCACACACCATACATCTTTTGCATACACAAAGCTACCACTAGGGCAAAAAAGGCAAAGGCCCTGTCAATGTCCCGGCTGCCTCGCGATCCTGTCCCTGCCCCAGCAGTAGCCCATCGATACTTTCCGGCGCGCGCACCGGCAAGTCAATTATGTACATAAGCGGACACGTGTGTTCTTACAGAGAGGCAGAATGACAACGTGCACACTCTCCTGCAACTTGCTGTTTTTACCAAATTCAGCGGTGCATCTTTCCATGTGAATCTGTGTGTTTGCACAAATAAGGTGTGTACGAGTAGACCCCCGTGAGTTCAGCTGTTTTAACCGTTACACTGGATACAATGATATGAGCAGGTGATCCTTGATCCTCATTTGATTTTCATATAGCGGGAAACTTTTCTAGCTATACCTGCAGAAAGACACCCGGAGAATCAAAACCCATCTGCGCTGAAAACGATGTGGACGTCTCCGGACTCCCACGCTGAGCGCGCCCCGCCCCGCCCCGCCCCGCCCCGCCCCGGGAGTTCTCAGCGAGCACCATCTGTGTGGTGCTGGTGCAGCGCTTCCAGGCAGCAAGCGGCGCGGAGGGGAGACCGCGTGAGCTACAGCAAGCGGCGCGGAGGGGAGACCGCGTGAGCTGCGCGTTGGGGAGACCGCGTGAGCTGCGTGGAGGGGAGACCGCGTGAGCTACAGCAGAGGGGAGACCGCGTGAGCTACAGCAGAGGGGAGACCGCGAGCCGCCCAAGGCCACAGGGGCAGAGCGAGACGCGGAGTCCAATTGAGAATCTGCGTGGAGCCTCGGCGCTCGGCGGCTCGGCCCAATGTCCCGCTCCCTCCTGCCAACACCAATAATCTAACTGGAAAACGTTTCCCGACCTGGAAAGGAGACGGTTCTCCTTGCTCCGGTCTGTGTTCCCTTGAGAATGAGCCCGGTTAGGTCCTCTTCCTTTCTCCCTGTCTACATCCTCAGGAAATAAATGAAAGAAAATTCTAGAGAGGCAGACTACAGAGGGGAAGTGAAGAACACGGACTGGCGAGCAGAACTCGGGGAGATCCAGCAACATTTAATAACCAGGAACAGTAAACTTGGCCCTGGCTAGCAGAGACGCGTTCGTCAGCCTCCAGAGTGAGTGCAGAGACTAAATGACGCCTCCCCCCCCCCCCCCCGATGATGTAGGCCGTTCTGCGCGTCTCCCCAAGAGTGGGTGACGAGGAGAACCAGCTCAGCTGAGTTCAGGGACACACGCGGGCGGCGGCGGTACTCAGAGAAGGGAGGAGGAAAACGCAGCGGCGGGCAGGGCCGGACACACAGAAACGAGCGCCACGTGAACTCACCAGGGGCGAACCCAAGACAACTGAGGGCCCCCCCGCAGCCCCTCGCCTGCCCAGCTCCCTGGACAGTCAGGGAGAGGGTGAGGTGGGCGTCCTCCCCAGGGCTGAGCAGCCCCCTGGACCCCCTTGCCCGCCCAGCTCCCTGGGCAGTCTTCGGACTTTTCTTTCTTGATGAATTTACTATTTACATATGGTGTTGTGTGTGTGTGTGGTTAAAAGCTAGATGACACTTCACTAATGTTTTATCAATTGCTTTCTGTTTGTCTCGTTGGTATTTTCCATGTCTTAATAAGCAACGTACAGGTTAGAGCCAGGAGAAGAATTTCAGTACAGAATTGGGGCTATCGCTGATTTTTCTGGTACTGAGGTTTGAACTCAGGGCCTTACGATGGCTAGGCAGAAGATCTCCCACACTCCCAGACTCAGAGAACAATTTAAGTACACACACACACACACACACACACACACACACACACACACACACACCCCAGGAGAGAATATACTCTTAAATGCGAGTGGTCAGTCACACTGTCATTTACTTAGTCATCCTCATTCCAGACCTATCTCGTGGTCAGAGAAGGTTTTAAGATGTTATCGAAGCTTTAGATAAATTCACCAAATTTTTATCTTCCTTCGGAATGCATCCAGCCTGCCCTGGTGGTGGAACACACCTATCATTCTAGCTACTCCGGAAGCTGAGTCTGGGAGGATTGAGGTTCAAAGCCAGCCCAGGCAGAAAAGGCCGCAAGACTCCATCTCCAAGAATGACTAGCAAAAAGCTGAGCTGGAGGCATGATTCTAGGTGGTGGAGTCCTATCCATGAGCAAGAAAGCCCAGCCAGAGTGCAAGGCCCTGAGTTCAAACTCCAGTACTGGAACATTACACAGAGAGATCTCCAAGGGTACTTCTCTTTGAGCAGTGATCAGGGCTTTTAAAGGCCCACTTTAATCCACAGACTCAGGTCGACTCCTTTTTACCCGGGTCCCTGCTTGTGTCCCAGGCAGAAACCAGTTAATTTTCACATCAGATGTGCACTGGAGAGTGCCAACCCACCCCCCCCCCCCCCGGCCCGCATCTGTCTTTTCTTCTGCTTTGCTCTCTAATTGCAGATGAAGGCTATGGAGGCTTGGGATAACTTCATTATTCTCTAGGATGACTGTCTTCATTACTGTTAGATTCATAATCATTACTGCTCATTTCTGAAGCATCAAGGCCCTGAAAGGGTACCTTGTAGTTAAAAAGGTCAAGAACATTTTATTTCAGTTGAAAAAGCTTTCACATCATAGCTTTCAAAAAAAATCAATTCTGTTCTCTGTAGCCTAGAAATAAAATAGCCTTGGACAGCAGATTTGGGGACAGAAAAACAATCTCCTGATTTTCACTTTCCAATTTGTCCTTGTTTCATAATCCTTCTGATGAATTGAGGCGCCACAAGTCCAAGTTTCCCCAATATCTCTCTCTTCTTGAGTCAAAGAGAGTTCATGCGAAACATTAAGGGATGGCGGCAGGACTAGAGGAGACATCGCGTGAAGGACCGAGTGTCTGGACTTGCTCTCTGTGGCGATGGGGGAATGGCGCACACTGGTGACTTGAGAGAACACTGGCTTCCGCGGGCCCTTTTCTGAAGGCCGCGGGGCCAGCGTCCAGCGGGGACCTGAGCCCCATCCCAGAGGGCGCAGGGCACAGCCCCAGGCAGGGCCAGGGCGTCTCCTCTTCCTCTCACAAAGCCACAGCTGCCACCGGCAGCTCCACCTCCAAGTGCTCTGCACCCAGGACTCCGGGGACCAGCCGTCAAATGCAGAGGATGTGGGGGGGCAGGGAGGGGAGAAGAAAGGCAGGGCCAGGCCCAAACCACAGCACCCAGGAAACCGCTCACGCAGGAAGTCCTCAGATGTCACCGACAACAGTGTGGGCGCGTGCCATTGCCTGGCACGCCCGGAAGCAGACACACACGGAGACAAACAAACAGACGCACATGGGGGTAGCCACATCTCCTGCTCTCACTACTTGCAGTTCTCCAACGTATGCCTGGAGGAGATCTCGCCCATCCTACCGTGAAAACCGGTCACCGCCGCGAAGATGGCCCCGCTCTGAAGGAGACACGGGCAGGGTGAGGCGTGGCCGGGCTTGGCGTGTCGCCGTCACCCGGTACCTGGGCGCCAGTCTGCTCCCTCTCCTCTGCCCTCACCGGATCCAGCTGCCAGGGCTGGGCAAGCGCCCCTGCCTCCCGCCCCTGGATGCGTGGAGGTTTCGTGGATTCTCTACGCCCCAGAGCCTGCCGGCACGTGACCTTTGGTGGGAGAGGCGTGCCCCGTGCCTTATCCGAGAAGCTACGGGCGGATCGCCCACGCCGCAGCCCGGAGCCCCGCAGGAGCAGGTCCGCGGATCCCAGGAAGGTCGGCTGCAGGCGCCACCCGCTCGTCCGCGGCCCGCGGCCCTCTGGATCCTTCCGCCTGCGACTCCCGCCCGCCTGGCTCGTCACCGAGTGACACCCGGTCCAGAAGGGCCACAAGTCTACCGTAGAGAGCAAATGCATCTGCAGCTGTGGCTCCACTGATTACTGGAGATAATGGTGAAGTATCATTTTTTAATTAAGTGGACTGAAAGCCCGGCCAGCAATCAGCCGCACTGCGCTGTTTACTGCAAGTCCAATCCCGTCTTCATTACCGGGGCAGAACAAGCTATCTCTGCAAGATTATTAAACACAGGACACAATTTGCTTGGATGACAACATAAAAGCAACGTTAGTCCTTCAATCCCTGCAAACCCGGTGTAATTAGTCGGCTCTAGGCCTTTCTCTGAAAGGTACTCACGGTGTCACAACCACATGCTTGTTTTCCTTTAAAAAGTACCAGCATTAAACCTCAAGAGAACGGCAAAGACTACATCCAGGGACTTCACGGTGACACTTAACAAGGTATTCATTTTGTCCATGCACCAAGAGCCATAGAGTATTTTCCAAGACCCCTACTTAAAAAGCCTTCACAGAATGTGCCAAAGCTGTTTACACTTATGCATTTGTTTGTTTATTTTTTATTTTATTTTTTTTTTTTGGCCAGTCCTGGGCCTTGGACTCAGGGCCTGAGCACTGTCCCTGGCTTCTTCCCGCTCAAGGCTAGCACTCTGCCACTTGAGCCACAGCGCCGCTTCTGGCCGTTTTCTGTATATGTGGTGCTGGGGAATCGAACCTAGGGCCTCGTGTATCCGAGGCAGGCACTCTTGCCACTAGGCTATATCCCCAGCCCTTGTTTATTTTTGCAGGGCCTGGGGCTTGAACTCTGGGCCTGTGTGCTGTCCCCCTACCACTTGCATCCCAGTGCCTCTTCTGGCTTTTCCAGTAGTTTATTGGAGATCAGAGTTTCATTGTTTCCTGCCCAGGCTGGCTTCCAAGCGACCCTCAGAGCTCAGCCTCCCAAGTAGCTAGGATGACAGGCGTGAGCCACCAGTGCCCGGCTTAGGGCGGTCCTCTTAGCTCCATGAAGTTGGCTTCGTTTTCGTAAGCTCTGTTCGTGTCTTTCGGCACAGAACTCCATCAAGTGTATCACCGTTTGTTCAGGCCATCCACAACTGTTGTTCGAACACCACCCGCTTCAAGACGCTTGCCGCATACAACACTGGCTGGTTTCCTCCAGGAGTTTGGCTTGCTGTGGTCTTAACACGCGTGTTTCTTTCAAAGGCATACAGCAAGTGACTCGCTGGGCCTTGGGGAGGGGCCGTGGGGAAACCTCCACAGGCTCTGGCCCGCGCGTGTGCGCTATGTCATCACCGCTGAGCAGGCTCGGCCCGGGGGGGGGGGGGGCGGGGGAGGTCTGCGTGCGCGTGGAAAAGGACCCTCCATGCGCAAGGGGCCCGGGCGTCTTCTTTCGTCGGGGACACTGCATAACCCATGGGCGGCTGCGGGCCCCTGCTCTTGCTGTGACCTGTCACGTGAGACCACACATGGAATTCTGCACCAGCCGATTTTAGACCATTCTGGATGTTTTTTTAGATCATGGATGCTTATGAATATCATGAAGTCAATAAGGAAGGACGGCAGGGCTTAGAACACCAATGGATCCTCTCTGTCCTACGCATTTTCATTACCCTTCCGTATCACACGGCCAGTACATCTCACCAGGATGCTGTGACACATTATGTCACATAGACACAAGCTTACACCCGCACGCCGTGGGACACAACCGTGGCGGCAGCCTCTGGCCACGCCCACATCCCCCCACACCGCCAGTGGCAGGGCGGAAGATGAAGAAGGGAACGCACCCAATGCCCCGCGGGAGGGAGAGGATCTGATTGAGAAAAACACCACCACCGAATACATCAACCAGAGAAGACCTTGTGACGTTGCTCTGAAAACCGGGCTGGACAGCACGGGCGACAGGGCGACAGGGCGCGGGGCTGGCGGGGCTGAGGAAGAGATTTCCTTCAGGTTGTTGTCACACCTTTTGGTTGTGTGTGTTACAGACCACAAAGTCACTTTGCCTAGCCACCAATGGCACGAGGGAAGAACCGAACCTTTCCCAGCGTATTCGGAGCGTGGGGCTGCCCGGCTTGGTTCCGGGGCCACCGGCCTGGCGCTGGCGTGCGTGGTTGCCACAGCCTCTCGGCAGCCCCAAAGGAGGGCTGTGCCGCCGCGTGACTTCCGGAACACACTGTTCCGCGAGCCCAGCGAAAGCCAGGGGGAAGCGTCACTGGCGTCTGAAATGCTCTGTGCACGTGGTTGGTGGGCTGCTGATGACGTCTCCACGTGCTGGGGCCGGTGGGGAGAGGCTCACGGGAGGAGAACTCTGCCGGGCACGCGGCAGGCACTTAGGAAAGCGCTTAGTGACATCAAATTAAGAGACTAGCTGGGAAACAGGAAGGGCTGTGTGTGTGTGTGTGTGTGTGTGTTGAGCCTGAAGCCATGGAGGCAGTGTCTTGCCCAGGGTCATGTGGGCGACCACTGGCAGAACGGACGCAAACCTTGACTCCGGGCCTGCGACCGGCACCGGAGGCGCAATCCTCTCGGTAACCACTTGCGGCACACACATCAGGTCCACGTGTAAAAAGTGATCTCGGAACAACAGTTGTGTGATAGAGAACTATGCTTCATCACACAATCCTAGTATAATCTTCCTAAGAACGGAAGACTGGATTCCGGCACAAGATACCACGTTCCACCATCGATGTAAACGTTATGGTAGCCCTAATTCTTGATTGAACCAAGATTAAAGTGGCTTCTGATACAGTTAAGACTTTCAGAGTCCTGAAATCGAGCAAAGAACAGAGTAATAAACATCTAAAAGCAGCACAAGTTTTCTCAAACTCTTCCAGTGAGCTATTTTTGGAAAACCTAATCTTTTAGTAATACAATAGCACTGCCATTTGTACACTGAGTTTTCTGTGCCATCCATTCTTACAATAGAGTACATCTGTGCTCCGCAGGAAAGAAACCTATTTAGAGATGGAACACAAAAGCACTGAAAACTAAGTTGTAAGCACTTACACAGTGCTCACTCTCCTTCCTCACATCAGCGTTGATAACTGAGAAAGTAAATGGATGAACGACACCCAACTCCAACTGGACTGTTCACTACGCGGAGCACTTTCCATCTCCGCGCCCTGGCAGGATACAGGCCTCCCCTCCACGTCCGCTTCCCTCCCAGGCCCCGTGCTGTTCGGCTGGGGCGACGCGGGATGCCGTGGCTCGGAGGACTGCCGAGTCCAGGGAGGGCTCCCAGGAAACCCGTGGCTCTGGCTGTGGGACCTGCTCACCGCACACAGACAGCCTTCCACGTCCCCCCACGCCGCTCTGGCTGTGGGTACCTGCTCACCGCACGCAGACAGACAGCCTTCCACGTCCCCCCACGCCGCTCAAAGGCTACAGAAACCGGGAGTGTGTAAGAGCGACGCTCCAGACGGTGGAAAGCAACGACAACACGGGACGTGCACACGGCAGCACACGCCTGGCCGCCCGCATCCCGCCTCCTCCAGCGCTTACTCTACTCCGCCCCTGCATGACACCAGCAGCCGATACACGGCCACAAAACCCGGAGTAGCCCGCCAGTGCGGGAGAGCACCGATTCTGCACGCTCCTACCGGGAGTTCCACCAACCCACAAGAGACGACGAAGCGGCAGAGGACGAGAACCGGCTTTCTAACTAATCCATCGGGACGAGTGACTCTGAAGAAGCCCGTCTGGCTCCTAGGAGAGAAATGCGCTCATCTCGAAGAGGTCGGGCCCGTTCCTCTCCTCGCACGGCACGCGGACCGCTATGACCGCCGAGCCCCCGGGGCAGGCTTCGGCCCCCCGACTCTCTCCGGCCGTCGACGGTAACCCACGCGGCCCCGTACCTCCTGATGGCCACCGTGAGCGCCTCCGGCGAGCTGGCACAGGGACAGATGACCTCCTGCCGAAGGCCTTTACTTTGGAAGACATTGAGAAACGCGTCGCAAGAAGAAATAGACCCTGGAGGGAGAGAAGGACACCGATGAGCCCCGGGCAGCACCGCGCGTGACGGGAGCACGCCCGAGAGTAGCCCATGCGTCGGGAGTTGGGATTTGAGCACAAAAAGAAGTTAAGGCAGCAAGGAGAAATAATTCATGGAATTCAACTTTAGCATTGAGGTTTGAATGAAAGGTGGTATTCTCAAACTTACAGAGGTCAACAATGAAAAACATAGCTTCCACATTTTTGTGGACTGAGACATTGGCTTTAGTAAGTGCTGAAACTTGCTTTACTATTTTCCACATGTGAGTTCCAAGAAATGCATAAATCCACACTTAGCTAAGTGAACACTTTTCGCCATATTAACCTGAAATGAGACTGAGACTAAGATTACTAGGAAGATGTCAAATTGACTATTTCCAAATGCAGATTTACTTTGCCTTATGCAAAAATCTATTGTTCTGTAGTATTACGGACTTAAAATAATTACTTACTTGGTTAGCTCACAGAATATCCATTATTTTGTAAATAAAAGAATCATTTATTTCTAAAACTAAGTTATTGGTTTATTTGACCACTTGGATCATTAGGAAATAATACAGTGTTGCACTTGTTAAAAAATATAGGGCACACATTTTACCAAAGTGGTCGGAAACAATTCCATTTGATTCTACGTGGCTTCTCACTTAATGTACTCTCTTCATAAAAACCACACTATCAAGGTGCTTGTTTCAGCTGATGAAAATGCTAACAGTATCCTGTAGAAGTGCTAATTTACTTCCGCTGGGAATTTCTGGTTACCGGATTTGTTAATGAATACATCTCCTGACTGACACAGCTACCAAAAGGCACGGTTAGCATTTCTGGAGGACCAGGCACTCCGTTTAAGGAATACCTCATTCAATCCTCAAAGAACTTTAAGATGGGGAGGTCATTTTGCAGCTGAGAAAATACAATTTAAAAAGCAAGTTGTTGGTGTTTTTGTCTATAGAACCAGAATTTTTCCTTAAAAACCCCAGGATTTTCCCTTCAGCCCCAGACCAACCCCATGTTTGTCTCCTACAAACGTGCCGTTCTTAACCATCCTGCTTTTGGGCTACCGCAAATAACACCGGGGAACTCTTCTAAAGCACCACCTCAACGGCGAGACGGAGGCGGGAGCCCGGGACGGCCGCGGCGTGCCCTCCCCCCGCCCCCCGCCCCTCCCCCCTCCCTCTTCACTCACAGGGGTTGGCGCCGTCGGCCACTATCAGCATGCGGAGCGAGGACAGGTTGACGTCTCTTTGATCTCTGTGGGCCACCAGCGCCCAGTGCATGTCTCTCGACTTCACGCAAGCCACTTTCGCTAGGAAGAAAAGCGAAGCTTACCGCGTGCCGCTCTCTCACACCGGCTCATCCCGGAAGAGGGGAGCGAGGGGGAGGGCGGCTCCTCCCCGTCACCCGGACACCCCACCCATGGGGCAGGGCGGGGGGACCCACCTTTGTACTGGCAGACCTTCTGGATCCAGGAGAGGGGGTTCACCTTCATCAGCGAGTATGGGATGCTAATGACGTGCATCATATTCATGACGCTCTGAAACGAAGGGGCAGACGGGAGGTGAGGCGGGGGGCGGGGGCGGGGGGCTCATCCCAGGAGGAAGAGGGGCTCCAAGGCAGAAGAATCACACAGGGCAGATCCACTTTGGTAATCGTGTACCCACGCGTGTGTGCGTCCCTGTGCGTGCTGTAAGAGTGGCATCCCAATGGCTACTCCATCCTCTCCGCGTCTGCTTTTCCTCAACCACTCCAGACAGACTCAAAGAATTTAAGTTGAAACCCTTTTCTTAATAAAGCTGTAAGCTAACCGAGATGACCTCAACAGAGGTTTCCCAAAAGAAGACAGACAAATGGCCCCGAAGTGTGTGAATCAGTAAGTTTCTATTCAACTAACCAGGGAAATATGAATCAACTTCACAATAAGTTATCATCTCGCCTCAAGGGGATTGGCTACTACCAGAAAGAAAAGAGAGAGAGAAAAGAAATGCTGATAAAAAGAAGCAGAGAGAGGGGAAGCATGTGTTACTACAGAAATTACGGGAAATGATGCGGAGATTCCTCAAAACTACAGAAAGTAAGCCGGGCACGGGCTTCATCCTAGCTACTCAGGAAGCTGAGATCTGAGGATCGCGGTTCCAAGCCAGTCCGGGGACAGGGAACTGCGTGAGACTCCTACCTCCGATCCACACGGAGTACTGTGCTAAGTGAAAGGAGCCACGCACACAAAGACAAGCACCGTGTGTCCTCACTCACCTGGAACCCTGATCTCGTCACCCCTGGCTGGAAGGGGCAGGGTGGGGACGATGTAAGGGGACAGGGTGTTCTGCAGCACGGGGTAATGATGGCTGACAAAACTGAGTATTTCAAAATAGCTAGCAGAGAGGATTCTGAATGTGTTCAAGACAGAGAAAGGTTATATACTCGAGAGTGACAGATACGCCATTTGTCTTCATCTGATATTTACACTTCATACATGTGTGGAAATGTCACACTGTACTATGTAAATGTGTGTCACTGTGTGCCAATTGTAAATAAAAACCTTTTAAACGAACACACATTTCAATAGCCTTTTGGATCATTAAAGATCCATTTTTCCTGGTATATTATAACAAGTTTCATTTCACCAAATTAATAAAATGTGACCTTGAAACATAAAGAAGAATGGAAACTTTGTCTTAACCACGCTCAGTCTTCTAGACGGGTCAAAAAGTCGCTTCCTCGAATGGGATGACCAGAATGGACACACGCGCCAGAGCAGGCCAGTGCGCCCACGGGGCACCCCGAGGCCCGTGGTGAGGGGCTGGCCTCGTCCTCACAGGGTGCATCCACGGGGCACCCCGAGGCCTGTGTGTGTGGGGGGCTGGCCTCGTCCTCACAGGGTGGGCCCACGGGGCATCGAGAGGCCCATGGTGGGGGGGGGGCTGGCCTCGTCCTCACAGGGTGGGTCCACGGGGCACCCCGAGGCCTGGGGGGGGGGCTGGCCTCGTCCTCGAGGGCGGGCGGGCGGGCGTGGTGCTGGGCTGGCCTTCTCTTAGGCAACTGTGGGCTGGCACACGAGAGGGCCCAGCGCATCTCGCAGACTGGCCACTTCCTTGGGGGGTGCTCCCGCTGGAGACGGACAGCGTGTGCTGCCCGCGGGGCCACTGGCGTGACAGGTGTGGCGGGCCGCTTACCGTCAGGATGCCGTGCCAGAGCCCCACGTCCTTCTTGAAGTCCAGCACGTTCACGATGGTTTCGGCTGCGCGAGAAGCAGAATTACAAGAATGGCCCCGACCAGGCGGGCACGGGGGCAGGGACCACCCCCCTCCCCCGGGCCGGGGAGGGGAGCTCGGTGCCCCGCGGCAGGCCGTCACTTCACAACCTCTTCACCCACGCGCGCGTGGCAGACTTGGCTCCCTGCGGTAGAAAGCACTGGCCAGGCCTGGAGGGTGGAGGGTGTTCTAGGTGGAAATCCAGGCGGCGACGTGGGGGACAAGAGCCACCGGCACAACCCTCAAAAACTCCCGTGTCTTCTTTTGAGGGTTTATGTCCCCCTCTCTGTCTTTTCTGCGTGGTCCATGGTGGACACGCTGGGGAGCCCTCTGCTCGTGAGGCCGGAAGTCCCCTGGACGTCTCGCTCGCCCGCCCAGGTGCACAAAGGCTTTAGGTGCCTGCACACGCACTCCGTGGCCGTCACTCACCACCGCGAGTGCTTGTGGCTGTTACACGCTCACCTGTTCCCTCTTTTGATGTGTGACGAGGGCTCAGTATCAAGTCCTAGCGCTCTGCTCTGATGCTAAAACATGGAAGGGTTACCAGCCAGCGGGGCTTTAAAAACAAAGATGCTCCAAGAAAGCACCCTAGATCCCTTAGCGTTTTTAAGACAGAGAACGAAAGAGAAGAGGAAAGCATGCAAGCAGGAGGGAAAAGCAAAGCAAAGCATCTCACTCTCACGTGGAAGGGTGACACTAACAGCATGTTCAGGTTCCAGTGAGAGATCAAGGGTGTGTGTGTGTGTGTGTGTGTCTGTGAGTGTGTCTGTGTGTCTGTCTGTCTGCCTGTCTTCTGTGGCCGTACTCTGTATAGGACTCTGTATAGGAGTCAGAGATGACAAGCCAGAAGGTCAGAGGGCTCTGCTTTAGTCCTTCCTTCTCGAGGTCCAGTTTAGAGCTGTTACCATGGTTACTTCTGTGCCTCCCATACCCATCCCAATTAAGGGGAAAGAGCGTACACCATGTGGCTGCTCCCCACTGTGGAAGGCTATGCCCTGCCACCTTAGAAAATCCACCTGCAGAGCTTCTCATTCAACTGGTGAGGGTAGGCGAACATAAGCACTACTTATTTAATTGGGGGGGGGTGTATGTGCTGGTACAAGGGCTTAAACAGCCTCATGCTCTCGCTTGGCCTTTTTATTCAAAGCTGGTATTCTACCCCTTGAACCCCACCTCCACTTCTGGCTCCCTGATGGCTAATTAGAGATAAGTAAGAGTCTCCAAGATGCGTGTCCCAGGGCTGGCTTTGAACCCCAATCCTTGGATCTCAGATTCCTCGGTAGAAAGGCCTATAGGTGTGAGCCGTTGGCGTCTGACCATAGCCTTTCAAAGCTTTGAAAGATAACACTCCTGTACAGCCAGGGATGAACACACAGGAACGTTCCGGACTGAGCCATGTGCCTCGACCCCACACGGCGAACCCCCGGCCTCCCGTGACTGCGTCTGGAGACGGCCTTAGCGGAGGTAACGCACAGCACACCGGGCGGGCGAGCCGTGTCTTTTAGCGCCACATGAGGACACGGAGAGAAGGGGCTCTGACCGCGGGCCCGGGAGCAACCTGGCCGCGAGCCGTCCCAGCCAGCGCGCCCACCCCGGCCTTCCCGCCTCAGCCCCGCGCCCGCCACGGCCTTCCCGCCTCAGCCCCGCGCCCCGCCCCGGCCTCCCCGCCTCAGCCCCGCGCCTGCCCCGGCCTTCCCGCCTCAGCCCCGCGCCTGCCCCGGCCTTCCGGCCTCAGCCCCGCGCCCGCCCCGGCCTTCCCGCCTCAGCCCCGCGCCCGCCCCGGCCTCCCCGCCTCAGCCCCGCGCCCGCCCCGGCCTTCCCGCCTCAGCCCCGCACCTGCCGTGGAGGCCGGCCCACCTGCCGGGCTCTGCGGTGCTACCCGAGCCCAGACCCTCACGGAACCGTCCGGAAGGTCACCCCCAGACAGGGCTGGGCCCGCGCCTCACGAGGCCCGCCGAGCCTCACCTTCCGTGTAGCTGCACGCCTGCGTCAGCGCCTGGCAGTGCGTCAGCAGCGCGATCCGCGTCACCGTCACGCCCAGCACGCTGCCGTCCTTACACGTCTTGTACTGAATGGAACGAGACAAAACCGGCGCGCGGGGGACGTGGTTTCCGGAGACAGAGCCCCCCCCCCCACGTCGGCCTCCCGAGGCTCAGACCCCGCGCCGGGGAAGGCCTGGCGGCTCACCTCGATGTAGGCCGTGTCGTTATTGGCGTCTTTGATGTGGGGGAACCAGTCCCGGGGCGGCTTGGAGAGGTGCTTGGACTCGGTGACGAACCACAGCAGCTTCGGCCAACCTTGCGAAGGAAGGAGAGAGTCCCTGTAGGTAAGGAGGGCTCTCCCGCCCTGTTCACGCGGGCGCACTCGAGGGACACCCACGCCGGTGGGCCTGTCGCCAGTGGGTCCCTGCGTCACCCAACGGAAGATGGCTCCCAGACACAGCACCCAGCCACCACCGCATCACCACCCCGTGGCCCAGGCTGAGGAGCGGCGGCGCGTGACACCGGAGGGCGGGACCAGGAGGTCGGCCCCCGCCAAGCCCACCCGGGACACAGGGGGCGGGAGGGCCAGGGCCAGCGCGGGCCTACCTTTAAACTGCGGGATCTCTCCCGTGGGGCTCTTCGGAAGTCCCTTGTGACAAGCGTCACTCGTGAGGGCGACAGTAACTCCACAGCTTCCGAGCAAGAAGCCTATCTGTTGGCTCCCTGCGTCCTGGTGGGGGGGAGGGGGAGGGAGGGAGTTAAGGATCCGAAATACAGCTCCATTCCTGACCCAAACCTCAGGTAGGTCTTGGGGAAGTGGCCACCCCGCCCCCATCAAGACCCTTCTCTCGTCCTGAATGACGGGGGCTCCAGGCGCCGGCCTGGGGTGGGGAACCACGGGTCCCCCGCCCTGCTGTTCACAGGCTGGGTGACCGTGAACAGGTTCGGGGGCCGCCTGGGCCTGGCTCCCTCATCTGTAAGATGGGGGTGTGGAGAACGGCCACTGCGCAGCTCGGCTTCGCGTGAACAGCGGAGCGCCCGGGAGGCGCCCGGTCTGCCGTTGGTCTCAGCCAGTTCCACGGGACGGGCGAGGTAAGAGAAGACCCGGGAGCACAGCGGGGACCTCCTGTGGCCACCCCGACTCTAACTCTGGAACTCTCTTTCCCCGGGAGGTGCGGGTGACACACCTGCCACGAGAAACGCTAGGCAGAGCCCAGGGAGGCACAGCACTGATTCTGGAATGTTCCCTCCACGCAGGGACTGCAGGTGGGGCTGTCTCCAGCTGCAGTGGCCCCAGGAACTGTTTTCCTTGACCAAGCGTATGGCCACGCATACCCGGCCGTGCGTGGCGGCGTTCGGGTCAGTTTCTTTACTCGCACCTGTCCCCGCATGGACGCTGGGCGGATGATTCGGGAAATAAACGAAAGCCCTAAAGTGGCCTGCGGTCCTGGAATAAAAAGTCACAAGGGGGTGGAGGAGCCCCGGCTCCACTCCCCCGACGGCTGCGTGACCACGCGCGGCCCGGCAGGGGTCCGCTGCTTACGGAGTTGCTTACGGGCAACCCCAGGACTGGGTGGTCCCCCCTCCCCGGGAAACGAAGCAGCGTCGGGGTGGCCAGGCGCAGCCTTTGAAGTGCTTCGTTCACACTTTTCTCACGGTGGTAAAATTCACATCCACGGTGAGCTCGAGACTCTGCCTCCGTGGCCCTGACGGAGCCGCAGGCCCTAGCAAACGCTGCTCACCCCGCGGGGAGGCGGGTGGGGGGGGGGGGGGAGGGGGTCTGGCCCTGCACCGTCTTCTTCGTATCTTAATGAAAAGATCATTTAGAAACGGGCGACGGGAAGCCGTGAGTGAGAGGGCGGGAGAGAAGGGGAGGTTCTGCAGCGAGGTGAGCCACTGACCCCTGGGGTGCCGGGGGGGGGGCAAAGGTCATGACCCCGAGGAGAGGGCGCCTCGTGCCAGCGGCCCCCCCCCCCCCCCGCCCCCGTGCTCCTGGAAAGGCAGCAGCCGACTCCAGCCGGCTGGAGAGGAGGCGCGGCCAGGGGGCGGGCGGCCAAACCTCAGGAGGACTGGAGCGAAGCCAGCGCTCCCGGGACGCCCGTCCCATTCCCAGCCGGCCGGCGGGAGGCGGGAGCCCGTGCACACGCGGGTGACACACACCGCGGGTGACACACAGGGTCACGAGGGCGACAGGCCGGCAATTCCCCCGCCACAAAGACTCCGTGAGGAGCCGCTAGGAAGAGCGACACGGAAGCTGACGCCAAGCCCTTCCCTCAACTTTCCCTCTTTCTCCATCAGCTAAGGGGCTGACCGGTTACGCTCCTTTCTAGAGAGTTCTCCCTAGTGTACAGTCCCTCTGGCAGTCGCTGCTCGAGTCATGACAGTAGACAAGCCAGTGCAGCCAGGAGCCAGCCCCCGTGAGAAAACACCGACCACTCGCGAGGCGGTTCTCTTTCCAGCCGCCTCCCACGGCTGCCCCACAACTGCGCACCCAGCCCCCGCCGGTCTCACCCAGGCCCCCGCCGGCTCAGATCGCTGGCGAACCAGCCCGTCCGCTCCCAGGAGATGGTCTACGATCACAAGGAAAGACGCCAAGGACGGAGGAACCTCGGAGGCGCTCCTTTGCAGAACCAACCCAAACACACCGCGGACGGGCAAGTTTCGAGGTGACAATAGCAACATGCCATGCAGAGCCAGACACTTGGCCCAAGGAATTCTCCTTCTCAACACTAAGTTCATCAACCTATGTATTTCTTTTTTTTTTTGTTGCCAGTCCTGGGCCTTGGACTCAGGGCCTGAGCACTGTCCCTGGCTTCTTTTTGCTCAAGGCTAGCACTCTGCCACTTGAGCCACAGCGCCGCTTCTGGTCATTTTCTGTATATGTGGTGCTGGGGAATTGAACCCAGGGCCTCATGTATACGAGGCAGGCACTCTTGCCACTAGACCATATCCCCAGCCCCTCAACCTATTATACGTAAAAACTCTATTATACGTAAAGGAAAATTTCAAAATGGATAAAGAATCCACGTGCCCGTCATCCAGCATCACAATTACCAATGCTCACCCAGTGGGGCCACATTTATTATTCTCAACACATACACACTTATAGACATACGCATATCAAGTAACCTCACTATGTGCACTATGCATGCACACATAAATGAGCACACCTCTCCACTCATGTACACGGATACCCGACCTGTAAGCTCGTATGTAGATTCAGGGACATCTACACCTGTGCGTTAATACACACACACCCTGGAGTCAATAAATATGATATACAGATGTCAGCTGTTCTGTGTACAAGAGGGAGGGAGGGAGGGAGGGAGGGAGGGAGGGAGGGAGGGAGGGAGGGAAGAAGGGAAGGAGGGAGGGAGAGAGGGAAGGAGGGAGGAAGGAAGGGAAGAAGGGGAGGAGGGAGGGAGGGAGAGAGGGAGGGAAGGAGGAAGGGAGGGAGGGAGGAAGGGAGGGAGGAAAGGAAGAAGGAACAGAGGGAGGGAGGAAGGGAAGGAGGGAGGGAGGGAGAGAGGGAAGGAGGGAGGGAGAGAGGGAAGGAGGGAGGGAGGGAGGGAGGGGGCGAGCGAGTGAGTCTCTTGGCCTATGAACAGAGTGACCCACACTGTAGCAGCTCCCTGCAGCCAGCTGGCAGGCACACCGGCTGGCACAGAACGCTGGGAAGGCTGGGCTGGACCTGGGCAGTCAGCCTCCCGCCCCCTGCCCTGTCCCGTAGCCCGCAGCCCGCGCAGGGCTCGAGCCGCCATCCTCTCACACCTGCCGGCTCTCTGCACCAGCCGCCCTGTGCACCGGACTTCCAGGCCCGGGGCGGAGCCTTCCACCCGCCGGGTGATTCGCTGGCCTACTCTGCACGCCCGAAAATCCCCTCGGCTCGGACTCAGGCACGGGCGTGGCCCCGAACCTTCAGCTACTCAAGCCTTCCTGATGCGGAAGCAAGCATGGCTGGCTCTCTACGGCTCCCGCTCCCCAACACGACCACAGAGCATCCACTTCTCCTGTGCTGCGTATCCTCCCAGCCCAGGGGTTAGAGAAGAAATAAATGCGCATGGGAACTAAAGTAATGTCTAAGATTCAGAATAGTTTGTTCTCACAGGGCCGGTAAAACAATCGCAGTGCTACTGGATAAAAGCAACTGGCAGGGTTCACGCGCGTCATTGCTCACGCTTACACGCGTGTGCCTCTCTGAATTGAATCTGAACCAACGTATCTGACCAGTTAAAGCTAAGACAAGCTCTCGGAGGCCGGCGGGTTGACACGTGCCACGGGCCCAGTGGTCCAAAGCAGATGTGCGAACTGCCAGCAGTGTACGTAACGCTCAGCACCCCTACCCAGGGCGTGTGAGAACCAGAGTGACGGCATCTGCCGCCGGTGAGGCCGCACCCTCGCGGGGCTGCCGAGGACCTTCTCCGTGCCGCCAGTGCTGAGCTACATCAACACAGCCACGACGGGGAATGGATGGGCCTTTCCCAAACAACCGAAAATAGAACTAGGGTAAGATCCAGCAAGCCTATTACCAGGAATGTAGCCAACGGAATTAGAATCACCGTGTGGGGGGAGCACCGGCGTCCCCACGCTCAGTGAGCATGATTCACAACAGCCACGAAATGGAATGGGCCTCGTGTCCATCAACAGACGAATGGGCATACAGAGCACGCAGCGGCACCTCACCGAGCCTCTCCACAGAGGGAGGGTGCCATGCTGGGTGAACAGAGCCCAGCACAACGCGACAAGGATCTCCGGATCTCACTTCTGTGTAGCTGCTAAGAAAGTCCAACCGACGTGACCAGTGGTTATGGAGGCCGGGGGAAGGGGTGAGAATGGAGACCAGGGTAGCTGAGGATTCCTACAGACAGGAGGTGAACCTGGGACCCGTCCCCCCCTCCCCCCCAGCCCCCGGCGTGACCATAGTCCATCACGACGCAGCATGGATTTCAAACGAGGCATACGAAGACCAAGCATCGCACAGCCCCCCATAAAGTAACTGTGCTTTATCCAGTGAAACCTCGTCAACTGAAACTTAAAATGGAAACAAACTCAGTGGGGCCCCGGGCTCACGCCTGTTATCCTAGCCACTCAGGAGGGCGAGGCGCCCCGGCACATCCTTGCCACCCACCACGCCCGTCCTCCGCCCCAATGAGGGCTTCAAGGAAACCCAGCTCCTCACCTTCCTCGTGAGCGGCACTTCGATGGGCACCGGAACCACTTCGGCCAGCAGGCAGCCGTAGAAGGCCACCATGAAGGCGGCGGGGTCGTTGTTGGGGAACACCAGCGCCACCTGCAGGGACAGACCAGGCACAGCCGTTTCAACACAAGCACCGGGGCCCGCTCTCCAAGCACCCAGGGTGGACGGACTCACCCACCCAAGGGAGGAAGGACGGCAGGACTCAATTCCCGCCTAAGGAAGGGGCTGGAGAAAGAATGGGAGGCTCCATGCCACAGGCCTTTTATCAAGAGGAATCCGGACAAGCGCTTCACAGATTCTCAAACATGAAGGAAGCCATGCACAGTAGTAAAGGAGAGAAGAGGCGGAATGCTGGGACATTTCCCACCAAGCCCTGCGGTATGCCAAACGGGGGACTGAAAGGCACTCACCCTGTCTCCAGGCCGAACCATGGGCTCTTGCTTTGTACCTAATTTGTGTAGAATGTTGTAAGCAACTTTCATACTTCGTGTCCACAGTTTCCCTGTCAGTACAAAGTATGAAGACACGAGTTTTACTAGGACGCGCACACACCTCCAGGTACACCCACGGGCGCATTAGTAGAACGCATTCTCTAACTGGAAAGTTCAGTCAATACAGCCATTTGCTTCGGCTATGCATGGCCCAGAGAGAACGCTAACGTGGGTAAGAGTAAAGGTTCGAAAGAAAGAAAAACGGAACCCCAACTCTAGCCTGTCTTCTGTGTGGCTGGGAGGGAGGGGCTGGTGGGACCCCTCTAGTCCACACCATACAGCCGTGGCGGGGGGGAGGGGGGTGTGCTAGAGGATGCTCTTCAGGGAAGACGTTTACCCAAAGCTTCTCTCATTGTAAGCTTTCAACTTATTCCAAGTGCCCGGACTCGCGGTAGGAGACGGGTGTCGGCGACTCTGACTCTCACGTTCTGAGACGCTCGGAGCTCTGGACGAGGCGAGGTCCCGGTTCTGGGCCGAGGCCCCGCTAGCACGTGCAGCAAAGCCGCCGTCCATTTGCCACTTCCACCCCAGGGTCCGTACTATCTATTACTCCTCCAGTGTTTCTCCCTGTCTAATGTGACTGCGAAGGACGCTAACAGGTCACTCCAAAGCCCGATCTCCCGTCCTCCCTGGGGTCTGCCCTCTCGGCATCGGACTTCTCTAACCTCAGGGCCTGGGGGATTGGGAAGAGGAGTCCTGGGGTTCAGACAAAGGTAACGGCAAGCATTTGGGGTTATTTTAACATTTTGAATTCTAGAGACATCATGATAGACACAGGATCTGAGAAATTTTTAAACATTTCATGGCAAGTTTTAAACTTTAGATTGTGTTCTAGTTATTTGTTTTAAGCTTAGAAAGAAAAAAAAGCAAGCCCCGAAGGACTTGAGTATTTCAAAATTCTTGCCTCAGCACACAGCCAGACATTTCTTCGGTATTATTCAGGAGATGGTGAACAGTGTAAGACGGAATAAAACGACTTCAAATCTAAAAGGCGTTCTTGAATACATAAAGGCCTTTGACAACTGAGTCTCAGAAACTCAGTTGCTAAGAGCTGATCAGGGAACCAAGGCAATAGCTGTTGTCTTAATGTAATAACAAAGAGCAATCCCAGTTATTTTCTAACTTAATACAATCATTATTTTGTTTCCTTATTATAAATTTTTTTTTAAAAAGCTTCCCATAGAAATCGCAGCTACCCAAAGCAGTGCTGTTATTATTAACCCATGAGAGGGTTCATCGATTTGCATTCAAGAGCAAAGACAAGGCTTTATCTTTAATTGCTCTAATTTCCTAAGACAATTCCTAGTTGATGGTATGTCCTCAACAAATGTCTTGGTTTTTTATTAATGTCACAGGCAAGCCTTGAGAAAGCACGGTTGCGCTATGCAATGAGGCCTAACTCTTGAGCACTTAATTGCCAGATGTAACATTCTATTGTGTCTCTTTTTTCCCGTGTTTTTTTTTAACTTGTAATTTCAACACTGTAGTTCTCGAAGCTGGAATGCTCCAAAGTCATTTGATATTTTATTTGGGGATTATATTTCTTTCTCTATAAACAATAATCACTCTGTTAGAAATAACTCAGGGAGTGATTTTTCCCCCCTAAACATTTTGAGCCCTCAAGGTTGCTTAACGTGGTCAACGCCAGGGAACCACTAAAACTGAGCAGTGAGAACTGAGAAACCACCGATGATTACGAATGAACACATCCGCTGCAAGCGACAGCACTGTGGCAGTTTTTCCTTTGGCAGTACTGGGTTTGAACTCGGGGCTTGTGCTTGTTAGGCAAGGACCGTCTCTCGAGCCAGGTTCCTCGCATTTTGGAGCTGTCTTTCCACACAGGATTCCACGTTTTGCCTGAGACTAGCCTCTAAGGGTGGTGACCCCCCTACTCTCCTCCGGAGGGAGGGAGGCGCTGACCCCCGCAGGGCTTACCGTAGGTGAGGATGTAGAGGGGCTTGCCGTTCGTGTCCATGGTGGTCAGGCAGGGGGCCTTGGGCGAGATGGTCCCCCATCGCTGCAGAGCGGCCTCCAGGGAGGGCGGCCAGTTCGTCACCACCCCCAGCTGCTCCCCCCGCATGGCCAGCATCTGGGCCCCCTCCGGCTTCGGCTGGTTCGGGTCTGGTTGTTGAACTGGGTACGTTGGAACACAAAGAGTTTTCAAGAAAAAACAAAACAAAACATACACTCCTATTAATAGGATTCACTCTTATTCGCTGACAGGAAACCCGCGTCTCCAGAGTCAAGGTCGTGATCCGTAGACTCAGTTCCCGGGCGTGAGGGAGACACTTGGCTCTCACAGTCCCCAGGGCAAGGTCCCTGCACCTGCCACCCACTAGTTCACCATCACCACAAGAGCATGCTCAACGGCAAAGCGCTCAAATCTTGTATGGTTCTGGGTTGCCCTCAAGTGCTGAAAGGCACCTGTCAATTTCCTACGGCTACTGTGAATAAAAAAGAATACAGAACAAGTCTTTTCTTGAGTAAAACTAAAACGACAGCTTCGTTATATTTTAATGCAGTTTAGGTGCATCGTCGAGGGGCAGGGGCAGAATCAATCGTGCTCGTTTCCCCCGCTAACGGGCTTCTCGCTCATGGCTGGTGACTGCTGGAGAACCCCGCGCCTGACTGCGGCTCAACCGAGAAGAAGAGAGCAGGGAGTCTGTGTGGCTCTGACTTTGGGTTAAGAGGCCCCCCGCCCCCCAGGGGAGGCCCCCTGCCCCGTGCTGGGAGAGGCAGACTCCTCCACAGTCCTCCCCCAGCTCCTACAGAGCCGGCAGCGTTGCGCGCGCCGAGGGCTCCTGTCATCTCGCTGAGCCCTCACGAGGAGCCCTGGCTCGCAGTGCAAAGCCACCTGCTGCTAAGCGTGGCGTCTCCCTGCGTGGCACCCCCTGCGTGACATGTCTTTTGGGGTGCATTTGGAAACAGCACCTGTACACCCTGGTCGAGATTCCCATCATTTAAGGAAGGCAAGGTTACTGCTCTTAAAAAAGCAAAAGGAGAAAAAAAAAGAGGGATTGTTTACGGGACCCAAGGGACACTGGGAAGTAACAGGGCTGGAAAAGGTTCTTCTACCTTCTAACAACTCCTCGAAGTCATCGACAAAGAATTCTCGTAATGGTGGTCGTTTAGGTCGTTTGAGGGTGTTGACAAGCTGCTGGATTTTTGCCGATACCCGGCTACTGACTGGTACTCCTGGAAAAAGAGGAACCGGGGGGTAGACAGACAGACCATCACAGCCAGAGCAAGCCCATCTGGGAAGAAACAGGTCAGAGCTTAAGAAAAGTTTCCTAACAGAACTTTAAAAATCAATACACTGTTGACTGAGTGCTCTCAGAACTGAAAGGTTTTTATAGTTTTGCGAATAGGGGGAAAAGCGTAACCCTGAATTTTCAGTATATGAGCATACTGTTTTCCTATGACATAGTTTCACTTAATTTGAATCAAATGGATCAAATCATTTCTCAAGGCAGTGGTTCTGAGTCCGAGCTTGGAATTCATAAGAATTATCCTCGGGCTATCCCCGAGCTTCTGTTCCACTAGGTTATGGGTGTGGCCTAGAATCTGCAACTACCCAGGCCCCCAAGTGATTCTGACACGGGCTGACACACACTTGACCACATGAGATATGATCCGGAATTTACCTAGCAGAACAACGCTGCCAATGACAGACTCCAAAGATGACAGTTATTATAAAGATGACAAGATTAGTAACAATGACTACCTCAATAAACAGTGAGTTTATCAGAGAACAGAGGAAATTACAGAAATATCAAAGGGAAGCCAATCGTATTAGAAACTGGAATGGCTTCACTTGTATTCACCGGACTGCTCTTGAACTAGTGACTTCTGGGTTTTGACCACACTGAATTCATAATTAAATTATTATTTAATAGGCATATACACACATCTATTCTGTGATATACAGACATCATAAAAACATGAATAAACAAAGTGAATCTGAGTAGCACCTCAAGACAATGTTGTTCATCTTATTACAATGACACGAAAACCCACGTGAGGGCCTGGCGTGGCTGTACACACCTGTAATCTCACGATTCAGGAGGTGGGGGGCTTCTAAGCCCCAGGCCCGCCGGGGCTACACAGTGTTGTCAACAACAACAAGAAGCACAAAATTCCCCTTCATGTTAACCCTGGTTCTAGTCTAGCTTTCATGACTCTGGCGGGCACTGACACAGGAAAGCAGAATACGGCAGAAGTCTGCGTCCAGGTCTCCCTAGTCTGGGCTGAGTGATAGAGGGACCACTGTAAGCACAGCAGGCCGAGGTTAACAACACAAGAAACAGCAGGGAACCCTTCCCAATGGTGTGCTTTACCAAGTCAACAGAAACTCTGTCCTGTTTGGAGGAAAAGCAAACAAACTTTCTTTCAAAGTTTAAACCGCTACACTACCCGTATCTGTCTGATTTACATTTAAGAAACCACTCGCGGTCGCAAGGCTTGTGCTGTATGTAATCACATAATTACTCAACCAGCGTGAGTTATTCAGCAAACACATCAGCTTCTCATAAAATGTCGTCGTCTTCTCACGACGACGTTTCTGCAACACTTGCATTTTTTTTTCCCCTATGAGAAAGAACTTCTTGGCCAACTTGGAAAGAATTTGCATTTCACCCGGTTAGGCCACCTCCTGTGGGAGGTTCGTGAGGACTGTGAGGGGCTGGGTTCAGTACCCTGACTACGGAGCTGGAAGGAATACGCTCAGTCAGCGGGCGCAAGCCCGCGCCCCCAGAGGCGCGTCGGCAGCCGGCTCCTCGCTGCGCGACCTACCGTCTCCCGTCTCCATGAGCTCCGCATTGCCGTACTTGGGGGCCGTCCGGGACGTGGTTGAGCCCTGTGGCCTTTCCACTTGTATCGAGTGCTCTGAGGTGTATGTGGTTACATCGGGAGGTGCGGAGTGATTTTCTGGAAAGAAGCACAGAGTGAGGTTTCTGGGGGACTTGGGTCACTCTAGAAGGCTAAGCACCTGGCCCTCAAAAGCCACCATATCCTTGGAAAAGACTAGAAGAACACATGTCAATTCTCCGTCACTCTGTCACCTAGGAAGATGCTCCAACTGCAGGCAGCCACAACTATCTCCACCCGGAGACAATGTGTATGTACTGTGCCCATTGACACAAAAACCAGGCACATTTTCACAATTACTTTTGTCACAGGAGCATCACAGTTTTAACTAAAATAATGTTCTAAACCAGACAGGGAACAAGACGGGGTGGGGCGAGCTGCACACTGCTCCACACAGAGAGCTGTGTTCCTAGTCTGTGATGGCGAGGGAGTAAGGAGCCCGAGCGGTGACTCCCGAGAGCTTGGGGTTTAAACAGGGGCTCCTCTAGCGCCCAGAGATTTTGGCAGGTGTCTCGTCCCGTGACCCGGCCTCCTTACCCAGCCAAGGGGAGCAAGAACGGCTGCCGCTGGAAAACAGCTGGGGGATGAAATGAGTCCACCCATACGAGACTCTGGGGATCGTTCGTGATAAAGCTGAGATACTAAGGAAGAATACCTCATTGTTTTAATATGAATAACGCCAATCGGCCACCAAAGGAAAAATGCTTGCAGTCTCGTTATCTATTAAATGTCACACCCAATAAAATACGCAAATTTCCCCTGACAACATAAAGTGGCAAAACAAAGAGTAGTTATCAAATAAAACATTAAAGCGAGTATGCCTAATAGACACTGTCGATGGGTTGTCTACATGGTAAGTTCTGATAATGGGTGTTACGGTGCTAATTTTGATTTGCTGAGCCTATTAGATGGAATCTTCTGGAGATCACCTCGTGTTGCTCAATGCACACTATGTTGTGTCGCTCAGTCATTTCTTCCCTGCGCCATCACCGCTGCCTGTGGCTTGCGTTAGACCAAATCCCATCAGTGAAAGTACAATGCAGGAAAATGAGGCACTAGACAGGCGGGAAAAGGGCACTCGTGAACGGTGTCCGCTGGGAGCACATCCATAAGCTGACAAGCTTGTGAGGGCTCTATACGTGCACATGAATGGCCAGGGAAAAAAATCCCCTGTACTGTTTGGGGGGGTCACAAATAACTTAGCAGAGAGGCAAACTCGTAAGTACTTCAGATCACGAAGACAGACTATCTCGAGAAGTGAGCTTCTCCACATCATAAAATCCATACAAGGAAACAGGTGGCTTGGGAAGGTAAACTGCAAAGCAGTGGCCAAGGGTGACCAACGTATCCCGACCTACTGTAATGCCGTCTGAACAACGGGAAGGTCAGAAGGTGAGGAGATCCAATCACTTCCCCCCACACCCCCGTTTTTTTGGTTAGCCATAATGTATATGATTGATTGCAGTCAGATCCAATCATCTTCAAGGCAGTACCTGCAAGCTGTTTTGAGTGCATACGTGCCAGGGTATCTGTTCTCACTCCTGGACACCCCCGCTTCACCCCCGTGCAACACACACACACACACACACACACACACACACACACACACACACACACACACACACACCCTGCCACTCAGTCCTTTGTTGGCCATTTCTATTTCTTGGCCATCACCACTTTCAGGGAACTGGCTAGTCTTCCAGCCTGAATTTGCCTGGGTGGTCTGTTCCCTGGCTTTCTTGCTGTATCTCTCATTTCTAAACCACCTTTCCTCGCACATCTCTAGGCCATTCTGGGTCTTTCTGGGAACAGTTGTACAACACCATCCTCAGACACTGGAGACGTGTGACAGCCCACGCTCCACAGGTGTGAGTGACTATTGCACAAGGAGTGACATGGTGACATGTGTCTGACCCATACAGACAGAACGCCCTGCGGCCAAAGCCAGCAGCCACCAGGCATTCTTTAATTCTAACTGCAGAGCTGGGGGTTCCCAAGCTTTTCTTGTTGCATCGGAGAGGCTTAAAATTCTCAGACAGGTTGGGAGAGGCTTGTCTGTCACCCGCTAGTATGAATAAAGTTTTATTGGTACACAGTCATGCCCATTTTCTTTTTACCTTCTTTTGTATGTTAGACAGCTGCTTTTGTGCACCATGGCAGAGCCCAACGGCTACCGCCGCAGGGGCCCCAGAGCCTGAAGTAATAACTCCGTCCCTCCTTAAAGGAGAACGTGCTCTCACGGCAAGGATGTCCCAAGTGAGAGGGGCAGGCCAGGCAGGGAGGCCCCAACCCCCACACATACGTGGGGTTTTAAGGACTATGAATGTTTGGGAAAGGTACTGATAATATTTGGAATGCGGGGCTGGGGATATAGCCTAGTGGCAAGAGTGCCTGCCTCGGATACACGAGGCTCTAGGTTCGATTCCCCAGCACCACATATACAGAAAACCGCCAGAAGCGGCGCTGTGGCTCAAGTGGCAGAGTGCTAGCCTTGAGCGGGAAGAAGCCAGGGACAGTGCTCAGGCCCTGAGTCCAAGGCCCAGGACTGGCCAAAAAAAAAAAAAAAAAAAAATTTGGAATGCTTTCACAGAAATAAATAGTCATGTCTCACAGCAGTGGCTATTTTAAATGTCTGAGTAAAGTCCCTAATGCCACAGGGCGTAGAATCAAAATGTACAATTGTTGCTAATGATGTAATGGTGACATACAGCGCGGGTGGATGCCATTCGCTTGCTGTACTTCCTTTCTTCTTGGTAGAGACAGATGCAGTAAGTCAGATGAGAATGCGGTTGCAAATAAAAATAGGATTACGGCAAGCAGCACTGATGTCAAGTGAATTTCCAGAATTCCACTCTGGAAAGGGCAATTGCTTCTGTGAAATACACAGGGTGACAGCGTCACTGGATGATACAGAGGCTTTCACGATGCATTGGGAGCTGAAAACTAAGAAGAGCTTAAGCAAAAGTCTAAACACACAACAATAAAACTGTTACCAATTCTGCTTTGTTCTGATTAGAGATGTATTCATATGGGTTGTCTCTTCAGTTTCTCCATTCCTATTTAGCTAAATAATTCAGATACTACTTTACTGTGAATATTTTTTACAAATACACTTCTTAGAGCTCAAAAGCATTCCCTTGAAAAGTACTTGTTATTATAGTTGGAATATTCAACTTTTGATTATGCTATTTTAGGATATAAACCCTTCCCTTTTGGTTATTACTGTGTAGGTATTTTTGTTTGGTTTGCTTTGGTTTTTGTGGTGCTAGAGATGGAACCCAGGTCCTTGTGTAAGCAATGTACTACAGAGCTATACTCTCAGCCCTTAAAGATTTTAATAAATACTATGGTAAGGTTCCAGTCATTGTGGTTTTTGAGATAAAGAGAAGGCCTGATTAAATATATATATATATGTATTTTTTAATGCAGGTACTAGACAGAGTTTGAGCTCAAGACCTCTTATACTCAACTTCTTTACTCATAGCTGTCACTCTGCCCCTTGAACCACGCTTGAACTTCAACTCGACTAACAACTGGGCTAATGAGCTGAAGAGAGCCTGCTCAGAAGATGTAAAAAATGGCCAATAGACATAGGAAGCAGCATCTCTGGCCATAAAAGAAATGAAAGTAAAAACAACCCTGGGATTCTACCTCATCCCAGTTATAATGGCCAATATCATGAAAATAAGTAGCATATACTGGTAAGGATATGGCCAAAAAGGAATCCTCTCACGTTGAGGGTGGTGATGTAAACGTGTTTAACTGCTCCAGAAAGCAGTGTGGAGGTTTCCTCAGTTCTGGCAACTCCACTCTTGGGCATTTATCTAAAAGATGAGAAACCAAGGTATTGCCACCAGCACAACCATGTCCTTTGCTGCACTGCTCACCATAGCCAAGGTACGGAATCCGCCCAGATGACCTTGAGCAGAGGAATGGGTCAAGAAATCACGGTGTATACACACAATGGAATTCTACTCATGCATTAGAAAGAATGATATTGTATCACTTGCAAATATATAGCAAGACCTGGGGAAAAAAATCATAAGTGAACTAAGTCGGGCTTAAAGTGACAAAAGTAGCGTGTTTTCCTTCAAACGTGGAAGCTAAATTTAGCTTACCAACTTACAAGTAAATGCGTTGGGTGGTACCCAAGTGTACACAGATGTATGAACTGAAATATAGTAGACTGGAAGCAAAATAGTGTATTCCCTAGGAAAGCAACGTCAAGGTTCAGCAAAACAAACACCAGGAAACAGGCACTTGAAAGGGGGTGGGGTGGGGTCAAGGGGTAGACAAATGAAGAGGAGAAGTGGGGTGGAATGCAGTTAGGTAGATGCCACAAAACTGAAAGTGAGGGGAGGGGCGACATGGATCAAGACTCACTATATTCACAGGCTGCCTCGTTACGTGGCAACTCCTTTGTACAACTACCTAAAAATAAATAAATTAGTTTCTAAAAGAGAGAGCGAGCGTGTGAGAGCGAAGGCCTGGGGGGGGGGGTGGATTATTCCACCTGCGCGCCCGGGCCTGGCGTTCCGCACGATCCCGCGCACTGGACTGAGCGCGCTCACCGTACGGGTGCCCCTGCGGGAGTGGTTCAGCAGGAGCAGACCACAGCGGAGGCACGCAGGCCGAGCAGGAGAATGTGTGCGTGTGTGTGTGTGTGTGTGCGCACAGGAGTTTATCGTCCTCAGCTAAACTGGCCTGGAAGAGGTCCCTACGTAATGAAAGCTGGGGACTTGAGGTTTCGCGCCGGCGGCGTAGGAAACGCCTCTGTGGTCCCCAGGTGAAGCCTCTCGCTGGGCGCAGCCAACGTCACTGGGGAGGGGCCCACGCGCACTGCCCAGGGCTCCGCAAACGCCGCTGGGGGGCTGCTTTGCCAGCACACAAAACCCTGATCTCAACCAAAGGTCAAATGCTCCCAACTTCGGCTTTTTTGCTTCTTTTGTTTGGCCACAGGGATAAAGTATTTTAGTTCTCATCGTATTTCATTATTTTGTCATTGCTTCCTTAAAAAAAAAAACCTTAAAAAAAAAAGAAAAACCCAACAGATATTCTAGGAACATATCTTTGTGCCAAATGAGAAATTACTGAAATGTCACACACCCAGGAGTTATATTTAGGTTACACCGAGCCTTGATGTACATGACTAATGTGTAACCTTTTATAGTTTGGATGAATTTAATTCTCCATGCTATAATTTCCTCCAGTGTTCCAAGTGTAAACTCACAAAGGGAAAACTGAATGCAGTGGTTAAGCTGTTCAAAAATGCACGTCCCTCCTTGTATGCTTCCGAGCGTATCTTTGAAGCTGAACAAAAGGGGAGAACGCAAATGCTCCCACAAAGGGGAGGGACCATGCCACTGAGCTTAGGTGACAGGGACTCGCTAGCATCAGACACAGATGATAGAGACTCGGTTCTGATACATGTACACTACAAGGAATTTCACTGTCTAAAAAATATTGGGTGGTGACTTACTTCTGTCCAATGTTTAACTTACTGTGATTTCACACAGGTTTCCTAGAGCTCACAGGCCAGTGTATATGTTCCTGAAAATGTGTTAAGCTGGAATTTAGCAGTACTGCATTAAACTGAAATACTTTCAAAAATTAAGGGCATAACCTATTTTCACTCCTAGTTCATGACCACCCTCCCCAGTCAAAACACGTCTAGCCTTTTCCTGCAATCATCCTCATTTCATCTCCTCCTCATATTCAAGCATAAAGGCAGCTGCTCCCAACCTTGTGTTGTTCCCAACCCAGAAGGTCTCCCTCACCACTGAACCTACGCGCAAAACCGTATGAGGTGCCTGAGAAATCTGAACCGCTATGCAGACAACGGCACGAGACAGGAAGGATTGAGCCCCCACCGTGCCAGCTTCCTAAGACAATTCCCAGGGCGGCAGCAACTCGCGTTTACCACCCTGTCTTGTTTACTGGCGCCATTAAAACTTCCGGAGGGGCATCTTTTAGTATAAGTGAGATTTAAAAAAAAAAAAAAAATGTGAGCGGACAGGGCCGCAAGCTCCTCTTGTGAATGCAAATGCGCTCCTTCAAGAAATCAAAGCACCCCGCGACGCACAGGGGCCGCGGCCGCCCGCCCCGCCCCCAGTGCGCCCACCTATGTGCGTCTGGGCCATGACGTCGGCCAGCCTGTGGGCGGCCCCGCTGCCGCCGCTCTGCGTGGACGACGAGGAGGTGGTGGAGGTGGTGGAGCCGTGGATGGCCTGGCTGATCCAGTGTTCCATGTTGATGCTGCCTTGGCTGGAGGTGGGGGTTCCCTGGGAGTCGCCCTGCACGGAGCCTTCGTCCTCTGAACCAGAGGACGTGTCTGTGCGGAAGAAGGTGACAGTCGTCAGAGCCCCGCCGCAGCACCTCCGAGCACCCCCAGACTCACGACCATGCCAAACACACGTGAACCGTCAGTGACTCGTATGTACACTAATGCCTTCGATATGCTGTGCAACTGGGGGGCATTAAAATGCTGGACAAAGATGTTGGAACCATTTCCTGAGTACAGTACAACAGGTGGGGAAGAAGCTAGCGCATTCTTTGCACACTTGCACTGAATGAGGACAGGTAGCACTTCCCAAGAGACAGGTGTGTATCCTGTCTCGAGGTGTGATTCCTCCCGGTCTTTGGGAATCCTGAAATGCTTCTCTGAATCGCAACTTATTTTGGGGACTTAGTGTGACCAGAGACACCCTGAGCTTCCTTACAGGTTGTGTCACTATAAGAAAGAATGATCAAGAGTGAATTTAATTAAAACGTATTCTATGCGTGTAGGGAAATACCACAAACTTCTTTGCACAACTAACACCACTAATAAAAACCCTCAAAAGTAAAGAAAGAGATTGAGTTTCTTGTGAAGAAATTGTATGGAAAGAAGTGCATAGACCACTTCCTCTCATTTGTGGGGTCTCTGCCTTCTCAGTTGGGCATCACATAAACTTCTAGAACACCACAAAAGCTCACATTAAATTTCTGTGATATTCATTTGTTATACAAGGTATTTTCATCTGCTATCTTTGAAAGCTGGACAATCTGGGCTAAGAAAAATCACATTTGGTTTTTCTTTTTCACTGAAACTAATGGAACTATTTTCACGGACTAGTTTTTCAGTTAGCAAGTTTTAAGAAGGAGTTACTAGCATGTTTATTTGAACTTCAGTACAGGAAGGGCACTTAGGGTGTGAGATGTGAAGAAGGAAGATGAGCAGCTCTGAAGCGTTTAAATGGGAAGAGTGACACTCACTAATCTGAGGGGAAAGAATCAGTGGAAACACAGTAATAATGACAAACAATACGCAGCCAGGCGCGGTGGCGGCCACTCGTGTCCCACAGAGAAGGTAAACGTCAGAAACCCACTCGGAAGGGCAGTGGCGAAGAACGCTCCTCTCGCAACGGCTTCCAAGGAAAACAGATGAGAGAGAACTGAGCGGTGAGTCTGTTCAGACACCGACGAATGCACAGGCTACGGCCAAGCACAACTTGCTCGTGACATGTACGCACCTAACAAGCACGGCTTTCTGGATGGAACTTCACTAACGTTTTCCCTGGGCTGGCCTTGAACTGCCATGCTCACGATTTCTGCCCCCCCCCCCCAGTAGCCACACGTACATATGTGGGCCACGATAACAGTTACACCATGGTCGTGAACTTCCAAACCTGTGAGCTAAGAAAATTTCTCTCCTTTATAAAATACCCAGGAACAAATATTTTACTACAGAAAAAAAGGGGGGGGGGCACAGGATATGGTAACAGAAGTCAAAAGACGCCTGCTTTCAGTCATTTAAGACTCAAGGTGGGGAGGTCGAGAGAGAGAGAGAGACTCAGGCCTCCCATTTGGCTTTGTAGATGAACTTAGTGGAAACCAACCACTCACGCTGCCTTGGCTGTTTTTACGCGACAATGACAGAGCTAAGGAGATGTGAAAGACGCCGTCTGACCTGCAGAAGCAGGTCGGAACCTCCGTGACCCCAGAGACTGCCTTCCCTCTCCAGTGCACTTGATTTCTTCAACAGTGCAACAACACAGAATACCTACATCCTAAAGACTTCGGGATACGCATGAAGAAGAAAGTTCGGCTCGAGTCATATGGGCACAGACTCTTTTCTGTATGAAACATTTCTGTAGGGCTATTACATTTGATTCATGGATAACAATGCATGCTTATACAGGTTCGCACATAGTAACGTTTATAATGGTTTTCTTCACAAGTATAATTGAACGTATGTGCTGCTTGGGGGGCTTCTGGGTTCACAAGAATCTCAACCCTAGCACTCTCCTTTTGAAAGCTGAACGGACTGTGTCCGTGGGGCTCGTAACGCGCGGCTTCTAGGCCAAGCGACAGCGGCCACTACCCACCTGGGGGCGTGTATGCATCCATCGAAGTCTGCACCACCAGGGATCTGCGTTTGGAAGGCATGGGTACCGCCATCTTCCTCTCTTTGTGTTTAGCAAGAGCTGCTTGGACCGCTTCCGTATGCACATCTAAAACAAAAGAGGAAGAAGGCAGTGACTCCAGCCTCCAGCCAAGGTCGCGGAGCTCCACCCTCTCTCCGCCCCCTCGGGCCAAGGCCCAGGGTCGCCTCCTGCAGGGAAAGAAGTTAGTCCTGCCCGCTTGAAAGCCCAGAAGACCAGTACAACTCCTGCACAGGCTTTTGATGATTCATTTTATTAATCATAGAATCTGCATAGCCGAATCCTAGCTGTAAACTGCCCCGTGACTCGCCTTTCCATAGGGCAAATGGACAGGGATCTTTGACTGTCTCTTAAGCGGCCATAGGCTGAAGCCTTAACTCATGTCCGGGTGGCGGGAGCGTGTGTGCGCCGCGGCTCGTCAGCAATGGTCAAGTCCGCCCTCGGCGACGGCTCAGCGATGAGCTGGACCGTGTCCCTGTCAACTCACTGCGTCCGTTCCGCACCCCTTTATTGGCCGCGGCTTTTCTGTCGTGACTGTTGGGGATGAAGCCCAGGGCCTCAGGCATCCTAGGGAAGCCCCCGACGACGGAGCTACATCCGAGGGGAGACGTGAGCCCCGTGTGCCCCGTGAGGAACCATGCTCAGCGCTGAGACGCAGTGGCGATGGGGCAGACACGCACTGTGCTCCCTGTGGCGCACGTTCTAACCGAGAGGAGACAGACGCAGGCAGGCAAGCGATGGAGAATGAACAGATGAGGCGGGCGCACTGAGTGTCGATTCGGAATCGCAATGGGGGGGGGAGCCCTCTTCATGTGAAATGTGAAAGGACCAACGACTCTCCAAGACACAGGGGAAGATGGACCCCGGAGCCCTAGCGCGCAAGGGAAGGGTGTTGGCCAGGCGAGTGAAGCCCAGAGGCTGGGGAAGAGGAAAGAAGGCATTATGGGCACGGATGGCCTGGATCCCGGGGTCCCGGGTTTTGCGCAGGGGAAGGGCGTGGCCCGAGCTCTGTGGGTGAGAGCCCTCTGGGGTGTATGAAGAAAACCTCGGAATGGAGCCGCGTGGGGGGGTCTGAACTCAGCGGGTGGGCTCACGCCAGGCCTCGCCACCCAGCCCCTTCCAGACAAGCAGCGTCATGAACTCTTCCCACACGGGTCGCTACTGTGGACCGGGGACCGGCCAGCACAGCGCGCGGTGCGGGCGGGACCTCCGACGTGTGTGGTGGACGGTGCGGCGGGCACCCGGCCCCATGCCGAGCCCAGGGCAGCCTCTCAGGGCGGACGCGGGGCCGAGTGCTCGCGAGAGGCCGCAATCGCCAGAACGCTCACAGTATCCGCCATCTGGCCCTCCGCAGAGAACAGTTGGGGACCCCCCCCCCCCCCGGAAGGCAATAGTAAACGCCACGGACAATTAACTTACGGCACTCTTTCATCTCGTTTAGCTTCCCTGTGCTGCTTCTCCTCAACTAGACTCGGAGCACTGGAAGACAAATAGCTCGTTTTCGGCTCTCTTTCTGACGTGCTTGGACCAAAAATCAATCGTTACCCGACATGGACTCATGGCCGAAGACTGGAGGGTGAATCAAGCCAGTGAGAAAATACATTTTTCCATAAATCACACACTTTCAGCTTTGTATATCCTTCTTGAACATTTTTTATATAATTTCAAGTTTGCAGAGAATCTCTACTTAACTTCTATGCAGCTGCATCATTTAGCTACACTTTACCCTGATGCTGCTTTCTCTCTCCTTCCTCCCTCCTCTCTCCATTTCTTCTTTTCTGAACCTCATGAAAGTTGTAGAGAGCGTACCTAAATGCTTCCATATATTTCCTGGAAACAAGAGTATTTTCGTACATAACATAAATTATCTTCCAAATTAGGTAACGTAACAATGGCCTACTAGTGTCCAGTCCAAAAACTATACTCCAACAGTGCCAATTATCCCAGGCATATCTGCTGTCAGTGTTTTATCTTCCTAATCTAAGATCAGACCCAGGATAAAGGATTGCATTTACTTCTCAGATCATCATTGCTCTTCTTGAATCTGGAAGCATCCTAGGTTTTCTCTTCTAGAAATTTCCCAGAAGTGTTAAAGAACACAGTCCAGTCACTTTGTAGCTCATCCTTTAATTTGGGGACTTTGTTGCTTCCTTGTGATTAAAGTTCAGTCTATGCATGTCTTTGTCTTCTGTGAGTCATGGGAAGTTGGATCTCTTGGGGAAAGTATCTGTCAAACTCTTCCTGAGCAAAGATGGTGCTTTCCGACTGCCATTAAGAAGTAGTCGGGGAGGAGATGCTGGGATACTGGGCTATATAGTCAATGACGTCTCTACCTCCTTGTACAAAGGCAAGATATGATGGGAGCAATTCAAAAGCAACTACAACTAAAAAGAAACATTTACATTTTTCTCTGCTGAGAAAATTTGATTTAGGCGCTGTTCTTGTCAAGAAGCTCGTGAGTTTATGTGATTGACATATATACGTGTGATATATATGTGCTATAGAGACATACATACCCATATTTGTAGAATAAATCGCAGTGCACTTTTACTCTTAGATTCTTTTTTAAGGTTCCTCAGAAGGGCACACTTAGAGAGCTAAGTGTTTATGCAGCTTGCCTCCCGGCTAAGGAAGAAGAAAGCCCAAGTGTTTTTGTGAAATAACATTTTGTAACTGGAACGTCTGAGAACACTGTACCACTGTGAGGCTGTATCATCTCACGGTGCGAGTGAAAGGATCTCGGGACAGTCAAGGGGGCTTGACATGAATGGACAGTCTGACCAAGTGGAAAGCTGGAGATGGTCTAGTCGACCCATGGTTTAGAAACTTGAAACCCTCCGCAGTGCCTTCAGAGAACCTCTCTTCCAGGATAAGCACTTCTTCAGCCAGATAAAAATCCTGGTTTCCACAAAAATAATCATTTCAACACACAGAAAACCACTGAAACCTCTGTGTATTTCCGCACAAAAGTAGAAGATACTTTAAAAATTAGCCCCATAGATGACCACTAAGTTTTTTTTTAATGAACTTGAGAGGAGACAGTGAAGGAATATCTGAAGCCGTTAGGCGATGAGGACGCTCTTGCTAGGGGCTGCTTGTCAGAGAGGCGGCTCTGCTGGGCCCAGGGTCCATGAGAAGCAGGCCACTGTGGTAGCCATGATGATAGCAGAGCACAGTGAGATTCAGTGAGACATCAGCGAATGAAGTAGCTCAACTTAAATGACTTTAAAGCACTATAAACATAAAACAATGGCATGATCCATGTTTAGAAAGAGGTATAAATAGCCCCCTGAAGATTCTGTAGCAGAATCAGATTTGAAAATAATGTTAAGGGGCTGGGAATATGGCCTAGTGGCAAGAGTGCTTGCCTCGTATGCATGAAGCCCTGGGTTTGATTCCCCAGCACCACATCTATCAAAAATGGCCAGAAGTGGCGCTGTGGCTCAAGCTGACCCAGTGCTAGCCTTGAGTCTTCAAAAAGAAGCCAGGGAGAGTGCTCAGGCCCTGAGTTCAAGGCCCAGGACTGGCAAAAAAAAAAAATAATGTTAAGGAAAGTAAGAGAGTATCCCATCCCTCAATTCTTCTCTAGGTTCTGATCCTTAAAGATCCTTAAGACAGAACACTAGTTCAATTTTCTTTGAAAAGGGCAAAGATTAATTTCTCTCGACCTGGAAATGATGAATAAGAACACCAGTCAGTATCTACCTCCTTGGGTTAGGCTGAGGCAGTGTTGAATAATCGCAGTCTAACCTTACATACTCAAGCCAAACTACATCTCCAAACAGTGGTTGGATGAGAGGAGCAGTCTCTGTGAACAAACGGTTTGGAATACAGCCACTGGTGGGGGAGAAGAGAGCCATCCACGTCGCTGAGTGGCTCCCCTGTTTCCTCCGGCTCTGCTTCTCCCTTTCGGTCTCCCCAGCCACTTTAGGTGTTCATCAAACTTCCAAGCAGGAAGGAAAGAACAACATAGTTGCTGATCAAGAACTCTGCGACAGCTTGGAAGGTGGCATGTCTAATGGCAAGAAGATCCAATTTTGCATGCAAGTGAGGAGAGAGAGGGGTTCAGATCTGACCACAGGACAAAGGGGAACGTGGAGGGGTCCACTACTTGTGAGTGCCAGCACTAGATCTCCAGGCTAGGTGAGGAGTCCTGGCCAGTCTAAGTGCAAAGACGCATGGAGAGGCACCAATAGATAAATATGGACGGCTAGGAAAAGGAAAACTAGCCAAAAATAATCAAACTTTACCACTCTTAGCTCAAAACTCAGATCAATCCCGTAAGAGCTCGTGGGATTAAAATTTTAAAGAAAATATGGCACATGGTAAATAAATAGGTTGCTACAAAACAAATCTTCCCTTTATTTTCATAAAAGAGTCTGTGAATGAAACTGAGCAGCTGTGATATATCAGAAACTCATTAAGGCACTTGATTAAGTGTCCTACAAAATCTTAATTATAAATATTCTCGATACAGTCTTTATCCAGCCACATGAATTAGGAACGAGAGAGGCTCTGAAAGGGAGATAATGAGAAATAGGAACCTGCAGTTTGTATGGAGGTACTGAGCAAGATGATGGGGGCTGACAAATGCAAATGTCACCATCTCTTTTTTAATGAGAGACCACGATGTCCACAAGACATTAACAGGACTTGCTGATCAAATGAGACACACGGGCAACATCGAGAGCTGTTGTGCCTCAAACAGCAATGACTAAAAAGGTAAAACTCATACCAGGAGGAAGCAATCTGGGCAAGACATGTCCACTCGGGTTTCAGCCTGGGAAGTAGCCAGGCCGTGATCTTACAATTTCATGTAAACAAAAGCGATCTGTCTGAGACCCCAAAGCAGCAAAGAGATCACGCCCAAGTGTTGAATTAGAAGAGAAGAGAATCCGGTGGGCAAGGGTGGAGTGAGGGCTGTCAAGGGGCAGGCCCAGCAAAGGGGTGGGCAAGGAGGCGCAGCTCTCAGCCTCGTGGAAGCTTGGACAGAGTAGCAATTGACTCCCAGATGCTGGGAAACTATCACCCCTAGAAATACGGGTGTACTGTGGGTGCTAAATCTCTTGTAGCAAACCATCATTAGTAATCATTCACAATCACTGATTCAGAGTCTCAGCTCGTGGATAGAGATGACAAGAAACGCTTCCCACGTTTCTTCTTGAGGATGTTCGAGGTGGAGCTGTCGGAAGTCACAGCAGCCCCAAGAGAGCGGGTGAGTGGGTTCACAAACCAGCTGCCCACCGCGATGATTTCAGGAAGAGGTTTCGCAGATCATGAAGACAAACGAGGAATGGCTCCCTAAAATGATGTGCCATCGTATCAAGCTCTTCATAAACTCTCGCTGTGAGAGGCAAGAGACCCTTTCTCTCCAGCGCTAGATGACAAGCGAAGTAACTTACTATCATTCTCGGTACTGAGTGAAATGACATGCTAAGGAACTTACTATTGTTTCAGGAGCCGGTTGAGATTCTCTCGAAGAAATAAACGTCTCTTAATACGACAAACATAATGTTATAAATATAAGACAGTCTTCTCCAGAGTGTTTATTACCAATGCTGATGTGTTTATTCAGTGCGGTAGATGAATGCTCTTGGGTTATTAGTCAGCCCAAAGTGGATAAGCCAGGAACCGTTGCAGCGGAAGAGAAGACAGACGAGAAGGATGGGCTGTGCGAGTCGCCTCTTCACGCCACATTCATCCTCTGCTCTCCGACGGCAGTGGGGCTGGGCCCTGCGCAGGCCCAGGTGGTGGTGGAGGATGGCGGAGGCCTTTCAAAAGCAGGGGCTTGGCCCGCCACTCCTGCGGTCCCCTGCAGGACGCTTCCAGGCTTCTCTACCTCCGGCCCCATGGATGGGGTCTACGCATCCTGACTCCATACCCCCACCTCCCACCTCTGGGCTCGGCGGGCACCTGCAGGGAGACAGCCCGGCCCCTAGAGGGCGGCACATTCTCCACAGCACATCACAGCCGGCGGCTGGCTGAGCCTGGGGCCTGTGCCTTCTCACCAAACCCCTGCAGGGTTCACCTCCGGACACCGGCAACCCAGCCATCGCTACACAAAGCCCCTCTTCTGTTCTAATTTCACTTAGGGCCTTGGCTCCCCCTCAGGGGTCAGTCGCCCACGCCTAGACAATCAATCCCCGGGTGGAGGCTCTTTGTCCCAAGTTTTGCCCACCCCGAAGTCTAAATTTTGTCCACCCATGTCAAAGCCTAAATTCGCTCTTAAATATTAAGTAGGAAACGTACTTCCTTTTTGGGCTTTAGTGTGTTCATTTTGAGACAGGGCCTGGCTATGGAACTCCTGAGTGATTACAGGCACGCATCACCAGGCCTGGCTTTCCTTTTAGCTTTTTTAAATGACTTCAACTTGCTTTACTCAGGAAGAAACTAGGACCTTGAAATACCATAAGCAATGAGATGTTTTGGAGGATGAAGTTATAAAAAATTGAACATCTATGGCCACGTAAGGAGAGGCATACTATAAAAACCCCTTTATCTGTGAGGGGACAGCTATCAGTAGTATTTTAGAGTGTTACATATACCTATGGTTTCCAGTCTTGAGAAAAACGAATGCTTCCCTCTTTGTCTCTCTTCTGAAGTATGAAATCGCAGTCCATTCCTGATAGCTCTTGTATTCTCAGAGCTCGGAACGTGACACAACTCCACACACAAATGGAGGTGCCCGACCTCAAAGAAAAGAGTGCATCGGCTGAAGAGCATTTTGGAAATGTTAACAGCTGAAGTTTCAGAGCCATATTTCACAGGCTCGAACTCCCAGCCCGCTTCTGTGTGGCAAGTTACTCAGTCTATGGAGACTCAGGATGCTCAGGTGTGAGTTAGGAATGAGAAGACCTGGCCTAAAATTGAGTTACTATATTGAGGACCCAAGGGCAGACCCCGGGCAGTGGTCACGTAAAGATGCTGGACTTGTTCGATCTTAATAAGATGTTATGTATTACAAACATAAGATAGACTTCAGAAGATGACATCCATCCCTTCCACCTACGGTTCCTCTACCTCTTTCATTAGCACGACACATTTATTACAATTAATAAGGCCGTATTCATACAGTATTAAATAAGGTTGATAATATACCTTAGGGTTCAATGTTGGGGTACTTTCAGGGGGTTCAGATAAGCATAGAATGGCACGTGCTCACTAGTGCAGTGCCATACAGAATAATTTCACTGTCCCTCAGCTCTTCCATGTTCTTTCATAATGCTTCCATCAAATACTGGTCGTTTTAAGGTCTACACAGTTTTTTTTCTAGAATGTCAGAGATGGGTCATACTATATGCGGGCTTTTCACATTAGCTTCTTTCACGTAGTGGTATATGCATTTAAAGTTTCCTCCTGACGGCTCGTTTCTCCTTAGCATCATTTTTCCACTGTCTGGATGTGGGATGATTTACTCATTCACCCGTTAAAGGACATCTTGGTTGCTTCCAATTTTAGCAATCAAGCAGGCTGCTTGAACACCTATGGGGGGGGTGTTGTTTTCTACTTCTCTGGGCAGAGCTTCAGGAGCAGAACTAACAGTTCCCATGGTAAGCGCGTGGTTAGCTTTCTGGGAAGCTGCGACCCTGTCTTCTGCGTGCTACAGAATTGTGCATTTCCCCCCAACGAGGACGAGTCCCTGTTGCTGCATGTCCTCCCCTGCATTCGGTCCTGCCATTGTTTTGGATGTTAATCCTTCTCAGAGTATCTTGTCACATTAATTTGCATCTCCCTGATGATATACGACGCTGGCCATCTTGTCCTGTACTTATCTGCCATCTGTTTATGTTCTAAGGAGAGGTTTCTGCTCAGATCTTTTGTCTATTTTTTTTTAATGTATCCATTTTCTTACCAGAGGACTGTTTCGTTTTGCTGCTTTGCAGCACGAGGGATCGGCCCTGATCTTGCACATGCTAAGCTCTTGACCACTTCAGTCATGGCCCCCAGGCCTTACCTAGAATTTTACAGAGATCTTGTCTATTTCAGATTGTCAGTGGTCTATCAGAGCCAAAGGTCTGCAATCTGACCTGGGGCTTGCCTTCTGTTCATCATTTCTTCGAGCCCTGGTTTCTATTCAATGAAGTTGGGTTTGCCAGTTTTCGCTTCCATGGCTTTATCCTTTCGTTGCTCGCAGCTGAGTGAAGGAGAAGGGGCCTCACATCTGTGTCCGGGCTCAGTGTCTAAGCTCAATCTTCCTAGCTGCAGCCTAGGATGACAGGCACGAGGCGGCGGAGCAGCCGGTTCTTCTCCAGCTTTAACCCAGCATCCTGTAGGGTCACAGTTGTTCATCTGACCCTGTCAGTTACACTTCCTTTTCAAATTCTGCTTTGAGTGGCTGTCCTGGGGCGGGCAATGCACATTTATAATTGATCTAAGTCAACGTGTAGCTGGACTCTTTTAACATGGGAGAGTGGAAAGATGGTCCCGAGCCTGTGGAAGGGCTCTGCTCCTAGATGACCGCCGCATGTTTCCCTTGGCTTTCTTCCCAGGCTTGGTGTTGGTCACAGAAAGATTTCAGAACTAAAACAGTCTCTCGGGAATGGCAGCACCCTCACTCTGCCTTACATGGCGCTTCAAGGAATGCCAATGTAATTTTTCATATGCAGCAGGTATCTCTGACCTTCCCACCAAAGCCTTGATTCTCTACACTCAATTCGGTATAGAAATGGTGGCATCTGAGCAGGGTATCACTTGGATTATCTTTGTCTCTTGCCCTTGCTAGTCAAATGCCTGACCATTAAGCCACACGCCCAGACATTTGTGCTTTTTAAGTTATTTCTCAGAGGGCTTCCCACTTGTGTTCAGGCCATTCTTGAGCCAGTATGCCCCCGGCTATATCTCCTGAACAGCTAGGCTTGCAGGTATATACCATCTCACCTGGCTTGTTTGTTGAGATGAGTGTCATACTTTCAGGCTGGCCTCTGACCTTGATCCTGCAGATCTCTGCTTCCAGAGTCGCTGGGATTACAGCCAAAAGCCACCATACCTAGACCCTAGAAGTTACCCTTGATTCTCTTTCTGACACACCTGGACTCAGTTGGGTATCCCTTACGTACAAGGCATGGGACTAGAGGTTGCGTTTCACATTCTCAGTGTATCACAATTTGGAATATGTGCATAATGAGACATCTTAGGAATATAACTCAAGTCTAAGTAAGGAGTTCATTTACGCTCCAGGTCCACTTTACGAACACAGCTCAAAGGAACCGTATACGGTGTTCTGCGTGCACCTGGGTTTTGCCTGCCCCACCCACCACGTGTGAGGTTGGGTGTGGAACTTCCGGCGGTGGTGTGAGGCGGGTGCTCAGCAAGTTCCGGGTCTCGGAGCGCTTCTGACTCTGCGTGAGGCTGTCGAGTTCTGGTCTTCCCCCCCGTCCGGGGCTCACCAGTAGCGAAGACGTGCATTTTCTGAGCACGGGAGCCTGTCAGCCTCCCCTGCGGGTGGTCTGCGCTCTCCGTGGTCCTGAACCGGCGCCAGGACCCGGTCCGCCACCCCGCGTGCCTCGGTTCCTGCCCTTCCCCGCATGAGTTACGCTTGGGTTCTTCTTTCATAAAACAGAAGGCAGGCAAACGTTTGGGGTGCTGGTTGTACGTGACCCCCTGACTTTCATGACCCTCGCATTATCTGCTCGCAACCGCAAGACCTCCCTCAGCCTCCGTTTCCCCTCACACGCAAAGGAAACGTTCCTGGCTACGGCCTAGATATGCGTCCCCACGCGTGTCTGTGCACACACACGGACCGAACACGAGCACGGCACTGGAGGCACACAGCGCGCGCATGGCCGCGCCCTCCTGTCCACTTGACCTCTGACCCCTGCACGCGGAAGCCTGCTCTCCACGGGGGCTGACTTGACCTCTGACCCCTGCACGCGGAAGCCGGGCTCTCCACGGGGGCTGACTTGACCTCTGACCCCTGCACGCGGAAGCCGGGCTCTCCACGGGGGCTGACTTGACCTCTGACCCCTGCACGCGGAAGCCGGGCTCTCCACGGGGGCTGACTTGACCTCTGACCTCTGACCTCTGCACGCAGAAGCCGGGCTCTCCACGGGGGCTGGGCTTTGCTCCGGCCCTGGAGGCAGCAGGTGTGCGTGGGGCACCGAGCCCTTCCTTCCGTTCCTTCTCACCCGAGGCCGGGAGGGGGCACTGCGAGGCTCCCGCCCATCCCGGTCGACCTTCCCTCAGGCCCACCGTCCTTGACGCTCCCGACGCTGCCCTCCCTGCTTCCCTTCCAGAGGGGCCGGAGTGGCTGCCCGGCAGAGCGCCTACGGAACACCGGTCCTCGACGCCGAGCCCACGCCCCGCCCCGCCCCGCCCCTGGTACCACCTGGGGGAGGCCCTCCACCCCCCTCGCCTCCCGGCTCCCTCCCGCCGCGTGAGACCAGTTCACTTGCTTAGCGTGATTCTGCCTGTGAAAGCACTTTGGAGAATGTACAGTGACACGCACACATCTTAACTGAGGCTATTATCACGAGGAGGCTGTCTAAGGTAACAGAAACAACTTACATACATTAAGGGAAGAGGAGGGGAGGAGGGGAGGGGAGGAGGAGAAGGGAGGAGGGGAGGAGGGGAGGGGAGGAGGGGAGGGGAGGAGGGAAAGGGAGGAGGGAGGGGAGGGGAGGGGCCCCCACGTCTTGCTTACCTGACCGGTAGCGCTCATCTCGAGACCCTGAGGACCGCCGGCGGTGGTAGCGAGAGGCGGAGGAAGGGGTGACGGGGGCGCGGCGCTCCTGAGGCAAGGCCTGGTCCACCCCTGGATTGGGAAGAAAACACAGGGTTGGTGCGCGGCCGCCTGGCAGAGCACAGGAGGCCCTCGGCCGCGTGCGGAAGGCCACTCCCATCACAGCACCCACATCGCGGGTGGGCGCAGCACCAAGGGGAACACAGAGGTTATCAACTCCCGAGCTAAAGTCATTTCTAATGCAAATCGTTTAGGCTCTTTTGGCAACCTAATTCCGGTAAGTAGGAAGTCACCTGTGGTTTCTTTAATCCAATATGCTTGCTCTCTGGAAATGACCCCATTGGATACAAAGCATTTTAACAAAGTATACAGTCGAGCACAGTTTTGGTGAGTTACTAAAAATATTATCTTGGCCAAACAAAAATTATTCAATGATGATAGTGATTCAATGATGACCTAGATCTGCCAAGCAAATCACAGCATCTACTTCACTGAGACGATGGAGCGGGGCAAAGAACACTCTAGATAAAAATCAAGTGTTCTGGGAAGGATTCAATCACTGTGGTTCAGGAATAAAAGAAATTACTTCTACTAAGTATCAGCAATCAGCTGTTGCTTCTTCAGAAAAGAACCACTAGTCACTGAAAAGAAGCCAGACATTTAAGAAATTGACAACAGAAATGCAAACGCGACTCCCTGGTTTTCAGTATTCACCACTCCTGTGGATTTGATATTCCCCTTTCCCCTGGAGAATTCTGTACAGTTTTTGACAGCATGTATGCGGGTCCCCAGTTAGGTTACCTACGGGGGGGGGGGGGCGGTGAGCAGCATGAGCAGGTGATAAACACCTTTCCATCTTACACCTTTCCGTGATTCAGAAGTTAATACTACCTCACTTCTCACGACCACGGCAGTCAGTGGACCCACTGCGAGTCCTTTCAAAGCACCCCAACTGAACTGAAATGCCTTTCTTGGCCATGTTTTGCTCCTCTTGTCAAAGAGGGTCATTACGTTGTAGTCTACCCAAATGTGACCCGCTGGCTTACCTACCCATGGGAATCTGGGTGACATTTATTTCATTCACTGTCTTTTCTTTCCATAATTGTCAAAAAGGTAATCTGCCATATGAGGATGCTGTATCTTTACACGGCATATTTTTTCTCTGTTTTGGCTTTATAGACTATTCCCACTGAAGAAAACAAAAGTTCTTCTTATGAGCACCACCTAATTTCTAGTGGTCCTTTCTTCTGGGGTTTGAACTCAGAACCTCAGGCTCGCTAGGAAAGTGCTCTATCCCTAGTCCAAGCTTTCTAGCTCTCTTGGCTGCATTTTTGAGATAGGGTCTCTGGTACTCTCTTGCTGCCCATTACACAGGGCAGCTGGGGTGACAGGCGTGTGCTACCACACCAGGTTCTTCCACTGAGATAGATGGGGTGTTTTGAGGACCTTCCTGACTCAGGCTGGCCTGGAGCCATGACATTCCTCGTCTTGGCTCCCTGGGTAGGCAGAACAGCAGATGTACGCCACCACACCCAGCTATGAGCTGGGAAGGGGCCTTGGGAGCTTCACGCACGAGCTGGCCTCCAACCATCGTCCACCTCCTTCTCGGCCTCCCGGGTAGCTAGAATTGCAGGTGGAGCCACCAGGACCTCCATCCAGTAGGTCTTTTATTTTGATTGGAGGAGGGAGACGAGGGAGATGGACCCCGTTTCTTAGCTTGTAAACACACACACACACCACACACACACACACACACACACACACACGCAGTGCATCACTCTAGGGACAGGGTCTATTTTATTTTTGCTCCTCAGTGTGTGCATTCTGGTTTAGTGTTTCTGTTCTCAGAACTGGCTGGTCTCTTCAAACCAAGAACCTTGGTAGTTTTTTCATTCCCTTAGGACAACCACAGGCAGGAGGCCTGGGCATGTTGGAGGCCAACAGGCGTCCTTCACTTCTGGAATCCGCAATGGACAGGCAGTTGCAAGCTATGTTTGCATGGCTCCCGGGCCTGGCATGGCTGTTCTCACAAAGCCAACTTTGCATGTTAGGTGTCACCACTACGAACGCTTGCTCTTATAGGTCAAGATGCGGAGCTGGCAACACAAGTTTTTTAAATGAAATGAATGAAACTAGACAAAATGGCCTAACCGACTGCCAGCAACAAGACACTTTTCAAAATAAAACCGTAGAGTGCATATGTCTCTCATTGGTTTCTGCTAGACTTGATTCCAAGTGAGATTTGGCTGAATGCTGCGCTCTGACGGGGCCAGAGCACCAGCTGACTGAACTGCTCTCCGTTGGAACTCCGCCTGCCACCAGGAGACTTGTCCCCATGAGGTCGACCCTAAGGGGAGTAGCAAACTCTGCCCTTGGAGCAAAACACCAAGTCCTGGTTTGGACTCCGCACTGGGGAGGGGCTCAGCAATCTGTTCTCAGGAGGTGTGCAGTCAGACCGGGAGCCTCACACAGAAACTGCGGTCAAGGTGAGGAGGTCAATGCGGTTGCCCAGAAGAAAGGTGCTCCAAGGAAAACAGGGTGACTGTCCCCACAAGACGTGGCAGTCAGGAGGACCCAACAGTGACTGCCTCTCAGGCAAAAAGATGGCAAGGCTGAAGACAAGATGCTTTATAGGCAACTAGCCACGTGCGCCGCATCCTGAAGAACAAAGAGAGAACTCGGCCCGAGGGAGAGGCCCTGGGCTTGGCGTCTCAGCCACAGGCACTGAGCTGCCTCCGGCAACCCCGGGACCCTTCCCCGACTCGTGCAGTGCTCGTCTGCCCATCTCTAGACAGGAAAAACAACCAGCTGTGGGACTGGTGTAAGTACCGTGTTACCATAACGTCAACTTTCTAACATAACCACTAAGGGCAAGGGGCTCTCGTCTCCACCATCTGAAGGACGAGGAAACGAAGGCAGAGCAGGATTTGAATTCAGGCAGCCTGTGTCATTCTTGTGTTGCATTTGATCACTTTCTTTACTCATAATTGCTTTTTCATTTGTGACAGAGGTCACTTCCAGAAGCCTCCGAGGCCCCTGTCCTCTGAGCACGATGCCTTCCAAATGAGCCCAACCCTTGACCTGCAGGGGGAAACAAGTCCCAGAGCTGAGCCCGGCTCAGGATTGCACTGCACGAGCCCTCGAAAGCCCAACCGCAGGGCTTGCGATACTTGTTAGGTGAACAAATAAATGGGGTGGATGTTTGAGGATCCTCTTGTAAAACTTGGATTGACAGCACTGTTCTAAGACAAACAACATGGAAACCGCTTCTTCACCGTCAGGTTTCTGCTCAGGAATGAACCTGGAGCCCCTAAGGCGGATTCAACCAGATACTCACTAGAAAACAGATGGTTTAAGAGCCATCAGGAGTTGGCGTCTGTCTTGCTCTCCATGGGGCAGTACGCATGGCCACACGTGGTCTCTGGCCGTACTTTGGAACCAGTGAATGATTTTTTTCTAAGGACCCTACAGGGGCTGGACAATCTTGACTTAAATAACAACAAGGTCACTCGGTGAGATTCTTATTTTGCCCCTTGAATGGGAATGGGCACAGAGAGAGATGAGCCTCCGGCACTAAGCTCCCCCCAAGAGCCCACACACCTGGCCCTTCCAAGTTTCCGCACGGAGCCGACAAACCAACACGCCACGATCCGAAGCCTCGGATCACCCGTGCCTTTCCCTCCGCTCCACGTGTCCTGCCAAGGCTTGGTGAAGAAGCGTGGCCTCCGCCAGGCAGGCTCCAGCCATTTCACTTCTCGTCACCACGCTGGCGACGGGAGGAAGCTCTCTGAGCAGACGTCACCAGCAGCCTCAGCCCCCTTCCCTTCCGGCTGAACCTTCTACACTCGATGGACACAGTCACTGGTTCCAAGCTTCAGCACCACCCCACTAACTATTCTCATTTCTATCTCCCAGATGTGAAAACTTCTCAAAAACCAAAGGGAGAGAAAGCAGAGAAGCCCTTTATACTACAGCTTCCACCAATTATTTCTAGCATACAATTTAAAAAGGATGCCCCAAAGCAGATTGTACCATACTCCTGATGCCTCAACAATCCATCCACTTCGTGTGAGCAAGTAAGTGCCTTTGAGTATTTCATGAGGACTATGGTAAGAGACACACCAGACAACACAACAGTCTTCCAAAGTCAGCTGTGGGAGGGAGGCGCCCAGGGCCCGGCCACCCACCTGCTCTAACAGAATGTGCGACAGGTCAGACGAAGGCCTAGCTGTTCACACAGCAAATCCGGAACGTGAGAGACATAAACGGAAAGATCTTGGTTTCCAACAATCATTTTGGGGGTGGGGGGTCGTCTGAAGTCAGTGTCTTGGGCTGGCAAGCACTCTCCACTTGAACCACTCCCCCAAGTCCTTTGTGCTGTAGTTTACTTTTCAGAGAAGGAACTGCACTTTCCTCCAGGGCCATCCTGACCTCCAACTCCCACACAGCTTGGATGACAGCCAGCCCTTAGCTGCACTAAAATTTAAAACGAGCTCATGAAGGATACAGGGAGGAGGACTTAATATATGGAGAGGCTGGAGAGGATGGAGAAGGCCTTGATCCAAGCTCTGGTTTGAGTTCCACTCACTGTGTAGCTCAGGTGAGTGGATTTGCCTCTAAGCCACAGATGCCCGGGTTTGGTGGTGAACATCTACTAGGTGAAGGGCAGCCAGTTCCCTGGGCGTGTGCTGGAATCCATTTCCCCTGCTTCTTCCTGGTACTGAGGATGGACCACTGAGCCTCGGAGCTTCCTCGGGGCCAGAAGAAGCCACCATAGCCTGGCACACACGCAAAACGTGCCTGGTACGCTCCGTGAGGCTCCTGGGGATTTTCCATAGCTCCAAGACTATTTTTTTTTTACATTTCTGAACAGAGGCCTATGCTCTTCCAGCACGTAATTATACCCTGTGGTTTACACAGCAGCACTTATTTCTACGATGAGTTCAATCAAAGACTCCGCCAGAGAGTAAGTAGTGCTTGTATGTTCAGATAAGAAACATATGACATTTGTTTTGCATAGACTGGGATGAGAGCCTCCCAAACACAAGCCTGGAATTCCCTCCCCACCCTGCGAATCTCATTGTGACGTCGTTACCAGCACTGTTACTGCTGTGCTTCATAGTGACTTTCCTGATACACTCTAGTGTGATTAGGGGCTCGCACACCATGACACCGGAGATCCAGAATCGGTGGTAATTTGGCACTGACATCTACCTAACGCCAGCAGCCGAGCTTTGGCTGGTGTGTGGCTAGCACGGCAAGGTTCTGAGGCCAAGTGTGGCGGTGCGCGCCCGTAACCTCAGCCCCCAAAAGAATGAGGCGGGAGGACGGCCTCCCTTCACCCCTGCTCGTGCTCTCCTCCTCTTAGATTCAACCACCGTGCTACAACGTGCCCGGTGACATTGGCGGCCCCCGCCTGCCTCCCCGGACCACTGGTCAGCAATGTCGCTGGCTGCGCTCACCTGTGGGTGGCACAGGGATGGAACTTGAGGCAGTCTGCCACACTGGCGGGGGTAGGGGCGGGAAGAGGGGGTACTTCCACCTATAGCCATGGGAAGTGGCGCAGAGGCGGGACTTCCTGAAGACCAGCACCTGAGGCTGGGCTAACTGCAGAAAAGAAATCCCCGAGAAGTGGCAGCTGGACGGAGCGCTGGACCAAACCCGGCCCAGGCAGAAAGGCACGAGATGCCAGGAGTCCTACTGTGAGACACAGCACACACGCCTAGGCAGCAGAGGGCAGCCAGCACCCCCACCGCACACGGGGCTGTCCACCGTCTCCAGTGGGAGCAAGCGGGAACCCGTGTGTTCTCGGGAACCACAGAGGCTGTGTCCAGACATCGAAGGGGCAGGAAGGGCAGGAGACAGAGACGCTCACTGGCTCACACGCGCTAAATCCACCACACCTGCGAGAGGCCTCTGCCGCAGCGAATCCTTGGTCCTTGAAACGGAACCTGAATCTGCTGATAACGGAAGCAAACGCCGGCTGAGTCTGGAGGGTGGGCTCTGTGCGGAGAACCACTTCCTGGCCAGACATGCAGTAAGTGACACCTAGCCAATATGCATACGAAAGCAGGCCTATATTTGGGCAAGGCAAGTTTTACTATTCATAGCAACGCTGAAATTCCGCTACTTCCCAGCACCATGTTGTGCGTCCTAAAAGCTGGAGTGATGCATTACACAAGCTGATAGCCGTATCACGACATCCCCAAAGAGTGCTGGGGAGTGGATTCTACTTTCTATTTTTAACATTTAATCGAGTTTGGAGATTTTAATGAAAAAATGTTGTTGAAAGTGACACTACGTTGTCTAAAAGGGGAAGGAAAAAAAAAAACTACAAGAGGACCAATGCCACATGAGTAAGTTCTCCTGGAAGATAATTTTCACCCTAATCTCTCTAACTCCTTCCTCCTCCTTCACCGATTCTCATCTGGGCTGGGCTGGGCAAGGAACATGCGCTCAACAAAGACAACCTGCCTTCCCAGCATGCACTTCACCACAGCTCTCCTCGGGCCTTTCGCCCCAAGCAGCACCCTGGGAAGGGGCCACATGTCCAACTCGGGGGCTAATCATCCTAGTTTCATCTTGACTTCATTCAAACTGCAGCCGTGTGTCTTAAGCCACATCTTACAAATATTTCTAGAATGCTTTTTGGAGAGATCTCGATGTTTTCTTTGGAACAAGAGTAACATAAGCCGGATGTCGCAGCTCCTGCCTATAATCCCATCCACTCAGGAGATGAGGCTCGAGGTGGGAGGCCAGCCTAAGGAAAATGTTAGTGAAACTCCGTTTCAACCACAAAGCCGGACACAGTAGCTGGACATCCCAGCTATACCAAGAGAACCCAGGTAGGAAGTCTGCGGCTCGCCCTGGGTGGAAATGACATCCTACCTGAAGCAAAACCTAACACCAAAAGGTGTGGAGGTCTGGCTCAAGTGACGGCCTAGCAAGTGCAAGGCGTGAAGTTCAACTCACGATCCTCAACATAAAATAATACCACGCAAGATGCTCCAAACACAAGATGCTCCTTACAGGAAACTGTATGGAACACTATTTTTTTTTTAAATGTGTTTTTCATACAGACCCTAGAATTGTTCCTCAGATAGGAACAGTCAAGGAAGTACCTTCTGCCTTAGGAACAGCTGTTCTATCGACTCCTCCCCGCAGAACCGAGTGCTAGATGGTCGCTGGTTACCTGTCTGACCACCCCTCCTGAGCAGGGAGTGATCAGCACTGCAGAAGCAGTGGGACTGACTCCCCTGTCCCAAGTGGGGACAGAGGTCACGGCCGGGCCGGGCTGGCCTGCAGCGCGGAGCGGAGCTCAGCACACCCGCCCTCCCGAGGAAGTTCTACCTTGGTCTGGTATTTCAGACCAGACTTCACAGGGAACACCCAACTCTGTCACGGATCCTTCGGTCCTCTCTCCTTTCCTTAAAAGGGTGTGACGACTGTCCGAAGGGCCGGAGAGGATAAAGGACAGCCAGAGCTGAGAGGCAGCCGGGGTGTCTGCTCCTGAGATTCCAGAGCAGGAGCCGTGGACGGCCGGCCGGAAGCAGGCGAGGAGCCCCGATGACTCCCTGTGGGACCCGGGCTCAGCTCCCACCCATTCGTCCCTCCATCCTTCCTGTCTCCCCTACCTGATCAAGCTGAGGGCCTTCCGCATGCAGAGAGCCATACCCCAATCTTGTTTGTCCGTGGTTTTAAACCCATGCATCTGATTTGAGAGAGAACTGTGAGCATGAATTCCCCAAACCCAATCTACAAATGCCTAGTTCCTTATTCTAGTCAAGGGTGCCGTGATGTCATCTTCTACCTCATCGGCTTCTTCTGTGCCGTGCTCTGTAGGAAATAATGCCATTTTCCAGTGGGGTGCCCCTCTCCCCCCAGAATTTGCCCTATGGTCAGCTGGTTTGACGTTTCTGGTTCAAAGGCTTCTAATCTTGCTCTTTGCTTACAGGAATACAGTGAGCTTCTACCTCTAAAAACCACACCTTCTTAGCACCTCTCCAAGACCTTTTGCCTGGGTTTCTGGTTATGAGACAGTGAGAAGGCTGGCCATTTTAGGAAGGATTTTGCCATTTGTCCCGCATCCTTCTTTCCTCAAGCGTACGTGGGGGTCGGTATCAGGTCCTGTACTGGAGACCAAGGCCGAGGGAGGAACACTAACACGGCAAGGGCTCGGGCTCGGGTGGACCAATCCTGGTCCGTGTTCGAAGAAGGAGCATGACGAGAGCCTGTGGGGCCATGCCCTGCCCTCTGGCCGGGGGTCTCTGGACCATGCCCTGTGCCTGATGGGCTTCGGCCAGAGTTTCTGGACCACGCCTGGCCCTTGGTGACGGGCCCCGGCGGGGGACTGGACCGCGCCCTGGGCTTGGCGAAGGGCCCCGGCCGGGGTCTGGGCCACGCAGCTCACCGAAACGAAAGTAAAACAGAGGCCGGTTCCCCGTGGCGCTGGCTGCCCGCTCCCGCTCCCGGGCCGCGGCGTCTCGGATGTCGCACACCCCGATGTGGGCAGGACGGAAGGGTCTCCTCGTCGCCACTTCACCGTGCTGCAGTCTACACCGAACCACGGCAGCTCCGTTCGCTGCTGTAACAAGTTGAAAAAAAACTAATTAATTCAGACTTTAGTTTTTTTTAAATTTGTTACAGCGCTGAGCAGAGCTGCCGACCCCATGCAGAACAGCACGCTGGCTGCCGGGGGGCTGCGGGGGGGGGGGGGGCGCGGGGCTCCGACGCCTCGGCCCCCAGCCGGCGCGGGGCAGTTCCAGCCCGGTGGCGGCTCCAGCACCTTCCTCTGGGAAAAGGAGGAACTGCTTCTGTTTCACTTTTGTTTGGTAAAGCGAGGAAACCGCAAGAGGGCGGCATCGAGGCCCCCAGCCAGCCCCCCAGGCTCCCTCTTGGACGCGGGCCCTCGCCACAGGGCTCTACCGAAGACCGGCACCTAATGGAGAGGCCCAGAGGAGCCGCACCGATCGACACGCGCCCTACGCCGTCCGTCCCTGGCTCGCTCTTCTCCAGTGAGGCCACCCTCCTTCCTCTCACACACACCAGCGGCTCGCTCTTCTCCAGTGAGGCCACCCTCCTTCCTCTCACACACACCAGCGGCTCGCTCTTCTCCAGTGAGGCCACCCTCCTTCCTCTCACACACACCAGCGGACCACGGGAAACCCAGCCCTCCAACACGAAGGCCACACACGGGCCACTCTGCATCGACCTCCTTCAAAAGCAAAGAGAGGGAGACCACGCGCACACAACCAACGCCCGAGAACAAAACCACCGGCACAGGGGGAACTCCACACACACAGCGGACTCCTCCAAGGAAAGCGAGGTGTCAGGGAAGGAGGCGCTGACACCTGGGTCCAGTACCATCTTTTCTCCCTGAAATGGACGGAGCCCTGGGTGCGCGCAGGGGCACCCTCCACAGCTGGACACCCTGGAGACAGTCTTGGCCCCTTCCAGCCATTGGTACCATCCGTTTGATAGCCACCTCTGCCCACAACCAGCCTTCACAATTTCCTAATCCTAAGTAGGATATCATATCATTTTCTAGATTTCTCACCCCCCCACAACACCCATAAAACCCTTTTTTAAAGTCATAGTCAAGAGCAATAATTAATTCAATGAATCCAGAGATCACATTGAAATCACCAATACGCACATTTTATCAGTAGGGCATTTCAAAGGAATCAATATATCTATTAAACTTATTAATAAGCATGTTCACAGGAAAACCACACTTGCCTTGTAACTTCTACACTTTCAAAACATCACACAAAAGAATCAGACACAGTGAGCATGCTGGTCAAATGTGTGACATTCATGCGGATTCAGGACCGAAGGACCTCAGTTCTGCCTTTTATGCGCGCACCACAGTGAAAACCACATGCCATGCTACTCAACAACATGTACGTACTTGGGGGCTGGGGAAGGTAGGCTCCAATCAGTTTTGACCTCTTCTTTTCATATCCCTTTTGTGTGATGTCACCTGCAAGAGAAGGGGAAAAAATACCTTCAGAATGGTCTCAACAGATAAAGTTGATCATTTAACAGAGTCCCAAAACAAACACTTGTTTTCTCTGCCTTATATGAGTAGCATTTGAAACAGAAAAGAACACGTATCATTCACCGTGGCATCTTCCCCCACCTTTAAACATCCTCAATAACACAATCACAATGTCCCTGCTACATAAAACTTATTTTCTCAAGAGATGTGCGGTCCCCGACCCCTTCTGGCTCCGTTTCAGCTCAAGAGTCCAGAATTAGATCTGTGCAATCTCATTCACGTCTGCTGGCACAGAAAGCTATCCGATCTGCATGGGTTCTCATTAACTGAATTGGCAATGGATGGTGTTACGGTCTGGGTTGGAGAGAGCTGGCCAATACCATTACTGATTTCCATCTCCTTCCGTTAATGAGATTTCCCCCCTAATCAAGCATGTCAGTCACAAGGACTTTAAACTACAGAATTTTTTTTTTAAAAAAACCAAATCACTAAGACCAAAGGGAACATCAGATAAAACAAAGCAAAAGAAGAACCCACTAAAATCCAAACTAGATGAGGACAGTACTTATCACCGAAATAAGAATTCAAATGTCAAAGCCAAAGATTCACATGCAGAGGAGAAGGGAGGTCAAGACCATGTTTACATCTTCCCTAAATGTGAAGCCACGCCGGGTGGGTCTGAGACAAAAAAAACACACACACAAAAAAAAACAGCCTTCATTAACAAGGCAACAGTCTTTCTGAATGCTAAGTTCCAACATGCCAAGAATACTGATAGACTGATTTCTACCCTTGAATTCTCTGGGAATCTGTTTTAAAAAAAAAAAAAATCCTAACGTTTTGGCTAAACCACCCATCATTCCTCAAAGAGTTACAAATAAAAAAGTTTCAGTAAAGTGGTGCATCACCGTTATCATGCGTATTGTATAGCCACAGGGGAAGAATCTGTTCAATAATTACACCTCACCACCGTGGTGAACTTCACCATCGTGGCCGTGGGCTGTTCATAGGTCATTTTTGATACTCAATCACTTCTGGAAGTGTCTTGTCAAATTTCATTCTAGAACAAATGTCCAAAATACCACCACCACCACCACCCCACTACCCCCCCCCCACCTCTGTACGTGTCCTGGCATGCTGAGGAATATCACTGGAATTCACGAGGGAAATAAGGACTAAATATCATTCCAGAGGCTGGCTGCGAAGTTGCCTTCACACTTTACCCTTTTGACCTCTTTCTACAGAGAGGACTGAACCCGCAACACAACAGAATGAAAGAAATGTGTGGCTTTGAAGACACGGGGGGGGGGGGGGACACTATCTGTAAACGAAAGAGAACCCTAGAGCCTGGAAGATCGGCAGCCCAGAAGGTCCAGGCTCTTCCAGGAAAGGAGAAATGGCACGGGCGGACGGCGCTTACCCTTCTGCTTTACTTCACCATGCTCGAGGGCGCAAGGAAGAGGGGGTAGCATAGCACCTGCACCTCAGCAGGACTCAGACCAATTCTGGCTGACCTAATCTCCTGTCTCCTGCTTACAGGACAAGTGCTTCTTCCTTCCCTTAGATGGCAAGGCAAACACCCCCCCCCCATGTGACACACACACACACACACACACACACACACGGCTCAGCTCACCAGAGGAGACAGCCACTCCAGCCCTTGCAGAAGCAACTGATTTTCCCCAAGCGTCCTTTGTAGCAGAACCAGTGAAGTCGCCCTTCCCGTGTTAATTGTGATGCTATCTAATCCATTCCGTTTCCTGCCCAGCACTTGAGAAACGAAACCCGTGGCCTGCTCAGGTCCCCAGACAGGACGCGCCAGGGCAGAGGAAAGACGGGACAGGCAGCTGGTAGGGGCGGCTGTGCAGGGGGACGATGAGGGAAGGCGGAACTTGGGCCTCAGGGCCACCCGGGCACTGCACGCTGCCCCGGGGGCTTTCCGGCCTCCGCCCTCACAACTCTACCAACGGGTCCTAGTCTTGATAAATCCTAAGGCAACGCAGTCTCACCAACTTCCTCCCTGGGCGTCTGAGGGGAACTCCGCCTGGCCTTCACTGTGGCCCGCCTCACTCGGGATGTGGCCCGGCTCTGGAAAGCTGCAGAGCTTCCGTCTAGAAACGGAAATGCAGACATTCCCCTTGCACATCCCTCCCGCAGCCCAGAACCCCCCGAAGGAGAGGCGTACGCGTCATCCTGATACCTACGGGACCTCCCCCTCCAAGCCCCCTCGCCACGCCGACGCGAACCCAGAGAGACAAAAAGGCGATCTGAAGTGGAAGAGCAGGAATGTGATTTGGTTGGATTGCCAACCTGCACCTACTATGTCATCGGTCTCCAGACCAGACCCCAAAGGGATCCCCGGCCTCCATCCTCTCGGAGCCTGGCCTCGGTGACGCGGGACAGGACAGGGCCACCTCCCCACGCCACACACGGTACCCAGATCAGAGCCAGCCCGCGCGTGTGGCAGCCCGCGTTCGCCCCTGGGTACCGCGGGCTCCCTGCCGGCAGCCTGGCCCAGAGTCGCCCACACCCCCTGCAAAGCCAGGGCCCTTCATGACTGGGCCCTGTGCCCAAAAATCTGCAGCCCCCGGCCTCCAACGCCCGACATGATCTCCACTCCTCATAGCAACTGGCTTTCAGGCGAAAGACCAAGGCACACCATAGTTGTTTCTTACCCAGGACACGGGGCTCAAAAACGTTCCTATCAACTAAGATAACACTATGTTCCTATCCACTAAGATCTCCCGCTCTGGTCCAAACAGACGCTTCTAAATTCCCGTCCTGTCCAGGTCTCAGCAGCTCGCCATCTTCAGTGGAGGGTGAACTGAGACACGACTTCCTGCTGTTACCCCAGACGACGCCCAACCCGGAGGGCACCACAGGTCCAGACCGTGGCGGTGCGCAGTGGCTAATGGGTCACCCACAAACCCAAGGCCATGTTACCTCTCCATGTACTTTGGAGCAGGTCAGCCCGGGTTAGAAAGAAACGCAGGAAGAGGTTACACAACGCAGGAAGAGGTTACACGGAGTCTTCCTCGGCTTCTCGCCGAGGATAAGAAACTGCGACCCGGAAGTACACGCAGAAATTGATACCACAGTGAGGAGAAAATAAATGCCATCTTTTGAAACACAGTTTCATAAAAAAAAAAATGCTACTTATTATTCTCAATGTAGCACTGTAATACTTAAAATTCCAGCAGTAGAAATTAAAATCATTACATTCTGTTACAGAGAAGAGAGATTTATAGGCAAGCCATAAACTTAAAGAGAAAAATGCAAGGAAAGCAGAAATTGTCAGTATAGGTTTGGATAATACTCAAGAGAGAAGGTCTAATTTTTCTTTCCTCTTTCAAAATATATCTTCTTGAGCTCACAGTCTCTGTGACAGCTTAGCACCTCAGGGCAAAGCCAGGGTCACAAAAGTGAAGAAGAAGAAGTTGGCTCAACACCTGCAAACGTTAAAAAGACCAAAAGAGGCTAGCCGAGCTCCCGTGCCTGCGCCCTGGCATCCGGCCGGGCGCCCGAGCCGGCGGACGTGGACTCCCCCGGAACGGGGGCAGAGCCAGCCCGCTTCGGCTGCCGGCACCAGGCTGGAATCCTGGCCGGCCACACAGTCCCAGACGGGAACACAGACACAGCAGCCCACTTCCGGGGGTTCGTTCCGAGTACACGCAGCCGCTCCCAGGTGACCCCTTCTCTTCTTGGTGTCGGGAGTTTTATTATTCCGTCAGCGAGTGGGGGAAGGAGGCCAGCATTTCCATGTTTGGAATTCAATGGCTGTGTGAGGCCTTCCTAAGGAGGCTCTCTGAAGCCTTCGGGCACCCCTGAAGGTGCAGATTCGGGTGCTGGTGATTTAGCGCACGGTAAGCTTCTCTTTTCTCCAGAAGATGGCTTTTGCACGTAGCATTCTCCTGCTCTGGGCAGCAGGAGGGACACAGGCTGGACTCTCCTGACGCTGAGCAACCTGAACACACCGAGGGTCCTGAATCGGCTAGCCATCAAACGAATCTAATGCCTCATTTTTCTCATGGATGAAATACAGGTAATAACACCAATCTTCCTTCTACGAAAGTGGAACAGATCAAAAGCACACGCTAGAAAATGTCTCAGGAAACACGAAGCATGAAATAATTGAACAAGTAGGAAGTGGTGCTGTGGCTCAAGTGGTAGAGCACTAGCCTTGAGCCAAAGAGCTCAGGAACAGCACCCAGGCCCCGAGTTCAACCCCCATGACCACCACCAACAACAAAAGCAAGGAAGGAAGGAAGGAAGGGAGGGAAGGAGGCAGAGAGAGAGAGAGAGAGACAGAGACAGAGACAGACAGAGAGAGATTGAACAAGTACTTATTCACTGTTACATATCCAAGCTCATCACGTCGAGCTTCCTGAGATGGTGCTGTTTTCAAACCCTCCACAAGGGGGAGATGTTGGGGTCATGTGCTAAAGAAGAACACAAGGTCCAAGCCATCACTGGGCCCTGGTGGCTCACACTTGCTATCCCAGCTACTCAGGAGGCTGAGATCTGAGGATCGAGGTGCAAAGCCAGCCCGGGCAGGAAAGTCCGTGAGACTCCTATCTCCGATTAGTAACAAAAAGCTGGCAGTAGAGCAGTGGCTCAGTTGGTAGAATGCCATTTCCACACCACTTCTGGGATGCAGACAGCCGCTTGGCTGGCCTGTCTCCAGTGCCAAGGGGGTGAGCTGAGCCGCAAGGGACGAGCACAGAACTCTGTGCCAACAGAACCCACTTTGGAACCAAAATGGTGTGCTTTCGGAAAACAGGGAAACTGCTGGGTTGATTGAAGACTTCATCGCTTTGACAACAGGAAGCAATGGGCCAGCGTCGGTAAACACAAAGGTTCACTACAACCCAGAAACAAACAATAAGAACAGCAGGCCTGTAAAGAGAGCTCCACAGAGCGGATCTGCACAAGTCAGCACGGGGAAGGAGGAAGGATCCAGGGACCCAGAGGCAGAACAGCGTACCTGTGCACGAGAACGCAGAACACTACCCTGCCTCCAGACGAACCGAGCCCGCGGCGCGGCACCCGGAGCCATTCCGGAATCAGCGTACCAAGTGATGGCGAGAATACAGAGAAAAGTGGCAACGGAAGGAAGCGCGGCCACCGCGGCCTTTCCCACCAAGAGCCGCCATGCGGCCCGGAAGCCTCACCTCTAAAGCGAGCGCCATCGAGCGCAGCAGGAGAGATCCACACTCCAAGTCCCATGCAACCGGATTTGCAATGACCCCACTGCGGCAACACTGCCAGCACCCCTCGATACATGGGCAGAGACCAAGAAAATGACCGACGGTCTTGCTCCTCGCACTTTGTCGCCCATGCTCTGTGTCCCCTTCCCTTTTCCCTCGTGGGGTTGCGGGTCACCCCACAAACCCGAGGCCATGTTACCTCTTCACGTACTTCGGAGCAGGTCAGCCCAGGTAAGAAAGAAACGCAAAAAGAGGTTACACGCAGTCTTCCCCAGCTTCTCGCCATTAAGATCTGGATGGTCAGAATACAAGCTCAGAACCAGGAAACTGAGGCTGGTGCCACACACGAAGATTAGTCCTACTTCCCCATTACACGTGTACGTCGGTGTCGGTGTGAATGTCGTACGCACCGTCAGGAGCATAGGATGTAACTCGCACGCACACGTATGTATATATGGTGTGTCACACGGGCACGCGCACCGCTGGATGGTCTGTACGGAAAACACAGGTGTGTGCAGGGACACACACACGTGCATGCTGTTTCATGCGTGCACGCCTACCTGCATGTGACATGCATGGCATGTACAGGTGTGCCCCTGTATCTGCGCAGTGGCCTGAGTACATGCTTGTGTGCACGTGTGTCTGTACGTGCAGTACGCATGCACATGGCGTGCACACGGTGTACAGAGTGCCACGTGATCTCCTCACGCGTGTAACTTCATGTAGCCCCCACTGCGAGACCCTTGCCAGCGGCGCCTCGCCCCACCCCCTGCTCCGTCCCCCACTCGCCTTTCCTCCGTCTCCACGGTCACCGTTTCCACCAGGCGTACGTGTGAAAAGAACGCTTCTCCTCCCTCTCTCACTGAGGGTGGCTTTGGTGGAAGCGTAACTCCTTTCAAGTTCATCCGCGCTCTCTGCCGGGCAGTATTCAATAGCACGGGGAGCCACTCGACCTAACTACTTCCTGCGAAGGGCCCCGAAGAGGCTTCCGGTGTGGCTGGATGATGACCAGAGTTGCTACGAGAACTGTATAGAAGAGTCTACGTGGACACTAACTTTTCATTCCTTTGGAAGAAACGCCCCGGGGGTGTGATTTTTGCCTCACTTCAGTTCCTCTTTCCAGAGGAGCTGGACGGCTTTACACTCCCAGTGCCAGTGTTTGCACAACCAGCTTCCGAGCACCCTGGGCAGCCCTGGAGTCATTACTGTTTCACACCTGAGCCGTGTGTAAGCGCTATCTCAACGTGGTTTCGATGTGCTTCGCTCTGATAACAAAGATGGCAGAGCATCTTTTCAGGTGTTTATTTTCCATGTGTGTATTGTCACTGGTGAAAGATCTACATATTTCTATTTTAATCTTTAATAATACTAAGAGGTTCTGGTTTTTTGTTTGTTTTTTACAGTTCCTAGGATTAAATTCGGGGCCTGGGTGCTACTTCTGAGTTATTTTGCTCAAGGTTGGCACTGTGTGTGTGTGTGTGTGTGTGTGTGTGTGTGTGTGTGTGTGTAAGTGGAGACAAGCGTCTCGTAGACTCTTCTGCCGGGACTGACTTTGAGCCCTGGTCCTCCCCAGTAGCTAGGATGACAGATGGGAACCACCAGCGCCCAGCCTAGAGTTCTTCATGGGTTTTTTGTTGTTCTTGTTGAATCTGTGGTGCAAATATTTTCTCCCTGTCTCTAGCTCATCTTTCGTCATCTAAATTTCTCAGAATATTAGCCATCATAAAGTCCACTATGTCAACATTTTGGGGGGAAGACCCTTCTTTTAGTTTCAAATCTAAGCGATCTCTACCTACATCCACGTCTTCGAATTTTCCTCCTAACTCTGGCTGCGTCCCAGTGCTGCTGTGTGCGAGGGTTTTTTAATCTGGCCAGATCACAACCTCCTGACCCTATTTCCCCACGTGCACCGCGAGATGGACCAACTCGGGTCTGCCAAGTCTTAAAAAAAAACAAAACCCCAAACTTCATTAGATTTAAACAGTTGTCCAAGAGGTTTCCGTCCGCCAGCACGGTTTGTGAGGACAGCGCCCCCCGGTGGCGGTCATCGCTTTCAGCGCTCTCACCCACCCCTTCCCCGGCTTCAGTTTAGGTTCCGTGTTTAACCCACCCGTTTGCCTTTTACCAGAGCGGTTCGTGTGTACGACGCATGTGATCCACAGCACCCTTCTGTCATTCTTCCTCCATCCCAACTCCGCCCATTGCCTGAATGTACCCGTCAGCCAACTTCTTAATTATTTCCATTGTCTTCAGCACACCCTCCCCCCACCCCACACACAGTATTCATCATGATCGATAAACTACAGACACCTGAAAAAAAATCTCCTCAGGTCATATCGGACTTTTTGTTTACACCCATAACTAGTATTTTGTTTAAATCTCTAAATACTCTAAATTTCCTGATCATTCTTACTTCAATTCCAAAATCAAAAAAGAAAAAAAATAGAGGGCAGATTGCCATAGAGATTTAAATTGTTACGGTGCTCTTAATCATTTAAGAATGACACTCTAGCTTCCTAGTCACACTTCAGAAATCCACGCCTTTCAATCTTGAGTCAACACACGTGGCCTGACTCTCTGAACCGAGGGACGATTCCAGACGTGCCTCGCCCTTCACGCAAGGGTGGGGCCATCCATCCACCTGCGTTCCCACCCAGAGCACCACGAAGCAACAGGGGCCGCCCCGAGGCCGATGCCCCAGGCTCGCTGGAGCGGAAGCCCCACCACCGACAAACCACCGCCAAGGCGGCTGCTGTACGTCAACAGCTGGCCCCATGCTCTGCGGAAAGGAGGAGGAGGAGGGGGGGGGGGAGGGGAGGGGGAAGGGGAGGGGAGGGGAGGGGGAGGGGGAGAGGGAGGGGGAGGAGGAGGAGGCGGAGGAGGAGGCGGAGGAGGAGGCGGAGGAGGAGGAGGCCGCCCTTCAGCAGAAAGCAGCCAATGCGTCCGAGGAACTCCGGTTCAGCTATGAATAATGGGATCCCATTTGCTTTTCCCACGGTATTTGTGTGGCGTGGCGTTCTGCCGCTAAGTGATTTAGTACGTCTTCCTCTTTTTCACAGAAAGCATACACTGGCTGAATCACAACAAAAGGGCCAGCTAACCGGGTTCTTTTCCAATTCATACCAAAAAGGGGGAAAAGGGGGAACTCAAGTTGCTGAGCGATCACGCCCCGCGGCTGCAGCTTCCAGCACACGGCAACCCCGCAGGGTTCTCAGAAGTACCTGCCCCCCAAGAGGCCTAAGACACGGAACGGGAAGCGCTTCGCACTGCCATTTCCCAAAATTCCAAGACACCGCTGTGCACTTGGTTGGAAGCACGTGTGAACGGTCGGAGCCAGAGTTCACGACGCGCCCGTCCACTCATCCGGCACCACTTTCCCGTCCACCATCGAGGAAGGAGGAGGAGCTGCCTCTGAGGCAGACATCTTCTCGGGCGCTCTCCAGTTCCGCGGGTGAGCACAGCCTGCCTCCCGGGCTCCGTCCCGCAGTAGCCCACCCGCGCTTCCGGCTCCGCTCCTGTCCCCAGACGGGAGACCGACGGCACGGAGGGGCGCGAGGCCACGCGGGAGCCTGGGACGGGGGAAGGACACTGGGGGAGCACTAACAAGCCCCACAGAGCAGTGCCTTAGAAAAACGAACTGGTAGCCCTAAAAAGTAAACAGCGAGCAACTGACAGGCGGGCGGGGCAGAGAAGTGAAGAGAGGGACGGGGGGGGGGGGGGGGGGTCCTCATGTACAAGGCACAGCCTAGGGACAAGACAACCGAGGGCCAGGCGAGAGGGGCGGTGACACCCATCAAGATGCGTCGCACCTGCGGGCTACTCTGTGGAACGGTACCTCCTTTGTGCAACCGGAGTCATCTGAGCTCAACTGCAGCGCACGCCTCGTGAGCTCCCACCCGTGCCAGCCGGGAGGCCCCGGGGACGAACGGCACCGTCCTGAGGGCTCCCCGGGGCAGGTGCGCGAGCGGCAGCACCCACGCTGCCGGGCCACGCTACACAGGACCCTACAGCACTGCTTCCCGTGGGGAAAACCAGCCCACGGGTGTACACGAGCGTGTGTGCACACGCAGTGTAGAGCAGCACTCAGCCACCAGGAGCCCACGGAGCCCCGGGCCTGAGGGCCTAGACTCCCCTTTGGGCTCATTATACCCAACGGAACTTAAATAAAATGCCAACCGAGTGTCCTATGTTTATAACGCCTATAAATCTTCCCAAAGAACTATCATCTATTAAACATTTTATAGCCAGTATTTTAAGAAAGAAATCAGAGACTGGCTGGTCACCGCGGACCTGACTCTGGGCCCAGCTCTGTGCGTGGCCAGCACCATCGCCACCAGGCCGTCCCCCGGCTTGTCACAGGCCTCTGCTCTGCTGTTAATAACCGGTGACAACCACGTCCACACCGGCTTCTTATTCAAACAGTGCAGCCTTTCATGCCCTGCCTCTCCAGGATGGCCATTCACTTATTTACTTCTTTTTATTATTATCTTTGAGTCTCAGTTCGGCGTGTCAGTACGAGGCAATGATCAACGCCGCCCCTTTCGTCATCCCAGGACAAGCCCTTTTCAATTAGAGTTTCTTTGTAACCGCCCCGCCATGCTTACAGGAGGAAGCTCTCAGTGCGTCTGATTCGAATGACACCTGGGCCCCGCAAACGGCTACGGCCTGGCCACGCCCGGGGCCTCTGCTTCCTCGTCAGCACGTGCTTTCTGGTAAGGACTCCTGGAGTCTAAAGCACCGGCCCAATGTGTAAAGAGACAGGGAGAAAGAGAAGTGCTCACGCAACCCTTTCCTGAAGGGAGGCGTCGTCCGCTCCACCCTGAAGACCCCCCGCCCCCCCACCGCGCACCGGCCCCCCCAGAGGAGCTGGGACTCCGACTCCAGTGCTCTTCCCAGCTCCAGGCCTGCTCACCCGGGACGACTTCCTGACCCCCCCACCCCACCCCCATGCGGCACCTCTCCTTACGGAGGGGGCTCGTCCTGGAGCTCACCCCCTACCCCCATCGGCCGCTCCGTGCCTTCACGGTGCAGCGCAGCCGCTTTGGAGGACGTCCCGTCTCCCTCCAGGAGTGCTCCCAGCCCCTCAACCCGCACCCCTCAACCCGCACCGCCTGCTGTAGCCTCCTCGTCCACTACGGGGGCCGGGCGCCGGGCTCCGCTGCACCTCCGCCACCTGCTGCGCCTGCCTTTGCTTGGCTCTCCCAGAGTTAATACCCCTAAGCCTCCATCGCCTCACACACGAAAGGAGGATAATCCGTGCGGCACTCACCTAACAAGGAACTATTTAGCCCAGCATCTGGTGAGAATGGGCACTCAATAAATGAGAGCTATTATTGCGCTGCGACCGTTAGGGCGTGCTCAATTGAATTTCCTGTGAGCCTTTAAGCTCCCGACCCAAGAGCCCACTCGTGGGGCCAGTGGAGGGCTGGGTACACGAGCTCATCTCCGGCTCCCCGGCGGACAGATGACGGATGGATGCTGACAGAGACGGGCAACGCATAATGGGATTACGCTGCAGGTTAATTCCATTTGTCTTAGCCAATCGTCAGAAGGCATGTCTCAGACAGTCACTCTCCTGCCGGCCTGATTCCTCCATGTCAAGGAAGAGCCGCCGCCACGTCCCGCACGCCCGACATTCTGTGACCAGCGCTCCTTCCATTTAACGAGGGCCAAGAAACACAAAATACAGGTGCCTGGCTTTGACTCGGCCTTGATACCGTTTGGACACACACACACTGTCCTGCTCAAACCGTCTAGGAAGAGAGACAAGCAATGGAGGAACGTAGCTGCAGTAAGGAAATCGAAGGCCACTGGCCCAGGCCAAGGGCGCTCTACTCGGGGTCAGCACCTGCTATCTGTCGCCTTGCTGGGACACACGGAAGGAGACCGTGCACCCAGAACATCTGGTTCTGTGCTGACCTGGGCGCCCTTTGATGGAGCAGATAAACTCTTTTTTCAACCTCACGTAGCTAGAAACCTCAATATCCAACCTTCTGTGCCCTGACCTTGCTCATCCCGGGGGCGGTGAGGAACAGGCAAGACTGACCACAAGCCAAGGGCGGCTCCTGGTGCTCTGTGGCACACATGCTCACTCTTTGCCTGACCATCAAACCGGGAGGAAACTCGGGGCCTATCTCCCCAGATCTCCTACTGAGTGGCAGGCGGGGGCGGGGGGGGGGGAGGCTCGCTGCCCAGGTCACCCACCTCAACAGACCCCAGATCGTATTCTTTGGGGAAAGGACCTGTCGGGACACAACCCACACAACACAGACCGCTGGCCAGTCAAACCTGAATGCCACTTACCATACGCCAGCCAAATGCGATCACCGTGGTATGCTCCGTGGGGGGAACCTGCGACCACACAGCTAACTAAGGACTCCCTAATCCAGGGCTCGCGGCAAGCCGCCTGCGTCCGGTTTCCCTCCTGTGCGCAGGTACTGTGCACAAAGGGCTCAAGCCAGGTCGTCCAATGCTAGGAGCTAGACTGGCCTCTTAGGGCCATGAGCTCCCGCAATAGTTCATCAGGTTGGTTAGCACGTGGCTTGTATTATCTGAGCCTATTTCCCTGAGGAATGGGGAGAGGCTGACTCTGGAGAACGGAGAAAGCCGGGAGGCAGCACAAAGCCCCGCGGGTACTGACGGGGCTCACTGGTGAACAGGAGTCTCCGAGAGGGATCAGCCGCTGCGATGCCGGACACCTGTAAAAGAATCTTGCAGACTCCACAGTTTCACTCCAGGCTTGGAGAACAGCTGAGACTGGACAGTGCTTTCATGGGTCCCACTGGGTCACATGAGCCACAGGTACCCAGTTATTTGGTGCTTCAGAAGCACTAATTATACTTAAATGTTATCATTCCTAAGTGCCTCAATTAAACCAAACAGAAGTGTACCTATACTGCCACAGGGAGAACAATAATGCCATTTCCTCTTTCGGCTTCTTCACAATGGTTTATAGACCTATCTACTCTGTTTGACAATCATGCCATACATACAGCCTGGGCACCAGTGGCTCACGCCTGTAATCCCAACGATACAAGAGGCTGAGATCTGAGGATCACAGTTCAAATTCAGCCCAAGCAGGAAAGGCCGTGAGATTCTTGTCTCCACTTAGCTGCCAGAAAACCAGAAGTGGCGCTGTGGCTCAAAGTGGTAGAGCGCTAGCCTTGAGCAAAAGAGCTCAGGGACAGGGCCCAGGCCCTGCGTTCAAACTTCTTGGCTTACACTCCCCACCCCCTAAAAAAAATCCAAAACTGTGCCAGACAGCATGGTGAGACCACTGAAGCACCGAAGTTAAGTGATGCTGGGTGTTTTAGACAGTAAGGTTGGGTGAGCAGTGACGATAAAGTGAACAAAAATGCTCATATTATAATGCAAAAAATGTCTAGAATAAAAAAAGAGGAAAGATGCATGGGCAAGCAAGCACACATTAATATGATACTGACCGTAGCTGAATGTTTTCATGCACCTCCCTGTGGTGATGTCTTTATACTCATCATTACCGTTCATCTGCTCCACAGCTGCCTAATCAAACCTTCATCAAGACCAATAATGCCTACATTAACCCAATGTCCACGCTGTAGTAATTCTGAGAGACAGTACCCCCGGCCACCACTAGGGCAGACCTTCGTCCTGCAGAGATAAAGAACTTGCCACTCTCCCATTCCTGTTTTCTCTACACCTGCGCCATTAAAACTGTGTTTTCTCCTGGGTGTGAGCTGCTAGCCTAAGTAAACCCATGAACAGTCTGGACACGTGTTTCAACGTCAACATGCTCCACCTGGGTTTTCAGGATGCCTCATTTTATTTGTTTTACTACTCTCAACAGACAGACAGACAGACAGACAGACATGTTTGGGGAGAAAAGCTCCTGCAAACCCTGTAGACATTCACAGGTCAGAGCTCAGTCAGCCACTAGGGGGTAGTAAAGAGCAGCAGGCACCAGCTTTATCAACAGCACGATGGCCGCTGTTTCTCTAAGAGGCTGAGGTCCCAGGGGTGCACACTACCCCGGTGCCCTGCTGCCTGGATGGAGGGGTGTGGTCCCATTTGCCAACACTGTGGCTACGAACCCCATTAGCTGCTAGGGAACGAGCTTTATAGTGTAGCCAGTGATGGCTGGCACGGACCAACTTGCATGGGAGAAAAATACATGGCTCCTTTCTTTAACAGGAAACATTCTGTAACAAGTCTTAGTACCACATTCAATGTAAAGAAGTTAATAGTAATGTGATACACACGGTGTTATCTGACCCTAGCTCTTGAAACACAGGAAAAGGAAAAAAAAGCGAGCAAGCATGATATTTACTTAAAAACAACGACAAACACTTGCGAGCTCTTAATTTCCCTGTTGCATTAGGACTGAGAATCCAGGAGTTCTTTAGAGAAATCAGAGAATAGAGTGGGAAGCTGGAGTTTGCAAAGCAAACTGCCTGCTAGCATAGGCAAAGCTATTAGCCTGGTGTGGACACATTTTCAGTAGCAGCTTATTCCAACCAGGGCTCCAAGGCCACTACTCTAAAGTGCATACACATATTCAGGAGCAGTAGATCTACATTAATATGATGCTCCTGGTCACTGTTTTAGGTCCAGTCATTGGTCAGTTTTAGATAAAAGAAAAATAAACACATTGAAGCAATGGTTAACAGTCACTAAATTAATGGCATACAAGAAAAAATTTGAATTCGATGGACTAGACCCAAAGACTCATGCCTGTAATCCTAGCTACCCAGAAGGCTAAGGATTGCAAGTTCAAAGCCAGCCCCATCAGGAAAGTCCATGAGTCTCTAATTCCTAAATAACCACTGGAAAGCATCGATCGGCCTTGAGACAAAAAGTTCAGGGGCAGTGCTCAGACCTCGAGTTCAAGCCCCATTACTGGCACAAAAGGCAAATAAAACAAAATAAAAATAAAAGCTACAAAGGAGGTTGGGACTGAACCTAGAGCCTCGTAACAAAGCTATATGTAGGCCTCAGAGATTCATTTTTTTAAGACAGTTTTGGTTTTATGTTCATATATGTTTGTCTGGAGAGGTCATCAGAAACAACAGACCCCTGCACAAAGGGAGTTTTAAACTTTGTCTTAAAGCCGAGACAAAGTAGAAAAGTTCATCTTGGCTGTAGCCTGGTGATACCACGGTAGGCCATGCTGTCTTTGACACCTTAACAGACAGTGAAAGTTGCTGTCGTGGGCGGGGGGCGAGGGGGGGAGGGACAGATGAATGTCCACCCCTTCCATGTTCACCAATCATGCAAATACTCACACAGAAAAGGATTATTAAAAGGAAAAAAGAGAAAGCGATGTTGCCGGACTCTGGTGTCCTAATCAGAAGGGCGGCAGTGGGAAGCCAGCGGAGGGAAGACCCCGTGTCAACCAACAGCCGGAGATGAGGCTGGGCGCTGGTGGTTCACGTCTGTAACAGTAGCTACTCAGGAGGCTGAGCTCTGAGGACCACAGTTCAAAGCCAGCCCCGGGCAGGAAAGTCCGTGAGGTTCTTATCTCCAATGAACCACCAGAAAACCACAAGTGGCGCTGTGCCCCAAAGTGGTAGAGCGCTACCCTTGAGCGAAAGAGATCAGGGACAGCTCCCGGGCCCTCAGTTCAAGTCCCAGGACTGACAAAAAGAAAAAAGCCAGCTATGATGGTATATGCCCATCACCAAGCTATCCTAAGAAGCCTAAACTAGGCTGTGTGAGCAGGAAGCGATATACACTCTCAAAAACAACTAGCAAAAAAACAGCAAGACTAGAGGTGTGGCTTAGCAGTCGGAAACCCTGAGCTCAAACCTCAGTACCAACAATAGTAAGAAAAATGCTCAATTCATGATTATAAACTGATAGACTCATCTGCATGAATATTTTGAGAGAATAAGTAGAAGGACCTAGGTGAAACTTTACAGAACAACCAAATTTTATTTTTTAAAAAGCCATTTGTAAACATTAAGTAACAACAGGACTTCTTTTCCCATCTTGTCTGCTCTGGAACCTGCAGCTATGTATAATACAACAGACATTTCCAAAACAGAAAAATAAGTGTAAAAAGCTAAGCAATATACAAATTCAGGTGTAAGATATACAGAAACCCGTAAATATTTAAACAAACAGAAAACAGAAAAAAAAAATGAGCTGGTTTCCCTGGTGATGCTTAGTTCCCGTCACAGGAAGATCAGGCCGCTCAGAGCTGATGGAGGTTCCCGTGTCCCTTTCGCACCCCGAGTGGCTGACGTGTGGCCCCAACACAGAAACCCGGCAGCGCTGAGGAGCTGCGCTCTTTCCGTAAGACTTCCGTAAGCTCTCCAGACACCCCAACCAGAGGGTTCTCTTTACAGAAAGCTCACGGCCATTCCCTTCTGTAAGACGCCTCTGTGGGTGTGCACGCTCGATGTGCATTCAAGGAAGGTGTCCCCTTCTCCCCGCGGCTCCAGAGAGCACAGCCAGCCCTTAATAATCACGACGGCGCTGGCCACAGCTAACACAGTGCTCTGCTTTGTGTCAGGAACAGTCCTGCCCATCTTCCCAATCTGTCCCCAGCGAATCTCGCCAGCATCCCTGCAGGGGGACTGCTATTCATGCCTAACAGAGAGTCCTCAAGTTCAGGACGGCCAAGCTCAGACCATTCACGAGCAGCACCATCCAAATTCCCTCTCCAGGGAATGACGGCCGCCCACTCTCATTCTCTTGGCTCTCTTGCTTCTGCCACTCCGTTGCCATTTTGTCTCCACAGTGGAGGTGTTCCTCTACACTCGGCCCTGGTTCCTTGCGCCCTGCCGCTTACATCTGGGTTCAGAGGACTCCCCCATACATAAAGTCAACACTCAAGAACATGACCATTCTTCCCTCTGGTCCTGATACTCAGAAGCCCGCCTATCCCAAATTTAGACTCCAATCTTCCAATCGTGGAAACAGAGGAGATAAGACTGACTGTAACAATCTCATTTCTGTAACTAAGCAACCAGAGAGGTGGCAAAAAAAAATGAAGAGGCTTTAAAAGATCTTTTCCTACAAACCAAATGCAGTTTCATTTTTTTTTCCATTCCTAGACTGTGACGGTCAATCTTAACTGTCCACTTGATTGGACTGGGGGATGCCTAGGAGATTATTTGTAAAGCACACCCCTGATGGTGTTTCCAGAGACAAGCAGGAGAGCTCTGACCTCCTGAACCAACCCATCAACCCCTGGATGGATTTATAACGCGGTGGCACTATTGGGAGGTGGTAAAAGGTAGGAGGTGGAGCCCAGTTGAAGAAGAATGCCACCGAAGGGGAGGAGGGTGCTGTGGGGCTCAATCTTGTCCTAGTCTCTTCCTGTATTCCCTTCTCTGGGGCCAGCTACCACAAGGTGAACCGCTTGTCTGTCCTGCCATACATTCATCATAACAATGGACTAAAATCAGGCATCAACACAGGTAATCCCTCCCTTCAAGTTATTCAAATACTTCGTTCACAGTGATGCAAAGTCACTAATACACGTTTCTCACTCATTTATAGCTCATCAGCATGCAAATAGTTGCGAGAAAAAAATTTTCCCATGGCATTAAAATTTAGCCTTGTCATTATTAAACAAGAATGATCCCTCACAATACAAGCTGATCCTGTTGCCACGTTCAGAAACTGACAGCCACATGTTCAAATGTAATTTAATGGAAAGCAATGCTTCCTTTCTGGTTTCTGATCTGGAAAAAAAAAAATCAATTTCTGACAAAGATAATCATTCACTGTGTAACTATTAAAGTGCTTCAGGAAAAATTAAGAAATAATGTAACCAATTAGTTCTCTGGAGTGTTATAAATGCAGCTGAGTTTTAATGGTAATTTGTCCATAATAAAAATAACTCACAATAATTTTTTTAAATCTTAATATTGAAATAACCATAAATGGATATAAAATACACAAGAGTTAACATTTGGGATCATTTTTGGCTGGTATTTTTAACATATGCATGGTGATTATTTACTCCACTGAAGTATATCCCTTTCCTATGTTTGTGGAAACTGATTTTTTTGGAGGGGGGGAAGAGGGAGGGAGGTAAGACAGCTAAGATATCTAAAAATAAACATTTAGTGCTTTAAAAAGCTACAATCAACCTTCCAGGAATTAGCACTCACGGGGCTCCCATTTGATCTCAATACCATAGTCTTATTCTCTTCTCTGTACATTATGATAAATACTGGCCATCAACATTCATCAAACCCTTGAGCTTTACTAATACACTGGGCTACACTAACATAACACTAATACACGCTTCAAGGGCCACTGATGTAGCCTTGAGCCGTTCAAACCAAGTACGTTTATGCTGAAAACCAGCCTCCTTGGTTGGGGACAGGGCCGGGGTCTTGGGGGACAGCTAACTCTCTGGAATGGCTTCTTGCAAACTGGCAGGCCTGGAGTCCAGCTCCCGCTCTTCTGCCTGGCCTGCCTGCTACAAGGATGACAGTGCGGGGATTCAGACTGAGCCGAAGGAGCGTTTGTCCTCAGTCCTCTGGGCAGTAGTGACAGAAATGACAACTATTCGTATTCAAAACAGCAGTTTAGGCTGGGGATATAGCCTAGTGGCAAGAGTGCCTGCCTCGGATACACGAGGCCCTAGGTTCGATTCCCCAGCACCACATATACAGAAAAACGGCCAGAAGCGGCGCTGTGGCTCAAGTGGCAGAGTGCTAGCCTTGAGCGGGAAGAAGCCAGGGACAGTGCTCAGGCCCTGAGTCCAAGGCCCATGACTGGCCAAAAAAAAAAAAAAAAAACAGCAGTTTAACAACCTGCCCTCATGCAGGCTATCTTTGGAAATGGGGGAGGGGTGTCACTTGTGCTCCCCAGTTTGGTGATAACCATAAGGTGTGGGGGATAGGAGGTACTGTTGACTTTTAGTTGCAATAACATTTAGAGTTTTCAATTCAGTAAACTTAAGACTCTCAAAATTTCTCCAGGCACCAGTGGCTCACACCTATAATCCTAGCTACTCGGGAGGCTGAGATCTGAGTATTGCTGTTCAAAGCCAGCCAGGGCAGGAAAGTGAAACACTTGCCTCAATTAACTTCAAAAAAACAAAACAAAACACCAAAGTGGAGATGTGGCAAAAGTGGTAGCACGCTAGCCTTGAGCACAGAAGTTCAGGGATAGCACTCAAGCCCTATCTTCAAGCCCCACGACCCGCACACAAATAAACAAACAAGTAAATAAATAAAACACTCTAGCACCTACTAATTAAATGGAAAGAGAATACTACAAGTGGGTATTATAAAATCCAAGTCTTTAATATAAGTAATGAAGCTTTAAGTATTCCCACTAAGGTAATGTATAGATATATAGTTGAACTTTAGCATTTTTCACAAGCATCTGAACGCAGATGCCCCATTTAATCTTTACAACTCTAAGTAATCACCCACATATGATTATCAAGACAACCAAGTGTCGCCACTGAAACCGATGACGAGATTCCAGAACGGTGTTTAATTACATACAGCCCAGTGTGGTCCTTGCAGCCAATAACAACTGTGCCATTCTCTCAGTAAACAGCGGTTTAGACGTGAGGGGTACACACAGCCTTCTGTTTGGAAGGCATCCCTGAAAGCAGAGCCTCCCCGCTCCCCAAGCCAAAAAGATGGTCCCACGAGGGCCCACAGTGATTCCGGCGGTGGTAGAAGCTCCTGGACTCAAGAATGGATCAACGACTTAAGAAAACCTGGCTTAAAACTTCTCCTTGTCACCCTTAGCAAAGCAGGAAGGTGTAATTTCATCCCTGCCACACACAGCCAGCCTCAGTGTTGGTCACAGCTCTCAAGTCTGACCGCCGTGTGACCTTGTTTGGAAGGTAAGAAGCCACAGGAACATGATCTTGGCAGTCGTGCCAACTCTCAAACACAACACTGTGATTAACTTCTCAGGGAGTTAATTAAGGCTCAGGTTGCCATCCTGAAGGACTTCAATACGTATATTTTCACAGGGACTTCCTAGGCCACATCCTGACAGATTTTCAGCCGACACTGATTTTCTTTTCCTACTAAATGGCCTTTGTTTTCGTTTTTGGTTTTTTTTTTAATAGCAGTTTTAGGTTCACACGCACAATTTAGTTGAAAGTGTGGAGACTGCTCAGAGACATCCCGCCCCTACAGACAGTCTCCCCCATTCTCCACTCCCCCACCAGAACAATCAATAGGTTTGCTACATTGACAAATACCACCCCAAGTCCGTAGATTACACTGTGCGCACTCCTCTTGTAGTTCACGAGTTACAGTTTGTATTTTAAACACCTCCAAAGTTTCATGCAAAGATACGTGGTCCCCACTCCATGGTGGTACTACTGAGAGATGGTAGAGACCTGGGGTGGCGGTCATAGGACTTCTAAGTTTTGTCATTGGTGAATACTTGTAAATAAAGCTACCGATCTAAGTTTTCAGTTTATCTGAGTAAATGCCAAAAAGTGTAACTACTGGCTCTTATGGTAAGAGAATGTTCTGTTCTGCAAGAAAACAAACTGCCGCCCACAATGACAGCACCATTTTGCATTCCCACCTGCAATCAACTAAGTTCCCACTGCTCCATCTCCTGCAGGCACTGATGGTTTGGACGCTGGCCTTTCTCATAGGTATCTAGTGCACCCGAATGCATGTACAGGTGAGTCTCAATATGACGTTCCAGTGGCTGGCGAAGAACGTATTTTCATTAAGGCTTTCAATTAAGAAGCAAAGGCAATCTCCGGAATGAGGGAGTCATAATTGCTTTGAATTATTTGCATGGCTGTTCTCTGGTTTTACCTTACACAAAAGATTGCACAAGCTTACACCAGTACTCACTTGCCAAGATCAAAAGATTCACAGCCTGATAAACCCTACAAACCTGAGGAACCCAAGGAGTGAGGCCCTGCACTTAGGGGGTGGTACTGGCTATGGGCTCACCATACATTTCTTTTTTCTTTGTGCTGGTACTGGGGCTTGAGTTGGCTTTGTCACTCAGGCCCGGTACTCTACAACTTGAAGCAGGCCTCTGCTGGTTCACTGGAGGTGAGTCTTGAAGATTTGTCTGGCTTCCCAACTTGACTGATCTTCAGATCCCAGTACCTAGGATTAAAGGCATGAGCTACTGGCACCTGGCTCCTACTACACATGTTTATGAGATGCAGATGAAGTTACCTGGGACTACCAAGTCTGTTTCAATGTACCTAAGAATGACAATTACAGAGCACAGTGAAACAACACACTTAAGACACTACACTCTACACAGAAGAAGGAACTCTACCTACCTATCTATCTATCATCTATCTATCTATCTATCTATCTATCTATCTATCTATCTATCTATCTATCTATCATTTCTCCTGAAGTCAATGTAAGTGTCTGAGGAAGTCTTTTCAACTGAACCTAGAAAGGTGACAGAATTACGGCAGAACATCACAGAAGGACTTTGGCACTTACTCCAGAGGACATTAGAGGTTTCCTCATTTATAAGTAAACCCCTTGCTTGCTTAAATGCAGCCGGAAGATAGTAACAGACATTGAAAGTGACATTGTCCAAGAAGAAATGTACTCTTTACCTAACTTAGATAGCATAACTCCTCTGTACATCACCTTTATAATAACAATTAAAAATAAAACAGAGATCTACCAAAACCTTTTAGAAAGTGCCTTGTGCATTATGCAGATTCATGGTCCTCAGACTGGACGGTGGCAACCCAGGACCCAATCCACCCCGGCACCTGCGATTCTGAGAGGACCCACCACTGCCACACGGTGCTTCTCCGCGGGGGAGAGACGCGAAAAGCCACAGCACGCTCCCCAGGGCAGTCCATTCATGTGAAGTGGCCGCCCCGAGACTCACTTCTGTGCAGACCAGGCCCCCGGCCAGGCAGAGGTGCTACAAAGTGCCGCAGGAACAAGAAAACCATCAAGGGCCTCAAGGTGTGCCCATCCGACCGTTCAACGTGTGGCATCCCGGTCACCGCTGAGACGGCAGACGCCACCCTCAGAGGGGTTGGACTCGAGGTAGAGCAGGACAGACCAATTCAATTTGCAAGCAGGTCGGCTGGTTGGCCGTGGGCTCCAACGCTCACTTCACAGACAGGAGGGGCAGCCCCGCCCTTCCCCAGGAAGCAACAGCAGAGCAGAATCCCCGGGTCCCCCCACACGATGGCTCCTTCTCTGTACCGCACACGCACTGCAATGGTGAGCCATGATGGGCTACTCATACATAATGTGATTCAATTCAAACCTCTATTTCTTTTTGCTTTTAATGCCAACTTACAGAGCTGAAGAAAGTTTTGAAGTCCTAGGAGAAGGAGGCCACTAAGCAGACAGGAGGAAGGAGGAAATCTTACCCACTGGACCTCAGCATATATCTGAAACCCTGTTCACTGTCAGAAAAGTGAAGGTACTCATGGCTTTCCTGTTTCCTCTGCAGACACCAAAAGTTCCTTCTCAAAACAGCTTATGTTTCTGGCACCCAGGTACAAAGGAGCTGACTTCCCACTCCAGAAGTGAGACAGCATAAAAAGAGGGAAGAGAAAAGACACACAGACACACACACACACACACACACACACAGACACACACACAGACACACACACAGACACACACACACAGGAAAGGAAAGGAAGCTGCTGTCCAGGGTACTAAGGGGAACCCAAACCTGGTTGTGCTTTCTTCCATTACCTAGTCATTTAGCCTTAAATTACTCAGCCTCTTAAGTTGTATCTCTTGTGATTTTTGTTGCAATTATTTAAACCTGGAATATTCTACCCTCCTTCTGTGTGGGGGGGGGAGGTTTAGCCACCTTTAGGGGGAGTTACGTCACTAGTGCAGAGCTGGTAGGTGTTTTTCATGACACTCCTTTACCCCACCGCTGACTTAGTCTCTTTACACACTAGTACTGTCCAGACTTCACTAATAATGCCACCGGTTACCAGGCACAGTACTCTGCCCGCAGAGTCTCCCCAGGGAAGGGACAACCCAGCGCATTCCTTGACTTGCTAGGGAGCCAGCATTTTACTCTAGTGTAAGCCTGCTCCCGCGATTAGATGTGTGACAACAGATTAACAGGTGTTAGGAAGGAATGCCTTTCTCTGTTATCTGAGAGTGGGATCCGAGAAGGGCTGAGTCCCTTGCTTATTTGCTATGGGCTTGATTCACGACAGCCTTCCAGACTCCTGAGGACAAACAACTCTCACTGGTTAGGATTCAGGCTTTGTTTACAGAGGAATCACCAAGTCCCCATTTCTCAACTGCCCATTTTTTTTTTTTTAATCAGAACCTGAGGCCAAAAATAAACATAAATAAAGGGAGTGGGGGTGGGCAGGTAGGGAGTGTGTGGGTTTGGATGAAGCTGACCGGTGAATTTGGGAGATCAGAAGATGACAGGTCTGGATGTAAGACTGTACTTCTTTTTTAAGTATTAAGTTGGTTGAAATAAACGGCTATGACTACACATGCAAATAAATCACACGTCACACAGCCTCGAGTTTCAAGTCCCCCAGATCGGTGTAAGTTGTCACCACTTTGGCGCCGGCTCTGGCAAGGACAGAGGCAGGGCAGCGCTGGGGACAGCCAGTAAACAACAGCCTCCGCCAGCTACGACTAGACTTGCCTGCAAGAAATTCTTGGTCTGTGGTTGTCACCAGGCCACAGTTCCTGTGGGGCTTAAGAGAGAGGCTGGGGATGGCAGCCCCCACGGGTGTCACTGACAAGGCCTTGGCCCGCGCGCCACAGTGGAGGAAGCCGACCCTGGGAGGAGGAGGACGCAGGCAGCTCACCTCCCAGGGGAAGGCGTGGCTTGCTGGCCAGGCTCCGTCGCAGCGCCATATCTGGCTGCAAGAACGGACCTTAGGGCAGTTATAATTCTGACCCTTGTGTTACACAGACACAAAGTGCACTGGCACCCACAGACTCCACAAAGTCTGGCCAGAGACTCCATCTAGAATGCAGGTGGCTATCGGTCCGAGTGTTAGGTGTCGTGCTTCGTGCCACAGCGATTCCCGACCTAGATGACTAAATGCTTTTCTTAGACCAGAAGGAGCCTTGGAACTACCCAGTGCTTCCTCCAGGGTCAGGAGTGTCATTCAAGGCCTCCCTGGGCCCAGCCCTGTTCACCAGCCCGGGGCTGGAAGCAGCTGTGTCAAGAGCTTGCTGCAGAAAGATGCAGATCTGATGAAGTTACAACTCTCCTCAAAGCTTCATCCTTTCAGCCCAAAGTGATCCTCTGGAAATCCCTGCAGGCTCCAGCTCCAAAACCCGTAGTTACACTACAGAGCCATTGCTCATGAGTGCGAGTTTCTTAGGCTTTAAGTCACCCCTTCGTCTCCTGGATAACCTATCCCCCTCCCAAGAGAAGGCCCAGAATAACCTCTAGAGGTGGTCCTGGCAGGGAAAAAAAAAAAGAGGAATAGAAAAATTAATCATCTGGGCGTCTGGGACCATCATTTCTCCTGGGGGGACCCGCCACTGCATTTTCTCCCTGACAAGTTGAAACTGTTACCTAAGTAGAGCAATGGAAACCAGCTGGGATGCTTGCCTGTTTAGGCAGACCTTCCCCTGTCCACGTAAAATGGGTGTCCTTAACGGAAAGCGGACACGGCTCTTCATCCACCCTGACAGCTCACAGATTGCTCCGCGTCTTGATTCTGTCGCTGCAATGTCAGTATCTAAGAGGGAATCAGGATTGAGTCTGTCCCCCAATAAAGTCGTGTGGTAAATACAGCAAGACTCTCCTGATGGCCGAGGAGAGAGGGAGAGATTAAAGTGGATGGTAAAGGCAAACCATGTATCCACGCTGTGACGTTAAAAACGCTAACACATTTTCAAGAAGCCATTTACCTTCCTAAGCACCTAGCCGCTGTGGTCCCAAAAAATAAAGAGCGGGAGCCTCCCTAAGGCCAGGCCTCTCAGAAGATGTCCATGCCCGGAAGACCCCAGGCTGCTCAGACCTTCCCCGCCACCCCGCCACCCCCACCCCCTACCCCCCAACCCCTCCACCCCCGGCCAGGGCTGGGATGGGCTGGGTACAGCACCACCTGACTCGCGATAAATGAAACCCAGGCTTGCTACTGTAAGGAACGGGGTGTTCAAGGCCTTCAACATGGTTTATTGCCTTCCTCATGTACAGAGGAAAGCACTCGTGTAGCAATTATTTCCTTCTGCATGGAAAGAGAATCACAAGGGATTACAAAATGCACATTACTAGAGTCCGTGGAAATCAGGGTTTGATATATTAGCAACATTCGCTTATTTTTTTCTAACAGTTACTTTACTCAAAAGCCCAAACTCAAATCTTTAGTGATGGTAATAAAGAAGGATCTGTAGAGCCTTCCTACTGACATTAACAAACAGGAGAGTAGCCCCCACTAACTGCCCCACAGGGGGGCATTGTACCACAGAATCATCCTTGGTGAACCAAACTAGAAGGTACAAAGAGGACAGGAAGGGAAAGTCAGTTATGAGATGGGCACTGACCAGGCCGGGGATATTCCAGTGAGCCCACATCTTCAGTCCTGCCAAACCCAAGTTCTACGAGGTCCCTACTGAACCTTGGGTCTTAAACCACACATGTCCACTCCTCGGTCTTCATGAGGTACACCTTTGGTGCCACCTTGTGCATTTCTACGTTCCATTTCTTCTTACACATCTTCGCTGAAGTGGCAAAAGACTACTATTTAAGAGACATCGAAATGCAAGTGACGGGATTCAATAGAATGCCGCAACCGTTCACATCTGGTCTCAAGCTTTTAAATCCTTTATTTCCATTCATTTACCCCCTCGTTCTTAACGACTTAAGGTGGAGCAGCCTGATTCATGCAAACTACCTGGGCTGCGGCCACCTGCACTGGGCAGTCACCCTCAAACCTCCCACATAAATACCCGAGAGAACACACGGGTTTGCTCAGAGGCACTGCTGCTGACTGTAAGAAAGGGACAACACGCGATGACACACTTGCTCTATGGCGGCATAGAACGAATTCACACCTATAAGTGCGCACACGTGCCCGGAGATCATCACTGGCATTTCTCACGTAAACATTCGTCGGAGGGCTGGCTGGGCACTCCCAACACTTTCCGATGGACGCCATCGGGTGCCCAGAGCTGCTCTACAAGTGTGAGAGACCGAGCGGTTCACACGGCAGAACTGCACTCTCCCGGTGCTGGCGTCAGTCTCAAGGTGAGTTCAGGGTCAAGATGCCGGCAGGGCCACGCTCCTTGGCAGGTGCACCAGAGGATCTTCCCCCTCGGCACCCGTCTTCACACAGCCTTTCCTGTCGGCCCGCCTCAAACCTTCCCTTCATTTCTCTTACGAGGATACCAGCCCCTGGATTTACACAGGCTCGCTTTAAGATCCTCACCCTGCGAAGGCCTTGCTTCCTAAAAAGGCCAGACGCTGCAGCAGGGGCTTGGACTGGGCATATGTTTGGGGAGGATGTGATTTAATGACAGATGCTGAGACACAGAGCTGAAGGGATTCAAATTCTGCAATCCGAACCCTAGCTGCGGTGGAGGCAGGAGCCATGGGGAAGGGTGCGGAGAGGCAGCCAGGCGGTATTTTTAGAAGCAGAGCCTATGACTCAGTTTTAACTGATTAAGCCCTCCTTCCAGCAAATAGCTCCCTGGACAGGGGCGAGAAAGTGTGAAACTCAAAGAGGGTGCACGAAGACCTAAAACCATTTCTTTCTGTCATGTTATCATGGTTCTGTTTTCATCTGAAGGTATTTCAAAAAGCATTTCTTAAAACTAACTAAAATTGTACTCAAGGAAGGAGAAAGAGGCAAGAAAGAGTAATGCATGTGTACGTTACATGTACATGCGGAACCTTTGTGTGTACAATCACTGTGTGCTAATTTTTAAAAACTGAATCACCATGGGAAAGTAATTATTGGCTACTATCAGTTTATTCCTTCTTTGTTTTCCCACAATGCACTGCGCACACCATTGGCAGCAAGCACTCCTTTTGTAAAAACAGAAGATGATCCGGGCACGGGTGGCATGCTAAGCTTAGTTAACCCTTCGCACCCCACACACCAAGCTCATGTCTTCGTTACACACCCACCAGCCGCCCTCCCCTCCGGCTCCGGTCAGAGCACCTGTGGACTGTTTTTAAAGGGTCCACTGTTAAATAAGAAGTATCACCCTGGCAGACTGTCCAGGTCCTTTCAGTTCACGCCTTACCCTTTCTAATGCCCAGGGAGCCCCACAGGTATCGCAGCTGGCTTCACGGTACCCCTTTGGCATGGGCATGAGAAAGGAAACTCTCTTTGCTAGGAGCCAGACCCAGGTGTGCATCCGGGCTCTGGCTACGAGGAACTTCCCTCCCTTAGTGATCTAACAGTTTCTAAGCTCCTTACATCTACGCATCTGTGAGGATGGCAGGTGTCTCCTGAAGACTTTCACCAATAAGTAAGTGGAATCCGCACCCCGCCCCTAGCTCTGCCCCAGGGACAGTGGAGTGGAGTAATTCTATCAGCTCGCAGCGCACAAAGCAGAAGTGACGAGGACTGTCTGCCTGTGCTCCCAGACCTCAATGTGGTCGTCATGCTGTGTTTGTTTTTTCCACTGTTGTTGTGTGCTAGTCAAATTTAAAGGGTCTGGTCTCACCAAGAGATCGAAACCTCCTATTAGAAAGGGATACGTAAGCATTGTTCAGTTCTTAAACACAATCTAAAAGTTTTAACAAAGACAAAAAGCACCTTCTAATACTACTGAAATTCTACTATACTAAATATGAGGACTGGGAATTGTAATTTTCACATACTTTGCTAATTATGGATGCAAACAGTAGCACGTCACTATCAATTTAAACCTATGTGATGAATAACAAGGCAAAGCCTTTAACACATTTGCTGACTGGCGTGTTATCTCGGGTGTGGGTTGTTTCCGTCAGCTTGAACCTTATCTACTGGGCGCCCCTGGCTTTCCTTACCAGCTGGAACAAACCCTTCACCTATTGTTGTCCCATTAACCTGTGGTGTACTTGACTTTAATTTTTTTTTAATTTTTGCTTGTATTTGAAAATACAGGAGTGCATTAAGAAAGTGCTGCTCAGCTCAGTGAGTCAAATTTAAAACAGCACCATGACAAGCATAGTGGCACATGGCTGCAAAGCAGAAGAATAGGAGGATCAGGGTCAGTCCGGGCTGTCTCAACAAATCCAAACCCAACACCCACCAAAACGGAAAGGAACTACTTCCCATCGTGTTTCACTCTGAAGGCCTCCACAAACTAGATAGGCTTGACTTTTCTGCCCATTTCCCTAGCTAATCATCATTAGTGGACTTACTGAAAAAAGGCAATTCTAGAAGTAGGTTCTCACAGAACTTACATTTTGCACTGTAAGAGAACTGTTTCCGTTTTTTAGTGAAACAGCAACTCGAAAATCCACATTATAGTAGGATAAAGCCCATCTATACAAAACCATATGATTTCAAAGTGAATCACAGTGAAAGATATATTGAAGTACGAACATCCTGAATATTAAAATGTGCGACATGGTATTTCAGAGCGAAAAAAAAAAATCAAGATGATCAAAACGAGCCCTATGCACAGGACTTCTTTCTTGCTTGGTTTTCCCATGGTTTCCCGGGACTGGCATTCAACAGGGACGTAAATCACACAGAAGCAGCACCACTGCAACTGCACCTACCGCAATGCAGAACCTTTGAGGGCACAACAGCCAGCCATACCTGTTACACAAGCCAGGCGCTAACAGGTTGTAAAAGTGGCAGGCATACGTTAAAACAGCAAATACGCGTGCAAAACTGAGGCTGCTGAATCATTCCGCGCTAGCCCCTAAGCTCGCAGCTCGAGGGGGCGGACGCGTCCGGGGAGTCTCTGCATTACGCTGTCACGCGCACGCGATCATCCCAGATGCGGCTTTGAGGGTGCGTGTCCCACCACATCAAGGAAGCTGTCCAGCCAGGCAAGGCCCGAGCCAGGCCAACAGCACAGCCCACCGCCTCCCTGAATCACCCGCAGATGAGCCGAGAGCGTCTCCACTTCTCCCGGTCCTGCCACCCTCATTCTTACTTCACAAGCAGTCTCTGGCGGCCAACGGGGGCTGGTGTATGTGTGTGTATTGGGGGGGGGGGGGGAAGGACAGAGGCACAGCTTGAAAAGATGGGAAACGTTCTGGGGACGGCCACCTGAACCACCAGTGCTACTAACTGGTAAAACCCTATCATCCCCTCGTGCTAACTGTACTCTATGAATACAGTATGCTCTAAGTACAATACTACAACCGCAGTACACTGTATCTAATACAGCACAGCTATACTAACCCCCCAGAGCTACCGAATGGTATAACTACTACCTAACTTATTGCATCCTCTAAGGTGCATGTGCTTTTGAACATATCCTGTTCCATGATGGAAAATGAGCATCCAAACAGAAAACCGAATGCTGGGTTGTTTCTTGTGTTTTCATCCGTATTTGTCCCTGTCACACAGAGCCAGGTGCCCCACTAGCCCTGGTCACCAGGGACACACCCTCAAGCGGAGAGCAGAGCGCGCAGGCCGCTCCGGCGGGGCTCGGGAACGCCCCCCCGACGACGCTGGCAGCAAGGCGAACGCGTACGACGACGGCGGGAACAGGAAGTGCAGGCGCAACCCACCACCTGCGAGATCTGTGGCTCTCTCCGGGCTTCTCCGAGATGATGTTCCCGAGCATTCTGCGGACCGTTCAAGCTGTTCGAAGGGAACGTCTCCCCCGCGAGGTTCTCCGGAGCCGCGGCTGGCACCCGCCCCCCCCCACGGCCAACTCGGTGGACACCCTGGGCCCAGCCGTGACTGGCGGGGCAGGCGCTACCATGTCAGCGCAGAGGACGCACAGCACACAGACGCCCCACGGAGGGGCAACCCTGCGAGGAGCACGGCAGGGGACAGAATGGGCCGCACGCCTGTTGCCATGGAGACGAAGCCGCTGCGCCGTGACTGCAGCTCCTCCCTGCACCAGCGAGGGCCAGCTGGGGAAGGGGATCTTGCCTCTGCAGAGGATGCCACTCGGTTCCGTGCGTTTTCTCCGCACGCAGCTCCTCCAGGAGACGGAGGCCGGCAAGATGGCTACCGCAGAGCGCGGCCAGTGCCCGCCGTGCTCAGGGATGCACAGGCACGTATTTTACACGCGGTCGTCGAAACAGCACACGACAGCCAGCAAAGTCCCCTCCTCCAAACGGGGTCCCAGGCACAGCCTCTGCGAGATTCCCAAGACGACAGACCCGTCGCACAGCGTGATTCCAGAGCGCTGCCGCTCACCCAGGAAGAAGTGCTGTGTGGTCCCCGGCTGCCCTGCTGCTGGCCCCCGACGGTCACTGGCCTGCGCTCGGTGTCTGGCCTGCCCGTTCTGGACATTTCAGATGAACCCAATCAGACAGACTGCCCGTGCGTGCCCCCCGTGCGTGCCATCCTTTACGCCACATGTGTGCAGAGGGTGGCTGCCGTGTACATTTCATGATTTACACCTCTTCCTATGGCCAAACAATACCCCGCTGTATACGTACACTGTACTTCATTGAGCCACCCGGTGACGACATCTGGTGGTTCCGACTTTGGGGCTGCCATGAGTAATGTTAGGGAGGTTCTTGCTAAGCTCTTGGGCGAAAGTATGGCGCCAGTTTTCTTGTTCCCTGCCTAGGAGTAGAGTTACTGGGTCGTATTGATCATAGGTCCAGCTTTTTGAGGAACTGACGAACTTTTCCGAAGCAGGGAACTGCGTCACACCCCTCAGAGCTGTTACGAAGATTAATTTCTCCACTTTCCTCCCGCTGTCCATGTTCTGATATGTGGATTCTAGCCATCCTAGAGTATGACGTGGTTTTCGTGGTTTTCATTTACATGTCTAGGATGACATACGCTTTTGAAAACATCTCTGTACCTTCCTTGAAGGATTCAAATCCTTTGTCTATTTTGAAACCAGTTACTTTTCTTTTTCTCCTTTAGCGGTATTAAGGTCTGAACTCAGGAACCTCACGTTTGCCAGGAAGGCCTTCTACGGCTGCACCATGCACCCAGCCCTGCATTTCACTGGTTATTTTTAGGATTGTCTCTCTTCCTGCCCAGACGCATGCCCGGACCGCCGTCCACCTATTTTTGGCTTCTCGTGTGACTGGGATCCCAGCAAATCCAGTTTCCCAACATGGGGATGAAATGTCATGGACTTTTCTGCCCAGGTTGACCCAGAACCAGGACCATCCTAAGCTTCACTTCCCACATCGTCTAGGATAACAAGGTGTGCCACGGTACCCGACTATGGTGAGGAGGAGTCTCGGAAGCCTTTCTGCCTGGCACCCAGCAGTCATCTTCCCTGTCTCAGGCTCCCAAGTAACCAGGATAATCGGGGTGAGCCAGCAGTGCCCAAATAAGTGGCATTTCTTTTCACTTCTAAAAGTTATTTATGCAGTCTAGATTTGAGACCCTTATCCAGTATATGATTTGCAAATAATTCTTTACCCTCTGCAAATTGTCCATTTATTTTCTAGACGACTCCTTTGAAAGAAATGTTTTTCAATCTGGGTCAAGTTTACCACACCTATTTTTTTCCTTTCTTTGGTTATTTAATGTTCAATGTCACATCTAAGAAACCACCTGGTCTAAAGTAACCAATACTGTCACCTACAATGTTCTCTTCTAACGGGGTTTGGGGCTGAATTTTTTTTCTCCCCCCGCCCACCCCAGGAAAAAAGACTTATGTAGAAGGTGTGAACTGTAGTACCTTAAAACATCACCATTTGAAAAGAGAACTTTAATTAAGATTGAACGAATTCGTACCCGTAGACTTAGATGCAGTAGGGCCAGTGTCTATGAAAGGGGAGCCCATGGGAGATAAAACTCTGAAAGAATCAGGTGAGGGCACAGGGAGAAGGCAGCGTCCACAGGCAACCCTGTCAGAGCCCGGGTCTTGGTCTTCCAGACCCAAGCTCTAAAGCTCACGTGCTTCTCACATTAGATCAGGAGCTTTCTTTTCAATATGATGCCTAAAGAATATGCATCCTATTATTTTTCTGTCCCCAGAGATCCAGACAGGGTCTGGTGGATGCCCAGAAGCCATGCTTAGTGAACTGAGGTCTAAACACAATGAAGCAACCGGCTGCACTTACAGGGGGTCCAGAAGGCGGAACTAACGGAGCTCTTAACTTTCCCAGTGCTTTAACCTTTCTGCTCAACAATTTGTGACAGGTAGGAGCTTTAAAAATTCAGAATCATTTCCTGTGTGTGTTTGTACGTGCCTGCGTGTGTGTTTGTATGTATGTGCATGTGTGTATGTATGTGTGCACACACACGTGCATGAACTGCTCCACATGCCACTTTCTGGCAGTTAGCTTGAGGTAAGAGTAGACTTCCCTGCCCAAGCTGACTTCAAACCATGATCCTCAGATCTCAGCCTCCTGAGCTGCTACAGGTGTGAGCCACCAGCACCCAGCTATTAAACTGCTTTTAAACTCAGATCTAGTCACAACTGTAAGCCATCCAACCCAGCTCTTAGATCCAAGAAAAGACTCAATGGGCTCTCGCCTACTCTCTGTCTTTTAGAGCAGGCACAAAACGACCCATGATTTAGAAAATAACCTACTCTAGAAAGGAAATGACAGTAGCCAAGAGATGTCAGAGAATTATCTATTTGTAGAGAAGACTGTTTGGGGACTGCAGCACCGTGTCCATACATGAAACTAGTTACCAAAACAAAAACCCCACTCATCATTCCCGTTCCTCAATAAAGGGAGAAAGGGTGCGGCTCGGTGCTCGGCAACTTCTCATGTGCGGAGCAGCCTCACGCAGCCCCCGTGGGGCAGGATCAGGGCCCACTCCTGCGCCCAGGACAGGAGGCCGTGCTGCACGCATGCACGCGGGAAGAGGGGCATTCAGCCACGGGTGTGGGGAGGGCGGGGGAGGGGGGGAGCGCGGCCACAGTCCTCCACAATCCCACAGGCCACGCTTGCACGGACTGGAGATGGCCAGAGCGTGACTTACGGATGACATTTTAATTAAAATGTTATACCTAACCTGAAAGGAAAGTAGCAATTTAGAACCATTGTGTACATTTAAAGCATGGTACAAAGATAGCACACTTCCGAGACCAGAGAACAGCCCACTGGCGGGGGGGGGGGGGGGGGGCGGGGAAGAGCAGCTCAACTCATCAAAGGCAAGAAGAAAAAGGAAATTCAGGGTTAGAAAGCAGTCCTTCCAGCTCTGAAAGTACAACACACACACACACACACACACACACACACACACACACACACACACACACCGATGTAACTCAAGGGTTGTGAGGAAAGAATCAGTTCTAGTTAGAGTTAAAAACAAAAACTATTCCATTTCAGGAAAATTTCAACAACACCATGAATAGACGGGTGTCCGCAGCAGCTTTAGCGATCTCCAATTCAATCAGCGGCGATGTATGCGTGCATGGATCCTGGCCTCCATGACAGAGCCTTCTGAGATCTGTTCTCTCGTCGGTCCTCCACCACGAGGCGACCGTGCAGGCCACAGGCACGCCCGGCAGCCCTGCGGGGGGCACGGCCACGGTCTCAGCTGAGGCTTGTCAACCTCAAGGCGCCGGTGTCGTCCCGATAGGATGAAGGACGCGTGCGCGGCTGATGAGCGCGCACCTACTCTAGCGGAGAAGCCAGAAGCCTGCGGAGAAGCGAGCGACGCCGGCGAGCTTCAACAGTCCCCGAGCCGCGGGGGGCCGGGGGATGCGTGGCCCACCGAGCAAATGCCCAGGGCTCCTTCCGGAAGTGGACGTGGCCCCCCGAGAAGCCTCGCCCTCTGGCCTCGAAGGTGCTGGGAACTCAGGAAGGTGGGCCTTGGGGAGCAGGTCTGAGGCCGGTGGGAGGAGCCAGCCCCAGGGGCCTGCCTCCCCTTCTCCCCTACTCCTGTCCCTCGCCCTGCCACCTACAGCTATCTGCCTACAAAGCTGAACATCTGTGAGCAATACAAACCGCCCGTCCTGGAGACAAATACGGGCACCTACTGACACCTCACCGAGATGTTGCTCTTGGAGCAACGAACCCAAGAGGAACAGGTGTGGCTTAAAACGAACGTTAAGTGCAGCTCATCTGCCCCGACACCACAGAATCTTCCACACAAAGGGAGCCTCCCAGGCCCGGGCTGGAATCCCCGGCAGTAGGTAACGGGATGGAAAGGGGGTCACAGAAAAAGCTCGCTTCCTCATCGGTGCTCATCGCAGGACCAGGGCGCTGGGGGCACCTCCCACGGGGGGGGGGGGGGAGAGAACACAGCTTCCGGCCCCTGCACCAAGCCCCCCACGCGCTTGCTCCAGGCTGCTCGCTGCGCCGCCATGCTGAGACCACAGCGCTTCGCCTTAACGGGGCTCCCATTTTAAAATGCTGGATGTCAAAAAAGGAAGCATGACCTAGGGGCGTGGCTCCAGCGGCAGAGGGCCAGCTATGGATGCAAAGGCGACACGAGCGTACAAGGCCTTGAGTCCAAATTCCAGCACCAGCACTACACAAACAGATAAGTAACTAAATAAAATGCCAGTGTTATTATAACCACCAGGTATGCCTGGGCTGGCTTCTCTTGAAATTCTTGTCTTCTGTGCAAAGATTGACAGTGTAAGTAATTTCAGGGATTTACTGTCCATATTTTCCTATCGGATACTTAAAAGCATCATGAAGCTCCAATAGGAGAAAAAAACAATTATACAATCTGTCACGTCAAGCTAGTAGAAATTTAGCTGGGATTTTAATAGATCTATGTAAAGGAACAGATGGGTGTATTTTAAGAATAGTGCTTTGCTGACTTTTTAGAAACGTAGTAAAGTTCCTGCCAAGTAAAAGGTTGTTTATGCCTTTTGCTTTGGAAACAGAGGGTGAAAAGTTCTTTCTTATTATTCGGATGCATTAGGTATTTGAGTATTCTGATAATCCTAAGTATCTAAACATTCAGAAGTAAATAACTCTGGCCAGCCCCAATGGCTCAGTCTATATTATAAGAAGGAAAAAAAAGATAGATGGAGAAGGAGGAGGAGGAGGAGAAAGAGGAGGAGGAGGAGGAGGAGGGGAAGGAGGAGGAGGAGGGGGAGGGGGGAGGAGGAGGAAGAGGAGGAGGAGGGGAGGAGGAGGAGGAGGAGGGGAGGGAGGGGGAAGAGGGGGAGGAGGAGGAGGAGGAGGAGGAGGAGGAAGAGGAGGAGGAGGAGGAGGAGGAGGAGGAGGAGGAGGAGGAGGAGGAGGAGGAGGAGGAGGAGGAGGAGGAGGAGGAGGAGCTGCTCCTGGACTTGGGGAGCAGGGACAAAACATCCCAAGGAGTCCAGGTTTTAGCAGGTCTGTATGAAGTAGACCACTATCTTGGAAGATCTCATGTCCAGTGGGTGGGGGCCATGGCTAGAATGTGAAATGCCACCAGAAATAAGCGCTAAAAATTACTCTTTGCCTCCAGCACAGAGCTGGGGCTCTGTCCGGCTCAGGAAGGTCGCTAGCCACAAACCTTCCCACGATGCTTTGCTCGCGCTGTCAACAGGAATGCAAGGAGAGGCTGGCCAGGGATCGTCCCCTCACAGTGCCTAACTCCTGCCCCCTCCCCAGCCCCACCACTGGGCACCGAGAACTGAGAGCTCTCCCTCGCTTCCTTCCCCTGCGGGCAGGCACCTGGCTGGCTCGTGGGAGGACAGCGCTCACGGGGAGCCCTGGGCAGAAGCCCCTAGGCCAGAATTACCCACGAAGGCCACGCCTGCACCGTCGGGATGGCAACTCCGAAGGACTCGCGGAAGCTCACTGCACAGTGCAGGGGCCGCTACGAGATCTCTTCAAGTTCTCGGTTACCCAACATGCTCGCGTCAGCTGCGCAGTGCGTCACCCTCCCTGGACAGAGGACCGGCTTATCCAGAGGAACGGAAAGGTCGGGAGTTCAAACCCTTCGGTTGTCACAGTGCACGTAAAATCTTAAGCTACCATTTCTGTTTTTCACGGCTCCGTTCATTTGTCAAGACAACTATCTCTTGAGTACATGTACGGAATAGAAAGGAATTAATAAGATATAGTCCATGTCCTCTGGAGACTGCATCCTAGAATACCAATAGTCATAACTATCACATAATATTGAAAGCAAGGGAACGCCCATGGGTTAATTATTAGGAGCTAAAGATGAAAAGAAAGTAATCACTTCCATTTATGGTAGAGATCAGAAATGTTTCTTACAGAAAGTAACACTTTCTACAGTGATGGTAGCTTTTATCGTGTTGCTCCACTAGATATTAAATTATCACTTTCTACATGTCTATAAAGTACACTATTGTTAGAAGAGGCTGTAGGCTGTCATCAAGTAACGGAAATGTTTTTTAAGCAGCTTTCAGCCTGGAGCGGCTGGAGGGAGGGAGACAATGCACTCCCCTCAGGGACCTTGAGAAACGTGAAAGAGTTCATGAAGATCCCTCCTCCCCTCCTCCTTCCACGCCCCTCTTCCCCGGGGACGCAGGAGATGAAATGTCATTGCAGTCAGAGGGGGTTGCAAACCCAAGGTACCGGTACCTTCTCGCCCAACAAGAGGCCTACTCGCAGCCTCTGAGAACTCACCAAGGCCCCAGGCAAGTAGCCAATCTTCCACTCAAGAATCTTTTTCTACAAAGCCAGGAGCCAGCAGGAGAATTCAATCGTAATATTCAAAGTAGATTTTAGAAAGCTAAGCAAACTGAAGGGAAGGGTTGGGTGGAGAGGGCGACGGTGAGCGAATGTAGTAAGCCCTTTGTAGAGCTACTAAAAGGCAAACGTATAGTTTTAAGAAAAATTATTCAACACTTTTTACTTCTTTTCTACTTTAGATGCATCCTAGGATTCTTCAGGGTGCCCCGGTGTGAGGTGCCCGGAAACTTAGTTCAGCGATGGCGGCTTCCCAGGCCTGGGCCCAGCAAGGTCCGTCTCTTCCCCGTCACCGTGGCAAGCGGAGGCGGCGAGACCGGCTTTCAGGGACAACTCTAAAGGCCTGCCTGGCGAGGTGACACGTGTCCACCATGCCGACTCCTGGAACGCGGAGCCAGGCTGCGCCGGACTACCAAAGACATGAACACACCGATGGACAAACAAGAAGAGGAGCAGAGGAAGAAGAGCTGTGAGGTGGGGGAGAGGAGGAGGAGGAGGAGGAAGAAGAGGAGAAACAGCTGATGAAGAGACGTGACGCCCAGTGCTTCGCAGTAACGGGGGGCCCTAGACCGGGACCCCCGGGCGTGATGGCGGCAGCGCGTGGACCTGCACACCCGTGGCCTGCGCTGGCGCGGTGACAGAGGCCGCGCGGAGCCTCACCACGCCGCAGGAGCAGGCAGCCTGGCTCGGGGTCCACACGCCCGTGGCCGCTGCCTCCGGGACCGGGGTGCTGGCTGGGAAACGGCGGGCCTGTCCCGTGCTGACTCAGAGGGCGAGGCAGGGGGGTGGCGTGCGCAGTCGCACAGAAGGCAGCGCGGCGGGGCCCCCGGAGGCCGACGGTCGGGCTGAGGGGCTTCGTCAGCCTCTCCGTACGTACCGTTTCCGGTATTTCCAACGGACAGAAATTTGGGGGTGGCGCAGCCTAGACGTGTGAAGGCAGCTTCGTCAGAGCCTGTGCCCAGCCAACCTGCCCATGAGCTCCAATGCAAGTCGGGGACGGAGCCCATCCCGGGCGGAGCTGCAGGCCCCAGGCCTCTGACCAGAGCACCGGACGTGTGTGTGTGTGCGTGTGTGCGCGCGCGTGCGTGTGCGTGCGTGTGTGTACGAAGCTCACTGCAAGTCATTTCGTACCATGCTATAAGAGTTTCCATTTGGGCTGGGAACTGAGACACAAGCCTGTCGGTACGAAAGTTCACCTCAACACGTAAGATGGCCATGGTGGTGTGGTGCGTGTCCGTAATTCCAGCTGTGCAGGTGACAGAGTGAAAGGGGGCTGGAGATGTGGCCCAAGCGGTTAACGCACAGCCCTCGCACGCCTCGGGCCCTGGGTTCATACCTCATTACCATGGGGGGGAGGGGGGGCGGGAACCTATTTAAAGGAAGTTTTCATTATGGAGATGTTCTTAGCATTGTTATTTTTATTTGTGCTTATTCCAAGAGCTATGTGGTATTTGTGTTGCAGGAATCCAAAGAAGTGGCCCCAAACTCACTGGATAAACACGTAAGGAAATCACTGGATAATCCGTCTCAACCCGTGCGTTATTTTATGTGCTCTACAAGCCACAGGGGGCTCCATCTGGGACACACAGGAAACAGGAAGGATCTCACAGCACACGCCATCTGGCAACCCCAGGAGGTCCCAGAAGTGTGTGCGAGTGTGAGCGTATGTGTGCGTGTGCGCATGCGTACACACGTCCACGTGCAAGCCATGTGTGTCTACCCTCCCCAGGCAGATGTCCATCAGCTCCAGCTTATTTCAGAGTGAGGGGTTTCATGACAGTGGGAAAATTGAGGCCCCCTCCCTGGGCTTCCTAAGTCACCCCGCGGGACCGCCCAGCCGGTGTGGGCTGACAGGCCCAAGTAAACACTTTCTCTTCCCCCAGCCAGTGCTCTACAGGAAAGGGAAGAACGTGGCCCTCACATCACAGGGTGCCTCCTGGCCACGGTACACACCTGCCAGGACGCCTGCATCTTCCTGGCACCCCCAGGTATTTCCTGTGCGGTCTAGGTCAACTCCTGCTGGAAAGGTCCCTCGTTTCCCTTCCCCTTCTCACTCAGCCTTCCCTTCGCCTTCTGATCAGGAATGTACCGAACGGAGATAAAGGTGACGGGTGATGACGTGTCCCTGACGGGCCTCCGCCCCAGAATGAAGCCGCACCTCCCAGCTCCCCGAGGAGGACTGGCCGTGGACTGGGCACCAGGGCTCAGGGCTCTTCCCAGGTGCGGAGGAGCCTGTTTCTCTGGGCTGAGGCTGCCTCCTTGACGGCAGGTCTGCTCAGAGCAGCGTGGACCACACCCACGGCAGGGGAGGGGCAGGGGCAGGGCAGGGGAGGGGGGTTCTGACAGACGCAGGGCATCGTGAAGACAGAGGAGACTAAAGGATCTTTGACTGTGGCCCACAGTTCCGGGGGCAGGACCCGAGTCATTCCTTCACAGCCCCAATCCAGATGGTAAGAAGTGACTCGTGAAGAGGAAGACGGTTAAGACGAAACGGTAAGACAGCTGTGTTTAGCGAAGGTACACTTAAGAATCACCTGGGAATCTTGGGGGGGTCGGGGGGGTAGGAGAGGAAACAACCCAAGAAGAAACAAACATGAGAGGCTCCCCAAGGTCAGATCCACCCACAGAGCTTCCGCCTCGGCCCAGCTCGGCTTCCCAGAAGACCCGTGAGGGAGGCAGGCGGATTCTTCCTCCAATGCGCACAGAGTCGCAGGTGTGTTCTGGCAACGCCGCGACGTGGATCCCTTCCCCCGACCCCTCCGCGTCCTTCCACCTCGCCTCTCCTCACTCTGCTTCCTGCGTCCTTCCATCCTTCCCTCTCCTCACTCTGCCTTCTACATGCTTCCAGAGGAAGGTCACTCCAAGGACAAAGGGCTCCAGGTTGCCCTGGAGCTTGTCCCAAATGCAGAGCAAATGCAGCCCGGTGGTATTTGAAAGCAGCAGCCCTTCAAGCACTCTACCCGACCAGAAAAGCACGCAAACAACAGCGCAGGGTGAGGCTGAGGGCCAGAGCCCGGGGAAGGGAGGCCGAGGCAGGACTCCTAAGTCAGCGTGGGCAAGACCGGCGTACAAGATGACGCGTGGTCGCCTTTCCAGCGAGAAGCCCTCGGCGAGGGCGCAGCTGGATGCGTCTCGTTCAGTCTTCCCAGGACCCGGGATAAGGGAGCCCCCCCCCCCAAGCCCCCTCCAGCACCACAAGGACCCCCTCGGCCCATCGCTGTTAGTTTCCCTGGGATCTTGACACCGCGTTTTCGCTTTTAAAAAAATAAATAAATCCAAAAAGCAACCAAAAAGTGGGGTGCTGTTTCCACTATACCTTTCAGATGAAGGACCTGGAGCGCGAAATGATGCAAGCCCACAGCTGAAGAAGCAAGCGGGGCTGGAGACGGACTCTTGCTCTGTCCACTCCCTGCACTGGAGACGTAGGAACTGACCTTTCCTCCAACCTGGTGAAAGCTGCACTGTCGGGTCATGTGCACTCACCTCCGCTCACCTTCTCTCGCCTCCCCTCTCCTCTCCTTCCCTCCCTCCCTCCGTCTCTCCCCCCCCCCCTCGTCCCCACCTCCCTTTAGCCTTTTTTTTCCTCCTTTGGACGTCTAGGCTGTGAGATGACCGCACACTGCCTCGCACGCCGAGCCCAAGCTGTGTCTGAGGTGAGCCCCGCCTTCCCTCCCCTGCCCCCTTCCTGCCAGCACCTCCACTGTCGCTCAGGGTTTGGGGTGCAGTGGGAGAGGGTGTCGGTAGAGCACTCGTTTCACGGTCAGAAGCAGGCTTCCTGACCTTACAAGCGAATCTGCCTATTTCTTTGCATTCGCGCTTTCCTCACGCATTCACACAATTCTACACAAAATGGAATTCTCCCGTGAGAAAATACCTAAAATCTTACTCTGCGACAAAGAAACAGTAAGCTCATTCATTCACAATCGCTGTCTGCGCTTACCTGGTGCCTACTTAGTAATGGCCAAGGCAGCAGACGGCCCTGTGACTCCTGTCCAAGCCCACGGCAGCGCCATCTTGGAAGAGAACCTGGGCTCGGCCCAGCCCGCGTTCGACACGCACAGCCCCCGGGCCAGCTCCCTCCCTGCAAGCCAGGCTCTGAGCAGAGCTACCAGCCAGGGTGTGCCTGCGTGGGTGACCCGCAGACACTGTGACGTAACAGACAGACGCACGCTGTCTTCCGCCACGTCGTCTCGGGGGCATGTACTACGCAGTAATGGCACCTGCGCACCTCCTGAGCGGTCACAAGCGCGCCTCTGTGCTGCAGCCCTGCTGCGTTTCTTCCAGAGCTGCGAAGGTCACTCGATTCCCTCGACTACAGAGCAATTCAAGTCGCACAATACGCTAAGTCCAGAAAAAATTCAACACATAAAAATATATTTGATCCCATTGGGGAGGAGTTTGCGTGGATGTGTGCACAAATGTGCATGCCCGGGCTCCTAAATGTCAATGCTCGTGCATCCGGCTTTCCCTCCTTCCTCCTCCTCTACTTACACTACACCAGCACAGTGTGACACGCCATCACGGTCTAGTCCCGACCACTCGGGGCACGCAGGCCCGCGGGGCACGCAACCCCTATCACCAGATCTTTCAGGACTGAGCGCCCATTCCGCTTCCCGTGAGCGAGGTGCAGCCCCACCCCCGGCAGCTCTGTACCCCATCCTGAATCACACCCGCCTGCCCCTTCCCCCACCCACAGGCAGGACGGTGGCTGGCCTTCAAACCAGTGCCGCTGTAAGCTCTCAGCCCAGAGAAGAGCAATAAGCACTCATTAAAACAACACTTGTCTCCAGAAAAATTTAACCATTTTTTATTAAACACGATTCTGGAATTTTTATCGCACAGCTTATAATTAAATGTTTCCTTTATGCATCGAGCGCATGGCGCGTCTACGCGCTGAGCAGACGAAGGGCCAGAAATGCAAATAGGCTACGTCCAGGATGCTAGGAGCCACTGGAGCTCTGACAGGACGTACAGGCAGATGCCAAAATCTGTGCAGTGCAATTAACGTCAATTTTGTTTTGACACTCCCTTTTGTACTTTAATTCAAATAAAAAAAAACAAGATGCAGAAAGTAGATGGCGTTCTATCGCCGTTCTCTGTGTTTCTGTGGCAACCGGGATCCTTTCCCACCCGTTTCCCAGCCAAGTGCTTAAAAGGTCCAGCCAGGAGTGTGGAAGCCCGGGCCTCCGTGGGAACGCACAGAGCCGCGGGCAGAGAGAGCTCGCAGAAGCCCAAGGGTGCGGTCGGCGGGAGGATGCTACAAGATGTCACTTCCTATCTACACGGGTGACAACAGGGTGCTGTCCAACGCCACCACCGTGTGAGGGTGCTGACGCACACCCCAACTCAACAAAATGCCTGAAGGGAGAACTGACTGGCTGGCATCTTGCAGACTTGGGCACTCTCCTGCTTTCCCTCATTTAACTGTTCTATAAATTGTAAGGATAATGCATTTTGTTGCCAGCCACGCTGTTCCCAAAATACTACAGCAAGTAGCATTGGAGTATAGTCAGTGTGAGCCATGCCTGCCGAGGGAGGAATCCCTCGTTTTCTTTCTTTTCTTTCTTCTTTTTTTTTTTTCTGCCACTCTTGGGGCTTGAACTCAGGGCCTGGACACTGTCCCTAAGCTTCTTTTGCTCAAGGCTAGCACTCTACCACTTGAGCCACCGCGCCACTTCCAGCTTTTTCTGTTTATGTGGTACTGAGGAATCGAACCCAGGGCTTCGTGTATGCGAAGGCACGCGCCCTACCACTAGGCCACCTTTTCAGCTAATTTTCTAGGCAGTGAGTTTCTGTGAGGCTCCCAAACTCCCCACACCTCAGCTGTTTTTAGCTTGGAATGAAAAGACCACCATGGCATGCAAAAATCACTTATGCAAGTTGCTTCCTAGAACTTTAGAAGCTCACCTCCAAAATCTAACAGCCCAACTATTTAGGCAGATATAAAGAAAAATTCAATTATATGACCATAAAATACAATATGAATATTGGATTGACTTCCATGAATTTGGGTGATTCTTGATCCATATTTGATTTCAAAAAACAGAACTACTTTGCAGTGAGAAAGCTAGCTTTTTGCCCAAGAGAGCTTTAGACTCCTCTGCTTAGAAAAGACCCGTGTTACACAAGCAAGTTCACAAGAACGGGAGTGATTAGATGGATCGTAGAGAGGCCACGCAAGACGAGGCAGGAGATGAGTGGTGGGAAAACTGTATCTACACAGGAGGCGTGCCGGTGGGAGGAACACAGTTTAAGACCAGCCTGGGCAAAATCACGAGACTCTACCTGAAAAATAACTAAAGCAAAAAGGGCTGAGTGTGTTCCTCAAATTGCCTAGCAGTGGGGGAGTGTCTCAGCTCACATACCTAGTACTTAAAACAACAACAACAATCAAAACAAAACCGCAGACCTAGGCTGGGGATACGGCCTAGTGGCAAGAGTGCTTGCCTCTTATACATGAAGCCCTGGGTTCAATTCCCCAACACCACGTATACAGAAAACGGCCAGAAGGGGCGCTGTGGCTCAAGTGGCAGAGTGCTAGCCTTGAGCAAAGAGAAGCCAGGGACAGTGCTCTGAGTCCAAGGCCCAGGACTGGCAAAAAACAAAAAACAAAAAAAAACAAAGACCTTCATGAGTGACCTGCTCACCAGAAGTACTGGAGATTCCTCTACACCCACTAACAGCGGGCTGACAACAGGGAGAGAGCTTCCACTAACTACGCAGCTTCTCCGACAGGTACAGGACCTGGCTCTGGATAGGCCTGTACACCGGCCTCTTCTGGAACACTCCAGCCAAGTCAAGGGAACGTGTGAAAATACCAAGAACGGTAAATTAAACCACTTGCAGACGTGAGAAAAATAACAATAAAAAGTGACAAATGCTTCATTCCATGAGAGAAGTTGGTTATTCTACATTCTTTGCAAGAAAAGCTCATTCTCTAGCTATTTAGCAAACTAAGGTACATTAATGTTTTGTGAAAGGACCCTTGTATACAGTAAAGATTCTTGGTACTGCTTCTATTTATACTTAATCTCAACAAGCCCTCAGTGTTTGGCTTTTTATGGCAATGCTATTTGAGAGTTTCTTCTAGATGTCTTTGCAGAGGGTCTATAAGCTCAGCAGCTACATTACTCCATTGGTCCCTTTTCTATACATTCACTCAAAATAAGCTAGAAGCACAGACCATTAGAAACAAAACTCAATTCATAACTGGGATCATGAGCCTAAGCTCCACAGAAACAGAAAAGAACCTGAAAATAAAGACCTACAAGGTTCTGGATAACCTACACACCTGTCTCGTTATATATTCATTTGAAAATATTCAGTGAACGCTTCTTGTGAATCAGGATTGGGTTCACAGAGTCATCCGAGTCCAAAGTCCTGTGGAGACGCCATCCATTCCGGAAGGGCAGGACAAAGGGAGCGCGGAGTTCCTGCACTCAGATCCTGTACCTACTGAGAATTAAGACCCGGTGGTATCCAGACTAGATACCCCGGGAAAAGCGGAGGCACTGAGGGAAGCGAAGGGCAGTGCCTGAGATGCAGACATCCCAGCGGGGGCAAGGGCAGGTGCACAGGGGCAGAAACACGGTCCCTACAGCCGCACGGAGCCAGGCACAGCACGAAGCGCCATGGGCTCCGCCATCGCTTTCCTGCAAGAAGAATCTAACCCGTGGAAGTGTCCATGTAAAGGCCTAAGCGAACGATGAATAAAAAAAAATCGGACATTACTAACATCATCACCTGTGCAGCAGGGTGACTGAAGTCTTTTCTACTCAGAGTCCTGTGGTGTTCTCGACAAAGGGCCCGCTTTCTACAAAGCGTTCTTGTGGAAGGCAGAGTTGCCTTACAATGCAAACCTGGAGCCCAATTCTTGGCCAATCTTTTTAAGTTAATTGAGGTAACAATGAAATAAAGTACTAGGAAAAAACCAGTGTGAATCCACTTAGCCAGTTAAAAAGTTTAGGCTGTCTAAGGATGCTTCCCTTGATGTTTGTCTAATTAGTGATGAAATGGGGAAAACTCTAGAGGAGGCAAGATCTCAGAACTGCCAGGAGCCTTCAGTGACCCTGAAGAATGACATAACCTCTCTGTGCTCCAATTTCCTCCTCGGTAGAAGCAAAGTAGTGGGGCCAGATCAGTGATCTCCAATAAGGAGTCTCAAAGACATTATTTCAAGAAGTTTAATGGGAATTGTATATTTGCACCTGTGGGGGTCACACAGGCTAATTAAAAGTGAAATTTCTCCTCGCCACTAGAATTATAATCTCCTTGGTGCAGGGGCACTGGCCACATTTCATGTGAATCACAAGACTGACATGTTAAATTCAAACCCTCTGTGCAGCTATTTAATGATTTAAAAAAAAAGAAAAAAGAGCGGGGGACGGGGGAGGAAAAAAGAATTAGAGGCAGTTGTGTATCTTAGGTGAGTAATTTTCGCAATGAAAGAAATGCGTGAACACTCGATCTGGGTCCCCCGGCCCTGGAGCTGATGGGCTAACTGGAAAACTAGCCTTGGTTCAGAATGTCTAGTCTTTGAGGGGAAACCTTGGAAAGTAAGGGGGGAAGAAAGAAGAGAGGTAAACTCAAGTTCTTCCTCTCCACCTTGAAAGTAATCAGTATCAGTTTAAATTCTAAGCAAAAGCTACTTTGCCAGAGGCACAGTGACTCAGGTGCAGCTGGGATAATTAGCATCCCTCCTCACATCCAGTACCAAGGCTGTATATTATGGGGCTCGAGATAGTGATTTGCCATCCTGACAGCGATCTACCACCGAGGACAAGCCAGCCTCCTCTCCACAGCCAGGCCCTACCAAACCTCCCATGGGGGCCTGCCATCCAAACAAAGGTGCCGTGGCTCCACCTGCCAGTTTCCTCCTGGGCTGGGGTAGCACCGGCCGGTCGTGGCCAGCTCGAGCCTGGAAGTGACGCCCAGCCCACCCACTGAAGGCAGGCAGGAGCCCACTGGGCGCCCTGCTGCCTGGAGGAGTGAGGGGTTAGGTTTCCTTGGCTTGACCGACGGCTCCGGCGGGAGGTGCCGGCTCATCAAAACACCCAGCTCGTTAACTTGAAATAGACACGGGCATAAAAGAAGATGCCACTTCTCCCCATGCCTAAATCTCTCCCTCTCCGGTTCCCCTTCCATCCTGGAACCCATGTCTGTCATCGTGCCCAAGACCAGACTCCAAGATTCGCTAGGGATTCAGCGCAAGGACGAATTTAGAAACGGGGAGTTCCAACAAGGACTGTTACAAAGCTAGTGCTTACGGTGCACACAAGGCCCCGGCGCCGCTTCCCTGAGGTCCCGATGGGCAGGAGAGGAGAGCACACGCCACGTCACGAAGAGCAAAAGCGCTACGGAGGGGAGGCAGAACTCAGACAGAGAGGCGAACACCGCAGGCTCAGCGCCTGAAGGACACATAAAACCCCCACCACAACATAAAGTTCATGCGTCCACCAAGACCGGAAAAAACGCGTGCTGAGTGAAGTCAGTGAGGCTCAGGAGACAGAGTTTCGCTCATGTTTTCTCCTATGTGGAAGTTAGATCTAAAGTATAAACACATATGAAAGCACATGAAGCGATATGCACACGCACACACACACACACACACACACACACTCAAACTATAGTATACACAGGGGTAGTTTCCATGAATAATTAACAGTTTAGCAAAATGAATAGAATACCAGGAACTCAAACTATGCCTTGTTTAAGGACAGTAAGGCTTAACAAAGGAGGGCAGATACATAGAGAAAGGGATGGTGGGCAAATGTAGTCATGATTATGTGCAGATGTGAAAACTGAACCCGAAAATTTGAGGGTACGTACAGGTAGGTTTGGAATAGACAGTAAGGGGAGAATGATGAAATGGGTGACACTGATCAGGATGCATTGTATTCATAAATCGATACGCTGAATTGAAGACCCACTGAACAACTAGTTGAAAGATAATCTTTAAAAACTGAAGAAAGAACCACAGTCCTTAAGATCGAGGGTCCAAAAGCTCCTTACTGCATCCGCTTACAAACTTCAACCATGGAGTATTTTCATCTCTTCGGTTTGCTGAAAAACTCAAATAATTAACTTCCTTGGAAACCAGGTGATTCCCAAAACAATCAGCTACAATTTGAAGAAATAGGAGTTCCCTTATGTCAACATAAGGAAAGCCACTTCCTGGATTGTGTGTTTTTCTCCACGTGTGTTCATTTCCTGGGCTCTACGCGCAGCTTGAGGCGGCGCTATCGGGTGACACAAAGCTCTCACCCACAGGCCAGGAGCTCCTGAGCCGTGGGCAGGGAGCACCTTCTCTCACACGCTGTATTCCTGCCCTTTCCTGCGAGACACGTAAGTCACTCCGGGGTTTCTAATTGCCAAACCCTAACAGTAAAGCTACCAGCCTTAGGCGACATCAGTGCCCTGCCGTGGCTTTGGCTTTAATCTTGCTCCTCCCTGACCCTATTCTCCTCCCAATCACCATGGGAGCCCTCAGAATACATCCACGGGGGGGGGGGGGGGGGAATCACGCCAGCTACACACAATCCCAGCTCTCTTCCATGGAGCTTTGGCTCCGTGTCTTGGGAGGCCCTTCCCTGGGCCTTTGACTGGAAGGTCACCACTCTGGGAAGGACAACGTCGCAGCTGAGTCACCACACCACTTGACTTCTGTCTCCTCTGTGCTTGTGTGCAGGAAGAGATGGTCCGTTACCAAACATGAGGGGAGGTTTCCTCAAAACAACAATCTCAACCATCATGGAGGTGAACCCTAGCGCAGTTCATAAACATCACCTCTGTGAGAAGCAATTGTTTCCTGTTCAAGAGGGAGAATAATAGCTCACTATTTAAAGACGTCTGTTTTACTCTTTCGTCATTCAGGAAAGAGCCCTATGTTCTTAAATTTCTCTAATTCTGGCTTCATATGTCTGAATCATCTCCTACCTGATAAGTCAAAAAATTACTTAACAAAGGTCCAGTATGAAGAGATGTTCAGCCTTCACTATGTACATGCACACCCATGTCCACAAGTTAGGACCCTCGTGCCCAGGTTGCTAAATTAAAATGTCTTCCATTCTGAACATAACTTAAATGTGAAACATTTATAATGGTCTGACATGACCAGTTTCAAAGACTCTTCCATTGGTACAAGTGTATTCCAAACTCGTCCTTCAACAGCATTTCCTATTTTTAACAAGCAGTGCCCTCAAATATTCCAGACACTGAGAAGTATCTTTGAGAGCAAATATTCTCATGACCAATAAGGCAGACTTAGCATCTGATAGAGACAAGGTCCTTTCAGTATTAAAACATGCACACACACACAAAGAACAAATTAGACTGCATGAAAGGGTTATATATGCATTTGTGAACACTCACTTGTTCATGAAGTCCAACTCGCCTCAACTTGCTTCTTCAGGGTTTGCTCACCTACTACCTTCTGGGACCGCCTGGGCTGAGTCCAAAATGGACAGGATAGAGTGGTCTATGCTAGCCCTTAGAGGCCTCTTAAATTTCCAGAAAGATTCTTTATTGTGATTCGGGCCTTCATCAAGGCTCGCAGGCTGGTAACATCCAATGCAGGCCTCTGTGCCTTTCAGAGGAACTAGCACATTCTCACAACTTTAAGGCGTCTTCGTTTGGATTTTTAACAAGTCACATATAGAACACTTCAGTATTCATAATGACTAAAAGCACTATGTATGTTCATATTTACTCCTTAAATAAACGGTAATAATAATGATAACATTAAGTAATAATAATGATAACAATGATGGTTTTTCCCTAAACCCAGTGGGGGGGGGGGGGGAAGCTTCTACTAACAGCAGTTGTATCTCATCCCTGGTTAAGATCCATCTCCAGGAGAAAAGGACAATTTTAACTCAGGTTGAAATTGATCTTCTGAAAACAGAAAGCCAACACTCAGCAAACTACAACTTGCGGACTAAATTCACTCCACCCTCCATTTTTGTACAACCCAGTAGCTAATAATGATAGAAAGAAGACATTGAGCAAACACTTCATACCATAGAAGAACGGTTGAAATGGAAGCATGAGTTATTTATGTTGGTGGTGGTGATGGTGTTTGTGTGTGCTTGACTTTTTTTTTTTCTTTTTCTGCTTCATAGGGGGAGGAAAAAGGCAGGCACAGGAAGGAGGGTAGAAGGGTGAACAACTGCAATGATGGTGTTTAAGTATACACCAAGTGGAAAATGAATTATGCAACTTGTGGGCAGGGACAGGAGGGGGAGACTGGGGGAAAGCAAATGAAGGGGTGACACTGTCCACAAGAAAAATAAATGTATTCCTTGAATTGTTAAATGGTAACCTCTTTGTACAACACCTTATTAACAACAAAATTATTATTTTCAGGGTGGTTTTTTTTTTTGGGGGGGGGGGGGCTGGGCGCTGTCCCTGAGCTCTTTTGCTCAAGGTTAGCGCTCTACCACTTTGAGCCACAGCGCCACTTCCAGTTTTCTGGTGGTTAACTGGAGATGAGAGGCTCACAGAAGTTTCTTATCCAGGCTGGCTTACTGCAATTCTCAGATCTCAGCCTCCTAAGTAGCTAGGATTACAGGTATGAAGCACAAGTATCTAGCTACAGTCAAATGACTGAAATACAAATTTAACTGCCCATAAGGTTTTATTGATCGCAGACAGGCTCCCTCCTTTAAACCCCAGCCGTTGCCTACTTTTCCTCCACAGAGCCAAGTGGCCATTAGCAGACTCTCCACGTCTTCCAGCTGTACACTGTGCCTCCGCCTGCTGCAAATCACAGCCACAGTTAGAGCTCAACAGCACTGTCAGTGCCAAGCAAGCTGGTAGGCTACAGGACCTAAAGGCAAAGTGAACTAACTTCAACTATCCCACTTCTAAGCTCAAAGGATGCCTTTGCCACTGATTCAGAAGGCCACTCACTCATAGACACAAACTAAAAAAATTATTTTTCGCCATGACTATTGAGAAGACTCTACCAAACAACAAAGGTATTCTCTTTTCCTTTTTTTTGGCCATCTCCTTTATCCTATTCAAACAAAACTGCATTACAAGTGAGTGTGTTTAATTTCCTATGGAGAGACTTGGCAAGGCCAACAAAGCCTTTTCCAGGTGAACAGAAGAGGATGCTTTTCAGTCTTCTTTCCTGCAAGCGATTTCCCTTCCTCTGTTTAAAGAAGAAACCACAAGCTACCTCCTGCAGCTGCAGAAGGACACACAGGAATCTATCTCCCTTCTCCAAGAGAGGTCCCCCCGACCCCCGGCGGAGCCCCAGCCCAGGCCAAGAACTGAGCCACGCCCATCCCTCCAGCCACGCCCCAGCCCGGGCCCTCCCACCCAAGCAGACCCATTGCGGTCCAGGACCAAGCGCAAACACCATCTCCAAGCAAAGCGTGGCGCTAGCATTCAAAGGCATCTTTAAGTGGACAAAAACAGTACTGACCGGAGCTGCCGCTCAGTGGTAGAGCACTTTCCTATCATTTTTTGAGGCACTGGACTCATCATCAGCAATGCTATTCACACACACACACACACACACACACACACACCACATTGCCCTTTCAAAAGCGCTGATGGAGCCAGGTGTAGTGGCTTGTGCCTGTAATACTGGTTACCTAGGCAGCAGAGAGCAAGAAGATCGCAATTCAAGAGATCCCATCTCAGCCAGTGAAAGCCAGGCATGACCGTGCATGCATGCCCTCCTACTTCCACGGAAAGCATAAATAGAAAGATGAGGGCCTACAGCGGCCAGGGCATAATTGCAAGACTTTATTCATGCTCAAGTGGGAGAGAGCCTGTCAGCAAGCATGAAGCCCTGAGTTTAAATTCCAGGACTGCCTGCCCAAAATATTAATCCAGCGGAGGAAATATGTCACTCTGAAACCTATAAGGCCGTTCTTGAATTCCACAAATGTGGTACAGTCACACACACACACACACACACACACACACACACACACACACACACACTACTGCTGCAAGGTCAGCACCCTGAATCCTAAGTTATGCACATTGAATATGAAGTGAAATTGTCTTCTACTCTTAACTGGCCCAGATTTCTTTTCCATCTTGCTTCTGCTTTTTAAATAACGTATGTGAGGATTCAGTTTTCACAATTCTTGAAGAAGGCATTTTCCACAGTCTACTAACCCAACTACGCCTAGAATTTAAAACCACAGAACTCACATGTGCTAAAGCAATCAAGCACAGAATTGTGGTTTTTCCATTTGCCACGTGCAAGCTTGCTTTTTAGCAGCACGTCATCAATGCAGTTTGACTCTAACTCATGGAGCTTGAGGGCTCACAAGGATGCTTACAAGGAGAGCAGTTCACACTGAGCACACGATAGCCAAGGACAATGTGAACCCGACCCACGCTTCCTCCAACTTGGCACACTCCTTACAAATAGGTGGTAGCTTATCAACTTAATCAAATGCCAAGCCTGGATGAGGAAAGGGACCATCACTCAGGAGATCCACGTGCCTGAAAAATCAGGGTGTCCAGCTGTAGCAACGTCTGTGCAATGCTGTGTGAAGTCCACGCCCTGCAGGTGCCCCATCTCCTACTTGGGGTGCTGCCCGGAGCCCACATCCTGACGCCTTGGGAACTTCATGGCAGACAGAGCACGTTCCAAGTCGTACCGGAAAGACAACACCTCTTTCCAGACTGGAACACGTTTCAAAGAATAAAACCTGGCTAAACCAATACCTCCTTTCTAAGACTTTGTGAAATCAAAGCCTCCGTCTGGAACGAATACCAGTTTACATTTCAGTGTGTCAAAGAGCGCTAATAGAATTTGTGTTTCTTCTTTACCTTCTTTTAAAGCCCTACTTGGTCCAAGCTTCATCAGGGATCTTGAGGCCACACTTTCCCATTCGATCTCTTTGCAGTGTGAATGCGTCCGTTCTTCTTTCCAATGCCGCAGTCTCGTTTATCCCTTCATAGGATAACCAACTAGTAGCCCAGAGGAAGCTAGCCGTTAGCCGCCCTTCTCTCTCGACAGTAGGTGTTGCTAACACTCCGGCATAGCTGCTGTTTTTACAGTGCCCGCAGACTTCAAGGCTGACACGTTCAGAAAGCAAGGGTGCAGACCGGTGTGGAGGAGACGGGGTGCCCTCCCTGCCTGCCCCCCTGCAGCTGCCCAGCCCTGGAGGCCAGCAGCACCCAAGAGACACCTGCCTCTTTTTAAAGGTGATATTTTTTCCCCCTTAAACAAGATGTATCAAAACTACCAAAGGTGCTGGGCACCAGTGGCTCACGCCGCTCATCCTAGTTACTAAGGAGGCTGAGATATGAGGATCGGAGTTCAAAGCCAGCCAGGGAAGACAAATCCTGAGACTCGAATTGCCAATTAACCAGAAAAAGCTGGAAGTGGAACTGTGGCTCAAGTGGTAGAGCCCTAGCCTAGAGCACGAAAGTTCAGGGACAGCACCTAAGCCCTGAGTTCAAGCCCCGGGGACTGACATACAAAACAGAAAACTAACAAAGGTGAGGCTACCACACTGCATACCGGACCAACACCAGCCTAACAAAACACAGACGAGAGTTTTTCCACCAAGTAGTGAAGCTGAAACTGGCCGATCACGCGACAGAGGAAGGGCATGCCCAGAATCCCTAGCTTTCCCACAGAGGGAAAAACAAACACCCATGCCACACAGAGATAAATCTCATAAAATAAGAAGAATGTAAAAGACAGAGCTTTCCTTTCCAATCTACCGAAACAAAGGCCAACAGAGACAACAATAATCTCTTGTGTGTGATAGATTTATATCCCCCGGGGCCCGGAACCCACTGATAAATGAGAATTTGTCGTCAGCATCATTCTCCCTTTCCTCCTCCCCGACCCCCCTCCCCCCGGGCTGGCCATCTAAGGCTGGCTTCTCCCAGGAGGGTGTACTGTGCATACCTGCCTCACTGCACACCACGGGACACACCTGGAGTCAAGAAGTCCCAAGTCCCTGAATTTCCTACCAATAACACAGCATGGTACCCCAGTCCTGAGGAAGGCAGAGAGACAGACCCGGTCCGTCAACAGCAGAACCATCCTATAAAAGGTAGTTTCAGATCTACAAGAAAGGGACTTCGGAGCACATATATTTTAATTGCGTAAGTGAACTCCCTGTCATCCAACCAGCAAGTGTGTCACTACGGAAGTCAGATCTATAGAACTTGTACCCAAGGAAATGGAAATCACCCTACCTCTCACTAGCAAAGTAAGAATCATCCCAAGAGAAGTCCAGTCACTCCAGCAGCAACCACGGCCAGAGTCACAAATGGTCCCTGAGGAAAATGTCAATACCAACAGGGATGAAGGACATAATGGAAAGCTCCATTGCTCTATTTTAGATTGACAGAGGCAACAAACAGCCAGTCTCCCACACAATTGTTAGGACAAAGTGCTTCAGAGTCTTGGGGGCACTAATTTTGGGAGGTCCTGTATTAAGTAATTCCATAAGAGAACAATTGTGATGAGTTTTTTTACGTGTCCTGAAACTCCGGTGAAATGCTAGGAATACTGCATTTTATTTTATTTTGGGGGGGGGCCAGTCCTGAGCCTTGGACTCAGGGCCTGAGCACTGTCCCTGGCTTCTTTTTGCTCAAGGCTAGCACTCTGCCACTTGAGCCACAGCGCCCCTTCTGGCCGTTTTCTGTATATGTGGTGCTGGGGAATTGAACCAGGGCCTCATGTATACGAGGCAAGCACTCTTGCCACTAGGCCATATCCTCAGCCCCTGGAATACTGCATTTTTACTGACAGGGTTCCTTCACTTCCTACAGAAGCAACACTGCTGACCAGATTGCCCCAAGGAACAGCAAGGTGACATTAAGAAAAACAAAACAAACAAAAAAACTTGTCTACACTCTGGATTTTTAAATTCATGAGTGGGCCTCCTGATTGGAAATAACTTCCGTTAGTGGAGATATTTTACTCTGTTCTCTGCTCAAGCTGCGTATCGAGCAGGGATGTCTAAGAAAACTTCATGGCAAGCGGAGTAAGTACACTGTTGAGGCTGTGTGTGTTTGTCTCGCTGCAAGCCCCAGCGAGGTCAGACTCAAGCTCCCCCAGCATCCTGGGTGCTGCGGTGAAAGGAGAGCAAAATCACGCCTGGCTTGATGCTTTTCTTCTACCAAATCACCTTATACTTTTACTAACTATACTGTCAGTAAGGTGAAACCTTTATTGAATAGGGCTTTTTCTCATTGAATTGCAAGGATTTACACTTCATGGTGATTAAGTGGACATTTTACATTAAAATTCTGCAAAATCCCTAGCAGAGAGTTTAGACATCACTGTTTATAAGTGCTAAAATAAGGCATTCGACACCACTAATTTTTAAAATAACTATTTAATTGTTTTCTGTACACAAGTAAAGATGAGGGAAATTTGGTGAGGTATATGTTCTGGAAAGCACTATCTCAACTAAACATAAAAACAAGTAGAAAACAATTCCTCAAGTAAGAACGCCATATTCTCTGTAACACAGCTAAAGTATCAGGACCCAAACTCCACCTCGCTCATAGAAACAGGTCTCCAGTGCCGGCCATCCTGACAGGCCACCCAGGAAAGGGTGGCTAACGTGTTTTGTCTTCTTGATGGCAAAGCCAACACTTTCTTTCCAGGTCTACCCTTCCTTTTTTTTTTTTTTTTTTTGGCCAGTCCTGGGCCTTGGACTCAGGGCCTGAGCACTGTCCCTGGCTTCTTCCCGCTCAAGGCTAGCACTCTGCCACTTGAGCCACAGCGCCGCTTCTGGCCGTTTTCTGTATATGTGGTGCTGGGGAATCGAACCTAGGGCCTTGTGTATCCAAGGCAGGCACTCTTGTCACTAGGCTATATCCCCAGCCCCTACCCTTCCTTTTTAAAAACAACAATTCTACCCCAATATTAACCTTACATCCTTATTAATAAACGCACACAAAACTCTGTCGAGGAGGTTTGCATACAGGCTTTGAAAGATTACAGAGTGCCGAACAAATAGAAAGTGTGCCAATACTGAATGGTGCAGACACCTTAGAATTACTAGGATTCCACACATCAACACAGAAGCCTCGCTGTTCAATTATTTACCTCTCGTTATTCAATGTTTACATATGCGAATTCTGCTGCTAGTGTCTTGATATCCTGGTCTATGTGGGAGACTATGGCACAATGCCTTAGAATGGATAATTTACCAGCCACAGACTGTTTTCCTCCCAGTTCTAGAGGCTGGGAGGTTCAGAGTGAAGGCCCCAGCAGAGGTATCTGCAGCCGGTAAAGGCCGCCCCGTTTGTAAGAGATGGCACCTTGCTGCGTGTCTTTCCGTGCACAACCCTGGCATCTCCTGTCACTATGGGTCTTCGGTTCCAGCTTGGGGGGGGGGGGGGGGGAACGACACCTCAGACCACGGCATCTGGCTAGACAGTCAATGTGTCACAAAAGAGAGCTATGAAGTCCGTCACGTGCAACACGCTGATTGCTTGCACTCACCGGCGTGTGCGCTGGACTTGTGGAGGGACAGGCCGAGGAAGCAGCGGTCCACGGCCGGGCGCGCGTGGCCAGATGTGGCTGAGAGCAGACATAGCATGGAAGGAGAGGGACGCGTTACGTCCGATAACGCAATGCGCCGGTTTTACCTTCTCAAAGCAGACAGACAAAAGCGACCCATAAAACGCCGGCACGTAACAGCCACACTGTGTACGCAGACACACAGTACGCACAACGCGACCCTGCGCGCGGACCCGGAGGAGCACCGAGCCCGCCCCGTAACGTCACAGAAACCCTCCCCGTCCACGCAAGAGAGTATTTTATTCTTCCAACTAGGACTCGGAGCTTGTGAAAATAATCATAAGGAATGCAGTCAGTGACACACACACGCACACGCATGCACACACGCTAGTGAGAACGTACAGCCATCTTGCCGAGAGGTCAGCTGGACAACTAAAGTCCAGCGCACACCAGGCTTGGTCAGCAATGAAATAGTCTTTAAAAAAAAATGATGAAAAGGACTTGTCCTCCTGATTTGGCTTCTGTGAGAAGCCTCTTAGTTCATGAGGTTATCGGTGAACTTCGTGAACCACGGCCCTTCTGCAAGACTCCTTTTAGTTTTTCTCCTGAAATGGACAAATGGCCCAGGAGGAAGCCACTTCAGCTCAGCTCTTCCAGCGGCTGCGTCCGACGGAAGGCCAGCGGATGCCGGGTAGCGGTTCCAGAAACCAGACAGACACCCACCAGCAGCCACCGGCACGCGCGAGCCTTCTGATGAACACACAGCTCCATTCTACTTTCTATGTTCTTGAGACGTGAGGGGGGAGGGGGAGGGGAGGGAGGAGGGAGGGAAGGTAGGAGGACAAGCCATAGAATTATGTATTTAAAAAGTTAGAACGTAGGGGCTGGGGATATGGCCTAGTGGCAAGAGTGCTCGCCTCCTACACATGAAGCTCTCGGTTCGATTCCCCAGCACCACATATATGGAAAAGGGCCAGAAGCGGTGCTGTGGCTCAAGTGGCAGAGTGCTAGCCTTGAACGGGAAGAAGCCAGGGATGGTGCTCAGTCCCTGAGTCCAAGGCCCAGGACTGGCCAAAAAAAAAAAAGTTAGAACATAACTTTCTAAACAAAACCCCTTTCTGTCACTAGCATACCATAGACACAACGGTCACTAAAAAGTGACTACTCCTAAAAAAAAACCAAAAGAGATACAAGTTCTTCTGTAAATATAAGCAAGCCTCTCAGGGATGCTAAAATTGGGGACATTTTCTTAAGGACAACTACCGAATTGTTAAAACTGCTAACCAAAACCACAGTTAAAGGGTTGTGTGTGTGTTTTTTACATGACTTTTTAAAAGTGCAATACTTCTGTAGTTGTTTGTCTTTCTTTTTCCTGTGTCTCTCAAATCTGCCATACTGAAAGACCTCAAGGGAAAAGACGCCGTAGAAATGCAAGTGTGGGGAGAGCTCTACGAGATGGCGTTCCCATTTCGCGGCACGGTTAAACGCCGGGCTCCCCCGCGCGCGCTCTGGCGCCGTGGGCGGAGTCAGCGCTGCACCGTCTGCATGGCCGAGCCCCTGGATCTGATCAGTAAGTTCTGGGTCAACTCTACCTCTGTGCTCCGTCCGGCGCACTTCACCGGAGATAAAAAGATGTCTTTTTTCACTCCCTTCTTTTTAAACTCAATCCTCTCCAATTTGGCTGTCTTTCTGCCGCCCAGGCACACACCAAAAAAATGGACGACGTCGGAGCGCCCAGTGAGCGTCTGTCGTGATTCGAGAACCACCGCGACGCCGAGAGGTGATCTGCTAACCCAGACAGCCACAGCACCGCGAATCCTCACCAGCCCCCAACGCCAGCGAGAGACACTGTCGCCCTGTGTGTCCTGCACGGCAGCTTAGGAGGAGAGCCCCGGACGCTGCGATCCTCGAGCAGATACAGAAAGCTCTCTCGTTACACACCCTCCGTGCATTCCACAGAAAGCAGAGTGGACGGCGGGGGCGTGGCTCGGTGGTAGAGTATCCATCTGCCTGGCAAGCCAAGACACCGGATTCCATGGCCAGCGCTGAACAGAAGGGGTGGAAGATGATAAAACTTAGATACCTTTGAGATGAAGGAAAACCATGAGACTAAAGAAATGTTCAGCCATTATAAATGTACCAATATTATGTTTATTTTCAAAAGGACACAGAACAGTCATATTAGAGGTGGACCCACACACTAGTCTCTTCTGAAGAAGGCAAGAGCTTCCTCTAAATGGCTTTCCAAGAAGCACGGAGCAGCCTGCGACCCCGAGACCCCGCCGAACACAAGTCAGATGAACGGGGGACACCACCCCGAGGGAGGAGGTTGACATCTGTCTCAAGAGCCCTGAAATTCTGCCGGTCACTGTAGGGCTTTACCATAAACAAATCATCTGCAATATAAACAAGGCATTCTTATGACCTGGTAAGATAGATGTGCATCAAGTAACACAGTGGAGAGTGGAGGGAGGGGCCGTGGGCAGCATTCAGCCGGGGGCCACTGAATGCGCCATGAAACCACATCCAAGACCTTTGTTAACTCGAGGAAGATGACAGTCCAGGGGAAATGATGTAACTCTTCTATGAAATAAGATGAAAGTGATCGAGTCGCTTCTCTGATATGACTCTTCCTGTTTCATGGCTACACAGCCTGTCCTTTCAACTACCCTCTTCCTGCCTGATGTCGGATAAGTCCTTTACTCTCAGTCCTATCAGCCCAAGTCAGCCAACTGTATTCCCCCCAAAAATGTGTCCATGTGCTATGAATGTAATCTTGTGTATTAACTAGTGATCTGTTTAATCACGTGCGGGAAGGTTAGGTCATTCAACCTGGTTTCAATCACACTGGGATGTATGTGCCCAAAAGTACAAAGGCTCTCAGTTGAAAGGGTATTCACATAATAACTATTTGAGACTATAAAGAACACGTCTCTACAGAATGAATTAGCCCAGGAAGCCTATGTCGGCTTCCATAAAAGATGGAAGACAAGCGTCCTACGTAAGGACGCCTTCGACAGGTTACAGTGATAGGACCTTGGAGACTATGATGACTATGTGCACACAGAAATGGGGCAGCTCGGAAGCTTAGAGCCTCTGTCACAGAGCAGGCCGTGGCTTAGATGAGTGGGCAAAGTTAGTGATGTCTCCCTGGGCCTCGCCTAAAACAAACAAACAAAAATTCAGGGAACAGGCAGGTATTACGGTCCGCTCCACTGGGTTGCTTTAAAAGATTAAATGTATACAAAACACTTAGCTCACTGCCTGTGCTACAGTCGGCCCTCAATAAATGGAAGCAATCGCCACTGTTATCCTCATTATAGTGATTAGCAGAAAAATGCAAGAGGCGGAAACATACTAAAAATAGAGCGTGAGTTAGAAACCCTGACAACTACTGGAGTCAACTGCAGACAGATACATGCCACCTTCCGGGCCTGCGCAGATGACCAAGCTACCCGAGCCTCCTCCTCCAGGAGCCACGCACCACTGCAGTGTGTCGCGTCCCTTCATGACCCAGGCAGGGGGAGAAGGCTCTGAGTGAAGAAAGGAAGGGCAGGAGAGCCAACGTGTGCAGAACAGGGACCCCACCCGGGTCTGCCCACCAGCTCTGCCCCCTGAAACCATCCCCACTCCAGTAACCCCAGCACTCAGGAAGCAGAGGCAGGAGGATCCCGAGTTCCAGGCCAGCCTGGGTCACTAAAAGTATTTTTTTAACAAAAACAAAAACGAATGAATAAATATATCAACTGAATGACTGGGGGAGGCGGGGGGGGGGGGGGAGGAAAGGCCTGCAAACGTTCTAGAGATCTAGCCGCCATAGCCAGCTTCAGTGTGTGGTGACTGCTTTCAAATCCTCCCACCAACTACACACCCACCTAATCATCAACACAAGTCACCAGTTCAGACAGGAAACAAAAAAGATATGAACCCTGCCCCTGTCAGCAGGCATGCTCATCAAACAACCGGAAAGTTGAACTCCTCTTTAATGTGTCCTCTTGGAACGCTCTGGCTGTGTCAGGCACATCTTTACCTAGCATCTGTGTTTGTAGGAAGCCAGCCGACAGGTTCCACATCATCTCAGCACGACCCCATCTCACGCACAGCTCCTGCTTCCCTCCCAGTGGAACAAGCCTTGGACATTAACCAGAAACATGAGGATAGTACTACGCAGCTTTGCCTCTTTAAGCCAAGTGACCTTTCGTAAGCCCAAAGAACAAGTTTACTGAGAAAGCGGAGCCCTGTCCTTCTGAAAGCAACATTCCTACTAGTGCCCTTCTGTACCTGCCGGTCCCTTCTGTGGCACGACACCGGCCCTCTACCCTCAAATCACCAGCTAGCTGAAGGCACAGGTCCCTCGCTCCAGGCATTAAAGACACCTGCGCAATACTCAAAGGGCGAATGGATTCCACAAAGACATTTCTTCTATAGAAAGCCAATCCCTAATTTCCCAGGGGAGGCGGGGGGGGGGGGGCCGGGGGGGCTTTCAGAAAAACCACAGGAGTAGGAAGGAGCCATTCTGTGCTTTAACATCCTGTGGGTGCCCTCTTCTCTCCGTGTCTGTCCTTGGGGTGTGTTCAGGGCACACTCGCTCACCACTGCCCACACCAGCCTGGCTTGGTCGGCAGCCCCCTGGCCCAGCTGGGTGGTGGTGCCAGCGGGAAGGAAGCTGGAGTGAGACCCCCCCCCAGGGGAGGTGGGCTGAGGAGGGGAGGGGGAGGGCGTATGGGGGATGGCTGTGAGCGTTGCTTGTGTCACTCCAGGTCTCCCGTTACAGCTTTGGGGGTGGAGTCTTTGCACAATCAAGAGCTCGGTGAGCTGCAAGGAGGGAAAGCAAGGGGCCTGGACACAGGCGCGTGTGCATGGCAGTCAGTGGTGAGGGTGGGCCTCGCCCGAAAACAAATGCTCACCTGCTCACGATTCCATACACCACACGCAGAGAACACGCGCGCACACACACAAGCCACACGCCGCCTGCAACAGAGCCAGGGAGTAGAGGGTTGTCACAGGATACGCCGTCTTGGTCCTGCAAACTACCGGGCACCAATCCCAGGGCGAGCGGTCGAACATTAGAAGCCGTCAGCGTCTTGGTTCATTCACAGGCGAGCTGTGGGCGTTCGCCGTGGGTCCCGTAGGTACACGCACACGCCCTGCATCTAGAAACTACCATCTCAACCCGAGTCAACACCAAGGCTTTCACTCAAGCAATACTCGTCCTTCCCGCTTCAGGAACTTGTCACCGGTCTCCTAAAAGCCACGGCTGTGCCGCGGGGCAATGAGCAGGACTGCGCCGGAAAGCAGCTCCCCGGCTCCGCATTCCTCGCCCCCACCGCTCAGCCAGGTCACCAGATCCCACACTATCCCCGAGAGAAGAAAACAGGAAGTGGCGCAAGAGGGGCGGAACCTGCGCCCTGCGGGCTCCCCGCACACCCCCATCCCATCCCCAGGGAAGGACCCACAGGCCGCCCCCAACATGAAAGCATCAAGTCACCTGGCCCCTGGCCTTGGACCCGGGGAACACACACCAGTACCTCGGCAGGCGTGGAGGCCTGTCTGCCCCAGGGTTACTAAGACACAGGGCACCCTGACACTGCTGCCCTTGGGTGGGGTGGGGTGGGAGCACCCGCTCTCAGGTCAGCTCGTACAAGGTGGCAGCTCTGCCCCTAGCTTCTACTGCAGGCCAGTGCACATCGTACAGCTAAGGCAAGGAAGGCGGGCAGAGGGTCCAGGAAGACCCCAGGGGAGTCAGGAGCTGACCGGGCAGGGGGTGGAAGGGGGCTGAGTCCCCACCTAACCCACAATGACATCGGGACTTCCACACAAGGGGCCCACGCCTCTGCTTTGGGCTCTGTACTAAACCTCGACTATCAACAACCATCTTGAATATCACTCCCTCTGTTTTTTACACTTATGTTTATTATTTCTTATTTGTTTACATAATTTATATATTATTTATATTGTGTTACACTTAACATTTCTGAAAGACCATGGCAATCTTTCAGAATTCCATAAGTTATCAAATGATTAACTAAAAAAATTAAGCTACATTATGGTCTATATTGAAATAAATTTTTAAAAATGCCTATTTATCCCACCAGAAGCTTTAATTTGAAGAACAGAAGTGAAAACAAATAGTATCTCTTAAAGATATCAGCCACAAGTTATCTTACATTATTACAAACACTTAATGAACTATAAAGAATAATCTCAGAGACAAAGTAGGAGCCATTAGCTGAATGTGCATCTTAGCACAATGCAACTTGTGCTACAGGGAAGAAGCAATGGCTCTCTGGGGACACTTTTAATTGGGATTCACACACTGCGGTATCTGGGCTAGAAATTTCCTGATGGTAGTTCTCCAAGGTGCAATGCGAAGAAAAACAGCACCATCTTGAACATAAGCTACTAGGGCTTCACAACAAGTCACTGGTGGTATAAAAATCAGTGACTATTTCAAAAAGAAGGACAATGCAATAAAAGAACCTCCTTTTATCAGTTACACACTATTAGAAAAGTACTGGGTTTTGTTTTTGATATTTAGGGATGAGAAAGATGAGAGAACAATGCATTTCTTGAGATTCTTTTTCTTAATTCTGTACTCCTTATGCTAGTGGTCAGAAAAAAGTAAAAACAGTTTATGAGAACAGACTTGATGAAGGAGTAAAATGAACACAAAGTAGTGACCATAGTTCTATTATTTAAGTTTTCCATTACTTTTATGCCACTCTATTATAAAAGTCAAATTACAATAGGATACAAGTAACACTGGTCTTTCGACTCAGCCTATAGGCTTCATAGTTTGGTTATTCTATTTGCTTCTAGATTTAAAAGAAATGTGAGTTATAGCCAACTATTCTGGTTGGCTTGCTGGTATAGATCCAACATTAACAAGAAAATGCCCCTGTGTAATGTGCTTCAGGGTAAGGGTGGGAAATCCCTTGTGTACTGAAGGTGCTCAAAAGGAAAGGTTCCCCTGAAATTTAGTTTCTAACGTACAGTGAGCGCTTCCCATACACTGTGCCATTGCTACACGTGATGGAAGTCACCTTTAACCTAGTGGGACTATGGGAAGACACATGTAAGAAGAGTAAGCAAGCTCAAGGCTCCCACAACCCAGCCAGAGGCCAGCAGATTGGCATCCGTGGAAGGGTTCGAGGCCCACGGGCGGACAGCGGCTTCGCTTCCCTTAGAGGGAGAAATCCCTGACTCACCATCGCGACACCAACCACTCCATCGACGGTGCTCTCAGAGGCAGGGAGAAGCTTACCCTCAGCACCAGTACTTTACACTGGAAAATCTACCCACTTTCAATATTCATGAGCAGTGTTTACTCAACCATCCATGGGCCTAACGTCCTCTTTCTTTTTTTTTTTTTTTTCTATTTAGCCTAAGTGTTCCATGATTTATCAGAAGAGAGACACGCACCAAATGCACTGGTAAAATCGATTTCTATAAATCTATTTTTCTACGTATACTCCAATGGGAGGGAAAATAGGGGTTTGCTTTCCAAAGACTAGAAGCAAGGGCATTACCGCCGATGAAAGCCTGCGCCCCAGGAGTGGCCGTAGGTGCCCAAGTCCATGCCCACAGTAAGGGAGGGGGGCTGGACTGGCCTCTCCAGAGGGAAAAGCGGATGGCTTCTTTCTCTCCCTCCCTCCTCCTTCCCCCAGCCCTCCATAACCTCGCACGGATCCCATTACCCAGGGCCCATGCGGCTGCCTCTAGAACCTACTCTCCCTGAAAGGAAGGTGAGTTACAGCCAATGTGAGTTATTCTCCACCACAGGGAGAGGCTTTGTGCCAATTCTCCACTTCCTCTCACCCTTTCTGTGCAAATCCACAAAAGCCAATGAATGAATGGACCGGGGCTACCTCTGTGACCAGCACAGGTAAGAGCAGAAACGCAGCCAGGGCCTCCCCCACCATGCAGCCCTTCCTTCCGCTGCCTTACACAATCCCCAAACACACTCTGTGAAATCCCTGCCTTGTCTTTGATCAAGAACAACCTCAGGGCTCAAATACAGTGGGGGACGGGGGAGGGGGGACCTACCACGTCAATGGACAAAGCTTAATAACCTGGTAGCAACCTGAAGGTCAAACAGCATACTCATTACTCATTGGGAACGCATTTGCTTTGGTGAGTTACACTCCAAGTGGAAAACACACACAGATAATTCAAGCAAAACAAAATTCAGCATCCCTGTATGTTGTTTCTTTTCAACCCTGCAAATAAAGGCAAGTGCTATATTTAGCATGCATTTTCCCCTTTGATAAGGGAGAAAATATAAAGAAATATCTTTTTGCTAAAACGGAAACTATGGGGTTTAAGGAAGATTTCAAAGTTTTTCTAGTCTTCCTGGAACTCAGTATCAAAAAGGATTTCTTTAAATAATAGAATTAGTAAGAACGGAGTAGTTTCTTTATCTGCACACTTATTTCTGGTTTCTACAGATTAAAATGGAGCCCTGACCACAAGCAGTTTCTACCTGGTAACTGTAATGTCTCAGGTCCTCAATGACTATCACACTCACCAGGGATAACTACAGGGCAGCAACTAAAATGGGGGGGGAGGGTTGTTTTCTCGGTTTTATTTGTGTTTTATAAATTCTTACTTGTCTCAGTACTGGGGATTGAACTCGGGGCCTTGAGCTTGCAGAGCAAGCATCTCTCGCTTGAGCCCTCTCCCCAGATCACAGCTGAAACTCTTTAGTCCTCGTAGGATTTGCTCAGGATTTCACAGGTGCGGGATTTTGCAACTCACACGTCACGTCAGCCCCATCTTACGAGGAGGAGGCCTGGGGCTAGGAAAAACTGCCTCGCCGGAGCTCCCTCCATCTGAAGTGATGCCTGCATCACCCCCGCGCAGAGCACCAGATCTCAGATTTCAGAGGTGCCAGAAGGTGCGCAAGTCGTAACCCAGCCCCCGGAAGAGGAAGCCAGAGGATTAGGAGCTCAAGCCACCCAGAGCTACACAATGAGACATTATCTCAAAAGAGAAAAAGGGCAAAGGAGGAGGAGGCAGGAGAAGAGAGGAGAGAGAAGAGGAGGGGAGGTTAAAAAGAAACAAAAGGGTGCTGTAGTCTGCCTTTTCACTGTGTCTTATTACAAACTTTTAAAAATTATGAGTCATAGTGTCAGTACAATTATCATCTTATAAATTCTAATAATGTCCCAATCTGGGAAATGGCAAATAACAGCCCTGCTTTCTTTCACTTCCAAAAATGAATCCAGCCAATTCCAGCTAGAATTAATACACCACAAACTAGGACTTGTTTTGCTCTGATTTTTAAGGGTTGCAGAGGGATTTTTTTTTAATTGAAAAGTTTCCCTGGTACTGACTTGCTTTATCACAGCTTAGTTAATAAGCACAAAATACAAAAGAAGGGTTCGTATGCTCCTAAAAGTAGCGAGGCCATAAAACAAATTAAATAGGTGTTCTTTCCCACCAGTCTGGAACAAATGGATATTCTTCACAGGTAAACTCGCTGCTGAAGGGCCTGAGCCACATCGGCCTGCGTCTTGGGGGTGCTCCCATCTAAACCCCAAATTCCATTTCCCCAACAAGCTATACACGGCTCTAAGAAACTGCAGACGCTGCCAGTGACCCACCGGCATCGGAGAAAAAAATACTCGGAAGCCTGTCAACACCAGTGAGCTCCACTCAGACACCTGTGGGACGCACCCAGCTACAGCTGCACGATGGCATCTCTAGCTGCCTGCGTCAAGTATCTTTGAGATGAGGTTTCAGGACGCAGCCCAGGCTGACTCCTGCCTCCCAACTGCTGGGTTAACAGGACACCCCCGACACTCCCTCCTCCCACGAGCCCCTAAGTACCCCAAGTCCACACAGCAGCAATCACGGAGCTCTTCTACATTTATGGGTGATTTGTGGTTGGGGAGGAGGATGCTGTTTATTTTTGTTTTGTTTTTTGCAGTGCCGGGGCTTGAACTCAGGTCTTCTTGCTCAAGCACTCTTACCGTTGAGCAGCAGCTCCAGCCCTGATTTTTGCTAATTTGGGGGGGACAGGGTCTCAGTTCCTGTCGGGCACACACCTATGCACGCGCAGACTTCCCGTGTAGCTAAGGTAACAGGAACGTATCGTCGCTTCTAGCTCTTCGCTGGGAAGGGATTTTGTGAACGTCTTGCCTGGTCTGCCTCAAACTGAGAATCTCTCGATCTCCGCCTCTCAAGTAGCTGGGATTACAGGAGTAAGCCACTGGCTCTTGGCTAACTTTACCGCTTTAATCACAGTTTATATCACACTGAAGAAACAATTGCAACATACAGAGCCTACAGAAGTTTGGAAATAGCACAATAAAATATTCTGCATAATTATATATGCTAATAAAGACCTTTTTTTTTTTTAAATCCTGGAGGGAGATTCCCTATCATTTGCACTACATACATCACAGGCACTGTGCGAGGCCTGTGGAGGGAGGTCTCTACACCCGTGCTATGTCCCACACTGCAGAGCACAAAGACGGGGGTCACAAACGAGGATCTGCAGGGCGGGAGTAAGCGAGAAACACCCACAACACCCTCATGCAAGAAGCAGTCGTGTCTGCAGCGTTCCCTCGCCTTGGCAATTCTATTCGGAAATTCCGTGCGCGGCGGCACGTGTGTGAACCGTGCAGGACGGTGCTTGGAAATGGGACGGAGACGCCGTTTCTCCCAAGCTCCGTCCTGCAGGACATCCGGTTACGTAAAGGGCGCACGTCAACAGGCACACGCAGACCCAAGGTGCCCTTCGCGGCCGGCTGAGAACCGGCAGCCTGCGGCGTCACGGGAGCCCTTTCCCTCCGCCAGCTCTGTTCACCTGGCAAACCCCGGTGTGCCTCCAGTGCTGTTCGGGAGGAGTGGCAGGCGCAGGCAGACCTGGTTTCCTAACACAACGCACAGCACGGTGTTGGAAGGCAAGGTCTTTCTATTCCATCTCTGAGCACCTAAGACCCTGTTGGGCAAACAGCCATGATTCCACACGCGTGTGGCTAACACCAGGGAAGATCAAGCACAGGCTGTCTCCGTATTAAATGAAGGCAGCTTACTTCAGCATCCTATTTCCCCGACACATACCAGGACTTAGTACACGCAGCGCCCACCGTGTGTGCGGTTCTTTCTGGTGGCTCCTTTAAGCCGTGATGATATGTTCACGGCTCACGAGCTCCTTCTGGCCACTTGATTCGCACAGCCTCCCTCCCATTATGTCCCTAGGCTTCCCATGCAAAGCCGCTTACCTGTAACTGGAGCCCAATCAATAATCATAGCGAAAACCCACAGGCCACAAGGTTTAGAAAAAGCCAAAGTCCTGTCCCCAAAAGTCATCAGACAGAACAAGAAAGCAGAGTCATCTGCTTCCTCCAGGTTGGACTTGACAGAAAATCTTTTAACCTCTGCCTTCCGTGAATTCACCGTCAGCACAAACAGAGCCTGCTTCGGGAGAAATTGCAACGGAAACGCAAGTTTCTAAACATTCTTGCTATCACTGCTTATTGCAGTCTCGTTTTCAAAAAAGCTAAAACAACTCCCAGGCAAAGAAACGAGATTAACGTGCATCGAAAATGTATTCAACCCATTCATGAGGAGCCAACAGGTGCCCAGACGGGTCCAGTGAACACCGGAGGAATTAGTTACAGGCACTTGAGAAAATAACAATAGCACACGATCACCAGGTTAGATATGAAACCAGCTCTCCTCCTGCAGGGCTACGGAACCCTGGGGAAGATCCTCGGTGCAAAGCGAAATCATCTGCCTATCAACCGGACAAAAATCTACAAACTGATGTGGAACCTCACAAAGCCAGAGCCTCTCATCAGTTGAGCGGACACCACCACCACCTCGGGATAACGAGACGGCCCCGTGAGGGGGCTCGCTGGCGGCACCCGGCACAGCTTTGCAAAGCATGCTCCCCCCTCCATTTCTAACTTCTGAACATGCTACTTCCCAGTAGATGTGTAACAGGCTGGCGTGGGGGGGGGGGCTCTCAACTTTGAAAGAAACATATACTTTACAAGGGGGGGGGAAAGAGGCTTCGGGGACCATTTTTAAATGTAGCTGCACGTTCTGGTGGTGCGTTCCCCACGCCGGGACCCGCGGTGGGCGTGGGGTGACTCCGATGGCTGGGAACCCTGCTCCTTCCGAGCCTGGGCTATTAACCGCAGCTTCTCCTTTGCTGGCCAGAACGTTCTCCCTGGGAGCCCCGAGATGGCACTGAGCGCTGCGACCATCCTGGGGCCACCAGAGCAGACGGAAACCAAGGCAGCCAGGAGAAGGCCCACGGCGGGCCCCACCCAAGGGCAGGCATTGAACGGGGAAGCCCCATACCATCCAGCCTTCCCAGCGGAGGCCCCAGACGTTATGGGGCAGGAACACGCCATCCTCACCGTCCATCTGCACAAGTCCCTGACCTACAGAAGCTACCAGCGTTAGAAAAAAAGAGCGTTCTGCCCCAAGGCTCTGGTTCACTGCCTGCTCAAGACCATGACTAGGGCTCCAGCTGCTTCCACTCACTCACCCCGGATGCAAAACTCCAGCCCCTAGAACAACAACAACAACAACAACAACGAAAGCTAGCTCACACCATCTTCAGGCAGTGTTGAAATCTGGGTAAACCCGCTAGCTGCGTGTGCGGTTGTGAAGAACTCAAACGGAAATGGCTGGCATGGGTGAAGGCGGTGACTCAGTTAGCTCTGGGGTCTCTCGGGAAGCACAGGGCACTGCAGGTTTCACGGGCTCCAGAGCCAAAATCAAGAGGCAGTCTGTGATTCATTTCCACATGAATCATCTCCTGGCTGACTCTCAGAGCCTAGTGGCTGTGTGTGTTCATACACACACCCAAGCGTAGGTAACAAGCAATCCCAGCCACCGTCCAGAGGCTAAAGACAGAATCAGACAGAGGACATGGTGTTACGGATCCTCCAAGACAGGAGCTCTGGGCACTAAACAAGGGGGCGGCAGAACCACCTCTGCCGATGGAGCTGGAGAAGATGAGGGGGCAGGGAGAGAGAGAGCCAGAGCAAGCGCTGACTCACACCTGCAACCTCCCCTCCACGCTTTCCATTTCTCATCAAGTGAGCAAAACCAACATTCGCATTTACTTTCCCTGCTAGAGTGATTGTTTCTGGTTCAGAGTCCGATGCGCTCTCCGTTGACAGGTACTGCAAGATAATGGTTCCCTGATTCATTCACTGCCTACAGGAAGAGCTTTCAGAATTCACTTCGGTCCTCAGGAATGGGGGCTGTGTCTCACTTTCCCCCTTAAAACACCTCATCTCTTGGGGTGGGGAGAGAAAAATCAATGCAGAGAAGAAATCAAGTAAAGACCCTAAGATACATCCATCAGTTTGAACATTAAAATTTAATAGCACGCTTTAAATTGAAGATGAGTTAAGTTACATTTGCAAGCCTCTAAAAGCAATGCAGCGTTCGGGAGGGGGCGGGCGGGGGGGGGGGAGGCCCGCGGGTTCGCACAGCACACAGACGGCGGTGTCTATAATTGCCCAGGCTAAATAATGGCTCAAACATCCAAGTGCAAGGAGAGAGTCTGAATCCAATGCTTCCCTCCCCTGCAGCTGTCCTCTTCCAGAAGATGGGGAGTTATTTGTCCGGGTGGGGAGGTGGGAGGAGGTGGCCAGAGATACAAAGCAGGTCTCTGTGGGTCACCTAGCAACCAGGCAGGGCGCCAGCCCCTCCTCACCCAGACACAGGAGGCGGAGGAGCGAAGGAGAACACAACGTGAATTCTTACCCAACACAGAAAAGGTGATGTGCTTAGAGCGAGAGGAGGAGAGGAGCCGGAACACAGTGGGTAATCCTGACTGCAGCTTAGGGGGACAGAGTGGGATGTTCCGTTCCTCGTTCGGATATCTCCCCCTCCCTCCCTTCCTTCCTCCCTCTTTCCGTGTCTCTCCCCTGTCTTCTCGCTCTCCACTCTGTCTCTCAAGGGCTCTGCACAATTCACTCTAGTACAAAATGCCAGAAAACTGAAATTATAGTGCCGAAACAGGACCCCAAATGCAATTTATGTGAAAAACTCATCTCGTGTTAGCCAGTTTCCCACTAGTAGGGCAAAATATCTGGGAGAAGCAACGTGAAGGAGGAAAGATGTGTGCTGGTTCCCATGTTCACGCCGGGGCCCCGGGCCTCTGGGCCTGTGTTAAAGCCGTGTCATGGCAGGTGGGGGGAGAGGGGTGTAATAGGACAGAGCTGCGGACCCGTTCAGAGTCAAACCATGGCATTCCTCGACAGACAATGGTAATTTCTCATTGTTCTCTGCTCCAGCTCAAGCACAGATGGGTTCCTGTTATCGAGGTGGCCGGGTTTGAGCCAGAGAGGGAGGCCACGGAGTGTGGGGGACCGAGTGGGCTCCACGGGTCACTAGTGCCACAAGGCTGCAGGAACCAGGAGAGGTTGCCAACAAGAACCCAGGGACTCCGCTGGGCAACCGACCTGGTCGTGGCGCTCAGAGCGGTTTTCAGGCACATGGGTTATTCTGACCGTCTAACATCTTGCAGGCCAGTACACGAGGATGCAGAGCTGTTGAAAGCACCTGGGAACCCACCCCGAGGAGACCCTGCGGAGACACACGAGACTGCAGAACCTCCTGGAGAGAGGCACACTATGGCGTCCAGCCACCTGACAGCCCCGGGCCCTAGCCCTCTGCTTCCTGGGAGGCTGGGTGGTTACCAGTACAGTCGGTTCTGTTTTTGACAATGGGATCTTTCCCAGTGTTGTGTTCTGCATGGATAAAGCAGTTCTTGACATCTGACCCAACAGAAAACACAGAGCATAGCTTCAGGTGAGCAGGTATGGGCCAGGAAGGAAATGTACAAGGGCGTTCAGACAGAGAATTCTGCAAACGTCCAGGCCAGGGCCTTCAGGGAGGATGGGAAGGGGGCCCCAGCATCAAGTATAGAGGGGGCCTGGGGAGGCAGAGCCAGGAGAGCAGTGTCCTCCATGACTCAGAAATAAAGGAATTCAGAACAAAATGGTCCTAGTATGAAGACATTTCCAATCCAGGGATAAACAGAAACAAATGGCAGACAGACAGAATGCTCAGTAGAAAAGCTTTGGAAGAACTGGGTATAAATTGTGTTCAGTAAATAGCATCTGAATGCCTCTCAGGTGCTTTTATTTTTAATAATCCCAGAGTAGATAAAATCTATGAAACCAAGAATCAGTCTTCCTTAGTTCTAGGAGTCATGGCTTAGATAACATGATCTGACATATTCTAAAGCTCTGCCAGTTAACCACAGGCGAGTCGGGAGAAGAGGGCTGTGGGTGTAATTTACAGGCACAGAAAGACAGGAGGAATTGGCAGTCACTAAACCAGGGGCATCTCAATTCTTGCAATGATTTATCTAAACATCTCACCAAGGGACAAACTGGAAAGAATATCATCCAAAACTGAGGACTATGATATAATAAAATTATCAGGAGTTATTATTACTGGGGCTGGGAATATGGCCTAGTGGTAGAGCACTTGCCTCTTATACATGAAGCCCTGGGTTCAATTCCCCAGCACCACATATATAGAAAAGGCCAGAAGTGGCGCTGTGGCTCAATTGGTAGAGTGCTAGCCTTGAGCACAAAGAAGCCAGGGACAGTGCTCAGGCCCTGAGTGCAAGCCTCAGGACTGCCAAAAATAAATAAAATAAGAAATATTATTACTGCTGGTTCTGAGGCTTGCACTCAGGGCTACCACTTGAGCCGCAGCACCACTTCTGGCTTTTTCTAAGTAGTTTATTGGAGACATGATTCTCATAAGACTTTCCTGCCTGGGCTGGCTTCAAACCAAGATCCTCAGATCTCAGCCTCCTGAGCAGCTGGGATTACAGGCTTGAGCCACCAGCACCTGGCTTATGATTTTTTGTTTGTGTGGTAGTGAGGAATCGACCCCAGGGCTTCATGCATACTAGGCAAGCACTCTACCACTAAGCTACATTCCTAGCCCCAGTTTTCATTATTAATAATAGTTGCTGTGTGGCCCACATATAATTAGACAGGTAGACAAACAGAGCTAGTCCTGGCCAACAGAGAATAAGCTTAATCTACATTTGAAGTCATTTAACCACCATCTGAACTTGTGAAGGAAAGAACTCTCACTTCTTTGTTTTGCAGTGACTATTTCTAACTGCCCTGCAAAGGGGAAAGGTAATTTGCTCATCCAGGAGGGATGGCCTGTTCAAGTGTCTGGATGCGCCTCAAGGTGATTATGTTTTCAAAACAGTAATGGGATAAAAGACAAAGACATCCTAGTAGAACGGTCCCTCTACTGCCGAAAAGATAGGTGACTATGGAGTAGCAAGGTGCAAGGCCAGCACTCGGTATTAATTTGGTCCTTCATATTCATTCTATTAACAAGGCAGGCTGGGGTGGCACACACCAGTAATAAATGAGGAGGATAACAAGTTCAAGACCAGCCTGGGCTACTCCACCTTTGCAGCGAGGTGGTGACTCACTCCTGTATTTCTAGCTACTCAGGAGGCCGAGCTCCGAGAATTGTGGTGCAAAGCCCAGCCCAAGCAGGAAAGTCCATGAGACTCTTATCTCCAGTTAACCACCAGAAAATTAGGTGGAGCTGTGGCTCAAAGTGGTAGAGTGCTAGCCTTGAGTGGACAGCGCCCGGGCCCTGAGTTCAAGGTCCATGATCAGCAAGAATGTATGTTTTACACACACACCGAGATTTTTGCTGAAGCTGAGAGGGGAAGTCCATACTATAGTATAGAGAGACATCGCTGGACTGCGTGAGGTGAGAGGGCAGGAATGCATTAGAACCGTGAAGCAGAAGCGGCTTCTGTGCACCCGGACTCCTGCAGGCTTTCCAGACTCGGGGCGCTCGGGTCCCTGCTGGGGGCAGCCTAGAGACTCACGACTGCTTCTGCGCCTAGGCACACCACACGGGGCGGTCACAAAGCACGCGGGACCCTCCCTCTACGCTCCCCTGAGTCTAAGCGCATCTCCCCCCGCAGCCCACCCCGCCTGCACCCGTGAATCCACGCGCGTGTGGGAGCTGGGGCGGGGATGCTCCCTAGTGGGGCTCATTTCCTCTTGAGCTCAAAAAAATGTAACGTTAAAACCAAAATCTGGTTTCTGTTTAGGTAATGTTCAATAGCCACAGTGTTTCCTGTCCTGTTTTATAAGGACTTTTTTGTAGGGAAGAGGTATTTTCAGGAGTGCTGTTGAAGCACAGGTTGCACACCTACGCAGAAAACTTACATTCTCCCCTCTCTGGCTCCCAGCAACGCCGGTTCCACGAGACACGCCAGATCTCCATAGAACAACACGGTCTCACCCGTTCATGGTTGGGTCCTCGTCCTGTTTCGCGAAGTGCTACCTTGAAGCCGGACGGTTAAATGCTTATCCTGTGGGTATGTTCCGTGGTTTCAGGAACAATTCTGCAGCCAGACTGCCTGGGTCCCTGCCGACACGGCGACGACATTTGCTCTGAAATCTCTTTAAGTCTCTCTTAAGTCCTCATTCGCAAAATGGGAATAACAGGAAATACCTCATGAACTGCAAGGGACAGCCCACAGTGACAACTGTCAACACCGAACTCACCTGTGGGCACACACCGGCAATATTGCTATTATTAACACTAATCCACCTCAAGCTTCAACCAAAAAAAAATAATCAACACTAAGAACTCCATAAACCCCACTGTCCCTAACCACCTCCAAGATGCACGAGAGTGTGTAAGTGACCGTGGACTAGTCCTGTGCACAGATTTCCCCTGCCCTGGAGAAAGCCCTCTCCTCCTTGCCACCCCCACGCCCCGGGGTCTGCACCCGCCACACCAGACAAGCGTGCGCTGGGGATCAAGACCCACCTGAGAACGTCGACCACAACAGTCACGCTGGCCAGGGAGGTGCCACCAAGTCCTGCCACCAAGTCCTGTGCAGCATTGCTAACGGAAGGCCTGTCAATCAATCCTAACAAGCTGCAGCCGACACTGGCTTTGGGCGAGGAAGGGCACTGGCATGAACATAAACTCAATTCCACAAGTGCAGGAGACGCCAGCCCGTAGCTCCCGTTCCTCAGAGACACAGGCAAGAGAGGCCTCCCAGGACGGCAAACCCAAGCGAAGGAAAAGGGACCGACTCGCTGACAGTCACAGGTCTGGCTGTCTCTGTCCGCGTGCGCCTCGTGCTGCTGCCTGAAGCCCCGCTGAGCGTCCTCCTCGGGAGGGAACGGCGCCCAGGCCGCCCCCCAACTCCCCGGGAGCCTGCGTGGGGGCTCTCTCCAGCTGCACAGCCACAGGTGGGCCGGGGGGCTGCCGTCCCAGCCCCGGTCTCCTGACAAGGACCCTGCTAGTTCCAACTCAGGCTGGCCTAATGCTCTAGGCCACAAAAACCATCTGCACCCTGTGGAGTTCACGTCATGGCCCCAGGAGGAGGACGTTAGGTCATCGACTTGCCACATCAAAAGATGAAGACAAAAACCAAGAGCAGGTCACGGGAAGGACATCTATTTTAGGTTACCTTTTCCTAGACCAAGTGCTATTCTGTAAAGTGTGTGTGTGTGTAGAGGGGTGTGTGTGAAAGTATGCTCTTGTTATGCTCAGTGTCATCCTAAACTTAAGAAATAGAACAATTATGAATCACAGCTCCATTTCACACCAAGTGAGAAACACGGCATTTCTTCAGTGGACCCTCCGTGTTAAGGGAGATTGTTTTGGTGGGCAGGGATATGGCTTGGCAGCCCCTACAGCAATGTCCCACCAGATCACCGATGCTCCCCAAGGCCCCCATTCAAGGGGCCTGCATGGAAGATCGGAGCCCAGGAGAACGGAATTTCAAAATAAAGCTCTACGTACAAGCAGGAGGCGGCGGGGTTCCGTACACTGACTCGCCCTCTGGAGGACTCCAAGACCACGCCATCCCTCCCCGAGAAACCCACTCCTGCCTGGTAAAGGTAACTGGGGTCCTGCAGGATTCACGGAGGCACCGCGAATGAGGATGGTGCGGGGTTACCATGGCTGGGAAAGCGAACTCACAGCAAACACGCTGCTCAAGGCCCGTCCGTTTCCCCCAAGAACCATGTGCCAACTCAAGCTACCAAACTACAAATCTCACATTTTGAAAGTAAGGAGGAAAAAAAATAATGTGGTTTATTTCTGTCCTCAATATGTCACTTTACATGCTCAGTTTGGAGTTGACAGGCTTAAGTGAATTGGCAAGAGTCTTAATGAAAGTGAATTACAAGTGTAGAACTGAGGAGCCCTTTGGATGACTTCAGGTTACATAGCTGTATGTCTTTGATGATAAGAAAGTGGTCCTATGCATTAACAGAACATGATAACTTTCCTCCGTGGCTCTGATCAGAGTTGATGCTGGCACAACAGCAGATAATGTGACCATATTTTAACATTCTAACTTCTACAAAGAAATCTTTAAAAAAAAACCTGAATGAATATACGTCTCCCCCAAATAATTCCAGTTCCTATCATAATATATTAAAACAGTTGAATTTTAATGTTCACATAATGGGGTAATAAAAACCCAGCTGGCTTTGCACCTCCTTGTGTGTGCTGCAGGGAGCCTGTCCCTCCAGGTCCTGGGGGTGAACCGCAACACGGAGGCGAGCTGAGGGCGCGGCCGTGGGAGCCCCTAGGCTTGGGAGTGTGGCAGAAGTGGCCCAGGGACCCATCTTCTTCCTCTTTACTTCCTGGCTCAAAAACCCACCCCGGGGGCTGGGGATATAGCCTAGCGGCAAGAGTGCCTGCCTCGGATACACGAGGCCCTAGGTTCGATTCCCCAGCACCACATATACAGAAAAACGGCCAGAAGCGGCGCTGTGGCTCAAGTGGCAGAGTGCTAGCCTTGAGCGGGAAGAAGCCAGGGACAGTGCTCAGGCCCTGAGTCCAAGGCCCAGGACTGGCAAAAAAAAAAAAAAAAAAAAAAAAAAAACCCCACCCCGGGTTTCTCCCCGTTGCCATGTGAATTACACGAGATTTCAGACAGGGATTTCAGACAGGGACCTCTAGAGCCACACGACAAACAAATCTCTTCTCTTTATGTCTAATCATCCCAGGGATCTCGGTGGACCGTGTAGCTACTCAGGAGGCTGAGGTCTGAGGGTGGCAGTTCAGAGCCAGCCCAGGCAAGAAAGTCCATGAGACTCTTATCACCAATTAACCAGCAGAAACCCAGAAGTGGTGGTATGGCTCCAAGTGATAGAGCACTCGCCTTGAGCAAAACAAGCTCAGGGACAACGGCCCTGGCCCTGAGTTCAAACCCCATGGCCCACCAAGGGAGGGAGGGAGGGAGGGAAACAGGGAGGGAGGGGGAAGAGGGAGGACAAGATTGTCTCATGCCTTTATAACCAATACTTTCCCCTCAACAAGAGCCCTTTCCTATCTGCTTAAGCTCCACGATTGTTTTTTTGTCCAAAGCACTTTTGTGAAGTTAGTGTGGTGGCTCACACCTGTGATCCTAGCACTTAGGAGGCGGAGGCAGGGAGACGTGAGTTCAAGGTCAGCCTGGGCTACAACAGTGAATTTGAGGCTAGCCAAAGCTGCAAAGAGAAAGTTGGTCTCAAGGAAGAGAAAAATAAGTGTGTGTGTGTGTGTTTGTGTGTGTGTATGGGGGGCAATATCACAGGAATTGTACAATCCCACGTGAAACCTTCCATTTTTATGCCATCCTAATGATCTGTCTTGGGCGGGGCATGTATTTAAGGCCTAAGGGGACCCTGCTGCTTCCTATGACACCCCTGAAATCTGCACCAGTATTAGAAAACAGACCATAAACAACTGAGGCGCGCAGGGGGCTGCATTTATCTTCCCGAGACCGCAGTGGCTGAGCGGCAGCGCAGGGATGCAGAGGCGGCCTTTGTGAGCTGCGGTTAACCGCCTGCTCTTGCAGCGTGGCTCTGATGTCGCGTAAGCTCACGGCACCTGGACTGTGCGCCCCTCCGGACACCCCAAATATTTGCACTTCCTAAGCGGCTGGCTAGTTGGGACGCACCGAGAGGCCTCCGCTCTGAGGGCGTTGTCTGAGAACAGGGCTAGTTCTTGCAGGCCTGGGCCGCAGACCCCACGGGGCACAGGCTGTTCGTAGGAAGCACGAGGCCCTGCAGGAGAACACTGTGACCATCTCTTGAGTTTCGTGTGGGCTACAGATGAACTGACAGAACAGGGCAAGAATCCATCCCAAACAGCTCTGTCCTCTAGAGGAGGAAACCAAAGAGAAGATCCAGACTGGAGACACCCGAGCTCCACCAGAAAAGAGAACGGGAAACCCGGCGACTGTACAGGAAACACCGAGACCCCTCTATCTTTGGAGAAATCCAGCCATCAGGCCAGTGTATAGGCAGCTGGACTGACTCGTGTGTGATTTCAGATGTTAATATCTGCGGTTATCCGTGCCAAGGGCCAGCGTGTGCATGGGAAGAGCATGAACAGGCCTGTGGTTCCCAAAGCCTGTCTCTGAAACGGCACACCAGCCACACCCGAAAGAGGCCGGATGCGAGCGCCAGGCAGCCCCTGCTTCCAGAGCAACCCGGCAAGTGGCCGGTGCCAACAGCAATGGCCAGCACTCGGGCCCTGGCGTAGCACATCTGTCCCAGGTCACCCCTGAATGTGTCACACGACAAGGGCCATCATGGAGCAGCAGCCATCGTAGAACAAGAACAGGACCCAGGCCAGTGAAAGAGAGAGCCCTCGTGCGCTGGCAAGGGAAGCCCCGCAACGCTGACCCCAGTGGCGGGGCCCAGGCAGCCCCACATGCCACTGCCCTCTACACGGCCCTCGCTCCTCTTCCCCACCGCACAACCTTTCCTGATCTGACCTCAGGGCGCCCTGGAACGAGAAAGGTATATCCTTGGCATCACTGCTAGGAAATTCTAGAATAAAACCATTCATGCTTTAATCCGTCCTATCCTTAGATTGGTGGAACAGAGCCAAGTATTCTCTTTTTTTTTTTAATCATTAAAATCTATCACATTGTACCGGCGATTGAGTAATAACTGAGTTAATCTTGCCCGAAAGGCAAAACAAAGTTTAACAGAAAAAATAAGACCTGTAACTAACCGGCGTCTTTAACCTCAACACAGTAACATCCGGTCACGGGCACCTGTGAAGTTCAAGTGCTTGTGGCTGAGTCTTCTGTGGGCCTCCTAGAAGTACTCACTGAGGACAGGGACTTCAAGTTGTAAAACCCCGAAACGCAGGAACGAGCTTGAGACAAGGCCTGAGCCAGTGCGGGGCTGGGCCTGCCGACTCGGTGTGGGTCTCAGGAGGGGCAGAGCTGGGCCTCGCGCACACACGGGTCGTGGAAGAGAGGAACAGCTCTTCCTAGACTCACTGGGGCTCCTTGGCCGAAAGGCTGTCTCCAGTCGAACCACTCCGTGAATGAACTGAAACTGTTCAAGGCAAATCTGATGTGCGTTTTTAATCACACCCGTCAACAAGGCTCACAGTCATGAAGCTCCGGGCCTGCATCCACATGCCAGGCGTGGACTACAGGAGCTTGCTGTGACTGTTTATCATGTTTAACGCATCCCCGTGGCCAGCTGGCCAGCTCTCTACTACTGCCTAGTTTCAAAGCGGCACAGTACGGCTCACAGTGTAAGACCAAGTGGCTGCCACTTCCGCGTTACACTACAGCTGGCTCAACCTCGGGGACCCGGTTGTTTGTTCCCTTATTTTCTGGGTGGAAGAGCGGAGGCTCAAAGTGTTGGTGAATAATTCAGAATCCACACCACAGGTAGCCAGGACGCCACAATGAAGCCTAGGACTTCTCGCAGTCCTCTGTAGAGCTGGTCACGCCGGCCTCCTGTGGATGACAGGTGAAGGCCTACCCGCTCCTGCCCCAGTTCCGGCCGCCTGGGGCTCGCTGCCTGACTGCGGGACTGGGAGCCCCACCTCCTCACCCCTCGGACCCCTGGTTCTCAGGCCTTCAGAGCCAGACCGAAATCTACACCACAGGCGCTTCAGTTCTCAGACCTTCAAAGTGACGTGACCGATGTCCTCACAGCTCCCTTGCTGTCTTCATTTTACATGTTGTAAAAGCACAATCACGCTGCCTACCTACTTTGCTATAGGAATGGAGTAGAATGAATGCTTCTCAAAGAAAGCCTCATTTCAGGAGTCTCTTTTGAACTCGGACACTACCCAGGTCAGCCTGCTGGTGGCCAGCTATAGGACATCCTGGCCTCCACATTTGCTTGCACCAATACCTTGGAATAAACCTCATTCTGGACTGCTTCTGTTTCTCCCAAGAACCTTGACAGCGGTCGCACTGAAGAAGATGTCTGTATATGTAGACTATCTCCCTGAAGAAAAAGTTGCCTTTCCAAGCAGTCTTCCAGCTTCCCGCCAGTCCTCAGGTCCCGCTCACCTATGCCCTAGTCCTCAACACGAAGAACTCTCTGCCCACAAGGGCCCATTGAATCCAAAACCAACCAATGGAAATGAGTATTCGACTGCAGAGCAAAGACACGCACCAAAGGCAGTACTTAAGAGTACTGAGTATTTCATTAAGCTGAGCAGCCCTTGCTGCTTGCCATAAAACTAAGGGGAGAGAGAGAGAGAGAGAGAGAGAGAGAGAGAGCGTGTGTGTGTCTGCGTGTGCTGGTCCTGGGGCGTGAGCTCAGGGCCTCGATACTGTGCCCCAGCTTTCATGCTCAAGGCTGGCACTTTACCGCTTGAGCCACTTCCAGCCTTTGCCGCTTCCAGCCTTCCGGTGGTTAACCCAAGGTAAGAACCTTACGGACTTCGAACGGCAATCCTCAAATCGCAGCCTTGTGAGTAGCCTGGGTGCCAGGTTTGAGCTACCAGTGCCCGGCCAAGAAGATTTAACACTTTTTATTAACGTATATAAGGTGTACAAGGAGGTTTCACTGTGACCATTTGCATACATGCGTGCAATGTTTTCTATCACACTCACTCCCCTCTTCAGTTCTTCAAGTCATTCCAAAGGGTGTCACGGGTCCGTTGTCACGCATGCGCGTAGAGTACCTGACTGTCATGGCCCTCATTCACATTCTCCGCTGCCCGCCCTCTGCATGCTGGCCCCCGCCCTCACCCAAGTCTGGTTCACTTCCCTGACACTCCTGTTTGTGTGCATTAACTGGACAAGGAGGTTTTGCCAAAGATCTTCTAAAATGACTTAAGTAAATGTGTTTCATTATTTGCTCATAATAAACAAGCAATCCCATAACTAGGCCTATTAATTATTACGTAAGTCTCTAAATGCCCTTGAACTATTTCTGTCCCTTCATATTTTCATAGCAAATAAGCCTGGGGATAGAAGAGTATAAATAATATTACTGACAACAGCTGGGACTGCAGGAGGACAGGACTTATACCCATAAGGTACCGGCTGACCCCAATTGCTTCCTTTCTGTATACAAAACACAGAAGACACTAAGAGTGGAGACTCAGCATGAACTCCCCCGTGCCCAGTGGCCAGCGGCCACCCCATCTTTCTGATGGGGTCACTCTATTCCTACCTCCAGTCCCATCAGTACACAGATGCAGACCTCCTCCGGGACACACCTTCCACCTGACATGGCTCACTCAGCACCACAGATAAACGCCCAGCTCTGCCTTACCCCTTCCAAAACATACCGGCAGGTTACGGCTGCCTTCCACTCACCACCAGCCTACATCAGATCACCGAGCTGACCCACGAGGACCCAAGAGCCAGAGAGAATCAGTTCAGAAGGTGTTATGTTCATTTATTACACACAGAGGAGGAAGGGGAGATACGATCGGCACAGCATTATCTGGAGATAAGCGCGAGAGCCAGCCTCCGGGCTTACAGAAGTAGCCCTCCTAATCTCCGACAGGCAGCTACACACATGCGTTCCAACTTTGCAAGAGCCCTCAATAAAGCACAAGTCACTCTGTCAAGCTGTAAATCAATAAAGAATGACAAAACGGGCAGTAGTCCCTCAATCCAAATCCACCCACCCCCAGACATATAAGTGTGATGTATATTTCCTGTGAAAGTCAAACCTTTTTAACAATCACACTCCAGTACCACGGGGACACAGAACACCTCCTCCCGCCCAGCACCCCCAGACCTCTGGCCCTCTGAGGCTCCTTCTCCCCACACGTCCTCCAGCAAGTCACTCACTCCTGACGTCCAAAGCAAGTAAGAGCATGGAGACCGAAAAATAAACCACGCCACAGCCAGTTCTGAAGAGAGGATCGACTGTGAGAGTAAAGTAGGAATCCTCCCTCCTCAGGTGTCTAGACCCTATGGTATGGATCCCTGGAGCCGGAGGAGGGGTGGACTGTGAGGTTGTCTTGAATTTCATCTGGACAATTGTGGCAGGTATTCTAAACTATCGCTGGCAAAATGAGGCCAATAGAGACTTCCAGAGAGCCACAAGCCCTGGCTCAAGTGGCACCAACGCCATTTCCGTCCCGTGCCCTCTGATCCTGGCAGGTGGCGCCTCACTGAAATGCCTAGCGGTGGTGAAGCACACACAGACAACGGGCTGAGGACGCCCCAGGTCATCCCAATTCAACACGCTCCCTGGCAAAAAGGGCACTCGCCTGAGTACAGCGCTCCTCCTGTGACCTCTGGTTTATTCACTGCAAGGCAATGTCCCTTTAAGCACACATCAAATACAAATGAATTGCGTGATTTCTTTTCCATCGGTCAAATAAAGGAGAATCCTTCTACCAAAGTTCTACCAAAGTCCAATCTTACCCTAAGCTTCACAATGAAAGGAAGTAATAGTGATTTGCTGGCTGCTCCGGCTCCTGCCCAGCCAGTTCTTAACTGAAGGTAGTGTGATTAAGGACAAAAGTCAAATGTCAATCTGGAAGGGGCAAAGTCTTAAGACAGGATGGAAACTTCCTGATCATCTAGTTCAGATCATCACTGGCTACATGGCAACCACAGGACCACAGAGGCTGAGTTCCACATGACTCAAGCAAACCCACAACTACAGCCCTCTTCCCTGTCACATGTGCTCACGAGCACAGAAATCTGTTTCACAACAACAGTCACATTTTTCACACGGAATCCCAACTAAAACTTCAAGGGAAGTTGTGAGAAACTTGGAGAGATTAACCTAAACATAGCTTAGTGAATAGCCCAACTTAAAACTCATCTTGAAAAGGACACCAAGTGAATTCCACCATTTATATTTTCATTGTGGGCAGAGAGAATGATCTAGTTCTGTTTTACTCCCTTTAAACACATGAGTAATCTAACAAGTAAATGGTTATTTTGTTTCGGAGAAAAAGCTAAAATCATTGCTGGAGTTCACAGAAAAGACTGTACTTCTATTCGCCTGTGAGCTTTATAACAAAATGGGTATGCCCCTCCAGCGTTTGCCATCATTTTTTGTGAAATGCCATTTGTGTGAAAGAGACAAAATGAGGTCAACAAACACTTGGCCTATGGTTTTGAAGCCATAGAAAACACATTCTGTGGAACCGCAGTGTGGACTGTCGGAACATGGAACATGCGTGTTCTTCAATTCAGGAAGAACCAAAGAGCCAAGTGAGCTCCCAGACCCCCCCAAAAGCAGAGAAGGGACACATGCTCCCCAGATAGTTATTTTTAACCACGGTCCTATTCCCATCATTGCTTGACAAAATCTGCCTCATGGATTCAATGGGTAGCTTTCAAAATTAGGTCGAGAGCTTACCAATTTTGCCCAGCTTTCAAATCCAAACGTGGAGTGCTAAGAGGAAGGAAGGAAGGAATGCCTTTTATTCCTGTGAGCGCTCTAACCCCCAGAGTTCTCCTTAGGAGATGGATTGATAAAGTTCCTGTCCAGTCGTATATCCTTAAATGTGTCAGCACTGGTTTTAAGATACAAATGTAGTGTGAGATGCACATGTGGGAGGCTGCACACTAGCAATGGTCATGTGGAGCACACCCACGGAGGTGAGGACAGGGAGGTACACACACAGAGACGGTGATCACACACACACACACACACACACACACACACACACACACACACACACTGATGGTGAATATTGGAGATGTGCAGATACTGCCAGAATCCTGTCTCAGAATCTCTTCTTGGTTCATACCAGAGCAGGAAGGACGAAGCTGAATCAGGGACTCGTCAACGGAAAGCTGACCATGAGCTGGGGCCGTGTCTAGACACACCCAGACGCTGCCTGACAGAACGAACTGCATGCTAGCCACCCGTCAAGGTCTCCTTCCACACTGAAAAGCTGGGTGATACCAACTTTGTGGAGCTGGTCACACTGGCTGACTCTGGTGTTTTGGGTTGCTTCACAGCAATATTTGCACACCGCGAGGAGTGCTCCCCGTGAGCCGCAGACTTCCGTGGCTGTACAACCATCACAGCAGCCCAGTTTGGTAACCCGTGCATGAACATCAGTAGATGGGATGAACAACCCCTGAGCCTGTTTGTAAGAGGCACCAGTCCTCCACAGCTCAGGGGAACCACAGCGGATGACAGGATGGCCTGAAGCCTGGAAACTTGAAATCGGAGGTGACTTGAGAAACAGGGCGGCTACCACTGTGTACATGTTCTTCAAAACCCTCCCCACTCTTCATACCTCCAAAATGGCTTCCATACAACCTCTCGAGTCATCTTACAACCATCGAGGAGGCAGGAATATCACTACTGATAAACTCTGTGACTGGCATGACGCAGGAGCATTTTTATCTGTTAAATGAGATTCCAGGTCTTTGGAGGCCTGATCAAAGCCCTTTCTAAAATAAAGCGGGGTGATCAGATGGAACTCATGTGTTGGGGCTCCGGCCAGATGTGACCGTGCTGCGTGAGGTACTGCATGCCAGTAACCAGCCACGGCAGAATTTACGGCACATTACATATCAACATGAGAAAGTATGCACCTCTGGCAGGCTACTCTTCAAACGTTCTGGTACACTGGAATAAATCTGCCATTTTCGACTACACTCTTTGCTTCCTTGTTTGGTTAAAAGAAGAGGAGACCAGAAGCCTGGCTTTCAGTAATCATCTGCCTTAGCCAGCTATACAGGATTTCTATTACAGCACTTTGCTTGCCTCACAGAAGTCATACAAGTGTGAACTACGGTTATTACAACTCCAAAGACAGCAAAAGTAAAATAAAGGTACATGGAGGTTTACACTCAATAATTTTGAAATAGACTCAACACTCATGCTTCAAAAACCAGCCATTCCCAATTTGGATGTTAAAAAATGCATTTCAGAAAAACAGAAATGAATGTTTTCCTTTTTGTGATCCTATATGGAAACTACCACTTTTAGAACTGCAACCCCTTGTGACTCTGGGTGGAAAGTGTGGAGAGGTTCCCCACATTCCCATTCCACCTGGCTCGGGGGTTCCCTCCACCGTCAGCCAATCACAGCCCAGGCGCACAAGCAATCAGCGGTTCTCTGCACGAAGCCGTGCGCTACCTAAGAGAACAGAGTGAAACTTGCTAAGGAGACTTCATGAGAAAGGACTATTACAAGGTAAGAGGGAAAGCAGGGCTCTGGCCAGAGCCTGGAGCATCCCAAGAGCTACCCAAAGGTTTTTCTATTACAGAGAGGAGGAAGTGAGACTGGAAGCAGGTGACAAGGTGACAAAGTGGCCAACCAAAGGGAGGATTGGGTGTGTCTAGCTGACCCGGGAGAACTGTTCTGTTTAGTGGGAACATCCAGTGCAGCTAGTCATTCATAAGGCAGACAGCACGGGGCACGGGCAGGCCTGGGTGAACAGATCACCCCCACACCCTCTTTATGTTATATGCAAAGACATAGGGAGCAAAGAAGGTAGAAGACTGGAGACTTCTTTTTTGTCTTTTTGTTCTTTGTTTTGAGACAGTCCCTTGCTATATAAGCCAGGCTGATCTCAAACTCAACCCTTTGGCTCAACCTCCCAAGTTCTGTATTTCGGGTATGCACCACCCTCCCGGGCGGGGTCAAAGATTTCTTCTTAGCCTTTCCTGTTGCAGGATCACAGAGTCTGGGAAAAGTTCAACACTGGCACGTGCCAATGTCAAGACCTTACATAACACCAAGTTCCACATCTCAAAGACCTCACGCACAACGCTCATCACAGAAATCCCCACATAAAGCCTGTCGATCAGAAGAATGACTCACTGGCTTCCCTAAAACCCTATTACATCCAAAGCAGAAGCAGGCCCTGAATCGTGAGCATTAATTCTTTTGTCATTCTTCAAAGCTCCAGTCACCCAAAGTGGTACCGCATCACAAAAGCAAAAGTAAAAATTACATTAGGCTTTTTCATGACTCAGTACTCTAAATTTAATGCAAACTTGCTCAAAAAAGAAAACAGTGAGATAAATCTGGGGACAAAATAGTTAACCACCTCCACACAAATTCAAGTCATATCCAAGCATTGTTTCCTTTGCTCATTACAGAAACTTTCTAAAAGTAAGTTCTAAAATAAACAAGATGACTTTTTCTCTAGTGATAAAATCAAGAAGAAATTGGCTGAATGCTGTTCCCTAGGTGTCGGGAGTTTTTCTTGTACAAAAATATCTTTGAGATAGAAGGACCCAACTGATCTGTATGTTCATTACAATCTAGCAAACAGTATCAAACCAGACTTTAAAATACCACAGTATAGCATAAAAAATACATCATTAAAAAACATTCAGATCAAGTGCTGCTCTTGAAAAGAGGTGCTGTCCCAAAGCTTGAACTCGGGGACTCAAGCTCTCACCGAGTGCTCTCTGCTCACGGCGGGCGTTCCACCACTTGAGCCGTGCCTCTAGTCCCGGCTTTTTTTTAATCTGTCTGTCCAGGCTGGCTTCAAACTTTAATCCTCAGATCTCGTCTCCACAGTGCGCAGGATCTAAACACGAGCCACGAGCACCAGCTCAAAACTACTTCAGAGAAATACAGCTAGTCCTTTCGTATTTAAAAGACGGGGCTCTTTTCTCCCAAACAAGTTCACTGTGTTTTAGACAATTTAATCTATACTTAGAGCAGATTTCTCAGAGTCGTCTGCATCCCCTTAGCACGTAAACCCCAAAACACTGACCCGGCGCGCGCCTCGCTAGGGGAAAGGCACCGAGAGAGGGCTGTGATGTGAGGGTGACTCTGGGTCTGGCGTGGATCGACGCTCCGTGTCCAGCTCGCGCGTGGCGCCTTCCCCGCGCCCTTCCCATGGTGGGAGGCGGCCCGCCAAGGGCCCTGGCACTGCTGCTGCCCGAGCAGCGCCTGGCCCGAGCTCAGAGCCAACCTTTCCAAACCCAAAGCCAGAGAGACAAGGGCGTGAGACGCCGCGTGGGAGAGGGGCTCGGGACTGCCGAGGTTTCCTTCTGCCCAGCAATCATGGCGCCCAGCCTGGGCTTCCACCCGCTGCAGTCCGAGGCTAGTCCTCAAAGCAGACGCTCCAAGCCAGGCTCCCAGGGGCTACCCCAGGGCTCAGGCAAACCAGAGCTGTCCGCGCGCGTCGCTCATCACAGCCCTGATTCTCAAGGAAGCCATTCCTAACGTTTTCCCTCAGAGAAGCCTTTCTGGGAGAAAGCCTTTTGATAGGAAAACTGGACGCTCCTCCCACTCCACTTACACTAAACAATTAGACATCTTATGCTTAATGTTTCTTAAAACAACAGCAACAAAAAAGCCATGGGGGGAGGGGAGGGGACTCAAGGTCCTCGCTCACGTCTCAGCTGCTGTCTCCTAGAATAAGCCACAGCTCACTGGAAATCAAGCGTCAGATGGACTGATATGAATACGCGCAGAGGTTGAAATGAATATCTGACACCCTAGTGCTAAGGGGTCAGATGGCCCAGGTTAATAACTAAGCGTATCCTGGGCTACGTAGGTACCCCAACATCTATGCTAAGGAGCCATGTACCTTCAGAAGTTTTCAGAAACAACTGACCTTTATCTTCTAGAATGTACCATGTATAGGTCAGAAACAAGAATGAACCAACTTGCCCAACTAATTTCAGAAATAAAATGATAAAGGTATCAGTTAAAAGATGAAAACACATGGAAAGGTATTTTTAGTTCAATCATTGAGTTTAACTGTACAATGGGGGGGGGGGTGAAAAAAGGAAGAAATTCTCCAAGAATGCGGGGGGGTGGGGAGGATCTAATCACTACTAGATAACTTTAAAAGCTTCAAGTATGAGGTTTGCAAGTTGAAATTTCCCTTGTATTTTATTTACAAAAAGCAGAAGTGCCTGAAATATAAACTCTTCCATCTGTGTCCTGTGAAGAGACCTGAGAAAATAACCTAACAGGTTGCAAAAATGCCCTCCTCAAGGCTCACCCGAGCACAGCCCCATTTAAAGCACGTTTCTTTGTCATTTCATCAGTTCCTCGGGGAGGGAATTCCACAGACCCTCAGCAGCAAGGCTTATTATAATTTACATGCATTTGCTGCTGATGGCTTTGAACACAGCCAAAACTTCCAGAAACAAAATGAATTACTGATGTTTCACAGAACCAAGTAGTACCGGTTTTTACATGAGACTCAAGCCTTAGACTTTTCTTTCAGAAGTACTTGCTTACTTGGTTTACTTTCTCATTTAAAGCTTATCTTTTATCTTTAGTCATCTAAAAGGGTTTCCACTCAGCGTGTCTGTCTATGTGTACAATACATCTTGACTGTGTCACCACTTCTACCCTCTAACCGAATACCACCCATCCCTTCAAGTTCCCTGGCTCCGGTCTCACCTATACATAACGAGTATTGTGTAACATGTATTAACGCTGTATCTGCAGACCATTCCTCCCTCCGTTCAAACTATACCCCACTCACACACATTTCAGCTTCCTAGTACTCATTTTGTTTAACTATGTGTTAAGTGTTCAAAGGGCTTACACCACCGAAATCCACCCCTGCATATACTTTAGTCAGCTTGATCGTGGACATATGGCCCTCTGTGTGTTTTTATGTATGTTTATATTTTAGATCTAACTTCCACATACGAAAGAAAACATGTGCCTTTTGTCTTGCTGAGCCTGACTTACATCACTCAGTATAATGTTTTCCAGGCCCCTCCATTTCCCTGCAAATGGCATAATTTTATTCTCCCTGCTAGATGAATAAAATTGCTTTTTTATGTATGTGTATATGTGTGTGTATATGTATCACATATCACATTTTCTTGATCCATCCATCCACTGTTGGTTATCTGGGCAGTTTCCATTACTTGGTTATGGTGAACAGTGCAAAAATGAACACAGGTGTGCAAGTGTCTTTATTGTATCTTAATTTGCAATCTTTCAAATAAATGCCTAAGAGTGGTATTGCTGGAACACAGTGCACGTCTATGTTTAGTGTTTGAAGAATATCCATACTCTCTCCAATTGTGGTTGCAAAGAAGCTAAAAAGGACTTCTCAGAAGTAGCAGTACAAATGGCCAATAAATACATGAAGAAATTTTCAATATCACTGGTCATAAAGGAAATACAAACCAAAACAACACGGAGATTTCACCTCACTACAATTCGAATGGCCTTTATCAAGAAACAACAAATGTTGGCAAAGATGAGGGCAGGGAAACCATATTACACTGTTGTCAAAATTTTTTAAAAAGCTGTCTGACCCCTCCTTAGTAAGCTGACTGTGTCCTCACAGTCACAGGGGCTCCGCAGTCACAGGGGCGATGATGCAGTCTGGCTGTACACTTCCCCCTGATCCTAGTTTAGAAAGAACACTCTACACCTGTGACATGGCTTGCACAGGACAGGTGCATGTCCTGTGGTTTAGGATGGCTCCAAGAGGTTACATGCTGTCTCATCTATGAGTAACACTAGCTCTTGTTCTACAAAAGAAACGGCTGTCAACAAAGTTAACGAGGTACTTTTAAGAGTTCACAAGCTGGGTGCCTGTGGCTCATACCTGTAATCCCAGCTATTTGAGAGGCTGAGATCAGGGAAATCATGTTTTCCCCGCCAGCCTGGGCAAAAAGTGTTCCCAAGACCTCCATGTCATCAGAAATGCTAGGCATGGTGGTACCAGCCCGTCACCCCAGACGTGGCAGAAAGTATAAATATGAAGATCATGATGTAGACTAGTAGCTAAGAACAAAAGGAAGGGAAGGAGGGAGGGAGGGAGGGAGGGAGGGAGGGAGGGAGGGAGGGAGGGAGGGAGGGAGAGACACAGAGACATAGAGAGAGAGAAACACAGAAAGAGAGAGACAGAGAGAGACTCACTCCATCTCAAAAATAACCAGAAAAGCCAGGCTCCAGGCTCACATCTGTAATCCTAGCCACCCAAGAGGCTGAGATCGGAGAATCAAGGTTTGCAGTCAGCTTGGGCAGGAAAGCCAATGGGGTTCTTTATCTCCAATTAACTAGCAAAAAGCCAGAAGTGGAGCTGTACTCAAGTGGTAGAGCGCTAGCCTTAAGCATAAAAAGCTCAGGGACATCACCCAGGCCCTGAATTCAAGCTTTGGATCCAGCACAAATAATATTCATTATTATCAACCAGAGCAAAAAGGACTTAAGCGGCAGAGTGCCTACCTAGCAAGCACAATCCCTGGGTCCCCACCCTGGCCCTCCTCTCACCGCGCTCCCCAAGAAAAATGAGCTCAAGAGGGATCTCTAACTTCGTGCCACAAGAATGTATGGAGAGCGGGTGTGTGCCTGCTTCCCCTGTCAGTCAGTGGGAAGACCGGACAGATCCACAGATGGTCTGGTAGAGGCTATCACGTACACTCTCAAAGCTTCTCCAACCAGAACCGGAGATGGGGACACGGAGAGACCCAGGAATCTATCACAACACAGGCAAGTCTCAAACACATGACAGCCTGACACAAGCTTTGGGGGTTCTGCTCGAGATATAGCAGGGAGGGTCATGAAACCCTAGACAGCCCTCTCTCTGGGCGGGGTGTGTTCACGAAGGGCCCAACCGCACAACCAGTGGGAAACTTGTACACTCGGCAAGTGACAAATTTAGAAGGATTGGCTGACAGGATGCTACCCACTCTGACATCAAGGGAGAACAGGGCTGAGGGGGGTGGGGGTGGGGGAAGAAGGCGGTGTTCACCTGCATCCTAACCTCACCTGGAAGACGCCAGTCCCATGATCTGAAGTGACTGTAGAGACACCCCCCACCCCGCGGCGTGCCCCTTCTCTCCTCTCCCAGCAGGTACCCAGAGCAGGCAACGGGCGGGGGGGGGGGGGGGGAATCCCTCGCCTCTCCGCCCTCCCTGGGTGTCTGGATGCGCCTGGACCACTCCAGTCCTGGGGACACCATTTACCCCTGGCTCAAAATGAGCTGACCGGCCAGCCCGAGGACAGAACTTCCCTCAGCCTCGGCGTCCACACCTATCAAATGTCAATCCAGATAGATAATGACGAGGTGTTGTTTTCTATAAATAATAAGCACATCCTAGGGTGTGAGTTGAGAAGTGAATGGCTGGAATGTGCTGCCCGACGGGAGAGGTACAGCGGCAGCTGAGGGAATCTGAGACGGCTCAGGAATCCGATCTGGAGGAAATTCAAGGCACTCAACATCGGTTGCACTGGTTTTACATTCTTGGCGAGGCTTGACCAGGCAAGCAACTGCATTCGTTTCCACCCTGGATATCTTTGATTCCTTTACCTCTTTTAATAATTACCACTGTTTCTAATTCATGATAATTGGGATAGGGACTTAGCAGCAGGTAATTAGAGCAATTGCACAATTTGCTACTGAATTGCAATGGCACAGATTCCTACAAGAATGGACTCTCTACTGAAGAACTGTTGCCTGGAAATGGAGGCCCACAGGCTCTCCCTACAGCCAGGGAAACAGGGCTCTTTTCCACCATCACCCCAGCAGACTCCAGCCCCCTTTCCTGGGAAAAAAAAAGGGGAGATGGCACAGAACTCCTAAACACGGCCCCTCTGAAACACTGCTCCGTCTGGACACAGTCAGGACATCCAACTTGCTGACCCTCATCCCTCCCACACCAAAAGGCCACCCAGAGCCAGTGCCCAGCCTCAACCCCCAGCGCGGGCTCGGGCTGCCTTACATGCACGCACACGGCCTTCTGGCCAGACGAGTGATTTAGAGCACAACGGAGGCACCACCCTGAGCTCGAAGACCAGGGACGCTCACAACTCGCAACCAATAAAGCAGGGGGTCCGCAAAGCACGGGTGGGAGGAGCCTGCATTTCCCAGGAGATTCGCCCAGAGGGGAGGCCCGGCCAGGGGAGAACACACGGAGCTGTCCCCTCCTCACGACCCGGCAGCCACATGGCTGCACTCCGAACGCCCAAACCCCCACACTGCCGCCTGGGTCGCAGCAGGAATCCGCCTTGCCCTGCACATGACCAGGGACAAGCAAGCCAGAGAGCATGGGCCAATGCCACCCAGCCCTTGGCTGAGCACCAGAGTCCCTTTACGGCCAAGACCTAAGCAGCCCCCTTGCAGGCTCTCCTGCCAAGGTGCCCGGCCCCGGGTCAAAGCCGTCACTCAGATCGTCCCGGGGTGGGAGAAAGCTCCAATCTGCTGAGAGCAACACAGAAGGCATTAGCTACCCATGGCCACTGGACACCTGAAATGTGGATGCTCTGGATGGAGGCCTGAAATATTTAATTCATAGACATCTTTTCAAACTCATTTAACCATTATAATTAAATTTAAAGGAGTCTACTGGCGCCAGGGAATTTAAGCTACCTCGAACCTCTTCAGCTTCTCCAAATTAATCCAGCATACCGAAGCACAGAGAATCACAAGGGCAGCCCATGACAACCATGCAAGAAGAGAAACGAGGGTCTCTGAATCGAATAGACCTGGCTTTGGTCCCCAGCTCTCACACTGACTGTGACCTGCATATCATCTGATTTTGCTCTGCTCAAGATGAATTCGCACTAATTCCCACCTGGAAGAATAGGGCACAAGCACATCACATGGCAACCACGCTAAGCCCGCAGACACCGCGTCATTCATCCTCTGCAATACAACTCTGTGACTACCTGTCCCCAAACTCGCCTTATGGAAAAGGCATGGTTAAGGAGCCAATGTCTATGACACTTCTTACGCTACTCAATGAACTGTAAACCGGACATTGCGTTGTCAAGTAGAATAGGATTTGATCGGTAGGTGAGCTCCTTCGTGCTAAGGCGTCTGAAAATATTCATGTAACAGAAAAATAGAAAGCCATGCATTCCATTTGCTTTCTGCACTCAGGACAAATCATTTGTCCAGATTCTAAACAAAATACGTATCACAGTTCTTCCATCTAATCACCAAGTGCCACGAGAACTACTTTTGCAAGGTCTGGAAACTATCAGGTAATCTTTTAGTGGCCAAATTACAAGAGATGAAAAGAAAACAACAAACCCCAGGTTGTTATGTGGTTTCACTTCTCAGATAAACTCAAACCTCCACCACTGAGGAATTTTTAATGCATTTCTAGTTATTTATCTGCAATTACAGAGGACAGCTAACAACGTTAGCTGTTTTGTTATCAAACTCCAATTTTTTAGGACACATATCCCATCAAATGTATGTATGTTTATGAAAGGTTAATTGGGATGCAAAGAAACAGCTTTCCACAGGGCTTTTTTGGTTGTTGTTGTTTTGGTTTTTTTAAGCTTTTTTGGCACTGGAACTTGACTCATCCAATTCAACCTCACCAACAAAACCATACTAGAGATGCAAGCATGTCTCATCTGTGCACATCACGCAGAACCATTGGAAGAGAGCCATTGGAGACAAGTTCCTTGGCCTTGGCATTTTGAATCTACAGCGCCTGAGTCAGGTTCAACAGCAACTGACTCATGTCAAATCACCCAAAGGGTTTTGGGAAATGAAATGTAGCTCAAACACCAAATGCTTCCGGTGATTTCTAAACTAATTCTTTTTATGACTGCAAGTAGGCTGCACAGATTCAGCCTAGTCATGTTGATGGCAATGGGAAGTTTCAGGTACAGGGAAAGAAAGTTCAGATTGAATTCTTACCCATCTTAGCAACCTTTCCTCTTCCTGCTTTATCAAACTGAATAAACCATTCTACTTCAGAATAGCTCGGGCTTCTCTCTCCAGACACCCCAGTTTACTCCCACCCCCTCAGTCACATGCTTTTGAGGAACAAACAGCTCTGTTCACTTTACTCAGGGCTCTAAGACAAGTGTAATTTTTAAAACAATTTTATCAATTAAATTATCAAGCAGCAGTTGGTAATTTGGACCCCATTCGGATGCAAAATTTAAAGCTAATTTAGGCAGAAATAATAGCTCCGATTTACATTACAGACAAACAAATGAAAACTTCAACTAATCTGTAGATGTTCTTGGTGGGGCCAATTTTATAAACAAACCAATTATCAAGCAATGAGTATCTTCAGTCAAATGCAAATTAATTGGCTGTGCTAATAGAAGATTATTTCTAGTATAAATTTTTAAGTCTATAGCCTTAGAAAAAAATGTTCTCATAAATGCATCCTTCTACGTATGTCTGTGTTGTTTCTCCCAAGTGTGCACAGTAAGGCTCCCCAATGCTGTCCCCTAACAAAACTACTGACGAGAGCAAGGAAGAGGCATGCTGGCCATGGATGAAAGGGACCTATGCAACTCCTGGGTGGGGAAGGGAGGGAGGGGATGGGAGAGAGGGAGGAACAGACGACACCATAGGGAAGGAAATGCACTCACGACCTGACGCGTGTAAACGTAACTGCTCTACGTCACATCTCTATAGCAACAGTAAAGCTGTTTTATTAAAAAAAAAAAAAAAAAAAAAAACTAAAAAGTAAGGCAGTATACGTCCTTCCTTAAGTCTGACTGTGCCTTTCATACAACTATTAGGACTCACAATCATAAGGCAAATTGTACTTCAATGTATTACATCAGTGCATTCCTTTTGCACTTCTCCTGCAAGAAACTTCGGCAATCATAGTGGGTTAAGGGACACAAAACTTATCTGACACTTCTGGACGTGATCAGTCCGAGCTGAGTTTCACCAGGAAGCACCGAGACACACACCACGGCACACCCATCGTCGGCACTGTGAGGTGCGCTGCAGGCCCCGCTCACCACCAGCCGAAGCGCGACAGCTTTCACGAACCAGACGGGATGCCCAACTAAACATGTGTACCCAAACCATCTGGGCGTGTCTCCATTAAAAAAATGTTTTGAATCAAAATGGCAGAGCAGTGCCCCTTATCATCAGGGCCACAGTGGCTAACTGTGTCTACATAGCAATCTACAAGCTGACCTGGCTGCGCTGAAGGTATTTTTCTAGAGCATATTTTTATAACAAATATTTTGCTTTGTTGAGTTTTTATGGCTCTTTGCTATCTACTTTATGGGAGCCATTCCCAGCTTTTGCAACTTTGGTGATGCTTCAATCTACAAAAGTCCTGGGATTCATTTTCATGTAACTAGTTCTGGGGTGTGGTCCTGAAGTGGTCCGTGTTCTTGGAGACAAAGAACCTTCAGCAAAACTCTAGACGTTTATGGTTCCGGTGGGGGCCGGACACACAGGCGACAGATTCAAGGCTGGAACTGGATCTTCTGACAAAACCTATCACCTATTAACTGTGTATAAAACACCTGTCCCTGTGGTTTGCCACAGGAGTGGTCAGAAATAAGAAAAGGAAGATGTGTAAATAAAGCTTGCTCCACTTCTTACCCGGTGGGTAGGCATCCTACCAAGGACGATAAGGCACTGATAAGGTGATGCGGGTGAATCTCACCACCGGTGCTAAGGAGAGCACCCGATGAATGCTTTGTGTTGTTGTTGATGACATAAAACAACACAGTGACCCTCCCTCTAAAAAGAAGTATCGCATTCGTTTTAACTTAAAACACAACAGTCAAAGACTCTAAGGTCTGTTAAAAGGAAAATGCTTTAGATCAATTAATCTAGGAAGGATTATGTGAGCAGAAAAGGCAAAAACTAAAACATGAGCGGACTGGAAAATGGAAGGTTATGATGGGTTGTGGACCTGCCTCAGTGAACTGACATTGAGAAAGCGTTAACTAGCTATAGCTTACCTATCACCCAGGCCACTGGACTTGGCCTAATTGGTTACAGGATCTCCAATAACCACCTAAAGCTGTTGTTGGATTACACATATTGCACCTATCTGGCTGAGACCAGTGCACATGTTCAGGCCAAATCTATAGCCAAACAACAAACACAAAGTGGGGGGAGGTACTTTTCCCAAATAACATAGTTTGGCTGTGGTTTATTTTTTAATAATCTACTTCTCTAGTAGCTTTTAACTTCCTTTCTATTCTGATATCCGATTTCAGTTCTTCATATCCTCCAGCCTTTGCTACACATCCCTTTCGGGTTTCCATTAGTAATGCCTTCTTGAGACATGGGCCAAGGATGGGAAAGCAGCTGCTGCTGATTCTGGCTCTGGGAATCTGATCAGACCCAAAGTGCAGATTCCTCAAGTGTTTCTTCCTCCCTTAAGGAAAGAAAGCAGTAGCCAGGCACCAGTGGCTCACTCCTAGAATCCTAGCTACTCAGGAGGCCGAGATCTGAAAATCATTAGTTCAAAGCCAGCCCAGGCAGAAAAGACCCCCTGAGATTTTACCTCCAATTAATCACTCAAAACAGGGAAGGGGCAGTGTGGCTCAAGTAGGAGAGCGCTACTAACCTTGAGCACAAAGAGGCTCAGCAACAGTACCCAGGCCCTGAGTTTAAGCACCACAATCAACAAAATAAAGGGAGAGAGAAAACGAGAACTAACATTTTTCACCAGCCAGTAACAACAAGAAAAAGGCAGCAGACACTAATTCATCAACAACTCCATATTTGAGGTCTGTTATCATTAACTATCCACTACTGACTTGGAATTCTATTTGAGATACCTTTCACCACCCTGCAAGATAGCACCTGTGTGCTAACTGGGCCAGGAGCTGTTCAACACTTTGGTACACTGGGATACAAAGATAATGAAGTAGATCTTGAAATTTTAAATGTTCTCACTTTAAATTCCATCATGTGTTGGGTGCTAGTGGCTCACACTTGTAACGGAGCTCTGGCCCAAATGGTAGAGTGCTAGCCTTTAGCAAAAAGAGGCTCAGGGACAGTGCCCAGGCCCCGCGTTCAAGTCCCAGGACTGGCACACAGACACACACACACACATCCAAAATGTAATTTTCTCAAAGTACTGGAGGTCATTATTCAACTTAACACAAAGATTATAATGCTTAAAGTCACTTCACCTTTATTCCAATTCTAAATTTCAGAGCATAAAGATCACCAAGGACTTGTTCTACGCGATTCAATAGCTGGAGAAGAATGGGGCTAGCCGGTGTGGGATGTGCTGACTGTCCTGCGGGGAGCTCACAAAGAAGCTGAACAAAGCCCAAGTGTGTGCGGAGTTCAAGGACCCCGAGGGGTAGCTGCTATTTTAGAGCACCATGCGAGACAGCACGGGCCTTGGCGGCAGCCGTGCCCTGTGCCCTCCCCACGGCTGGGGTCGACCACGGGCCCATCTCTATCTAGGACCATGGGGGGGGGGGGGCAGGGAGTCACAGGTGAGGGTTCTCCTGAGCGGCCTCGCCGGTAAGAAAGCGCACACGAGGAAAGTGAGTGGGTCTACAAGCCACGTCCCGCGTATTCCAGATGAATCCATGAAAGCGCCACTGCAAACACTTTCCGAGTCGTGATTGTCTTCTTACAAGACAATATGGAAAGAAAAGATGTAGGAGGAAAAAAAAAGAGCGGAAACGATTGAGTCCAAACCCCTCTGTGCTGCTTGACACACTCTGGACTGGTGCTCTCGACCTGGAGCGAGAGAAGAACGGTGCCCTGTCCCCCGTGGACTCAGGTGAGAGAAGAGCCGGAGCCCTGTCCCCCGTGGACCAGGTGAGAGAAGAACGGAGCCCTGTCCCCCGTGGACTCAGGTGAGAGAAGAGCCAGAGCCCTGTCCCCCGTGGACTCAGGTGAGAGAAGAGCCGGAGCCCTGTCCCCCGTGGACTCAGGTGGGAGAAGAACGGTGCCCTGTCCCCTGTGGACTCAGGTGGGAGAAGAACGGTGCCCTGTCCCCGTGGACTCAGGTGAGAGAAGAGCCAGAGCCCTGTCCCCCGTGGACTCAGGTGAGAGAAGAACGGCGCCCTGTCCCCCGTGGACTCAGGTGGGAGAAGAGCCAGAGCCCTGTCCCCCGTGGACTCAGGTGAGAGAAGAGCCGGAGCCCTGTCCCCCGTGGACTCAGGTGAGAGAAGAGCCGGAGCCCTGTCCCCCGTGGACTCAGGTGGGAGAAGAACGGCGCCCTGTCCCCCATGGACTCAGGTGGGAGAAGAACGGCGCCCTGTCCCCCGTGGACTCAGGTGGGAGAAGAACGGCGCCCTGTCCCCGTGGACTAGGTGCGGCTGGACTGTCTACTCATTACCAAGTAAACAAGGGAGTGGAACCATCTGAATCATCCTGAACCTTGGGGTTCACACCGGGAAAGACTGCAGGGGCTGGCTCATGCCATGAGCCTTCTTTTCATCTCTGTCACCAAAGTTGTAAGAGGAAAAAAACCTAACTGGGATAATGACACCAATGACAGGAGCCCTCTGCATGCCCGGCAGGGGTTCGATGGCCAGAAGCCTCAGCAACTGCTGCTGCTGGAACCCAATGCCTTGACTCCTAGGGAACGCTTGGAACCCAGGGGTGAGCTCAGGTGGCAGCAGGAAGCCCAGAAGCAGCAGCAGGGGCACAAGTGAGGAACACAGCCATCCCGGGGACAGGAAGCCCCTGGGAAACTATGTGCTTTTTAGGGCACACAAATGCAAACGCTTTTAAATCCCTAACTAAACAAGTGCTCCACAGGAAGGCTTCCAGTCTGAAACCTGGGGTACACTTGGCTGCCTGAGTTGAGAGAAAGGAGGCCACTCCATACAAGGGCAAATCTCTCCTATGCCTTGCTGACATCATAATAGTTATCCCAAAAGAGTCGTGGAGCTACCTCCTGATAAGAAAACAGCTTAACGCGATGCATTACCTTCATTATTAAACCTTTAAGAATCCACTCACTGGGTTATTTGAGTCCGGCTCTCTAGAACCATGCCTGCTGCCCGGTGGGCAGTAATTGAATCCTGGATTGTTGGTTGGTGAGAACTGAACTCTCTAGTTGGTCCTCAGGCATTCCCACCATTTCTAATCATCTACCTTCCTGGAGCCGCTACAAAGCCAGGAGTCCAGAGCGGCTACCGTGTTCGGCAAGATGCACAGGTACCAAGTACATAGTTTTACCTCCAGTAAACCAACGGTAGCTAGCCCTCCTCCTGCTCCAAAATCACTCAGAAGGCTTCCCAAAGCAGGTACATGCAGAAGGCTGAAGATCTTGGGGTGGATGCCACCCTGTTTAAATTTTTTTTTTAAGATGGGTTGAGCATAATGGCTCAAGCCTGTAAGCTTAGAGCCATTTGAGAAGCAAAGAATTGGGGCGGGGGGGGGGGGAACAGTTCAAGGCCACCCAGGCAAAAATAAGTTTGCAAGGCTCCATCTCAACCCATGTCTGGGTGCAATGCATGGGTGTGTCCTCTCAGCAACACAGGCCCTCAGCCCGGGCTGGCCCAGAGAGAAAGCAAGACAAACATAACCAGTGCAAAAGGGGGCACAAATGTGGACCCAGTGGTAGAGTTCCTTTCTGTCTAGCAAGCACAAGGCCCTGAGTTCACATCCCAATACAGCTAAACCATATATATAAAATATGACCAAAAATTAAACACACACACACACACACACACACCCCACTGGGGAAACACCCCAACTTCAGATTTATCATTCCTCACCAGTTCCCAGGTGACAGGGTCCTGACAGGTGTCAAGAACCACCATCCAGCTGGGCTTGTATTTCACACTGGTAATCCCAGGCTATAAAGTCAAAAGCAGGAGAATTATGAGCTCAATACCAGCCTGGGCTACATAACAAGCTTGAGGCCATCCTGGACTACGTAGAGAGACCCTGTCCGAGGGAGGGAGGGAGGGAGGGAGGGAGGGAGGGAGGGAGGGAGGGAGGGAGGGAGGGAGGGAGGAGCACACTGAGGTTCCACACAGTCCTGTGTCCTCTTAATTCTGCACAGGTCACACACATGGTGAGATGGTCTCCACCCATCTTCAACAACAGTAATTCTATCACCTGTCCAGAAGACACACTGTCAGAGTCAGACGTCTGCTGCGTGTCTAGAGACATCAGAATGGCTTTTTGGGGGGTGGAGGGAGAATATACACATAATCAATCAAAGTTACAAAAGCAAAAAAGGCTTTCAGTAAGAATAGTTGTTGTTTTTTTATGACAACACTGGCAAAAAAAAAAAAAAGCCTCCAGCAAGTATTAAAGCAGTACTTCGGACTACAGAATACCAATGTATTTATAGCCTAGGTTCTGGAGAAAGGTTAGATGAGTAGATGGATGGATGTTGGGGGAGGAAAATCGCTTTTAATGTGCTTGAGAAACACTTTTAGAAATGCATGCTTTCTTAAAGCTTCCTGACGATACTGTGTTTTTTTTTTTTTAAATTATTATTATGCTCATTTCCCTTGACCCCGGGGCTTCGGAATGAGAAGCCATAGTATTTGAATCCAAACCCCCAGCAGCCTCAAAAGATGGAGGCCACACTTGCCCTGGGGATGTGCCCCCCGCGCCCCCCCTTACACCCCGTGTCTCCCCCAGGCCAGGGAGAGCCCAGGAAAGCATGGATGTGGAAAGCTGGTCCGGGGGACGCGCAAGGACTAAAGAGCTCTTGATCGACTAATCGGCTCCATTTGGAAACTCAGCGTTTTTGTGTTTGTTTTTTCCACTTACTGTGTCCCACAGAGGAAAGTCACAAAGAGCTAGTGTATTAAATTTTCATATAACTGAATCCTTATCATGTATGAATACAAAAAGAGGGCGCCCCTGAGAGACTGGGAATTCGTTCCGGCTCAGACCAGGCCTTCCCTTTCTGCCAGCCAGCAAGACAGGGAGGAAAGTCAGCCATAAGCATGGAGGGCGGGGCCCCGAGCCGCGCGCCCTCAGCAGGGCAGCGGAAGGGCACGAGCGACAGCTCAGGTAGCTAATCCCACGAGGCCAGAGCCCTGACCCCACAGCCCACCTGAGCGCGGGTGCGGAAACCACAGTGTGCTAGGCTGGAGGTCCACCGCCAAGCCACGCGGACGCAGACCAGGAGACGACCGCGAGGGGCAGGGAGGGCCGCTCCCCAGAGCCGGCAGAGCGCCCGGTTCACCCCAGCCGCCTGGAAACTCCCTGCGCTGCCCTGCACAGGCCTGGGCGGCACCCAGCCCCCACCCGCCCGAGGTGCCACGGGGCACACACCCCGGGAAGGGCCGCCCCCTGCACGTGAGACCCAGGCTCCCTCCCGGTGTCAACTAGGAACGTAAAAAATATGCCAGCTGAGGTTACAGCCATCTCTCCGGTGGATGTGTTTGTGCTAACGATGACAAACCAGTCTGCGCTCAACTGCAACCAGCAGACCACAAGCCTCGCCAGCTAGCCCCGTGAACGAACTGCAGGCCTCCCTCTGCCCGTTCCAGGCGAATGAACGGGAGGTCTCATGACAATGACTGAGAGCTCGTCACACACTAGAGCTTTAGCCCAGGCCAAAAAAAATAAATAAACAGTGTAAAATTTTAAATGCAACCTAAAAACGGGCCGTGGGTAGCAGCTGCCTCCTAAATAAAACATCGTTGAAAGGGCTCCCGGTTAGCTCCGCTCCAATAACGACTCATGCTTTCCGGTCCATCACGGAGGGCCCACGACAAGGCGCTGCTCTGGGACGCTAGCTGCCAGCCTCAGACAATACGCTCACCCTGTCTACCACGGCGAACACCACTCGGCACAGCGCCCTGGCGCCGGGGCAGAGTCAGCAGTGAAGACGCAGGACTGCAGAAGAATGGGGCAAGATTACCCCCAAATCTGCACGCGTTACCACGCCGCCAAGGCCTTGTACACGTTGCTGTCTCAAGAGCTCCAAGCTTTCAGTATTCCCAAATAAATCTATGGAAACCAGATCTATTTGATTCCTTGCGAATGGAACTATTACCTCAAATAGGAGACGCAGGGAGACACGGAGGGAGAACATAAAACTAGACCAAAGAAACGGCAGGCCCTAATTTCCAAGAATCAGGCACTGTGAGGATAATCACTAAAGTCCCCCGGGGAAAGGGCGATTGGGATCTTCCCAAACTGTGTGTGTCCAAAGAGGTTTTCCCACCGAGAAACAGAAAGGCTGCATTGGGTGACATACATGACAAATCACTCGGTTATAATAAGCGATTCTAAAATTATTCTCCAAAAGTAAAGCCAGCTCATATGAACAACTGGAGCAATTAAAAAAAAAATAAGGAAGTGCTGTTTACAAACGGTCCCCTGCAGGTGACTGTCACACTGCTCACACTTGAGCGAAAGCTGAGGGTGGCCCGGGAGGGCGTGCCGGGCGTGCCGTCTTCACACGGATACGGATCAAGACCCCACCCTGGAGCTGAAAACAATGGGCACAGGGCCCTGAAGACACGTCCTGCGTCTGAAAGACGCAGCTCATCATCACCATGTGGGAAACAGGTCCATCGTTCACATGGAAAGGGGCTATGTAACTCGGCTGGGGGCGTGTCAGTCAACACGCTGGAAGGTCTCCAGAATGTGAGTCACCATTTGGGGGCACCCAAATGTGGGGCACCGGGTAACCGCCTTGAAGTTGACAGGACCCCTACCACGGGGAAGGGCGAGAGGATGCAGGCGAGGAAGACACCTGAGGTGGGTCAAGCTGAGCAGCCCCACCCACTCCAGTCTACCGGAACGAGAGTTGAACTAAATTCTTCCCGATTTCTAGTGCACTCGGAGGACCCTGGACAGGAAGGGGAAGCAGGCTGGGTTCCTACCCAAGTGACCACTGAGGAGCTGACCCCGGCTCTCCCAGCAGTGACACTGCAAGCCCATCCTGCTGGACAGCAAGCGCTCTCCCAGCCACAGAGAACAGGACGGGACTAAGCCACCTGCACACTGCCGTCCAACGCTAATGACCCGACTGAGGAAACCAGGTCCCCTCACCCCCAGGCCTCACCCCCAGGCCTCACCCCCAGGCCTCATCCGTAGTTCAAGGAGCAAAACACAAGGCTGCTGGAGCTGGGTGGCTACCACCACTTTCCGAACTGTACTGTGTTCCTGCCTGCCTTATGTTTCTCTTTGATGGCAAGTAAAACTTTCACTACGGCACAGAATGGCTTTCTTTCTAGCAGAAGATTTTCTTAGTTCTTCCATATGCTTTTTTTAAAATAGTGGTAATTGCATCCCTACTTAATCTTAAGTGCTTTAACTAAATGAAAGGTTAATTATATAGACTGTAGTAATTACAAAAGGTAAAATAACCTACAAAATGTCATCATGAATAATTAATTAGACCTCTCTGGTCTGGTAGAGACCAAGGAGGCCACACACTCGTGTGAGGGAGCACTGAGCTCTCTTGTTTATGGGGAGCATCTTATTAAATAAATCAAATGCGTGACCGCTAAAATCGGTTCTGAATAAGCATTAGAAGCACAGGTATAAGTGCTCACTGAGCGTCATACCTAAACACACACCCGGAAGCTGAGGCACGAAGGCCAGCACAGATAATCGCACGGTGCCCAGGGCGCTGGACTTCATTGGAATGGATTAAAACAAATGCCCTGTGACACTGAAAGCCTTGGGAGCCAGGCAGGCCGACTCTGGGGAACACAAATGCAGTAGGAAGGCCCCTTGCCCTGGAGGAGCATGGAAAGGCGGCTTGTTAGAAGGGCAAACAAGAAAATACAATGGCTGGCATCCCGTGGCTCAGGCATAGAACCCTCAGGAGGCTGAGATCTGAGGACTGCAGTTCAAAGCCAGCCCCAACGGGAAAGTCTGTGAGACTTTCGTCTCCAATAAAGGCCCCGAAAAGCTGGAAATACAGGTATGGCTCAACTGGTGAAGCACTGGCCTTGGGCAAGAAACCTCAGGGACGGTGCCCAGGCCCTGAGTTCAAGAGATAGAGACAGACAGACAGACAGACAGACGGAAACTGGGCACTGGTGACTTAACCCATAATCCTAGCTACTCAAGGAGGCTGAGATGTGAGGATGCTGATTTGAAGGCAGCCAAGGCAGTAAAGTCCAAGTGACTCTCATCTACCACTAACCATCTAAAAGCCAACAGTGGAGCTGTGGTTCAAATGGTAGAGTAGGAGCGCTGAGTGGGGTGAGGTGGGGGGGGGGAGTGGAGAAAGACCTGTGGTTCCTGGCCCCGCCCACACGCTGGTGGCTGATGGACAGCTGGGCACTGGATACTGCACAGGCAGCTCCAGGGCCTGGGACACTAAGGACCCAGCTCTGGGGCTGCAGACCTGGTCAAAGTCCTTCCCAAGGGCTCCCCAGTCTCCTGTGCAATGGAGGGGGAAGGGAGGTGGGGAAGAGTTACGTAAGAGGCAACAGAAGGCCTGTCTTATCTCCTGTCCCAGTCCATGCTGCCCCAACCCCTGAGAAAGGTCCCAAAGTTAATGTCAACTCAGACCTACTGATTCAAACCAACCACCAAAAAAAAAAAAATCATGAAAGTATTACAAATAGCAATTTAGATGAAATGCAATCAACTCAGCTCACCTAATGAGAATTATTAACTTAATTAAGTAAAACAGCTTAAATATCTTCTGGCTTGGTACTTCCTGTGTATTGTATTTCTCATCTTTCAGGAAAAGTTACATGCTTCCTACCAAAGTACGGTGCATATATCCTGGAGTCTTCTACTTTTCCCAGGCTTTTACCAGTCCCTGGGGGCGCGTACGGTTTTACGGTGATCTCTGCTGTAATTAAATCTGCATACGACCCGGTCATCCGCAGGGACTCCTGCGGATGGTCACATCTGACATACAGCTAACTATAAATACCAATACTGCCTGACGGTGCCCCTTTGTGACAAGAAACAACACAAAGTAGGGCAGTTAGCATTTATCACTGCTAAGTGTCAAGGCTCTTAACACATTTTTACCAGAACATTCTATAATGGATGAACCTGTGGAGGAAACGCTGAAGTTCTTTTTCTGTTTTTGTTTTTTAGCTATTTTTGTACTGAGAGAAATCCTTACCAAACGTTTACGCAATGAAAAACGTCTTCCCTTCCTCAAAACCCCTTAAAAATAAAGGAAATCTAGATTTGGTGGCTCACACCCATCATCCTGAGCTACTCGGGATCCCAGTTCGAGACCGGTTTCAGCAAAAAGTGACCAGCAAGACTGCACTGCACCTAACAGGCGAGGCGTTAGTACATGGCTACCATCCCAGCTACGCCGAAGGCCTAAGCAGCAGGATCGAGGTCCAGACTAGACAAAAACAGAAGACGGTATCCAAAAAAATAATGATAACTGAGGCAAAACGAAAACGAAACAAGGAGAGGGAGGCTAGCTGACAGCTTGCCAAGCAAGTTGCAAAATCCCAATTCAAAACCTCAGTTCTGCGAACAAGAAAGGAGCCACACTTTCACAGGTGAACTCCAGTAATGTACGGAACTCAGCCCTTTGACATTTTCCATATTATGTAAACATGACATCCAGTGAAGGGATTCTAGCATTTTCCACATGGATGCATTAATAAAATCAAAACACCATTTTTCACCTCAGTACTCCACTTCAAATGTAATTTTCCATTAAGTACACCACCAATGTTCAGTAACCAATACGCCAACCAACTTTTGAAAACAATAGAAAATACCAAGCACAATCAAAAGGGATTTTCAGTTTTTGAGCTAGGAGAAACAGAACGGAGTCTGTGAATGTTCCCCTCACTTAATTAAAGAGTAGTGACATTCATAAAACATCGTGTAATTCTGTAAAGGAACAGAATCCGTTGGCAGAAAAAGGCAGGCATGGATCATAAAATGCATCGCCGCGTTCCCTTCTCTGTAATTTGCAGCGGACCAGGGTGAAATCGGACGTGGGAAGAGAGAATGAAGGGACGTGATCCCCCTTCTAATCGCGGCAGGGTAAGTGTGTGCCGGCTCTGAAGCGAGAGGCCGCGTGGACCGCATGGAGTCTGAACTCCTCAGCCCGCGTCACCTGGGCGGCGTCTCCTAGCAACTGACCTCGCAGGTGGCGGGGCACGCTCGGAGGTGACTGAGGAAGACAGGCAGGAGACCTCCTTTCGGTGAGGATCTGCTTTGTAAACGATTTGATTTTTGGTTGGTTTTTTGGGTTTTTTTTTTTTAGGAAACCTTTAGTAAAATATTCTAAAATGCCATGGATTCTGGCAGCCTTGACATTCCTTCCTATTGCTTCGTAGCTGACACACACAGACTGCTCTTCTCGGCACCCTTCATCCCTCTCTACCCGTGTAGCGGAAGGAAACACGCTCGGGGTAAGCGCATTGGGCTCCCCATGAGTTGTAAAAGGAAGGGGCTGAGTGTCAGTGCTAAGTCTTTTCTTTCTCTTCCCTCTCTGCTGCACGCGCACACACGCACACACGCACGCACACACACACTGCACACGCACAGCACCGCCCCACCGACCCGGCCAGGGCAGTGACGCCCAGAACCTCTTAGACAAACGATCCCCCGCCCCCTCGCCCGCACGGCACTACAGCGGTCTCTCATCACCACTCCCCTGCACCGCAGGTGCCCCAGGGCTGCGGAGCCCGGCTTTCCCGCACCGCCGTGACTGACTGCGATCCGCATGCTCATGGCGGAATGGTGACTGCAGGAGCTTTTCCAAAGCTGTCACTTCAAAGTAAAGAAAAAAAAAACAAGAAGAGATCATTTGCCACATGCCACCTGGTGAGAAGAGGAAACCGGCCTTTGGCAAACTCCTGGCAGTGCCATCTTTCATGCAGTGTCTTGGAAAGGCTGTGCGCTCATCTACTAACGGAATGTAATGGCTCCCAAGACAGGAGCCCGTAGGATGGGACAGAAGTCACTTCCTCGCCCCTCGCCCATCAAGACGCTCCGCCATGACTGCCTATAAACTATGCAGGGGCATCTGGACGCTGTCAGCCTAATGAAAACAGTAGCCCACGGGGAACACTCTGCGTTTTTACCGAGACGCTCTAATGTCTCAATACACAGCGCCACCGCACCTGCGGCACATGGGAAACCAGGCCTGAACCAGCGCGCCACTGTCGCAGGCTGACCCCAGGGGATTCCAACAGCCCACAGCTAGGACCCGAGGGTCTTGTGTTCAGCTCTTTAATATCAGTTCCATCTGTGTTCCCATCCTGACAAGCCAAGAGGGAAGACAAGGACTTCTCTAATTCTTTCCCACCTACATGGGGCTCTGTACCATGCACTGAATCTGCGGTAGGCAACAGAGAGGATGCTAGACTCAACTGAACACAACCTCCCTGTGCTCCAGGAGCAAAACTCCACAGGGCGATCTCCACTCAGCACAGAACACCTGGGCTTGGCCCCAGATCAAGCCCTAACACCTACAGGCTATGAATTCCAAAATCCTGCATATAAGTAACTCATTCTGGAACAGTCAGGACGCAGGCGCGGTCATCTCCTGCGACCAGGTGGGCCGTGCTTTCCTGACATACTCAAGTGAGCACGCAGGCCCCCGCATGGTTGGAAAGGATGAAAGATGGCTACCCAGGGGCCCCGACATCCCCTGCCCAATCTCAGCTGTGTAGCCACAGTGGTGGCAGCTGAACCACAGTAGCAATGCGTGTTCTCTCTCTCTGTCTCTCTGTCTCTCTGTCTCCCAGACCAGACACTGAAGAACAGACCCAGGAAAGAAAGCTGGACACAGAAGCAGCAAGCCTGTTTGGGGGAAAGGTTGGGGTGCACACCCCAGATTATCAAGCATCGCGCCTTAAGATTTGAAAGACTAATAACAACAAACACTCAGATTTCTCCACCTAAATTGAAAAGCTTTTTAACACTTAAGCTTTCTCTTTCCCGTTACAGACTCACCCCTAACCCATCCGTACATAAACACGCCCACTCCCCCACCACCCACCAAAGGAAGGACATATCTGTGCATCGGGTGAGGCGGGGCGGACGTCACCTGAGGAGCAAGTCTGGAAAAAGGAAAGCCAAGCTGATAGAAAAAGATCCCTCTCTTCTTTACCTCTACGCAAAATCCTAAAAGCACGTCGACTTCGGAGCTAGATGGAAGTAACTCTTAAAATATACATATCAACAGTGACTAGGCACCCCAGTCGCACTCGCGGCATGGTTGATGAAGGCATGAATGTTTAAATGTATGAGAAGAGCACGCTCTACTTGGGACAATTCCACTGAATTCAGCATTCCTGCTACACATGGCTTCTGCATACTCACAGGAGCAGCGAACTCAAGAAAAGGTAAACAATTCTAATGGGCTTTACCAAGAGTAAAATTACATTGCCAATTCAATCACACCTGACCATTTCCCCGAAATATTTAAATTCCCCAAGCACGGCACTCAACAAAACAAGACATGAGGAAGAATAAATACACCACCCTAAGCAGTTATCACCCAGAACATGACAATGCTTGATTGTAAGTTACAAGAAAGTTCTTTCCTCTCTCTTACGTTCCATTTTGGTAAGGAATTTTACACGGTGAAATTCCTGTTCCAGGTTTTGCAAGCATTGGAAGGAACAATTCAACCACGTTCTCTATTCATGCCCAGCACCAAAAAGTCAGAGGTCCCCGGGCTATGCATGCTTAAAACCCACATGCACCTTGCCCGATAGAAACTGGTATATGCCCACACTTCTCTTACCCTGTCTCCTCCATCATGCCTGGACTTGAGCACACTGATGGGTACAGACCCGTGGGAATCAGGATACAAACCTACCTCCAGTACCTTCCTGGTTCTCAGAAGGCAACTCAAGGATGAGCTAGCAAGCCCGCATGCGTTCATCCGAACTCCCTACCTTGACTTCTGTTTCCCATGTGTCTAGACCACCAGTTGCTTCTATGGCAAAGGTCCCAGGTCTCAAAAGATAAATCCGCCCACCTCATTTACACTGTAAAAACAATTCCTCAAATGCAGCTGCAGGTGCACGAGTCTGTAAGAGTTCCTGATTCAGAAGAGTTGGCTCCTCAAGCTTTACTGTGCGCGGGAGGCGGGGTCCTCTGGGCAGCCAGCTCGCCGTCTGCACGGTGGCATCTGCTGAGTCAGGGGTGGATGAGTGGCATACGAATGCTTTCGAAAGCCACCCTGTAAAGTCATGAGGGGGGCATAGCCCAGGTGGTAGAGCCCTTGCCTGGCACGCTCAAAGCCCCAAGTTCAAACCCAACTACTGCCAAAAAAGGAAGAAAAAAAAAAAGGTAAGTTTATAAAACCATGTGGGAAAAGGCCCCACTGTAAGCATCTGACCCCGTTACTAACGCTATCCCCACCGCCCTTGACAGTGCACAACAGGCTCTGAGTCTTCTGTAGGCCTGAAATATGCAGATGGGCCCGTGTGACTGGTTAACTCAAGGCCGTGGTAAATGCAGCGCTTTAGGAAGTCACAGGTAAGCAAGCAGCGTGGGTGGGCTTTGTCATGGACATCAGGGAAGGAAGGCACTGCCCGCTGACACCGCTTAAAAACTGACTTCCAGGAGACACATTCAGACGTTTGCCCATTGGTTCTGTTCAGAACAATTGCTTGGCAGGTCAAAGCTCAAGGGCCCGACACACACCATGTCCACGGCTGTCACAGTACAGGCGTGCACACCTGCACTGAGATCACACAGGGCACCGGCAGGCCCGCTTGGCTTAGAAATGAGAACCATTCTGGCAGTGTGCTGGAAGCTACGGCTGGTATTCAAGGGAGGCTAATTTAAGAAAGGAATGTCATACAGCACATGTGAACTCCACTTCGGCTCCACTAGATGGTTCTCTGGGAGAAGAAAGAGTTCTAAAACATGATTTCAAGTCCAGTGTAGACGAGCCCAGGGAATACAGCAGCGCACCACTCCACATTTGTCATACTGAGTGTCACACAGTAATGTGGCACACTCAGGGATCTTTAACCTAACTTACAAAGACCACTTTATGACTTTAGAAACAGAACATTAGAAATGGAAAGGGGTTAGCCTTCCTCTACTGTTTCATTAAGTCCCTGTTACTTCATAGAAATACATTTGGCACAAGGGAAGCACAGGGAAAGTATTTCAGCTAGCCATGCAGTACACTTAAAAGAATAAAACAAAACATGCTGGGCATGTTTCTCAGGAGGCTGAGATCTACAGGTCTCAGTTCAAAGACAGCCCTCACAGGAAAGTCTGTCAGACTCTCTTCTCCAATTAAATATCCAAACAGCCAGAAGGAGAACTGTGGCTCAAGTGGCAAAGTGCTAGCCTCGAACATAAATGTGTGGCACAGCGCCCGGGCCCTGAGTTCAAGCCCTAGAACCAGGAAACTAAAAACAAAAACCCTGGGGCGCATTGGTAGTGTTGCATATATCAATATGTCCTTATTTTTTCTCTTAGGGTAGTAAAAGAACTCCAACTTGACAGATTTGTTTTATCAAAACCTACTGAAAACTTTTAATTTGTGAGGAAAATATGAAAAGTAGAAGGAGGGAAATGTGAGGTTCCGGAATTAGAAAGAAAGAGCGGTATTAAAGTGGAAGGGGTAGACTTATGGGGAAAGTGCAAGACAGAGGTGAGAACACACAGGCAGTAATACTTGTCTTGATTTTCCCAACATGAAATGATTTGGATTCTGCGTTTTCAGCAATGGAGTAAATGATTCATGTGTAGGCCCTGGAGGGCTTAGGAAGCTACAGCTGTTTTAAAGAAAAGTCCTTATTTTTTTTTCCATATTATAAGAGCAAAACGATTTAAAGAAACTCTAAAGGCTTATTCATTGTTTAAAAAGAGAAATAACCAAGAATTACATATCAACATGCCAAGGCTGACTTGAAAAAGCCTAGAACACTCTGCCTCCCAAGTCAAAAATGCAAGTCTCAGGCAGTGCCAGGAGAGTCATCCAATCAGCTTCCAGAACAAACAGAATTGTCTCAGGCATCCACCCAATCAGCTTCCAGAACAAACGGAATTGTCTCAGGCATCCAATCAGCTTCCAGAACAAGTGGAATTGCCTCAGGCAGTGCTAGGAGAGTCGTCCAATCAGCTGGTAGAACTGAGGGATTGCATTTGTAACAGGGATCCACCATTACTCGGTTCTTAATATGTTAATAGTCTCCTGGTCTCTACAAAGAATAAAACTTGCTGAAAAGCCTACAAGTCTTTGGACTTGTTTGAGATATGGTCTATAGAGGGAACAACTTTGAACCTTCCTAAAGACTAGAGCCCTGTTTCCTGTGCAGGACCCTTTCTTCTACGGACAACACTGCTACAGGAACTCTGAGCGGCAGCTCTCTATAAACTTAAGTCATCTGGAGACTCTGATGTACGTTCTCCCATGTCTCAATAATACTCAAAGAAGCAGAGCTGAAACACAGCTAACAAAGCCTCAGATTGCAATCTTAACTGCAGCATGGTACAATGACGATAGCTATAAGACAGGAAGGAAGACTGTACTGAAAGGCTATCAAAAACAAATACGTAAATAAACTGCAGTAAAATTTGAATAGAGGCAAATAGCAAACGATTGCAAACACACTGAGCCTGGGACTGCAGAACTGAATGTGCACTGGTTAAGGGCCATCAGATCATGTTCCACACAAAACGGTTTTTAAAAGACCACATCAAGACAAAGTTGAGTTATGGCTGCTATTATGAAAATAAAGGGAGACAGGGCAACTTTAACAAAGAAAACATACCTGATTAAAGAAAATACTCCCTGCCCATGCAACCAAAATCATGTGGCCACAGATGATTGTTCCTAAAGATGACAAAGCAGCACCCGTGCTATTTTGGAGGGAACGTCAGCACACGCTGAGCTGAGTTGTCTCTTTGAAGGTAGCAGAAAGACAGCCTCAGAGGCACCCAGGTTCTGCTCTTGGAAAACGTGCCAAAGAACATACTCTAACCACAGCAGACACGGAAGCTAAGAGCGAAGCTGCAGGAGGCACAGAGTTGAGTTTGGATCACAAGTGGCCCCACAGGGCCATGTATCCCAGCCAGCAGCACCGCGGGGAAGCGGCCATCTTAAAGAGGACAGGCCCAGAAGGGGGTCTTCAGGTCCTTGGGGGCATTCCCTCCACCCCTCTGCTCCCCGACTGCCGTCACAGCTTGACGTGAGAAGCTCCGCCTCACCAACGGCTTCCACCGCAGTGTGCGGCCTCGCCATGGGCCCGGGAAACAGGCTCAACCAGCGAGCGCGGCAACAGCGAACACCCAGCCCCAAACCACCCTTTCTGCCTTTCAACCGGATCATCTCCGGAGTGCGTTACAGTGACCGTGAGCTGACGGACACTTCTGGCACATCCTTCTCTCCTCCCACGCAGACTGACCAGACTAAGTGGACCCTGGCGCGGGCAGCACACAACCCCATGGCCAGAGACCTCTTCCCTGTTGTCTGCTCCATTCCAACACGAACAAACTTCGAAGTTATGCCACCTGCTACGTATTTTCTCATTTTAAGTATATAAAAAGACCAAGAAGTTTTATTTTAAAAAAAATTAATGATCCAATGACGATAGTACCTAGTATGACTTCTTACACTGAAGCGCCTTAACATTCACTTTGCGTCCAATCCTTTGGTAGGGAGGTGACGTGCGAAAAGTTTAATTAACGTCTGTTCTGTTCCGAGAATACCGAGAGCAGTCACAAACCACACAGCCCGGGGCGGGGGGGGGGGGGGGTGCGGGACAGCCAGCCAACCCCAGCCCACATGGCTGGACGTGGGAGTCTACGGTCCACCCCTCCCGCCTCAACCGGAAACGGGTACAGAGCTAGGACCCCAGGCGTCATTAGGCGCCGGCCCTCCCCGCGCCCCGCCTCCTCCCTACCCACTCCAGGCGACACTGCCACGCACCCCTCCACCCACAACTCCCTTCCAAGCTGGGAGACTCGCCGCCACCCAAGGAAACCGTGTGGAGGATGGTGGCAGCCAGGTACCAGGCACCTCCCAGCCTCAACTCCACGGGGGTCACGGGACAGGTGCCCAACAGGGGCTCCCCAGTGCCATCTGTGAGGGCAATGAAATGCTCGCAGAAAAAAGAGCCAACCCTTGCTATAAACGCAACAGAGACCATTTTGTCTCTAATTTGCTGTAAAAATTAATGTTATCCTACTTGGTTAGAATACACATTAATTTTGATAGCCATCAGTAAAATATCAGCTACATGATACATTAACCTATCAGAGGAAGCCAAGCAATTGAAAAGCAAAACCTAAATACATGAGCGGAATTGTACACAACTATGGCTTGTGTTAAACTGTCAAGTTATTTTAAATTCAAGATTAAGGTAATTGTCTGTGATAGCCAAAGGCTAGGAATAATCTGAACAGGAGAAGAAAGTGTTATAGGGCTTGAACTCAGGGCCTGGGCACTGTCCCTGAGCCTTTTTTGCTCAAGGCTAGTGCTCTACCACTTCCCATTCTCTGGTGGCTCATTGGAGACAAAAAAGTCTCACGGACTTTGCTGCCAAGACTGGCCTTGGAACTGCAGTCCTCAGATCTCAGCCTCCTGAGTAGCTAGGATTATAGGCATCAGCCACCGGTGCCTGGCTTCGTGTGTGGCCATCAGAGCCTTGGAACTCTGGTCACCAAATCAGAGCAAGCTCAGGAAAGGCCTCGTCCCAGGACCCGGGCAGTGAACAGAGGTGGCACGATGGGCTCTATCTATATTTAACCTGAAAGAGGAAGAACGTGGGGGCAGGGAGACTCGGCACTACATTCAAAACTATCACTGCGAAAAGAAAACCTCAAGGGAGCCCAATGTCCTGTCTGTGACTACCGGTCACTTTCCCTAACAAACGTCTTCCTTGCTCACTGTGGCGGCCTTCATCCGTCACCCCGTCTCTGCAGACAACAGACCAAGCACAGCCACAAAGGGGAAAGGTTAGCCTCTCCCACAATGAGGGAGTGAAGCCATCTCCCCTCCCAACCTCTGAGTCATAACCCCACTTGAGACGCATGTATGGACCAATAAAAACCCCAAGGGAGGCAAAGGCTTTTTCAGCTTTGCTTGCAAACAAACATTTATATTTTGTAGCTGTGTGCTGCTTATTTGTCCTTCTAATACAAATTATTCCTCCTCCCGTCCTGTTCAGAGTGCACTGAATGTACAAAAATTGCTGCCACGATACTTTGAAACCACTCCCTCGGGAAGTCATCCACTGGTGAAGCTGGCTCCTCCGTTCAATACTAAATATTTCCAGATCCGGGATGAACTAGGCTTCACGTCTCCTCACGGTGGAAACCACTCGCTTATGGTTAGAAGACAACATCTGGATGTCTGGAGACCAAAATGTCCCAACAAAAATGTTCTTACTCTCTGAAGTGCCAATAACCACACGAGCTACTGAGCAATGTCCGTGGCCCTGTCTTTGCAGAAGAAAATGAACCAAGGAATCTCTGTGTTTTCTTTGGTACATGACTGCAGCTTCTCCCGTTTTATTCCCGACAGCTCCGCCGGCTGACAAGTCAGACAGGGGAGCCAAGAAGAGAAGGACAGGGAAGCCCGCGGCTGACCACGCGGGAAGCGGGCCAGAGCCACGTCTGTGAAAGCCCACCATCCATTCCCTCCCGGACTGACCCATGCGTGAAAACTTGACGCAAGATTGCCCTGGACTTATTAATTTCACCAAGGGGCAAAGCCCTGGCGAGGCAAGGCTCTCAGGACAGACCCTCCCACCCGCAGCTCGCCTAGCAACCCAGGCTTGCACACGCCCGCCTACCCCCACCCCCAGCCCATTCCCAGAGCCATCTAGAACTGGAGTGCCTTTTCCTACAGGCGAGCAGACGTCCTAAGTAAGGGCCAGTGCCCTGGCAGCGGACTCGGGGGCTGACATGCTCAGGAGGAAGGGAACAGGACGCCCGGGCATCCGTGTGTGGAGAGAGACGTGATACAATGGGCCATGCGACTGGGCCGCCGTCCATCCGCCACGGTCAGGAGCCTGCCAAAAAATATGCTGATTGAGTAAACTCAGGAAACCACCAGTGTTCTAACAGCAATTCACATCCTAAAACGCCTTCATGGTTAAAAGACTGGCCCTGGCAACCGAACGACCCCTCAGAGGTTTCTTAGTCAACACCCATGCCAGACCCCGCCCCTCGGTCCCCAAGGCACTCCGCCCAGCCCCCCGCACGTGCCCAGCCCGCATTTTCATGGGCGGTGAGGTGGTACGGGAACACCAACTTCCTCAAGTGTGCCACGGTGGCTGGCACCGTGTGGGCTGCACACACTTCAGCTTTGAGAACCGTCATCAGAGCGTCGTGAGGCTTACACACAAGGGTCCCTCTACAAACCAGCCAGGCCTAGCAAAAAACAACGTTTAAAACGGGACCGTGCTATCTCGGTCAAGGTAAAGCAAACAAACTTCTGGAAGCAGAAACCACGTCTGTGATGCCGGGCTTCTCAGCAATCCCAGGCAGCTCGCCACACCCCCTTCGGATTCCTTCCTCACCCCAGTGGACACCCCACAGACAGCTGCACGGGACGAGGAGAAAGGCAGCCGCCCGAAGGTACATTCCGCACGCCCACCACTGCTCCGGGCATCACACAAGACACCACAGAAGAGCCACGGTCCCTGCCTGCCAGGGCTTCCAAGACAGACTGAAGACACGGGGACCTGCGGTGTCACCGAGGAGGGGGGACAGCATCAGGCCGAGCGCCAGCACACCCCAACCCTTTGGCGGTGGGCGGGAACCCGGCAGGAGCCGGAGCAGGCTCTCCCGGTGGGCCACACGATCACTACGGAAGGTGCTTACTCTCCAGAGCCAGCAGGGAGGCCAGCCACCAGGTAAAACATTGTAAAAATCCACACGGCAAGGCTCATTCTTTACCCTGCTAGTTTATTCATTTATTACAAATTAAAACAAGAGTCATGAGTCTCATTATTTAAGAACGTTAAGAGGATACATGCCTTTGGGAGAGAAAAGCCTTTCCTTGCAAAGTGCACTGCGGTCTCCTAAGCCACCGGGGCTCATAAACGGCTCACAGCAAGGCAGAACGGCTAGCCCTAAAGGAACACTGACTTGTCCTCTGACCAATTCTTGAGCTTTGAGAACTCAACAATCTCTTCCAAAAGGCCTTAAGAGAGGGTGAATCCAGAAATAGCTCAGAGGAGTCACTCTGACACTCTGAGCTGGAAGGGACGCCCTTTGCTAATCGTGTCTGGATTGACAGGCATCCTACAAACTGACCTCTCTAATGGTCATGAGAACCAAGGGCAACTCCAGGCACCCAACACCCACCTACGCGCTCCCTCCACCCCTCAGCAGCATCTAAGGGAGTCCGATAAGGAGAAGACGTCCAGCGGAGCTCGGAAAAGGGGGTGAGGGTAGTGGGAACATCCTGGGATCGTGCATGGAGCAGCGGCTCTCCTACCAGTGCATCCCCGGAGACAGTGAGCTTGTCACTTCTCTCCCCAGACCAGCCAGACCCCAGCTGCCCAGTGCTTTCCTGTGATAAGCTTGGGTTCCTCTGAGAAGACCAACAGAAGGAAGAAGGGGAGAAAAGGAAGAAACCCGGGGAGTCCTTTCCACAGGTGGGGCAGGCGGGAACCGCTCACAGTACAGAATTTCCAGAGGGATTTTCTGTTTTTGTTCAAAGGAGACCTCAGTGAATAAAAGGGCGCCAACTTCACACAACCTATTGTATTCATAGTGTGCCTTTTTTCCCAATATCAGTTTTGCAGAGAACTGATTAGAATATTAATAGATACTGAGAAAAGATATGGGTGGGCAGGAAGTAATGGTGTACATAAAAGACCTTACATCATTCTACACGGAATACTACTATACTACCAACTCAACAGAGACCACCAAATGATCCCCAAGAAGTAAAAGGCATTAAAAGAATATAAAGAACAAAAAAAACCCTCATCACCCTCATATCTCTGTCCTGTCATAGATAACCAAGGAAATAGCAAGGGCAAGTGATACTATAGTACACAGCATAAACCCTATACTATCCATTCTATTCTGTATATTGCAGATGTCTCTGGTACTACTTCAATTTCCTGATTCCACAATGGTACAGTAAGTAACACGTTCAGTAGAATCCATATTGTGAATTGTGGATTTTGATCTTTCCCTAAGCTGGCAACACGTAGCCGGGCAGAGGAAGATGCCGGGCAGAGCTGTGCCCACTGGGGGCAGTGAGCCACAATCAATAGGGAAGACACTCAGTGCGCTGCTGAGGCGTGGTGGCCAGTCAGCGAGGTACATCAAACGCACTTTCAACCTATGAGGGGTTCATCAGAACGTGACCCTCATCATACAACAAGGAACATCAGTACAAAGCTGCCTGCTCTAGTCTGTATTATAGAATACTACCCTGTACTAGTATACAACGCTGTACTACACTATATAACACTGTACAATTCATTCTACTCTAGACTGTAAACACTATGGTGTACTAGGCTCCACTATGCCAGACTAGCCTTGCATACAGTCACTAACACTTTTCTATCTCTTTACTAAGCTCTTATCAAGCATAAACATTGCATTTCTTTATTGTTATTGTTATTATTATTTCTTCTCATGCTAGTGCCAAGGCTTGGTTTTCTGGCTCATGGCTGCTACTCTACCACTTGAACCATATTACTACTGCTGGTTACATGGAGATGGAGTGTTGCAGATTTTTCTGCATAGAAAGACTTTGAACCAATGTAACTTTCTAGTAAAGGAAAGACTAAGGTCTCCAGTGAGATCCCAATAACTATACACTGACACAGGCTACCCATTGCATGCACTGCTGGACTCCCTGTACTCAAGGAGTGCGTAAGGCCGACAGCAGCAAAGACAGAGTAGATTCCAGAACGGAGATGGCTACCAACGGTACAGCTGAGAGCAGAACACAATGCCAACCTCACACAGAAAGACAGAGAGATGACAGACCATAAATAGCATGGAACTTTGCTTTAACAAAGCAAAAGTTAAAGATCCCATGGTAAAAATAGCAATAGGCTCTACTAATAACTACTGCTTTTTTTAAATGGAGGGGAAAGAGGGAGGTTTTCACATGAGCCACTTGGAAAGCAGCTGGGTTTCCCACTGGTCACTAATTGACTTCAAGCTGCAGGCTTTTATGGAGAGAAAATGCATGTGAGAGCAGCTGTCCCAGGCCTGGGTAAAACCAACAGGAAAATGGAGGAAACAGAGATGGCGGCCAGCAGTTAAACAGGTCCCACATCAGCAATCTTCCTCCGAGTCCACGGAAGTTTGAGCCAGATGTCGGTGAACACAAACACTAATGATCACCCGGACCCCCCACCCCTGCTTACCCGGACCCCCCACCCCTGCCCCGGCAAGAACCACCATTAGCTGGGTGTGACGGCGCACAGCATTTTATGCTATGCCTAGGAAATCATTCCCAAAGCTTGTAACAGGAGAGCATTAATATTTTTACGACAAGATGTCTAATACTTTTGCGCTCATTTAAAATACATTGAACCCCCACAATGACTACAGACACATATTTTACGTAACTTCCGGGGTACTCAAGTAATGGCTAAAACGTTCATGACTCCTATCCCTTCCTGAGGGGACAAGCACAAGTCAGGGACGCACTATCTAATAAGATACCCCTCCCAGGAGGACTCCACAAGCCAAACGTGCACGTCCATATGCAAACACACGCCGATACGCACACAATATACAAACACACACATGCATACACACATGCTGCATGTATCTACATACTCATATTCACATAAACACAAATATACAAAATAAGTGTGCATACACATCCATGTATAAGTGTGCATAATATCCATGCCTGCATGAATGCACAGATACATTCACACTGCACGCAGATCATATACATAAAATGCATACACACAAGCACACACAGGACCATGTACATACATACAAACACATATCACTCAAAAGAAGCCAATTATCCAATTCTACAAAAAGGAGTACGTACTTGGAATATACCTTCTGAAAATCAGTGAGCCTACCCTAATATACACTTCTCTATTTCAAATAATGAAGCCTCACACATAAACCATATATAACCCACGCATATGTATGTACAATCCATGCCCGGACACATGGAACACACAAAGGCCCATGTATGAAGAACCTCTGCTGTAACAGAGCTCTCCAAACTTGAACAACCCCTGCTAATTATAGCCTGAGTGGGCAAAGACACACATTCAACCTCGGAATGAATGTCCTCTTTCTTCCAGTTACCACAGTGGCAACAGTACTGTAGGGAAAGGCTGAGAATATGGCAGCCCTCATTCACTCCTACTTCCTGGGATCTGACCCACTTCTAACATTTTTTCTGTCTGAGTGATTTCCTTCTGACTAAAATCATGAGATAATTCCTTCCCTTCCTGCTTTTTCCTTCCATGCCCTTTTCGCTACCCTTTCATCATCTTGGAAACTAAATCACAGTTGTCAAAACTGAAGGCAAAGAAACAGCCTCAGGAGACAATACCACAGCAGAATGGACCGAAGAGAAGAAAAAGGTTCTTTGTGGCAATGAATTTTTTACAGAAGGTAAGGGAGGCCGGGTTCCTCTCAGTGCGGAAGCTAATGGGAGGAAGAATCAGGTAGATTCCTTGGCCTAGTTCAGGTCTCTCTCTGTGCATAAAACAGATTCAACTCTTTTGTTTCCCATCTCATAAAGCTGCTGGAAAGGAAAAAAGAAACAAAGGACAAGTAGACCCAAGAGAAAGCAGGATAACTTTTAAAATGTGGATCTGTTTTTCCAAGGTACCATGAGGACGTGTTCCAGTACAAGGAAGCATGTGTGGGGGAGAGAGCTAGAGAGCTTCCATAAAGTTGTTAGACTTCTGACTTGGAAGGAAAACAAATAGCATCCCCCCAGCAGCTTGAGTCAGGTGTTCTGACTTCAGATACTAAGGATACTAAGAATAGCCACCATGATAGAATTCCACTACGAGGTGCTCAAAACATAACCCATGCAATGTGGCCAAGGGCTCTTGTAACCTCATTTCTAGGAATCTAATTTTAAACATCTTCACAGCTAACGTATCACACACCAAAAAAATGTATAACGTGCCAAATGCTATAACACAAGTTCTAAAAAAAAACAACAAAAAAAACACCTATCCAAAAATAAAAGTAACATTTCAGGCAGAAATCCCAGAACCAGAGGAACACAAGCTATACTCCTGAAGCTCTTTAAAAGCTTTATTTTTTTTTCATCCACACTCACCACCAACTACCTTAAAATAATGGCGAAGGTAACAGTCCATCCATCAACTGAAAACTTCACCAGAGTCCAAGATTGTCTCTCCCGTGAGGACCTGCCTTCTACATTATCAACCTCTCCCCCTCAGCCCCCAGCCCAGCTGCTCAGGGCCCTGCCCAAGCAAGCACGCAGGGACAAGTGCACAAGTCCTAGCAAGTCTCTCCACTCCAAAATCGGATTCTTTCCCCTTCTCTCCAATTTCATCTGAAGCGCTGTGTGTGAGAGTTTGGGGCTAGCTGTGGAAATTCTGACTGGCAGAAATGTCAGTATTCCCTACCAAAGTCAAATGCAAACCCTATGGGAGAACAAGATTCACACTGCCCCCAATTTACTTCATTGCCTCTGGACGGTACACGTAATTCACCAAAACACACATGCAGGTAGATACATACATATATATATATACAAAATATATATATATACAAACACAAATGTATCTCATATATACATAATGGAGTCAGACCACTTAGGAAGTACACGCCACACACTGAACTCGGAGTCAGTGGGTCGAATTTACTTCCACAAGACCTATAAGGAAATACATTATGTGGGGATTGTTACCAAGCTGGTAACTCTAGCAAACTCCAGCAGACTCTAGCAAACAACTAGCTAGGAATTAGTCATCCACAGTAAGCCAAAATCAAAGAACACAATGTTCTAAAAAGCACCAGGCACTCTAGACTGGAGGGTGCTTCAGAACTTTCTTTGGGCTTCATTAAGTGGGTTGCTTTGTGGATCTGCAATAACAACTCATGAACAACAACAGGAAAAATATTACATCCAACTCTTGGAGACCTGGCTTCACTGTTTCTCCCTTTCCTTCATGTATCCCCACCCCCCCCCCACCCACCGCTGCCACCACCACCACCACCACCACCCCCCCCCGCCCTCAGTTCCTCTCTCCAGCCCCAGTCCTACAATGAGTGCCTTCAATCCACACACAAAGTGGTCAGAGTCACATGCAAAAGGGAATCTGCCAGCTCCCATGCCGGCTCCTCCTCCTGACTGCCAAAGATCCCTCCCCACAACCTCAACCACACAAACTCAGAACGTCAGCCCTCTTTTTATTCTCCCTCACTTTTCTCCCCCTACCTGGTCTCCCCGCCTGGTTCACTTGCTCTCTTTTCTTCCTTTCACAAGGGTTAGGGCCAGCCTCTAAGAATTTCTCCATCTCTCCTCTCTCCCAAGCACGCAACACAGACGAAACAGAACCTGAACCATCTCACAACTCTCTCCAAACCCATTCAGTGGTTCTTGATATTCTAGCAATTAAGAACTTCCCCACTGTTCCATCAATCTATGCAAACATGCATTCATTCCTTAGGCCCCGACTCCAAAAAAAAAAAATGCCACGTGGAATATCTATGTACTTTCTAAATTCTGAGTATATATACTCTAAAAAAGTAACTTTCCCAATTGGGTGTGGTGGCTCGTGCCTTTTATCCTACCTATTCTGAAAGGCAGAGGTCAGTAGAATCACCATTTCAGGCCAGCCTAGAAAAAAAAAAATCAAGATACCCCATCCCAACAAATAAGCCCGATGTACTGGCCTGCTCCTGGCCTCGCAGATACATGGGAGGCTTAGACAGGGGACCAACGCCTGAGGCTGGCTAGTACCAGACAAAAGCCGGAGACATGACTGAAAGAGAACTAAGTATAGGGGCGGAGGGCCACGTTCCTAGCAAGTGTGTGGCATCGAGTACAACACGCCTCCGTACCAGGAAAAATTAACGATGGCCTTTTTGATGATGTTATGACACTGCCAGCAACTGTGAGCGACTGCAAAACAGGAGCTCAGAACCAGCAGGCAGAGGGACAAAAAGGTGGGCAGGGGTCACCTCGCCCACACCACCATGGAGCACAGGCAGCAAATCAATGTCTGTTATGGATGCGGTCTAGGCAGGAGGGAAGCTGAGCCTGGTCAGCAGAGCCGCCCTCAGAAAGGCTCTGACCTGGGGTCAGAAGATGGGTGATGCACACGTGTGCCCTCTGAGGTCAGGTGTGTGGCCATAGTGCTGAGGTGAAGAATTCCGATCTGCAGGGCACGTGTGTGTGTGTGTGTGTGTGTGTGTGTGTAACAGACACAGAGGCCTCCTAATGTCAATTTTTGTGTGCTTCTGCAGAGTATGGTGCCTTGCAATAACAGACAAGCCTCTGAGACACAACCTAAGGACCCCATGGTTTTATTTTGCTCTGGGAGGGAAAGGAGAAGAGCGGTTTGGAATTACTCCTGAAACTCAGTGTTGTCGGCTACAAGCGACGAGGCTCACAAGACCTTGGAACTGAGAGAGCAAGAAGGGGCTCAGGGGGGCTGGGGATATAGCCTAGTGGCAAGAGTGCCTGCCTCGGATACACGAGGCCCTAGGTTCGATTCCCCAGCACCACATATACAGAAAACGGCCAGAAGGGGCGCTGTGGCTCAAGTGGCAGAGTGCTAGCCTTGAGCGCGAAGAAGCCAGGGACAGTGCTCAGGCCCTGAGTCCAAGGCCCAGGACTGGCCAAAAAAAAAAAAAAAAAAAAAAGAAGGGGCTCAGGCCTGGGCTCCACCACCAGTGACCCCAAAAAAAAAGGCCTTTAACCTCAAACTTTGGCTTCTTTCCTTCCAGAATCATCTGTCTTATGCAGTTAAGGATCCTCCAATACAATTACATAAGACTGTTATAAAGCAGACAACATTAACATTGTTGTTGCTCTATTTCTGAGTCAATCAACTTAAAATACTATGGAGAAATAAGAGTCACTGGTGCTCTGTAGAGCTGTAAGATGGTACAATGTTAGAGTTACAACTTTACCAATTTAATTTTTTAAACCCACGTGTCCCGATTTTTATACAACTGCTTTGAAATAAAAACAAATTTAAATTCTAAAATGTTTTTGATGTATTCCAATTTTAACATGGTTAAGCCTTTTAAACGCACTAAGTATAGGGAATGGCGCTGTGGCTCAAGTGGTAGAGCACTAGCCTACAGCAAAAGAGCTCAGGGACAGCGCCCAGGCCTCGAGTTCAAGCCCCACAACCAACAACAACAAGTGCACTAAATATAAACCTAAAATAGGCTACTTTTTTCATATGTAAGAAGGGACTTACAACTCCTAACTTAACACAAAGAAGTACAGCCAGGTATTGCAGGTACTGGTGGCTCACGCCTGTAGTCCTAGCTACTCAAGAGGCAGAGATCTGAGGATCACGGTTCAAAGCCAGCCCGGGCAGGAAAGGCTATGAGAATCTTTTCTCCAATTAACCACCCAGCCCCATGACTGACGACAACAACAACAACAACAAAAAGTACATGCAAATCTTTGTAACTCTGGAGTGCTAAATAGCAACAAGAAAACGTGTGCTGGAGTGTGACTAGCAAACCTCCAATCCTACAAACTTTAAAGATTTAGATTTCCTGAATACAACAGAAAACAAGCATCTCGTGTCTGCAGCAATGAGTTCTCTCAATCTATAGCTACCCCCCACTCCCGTGTTTTAGATGACTTATAAAACACACAGACACACCCTAACTGTGTGTTATGGTTATCAATTGGTGAGCTTCCCTCAACAACAATACCCAGCAGCGGGTCTATACGCTGTCCCAGGTGGTACTAACTTAATTGAGAATAAAAGGGGGAAGGAGGAGTAAGTAACAAACGATGATGTATACCAACACCAGTTTTAACTCTGTGACTACAGTAATGACTTCACATGGCATGAGAAATGTTATTTTAAGAGTTGCAAGAAGAAAACTTCATATAAAAACACTGAACAAACACGCGTTACAGACTTTCAACAGGAAAATGACACACGTGGTTGTTCCGGGGCCTCTGAGTTTTCCACAACCACAGTTGTGAAAAGTGCGTTGCCCGTCCACCCCCTCACCCCAGCCTCGACCCTGATACGTCTGTGAACATCCTGCCACGCCCACCCACTCTCCCGACACCGAACGCCACAGAACTACAGGAGGTCCTGCGGAATTGTTGTTGTTGTTTTCTCTTACTCCTGAACTTCTCAAATGCTACGTCTCAGCTCCTCCTGGGTTATAAAACAAGGCTGCCATCACCCCACGGTGTCTAATACACGCCTTCACTCAAAAATCTGCCAAGGAGATAAATGCTTCAGGAAGAGAGGTAATTTTAAAAAGCTCTCATATGGCAAAAGCAATCTCTAATGAAATCAATTACTATCAAATGTAATCGTACTAAGTGTAAGGTGAATGCAAGCGTGCAAACACACACACACAACTGCACCAAGTACGCATCAACATGTGAAAACATGTTCACTTAAGATCCCACTGCATTTTGTATTAAGGAAATGGTAAACAACATAACAAACCTACCTAATGTAAATCTTCAGAGGCTATTTTTAGTGCCAAAGCAATTACCCTTCAAGCAACTACCTCCTGTAGGAAACTGCAGACATTCTAAGTACAAAATAGAGAATGGTACAAACAATTTTCTGGGTATGACAAAAGCCAGTCAACCTTTTTCACAAAGCTACATCTAATTTGGATACCAGGGGCTGGGAGTATGGCCTAGTGGCAAGAGTGCTTGCCTTGTATACATGAGGCCCTGGGTTCGATTCCCCAGCACCACATATACAGAAAATGGCCAGAGGTGGCGCTGTGGCTCAAGTGGTAGAGTGCTAGCCTTGAGCAAAAAAGAAGCCAGGGACAGTGCTCAGGCCCTGAGTTCACGGCCTAGGACTGGCAAAAAAAAAAAAAAAAAAAAAAAACTAATTTGGATACCAAATGAATACCATGTCCTAATTTCCAGTTGCTGCTCAGGTTATATCATCTCTATCACTAGAATCCAACATTAGAATTTGTTCTGTATTTCGTACCACACTTTCGAGTGGGGTGCTCCCAAATGAAGACCAGAAAGAGTCCTCAGAGCCACTCTCAGAAACAAAACAATCCGCACCCAAATGCCAGGGAAGAAAGAGTACTTAACGGGGCAATGCTTTTTTTTCTTCTTTGCATACAACCAGTGTTGAAACCGATCTGCTGAGCCTGAGCATATCGACTAAGAGAAAGATCAGCCAAAATCCAAGGGGAAAGGTTTACATTTTTCTATAAGTAATCCACAGAGCAGATGATTCTTAGGTTTACTGAACAGTCTCTGGCTCAAAAGAAAGATTCTTTTGACAGGTTATCAAAGATTCACAGCAGAACACACACACACACACACACACACACACACACACACAGAGAGTAAAAGGGCCTATCCATTAGAAAGAAGACAAAACAGAAGAATGAAGGAAGACAGAGGATAAAACATGGGAGAAAATGATGACCCAAGAAGGAACCTGGAATGTAGAGTAAGGTGACAAGTGACATTAAATATGTGACTCTGCTTATCATCTCAGAGAAACCAAGAGTTGGTCTCCGTGACCAGGAACACGAACATCCTGGGGCTGTGACAACAAAGTGAACAACACAACGGATTCACGGTGCAATGTAATGATCAGCTACGGATAGTCAAATTAATATTTTCCACTAACGTCAAATTGCATCTTTCTTTAAGACTGGGTTATTATACAAATAAGGAGAGGCTGTAGATTTAAAACACTTAAATGGGCCAATATGTTGTCTCCCTGAATTCTGATTACCATGGTACCCGCTGAAACAAGACTGAGTAGCTTTTTACAGCTTAGGAAACAGGTGCAATCATAAATATGCAAAAACTATCCGGAGACAATTAATATTCCATGCTTTATGTTTAAACTTGTCACGTGATTTCCAAGATGTGGGAAGCATTCACACCACTTTTTACAAGGATGGCCAATGTAAACACATACTACAAAAACTATCTGTGTTTTGTAATTTATTTTATTTGGCAAGAAAAGTCCTCAGGGATTCCTGATACTAGAGTACCCATCTTTTATTAACGATAAGCTACATATTTTCTGACTGAGGAAGTAGGAGGTCACCGGGGCCTAGCAAGTATACTCAGTCAATCCATGTTAAAGGAAAAATACATATTAATACACAGATACACACATACACACACACACATACAACTAGCCACCCAGACAGATGAATTCAAAATTCTAATGCAAATGGACTAAATGAAGACGAGGTAGGGTACGAGTCAGAATGAAGACATGTATTCTAAAGTCTCTCTCGTGACCATCGCCCAACACGACTACCTATCACACAAAAATCTTCCTCACCTTCACCATGATCACTTTATGTGGAGTAAGGTGTCAGTGCCTCACCCTTGTCATCCTAGCTACTCAGGAGGCTGAGATCTGAGGATCGTGATTCCAAGCCAGCCTGGGCAAGAAAGTTTGTGAGACTTGTATCTCCAATTAATCATCAAAAAGCCAGACAAGGAGCTGTAGCTCCAGTAGTAGAGTACTAACCTCCAGCTGAAAAAGTTCAGGGACAGTGCCCAGGCCCTGAGTTCTAGCCTGAGATCAGCAAAAATAAAAAAATAAAAATAAATCAACTTTCATTTATATATTCTAAAAAGATTCTTTAATAATTAGGTTATATTACACAATTATAAGGTAATCACTAAATAGCTTCTACTCCAAGCTCTGAAAGGAAAAAGAAGAAAACAAAGCAAGCCAGGATCCTACCAACTTTATTAAGCAAATTATAGTTATGAAAATAAAGTATCTTTCTGAGAATACACTTTCTGAAAATATTCTTCACAGACTCCAGAAATGGACTTGGACGCTTATACCCAGGTAGAAAAGCTGTCATTTAGGATACACCAAAGTAAATATAAAAATAAGAAATCAGCACATATAACCATAAAACATGCTATCTTTTTGGAAAATTCTGCTTCCTTGATCCGGGTAGGTAGCTCAGTAGGAAAGTGCTTGCTTCATTTGTGCACAGTCCTGGGCTCAATCCCCAGTACTTAAAAAAAAAAAAAAAAAAGAAGAAGAATAACATTTTTTTTGCTTCTTTCTTTGGATGAGCTTAATATGTTTCATGAAGTTGAGCCTCCAGGGGGGAAAACGCAAAGCCGAGCCGCAGAGACGTCCGCACCACTCAGCCAGGTGACCTTGAGCTACGGTCACTTCAGCTCGCCGCGTGCTTGGTTTCTAGGAGGTGTGTGAAAGTTACTGCACACACACACGACTAGCACCAAGAGCCGCCAGTAAGAGGTGACAAGAGACAGTATGGCAGTGTCCCACGAGTGGACAGGGATACCAGAGTCTGTTCACACCAATCAGAAACAGCTGGGTTTCAAGACCCAGTTAGCTGGACGAGGTGGCCCACACCCACAGGGAGAGGTACTGGGAAGCCAAAGCAGGAGGAGTGCTTGACCCCAGGAATTCAAGGCCAGCCTGGGTAACCAAGTGAGATCCCGCCCAAGAACAGTATGTCTATGTAGGAAATGGTACGTATGCGTAGAAAAACAGTGTAATGAACCCACTAAAAATTGCTTTCAAAGGGGGAGGAGTGTGCAAGGAAGAGTAATACAGATGGGTGAATTTCACTAAAGCACCTTATACGCACCCGTGTAAATGTCACAATGAAACCACTCTGTATTATTCATTTATACCAATAAAACCTTTTTTTTTTTAACAGAAAGGAAAAGTCCTAGGTATGCATGATCTACTACCAGAGCTGTAGTTCTGGGGGCAGGCAGGGGTGCCAGAGGGTCACTGCTCAGGTCCATTAAGGGTGGCCCTATCCCTCCATGAACTGGACGTCGCTATCGAAGGGAGAGAGAGGCACTTAGTGCACAACGAAAGCACTCTACCCAAGACGACTGAAAATTGATTGCCTCCTAAGTGATTGGTGGCTACTTAAAGACGATCACCACCAGGCTGGCTAGGCTAAGGGAAGCTGCGAGGGGTCATTCTTTTCCTGGAGGGACGCTGAAGAGGTTAGTTATTCCTGGAACCTCATCTAAAAATCTGGTTTCCCAGAAGCCACGGAACCAAGAATTCACAGCACTGTCTCTGACCAAAAAGAGCATGATTTGTGATCCGAATGTATCGACCCCAGCCACCCTACAGGATGCTGTGGTACAGACAAGTTAACCCAAAGGGGTTGCATTTTCCTCTTTGTCTCCCATGAAAAACATCCAAAACTTCCAAACACAGAGGAAATGCAAAGGACACCCTTTTATCCGCGCCCCCTACATCGCAGGTTAGATCTTAAATGTAAATGTAGAGGGGCTGGCAGCAGGGGAAGAGATGTACCGCGGGCTTCTACGCGTTACAGTCACCACGACTTGGTGCTCAGGAAGGAGTTGCTGCCGCTGTGTGGTTCACCCTCTACCTAACGCCTGGGATGGCCAGAAATCCCATCACCCATCTCACGGGCTAAGCCTGGTGTTCAAGGTAAGCCTCTCCAAACCTGGGTGGTCTTTTACCTGAATACATATACATGCATAGATATACATATGTATATCTCAAAGTACATTAGTAAGCAAGTTTCAGTCCTATTCTGTTGTATTCTGTTGCTGTCGCTATACATTTTTTAATGATTTAAGTTCAATCGAATTCTCACCTTAGATAAATCCTTAAAGATGACTTTCTATTACTAAATCTCAACCGTTTCTGAACGTGAATAGCTTCTAACACTAAATTCTCCACAGTAAATAAGAGCAGATGTTCACAGAGCCTGGTAATATTTGTCTAAGAATCCAGCATGGAGCTAGGTGTGGTGGTATGCACCTGTAATGGCACTACTCAGGAGGTGTAGATGGATGGTCGGGGTCTCAGGCTGGAGGTATGGCTTTGGTGGCACACAAGGCCCTGTGCTCCAATCCAGCTACACACACACACACACACACACACACACACACAGAATCCAGCATGAAAGTTCAGCTCAGCAGCACACATCTGTGATCCCAGAACCCAGACCTTGGGAGGCTGAGGCAGAAAGATCACAAGTTCTAGGCTGCCCAGCAAGACCCTGTCCAACAAATAAAAAATAAAAGCCCCGCTGAAATGGCAACTTTGACTTGTCACTTTTTTAAAAACAGTTACACATAACGGGAGCTGTGATTTCTGAAGCACTATTAGATTCGCAAATGGAGTGGGTGTCCCCTCAGGCTCTTTCTGGGTTTGTATTTTAAAAGGTACGGGAAACAAACACTCACAAAAATGTGAACAGCTCAAAAGCCCCGGGACGGTAAGCAGGTGTCCGGGAGGGAGAAGCCTCAGGAGTCCGGGACCGGCCGCCAGCCAGGGCTCCCAGTGAGGCTGCCTGGGGGACTCCCCGGCCGGACCAGGAAGTTCCGGTGTCTCCAGTTCCCAGCCCAGAGCTGACCGGGCGGGCACAGCTCACCCTCCCAGCACGACCTGCTGAGCACGGCGTGCCCTCGAGGAAGGAGGTCCAAAAGTCAAGCCACGCTTGACTCTCCGGGTCATCAGCGCCCAGAGGCAGGGAGAGGCCGTGACAGAGGTTCAAGGACCGGCCGGCCCCAGGTGCACCCTGACAGGCTAGCCGGCCACCATCCACAGATCACAATCTACTGAGGCCGTCCTACACCAACGTTCCTCCGGAAGTCTTCCTAAAAAGTAAGTCAACAGATAAATCAAGTAGCACTAAGGTTTTTGTTGATGTGTGTCAGGACCGGGGCTTGAACTCAGGGCCTCAGCACAGTCCCCTGGCTTTTTCAGCTCAAGGCTGGTCCTCTTGCTATTTGAGCCTCAGTTCCACTTCCAGTTAACTGGGGATGAGAGTCTCATGGACTTTCTCGCCCCAGGCCGGCTCTAACCGCCATCCTAGAGCTCAGCCTCCCGAGTAGCTGGGATTACAGGCGTGGGCCCCGGGGGCCTGCAGACGGCTAAGGCTTTCAAGATCATCCTTGAAGGTTAGGGAGGTAGTGAGTGTGGCAGAAATATCTACCGGAAAAGGCAGCCCGAGAGAAGAGCAGAAAGGGACCTACCTCCATAGCTCTGTCCAACAAGAAATGTATTCATTACCTGACTGACAGAACTGTAACCCCTCTGGACATCACCTTTATAATAACAATCTAAAGAGAAAGAAAGAAAGGGGAACAAAAGGGCTCTCAAGCAGTCAGCCCCTCCTTGCTGGACAGCTAATCCTTTCTACCAGCAGTCAAGGTATAACCTCAAATCTCTCTGTTTTATGTTGTTTTGGTTTGAAAAAAGAAAAAAAGCTAGGCACAGGGAGTTGTGGGAACCCCTTCCCTTCCCAGCTGACAACACTGGAAGGACAAAAGGGGCGATGACCCCTGCCAGTCAGCCAGGGACCCTGCCCACTGGGCTCCCCCTCCCCCCCTCCACCTCAGGGCAGGTATTCCTTAGCCCCGCCCTAACGAGGAGTAGAGGAAGCTGAGGCTGGGAAAGACTGACTCCCTCCCCAAGATGACACCGCCTGTGAGCCAGAAGAACCTCCCAAGGGGGCGGACACGTGGGTCCAGAACTCCTCGAGTCCGGGCTCCATCGCCTCAAAACAGGGTCTAGGGAAATGCAGAGAGCTCCCAAGGGCAAAGACCATTGCCCAAAGGTCAACAGTAGATGGGTGCGCTCTCAAGTCTCCCACTTCCTGGTACAATGCTCAAGTCAACCTGGCCTCCCGCGGCACGCGGCCAACGAAAAGACCCCAGCTGTGCAGCGGTGCTGGGCATGCTTCCTGCTTCCTCTCTTTCTTCTTTTCTTCGAGATGCTGTCCCAGGATGGTCTTGAACTCCTGGATTCAGCCGATCTTCCCACCTCAGCTGGGTGCCTGGGACGGCGGGTATGTGACACCACACCAGCTCCCTGACATTTCTATGTAACGTTTACTAATAAGTTACATTTGGTCAGTACATGGGCAACTGTAATCCATAGTCTTTTGCTTACTGGGAAAGACCCAGACTCTTCCAGTAAGACTTGGGACACCATTTGCGTGTCAGGTTAAACGGGCCCGCCACACTTCTTTCGCCTCTCTGGATCCTTCCGAAAGACTGACAGGGCAAATCCTGCATTTTCATTTCCTCAGGGCAGTGGGGCAGGTAATTAACCACATACGCAAAATGCATGCTCACGAGGAGCACAGCTCCCGAGGACAGTGCTTCTACAGCCCACGGCTGGAGCCTGCGGGCTCGGGGCCACTCCACCCAGCCGTGCACTTAGCACCCTGCCTGTGCACAGTAGAACCATGGCTGTCTTCAGCTACAACTTTACAACACCAACTGTTGACCAAGGGTAGTCAGACCATTCCCAAAAATACAACAAATTCTCAGGCTGATTTAAGATCCTCTCAGGAAGTAGAGTAGGTTGCCAGAGCGCCCTCCTCAAACTAAGGATCACAAACCCAGATGGGAGGCCTTCAGCTATTTTAAATCTTGTTGAAACCACCTGTAATCATACAAGAGGAAAAGGAAAGAAGACAATAAACAGAAACCTACCTCAAACAAACACTAGTAAGGAATGACCAAGTAAACTGTGCCGTATCAACCCAAAGACTAAAAGCCATGTGAAAGTCACAGGAAGTTACAGGACTGCAAAACTGCGTGTCCTGATTCAAGCTAGGAAGGGTGCATGTTTACACATAACATGCATATATGTAAACATGTGTACTCACGTTTCCATTTTTATAATTTAGTATTCTATTCCTTCTCAAACAGAGGAACAGGTATGATGAACCGGATAATTCTGTCATAAATAACAATAAAGACTCACTGTGCACACGGGTAAGTATGAAGGGATTCCCTCCCCCTCTCTCTGATGCTGAGGGAATTTGGTTTGTGTCTGGCCAGTATCTCCCATCTTTTAGGGCACAGAAATTGTTTTCCCAAGTTCATAAGCAAGGAAAGAGTTTAAACCATCAGCCCAGAAGATCTAGTCAGCCTATTACCAATCACAGAATATCTCCAATACTTCCAGATCTTGGGTAATTTCTTTTCCTGATTTTTCAGACCTACTATGTGAAGCACTTTAGGAATGAACTCTCTCTATTCATAATTCCCACAGCATAGACAATGCACCGTACCATCCAAGATATCCAAAACAATGAAACAAAGGGAGAAGAGACTTGTTATAATTTTGTCTTATCACTCTGTATCTTAGCATTTTTCCTGTTTCAAACGTTTTTATGAAAGCTAATTCCTCAACAGTAAAGAAAAAGGAGGCCCTTGGAGTATGTTACGGTCAGAAGAGCTTAAGTACTCATTCCTCCACAGCTGGCCTGCTGACCTCTATGTTCCGCTGGGGTTCCTAGTTCAAGCCTCTTCTTTAAGAGCACTACTTATTATCATCACAAACAAATAGATGCAATTATTTCTTCTGAAGCCTGACAAGTTTTTGAACCTCAGCAGAAAAGGACAGAGCACTGGCAACAATAAAAGGTAACCTCTGTGTGGGGCATGCGTGTACACACACACACACACACACACACACACACACACACACACAGAGGAACATTAAGGCCAGCAACAATGAGTCAGAAAGAGTCAGAAAGGGAAAGTAGAATTGAGAAGACGGAGCCAACAATAAGTGTCCGAAACCTATCCCACCACCCAACAGTGCCGTCCCCATTACAAAAACATGAAAGGTCTCCCAGAATAAATGCCAACATGCAAGACTAAATAAAACAACTGTCACCAGGAGGTGTTGTTTATTTTAGTGTGCCCGAGAGATGAGGAGAACTCGATCTCAATAATATGACTAGGATTTCAACTGGTGAGTCACATGATACATGACATCAAAACTAAGATTCTTCAATACATTTTCTTTTCAATTCAGAAGAATGCTACACCTCATCTCATAAATCGCTGCTTTAAAAAGATCGGTTCTAAAAAAAGAGACAACCCATTTGAAAAAGGCTGGGAGGAAGAAGGCAAAAAGTGACTCATAATACCCAACAGCTTAGAGCCTCCAAACCATAACAAGAATTTAGAACGAGTAGGTCCAGTACAAAGCAGAACAGAGATATTGTCAAGCTGTAACCTCATAAAGTTCAGACATACGCAGCATGATTATAACACTGTAAAAGTCTTACTAGCACACCTTAAAGAGGTGTGTGTGTGTGTGTGTGTGTGTGTATGTGTGTGTATTTACAGATATTGTTTCCTGGCTAAATCTGATATCTGCATTTATCAAGAAATGAACATGCAAACCACTTATTTCCATAACTCTGAAGAACTCTTGAAATTCAAGTCTACATATTTTAAATCCTACATATAGCAACATTGTCAATTCACAGATCTTTATTGTATACAGTATATATGTATTTTTTCTATACTTAAATATAGACAACAATACTGTAAATGTATTGCGTGAAATCTTCCCTTTTCTTCTACCACAATATTTATGGTTGCCCATGACAACTTGCAGATGGACGGAACAAAGTAAACAAGTGTTGATAAATGTGAGGGCCGGATTCTAATGGAGTGGCTTAATGGGGCATCACCACAACGGTCCTGGATCTATTAACCCTTTCCTTCCTCTCCTTCCCAACGTAATAAATTATCAGCAGGGCTGGAAGAAGACCAGTGTCTATACGCTTTTCTGGGAGTGTTTTCAACGAAACAGTTTCCATTTCGTGGTGGTGGCAGAAGACAAACCGGAGTCCTGCCTGCGATGGTGGGCTTACAGATGCGCCCCCACCCCGTGTGTAGCAACGGCACCTGTGAGAAAAGCCCACGAGCTGGGAAGGACCGGGACACACTCAAGTTCTAAGTGAAGTGTGTCAGTGACCTTGTGCCCAAGGACCCCCCCATCTGCTCACCTCCCAACCTCTTTAGATTTCACTCTGCTGGCTCAGACATCCAAGCGGCAGGCGAGCGCCTTGTCAGCACATTTCCGTGCTTCCCGACACGGGGAAGAAGAACCGGCAGGAACAAGCTTTCCACCGTTTTCTCCTCAAGCAGTTCCTCGCCCTAAGAAGATGTCGAGCCGGGCTCCATGATGGCACACGACCACGAGCTGAAGTGATCTGGCGTGTTAATTAACGAAGCAGAGTGGGAACCAAGCAACTCCCCTCAGAGGGAGTTAAAGTGTGAGTAAGGATGTGACACGCTCCCTCACAATCCAAAATGCGCCACGTTGACGGCGCGGCGGCCGCGTGGGTACTTTCGGAGATTTCCCCTCGGCGGGCACCACCCGCTTTCACAAGCTACCTCGCAGGGCGAGTTCCCCGGGGTTCCGTCACGCAGACGGGCAGACGTGGGCGCACACAGCCGCTCGGGAGGCTGAGGCAGGAGGACGCGTTAAGTGCAGCCGTCGGGAAGCCGGCCTGAGCCGCACAGTGAGCCTCCGGGCCCTTCTTCTGGGCGGAGGAGGAGGAGGAGGCCCCTTCCACGGGTCCTCACAGGCCGAGGGCAGAAAGGCAGAGCCCCAAAACCAAGCGGGCGCTGACCAAGAAATACACTCCTAGATTTCAGCTGCTCCGTCTGTTTTGTGCTTCCTTTAAAAAGTCACGCTTTCCTGGGACATTCCATTTCCTCCCCAATTCGCACAGTATTCCCATGTAAAGTTTTCTTTTTTCTTTAAGACAAACGATGCTTACTTGCATGGTAATGGAATCATTTTGGGGCCTTGTCAGAGCCAAAAAGCCAAACAAACTTGCACCACTTCCAAAAGGCCAGGCTGGAGGGAAGGGAAGGGCAGCGAGCTAGGAAAAGGAGGGCGAGGGGGGCCCTCCCACCACCCCACCTGGCCAGACGGGCCGGTCAGCTCTGGTGTGGCTTCCTCCCCAGCTCAAATGCAGGCCCAAGTATAGGAGCAGACCCGCAATCCCCGGAACCACACCGAAAACCGTCTCCAGACACGAGGACAGCGCAGTGCTCTCCCATCTTACAACAGCCCCGCTCCACGTGGCGGGCCAAGCCCTGCTTCCCCTGGTAACAGAAGCACCCGGCAGCAGCAGAAGCAAGAAACAAGAAGGCACCAAATGAGCAGAAAAGTAAAACTCCAACTTATGCAGCCAGGAAGTGAATCCGCAACCCCCCAGCAACCAACCAACAACCCAGTAATAACGTCTAAACAACAAGAGCGTGGCAAACAGCCCCAGCAGACGGTGCAAATCGTAACTGGACCACTGTCTGGAAATCTAGGTAACTGACAGCCCATTATAATAAGCTGGCAGCCACATCAGAACTTGCAGAAAATAGTCTACTCTTTTTCTTTTTTTCTTTCAATCCATGTCACGTGCTCAAAGTGGATTTCTTTTTTCCATCCTCTTCTGTAGAAATGAGCTCGGGAAATGCCACATCTGCTCCTATAATGTTTTCTGATACATTAATAAGATGATGCTAGCCAACCAATTAGATAACTCTCTCCACATGAATTCTGATTGAAGATAAAATGTGCGAAAGCAGAACACTGAAATAATTCAAACGGAAAGTCACGCTTTCTTTGAAAGCAGGTGGGGGGGGGCGGAGATTTTTAAGTTTGACAATGTAGACAAACTCAGATGTCTAAGTCCTTCAATCCTAAGGTTTCTATTAAGCAACACAAGACAAGATGATTCACCAAAGCCAGTAAAACAATGCTATGTGGTTAACAAGACATAAAATTTCAAGAGACCTAAAGCACAACTCCATAAACTCTATGTGGGGGAAAAGCCACACTTCACGATAAAATCAGAGATGACACACTCATAGACTGGGGGTGGGCGGGGAGGGGGGGAGTAGCCAGTCGGGGAGTGGCAGAGATGAGAGGGATACATCAAGCCTTTGATTTGTATTTCTTATCCCTAAATGTTTAAGTCTCGGCATGGTTTATATAGAAAGAAAACTATGGCATGGTTTATACAGAAAGAAAACCAATCATGAACTACCTGCATGCAAACACACACACACACACACCAGTACCCAGCTATCCAATAACTCATTAAATCCTTATAAAAATAAACCGGCACAAACCCAAGGTGTTCACTGGGGGCCGGGCTGGGTACACCTGTCTGGATCAGGCCAGGACTTATCTCTCATCCCCTGGAAGCCAGTGCCAATGACAGGTGACTGTCACCTAAACAAACACCTCCGCCCCACGCTCTGGGAGGAGGAGGGCCCCCCCCCCAAGCCTTCCTGGGCACGGCTGCAGATGCTGAGACCCTCCATGAGCCGGCTTGGGGAAGGCAGGGAGAGGCGGGCCCCACGGCCAGGGCTGGCACAGGGGGGGTGGCTCTGACAGTTCACCCTGGTATCCTGCGGGCTTCGAGTGGGTGGGTGCTGTCCATGATACCCCACGACCCGGGTGTGGGAGGGAAAGCAGGGCTGGTAAACTGAGGAAGGAGGTCTCTCTTGAGGTTGACAAAAGTCCAGCTAGGGCAGACGCGCTCTCTCCCACAGCGCAAGCGGCGGCCCACCTGACCCGCCCGGGTGCAAATCCTGCCCTGGAGTTCTGGCAGAGGGTCCTGAGCTAACCACCACCATGTCCTCATCATCTACACAGGGCCGGGGGGGGGGGGGGTGTCCGCCACCACACTGCGTGCAGGGCCGCCGAGTCCCCAGGGAAGAACCCCAAAACTGAGAGGAGGGGGGGGGGACAATAAAACCAAAGTCCCATCTACAGATGTGCGCGCACACCAGCCTTCAACCGTCAGGCGGATGTCTCCCTTCACCGTGGAGGAGGAGATGGAGGGAAGAGGAGGGGGAGGTGATGGAGGAGGGGGAGAAGGAGGAGGAGGAAGAAGGGTCGAGGGACACACGGGGCCCACCCCCAGCTCCTCTCCTGCCGGCGGATGGAAGCTGGCACGCGTGAATTTCCACTTTCTGGCTTCCGGCCCTCGCAAACCGTTACCAAAAAGGAAAAAAAGTTCACCCTGCTCCGCACGGCTCCGGGTGGAAACGCGAGGCGAGGCGAGCCAGGCCGGGCAGAAGCCACGCTCCACGCGTGTCCTTCTGCGGGGCACGGCGCGCGCGCGCGCGCGTGGGTGGCGTCCTAACTTTGCTGCTCCCGCGGGGGGTCTATGTCACCTCGTTATTCCATTCCGGGCCTGGAAACTTGGATGACAGCTGAGCGCGTGGTCTCCACCATCCCATGCCCAGCGAGTCACCCCGAGGGGCGGCGGGGGGGGGGGGGGGGCGCGAGAACCCGGGGGACCCCGGACGCCCCCCCCCCCGCTCCGCTCCCCCGCGGCGGCCAGGTGCGGGGGGGGGGGGTGGGTGGGGAGGGGGCGACCCGGACCCCCCAAAGTGCAGGGGACGCAAGTTTCCGCCTGGAAATCGATCGGGGCGCGGTGGGGCGGTCGGGCAGGGCCCGGGGAGGGGGGGCCCCGCGCGCCCCCACGCCGCCCCGCGCGCCCCCACCCCGCCCCGCGCGCCCCCGGAGGGAGGGAGGGAGGGGGGGGTCCTCCGCGCCGCGGCCCCGCGCCGTGCCCAGGCCCCGCCGCAACGCGCGCACACGCTCCGGGGAGCGGGGACGGGGGGGGGGGAAGCCCGGGGGGGAGAACCGGAGTGGGGGGGGCGGAGGGGGGGGGAAGCCGGGCCGCGCTCGCCCCCCCCCCCGCCCGCCCGCCCGCCGGGCCCCGCCGCCACGCCGCCGGCCAGGCCGCCTCCCCGGGGCCGGGTCTCCGCGGCGCGCCCCCGCCCACCCCGCCCCCGCCCACCCCGTCCCCGCCGTCCCCGCCGTCCCCGCGGCCCGGCCCGGCCCTCCCCCGGGTGGGCGCCGTTACCTTCCGACAGCTCCAGCTCCAGCTCGGCCAGGCGGGCCCGCACCTCCAGCGGCAGAGCCATGCCTTCCAGGCTGCGGTCCGCCATGCTCGCCGCGGACGCCCCCGCCCTGCCCGCCGGCCTCCTCTTTGTTCGCAGGCGGAGGTCTCGGCGGCCGCTCCCGAGCCCCGCGGACCCGCAGCGAGGCGGCGGCGGCGGGGACGGCGGCGGCGGCGGCGGGCGCGGGAGGCCGGGCGGCGGCGGCGGCGGGGACGGGCGCGCGGGGCGGGCGGGGGGGGGGGGGGACGGCGGCGGCTCCTCCTCCTCCTCCTCCTCCTCCTCCTCCCCCTCGGCGCCTCCTCAGCGCGACCCCGCCGCGGCGGCCTCGCGCCCGCTCCGCGCGCCCCCACGCGGGCTCCGGCCGCTCTGCCGCGCTGGCCGGGCGCGGGCGCGGGCGGGCGCGGGCGGGCGGGCCGGGAGGGGGGGGGGAGCGGCCGGGTGTGGGGGGGGGGGGGGAGGAACCGGCGGCGCCGCCGCCGCGGTCACGGCCACCGCTCGCTGCTCCGCGGCCGCCCTGCCTGCCCGGCGGGAGCGCCCGCTGCGCGCGCACGCGGAGGCGGGACGGCCGGGAGCGCGCGGGGGCGGGGCGGGGCGCGCGCGCGCTGCGGACGGCGTGGGGGGGGGGCGGCGCGCGCGCGCGCGGTCGGCGTGGATCCGGGCGGGCGGGCGGGCGGCGCGGCCGCGGGGTCCCGGGGAGGCCGGGGACGGGGACGCCGGGGTGCGGGGAGGGGGGGGAGGGCGGCTCCGTTCCCGGCCCCGCGCCCCGGCCTCCCTCGGGCTCGGGGCCCGGGCTCGCCGCACCCCCCCCCCCGCCCGCCCGCCCCCGTCCCGCGACGCCCATGGGTCGTGGTTTTTTTTTTTTTTCGTTTTTCTCTGGTAATAAAGACTTTCCTGGGTCGGGGGGGGGGGGGGAGGACGAGGAGCCCGAGCTCGTGTCCGCGTGGAAGTTTCCAGCGCGTCCACCCCGGCCCCGCGCATGACCTTGAGCCTCGGGATGCCTCCCTCCGCAGATGACACCTGTCAATCAATCCAGCCCCGCCCCCCAGCGCCCCCCCTGCTCCCCCCCACCCCCCACACCCCGAGTGGTATCAGCCCCCACGGTGGGGGGGGGGGCAGGGAAGGGGGGAGAGAGGCCCTCACCCTTGCACCTGGCCGCCCCTGACACCCCACATCCACGCAGAAGCTCGCCCTGGGGCCCTTCCCCCCTCCAGACCCTGCCCCTGCCCCCAAGCCACCCCCGCCGTGGCACCCCCAGAAAGTCAGCGGCTGTGGTCACCGCCCTGTTTGCTGAGGGCCAGACTGGTCCCCTCCTCTGCCCCCCCCACCCCCCCACCCGGGTGCCCTCCACCCCCAGAGTCCCCACCCCAGAGTCCCCACCGCCCCCAGCCCCTCGGCCTCCTCCTGGCCGGGGATGGCTGGATGTTCTTCCTTTGAGCAGGCCTCTGCCGGAGCCCTTCCCTTCTCCAAAGTCCAGAATCGGATCTCCCACTTGGGGGCGGGGGGGGGGGGGGAGTCCCCTTCTCTTGCTTTTCCTTCATCACACCTGCCACCGGTTCTCCATCACCTCTGCCTACAGGATTCCTCTCGTCCATCCATCTCTCCATTCCTTCCGAGTCCACTGCTAATGCCCAAAGCCGCCTTCTAAGCCAGCGGTGTCCCAGCCACCTTGCTCTGCCGTCTGCACCGGCTCCCTGCCCGCCACTGAAGAATCCCTTGATTAAACACCGGCTTTACAGGCCCCGGCACAAAACCTCCTTCCCGCTTTCTGCTTTCCTCTTTCCTCTTTGAGCACCCTCCCACACCCACCCCCCCAAGCTCAACTGCAGATTCCTCCATTGTCATCTCCCTCCCCACCCCCCTTGTGTCTGTGTTCTGCCCATGTCACCCTTCTTGTGGTCACTTCCCCCCCCCCCCCCATCTACTATGTCCTCAACCTGAATTATAGCCACCCGTTGGATTTTACCCAGCAAGCCAGCCGTCCTAGCACACCTGTCATCCCGGCGGCGTGGAAGGCTGAGACACACGTCTGGATCTACCTGTTCTCCTTGGAGTCAGCCATTCGTGGGTGTGTCTTACCTGGCTGCTAGTTTATCTCTCATTCCTCTGTTGGGTTGGATGACATAATAACCAGCGTATTGTCTCTCCCGGTGCTGACTGTCCTGGAGCAGGAGGTGGGGAGAAGGCTGTTCCCCATTTTATCCAGGCCCACCAGTGACCAGCTGCGCAGAAGACGAGACTTGGTGAAAACCAGGCCATACTCACATGTGTTTATAAGAACAGAAACCTGGGTCCACTCTCCATGAGGGTGGGTATAAAGATGCCCGATACATGTGTATTAGGATGAGTGGAATAGACTCACCGAGCTATCCATCTCTAAAGCTCTTTCCAAAGCCCTAAAATTTCCATCGGGTCAGAGTTATCTTTTTGAACTATGGTCAACTGACTAGCTTTAGAAAATCACAGCTGTTACTTGGGAGGGCTACACAAATCGGTGTTGACTCAGACAGTAGTAGGGTTTCGTTGATCACAGAACACAGCCTTTACCAAATGAAGCCCAGGGGATCTGGGAAGAATTCAAGAAAGTTAAATAGCCAGGAAAAAAGAAGATAAGAGGAAGAAAGCACTGCCTGCCAGGATTCCGGCTACTGGAGGTATACTGAAAGGGACAAATCTGCTGGCGACACACTAAAATGTACCAGTGCAACTTACAAGTCCTAAAAACCATGTTTTGAGTTCTACAGAGGGACAGTTACATGCACCCAATTAAACAATTAATGAATCAGCATGCCAGATAGGATTCACATACCTATTTCCATCTACTTACTTTACATATCTTATTGTCTCCTGATGGATATGCCCTCACTACTTTCTCACTTGTGTTTTTTTTCTTTAGTATCTTCTATTATTATTTTTTCTTCAATTCAAAGGAGTGAAATATTACTTACTTATAACTGGGCCGTAGACTTCAAAAATCTGGTTGGGGTAGAAGAGAGTAGTAAAGGAATGTGCTAAATCATAGCGTGTGCTAAAGGCATCAGAGCCAGGCAGAAAGGGCTCATTTATTCATGAGATAATGAACAGGAAGGAAACGCAAAGCTCCTAGTAATTGCTCCCCTTGCAAAAATGCATCTCAGAGCTGCACCCTGACTCTATTGCCCTAAGACTGGATTGTTTCACTCTTATCAGATTAACGTAGAAGTTGCTCATGCTGTACTCTGTGTCCCAATTTTGTGATTTAAAAAAAAAAAATCTTTTTCCAGCTCACTGGGAAGAGTGGGTAGCAAACAACTGTGGTAGGAGCTCTTCGGGTACTTGAGTTACAAACCCCAGGCGGAGGTAGTGAGCACCGTGGTTCTGAGCTGCAATTTTCATGAAGTGTTCCCGACAACTTAGGGTTTGCTTCCATTCCCTTTTCTGCTTTAGCACATTATCAGAAACTCAGCTCATGCCGACTCTTGAATTGAAAGAAAAGACAGATGGGAATACATGTCGGACACCACTGGCCGAGGTAGATTTGCTATTTAGAAAGCAACTTGAGGCCTTTGAATGAAGCTCATCTAGGTATTCAAAACCTCAGTGATGTCATTGCTGCTCATTCCTTGGTGTCATCATAGAGATAACTCAGTGATGTGTGAATGTGACCAAGTTCAGAAAACTCTATGCACGTTTCCACTTCTACTTTTGTTACTCTCGTCTTCTGGAAGCACCAAAGATCCAACCTCGTTTGCCTAAGAGCAAGTTCACTGGCAAAAGAAAGAAAAGAAACTGGAAATAATCCCAGAATCCCACTGTATCACTCATTTGCCTTATTTTTTTTTTGTACCATTGGTAGAAACACTGACAATTCAACTGTTACTCAAGGTTATTTTCATAGAAAAACAAGATGTGGGGAATTTGCCTAAGTGTTTGGTCATATATATTCTTGCAAATCAGTGTACACCTAACCATAGTATCATTATTTCTGATGGTTTGCACAATTTTAGTGAATTTGTAACCACTTGGGCGAATGTTAACATGGGGAACACAAAGTAAATTAGGCAGAAATGACTCACGTTTGTTCTTAGACTTTTATTAGATTTTACAGCATACTTGCCGATATGATTAACACTTGATATAGTCAAGCTGTTGTTAAAATGATCATTTCTAAAACCCATATCCATCACTAGCTAAGGCAAATGGCACAGGAAACTGGAAGTGAAGATTCTGAGTGTGTCTCAAGTGGTAGGACGCTAGTCATGAGCACAAACCTCGAAGACAGCATCTAGGCCCTGAGTTCAAGCCCCAGGACCAGCACCAAAAGTTAAAAAAAAATGGGGTGGGAGTTATGCCCCTGGGGACATTTGGGGTATGCTGTATACTCATACTGTACACTGTGGGGTATTTTGTATACTATTATCTTTCATGTCTATTTTTTGGTGCCAGTCCTGGAGCTTGAACTCAGGGCCTAGGTGCTGACCCTGAGCCTTTGTGTTCGAGGCTAGCACTCTACCCCTTGAGCCACAGCTCCACTTCGGGCTCCTTTGGTGGTTCATGGGGGGTAAGCTTGGCACGGACTTTGCTGCCTGCGCTGACTTGGAACTGCATTGATCTCCGGACTTCATCCTCCTGAGCAGAAAGGATGACAGGCATGAGTCGCTGGCACTGGGCTCATTCCTTACTTTTTATATTCAAATAAGCCATGCTTCGCACGGACCCATGAGGAATTAGCACCAAGATTTTCAAGGCAATCACCGCGCAAAGCGCAGAGCAGTGTGCTGGGATACTATTCCTAACTCTTACACTCTTGCCGGGCTCGAAGCCAAGACAAGAGGTTGAAAAGGCACATCGAGTCACTGGAATGTCCACCACCCGCCCCCCCCCCGCCCTCACCCCAGGGAAGCGACAAGAATGGATGCCTAAGATGTGCCCCGCTAAAGGCTGGCTTGTAAAACATCCTCTGTCGTCCCCACGATCTGACTGAACGTAATCCTCCTTCCTACCTCTTCCTCAGGACACCACGGCCTTCCAAGTACACGACAGCGCAGCTTCTCACTGGCCGCGCTGGGTTCCTCGCCCCAGATGTTGCCCAGCTGTGCTCTCTCTCCCTCCTAGTTAGACCTTGAGCGTCAGCAGGGAGCGATCAGGAGCTGGAGGAAGAAATACTGGAGTGTGATCCCCGGAAACCTTCTTCTGTAGGCTTGAGTGACTTTTGGTTCTCCCGTAGCTGCCCACGTTGCTGCTTCTGTCTTGGAGAGAGAGCACCTGCTCTCTCTCTCTCTCTCTCTCTCAGTTCATAGCGCAGGAGCCCCACCCCTTGGTCCTTCACGCAACACCAGATCCAAGGATCACAGCGTCCTCGAGAACCTCCCCTGAGCGGTGTTCACACACGGCCGTGCGCCCAGGGGGAGCATCTCCTCCAAAACGTCTGCAGCTGAGAAAGCCCACATTGGCCCGGCGTTGGGGAGAAGGTCCCCCAGAAGCCGGCCCACCCCGGGGTGTGCAGGCACCCAGCTGCTGGACACAACCCTTGTCGCTTGCCTCAACCCGCACTGCATGAGCTCTCTCGCTGGTGACAGACCTTAGCACACACCGGGTGCGTACACAAATCACGGCAGAACAAAACAGAGTTTAATAAGTGCCATATGAAATACGTGCTTCCCAGCAGGGTAAAGAATGAGGAAGCTAATATCGAACACCCATTAACTGGAGTTATTGCTTTGATCTCTAATCTACATTTCTTAACTGCGGAGAAGTTTTGTTTGACTGGAATCTACTTTAATCCTTTCTACTCTGTCTTTTCCCTCTGATCCTGGGCCTACCACAAAACTTAAAACCAGGGTGGGGGGGGGCGGGAATAAGTATGAGAAAGAGACAGAAAGAAAGATGGAAAGATGGCTGGGAATGTAGCGGTGGAGTGCTCACCTAGCATGCATGAAGCCCTGGGTTCGATTCTTCAGTACCACACACACAGAAATAGCCAGAGGTAGCACTGTGGCTCAAGTGGTAGAGTGCTAGGAAGTTCAGGGACAGTGCCCAGGTCCTGAGTTCAAGCCCCAGGATTGGCCAAAAAAGGAAAAAAGAAAGACGGAAAGAGAAAAATAGTGAATAGAGGGAAACTACGAGAAAGAGTGAAGGTAAAGAACAAAGAGCGATGATCGCCGTGGATCACTTAACGTTTCAAACAACGCATCTCCAAGGAGAAAGAAACAGTGTCTGAAACAAAGAGACATCATAGAATAACATACAAACAGGCATAATCAACCAAAGCAAGTATTTTTTATGATATGCTAGATTAGCAAAAGGTTTTTCAAAAAAAAAAAAAGCAAACTACGTGTGTCAGTTGATCCACAGCGCCACTTCTGGTTTCTGAGTAGTTCACTGGAGACAAGAGCCCAACTGCAGTCCTCAGATCTCAGCCTCCTGAGTAGCTAGGATGACAGGCCTGAGACGCCCGAGCCTGGCAGCAAAATGCTATTTGTAAATGTGGCACTGAAGGTGAGACTTCACTAGAGATTCCTGAGACCGTCAGAGCGCCGCACACTGGGTGGCTCTGAATGACATGACTGTGTTGTCTCCTTGGGGCTGGAAGTCAGAAAGAGTCAGCAGGGCGATGCTCTGTGACAGCGTTAGGAGACAACCCTCCCTTCCGTGTCCTTCCCAGCTTCCCATGATCCTCCACGATCCCTGGTGTCTCTCGGTGTGGGGGTGAGCCCCTCTGATCTCTAACACCGCGCTCACACCGCCTCTCCCCCCCCCACGGGGGTATGCCTCCAAATTCCTCCCCCACCCCCACCCCTTTACAAAGCTATTCAACGTCTTGGATCAGGGCCCATCCTGAGGACCTCCTCTTCACCCGAGTCTTCAATCTGCAAAGGCCCTATTTGCAAATAAGGTTGCATTAGGAGGTGTGGACATGACTTCAACATGGGGTCTTCAGTGGACACAATTGGATCCAAATGTTAGTGTGGGAAAGTCACAAATATTGCATTGCGAGCAACAAGAGATTCTGAAAGTCTAACTACTGAGGAGCAAATCAAGCAGACCCACCAAACGTGTGGCCCACAATGGGAGCAGTAGGAGAGATTATTGAGAATGTATTCTACTCAACTTTAAAACCTTTTGAAGAGCAGGAAAATAGAAACCACCATGAAAGCAATAAACAGAGGATTATGAAAGTGATTAGATTCATTTCAAGAACCCGAGAAAGCCAGCTTGCACAAGTTAACTAACACCCTGCTCTTCTGTCATGGAACGCCATTTTACTTTACCATCCCATGGCTTAAGTCATTGGACTTGGCGATCTATGTGAGACAGTGCCTCTGGTTTTGTAATATTCTAGGAGACCACAATGTGTATTTTCATTATAACATAACTTTTGTTAGTGAGTGTGTCTTAGAGAGTCAGGAAAGTGGGCTTCCTTGTCCTGGCCCATAAAGGGTCCCGGCTTGAGTACCCTTGTTTTGGGCAGGCCTCTTCATGAGAGTCGCTACCCCAAAAGCAGACAGAATATAAGCATTCTTGAACCCAGTCACCCAAAGAGGAAGACTAAACATCACCTGGGCTGTGTCCGCCCATTCCCTCTTCCCAATCAGGGAAGATATTCTACTTTTTCTGGAAGAGGATGTGTGGATGGTCCATACGCATGTTCTCATGTAAAGAAAGACTAAAAATGGTGTGCTAAGAGAGTGTCTCTGTGCAGTAGGAGAGAGGACAAGAAGTTGGAGAGATGTCTTCTGTGAAAATGTAAACTAATTAGAAATTGCCATGGACAGATTAGCGGGTGTGATTATCCTAGCAGAGCATTGTAGTGGGAGCATATTGTAAGTTATGGGGGTAAATTGTATTTGGCTATGGAAAAAAAAACTAATCTAATAGGAAAAAGAAGACAATTAATTTTAGGAAGAGCAAAATGAAAGAATGTACAATAATATAATGCTGAGCTCTGAATATCTACTTGTAATGGGATGTTGATATGGTTTAGTTTAGATCTATTATTTTTATTTTTCTATTTGTTTTCAAGATTGTCCTCTCTGTTCTTCCTTTCTGGCTTCTTTTGGGTTAATTAAGTATTTCTTATGACTATTGCAGTTTGACCTGCCTATTTCTTCTATCCGTCTTTGTGTCTTCTTGATGCTGATGATGCAAGGCCAGATACGTAAGGCATAAAGAAAAACAGTTCATGTTGAGCGCCAATGGCTCACACCTGTAATCGCAGCTATTCAGGAGGTTGAGGTCTGAGGATCACACAGTTTGAAGCCAGCTGTGGTAGGAAAGTCCGTGAGACTCTTACCTCCAATGAACCACCAGAAAACCCGAAGTCATGCTGTGGCTCAACGTGGTAGATCCCTAGTCTTGAGCAAGAAGGCACACACAGGCCCTGAGTTCAAGCCCCATGACCGGAAGAGAAGACATGAAGTTTGTGTGCGTTCCGGCAGCGGAAGATTCGGGGGGCTTACACGTCTGCTGTAGAAGTCCATCTTCAGGAATTTCTCCTGTCTTCGTCATTTTGATACCTTTAAGGTTATTATTTTTTTTTAATATGACGAATGATGGTTCCATGATTTTCAACCGGGGAGTTAATCTGACTAATCCAGTGTGCTATTTGTGGGAAGCAGAAAATACTCCTGAGCAGCCAACTATTTTTATGTATTGCTTTAATTAAGATAAACCTTAAATTAAAAAAAAAAAAGACTTAAAGAGGCATTGAAAAATGTGAAGGCTACAGATAAAGAGCCATGGAGGGAGGGATGTCAGTGAAGAAAGTAACTAGCTAGGGAAGGGTTTGTGGAAGGGAGAACCCTTCAGCTGAGTCTTCAATGATAAGAAATAAAGACACAAGGTGGACACTGCAAGGAGACTACGCAGCGTGCGGGACACTGGGAGGACGGGGAGGCAGGAGGAGGAACCAGGAACAATGGCATCTTCAGGGCCCAGAAGCTGTGCAGGCCACTGGGCAGGCTTCTTACTTCACTGCTTGCTGAGCTCTCTTCTAGTCTCTCCCCCCAGCCCTTGACCTGACTAGGGATATTGAATCTCCCTACCCCTGGCTCGCCAGCTCTGACGTGAGGTCTGGGGTGTTCCGGAATGAACCACGAACACTTTCAGTGAGTTTCACACTCCAGCTTTTTGGGATCTGACCCTCTTGGATGGTTTCTAAGCAAACATGGAAGCCCAAGTGCCAACCGGTTTGGACTACGATCGTACCTCTAGTGTTGACCGCTGAGACATGAAGGAGACAGAAGATTTGTGGGAGGAGAAGTTGAAGTTGAGGCAGGTAGATTTTTTTTTTTTCCTTTCGGTCATGGGGCTTGAACTCTGGGCCTGGGTTCTGTCCCTGAGCTCTTCAGCTCAAGGCTAGTGCTCTACCACCTGAGCCACAGCACCACTTCCTGAAGCATGTAGATTTTTGAAACGCCAAAAAATCTCAGTAGGTTGTGAGCAATATGCATGAAGAACTCAGGATGTGAGGAAATAGGAATTTTTTTTTTTTTAAGTTTGAATACACGTGCTCATGGCTCCTGCCTGTCATCCTAGCTACTCAGGAGGCTGAGATCTGAGGAGTGCAGTTCAAAGCCAGCCCCGGCAGGAAAGTCCCAAATACCACACAAACACCAGAAGTGGTGCTGTGGCACTGTGGTAGAGTGCTAGCCTTGAGGTGAAGAGCTCAGGGACAGCGCTCAGGCCCAGAGTTCAAGCCCTAAGACAGACCAAAAAAAAAAAAAAAAGAATGAAACCCGGCAATTCCCCAAATTTTATGGCTGGCCAGAAGACAAAGGAATAAAAATTACATGGCCAGTAACACCAAAGCCCTAAGATATCACTTCAAAGTCCTAAGATACTCTAGATTATAAATCATGCAAAGTTAACAGTTTCTAAAATGTCTGAGTATCATGAGAATACCTTGGGCCTCTGTAAGAATTTAGCTTGATAGCAATTAAAAGATATTATTCTCCTTAAATAAATGATTTTCGAAAGGTGAAGAATAGTGTCCCAGAGGTCTCTGGGTCATAGTTGGTTTTTATTACAAAAGTTTAAATCTTTCAAAATATCAGAATAATAGAAGTTTAGTCAGCATAGTCACTGAATTGGTTTTCACTTCAATCTCTTAAGGATCTGCATAGCATTCTTCGCAGGGAAGGTAAAAGTGAACTGTGTTATGCAATCAGAAACTCTTCAACTGGAAGAACCTTTAGAGAGCTTCGGAACCAGCCAATCAATGGATGCTTTTTTTTTTAAGCAATCTAAGAACTATCAAGGTCGAGCGCCGTGCTGTTATAACATTAAATCTGCAATATGAAACTACACAGCTTCAGCTAGAATTTCTCCTCTCCATTTCAGGGCCCATCTACATAACAGCTGTTTCTTCACAGAAAAACTCAGTATCCAGAAACATCACACAACGCTGTTTCTCCGCCTGACTCAACAGGAAGCTCAGGGGTAGTTTCCAGCCTGGTGGCTCAGCCTTGTCATCGCAGACCTCTTCCCATTGCGCCACCCTAATCTCCTGAATCCTTCCTTGAGGTGTGCATTTGTGGCTGGAGAAACCGGGAAAGTATGAAGGATAGAAGAAACATCTTCCTACTAAGATTTGACATTTTCTTTAAAGAAAGAAGAGGCTAGCTGTAATCCTGTAGGCTAGCTGTAGCCTGTAATCCTGGCTACTCAGGAAGCTGAGATCTGAGGATCACAGTTCACAGCCAGCCTGGGGAGAAAAGTCCATGAGAGTCTTATCTCCAATGAACTACTCAGAATAAGCCAGAAGTGGAATTGGGCTCAAGTGGCAGAGCACTAGCCTTGAGCACAAAAGCTCCAGGGACAGCACCCAGGTACAGAATTCAAGCCCAAGCCCAAAACACACACACACACACACACACACACACACACACACACACACACACTACAGAAGAAAAGCAAACTCAGTTTCTTCTATACTTGCACTCAGCAGTAAAGTTCTGGGTCTTTCCACACACACACAAAGCAAGCAATGTGGAGTAGCTCTCTAACCTGCTGTCCCGGGCCTTGACACCCGCCTGTATTTGGTTAATATGTTAGAGTGCCTCACAAGACTCAGGACGATCTGTTTACTGGCTTACTGTAAAGGACCTCAGAGATGGAGAATGATGGAAGGGGAGACACTGTTCATGAGGCACTGACTTGTTGAATTGAAACCCCTTTGTCCAACTACTTAAAGATAAGTTAAGAAAACAAAATCAGACAGACAGACAGACAGATCAAAGGGACATGACCAAGGGTGCGGGCGAAAAGACAGAGCAAGGCAGGGCATGGGGGAAACGGAAGAGCTTCTGCTGAGAACCCACTGGGATTATCACTGGGCAGCTCTCAGTATCAAATCTTTTTGAGTTTCTAATGGAAAGTTCATTGGTCAAGTAAATCGAGCGAGTCATTGGCCAATGGGAATCGTGTCCTCTAGCCGTTCTCTCCGTGGAGGTCGGCAGAGGGAGATGAAAAGTCCCAATCTTTAATCTTGCCTTGGTCTTTCCCGCAACCAGTCCCCATCCTGAACATACCAAAGGACTACCAGCCGTTGCTCAGCTTGTTAGCACACAGGAAGATACCATCATTCGGAAGATTCTGAAAATATCGAGAGGTATATGGTGGTAAAAGGCAAGACAGCCAGATAAATACACAGTTCACAATCACCCCATCGGCCTTCACCCCTTTCTCATCCCTAACTCGCTTCCCAAAGGAGTAGCCAGGATTTTGAGTGTTTGTTGCTTTGTTTTGTTTTTTCTGTCTTTGCATTATCCGTTGCTTTTCACGTGTGTACCTTTCTAGAACCTGTAGGCTAGCTTTGCCTGTTTCTTTTATGTAAGTAGAAAAAGACCATATGTATTGTTTTGAGGATCCTCTTTTCTCCTCAACCCCAACATTTTATGTGTAAGGTGTAGCCATGTGGCTGTCTAGTACTCAGTTAATCTTTATTAGCAAACGGCTGATTTATCCATTCTATTATCAGTGGACATTTGGGTTGCTTCTGATTTGGGCCTGTATTACAAATAACACCCCTATTGATCCAGGCGTGCTTGTGATATCTTTCAGCACATAAATACTTGGAACCCCGAGCTATTTTCCTCGGAGAAGAATTGCTCAGCAAAGAGGTGTGTCTTCACCTTCGGTAGGCAGTACTACCCTGCTAAAACGATCACTCCCATATGATCTATAATATAATCCTTTCGGCACTTGATCAAATTTCCTGAGGCACTACATTCTTAGCAACGTTTGATGGTGCCAGCTTTTGAGTGTTACTGGTATGATGCAAGATAGTCATGTCCTTCTGGGGCTCCGTTTGGTAGTTTGGGGCTGCTGGAAGGAGCATGGTCCCATTTGCTGGCCTTTGGATCCTCTTACTCTGGCTCATTTTCTCTCCGTCATTTGGTTTTGCTCACTGACTTGTAGAAGCCCTTTTTATATCCACAGTGCTAGCTCTTTTTCAGACAGCTTTTCCTCTAATCTGACTTATCTTCTCATTCTTGTCATGGTGTGCCTGGGTGAGTAGAGTTCTTCATTTTGATGTGTCGAATTTGGCAAGTGTGTGTGTGTGTGTGTGTGTGTGTGTGTGTGTGTGTGTGTGTGTGTGTGTGTATGGGTGCTCACTGCCTTCTTGTTTCCGAAATCTTTGTCTCCCCTCAAGGCTGTGGCGTTATCCCTAACAGCCCTTTCTAAAGGCATTCCCTTTCACATTTAGGTGTTAACGTTTCCGACCTCTGGTAAGCACAGACCAAGATCCTATTGAACCATCACTGCTTTCTGCGGGCAACAGCTGTAACATCTGGACGGGCCCAGGATGAAGAAGGAGCTGCTGGCGGAGCTTGAAGTGAACAGAGCTCACAGGCTGTGTGGAGCTATGGAAGAAAGTCTCTGATTCCAGGTCTTTTCGTCTAAGGCTAAGCGGGGTCCACACAGCAAGCCCAGTGAGGAGCGGGCAGGGAAGCTGCATGGAATGCTTTACAGCCCTTGATGGCACGGCGGACCGGAAAGATAGAGCCAAGATGCTGGCATGGTCGCAGGAAAGTGGAGAAAGCACTCAGTAAAAAACAAAAACAAAAACAGACCCAAGGGCCTCGGATTCTGTCTTTCCCCTTATAACCACTGCCCCCGGAACCGGTGTGGTGCCAACTCAGTCACCCTCGGGAGAGCGCGATGGACTGAAACTGCCGCAGAGAAAGAGTCTGCGATTTGGAGTGTGTGGCTCCGTGGTAGAGCGCGGGGCCTCGCGTGCACAAGGCTCTGGATTTGATCCCCAGATAGGAAGGAATGCAAGCAGGCAAGCAGGCTGTAACAATGATATTTTTGTTTTGTTCTGTTTTTTGTTTTCTTTTCGCTCAAGGCTAGCACTCTACCACTTGAGCCACAGCGCCACTTCCAGCTTTTTCTGTGTATGCTGTGTATGCTGGGGAATCAAACCCAGGGCTTCATGCACGCTAGGCAAGCGCTCTACCTCTAGGCCACATTCCCAGCCCCAGATATTTTTTTTACTGTTACTTTTAATAGTTCAAGTGTTTTTTTTTCTGAAATAGAGAAGTGTAACTATAGTGTATTTATTCTGTATATAATAAAAAGATCCTGTATTAATCCTAATAATGTATCTATGAATCACGGTTTTACCATGTGCACAATAATCCGTGAATAACAGTAGCTATGTTTTCTTTCCTTTAGGATCTTTACAACTCTTTCTATTGCCCCCTGGACAGGCTGGGGCCTCTAATACAACGCTGGATATAGACGGTGCTAGCTGACGCCCTTGTGTTTTCATCCCTCAGGTAAATTCTGACCTTCTCACCACTGACGGCGATGTGTGTTGTGTGGCCATCCTTTATCCGTGAGGAAGTTCTTGTCCATTCTGAGATCTACTCTGATGATCTTATTATTGTTCTCATTTAGTGTGTTAATGTGGTGACTTATATTCATTGAATTTCTAACGCCAAACCTATTCTTAGAACACATCCAGCTTGGTAATGACGTGTTTTCCTTTCTATTACTGACTTCCATTTGCTAATATTTTGTTTAGCATTTCTGCATTCATGAGAGAGATTAGTCTGTAATTTTCCGCTCCTGCGGTGTCATCTGGCTTTCCTATCAAGATGGTGCTAGTCTCATAAACAAGTTGGGATGTTTCTTCTTTGATGACTTTGAGATGGCTGGTCTGTGATCAGGGTTGGTTACTCCTGAAATGCTTCTCGCAGCTCATGTGATTCCCTTCTGCACAAAGGGAGCAAAGCCCAGCAGACAGCCTCTGGCCACAGCAGCCTTGTGAGGCGCCTCTTCCCCCCTCGCTTGCCTCCGTTTCTCTCCAGGGAGCTCCCAGGGTGCAGTAACACGGTTTGAGTCTCTCACCAGATCGAGCGCCGTACGTGGGCTTTGTCCTGCCCACCTCTGTCCCAGGTCTCCTTGCCTCTTCGTCTTTAGTCAACGGACTCCTCGGGTCAGCGCGACTCTCTCAGCCAGCCGTTCTGTGTCCATCCACCATTTGAGCTGGAAATTTCCCCATGCCCTAGCCAGATCTGTAATGCCCTCGTCGTACTTTTCTCTACCGAAATGTGGTCTTTTCCATTTCATTTCACTGGGAAGGCTTCGGTTAGTAACATTAGAGATAGGAGAAACATCCATCCACCAGCCCTGTTTGTCTCATCAAACTCACTCTCTGCAATCCATCTTCATCTTCTGAAGTCAGGCCAGCTCCGTACACAGCAGCCCCTTGTAGAGGGAGGGGCGGCTTCACAATCAACCCTCCCATTTCCATCAATAACCGCAGTGACGAAAATCACCAAGCTAAAATGTACAAATGGCTTTGGGTGCCAATCCTGTGCCTACAACTCTGGGCCTTGACCTCTGTGCACAAGGCCAGTGCTTTTACCACTTGAGATACAGCTCTACTTTCTGGCTTCTTTTGGTAGTTAATTGGAGATAAGAGTCTCATTGGATTTACTACTGCCTGGGCTGGCTTTGAACCTTAATCCTTAGATCTCAGCCTCCTGAGTAACTAAGATTTCAGGTGTGAGCCTCTGGTACCTGGGTAAAATGTACAGTTTTTTAAAAAATTAGTATCATAGTGTTTTTGCTTAAATGAAAAAAAAAAACAGAAAACTACAATTTTCATTTGTGGACCCTAGGAAATACCTTGTGATAAATATTGCCAAGTTATACTTCTACGAGTAATAGAATAGGGATCAAGAACATTGTTGAATAAATCAGAAGCAGCAGGAAAATCGGTGATTGCATAAATGCTTATGTGCGTGCAAGGTGGAAGGAAATTTCCAACTATGTCTAGCTTTCATTAATATCCCGGTACATTTTATCTCTTCAATTTCTGGGGATTTCATGTCTGTAATATTTGCAAATGTTGATGTTCTCTGAATGTAAAAATAATGTAAAAACAACGACTCTGAGTCTTTGTTCCATTTTTTCTCTGTGGGAATTCCACATATATTGAACAACAATAACATTTTTTTCCACTATGAAAGAAAGAATATAGACTTCCTTTATTTCTGGGTCCAAAAGTCCTTGTTTTTCAGTTTTAAAAATGGAGTGAGAAACAGGATTCTCTAAATAATATTCATTGGATTTTGCACATCAAAATAGCATCCTATTATGCACTGGTGTGTAGTAGATGGATATATATGTGTATGTATATATACATACATACATATATACATATATGTATGTATTCTCCATGTGTTACCTGTTCACACAGAGATTATTCTGTGATTACCTGGCCAAGGTGACATTTACAAAAAGCATTAGACCACTGGGTGAGTGCCCATTATAAATAAGTGTAAGAAAAGAGTTGTCTAGGTAAAAGAGATTTGGTAAATATTTAGGATTTAAATATGGGAAAGATATTATGGGAAAGAATCTTCCAGAGAGTGCATTGTTCTGCTATACTTCAGGGCATAGGTTGATTATATTCTCTGTGTGTGTGTGTGTGTGTGTGTGTGTGTGTGTGTGTGTGTGTGTGTGTGTTGGTCTTAGGGCATGAACTCAAGGCCTGGACACTGCCCCAGAGCTTTCTTTCCTCAAGGCTAGTGCTCTGCCACTTGAGTCACAGCTCCATTTTGGGCACTGTGGTGGTTAATTGGCATTAAAGTCTCGCACGCTTTCCTGCCCCAGCTGGCTTGAAAGCACAAATCTTCAGCTCTCGGCCTCCTGAATAGCTCGGGTTCCAGGCATGAGCCACGGGCACCTGGCTGATGATACTCACTCGGAAGCCGAGAAAATGATGTTGCTGACCCACATACCGGACCCCATCCTTCTGGGGCTGGGCCAGTGCTTGACAGGAAGTTCTCCCATGCTCCATCACGAAGGCCAAGCCTGGGGCCAGTGAGGGGGCGGGTGACTAGTGTGTCACCAGAGGCCTCCTAGCAAACACCTCTCCACCCTCTGGCTGGCATTGGTTAAGATAGGAGAGGCATTAAAACAATTAAAAAGCAAGTTAGATATTCTTTGTTCTTCCAGAAGTCTTGGAACACCTGGACAAGAGGGAATAACTGTAAGTAAATTCGCTGACCACCCTTGTACGTGATTCAGCCTGGGCGCTGTCTTTGAGCTTTTTCATTCAAGGCTAGCACTCTACCGCTTGAATGACTGCTCTGCTTCGGGCTTTGTCCTATGGACTCTGCTGCCCTGGGTGCCTTTAAGCTGCAATCTTCAGGGTTCTGTCTCCTGGGGAGCTAGGATCACAGACGTGAGCCACGCCTGCCTGGCCATGAGCCTTTTGTGTTTTTCTAATTATATCTCCAGTTCTGGAAGTGGGAAGGTTTCATGAATCTGCAGGGCAGAGGAGAAAGTGTGAGTCAGGACCGCGGTGACGTCATCCAGTCTTGGTTTATCTCCATCTTTTCCTCTCTGTCTTCATTCACAAATCCAGAATGAATTTGCTGTCTTTCTTCAAGCACTTTGCCAGAATTGCCTAATCCCATCACTCTGGCTTTGCTGCGGTTGGAACCACTCCGCGATGGCAGACCCGGTGGTACAGGAAGTCACGGTGCAGGCGAGCGATCTTGGAATGGTGGTGCATTGATCCAGGTAGAGCCAATCTGAGCCTGGATCGTGGAGAGAAGCCAGCTCACTCTTTGCAAAAAGTAGAGGAGGGGTGAGGAAAACCTGCCCAACCAGCTGACCACAGGGACCATCGATACAAATGGCTCCTGGAAAATTAGGCCCCAAAGACCCTTTGATTGGGCTCTTCTCTTACCTGTACTTAGCGTTATTTGAAATGCTTGTGATTACTATCAACTTGGCAATTGTTCCCATTGCTTATTCATTTTTTAAAACCTGCTACCATTGGTTAACATGACATTTCAGCCCCACAATCAGCTAAAAGCTGGGTGTCGGTATGAAACCTAAGGCACAAAGAAATCAGAGGAAATTACCAAGACTAATTTATTTCAACTCATTCAGCAAATATTTGGCAGGCACCTGTTGTATGAGACGTGGCACTGTATCCGCCTTGAGACCTAAGAGTGACCAAGACCAGGGCACTTCCTATGGAGATTAAGAAGTGACACAGCAAACAGACAGACACGCACGCATGTCAGATGACAAAGCTACGTCATCACCATGTTCTATGTCACACAAGACATGGATGTCCAACACACTAGGTGGCGGTCCCCGGCCTGGGAGCAAAGCTCGTGGCGCCTGCTTGTAATAGACCAGAAACTGGAATTCACGACTTCTATTTCTTCGGTCCACGTTTGTAGTGGTGAACTGGTGTTTGTTGGTCCTCGTGTAAATTGTTTCATTCATTCAGCCGTGTTTATAAAGCATCGATTTGCTGCTCATTGCTGGATAATGTGTGTAGCTCTGGGGATACAGTGAGCAAAATGGCAGTGCTTTGATTCTTCTGCCTCTCTTCTATATAACCTGTCTCTACCGCGAATGTGTTCGAGGCTACGCTCCTAAGCAAACCGGCACAAGGAAGCACAAGTAAATTCAACGGGGCCCAGTTCTGTCTCTCCGGACAAGGCTGAGAGTGACAAATAAGCTTAAACTCATGAGGTCATCCTAGGCTAAGACATCCATCTTGCTAGGCATGGCTGTCCCATGCCTGTAGGCCTGGCTGGTTGGGAGGTGGAGGTGGGAAGACCTCTAGAACCCAGGAGTTCAAGACAAGCCCGGTCAATACACAGAGCTCATCCCAAAAATTAATAAATAAAAACACCAATCAAACATCTATCTTGCATCCATCGGGGAGATCTAGAATCACGTGTGTTTAACATCAATGGTGTTTTAAAATTCTAGTAAATCAACACATTATAGATGAAAATTGCTTTCTATAAAAGTCTTTGGGTTTGGGTTTAGAATGTGGCTTAGCAGCAGAGTGCTTGCCTAGCATGCACGAGGCCCTGAGTTCAAATCCTCAGCACCACATACATAGAAAAAGCCAGAAGTGGCGCTGGTAGAGTGCTAGCCAGGGACAGTGCTCAAGCCCCGAGTCCAAACCCCAGGACTGGCAAAATAAATAAATAAAAATTCTTTGGGTTAAGCAAGAAGATAATCACCCTTTTAACTTCCGTGCTGTTTATATCTGGGTTTCAAAAGCTCCAAATGCTGGTGCATTTTTCCCCTTATATTTAAAAGCTGCCGCACGCCGAGGAAAAGCGGAGGGCTTGTCCGACTCTCCTTTGGGAGACAAGTTTCAGGACTGGGGTTTGGGGAACCACGGAACCGTGGAACAATAGTGCATGAGACCCACCGGAGGCGTTAACCGGATCTGTGCCAATAAAACAAGTCTTTCTTATGACTGGCCCTCACATCTGCATTTACACGCGTGCACACGCACACACGCATGTACACACGCTCCACTTTCTCTGCATCTAGCCCAACTGTGCAACCTTGTAGCGCCCACCTCACCCCCTTTGCAGCCGGCTGCCCCTCCCCTTGTGCCGGAGCCCAGTGTTGAAGAGCACCGGGGCCAGGCCTGTGGGCCAGGCTGCAGGCCCCATTGCCATCCGCGGTGGCATGGGGACACACATATCCCGCTTGCAGACTCCTGAACCAGTGTGCACCGGTCTCCCTGAACCAGTGTGCATCGGTCTCCCTGAACCAGTGTGCACCGGTCTCCCTGAACCAGTGTGCATCGGTCTCCCTGAACGAGTGTGCACCGGTCTCCCTGAACCAGTGTGCATCGGTCTCCCTGAACCAGTGTGCATAGGTCTCCCTGAACCAGTGCGCACCGGTCTCCCTGAACCAGTGTGCATCGGTCTCCCTGAACCAGTGCGCATCGGTCTCCCTGAACGAGTGCGCATCGGTCTCCCTGAACCAGTGCGCATCGGTCTCCCTGAACCAGTGCGCATCGGTCTCCCTGAACCAGTGCGCATCGGTCTCCCTGAACCAGTGCGCATCGGTCTCCCTGAACCAGTGCGCATCGGTCTCCCTGAACCAGTGCGCATCGGTCTCCCTGAACCAGTGCGCATCGGTCTCCCTGAACCAGTGCGCATCGGTCTCCCTGAACCAGTGCGCATAGGTCTCCCTGAACCAGTGCGCACCGGTCTCCCTGAACCAGTGTGCATCGGTCTCCCTGAACGAGTGTGCACCGGTCTCCCTGAACCAGTGTGCATCGGTCTCCCTGAACCAGTGTGCATCGGTCTCCCTGAACCAGTGTGCATCGGTCTCCCTCGGTGGCTGTGTGCCCGTCCGCATAATACTCGAGAAGGCCTAGTGCTCCCGAGGAAAAGCCTTCGTGAGGTTGTGCAAAAAGGCGTGCCGCGGCCGCTCTACCCCAGCCCGGCCGGCCTGAGCTGCCCCTGCGCCCTCACTGTGCCCAGCCCGCGCCCCCTGCTGGCCGCTCCTAGAATTGCAGCTGCCGCATTGGCCTGAGCCTTTCGGTTCCCTGACTTTGGGGTGACCTTGACCCTTCCTCCAGAATGGCTGCTTTGAAAACAGGGACGGTGTCTGGCCTTCTAGCCCACAAGGCACGATTTAACTCCTCACGAGTCAAAAGGGGCGATGTCGCAGGTGGGAACCGGATGTCTGGCCAGGGACAGACTCAAGTCTCAGAGTCTGGGACGGTCCAAGAGCCAAGACCTTCCCCCCCCCACCCCAGCTGTGGTGCGGACACTGCCGGGTCTCCTGGGCTGCCCATCTGAGATCCTGGGGGGGCCGGCTCCGGGGCTCTCTCCCCCGTGGTGGCCTGTGTCCGCTCAGGCGCTCACCCACTATCGGTCCTCTAAACGCTCGGCAGTGCGGATGGCACCCCGGGAAGCCTATTCTGGAGGTCGCAGCAGCTACGTCGGGTTATGAGCCAGGCCCTGAGGTGGAGAGCCAGCCGCTGGGGCTTCCACAGGGGGATCGGCCTGCCGGGCAGGCTGGGCCGGGTGGGCGTGGCCCTGGGACACAGCAAGGGCTTCCTGGCCTGTGCCCTGGCCCCTGGGGACCGATCCGTGTCTAGGTGAGCCGGCGGTGATGGACTTTCATCATCACCCCGAGGCGTGGCCCATGGGCTTTGGACATCTTTATTTCTCTCTTCTCTTTTCTTCTGGTGGCAGTGGGGTTTAACTCAAGAGTCTGGTACTTTCTAGGCAGGCGTCTACCACGGCAGCCCCTCCCCCAGCCCGCCTCAGCAATCTCAACTTCACTCCTGAACTGCTGGCCTAGGGCCAGGGGAGATTACAGGTGGCTGGAGATGGGCGGAGCCCCCCCACCCCCGGGCCACACCTTACAGGCCAGGTGGATTCTCATGTGACCTCAGAGAAGGGGGCGGAACTGCTTCCTGGTGTTAGCTAGATCTCGCAGGAACCGGGCAGAGACTTGAGCCCTTGGGGCGACCTTACAAGATCCACGTTCTATATCTGAGAAGCGGGCCCCAAGAACATTCCTCCGGGTCTTCATAGAGCCAATGTATAGAAACCACAGAGAAGCTGTGTTTAAATCCTGGCTGTGCTTTAGAGCAAGAAGGGACCCAGTGGCTGTGAGTTCTACGGTGGGCCGGGGGAGGGGGTGGTCACCTAGGACCCACGGGGGCCGGGGGAGGGGGTGGTCACCTAGGACCCATGGGGGCCGGGGGAGGGGGTGGTCACCTAGGACCCACGGGGGCCGGGGGAGGGGGTGGTCACCTAGGACCCACGGGGAATTCTGTCCCAGAGACCCCAGAGAGGCGGCACCCGGAGCTGTGCTCCTTATTCAGAACTGGGGGCAGATTGAGCAGCAGTCCCAGCCTCACGCCAGGGAACAGGGCAAGCACCAGGACTCGCATCCAACACCCACCAGACGTGGACGGACGCCAACGCCGACAAAAGAAATCAAATGCAACAAGAAGAAAGGCTTCGAACCCAGGCAACAGAGTTAAGGTGAGGGTAGTTGTTGTTGTTGTTTTTTTAATGTGTCATGAATAGCTAGACAGAGACAGACATGAAATGTTCTCGCCTCTGGGTGGAAGCTGAAAGGCTAACCCCAGAGGAGCAGAGAAGAGAATGGCGGCTGGAGTCTGGGAAGGGCTTGGGGAAGGTTGTGGGAAAGAGGAGGGAGGGAGATGGTTAGCAGGGAAGCAGGTACAGCTGGACAGGTGAAATAATTACTAACATCTGCATACGTGTAGTTGACAGCAATTAACTGACTATTTTAATATAGCTAGCGGAGACAATGTTGAATGATCTCAAGACAAAGAAATAATGCATGTTAGAGGGGATAGGTTTACCAGTCATCTTGATCTGGGCACTACACACTGTACAGAAGCTTTGAACTCTCCTATCATACAATTACTTTGTAGAATTGCCTTGTGTCCACTGAAATTAGATTTCTGCAATTACTCCATGCCAATTAAACTTAAACGTAAAAATATAATTCATATCACCAGCGGGACAAAGGTAGATATCCGACATTTCATAGTCGGCTATAAAATAAAACAGGTACAATTGAAACACATGATTGTTAAGGGGGGAAAAGCCTCAATGACTCAACAGAAATGGATTTTTGTCAATAATGGAAACAAACCTCGGGTCAGTAAACTAGAAGATCAAGTAATCACTCTGAACTTATCACAAAGAGCCAAAAGTGATTTAGTATGATGTTCACTTTGTCTATTTTACTATATTTGAACATGATAAATTTCCAGTTCCCTCACAATGCTTTTTAATGCTAGAAATTTCAGTTAAAGGAAACATTTAGCCGGAAAAGCTTTCCCAAGCATTCTTTTTTTTAATTCAAGGGGCCTTAATGACAGTCCTTCAATACGTAGCTATGGACAGCCCACTTGGCGTCTAGGTGTAAATTGTTTAAATGACCAAAGCGGAGTGGTTCCCGCTGATTGGCTTGCTCCCGAGGCTGTGATCAGCAGCTCAAGCTCATCCTAACTGCCAGGAAGCCCTCGGTCACTTTCCTCAGCTACCCGAGCGCCCGTGCAGCTCACCCCTGGCCTCCATCCCCTGTGGGAAGGCAGTGTAGCTGCCGGCACCTCCAGGAGGCCGGAATCAGCGTCTCCTCGGAGGGCTGAGGTCTGCGGCTGGCTGAGCCCCAAGTCTGCACCTCCCTGCTCTCCCATTAGCTGTGTCCCTGAGGAGGCGAGGCCCTGCCGGGTGGACGGTGACCAGGGGTGCGGTGCAGGGGAAGAGATGGTGTCGCACCCTAAATCAGATACATAAATCAGATCAGGAGGCGGGGCACAGGAAGCTCCCAGGCCCAGGCACTGGACTGACAGGTTCAGTGACCTATAGGCCGAGTGCCCACCGGTCTCCAGAGATTCTGGCATGCCCATCCCCTGGGGGTGGGACTTCCCTTCCTCTAGAAATTCAGGCACACCCATCACCTGGCGGGGGGGGGGGGGGGCTGATTTCACCTTCCTCCACCATGAAGACAAGATGCCAGACCCTAGCATTCACCATGTTGCCTCTCTCCATACTTCAGTGTGTGGTGGACTGGGGACCACCACTTCCTGAAAATGCCACTTCCACTGCGGGAAGACGGCCCCATACCAGCCTAATGGGAACAGGAGGCCTTCCTGGGGCCTTATGGAGAGTTGTCATAAAAGAGTCCCTAGTGTGTGATCACTACAAAACGAATGGGCTGAACCCACACGGTTGTGCCGCCATGTTGGTTCTCAGCTGCCGAGGGAGTAGCTGTACGGAGGCGCTGATCTTTGTTGGTGAATACAAGGCATCCTGATCAATGCCATCCCTTTCAACATTCCCACCGTGCCTCTCAATGCACCTCTTCCCTCATTGTTCTTCATTTTGTAGGCTATGCCTTGGACTCTTGACTTGCAGGCCACACACCCTGCGTATGGGGCTGACATAGTCCTTCTGAGGACCCTTCTGTAGTGGAAAGATTTTGAAGATCTACTTTCCTTTGTGATAAAAACATTAGTCTTTTCTTTAAAAAAAATGAAGGACAAAGCCAGACACTAGCCGGCTCATGCCTGAAATCCGAGTTACTCAGTCTGCTAAGATCTGAGGATTAAGGTTTAAAGCTCGCTGGGGCAGGAAAGTCCTGAGACTCTCGTCTCCAATGAAGCACTAGGAAACAGGAAGCGGAGCTGTGGCTCCAAGTGAGAGAGCCCTAGCCTTGAGCAAAAGAGTTTAGGGATAGATCCCAGGCCCTGAGTTCAAGCCCCAGGACTGGCACACCAAAAAAGAAAAAGGACAAATGATGAAACATTCTCACAGTGAAGCATTGGAGCTACCGTGGCTCCTGTGCGCGCCTGCCACGTTCCCCTTTCCAGACTGGACTGCAAGCCGCCCTGCTCTGCGTGGGCACGGATTCTGAACGGCAGGCCACGCTCTTCAAACCCCTGGCGGGTCAGCCTTCTGCATCTGATCCTGAGGAGCTGGGCAAATGTGCGACACTCAACACTGGGCGTGGATTGTCTGCTTCTGTGAGGCTAAGTCAAACCAAAGGGCCGCGTGAAATGTTGCTGCCCTATCGCCTAGCAGGATGGGAGCCGTGGCTTCCCGCGGGCCTCCTCTCCCCTCCCTCTCATTCACTAGCACCCCACAAGAAAGCCACTTGGCTCCGATTTGTCACATACCTGCATCCATGCACCGCTAAGACGAAAATTACTCTTTGTGAAGCGTCTCACAAGTTTGATGAGAAGTAGTTATTTGATTTGACAGAGACAATTTAAAATGATTATGCCTAGTTCTTCAAATAACTTTCCATTGCAAAAAAAAAAAAGAACAATTTTATTGGAGTTTTTTTTTAAAGGCAATTATATTTCTTTATTGGATCTATGAAACCCTCTGGCTAGTTCCTGTCTCTGCCTCTTTGTGTGGTGTCAGCGTGAAGTAAAGACGGTATAGGAACGAATCCCCAGTTGGTGTGGATTTAGCCCGTTTCCCTTCCACGCACCCCAGTGGCTACCATGACCCCTCTTACTCCCAGCATAAAATCATTGGAACCCAGTGACCGAAGACTAAAACCTCCCACGCCGTGAGTCTAGATAAATCTTTCTGTTAATAGTTGCACAAAGGAGTTGTCACGTAACAAGGCAGTGTGTAAATACGGTGCACCTCAACCCCCGTCTCCCCTTACAACACCCTCACCCAGCCCTCCAGCCCACCGCTTCCCTCGCGTCTACCGTCCTCCCCACCAGCACCGGGAGCTGGGGGCCGTGCATGTGACATGAACCGCCAGGGGGGTGCCGAGTGGTGCCCACGGGACTTGCTCCCGAGACGCCGCTCCCACGGGGCAGGGCCCCCCCCAGAGCATGCGCCAGGGAGCTCTGGGGACGGTGTATCCGGACAGGGTCACGTGATCGTCGCTATTTCTGAATGCACCTCACTCGTAATTTCACTGAGAGTCTTCTCTTCCGTGACTACCCAGGAAGTACTTGCAAGCTTTTATACTGCGACTTTGTCATCCGCTTAGATATCTGTTAAGCACCCAGTTAAGATTAAGATGAGATTGCTTGAGCTTAACTGGTCAGCATCAATAAAAGCCAAATGCTGTAAACGGTTCTCTCTCTCTCCATATACTTATATGCATATATATGAATGTGTGTAAATATGTATATATATATATATAAATACATGAGTATATCACAATAAGTATCTAGTTTCACTGTTGGGTAAAAATCTTGTGTCAGGCTAGTAGAAAACCTGCTAAGTTGTTTTGTGGTTGTTTTTTTTTTTTGACAAAAAGGTTCTTTACAAAACCTATCTATGTTTTATTTGACTGACCAAGGGAAGATCTCTCTGATCTTTATGTAGTGTGACTGTCAGCAGTACTTTCCTCTGGCTAAATTACAGCATGTTTCACACAGTCTTAGCTTCTATAATAACAATGTTGTCGAGCCTCCAAAGTTAAACAAGGTGACTTTTTTTTTGGGGGGGTCCCAGATCTGCATAGCTGAGTTATAATTTTGCAACCCAGTGGACAGAAGGAAAGTGTTACGTTGAAAGGAGGCCTAGGGTTCCCAACTCTACGTCTCGTAAATTTTCACATGGGAAAGGGAATGGGGGGCCAAGTGTCGGCCAAGGGGAGGCAGGGCTGTTATAGGGAGTGGTGCTACCATTTTGTTCCTAGAGCTAAAATCTGAAGGGGGGGGGGCTGGGAAGTGGGTGCGAGGGTAAAAGGTTAGGAAAAGGGAAGACAACCTTATTATGCTCTTTTAATTCTGAAGATGTAAGATGACCCGTTATCCACCTTGGAAGCTGCTACAGACAGACTCCAGTCTCAACTATTGTCTAGGAAGGGGCCCCGGCTGGGGCGGAGGTGGGGGGGGGACACTGGCAGCAAGAGGAATCGTGCTCAGAGCATGCGTCGGAAGGGCCGGCGCGAGTCAGCGCGAGGATGGATTCGAACACGCCACCTGGCAGCTCAGGGAACACACGGTAGATCTGGAGAAATGAAACGGGGCAAAGGCTGTTCCCAAGGGCAAGATGAAGATGATCGCCGCCTAGCACCCTACCACCTCAACGCCGTGCACTAGGGAAAGGAAAACAGGAAGGGCCGGGGCGTCGTGCCATGCTGTGGAACTGTTAAGGAGGGAGCCGAGTCCAGCCGGAGTCTGGCTACAAAGTAGATATTGGAAACGGTGTCTCGGGAAGTCTAGCCACTTCCGACGCCGAGGCCTGGGAGCGCCCCGCAGGCATCTGTCCCGCGTGGATGTCTGTCTGGACAAGGAGGCCTGTGAGTGGCGTGCTCCGGCTGATGAATCAGAGGACGCTGTCTTCTTTGTCAACATCTGTTGGACGCCAGCACCTGCACGCCACCTGCGGGGTGGCCTGGACAGACGGAAGCACAGGAAGATTGGCCGGCGTCATCAACCCTCAGGCCCAACTCAATCCACGAGGCAGAAGAGGCCACTCCATTTCTACGGGGAGACCCAAGAACTGGAGGGTGAGGACGAGGCTTCGGGTCTGACTTGGGAGCTCTTCACATTACAACGAACGTTCCAAGGAATGGGAACAGGTGTGCTTGAAAAAAGTGGCTAGGAACTCTCTTTTCTCCAACATAAAGTTTGGGATCTTTTATCAAACCTCTGTGGGCTGTAGGCGCTCGGATTTCTTTCTAGGACTTCTGGTCAGTTCCACTGAACTTGAGGCCTGCTTTTGCGGCAACACCGTGCTGGTTTTGTTATTATGGCTTTAGAGTGTAATTTGATGCCTGGTATTTGTGGTAACTCCAGCGCCGTTTGTTTGCTTTTACTTGTTTTCTCAAGATTGCTTTGACTATTTGAGATCCTTTGAACAAGTCCTTTTTGGCTCTGGCAACTGCCTCCTCCTCCCAGGGTAGAAAACAGACAGAGCTGCTCTTTGCTTTGTTGCTAAACCTGCAGCTTCGGTGATCTCCGTGTTTTGACCAGACTGGGACCACAAAACAGGCTATGTGCAAATTCAAACTTGAGAAAGAGGAAAAAGTCGGGCTAGGCACCCCGCCACAAGCCTGTAATCCTAGCTACACGTGAGGTAGAGATCAGAGGATTCTGTGCTATGAGTCTAGCCAGGACATAAAAGATGGAGAGAGGGCTGGGAATATGGCCTAGTGGCAAGAGTGCTTGCTTCCAACACATGAAGCTCTCGGTTCGATTCCCCAGCTCCACATATATGGAAAATGGCCAGAAGGGGTGCTGTGGCTCAGGTGGCAGAGTGCTAGCCTTGAGTGGGAAGAAGCCAGGGACAGTGCTCAGGCCCTGAGTCCAAGGCCCAGGACTGGCCAAAAAAAAAAAAAAAAAAAAAAAAAAGATGGAGAGACCCCAGCTCACTCAATGTCTGGGCACCGGAGGAAGAGAGGGAGGAAGAGAAAGGAGGAGGAGGGGGGAGGAGGAGGAGAGAAAACAAGTGGGAAAGAGTGAACTTCTAACTTAAGAAAAACGTCTAAAGAAACTATTATTCTCTTTATTTTTCAAAAGGGAATATTAAAATATAGGCTACTAAATATTGTTCACTGTTGTTTAGACATTACACCCCAGTACTATAGAGTACTATTTTATAACCCAGTTATTCCCTCGTTATGAAAACACAGTATTTTATAAACCAGTTGTGCATTAACATTCAGTACCAGAATACCACTCTGATGTATAAAAATTCTACATAGATGCAGGACTGCATTTTAGTAGTTTCCCACAAAGAGGGTTAATTACATGTCTATTATGTAGCTATTTTTGGGAGAAAAATGGGGAGTAGGTGTATCCTTAACAGTAGCGTAACTGCTACATTTGTGGTGGTATATTCACACAATGTAATAATGGAAGGCCATTCTAGTTATAGTCGTGAGGGATTCTATTTTCATAAGAAATACTCAAGATATATAAAATCCCATGTCTAATGTGAGCTTAACTATGTAATTGTACACACATGCATACGTGTGTATGTGTATTAAAAACCAGAAAGGAATAATATCGAGGATTTTCTCCATTGCTCACGTTGGTAAAGACATGGTTTGGGGCTAGGAAATAATATTCACAGGGTTGAGTACAGTGCCCCGTGGCACCAGCTACTTACAGACAGGAGGACTGGGGTCTGAGACTAGCTGTGGAAATAGTGCGAGACTCTATGTAGAACCAAACTAAAACTTGGTCTGGAGGTGTGGTTCAAGTGGTAGGATGCCGGCCTACCCAGTATGTGGCTCTGAGTGTAAATTCCAGTACTAAAGAAACTAAAGCAAAACAGGCTGGTGGCATGATCAAGCGGCAAAGCGTTTGCTCAGGAAGTGTGAGGCTGTCCTGACTCTTCAGAAGACTTCGCGGGGTGCTGGTGGCTCACGCCTCTAGTCCCAGCTCCTGAGGAGGCTGAGAGCCGAGGGTCACGGCTCAAAAAGTCCCCGTGAGACTCTTATCTCCAATGAACCTCCCAAAAACCAGAAGCGGCGCTGCGGCTCAGGCCGTAGAGCGCTCGCCTTGAGCCCCGAGAGTCGTAGGGACAGCGCCCAGGCCCCAAGTTCGAAGCCCCACAACCCGCCAGAAAACCTCTCCTAAAGATGTAAACAAGTGTTTTGTTTAGAGGGCGGCTTTAGCCAACCCTCTCGTGGGCACTTAGGCTAAAGGTGTAACGAAGAGAACTCTAATTTCTGGAAAAACCAAAGGAAAGGCGATGTGCCCCAAGCACGTAAACCAGTTGATGGTTGTGGCAGCATGGGAGGGGTGGGGGTGATGGGGGAGGGGTGGGGGTGATGGGGGAGGGGGGTGATGGAGGAGGGGTGGGGGTGATGGGGGAGGGGTGGGGATGGGGGAGGGGTGGGGGTGATGGGGAGGGGTGGGGGTGATGGGGGAGGGGTGGGGGTGATGGGGAGGGGTGGGGGTGATGGGGGGAGGGGTGGGGGTGATGAGGGAGGGGTGGGGTGATGGGGGAGGGGTGGGGGAGGGGGGATGAAAGGGGGGACACCGGTGAAGATGCACTGCACTCGTAAACCAATGTGCCGAGTTGAAATCCCTTTACATAGCTAAAGATAAATTTAAAAATCATTTAAAGGAACAGTGCAGACCCAGCCACTTGGAGACACAGGAAGCGAATACTTGCAGGCGCCCCGCCTGCCTGTGCTAAAGGGCAGTAAACAAGTTGGACTGTGGCCCTAAGGCCACTGAGCTTCCTTCGGGTGGAGCTTGCCTGTTCCTCGCCCCAACTTCCGGGGAGGAGGCTCCCCGCAATGTCACCGGTGCTCTGAGCCCAGCTGGACGCCGGCTAGGACCCAAGCCTCCACAGACTGGGGGGGGGGGGGTGGGGGGGATGGGGGGGAGGGCTACCTGGTCCCTCGTCCTGGGAAGAGCCACCGGCGGCGCTGCCTTCCACGAACCCGCTCGAGCAAGTCAGTGAGGGAACGCGGGGCCTTCAACCACCCGGGAGAAGCCAACTGTGATCACTTTCTCAAAGAACAGCCGCTTGTCCTCGGGGCAGAGAGACGGAGGAAGAAGGAAATGATGGACGCTGGGTTTGCAAACGCACCTGGGCGGTGTGCAGGGCGGGGCCTCCAGACACCCCCCCCCCCAGCCTGCTTTCCAGATCCTACCATCGATCCACCCATCCCGGAGAGGGGAGGGAGTGTGGGTCACGCCAGCCAGGCCGGGCCGCACCCGCGGAGGGGCGGGGGCCCGGCAGCCACCGACACCAGCGCCAGCGCTCCAAAGATGGTGCAGACACGAGCGAGAGTCAACCGAGCGCCGCGGGACGGGAACGGCGAGTGTACACGGGTGACGCGCCAGAGCAGCACCGTGACGGACACAGCACTCAGCACTGAGCGCTCAGCCCGCCAGGAAGCTCAGGATCACCCAGCACCTGCTGACCCTGGGGGCCACTGGCCGGAGGGAAGGACGGGCGGCGGGGACGGACGGGCGGAGGCGGCCGGCGCAGCCCCGGGGTGAAGGCCGGCGGTCCCCTCCTCTCACCCTCCCCTCCCCTCCCCTCCCCCTGCTGGGCTCAGATCCACAGCGATTCAGGCGAGGTGAGCACCCCCCCCCCCCGGCCTCGCGAAGGGCAGGCTCTGAAGTGGGGTCACCCTCCTAGGTGGACGCCATCTCCGGGAGGATCCGGACGAGGTAGATTGAACAAGCTCTTGCTGCACAGATAGAGGCCCCATTCCTGCACTTAGTTAACCCGCCGTCGAGATTTCTAGAGGGCAGACACAAAGCCCGGAGCAAACCAAACCAAACCAGGTCCTCCCCGTCCATGGACTTTCGTTTGCACTCCAGGCTCCGGTTACAGTCGGCAGGAACGACAATGCACTATTTACCCGACGTAGGCTCCTGAAACACCTGCCATCCGCCCGGGGACTCGGGTGGGACAGCGCCCTGCCCTCCCCCGGGGGCCAGAGCCACGCCGTGGGGACGGGCGGGAAGGGCGGTGAGCTCACAGGCAACAGCTGGATCGGAGACCAGCAGCACGGGGCCTGCACAGCAGCAAGATGGCCGTGTACCTTCCCTTCACCGAGGGAGAGGCATGCGCCAGGCCTCACAGAACCTTCCAGAACACACAGAGAACTCCGGGCTGGTTCGGAACGTCAAGAGGTGCTACTGGGAACGTGTGGGCAGGGGTAGGATGTGGTTGTTTATGCTCTAAAGAGCCCCACCACGCCGGCTGCCGGAAGGACACGGGAGGGAGGCCGGAGCCCGGGACACAGCAGTGGACGGGGGTGGGGGGGGGGAGGACAGGCGTGCGGAAGATGGACAGAGACCTCCTCCTGCCCTGCAACCAGGCAGGAAGCACCTGCGGGCCGTCAGCTGGCCGGAGGGAGTGTGTGCGTGCACGGCACACTTGTGATGGGGAAGGCGCATGGGAATGTGTGTGTGTGTGTGTGTGTGTGCACACTTGTGAGGCGCGAGGGAGTTCCTCCGGACAGACGCCCGCAGCTGTCTCCAAATGCCACCAGATTCCTCTTTCCTGTCGAGATTAAGTTCCTTATTTTTACCCACAAGTTGTTTTTCGAAAGTGGGGCAGGGATTTGCAGGCGCTGTCTGGGTCTAAAACACCTGGGTCTTAAGGGTGGATTGAAAGGAAAATGAATGGCGCTGTACCTCAGAAATAGGACAGTGAGCATCCTCGAGGCTGCGGGCTGCAGAAGGCAAAGCCATCTGGAAAGGAGATGGAGCTGTCGAAGCTGCCGAAGGCCGAGCCGGGGAGGAAGACGGACAGCCCCTGCCCTGCCCTGCCCCGAGGCTCCCGAAACTTGGCCTCCTGCATTGCCGGAGGCCTTCCTAGAGCGCTTTGGCAGCTCGAGGAGGGCGGAGATCTGCGTATTCGCAACAATGCCCGCAGACGCCCAGGCTACGGACCGTGGACGAGCCTGGGAGCAGCGAGACCTCAACCTGGAGGTCAGCGTGCTCCAGTTCTTGGACGGGATTGGCATGCTTAGACACGAGGACGCTGAGAGGAAAACCTGGGCCACCGCTCGGGAGATGGGGGAGGGGACCCACCTACCCGCTGGCACTGCTTCACGGCCCAGGAAAGCAGGTCGAGTCGAGAGAACAGCAGCCTCCACCATGCCTCTGGTTTAATGATCCTGCAGTGACAGAGTCTCACCTCGCACACAACTCAAGGGTCTGGGAGGCAGCCCGTCCCGTGGCAGAGCATTTCTTCTCCAGCAAACGGCGCGATTCCCATCACCCTTGTGAAAATCCCATTCTTTTCCCCCCCCACCCCCCAATTGACTTGCGTTTCACAAATGGTGGTAAAAAGCTGGGTGTGCTTAAGAGCACTTTCGGGAAAAACCCAACCCTCTCCACACAGCAGCGGCTGAAAATCTGGCCGGGAAAGACATTACTTTGAGAGCTGGTGGGGAAGTCTGGTGGGAGACGCTTCATCGCGACGCGGTGGCCCTCTGCTCATCTCCGGCTGCTTCCCACGGGATCTGGCCTGCGGCCCGGGCCGGGAAATGATCCGCACAGCCAGGGTGCAGTACTAGGTTCCACCAGCAGGTGCTGCTGTCCAACACCTGATAGGACTTAAACCTGGACTTTCCAAGTCTGTATAAAAGTCCTGGGCTGACCTAGCGGTACAGTGCTCGCCTAGCATGCTTGAAGCCCTGGGTTCGATTCCTCAGCACCACCACACACACAGAGAAAGCTGGAAGTGGAGCTGTGGCTCAAGTGGCAGAGTGCTAGCCTTGAGAAGAAGCATCTCAGGCCCTGAGTTCAAGCTCCAAGACTGGCACAGGAAGAAAGGAAGGGAGGGAGGGAGGAAGGGAGGGAGGGAGGGAGGGAGGGAAGGAAGCCTTGTTAGTTTAGAGAAGATCCCAGGCAAATCACCCTCTTAGGCCAGGTCTGGTGGCTCACGCCTGTAATCCTAGCTACTTAGGAGGCTGAGATCTGAAGTTCACAGTTCAAAGACCCTCATCTGCAATAAACTACCAAAAAACAATAAAGTAAAAGCCCAGAGTGGAGATGTGGCTCAAGTGGTAGAGTGCTAGCCTTGAACAAAAGACATTCAAGGACAAAGTCCAGGCCTCGAGTTCAAGCCACAGGACTGGTGTGCACACACACACACACACACACACACACACGTGTGCAGATTCATGACTCTCAGAATAAGTAAGTGGGCAGCCAGGGAGGAAACAAGAGAGGACAAACTGAGAGGAGGCAGGTAGGGAGGCGGTGAGTCCCGGGGGGCTGTTGGTGCAGGTGCTACTCGCTCTACACGGATGACCTTGGGGGGGTTCACAGATGACTTTGGGGGTCGCCGGATCCAGGCCCAGCCTCCTTGACCAGGTTTCAAACGGACCTTGGCCTGGTATCCCTCATAACCTCAAGCAGCCATTCTGCCGGAATGGAAACTTCTGGTGACTTGGCACCAGTGAGCGGTCTCTGATGACACCGCTGGGTGACCCACATCAGCCTTGAAGACCCCCCTCCCCCCCCTCGTCAAGGAGACGCTGGCGCTGTGAGCCAGGGCTGCCTGGCCCCATGCCCCCCCACCCCCACCCCCCTGAGTCAAGCCAGGCTCCCGGGGCGGAGGCAAAGGATGTGGAGGCTTCAAAATGAACCCCAGGCCTGCTTTTCCACGGGAGCCCATCCTATTTTGCTCCTCGGACCCCCTGGGCGTGTGGGACCCCGGTTCCAGTGCCACGAGCTGCGTCCTCAGGAGCTGCGCCCTCACACGGTTCTAGAGCACTGACCTAGGGACCTGAATGGGGACCAGTTCTCCAAGGGGGTTCCGTGGGGGGCCTGACCCAACAGCCTGGGTTTCTGGGGTGCTGGGTGTGCGTCACTGGCGCCAGGCTCTGCCCCTGCTTTGATTTCCGGATGGCAGGGGTCAATTCCGTCCGGGGGGGCCCTGAGGTGTTACCTTGATTCCCAAAGCCAGGAAGGCTCAGCTGGTGTCTGAGAAATCAGAGCCAGAAGAGCAACCTGGCGAAGGCCTCCCGCTCTTCCCCGACCGCCCAGGCCTCGGGGGAAGCACCCCCCTCCCCCCCTTGGATTATTTCTAAGTTAGGTTGAGTCCAGCCCATCGGAGCCATCTCCACGTTCCTCCAAGCCTGGCGGGCAGCCAGACCCGCACCCGAGCCCGCCCCGCTCCGTGGAAGCCCGGAGGCCTTTCCAGCTTGGGCAGGGCTGTTTCCAGCCGGGCCGGCTGCCCGCCATCCACGGGCACTCAAATCTGGGGCGCACAGGGCATTTTCGGCCCCCTCCCGTGGCTCTCTCCAGGTCCTTGCAGGGATCGATGGGGGGCGAGGGAGGGGGAGGGCTCCGCCACCCCTCTTCTTTCTTTTTCTGGGGAAATTTTTTACTTTATTTTCCCTTAACTGATTTTATCACTCTTTTTTTTTATTAATTAAAAAAATTTTTTGACAGGGTGTTGTGCACAAGGGGTACAGTTACATAGTAGGGCAGTGTGTACATTTCTTGTGATATCTTACACCCTGTTTTTCTTTCCCTTCCCTAGGTCAGGTAGACATATATATGATACACAGTGTACCAAAAACCTATACCAGTAGCCACGTGGCCTACGCCAAAGGAAATTCACCTAGGGCTTTAAATGTAATGTCTACAATAGACAATATGTTGACAGTAGTCTTATATGAACGTACATACATAGCTTTTGAGCTATTGTGATCCACTGAGAGGTCAATTTTTGACCTTTATATGTTGGGTAATTGTTTGGTTTTAGTTACCTACTGTTGGGGCGCTGCCCCAATCCTGTGGGGAATACCATTTGACAAGCAGTTTGTGGTTTTGCAGATCTGGTCTCCACTGTCTCCCCTCCCCCCACCTTAACAGTCATAGATCAGGGAGATCATGCCCCTTGGTTTCCCACCCCTCTTCTTGTTTCCAAGAAAAAGGAAAGAAGGGAAAGGCAGATGGCCCAGGGCCTCCTTTCTGGGGGGGGGGGGCTCCTCCCTCCCGCCCCTCTCCCGTGGGAGCTTTCCTGGCCTCGAAAGGGCCTCGGGAGTGCTCCCCACGGTCTCGGGCTTGTCCCTACAGGCCCCAGCACTGGCCGCCCGCCCCGTCCGGCTGCACAATAGGGCGCCTTCCTCCGCGTCCTCTCCCCGGCATCCTTCCGTCCCTCGGACATCGACACCAGCCCAGTGGGTGGAGGAGCCCCCCCCGCCCCCTAGGGGCTCCAGGGACTCTCGTGTTAATCTGAGGGCCAGGCCCTGGGCGGGGACAGTGTGGTGGGCCGTGGCCTGGAACCCGGGGCGGGGGTGGGGGGTGGGCACCGGAGGGCCATCGCTTAGCTCGGGGCTCTGTCCTGCCCCCCCGCCCAGGGGAAGCATCAAGGATGACCCGGGTCCTGGAGAAAGCGGGTGGGGGTCTTTGTGCCGGGGTCTGGACTTGGGTCTGACAGTGTGATGTGAGGTGAGGCCTGCTAAGCAGATTGTTCCAGAAAGGCCCTGGATGGTGGGGGGTGGGGGCGGCGGTGGAGCCCTGTCTCCAACGGTAGCACCCACTGTTGGTTCGCTGCACTCTGGGATTTGTCCTCCCCACAGACACCCTGCTGGGGGGCCTCAGAGTGAGCGCCCGAGGAAGGTTCCAGAGCCTGGAGCGGAGGGGTGAGTCATCCCCCCTTCCTGCTGGGGAGGAGGGACGCGGCCACCCACCCGCTCGCTCTCCACTGACTCACTGCTCCCGGGGCCGGTTTTAGAAGCTGCGTCAGAGTTCCCAGCGTGGAGCCAGACGTCCACGGCCGGCCCGCACCCCGGGGGCGTGGGGCCCCACGGCGAGGCCCCCCCAAGGATGCCCACGGCAGGGAGGGAGGGGACAGGGCCGCTCAGGAGCCTCCTCACGGGGGGGGGGGGGAGCAGGGCCCGATCCGCATGGCTTGGGGGTGTCACTACAAGGGGGGGGCTGTCCTGCCTGCGGTCACTCTGGAGGTGACCCCATGGTCCCTCCCCATCTGACCCCTTGGTATCATCTGGGCCCTGGAAGCCCCCACCAGCAAGATGCTCTTCCCAGTGCAGCGGGGGGGGGGGGGGGCAGGGGTTGTGGAGCCCTCGGGGTGATCGGAGATCGGGGGTGATCGGAGGCTCAGCGCGGAGAACGGGCCGAAGAGCGCCCGACCCCAGCGCCCATCCCACGGGGGTCAGCGGGAGACGGGCAACTGCTCCTCGCTGGGGTTCGGGGGTCTAGCCGTCATTCTAGCCGCCCAGTGCGGGGGGGCTGGAGGGTCTCTTGAGTTCATGAGTTCACAGGGAGAGACTCCCCTCAAGGTCAGGACGCAAATGGTTGGGGGTTCTCCAGCTCGGGGGTGGCTTTGGTGAGGACCCACTCGCCTCTCGGTTTCGATTGGATATATCTGTGCCAGAACATGGGGGGGGGGGGTCGAGACGCAGGGGCCCCCACCGCGCGGGTGGGGACAGTGAGTGCGGCGAGAGCCAGGCGTGTCCTTCCTGACACCTCTCAAGGTCACTGGGTCATTGGGTGTCAGGCTCAGACCCACGGGGCGGGGGCAGGGCCTGCCGGCTGCCCCCAGGCCAATGTGCGTCCATTGGGGGGGCATGTGAACCCCCAAAGGTGCCCTCCCCCCTCCCTCCTCCCCCGTTGGCTCCTGGGGGGGGCTCCCGAGGGGGCAGGCTGCCCACGGTGCCAGTGAGGGGTGGGAGGTTCTCGTCATCACTGGGAGCAGCCCTCCCCAGCCTGACCCCCCCCCCCACCAGGCTTCTTGTCCCGGCAGCGGGTCACCCCTGAAGCGTCTCAGGTGTGCGCTCATCCTCCCCCCCCCCCCGCCCAGCCACGTGAAGAGCGGGGACAGGTAGACGCCACCTCGCACAAAGCGGCCTCGGTGCTTGTTTTCCGTTGTGTTTTAAGGATGTCATGGCCGCTCTCTTCCCCCTCTGTTATTGACGAGCACCTGGAGACAATTCACGGCCCGTAAATAGGGGGAGGGGCGGCGGGCGGGCAGGTGGCCTCTCTCCAGGAACTCGGCCACGCCCACGGGGGGCCTGGGGAGGGGCCCGGGCCGATCGCCCCCACGTAGGGCAGCACGGGCGGGCTGCGCTGGCCCTTCACGGCACAGGCAGGAAGGCAACGGCCCGCCTCCCAGGCCCCCCTGCAGCAGGCCAAGTTTCGGGGCCGCCGGGTGTCCCTCCTTTCCTAGGGATGGGCTGGAGGGGAGCTGCGAACCCCCCCACCCCACCCCACCCCGGGGCTGCTCCGCGCTCGGCAGGAGGAGGGTGCAGCACATCCCGGCCGGTTCAGAAGCCGAAACCACAGGCTTTGATGGACGATTCCCGGTCATCTGAGTCGTGTGTGTGTGTGTGTGTGTGTGTGTGCGCGCGCGCGCAGAGAATCGCAGTTCAAAGCCAGCCCGGGCGGGAAAAGTCTGCCGTGAGACTCTCATCTCCAACTAACCACCAGGCAACTGGAAGGGACACCGTGGATCAAAGCAGTAGCGTGCTGGCTCCGAGCAAAACAGCTGAGGGACAGCGCCCAGGCCCAGAGTTCAAGCCCCACGACCGACCGACCACAACAAACCAACCAAAAGCCCACGCAGGACCACAGGAACCAGTGTGGAACTCACAGTGTGGAACGGCGTGGGCCTGTGGCGAGGAAAGCAAGGCGAGCCATGCCTGGGGCTGACCTGCTTACCGTCTGTCCAGGAAGGTTCCGGAACACAAGGGTGCAGCCCTGCCAGCACACATCAAGTCCGACTCCCGGGACGGAGGCTCCAGCACCCAACATGGAGCCGCCAAATGCAGGCGGACGGAGGAGGAGCGGCTGCGGGGAGGCCCGGCCTGGCTCCCACCCCAGGCCCCTCGGCGAGACCCACCGAGGCGAGCTCGGTGCTCAGTGCTCAGTCATCACAAGTCGGCGTGGAGACCGCCAGGCGTTTCTGGTGCAGGGCCGTGCGTGCGTGCGTGTGTGTGTGCGTGCGTGTGTGTGTGTGCGTGCGTGCGTGCGTGTGATGGAGGTGGGCCCCGACCTTGTGCACGCTGGGCAAGGAAACCTCACCGGTGAGCGAGCCGCTCCTCCCAGCCCCCCGACAGACTTCAGGTGGGGGCGCGCGGCTTTCCCGGCCCTTGGAGACCTGCCTGGCCTCGCGTGCGTGGCGGGGGTCACCGTGGGCGGCGCTGGGCCAGGCTCGGGGTCACCCATTGCTGAGGAAGCAGAGCCACCGCTGAGTGCGTGCGTGTGTGTGTGTGTGTGGGGGGGACCAGAGGCCCTGAGCTCAGGACGTGGCCTCCGTCCAGGGTCTGCCTGGCGTCCTCTGGCCGTCTGTATCTTTGTTCTCTGAAAGGCTGGGAACCTCCACGCAAGCCACGTGACCCAGACTTAACCCCGGCTTGGTTAGAGGCTCTGGAGAGGACCACGGGCCTGCGCTCAGGCCTCGAGGGGGCGGAGCCCCCCTTCCCTAGACGTCTGTTCCAGCCTCCCCCTTGCAAAATGGACAGGGCGGGACTGCCCCGGGGTTAAAGTCATGGGTGCGGAGGGGCCTGGCGCGTGGGCAATAGGCCACAGAAAATGGTAGAACTGGGTTCTCAACCCATCTGGAGGGCTGAGGAGAAGTTCAGTGTACAAAACCCATGGCAATCAGCAAGAAATGGAAGAAGTACTGTATATGAGCACATGAAAATAAATCCCTAACACACTGAACAAAAGATGTGCATGCCCGGTGTGTTAGAACTGCAAGACATCAAGAGAAATCAAAATCAAAGTAGACGCTCAGAGGATTTTTTTTTTTTCTGGTCCTGGGGCTTGAACTCAGGTTCTGGGTGCTGTCTCTGAGCCTCTTTGTGCTCAAGTCCAGCACTCTACCACCTGATCCACAGTACCACTTCCGGAATTTTCTGCATAGCTTATCAGAGATAAGAACCTCACAGACTTTGCTGCCAGGGGCTGGCTTCAAACTGTGATCTTCAGATCTCTGCCTCTTGAGTAGCTAGGGTGAGAGGCGTGAGCCCCTGGCACCCTGGCTTGAGGCTCGGAGGATTTGATAGTGTCAGACATTAAGTCCTCACCCAGACGCAATGCCACCCAAATCAAAACTGCAGCAGAGCGAGCGGCGAATGGCCGTGAACGCTTACCGGCCAGCACTTGGGAGGCTGAGGCAGGAGGATCATGAGTTTGGGTATACTTGGGCTCAGAGTGTGATCTTGTCTCAGGGAAGGAAGGGAGGGAGGGAAGGAGGGAGAAAGGGAGGGATTAAAAGAAAATTCCAACAGGCTTTTTCATATAAATAACCAGCTGGCTCTAATTTTATATTGAGACAATGAACTAAGCCAAACCAACCTTGATAATGAAGGACAAAGTTGTCAGATAGCCTGGTTTCAAGGCCTTTAGGGAAGCCACAGTCAACAAGAGGAGCTGGTATTCTCATGAACAGAGATCTATGAATCAGCGGAGCCACCACCTGTAAGTGCCAACAGTTTCTACAAAACCACCAAAATAACCCAGTGAGAAACACGTTCTCGACAGTGGCGCTACACCTGTTTATTCCCATATTATAGAGCTATAATAAGAGGGGGAAACCCCTCAAAATAGACCACTGATCTAAAAATAATGGCTAAAAACTATAAAATGTCTAGGCAATTTACATTTTTTTTTTTTTACCAGAATTAAGAATTCTCTTAAGAAAACGACTACAAGCTGGGTGCCGGTAGCTCGTGCACATCTTCTTAGGAGGCCGAGATCTGCGGATCACGGTTCAAAGCCAGCCTGTGCAGAAAAGGTCTTGAGACTCTCATCTCCAGTGAACCACCAAAGAGCCAGAAGCACAGGCCTAGCCCAAGTGGTAGAGTGCCAGCCCGGAGTGAAAGAGCCAAGCAAGATGGTGGGACCCTGTGTTCAAGCCCCAGTACCAGCACACACACACACACACACACACACACACACACCACCAAGGACTGCATCTGAGCCACGCTCCAGAGGAGCAATCTTCTTGCAGACCCGTGGCGGGCCCCACACGGCCCTCACGCCTCTCTGCACAAAAAGGTTGCTGACGGAGAGGGGAGAAAACACACCCTAGAAGACCCAGGAGAGCTGCCCTGAAAGCCAGCTTCATCCAGTGCCTAAACAGGAAGAGGAAAGAGTCGCAGGGCTCGGGCTCGGCCTCCCCCCCCCCCGCCCAACCCCCGCCCGGGGCTGTGAACAAAAGCCCTGCCCAGGACAGGGGGCGGGCGCCCTCTTGTGGCCAAGGCGGCTCCAGCCAGCACCACGGTGTGAATTCCAGAGCCATGCTGCACAGGAAGGCAGTGAACGCTGTCCAGCAGGTGAGCAGAGGGCAGCGCAATGGCCAAGGACTTCATTCGCACCAGGGCGAAGCCAGGGAAGCGAAGCTACAGTCCGGAGCCGGTCAGCCCAGGCGGGGCCCAGGAAGCCCACAGTGGGGTTCAGGCACCGGGCCGCAGCTTTGCCCAGGAAGGCAAGGAAGGGCGCTGCGCTGGGACTGAACTGCCCTCTGCGTGCTTAGCGGAGTGGGAGGGACGGGTCTCCTGCCCACTGTCTCCTCTGCCCCGGGGCCCCTCGGGCTTCACGGTCCAGACCCACTGCTGCTAGCTTGGCTCGGACCTCATTTCATCCCTAGCTGTGAACTGCTGTGAATTGTCTTGGGTCGTCATTCCCACAACCAGGGCAATCTCGCTGTACGTAAGAATTGCCCTTGTTTGACACGAATTAAAAGAGAACGTCTCCGACCCGTTTGTCAGTACGGGATGGTTTTTCGCTTCGTAATATCAAAACAACTTAAGTGAGAGACCCCTTCACGGGAAAGGTTTGTAGTTGAGACATTACATGTATTTTACTGTTTATGACAGCACATAGTCTACACAAAACGAGTCCTGGGCGTCCATTTTAATCTCTTGTGCAAGATCTGCTTGCCGCGTGCCTGCATCTGCGGTTTCACTAACTCGGGGTTGTTGTCTATGGAGATCTCTGCAGTTTAGGGAGCTGCATGTTCTTTTTGTTTTGTTGTTTTCCCAGTCCTGGGCCTTGAACTCAGGGCCTGAGCACTGTCCCTGGCTTCTTTTTGCTCAAGGCTAGCACTCTACCACTTGAGCCACAGCACCCCTTCCGGCTTTTTCTGTGTATGTGGCGCTGAGGAATCAAACCCAGGGCTTCATGCCTGCTAGGCCAGCGCTGTACGCTAAGCCCCATTCCCAGCCTGAGTCTCATGGATTTTCCTGCCCCAGCCGGCTTCGAGCTCCGACCCTGAGCTCTCAGCCTCCCTCCGGGCGTGGAGGATGGCAGATGGGAGCCCAGGCCCCGGCCCTCTCTCCTGGCCTCGGGAGGACCCCCTGCCGCTCGGAGCTCCCGTCTGCGGGAGGAAGGAGGATCCGGGCCCGCGGGCCTTCAGTCCTGTGCTGCCGAGCTCTAAGTGGAGACACGTGTGCGTGTGCACGTGCGTGTGCGCGCGCGCGGATGACCATGCCGAGGGCGGGGCTGGAAGCCCCCTGGCTGCACGGCACCCTGGGCTCCGGGGACGAGTCACCCCCTCCCCTGGGCTCTCTGCTGGCTGCCAACGTGTCCCCAGGGCCTGGCACTGGGCGCCGTGTCTGCCCCCGCGGAGGGCAGGACGTGGCTCTGTCATGACCTCCAGCTGCCCCGGGCCTCAGCGGCTCAGGAAAAGGCGCGGGGTGCCTGGGACTCAGGAGGCCGAACCTCTCCTCAGGACTCCCGGGTAGACACACCTGCACCGCGTGCATCTCCATGCTCGCTATTGACCACATCCGCACACATTTATATTCTTTGTTACACACTTCATACGTATGAACTTGAACTTGTATACAGAGGTATCTTCCCAATTGGGCAGCCCTTTTGTATCGTCTCTTCCTCCCCCGCTGCACCCCAGTGACTCCCCAGGGGCACCTCCATGTGCAGACCCCTCCCCGCCCCTCCCCATCTCGTTTCCCGGAAGGCAGCAAGAACGAAGCACGGGCCACACCAAGCGTTTCCTCCAGCGTTTATTCACAAAACACAGCTCACAGGACTTTCTCAGCCAGCTCCCGGCACTAAAGAGTCACGTCGTGGAAGTAGCGGAGGCAGAGAAAGTTCTAGAAGGCAGCCAGGGCACGGGTGGGTGTCCGAGGGCCATGTTGGATGGGGGGGGGGCTCCCGCTTGCTCGTGGCTGTGACCCCCAGAGGAGATGGAGGCGCTGCCCACGGGGAAGGGAGCTATCTCGGATGGCACAAAGCTGCAGGCCCCCCCCCCCCAGAGGGGCAGGAAGAAATGGGGACCCAGGATGGGCTAGGCTTTCTCTTACACACCCGGGGAAAGAGGGTCCCAGCCGAGATGGTGCAAGAGCCAGGTGTTGATGGTTCCCAACTTGAGCGCTAGGTTATGTTGATCAGGAGTGTGGTTCGAAGCCAGTGCGGGCAAAAGGGTTGTGAGATTTCCCCCACTCCTACCTGGAGCATCAACAGGAAGGCTGCAGTCCAGGCCTGTCTGGGTAAAACGCAATGCCCTACTCAGAAAATGAAGAGCTAACAGGGCTGGTGTGTGTGTGTGTGTGTGTGTGTGTGTGTGTGTTGGTACAAACCCTAGCAAGCATGAGTTCAAATGCTGGTACTGGAGCTGACAATGTGGCTCACCAGGAGCTGAGATCTGAGGACCACTGTTCAATTAACACAGCAAAAAGTCAGAAATGGAGCTGTGGTTCATGTGGTAGAGCACTATTTTGTCTTGAGCACAAAAGATGGAGGACAGCACCCAGGCCAGGCCCAGCATTAAAGCCCCCGAACTAGCACCAAGCCCCCCCACCCCCCAAAAAAAACCTCCCCACAAATGCCAGTACCACTCAACAGCAACCAGGGGCCCTGTTTTGACTAGACGAAGGTCTGAGGTAAGGACCAAGCGATCACATCGAGTAAACGGTTAGGTGCACAGCTTGGTACAGGCCCGGGGGACGGGACACCCAAACGCCCAGAGCCCACAGGCTTGTTACCCCTTCTTTCTCAACAATCCCACCTGCAGTTCCGCCTGGCCTGGGCCGAGCACTTTTCCAGGAGTTCTTAGGAAGCAGGTGCAGCCTGGCGGCTGGGCCATCCCGGAGCTGGGGCATCCTGCCCTCCCCCCCATGCCCCTCCCTGCACACCCACCCCACCCACTGAGGGACCTATCCATCCAACTGGACTCCACGGTTATCTGCCCCCCCCCCATAGTGGGAGTACCCACACTAGGGGTGCAGGGCCATCCCCAAGGGCCTGGCACAGTGCTTCCTGGGCTCATCAAAGCCCTGGTGGGGCTGGGCTAGTGGTGGAGCGCTTCCTGGCACGCATGAAGCCCTGGGTTCGATTCCTCAGACCAACTTAGGTCCGGGCAGCAATGTTTCCCACTTGGTCCCGGTGCCCATGCGGCGGCCCACTGCAGGACTTCCACCAACGGCCGGACCTGATGATTTCGACACGACTGCCCCACGAGGAGCGGGGGACACACGAGCACACGGGGGCGGGGAGGTGTCTGGCTCCGGCGTGGAAAGGCCGGCTCTCGGGCTCAGCCCCGGGGCATCTCAAACCATGGGCTTTGCAGACACCCGTACCCGATAAAACCCACAGCCCATCCCGCGTGCAGTTCCAGGGGGAAACCCAGGTCCTGAAGCTGCCCGGCTCTTACCGAGCACCTCCTGTGAAGAAACTCAGCCACCTGGGAAGAAACTCAGCCACCCGGGAGATGGGCTGGCGGTTGGCATGTCAGGACAAAGGCAGACAGGAGGACCGGGAGCGAGCCCGGGGAAAGAAATCACAAGCGCTACTGCCAATCGAGAGAGGAAAAACCCCACTTCCCACCGGCTCCCCAGGCCACACACACTGAACACTGGGCTAGACACACACACGGCGAGTCTGCAGGACCCCGGGCTAGCCTGTGTGGCGGGGGTGCTGAGGTCTGAATTCGAGGCCTTGTCCTCGCCAGGCAGATGTGCCACCACGTCAGCCAAGTAACCAGACCTTCTTGCACGTTATATTTTGGAAAAGGGTCTCTTCTGCCTGGACTGCGATCCCCTCCTCGGGCTCCCCGATCCCCTCCTCGGGCTCCCCGCCTAGCTGGGTGACAGGTGCACCTCTGCGCCCAGCATCAAGACCGAGGGCTGCGGCTCGGACGGGCAAGCCAATCCCAGACCACCACACCACAGAGGAGACCGAGTAAGGCTGCCACCTACTAACTAAAACCTATATAAAAAAGGGCATTTTTAAATAGTTAAAGGAGGCAGGTTGAAAATACATTCCTCAGACAGGTAACCAACAGAAGATGAATTGCCACAAGCGATAAATCAACCCAGTAGGGAAATGACATAAGGCAAATCGGTGAGTCAATGTCTTAACTGGATAGTGTGCCCATCACCTTCCTGGGCGTCCCGCCCCGTCTTCAGCCTTTTGCTGGGATGGGGTTACAGGGTAAGGCCTGTGATCTGAAAAGCGGGGTGTGTGTGTGTGTGTGACGCACGCAGCACTGGGTGGATGTTGTGTTCGTGGTGACCGTTGGGCTTAATGAATGACTTCCCACCAGACCAGACGTGAGTGCTCATTCTGCCCCACTCAGGAATGGTCAATTTACCCCCCCCACCCCCCCACGCGTGCGCACGAACCCCACCCCACCGCCCCCCACGTGTGCAGGGCTGGGAAGCCTTTCCAACTGAGCCCCCCACCGCGGACCGAGACACCACGACAAACGAATAAGATCATCTTTAAAAAGATACATTCATGAAGAAAATTTTAATTTAAAAAAATCAAAAAGGAAAAATTGAACAGTGCCTAAATCTTTATTTTTCATAACCTACATTTTTTTCTCCAAATTAGACAGTTTTACACTGAGTGACACAAAAGGAAACTTAAATTACCGATAGTTTACACGTACGCTTGATTTCCAGTCTTAATGAAAAGGAGAACAAAAACAGAATCCCTCGAGAAGGCTCGCGCACACCCTCCCCGCGCCGCGCCCTGGGACCCCGCCCCGGGGTCCGATTGTCTGCCGCTCGCTCGCGGGGCACGCGGGGCACGCGAGGCCGGCCCCCGACGCAGGCGGCACGAGGACCAGGCCGACGACTCTCGGGAGGGGCAAGCGCGCGAAATTCATGGCTGGTGAGTCGGGGCCAGGTTCCCGCTCCTCGAGTCCCGGCGGGGCCGCTGCGATTCCACGACCTGAGACGCGGCTGAGGGGAGGGAGGCGCGGGGGCTCCCCGGGCCCCGCGCGCACCCCGCCGCTGCTTCCTATGCTCGGAAATCCCCAGGCTTCGGAGTGGGAAGCCTCGGAGGATTCACCGTCGAGGTCGGGGTGTTTCGGGTTGCTTTTGACATCCTGTAGCTATTTGGCGCATCATCTGTGAATCAGAAAGGAATCCAAGCACGATCGCGGGTCCCGGGGCGCGGCCGCCATCCTCCGCGCACCCCGCACCCCGCACCCCGGCCGGCCGACCGTCTGGGCTCAAGAGGTCAATTATTCCTGACTTTTTTTTTTTTTTCCTTTTTGGTCAGTGATCTGACAACTCTGAAAATGAATCCCGCGTTTCCTCGCGGACCGGCGCGGCGGCGGGCGGCCTCCCCGCGGGGGCCGAGCGCGCCCGGCCAGGCAGGATCGCGCGGGGAGGGCGGCTACTTTCTCCTTCCACTCGGAGGAACTGCCAGTTTCCGCTTTCCATCCACATTGCAGTTCTCAGCCATTCCCCACTGGATTCGATGAGTACTTATGTACACACTGGGTGAGAGTACGGAAGCATCTGAACGCTGTGAGTGATAGGACTTCCCGTGTTCTTTTTGCAGCAAAGAGGCAGAATCAGTTCCACACACCAGGATGAGAAAAGAAAAGGAAAGAAAAACAACGAACAAAAAAACCTCAACAAATTAAAATAATATTCAAACCACAACATGGAGTTTATCTACATCCAGCTCAACATTTATAATATATCGATAATTTTTTATCAGATTTTTTTCTCTGTAGGGTACCTTTTTAATATGTTCTGATTATTTACAACTGTACAGGCAAAGCACACTCCCAAGTGCACGTATTTAATACAGTATCGACTATTTGCATTTACAGGATTTTTTCAACAATCGGAAAAAAAGGTCAACTGTTGAAGCTCTGTAAGGTATATTACAAAACCTGCTAGTCCTTGCACTACTACCGTTAGCTTACTCGGGTCTGACGACGCGCGCGCGCGGGGTCTGCGCGGGCCCCCGCCGGCCGTGGGCTCCGCACTGTCTCATACAAAAGTTAAGGCAAAGTCATTTTCAAGTTTAAATAAAATTCAAGTCTTTTAAATATTGGATGGAAATCATTTTTCTTCTAAAAAAAAAAAAAAGACAACTTCCGTCTTGTTAAATAACATCTTGTGGAATAAACTGTATGGTTACATCTAGCAGGAAATAGTTTAATGTTTGCTGCTTAGAATACTTAAAGAAAAATTTTAGGCATCTTAAAACAAAATAATTTATATTTAGCTTTATTATAAACGTGCTAACTTTAGTGCATCCTTGTTCTTCAGAAGTGCGGCACTTCCGGAAGTGACTCACGGAGACCCTCGTCCTGGAGGCCCAGAGAGCGGGAGACTCCGTCCTCCACCAGCCCTGGGGGGCGGCGAACCCCACGGTGGGGAGGAAGGGCGCGGCGGGGAGGGGGGCCGGGGCGCGGGGCGGGCCGCGCGGGGCTGGCGTTTCCCTTGGGTTCCATTCACACTGTGCTTTGAGTTCGTTTTACACCGCGGCGGCTTGAGGTGCGGGCGCCACGGGCTTGTGGTGCAGCGACACCCGGGGTCCTCGCAGGCTCCTTCAGACCCTGCCCGCCGCGCGGAGGAGCGCGAGGCTCCGCGCCCGCCCGGGCCCCGCGCTCCACCGCGACGCCCAGGCCCCCCAGGCCCCGGCCGGCCCCGCGCTCCACCGCGACGCCCAGGCCCCCCAGGCCCCCCAGGCCCCCGCGCTCCACCGCGACGCCCAGGCCCCCCAGGCCCCGGCCGGCCCCGCGCTCCACCGCGACGCCCAGGCCCCCCAGGCCCCGGCCGGCCCCGCGCTCCACCGCGACGCCCAGGCCCCCGGGCCCCGCCGGCCCTGCGCTCCAACCCCTGCGCTCCGACCCCGCGCTCCACCGCGACGCCCAGGCCCAGGCCCCCCGCCCGCCCCCCCCCCCCCCGCCCCGCGCTCCTCAGCGACGTCCAGGCCCAGGCCGCGCCGGCCCCGCGCTCCACGTCCAGGCCCCGCCGGGCCCCGCCGACCCCGCGCTCCCGGGCGAGGCCCCGGCCGGCCTGCGCACCGGCGGACAGGCTATTATTAGGTTATGCACTTGCAGACCAGTTATTCAAAACGAAACCCACCCACCCAAGGCGGCGGCGCGGGCCCTCCGCGCGTGAGAGCCGCAGCCCAGGCCGAGGGCCGCCCGCCGGGATCCACGAGCGAGCGAGCGCACTTCCTACCCTGCAGAGGAGCCCGGGCGGCGCGTCACCTCCGCGTAAGCACCGACCTAAGAGAAGGTTTGTAGTCATGAAATCCTGAAAAATAGACTTTCTTCACGAGGGGGATCCGGCTCACGGGGCGCGCCCAGGGCGGGCGCGGGCGGGCGGGCGGGCGGCCCACGCACCCACCCCGCCGGGCCTCGCCGGCGCGCACGCGCACGCGCACCGCCCCCGCCGCCGTGCGCCGCCGGCCCCTCCCGCGGGCACCTGCGCCTCACTGGGGAGACTTGGGGGGAGTGTTCTGTTCTCGGTGGGGGCGCTTCCCCGCCGCCGCCGCGGCCGCCGGGGGAGAGGGCCGCCGCCCAGGCTGCCGCCTCGGATCGCGGGGGGCTCCGGGGGTGGCGGGCTTGAGGCCGGGGGGCTCCCGGTATCTCTCCCCGGGCTCGGCCGGCTTCTTCTCCTCCTTCCCACAACTGACAGTGTTGGGCTTCTGTTCTTTGGGGGGCTGCAAGGGGGAGGAAGGAGGCTCTTTACTCGTCCTCTGACAGATCTCCGCATAGCTGGGCTTTCGCAGCTCCTGCAAACAGACAGACGTGGGGTTACACTCACACCGGGGGGCGACCCCGGCCAGGAGGGCGGGCGTGGGCAAGCAGGTCCACCTCAAGACAAGTCCACTTCGCAGCGCTGTGTTTGTTTTTTTAGGTTTTCAGGCTACAACGTTTATTATCTTTGACGAAGCTATACAAAGGGGTTGTAATCCAGCACGCCCGGGGTGCTCTCTCTTTCACAAGCTGGCAGAACCCAATGGCTGCGCATCCCGGGTCTGCAGCTCTCCCAGCAGCACACTGCAGAAATGCCTCTGACTCATGGCTGACGTCAGCCGGGTGTGGTGTCACACGCCTACAAGCTTAGCTACTAAGGAGGCGAGATCACAGGGATCAAAGTTCAAGGCCAGCCCAGGCAAAAAGTGAAGGAGAGAGCTTGTCAATCCGGTTATGGCATCCCAGTTACCGGGGGGCACGGGGAGGTGGTCACAGTCCTGGCAAAAAGTGCAAGGCCTTGATTGAAAGACCAATAACTCAAGGAAAATACACTGCAGCTCCTGCGCAGGCCTCGCAAGCCCGAGGCTGTGAGTTCAAACCCCAGTACTGCCACAGCTATGACAGCCGCCATCCCAAGAGCGAGCTGCAGAAGGCGGAGGAGCTGCCTGCAGCCTGGAGGCGACCCGGAGCCCAGGTGGAGAGGGCGATGCTTGGCCTCCCCCCACCCCACCTCCTCCGGCCGGGGGGACTGCCTCGCCTCTCACACAGGGGCCCTGTCTGGCTTCACACTGAAACCTAAAAAACGTGCACTAGGGCTTTTAGGTACGCGGGGTCACTTGACAAATAACTGGCTAATTTTAACCCAGTGAACATTCTTTCAAGACTCAGCCGAGGGGGTTGAAGGGTCGGCCCCCAAGTGTATGCAACGTGCCCACGGTGGTGGCGTGGACCACGGGGAGAAACCAGCCCCGACGGCTCAGCAGCCCTGTCCTTCTGTTCCTTTGTTTCCGCTGGTGCTGGAGCCTGAACTCAACGCCTCCTGCTTGACTGGCTGGCTTGTTTCTTGCTCACAGCTGGTGCTCTACCACTTGATCTGCACTTCCGGCCCAGCATTTTGCTGGCTAATTTAAGATGGTGTCTGGGCTTTTCTGCCACCGTTGGCGTTGAACCTCGAATCTCTAGATCTGAGCCTCCTGAGCAGCTACTACAGCAGGGTGACAGGCGGTGACCCACGGGTGCCCGGCCTAGTTAATTCCTTGTCAAACACAGGATACACAGAGCAGATGCTGAGCTGCCCACAGGTTCCATGGGGGAGCAGGAGACGCGATCTACTGCCTCCGAAACTCTAAACTCTTCCCACCCACACCGCCACAGGACTCCACGGCCGTGGTGAAGAAGAAGACTAAAGAGTAGGCAGTAGGAAGCCTTCTTCGTTCAGAACACACAATACACACACATGCGCGCGTGCACGCACACATACAACCCCTAAAATTCGATTTCATTTAAAAAAAGGGAGATGCAGGATAGTGCCATGTCCTCTTCTTTTCCTATTTTTCTTTTTGGTCCATTGTGGGCGCTGTCCCTGAGCTCTTATGCTCAAGGCTAACACTCTACCACTGGGAGCCACAGCACCACTGCTGGTTTTCTGGGGATTAATTGGAGAGAAGGCCTTTCCTGCCCAGGCTGGCTTTGAACTGTGATCCTCAGATCTCAGCCTCATGAGTAGGTAGGATTACAGGTGCAAGCCATCGGTGCATGGTCTAGTACTATGTCTTTTTCACTACACAGAAACTCATAACTTGAAGAGGAAAACAGAGATACGTACTGTGGCGGCTCCATTCACCTGCACTGATTTACACGCAGTCGTAGTGAGGGTGGGAGGGAGTCTGTCCACACTGTGTGTTTCCTTTTGCTTTTCTACTGCCTTGGTGTCCCTGTGAAAATGCACCCAGCAGGTGAGTCTTACACTGACAGGCCAGTCCAATGAGCACACAGTGGGTCTCATGCAACGGTACAGGCCACTCTAATGAGCACACAGTGGGCTTCATGCAACCCCACAGGCCAGGCCAGTGAGCACACAGTGGGTCTCACGCAACCCTACAGGCCACTCTAATGAGCGCACAGTGGGTCTCATGCAACCCCACAGGCCAGGCCAGTGAGCACACAGCACACCAACAGTAGAGGAGCAATACTCACTCAGGCAAACGGGTGGGGGATGGGGCTCGTTCGTACACTGCTGACACAGCACAGGAAGCTGGCATAGAGGGCTCTCTGGGGACCACAGTAGGAATGGTGTTTGTACTTGCATCTGTACTGAGGCTCTGAAAATCGTCAAAGTAAAATTTATGATAGGGTAAAGAGTCTTTCGTTGGATCTCTGCTAAGGGAGGTTACAGTCTAATAATGTAACTAAATACTTTATCAAACACCTGCAGAGCCTGTGAAGGCACAGGAATGCTCAAAGGAACTGTGACCACCTTACCCCAGAAGTGCAGAGACAAGCGGGAACAACAGACCAACTGCCAAGTCTCAGAACGAAGACTCAGAAGACAATCTACTCCCACAAACATCTCACTTGTCCTCTGCCTTCTTGCTTTTTAGCAAATGTTAGAATTGGTTCTCTCTACCTTTCCACTACAGCGACAAGGTTGTTTTCTGAAGAAAGTATCTATCAAGCACATCTTATTCATTGGATACTTCATGACTCAATAGAGCCTGGCACTCACACTCAGTATCTGCTAGGTATGGAGTTCCAAACGCAGTTCACTTTGACTCATAACTGAAAGAAGTCAGAAGACACCTCACACCTACATCAGCTTGCACACCTTGTGGTATGTGGTAGAAACAGACAGTTTTCCTGAATTCACAACAACCCCTGGAAACAGGTGTGTTAATGATCCCAACTTATTAGGTAGGGAAACTTACAGCTTAGAACATAAGCTGTCCAAAGTTTTACACCTGAATAAACCCAGATCTTCTGACTCGAGCCAGTGACTCCCTAAGTCCCTCTTCATACAAGTCCATTCTCCTTTAGTTAACAGAATGATATATTTATATTGTGATTTTGAAAAAGCAACAAGTCATTAAGTCTGAATATAAAAACAAAACCAATGCTTAGGAAATACGAGCAATAAAAGAATGGTATTTATCTTACTCGTTCTTTTGCTGATCCTATTAAACTAGATAGCCTGTTTTCAAACAAGTCCTCTGTCTTCAAATTGCCTGCCGCTCCAGGTAATGGAGGAAAGTTAGACAACCCGAGTTCGAAGCTTGGAGACGGTGGCTTTGGTGGAGTCGGAGACTGAGTCTGGCTGCTCTGAAACAGAACGACACCCCACAAGTCATGCCAGGTGGAAAGAGAAAGACAGAACAAGTGAAAAACACAGAGTCTTGACTCCCAATATTGGCCTGAAAAAAGTCAGTAAACAGTGTGTAGTAAACTCCTAGAATATACCTCACTTTACAGGGCCAATGTCCCCAGAAATGCATTACAACAGGATTCCCCATATGTGAGGAGTCCGGGGAAAATGCCAGAACTTCAGCGAGAGCAAGTTAAAGAATGAAAATGGATCCAAACTAACAAAATAATTGGACTATTTTAGAAAGCCTTGTCTGTTTATGCCCGAAGAGCAACACAAGTACCACACCTTCAGGTTAATTTCACCCAGCTGTGGGCTCTCAGGACTAGTTTATACTTACTAAGCACTCTGCTACTGTACACTTCTTGTAATCTAGAATAATGAGAGATGCTCAAAATAATCCAGTGATGCAGAGACACTGTGACTTCATCTACATGTTTCTGAGGTAAAAAGAGCTTTTCAGATTAAGCCTATTATAGCTTAATCTTTTAGGAACTAAGATAGGCAATATATTGGAGTTACAAAGGGACAAGGCCTGCGGATGGAGCTTGACTCTGAAGGCACGGTTACCTATTCTTAGAGTCGAATGTCTTTTGTATGGTATGAATATTCCTCCCTAGTTTTAATTTCCCGGGTCACTGCAGAACGTCTAAGTGGTCTACAGATATGAACGCATGAGCCAGGAAGACAAAGCAGAAGGAAGCAGAGTGTGACGGGGGTTGCTTCGGGACGCGCCCAGCAGGGCAGCAGCCATCGCCAGGCAAATGCCAACTCTGTTGGGCTAAATGGCCACAGGGAGCAGCAGTTCAAAACGGAACCAAGTCTATCTAAAAGTAGCTTCAAGTGGCATTATTAAATAGAGCATTTCTGAGCTCTAAAGAAAGCCAGAATGCACCTCTTGTGATGGGAAAGCATACATGGGGTTGCTTGGGACTGCTGAGCCGAGAGTTTCCTACAGGTCTGCTCTGGTGGCCGCGGGTGCGCGCGTGGAGCCCTGGACCTGCTAAGTCCTTCCGTGTCAGTGCCCACGGCCAGCTCTGCAACTCTGTTCTCCCACCACTCCCGCTGAAAAGCCCACAAGCATTTTCTTCAGAAGATACTCGGTGGAATCAACACAAGCGGCAACTCATATACTTCATACACGCATGAAGCACTTATTTTGGGTTTGTCCTGTTTGTAAATTATAGCAGAATGCACTACCACCAGACAAACTGGGTAGATGCTAAAATACTTTGGGTACAGTTTGGTCAGTTGTAGGGCTCACATTCAGAGTCGGGGCACTGCCCCTAAGCTTTTGTGCTCAAGGCTAGCACTCGCCACTTTGAGCCACAGCACCATTTCCAATAAAGTATTTTGAATAATTTTTTAAAAAGTGAACCAATTTCCTACAAGGAAGGAGAAGCTTAGTCTGCTTGCTTAAATTCATGGCTCTGATTACCCCCATTTGGGCCATTTCACTTTCTATAGTTTCAGTTACTTGTAGCCTAAAATAGTAAAGGGAATTCTGCAAACAGAGTTCCTAGGTTTTCAACTGTGTTGGATTCGAGTGGTGTGATGAGACACTCGCTGCACTTGGCTGTCCTCTTAGGGTGAGAACCATCCCTCTGCCTGGCCCATCCGTGCTATAAATGCTGCCCAACTAATAGTCACCTAGTAGCCATCTTGGCTAGCTAATCAACTGTGGTATCACAGTGCAATGTTCAAGTAACCTTTATTTACTTAACAATGGGCCCAAGGCACCAATGTAGTTATGCTGGCAATCAAGGTAAGGCAAAGAAAAAACAAAGAGCTTCCTTTAGATGAGAGGGTGAAAGCTCTTGACTTATACGCTGAAATTGCAAAGGAAAGCCAAATTTGTGCTAGTTGATGTACCATCTGTGGAAGTTTCCAACAGTGTGTGCTCAGAGCTTGGTGAAGATGGGAAGGAGCTGGGCCCTGGCTGCTCTCACTTGTAATCCTCACTCCCAGAGGGCAGGTTTAGGAGCACAGACCAGCAAGAAAGTCTACAAGACGCTGTTCTTTATGGAGGGAAACTGGGTGTGGAGGTGTGCCTGTGTGATCCCCGTGATAGTGGGAAGATGAAGCAGACAGGTCGTGGCTCGGGCTCGTGCCCCAGCAGGAAGCCAGGCCTGTGACCGGCAAAGAACACAGGCGCAAAGGGTGATCCCCCCAGCAGAGCAGCCACAGGCCCAGCCTCGCCCAAGGACCCCGGTGTCAGGACGCTTCCCTGTGCGATGCTGCTGGGTTTTAAATTCTACTATAAACCCAGCACAGTGAGGAACTTTTCTGGACTCGCACACAAGTAGTACCTGCAGGAATAAGTTCTTGGTTGCATCTGTCTCCTGCCATAAATATCTGCGTACAAGCTAGCTAGCTATTGATACTTCTTTTTTTTTTTTTTTTTTTTTTTTTTTTTTTTTTTTTGGCCAGTCCTGGGCCTTGGACTCAGGGCCTGAGCACTGTCCCTGGCTTCTTCCCGCTCAAGGCTAGCACTCCGCCACTTGAGCCACAGCGCCGCTTCTGGCCGTTTTCTGTATATGTGGTGCTGGGGAATCGAACCTAGGGCCTCGTGTATCCGAGGCAGGCACTCTTGCCACTAGGCTATATCCCCAGCCCCCTATTGATACTTCTAAAATCCTCCACAAAGGGGTTTGAAAGGCTCCTTCTCAATCCATTTAGTTAACTCCCATTTGTTCACTATGAGACTTAAACATCTTTATAAAAATGACATGTCTCTGTACTCACTGTAAACTTCTCTTCTCTTTTTTTCCGATACCCAAATGAATTTTTCCTATGAGGAGAAAGAAAAAGACCATTATTTTTTCTAACTCAGGAAATTTAACTAAGCACAGGTTTGTGCTTACACATTCAAGGCATCCATCAATTTGGTCCTTACTTTGTAATCTTTCTGAGATGATTTTTTGGGGGGGGGGGGATGGTGCCAGTCCTGGGGTTTGAACTCAGGGCCTGGGTGCTGTCCCCGAGCCTTCCCCCCCCCTCAAGGCTAGTGTTTTACCACTTGAACCATAATTCCACTTGCTACTTTTTGGGTTAGAGTTAAGAGTCTCATGGACTAGACTTTCCTAGGCTGGCTTCTAACCACGGTCCTCAGATCTCAGCCTCCTGAGTAGCCACGATGACAGGTATGGGCTCCTGGCACTCAGCTTTGATTTTGATTCCAGAAGCTACACGTAAGAAGCCGAGAGTAAATTTAAACGGATGTCTGAATAGGTAAAAGAAAGGGATGATAGTGATTTGAAAGAGACAAGCGATCCTGTCTCCGCTGATAGCATACGTGTCACCCCGAGACACGGGAGGCTCAGATTGCCAGGCCCGCCTGGGCAGAGAAGTTCCCAGGACTTGGTCTCTACAGGAGGGGAAGTTGGGTAGGACAGTGCATGTCTGGGCAGACTAGCCCGGGCACATAGCTGGGTGGGAAGTAACACCCTACTCTAAAAAGCAAGGCTCAGTGGTATCAAGTCACCCTAGCAAGCACTAAGGCCACGAGTTCAAACCCCAGAACTGCCCCCCCAAAAAAACCCAAACAACAAAAAACAAACTTACTCAGTAGCTAGAATTACAAAGACAAGATTGATTAGCCATTTAGATAGAATGGAAAAATATATATGTAAAACCAGACACCAAATGCTTATCAGATGAGTATTGATTTGCTCATCGCTAAAATGTGAAAGAAGTCAATCGTCCCCCTTCCTCTTTCACAGCTTTAGGTGACTATGGCTGACCCTTTACCACATAACCACACAAGACTTCCCAATCCCAACAGCTGTCTATACCTACACTTACCTCCTCCTTCTTCTTCTTCTTCTTTTTTTTGGGCCAGTCCTGGGGCTTGGACTCAGGGCCTGAGCACCGTCCCTGGCTTCTTTTTGCTCAAGGCTAGCACTCTGCCACTTGAGCCACAGCGCCACTTCTGGCCATTTTCTGTATATGTGGTGCTGAGGAAACACTAGGCAAGCACTTCACCACTAAGCCGCAGTCCCAGCTTTAAGCTTGCCTTCTGAGTGAGTGTTTAAGGTTTCTATTATCCTAATCAGACACTCTGTAGGCATCAGGGCTGTGTTATACAGCACTGCATGGGTTTATACAGTTTAATAAGTCATAGGTGAATTCAATTTGGCAATTGAGCAGTGTGACCAAGACCTTTAGGATTCCAGAGCAAAGCTAGACTGTCTCCAGTAGAAAATCTACTCTGTCCTGTAGACCACTCCAGAAATAACTCCTGACTTTTGGCTGAGGCTTATTAGAGGCTAAACACTAGACTATGGGATAATCAAGTGATCACAGACTTGAGCTACCCATCATGGGTGGGTAGCCCTAATGCTGGTCATGAATAAAACACTCTACCATCCTGTGGAACAGGTTACTTAGCCCCTTAATGATCAGTCTCCTGTGCTCTCTGTCCACACCTATGGCCTCAGAAGAGGCCAGAGATCTAGCTGGATGAGAGCCTGGAAGAAACAGGACGCACGGCGTGGTGATATGTGGGAGAGGCGTGCCGAGCAGGCGTGTTGAGGCTGCTGTTCACACACAGGCTATACTCATGGGCGGCCCTTTGTTGTGGATAGCCTACTCGTCACCACTAGAGGTATCTGACGCAAGCAGCCCCAACAGTTCACAGGGAACATGGGGTCCTATCAGCTCCGCTATCAGTAGATCTTACCAGACTCTTTACTTACCCTGACAGGGTGGCCACCTTTGCAAAGACATGGCCACAGGACAGAGGGGGTTCCTAGTTCAAAACCACAAGACAGAACACAGCACGGCTCCACAGGCAAAGAAGTCACAGCATCAAGGTGTGGTGCAGAATCACTGTTATACCAGTCTGCCCTGTCATCCTCCCCACTCTGAATGCAGGTGGATTGTCTGCAAGCCTCGCTCCCCTCGAGCGGAAGGTCTAGATCCTCTTCTTGCTGCAGAGCCTTAGGCACCCAGTGAAAGGAAGTTGCCTGTCAACTGTGGCCTTAGGATCCCATTCAGAATCTAGGACTGTGGAATGGTATGCTATCCCTGACCGGCCAGAGGCGTGTTGGAGAGCCAGCTTAACCCCTCGGGCCACATGTTCAGTGGACGGGAATGGCTCCCTTGATGGAGAGATGGCAAGTCTCCAAGCAGGGAAAACCTGCATCTGCTAGGCAAAAACACGAACACCCATTACTGTTGCCATCTGAAAGCTCAAAAATAGTTGGGGGCAGAAAGTAATTATCAGGTAGAGCACTGTGCTTCACTAAGGTAATGGAGACAACACTGAGGTGGGCAGCTACTACATTCAGGGTGCCCCTTTTGTCTGTGAGTCTCTGATACCTGATGAGCCAACTTGGTATAAAAATAAAAGGAACCCTGCATGCTGGGATGGAAGTTTTGTGGAGAAGTGGGAAGTGGAGTAATGGAGAGGGACAGAGGGGAAAAGACTGACTATATACACGTGTGGGATTGTCGCAATGAATTTCCCCCTATACAACTAATGCATACTAATAAAAAATAATTGGCAATTTAGGTTTGGTTGGTTGTTTTTGTTGACTGATACACAGCCCAGTGGCAGTTCTGCTAAATCATGCTCTCTGTGGCCACTCTATTTTCCAATCCACAGCTTCACCGACACTGATTTCATTGTTGAAAAAGAAAAGAGCTGCTTCTGGCCTTCTCTCTGTTTAATTCTCAATCTGCACTGAATGTACAGACAGGTACATCTTCTGGTGTCTCACTCTGCCATGCTTCGCAAGCTGGAGCCTACAAGGTGAAGCTCCACGGCGACTCTGTGCTGTGTCTGCGACACCATGCCCACCTTGTGGGGTCTTCTGTGCCCTATCTTGATGGCTCTCACAATATTTCAACTTTTGTTATTATTATTACATATGCTCTATAGTGGCTTGTAACTTCTGAGATTACTGTTGTAGTTATTTTGGGGTGCCATGATCTGTGCCTTCATAAACAGTGAAATTAGTAAACATAGTATATTTTGGTGCTCTATCAACCAGAGATTCTTATTCGCTCTTTGGCCAAGGATCAAGGAGTAATTTTAACTTCCAAGTCTTAATTTTTTTGTTTTCATCAGTCCTGGGCTTGAGCTCTGGGCCTGGGCGCTATCCCTGGGCTTTTGTGCTCAAGATTAGTACTCTACCACTTGAGCCACAGCTCTACTTCTGGCTACTTTGGTGGCTAACTGGACAGAAGAGTCTCATGGACTTTCTTGCTTGGGCTGGCTTCAAACCATGATCCTCAGATTTCAGCCTCCTGAGTAGGTTGGATTACAGGTGTGGGCCACTGGCACGTGGCTTCAAGTCTTAATATTTGTGAAATAGATTTCATAAGGGAAATTCTGCCATAGACAGTGACTTCTCTGACAGATATAGATACGTCATTCCTAATAAACTGAGAGCCTCCTGGAAAAGACTCATCATTAGGGACACCACTGAGAACATTTGTGACCCATGAGAAGGAGTCAAGTGTCAATAGATGTTCAGAAGAAGTGAATACTCCAAGAAAAATGAAACTATTTCTAATTAGCAACCACTCACGGTAACTATATAAAATCTTTCATGTTTATAGCCTTTGACTTTCTGAGGCATATATGAAAATAATTCTAAAATACATCTAGAGATATGTAAAAATATTTATCGTTTACAATAGGTATGTAGTATCTGTTCAACAAAACAGATGAACCACTTACCTTCCCCTTCCTAAACCAGGAGAGGATTCAAGACTACTTGGTTCCACACGCCCAGTTCCAACCTCTCTCTTGGTATAAGTGGAAGGGTTTTGTGTTCGTGTTCTAGCTTGCCCTGCTTGCCTCGTTTGTGGACTCCGGACACCATTAATTAATCGATCTGCAGTGAAGTTAAATATGGAAGGACTCTCTAGTAGTCCCGGCCCTCTCTCTGCACTGGGAATCGCATGGCGCAGATGAGATTTACTAGGATTCCTGTAAATAACATAGAACCACTGTTTAGGGTATGCTAATATGAAATATTTAAGCTAAAAATCTGCTTTGTGTTTAATATAAAAATGTTATATTTAGAATAACTGACAAACACCATTTAGGATAATGCAAATATGTCAATCATGAGCCAAAGTCCTATTTGTAAGGTTTGCTATTTCTAAGTCAAGGTTCATGTTAAAAAGCAGCTATATAAGGTAACAGGCTGAATCTGAAGAGGATCTACTTGTTTAGGTAGGCAACAGATAATGGTGTTTGATCTTTAAAGACTGTAGTTGTACATTTCAAATAGTTTTATCTAAATAGTTTTATCTCTGATGAGCATTACTAGTAGTTAAATTGCATCTCTTATTACAAATAACAAGAAAAACAGCAACACGGAGTTCTAGAGCACGTGACCACTCTTAGCACTTGCCTGCTTCTAGGAGGGTACTGTCTGAGCGATGTCAGAGGGGAAGTTGTAGGTTTGAAGGTTGGTGATGTAAACCCATTTATAAATCCAGTACTTGGAAATGGAGTTACCTAGATTAAGAAACAAACAGTTGAAAACACCATGAAACCAGACGTCAAGTTGGTCAACACTATTGCATTTATTTGGGGATAACCTAGGTCATTTCTTCCTCTTGTCAAATATTGTGATCCATCAAAATACATAAAAAGAACTGCAGCTAAGAAAAACATCCTCCAGTACATGAACCCACCTTCTCAATTTCTAGGGCAATTACTACATCTATCATTTATTTTTTTATGACTACAGCTATCTTTATTATCCAAGTAAATGTAAAATCCAGAACATGAGTTGAAGATTTGTTTTACTAGAGCAAACTGCATAAATGTCTGTTTTGTTTCCATTAGATTAAAAATTTCCAACTGTCTAGTACAGTGTCAGTAATTTAAACATCTGTAAAGCAGATTCCCCAAACAAAACAGAACAAAAAGCAACTTACCAAGGGAGGATCAAGGTAACTCTGTGTTGCTGACCAGGTCTGGGGGGTAATCAGGCTGTACAGAGGAAACTGCTGCTGGGGACTGTATACTGGAGGTAAATAAAACGATGCTGTATAACGCTGATGTGTATGAAGGCTCATGTCCAGGGGTCTAAATCCATTCTTTGGCAAAAATGTGTTTATAGCTATTGCCTTTGCTTTTATCCGTGCCTGTTTGAAAACATTTACATTACTAGCAAAATACTTAGGAACATTGATTAGATACTAAAGAATCTGGCATAACTAATGGTCTTGCTTACCTTAATTGGTTTTCCTTGAAAAGTTTTGACTTCTTCTCGCAGATACTTGTAAGCCTAAGGGAAAAAATCATCCAAAATACCATTGTGTTAATCTTATAAATAAGATAAACTTGGTAGTTCACTCCATAATTTAAAGAATTGTGCTTCTCTTTGGGCCAGAGATCCCTTAGAATAACCTCTTATGTGTTATGGAACTTCTACACAAAATCCCACCAAGATTTGTCTATAACTTTATAAGAACTAATAAATAATCAGAAAACCCTCCCACATACCACAGGCTAAGAATCCTGATGTAGGATGAAACAATGAATAGAGTCTTAGTATTAATCACAATATGAAACTGGAATTATGTAGTTCAGGCAACACTAGATAGGAAGGAGAAAAAATGTGGACTAAAGTACTGAAGTCATTATTTATTTATAGCTCTACATTCCTCCAAATTAAATTTACATCAAGCCCTCTGTAAAACTCTGAGTACATGTCCAGCCATACTGACTGGGCAGGTTAACAGTGCAGGTACTAACTATTCCACAAGCTGTGCTTTTCACCCCTCATCCCCCCCCTGCCCCACCCCCATCCCCTTCTGCTCAACTAGAACCTGATCCGCAGGTTTTTATGTTTTCTCTTCTGAACCGTCATTTGGACCATTTAACACTTATAGTTGTCTATTTGTTTCCTCCAAACAAGATGCTTCCTTCAAGAGCAATGAGACAAGTACCTTGCCTTCATCTGTATCTTCAAGCTTACCAACCATACCTTAAAGACGCCTTGCAGCACAAATGATACCCTCTAAAAGATTATTTCCCTACTTGCAAATAGTAAAGCCTTTCTCTGCCAAGTAACAGAGGCTGCTTCTCCTTCAATGACCTTACAAACTAATGTCACACTTTTCTATATTGCTACAAAAACTATCAAAAAATATCTACAACTCAATTTTCTCTTCTTTATATTCAGAGTTAACATGATAACCACAGCCTTCAGCCTTAGTCTCACTGTGCACTAATATCAAACATTCATAAACCAAGTCCTTCACAGGCAGTGAAGGAAATGACCTACCTGTTGTGCATCAGCTTCTGTTTCAAATGTAATGAACCAATTGTCATTATAGGCAAATTCACAGTTTATAAATTTTGGTAAATTATCTCCTTTAAATAGTGCTTCTACTTCCTATGGGAAACAGAGAAATAAGACATGAATTCTTGGGACATGAGATAGAAAGGTACTGCCCCAACAATGGGAAAATGAACCTTAGAGGAGGGGCTGCGCTGACTCCATCTAACAAATCCTTAATGCTCAAACTGCTCCAAGAAACTCTTTTGGAAAAACTCTTTTGCTCATGCTGGCCTTGAACTTATGTCTCAGGCTCCTGAATAACTGTGCTCCCATCAAGTATCCTAACTCCCCCTCAGAATCAAACATATGAAAGATTCCAACAATATAAAAATGCCCAGTACCGGGCTGGGGATATAGCCTAGTGGCAAGAGTGCCTGCCTCGGATACACGAGGCCCTAGGTTCGATTCCCCAGCACCACATATACAGAAAACGGCCAGAAGGGGCACTGTGGCTCAAGTGGCAGAGTGCTAGCCTTGAGCGGGAAGAAGCCAGGGACAGTGCTCAGGCCCTGAGTCCAAGGCCCAGGACTGGCCAAAAAAAAAAAATGCCCAGTACCCAGTAAAGTAAAATGGGATGATTCCTGCCTCTAATCCTTGCTACCAGGGAGGTGGGGATTGGGAGTGACTTGAGATCAGCCTAGGCAAAAAATGGAAAAGAACTCACATTGCAACCAAAAAACCCCCTAGGATCTGGTTCAGGGTGGACCAGGTGTAAATCTGAGACCCTATTTAAAAAGGAACCACAGCAAAATAGGTGGGGAGGGGCATGACTCGACTGGTGTAGTGTCTGCCTAGCAAGCACAAGACCCTGTGTTCAGATTCTAGTGCTGCCAAAAGAGAAAATAACACATCAACTCAGAAGCCACTTGACTAGTGCTAAGTTAGTATTAGAACTTTGCAAACTCAAACAATGCTACTAGACTGTTGATGTGGAAAAAGTTTTACCTTTTTGTCTCTGGAAGAATCCTCTCTAAACTATGGTACAAAAATTAGATCAGTATCTAAAATGTCTATTCTAATCACTGACAAACATGTGGCTACATGCAAGAAACACAGAAGTGTCTAGAAACTTCTAGCTAGTTCTTTTAAGCCCAAGCAGATGGCACCTGCAACATAAGAGTCCTTGGAAACTTATTTCCTTTAATTTTCTCACTCAGATCGCTTTGGACTATTTACTTTCCTTTATATTTCAACTTTTCCTAGTTATTATGAGGTTTACTCTGAACCATTTCTCTTTACATACTGAATCTGTGTAATTTTTATATGCAGAAATATAAAACTGAATATGGAAAATTCTACTTGGCTGTACATTTTATAACATTTTTAAAAGTCATCAAAATTAGGATATATGTCCAAATTATCTTGAATAAAGACATATAAATTAGTAAGATTATTCAGAATCTTAATAAAAATATGAAGGAAAACATTTAACATTTGGTTTCTTTACATGTTGCAATGCAGAATCAGGAAATATAGTATCTTGTATTGAATGGAAAGTAAACAAGATCATGATTTCTTTCCCTGGGGATATATCCTTGTTGGAATCCTGGCAGTTGCTACATTTTCCAAATACTTTTCCTTAACAAGCTTTCACACTATTCTACTGGGACAAAATAGAAATGTCAATTTCTTCTGAAAGTAGAGGAATGACTTTCCTCTGAGTGACCCTGGGTGAAATCACACCAGACATGAAATAAAGACTAACCAACTTGACTGGGTTCTTTGAAAGAAGTCAAAAGCAAGAAGCTGCTGTTCTCTTCACAATGCCCTCTTATAAATATATTTATCATAAAAACTACTTTATCTTTATTGTGGGGTTTATTATTCTTTTCTTATTGTTAGTTGGTCCTGGGGCTTGAACTCTGGGCCTGAGTGCTGTCCCTGAGCTCTTCAGCTCAAGGCTACTGCTTTACCACTTGAACCACAGCGCCACTTCCCTGCCTGGCCTGGCATTGAGCTGCAATCCTCAGATCTCAGCCTCCTGAGTAGCTAGGATTATAGGCGTGAGCCACCAGTGCTGGGCTTATTCTTTTTTCTTAGTGAATAAACACTTAACTTCTAGATATTGAAACATATAAACCATCTACTACCTTTTGATGGAAAGCAGTACCCAAACCAAAAGGTATGAGTCATTTCTTCTTACAAATGAATCATACCATCACTATCAAAGTGGGGAAATCCTGGGGGAAATATTACCATATTCTTAAACCCTCTATAAAACACAGACTTAATAAAATAAAAAAAAATAACAAAAAACTCTCAGGAAAATGTCCATGTACCTATGAGAAGAAAAATGACTTACATGGGCTGGGGATATGGCCTAGTGGCAAGAGAACTTGCCTCGTATACATGAGGCCCTGGGTTCGATTCCCCAGCACCACATATACAGAAAACGGCCAGAAGTGGCGCTGTGGCTCAAGTGGCAGAATGCTAGCCTTGAGCAAAAAGGAAGCCAGGGACAGTGCTCAGGCCCTGAGTCCAAGGCCCAGCACTGGCCAAAAAAAAAGAAAAATGACTTACTTCTACAGGGGTAGATTCCGATATTTCACGCAGTATCACGATACAGCGGTTTTGATTTGGCCTTACTTTTTCCCCCTTTTCATCCACTTGGACTAAAGGTAAAGCTGTGAAGAAAAGAAAAATAAATGGCAAAACTCAAATGTTTCTCAGTATTTCAAGCATTAAGTATTACTAAGCACAGAAAAAGCCAATATATAACAGCAAACTATCAAAAGTTTTGAAATTCTAGAATAAAACCAAAAAGCTTGAAACAATCTTGCATGTTAAATTTTCAAAGCTAAGAAAGATGAAACACTTAAAAGGCACTACAAGAGTTATTACATATGTAACCCTATGAAACAAAGGTCCTAGACAGCTCAAACACCAGAAGTATACTGAAACACTAGTTTTATCTGCTTTCTCCTTTCTACAAGTCCCTAAAATAAAATAATTTTGTCTTACTATGACATTCCTATATTTTAGCATTTTAAGATTCACAAGAAGTTTCCATGTGCCCTTTATGCTATTTTTCCTAATGATAACATCTTGTATTACTAACCCAGGAAGAGGCCAGATTTCACCAGTTTTACATGAACCTATCTACTAAATCTATGTTTTGGAATTCAGCATTCTATGATAGTAATCAAAGCTCAGAAATACTGATTCATGTAAAGACACAAAATACCAATATCAGGAATGGAAGAGATGGCATTGCTATCTGTCTTACAATATTTAAAAGCATACTAGAGAATATCACAAAAATTTCACACTAATAAATGTGACAACTTATATATATGTAAGAGAAATTTTCTGTGTGTGTGCCAGTCCTGGGCTTGAACTCAGGACCCGTGTGCTTTCTCTGAGCTTTTTTGCTTAAGGCTAACACTACCACTTGAGCCACAGCTCCACTTCCTGTATCTATTATTAGAATGTAATCTACGTATTTGGGAGGCTGAGATCTGAGAACTGAGGTTCAAAACCAGTCTGAGTTGACAAATCCTCAAGACTCTTACCTCCAATTAAAGAACAAAAAGCCAGAAGTGTAGGCATGGGTTTAGGGATGGAGTGATAGCCTTAAGTGAAAAAGCCAAGCAAGAACCGAGGCTCTGAGTTCAAGTCCACTACAGACACACACACAAGATGAGCACTTTATCATCAATTATACCTAAGAAAAGCTGTTTTCCTTTCTTTAAAGAACAAATAAACAAAAATGAAACAAATTGTAGAAGCTAAGTCTGCAAAGCAAACTAGGATGCAAATAAACTACAGTTGTGAAATGATATGTAAATGAAAATTGTGACACAACAGCTAACACTTCTTTATCTTTTTTTTTTGCCAGTCCTGGGCCTTGGACTCAGGGCCTGAGCACTGTCCCTGGCTTCTTTTTGCTCAAGGCTAGCACCCTGCCACTTGAGCCACAGCGTCACTTCTGGCCATTTTCTATATATGTGGTGCTGAGGAATCGAACCCAGGGCTTCCTGTATAGGAGGCAAGCACTCTTGCCACTAGGCCATACTCCCAGCCCCAATAGGTAACACTTCAAGGATTTACATTTCCTGAAATCTCTGTGGGTTTTGGATGTAATGCTTAAACATTCATTAGCTGTTGCCAAATTTCGAAGAAACAAATTCATCCACAATATCCTTCTAAGGAAAAACGTTAAGATTTCATCAACACTTAAGCAAGCAGTTTGAAATTCTCTCCAGTTGTAAAAATGCTAATGTATTTTATTCTAATGACAAACACTAGTATTTATTTTCATGAACATAACAACTGTCATTAAAATAGCCCCTAAAAATACTTTTGTCCTTCAAATGATCCATAATGTTGCATTCAGTGCTCCCAGTATGTGGATAGGTTTCGGGAAAGGAAGGGAAAACCAGAGGCAGTTTGACTTGGCAGCACCTAAGTACTATTAGATGGCTACAGGTATAAAGGCTCACGTATAACAGAAATGGTATATAGACCAGTTTTCATTTAAAATTGTTATTTACTTACATCTTAGCACTTCAACAATCAAATCCACATCAGTACTGAGTTTCTTGATATGGTCAAGGTTAGCTACCGTGGTAATTGGCACATATTGATCACTATCCATCTGTGATATAAGATACATGTCACTAGCAAGATTCTCCCTGTTGAAAGAAAACAAACATAACTGCTATTTTTTTAAGGAGGTTCACAGGAGGTACAACTGTGGTATTCTATTGCTTTGGACTTAGATCTGAATCTGACTCATAACCCCATCTTTGCTCTCTGTCCTTAAGTACACTTTTTACAGACACGTGGAGAGGCAGAGAGCAAAAGTAGATATACACTGAACTTGATGAGTAGTTAATTCTTTTCAAGATAAAGTAAGAGCTCAAAAAGCTTGTGCAGTTTATTAAAAATATACACAAGCACAATACCAGTGCCCTTATGCCTGTAATCCTAGCAACTCAGGAGGCTGAGATCTGAGGACCTTGGTTCTAAGCCAGCTAGGGCAGGAAAGTCCATGATATGCTGACCTCGAACTAACCACCAAAAAGTTGGAAGTAGAACTGTGGCTCAAGTGGTAGATCGCTAGCCTTGATCAAAACAAACAAACAAAAAACCCTTCCGGGACAGCATCCAGTCCCTCAGTGTATACACACACACACACACACACACACACACACACACACTCACACACACACTTTTTTTCTAAAGTAAGGAAATCCAGATAAGGCTGGGATATGGTCAATACCCAGAGTACAAGCAATAAAGTCTGGAACACTTGGCTGGAAAAGCTGCAAATTTATGTCTGGCTTTCTAGCAGCCAGAATTATAAAGAAAATAATCAGTAACTTTACCCACAAGATCAAAAGGTAAGCCATAAATCACTAAGATGGGCTGTTTCCTGGTATCTTGGGCCACATACAACTGCTCCTGGTGAATTCTCAGGAAAAACACAATGTGGGTTTCCTAAGGACCTCTTCTTTCAATGTCCCACGGACGGCCAATGAGAACTGCAGAATCCCGAGTGACTGGCGCATGAGAGGGAAGTGCTGCTCTGTCCTTCCTCTCAGCGAATCACTGCTGAGATGTGGGTGGTCGCCACCGGAGAGCTACACAAGGACTCGTGAACAGCAAGGGGCTGTGATTTTCAACTGTGCCACTGGGCATTTACTTTCACATTATGCCATTATGTAATTGACTCAGTGTCCCCAATTAGTGACAAAATGGAAGCAGAAGGAAGGCCTAAAAACAGAGGCGCTTCACCTCAATTTCAAAGCATCTCCATTATCTTTGAGGAGCCTATATCAGACAATGCTGTAAGGTTTTCAGAGTTCCAGAGAGAATGCTTGAAAAATCAGCATTCATAGAAAACTTTACACAAGGCCAACAAGCTATCTTCAAACTCAAAGAAAACTACATTGAACCCAAGCCTGTACATCCATGTTTGTCATTTAACATGAAAGGTTCTACCATACTTTTAAGTAGAAACATTATTACTGAGGAAAAAAAAGGACATGAGTGCTATAATAAAGAAGTTGCTCCTACAGTGTTCAGCACACTTTGAGAACAATGTAGGCTAAGCCTTTTACTTTCAAACTGCAGTGAGATGGAAAATTAAGCCCTTACTACAGGGAGTAGGCATGCATGGGGGGGGGGGGGTGCACATGCATGTGTGTGTGTGTGTGTGTCCAGAAATCCATACAATTCAGATAATCAAGATAAAATTCTAGATGCGTCTACAGATGATTATGATCCATTGTCCAAAAGGCTACCTACATGACACACTAGCTTTCTGATTAATAAGCATACATACAGAGATAACTAATAGACATACATTCCTATGGGAAAAAAATCACATTCGCATGTTTTAGAGACATGGCTCAGCAGTAAAGCACTTGCTTCGCAAGCGTGAGGTCCTGAATTCAAATCACAATATTACAAAATGAATAGACTGATCAATCTCATTTTTAGATAACCAACTCACTAATACCACAGATACTAGGTACTAGAAAAATTATGAACAACTTACCTAGATAAGCAGAATTCCAATGTTTTCTTAAGAACTTCTCGAGGGTCTTCTTCTTGACTTTCTGGTTGAGACTCATTTCCTCCTACATAAAGGTAAAGATCAATTCAGGGAAAGAATGGCTTAAATTTTAGCAAGAAAGTAATTTAATATGGCAGTACACACACACACACACACACACACACACCTACCTACATATGTACACAGAGAAGAAAATGTTACAAAAAGCCCCACAAAACAACAAAAATCCTGGAAACAGAACAACAACAAAAAACATCCCCTCTCTTTTCTTTGAAACAAAAACAGCTGAAAGCCAGGCCCCAGTTGGTCAAGCCTGTAATCCTAGTGACTCGGCTGTTGAGTTCCAGAAGATCATGGTTCAAAGTCAGTCCAGGAAGAAAAGTCCACAAGACTTCAGCTCCAAAACAATCAGCAAAAAGCTGAACAAGAGGCATGACTAAAATAGTAGAGCACCAGCTGAACAAGCAAGACAAGTGGCACACGCCTGAATTCAAACTCAAGAATCAAAACACAAACAGTTTAGAAAATAATCTGATAAAATGTCATCAATAAAATAAACCTGTGACTTTTTAGCACAAAATAGCTGGAATAAATAGCTGATGTCTTGAATCACTTCAAAATGGATTTGCACTGGGAGAGAACCAGGGAAGGGGTGATATTGTCCAAAAAGAAGTCACTGTTTACCTGATTTAAGTAACTGTACCCCTCTGTACATCACCTTTATAATAACAATAAAAAATTTGCAGGTAATGGAAAAGAAAACAGATAAACATACATCAAGTAATATATAAAGAATAAGAAGGAGGGAAAGATAAATAAAGGTGAAAAGTAAATGCTGTAGATCGGGCTGGGAACATAGCCTAGTGGCAAGAGTGCTTGACTCGTATACATGAAGCCCTGGGTTTGATTCCTCAGCACCACATACATAGAAAACGGCCAGAAGTGGCGGCTGTGGCTCAAGTGGCAGAGTGCTAGCCTTGAGCAAAAAGAAGCCAGGGACAGTGCTCAGGCCCTGAGTCCAAGCCCCAGGACTGGTAAAAAAAAAAAAATAAATAAATGCTGTAGATCATAAGTTTTTACACTATAGCCTGAAATTTGCATTTCCAACTAGTCAAAGGGACAAATGAGAAACTGTCTGGTAACAGTATGCTAATAAGTCAGTTTAAAATGACCCCCAAGTATCCTGGGATAAGCAACTCATGAAACATCAGGTAATTTAGAAGCCTATAGTCACAAACAGCACTAGACCATGGATGACAGGCCTCTAATGGAGTGAAATAGTTCAGACTAAAGGAAGAGCCCCTGCCTTTGCCACAATACTGGACACTGAATAACAGCCTTGAGATGAAGGGCATTGAAGTGCTAAGAACAAAGAATGTTTTCATATGCTCTTACACAAATTAACCTGGAATAAGCATACATGTGCCAGGCTCAGACAACAGACACTGTATTTTAAAAGTCAAGGTTAAAAACCATGAAAAGGCAAAGGCAGAGTAGGGACATTAAGAACAGAACAGCACAGCTCATGTCACTCTTCCAAATGAAAAAGGGAAACAAAACTGCTAAAACCATCAAAAAGAAAAATACTGTACATAACACCAGGAGACCTGAGATGAAACGCAACCTGTCATGCCTTAATCTACAGACATTCCGTTTAAATTCACATTCCATCCTCAACATTTAAGGGGTATTTACTAATGATATTCTGCATTCCAGAAAATATTATAAAGCATTCAGCCTAAATAAGGCCAAGCCTCTTTTCCGCGGGTCAACATTCCAGTGCAAGAGGCAGGCAGTGGTTAGGAAAGTCACTGTACAATATAATGTGAGACCGGAAACGGCAAGGGGACAGAGCAACATCATGAGCTTCCGGACAGGAGGTGCTGTCTGATCTGATCTGAGAGAGATGAGGTATGAGAAAGGTGGGAAGTAAGTCCTAGGTGTGCTGCAACAAAGGCTCCTAAAGAGCTAGTCAGGAAATGCTAAGGAAGCTGGCATAACCCAGAAGAGAGAGAAAAGAGTAAGAGTAGGATAGTATTTTAATAAAGATCAAGCAGGATGATAGAATTTTAGCCTAAATACAACAGGAAACCAAATCAGGGCTGCATATAGATTACTATTACTGAACAATTTGTTGAAAAGACTATCTTTTTTTCCTGTCTTTGCCTTTCTGCATGCAGACAGACAGCTATCCAAACAGAAAAGAACCTAGAAATAAGTTATTATATGGTCAAATGATGTAAAGCCATTCGATGTATTTTGGATTTAAAATATGTTGGGCTGAGCATAGTGGTACATGCCTGCAATGCCAGCTACTTGAGAGGTAGAATATGAGAGGATAACCCCATCATAAAGATAGTAAGATCCAGGCTGGGGATATGGCCTAGTGGCAAGAGAACTTGCCTCATATACATGAGGCCCTGGGTTCAATTCCCCAGCACCACATATACAGAAAATGGCCAGAAGTGGCACTGTGGCTCAAGTGGCAGAGTGCTAGCCTTGAGCAAGAAGAAGCCAGGGACGGTGCTCAGGCCCTGAGTCCAAGCCCCAGGACTGGCCAAAAAAAAAAAAAAAAAGTGTTTTATATATGACACTAAAGTCTAAGGAACAAAAAGAATAGATTAAGAATTAAGACATTTTTATCCATCAACAGATACTATCAGCTGGCACTGGTGACGGCTCCCTGTAATCCTAGCTACTTAGGAAGGTCACATCTGAGGACTGTGGTTGGAAGCCAGCTTGGGCAGGAAAGTCTATGTGACTCTTATCTCCAACTAACCAGCTGTGGCTTAAGTGAGTGCTATCCTTGAGCAAAAACAGGTCATGAACAGTAGCTAGGCCCTGAGTTCAAGCCCTGGGACTCTCCCCTCCCCCTCCCCTCCCTCTCCCTCCCCCTCCAAAGGAGCAGGGCAGCTACACTTGTTTCAGAAAGAATGGACTTCAAAGAAAGGAAATTTGCTTTAATGATAAAGGAGTCAAGTCTCTTAAGAAGACATAACAATGTGTGAGCCTAACAGAAAAACTAGCACAAACACTTTGGAAAACAGTTTGGTCTTCCAAACTGTTTTTGTATAACACTAAACAAACTTTCTACTGTAAGATACAACTATTGCACTCCGGAGCTTAAGGAATCAAACTGTCATGTCTATATAAAAACTTGCATACTGATGTTTACCACAGTCATTTAAACTGCCAAAACTTGGAAGCAACCAAGATGTCCTACAGCAGGTGAAGGGATAAACTGTGGTTTGCCAAACAATGGAATGATTCACCACTAGGAAGAAATGAGTCATGGGAAGACACAGAAGAACCTTTAATGTATATTACTGAACAAAAGAAGCCAGTTTGTAAAGGCAACGTACTGTATGATTTCAATTCTATAGTATTGTGGAAAAGAGAGACGGGAAAAGTAACAGTGGTTGTTAGGAGATGGGGAAGGGAGAGATAATTAGAAAAGGCACAGATGAAACCAAATTAGAGGTGAGCAGTTTCTTATTACCGATAAACACTTCTACACTGGCCCACAGTCCTGGCCTCTTATTTTATCTGTTTTTAGTCTTTCTTTTTTCAAAACCATTCTTTCATACCTCTGCAAAATAATACATCCTCCAAACATCCTCATGTCACTAACTCCATCGACAATTGTAGTAGAGTTCAAATCCTCCTGGATTCTAAGACTCTTCAATATGGCTTCAATGCCCTTACCAACCCTCTACCTATACCATCATTCGATCCATCCTTTTATAGTCTGGATTCCTATGTTAATTGTTCAGCTCTGATTTAAACCACACTTTCATCTCATGAACAATGTTCCACTTCTAACCAAACGTCAACTCTGAAACTACTCATGCCTTATATCTCCCAGATGCCTTTTCCCTACCAGGGCCTCATCTCTGTGGTTAGATAAGAGTGACTAAATTTAAAGGAAAACTAGGAGGAAATACATCCACACACCCACATACCCACACTCTTAGGGGGAAAGACTTATTAAAAAAAAAGACGTGCAGTGGCTCATGTCTATAATCCTAGCTAGACAGGAACCTGAGAGTGGGAAGATTCTAGTGTAAGGCCAGTCTATACAAAAAAAAAAAAAATGTGCAAGACTCCTACCTCAAACAATAAAAAGATGGACATAGCTTTCAACCCAGCTACATGGGAATTATAAATAGGACAATTTTGGTCCAGGCCAGCCAGGGAAAAAAACTAAGAAACTGGAGACGTGGCTCAAAGTGGTAGAGCATCTATCTACATGACAAAGCACAAGTTCCTGAGTTCAAACTGAAAAGGGAGGGAGGGAGGGGAGGGGAGAAGAGGAGGGGAGGGGAGGGGGAAGGGAAGGGAAGGGAGGAAAAAGATAGACATACAGACAAAACCTATAGTCTATATGAAAGTGAGCTGATAACATGGCTTTACCTGTTTCACTATTTTCAGGCAGAGGTTCATATTCTGAGTGCTCCAGAGCCAAAGCATTCATGTCTGTCTGAGTGGACTCCTGTAAGTCTGGTAAGGCTGCATTCTCATGGCTTTTGTCTCCATCTCCATTGGCATCCAATCCTGTAATCCCAATTTTAAGCCAAGAGACAACATTAGAAAGCACAGCTCTCCCTTAAAACGTAACAAAATAAACCTCACATCTGGAATTATTCAGCTGGTTTAGCTGGACTAGGACAAACGTGAGATAGGAACTTCCTGAGGATTAAGGTAGTAAACAGCACAGGCAGACTTGGGAAGGGGGCTGTTTCTGGCCCCGGCCTGGCTGGGAGCTCACCTTGCTGGCCGCAGTCTGCATGCTGGCTGGGGACTTCCTCCCAGGCGGCACTCACACCAACGGCTGCATTACTCGCTTCCAAGTGTAACATAGGAGTCCCCCATACTTTTGCATTAGGATTTAGCTCTGAAACCTTAGTTGTTGCAACCTGGGGAAAAATGTTATATTTATATTTTTATGTAAATTTCAACCAAGAGCAACGTTATTAACAGAGTTAAATCATACCTACGTTAAAAGTATTCCAGCTAAAAAATCTGAGCCAATCTATTACACATACCTTTGGGATGAAAAAAAGGTTAAAAAAAGTAACACAGGCTGATGCAGTCAGAACTCCCATCTAATCTTCCCTTACATTCTGAAATTCCTCCTAACTTAGCACAAGGCCTTCAGGAAGGGTTCCGTGTCTCACGGTCACACAGTCTTAATATTCATTAAGACTACAGAAATCCTGTGCTCAATTACTGGAGTCCTCCCTTCAAAGAGCTGCTCAATTCAGTCAGGTAAAAGCTGGAACATTTTCTTGTGACCACAACCTCATCAGACTTATTCCCTTCCGGTCACCAACCTCCTCCCTGTTTCTAAGTCTGCTAGCACCTGCTGCTCCTATCCTGCTTGTTCACATGCTCGTTACAGACACGCGTGGGGCTCACTCCTTCATTCTCTCTAGGAATTGTGGTCTTTCCTAATATACCCTAAAAACTTTCAATAAAAGGGACAGTGGTGGCTCACAACTACAATCCTACTGCTTTCCGAGGCTGAGATCTAGGATTAAAGCTCAGAGCAACCCCAGCACACAGATCTGCCCTGATTCTTACCTCCAATTAACCAGCAAAAAAAAAAAAAAAAAAAGAGAGAGAGAGAGAGAAACAGGTGGATATGAAGATATGGCTCAGTGGCAGAATGCCAGTCTTGAGTGGAAAAAGCTAAGCAAGAACATAAAGCCTTGAGCTCAAGCCTAAGTCCTAACATTCCTAACTAACCAACCAACCAAACAAAACCCTTTAACAAGCCAGGCACTGGTGCCTGAAATCCTACTGCTCAGTCAACTGAGATCTGGAGGACTGTAATTTGAGGTGGGTGGGAGAGTTTGAGAAACTCTGTCTCCAATTAATTGGCAAAACAGCCAGACTAGAAGTGTGGTTCAAGTGGTATAGTGCCAGCTGTGGCCAAACAAGCCAAGAGAGAGGAAATGGCATGGACCTGACAAAATCCCATTAATCACCCCACAACGCTGAATCCCCTCACTCCTCTCATTTTTCTGACGTAATCTTTTTTTGCTTATAAAAGAAAATTTTCCCCAAGAAAAACTGAATGTCCCAGTGACAATTACTCCCCAAATTCTAACCCCAATTCTGCCACCACAATCCCTCAATAAACCTAGACAATTTGCCTTTTCAAACACACCAACTTCCACACACCATGGTGCCAGGAATTAGAACCACCTAAAGAAGGGAGCAGGGCTTGGTTCCACGTGTCCCTCGGGCCCTGAGGAGGTAGCAAACTGCACAGACAGTACTTAGTTTCCACACTCTACAACATGTGACAGGATAAAGAAACACCATTAATGAGCTATTTCAAGAGATCATGAAGTTTAGCTATTAAAAAATAAAACAGAATTAAATACAATTATTAAGATGTATTTCTTAGCAACTGATTTGTCAAATTGGAACCACTTTGTACAACTATTAAATAAAAAATATACTGAGTGGGGATCCTGCAATCCTAGCTACTCAGGAGGCTGACATGTAAGGACCACAGTTCAAAACCAGTCTAGGCAGTAAAGCCCATGAGACTTGTATCTCCAATTAACCATCAAAAAGCTGGAAGTGGAACTGTGGCTCAAGTGGTAGAGCACTAGCCTTGAACAAAAAAGCTCAAAGATAGCACCCAGGTCTTGAGTTCGATTAACAACCTTCCCCCCACAAAAAAATCTTTTAAACATAGAATAAATCCATGATATTTCAAGTAACAGAGCAGGCAATGAAAATAATAAACTAGTTCTGAAACTGAGAAGCTTCTGGATAAAATGGCAATATATACATTCATGCTTTGAAAGCAACTGTTTATTTTCTGCTCTCCTACTCACAGATCGATCATTAAAACACCATGCCTATGAAGCCAGGTGTGTAATAAGTACCTACCCGGAGTTCTTTTTGCTTTGTTAAGTATTGGTGATAGGGCAAAGAACAGGGTTCCCTGGATCCTTCAAGAATATTATAATCAAGAACCACTGATTCTTCAACTTCCACCGAAACATGTAAGATGATCTTTAGCTTCTGTTTGTGTGTTAGTCTCTCTCTTTTCATGCATCCACGTAACAAGGACATCCTGAATGCTCACTAGTACCAAGCTCCGTGCTAATCACTCAGTGCACATGTTCTCACTGAAAGAAGACACTCCATTTTCATACTCTGTCAATATTTGCATCTTTTTGTGACACTTATATAAACTGCCTTTTCTGTTTAGGCCCAGTGTTCTTTCTAGTACTCAACACACAATCAAAGTTTTCTTGCTCAGTTCTATTCCATTATTTAAGACTCCTTGTTTCATGTGCATAACATGTTTTTAAAATTTCCAACACTACCATCAATCTTTTTCATTTCTACCATCTTTGCAGTTAATTGTCTACATAAACAATACTATGCTTTGTAGTTCACTAAGACAGGTTCCATGACATCCTGACTACCCAGTGTCAACGGCAGCACTCTCAGAGCTATTAAAGCACAGCAGGGCTGGTCTCCATGGTGCCCAGAGTGTGAGTGTGTCTGTTATCCACATTCTTTTGGATGGCATCCACATCCATTTTGCTCACCATTATGCCATTAATACCTAAGAGTTAAGAACTTAGTAGGGAGGTGCTTGGGAAATATGCTATACAAATCAATATTTCATAGTGTACAGGAAATTTTATTTCCCATTATCTTACAACCTCTGCAATATTTCTATCAGAAATGAGTGGGACCTTAAGTGTCAGGAGCTTACACAGAATAAATACTCTTAGACATGTGAGAGGGATGAAGCATGGAGACTTCTAAGACCTAATGACATGACAACAAACATTTGAGAGCTTACTACAGTCTACACACTTCTAGGTACTCAGTCAGAAAAAGTCTACTAAGGTAGCTATCATACACTGCCCGTATTTCACAAGAAAACCAACATGAATTAACTTGTCCACAAAGATGGTAATGAGAAAACTGTGTTCTTGAATCAGCAAAAACAAAAGATTCACTGTCATCAGTGAATTACCTATTTCTCAATGTACCAATTTCTCAAAATCTATACGAGAAATGGATTTTTGTTAAATGAAGATCTAAATCGACTATCATTTTCTTTGAAATATGGTCATTACCATTGCAATCACATGGTACCTCTGAATGACAATCAAGAATTCCAGTTTCAGGATTGGAGGCATGGCTCAAATAGCAGAATATCTGCCCAGCAAGAACAAAGCTGGGTTTAAACCCCAGCAATGTACAAAATTTAAAAAAAAATTTAAATCTAGTTTTACTTGATTCACTTCAGAAGTGTTGTTCTTCCTCTGAAAGTTAATGGGTAAACAATTCTTACTAAAACCAGAAGCAAATCGACTTTAACAGCCACATTCTAAAGTGATTTTACATCAATGGCCAGTGTTACTTTCAAGAATGGGATGTCCCCAAGTTCTGATGCACCACAGAAACTTCTGTCCCTCAGAACACTATACTACATTAAAAAATAATAGTCATGGGCTGGGAATGTGGCTTAGTGGTAAAGTGCTTGCCTTGCAAGCATAAAACACTGGGTTTGATTCCTCAGCACCACATAAACAGAAAAGGCCAGAAGTGGCGCTGTGGCTCAAGAGGTAGAGAGTGCTAGCCTTGAGCAAAAAGAAGCCAGGGACAGTGCTCAGGCCCTGAGTCCAAGCCCCAGGACTAGCAAAATAATAATAATAATAATAATAATAATAATAATAATAGCCATAAATCTGTGTTTTATAGCCGTGAGACAAAAAGTTCAGCAGGAAAGTAGGAATTAGAGAGATGACTGAGAGAAAAGGAGAAATGGAGGGGGGTGAAATAGAATAAAATAGGTGACATATAGGATAAAAAAAATGGAGAAACAGCTACGTAAGATTTAAGAAAATTGTAACTACTTTTAAAACAAGTTTTGAAAAGCAAGGCAACATTACTTTGTTTAATAAAATAGCACATATTTTATTATACATCTCTTTTTTTAATTGTAAAGGTTACATAGTTACATAGATCAAGTAATGAGTACACTGACTATAGCAACACCTCAGATCACAATACTGTTTGGGCATATCTCATAATTGAGAAGCTAATCTAGGGCTGGGAATGTGGCCTAGTGGTAGAGTGCTTGCCTAGCATACATGAAGCCCTGGGTTCGATTCCTCAGCACCACATAAACAAGGGGGAAAAAAGCTAATAAAAAAAAGCTAATCTAAAACAGAAAGACTGTGTCCAACTTAAAGCCATATTGGAAAGACAGAAACAGGAAGTATCTGCCCTCTGCATAGATGTGTCAAGCAGTAAACAATGAGTAAATACTAACTGTATACCCACCTATTTACTTAAAGACACTATGTATATCATTTTTAAAGGCTTAACATTAATTTGGTAGATTTTCTTACTCCTCAACTATTTAAGGAGAAAAACTAATGAACATGAAAGAAATTCTTTCTAGTAACATTCTCAAGTGTAAGTATGTAAAGGAAGGAAGGAAGGATTTCTATTTGTTTATATACACATTATACATCTTTATATTTGAGCCATATCTACTTCAATATTACCAATGGCTTTTCTTGGCTAATACCACAAAAAACACTTATAAACTACTAGTTGAATAAGTGAGACATTGTATTTCAAGTAGTCAGTTCTCTGTATCCATGAGTTCTACATCCAAAGATTTAATGAACTATGGACATCCTACTCGCTTCAAAAAATTAGAGAAATTGTACCTATACTAACATTTGCAAACTTTTTTCTTGTTATTTTTTTCCCTAAACAATATAGTACACTGTTTCCCTAGCATTTTAGTTACTTTGTATTAGATATTGTAAGTAAATTAGAGAGGAATTCAAGTATGAGGGGGGAAAGGCATTCAATTAAATGCAAATACTATGGTATTTTACAGACAGGACAATTAATGCAGACTTTAGTTCTGCAGGACTCTTGGAACTATTCTCTGTGTATACTAAGGGATGAGGGAAAGTTCTTAAGCTACATCTGCTTCAACATGTCTGCTTAATAAGCAAGGTTATTTTCCTGTTGTCAAATAATGTTTTCATTTATTACAGTATTTCTAGATGCTATGCTAGAACTATCCTCAGTTGCAAAGCTTCTTCCAGACCCTTGAGATGGCCAGCCCTACCTCAGGAACCTGAGGAAGTGCTCAAAAGTGATTCTGCGTGAAGACAGACCAAGATTTTACAGCTGACCAAAGCAGCACATACACAAATTAACAGTTCACACTCTGCAAACGAGGCCTACAGTGTCATCAAAATGACAATGTGTGTAAGTCAGTTTTTCACACACATTGTCAAAAACTTGGTGAAATATATCACACTGTGACAATATTCCCTCTGGAAAGGGCTCCAACTGCACCAACGAAAGGAAGACAGAAAAGGGGCAACATCTACAGAGAACGGTCTGATCAACACTGTGCTGTGGTTATTAATGACAGGCTTTAATCCTATACAAAGAGCGCGCGCACACACACACACACACACACACACACACACACACTGGATTAAATAAAACACAGTTTATATGCTCCAAGTTGGAAATGGTTAAGTTGATGCTACAGTAACCTCATAGACTTGCAATAAACATTCAAAGTGTCAATAAAACATTAATTTTAAGTAAATAGAAACCAAAAGGTAAAGCTACCCTATTATAGTGCAGCAATAAACACTGATGATACAACATACTTACTAACTGTCCACCTCTGCTTTGCCATCCCCACACAACACCATCTTCTGACACTGGCAGCTGATAAGGGTTCTGCTCCAACGAAAATGAAGTGCTTTCTAAGACTTGTGGCTTATGGTAAAGATCCTGACTAAGCATCTGCTCATCTTCCAACACATCGTTTGTGATTGTGTGAGTCCACAGAGAGCCCACTGGATGGCTACCACAACCTTCAGGCAGTCCTTCAGGAAACAGAATCTGAGTTGCTAACCCTCCTGTCTGGTAATAGGAATATTCATTCGAAAACTGGGAGAAATCCTCTGGAAAACTCTGACAATCCACTTCTGAAGGCTTTTCCGATATAGTTGGGATATCTTCTGTGAGCAAAGCAACATGGTCATTATTTGATACTATAATTTCTTTGCTCTCAACTGGAATGGCAGGAATTAACTGGGATGCATCGTCAAGAGTGACTGGATCAACATCAACCAAACAAGGAAGCCCATTAGAAATGCTGCATAGCTCTAGATTTTCAACAGTCATTTCTGGATTTCCCACAAAATGCATTTCACCATTTAAAGTAGACTCTTCCACAGCAGACCTGGCATTTCTCTCTCTGAAATGGGACGCCTGTCCACTTGTCCCACATGGACATAAGCAGCTGTTAGGACTGATCTCGTCTTTACACGTTAGTTTTGCTTTACTCAATTCTGATGCATTATTATCAAAGGTACCAGAAATCTCTGGCTTCGGTTTTGTGTTTTCACCATTATTAATATAGTTCTCTACTATTTCTGACTTCTGTATAAATGAAATTGAACTTTGGCTTAAAGGTAGTATACTTTTAAGATCTTTATCTTTGTAGTTATTCATTTCATGTTCTTCATAATTATTTTCTATTTGGCTAGTTTCAAAATCAGGACTTGTTATGCTTGAACTAATACAAGGTGTTTCCCAGTGAAAGGTTTTTGCAGAATCTGACTTGATGTTTTCTATGTCCTCTTTACTTATCTTTCTGTAATTAGCTATTTGTGATTCCTTTCCAGCATTTTCCAACTTATGAGGACCACTGAGTTGGTCATGTAACACAATGATCGGACTCTTCACACATGTTTCATCTTCTATTTCTTCACTCTGGTCTATTTCTCTTTCTTCTTTACCGTTATAGACGAAAACAGAAGAAGATGTAAAGATACCCGGATGAGATCTGGAATGATCATGAGACTTGTTATCTGGCGACAGTGCTTGTGAAATTTCAAGTTTTGCGGTGTCTACCTTCTGGCCCACCCCTTTAGTAGTGTCTGATTTACATTCCACATGAGTTAAATCACAAGCCTGTGTCTGAGCCTTGTCTGTCCCACTATCTACACATGGATCTTCGTGACACCAAGATTTCAACTCAGCCGCCCTCTTGCTATGATCCTCAGCCTCTAAAATGCTCATTCTGTCTTCATCTTGGCAAGAAGAACAATTTTCAGGCTGCTGGAAGGATAGTTTACCTCTGTGTGCCAGCTGGGCACTTTCGGTTTCCAGGCTGCCATCCCCTGAGAGTTGTTCCTTTGTTAGAGCCAGCCCTGACAGGGGTGCAGGATCAAGTCTGCTCAGGGTGACCTCTCCGAAATGAGCATGACAATCGTCTCCGAAACTCTCTGAAGAGTTATATCTTTTGGGGTTTAAATCAATCCTATCTAGACCAAAGGAAAGGATAACATTGTGGTGGAAATCATCCTTGTTTTGCATTGGTTTTGTAGGGCTATTTTCTCCTTCTCTCTTAGAGTTTACTGACACAGCTTCAGTTTCATCATTCTCCTTAACACATGAAGCGTCACTAGGTAAAGGAGCAGGTGAATCATCTATCTGACTTCCTATCCCAGAAGCATGGCTTACCCTTCCTCTGGTAACAGCACACACACGTTTTAGTGAGTCACTAGTGGTGTTAACAGTTAACTCAGGGAGTAGGCCAATATTATGCAATGTACTACTTTCTGTGTAATCTTTAGGAAATTTGGTATAAGCTTCTGCCTTTAAGGACTCAGCTTGCAAGTTATCAATGTTTGCTTCACAAAACGGATTACTGTCAATTAAAAGCTCAGAATTAGGTTCAGGTTTTTCACTGACTACTTCTGTTTCAGTTGGGTCCAACATGTGTGGAGGTGACGGTTTATTCTGCTGCAACTTTGGCGCTGCTGCTGCTGAGAAGGCCTGAGAGACTGCACATTCCTTCCCGCTATCTACAGGCCAGTCCACACCGCAAACTTCAGAGGTAACAGCTGAATGACATTCTTCTCCTGCAGCTGCTCCGTGGATGGGAGGGTGCAGTCCTTCCTCCACAGTCAGGCACTCGGGGTCTATAACACAAATGCTATAAAAGGTGCTCTCTCGTGATTTCTTACATTGTTGGTTACCCACATAAATCGGGCTTTCATCTTGCAACTCCCGAGTGGATGCATCGAAAGAGTTATCATCATTAAAACTACTGATCTGAGCATTTACCACGCTTTCTTTCTCTATTAAAGAGTTGTTACAAGTGGCCGTGTAACAGCTCGGAGGGGCCTGGTGAGAACATACCGGCACACGGGAGAGAGACCGGTCCTCTTCAGAATAAGCCTGTCTGTCACCATTCGTGCCACCGACACTCTCGGAATTCTGCTCAAGAACAGAACTATCTGAATTCCTGTCACTTTCACCTAAACTGCCATATCTATTGAACAACTTAGATGTTGAAGAGGAAACAAAATTCAATGACTGCTTTCGTCCATAATCTTGTTTGTGCCCAGGCCTTGTAAAAATTCTAGTCCACATATTCACACCAGCAGCTGCTCTGCTGGTCCCATTCTCAACACTGTGAAGCTCCTCACCTTCAAGGGTATCAAATAATGAAGATAAAGTTTTACTTATCTTGTTTTCCGACTCCTTCTTCTCCACAGATTTTTGTAACAGGCCCATTTTCTCATTGTCACTTAATTCTTTGCTGAAGCAACAACCCATGTTTGCAAGTTCAAAAACTCACATTACAATGCTTGTCCTTTTCTGAGACTCTACAATTACGTCTCACACTAACTTGCTATGATTTCTGAAGAGAAGCCAACACCCAGATATCAAAAATAACTCCTTGCATAGCAGTCACATGCTCCTGCCACTCAAATGCGAATCCTAACGACAACAGAGCCCCTGCCCGGCAACTACCATACTCCTGGTGCTGAAATCCAAGTAGTGCATGCAATCTGAAGGTTCAAAATAGCAGCCAAACACAACTACACAGTATTTTTTCTTATTTTTCTAATTGTAATAAAAATTAGATATTTATAGTATTTGTAACTAGTTTGTAACTAGATATTTGTAACAAATTTTCTAGCTTCAATAAATAATATCTGTATTAAGGAATTATTCCTAATTTTGTCAAGAATGCAAATGGAATGGTGCCAGTTAGAAATACGTGTTAAAGTGCTTGTGATGAAATGACAAGTTATCTAGAATTTACTTTTAAATATTTCAGAAAATAAAGTAAATGTAGACAAACATGAAATTCTAAATAACCGTATATGCTGGGGAAAGAAACAATGGAACAAGAATACCCGATATGAGGGTGGGTAATTGCTCAAGTTCATGATTGGTACACTGGAGTTCACTGCATTATTCTCTCTGCTCTGCAGATGCTTGAAAATTATAACTAAGACAAAAGGAAAGAACAAGAGAAAAAAAATCTACACCCACTAGTACTCATAATAGGAAGGCTCCCAAAAGCATATTATACTGCTGAATGGTTAACCTGAAAGATCAATATTGTGTAAGAAAGCAGGCAGATGTCATTTGCACACAGAATATATGTAAAGGGGATGTTCCTAGAAATTTAAGCTTTCTGATTGCTACACTGCTATTCTTCAGGACTTAGACCTATAATAATCAACATGAATTATTACTAAGTATTCATTCAAAAACTGTAGGCAAAAGGACATACTTTTGTTTGTTGTCCATTTTGTTTCAGTGAAACAGGATCAAACAAACCCAGGACCTGTTCATGCAAGCCAGTGCTCTGCCACGCAACTGTGTCTCCAGCCAAACAAGCAAAGGGTAAGCATCTATTTTTCCAAAATCATTATCTGTTAAGAAGTTTTAAAACATTATATTCTGACAGTTCAGGTTTAACTGAGTTGTCTGCAGAGAGGAGAGTCAGATTTTCAATTTAAGCTTATTAGTTACACATTTTGATTAGAAAAGACCTGGCATAACTCACTGTCTTCCTTCTCAGAGGTAATTTAACAAATTACTTGAAACTTAAACATCACATTCACACTCCTCCCTTCTTTGTTCATTTATGTTAAATGCAATAACCATTAGACCAGAAAATACCTGAGGCCAAGGTAGCTACTCTAAGGGAATCAAGCAACGTGGCTCCAAAGTGTACAGCAGGGTTTAGAATCTGGAATCCTCAAATGGGATTTAGCATGAGCACAAAAATCATCTGACATGAGTGTTTGCTATAGATGGAATCTGTAGTCCTAACAGGTAACTTTTAACACCACTGATAAATGTCAAGTTACTAGGTAATATATTTTTCTACAGAGAAGAAGTGATTCACTGTCAAAAGTAGCTGTCTCTTTACCCCCAACACCTTCAAAGCCTTCTTAATCCCTTTCTTTTCCTTTTTATTTGCCCTGGTGTGTGTGTGTGTGGGGGGGGGGTTATCCTGGGGCTTAAACTCAGGGCCTGGGAGCTGACCCTGGGCTTTTTTGTTCAAGGCTGGCACTCTATTTGAGCCATAGCTCCACTTCCAGCTTTCTGGTGGTTAAAGTTAAGAGTCTCACCAACTTTCCTGCCCAGACTGACATTTGAACCCCCATCCTTGGATCTCAGCCTCCTGAATAGTCAGATTCTATATGTGAGCCACCAGTACCCAGCAAATCCCTTTCTTGGTTGTACTATCCTTCATCTTAGCATCAAATCAAGGTATTAGGCACAATGTCATTGTCTATATCTGGTACTCTCCTATTGTTGACCACTGAAATCTAGCTCTTGCTTACAGCATCCCTTGGAGCTGTTCTTGCTAAGGTCATAACTTAAGGTGAAATCATTTGTTCCTTCTTCACTTCACTTCAGTTAGCCATTTTCTTTCTCCATTTGTCTCTGGTATTCTGCCCATCTCTATAAACACTCTCCTTTCTATTTTCCTTGCAGTTTCTGAAATATTGGCAAGCTCCAGAGTTTCATCATTTTTCCTGTCTGCAAATGCAGAGAAATTAATGCAAATTTAGCACGTTAACTTTTTAATTCAATATACTTCAAACTGAAGCCACTTATTATATCAAGGTTAGATAGAACATTCAGAAAGACACTCCTTTGCTAGGGACAAAATAGAAGACTACTGCCAAGTGCCAGTGACTCACACCTGTAATCCTAGCTACTCACTCAGGAGGCAGAGATCTGAGAATCACAGCTTGAAGCCAGCCTGGGCAGGAAAGTCCATGAGACTCTTACCTCCAATAAATTATTCAGAAAAGGCCAGAAGTGGCACTGTGGCTGGAGTGGTAGAGTGCTAGCCTTAAGCAAAAGAAGGTCAGGGAGAGGGCACAGGCCCTGAGTTCAAGAAATACAAGATTATTTCTTCTGTAGACACAATTATATCTCAATGCCTCCTAATTTCCTATGTATGCTTATTTTTTTATTTGTTTTGTTTTTGTTGCCAGTCCTGGGGCATGGACTCAGGGCCTAAGCACTGTCCCCGGCCTCTTTTTGCTCAAGGCTAGCTAACACTCTACCCTCTTGAGCAGAACCACTTACGGCTTTTTTCAATATATATGGTGCTAAGGAATCGAACCCAGGGCTTCATGTATACAAGGCAAGCACTTTACCACCAGGCCATATTCCCAGCTTTCTATACTTATTTTTGTATCAAAGGCTTACATAAAATTTGGTAACACAATCTTGCAGGTTATACTAGCACTAGTAGTAATATTTGTGAATCCCATGTTCATTAGTGAACAATCTCAATAGAGATTACCTGTTTTTATCACTTATACTCAGATTTGTTGAATGAATAAAAACTCAAACCTTAGTGAAAAATATTAACTGCCTGCCTATTAAACATAAAGCACTAAGCTAGATTCAGGACACAGAAAGGAAAACAGGGAGACAGAAAGTATAGTTCTGATTACCCAAGGCTAGAGAAGGTAGAGAGTTGAACTGTAAATGAACCGATAAATATAATGAAAATGTTCTGAAACCAGACCACTTGTATATACCTAAAATCCAAGCTATTAGGGGGACTAAGGTAAAATAATTCCAGGCTCAAGACCACATACAATAAGATCCCATCTATGGACTCCTTCAAAATAAATGTCTATATCAACATTACAGTGACGAATGCACAACTTAGCATCAAATTCTATACCTTCAATCTAACATAAATAATAAAATGATGAACTATAAGGGTTTGGATATTCTTCCATTTTATATATATATATATATATATATATATATATATATATATATAATTAAGAGTAGGTGAAAAGAGATAGGTACTTGGTTCAAGTGGTAAAGCATTAGCGTTATCTCAGCAAACAGAAGGCCCTGAGCTCAATCCCCAATATTCCTCTCTCCTGCCAAAAAAGAGTAAATGAAATTATTCAACCTCTCAATTAATTTCTACATGAAATGCTTATTTGGAGCCTTAGATGGTGCTTACTGTAAGTTATTTAAAAGCTGTAAGATAATTACTTCATATATACAAATGATGAAATGCAGGATTAAAAATTATATATATATATACATACATATATATATATATGATTTGTGAACTGTGTGCTTTTAAACACTGAAGAGTACAGTCTGACATTTACTGTACCCCGGGCACAGTGATAAATGAATGGATCTTCTCTCCTTTTGAAAAACATCTACACTTCCTAGCCTTTTCACGATAAGCATTATTTTAAGTAAGGAGCTACCTAAGAATCTAAGCTATAATTCATATGGGAAGTAAATTACCTGACTCAAAGCTGGGATGGAACTTGTTTGAGAAGTGGTTTGAGATATCGGACCATTCATCTGTAAAATTAAAAACATCAAAACACTGTAACTACAATGTTAAGAAAACAATCTCAACCACAGCCATTAAGCAAAACAAAAATTATTGAAAAATACATTTTTACATGAAAAAAAGCATGAATGTATTTACAAGAACATAGAAAACTTACAATCAATAATTTTGAAATTGTAACTAATAATTAATTCCCAAGTATTTCCATTTTCACAAAGCCATTTAGAAATTTTGACTATTATTATTTGACAGGATAAAATTATAAAATGAAGGTAGCCAAAATTAAATATGGATAATATGAATAAAAGCTTAATTAACTCTTCAATTATACTTTACTATAATGGTTGCAATTTTAGTGAAATATTCATAATTTGTAACTGCATGCTCTTGATTTTAAATAGAAAGCTTTAGCCACCTAGCTCCTTGGAAGAGTAACATCCATAGGAACACAGTTTAAGGCCAGCCTGGGTGAAAAACTTTGTGAAACTTCTTTCTCCACCTACAGCTAGTATGGTGGCCTATACCTGTCGGCCTAATGTAGACAGAAGATCTCAGTTCCAGGCTAACCACAGCAGAAAACTCCACAAGACTCCACCTTAACAGAAAGAAACTGGGCATGATGTGTGCCATGAAGTGTGCACTAGTCATCCCAGCTACAAAAGGAAGCCTAGAAGTGGTGGATCTAGTCTAGGACAATGCCAGGGCAGAAAGTGAGACTAATCAAAAAAATAACCAGCTCCAAGAGGCTAGAGCTGTGGCTCAGTGGTAAGACATCTGCCTGGCCAATACAACGGTTGGGTCAAACCCCAGTACTGCCAAAAAGTAAAACACAAAGCTCTCAACGTGTCTATGGAGTTACAGATACCCTGTTTTTCCTATGACCTAAAGTTCATAGTAAGCGCTCAAATATTTTTTCAGACCAACAACTTTCAAAACATAGCAGCCCATATACTACACCTAGGCATTTGAGAAAACAAATTTATCAGACAACAGAAACTATAAGAATTTTATTTTCTCTCTCACCATGGACCATAACTCCTAGTTGTCTTTGTCTTAAATATGGGTCCTATGGGCTGGGGATATAGCCTAGTGGCAAGAGTGCCTGCCTCGGATACACGAGGCCCTAGGTTCGATTCCCCAGCACCACATATACAGAAAACGGCCAGAAGGGGCGCTGTGGCTCAAGTGGCAGAGTGCTAGCCTTGAGCGGGAAGAAGCCAGGGACAGTGCTCAGGCCCTGAGTCCAAGGCCCAGGACTGGCCAAAAAAAAAAAAAAAAACCACAACCACAAATATGGGTCCTATGTCCCTTATTCCAGTGTGGGTTCTATTCAACCCCCAAAGGAAAGGACTGTCACAAACAGATGCCAAGAAAAACAGAAATAGGCCCTAGTTCTCTCTGTTTATTTCCAGTAGATCCTGCCCCCTATTTCTCTACATGCTTTTCCATAACTATGCACTTCTGTCTCAGAGCCTTCATTTCTAAGGGCTCCTGTGTTACATTAAATACCTTACTAAACACATAGGTTCATTTTTCTCTTATGCACCTGTCTTGCGTTTGGAGTGTATAAGCCACGAACCTCACTGAAACTGTATTATTTATATGCAAGACCAAAGACACTTTGTCAGAAAGAGAAAGAGGTGCCTTGTCCCTTCCCTCCGATGACACCTACCAGATGAGAGCTGTCCTTGCCCTCTTGGACTCGCTGCGCCTGCGGTTCAGCCACAACTTTAGTGTCCTGATCAGAAGTCATGGGCTCCACTGGAAAAAGATGGATGCTAACTTCAGGATGCTGCAAAATGACAAAGACAGTAAATGGCTCATTTGAGGGGTATAGCACATCACCAGTTCTCGAAATAATATTTGGTTCTTCAGTTAAGTTTCTTTTTCATACCAATTTGGTGGCAATGATGATATTGGAAAACTCAGTGCAAGTATACTAACACAGGAAAACTTACTAACAAGGATGGGAGGCATGGTCCAAGTGGTAAAGTGCTGCCTAGTAAGCACAAGGCCCTAAGTTCAAACCCTATTACCACCCATAAGAAAAAAGTAACCATGGAAGAAAATCTACTCAGATAATTAAGAGGTTAACATCTAAAATATATGAAGAATTTCTACCATACAATAAAAAAAAACAAAACCTACTTTGAAAATAGTCAAATTATCTGAGTAGATATTTTTCCCCAAGATGTAAAAATTGTAGACATTATCTAAGAACTAGCGTCTCATTATCACTTTATTATTATTGTACTGGGTTTGAACTCAGTGTTACACTCCCTAGGCAGGGCTGTACTACGTGGGCCACACCCTCAGTCCTTTTTCTTCTGGTTATTTTTAGGTGGGGTTTTGCTCAGGCTGGCCCAGATTGTGAACCTCAAATTCATATTTTCTAAGTAGCTAGAATGGCAGGTGTATGTCACCATGTTCGAATTTTGTTTGCTGGGATGTAGTCTTTATTACTTTTTGCCTACACTTCCTCCCAACTACAGTCCTCCCAATCTACTTGCCTTACAAGTAGCTAGGGTTACAGGGTAAACCACTGTACCTGGCTTGACATCACTAATTACCAGGGAAAGACAAATCAAAACCGCAACAAGATACCACCTCACACTTGTGGAGGACAAAGGGAAGCCCATATATACTGCTGGCAACAATGTACAACCATTTTGAAAAACAGAAGCTTCCTCAGTCAGGTGCCAGTGGCTCACGCCTGTAATTTCAGCTACTCAGGAGGCTGAGATCTAAGGAGTGCAGTTCAAAGCCAGCCTAGGCAGGAAAGTACATGAAGCCTTCATCACAAAAAAAAAAAAAAAAGAGCAAAAAATGGAGCTGTGGCTCAAGTGGTAGAGTACTAATCTTAAGCAAAAGAAGCTCATGTATGGAGCCCAAACCCGGAGCTCAAGCCCCAGAACACGCATGCACTCACATACATAAAGGAGGTTCTCCAAAAATTTAAGAGGCTGCTATACTATGTGATACATTCAGTAACTCCATTTCTTGATATACACCTAAAAGGAATGAAATCACCCCTTATAACATTATCCCAGGTTCTTCACAGCTTAAGATATGAAACAAGCCAAAGTTAACATCAATAGATGATGGATATACAAACTGTGGTATGTGTATGCACACTTTTAATCCTAGCTATACAGAGGCTGGCCCTATGAGACTCCTATGTCCAATTAATCATCCAAAAGCTGGATGTGGAACTGTGGCTCAAGAAGTTGAGCACTAGCCTTGAACCAAAATATCTGATAGCACCCAGGCTCAATGCTTAGGTCTTAATACTGATATGCATTTGCATGTGCAGGTGCAGACACACACACACACACACGAAGGGGAGATGGGGAAAACATGGGTCAAAAGGCACAAAATTTCAGATATAAGCCAAGGCAGGCCTGGATGGTTCACACCTAGTATCCTAGCTACTTAGAAGGCTGAGATCTAAGGATCACAGTTTGAGGCTAGCCTGAGACTCTTATCTCCAATTAAGCCAAGCTATGTCTGTGGTGCTAGCCTTGAGCAAAAAGCTCAGGGACAGCACCCAGGCCCTCAATTCAAGCCCCAGAACCAGCACCAAAACAAACAAACAAACAAACAAAAAACCCAAAACGAAACAAAACAAAAAAAACCCAAACACATATGTTTAAGAAATAAGCCTACTCATTTAAAGTGCAACATGAACACTACTAGAAATTTGCTAAGAAAGATTTTAGGTGCTGTTAGTACACACAAAAAGCAGGGAACAAATCAAGATGATGGATCTATTGAGTTGACTACTGTAACTACTTCACCTCATCAAATACATAGTACTACAAAACTCCAGAAAAACAGAATTTCAGACATCAAAACAAGTATATAGTTTTTGGTGAATTCCAAATTTGTATATATAGCTTTGACTAGCTCCATTAGTTTTATTTTGTTCAAGGCCAAAAGTTGTCAAGACAAACAAAGAATAATTTAAAAAAACAACCACTTTACAATGTTTAGACATATGGAACTTCACATATAATACCTCTTTTACCTTCCCCAAATCACTTACAAAGGGATAACTCTTCTAATTCTCTATCATGAGGCTTTCTACATCTGCCTTTTAAGGTATTTCTTTTTCTTACTGCACATTACACTACTTCACAAACAAGAGCTCAACTCTAACCCAGATATATTTTCAGATTTTTCTGAAAATAATTACAGAGGGCCAAAAATAGGATTTCAAAATAAAACTTTTTAATGTTGGTAACCAAAGATATTTCCCATTTCTGTAAGGCTGCTTCTCCCCATTTTCAATGTTACACAAAATATCATCAAAACTCTTGCTAATGAAATAATCTGATGATCGAAGGCAATCTCCGATTGTCAAAACTGTATCAATCAGGTTGGGAATGTGGCTTAATGGTAGAGTGCTTTCCTAGCATGCATGAAGCCCTGGGTTCATTCAATTCCTTAATACCACATAAACAAAAAACAATAATAAAGATTTTTTTAAAGAACCTTAAAAAACAATCAATCACAAAAGCATAAAACATTCAAATGCTGTAAGATACACCTGAAAATGTAAAGTATCAGAAAAGAAAGGTAAGGAAGGAATTAAGTTTTAGATTTTTTTTAATGTGGAAATAAAGGCAAACATGCTAAATTTTAAGCCTTGTATTTATGTGCATCTTCTATTTATGCGTACGTAGTACCAATGTCTTACTAAACTAAGTAAAAATGTGACTTCATTTAAAGAAATACATTAGTCAATAGTGAAAATGTTATTAAAATAGAAAAAGTCTTGAAAGAATGTTATGAACTTCAGGACACAAATTTAAGAATATCTGGTTCTATGCCAGGTGCTGGTGGCTCACGCCTATAATCCTAGCTACTCAGGAGGCTGAGACTTGAGGATCATGGGTTGAAGCCAACCTGGGCAAGAAAGCCTATGAGACTCTTTATCTCCAACTAACCACCAGAAAACCAGAAGTGGTCCAGTGGCTCAAAGTGGTAGAGTGCTAGTCTTGAAGTACAAAAGCCCACCTCCAGGCCCTGAGTTTAAGCCCCATGACTGACCCCCCCCCCCAAAAAAAAGAAAGAAAAGGAAGGGAGGGAGTTAGAGACGGGGGGGGGGGGGGAGAAGAGGGAGGGGGAGAGAGAGAGAGAGAGAGAGAGAGAGAGAGAGAGAGAGAGAGAGAGAGACTCATATTTGTGCTCGGGCTAGTCTGGACCACAATACTCTTTACTCATCCTGTGTACCGAGTATTATAAATTGTATATTACCATGTCCAGCTTGTTAGTTCAGAGTTGGGGGGGTTGGTTTTGCCTTTTGTCTTCAAGACATTATCTTCAAGATAACCAGCACAAAAGAGACTTGGAGGCATGGTTCAAGTGGCAGAGCATCAGCCTAGCAAGTTTAAGGCCCTGAGTTAAAATCCTAGTATTGACAAAAAATAAAAGAATTTAAACATATCCCAACATCTACTGCTGGGAATTTTATAAATGGTAGATCAGATACTGAGTGAAGCAACTTTTCAGTCATATCATTAAAATTGGAACTCCAGGCATATTTGTCTTGATATTAAAAAAAAAGGACCATCTATGAGGTATTCTTGCCAAAAAGGAACTATATTTAATCATGCCTCTAGGTCTGACTTGCAATTTAAAGGCAATTCTGAGGAAGTACTTGTTAAATAACACAAAGCAAAAGCTATCAGTTAAGTCCAAAATGTAGGGCAAAACAAATGACCTCATTTTTACTGCTATAAAACACGAAAGCTTTAACCAAAATAACCTAATGTAATGTGAGAACTATGTTTGGATCTTTAGTCAAATAAATCAAACTTATGACATTTTGGACACAAAAATACTAAAGACTGAATAGATAATAAACATTACAGAAGTGATTTTGCTATGTTCATTCAAGGTGGTAGTTATTTTGTTTGTTGCTGTTGTTGTTTTAAAGGCCTTCTCTAGAAGAGACATAAGCTGGGCATAGCTGCATGTGCTTGGAGCCCCAATGATTTGAGGGGCTATTCAGGAGGTTCGTGCAGTCAAGGTCAGCCTGAGGTACCCAGGAAGTCCACAATATTTTGTTGGTAGAAATGCAAACTCTGGGGCTGGGGATATGGCCTACTGGCAAGAGTGCTTGCCTCGTATACATGAAGCCCTGGGTTCAATTCCCCAGCACCACATATACAGAAAATGGCCAGAAGTGGCGCTGTGGCTCAAGTGGCAGAGTGCTGGCCTTGAGCAAAAAGAAGCCAGGGACGGTGCTCAGGCCCGGAGTTCAAGCCCCAGGATTGGCAAAAAAAAAAAAAAAAAAAGAAATGTAAACTCTGTGCTTCCACACTCGAAGCAGTTTGGCAGCTTCTCAAAATGTAAAGCAGAGTTATCATATGACGCAGTAATTTCACTTAGACACATATTCAAGAAAAGTGAAAACATGTATTAACATAAAATCTAGCACACAAACTTTCATTGCATTATTCATATAACCAAAAAGTGATAAACGATTACAACTGCCTTTTATAAATGCGCCTGGCTTAATTCAATTGATTTAAAAACATTAATGAGGAAAATTATAATCTGAGAATTTGATAATTTCCAAATTAAAGATATCATTTCTCCCAAATGGCATTACATTTTTTTCTTAGTATAAAAGGGTGGTGTGGAAACGTAAATAACTTATCTCTGAAACAAAAACCTACGAAGGCAAAGAAGTATTTGAATTACTATTATGCAACGACTAACTGCTTCACAAGGTACTCAATAAATCCTGCTAGGTCTCATGTCCATTTAGCAGAGTACGAAATGAGTTCAGAAATAATGAATGAAGGCCAGAAAGCAGGTAACTTCACGGCTGAATTATACCCAAGTCTCTGTGCTCTGAGACTGCAGGTAGAGTAGGCACTTCGCCCATCAGTCCAATGAATACCACCTCAGGAGTGTACCCGGTGTGTCTTCATTCTGTCAATGTGCCTATCATGGTGTTAGCATGGGAAGACAGGCTAAGTACTTCCTTTTAGACAACAAGAGCAGTGATCTGATTCAATACCCAAATTAAAATGAGGTGTACTGAGAGATAAATTAATGCACCTCAGTAGAGGATGTAAACAAATCTATTGATAACTGTTTCATCGTGGATTGAATTTATATCATGCATTTTTTCTGAAATGTTCTACTTTTCTTCTTTACTGAGAGTAAGAAATTACATACATTTCACAGTACACATTTTAACCTTCACAATGATGAACACCCTCATTCTAATCTACAAAGCTTACGAACTCTACAAACATTAATAATGAGACTATTTCTTCCAGATCATGTGATGATATGTACATTTCTTTCCTTTAGGCTAGTATCATCTGCTCCCCTCCCTCCCTCCTTCCCTCCCTCCCTCCCTCCCTCCCTCCCTCCCTCCCTTCTTCCCATCACTGCTCTTGAGTTGCTTGGTTCACTTTCATCGACGTCCAGTGCAGCTCTTGGGCCCCTCTGCTCTATCTCTTTCCCTGATTTCCACTCATTCTGTGCCCTTCTCCCAGCTTCCCTCAGATGTGCATGCACATACCCCATAAGAGGTAAAGAACATAGTCATCTAAAAACGCAAGACAAATTAAGAAGAGGTCCCTGTTTCCTTACCTTTGGAGTTCCTTTCAGTCTATATATTATTTTATGTACATATGAAGAAGTGCTTGGATCTGTCTTACAACATATATTTTAAATGAGACAAAAATCCTATTGTATAGTAGCCAAATGTAAAACCTCCTTTCTTGGATCTAAAATGTCACACTGAAGTCAGGAACGCTCCATTATGCAGACCATTCCCCATTCTCTGTTTTTGCCCTCCTCTGTACATTCTGCTTGATATTCTTCTAAATTTAGTCTTCCAACTTCCCTCAGTCCTTAGTCCAAGCACCCACAACCATTCTTGGGTCATCACAACATCAATCACATTGGCACCATTCACTTTCCTGTGGCTCCTTACCTCTGTGGCACACAGAGAAAAAGATATATCATTGCCAGGGATATACTTTTAAAACGTAACCTAATGGAGCTGGGAATGTGGCTTAGCGACAGAGTGCTTGCCTAGCATGCATGAAGCTCTGGGTTCGATTTCCCAGTACCACATACACAGAAAAGGCCAGAAGTGACGCTGTAGCTCAAGTGGTAGAGTGCTAGCCTTGTGCAAAAGAAGCTCAGGGACAGTGCCCAGGCCCAGGCCCCTGAGTTGAAGCCCCAGGACTGGCAAAAGAGAGAGAGAGAGAGAGAGAGAGAGAGAGAGAGAGAGAGAGAGAGAGAGAGAGAGAGAGAGAGAGAGAGAGAGGGAGGAAAATAAAATAGGAATCATAATTCCTCATTCCTTTGCTTTGTTAAGATATGGTTTATCTTATAGCTGCCAGCCACTGTTCTACAATATCTAAAATGCATATTCTTAACTCATTCAAAAATTTTGAGTATCTTAGGACATATTATATGTTCCTTCCACACACCTTGCTCAAATGAATCTGTAGGCTTGAACAGTGGAAACATTTACAGCAACAGACTGCTGCTTTCAGGAAAACTGTTATTCTAGTTATTTGTTTTTTTAAGATTCAGTATGTCACCAGGTGCCAGTAGCTCGTCTGTAATCTGAGCTACTCAGGAGGCTGAGAGCTGATGATCACGGTTCGGAGCCAGGCTAGGCAGAAAAGCCCATGAGATGCTTATCTTCATTTAACTACTAAAAAGCCGAAATGGAGCTATGGCTCAAGGTAGAGTGATAGTGCTGAGAAATCCACTCTTTAGAGTGTGTCCCTTCACTCTGCTGAATGGGAAAAGTTTGTGTTCCCCTCACCTTATGTGTTCACCCAGGCAACACTCTATTGTACTTTCCGGCTTATTAGGGCAGTTTTTCAGGTGAAAATGCTGAAGTTGCAAAGTGTTAGATAGGGTGGTGGTGAGAAAATTCAGAACTCAACATCTTAAGAAGTGAGATACCAGGTGGCCCGGGTTTGACTCCCGGTGTGGGAACCAAAAACAAAAACAACAACAACAACAACAACAAAGAAGAGAGACAATGTTAGAGGTGAAGAAGGACTCAGAGCTGCTTTAACCCCACATTGCCCAAGTTGACGGCTGGACTCTTGTTCCTAGGAATAGAAGTGAAGAAACAGAACTAGAACATAAAGTTTCTACTCTTAAGGGAGCAAAATGAATTCCAGTTTCTAGAGCATAAACTGTACTCTTGGAACAACACACAAATTTATCTCTTAAAACCTTATACATGGGGGCTGGGAATATGGCCTAGTGGCAAGAGAACTCGCCTCATATACATGAAGCTCTCGATTCGATTCCTCAGCACCACATAGATAGAAAATGGCCAGAGGTGGCGCTGTGGCTCAAGTGGCAGAGTGCTAGCCTTGAGCAAAAATAAGCCAGGGACAGTGCTCAGGCCCGGAGTGCAAGGCCCAGGACTGGCAAAAAAAAAAACGAAACAAAAAACAACTGTATACATGGGGCTGACAATGTGGCCTAGTGGTACAGTGCTTGCCTAGCATGCGTGAAGCCTTGGGTTCAATTCCTCAGCACCACACACACAGAAAAGCCCAACGTGGTTCTGTGCTCAAGTGTTAAGAGTGCTAGCCTTGAACAAAACCACTCATCTCTGAACAGAATTATTACCCCCACTTCTTAAGCAGTTTTTCTTCTTCCTTCCTCATTGAACCGTATGGTTTCGGAATGACCTACCTAAATGAGACTCGTCTCAACACCTCAACTAAAACCCTGCTGGCGTAAACTCAGAACGAAACCAAAATAAGCACAGGTAGTAAGGCATTACTCGTCCTCCATCCAAAGTCTGCGTTGGAAATTTTATGCGCTTATAAATCCTTCATATATTGGAATATAGTACACCAAATTACCATCATCTCAACAACACAAAAAAATTATATTAATGGGACGGCACAAACATGCCTTATTCTATTCATCATTGCACTTCTAAAGGGTATCTAATAGAGCAGACTCTAATTAAGTATATGTTTAGTAATATCGTGTGTGGCAATAAACATGGGAAGAATTGCCTAGCAATTAAAATAGTAACACAGAGAATAAGATGTAATTCCCTGTAAAAAACCTCACTCCAAATGATGGGTTAATGTGAGGAAAAACAGTATTTATGTTAGGATAAATTTACTTTGAGTAAATTTTTCATTTCCATTTCATTTTAGATTTTTCTGGATTTAGTGCAGTAGTGTATAGGTATAAAAGCACACTTGAGGGGCTGGGAATATGGCCTAGTGGTAAATTACTCGCCTCATATACATGAAGTTCTGGGTTCAATTCCTCAGCACCACATATATAGAAAAGTCCAGAAGTGGCGCTGTGGCTCAAGTGGCAGAGTGAAAAGAAGCTCAGGGACAGTGCCCAGACCCTGAGTTCAAGCCCCTGGACTGGCCCCCCCCCCAAAAAAAAATCTACATCTCTATCTATCTATCTATAGATATATCATGGACTGGACGCATGGCTTCCCACGTGACCCTAGGGACGCACCCCATCTTGTTTCCTCACTTCTAGTATGAGGACTTTCAGGATGCATATGTAGATAGCACAATGCCTGATACACAATACATACTTAAAAGGCACCTAGGCACAACTATTATTAGCAGGTCTGACAGACAAACCTAGTGAAACTCTGCTGGAGTTCTGAAAAACTGCTCACAAAGTCAGAGCTAGTGAGTCTAAGCACAGAATCAAAAAACAATCTTGAGGGGCTGGGGATATAGCCTAGTGGCAAGAGTGCCTGCCTCGGATACACGAGGCCCTAGGTTCGATTCCCCAGCACCACATATACAGAAAACGGCCAGAAGCAACGCTGTGGCTCAAGTGGCAGAGTGCTAGCCTTGAGCGGGAAGAAGCCAGGGACAGTGCTCAGGCCCTGAGTCCAAGGCCCAGGACTGGCCAAAAAAAAAAAAAAAAAACAATCTTGAGGGCTGGGGATATGGCCTAGTGGCAAGAGAGCTTGCCTCGTATATATGAGGCCCTGGGTTCGATTCCCCAGCACCACATATACAGAAAACGGCCAGAAGTGGCGCTGTGACTCAAGTGGTACAGTGCTAGCCTTGAGCAAAGAGAAGCCAGGACAGTGCTCAGGCCCTGAGTCCAAGGCCCAGGACTGGCCAAAAAAACAAAAAACAAAAACAAACAAAAAACAATCTTGAAATAGTAAGCATTATAATTCCAGACACTTTCAGGTTTTCCAAAAGACAAGGCAAACACTATACTGAAATATTTTTTTAACATAAAAGAGACAGGAGACAGGAAAAAGGAGTTTCAAAATTAAAAATTCAAAAGCACACTATATTTTGGTTTACTATTTTCAAAGATACATGTCCTAGGCATAATATCTCTATTTCACAAACTGGATTACAACTTATAGGCATTTAGATTACATGCCAAGTCTGTAGATTCTATGCATATCAATAATGTAATAAGCTTCAGGAGAACTATGAGGATTAGAATCAACCACTTAAAATTCTAATTGGTGGTACAGATCCTGTCTAGTAAGTGCAAGGGTCTGGGAGGACCGTCAGCACCGAGGGTTGTGGTTGTTTTAAAGCATGGTAAAACCCTATTCGCTCTAAGAAAGTGACTTTTCCTGGTGCTATGGTGTGGGATACCGTCAGCTTCACTCAATAGGCTAGAACTGCCCTTTTTTTAATTTCTTTTTTCAGACAGGATTTCACTGTATATAGTACAGGTTGGCTTCTAACTTTCAATCCTCACGTCTCTACCTCAAGTGGTAGGATGACTTGTGTGTGTGTCCCACGTATTTGGCTAGAGTATTTATGGTGTCATTTGCATCCACGGTGCTGCAGAGGATGTCAACTTTTTGGAAGAATTGTGTTTTATTTGCAATGAGCTTACAGTAAGAAGTCAAAAAGGAAAGGTGCCATTTTTTCTTCTTCCTGTATTACATAATGGAAGGGAAACATGCCCAGGCCTCAGATTCCCAACCAGTGCAACCAATGTTCTGAAAGATGAAAGGAAAAAAACCTATCACTTGAATTGTAAGTCAAATATGTTAGGAGTGGGAGATACTGCAATTAACGTTCACCTCTCACTTTGTAGGAAAGCTTTATGTTGCTATACTGAGACTCCTGACACATGCAACAGTTTAGATAGACAGGAAACAAATACGGGCCAGAAAAAGTGCAGCACAAGTCACTTTTTCTGACCTCCTCTTGCATTAGTATGAATCCAAGATGCAGATATTGAACACCTGAATCTGCACATGGACCTTGTGTTAGCACTGTGGGTATTAAAAATTGCCTGTTTCAGGGGAAAAAATGTGTAAGAATCTCTTACAGCATTTCTCCAGGATGAACTGTAAACTGTAGGTTGTCTAGTAAAAAAGTAAGGATGTTTTGTTTGGTGTAAATGAACTGAACAACTCATAGGGGGAAAGGAAAAGGGGGAGGGGCAAAGGGGAATGAGGGAGGAGGTAACAAACAGTACAAGAAATGTATCCAATGCCTAATGTATGAAACTGTAACCTCTCTGTACATCAGTTTGACAATAAAAATAAAAAAAACAACAACAAAGTAAGGATGTTAGACCACCTACTGCTACTGCCATAAGGTTAAGAGATTATCTAAAAATGACAAAACCCTTAATTTTCTTAGAGTTGTGTAGTCATACGCTGCATAATGACATTAAAGTTAACAATGGCAGCATATACAAAGTGGTGGTGTAAATTATAATGGAGCTAAAAGATTTCTATTGCCTAGAGACACTGAGGCTGTTGCAACACCATGTCACAGCGTTCCATCTAGCACAAGGCATTACTCAGGTCTGGAGTGATGCTGATGTAAACAAACCTACCACACACTGCCAGATGTGTGAAAGTATAACAAATACAATTATGTATTAGTAAATGCCAACTATTACTACACAATTGGTAAGTATATGTATTTTTACAAAATCTGTCTACATACACACATGTGCGCGCACACTAAATTATAAACAGGGAGTTCAATAATCCAGTATTTATTTGTCTCCTCTTTAATTATGCCCCTCTTAAATGATCTAGGAATACAATCTGGGAGTATATAATGGCTCTGTGAAAATATCTACATAGCTTTTATAAAGTTGCAATCTCATATGAGTTCATGAAAAACTTACAAGAATAGATTACAACCTATAAAACAAACACATGGAACATTGAAAGAAACAATTTGCAAGACTCTCTGTAGGCTTCACTGAAACATACTAAAACTTAAGTCATTTTGAATCCCAGGGCACTCACTCGGCAGGAAACAAATTTACTCAAAACAGGTCACAGAGAGTGAAAATTGGGAGACTGAAATTTTTATGAGCTTGAATGTTTCTGCATGGGTTTTTTGGCAATCCTATTTTCTACTTGTGCTTAGTTTACTGCACCAAACCAGCCCTAAAGGATAACTTCAGTGGAACAGATTAAGTTTATCAATGTATACAAAATAGCTGTGGAAAACTGCAGGGTACATGTGTTCACAGAAACATGCATTTCACCCTCCAGTCTCCCTCCTGGCCCTCCCTTCCCTTACTAGATAGTTAAGGTCTGAAGAAAAAAATACTGCTGATTCACCAGTTACTCATTTGTACTGGCAACACGTGACCTGCTAAAGGGCTGGTTGCCCTTTAGCATTCTAGCTGATAACAAGTATCACCAAGGTACAGACATTAATCAAGGTAGACAGAACTTAAAAATCATGCCAGATGGTTTTGTTCAAGCCTTTGATATCACACATCCACAAAAGTAGCTCTCAAGAAGTTCACTAAAAGACAACAGCTGGGCACCCGTGGCTCACACCTGTGCTCCTAGCCACTCAGGAGGCTGAGATCTGAGGGCTGTGTCAGCCAACCCAGGCAGGAAAGGCCCTGAGACTCTCTCCAATTAACCACCAGAAAAAGCTGGAAGTGGAGCTGTGGCAAGTGGTGGTGTGCTAGCCTTGAGCAAAAAGGTGCTCAGGGACAGTGCCCAAGCCCAGAGTTCAAGCCCTAGGACAGGCAAAAAAAACAAAAACAAACAAACAAAAAAACGCCCCACAACTAATGTATCAATTCAGTTTACTTCCCCAAAACACAAAAGAAAATGAATGCCTTTTTCTTTCTGAATAAATATAACTTTCCCCAAAGGTTCAAGCCTACTTTTTTTTGTTGTTGCCAAACCTGGGCTTGAACTCAGGGCCTGAGCACTGTCCCTGGCTTCTTTGTGCTCAAGGCTAGCACTCTACTACTTGAGCCACAGCGCCACTTCTGGCCATTTTCTATATATGTGGTGCTGGGGAATTGAACCCAGGGCTTCATGTATACAAGGCAAGCACTCTTGCCACTAGGCCATATTCCCAGCCCTCAAGCCTACTTTTAAAAGTCATGTAAGTCGGGCTGGGGATACGGCCTAGTGGCAAGAGAGCTTGCCTCGTATACATGAGGCCCTCGGTTCAATTCCCCAGCACCACATATACAGAAAATGGCCAGAAGTGGCGCTGTGGCTCAAGTGGCAGAGTGCTAGCCTTGAGCAAAAGGAAGCCAGGGACAGTGCTCAGGCCCTGAGTTCAAGGCCCAGGACTGGCCAAAAAAAACAAACAAACAAAAGTCATGTAAGTCGGGGCTGGGGATATGGCCTAGTGGCAAGAGTGCCTGCCTCATATACATGAAGCCCTGGGTTCAATTCCCCAGCACCACATATATAGAAAATGGCCAGAAGTGGCGCTGTGGCTCAAGTAGTAGAGTGCTAGCCTTGAGCACAAAGAAGCTAGGGACAGTGCTCAGGCCCTGAGTCCAAGCCCCAGGACTGGCCAAAAGAGAAAAAAAAAAAAAAAAAAGTCATGTAAGTCATAGCCAAGTGGTTAAGGTAATTGATTATATACCCAAACACAGGTTTAAACTCCGCTGTTGTTTCCTTTGGAAAGGTAATCCACTGTTAGCTTATGAGACTGAAGTCTGGTATGCTGCGTTGCCAAAGTACATTGTTTCCAAAAAGTATGAAGAGCCCAGTGCTGGTGGGTAAGCCTGTAAATTTAACTACTTCGGAGGTAAGACCTGAGGATGGAGAATCAAAGCCAGCCTGGGCAGAAAAGTCTGTGAGATTCTTATTTCCATGTACCCATCCAAAAAAAAAAAAAAAGCTAAACTACAGTAAGAGGCCCTGTCCCTTCGTTTTTTCATTTAAGACTGGAACTCTACCACTTGAGCCATAGTTATACTTCCGGGCTGCCTAGGCTGACTCTGAACCTTGATCTGATTCTTAGATCACAGCCAGAATAGCTAGGATTACAGGTAAGGTCCACTAGTACTTGGTATTTCTTCTTTTTTTTTTTTTTTAAAGGAAGAATGTTTAACATGTTCAAAGAGATGGGTGTGGTAGTGCACACCTTAGCCCTTAGGAGGAGAAGTAGGAGGATTCTGAGTACAAGGCTGGCCTGGGCTATACATATAGCAAGATTCTGCATCTCCTACCCAAAAGAAAAATATCACTGAGGTAATTTGTGAATTTATATGAAACTGGCCACAAGATATTTTGAGCACTAACAATAAAAACAATCTTTTTAAAATGTGATTAAAATATTCCCATTTTTCAGAGATGTTCCTTTAAAAAAGCATCTATTAGCTTGCTTTGATAAAAATTGAAATGACACATTTTAAGCAACTGACAAATGCTAGAGTTAAGACATTTTAAAAGCTATGTTTAAGTATTTTAAAACAAGCGTAGTGTTTAAGACTAACAAATCGTACAATACAAACTGAAGGAGTTCTAAGCAAAGCTATCTTATTAGACTAGACCTGCTCCCTTTTCAACTACAATGAAGTATAAACCAGAAGAAGGCTGTCTACCTGGCTGCCAAGTACTATCCACCGGTGTACCCATTCCTACTTCTTTTTTTTTTTTGGCCAGTCCTGGGCCTTGGACTCGGGGCCTGAGCACTGTCCCTGGCTTCTTCTGCTCAAGGATAGCACTCTGCCACTTGAGCCACAGCGCCGCTTCTGGCCGTTTTTTCTGTGTATGTGGTGCTGGGGAATCGAACCTAGGGCCTCGTGTATCCGAGGCAGGCACTCTTGCCACTAGGCTATATCCCCAGCCCCCCATTCCTACTTCTTATACGTCACTTCCCACAAAGCACAATGATCGGAGCGTGCAATTCTCCCATTTAAAGCTCACCAAGTGCTTCCCACTGTTTTTCAGGATAAAGAAGCAAACTCTCAACCTACATGGGGCATCCTCGGCCCTCTGGCATCCTGCCCCCCATTTACTTCTAGCTACTTCCCTCTTTACTCCATGTCTGCATTAGTCTCTGGGAAACTCGGCTCCTTCCCACCTCAGTCACAGCCCAGGTGGCTTTCTTTGCTGAGAGGGTTCTTTGCGTCCCCCGGTTGTCACAGCACCACCTAGGGGAGTCTCCCTGATCCCATCCCTTCAGGTCTACATATACAGCCTGCTCTGTACACTGCGCTTTTATATTTTATGGTTCTCTGCCTGCCTCAATGCACTGCAAGCTCCAAAAAAGAGGACAATGAATTTCTTTTGTTCATCATTAGTACCTTGGAGTTTACTAAACCAACTATTAAGGGGGCTGGAGCAATTCCTAGCTGAGTGACAGAGTACTTGCCTAACATGTTTGAGGTTCTAGGTTCAACTGCCAACAGCACAGAAAGACATAAACAAACTTGGTGAGTGTATACTATGTGCCAGATACTGTCCTTGTGGCCTGCATATCAGTGAAGGCAACCCACAAACTCCCCTGTTCTCTACAGAGCCAAGTATAAGACAGATCACAGTTAAGTAACTCATACAGCACATTAAATAATGTCCCAAGTACTATGAAGAAAAACAAAGCAGAGAGGGAGGCAGATGGGCCCTGGGGCAGGCTATGTAATAATAAATGTGACAGCTGTAAAGTGACTATCTGAGGAAACATGGAATTAAGAGCTATCAGCATCCAAATGTTGGTCTATATGACTTTAAGTCATGGCTCCAGTCCTTCCTGTTATTTTTTGAATATGGTCTTACTTTTTTGCAGGGACCAGGCTGGACTGTGATCCTCTCTTCCCATGAAGTTGGGATAACAGGTTCACATCATTGCCCCAAGCATTTTACTGGCTAAGATGAGGACTTACCAATTTTTTACCCAGGTTGTCCTGGAAAAGCAGTCCTCCAGAGATCAGCCTCCTAACCAGGTATTTACAAGCACCAGCCACCACACCTGGATGTAAGGGAATTTTATAGCAATCAAAACACTATTGAATACATCTTTTGGTGGGAGGCAAAAAGGCCTTCAATTCAGGGCCTCAAGCTTTACTAAGCAGGCTCAACACTAATCCACACCTCTAGCCCCCTTTCTGCTTTTTCCTTTGTGTTTTGCTGGGGCGGGGGGAGGGGGGGTGGGAGAGGGTTGCCGTTACTGGGGCTTGAACAGACCCCGTACTCTCCTTTAGCTTTTCTCTCTCTCCCAGCTCTTTACCACATGAGCTACAGCTCCACTTCCAGCTTTTTGTTCATTAAATGGAGACAGTGAATGGCTTCAAACTACAATCGTCAGATCTCAGCCTCCTAAGGAGCTAAAACAGCAGGCATGGGCCACTAGGGCCCACTGGCTACTTTTAATACAGTCTTGCTTTCCTGGATGCCATCTGGCACGTTAAATTACCAGCTCTACCTGGGGTAACAGGTACATATCACCACGTGCACACCCCGTCAAGAACAGGTATTAAGAACTTTTCTGTCCAGCCAGCCTCAAATGACAATCCTCCCAGTCCCAGCCTCCCAAGTAGCTAGGATTCCAGGGCCTAAAAGGGGCATATATGTATTTTTAAATGGTACAGAAAACAGTAAAATCTAGAGCTCCTACAGTTAAATCACTGTCACTGTACCTAAGTTACTTCATAGATGAAGGTATGAAGTCAGTTAAAACTTTGCAAATATTAATTTTGATACACTAGAAGAAACTTTCCAATGTACTTTTCAAGTGTTTTTCACATGTTTTTATACACACATGCAAATACATGATCAGCAAGCAATTTCTCTAAAACTGAGGTCGGAAGTATGTTTAGGCAAGCTTTTATGCATTGTTCTACTTGAATAAATTTTACTAAACGTCTATAGTATAGCAGTAAAGGTTATAACCATAAGTCTTTCCCACAGCAGCTCCCATTAATTAATTGCATGCTAAATAAGGCAAATGTACATTTAAGGGTGCTGTGGAAGGAGCACTTCTAGCCTAAACTCTGAAATTAAGGCAATGGCTGCTGAAAAACTCCTTATAGACAAGTGAAAGTGCTAAGCAAAAGCTGAGAGTTTTTAAGAGAGGGAGTATTCCATTACAGGGTAAGGAGCTACCAGGAGCTGGGCCCAGCAGCATCTCCAGCAGCATGGTTTGGAAGGGAGGTTGGAAGGGAGGTCGGCAGGCAGGCAGGCAAGGACGAGAGGAGAGCAGTGATCCAGCCTGACAGGTAGCGCAGACGAAGACAGGCAGGTCACACAGGGCAAGTCTGGGAGCTTAGTCCTCATGACTTTCAAAAAGAGGGCCACGCACTCAGAAAGAACATAACTTTTTGGGGGCTGGCTGTGGGTCCTGAACTATAAGGGCCTGGGCTCTGTCCAAGTGCTCCTGCTCAAGGCTAACACTGTACCACTTTGAGCTACAGCTCCACGTCCAGTTTCCCGGTGATTAACTGGAGGTAAGAGTCTCATGGTCTTTCCTGCCTGGGCTGGCTTTGAACTACAATCCTCAGATTTCAGCAGTAGCTAGAATTACTGGTATGAGCCACCAGCAACTGGCAAGAATATACTTTTAAAGAAATCTCTTAAACTAAATTAAATCAACTAAAACAATGTGTGCCAATTAAAGAGTATTTTGATCAAGCAAACAATTTATCAGTTTTAAGATGAAGCTTACATAGACCAGAATTTGTAAAACAAAATTTCAGTGAAAACTAATCATATATCAAGTATTAAATTACGTTTAAAAAATTAAGTAGCACACTTTCGACTTGGTGTTGAATAGCAAAATGTACTCCTACAACCCAGGTCACACTAGCTGGGCTGAAAGAAAGAACAAGATTTACAAAAATGTAAAATCAGCAGCATCACTGTAGATCCTTCTTGATTAAAATAGAGGTCATGTCAGCTTCCACAGAAAAATGGCAAAGAGTCTATAAAGGCTCCAAGACACAAAAGGTATGGGAGAAAAATGGTAAAGGAAGACAAAGGAAGAAAACACAACTAATAATTTTCCCTGTTCCTAAGGAAGACATGGGTAAATACAGCACATTACAGGGGGAAATTTTTCCAAGTGGAATTTATTTTATTTCTCTTTGTAAGAGATCCTAACGACTTCCAATCTTACAACTGTATGTCCTAATGTCATATTCTTCTCTTCTTTGTATGGTGTGTGTGTGTGTGTGTCTGTGTGTGTGTGTGTATGTGTTACTAGGATTGAACTCAGGGCCCACTGTATTCCTTGAGTCAGGCCCCAAATGTCCAGCAAATTCATTGTCTAATGCAACTTCAGAGCTACAGTAACTCCAAAGATAATAACAATTGTAACAACTAAGAGTAGAACATTTAAGTTGAACTAAACTCAGGTATGGTGAATTTTACCCTTTCTGAAAGTATGGCCTCATTTACTGTGTACTCTAAAATTAACTCCAAGAGAAAAAGGAGAACACTTTACATGAAAAAAGTTTCAAAAGAAGTAGAAGCAAACCCTGCACTGATATCCTTTTTTTTTTTTCTGGCTGGTCCTGGAGCTTGGACTCAGGGCCTGAGCACTGTCCCTGGCTTCTTTTCACTCAAGGCTAGCACTCTACACTTGAGCCACAGCACCACTTCCAGCTTTTTCTGTGTATGTGGTGCTGAGGAATTGGACCCAGGGCTTCGTGCATGCTAGGCAAGCACTCTACCACTGGGCCATATTCCCAGCCCCTGGTGTCCATTTTTAACCTTGCATTTCCCACATACAAAACTTCAGTTTCCTGTCTTCTTCTACCACACTAGAAAAAGGCTGTTTTGATGCTTATTCAGTAGGAGAAATTACAAAAATACACCAATTTTTCTTGAATTTATAAACTTGAGTCTTCCTCAAATGTGAAAACATTCTGAAAGACCTTTTGCTTTCATAATGCACGTGTAGTTAAAACTTTTGCCCTTAATTGAAAGAACAAATGGAATCTACAGTAACATGCATACAGTAACACAGCATTTTTCCATCCTCAACAGATCATCTCCAAGACAACATGAAGGCCTAGGTCACAATCAAATTCATATTCTGTTGGAAAGTATGAATACCAATAGGACGGCTTTAACAGTAGTTTATTAGTAACTTCTTATAACACCAAGTCTTTCACTACAAAAATTTGAAAACTGAATAGCCGCAGCTACCTGAAAATTTCATCTATTGTAACTGCCATTAACTCAATGTCCAAAACTGCGTTTTGCATTTATAAATTGTTTTAATATTTCTTGCAAATTTGTTTTATAAAGACAAGTGACTATGAAAAGTATGCTTAGATATTAAGTCAGAATTTGTTCTTATTTATGGAAAAAACTTTAAACTCGGTAAGTCCAATAAATCAATGCCTGTGGACTGGGAATGTGGCTTGGTGGTAGAATGCTTGCCTAGCATGCAAGAAACCCTGGGTTTGATTCCTCAGCACCACATAAACAGAAAAAGCCGGAAGTGGCGCTGTGGCTCAAGAGGTAGAGTGCTAGCCTTGAGCAAAAAGAAGCCAGGGACAGTGCTCAGACCCTGAGTCCAAGCCCCAGGACTGGGAAAAAAAACCAAAATCAATGCCCATGAACACTAAATAAAATCTAATTTCTCCCTGAATTTACTGTGGCTAATTTTCAGCTAATCCTCTATAGAACATGGTCTGATGATTAATAGGGAACTTCTACATTAATATCTATTTTTCTCTGGCTCCTACTCAACACAGTATAACTCTTTTCTCAAAATTTTCATCCTGTCCTCAGAACTGTCTTCTCTCCTCACACATGTGATCAACAATAAGTTGGCAGTAGAATACTAAAAACAGGAAGTGGTGCTGTGGCTCAAGTGGTAGAGTGCTAACTTTGAGCTGAAGAGCTCAGCGACAGCTCCCAGGCCCAGAGTTCAAGCCCCACGATAGACAAAAAAAAAAAAAAAAGTTAAATTCTACATATTATGCCAGTCCTATGAAGTTATTACCTGACTTGAAACTGAAACACCAAGACGATAATTTCTAATGACTAAGAAGCCATGCCATTTTCATTTATGTAAATAAGCCACATTAAATACCTGAAAACACAGGATAAATTTCATTTCTAACCAGTGTAAAGTACACAAATCAAATTTATGCTTAAATAATAAACTCGGAATACGTGCTTTCACAAAGTATTTCACTTTAACAACTCAAGCAAACCACCGTAAGCTATTTCTTGTATAGCTTGATTACAAAACTGCCTGTCGGTATATTAAACTAGAGAGAAAGCCACAACCATTTCAACTTCTGTAAATTACCCTGACTGTAAATGAGGAGCGCCAGCAAGGTTGGGGAAGTATGAAAACTGCATACTGGATAGACAATCTGACCGCCAAAAGAAGTGAACATCATTCTTCTCTGCCCTGTGGTCTCTGCAAACTACAACTTAGCACAGAGTTTAGGCGCATTTTAAAAGTTAACTGAAAATAAGAGAATCGTAAGCATCATAAAAGAAAAAAAAAACGACAACTTAGTACACATTTTAAGCGCATTTAAAACAGTTAACTGAAGAGAATCGCAAAAACCATAAAAGAAAAAACTCAAGCGTTAAGACGACTTGAACATTTACTTGTAACATCCAAACTGCTGTGACTTCTGCCCCAAACTTCACACCCAATGTTTACATTCACAAAGTGACTGCACTGCAGTCGGGGGGGGGGGGGTGAAATGCTTCTGATCAGTCAACTACGGAAAAACTTGTAAGCTTCCCGCTTATGAACGGGGCAGGGTTATTTTGCCCTCGATGAGATGATCTCGACTGGAAGGCAGGTAAAACTTCAAGAAAAATCTCCGGTTTCTCATCGCTCACGTCAGTGAAGATTCGGGACCGTTTTGTTTTGTCAAGAAGTAGGGAAGAAAACCACCTCTCACGTCCACTAAAAGTTGCCCGGACCCAAGGTCCTGAATTCCGAAAAACTGAAATGGACATTCCGACGGCACACCACGGCACACCAGGGGGTGAGAGGTGCCTGCCCGGCTCCCACCCCACGACAAACACCGAGCGCCTTCGGAACGTTGACTTTATTTGACTCCTTCCAGATCCGCCCCGGTCGGGTCCGAGCGGGAAAGGGGAGCGCTCCGAACGCGCCCGAGCAACAGGATCGCAACTTCCTGGTTCTGGAGGAATGCGATTCCCCAACGCCGGGCCCTCCCGGAGGAGGAGCGCGGCCGACAGCCGGGCTCCGCCGGGACCCAGGGGGGCGAGGCCGGGCGCCGCACTGCGGGTCCCGGCGCCCGACCGGCCCGGGGGCGCTCTCGGCCCGCGCCCCCGGCCCAGCCCCTCCCGGCTACCGGGGCGCACCGGAAAAGCCTCGGGGACCAGGCCTCCGGGCCCCCCCCACCCCCCGCCCCGGGCGCGTCGGATCTCGCCCGCGCCCGCGCCCGGCCCCAGCCCTGCGGGTCCCGTCCGACCCCGGCTGGCCCCGGGTCCTCCCCGCCCGGCCTCGCTCGGCCCGGCCCGGCCCCTGAGCCGGCTGGACCCCCGACCAGCCGCGCGGGTCCCCCTCGGGGCCCGGCCCCGTGCGCTCCTCCCCACCCGCCGCCCGGCCGCGGTCCTCCCCGACCCCCCCAGTCCTCCCCGGGCCGGGCCCTGACCGCCACGGGCCGCGTCCCTCCGGGAAGATGGCGGCCCGGTGACAGGCGGGTGCGGGGCCGGGGAAGGACCGGGGAAGGGCGGCCGCCCCGCCGGGGGGGCCCGGGGGCCGGGGAAGGCCGGCTCACCTGTCAGCGCCGCCCGCCCCGCCCGCCCGCCCGGCCGCCCGCGGGCTCCTCGCCGCAGCCCCGGTACCCGGCGACCGCGCAACACGCGGGGACGGCCGAGAAGGGAGACGGCAGGAAGAGGCGGCACGGCCGGGCCGGGCCGGGGGCAGGAACGGAGAGCGGCGGCGGGCGGGCTGGCTGGCTGGCGGCGGCGGCGGCGGCGGCTTCTTCCCCTTTCGGGCCCGAAATTGTCTCCACCTCGAGACTCCGGATCCCCAACGCTCCTTCCCGTTCGCATGAGAACACACAGCCCTCACTTCCGGGGCCCTGCGGAAGTCCCGCCCCGCGCGCGCCCCCGCGCGCCCCCGCGCCCCGCTCCCCGGCGCCCTCACCCGCCGGGCCGGCCGCCGGGCCCTCGGCGCCCCGGAGGACCTCACGTCACGGCAGCTCGGCGCCGCGATTGGATGGCGGCGGCGGCCGCGGGGCTCCCCCGCTTCCCGGGGCCTCTCGGCGCGCACCGTCCTCAGCCATCGGGGAGGGGCGCGTGCGCGCACGCCGCTCGGCCCGGCCCCCCGAGGCGCGCACACCTCCCGGCCCCGCCCCGCCCCGCCCCACGCGCTCGGCCCACGCACGCCCCGCCCCCGCCCCGCGCCGTCGCCCGGGTCGCGGCTGGGAGAGCGGCCGGCGCCCCGGGCTCCTCCTGCGGTTTTCCTGAGGCGCCTCGCCGTCCTTTCACCGCGCGCAGCCCCGCGACCCGGGCCCGGGCCCTGCGCTGGGGTCGGACCGGGAGCTCGGCCGCGGCCCCCGCCCCGCCGCGGGCGTCCTGAAGCCGCACCTCCCTCCCCGGCCCCCATCCCCGCGCGCCCCGGGGCCCCCGCGCGCCCCGCCTGCCCGGCCCTGAGCCCCGCAGGCCCGGCCGCGCCGGGGTAGGTGGGCGCGGCCGGGCTCCCACCCCCCTCCACCCCGCCGAGGGCTCTGCCCTTCACGCCCGGGGCGTGGCTTCCCCGCACTCCGGCCCCCGCCGGTCGCGTGCGCGGGGCCCAGTTTGAACGTTGCCCCCGGTGGAGGCTTTCGCGGCTTCGGCGCCCGGGTTTACGACGTAATCAGTCGTGCTGCTCGTTTGTTCCGGCCGGCTCCTCCGACCCCGGCAGGGCTCCACCGGGGCGGCGGCGCCCCGGACGCCCCCGGACGCCCACCCGGTGGGCCGCGTCCTGCCGTCCGTGCTCGCGGTGCCTTGTCACGGGGTAGCTGAAGTCTTGTGAGCTAAGTAATTTTATTCATCACCGTGTTTCTAGAAATGGTCGTGGAAGACGGATTTCCTCCCAAAGCATATTTGGGGGGGGGGGATTAAAACTCCCCCCCCCGCCCCTAGTCATTTAGCCTACTATTACTTCTAACTTTCAAGCGAGGCCATCAGGCTCACTTCCTGCCCATCATTAATAATGCCAGCAGGCATCCCTTAAAAGAACAACAACAAAAAACCTCCCCACCTGTTCATTACCCTGTTAATTTCCCCGAAGGATTCAAGCGCAAGTTAGGTTTCATGGAGAGAATCCCCTTCATAAACCAGCCCTAGCCTGACCTCAGCCGGGTCCCCTTTCCTACTCCCAACCATATTCATATGCCAGACATTGTTTAAGACATTACATGAGTTTCTTGGTCTCCGCTTCCATAATTTAAGCACCGTTTTACTGAGAGCCAAATCAGTTTGTATGTGATAGGTCTACACACACACACACACACACACACACACACACACAAAGAGCCTGGAGCCGGGGACATGGCTCAGTGGTGGAGTGTTTTCCTATCATGTATGAGGTCCTAGGTTCCAACCCCAGAACTCAGAGAGAGAGAGGGAGGGGGGGGGCGGGAGGGAAGGGCGGGGTGCTGGTGGCTCACACCTGTAACTGCTCAGGAGGCTGAGATCTGAAGATTCCAGTTCAAAGGCAGTCCAGGCAGGAAAGTCCATGAGACTCTTAGGTCCGATTAACCACCAGAAAACCAGAAGTGGCGCTGCTGTGGCTTGAAGTGATAGAGCCTTGGGCAGAAAAGCTCAGAGACAGTGCCCAGGCCCTGACTGACCTCATGACTGACTTTAAAAAAAAAAGTCAGTGCCCTCACCGGACTTGGGATTCTGAACACCCCAGGCCCTAAAAGGGTGGTTCCCCTACTTAAGCATCCTTTCCTGGCCTCTGGTCAAATCTTGCTCACTTTTCTTACAGGTCAAACATCAACCATACAAGTCTCTTTCCACAATCCAATTTCCCTCCTGGGTCTTCTTAGCATGAATTTCAGCTGACACTGCTGTTGTCCCAACCAAAGAATAAATTCTCTAGGGGCAAAGGCAGCTCAGCAACCTTTATAACACATGGTAGCAGGTATTACCCAATGAATGAATGAATGATGTTACTCCCTTAGCAAAGACCTAGGTTTTAACTGACATCTGAGAACATTATCCTTTTGTAAAAAAAAAAAAAAAATTCTTCTGGCATAAATCTTTTTTCCTCATTGGTATATCAATGAAGTTTATGTTAGCAAATTTATTACTTAGAATCATTGTTTGAAAGTTTATTTCTAATGACTTAGAACTACTTGTTTGCCCATTAATTAAGCAAATATTCACTAAGTACTTACTCTGCCTTAGAGATTGCTGAAAAAGAAGAACCACATGGAAGAGACAGCAGTAACGCAGGAATAGAGTAAACCTAGGCACTGGTGGTTCATGCCTGTAATATTCTCTACTCAGGTGGCTGAGATCTGAGGATAGAGGTTCAAAACAAACTGGGGCAGGAAAAGACCCTGAGATTGTTATCTCCAATTAACCACTAAAAAGCTGGAAGTGGAGCTGTAGGTCAAGTGATAGCACACCAGCCTTCAATGAAAATGTAACGGACAGCATCTACGCCAGGTTCAGGCCCCGGTACACACACAGATTAATAATAATAATAATAAATAGCCAGGCACCAGTAGCTCACACCTGTAATCCTAGCTACTCAGGAGGCTGAGAGCTGAGGATCATGTTTCAAAGCCAGCTGGGGCAGAAAAGTCTGTGAGACTCTTACCTCCAATTAGCCACTCAAAAAAATCAGAAGTGGCTCTGTGGCTCAAAGTGGTCAAGTGCTCTCCTTGAGTGAAAAAGCTCAAGGATGGTGCCCAGGCCCTGAGTTCAAGTCCCACAGCCAACAACAACAACAATAGTAAGTATAGAACTTACAAGGGGAGATTCTAAGCCTACTTAAGAAGGAAGCAGAAAATGATATCTAACTCAAAGACAAGCCTTCTACCCAGAAGGAACAACTGTGGGAAGCAGCAGACCAGCCTATCCTGTTCACTGAGTCCAGATTTTGTTATGAAGCAAGAAAATGCTGTTCTATCTAGGCTCTGGCTGTGGAGTACCCCGTGCCACACAAGGAAGCAGAAGAGAAACACAGTAAGGAGTTGGTGTTGTCAAAGAAAGTGGAAGTTTCACAATGAATAGTTACATTAGAATACTTTGAATTAAAAAGAGCCGTGAGCTCACACCAATACTGGGAAATCTAAGAAAATGGGTAGGTCAAAAAAGAAAGTCAAGATGAGGAAGGAAAAGGAAAAGTGCTTCTATATAGCAGACTGTTGGCTAATAAATGAAGAAATAATTTTTTTCAAAAAAACCACTATGTTGCAACTATCATAGAATTTGTGCTAGTAAGATTCATAAATGCTAAAACGCATTGGGGGGAAAAGTTTACCCAGGAACCAATTATGTGCAATATTCCTGTGCGAATTAATTGCTTCTCGATTTAAAAAAAAAAAATCAAATGTTCACCGTGAACAAGTCACCCAATGCCAGCTTGGAATTAGATGATTTGGGCAGAGAAAGAAACCGGGAAAAGTAGACACAGTTTTGAACTCAATATTCATGGACTCTCATCTTCTTTAAGAAATGAAAGGAGCCAGGTGCGGGGTGGGGGGGGGGGGCGGGGGCTCACACCTGTCATCCTAGCTACTCAGGAGGCTGGGAGTTGAGGATGGAGGTTTGAAGCCAGCCCAGGCAGAAAAGTACCCAGGAGACTCTTACATCCAAATAACCACTCAAAAATCTGAGTGGCGCTGTGGTTCAAGTGGTAGAGTGCTAGCCTTGAACACAGTTCAGGGACAGCACCCAGGCCCTGAGTTCAAGCCTCACGACTGACAAAGAACGAAAGGAAGGAAGGAGGGAGGGAGGGAGGAAAAAAGGAGGGAGGAAGGAAGAGAGGGAGGGAAGGAAGGAAGGAAAAGAAAGAAAGAGAGGGAGACGGAGAGGAGAAGAGAGGAGAGAAAGGAATTCCTCTGATGGGAAGGACAATGTCCAGAGCGCATGCCTGCTCTCCACAGTCTGTACTATGACCTCTCTTACCATTGACTTCCTCCTGTTTTCTTTCCCCAGCCCCCCAGCAGCTCATCCAGGCTCTGCCCCGGAGCCTCGGAGATGAAAGGAAGTCATGCGTGGTGCGGGGTTCCTTCTCGCCTACCATCCTGGGTGGGAAGCGTGGCCTGCCATCTGTATATTTCCTCTCCCCTTCCGAATTCCACGGAGGTGACTGTTTTTGTTTCTTTGTTTTGTCAACTTTATAACCATAGATACCATGTAACTAGTACATCGCTTGTATTACAGTCATGTTTTCCTCTGAATATATTTTAGTCACTTCGATTTGACTTGGAAAACAGGTTGAGCGTGGTGGCACATGCCTGTAACCCCAGCAGTTAGAAGGTAGACAAAGGACAATCTTTTATTTTTGGGGGGTTCGCTCTCTCTCTCTCTCTCTCCACCCCCCCCCATATATGTATACATTGTATTTGTCAATTAAAAGTAGCAATTAGGGCTGGGAAGGTGGCTTAGTGGTAGAGTGCTTGCCTAGCATGCATGAAGCCCAGGATTTGATTCCTCAGCACCACATACACAGAAAAAGCCAGAAGTGGCGCCGTGGCTCAAGTGGTAGAGTGCCAACCTTGAGCAAAAAGAAGCCAGGGGACTGTGCTCAGGCCTTGAGTTCAGACCCCAGGACTGGCCCCCCCCCAAAAAAAGTAGCAATTATAATAATCACAATAGTAAAAGGTAAGTATGATTTGAGAAACAAAGAGGGGTACATTATGAAACGTGGAGAAAAGCAAAAGGGATGATATTGATCGCGATGTGTTGTACTCATAAACTGAAATGCTGATGGTAACCCTCTTGTACAACTACTTAAAGATACTGAAAATATGATTTTAAAAAGATAAGTCAATGTTTGGGTCCAGGTGAAGGACTTAGAAGCCTCAAAGAGATCAAAACGAGATTATGTGAGCTAGTTGAGACACTTGACGTGTTACTTCACGTGGAGGTGTTTTTCAAAACATACCCTAATTCCTTACTTTGACTCAGAAAATGACCCCCAACCCAACAAGCTTTAGGGAACGTGAGAAGGTCCGCACTGGGCATTGGGAGGACTATGCTCTAGCACCGTGGATTGCCCCCCCCCCCCCCGCCGTGCCCACCTGGGACCGGGAGGACCTCTTCGCTCTCTTGACGGTACCGGGGACAGATGCCAGGGCCTCACAGGCGAGGGCAGGAGGATCTTGAGTTCCGGGATGGACTGAGCTATGTTACCCAGCAACCCTGCCTCAGAAAAGAAGACTTGGAAAAGCGTTTCCTTGATTTGGTTGGTGGTAGACTTGAGGCTCGTGGGTGAACCAGTCCCACAGTGGGAGTCACCAGGGAATCTAAGCCATCCTTCCCTTCATTCTTACCTTCATTTCCAAAGAATAGCATTGGCTCTCTTTGGCCCCAGTTCTGGGAGTGTTCTGGCTCTTAGAGCTAAGAATTTCCATGCACTTGTTATATGAACAAATATGCAACCTACACATGCACACAGACAAACCCAGACTTCAAATTTTTTCATGAGGACAAATAGCTAAATTTTATTCCTCAGAAGTGACTCCTTGTGTTTAAAAACATTGAGTGTCGGGCTGGGGAGATAGCCTAGTGGCAAGAGTGCCTGCCTCGGATGCACGAGGCCCTAGGTTCGAGTCCCCAGCACCACATATACAGAAAACGGCCAGAAGCAGCACTGTGGCTCAAGTGGCAGAGTGCTAGCCTTGAGCAAAAAAAAGAAGCCAGGGACAGTGCTCAGGCCCTGAGTCCAAGGCCCAGGACTGGCCAAAAAAAAAAAAAAAAAAAAACATTGAGTGTCTTAGGTTTAGAGTACTCCTCCAGTGTTCACGCCCCATAGAAGTCAGTGAATTATCGATTATTTACCTATGGGAAAATTACCTTTCATATGACGTTTGTGGCGATTGCGCAACATCATGAATGCTCTATGCCAACAAGCTGTACAGTTAAAAATAGTTAAAATGCTAAATTTATCATATGTGTATGCGTGAACATAGAGTCAAAGAAGAGGTTTCGAACATGAGATAGACCTGCCCATACAGACAGAGTATAGAGACCAGGGTAGAGCTAAGAACTACGATGACTGCGTTTTGGTTTGATTGTCTAGCTGAAGTAATGATACTAAGGTTGGCAAAAACATCAACTGATACATTCTACTAACATTGCAGGGATTTTATCATCAATCCAAACTTTGCATGTAATGTATAATAATATAATGTAATATATAATAAACTTTTATGTAATTTATAATAATAATTTTATGTAATATATAATAATTTATAAACATGGATACCATTTACTTACTGCTTTGAAGATAAATACAATGGTTTTCATAGACAGTATCTCATATCCTCAAAATGATGCTGGAATGTAAGTTATCGTGTCTTATCAATAAGGGAAGAGAACAACTAAGTGGTAGTCTAACAAAATAAATATCAGAGAGCTGGAACTCGAGGTTATGGGGAAGGAGGTGGCCAGGGGGCGGGAGGGGAAGGCAGAGAGGAAGGCTGGGAGAATGCAGTCATGATATTCAATGTTGATATGTGAAAAGGGAACTAGGAAAATGGCTGGGGTTGGGAGAGAGAAGGGAGAATGATAAAAGGGGCGACACTGATCAAGACGCATTTTACTCATAAATTCACATGTTGAACTGAAACCTTTTTGTACAACTAGTAAAGGTAATTAAAGAAAGAAATAGGGGAAGTAAAACCCAAAGACGAAATAATTTACCCAAGATTTCCTTGCAGGTAAACCAAAAGCCAAAGTGGGGTTTGGAGGAATGACTCACTTGATAGGAAACCAATGAGGGACAGCTTCAGATACTGAGTTCAAGTCCTGGTCTCGGATCAAAAAGAAAAGGCCCGTGTAACTCCAGATTCTATGCATTTTAGACTACACTATCTTGTGTTTTATGTTCTCTGCCAGCAGAATGGAAGTTCCAGCCCAGTATGGAAATTTCACATTTTACTCAGTGGAAATTTTTTTGCTATATACCTTGCTTAACATAGCAAAGTGGAAGACAAATAGCTTTCTATATAAAGAAGTAATCAGACTTAATATATTGCTCTGTGATAGTTCAGCCAGAATGTGATATCTTAGTTCAGAGAAGAATAGCTTCAATTCCACTGGAAGATATAAATGTGTCTTGTGAGCTCGGTTCTGGTTATATAACCTTTGCTAAATGAAGATGAGTTATTTGACATCACTTGGAGGTCAAAATGCCTTCATTCTTGAGATCTTGGGCCTATCACTATATCCTAATCAATGTGCTTAAATTCGGGCAGATGTGGCTTATCTCAATATGTGTACACCGCCCCTCTCCAAACACAATGATCACCCCAGGATGATTCAATGCATATCCATAAAGATTCATCCCGACCTTAAGCACTGTGCTATTTATTATGGGATGTACAAAAAAGTACTTAATTTTTAATATACCAAAACCTGAATGTAATATGGGCTGCGTTTTCAGAGCTGTTATAATGTTTGTGGACAGAAGAGACATTATGGTGATGTATCATAAAACACTAAATTATTTAAAAAAACTTACAAAATGAGCTTTATGTTTTCTTAAGTATTAGGGATATGAAATATAGAAGAAGAATTTAGCCAGCAGTGCTGGAACATCAAGAACTGGCAGCTTTCCTTACAGCAAAGCATTTGAAAGAGAAAAAATTGTATGAGGTTGGCATTAATGGAGCGCAAGGAGCAAACTAGACCCTGTGGCTGGTGGATGGCATGATGGGGTAGTAGCCAGCGGTCAAGTGAGAGGTGGAAGCCAGGCAGGGCTGGATGCATGTTCAGCACTAGAGAGAAGTTCAGCTACATCCTGAAGACCATTTTGAAGACTTGGGAACTGTGAGCCTCCCTGGGAAGTTGTTTAGTGTAGGTGACAAGGAGAGACCGACCCACGTGCTTCAGGGAAAGAACTGACTGGTGGGTGGAACATTCAGATTATCATGACCCCAAGTTAGCTGAAACTCTGGCTCAGGGAAGAAGGCTGAAGAAGGCCAGGAAGGAGGGGGCGCAGTCCCCTGAATGCCAATCAAGGCCACAAGCAAGTTAGGTTGTTGGATGGAAAGGACGGGCTAGCCACTTGGAGAAGTGAGGTCTGTAAAACTGGCCAGGAAGAATGCACGTGGGAGAAAGTGAGTGCTAATAAGGTCATCGTTACAGCAGTCGCTTGTACACATGTTAGGGACTTGGCTTGCTTTGTTCCTTCAAAGTCTCTGTGTGTTCAACTTATGCAAACTCCTCTAATGTGGTCAAAGACTGGTTGAACAGGGAGCTTCCAATTTCCCCACCACTGCCATTTTTTTAAAGTGATTGTTTTTACTACTTGGTGGTATGGTAATCCAGTTGCACTATCAATTCATGTTGTGGTATTCTGGCGTAATACAATATGTGTGAAAAGCAAAGCAATCATTCAAAGTTGGCTTGCACCTGGTAGTCCTAGTTACTCAAGAGGCAGAGATCTGAGGGTCCTGGTTTGAAGCCATCCCAGGCAGAAAAGTCCAGGAGGCTCTTCCCTCCAATTACTCAGTTAAGAAGATGGAAGTGGAGGTGTGGCTCAAGGGTGGAGTACTAGCCTCAAGCAAGAAAGCTGAGTAAAAACACAAGGCCTTGAATCTCAGTATCTGCGTGTGCGCATGTGCGCGCACACACACACACACACACACACACACACACACACACACATACAGCAATGCTTTTTCTTGTGATTTCAGAACACATATTTTTGTGGTGAACCAAGTTCAAGCCCCCAAGACTGGGAAACAAACAAACCAACAACAACAACAACAAAAAAAGAAAAACAAAGTTAGGAAAATAAAGCAAGTCCTCTACTTCATGGTGATGGCAGAGTGGAAGACAGCATATAAGCAAAGGTATAGGCTTTAGGGGACTCCATTGCTGTCCTTAACTTTTGCCAAATTCTGTAATCTCTTTTGGCATTGTTTCTTCCACTTGTTAAATCAAAGGACTGAATTAGAAACTGTACAATAGCTAAACAGCAGAGACGGTAGCAGTAGTAGTAGTAGTAGTAGTAGTAGTAGTAGTAGTAGTAGTAGTAGTATCGTGGCACTGAAGATGAAAGCATTGTTTGGAGAATGCCAGTCAGGTGCTCTGTCCTATGAGTCAAGCCCCCAGCACTTTGTATTTTGTTTTTGGGATAGGGTCTTGCTAACTTTGCCCTTGCTGATGATACATGGAGTTCAAGATTCATCTACTTCTACCTCCCATCTTCGGAGTGACTGGTGTTATAGACTTGTACCACCATATCTGAATGCCTAATTTAAGATTTTAATAAAAAACTAAAAAAATAATTTTGGAAAACATTCATCAATGAGAGATTCCAGATGACTGGAAATAGGAACTTATGTAACAATGATTTCTGAATCATTTTGATCTGCTGGGCTCCTGAAGCAAATGTAATTCAGACTGAAAAGGGAGCAAGAACCAACATTTCATCATTAAAACCAGGGTATCTTGCCAATTCATGCCAACAAACAGATAAAAAGTTTGTTCTGCTTCTTTCAGGCATGGAAAATTATGGCACAGTTGCATTTGCAATACAAAGAGCAAAATATGGTGATTCTTGGGGTGGCAGGATGGGCAGTAAGTGACCCACATATTCTAACAGAAGGCTTCAAACTGCCCCAGTTAGCAAGCATGTGTGCTGCAGTCCTAGGAATGAGGGAAGTCATGTGACTTGAAGCCCTCGAGAATCTAAGGTTCTACTGCTCTGGAGGGCAGAGCTTAGCCAGCCCTGATTTTCCTGACTGATTAATAGTAACATCTTCTTTAAACTGAGGCTGGGCCCAGGTGCTCACACCTGTAATCCTAGCTACTCAGGAGGCTGAGATCTGAGAACCGAGGTTCAAAGCCAGCCTGAATAGGAAAGCTCTGTGAAATTTTATTCTCCAACTAACCACCAAAAAGCTGAAAGTGGAGCTGTGGCTCAAGTGGTAGAACATCAGTCTTGACCAAAAAAACTAAGAGACAAAACAAAACACGTAGAGCTGTTAGAAACACAAATTCCTAGACCCCAGCTCAAGATTTCTGATCTAATGAAAATATTCTTTCCAAGTGCTCTACATCACTGGCCATAAAAGAAATGCAAATTGGGCTGGGAATATGGCCTAGTGGCAAGAGTGCTTGCCTCCTACACATGAAGCTCTTGGTTCGATTCCCCAGCACCACATATATGGAAAATGGCCAGAAGGGGTGCTGTGGCTCAGGTGGCAGAGTGCTGGCCTTGAGAGGGAAGAAGCCAGGGACGGTGCTCAGGCCCTGAGTCCAAGGCCCAGGACTGGCAAAAAAAAAAAGAAATGCAAATCAAAACAACATTGAGATTCCATCTCACCCCAATAAGAATGTCCTATATCAAGAAAACTAACAGTAACAACTGTTGGAGGGGATGTGGCCAAAAGGGAACCCTACTTCATTGTTGGTGGGAATGTAAACTGGTTCAGCCACTCTGGCAAGCAGTATGGAGATTCCTCAGAAGGCTAAACATAGAGCTCCCCTATGACCCAGCAGCCCCACTTTTGGGTATCTATCCAAAAGACCACAAACATAATCACACTAAAGCCACCAGCACAACAATGTTCATCGCAGCACAATTTGTCATAGCTAGAATCTGGAACCAACCCAGATGCCCCTCAGTAGATGAGTGGATCAGGAAAATGTGGTACATATACACAATGGAATTTTATGCCTCTATCAGAAAGAATGACATTGTCCCATTTGTAAGGAAATGGAAGGACTTGGAAAAAATTATACTAAGTGAAGTGAGCCAGACCCAAAGAAACATGGACTATATGGTCTCTCTTATTGGGAATAATTAGCACAGGTTTAGGCAAGTCACAGCAGAGGATCACAGGAGCCCAATAGCTATACCCTTATGAACACATAAGATAATGCTAAGTGAAATGAACTCCATGTTATGGAAACAATTGTTATATCACAGTTGTAAATACTTTCAACGTACCATATGTAACTGTAGCTTCTATTATTGATGATAGTCCTGTATCACCTTCCTGTGGTTGTAACTACACTATCTCTGTAATCTTATCTGAGTATATTGGAAACCGTGTATACTGGTATTAGAACCAGGAAATTGGAAGGGAATACCAAAATCGAAAGACACAGGGTAAAAAAGACAAACAACTACAAAAGCAATACTTACAAAACTGTTTGGTGAAAATGAACTGAACAACTGAGCAACTCATGGTGGGGGAGGGGGAAGGGAAAAGGGAGGGGGAGGGGGGAATGAGGGACGAGGTAACAGTACAAGAAATGTATCCAATGCCTAATGTATGAAACTGTAACCTCTCTGTAATTCAGTTTGATAATAAAAAATATATAAAAAATAAAACAATGACAGACTATAAAAAAAAATACTGTTTCCTACCAGATACTGCATAGAGTTGGAAGTGATCTTTTAAATATTTGGTAGAATGCTGCAGGAAAAATATTGTGGCCTGAAGATCTTGCCATTGAAATTTAACTGTTTTTATTATACATTATTTTGAATATATATTTCACTGTACATGTGGCATTCCTTTTTCAAATAGAAAAATGACATAAATAAAAATACATGCATCAAATAAGTTTTCTGTTGTGCCCCTAGGTCAGGGCTGGTACTGTTAGGGCCACTTGATGGTCCTTGGGGCATCTGTTGCCTGTTGGGCTGTAGCAGGCTCCTACCTCCAGTGTTGGCTAAGCTTTAGGGTCAGGCTTCAATTTCAGCTCCTTACTGCAACCCATCATGCCCAGAAATCTGGCCTGGCTGGCTGAAGCCTTACCCTGTTTTGCCAGCCTGGCCTTCACCCCTGGTCCTCATCCTTTCCTATTGTTCCTGGAACTGTATTACCACCAACCTAGGGCTTTGAGAGTCATCTATTGTTTTCTTTTGTGCTGTGACCCCCATTCTTCTTGTCCACTTCCAGGAAGTGGATTTCTGCTTAGTTCAACTCTTAGGACTATGGAACATAAAAGGCAGAAGGATCTAGATCATAAAACTAGTTGGGCTATACAATAATACCATGCCACCACCACTACCCTTGGCTCCCACACACAAACAAAATAGCATCCACGGACAGATGCCTGTCATCCTAGCTGCTTGAGAGGCAGAGACTGGGAAGATGGAGGTTCTAGTTCAACTTGTACAAAAAGTTCACAAAGGACATCTCTCCACTAACAGCTGGTTGCGGTAATATACACCTGTCACAAAAGCAACAACAAAAGCTGAAATCAGGAAGATGTCAGTTCCAGGACAACACTGGCAAAAAAAAAGGTGGGTGTACATTCCTGAGACCCTATCCTTACAAAAAAAAAAAACAACAACGGGACATCATGAAGTGTGTGTGTAATCCTAGCTACATGCAGCAAGCACAAATTGGAGAGTCATGGTCCAGGCTAGCCTCGGAAAAAGTGAGACCCTATTTCAAAAATAACCAGAGTGAAAAGGACTACAGGTTTTGCTCAAGTGATACAGCATTTGTCTAGCAAGCATAAAGCCCTAAGCTGAAACTGAAATACTGTAGATGCATAAATAAACCAAACCAAACCACCAAACAAATCCAAGAATATCTTCCACTTTCTGTGTTTCTTATTTCTAACATTTAGATTTTTTTAGTTTGAGGAAACAGACACTTTATGCTCTGCACTGGCTTGGGTCACCGCAACCCACAGGATAGTCTTATAGGCTCTTTTGTGACCTTCCCCGCGCTGCCCCCCTCCCCCCCTCAGTCCTCATCCTCACTTGCTGAAACAGTCTTTTCCTCTTGGAGGACTTTTTGTCTGTGCTGTTGCCTCTGATTGAACTGTCCTTTCTATTGGGTTTATCCAGTGAGCTGCTGCTGAAAACCTTGATGTGGAGTAAGCGCAATGGCAGTGCTATTAACTCCTGGTGTCCACATAGACAGAGCAAACTGGTGGTTGGAGGCAGAAGGCATCATGAAAGGGGGGAAGCAGGATATGGCTGATGGAAAGGAAAGCAGAAATCAAACAAGCATGTCACAGTGGGTTTATTGACTCAGGTGGAGAGAACTGGAAATTTGTGCTTTGGAGGGGCCGGAGGAGGCTGAAATTTGCATTTTGGAAATCCCTTGTTTAAGATAGCCTTAAGTCAGCCACGTTTTAAAAAAGTTGAAGTCTTTGACACATCAATGATTTGGGAACCATCCGATCTGAGGTACTACTCAGGGGTCTATAAAGAGAAAGCTAGAAAGAAAGCAGCAGAAAGCCCCGAGGCATACCTACATTCGTTCATTAATATTCATTCGGTGTTCATCTTTGAAACTTTAATAATCAGACAAACTCTTAAGGACCAAATAATTAAAGTTGACAGAAGTGATATTTACTACATTAAAATATCATCTTGATTTGGATTTTAAAATATAATCCTTCTTTAAAGCTGCATTGAGATCTTACTTACCAAATATCTAATATGGGAAATACTGATGTTCATTTGTTCTTAGAATAATCAATGGGATATGCACAGTTTTTTTTTGGGGGGGGGGTCACAGTGTTAGTGAAAGTTGTCCAGGCTGACGTGGCCCAGGTCTAGTATGATAAAGTTTCTAAAGTCGCTGGACAGTGACTCTGAACTCTTAGTCACCATGGGGCACTGCTGAGGATCTTTGCTGATTGGTGCTTGTGGCACTCCATAGCAATCTGGTGCAGGATTAATATTTGCTAAGTATTGTAGCATAATGTGAGTGGTCATATACATCAACATCTCAGGAAGATTCTCGTTTGGCCAAATGTTAATTAGGCTTCTGGATCTTCTGTTGGGTGCCCTCTGTGCATTTCTTCGTAGAAGCAAGTTTGGGCGAAGCACCCTGCTGAAATCAGATATCCGCATCCTGAATATCTGAGCATCCTTCAAATTTGGTCAGGGTCCTCGTCCTCTGCCATCCCCTGGGTAACATCCTATCCTGCTGACCTATCTTCAGCAAGAGTCCTGTTTAGTCAGCTCACCCCGAATGCCTTTACCGCTGCCCTGATTCTTGGTTATAAATCCCCACTTACACATGCCGTATTTGAAACTGAGCTCAACTCTCTCCCCCACTCCAAGACCCCATTGCAGAGGCCCTCACGTCGGCGATCCTGGACCTGAACAGCTATCCTTGAATAATTTCCTCTGTAACTCATGCTATGTGACCATGTAGGGATTTTTTTTCCCCTTGCCTATTAAGTTCTGAAGACCTCACACTATCATTATTACAAAATTTCCCTAGTAGTACAGCAAGCTGTGCCATTATTACATGGTGTACCCATTAAAGTCTTACAAACACAGCTGCTGACAAGAGGAGTACACATCCTTATGGAGAACGGCCATGGTGCAGGAGAAACCTACCATGCACTGTAAGCCAAAGAGATTGCTGCTGATGAAATGGGCACCACTGTCTCTAGTCAGAACAACAGAGCATGACCCCATCTACACACTGCAGGGTCTCTGTTTACAAAATCTCTCAGGAGACTTAGTTAGAAAGCAGGGCTTCCTACTGGGCTGGGAATGTGGCTTTGTGATAGAGTGCTTGCATAGCATGCATGAAGCCCTGGGTTCTATTTCTCAGTACCCCATGAATAGAAAAAGCTGGAAGTGGTACTGTGGTTCAAGTGGTAGAGAGCTGGCCTTGAGCAAAAGGAGGTCAAGGACAGTGCTCAGGCCCTGAGTTCAAGTCCTAGGACTGGCAAAATAAAGGAGGAGGAGGAGGAGGAGGAGGAGGAGAATCACTACCTCCAAGGGGTCCTTCTCCTCTACTCCCATACAAAGCCATCCTCTCCTTTCTTTAGTGGTAGCCCACAGGCAGTCCCAGGCTTATCAGTCTAAAAGACAAGTGCCATGAACCTCTTCAGTCTTACCCGTATGGTAAATAAATATGGTGTGTGAAGGGACTCTGTAATCTCAGAGAAAAAAAATCCACCAGATACCTTAAAGTTCCTCTTCCTTGGACCACATTCCCTCTTAGCTTTATGATGTCTGGAGTGTTTCTACCCAGCTGGTGCACTCAGCCAAGCCTTGGGAACTCTGCAAAGCAACCTAGACATTTCAAAGACAAGTGTCCAAAGAGAACTACAGCATTTGCCCAAGTCCACTTGCATAAGAATTCTCTTTCAATGGCTCTCTTCCTCTTCCCTGAGTTGTAAAACTTCTGTTCACAGGATCCAGACTTGGGGTTGGTCACATCTATAGAATATTACATGAAGGGAGCCATGAGGTTTGGGGGAAGGGTTCAGTCCCACTAGTCTCACTGACTCAGTTCAGATGCTGTCTTGGCTTCTTGCCTTGATTGGGAACGTGAAGTTGTGATGTATTTTTTTCTGAACTTCAGTTATAAAATGGGGAGTACCATACTGTCTTAGAAGGTTTTCTGCATTGAGCAACTGATCCAGGTGTCACTCATTAAAGAATTCTTGTTGATTCATCTAGAAAGACTTGATTATCTCTATGTTGCTGTATATCCTTGATGGGAATTATGCACACAAAGATATTTTTAAAAGACATAGGATTAGCCCTGAGCTTGGAATGGAAATGCCATTCCTAACATTATTCTGAATACCATAGAGGGATTATCTTTGGGATAAGGACTGCTTTGTAATTTGAGGACCCTGAGCAGTGTTTCTGAGCAAATGTCTCTGAAACATCTCCACCTTCAGAGACAGAAACCCACAGCAGTGAGCTCCCTGAGAAAGCCTGAAATCGGAATTGCGGTCCCATAGTTGATTAACTGACTGAACTCGACACCATGAAAGCAGTTCTATGTAAGCTGTGGCACATAATCTTCTGCCTTGAGCCATTTATTCCTGGAGGGTAGTGACTAACCAGCTGCTGCAAATATTGCTACTCTAGATTTTTGTGACAGCTACTCTAGGTTTCTCCTCCTACAGGGACATTTCATTTAATTATAGCATAATAGTAAACCGTAGCATTTCAGATATTCACGCTGAGCAGATGCATTTATATTTTGTGCTGTCAGTGGAAACTGCTTGAAGGAAATATGTGGTGTTTGCTTACAAGATTTTGCAGCTAGAGACAAATAACACTGCTATTTAAGGGCTCTGAACCTGGTTTCTCTGTGGACACTCGTCTACCTTGCCATACTTACATACACACCTCTCTTTCTTGGATGAAAAGGGGACTTGGCAACAAACAGCAGGCTATGTAAATTAAGTGTGATATAAATGTAGAGTCTCTTCTTTCTACTTAGCAGTCCTTTTCCCAGAAAGAATGAAGAATTGAATATTAAAACTTTGACTCATGCATGATTCAGAAACATTTTTTTCTTTAATACACAAAGCCCTAATGTTATCTTTGGGCTTTTGCGGCTATTTATAGTTTCAGCTTTGCCTGTGGTTGATCTGTGAGCCAAAAGGCAAGTCAGTCTCAAAACAGTAGAATGAGGAAAAATGAAGCAAACAGATACGACAGAGCCATACAACCTACACAGGAAGCTCACGTCGGCAACCAAGGCTGAGGAACCTCATTTCTCATGTCTAAATTTGAATAGACCTCCGAGGACCTCTAAGGAAGGGAGAAAAACAGGCATGAAACGGAGCAATTACAGGAAGAACTAGGATCATTTCACCAGCAATGTACTGGTGCTAATTCAGAAAACAGGCAAAACCTTTTAAACAGAGTTAAACTAAAAGTACTAAACTAAGATCCAAGATAGTGAATTGATGTTGATCAGAGTGTTGAAGCTGACTGCCAGAAGAAACAGAGTGTAAAAGTTCTAGGGGGGCTGGGAATATGGCCTAGTGGTAGAGTGCTTGCCTTGCATACATGAAGCCTTGGGTTCAATTCCTCATATATATCCAGAAGTGGCGCAGTGGCTCAAGGGGTAGAGTGCTAGCCTTGAGCAAAAAGAAGCCAGGGACAGTGCTCAGGCCCTGAGTTCAAGCACCAGGACTGGCCAAAAAAAAAAAAAGTTCTAGAGATTTTTGTGCCTCTGTGTATATATACACATGTGTACTGGGCTTGAACTCAGGGCCCAGGTATTGTCCTTCACATTTCTGTTCAAGGCTAGCTCTCTACCACTTGAGCCACAGCTTCGCTTCCAGTTCTTGGTGGCTAGTTAGAGATAAGAATCTCATGGACTTTCCTGCCTGGGCTGGCTTTGAACTGTGACCAGCGGATCACAGCCTCCCAAGTAGCTAGGATTACAGGCATGAGGCATTGATGGCCAGCTCCTAAGGAATTTTAAGTATAGGTGGGTTTTTGGGGGGCAGTGTTAGAAATTAAATACAGGGCCTTGGGCATGCTGGACAAGTTCTCTACCACTGAGCCACAGCTCCAGTATAAAAGTATAACTTTTACAAGACAGAAACTACAAAAATTTAAGCATATACAATGGAGGAAAGATGGAGAGAATGATGGAAGGGATAAAACATCATTGCAATGTACTCACAAATAGACTTCTGGAAGTGGAACAGCTACTTAATTAAAAATAAATAAATAATGCCAGAAACGTGTAATCGATTCTAGTGTATACTCTGCAGAATTGGCTTAAGGGATAGAAAAGCTAGAATTTCTGCTTCACTACTGTATACTGGGTGTTCTGATCAATCTCCCCCCTAACAGAGAAGACAAGGCATATTAAAAGTCTTTCAAAAGCTGCATCAGGTGCTAGTGGCTCATGCCTGTAAGGAGGCTGAGATCTGAGCCACGCAGTTGGAAGGCAGTCTGGGAAGGAAAGCCCCATGAGACTCTTATCTCCACGTAACGACCAAAAAGGCTGGAGTGGAGCCTGTGGCTCAAGTAGTAGAGCATTTTAGCCTTGAGCACAAAAGCTCAGGGACAGTGCCCAGCCCATGAGTTCAAGCCTCAGGATGAACCTATACACTACATAAATATATTTCAGAAAACATGAAAGATAATGAGGAATTCCTAAGCAGGCTGCCGGGAAAGAGGGCCGTTTGCTTCAGCACTGGAGACACGGGCTCATCTGGAATACAGGCTCACGATGGGGCTGCATCTGGCCTGGAGGTGAGCTGAACAAGGGCAGGGCCACTTGCCCACCAGGCTGAGGCTTAACCTGCCAGCCCTGTGTGCCCTGGGACGGCCGTACCCTCGCTGCACCCTGGCCCAGCCCAGAGGCGGTGTCTCCGTGGCCTCAGAAGCCCATGCCTTGCAGAACACACTGTCATTCGTTCACGCCTTCTGTGGGTTCTTTGCGTGCGGAAGGCGGAGGCAGCACAGAGCCTCTCAAGTTTGCCGGCTTCCAGTCAGGTGACTGAAGGTGCCCACTTTGTGCAATTTCTGTAGGGTTAGGAGGGAGGGAGTTATAATAACCCACAACTAGAGAGGAAATACATAAAAATGACATTGGGGCAGTGACTTGTGTTATGGAAAAGACAACGGGGGTGGAGGGCAGTTTGAATTTGACAGCTTGCAAAGGGAGCTGCAGAGAAGTCAGGGTGCAGTGGGGGGTGGGGGGTCTCAGGATGGGGTGTTGGTTGGCAGGGTGTTGGGGGAAGGCAGAACGCAGGGCACGTCAGCAGCCCAGAATCCCAGGCTGCAAAGTCCCGGCAAGCACGGCTGTGAGCCTCTTCAGGTGAAAGGAGCTGCGGTCACACAGTACAGCGTGGCAGTGCACTGCCTGTGAAATGAGTCAGATCTGCCCAACAGCCTCTCCCATCCCACCTGCAGCTATTACAGCGTGACTGTGACACGAACAACACGAGAGAATCTACTTCCCTCCTTCTTCACCCCAGGTAGCGTATCACACATGATGGAGGTAATACTGTAACTTCTGAACTAAGGTCCCCGAACCCCAGCCTCTGCTCTTATCCTGATTCCTCTCCTCCCACTCTGCCTATGTCCTTGCACCTAGAAGCAACAGTAACCAAAAGCCAGGAGCTAAAAATCAACAGAGTAATAAGAAGTAACTTTAAGTATCCCCCTCCCCAATAGGCTATAGCAGCAGCTAGTCATGCTTTTATTTATTTATTTATTTTTTGGCCAGTCTTAGGGTTTGGACTCAGGGCCTGAGCATTTTCCCTGGCTTCCTTTTGCTCAAGGCTAGCACTCTGCCACTTGAACCACAGCGCCACTTCTGGCCGTTTTCTATATATGTGGTGCTAGGGAATTGAACCCAGGGCCTCATGTATACGAGACAAGCACTCTTGCCACTAGGCCATATCCCCAGCCCCCTAGTCATGCTTTTAACTTTACACGAATGATTTGCCTTGAGTTCTAGATGAGTACTTCCTGGGTAAATACCTCAAGGAAAACATCTGGTCTTGAACAGAAAGAAGACCTTGTGAAAGGAAAATAAATATCTCCTAAATATGAGCTCTTTTATCCTAATCAAATAGCACCTGGGAGATTCTCAAGCATTTATCACCTAAGAGACTTGGGCTCTGGACATCTCAAACTTAAAAATTCCTAGAACATAAAATGTAATTAAAGGAAGGTTGTCACAGCAACTGATTAGCATGTCAGGCAATTAAAATGAAGAAGTAAGCACAGAGATAAGGACCTATAAGACTGGCTTGAATCCTGTAACTTTTCCATCCACAAAGGACTTGGCACAACTTTTTTGTGCCCACATCTCCAGTACACTGAAACATGCTTTTTTTCTGCCTTAGTACATAAAACAACTTTAAACGTCTTACCTAATAAGATTCATTTTGTTGTTGTTGTTGTTAGGCTGGTCCTCGGGCTTAAACTCAGGGCCTTCGCACTGTACCTGAGCTCCCTTTTTCCTCAAGGCTAGCACTCTACCACTTGGACCACAGCACCACTTCCAGTTTTCTGGTGCTTGATTAGAGATAAACATCTCATGGACTTTCCTGCCCAGACTGGCTTTGAACCACGGTTTTTTAGATCTCAGCCTCCTGAGTAGCTAGGATGACAGGCATGAGCCACTGGCACCCAGCTTCTTAAACTCCTTTCCGGTGATGATGTTGTGAACTTGACTGATGTTGCTTCCATGAATGCAGGACTCCAAGTTTGGGTTAACCTACGTGGGTTTGTTCATCCTGGTTTCAGCAACAATTGTGCCCAGATTTCAGCCAGTTATGAATGAATCACCACAGTTGCCAGTCAAGCTCACAGAGGAAGGCTGGTAAGGTACCTACTAAACTCTAGGTTATTCTTCCTTGCCCTCAGTCCCTCCTAGGATCAAGAAGGACTTCTAACATGGCTTTGTGCCCCGAGATACTTCATTTTCTGTGGTTTTCATGCTAGCCAAAGAATGACAATAACAGGTAAACCTATATATGTGACCATACTTTTACTACTAAGATAAACTAAGAGCTTTTGATCAAGTCATTGCTTTTTCAATAACATTTTTTACTTCCCAAGCAACACATAACTTTACCTGGGTAAAGATACCCAGGTAGTTTGTGTTTTCTAACTCCGTGGTTTTAAAAGAGTTTTTCCAGACAGCCTGACTTCAAAGTCTGCAGCACTTAATACTTTCTACTTTAAGCAGCAGAAAACAAAGTAAATGCTGCCCTGCTAACTGGAATGACTTGAAACTACACTGTGAATTATTTTTTAAGAGTATAATCCTTTGAAAACCCCTTACAAGACACAAAGTATGTGAAGCTATTTGAAAGGTTGGGCCTCTATTTCTCCCACCTGACACTCACTCTTCCTGGCCGGCTGGGAATTCTCTCCCTCCCCACGCTGGTCCCCAGAATATACATCTCTCGCTTTGTATACAACAGTGCCTGTCAAGCAGCCCAAGAAGGCACAGGGGCGCACACACACCCCGCTCTGTGGGAGAGGAGGCTCCAGGCCAAGTTTCTGGTCTACCCACCAAACTGGCACCTTCTTCGCACAGCTGCTCCAGGAGCTGACTCAGGCTGCCTTTCTGCTCCCAAACTGTTAATGACCCCATGAACCCTGACAGATTAAATCAAATTATACATGCACCGACCCTTACAGCTAAATGTAATGGCAGCTTGGCGTTTGACTTGCACCACAAACTACAAACTACATAGTTATGTCAGAAGACTACTTATCGGGCTCCTGTCTATGTGCCCAGGGCTCCACCCACATCCAAGAGGCTTAGGGAGCAGAGAGTCTAATTCAGAAAGTCTTTAACTTATAATTTTGTTCAACCTGAACTCAGCAGGTTCCTGCGGGATTGCTCCCCTGGTGGGGCTGTTAAAATACAGGCAACTGAGCTACACCCCTATCCTGCTAGTAGAACCACACAGCTCCACAGCTAGTAGAACCACATAAACCGTATGTAAAACTCCTGTTAGCCAACAAGGAAATCCTCTGAGGTCTAGGATGTGGCTGAGAGGTTGCCACTGCGAAGCAGAGAGAAGTGACTGGAAAACTTTACAAGTGCTCTTCACTTGAGAGAGAGGCAAGAAAGGTGATGGAATGTAGCTACAATGTGGGCATACATGGAAAGGACAGTGAGATTCTCAGAGACTCTGGCTGTCACATTTTTGGCCGGACCCGTGGCCTACGATGTGGTCTGTGTTGTGCTGCTTTATATTCTGTCTTGTAAAAGGAATAAGTCCCCAATTAAAACATAATGAATCCTAAAACCCCACACCTCCTCCCTAGTCGTAAACTGTGTTGGCAATCCACAGTAAGTTGGTCCTTCCAGTGGGCCAATCCTTCTCTTCATCACCTGCTCATTTTACGCAGCCCACTCTGCTCTGTTCCAAACCTCCTGATTTCTGTCTGCCTCCATCATTGTATTCTTACCCTCATGACGAAGACATTTCCCCTGTTGTCTTGAAATGTTGTACTGCATTTTTCCGCTTACAAAAAGTCATGTATACATGTCTCCTGCCATTAATATGGAAAATACAGGTAAGCCCGAAGTAGCAAAAGCTTTCCATGACCCCATATCCAAGAGCTGTTTAGTTGTTGGTGTAAGCCCTTCTAAGAATGCTTGTGTATTTGTAAAAAGTGAAAGGAAAGAACCATCTGAAGCTTTGTAAAATGGCTTTCTCCTTTTCTATATGACATCTACCATTTCACATTATGAAATACACTACAATGGTATAGATAGTCCACAGTCTGCACAAACTATAGTTCAATAAAGCAACTCCTTTTCTTAAAACACTGATGCTTCTTGGAACATTTAGGCCCTATAAATAATGCTACGATGAGTGTCCTTATAAATACAGCTTTGTGCATAATTACTTACATAAGGAACATTTCTAGGAGTCAAATGACTAGGTTATGTGTTATGTAGCAAATGAAATTGTAGATGCATCTATACTCAGTATGCTTTGGGAAAGTTACACTAATTAAGACCTAACCAGTCTTGAAAGTAGCTGTTTCCTTGAACCCACTCCCAAATATGCAGTGTGATCATGCTGTTTAATCTTTGCAAATTGAAAAGGAAGGGAAGGCATCTCACTGTTTTAATTGGCAATTTTGCAATCACTATGGTTGATGAATGTTTTTAGATGGTTATCTGGATTATGCATCTATTTTGCTCCCTTGCCTGCTGAAGTTGTATGTTTCATTTTGTTAGAATTCTTTGTATATGTAAAATATTAACACTACAGAAAAACGAAAGATGGCAGAGCCAGTGTTGAAGACACCAGAAACAAAAGTTGTGACAGGGTTGAAAAGGGATGGCAGGAAGAACTTTTGATGAAATTCTAAGCTTATGGTGCCTGTGGCTAAGCTGTTGGGGAAGTTGCTTTTCCGGTTCTGAAACGTGGATAACAGATCTAGACTGGAGATAAGTGCCTTATCCATGTGTAGATGGTACCTCAAGCTATGGGTCACCAGAGAGCATAAGGTGAGAACAGTTGGCTGAGGACATGATACCAGAAGTTTCCACAAGCAGAGAATGAGATTGGCAGCAACAGGCTAATGGGCACTGCTAGATTTCCCAGAAACTAGCAGAGGTTGGTGCCACAGAGGAGGGGAAGAGGGGTGAGTGAGGTGGTACACCTCTGTAATCTCAGCAATGTTGAGGCAAGAGACTCGTGAGTTCAAATGCAGCCTGGGTTACTTGGAGGAGGAGGAAGAGAAGCGAAACAAAGAGGAGGCAGCCAAAGAGATTTTTCTGAGAACGTTGTCAACTCAGTTGGCAACAGTATGTACGCGAAACAAAATACCAAGACCTCTTAGGATTTCCAGGGAGCTACTGGAATGTAGCAAGCAGTATGCCCCGGCGAATTTGTTCAATGTTGTTTCAGTGGAGTGAAAGGAATGAAATGCAGAGGTGTGGGGGAGGGGTGTTGGGAAATGATCATTGAGAATTATGAATTTGTTCCTGTGTGGAAATGGAAGATTAAAACGGGGGGGGGGGGTGTTGAGAATGTGGCTTAGTGGTAGAGTGGTTGCCTAGCATGCATGAAGCCCTGAATGTGAATCCTCAGTACCACATAAGCGGAAAAAGCCAGAAGTGGGGCTGTGGCTCAAGTGGTAGTAAGCTCTAGTCTTGAACACAGAGAGGCTCAGGGACACAGCCTAGGCCCTGAGTTCAAGCCCCAGGACCAGCAAAAAAAAAAAAAAAAAAGGTTCCATGGGTAGCATTAACCAGTGGGTAGCAGCCAGGGTGTCTTTTTTTTTTTTTTTTTGCCAGTCCTGGGCCTTGGACTCAGGGCCTGTGCACTGTCCCTGGCTTCCTTTTTGCTCAAGGCTAGCACTCTGCCACTTGAGCCACAGCGCCGCTTCTGGCCATTTTCTGTATATGTGGTGCTGGGGAATCGAACCTAGGGCCTCGTGTATCCGAGGCAGGCACTCTTGCCACTAGGCTATATCCCCAGCCCCCGAGCCAGGGTGTCTTTTGGTTGACTGTTCTTTGATGGTTGTACAGTGGGTTGAACAGGTTGAATCATGTGGTGAAGACCACACTACCATCTGTGACTGGGGTATCTGCCTTCTAACCTCACCGTCTCTGAGAGGTTTACTCAAAGCAGCTGCTCAGCTTCTGGGTTCCACTCACTAGGCTGACTTGTTAGTTTCCCTGGATCTCTGTACCTGGCCACATGGCTTAAAAGTTGCATTTCTGAGGGGTTAATGACCATGCTGTCTTTGAAGCCGTAAGTTGTGGTAGAGCCTGCATCTAGAAGAAGCAGAACAAGAGGTTTATCTCTTTGGAAGTCAGCCTTTCCTCAGCTTCTCCAGTAAATATACCAATTCTGAAGGTAGATGAAGATGAATGAAGCATAAACATTAAACTTAATGGTAAATTGGAGAACGATGGAAACTGGATTACATTTTGTGTGTGTGTGCCCATCCTGGGGCTTAAATTCAGAAGCTGCACTCTGTCCCTGAAGCTTTTTTGTTGTTGTTCAAGGGTAGCACTCTACCACTTGAGCCACAACTCCGCTCCAAGCTTTTTGGTTGTTAATTGAAGAGTAGGGTCTTACTGACTTTCCTGCCCAGGCTGGCTTTGAATAACCATCCTTAGATCTCAATCTCCTACGTAGCCAAGATTACAGGTGTGAGCCACTGGCAGTTAGCTAGAATAATTTTTATCACACCACCTTTGGGGAATCATAGAACAAAGGCTAAAAAATGGAAATAAATTGTATAAAAGAATGGAAAATAAATAAACTCGAAAGAGAAAATTTAAAGAGAAAGAAAAAAAGCATAAAGCACAGAATCTTTGTGAAGAAAAATATTGAAAGAAAACTCATACGGCCCTAAGAAACACCTCAAAGGCGGCCAGTATTGTCTATCATCAGAGTCGCTGTGATAGAGTCTGTCAGCAGCAGGTAGTTTATGGAGGCAGGCCAGACAGCCAGCAGCAGGTCTGCTCAAATTGAGTACCTGGCCAGGCAGAGTCACAGCCAGATAAACTCATCTAACCTGAGGAGGACTGTCTGAGGCCGAGGGACTCAGGAAATGCTTTGGTTAGTTCTAGTGACCTTATCAGCTCCTGAGCTTCCAAGACAGTCTTCGCATGACTAGTTACCAAGAAATCATAGGATGATTAAGAAGACATCTCAGTTTTCCAGGGGGGTTTACTTACCTCCATCCCTAATTCCTTTTGAGTGTGAAAGACAAGAGACTCCATTCTAAACCAGTGGGAGGAAATCAGAAAGGAAGTGAAATGTTTAACTAGCAGTCAGCAAAACTCAACACATCCTTGGTGAGGTACCTGCTAGCTTCGTGAGAGGTGGGAAACATAATGTAAGGGCCAGCTTAGACCACACACACACACACACACACACACACACACACACACACACACTTCATGTTGGTCAATGGCTGGACACAGTGGTATGCAACTGTCATCATCCCAGTGACAAAGGGAAGAGTCAACCGGATATCACAGTCCAGGCCTTCCTGGGCATAATATGTGATCCTGTCTCAAAAATAACGAGTGCAAAAGAGCTGGAAGAGTAGCTTAAGGGTAGAGTGCCCACCAAGCAAGAGGCAGGCCATTAACTCAATAGCCAATACCACTACCTTCCTCTGTCCTCCTTTCTCTCTCTCCTTCCCTTCCTCCTTACATCCCTCCTTCCTGTATGTAGAGCCAAGTGTCTGCTCCACATTATTTTTCTTTCTCTGCAAAGAACTTCTTTTTAACAGATTTTTCTCACAAAGCAGGTATACCAGCAGTAAGTTATCTGTATTTGTTTGTCGGAGAAGGTATTCTTCATTCTCAGGGGGAAATTTCACTGGACCCAGGTGTCTAGATTTGTGGGGCTTTGTCTTTCGAGGCTTCTGTTTCTAATACTGTGTAGCCTTCCCACCGCGGCTGCCGCAGGGCCGACTTCTACTCCACCCAGCTGTACCTCTGTGTTCTCCTCCCTACGTTATACCAGTACAGCAACCGTGCAGATTTACATCTGTGCTAGGTGTTATAAATAAATAAACTTGTGATGATTTCAGGTCGTCAGGGAGATTGCCTAGATTCTATGTAAATGCCATGTCATCTTACATTAGCAATCTGAGCAGCCATGGATTTGGGGATTGGTAAGGCTTCCTGCAACCCATTCTCCTGAAACCTGGATGGCTGTATATACAAACCCGGCTCGGAACTGACAGTCATACGGGTAGTTTTTTAAAGAAAGAATGTCAGTTACCAGCAATTTACTTCTGAAGTCCTAGTAACCTACAGCTCAGGGCTAAGACTAGATGAAAGGATCTGAAGCCAGCATGCAAATACTGTTGCAGCACACATCCGCTTTGGGCCAAAGTAAAACTAGACATCACTGACGTTAACTAGCGGTTCAACAAAGGCAGAAGTCAAAAGCCAAGTCAGGGTTAAAGGTCATGGGTCAGCATCCGAAGCCCAAGCGCAGAGTGGTTCTCAGTTTCCCGGTGCCTGTCTTTGGGAGCGGCACTGTGGGTGCCAGAGTTTGGTGAGAAGGTGACCGCAGCCAGGCTGCGTTGACTGCTGACTGCGGTTAAGGCTGCGGGACAGCAAGACCTCATTAGGCAATGGCTTTGCGGCGGGGGTGGGGCGAGGCCAGAGCAGGAAGTTCGGGAAGGTACAGCTCTTAGAAAGGAAGGGAGGAAAGCACAAGTCACCACCCTGGGACAGAGGGCTCACCGGAAGTTCTGAAACTGGACGTTATGAAACCCCAACACGCATTCGGTGTCACTGACAAAGACACAGGACACCAAGCCAGCACTTCTGCACTCTGCGTATCCTCTGCCTACCATCCCCAGGCTCTGAGATGGGTGTACTGTCAGTTAGACGAGCAGCGAAGGAAGGGACCAGACCAGTGTGAGCGGGCCTGCGTCGTCTCCACAGCACTGGTCTCCCTTGGAGAACAGGTCCTGCGTGCCATGTCTGGTGGCAGGGAAAGGGTCAGCAGGGTGTGTAAAGCCAGCTGAGTCAATAGACTTAGGCCTAGCTATGAGCTTTGCTGGCTGTTACATTGGCCCAGTGGCTAGAAGACAGTGGCGCTTACTCAAAGACCAAGTTCTCATCTTGACTTCCAGGCCCAGGGGACCTGGGTTCTGTGTTCTATCTGACTCCAGGCCCTGCCTCTCTCCAGCCGTGGCTGATTACACTATACTAGCCATCCGATCTCTTTGATGACCTGGAATGTATTCTGTAATCTTTTCGTGATTCTCTATGTCTAAGGCAACACATACTTTCAAAGAGTTTAAAATCTAGTCAGCGAGATTAAAAAAAAAAATGCAGCAGAATATATGAGAAAAACCCGGCAAATTTGAGATATTTGTAGGCAGGAAGAGCCAATTAAACCAAAGTAATCTGCTGTGTTGGGTCACTTCCATACTTACCAGTTGCAGAACAGTCAAATAATGGACAAGCCTGCTGTATATTCACCAAGTTGTTGAGCAAACACTTGTTAATTGGCACCTACTAGATGCCAAGACCTGAAGATACGAGGAAAACACAGCAAGGTGGCTGAGTTGAGAGGGGCAGCTCTCTTGGCAGAGAAGCTATGTGAATTACTAAATGTAATTCGCAGATGACATGGTAATGTCTCAGAATCACCAACTGATTTTGATTAAATAACCAGAGAAATGTTTCATGAAAACACAGGTCCAGCTTCTTTCCAGCAGCTGTATTTTGCACCTCAGAAGAGCAAAGGCTCCCAAGCCCAGTTGATGTGCCTGGACTGCTAGCGACTTGGGAAGCTGAGGCAGGAGGCGCCAGGCCTGTCAGAGTCTAGAGTAAAATGTCCTCAAAAAGAGAAAAAGCAAATTCTCAGCATTCCACAAGGGGCTCATTGATTATTTTAATTTCTCCTGCTTAGAACATAACATTGTTTGAAAAGGCAGACTAAAAAAGAACTTAAGTACGCTAAGTGAATTGAATGCATCGTGTTTTTCCCCCTTTATTCCTCTTTGAAACCTCTCTAAAATAATAATAGAAGTGAAGAAAGTTGGGACTGAGGGGGAGAAGGAGAAAAAGGAAGACGATTGTGGCCTGGTGTTTGAGTACAAAGCAAATGGAGGAGGAGGTAGGATCAAGAATGTGCTCGAAACCAGGAAGCGAATGGATGAATGGTAAATGACTCATCCCGCCGATGAAAGCTGAGTCCTTCTGAGAAGCCGGCCAGCAGGCATACCTACCTGCCCTGTGAAGCCACAGAGCCACCACCGAGCACATGGTAGCAAGGCCCGCGAAAGAATGGCTCATTGGAAAGCCGGTTTCCAATGAGGAAGAAGCCCCTTCCTACCCCATCTCACAAGATGGCAAGTGATTCTCTCCTATCACAGCTGAAGACCAGAGAGAGTTTGTTCTCTGGGATGGGGTCCAAGAAATCCTTATTGGGGTGGTTCAAGTGCCATGCAACCCCACTCTGAGAACACCACCAGCCACAGAATTCCCATCTTCTAGGCGAAACACTGAATGCTTTCCTTGGAAGATTCTCCTTGGACTAGCAGAAAAGTCTCAAAGGTCTAACAATGAGGTATCCCCAAGAAAGCCTTTCCCTAGAGGCCACTGCCATATGTCTGTGTGTCCATGCAGAGCCAGCAGACAGGCCTGTGGCACTCTGGTCTGGTGAGTGGACAGCCCCAAATCAGCCCTCCCTCGAAGACAGCATCAGTGCTGAAGTCAGACACCAGAACAAATAGAAAGACATGCAAAGGAAACAGATACAAAGTGAGAAGAGGAGACCCCTCTACAATAAAAATGTAACAATGAACACATCTTTAGAGAGGATACAATGTATCCATGGAATAGTAACAGTATCTTCACAAAGAACACACTGACAGGCTTTCAAAGCTTTTGCCAAAAAGTAAACATCTATGACCATATAAATACCAACCTCAACAGAAAGACTGAAAAGTAAAAATTCTCAGTCAACTTCAGTTGTCTGTCCATATGAAGAGGGGATTGATGTTCCTGGTAGTATGTCTGGAGATACCTTCATGGTAGGTGTACAGAAAGGTAAATGACCGAAAGGAAACAATGTTAATTTATTGGGAGGGGGTAGATAGTGTAGGAGAAAGGAAATATGGAACCATAGTCTAGCATGTAGATGTTTACATGGATGTGAGTCAAATACTGTAATCATTATAGTAGTACATGTTGACTGTGAGGGAAGATACGTGCATGCTTGTAAATGTGAGCCCATAAGTAAACACGTGTGTATTTTATTGTGAGCAGCAGCCAGCACGGAATCAATCACTCAGTACCCCGGCGTACAAGATGAACCCCAAGACTTAAAGGACCAATGGGCAGTATTAAAAGCCTCGTTTTACTCAGAGATGTGGAGGTAAGTATCCCCTTATTTTCCTTTCCTCCCCAAGCCAGCTAAAAATATTGAAAGAAGTGGGGTGGGGTGGATAGGAGACTTGGCAACCTGCACAGATGCGTTTTTATACCTGTGCCCACAGAATTATAATTAGATTAATTAAAACCCTTGGATTATGTCATACTATCCTAACTCATAAACATACGGTCTTCCTTTAGAAATAGGTTATTTATTATCAAAACCAGCATTTGTCATAATGAGCATAGAGCAAACAGAACATCTGAGATCCGTGACAAAGCAAAGCTTAAATTAGTAAGAAAAAGAAGTACAGTTTGGTGTTGGCATTGAGGGGTAACCAGAAGGGGTCTGAGGAAGACTTGAAATTCTGTGCTGGTTGATGTCAGTTACACAACCCCAACAGGTATTTCCACTGGCATTTCTCCTAACAAAGGCTTTGGTGCTGCTTCAGAAATGGCTTCCAGCCTGTGTTGAAATAATAAAGAGCAACTTCAGAGTGCTTAATGGGTACTAAGCACTGTGCTAACATTATATACATATGTTATAATCCCCATGACACCCTATAATTCTGATATTATTAGCATAGAAATATGATTCTCACCTAGTCAAGAAATAGATGCATTGAAAAAAATCAGAGTTATTTGCCCAAAGTGTCAAAGAATGTTTCTCTTAATTCTGTCTGGTTTGGGGGCTCTGGGTTCTTGACATGGTACTCTGGGCCAAAGTCCTGCCACACAGGTATCTGTGACACCCACTGAATGGATCTCCCTCTGTCCCGTTCCCTTTCCCTGCCCACCATCTCCTCCCCTTCTCCTGCCCCCCTCTGCTCTGCTGGGGCTCCAGGTGAACAGGCATACGGGCCCTACTCCTCATTGGACACAATCAGTCAGGATATGAAGAGAAGATCAGGACAACCATCTTTTAGAATCGTCTAGAATATTCTGGGTAATTGCTTTTTGCTTCACCTGCATTTTTCTTTTCTGAACAGCATTTTTGTGAAATGAGTCAGATGGCGCTCTTTCAATAGCTCTCTCTGGTGAAAATACCCATTTTTATCAGCTGGAATCAGCTTGCTCTCCATTATGAACAGAAAGAGAGTAAAGAAGATGGTAATACTCATATTTTATATTCTTTGTACACAGGAAGGTCCATCAGCTCAAATATGAGGCAAACACATGGTCCTGGCAAATCAAGCATTCACTTTTATTCGTTTTTATAGTATAGGATGTGTAAGTCCAAATTTGTTTTTCCCAAGATATACATTTTTCTATTTTCTACAGCAAGTTTAAAATGGATCATATATGTTTCTGGCTCAAGAAATATTCAAGCAGGCTTCTAGAAATGGACAGAAAATTGTAATCCATACCACTACAGTTCATTCTGATCCTGAGAACATACAATCCTTATAAGGTGGCACAAAAACCTCCTTGAGTTGTAGCCTGCTAATCTGAAATTTGCATTAATCATATGGGGCTCAAGTTGTAGCATACTTCTGAGCTAATAAAAAAAGGGTTTCTAAACAGGTAAATGCTGCAGACGAGCAAACCAAGGTCAAACATAGATGTACCATATGAATAACTGGTATGATAATTAAGATGCTTCTTAGAGAAAGTTTGTTAGAATTTTTTAACTTAGCAACTCTGTATTAGCATAATTTTAGTACTAAATGTGCTTGACTTTTCACTAATGTCATTGGCCTTCCTCCAATTAGTCTAAATTGCTAAGGTTTTGCCCCCATGTAAGATGCTTCATAGAAAGATGGTTTTAATGAGGTTTCTTCGAATCAAAGTAACACAAAGGCAAGTAATACAAAGTAACACCAAGTCTGGAAATGAAGACTGGTTTCCTCACAAGATGTGTATATCTGACTCTCCTGAAAGTTCAGTGCCTGATTATTTCACTGAATTTGTTGATCAAATTACCTTGAACCGCAAAGAACCTAGCTGAAAGCACACATTGGGCAGGATGGCTTCTGCTTTTGGACTTTGTAGTAGCAGTGGAAATAACTGGGAACATACAACCTGGAGAAAGCTCCAGAAAGGGAGACTATGCAGGTCTAATTTGGCTACAGATACTAGTATGATATTTCTGGGGAGAAATTGATATCTGCTTAAGCTCTATTGTGTATTTCTTAAAACAATGACTAGGCAAAGAACCTCATGATTCTCTGAGTTCTCTGTCCAGAATCAGACCACATCTTGGGACTTGTGCTTAGTTCTTGGTATCATTTTTTTTTTTTTTTTTGCCAGTCCTGGGCCTTGGACTCAGGGCCTGAGCACTGTCCCTGGCTTCTTCCCGCTCAAGGCTAGCACTCTGCCACGTGAGCCACAGCGCCGCTTCTGGCCGTTTTCTGTTTATGTGGTGCTGGGGAATCGAACCTAGGGCCTCTTGTATCCGAGGCAGGCACTCTTGCCACTAGGCTATATCCCCAGCCCCTTGGTATCATATTTTAACAGAGACCTGGACAAATAGTAAAAGCAGTTTGAGATGGAGATTTTTTAAAAAAAAATTCTGCAAACTGTATTTTGTAAAAAAAAAAAAAAAAAAAAAAAAAAAAAAACTGAAGGAAATGAGGATAACTTCTGGATTGGAGGTGATTTTAGGTATTCACAAATATGAATGAAGTGAAGAAAACGTATTCCTAGCTGGGTATGGTAGTGCAAACCTGTAATCTCAGCTACAGAGGTGGCATGGTGAGTGAAAGCATAAGGCTCTGAGTTCAAACTCGAGTACTGGCACAAGTTAAAAAAAAAACAGTTTTCACTAAGCAGTTACAACCAATATTTGGTCTCCCTTCTTGGTCTTCCCTTCTAGCTAAGCCCATTTTAGGTGAATGTGAGATACTGAATTCTACTGCTAGTGATTTTGTTTTAGGAGGGGGGTAGTTGATGGTAAGTGTTCTTTATTTTTATAAAAGCTTGCAAGGAATTGAATAAGTGGTTTCAAGTGGTAAGATGGAGAGAACAGTAATACTTTCAAAAATAAGAAAACAATATTCTGGGAGAAAGAGAAGAGGAGCAGGAGAGCCTGTCCTGACCCCCATTTTCTGAGGTGTCTGTGTGAGGTGGCATGATGTCACTGATGTCTGGGTAGGGTCCCAGTGGCCTGCTATCCACTGAAGCTCTGAATGGACTATGGAAGTTCAAGGAACTATGAGCATTTCAGTGTATCAGACATGGAGCTATTATACAGGACTCAGGGACAGTCCTTGAATGTTTAGCTCTGCATACATTTCTGAGACCATTTCATTGCTCTAGGGTCATAAGGAAGTGGTTGGGAACATGATAATGACTTACACTCAATATTGCCACCATCATTGCCCAAGGAGTCTCAAAGATGACTTAAAGGTATGACTGTTTCTTTTCGTGTGTGTGTGTGTGTGTGTGTGTGTGTGTGTGTGTGTGTGTGTGTGTGTGTGTTGGTCCTGGGGCTTGAACTCAGGGACTGATTGCTATCCCTCAACTTTTTTGCTCAAGGTTAGCACTCTACCACTTCAGCCACAATTCCATTTCTACCTTTTTTGGTGCTTCATTGAAGATAAGAGTCTCATAGACTTTCCTCCCTGGGCAGGCTTTGAACCATGATCCTCAGATCTTGGCCTCCCGAGAAGCTAGGATTACAGGCATGAGCCACCAGTGTCCAGTCTAAGATATGACTAGTTCTGGCACAATACGTTTATATAGCTTAGGGACATCAGTAAGAAAAATGTTCTGAATTTTAGTAAATCCAAGAAAGAAATTTCTAACCACTGGCCTCACTCGGGCATAGAATGGACTGATGTGAGAAGCCACTAGCTTGAATTAGAGGAGGTATGTTAAGGGAAAATCTAGAAATATGTGGCACACATTGACCACCCTTCCCAGGGTTGGGGTTCTGGAGCTTTTGTGAGGCACTAGATTCACAAAAAGGATTGGCAAACCAAGTAGCTAGTAAATATTTGCACAGGAGCCTTTGAAAGCAATCACTGGGCATTCTGTACCCTAACACTTAGCTCTGAATAGCAACTGAAGTGTTTGTTTTACTCGGGCTCCTAAAATGGGCCTGTGAATTCATTGTGAAAGAGGGAAAAGACAGCTGTGTCAGCTTTGATTGTTCTCAAAGTTGGGAGTTCTTTTTTCTTTCTTCCTTTGTCATTCTCGTGTCTGAGGAATGTGTTTTATTTGTGTAGTAACTAGAAAACTAGATTCGGCATCAAAAGAGAAGAAATGTGAAGACCTTGCCGGAAGTACAAATGGAAAGATGAAGGGCAAAGTAAAGGAAGGCAGGGATTGAGAGGAAAGAATGGAAACACTGCAAATACCAGTTCCAAAACAAGCCACAGTTTTATGTTAGGAAGTGGTAGGGCTCTCTGCATGTTGCCCTTGGCCTGCTAGTCTTGCTCTGCTGTGTGACATACGTCATTGCCAGTATTAACGTGGCATTAAGCACACACACATGCACAACAAGCTACCCAATCAGGGTTTCGTGCCCATTGCCTCCGGAAGTTAGTCAAGTCCCGGCAGACCTTTAGAAAATAGTTACTTGGGCAGAAATTGCCAGGCAGAATTTTTATCTTTATAATTATTCTCCACTTCCGGAGTTGCATTTGAAACAAATGTGGGCATGGAACAGTCACTTTCCCTTCATTTTGACATGCTCATGAAAATGATCACTCAGATGATCTGTCATACGAGTATGGAATGCCACAGATATTAAATACAAAGAAAGCTAGGCTGGAAGAGAGGAGGAAATTACTTTGACTTAATACCCTGTAGATGGAGAGGGTGCCAAGTATATTAAGCCGCTTGGGTTCCTCCACACCATAGGGATGCTAGGAAGTAGAGGCGACCAAATTATTTTATAATATTAGTGGGGAAATATTTTCCTCTGTTTTTAAGGATTTCTGATTTTGACTATACATCCCATGGCCTGAATGTACTTCCACATTTACACTGCACAATCTGTTGTAGGCCAGCGCAGTTGCTTTTATTGGGATAACTCTCCCAGAGTAAATAACAATAAACTATACTAAATATTAAAAAGAATAGTTTGATGACATCAAGGATCATAGAAAAATGAACAAGCACTGGAAGGATGCCATTAGAAATAAACTGATAGGCATGATACAGATAAATGTCCCCCAAAGGCCACATGATTTGTTTGGTTTTGTTTGGTTTGGTTTTTGCCTCTTTAGGGAGTCTTACTGTGAATAGTCCAGGCTGGCCTTGAACTCATAATCTTCCTGCCTTATCCATCTGAGTGCTCTAATTACGGATTATGTGAACCATGTTCCATGGTCCATACATTAATAGCTTTGTCTCCCAGTTTGTGGCACTCTGGGGAAGTGGTTGACTGTTAGGAAATGAGGCTCACTTGGGAGAAGTCAGGTCTTGGGGGAGGGGAGGTATATTTAATGGGATATGAAGACCCTATATCCTTCCTGTCTGTCTTTGCTCATCATGAAGTGAGCAACTTCCTCTGCCTGTAATTATGTTGCACCAATGAATTACACAATCCCTGTAATTATTTTCTACCTCTTCTTAGACCAAAGCAATGGGGTCATTTGGGCACGGACCAAACCTTTACAACCATGAGCCACAGTAAGCCTTTCCTTCCTAAAAGCTCATGGTCTCAGTTATTTGATCAGGGAAGCAGCAGTGCCTTGTGGGAGAAAGTCTTCATAAATGGTAGAATGCAAATATGGGCTGCCGAACCAGTCCAGTCTGAATTTAACTTTGAGTCCAGCTACTTATTAGCCAAGTGGCTGGGTAAATCACAGTTTCCTCATCTACTGAACAGGAATCAAACCTATCCCATAGGATTTTGCAAGAGTTCATTATATAAATACCCAAAAGTATTTAACAAAGGGCTGGTCTCCACAGGGGTTGCCATCTTCTTTCTTTTCCCTTCCTCCTTACCATTGCAAACACTATTGAGTTCCTCCTTAGACCCAGACTCTGAAGACACGCCTTACCCTTGGAGACGGGAGATCAAATGGGATGTGCACATCTCACCGCCGACTGTTACACGGTTGGGTGCAGGTGTGAGGCAGGAGAGGAACTCTCACTACAAAGCAGCATGGGTGAGGAAGGAACCCACAATCTGAGCAGCTAGATCTTCTGCACAGAGGACCTCTGGCAAGATGTGTGACAGGGAGCCCAGGACCAGGCTTTCTGGAAAAACAAGCTGCTCAGCGTGAGAGAGGCAGCTGTCTAGTCCTGGAGAACCCGCGTCCTCACAGAGGAAGCAGCCATGAGCCAGACCCCTGGGGGCAACGCCGGACCCAGGCAGTCACAGGACCGGAGCCAAGCAGGCTGGGGGCCAGCCTTGAGCCGGAGCCTGGACACCGGGCAAGAAAAACAGCAGGAGTCGGGGCCCTGCGAGGGGGGCGAGCGGAGGCTAATGAAGTGGGGAGCAGGGGGCGGGCACTGCGGGCAGGGTCCAGGAAGACTGTCCCCTTCTCCTTTCCCTCTCCCTTCTCCACGGCCTCCCCTCCCCTCCCCTGACACTCTGCCTTCACCCTTGAGATAACCTTATCCATTCTCCCGGCTTTAAATGTCACCAACATGTCACTGACGCCCACATTTCATCTTCCGCCCAGACCTTTTCACCGAATCCAAGTTTTATATTCAACCTGACATCTCACCTGGCTTCACAGGCTTCTCACACTCGCCCTGTCCCACAATGCCCCCCTTCGAGCTAGCTCACACCACTCAGTTATTTCGCAGTGCTTTCTTCCCGAATCCTGGGACAGCCCGCAGAGCACCCCCAGACTCTCCAATTTCTCCATCAATCCAGCTAGTCCTCAGCCAAGTCTTCAACTGTGCTCAGAGTGCCAATATCTCTCCTTACTCTTGCTCCCACCATCCCTTTTCAGAGTTACCTAAACCACCTTGAGCGGTGATTCTCCTCTGTCCTGTGCTTCCTGAGCAGTTGGGATTACAGGCATGAGCCACCACATCCAGCTTTGACCATTAATTTGCTTATGGATTTTCCTCGTCACTCAGGAGATGAGAGTCTGGGTAGAGAATGTTGCTAGTATAGGTACTTTTTTTTTTTTTAGTCAAAGATAATCTGATGCCCCGTCATTAATGTGTCTAAATCAACCTCTGGTACTTAAGAACTTCCAAGTCATTACACACAACCTCATCCATATTCCTTGCAGTGATAAACTCTGGCATCTGGACTAAATCCAAATTTTGGTTCTGCTTCTAATAAGCTGCAGATTAAGCAATTATTCTGTGCATCTAGTTTTTTTATTTGTAAACTAACACTAATAATTTTATCTACACATATGGTTACTATGTTTTTAACTATTTAATAATTTAGGAACAAAAACAGTGACTGGCATACAGTAATTGCAACATTCATTCATTGATTCCATTTGGAACTGATTAATCTGGAATGCTGGGCCTAGTAATACATAGAGGTCCATGATATAACAAGTCCAGTGGTTTAACAAGGTCAACACTGATGTCTGTCGAATGAGCAGTACTCTCAGACTAGTCATCTCTAGTGTAATAATGCCTGCTATTAGTGAAAAGTCCACTAACAAGAAGTTCCTCCAACCTGCCCCAGTTGGGTATAAGCCAATAAATTATAGGATAGGACTGAATCAATCAATTATTATTCTGAGAACAATAAGCCGGTTGTTTCATTTTTAAGGTTTTATCTAGAATATTAAAACATATATTACACACTCCTCTCTCGTCAGGAATTTCCTGTACTTTCTCTGCCAAACATTAGCCAACAACATCAATTCAGAACTACGAGTCAAAGTAAACCTCATTTCTTTGTAATTTTCACAAAATTAAGTAATATGGAGGAAGTTGATTTTATGTTTACAGAAGGCTGAAGCAAGAGGATCATGAGTTGAAGGCCAATCTGGGCTACATCAGCAGGCTACCCCTCTCAAATAAAGTTGTCTAGAATAAAACAGTAAATGAATTACTTTCATCTGGAGCATAAGGTACCACATGAACCCCAGTCCAGGTGCAAGGACACTGAAATTAATGATGATAAAGCTGGCATCAGAACCTATTTATTGCCTCTAATAGTACATTGATAGACATATCATACTATATATATATGTACAGTCACACATTTTATATATGTATATATTATATTGGTGACTCACTGAGAAAGAATAGTTCAGACTTGTGGGGTTACTATCCAAACAGCCCCCAAACCAAGCCTTTAGAATTTACAGAGTAGCCTAAGATTTATAAGATCGAAAAAAGAATACTGGCTAGGTGCCAGTGGCTCACACCTGTCATCCTATCTAATCAGGAGGCTGAGAGCTGAGGATCACGGTTCAAAGCCAGTCAGGGCACAAAAGGACTCTTATCTCCAATTAACTACCACTGTGGCTCAAGTGGCAGAGTGCTAGCCTTGAGCTGAAGAACTCAGAGACAGCGCCCAGGCCCAGAGTTCAAGCCTCACAACCAATTAAAAAAAAAAAAAAAGAACACTGATCATTAAATATTTGCTCAGAGACTTAACACTGTGAGTGTTGTTTTAGTTGGGCCTAAAACAAAAGTACTTTGATCTTCTGTTAGCTTTCCTGGCCAATTTTACCTTCAAGAGGCTAAATTCCAAAAAGTTGTAGGCAATTTGTCCTACACTTTCATCTCTGGGAAGAAAGGTATTTAACCTAAAGAAGGAGGCATCACACATTTCTCTGCTGTCTTTGCGGTCGCACTTCCTTCATTTGAGGAGAGAATGGAGTGAGAGGTGGCCAGCCTGCCCCTCTGGCTTTCTACTTCTCTTTTGGGCTAACAAGAAAACAGCTGTGATAATGATAAAAAGAATAAACAAATGAAAGAGAGGTAGAGTGGATATAAATATTAGTTTTATGGGTCAGTGTAGCTGAGATAGATATGTAGTCAAACATTCTAGATGTTTCTGTAAGGATATTTTTGGATGAGATTAACATTTTAGATGGACAGGCCTTGGAAAACAGAATGCTCTCCATAACTGGGTGGATCTCATCCAATCAACTGAGGGACTGAAACAGAATAAAAGACTCTGCTCTAAAAAGAAGGAATTCAGTCAGCAGATTGGACTTCACTTCTTTATGTCTAAACCTGTAGCTGCATATCTACATATCTATCTATCTTTCTATCTTCCTATCTCCCCACCCCCCAACATACTTACTTACTGCTTCTTTGAAGAATCCTAACTAACACAGATTTTGGTACCCAGAAGTGAGATGTTGTAATAACAAATCCATGAAAGGTAGACTGGCTTTGAAACCAGATCATGGGCTGAAGCTGAAAAAATTTTGAGTTGCCTGTTAATAAAACCTTAGATCATGTTGAAGACACTGACAAGAGAAATGTGGATGTTACAGATGATTATGCTGAGATCTCATACAGAAACAATGAACGTATTGTTGGAAAAATGAAGAAAAAGCAATGAACCATGCTGAATTCAGCAGAGAAAATTTCTAAGCAAGCTGTTGAAAGCATGGCCTGGTTTTCCCTTGGTGATTATTGTAAAATGTGAGAGAATACAAATACATTCGAGAAGAAACTGCTAAGAGATCAAAATTTGAAGATTTGAAAAATTCTTAGACTACCCATGTGTTAGTAGAGTTTCTGTAATGGAGGGGGGAGGGAGAGGAGGAGGAAGGGAAGAAGGAAGGGAGGGAGGGAAAGAGGGAGGGGGGAGGAAGGAAGGAAGGAAGGAAAGAATGAATGAATGGAGGAAGGAAGGAAACAGAAACTGTCAGAAATAAATCAAGTGAGGAAGGATTTATTTGCTCAAGGTTTCAAATCATCAGAGCAGGGAGGGCATGGCAGGATAGCAAAGCCTATATTATCTCATAAGGCAGCCAGGGAGCAGCGAGAAAAATCCTGAGCTAGTGGGCTGCCTCCTTTCCCCTTTTGTTCTATCTCAGCCTCCAGCCTATGGGATGGTAACATTTATATCCAGGACATGTCTTTCCCCATTAGTTAATCTTCTCCAAAAATAGCCTCAGACACACTCAGAGGTATGCTTTACTAATCTTCTAAGTGCTTCTCAATCAAATAAAGTTGACAAGATTTACCATCACATCAACTTCCTCCAAATTTAGAAAGCTTGTTCTAAAGAGAACAGTAAGGGTAAGGCTGAATGATCATTTGATTAAAAATCTGTATTAGTATGAGCCATAAATGAATAGACATTGTCAGCTGGGATTTCAGAAAACAGAAAGACTGTCAGACTTCTATGATTGTGCAAGATGTGGAAAGAGAATGTTTTTGCCCTACGTATGCTATATCCTATAAGAAAAAGAAAGGAGTAGGCCGGGCATAATGGCACATGCCTGTAATCTCAACATCTTGAGTGATAGAGACAGGCGAATTAAGGTTGGAGGCCAAACAAGGCAAAGGATTAGGAAGATGGCTTACATGGCAAAGTGCTTGCCTAGCAAATAAGTGTGAGGCTCTAATTTCAATCCCTGGTATAAAACAAAAGTAAAAACAAACAAACAAAAAACACACATTAAGGTGACTTAGAGGCAGAGGAAAAAACCATAGGAGAGTACAATGGTCATGAGCTAGGAAGAAATGTCTCAGAAGAAACCAAACCAATCCCGACCTTCACCTTGAATGATGAAGCTCCAGAATGATAAGCAAATTCATTTCTACTGTTAACATGCTCAGTCTAGCATACTTTGTTATGACAGCCTGAGTAGAGTAGGTTTAGTGGACTGGATTATATAGGGAAATAAACCTCCCATGCCACGAATTGTCTGGAGCAGGGCAGATGTCTAGCAAGTGGTCCTAAAGATCAACATGTGCTCAGGAGGTCAGGATGTCTTTGTGAACATGGAGTAGGATTTTGTTCAGCTCACGGCCCGTGGATAGCCATATAACAAGAAGAGCGGGGGAGTAATTTGGTTAGGAGCCCTAAGCAACCAGGTAATGATTTTTTCTTAGTGCTCCTTGTTTAAGTGAAGTCGCAGACCTGGGGTTGAGTCTGAACACTTTTATTTGTGATCAATTTAATGAGTTGATGACTGTGCTTCTGAGAAGTCATCATGGACCATATTTAAGAATCACTGTCCTGGGGGAGAATGACGGTAGAGGTGGCATCGAGTAAGATGTATTGCACTTAGAAAACTAGATAGTAGGGAATATGGCCTAGTAGCAAGAGTGCTTGCCTTGTATACATGAAGCCCTGGGTTCAATTCCTCAGCACCACATATATAGAAAATGGCCAGAAGTGGCGCTGTGGCTCAAGTGGCAGAGTGCTAGCCTTGAGCAAAAAGAAGCCAGGGACAGTGCTCAGGCCCCGAGTTCAAGGCCCAGGACGGGCAAAAAAAAAAAAAAAAAAAAAAAAAACCCTAAATAGTAGCTGGGTGCAGGAGGCTTAGATCTGAGGATCGAGGTTCAAAGCCAGCCTGGGCAGGAAAGTCTGTGAGAGTTGTATCTCCAATTAACCTCTAGAAAACCAGAAGTGTCACCGTGGCTCAAGTGGTAGAGCTCAGCGACAGTGCCCAGACCCTGAGTTCAAGTCCTACAACTGATAACAACAAAAAAGGGGAGGGAAACCTCTCCTCTGTATTTTTATTCCTTATTCCTTACTGCATGACAGCTACTAGGATACTCAGCTCTCTTATTCTCCACATTCCGTTCCTTCCCCCTTAGTAAGCATACTATACAAATGTGAGGCCTGAAGCGTCATTTTCCAAAATTTCTGCTCCCAAATCCTGTCAAGGTACTGGGACCAGGGCTGGGAACCCTTCATAGTGGATAGCAGCATCTGTTACTTTGCCTCTTGGTGATGGATGACTGAATGATACATGTATGGTAGCCACTGGAATAAAGTAACAGTGTAGGAAATACCTAATAATACTACTTACCATTTGTGTATAGCTAATACCTCATTCAGAAATAAGTAATGGCATAAATATGGGATATTAGAATGGATACATTTCTCCTTCTTTCCGTTTCCTCCTCCTCTTGTTTTCAGTTGAATCATTCATATTCATTTACTTTCTCCCAACAACCAGTATCTTTGGATTCCTAGAAAGTACAGCATGATGATGTGAAGTATCTAATTCCCTGCCTTCAAGGAATAAAGATGTGCAGCTACACAATACACACCAAGTATGATACTTTGCACTGGACCAATGCAAGGAAATGTATATGCAAAGTATCTGGCTTCTTGAGGTCCAGGACAGAGAAGTTTGCACTTTCCAGCTGCTGGCTGGAGTGGGTGAAAGATGAGTCAGAATGCTCACTGATAGGTGGAGAACTTCCTCTACAAATTCCAAGAAGAGAAAACAGGGTGTGGGAAAGCTAAGCTCCAGGTGCATCAGGACAGGGTACACCAAGTAGGCAAACAGAGAGCAGATGTGACACGATGTCTGTGTGGTGTGATAAGATTTTAACTTGGTCCCAAAATGACATGAGGGGCAGATTGTGAGGTAACTAGATTTGTTCTGAGTGGATTTTGAGTTGGGAAGAGTAAAAACATGATTAGAAGAATATTGTGTTAGCCCTGGTCAGAAAACAAAAACAAAATAGCATCTTAGACCCATTGTAGAAATGTAACTCACCATATTCATAAGTTTAAACAAAATAGTAAGCACAAATATATAGCAAAAGACAAGCACAAATTAGTTTTAACAATGTATTTAATCAGATATAACTGAAATATGATCTTTTTGACATAATCCAAATAACATGAATATGTTTTACACTCTTTAAGCGGCCCGTTAGGGTGAGATGTGGCTATGCTTCCTGAACACTACAGGCCTAGCCCATGAAGGCCACACAATCAGCTGCTCCTTTTGGCCACTGATCAGTGTTGGATGTATCATTCCAGCCTAAGATAAAGGCCAAGGAGCTTCAGAGAAGAAAGGGACAAAGCTTGTACAAGGTTTGTATTTGGAGAACAGATGAGTGGAAGATGACCGGCAAGGTCAGAGAATGAGGAATATGGATAATCTTGTGTAGGTGGTGGGTTATGAAGGTGGAATCAACATTCCCTACCTTCCTACACTTCACTGTGAATGAACCTCTTACAGTGACACTATCCCCCACCTGAATACATGTTAGGTATCCCTAGATCTGTCACCCAGAAATCTCTCCCAGTTGTGCTAAGGGACAGTCTAGGCATCAGGATGTGCAACAGGACCAGGCCAAAGAGGCTGTCGGGGTGTCCATTGTTGATACAGCTATGGAGACTGCAGGTGTTCCCAAACTTGGAACCCTCCTGTGGCCCCTCTATGTTTTGCCTACAACTGTTCATCAAATTCATGGTGCTTTCTCTTGTGTATTTAGGTATATAGATTACCCTCATGACATAGTTTGGTTTCTTCTTTTAAAAATCTACCACTGTATATGTTATTTTTATTATATAGTTACTAATGGACATCAAGATATATGGGCATTAGCAGATATACTATATATTCATTTTCATATGTAGGTATGTGGAAAAGTAGAGTTGCAGAGCTATGAGTTCACCTCGTGGCTCAAATATGATCTTACTGAAGGCATTTTAAATAGGATAAAAATGTTAGCAGTAAGCTCACCTTTAGGAACTTAGTAAATGTTGAGTTGATTTAGTTGGGCTAGCTACCTTCTGGATTCTCAGGAACTATTTACTGACTGGCTGTGCCATGAACAATAGCAGGAAAGGTCGAGACACTGGCAGAGGTAGGAATTTCCGTCTTCTCCCTGGCCTCCACCCATTTCATATCACAAAAGGCATTTATGCCAGTTGCAGTTTAATTTCTTTCCACTTCCTGGGAGTCACTCTGCTGAGATATTGGCAATGTCTCCCTCTTTTTGATGTCTGCTAATAAGCACCTCCCAGAGAAGGACAAGAGCAAGAGAGCCGAACAACATTCCAGGAATGGTGAGCAACAGGACAGCCCTGCAGGTGTCCAGGAGCTGCTCCGGGACAAGAATCAGCCTGCAGTGTCACTTCCCTTCTAACCATGGGCATGTGCTACCCACAACAGCAGTCGGGGGGTGGGGGGTAAGGTAGAGTTAAGAGTAGACACGGAAACTCTGACCCAGTCCACAGGCCTTAGATTCTGCTCAGAATCTCCTTTGTCCTAGTTGGTCAGAGGAAGCTTTTAATCCTAGAGTTTGGTTTTCTTGACAATGAGCATTTAGTGAAGCCACAGAAATACATGGTAAGTATGAGACAAGATATTTAAAGGTTTCTCATGAGATAGCTACTTCTGTCTCATAAGATTCTGAAGAACCAGGCTCTTCAGATGTAGACTAAGTGCTGACATGCTAGACTGTCTTTCTTGGTGGCAGGAGGTACACGTGTGTGTGTGTGTGCCAGTCCTGGGGCTTGAATTCAAGGCCTGGGTGCTGTCCCTGAGCATTTTTGCTCAAGGCTACTGTCCTATCACTGGAGCCACAGCTCCACTTCAAGCATTTTGGTAGTTTAGCAGGGTTATGAGCCTCACAGACTTCTGTCTGGGTTGGCTCTGAATCTTGGTTCTCAGATCTTAGCCTTCTGAGTAACTAGGATTACAATCATGAGCCACTGGAGCCCCGCTTTGAAATAGTTTTTAAAAGTTGAAAATGGATGGTGCACATTCCCATGGTGACAATTTTGATGTTTTTGGCAAAGAATCTGCTTGGTATTATTGCCTTATCTAGCAGAGACCAAAGCACTGAAAAATATGTTAGGAATGAGTAGAACTCCACAGCCACAAGAATAACAATCAAACCTAGGAAGAACAGCCAATATGTGCTAATTTAAAACATCAGCATATATGAACTGGACAAAGAGATTTCATTGTGGTTTTTCCTTACAGGAAGTACTCACATGTGGAGCCAATTTACCTCATCTATTATTGTTTCTTACCCTCCTTCCCCCCACCTTTTTCTTTTTTTTTTAGTTTTTAATGGCTTTCATCAATGTTATTTTCAAGGTGGAAAACTGCACTTTGGTCCTATTCACCTTCCATCACCTCCTTTTCCTCTCTCTACTCTCACTTATGTCACCCTCCTCCAACAGTCCCCCATTTATACTCATGCTACACACACAGGCCTGGATTCTGTATAGGAAAGAAGGCGTGCAATCATCATGTGATGAACTGCCACTTGCTGTCACATCCAGCAAGTGGTGCAATCTTTCCAGGAAGTGCCAGTGCCTATCTCTGCTCGACACCGACGTCCTTCCATACACAAGCTTCATTTATTCACTTATCACCGTGAAGGCATATGGCTCTTACAGCAAGAACTCTGTCCTCTTGTTTGAGTTGTCAGTGAGAATGCAAAGGCTTTTTTTTTTTTTTTTTTCTGGGAAGAACACATTACAGTCTGTTCTACCACAGAGAAAGTCAAGGAGAGATGGGCCAGGGGCCAACTCTAGTATCCAATGGAGAGGAATTTGTAACTACTACATTTCCATGAATTTTCTATATATCATTTGAGATCATTCTTTATTGAATGAAAAGAAGCTGCCCTCAGACAGTGCCTTTGCTCATTTTTCTATTGTGTTCAACCCTTCCATAAACCTGTAGACGCATACACATGCATGTGTGAACTATTTATATAATTGGTTATTAATGTCTTTTCAGATCATGAATCATGTCTTACCTGTTTTTCAAGAAAAGATAAATATAAGCTCACATTTTGACTAAATCAGTAAATGGTGTTTGCTGCAACAAATTACAATAAACCAGGTTACAAAGTTATTATATTATGGTTCTTTACACTGAAATTAAAACAAGGCGTTGGTAGATTTCACTTTGGAGGGTGAAGGGAGAAACCCTGCCTTTTCTAGCTTCTAGAGACTAACCTCGTGTCTTGGCTCATTGCTTTTCCCTCCATCTTCAAAGACAACGATGACAGGTAGGGTTATTCTCCCACCGCATCACCCTGATCTTCTTCTGTCTCCCTCTTCCCATGTACAAAGGACCTCTGATTGCTTCATCTGGAGAGTACCTTATTCTCTGCTAAATGTGAACCATAATTCTGTCTGCAGCCTTAATTCCTCATGGTATAGAAACAGGAGTGTTCACATTCACAGGTTCTGGGATTAAGAGCATCTTTGATGTGTGTGCCACTGGGTGCCAGTGGCTCACACCTGTAGTCCTAGTTACTCAGGAGACTGAGATGTGAGGATCGCAGTTCAAAGCCAGCCTGGGCAGGAAAGTCCATAAGATTCTTATCTCCAGTTAACCACCAGAAAACCAGAAGTGGCGCTGTGGCTCAAGTGGTAGAACACTAGCCTTGAGCTGCAGAGCTCGGGACAGTGACCAGACCCAGGGTTCAAGCCCCATGACTGACAAAAAGAAAAAAAAAAAATCTGTGTCCAAGTTGGGTGTGGTAAACATGCTTATTATCCCAACACTTGGAAGACAGACTAGGAAGATCCCAAAGCTTGGGCTAAGGAAGGAAGAGGCAGAAAAAAGAAGGAAGGACGGAGTATGGGAGGAAGGGAGGGAGGGAAGGAGAGGGAGGAAGGAAGGAAGGAAGGAAAAAAAATTATATATGATTTTTCTGTAAATGTAAAGTTCTGTTCATTGGCACTCTTGGCAGCAGCCTGGCAGAGTGACAAAAGGATTGTTTGTCTTAGAGGGACACATCAACAAGCAGAAGTCCATGACTTCAGGGGCCAAGGAACAGTGACAATAGTTGATGTCGGGGCAGGGGGGCTTGTGTCCTGCTTCCCTAGTATCTGAGTCCTTCTCAAGGTGTTCCTAGTGTGGTAGCTGCAGCCAAGCCTGAGGTGATAAAAACTGGATGATGGTTATTTGAAGTACGGTCAGTATCACTGGGTACAATAGCCTGGGAATGCTGTTTTCAATTTAGATTCAATCTCGAAGTCGCTTTTACTGCTGGAATACGTGGAATATAAAACATGTCACTACAACATGAGCAAAATGCACATCATGAGACTTTTAAGTGCTTGGGTTGGAGAAAAAATTCTGGAAGCTGCACAAGTAGAAAAAAAAAAAGGTGCTTTTTTTCTTCCCCTCCCTATAATAAGGAGTTAATAACAGGTATGCCATAAAGGCCTACTGGAAGAAGGAAACACCACTTTAGAACTCCCACTACTAAAAGCTCCAATGTGCGCTCTGAGCATTTGCTCAGCTTTTCTCCCTATCACAATAAGAGCCCAGTTAAAAGCTTCTGGTATGTCCAAAGAATAATAGATGACACTTGGAATAGTACTGGGAAATCCTGAGAATTAGAGAAAAACACAAGAAATCAGAACTGAGCCATGATACTCAGTCAGTGCTTTCAGGAGCATTTTCATGCAACAGGAACTGTGCCAAGTGCTTCAAATAGTTTAATTATTGTAATCCTAACAACAGCAAGACAGCTATTAAGAAACACAAATCGCTTACCTCAGGCCACCCTGCAGCCAGGCTGCCATAAGATAAGTAAAACAAAACAAAACAAAACAAAAACTGTCCAAACTGTTTAGGAACTTTTACACCCCCCAAATGAGGAGGTTTTAGGGAGTCAGATAAAAAGGTAGTGTCTGTGAACCTCTGAGATCGTCTGCAAAAACATAGAGAGAAATGAGCTTGTTTTCATTGTGGTGGGACAGAGTTTATAACTAGCTATAGCCTCAAAAGGGTAGGTGATTGAAAAGATGTAAATGGCCACTTGTTTAAGAGCCAAAGAAAGACCTAGGTGCAGTAGCTCATGCCAGGAAGTCCCAGCTACTCAAGATGTTAAAGCAAGAGAGTCTTTTAAGCCCAAGATTTTAAGATCAGTTCGAGTAACATAGATCCCAGTACTAAAGGGAAAAAGAAGGGAGGCTAGATTTAAAAGCTAAGGAAAGCCAAAGAATTCAAAGTCAGTCACAGCCTCAGTGAGCAAGTGAGGCAGGAGTATTCAGCGATTTCAAGGTAATCAGCAATTCTGTTTCTGCATAAGCTCTTTGACTTATATGAGGGGAACATGTGCTAGAAAGCAGCTATTTGAAAATATCAACTATCCTGTGCCTCACTCATATCTTAGTAAATACATAAATGACAAAAGTTAGAGAATCACAACTGGGAAAGAACAGAGACTCCACCACTAGTCTTTGCCTTCTTTTCTCTTCTCATAGCCTGAGCACTGTCTTGGGGTTTGAACACTTGACTATTCTTTCTAATGTTCTGTTTCTGGAACTCGTTTCTTGGCTGCATTGGGCCTCCTGGAGTGATACGTCAAGCAATCCATTGAGCGCAGCTTTGATAGGTTGGTGTTGAAAGCACTGGATTTCCCCTTTGAGCTGACAGTCCTTACCAACAGTGATTCTGCTGCTACACAGGAGGTTGTACAGTGCTAACAGAGGAGCCCCATAGGTGAAAGTCAAAGGGCAATTGTCTGATTGATGGTCTCACTTATTCACCATGTGTTGAGGGCCAACTGTCTCAAAGATCACATAGGAGGTCCGGGCTGCTTCATGGTCCAGTAGCAGGGTTAAATAAGCACATTACAGTCCAACCTGGAAGGGTTTTCATGAAATAAGCACAGATTCTGGAGCATGGGAACCTTCCGATTTCATGGGCCTAGGACCAGGGCAGAGAACTGATAAACACAGGACTGTACAGGACTTTCCTTGCTCTGGGCAAGTCGGGCCCCACTGCTACTTCACTGTGCCAATCATTCAAACCTTACTTAAGCATCTGAACGTCATCTGTTTTAGGTTGCTTTTTTTTTTCTTTAAAGACAGTTCTTCGTGTTCTAGTCACAGACATATTTTTTAATTAGCCAAATTTTAAATAAAATGGTATTGCTATTATAGCCAAGAATTATCAGAAGTTATGTGGACTAGGGTCTACGCTTAATGCTCATATATAACACAATGCTTGCTGTAACAGACACTACTGGCTCACGCCTGTAATTCTAGCTTCTCAGGAGGCTGAGAGCTGAGGATTTCATTCGGTTCAAAGCCATCCCAGACAGGAAAGTCCATGAGACTTTTATCTTAAATTAACCACCAGAAAACTGGAAGTAGAGCTGTGGCTCAAAGTGGCAGAACACTAGCCTTGAACAGAAATGCTCAGGAACAATATCCAGGCTCCGAGTTCAAGCCCCAAGACCAACAATAACAACAAAAAATTCGATGATTTCAAGGAATCTCCTACCTTGTAGAGCTTCAAAAATATAATTGTCCAGGATTTGTGGCCTATTACTCATATTGAGTATAATAATATATTTCTAGTCCCCTTAAATATGGTCTATTTCTGGAAGTTAGGTGGAGTTTAGTTTAAGAAAGGATGAGTATTCCAAATAGTCTCTGGGAATTGGAACAAACTCAGGCTTCTGGTAGCCACTGGTACTGTGAAGACCTTCAAGACTTCAAAGGATGAACCAACCTTGACTCACACATCAAATAAATTCCACAGATCTCAAAGAACTAAAGATTAGGATAACAAATAAATAAGAGTTTAAAAGTCAGAGAATATGGGGAAAGAGGGTGGTTCCATAAGGCTAATGAAACACAACACCTTCTCTGTAAAGGTCTGGAAGAGCTGGTTTAGAATGGCAAACACCACATTGATTCAACCAAACAAAGCCACAGAGGTTTAGTCAATGGGAGGGAGCAGCCTGGTCAAGATCCCAGGAGGAATGACTCAGCACAGAACCAAGCAGCAGCTTCTACCAGGGCACGGCCCAGGAGATCCAATGCTGATTGGATGCTGGGGGTTTGTAGGATTTTGTTTTCTTTCTCTTAGTTGCTTTCCCTGTGGGGTTTTCCTCTTCCCCCATTAACTGTTTCTACTGTGAGCTTCCTAAAATAGCACTTCCTAGGGAGCCTCATCACAAGAAAGTGTCTTTGTTTTATTCACAGATGGTGAGGTTCTATGACCTCAGCCCCTTTGAACAAGTGTGTCTCAAATAGGTTGCTTCCTTGGGGGGGAGAGGTGTTGGTTTTTTTATCTATAAATCATGAATAAAGTCGTACATCGGTGGTTCACACCTATAATCTTAGCTACTCAGGAGGCTGAGATCTGAGGATCAAGGTTCAAATCCAGTTGGGGCAGAAAAGTCCCCATGAGACTCTTATCTCCAATTAACCACCAGAAAAGCCAGAAGTGGAGTTGTGGCTCAAATTGGTAGAGTACTAGCCTTGAGCAAAAGGACTCAAAAAAATCAGGAATAATAAATGTCTTTTGATGCCTTTCTGTGAGGAATTAGAAATAATTTATGTGAAGCAAAATGCCAGGCCCACATGCTATTCCCCATAAATGGTCAGTATTACTCCTGATTTATTTATTTATATCTTAGAGCATTGGAACGCCGATAGGACACTAGTTTGATTTCTCAGTTGTAGCCATAAAGCTACAACTATAATCTGGTGTTTACAAAAGCACAAAAAGTTATAGTTTATGTCAACTACAAATTATCCCATTAACATATATCTGAAGGGTGGTTGTGAAGACTGAGTTAATGTACAAAAATGCTTAGAATGTAACTTGGTATGCAGCATATATTCCACAAATGTTAGCTATTATTGTTGCTGCTGTTATGCAAATGCTTAACTCTCTTAACCTGTCATTAAAGGGTTTGGGAACAGGTATGATTTGTCAGAACAACTGGGAAAATAGCTATGGAAGGTGGGGCAAGACCAGGAGTCTGAAGACCAAGGATCTAGCACCATTCCTTGACTAGGAATGTGGGCTTGGCCATCTCTAATCCCAGTGCCAATGTGTTTCTTTGGCCCCTGGTCTTAGTCACAACTAATCTACACAGCTAAAACTATGTGGGGCTGGGAATGTGGCTTAGCATGCATGAAGGCCTGGGTTGATTCCTCAACAAGACACAAACAGAAAAAGCCAAAAGTAGTGCTGTGGCTCAAGTGGCAGAGTGCTAGCCTTGAGCAAAAGGGAAGCTAGGGACAGTGCTCAGGTCCTGAATCCAAGCCCCGGGACTTGCACAAAAAAAATAAAAAAAATAATTTGTAGATTGACACTTAAACTAGAAATATACACAAATTATTTTTATAGTTAAATTACCTTTATGGTCAGCAGTTAGGAAAAGAACAAATTCATTAAATACAAATGGATTATAATACATTGCCAATTTATGTACTATTTTTACTTAATTCTCCAGACTTCATTGAATTATTAGCAGCTACCTGTGGTGTCCTATTGGAATGAATGCTCTGAGGGCAGGAATAATTTTGTCCTGTTTCATTTATTGATGTCTTCTAAGTGCTTAGAACAGTGCCTATCACACAGTTGGAATCTAATAAATATGTATTAGAGTTACAACGTACTGAATACTCATAGGGTATACTCCTAGAATTTCATGTACCTGCTCTTTCTTTAGCAACTAGCACACAGCCCCTTGATAAGATTTTCACATACAAGGCTTTAGACTAAAGGAAATAAATGTTTTCTAACATTTAATAAAGTAATAACTCTGAGGCATCTCCACTGAGTGACAAATAATTTGGGTATACACTCAACACAGCTTAGATGTGTTGCTAGGTAGATATAATTGAGTCAAGGGAGTATGGTAAAGAATAAAATAGAGAGCAAACAGAAGCTCAAGAGCTGTGGGCTGAGACTAGGAGAATCTAGGTCTGTCATTTAATTTTAAGGCTCTGAAAAGATTCTGCCATGCATGAAAGTGGCCTACTGCTGGCAGGTACTTATGAAAAGGAGTCATGACCTTTAGTTCATAGATCAATAGTAGGGTATTAGAATAACATCACATTTACTTCTTAAACTCCTGTGAGACTGGTAAATATCAATTACTCAAGAGGTATTGTTAAGTTGAAGGTGGAAACTCCATGTAAAGATTGTCTATCTGGGACTTGGGCCTAATTAGTGCTTTCTTTTTACTTTTTTTTTTTTTTTGCCTGTCCTGGGGCTTGAACTCACGGCCCTGAGCACTGTCCCTGGCTTCTTTTTGCCCAAGGCTAGCTAGTACTCTACCACTTGATCTACAGCGCCCCTTCTGGCCGTTTTCTATATATGTGGTGCTGAGGAATCAAACCCAGGGCTTCATGTATACGAGGCAAGCACTCTACCACTAAGCCATATTCCCAGCCCCTTAACTAGTGTTTTCTCTGGTTCAGAACCACTCAGCTGATCTGAGATCTCATTTTCTGGCACAGTAAACTGTGAATCACCTGCCCCAAGGCACCACCTACTGCCTCCTCTCACAACAATAGGCAGGACCTTGGGACAGTGAAGTGTGTTTCACATCTTCAGCGACTTCTAATGGCACTATCTGTGTTTTTTAAACTTTCAACTCTTTGAAATCATTACAGTCCTCCAAAGCTGATCTTTTATAAAGTAAATACGCTAAAAAATTGATATTTTTATTTACACCTATTTTTTTAAAAACCTAAGTTCTGGGCTGGGGATATGGCCTAGTGGCTAGAGTGCCTGCCTCATATTCATGAGGCCCTGGGTTCGATTCCCCAGCACCAAATATACAGAAAATGGCCAGAAGTGGCGCTGTGGCTCAAGTGGCAGAGTGCTAGCCTTGAGCAAAAAGAAGCCAGGGACAGTGCTCAGGCCCTGAGTCCAAGGCCCAGGACTGGCCAAAAAAAAAATAATAATAATAAAAAAATAAAAACCTAAGTTCTTTCAGGAATTTAAATTCCACTATGTATTGTTAGATGTCAGCTTTTATTTTATTTTATTTATTTATTTATTTACTTACTTATTTATTTATTTTTGCGAGTCCTGGGCCTTGGACTCAGGGCCTGAGCACTGTCCCTGGCTTCCTTTTGCTCAAGGCTAGCACTCTGCCACTTGAGCCACAGCGCCACTTCTGGCCGTTTTTCATATATGTGGTACTGGGGAATTGAACCCAGGGCTTCATGTATACGAGGCAAGCTCTCTTGCCACTAGGCCATATTCCCAGCCCAGATGTCAGCTTTTAGGCAGATGAGATCAGGTAGACCCACTTAGAGGTAAATTTTCATTTACTTTCTAGTATGGTTATTATTACTATTATAATTTGGTGTTTTGAGACAAAGTCTTGCTGTGTAGCCACAAAGTTCAAGAACTGGGTTCACAGATGTATCTTCATGCCCTCCTTTAATTTCTGTTATTTTGTAAGTAAAACATAGGGCATCACAAACAACAGTGTATGAAAGAGTCTTAAATACTTCTACAACGAGAAATTTAACAGTTTGTAAGAGGACGGTTAGAATAAAGACACGTGATTTCTGCCACCATTTCCCATGTGCACCACAATACCTGGTGTTTCCACCACGATTAGAGAAAGTGTAATGTTGCTTTCATATGTTTAGCTAGTGTTTCTGTTGTTACTCTTCGAGGAATTTCTTTCTTTTTGCCAGTCCTGGGGCTTGAACTCAGGACCTAGGCCCTGTCCCTGAGCTTTTATTGATTGATGAATTGTGGGTCATGGGGCCTGAACTCAGGGCCCTGGGTGCTGTTCCTGAGCTCTTCTGGTCAAGACTAGAGCTCTACCACCCTGAGCCACAGTGTCAGTTCAGGTTTTCTGGTGGTTAATTGGAGGTAAGAGTATCACAGACTTTCCTTTGAACCTGGGTCTTCAGATCTCAGGCTCCCGAGTAGCTGGGATTACAAGCATGAGCTACCAGTAACTAGGTAGAAAATGAAGCATGCTCTAAAAATACATGCTATGTTTTATTTTGTACTTCATACTTTGTTCATTAAATGATAGCAAAAGGTATTTACAAAGCATTTGAGAACAAAGTAAAAAAAGAATCCTAATGGGGGCTGGGAATATGGCCTAGTGGTAGAGTGCTTGCCTCTATACATGAAGCCCTGGGTTTGATTCCTCAGCACCACATAATCAGAAAAGGCCGGAAGTGGCACTGTGGCTCAAGAGGTAGAGTGCTAGCCTTGAGCAAAAAGAAGCCAGGGACAGTGCTCAGGCCCTGAGTTCAAGCCCCACGACTGGCAACAACAACAACAAAAAACCCTAATGTTTTCATATATTCATGTTTTGTTTCCTAGAGTTTCTATAACAAAATATAAGAAAAAAAATGAGCTGGCTTAAAGCAATAGAAGCTCACTATCCAGTTTAGGAGCCTGAAAGTGTAAAAATCAATGGCCTCCTTTCTGAAAAATCTGCAAAAGTCCCTCCATGTCCCTTCCAGTTTCTCGTGTTTGTCTATGATCCTTGGTACTTTTTTTTTTTTTTTTGGCCAGTCCTGGGTCTTGAACTCAGAGCCTGAGCACTGTCACTGGCTTCCTTTTTGCTCAAGGCTAGCACTCTGCCACTTGAGCCACAGCACCACTTCTGGCCATTTTCTATATATGTGGTGCTGAGGAATTGAACCTAGGGCTTCATGTATACGAGACAAGCACTCTTGCCTCTAGGCCATATTCCCAGCCCTCCTTGGTACTCTATGCCTTTTTCCATTTTTTTCTTCTTTCTCGCAATGCTGGGACTGGAATCCAGCACCTCACATATTCTAAGATAGCACTTCCTTAGCTTTTATATGGACCACTCCACTCACATTGCTCTCTTTTCCCTGTGTCTTAGTATCACCTTCCTTTTGTACATCTACTGCAAAGTTATTTCTGCATATCCTTTAGATAATCTCACACCATGTTCTAAAATTATTTTGGGCACCTAACATTGTTTCCAGTATGAGATTGGTCTGGATTCCTAGCTGACTATGTGAAAGAAATAGAACTTTCCTACTTCACAGTTTGTTCTTGTGAGTAGCACAGAAATAATTTGAAGCTCTGAACAGTAAGGTAGGAGCAAATCCTAGTATATGTGCTAGTCAAATTCAGTTTGGGGCTGCTACTATTACATAGTATACACATGTAGATTACACTAGGATTTGAACTCAGGGTCTTGTCCTTGGTAAACAGGAGCTCTACTCCTGAGCCGTGCCTTCAGACCTTTTTGTGCTAGTTATTTTGGACAGGATCTCACTTCTTCCCAAGTACATGCTTGGCTATGATCTACCCGTTTCCAACCTTTCCATTACAGTTAAGACAACAGGCATGCAAGCAATGTGTCAACCTTTTGATGGAGAAGTGAGGGGTGTCTAACAATTTTCTGCCAGGCTGTCCTCAAATTCTCCCAATTTCAGCATCCCAAGTAGCCAAGACTACAGGGTATAAGCCACTAACACCTGGCACTAATCTCAGAATGAGGGCCCTGACAAATGATCTCTTCAAAACCTAACTACCTTCCAAAGACCCTATCTTCAAATACCTTCCTATTGGGAGTCAGGGCTTCAAAGTATTTAAAGAGGACATAATTCAGTCCACAGCAGTGGGCCTTAAAAAGTAGCATGATGCTGAGATTTGTGGATTGTCCGTTACCTACCAGAGCAAAACTTAAAGGATCCAGACTGGTAAGCAAATTCTGATACGCAAATGTAACGTTTTTAATTTTTAAAAATCCTGAGGGTTTCTCAAGCAGGAGGCCTTGGCTTCAGTCACTAATGCCACAAACAAACAAAAACAAAAACCTGTGATGAAGGCACTTACTGTGACTTACTGGTATTCTGAGAGTCAGTGGCAGGAGGAGAATTAAACTTAAATGTTCCCTTACAAGGAATCAAAAATTGCCAAAATAATGCCAGCCACCTGTGGTTCCCACCTATAATCTTAGCTACTCAGGAGAGTGAGATCTGAGGATTGTTGTTCAAAGCCAGACTAAGCAGGGAAGTCCATGAGACTCTTATCTTCAGCTATTCACAGAAAAAGCCAGAAGTGGAGCTGTGGCTCAAGTGGTAGAGTGCTAACTTTGAGCAAGAGGAGCTCAGGGACAGCGCCAAGGCCCAGGGTTCAAGACCCAGGACCAGGAAAAAAAAAAAAAAGCCAAAACATTATCATTTTCTCATGAAGAGTTTCCTAATCAAATTCTAAACTTGTGACAATAGTATCACATTTTCAAAATAATTTTTTTCTGTTTTACCTTGGGGGATATACATGACAACTGGCTGTATAACCAGCTTCCATGAATACCAAGAATTCAGATATCTGTTACAACATGAAATCTGTCTTCACAAATCTTGAGTCTCAATTTTAGGTATGCACAGGATTCTAATCTTAAGAAATTCTACCTGTAGCTATTTGGAAACTGATCATGCAAACACAGATATTGAGATTCGAAATCTTTATTTATCCTTTATTTAGGGAAATGAAAATGAAAAGAATGTTTGTAATAGTATGTTGATATAATAGGATACATAATATATTGATGATGTAATTAACCCATAGAAACCCCCCTATCAACAGCTAATGGTCCGAGCAAAGGCAGAGAGAAGTTTGGCACAGGTAGCAATGATTCCACTTGCATGTCATGTTTTGTGTTTTGTTTTTTTGTTTTGTCAGTTGTAGGGCTTGAACTCAGGGCCTGGGTACTGTCCCTGAGCTCTTTTGCTCAAGGCTAGCACTCTACCACTTTGAGCCACAGGTCTACTTCCAGTTTTCTGGGGGTTTATTGGAGATAAGAGACAGAGTTTCCTGTCCAGGCTAGTTTTAAACCATAATCCTCAGCTATCAGCCTCCTAAGTAGCCAGGAGTGTGAGCCACCAGCTCCTGGCTGTATATCATGTTTTAATGACACGAACTGCACTGTCATATAGTACATAGTTCCTTAACTATATGTACAATCCCACTTTAGTGAAACATTTAGTGCAGTGAGATTATTTACACATGTGACCCCCCAAGTGCAATCCATCATACACTACCATTTGAATACCAAACAAGGGTAGTAATGCCAAAGGGGTCAAGAATCAAGTCTTTCCTGGAAGGCCATATAGTAGTAAAAAGTAGCTTTGTAATTCAATGATCTGGAGACAATCTCCAGCTGTCCTACTCACTAGTGATATGACAGTGAGCAAGATACTTGCCTCTCCAAAATCAGCCTTCCTGTCTACAAAATAGAAGCAATTGTGCCCACCTCAATGAAACAAAATGGTTGCCTGGCATGTAGTAGATGTTCTACACTGCAATGATTAACATTTAAGTGAGGATCTAATGAACAAAACAAGACCAGAGAGGGAATACAACTGTAATCAAGTACTTCACAAGAACCTAGATAATAAATATATAATACACTAATAATATGGAACTTTTGCACATTTACTGTATAACAGGCATGTAACAAACTCCTGACATTTATTAGTTTAGCGTTATTGTAACCCTGTTCATTCTCAACATATTATTATTACTTCCAATTTATGCATGAAGAAATAGAGGTTTGGTAAAGGTGAAAACATTCTCCAGGGTCACATGGGGGTGAATCCAGGTCTCAAAAATGGTAGCTCATACTCTCTTAAATTATTATACAATTTTTAAGAGAATATTAGGCTGCTACTTTTGGCAGTGGCCCTAATGCCATTACTGCCTTCCACAAACCAGGGTACTTTCAGTAACTTCCCTTTGGAATGCAAACCTGAATGAAATTAAGATCCTATCTGTCTGGTAGCTACACTGATTCAACAAGACTCACAGAACTGGGCTGATACATGCAAAGCTGGTGTTTACATAAATGAAATCTTACCACTAAGTAGTGTCATTCAGGCGAAATTCCTCTTAACTTGAATTTTCAGTATCACATTAAAAGAAAACTATGATGAGTAAATCTTTCACCTCTTTATCCTTCAGTGAATTCTTTTCATAACCAATTACCTTGATACTGAAGGATGCATACATATGCAGGCCTACATTGTGCAGACTCAGCTTATGGCCCCTTGCCCAGAAGTTGAAACCTTAATTTAGGGTCAAGAGTCAGAAGCAACACTGCTGAGTAGATCTTGACTGCTTGGGGTATGCATACCTGGTCATCTGTGCTGTTCCAAAGGTTCTGGGTCTGCAGTTTTTACTTCAGTATGAAAGGTGCTGGATTGACACTTTACTGAATGTAGCCCATCTGAGGAGTCTACCTCAAAGGATTCAAGCTGCAGCCCCTAAACTGGAGCCCCCCCACACCTCCCTCCCTTCAGAGGACTAGAGGCAAGAATGCCTCATGGTCAGGGCACCCTTCCGGGAATAGGTCCTGGCTGGCTTTAAGCTGGTGGGCTCTTGGGTTTTTTCCTGTCGTAGTTTGGAGTTCTGACTTATTTCAGAACTGTGCACAGGGGGTTCAACAGCATTGTTAATTCATAAGACAACCTGAAGAAGATAGAGACCACAGATTCCAGATGTTCTAGTACCAACTGCACCAGGAATTTACTCACCCCAGCTTTCAGTCAATAGAGTCCTACAGTTGTTGTACATAATGCTCACTGCAATAATGGCTACAGACCCCATCCCTGACCTTGAAGAAGCTGGCTGTGTCTTCTAGAAATAAGACATATACAGACGAGAACACTTAGGTTTTACAAAGAAGTGTCTCATTTATGCTGAATGAAGTGTCAGAACACAAGAAGACCTAAGTAAAGACGTAAGTAAAATATTGCTAAGAAGACTTAGTAAATGACTTACAGGCAATGTGGGCCATTCCTTCCAACTTCTAAGACTGGACAGCTACCTATGGCTAATCCTTACACAAAGGCTCCTTTTAGGAGAAAAAGTCTGGTCACATTTTCTTGGCACAGACTCTACCACAAAGTATACTTTTCATCGGTCAGAATTACAGCAATATGAAAGCAAAACACAAGACCAACCCCACAACGTAAGGATGAAAAATAAGGGGTTTTACCATGAAGTGTAGGCAAAAGCTTAGAAGACACTCAAGAATGTTCTTCACTCTAGTCAGAGCTCACTTCTCTGTCATAGGGCACACATGCTCAGTCTTGGTAACTGGAGATTTGCACATCATGATACTGAACTGGTCATTTGGCTTCTGTTGCAGGTGGCTTCTCCAGCTCTCCTTAAAAAGGGCCCTTGACAAGTTGGTTTCCCCAGAGACAAAATTCATGCCAAAACTCATTCTCATTATTTCGTATCACACAGCTACCCACAAGAAGCTACTACAGAGCTGGAGAAACACAAGCAGAAGAGAGAAAAGAAGTAATTTTCACCAACATGCAGGTCATCATTGGTGCTATATCTCTGGCATCATGGAAAAGTCATGCATTCGTAAGCATCCTAGGCATAGCTAAACAACTTAAAAGCAGATAGCTCCTACTAAACAGTCTCATTTTCCCATCCATTCTTTTCTAACTTCATGCTCACTGATACACAGACAAGTGGTATTTTATGTCTCTTGTCATGCACTAGTTATGGAAAAGTTAGCAAATAAATTAGGCTCTAAATGCCCATGTGTTACTGAACAAGACCTGTTTTGGCTGATGTATAGCATGCTAGTTATTGAAATGATTTTGCCCTTCAAAAATCTTATTCAGGGGCTGGGAATAAGACATAGTGGTAGAATGCTTGCCTTGCGTACATGAAGCCCTGGATTCGATTCCTCAGCACCACATAAACAGAAAAGGCCAGAAATGGCGCTGTGGCTCAAGTGGTAACGTGCTAGACTTGAGCAAAAAGAAGCAAGGGACAGTGCTCAGGCCCTGAGTCCAAGCCTCAGGACTGCCAAAAAAAAGTCTTATTCATAAAGTGCCAAGGGTAAGAAGATGAGAGACCCAAATCTCAAAACCATCTCACCCAAGACAGGGGTTGGGAGGGTAATTTAAAGCACAGTCAACAGTGAGTCCAACTAAAACAATTGGTTGTCCATACATAAATAATCTTCATGTCTCTTCATAGGATACATTCTGAAAATACTGTCATTATGATGGATGTGAGGAGGGAAACTGTAGCTGCCTGACATCAAAGGGTCATCAATGAACACTTGAGAAAGCCCAAGTAACCAATCAGTGAGTTCATCCAAAGTGGCTTTTAAGTCTCTGAAAGGCAACTGAGCCATTATTATTATGACCCACATATCAAAGGTGCTACTTACAGAAAAGCTATTGGTAGGCTAATATATTGGTCAACTGCATGACCTCCAGAACTAGTGACTTAAAACAAGGAAAGTTGGAGACTTTATTCAGTTTCCCCTAAGTGTCACAAACACTTTTTGTTGTTGTTGGCCACGGGACTTGAACTCTTGGGCCTGGGTGCTGTCCCTGAGCTAATTAGCTCAAGACTAGCCCTCAACCACTTGAGCCACTTCCAGATTTCTGGTGGTTAATTGGAGTTAAGAGTTCTCACACACTTTCCTGAACTGGCTGGCTTTGAACTGCAATTCTCAGATCTCAGCCTCCTGAGTAGCTAGGATGACAGGTGTGAGCCAGCAGCACCAGTACCAGTTACTTGTACCTTTTTTTTTTTTGCATTCATATCTTTCTTAGGTGACACAAACAATCCATTGGGGGTAAATACAATTTCCTCCATTTTGCAAGCGGAAACAAGCTCAAAGGAATTAAGTGACGTGATTCAGCTGGACCCTGAGTTTGGAGTTTCTGTCACAAAAGTTCTTTTTTTTCTTTTGCCAGTCCTGGGGCTTGGACTCAGAGCTTAAGCACTTTCTCTGGCTTCTTTTTGCTCAAAGCTCTCATTCTACCTCTTGAGACACAGCACCACTTTGGGCTTTTTCTGTTTATGTGGTGCTGAGGAATCAAACACAAGGCTTCATCCATGCTAGCACTCTACTGCTAAGCCACATTCCCAGCCCAAATTTTAGGTTCTTTAAGCAAATATGTTTGAATTCTTGAGAAAATAGTAAAAGTATTAAGATGTGTCAGTTGTTTGTTCATAGGACTTCTGACATTAATATCAATATACTTTCTCTTCGTCGAGGTTATTTTTTTTGTTGCTTTTAATGAGTGCTCTATGTGAAAAAGTAGACCTCAATGGCATTGCACAAACCGAAGACAGTCACAGCTATTGAAATGTTATAGAGCCGCATGAGAATTCTGTACCTCCCATGCCTACTGTGTATATGAATGATTGCATTTATGAGATAATAGAAAGGACAACAGGCCTCAGCTGGGCCTAGTCTTGTCTGCCACTTACAGCTGTGTCCTTGGAAGGCTGGATAAGAAGCCAGCCTCTAATCTTTGTATCACATCAGCTTCTCCTTCTCTGCTCTGTTCTCAGAATTTTGTACTTCTCTGGGCCCATCTTAGGCTCCTGATCACCCCTAGATGCCTGTCCAACTTCTCTGCATCACCATCCACTTCAGGTGGTTAGCCCTAATCTTGGCTTGGTGCCCCCATCCTGTTCTGGAGTCTCAGTGGGATTAAGGTGTGGCCTGCTCTGTCCAACAGTACAGCTCACTTAGGAAGAGTAGGAGGTAGTAGGTTTTGATTCTGAGATATATAGCACTGACATATGTGGATTACACTGGTAGTTAGAAATCCTTCAGACATTGCAGAGGGAGGAGAAAGATGGCGCCGAGACAATAGGGAGGCACCCCGACTCGCACCAACTGAATAGCGAGCTGGGAACTCCAACACCCAACACTCCACCAAGAACCCAGCAAAACCAGCATCCAGAAGCAGTGGAGAAACGCAGGAAAACAAAAAGGAGCAAAAAAGAAGAACCGAAAACCTACACGGAGCCGGAGATTAATCGGGGCACCCTCCCCCCACCAGCCGGCCCTGGCCCAAACAGGGTCAGGCTGGGAAAGGGAAACCCGGCGATCGGCAGACAGGTTGCCAGGAGCGCAGAATCCATATAGCGGGAGACCCCACGGACACAAAGCAGGGTGCGGACCAAGACACACCCAGCAGCGACGAGAAGTTCGGGTCCACACCGGATTCGGACAAGGGAACCCAGCGCGGCAGAAAGAGGGAACGGGGGAGCCACCACGACACTTCGCCAACCCCTGAAGGGCCAACGGCGGTGCGGGACACGCACACAAAGCAGCAAAAGTGAGTCCCCCATAATCCCTTCCCCCAACGGGAGACCCAAGCCCGACAAAGACGATATATCTCCCTCCCTCCCCCTCCCCACTCCCGTGGGAACAAAGATTCCCCAAATCAGGCGGGAAGCTCCCAGCAGGCACTGGGAAGCCAGTCTAGCAGGGGAAGGGCGGAACAGCCCCAAGCCCCCAAAGGTTCCTGAACTGGCAGAACCGGCCCCGTCCCCTTCCCAACAAGGGCCAGGGACGGCCGGCAGGGCAAGCCCCACCCGAGGCGCCTAGACCTTGCGGACTCTTACAACTAAAATCACAGGCGCTGGTGGGCAATACCAGCCCAGCAGGGTCACCTGAGCCTGATCTCGTTCCCCCTCCTCGAAGCGGAGGCGAGGTCTGAGGGTGCCAAGCCACACCCGGACAGTCGATCCCACTGGGCCCCACACATACTGCTTCCCCCCCCCCAACGGACTCGGGGGAGGGCGCAAGCACAACCCAACAACCCAGGGCTCGCTCTGGGAGGCAGACCCCACTTAAGTGCCTGTTGTAGGGGACTCACAGTGCACAGGAGGGCGGGGCCCCGGCGAAAGCGCCCGCTCTGATAGGCGTGCCCTGCACTAGTGGGCGGGGCCACAGCGACAGCACCTGCTGACGCAGACACGCCTACACAGAAGGGAGGGAAGAACTACACAGACTTCCAGATGCGCAAATCACAAAGAAACATAACTCAGTTCATCAAAGGACAAGCCAACTCGCCAGCTCCAAAAAGCAGCACGACTGGAGAGGAGATGGAGAATAAAAAAGCAAATGAGGACATGTTAACAGGAATGATCGAAACCGTCAGAAATGAAATCAGAAAACAATTCCAGGAGTTTAGAGCGGAAATCTGGAAGGACACCCAGGAAGCCAAGAAAGAAATGGAAGCAAAACTGGATACAATGCAAGCCTCGTTTAAAGAAATGGAAGCAAAAATGGATACAATGCAAGCCGCCTTTAAAGAAAATCTCCACACCCTGAGAATTGAAATGCATGAAAAAATAGATTTAAAATACAACTCTTTAAAGGAAGAAATTTCCACGATCAGAGCTGATATGACAACCATGAATAGCTCTCTGACATCCATAAACTCCGCAATTGAAACCATAACACAAAGAGTGGACCATATGGAATCCAGAATCTCTCGCCTGGACGATGAAGCAGCTGACAACAACCAGAAAATGACCACACTCCAAGAAAAGGTGAAGCTTCAGGGAAGATTACTCCAGGAACTAATGGACAAAGACAAGAGATATAATCTGCGTATAATTGGAATAGAAGAAGGAGCCGAATATCAGAGCAGAGGGCTTAATCATGTTCTCAATAAAGTTATTGCAGAAAACTTCCCCAATCTCACAGGGGACCCCATCCAGGTAACCGAAGCCTATAGGACACCTGGCAGGCCAGACCCCAGGAAAACCACCCCAAGGCACATAATATTCAAGACTACAGACCTCAAGATTAAAGAGCAAATTCTGAATTCAGCCAAAGCGAAGAAGGAAACTTTTTTCAATGGGAAGAGGATTCGAATAACATCCGACTTATCCACACAAACTTACCAAGCTCGAAGTGAGTGGAAGAACACCATCCAAGTACTTCAGAATAACAATTTACAACCTCGGATCAAATATCCAGCGAAACTGGAGTTCACATTCGAAGGGAGAACCAGATCTTTCCACACCAAAGAGGAGCTAAAGGAGTATGTGAATAAAAAACCAGCCCTACAGCGAATATTAAGAGGGGAAGCCCACCCAACAGAGATCGTAAAAGACACACAGACAGATTCAGAAAGAAACTTCAATAGCCAAAGTCCAGCAGAAACACAAGCTCACTAAAGACAAGAAGAAAAAAAAAAAACAACAGGAAAAAACAGCCCAACAAGAAAATGGAAGGAGAAAAAACACCCTTATCCTTGATCTCTTTAAATATAAATGGCTTAAACTCCCCGATCAAGAGGAGCAGACTGGCAGAATGGATCCGCAAGCAAAAAGTTGACATCTGTTGTCTACAAGAGACCCACCTTACAGCAAGGGACAAAAACAGGCTTCGAATGAAAGGATGGAGCAAGATCTACCAAGCAAATGCACCCACCAAAACGGCAGGTGTAGCCATCCTGATCTCAGACAAGCTGGATTTCTCTTTAAAGTCCACTCAAAAAGACAAAGAAGGACACTACATATTGATACAAGGAAAAATCCAGAATCAAGACATCACGGTGATAAATGTATACTCACCGAACAAAAGAGGCCCGACATATGTCAAGCAAATTCTCACAGAATTACAGAGCAAGATAGATGCAAACACAATCATAGTGGGTGACTTTAATACTCCTCTCTCTCCAAGAGACAGATCCAACACCCAGAGGATTAGTAAGGGAGCTGAGGACCTAAATAACACCATTGCCCAAATGGATCTAACAGACCTATATAGAACCTTCCACCCTACAGAGACCCAATACACCTTCTTTTCAGCAGCCCATGGATCATATTCCAAAATAGACCACGTCATAGCCCACACAAAGAACCTCAGCAAATACAAAAGAATTGACATCATCCCATGTATTATATCTGATCACAGTGGATTAAAGGTAACCCTCAACAACAAAGGATACCACAGAGCCTATACACACTCTTGGAGGCTAAACCCCACGCTGCTATCCAACACTTGGGCCACAGATCAAATTAAAGATGAAATCAACGAATTCATAAACCACAATGACAAAGAAAACACATCACAAAGAAACCTATGGGACACAGCTAAGGCAGTACTGAGGGGCAAGATCATTGCACTCAGTACCCACATTAAAAGAATGGAAGCAGAGCAGGTGAATACCCTCACGATGAAACTAAAACAACTGGAGAAACAAGAAATGACAGAATCTAAAATGACTAGGAGGGGAGAGATTACAAAGATTAAAGAAGAGATAAATCTGATTGAAAATAGAAAGACCATTCAACAAATAAATAAGACTAAAAGCTGGTTCTTTGAAAAAATAAACAAAATTGACAGACCCCTTGCAAGACTCACAAAAAAAAGAAGAGAAGAGACTCATATACGTAAAATCAGGGACTCCACAGGAAAAATTACAACAAATACACACGATATTCAAACAATCATAAGGAGCTATTTCCAAAACCTCTACTCAACAAAAAACAATAATTTTACAGAAATGGATCAATTCTTAGAGAAGTACAAACTGCCCAAACTGAACCAAGAAGAAATAAATCAACTAAATAAACCAATAACTTACGGTGAGATACAGGAGGTAATCAAGAACCTCCCTACTAAGAAAAGCCCAGGCCCAGATGGATTCACCAATGAATTCTACAAAACCTTTAGTGAGGAGCTAATTCCAATACTCCTCAAACTCTTCCGCGAAATAGAAACGGAGGGAAAAATCCCGAACTCATTCTACGAAGCTAATATCATACTCATCCCCAAACCAGGCAAAGATCCAACAAAAAAAGAGAACTACAGACCAATATCACTAATGAACACAGATGCAAAGCTCCTCAATAAAATATTAGCTAACAGGATCCAGAAAGTGATCAAGAATATCATACATCATGACCAAGTAGGCTTCATCCCTCAGTCACAAGGATGGTTCAACATCCGTAAATCAATCAATGTAATTCACCACATAAACAGAACTAAAATCAAGAATCACATTGTTATCTCAGTCGATGCCCAAAAAGCCTTTGACAAAATACAACATCCATACCTATTAAAAGCTTTGGAGAGAACAGGAATAGATGGAACATTCCTCAAAACAATAAAAGCCATATACAACAGACCAACTGCTAATATCATATTAAATGGAGAGAAACTTAAATCATTCCCCCTAAACACAGGAACAAGACAAGGATGCCCACTCTCCCCACTTCTGTTCAACATAGTACTGGAATCCCTAGCCATAGCAATAAGGCAAGAGGAGGACATCAAAGGGATCCACATCGGCAAGGAAGAAATCAAGTTATCCCTATTCGCAGACGACATGATCTTATATCTCAAGGACCCAAAAAACTCAGTACCCAAACTCCTACATCTAATAAACCAATTTGGCAAAGTAGCAGGATACAAAATCAATCCACAAAAGTCAGCAGCTTTTCTGTACACCAGCAATAGACAAACAGAAAAGGAAATTATGGAAACGATTCCATTTACAGTAGCCAAAAAAAGAATAAAGTACCTAGGGATCAACTTAACCAAGGACGTGACGGACCTATTCAATGAAAACTACAAAAATCTAATAAGGGAAATCAAAGAAGACACAAGGAGATGGAAAGACCTCCCATGCTCATGGGTAGGCAGAATCAATATAGTGAAAATGGCCATACTGCCCAAATTGTTATACAAATTCAATGCAATACCTATCAAAATCCCAGCCACATTCTTCACTGAAATAGAGAAACCAATCCATAAGTTCATATGGAACAGCAAAAAACCTAGAATAGCCAAAGCAATTCTAGGCAAAAAACATAGTGCAGGAGGTATCACCATACCAGACTTCAAGCTCTACTACAAGGCCATCATAACAAAAACAGCATGGTATTGGTATAAAAACAGATCGGAAGACCAGTGGATTAGAATTGAAGACCCAGAAATAAAACCGCACTCTTACAGCCAACTGATATTCGACAAAGGAGCTAAAGACATACAATGGAATAAACATAGCCTCTTCAACTACTGGTGCTGGGAGAACTGGGCAGCCATATGCAGAAAACTCAAAGTAGACCCAAGCCTATCACCATGCACCAAGATCAACTCAAAATGGATCAAGGACCTCAACATCAGACCTGAATCCTTGAAACTACTGAAGGACAGAGTAGGAAAGACACTAGAACTTATAGGCACAGGAAGGAACTTCCTGAATAGAGTCCCAGGCGCACAACAAATAGGGGAAAGACTCAACAAATGGGACTACTACAAATTAAAAAGTTTCTGCACAGCTAAGGTCATAGCCACCAAAATAGAAAGACAGCCAACGATATGGGAAAGGATATTTACCAGCACAGCAACAGACAAAGGCCTGATATCTGTCATCTACAGAGAACTCAAAAAACTAAGCCCCTCCAAGCCCAATAAACCTATTAGGAAATGGGCAAAAGAGCTAAAGAGAGACTTCACAAGAGAAGATATAAAAATGGCAAAGAAACACATGAGGAAATGCTCAACATCCCTGCTAGTAAAGGAAATGCAAATAAAAACAACCCTGAGATACCACCTCACCCCAGTTAGAATGGCCTATACTCTGAACTCAGGAAACAACAAATGCTGGAGGGGCTGTGGGGAAAGAGGAACCCTTCTCCATTGTTGGTGGGAGTGCAAATTAGTACAGCCACTTTGGAGAACAGTATGGAGGTTTCTCAAAAAGCTCAATATAGACCTACCCTATGACCCAGCCATACCACTCCTAGGCATCTATCCTAAACAGCAAAACCCAAGATATCAAAAGGACATTTGTACTTCCATGTTTATCGCAGCACAATTCACAATAGCCAAAATTTGGAAACAACCCAGATGCCCCTCCACAGATGAATGGATCCAAAAAATATGGTACTTATACACAATGGAATACTACATAGCGATTAGGAATGGTGAAATATTGTTATTTGCAGGGAAATGGTCAGAACTCGAACAAATAATGTTGAGTGAGACAAGCCTAGAACACAGAAAACAAAGGGGCATGATCTCCCTGATATATGACTGTTAACAAAGGGAGATGGAGAGACAGTAGAGACCAAGTCTGTGAACACTGTATATGTGCTTGATACATTGTATACTGCATATGGGTCTACCTGACCTAGACAAGGGATGGGAAAACAGGTTGTAAGATATCACAAGAAATGTACACAATGCCCTACTATGTAACTGCACCCTCTTTGCACAGCACCTTGTAAAAAAAAAAAAATTATGTTCAATTGATAATAAAAAAAAAATAAAAATAAAATAAAAAAAAAAAAAAAGAAATCCTTCAATCGATTGAAGGTGTTAGATTGTATTTGAAACAGGAAATCGGGCTAGAAAAGCCTATTTCATCAGTCATGAACGTTTTGGCTGTGCAGTCACCATTCAGAAAAAGCGATAATTTCAGAGAGGAAAATCAAAGGGTGGGGGAAAAAAAAAACCTTGAGGAATAGCTACCACTAAAAAGAGGTGGTAGGAAATTAAGTTAGCAAGGAAGAGTAAATTCTAAACACAGAAAAGAACTAGAACAACAGACATCACAGGCACAGAGAAGTGTTTGAAGGGAAGAAGGAAGAGATGCCCGAGGAAAGGTCAGAGAGTTTTAAAGAGTCGATCCTACAGTGTAAAGGAAAGATGGTATAAAGTCCGTTTCCGTCTCCGGAGTGGGTAGACGGAATTAGGAGGTAAAGGTGACAAAAAATAAAAATAGGTGGCTCCTTTAAACTGGCAGAAGAAGGGGAAGAGCCGAGGCCACCTGCACTGTGAACCCCTCAGTGGCCACGGGCTTCCCCCTTCTGTCCCTGCCCTGGGGGGGGGGGCCGGGAATCCCCATCTTCTCCGCCGTCCGTCGCAGGTGCCACGCACCTGCAGAGAAGGCGGCTGGCTGGCTGGCTGGCTGGGACTGGGGGAGGCCCAGGCCGGCCTGGAGGGGGCACGGTCTCCCTCCGCCCCCCTCTCCCAAGGCCGGCTCCGGGCCCACGGTAGGGCAGCAACGTCGCACTGCTTTCCACACAGCCCGCAGCGGCGCCAGAGCCCCGCGTTCGGGCTTCCGCGCGTCCGGACCACCGGCGCCAGCCCGGCGAGCGAGACCCGCCGAGCCCGGGGGGCTCCCGGGGCCTTCAACTCAGGCGGAGGCCTGTTCGGTGCCCCGCCCGAGGATTTACCCTCTCAGCACGCTTCCGATACGACCGTCGGTCCTCTCCCCGGACGACCCCCGTTGAGCGGGTCTCCAGGGCGAGGCCCTCGAGAGCCGGCCTCCCTACCGGGCGGGGACGCTGTGGGAAGACTCCACCGAGTCCGCACCTCGCGGGCGCCGGGCGGGCTTTCCCGGAAGTGACGCCGGGCTCACGCCAGGCTGCGGAGATCCAATTCGCCCGCGCGGGCGGAAGTCCCGCCCACCGCCTCGGCGACAGCGGAAATCCGGTCCGCCGCGTCCCCCGCGTCTCCGCGTGGACCTCGCCGGCAGCATGGCGCACTACAACTTCAAGAAGATTACGGTGGTGCCGTCGGCTAAGGTAGAGGGCGGTGAGGGGCTCCCCGCCTCGCATCCTTTCCCCCGGTCAGGTCGGCAGGGACGCCCCGGACCTGTAACCCGGAGCTTGGGAAGGAAGGCACCCACTCGGGCCTGCCCGAGGCCTGCAGGCTGCTCCGCTCTCTCCGGATCAGGGACCTTTCACCCCAGCCCACCCCACCCCGAGTCGCCGGCCCCACGCTCCGCACCCCGTCACCCCCGCCCCGGAGCCCTCCCCCACCGCGCAGGGGCTCCCGGGGCGCGTGTGAACCCCGAAATGGCCGGGGCCGTGCTGAGGGTGGCCGGGCGGGCGCGGAGTGGGCGAGCGAGGCCCGTGGCCTTCAGACCCCGAGTTCGCGGTCCCCTCCGAAACTGAGTTATCAGACGTCAGGTAAACGTGGCCAGGTTACAGTTTGCGTAGCGTCAGGCGGTGTGGGAAGGGACAGTCCAAAGACTTAAGCGCGTGTGCAGACACGGGTCTCCTGGGGGGAAGAATCACGGGAGAACCAGCTCTGAGGACGAGTTACGGTGGTAGAACCTACTCCCCATGTGAATATTTGTCGGTGTCTCTCCTCTCCCTGTCTCATGACTGTCGTATGCTTTCTTTGCAAAGGTTTGTCCAGACCGAGTATTTTGTATCCATAACGCAGGAAATTGTCTCCTCCTGACACTTTTGTTACGTATCTCTCTAGATTGTGGCATTTGCAAGGAATCAGGTCTTAACTTGTGTTTCTTGGTCCTCATGTTATTCTTTCATTGTTGAAGGAATTCAAACGTAAGTTTTAGAAAATGGCCAGTTTTGTTGTGCTCAGTGGAAATTCTAGTAAACAAAAAGTTTTGGTTTTTTTTTTTTCTGGTCCTGGGGGTTGAGCTCTGTGACTCGGCCCTGTCCCTGAGCTTCATGCTCAAGGCTAACAATCTACCACTTTAGTCAGCTCCATTTCTGGCATCTATGGTTAAACGGAGATGTCTTACTGACTGGGCTGGGGATATGGCCTAGTGGCAAGAGTGCTTGCCTCCTACACATGAGGCCCTGGGTTCGATTCCCTAGCACCACATATATGGAAAACGGCCAGAAGGGGCGCTGTGGCTCGGGGCCTTGAGCGGGAAGAAGCCAGGGAAGGTGCTCAGGCCCTGAGTCCAAGGCCCAGGACTGGCCAAAAAAAAAAAAAAAGTCTTACTGACTTTCCTGCCAAGGGTGGTATTCAAGCCATGATCCTCAAATCTCAGCTCGGTGAGTATCTAGGCTTGATTACAGGTATGAGCCAAAGTCAAGTAATTTTATATTGAGAAAGCAAGTAATACAGTTCATATTAAAAAGAAGCAGGCACTGGGGAATGCATGCAGAAATCTTTCAAGTCCTCAGTTGCCTCATATGCTCACAGAAATGGTAAATAGTGGGTTTAAATTTTATTCATCATTTCATCAATTTTTATTTATTCTTTTTTGCCAGTCCTGGGGCTTGGACTTAGGGCCTGAGCACTATCCCTGGCTGCTTTTTGCTCAAGGCCAGCACTCTGCCACTTGAGCCACAGCACCACTTCTGGCCGTTTTCTGTATATATGGTGCTGGGGAATTGAACCCAGGGCTTCATGTATAAGAGGCAAGCACTCTTGCCACTAGGCCATATCCCCAGCCCTAATCAAATGATTTAAACTAAAGCTGTGCATAAAATTGTAGGATTGTATTTTTTTCTGATTTGTAGTTGAGTTGTTTAGAATATTCTTAAGTATTTGACATTTTGGGGTAAATTTATTATTTTTTATTTTTATTTTTTTGGCCAGTCCTAGGCCGTGAACTCAGGGCCTGAGCACTGTCCCTGGCTTCTTTTTTGCTCAAGGCTAGCACTCTGCCACTTGAGCCACGGCACCGCTTCTGGCCATTTTCTGTATATGTGGTGCTGAGGAATCGAACCCAGGGCCTCGTGTATACGAGGCAAGCACTCTTGCCACTAGGCCATATTCCCAGCCCGGGTAAATTTATTTTAACAACCATTAGATAAGTGTTTCTTAAAGGCCAGAGACTATAAAAAGTGAATATTTTAGGGCTGGGGATATAGCCTAGTGGCAAGAGTGCCTGCCTCGGATACACGAGGTCCTAGGTTCGATTCCCCAGCACCACATATACAGAAAACGGCCAGAAGCAGCGCCGTGGCTCAAGTGGCAGATTGCTAGCCTTGAGCGGGAAGAAGCCAGGGACAGTGCTCAGGCCCTGAGTCCAAGGCCCAGGACTGGCCAAAAAAAAAAAAAAAGTGAATATTTTAGTTAGAAAAAGTAAATTTTCTAGCTTAAGATGTGTAGTACTATTTGATAGAGTGTTTTAAGAATATTTTAAGCAAGTGGATGGAAACTAGACATTTGAATGGTATCTTAATTATTTTCTTTTAATTGCAGGACTTCATCGATCTCACATTATCAAAGACCCAACGGAAGACTCCAACAGTTATTCATAAACATTACCAAATCCATCGGATAAGACATTTTTATATGAGAAAAGTCAAATTTACTCAACAGAATTACCATGACAGACTCTCACAGATTTTAACGGATTTCCCCAAATTGGATGTATGTGATTCTGGGGGTCACAGATGGTTAAGTAAATGTCAATCAGTGTAAGCTGTCGGATGGGGCCAGATCACTTAGGACTTTGCGGTATATAGTTAATTTTTTTTTTTTTTTTTTGCAGTACTGGGGTTTGAACTCAAGACCTGAGGCATGTGCTCTACTGCAAGCCATGCCTCCAGCCCATTTTAGTGCTGGTTTGGGGGCATTGTGCATATGTGCCAGTTCTAGGGCTTGAACTCAGGATCTGAGTGCTATCCCTGAGCTTTTTTACTCAAGGCTAGGGCTCTGCCACTTAAACTAAAGCTCCGCTTCTGGCTTTTTAGTAGTTAGTTGGAGATAGGTCTCGTAGACTCTCCTGCCCAGGCTGACTTTGAACCTTGATCCTCAAATCTCAGCCTCCTGAGTAGCTAGGATTACAAGCCTGGTGCCTGGTTCTGCTGGTTATTTTTGAGATAGGGTCTTATTTCCTGTCCAGGCACACACCTGCACTGTAATTCACTATTTTAGTTTTCTAGTCGTATGTGGGATGACAAGTGAGCACCACTGCACACAAACCTTCTGTTGAGATGAACTGTCATGAACTTTCTTTCTTGTCCATGCTGATCTGGAAGTGCCTAGCATACATGAAACCCTGGGTTCGATTCCTTAGTACCACATAAACCGAAAAAGCCTGAAGTGGCACTCTGGCTCAAGTAGTAAAGTGCTATCCTTGACCAAAAGAAGCTCGGGGATAGGGCCCACACCCCAGGACTGGAAAAAAAGAAAAAGATCCTTTCCCAGCATTTGTCAGAAGGAGCAGGGAGTGGCATAAGAGATGTATGGATTATGGAACCAGTGTTTTCAGTTTTAAAAGGTTTGGAAAATGGAAACGTTTATAGGCTGGTGGAAATGATTGGGTGGAAAGAAGAATTTTCAGAATTAAGTTCCTAAGGAGTAGCAGAGGGTGGGATTTTGTGTATGTGGGGATAGCTGGCCTTGGCTAGGTTCTTCTGTGGCTCTGTCACTATAGTAGATGAAGGTTAGGGCCAGGAAGAGGACTGTTGCCTTTCTGCTGATAGCTTCTGTTCCTTAGAGGAGTAAATCGACGGGGTCCTTAGCCAAGAGAAGACTGAGATGAAGCTGCAGGTTTGAGGACAGTATAAAAGTGATTCTGTTATTTTCAAAAGGATAAAAATCTTACATCAAAATGACTTCTGTGTTTGGTTTGTTATAGGACATCCATCCATTTTACGCAGATTTGATGAACATTCTCTATGATAAGGATCATTACAAGTTGGCTCTGGGACAAATAAATATTGCCAAAAATTTAGTGGACAAGTAAGTCATTTTCTTAACATAGTATCTTTTTTTTTTGGGGGGGGGGCAGTCCTAGGCTGTGAACTCAGGGCCTGAGCACTGTCCCAGGCTTTGTTTTTGCTCAAGGCTAGCACTCTGCCACTTGAGCCACAGCGCCACTTCTGGCCATTTTCTGTATATGTGGTGCTGAAGAATCGAACCCAGGGCCTCATGTATACGAGGCAAGCACTCTTGCCACTAGGCCATAAGTTACCATTGAAAGTGAAAAATAATACTTATTTTTATTTTCTTAAGTGTTGCTAAAGATTATGTGCGGCTCATGAAATATGGTGATTCTCTGTACCGCTGCAAGCAACTGAAGCGTGCCGCCCTGGGTCGAATGTGCACTATTATCAAGCGGCAGAAACAGAGTTTAGAATATTTGGAACAAGGTACTCGTTTTATACTTAAGCAGACATGATTTCCAATGTGTTCTTGTAAGTGATCCTTTTGGAGAACTTATTCTTGAGGCGTTTGGTTTGGTATGTATGTATGTATGTATGTATTTATTTATTTATTGCCAGTCCTGGGCTTGAATTCAGGGCTTGAGCACTGTCCCTAGCTTCTTTTTGCTCAAGGCTAGCACTCTGCCACTTGAGTCACAGCACCATTTCTGGCCATTTTCTATATATGTGGTGATGAGGAATCGAACCCAGGGCTTCCTGTATATGAAGCAAGCACTCTTGCCACTAGGCTATATTCCCAGCCCTGGTTTTATTTTAGATATGATAAGATCAAATTATTTTTCCTAGCCTGACTCCTCAGAAATTCTAGTAGGCTAGTTATTGTTGAAAATAATTGTTGAAATATTGTCCAGAAAACGTGTGATGTTTGGTATTGAATAAATAAGGCATAGACATAATCTCATGTAACAAGAATCATCTGAGAATCTTCTCAGCCCTGTGGTTTTGGCTTCACCATTGACTTCTGGAATCAAAGTATCTGTGGGAGACCTAAAAATAGGATTGTGGTATAGCTACATCTAGGAAATACTATTGTATGTATGAATATATGCCATTAATCTCTGCTGTTTTTTCCTTTTTTCATTCATACATATTTTCTTCAATACTTTTGCATTATGAAAGTTGGAGTGAGATTAATATAGCCATAAATCTGGGGAAAATTTCAAGCAAATTATGAATTTTAATTTTCAATTTAAACATTTTCATAGTACGTCAGCATTTATCCCGCTTGCCAACTATTGATCCAAATACAAGGACTCTGCTTTTGTGTGGATACCCAAATGTTGGAAAGTCCAGTTTCATCAATAAGGTAGGTCTGCCTTTAATATAGGCTGATCATCTTAAGTCAGAATATTCTTTCTTTGAGATACAAGGAGCACACAGTTACAGTTTTGTCTGACTAGTCTTCTGAAAGATTTGACAACTGAGCACCTATGTTCTTCTTGGGAATATTTAATTTGTCTGAAGCTAGATTTAACATGCTGTTATAGAAGCCTTCTTTCTTTTTTTGCCCTCTTCCCTCTCCCTCCTTATCTATCATTACCTCAAGGCTAGCCTTGAGTTTGTGATCCTCCTGCTTCATTCTTTCCATAGTTGAGACCATAGGTGTAAATACCCTCATGCTTAGCAAAAATTAGTCTTGATAATATATATGTGCTCGTTTACATTGAGAGGAAATAATAATGTGGAACTTTTATCCTCAAAGTATTGTTTTGTTTCAAGGTTACAAGAGCAGATGTGGATGTTCAACCCTATGCATTTACCACCAAGTCTCTGTTTGTTGGGCACATGGATTATAAGTATCTTCGTTGGCAGGTAAGAGTCTTACATTAAACCTAGAATAAGTTTCTGTTTCATGAGATTTGATGGTTTCTAAAGAAGTGCAATATATATGTCCACCCTATAGTGTTGCTTAGTAAAGTGTCAGCCAGTCCTGATATCTGTCATCTACAGAGAACTCAAAAAACTAAGCCCCCCCAAGCCCAATAAACCTATTAGGAAATGGGCAAAAGAGCTAAAGAGAGACTTCACAAGAGAAGATATAAAAATGGCAAAGAAACACATGAGGAAATGCTCAACATCCCTGCTAGTAAAGGAAATGCAAATAAAAACAACCCTGAGATACCACCTCACCCCAGTTAGAATGGCCTATACTCTAAACTCAGGAAACAACAAATGCTGGAGGGGCTGTGGGGAAAGAGGAACCCTTCTCCATTGTTGGTGGGAGTGCAAATTAGTACAACCACTTTGGAGAAAGTATGGAGGTTTCTCAAAAAGCTCAATATAGACCTACCCTATGACCCAGCCATACCACTCCTAGGCATCTATCCTAAACAGCAAAACCCAAGATATCAAAAAGACATTTGTACTTCCATGTTTATCGTGGCACAATTCACAATAGCCAAAATATGGAAACAACCCAGATGCCCCTCCACAGACGAATGGATCCAAAAAATATGGTACTTATACACAATGGAATACTACATAGCGATTAGGAATGATGAAATATTGTTATTCGCAGGGAAATGGTCAGAACTCGAACAAATAATGTTGAGTGAGACAAGCTTAGAACACAGAAAACAAAGGGGCATGGTCTCCCTGATATATGACTGTTAACAAAGGGAGACGGAGAGACAGTAGAGACCAAGTCTGTGAATACTGTATATGTTCTTGATACATTGTATATTGTATATATGTCTACCTGACCTAGAGAAGGGATAGAAAAACAGGACGTAAAATATCACAAGAAATGTACACACTGCCCTACTATGTAACTGTATACTTTTTGCACAACACCTTGTAAAAAAATTTATGTTCAATTAATAAACAAATAAAAAAAAGTGTCAGCCAGTGTCTTCCACTAGGGGGAAGTCTTGAGCAGGTGGAGAAAATAGATTCTCTGGCATCACCAAGAACTTGCATTTCTCTACTACCATAAGGAAAGCTTACCTGACCTTTGGGGATGGCTGAGGGCAGTTCACATTTATAGAAATCATAAGGGCAGCCAGCTGCCAGTGTGGCTTTTCCTCTGCTATGATTCCATTTCTTTAGCCTCTTAATAAAATGAAAGTCTCTTTGCATCTATCATTTTTGTCATTAGAAATGCTGTGTACTGTTTCAAAGCATGAAGCAATCTGTTTCCACAATTTAACTTCATAAATGATGAAGAACATAATGCTTAAGAACTGGCAGTTTACCAATTATCCCCGTTATTAATGGGAAGTGGAGTCATTTTTCTCAAGGTCATTAACAAGCTTTTCAGTGAGTTGTATAAGGTCTCCCCACCCTCACTTAATGTGTGAAAAAGAAGTTATTTTTAGTACTAGTTTGCTTGTCATGGTCAGTTTCAGAGATCCCTATTTTATTTCCTAGTGTTGTCAGGTCTGGTTTGTTGTAGCCGGGTGACTTACAAGACAAGAAGTGTGTGGTGTAGTTTGGAGTAATCGGTCCTGTCATTAGGTAGTCGATACTCCAGGCATTTTGGATCATCCCCTGGAGGATCGGAACACCATTGAAATGCAAGCCATCACAGCTTTGGCCCACCTCCGAGCTGCAGTCCTGTATGTGATGGATTTGTCCGAGCAGTGTGGACACGGTTTAAAGGAGCAATTAGAACTCTTCCAGAACATCAGACCTCTCTTTATCAACAAAGTAAGTGTGATAACTAGTAATATTTAACTTGCATGGTAACTTCCTCTTATCTGCAAGATTCCCCTATGGATGCCAGGAACCAGATAGTACTGAACCCTAGCTACTACTGGAACATGAGACCCTATGACAATTGATCGTCATGATAACCGACAACTGCTAAGTGACTGGCTAGCTGGTAATAATATATAGAGAATAAAAAGGCTGGACAGAGAGAGCCGAGTCACATTGTTGGTAGACTAGAGTAGGAAGACGCACAATTTCCATTGCACTACTCAGAATAACGCACAACTTACAATTTATCAATGATGTATTTCTAGAGTTTTTCATTTAATAATTCCAAAGTGTAGTTGATCTTTGTAAAAGAAATTGCAGGAAGCGGGAGCATAGATCAGGGGAGGATAAAATATATTTCTCTATGAAAATAATCATTATTTTCTTTCTTACTAGCCGCTCATAGTTGTAGCAAACAAATGTGATGTGAAGCGAATAGCTGAACTTTCTGAAGATGATCAGGTAAATAACATTGTCTTTTTTATTACTTATCCTGAATTCTAACATATAAGATAGTTTAGAAGGAGTTTTGGCAATACTGGACTAGGTTGACATAATAGCCTTATGGTTTAGTGACTGACAGTATAAAAATCTGAAATACAGGTTGCTGCCCTTTCTTGACTGTGGAAATGTCTGTGTTTGATGGGTTGGCATAATTATTATACCTTTGGAAAATGATTGCTTTGGAAAGGATGCCAAGTGCTTGGAGTTGTACTTTATCTCTATAGAGATATACTGGGGTAACATTTCCCAGAATAAGTTTCTCATTAGAATAGCTATTATTCAATAAAAGAGACTTTATAGTTATATGAGTATATGAGTTTGGGGAAAGAATGAGAAGGGAGTCTGAGGGTCATTTTGTAGGCTCGTGTAAGGATGGGCTCTCAAGAGCTGTGAGCTGTAGTCTCTTAACACTCTGCAAGGCAGGCAGTGTTGTATGTGACCCGACAACCTTATTCAGTAGGTAGCTTTCAGGATAAATGCCCTCTCTAAGATTACATTTATCATAGATAGTGTCACACTGTCCCTGGACGAATGTCATCTCATCACCTTTACCCCTGGTAACTTGTCAGAAATGTGAATTTTTATTTATTTTATTTCTTGGTCCGTCGTGGGGCTTGAACTATGGACCTGGACACTGTCCCTGAGCTCTTCAGCTCAAGGCTAGTGGTCTGCCACTTGAGCCACAGTGCCACTTCCGGTTTTCTGGTGGTTGATTGGAGAGAAGAGTCTGATGGACTGACTTTCCTGCCTAGATTGGCTTTGAACTATGATCCTCAGCTCTCAGCCTCTTGAGTAGCTAGGATTACAGCTGTGAGCCATAGGTGCCCAGCTTATTTTTTTAATAAAAGGAAAATATAGGTAAAAATTTCTGATGTCTTCAAGAATTAAAATAAGTCATAGATGTTGAATAATCATTTCTGCAATTTTGATATGGAAAACCTTACAGTTTCATAAGGAACTGAAAAACAATAATACATACATAATTTTTCCTTTGTGTTCGCAGAAAATATTTATAGATTTGAAGACCGAAGGATTCCCTGTGATTGAGACCAGCACCCTGACTGAGGAAGGTGTTATTCAAGTTAAGACGGAGGTCAGTATTTCTTTAAATCACACAACAGTCTTTCTATTGGTTTTTGTTATAAGAAAAGTTATGGGGAAAATCATTTAAATTTTAGAAGCTAATATTCAAAACACTCACATAGCCAGATAGGAGTGCTAAACTATATAAGAAGAATCATACAGAGAATACAGAGAATATTCCCCCTGGTGGCATTTGGAGAGAACAGTTGTTCTAAGGCTACCTCTCCCTTGTGCCTGTGAATACCAAAATCACTAGAAGCTAGATTTTTTTAAAAATATAAAATAATATAATGATTTCATGTATCTTGGTTGTGTACTTCTACATGCTTTACATCATACTTAAGTGATGTGCGGATTTTTGCTGTACTGTATTTTTGAGGGAATGATGACAGGAAAGAAGAGTGTGTATACCAAGTTTTTTCTTCAAATAATTTTGATCTGTGGATGTTTGCATCCATGGATAAGGAGGGCCAAGTGTACTTTGTAATTCCTACTGCAGTAAATAGACTTAAGTGACTATTGTGACTTTTCTAATACTTCCATACCAACCCTAGAAGATTGTACAGATGGGACCTGTTCAAAAATAGAAAGTATTCTGAAAGGCAGGCGCAGCTTGGGGAAGGCTGACTCTTGTTTCACATGCCATCTTAATTTCCTATTTCTCCATATTATTTTTACCTGAAAGGCATTAGTTTCTCAAGTTGCTGTTATCCTCCTCTAGGGATGTCACGTGTCGGTAGGAAAGGCCAGGGAGACAGCTCTCAAGTCTGCATCTTGCCAGGAGGGTCACTAAACGTGGGATTGAGGCCTAGGGTGGGACATGGGCCCTGCCTCCGTATGCTGTCTTGGGTTGGCCCTTGGCCTACAAAGCGTTGATCTTTCTTGTCAGAGAAGTCTTTCTCGGCATGGTTTCTTGTTGAGGAAAAATGTACACGAAAGTTCCAAACTAAGCTGACCTGATTCTTCCTTGGAATGTGCAGCAAGAAGCTGTAGTAGTATGTCTTTATGACTGTGTGCCTTGTTTTCATACTTCATTAGGCTTGTGATAGACTTTTAGCTCATCGAGTGGAAACCAAAATGAAAGGAAATAAAGTGAATGAGGTGCTGAACAGATTGCATTTAGCTCTACCAAACAAGAGAGATGATAAGGTAAGGTGGCCTCGAGAGATTACACTTACCGTAGCCAGGTGTGGTTCATGCCAGTAATTCTAGCACTCCCTCTTGGGAGACATAGATGGGAAGATAATGAATTTGAGGCCAGCTATGGGAAAGTTACTAAAACCTTTCCATGAAAAAATGCAAACTAAAGAGCTGGAGTGCAGTGCTTGCTTCACATGCACCCAGAGAGAAGAGGAAAAAAGACAAAGGTCAGTAAACGCAGCCCATGCCTGTTCTTGGGGTTGCAAATCTAGTTTCATTTGTACACAAATGAATTTCACACTTTCGTGGATTTGGTAAAGACTGAAGGAGGGCGAGGCTAGACAAAATGTGCCTCTCAGTTTACCAATTTAACTTACCGTTCCTGCTGATCCTCCCAGAAGTGGTTTTGATTCCGGAGCATTTTTTATTTATGCTGACTGTAGAGTTAGTGCATGTTTATACCTGAATGTTATCAGTATTGCAAATTTATGTCTTTTTTATCCTTGGAGGTGGGTGGGAGAGAGAGAGAGTTGGTACTGAAGACTGAGCTTGGGGCCTGGGTGGTGGGGTGTGGATGTGGGTGTTGGTACTGGAGCTTGAACTCCAGGGCCTGGGCCCTGTCCCTGAGCTTTTTTTTCCTCAAGGGTAGCACTCCACCACTTGAGCTCCACTTGGACTTTCTTGGTGGTTCAGTGGAAGTAAAAGTCTCATAGACTTTCTTGCCCGGGCTTGGCTTTGACCCTCAGTGTTCAGATCTCATCCTTTCGAATACCTAGGATTACAGGTGTGAGCCAATGGTGGCCCGGCCTCAGAGACTCTTGTCTCCAGCAGAAAGCTAGAAGTAGACGCATAGCTCAAATGGCAGAACACCATTCTTGAACAAAGCTAGTGTGGAAAAGCCTCAAGTTCAAGCCCGAGTACCTGCAAAAAAGGAAAAAAGAAAAGTGGTTTTCCAGTGTACTTGCATATTTTTGTCCTTTAAAAAAAAAATACCTCTTTTGAGGATAGAAGTCTTTGCTGTGTCTTCAGTTTATTTTATCCTAAAGGAAGAGTGGAGATAGCTATGCATCTTTGCTTTCAAATGGTACTCATTTATCTCAGAGCTTTTGTTATCTTTTCATTGAATTCTCACACATATTGGGTTTATGTTTGAGTTTGTTATCATTGCTAAGTCTATCGTTATTGCTCTCATGACCTAATTTTTTGGATCATATATTTTTCTTGTAGACAGAGAATTTACTTTTGTTGTTTGGTATGAGTTATTTTTATATTCATCACAGCATTTCACGTATTTCCAATGTCTTTGTAGGAGAGGCCTCCTTTCATACCAGAAGGAGTAGTGGCTCGCAGGAAGAGAATGGAAGTTGAGGAGCCCAAGAAGAAAAGAGTACGTTTTAACTTGTTCTGGGTTTCTTACGGGGAGGGGAACAGTCCACAGTGACGGACGGAATCCTGGTGCAGTGGACCCAAATAGAGTGCCCAGGATCAGTCCCTGCACAGTTCTAGAACGTAGCAGTGAGTCCCTGATCAAAATCTACTTTTATGGTGCTTTTAATTGATGGTAAATAAAATACGTGAGGCATGTAGCCCAAAGATGGCTTTCCTGTTAGACACAGAAGTTAAATCCAATAGATACTGAAGAAATTGGAGAAGGCATTAACTTCTGTGTGGGAGGATAGGGCAAGGTGTTGGGTCTAAAAAGTAAAATAAAGGTTATTTAATTTTTTTTAATTCCCCCTATTGTAGGAACGAGATCTTGAGCTGGAAATGGGAGATGATTATATTTTAGATCTTCAAAGTAAGTACTAGAGTGTTATAAGCATTATATACAAAGCCAGATTCATCTGAACTGTTTCAGAAAGGACTTTACTTTTACTTTTTTTTTTTTTTTGCCAGTCCTGGGGCTTGGACTCAGGGGCTGAACACTGTCCCTGGCTTCTTTTTGCTCAAGGCTAGCACTCTGCCACTTGAGCCACAGCGCCACTTCTGGCCATTTTCTGTATATGTGGTGCTGGGGAATCGAACCCAGGGCCTCATGTATATGAGGCAGGCACTCTAGCCACTAGGCCATATCCCCAGCCCCTACTTTTTGTTTAAATGGTTTTTTTTTAGTTATCTTTAGTCATACAAAGGGATGTCAACCCAGATGTTAGTTTACAAGTACAGTCATCTTGCTCAATGTTGCCCCTTCTGTCTTTCTCACTCCCACTTCTGTCCCAACCCCCACCTAGCCTCAAATTACCTGCTAAAAAAGTATGTTAACGAAAAATTCTGGCATATTTGTTAGGTTTTAAGTTCTTGGAGACTAAAGTTATATATCATTTCAGAGATGATTCAAACCCAGGGCCTTATGCATGCTGGGCAAGCACTCGTTGATTTTATATGAAGGGATTACGTTGAGCCCGTAAATGTTTTTGATGTTAATAACAACCATATGCAACATTGAGAATAATGTATCTTTCTAGAGTGACTTGATTTGACATAAGCTATAATTCATTTTGAGCACATGGCACGTGAGGATATTAGAAACTACCATGAACATAACTTTTTTTTTTTTAAACTCTAGAATACTGGGATTTAATGAATTCATCTGAGAAGTATGATAAGATACCAGAGATCTGGGAGGGACATAATGTTGCTGATTATATTGATCCTGCAATCATGAAGGTCTGTGTTACTTTCACTGTTGTGGGTTTTTCTTTGTATGTGTGTTTTGACAGCTATTGAAGATGCAGGCACAGCTTTTGGCTAACCTTTCTCTTTCTGCTCCCGTTGCTTGTAGCAGTCCTTCCCACCCCCACCCCCCCCTTGTTTCTGGCTCTTTTTTGTTTTGTTGTAGTTTTTGCACGAGTCCTGGGGTCTAAGCTCAGCCTTGTTCTCTTGCTCACAGATGTAGTGTTCTGTGTGAGCCGTACCTCCAGTTCCATTCCCCTGCTTCTTTACTATATCCAGTGAGATCTGTTCTACCCTAGAGAGTTCCTCTGTCCCTTGTGCCACTGCTTCCTCTGCCCCGTCTAGTCTTGGAGATGGCCCGGGGTCTTCTCACTGACTTGTCATGTACACTGTCAGTCCCACTAGTGCCATGGCATGGCTCCTGTCAGTAGTTCAGATTCTTCTGTTAAACTTTTCCTGACTTCCTGCCAGCCCATGTTATTTTATCAGGAAATGTGACACAGGTATGAGCTGATCTCCAGATTATTATGTCCCACTGACCCAGTCTAAGAGAGGGGGTTTAGTTCTTGGCCAAGAATCTGCCTGTTCTCAGATCCATTCCTGACTCACACTTGATCAGTCTCCACCATCCTTCTCCTGCCTCGTTCTGTCATTCCCTCTGTTTGCTTTTTTTTGATGTATATGATTGTCTTCCTCCCAGACATGGGCAGTCGTGTCACCTCTCCTTGTTAAACTCCTCAGCTCTGCCTCATGCACTTGTCACCACTGAGTCGCACCCCATTTCCTCAGCACCGAGCAGCGTGGCCTGTAGGGGACAGGTCCATTCCCTCCCAGCCTTACTCCTCAGTGGTTCCCATGCTCAGGACATGGGTGCAACCTGCCTGTTGTTGAGCATTTGTCCGTATTGTTAGGCTATAGTACATATACCCATACTTGAAATTTTTCATTTTTGCCAGCTGTTGGAGGCTCATGCCTGAAATCCTAACTACTCAAGGGGCTGCGCTATGAGCATCACTGATGATGGAAGGTCTGTGAGACTTATCTCCAAGTAGTGACCAAAATGCCCGAAGTGGAGCTAAGGATCAAATGATAGAGAGCTAGGCTTGAGCATAAGAGCTCAGTGACAGTCAGTGCTCAGACCCTGAGTTTAAGACCCAGAACCTATACACACACAAACACAAAAGCATTTTTTATCTTACTAACTTTGTAGCTAATGAGATATTGTTTTGGTGTTAAATAGAATGGGACGCTATAAAAGTTTATCTACTTTCAGTGTTGGGAATAACTAGGGAAATACACATTTTTGTTCTGAAGTTTAGTTTGAAGATTTTGTTGTGAAGTTTAGTTTGAAGATGAAAGGGGAATGGCATAGACAGATACCAACAAGTCTGTGTGCAGGTTAGTATCCCTTTCCTTTACAGAACGCTTTGCTGTGTTCTAAGCTGTGCTCTATTGTATCTTCCAAGATGGAGGGGATGCATCTGTTCCTTAAACATTTTGCCACACCTGTTTAGAAGTTGTTCTTTGTAACTATATTTAATTATGACTCTTTTTAAAGAAACTGGAAGAATTAGAGAAGGAAGAAGAACTAAGAACAGCTGCTGGGGAGTATGACAGTGATTCTGAAAGTGAAGACGAGGAAATGATGGAAATCCGAGAACTGGCCAAACAAATTAGAGAAAAAAAGAAGTTAAAAATTCTGCAATCCAAAGAAAAGAACACACAGGGACCCAGGATGCCTCGAACTGCTAAGAAGGCAAGTTTCCTATTGTAGAGAGTCAAAACCTCTGTTTCCAGTTGGGTTGTCTAAATCATTTCTAAATGTAGCTTTTGACCTCTTTTTGGCCATACTGTTTTACATACTCTGTTGGTGTTACTGACTTGCATGATGATTTGCCTTGGACCATCTGCAATATTGTGTCCTGGTGACTTCACCTTCCAATTTGGCTAACATCAATGAATAAATGCCATTACTTTGCAATGTGCAGCTTAAAACGATAGAAAGTTTCTGGATGTCCAGCTCCAAGACAGGCATGAGGGGAAGATTCAGTTGGTTGATTTTTGAGACAGTCCTGCTGTATAACAGCCCATGCTGGCCTCCAGCTCTTTGTAGCCAGGGCTGGCTTTGCACAAGAAGCCATCCTACCTCTGCCTCCAAAATGCTGGAATTGCAAGCATGCTCTGCAGTGCCTCGCTCGTTTGTTTTTTTTTATTTGTATGAACTTCCTTGGGGAAAATTAGTAATAGTTTACTTGAGGAGGAGAAGGAATGGTCGAAAGGAGAGCATAATTTTGGAAAGAGTGTTTTTGTTGTTGTCATTGTAGAGGTGATGTACAGAAGGGTTACAGTTACATAAGTAAGTCAGGTGAAGAGTACATTTCTTTAGGACAGTGTCACCTTTCCCTCACTCCCAATTTCTCCTTCCATCCCCACAAGAGAGTGCTTTCTTGAGACCTGAAGCACTGCAGGTGATGCATGGTTATAAAAGCAGCTCCCGGGAGGCTGAGAAGGAGGAGAGTTGGCTCCAGGGTGCCCTGGCCTATATAGCAAGACCTTATTTCAAAGAAAGAAAACCAAAAAGCCACGTTTTTTTCTTGTTGTTCTTTTGACCTTTTTCAGGTTCAGCGGACAGACTTGGAGAATGAGATGCGTGGCCTTGGTGTTGACATGGACAATAAAGAAGATGTAAGTGTTTGGGGGTGGTTTCAGATGCAGTCTTTTAACAGTGGAGACGGCTGGGAATATGGCCTGTTGGTAAAGTGCTCATCTCGTAACAGTGGAGACATTCTGAGAAATCTGTCACTGGGTAATTTTATCATGTCAGTAGCCTTTATGTATTTATGATGTCCACAGAAGACATTCATGTTTCATTTGTAGTCTTTTAAAAATGTATTGGTTTTTAAATATATTTAAGTAGTTATGCAAAAGGATTTTAATTCAACCTCATCATCATTCTTTCCCTATCTGCCCCAACTCCTTTGATCCTTTCAGTTTTCCTAGTTCCATTTTCATGTATGTTGTATCTTTGTGTTTATTTGGGTGATTATACATGTCCTCATTAATTTTACTAGTGACTTACTGTTCTTTCGAGTTTATTGTTTGAAATATCTTCTTTTTTTTTTTTTTTTTTGCCAGTCCTGGGGACTGGACTCAGGGCCTAAGCACTGTCCCTGGCTTCTTTTTGCTCAAGGCCAGCACTTTGCCACTTGAACCACAGCGCCACTTCTGGCGTTTTCTATATATGTAGTGCTGAGGAATCAAACCCAGGGCTCCATGTATAAGAGGCAAGCACTCTTGCCACTAGGCCATATCCCCAGCCCTGGAATATCTTATACTTCACTATCATTCATGTCTTTTGCTGTGGAATTGTTGACCTTTGGAGGAGACATGTTTTATTTTCTTACTTTTCTTGTGTTTCTCATGCCTTATTTTTTGCATTTTACCTGTGTTTCTGCATTGAGATTTGTTTTCTATACATTTAGGCCCATTATGCAGTTCAGGCAAGAAGATCTCGGAGTGTCACTAGGAAAAGAAAGCGGGAAGAATCTGTTCCACCCTCTTCTATATCCCGGAGTCGAAGTTGCTCTCGAACTCCACGTGATGTCTCTGGTCTTCGAGATGTCAAGGTTAGTTCTGATAATGTATAATGCGAGCAATTAAGAATGCCCATTGTATATTAGTCTCAGGCAAATGGCAGCTGTTGGGAGGAGCAGGCGCCGTGGGCAGAGGCTTGGGTCCAATACATCCCTTCGTCTCGTGGCATAGTTTAGCAGCAGTGACCTTCTTCAGGGAGCAGTTGAGTGCCCTTGCACAGGTGCCCTGGGTGGACCATTCTCATCTCAGAAGGACCAGTAGTCAGAGCTTAGGCACCGGCTGCTTTAGGGGAGAGTGCTAGGAAGTGGGTCCTCTCAGCACCAGGAGGCCCCCGTCATAGCAGCCAGCTGTGAGGAACCAGCCCACGGAAACCGTTTGATCAGGTGATCGAACAGGTGCTTATCTTCACGTGAACAGGTATTTTTCCCCCTCAGCTTTGTAGCGTGGGTCATTATCACCATTTGTATTATCTTTTTTGGTCTCTTCTGCTGAAATAGCTTTTTAAGGAACACCAAAAATTTCTGGTTTTAGCATTTTGAAACCTTGGACCTAGGAGAAAGTGTGTGTATGCATGTATGTATGTGCGCACATGGGTGTGTGAACTAGCAAGCAGTCTCTTTAATGGAAGCAATTTTTCATTCCACAATGCCATTTTCATCTGAAAATGTTGGATCTTTTTGAGATAGAGTCTTAGAGTACAGTGTAGAATGGCATCAACCTCCCAGTCCTCCTGCCTAACCCTCCCAAGTACTGAAACTACAAGTGTGGGCCAATAAAATCTTAATGTTGTCACTTGTCAATAAGATAGGAGTAGCATTTGCTCAATTTATTGTGAAATTTACTGTTTGTGTCAGGAGTTAGAACAGGTACTTTTGTAATGTGGTTTTAAATGTTCTTATCTTTAAATAGATTGCATTGCATTATGATGAGCCGGGGGGGGGGGGGTGGGAAACAGTGACTGAGACTCATAAAGTCTCTTGAGAATAGACCTGATCCATTTAGATAAATACCTTCTCGTTAAAATACACAGTGGAAATGTGCTTTTCACTATTACCTTTGTATCTTCACCTTTGTAGATGGTTAAGAAAGCCAAGACTATGATGAAGAATGCTCAGAAGAAGATGAATCGCTTGGGGAAGAAAGGAGAGGCAGACAGACATGTATTTGATATGAAACCCAAACACTTACTCTCAGGGAAGAGGAAAGCTGGTAAAAAGGACAGGAGATAGTGTCCTTTTCCATTTACATGGTTTGGCCAGACTGCTACAGTCTTTTTATTGGTTTTGAATAATATGGTTTTATAAAATTGGAATCATCATCTGTTAACTGAAACGGTGGAAATCACTAAAATGTACTTGTTGCTTTGCTGAAGAAAAACTGGTTAACCCTGTGTAGGTGTGGGAAATTAATGTCTGCATATATCGCAAATGTTTGAGAATGCAGTGTTTTTGCATTAAATGAAGTGTTTGCTACTTCCAGTGTGCAAAACTGGAAAGATTACTGGTGTGGCTAAGTTGCTTGATGAAGCAAAGGGAAGCTTTGATTCATTGCTTGCAAAAAGCAGGCTTTTATGACAAAAGCTTCTCTACGCAGTGGGCATGGGAAGAAGGCTGCCAGCCCCAACTTAGGAGCAAACATGTTTATAAGTGTGTCAGACCCTTTGCTTAAGTTATTTCCTAGACTTTTGTACAATGTATCATTGTAATCTATCTTCAACTATTTTATCCAAAATAAATTTCCAGAGAAAAATAGTTTTGACTTAGTTCTTTTCTGGCTCTGTCATAGATCACTATTGAGTTGGCCAAACATAAACCCTGCTTCTTTTTTTTTTTTTTTTAAAGCCGAAGTAATTTTTGGGGAATGAATTGCCAAAATTATTACAATTAAATGTGGCCTAGACCATTACCAAAAACAGCATGTTCAATAAAACACAGAATGACCTAACCCCCCTCCACGCGAGCTGATCCCAATGTAGCCCGTTTTCAGATTTAAATGGATAACATCTCTCGAACATAGTAGTGCTCCTTCAGTATGAATCAATAACATCACTCACCACTAACATTGTGTGTAGTTAGAAAAGAACTGGTCCATTCTGTAAATCATCTACCAATTAGAGTACTTGGAGACTTTACTTCTATCTGACTTTATTTCTTCGTTTTGTAATATAATTCAAGGACTCTTCCTTTTACACATAAATGTGTTTATAATGTTGAAGAACTGCATGTTTGGGGAGAGCTATTCAGCCAAGCATGGTGATCCACCCCTGTAATCCCAGCATTGTAGAAACAGGAGGATCACAAGTTGGGGGCCAATGGGGCCTTATCGGAATGTCTTGTTTAATAACGAAAGACACTCAAAATTTAAGTGCCATTAGGAAATGATGGTGAAATAGGAAGTATTAGGGATTCTTTTTTTTTTTATTAACTTGGACAGTTGTGCTGATAGAATCTGATGGTTTCAAATTTAGGACTTACTGTAATCCAACCCCAAGTCCTATGGCCAGGAGGTACATTCCTGAATAGCTGCTTATAAGAGGTGGAGTGGGTCCCAATGACCTTGTCTTCTATATTTATTCTATATTTATATTCTTTATTCTGATTGCCTTTTGTGTGGGGGGGCGGTGGAAGTGCACACACTGAAAGGGGACCACTGTTTTGCAACCTCCAATTCGCCTGACATAAGGACTCTTGTTCTGGTAATACTGGAATTTGAACTTGGGGCCTCACCCCTGCTAATCAACTACTCTTATCACTTTAGCCACACCCACAATCTTTTTCAATATACTGTTGGAAGACTTAGCCAGAGTAATTAGACAAAAAAATAACACATGAAGAATATAAAGGGAATCATTACATGACTTCATATGTAGGAAATCCTAAATGATTATACCTATTATTAATAAGGATTGTTATAGGATAAAAATGCAACATAAAGTGGTTATATTGTATACACCAGTAATGACCAATCCAAAATAAAATCCATTTTTAGTGGTCTAAGAATAAAATATGAATAAATAGGATGTGAATGGTTTGTGTGCTGAAAACCAGAGAAAAACAAACCAAAGACCATAAACTTGCCTCCCTCAAAAAGAAAACATACAAATTCATAGATTGGAAGACCATGTTGCTAGGATGTTTATAACACCTGAAATAGGAATTTAAAAATCCTAAAATTTATCTGGAATTTTCAGGGAATCCAAATAGCCCAAGCAATCTTAAAAACTGTTGGAGGTTTCAAAAGCACTGCAGAACAACAGTAAGGAAGACCTTATACTTGGTCATAAAGACAGGTGGAACAGAATAGAGAATCCAGGAAAAACCTGCGTATGGGCACATAATCTTCCAGGGTACAACACCAATCATGGGATACAGTCCAACAAGTTTGGAAAAACTAGGCAGAGAAGATTGGATCTAACAGATCACATTACAAAAATACTTGATGGATTGGATTCTGGGAGTAGTGGTACATACCTATTACACCAGCACTCAGGAAGATGAGACCTCGAGGAGGCTCATAAGTTAGAGACCAACCTAATTCAATTTCCATAACTACGCAGTGAAACTCTCCCAGAACCAGCCAAACAAAAAGGGTTAGTGACTAGAATACAAGACCTAAAACAGGAAAATCTTCATGACATTGAGTACGATACGATATTCCAAAGCACAGGAAGTGAAAGCAAAAACAAATAACTATCAAAGTTAAAACCTACTGTTAACAGTTTCAAGGCAGCTTAGAAAATGACATTTGCGGGCTGGGAATATGGCCTAGTGGTAAAGTGCTTGTCTTGGATACATGAAGCCCTGGGTTCCTCAGCACCACATATATAGAAAAAGCCAGCAGTGGCGCTGTGGCTCAAGAGCAAAAAGAAGCCAGGGACAGTGCTCAAGCCTTGAAGCCATGCCCCAGGACTGGCAAAAAGAAAATGACATTTGCAAGTTACAAGTGTGGTCTAGGACCACTGTCAATAACCCAAAACTCAACAACACAAAAGAAGGGAATTGCAGTTCAAAAGACCTAAATGGATTTTTTTCAAAGAACAAGTACAAATCAATATCAGTCCTCAGGGAAATGTGATTGAAAACTACAGTGAGTTGCTACCATCTACCATTTAGCACATTTATCAGTAAAAGAAATGCTGAAGATTGGAAATTGGCATCTTTGCATATCGATGGTGGGAATACAAAATTGCACACAACTCTTGAGGAAGACAGCAAAAATGGCGAAGATTGTGTGTGTGTGTGTGTGTTTGTGCTTGTGTTCATAACAGCCTTCTTGACAAAAGCCAAAAAGTGGAAAACATGTCTAACATCACATGAATGAATAAACAAATATGGTAATACAGGTGCTGAAATACTTAGCTTTGGAAAGAGTGAGCTTTTATCCCACTGCAGTGTGGATGAGCTTTGAAAACATTGATCCCAATATAAGCCAGACTTAAAGCAAAAATTCTGTACAATTCTACTTACATAGGAAGTACCAAGAACAGTCAAATTCCTAGAAATAGAAAGTAGAATAGTGGTTTGCTGACAGCAGAGGAAAGGAAAATAAAGGAATTACTGCCTGATGGGCTTAGAGTTCTAGATGAGACCAAAAAAGAATTTGAGGATGGAGAATTGTGATGGTTTTATAATATGAACGGTCCTAATACCACTGAATGTACACTTACATAATGAGAATGATAAACATTGTATGTATTGTACCACAATAAGACAAAAGGTGATCTGGGAGCTGGTGGGTTACTCCTGTAATCCTAGCTACCCATGGGGCTGAGATGGAGGATCATGATTCAAAGCCAGCCCAGGTGGGAAAGTCCCAGAGACTCTTCTCTAATTAACCAGCAAACTGGAAGTGGTGTTGTGGCTCAGTCATAGAGCACTGGCCTTGAGCAAAAGAGCTCAGAGACGTTGCCCAAGCCCCAAGTTTAAGACCCATAAAAGACAAAAAGGAAGGGAGAGTCTCAAATGCTCTCAGAATATCTGGGGACGAAGATTAACCAGAGAAGCAGTCTACAGGGTGTATTTTAGATGTCAAATGAATTAGTAAGATTAATGTTTTTGTTTTGACACTTCAGGAGAATTCCAGGTGAGAGATCAAAAGGGGGGAGAGAAGTAAAGGCAAAATACAGGTAATTTCAGAAGTCCAGAACTTAAGAAAAACTAAGCAGGAAAAGCTCATGAGCAAGGAGTGAAGTAGGTGAAGGGGTTGGTCCTGGAGTTTTGCCCTTTTTTTCATGACAGTCCTGAGGCGTGAGCTCAGGGCCTGGGTACTGTCGCTGAGTCAGCTCCAGGACTGGCTTTTTCTGAGTAGGTTATTGGAGATAAGAGTCTCACAGCCTTTCCAGCCCCCGCTGGCGTCTGAATCCTCAGATCTCAGACTTTATCAGTAACTAGGATTACAGGCGTGAGCCACCAGCCACCTGCCTGACTCTAGACTACTGAAGGCTGCCAACCCACCTGGAAGAACAGGATTTGTACCAGCTGGCAAATGCTATATACTACTTGAGCCACCTCCATGTCCAGCTCTTTTTTTGCTTCTTTGTTATTTGGATTAGGGTCTCATGTTTATATCCAGAGCCAGCCTTCTACGGTGAGATTTCTAACCACAATTTCCTCCATAGCTGGGATTGCAGCTATGAGTTACTGTGGTGTCACCAACTTTGGGCATTGGCTGGATTTGAACTGTGAGCAATGCAACGATTTGAACAGTTTCATTCTACTCAATCACTGTAAAAGAACTTATGCACAGTGGACAGGGTAAAATATTCTAAACTATGGTCTTTGAAATTGCAAACATCATTAATGTCCCTGAGACAGAGTGTTTTCTGGTAGAAATATGAAATTCGTATTAAATGAATGCTTCACAATATGGTGGGGAAAAATTGTTGGTCTGAACACTGATAGATAAGATCAACCAAGAAAGATGAGAGATGATGACCTTGGAAGCTTTCTAGATTTTTCCAATTAGTTACAGCAGAAGGATAGGGAGAAAAGAATGGAGCTGAGCTCTAAGGCCAAGAACCATTTACTATGACTGGACTGATTCAGTCATTAAACTCTGTATAGTGGTTACAGTCTTTTCACCCAAAGACAGTAGGCCAGGCAGTCTTCAGAGAAGCATTGCACAAGTTTCACTTGAAATTTGTTGTCAAGATGATGTACAAAGGGGTTACAGTTACATGCTTAAGGTAGTGAATACGAACACATTTCTTGTCATACCTGTTTTCCCCTTCCTCGTTTTTTCCCTCCTTCCCTCCCCCCCCCCCCCGCCCCTCATCCCATTCCCTTGCTTTTGTTTGTTTTGTTTTTTTTCCAGTTCTGGGGCTTGAGCACCGTCCCTGGCTTCTTTTTGCTTAAGGCTAGCACTCTACCACTTGAGCCACAGCGCCACTTCCGGCTTTTTCTATATATGTGGTGCTGAAGAGTCAACCCAGGGCTTCATGTATATGAGGTGAGCACTTTACCACTGGTCCATATTCCCAGCCCCCCCCCCCTTGCTTTTTGAATTATTTCTTCAAAAATCAAAATTTAAACAGAGATCTTATCCTTACTGTCCATTGTCACTCTAGTCTACAATGCTTATGTCCTGTATGATTAGTGACTGTAAACCAATTTCAGCTCAGGTGACGTATACATACACATCTCTTTTGCTTCGTATAATCTGTTTCTTCTTTTTTCTCTAATTTTCCCCCTCCCTGCTGTCCTCGAGTTGCTTAGTTTGTTTTCCTCAGTGCCCGTTGCAGCTGTTGGGCTCTTTCTACTGTATGTCCCCCCTATTTCCCACTCATTCTGTGTCCTCCTTCAGCTTCTTTCAGATGTGCACCTGTGTACATCTTGTGTGAGGAAAGGGTATAGGGTCCTTTGGTTTCTCTAAGGTTGATTACAAAGAAGTCTTTTGCTTCTTTATCTTTGGTGTTCTTTACAGCCTGGATATTCAATTATGTACATATGAATATATGTACATATAATATGTTAGAGTTTGTGTTTCATTTTGGGGGCCTTTCTCCCAAGGCAGCTCTCCCCCCGCCTTGTTTGGTCTCCTGTGAATTAGTAGCTTGGGTCTTGCTTTCTTTATGTCTCTGTTTTTTATCTCTAACATCCACATATCAGGGAGACCATGAGAAATGGCAGGATCTTTGATAAGCATTGCAATGAGAATGGACTGTTCCCAGGTGCTGGTGGTCCACGCCTGTAAGCCTAGCTACTCAAGAGGCTGAGATCTGAGGACCAGGGTTCAAAGCCAATTTCATGCTCCAATTAACCACCAGAAAACTGGAAATGGCACTGAGGCTCAAAGTAATAGAGCACTACCCTTGAGGGAGAAAGCTCAGGGATAGTGGCCAGGCCCTGAGTTCAAGCCCCACAACCACCACCACCAACAACAAAAGTCGACTGTGTTATTCACGATAGTTAAAAAAAATACAATTAAGTAAAATTTCACTCTTTCAGACTTTCAAGCTTTAGCATTTAAACATACTTTCCATAATGAAGATTGTGATTCACAGGGTTGTAACTGGACAACAGACATTTTAATATATGTAAGCATGATAAAATTTTCATGAAAAGATTCACATCTTACTATCTGGAAGGAAAAGAATACTGTTTTTTATTTGTATTTTAAAAACACCTAGCAGAAGATCACAATAGCTCAATAACTATGTCCATATGAACATGTAAAATGATGCTAAGTGAAATGAACTCTAAGTTATGGAAACAAGTGGTTGGTTATTATTGTTATTTTCAACATACCATGTGAAATTATACCCTGTTTCTTTTGTCTTTCTTTCCTGTGGTTTTACCTCTGGTGTTTCTGTAACTGATTTTGGTACCCTGGATATTGTATATAAGTGTATTGGAACTAGGGAAGGGAAAGGGAACATCAAAATCGAGAGACAAAGGATAAAAAGACAAACCAACTCAAGAGCAAAACTTACAAAACTATGGTGTAAACTAACTGTACAACTTATGTAGGGGGAAGGCCGGAGAAAAATGAGGGAGGAGGTAACAAGTTGGATAAGAAATATATGCACTGCCTTACATATGAAACTGTAACCCATCTGTACATCACTTTGACAATAAAGAAACAAATTAAAAAAATAAAAACCCAAACTTTGTGTTGTAAATGAGTAGTAGCTAATATATAAAGAAAGACACAGTAAACAATTGTAAAGTTGTTCATTTCACCAGGAGTTTATTCTTGTGAGGCTTATTAGCCTGATTACAACTGATTGAGTTCCCCTCTTTTACCATGTAATAGGTACATTAAAGGTATATTTATATAATGGAGTGATTCTGCAAGGAAAAATGATCACAGCGCTAGGTAGAGAGGTCACCAGGACAAGTGGCCTTGTTGTGAACCTATAGCTACACCTGGAATGGGCAGGAAATACAGAGGGACAGGACAGGAAAGCCACTAGCATCAAAGATTTAGGATAAATGTATGAGCAGCAGGAGAAAAAAATTAAGAAGGAAACTACGGGTAACAATCACTAGGACTAAATAGTCTTCAGCTTAGCCTACAGGAAGGGGTTAAAGGATTTCCACATCCAATTTCTATACCTGTGTTCTCATGCGCTTGCCCGCTGGGCCGCCCTTCGGGAGAGGGCTGTCTGCTTGGGGCACGCACTTCCCTTCTCACTGCACTAGGCCATGTATCTTATCAGGCTCCATGAAGGGAGACACATCAGCCAGCGACTCCCACCACTTGAACAGGAATTCGGTGATGGCTATGAACCAGGGGGTAACCTTCTCCTTGCCCTGGGCTGCTCGGTCCAGCAGCTCCTCCAGCTCTTGCCGGCTCACGTAGCGATAGCTTTTGACTTCTCTGGAATCTGGGTTCACTGTGACGTTTTTCCTCACCAACAGAATGTAGCCAACTTCTTGTTCTCCCCAGATAGAATCTGACCGAAACTTATAGTACCCCCGCGTCATAAAACGTATGTCCTTTATGGAAATCTGTATAGAAATAGATGAAGTGTTAACTCAGTAACAGAATAAAAGTTTCAGATAGAAATCAGTTCATTCACTTACTTAAAAATATAAACAAATTGGGGCTGGGAAGATGGCCCAGTGGTAGAGTGCTTGTCTCGTATACATGCAGTCCCGGGTTCGATTCCTCACTACCACATATATAGAAAAAGCCAGAAGTGGCGCTGTGGCTCAAGCGGCAGAGTGCTGGCCTTGAGCACAAAGAAGCCAGGGACAGTGCTCCGGCCCTGAGTTCAGGCCCCAGGACTGGCCAAAAATAAAAATAAACAAATTGTAACCCTTTGATGCAACCACTTCATTAATTAATTACCTCATTAGTGAATTAATTGTAGACGGTGGTCCCACCGAATGCCACACAGTGATTAATACCATAAATGTTGGGCACATGGCAATGAAGAGGTCACACTTCCTGTCTAGGATTATATCTTTCTTTCACACATGAGAATAACAAGAGCACAGAGCACAAAAGGCTACGTTACAGCTCTGGGGAGCACACACACTTGGGATTTCACCAAGACTTTCTCAGAATAGTGACGGGGAAGCGCAAGGTTCTTTCTCTCTGCTACAGTGACTTGATTCCTAGCCTGTCCCATGGAGCAGGCCCAAGTGGAAGCTCCCCCAGTCATCTTGTCTGGATCAGGACGGTGATTCCCGCTGCCAGGCACTGGCTAGGAGTGGAGGGCAGATACCAGGCCCACAGCTTACAGCTGTGTGAGCCTGTGTGTCTTGTCTTGCTGGAAACCGGTGTGTACCTGCTCCTTAGGAATCCCCAGCTCGGCCTGCAGACGCCTCAGAGCCGCCCTCTTGATGCCGATGGCCTCTTTCTCTTCCAGTTCCTCAGGGTTGTAGAGTGGGTGACCAGAACAGGAGTCCGAAAAATACCCTGGAAAACAAACACCCACAAAGTGCTCTGATTGGGAGGTTTCTTTCTCCTAAACTGGACGGTTTCCTTTCTAGTCATTGCCTAGTGGATAAAATAGAAAGTGATAGATGCAGCTCCCGATGTATTAGGGAAACATCAATGTATCTTCCTTTACCAAATAGATTGGCCAGTACTACTAATGCTATTCACACGAATATCTTACTTTCACGAATGATAGTTCATTTTGTTGAATTTTTTGTTTTTCCACATTTTTTCTTATTGTGTTTTTTTTTTTTAATCTATTAATTTAAAAAGTATTTCTGTGCCTATCCTGGGGCGTGACTCAGGACCTGGGCATTGTTCCTGACCTTTTTTTGCTCAAAGCTAGCACTCTGTCACTTAAGTCACAGCTCCATTTCTGACTTTTTTCAGTGGCTAACTGCAGAGAAGAGTTTCACAGACTTTCTTGCCCAGGTTGGCTTTGAACCTCAGTCCTTAGATATCAAGCTCCTGAGTAGCTAAAGTTACATGCATGAGCCACCCATACTGGCTCCTACTCCTTATTTCATTTTATTTCTTAAGGTAATATCTCACTCCAGTGCTCTTAATATTGTCAAACTCTAAATCTTCTTACCTCAGCCTCCTGAGCGCAGGAATCACAAGTTCACACAACGATGCCTGGCTATGTGTTGCGTTTTAAGACAAGTAGGTCTACAAAACTCACTGATGCAATTTCAGTGTCTTCTCATTTTCAGTTGGAATGGAAATAATTAGCCTAAAGTGGGCTTTGATGGATTTGATAACTCAGTTCCCTTAGCTTTCAACTGTGTAGACTCACCAGGAAACATGTACTTAGCATCTGATCTTTGTTGTATCAAGAGCTGGTCTTCCATGTTGAAGAGGACGACACTGAAGCTCCGGTGCCTCAGTCCTGCAAGTGGGGTGCACATGAGCTCATTTGGAACCGAGGTCCATTTGGAGTCTTTGCATATATGGCCTTTTCCTATTCCCTCATTACGCCATCTAGGCCAGTATTCTGGCATCGCCAACATCTAGTCACCCTTGTGTTCTAGGTCAGGCGCTGATCACTTAGACATCCCGTATTCATTTATGCCCAACAATGGCTGAAAGTTGTCAGTGCAGTTTCCCTCCACTCACAATCAAGAAAACTAGAGAGGCTCTGGTGGTTCCTACCCAGGAGGCTGAGATCTAAGGATCATGTTTCAAAGCCAGCCTGGGCAGGAAAGTTAATGAGACTCATCTCCAATTAACCAACAAAAAGCCAGAAATGAAGGTGAAGGTGTCGCTCAAGTGGTAGAGTGCTAGCCATGAGAACTAAAGTTCAGGGACAGTGCCCAGACCCTGAATTCATGTCCCACGACAAGCAGATAGATGGGAAAGAAAGGAAAGATGAAAGAAAAAAAAAGAAAGGAAGAAAGGAAGGGAAGGAAGGGGGAGGGAGGGAGGCAGGAGAGGAAGGAAGAAAGGAGGGGAAGAGGGAAGCAAGAAAGGAGAAGGGAAGGGAAAGTAAGGAAGGAGAAGAGAAGGGAAGGGAAAAGAAGGAAGGACAGAAGGAGGACGGGAGGGAAGGAAGGGATGGAGGAAAGAAAGACGGGGAATGGAGGGAAGGAGGGAAGTGGGAAGGGAGGAAGGGAGGGAGGGAGGAAGAAAACTAGAGATAAAGAAGTGATTACTCCTAATGCACACTTGGTAACTCAGGTCTGGGATGTTGCCTGGCCCGATCCAAGAGTCCTGGCTGCCACCGTTACTGGTGGTATACCACCAAGGCTGATGAGTGACCCAGTAGCACAGAACCACGCGTTCCCGGGCATTGCTGGGGCATTGCTTGCAACGCTGAAGTGGCCCTCACCCCCCAGGCTCCCGGCAGAGCCTTTCAAGGCAGCTGCAGCATGCTGGGGAGTACAGTGTCCTCACCTGTATTCTTCCCCCTTCCGAGATCTTGCCTGATTCGGAGAGTAGCTGATGGCACAGAGTGTAAACACAAGCCCGACCCTCCTTCCCACTCACCCCTTTCCATGTTCTCCTTCAAGTGACAGTTCCTCTTGGTTTCACATCCTAAGACGCGGTCGTGCTCGTCAACAACGATGAACATCTCATCCAGCTGTTTTCTCTGCAGTTCATCAAGGTGAGTGGTACCTGCCTCAGCCATACCTGAAAGCACAGATTCGTCGAACGTGGATCCTCTCTGCTTTTAATTCCAATGCAAAGCAGAAGAGAAAACGTAGCTGAATTCTTCCCACACTGACGATGGGAATTGTACAAATGCAGAAACGCATGAGTGTTTGGAGATGGCTGGGTATAGCATTGATAGTTATTTAGTTCTTGTAAACTCTTAAAGAATGCTTCAAGTTATTTGGTTCTTCTGAAACCTTAAAACATGTTTCTGAATTTTGTCATCTCACAGGCCTTGAAAAACTTGTCAGGAATATCTTGTCATGAAGCTAAAGAAAACTTATTTTTTATTTTATTTATAAAAAATAACAACATGACTACCACGTTGTCTTTTTGGGTTATAATTTTTACTTACCTTTAAGTGGTTATACAAAGGAATTCTCATTTAACAATGCAGTTTATGAATGCAATCAATACACATTCTTTTTTGTCATTGTTGCTTGTGGGGTTTGAACTCTGGACCTGGCGTTTTCTCTGAGTGCTTCAACTCAAGGCTAGCGCTCTCCCACTTGAGCCACAGCAACACTTCCAGTTTTCTGGTGGTTAACTGGACCTAAGAGTTTCCCAGTCTTTCTTGGCTGGGCAGGCTTTGAATCGTGATCCTCAGATCTCAGCCTTCTGCATAGCTAGGATTACAGGTATAAGCCACTGACGCACTGTCTTTTAATTTGTTTTCTTTCATTTCATGCTTGCCTTATTCCTAAAGAGATTACAAGCAATATGTGGGAATTACAGAAGCCAATGATCACAACATCCTCAAAGCAATTCCATACCTCATAGAAGGGGTTTCTCTTAAGAAAGATGGGAGATAAGAGAACTTGGGTTAAAGGTAATTGAGTACAGCAGCACCAGACAGATTTGAAATGCCATCTACAGAGTGAGAGTCATAGGAGACACAGACATCGGCTCTCACCCCCTCTGAAGTCCTGTGCAGCCGCTGAGTCCTGTAGTTGGAAATGCACAACCTCAGCTCCAGCTGGGCTCATATATGTGTGTGTGTGTGTGTGTGTGTGTGTGTGTGTGTGTACAAATATGGGTGGAGTTAGTAATGCCATTGTTGTTTTGAGTGAAGACATTTCCAAATTAGTTGAGAAATCAGTATAAATCTTTTATTTCTTTCTTTCTTTAGCCAGTCCTTGGGCTTGATGAACTCAGGGCCTGGGCACTGTCCCTGAGCTTTTTTTTTTTTTTTTTCTCAAGGCTAGCTGGCACTCTACCACTTGAGCCACAGCGCCACTTCATTTCTGGCTTTTTCTGTGTATGTGGTACCAAGGAATCTAAACCCAGGGCTTCATGCATGCCAGGCAAGCACTCTACCACTGAGCCACATTCCCAGCCCAGTATAAACCCTTCTAGTCAATAATGGATCATGCTGAAATTGTTGTTTCTCTGTGTATCAACATAAAATAATTTAAACGATAAGTGGGCAGTTTTAAAACTAGATTCAATGTGTATCAAACCCCAATAGAGTTGATTGCATAAAGAATATTCTGGGGCTCGAGCTGAGAATGTGGCTTAATGTCAGGGTGCTTGCCTGGCATGCATGAAGCCCTGGGTTTGATTCCTCAGTACCATATACACAGAAAAAAGCCAGAAATGAAGTGGCGTTGTGGCTCAAGTGGTAGAGTGCCAGCTAGCCTTGAGCAAAAGAAGCTCAGAGACAGTGTCTAGGCCCTGAGTTCAAGCCCCAGTACTGGAAAGAAAGAAAGAAAGAAAGAAAGAAAGAAAGAAAGAAAGAAAGAAAGAAAGAAAGAAAGAAAGAAAGAAAGAAAGAAAGAAAGAAAGAAAGAAAGAAAGAAAGAAAGAAAGAAAGAAAGAAAGAAAGAAAGAAAGAAAGGAAAAAGAAAGGAAAGAAAGAAGGAAGGAAGAAAGGAAGGAAGGAAGGAAAAGGAAAGAAAAGAAAGGCCAATGAGAAACAGAATAACAATATATTTGACCAAATATTTGTTATTGTGTGATAAAGTTTTCCTAGAAACCTAAGAAAAACTGGTAAATTTGGTTCACGTGGGACACAAAGAAATGGTGTAGTATCTAGGCAGGGAGAAGATTGGGTAATACCACAACCAATGTCCCCCTCTGGAAGTAGGCCAGACAGAACCCAGTGCATACAGAAATTTCACGATGAGTGTAGGTAGGTAGTATTAGCTGAGGCTTAAGAGATGAGCTGAGCCGGTAGCCAGCATTATATGAAAGCAGATTTCTCACCAAAGTGTGAGGCTGGAACAAAACCTGGAACAGAAAGAAGCCAGAAGCAGAAGTGCCTGGAGCAGAGACGGTGCGGGGGCTCAGCCTCCCCTCTGGTCCACGCACGGGCTTGAGTCATCCTCTTAGGGCACTGAGGATTTGGCTGGCCTTCTTGGCATGGGAATCCGTCCTATCCCCAGCATATCCCTTTCCCTCAGGCCCTGGGATATGTGCCTTTACTTACCTGCGGCTAGCCGCTTCTCCGTATGCAATCTTGGGGATATTAATTTCGTAAGATACGGCCTCTTACACTCCAGAGGAGTCTTCGTGGCAGTCACCTCTGCTTTCCTCCTAGTCCTGAGCTAAAGGGGAACCCTCCTCTCCATACAGACACATTGGCACCGCTCCTAGATTTCTTCTCTCTCCTGCAACATCCTCCTGGCCTGGGCCTTTATTCCAACTATCTGGGTGTGGTCGATCCTTGAAATCTGGTCAAACTGGAAGTTGGATAACATTTTGTAAGTCTGTGTGGTCTAGCATCCTCTTTTAGAAAGTGGAGCGATTTTTCAGTGATATTTTAGGGCTTAGGCAAAAATGGAACCGCCCAAAAGGGACAACATTGGAATTATTGTCTTATTTATTTATGTAACCAGTGATGAACATAATCAGAATACTGCCAGTTTATCTTCTCAGTTTTGACATTTGTTCTTGTTCAGTTCTTTGTGGATGTCTCACCAAATTGTCAATCCTCTCACTTTGGATTTGTCTGTCACTCCTTTTAATCCCAGCTGAAAACGAAAATCAACGAAATGATGTTGAGACCTCTCACAAAACACCATTTTGGAGCCCGTGCTGTCATTAAACCTGTCATGGGAGTGGTAGTCCTTCCTGACAGCAGAGACCTGTACCCTCACACAGTCGTGGGCTCGTTGGAGCTGTGCATAGGTCTGAGCAGGTGATGGTCGTCACCACACCGTACAGTGGGCAGAGCGAGGAGCACTGCAAGTCTGTCTCCATAGGGAAAGTGGCGTTGGTAGTTCCTCTGCCGGAAGTCCATTGTCCAGGGTACTTTGGATGGTATGTATCTTTTGAATATATACATAAAGGCGCATTGCCTGTCTAATGTGAATCTGTTAAATAGAATTTACGTGAGGCTCCTGAACTGGGGCCAACCACCCGGACAAAACATATTTATCATATCTGACTTCCTAAGAAATCTGGGGGAAGAAAGGTAATAGCCCACTCCCCAAACAAGCTACTTTAAATTGCATGAGAAAGAAGCCCCTTGTGTGTTGATCTTATAAGTAGGGTGACTTTGAAATGACTGATTCACTTTTGCTCCCTGTTGCTGCCTTGCTAGCCCTTGTCTGTGTACGTAGTTCAGCTTATGGGGAAACTCGTTCATTTCAGCTACAAGCCTCGTCAAGAGATTGGTTCACATTTCAGACAGAATAACAGTGCTTGAAGACAAGGTGTATGAATTAGGACAAAAAGAAAACATAACCCGAACATATGAGATATTTAGATAACGTTAAAACTGAAACCATTAAAAATGAAACTAATGAATCACAGGCATAGAAAAAGAAGGAGAAATAGAGCAAGCTAAAGACATAAAAATAAGCCAGGTCCCCGTGACTCACCCCTGGAATCCTAGCTACTCAGGAGGCTGAGATCTGAGGATTGTGGTTTGAAGCCAGGCCTTTTCTGTTAGGTGGTGCTGAGGAATCAAACCCAGGGCTCCATGCATACTAGGCAAGCACTCTACCACTAAGCCACCTTCCCAGCCCACTTCCGGCTTTTTCTGAGTAGTTTATTGGCGATAAGAGTCTCATGGACTTTCCTGCCCCAGCTGGCTTCAAACCATGATCATCAGATCTCAGCCTCCTGAGCAGCTAGGATTACAGGTGTGAACCACATCTCAGCCTCCTGAGCAGCTAGGATTACAGGTGTGAACTACAAGCACCCGGATTTTGTGAAATGTATTAACTTTGAAAACTAATAGACTTCCTTTATTCTTTCAAGTATTGTGTCCATTAAGGGTATTATTTACAAATAGCACAATTCTGCAAGGAAAAATGGTACCAACAGCGGTCAGAGAGGTCACCTGTACAAGTGGTCCTAGTGTGAACCTGTGTCTACACCTGGAAAGGGCAGGAAATACGGAGGGAGAGTGGGGAAAAGCCCCCAGCACAAAAGATGTAGGACAAATGGTACACTGTACAAGTTGCAGAGGAAAAACAAGAGGTGAAGGAAACCAAGAGTGCACTTAGGTAAGACTAAGTCTAAGCTTAGCCTAGAGGAAGGGATTGAAGGATTTCCACACTCCCTTTCTTTCTTTCTTTTTTTCATTTTGGTCATGGGGCTTGAACTCTGGGCCTGGGCATTGCCCCTGAGCTCTTCAGCTCAAGGCTAGCGCTCTACCATTCCAGCCACAGCGCCACTTCCCCCACACTCCATTTCTTTAACTGTGTCCTCATGCGCTCGCCTCTCGGGCTGCCCATCAGGAGAGGGCTGTCTGCTTGGGGCACTTCCTTCCTTCCTCGCTTCACAGTTCACAGGGCTGGTCAGGTGCCCTGAAGAGAGACACATCAGGCAACAGCAGGAAGTCTGCGATGGCCAGGACCCCCAGGTGACCCCCAGGTAGCCTCCCGACAGACACGGGGTTTAGCCCTGACTTTCTCCGAATAGCCATGGGAAAGAACGAGGTGCTTGCTCCCCATGGCGTGCCTTGGTTCGCAGGCTGTCCTGTGAATGGACTTGGCTGGTGTCCCACGGGTGGTGAAGTTCCCTGTGAAAAGTAGACACTCTCCCAGCACGCACTCTCTAAGTCATCTCGTCCGGGTGGCGTTTCTTGTCTTAGCGTTGGCCGGTGTGTCCCTGCTCCCCAGGGATCCCCAGCTGCAGACGTCCGGAGCTGAACCTCGTGAAGCCCATGGCCTCTTTCTCTTCCAGCTCCTCAGGGTGGTGGGGTGGGTGACCAGAACAGCCGTCAGAAAAATGCCCCGGAAAAAGTTACAGAAGGTGCTGTTTCATTGTGGGCTTTTTCTTTTCCCTAAACAGGGAAATTTCTAGTCACTGCTTAATGGATGAAATAGATAATAGAGGTAACTGTGACTCAACACGCGCACATGAGTTTATCTTCTTTTAGCAACTGTATGGTCTGATACTTTTTATTTTTAATATTCACAGTGGAGTCTCAATTTCTTACCATTACATTCTTTTTTTTTTTTTTTTTTTTGCCAGTCCTGGGGCTTTGGACTCAGGGCCTGAGCACCATCCCTGGCTTCTTTTTGCTCAAGGCTAGCACTCTGCCACTTGACCCACAGTGCCACTTCTGGCCATTTTCTATATATGTGGTACTGGGGAATCGAACCCAGGGCTTCATGTATACGAGTCAAGCACTCTTGCCACTAGGCCATATTCCCAGCCCACAATTACATTCTTTTTGCTCTCCTTTTTGTTTTGTTTTCTACTTTTTCTTTATCTCTCTCTCTCTCTCTCTCTCTCTCTCTCTCTCTCTCTCTCTCTCTCTCTCTCTCTCTCTCTGTGTTGTATGTGTGTGTCCATTTCCTGGAGTTGATTTTATTTTTATATTACTTTTTTTTTTAATACAAAAGATCTTACTCTATACTCCTTGCTGCTCTGCAACTCAAACCACCTCCTCAAGCCTCAGCCTGCTGAGTGCTGAGTTCGGGGCATCGCTGGCCTAGATGTGGGGACAGACTGAAAAATATCTCATTGCAAATTGGCCCAGTAGACACCCAAAATCACTGCACTAAGGATGCTGAAGCAGGAGGATCTCAAGTTGGTGGTCAGCCCTGAGATACACGATGAGACCTCGTCTCAAAATATGACAGACAGACAAAAAGAAAGAAACAACTGAGGAAGAAAACCCTAATAAATCCATTTTCTTGTTTCCTAAATACATGATGACAAGTTTTCTAAGAACAGTACTTCACCTTCCCTCCTCAGGTAAAATAAAAGTTAGCTATGGATGGGACTTTGGGTATTTTTTTTGGTGTAAATCATAATACTAAGTTACTCTGTGAAGGAAGTATGATTCATGTGTGTCCGTTTGGTTCTTGGCAGATTTTCATGTTTGACTAATTCCATTGGATTTGTTGTTCTTGTAGTTCTTTTGAACAAAGCCATAGGCCACGAGGAGTGCTGGAGTTCTACTTAGAGTTGTTGTATAGAGTGGTTGTATAGAGTGGCAGGATTGGTTTCAGACGTCTCCTAGGAGTTTCTTGTCTGTTTTCATTTTTTGGGGGTGTGTGTGTGCTGGTTCTGGGGCTTGAACTCGGGGGCTAAAGCACTGTCCCTGAGTACCACCACGTGAGCCACAGCCCCACTTCTGGCTTTTAAATTTTTTAAAATTTCTTTTTGCCAGTCCTGGGGCTTGGACTCGGGGCCTGAGCACTGTCCCTGGCTTCTTTCTGCTCAAGGCTAGCACTCCGCCAACTTGAGCCACAGCGCCACTTCTGGCTTTTTTCTATATATGTGGTACTGAGGAATCGAACCTAGGGCTTCACGTATATGAGGCAAGCACTCTTGCCACTAGGCCAAATTCCCAGCCCCACTTCTGGCTTTTTATGAGCAGTTAACTGGAAATAAGAGTCACATGGACATTCCTACCCAGGCTGACTTCAAACCTTGATCTTCAAACCTCAGCCTCCGGAGTACCTAGGATACTTAGGATTATAGGCACCTTAAGATACTGGCACCTAATTGTCTGTTTTGCACTATTTTTAAAATAAACTTGAGAAAATTGTAGACAGATTAAAACATATATGGGAACGAAGCAAACACAGCCAGGCGTCAGGGGCTTATGCCTGGAATCCTAGCTACTCAGAAGGCTGAGACCTGGAGGATTATGATTCCAAGCTAGCCAAGGCCAAAAAGTCCATAAGAGTCCATGTCTAACTAGAAAAATCCTGGACTGGATGTGTGGCTCAAGTGGTAGAGTTCCATCCACATATGCAAAAGGATCAACCATCAGAGGGCCTGAATTCGAGCCCAGAGAAAACGGAGACGATAGCATGACGAAGTAGATGGAAAAGTTCAAAGTAGTGACGTATGGATCATGAGCAACGAAGCGCCTTAGGTCCCAGTTTGCTCAAGGTGGACACAGCCTTCCTTCCCAAAGCAGGAACAGCTCTGGGAGGATTCTCACACACAGGATGACTTTCAAGGAATTTGTCCAGTTCCTCCTGGGTCAGGTCGCCCCTGCCATTTCATTCAATGGGACTTAGATTATAGTCTAATTCTTCCTCACGAGCAGGAGGCAAGGTTTCATCTTCTCCTCAAACTGGATCTGATTTTGCCTTGTCATCATGCCTCGCCACAGTGATAATGTCCTCCCGAAAAACCTGTACGCCAGTGACACCCTCAAAGTGTTCACATAAAGCAGCAGAAAACATAGAATGTGTAGGAAACGAAGGAAAATAAGCCCTCGGTGTTTAACAACTTCCTTTTGTAATTGGTAATGACTCCACACTTAATTGTTTGTAGACTCAGATCTTGATAATAATCTGGCTTTGATGTCTTTGATGCAACCAAACGGTCCTGCCCTGTCCTGTTACTGTAACGAACTGAACCCTCCACCTCTAGCGGGGGAAGATCTGGAGGCCCCCCACCGGCTTCGCGAGGGCAATCTATCTGTGTCTGCTCAGCCGTCTGCTTTGAAGGGAATGGAGGGGCGAGGCAGTGGCGGCAGATTGCAGCTTTCTTCTTAGTGCACACTTGCAATTTCCGTTTTCCTGTCGTCTGGAACGTCTGGTGCCTGCCGTCGGTAGTCCTCCTCGGGACACACTGGACGTCACCGTCTCAGCCTCTGCAGGTCCCAGCCTCCTCAGGGCCCGCGGCTCGCCTTTGCTCTGCCATCCTGCTTCACGCTGGCAGGGCCCCGGGGAGTCCCAGCTTAGCCAGTGGTCATCCCCACATGGCCTTGTCACTCCTGTGCTCTCCTTCTCTTCCAGCTCGGTGGGGTTGCTTAGAGGGTAGCTGGGGCAGGAGTCAGTGACATGCAGCCTCATCCCTAGAAAGAATTTTCAGAGAAATAGCCCTCTTTGTTTATTCCTGGAAGCAGGATAGGCGGCCCGTGGCTGCGATCGTTAATCATCGCTGGCGGGAGGGAAGAACAGGTTTGCACAGTCTGGGTCCCTGCTGCAAAAATGTGGGTCAGGTGCCTCCAGGTGGCCGGCCGTAGAGCTGCGCCTAAAAAAGTCACAGCCCCGATCCTAGTCCCCATGCTGAAGGGCTTGCCTATTTTTTGTGCCAGTCCTTGAACTCAGGGCTTGGGTGCTGACCCTTAAGTTTTTTGCTCCAGTCTAGCCCTCTACCACTTGAGCCACAACTCCACTTCTTGCCTGGCCTGGCTTCGAACCGTGATCCTCAGATCTCAGCCTCCTGATTAGCCATGCCGTGCTCAGCCTTCTGTTGTGTGTGTGTGTGTGTGTGTGTGTGTGTGTGTGTGTGTGTGTGTTCATGAACTGCACTAAGGAGTTTCAGCATGGTATTTCATACATGCATATGCTATATTTTGCTCAGAATAACCCTCTCCATTGATCTTTGCCCCTCATTGAGATTCTCTATGTCATCTTCATACATAGTTGCAGTGCTTTTCAAAATGATTCCTCTATTTCCCTCTCCCCTTCTGCTTCATTTGTGGATGCTAAACTTAAAACACACATATTCATGGACATGTACATACACATATACCTATATACAGAAATTATCTATATATTATATATTGTATAATATTCATCATGTATTATATAATTATAGAATATACGTTTTATCATGATATGTACTATTGTTATAATTATATATTATGCTAGTGTATATTTATATTTTCATTACTATAAATTACATGCTAATTTCTGTATATAGGTATATATATATATATATATATATATATATATATATATATATAGTATGTGCCCATGAATACATTTGTTTTAGGTCTCTATTATTATATGAAGTCTCTATTATTGATGATTTATTTCTCCCTCCGATTGTTAGTTTTGCTGTATATACATTTTGGGGCTCTTTTATACATATTTATAAAGTACTTGTGATTCTTTTATCCTCCTGATCAGCTAACCCTTCTCTCACTATAAAATGTCTATGTGATTAGCCAGTCTTTCAATGGCTTCTAATTTCAATTGCTTTCCATGGAGTAAAAACCTCAAATCCTTTCCTATAAGGCCTTATATAATGTGGGACAAACTTTGATTTTATTCTTCACATTCTTCTGTAGTCACTCTGATTTGATTTGCTGTTCTTTGAAAATTTCTCTACTTCCTGTCTCAGGGTATTTATATTTGTTATTTCCATTTCCCAGAACCATCTCTCAGATACAGCCGTGGCTTACACTTTTGTTAAGGCTTTGCTAATCTTAGGAGAAACATCATATCCCCATTCCCGTTAAAATCTCACCCCTGAAATTTATTCATAGCAAACCATTATTGGGCATGTTCTATATATTAATTTATCTGTATGTCTGCTATTTATCTTGTTCTACTAGAATAAATATCCCACGAGATAAAGTTATTTTTACTTATTTTTCAGAATAAAAAGCACATACAGATTGTGGAAGGAATTAGTGTTTCTCCTTTCAGCACTCTGCTAGAACTATCTCTGAAGTATACCCTGTATTTACTTATCAAATTAAAGGAGTAATTAAAAAAATGTCTGTGTGCGTGTCTGGTGGAATCTTTCCCCTCAACGTGTGTTTTGTCAGTATGGGGGCGTGACTTTGGATCTCTCTCGAGTACTGCTGCTCGGCAGGGGATTGGAGCTGGGAGAGAGGACCGTTGTCATGGTGCGTCTTTTTCCACTCTTTGTCTTCCAACCTATTTGCATGTTTAAATCCACAGTGTCTTCCTTGTAGAGAAAACATTGCTGATTTTTGTCAGCACCCACTCCTTGCTCAGGGGGTGGGAGGCTTCGTTGCATTATCTCCATGTGAAAAGGAGACTGTGCCACTATTTGGCGTTGTGATTTTCGTTTTGAGACAGGGTCTGTGTAGCTCCAGTGTGCTTCAAACTCACCACTCTCCCGCATTAGCCTTATGAGTGTTGAGATTAAAGGCATGCACTACCTTTCTTGGCAGTGTGCAGTTTAAGAATGATGGTGGTTAGTCATCCTATGTCTCACAGAAGGCAAGACAAGAGTTACAACTTTTGGAGACAGAAAATGACTAGGGAAAGGAAATTAGTCTTTTGGAGAAGTCACACTAGATGAGTACATTAGTTTCGGGGACGCCGCTTCTCAGCAGTGTACCGACAGGCAAGGTTAATCACTTGAATTTACTCTGGGCTGGGCTCCTGAAGGTTACACTGCTGGCGCTGGCTATGCCCTAAACCCAGCTTCCAATGGCTCTAGACCTCCTGCTGGGAGAACAAACTTTAGTGTTGTCACTGTTTTCTGTAACAATTTGTAGATTTTTTTTTTTTTTTTGGTCGGTCATGGGGCTTGAACTCTTGGCCTGGGCGCTGTCCCTGAGCTCTGCAGCTCAAGGATAGCGCTCTACCACTTGAGCCACAGCGCCACTTCCGGTGTTCTGGTGGTTAATTGGAGGTGAGTCTCATGGACCTTCCTGCCTGGGCTGGCTTTGACCGGTGAGCCTCAGATCTCAGCCTCCTGAGTAGCTGGGATTCTAGGCGAGCCACAGGTGCCCGGCTCCATCTGTAGATTTCATGTGCCTTCAGTCTGGGACTGGTGATTCTTTGCAGACAACTGGACCCAATTTAACAGTCGCAGTCAGTAGACAGATTCCCTAGTGATCAGTGCCCCTGAAGCCTCGACGTGTCTGAAACCTGGTTCCCAGGTGTGTCCCACAGGCCATCTCCTCAAATGGGCGAATGTGGAGACCGGTGGTCCCTGGGGTTTGGAAGGGCTGATAACCTGGTCAGGGACATGGCTAACCTTTCTTTCGTGCAGCTCTTCTGGGAGAACATACTCCTTTCTTCACTGCACTAATATCCCGTTATCTGGTGTTTCATTTATTCACTTTTAGGACTGAAAAAGTACTGTTAAAGTCTAAGAGGTGCATATGAAAACAGATGAAACAAAAATGTCCCCACAGAAAGCCACTGTGCCCAGCTCCATCTGCGAGGATCTTGTAAGAAAATGATTTCTCCTTTTTCCTCCCACATTGTATGAATAATATAGGTATGAGGGACATGAAACATTTCTTAGAAGGCCAGCTCTGTTTTGTCCTTAAAGGAGCTAGCTATCAACACTTTGTTCAGAATCAAATGGTTATATAATTCGGAGGCTAAATTTAAAGTTTAAGTACAAATATGCATATGTTTGCGTATATATATATATAATCTCAATTAGCTTCCAAGTTAAGTCAACATTTCTGTTTTTGCCCTTGGGGTCATCAGTAGCTGTAGTCCAGGAGAGGGTTGTTAGTTTCACTTAAAGTAAAAACACACCCAAAACTCCCAAGGGTTCTACGGCTCTTACTTTTTTTTTTTTTTTTTTTGCGCCAGTCCTGGGCCTTGGACTCAGGGCCTGAGCACTGTCCCTGGCTTCTTCCCGCTCAAGGCTAGCACTCTGCCGCTTGAGCCACAGCGCCGCTTCTGGCCGTTTTCCGTATATGTGGTGCTGGGGAATCGAACCTAGGGCCTCGTGTATCGGAGGCAGGCACTCTTGCCACTAGGCCATATCCCCAGCCCTACGGCTCTTACTTACTAGTACATATAGGCATTTATCATGTTTCAATTACTACAAATTACTCTTACTGAAATTGTAATATGCCAGACAACAGTATTAAACTTGAAATCATTTAGCTTTGTAAGAAGTTTTTATTTTTCATTATTATATAACATGTAAAGATAATAAAACTGTCTTAAGATTTGAAATTTGAAAACCTATGGCAAGTTGTAAAAAGTGCATTTTAAATATACATTCATCCTGAACGTTGGTCATTATTTCCCACTCCCACTCCCCTAAAATAAGACGTGACTAGAGAATGGTGGCTCTCTACAGGGTGACTCTGCCCCCCACCCCCGCCCCAGGTGGGCGGGGGTGAGGGGGCGCATCTCATACCTTGTGTAATTTTGGTTGTCATGGCAGAAGGGGTGCTAAATAGTACTGAAGAGCGTAGCCCTCAGTGACTCTCTTCAACGTTCTTCAACACAGGGTGGGCCCTACACGACCAACTATCCAGACAGTGAGAATGACAAGGGGCGTTGAACAGAGGCCTCAGTTCCTCTTTTGTGAGTAGCTTGTTTTCCACTGTAATTCCGAAACAAACTTTGCCAATTGACACATACTATTGAGAGGTTTTTGGTTTTTTTTTTTTTTCCAGTCCTGGGCTTTAGACTCAGGGCCTGAGCACTGTCCCTGGCGTCTTTTTGCTCAAGGGTAGCACTCTGCCACTTGAGCCACGGTGCCACTTCTGGCCATTTTCTATATATGTGGTGCTGGGGAATTGAACCCAGGGCTTCATGTACGAGGCAAGCACTCTTGCCACTAGGCCATATTCTCAGCCCCACTATTGAAAGGATTTAACAGTATCATTAGCAAAACTAACAGCTGGCCTCAGGTAGCAAAATGAGAAAATCACATTAAGCTATACATTTGGCCCTTAATATCTGTGGGTTACCCAGCCAAAGATTTAACCAATGTGAACTGAATATAGACACTTCCTGCCACTATTCCCCTAAATACAACCACAATTTATGATGTATTAGGTATTATGAATGATGTAAAGATGATTTAAAGTATACTTGAGGATGTACAAATACTATGTCATTTCATGTAAGACATGTGATTTTGGTAGGAAGTTTCTGAAAGGACCTTATATACAGGAGGACTATATATTGTTTCATTTCCTTTCGAGTTGCTCTGCCAGCATTTTTTTTTCCCTTTGTGGTGCTGGGGACCTATTGCGTGGCTTCCTGCTGCCAGGCAACCAAGCTACCGCTGAGCCACCTCCCCAGGCCTTCTTTGCCTGTTTGATCTGTTGTTTAGAATGCAAGTAGCAAAGCACTTTGCCTTGCTCATTTTTCTGGAATAAAAACGTAACAATATGTCACCCCCTGGAAAATAGCCATTTAGATGAAGAACTGCATTTACCTCTTTAAATGTGTCTTATCCATGTATTTGGAGAGGTTAAGTTTTGCTTTCCTCTTATAATCTCTCATAAATGTTTTTTGCAAATATTAGTGCATATATTTGGGTGTATATTATAAAAAAAACTAAGTCAGTAGTTGTTCTCCATGCAAGTTTTGGTTGTAAAGTATCCCGAGGAGTTCTCCAAAAAGGAAATCCAACTTAAATTAACCACAGAAACCCCCAAAGTTTACTAGGTAAGGAAAATTTTCCATCATCATTTATCTACATATTCACATTCTATATATTTTCTCATGGTCAACAAACTGGTTCAAGTGATTTAAGTTATCCCACCATTTAAAGAGAAAAGTCTCTACAATAATTTTAAACCATGGTGTTATCTTAATTTCACCACTGGCTGCTTTCTTCATAAGTTCCTCTAGTTCTTCCTTTGATACATAACAGTAGCTTTTAATCTCATTGGGATCTGGATTCAAAGTTACATTCTTCCTCAAAAACAGAATGTAATCGATTTCATGTTCACCCCAGATACCATCCGATTGTGCCTTGTAGTGAATTCGTGTTAGATAATTAATTTCTTCTGGACGAACCTAGGATATACAAAGAAGAATCTGTAAGAATATCAACAAAGAAAGTCTAAAATCAATTCACCACATTTCTACAATAACTTGAATGGCAGCATTATAGTTTTAGAATTAGAACTTCTTAAAAAATTAGTAGAAATGCAGCATTCATAAGTTTACGACCGTTTAGAGAAAAATATTTACCGTTCTAGATAGATGTGTGATATTCTGTGTATCAGATCTTTAAAGAAGAAAATTCCAAGGTGGGAAAAAGGTTACTTAAGTCACTCAGACTTGCAAGGATTTCTACAAGAGAATATTCATCTTTGCTGGGGTCTGGTGGCTCAAACCAGTAATCCTACCCACTCAGGAAACAGATCTGAGAACGGTGGTTTGAAGCCAGCCCAGGTAGGAAAAGTCCATGAGACTCTGATCTCTAGTTAACCACCAAAGAGCTGGAAGATGAGCCTTACCTCAAGTGGTAGGGCACTAGGCTTGGAGAAAAGCTCATTCCCTGGCCCTGAGTCCAAACTCTAGCATTAGCAACACCCCCCCCGCCCCCCACCAAAAAACAAAAAACCCTTACTTTGACTTGATCCATTATGTAAACCTCATAGGCTGGCTCAACAGATATATCCATCTCAGTACTAAAAACCCCGCGACAAGTGATACTAAGAAATCCAAACTTATGCTGATATACATACAGGTACAAGCCCCGGACCTGACTCAACTGCCCCGAGGCAGGAGGGGGAGGCTCAGGCCAGTCTAGGTTACACCGTGAGATCCTGTCACTACAATTTTAGACAAGCACAAATGGGCATGCCTGGAATCCTACTACCTCATAAGCTGGGCCAGGAAAACTCTCTGAGGCCAGCCGGGACTACAAGATACATATAATTTTCTTTTTAAGAAACTGTCTTAAAACAAACAAATGTATGTGTTCTGTACTCCAAATACAGGAGTACTCATAACACAGGAGGCTCCAGAGCAGAACCCTCACACTGGAATTTAAAACCTTTTTCTGGGACTACAGCTAGGTGCGAAGGTGCGTGCCAGGAATCCCAGCATCCAGAGGCAAGAGGATGGTGACTTCAAGATCAGCCTGGGCCATATAGTTACTCTGTCTTGAAATATATCAGCGTAGCTCAGTGGTAGGTCTTGGGTCCACCCCCACCACCCCTAAGAAGAAAATTTTATTAAGATAATGTTTGAACGTATGTTTCGATTTCCGCTTGTGGTTACCTCTTCTAAGGGAATTCCTAATTCAGCTTTTAGACGCCTCTGGGCTGCTCGTCTCACACCAATGGCATTGTTTTCTTCAAGTTCGCCTGGGTTACTTAATGGATGACTACAACAACTGTTGGTAAAACAACCTGGAAGACATTAATAGACACAGATGAACTTTTCCTTGAAGAAAGTCTGAAAGGTCAAGAAAAAGTTTTATAAATGAGAAAAGAGTAAAATGATCTTTTACCCATTTTATGGTGTCCCCCCTCCCACGCCTTTGGTGGTACTGGGGTCTGAGCTCAGCTCATGTACTTGCTAGTTAAGCATTATACCACTCGAGCAATGCATCCAGCCCTTCTTAGACCTTTGAAGCAGTTAGGATGGGTTAACAGTACTTATTTTGCAAGATATTTCTTAGTTCTTTATGAATGCCTCCTTCACCAAAAAGATCAAAATGCATATAATTCAGATAGTTATAAAGCATTTACATGTACACACAGCTCTGTCCCTATCCATTATTGCTGTATTATTAGGTTACACTCCTTGTTTAAGGTTATTTTATGCAGACTATGACACTATGTCACATTCACAGGACTTTCCTTTAGGACTTTGGGTTTCAAGAAATGCAGTGTGATAAAAAGTCAAATCAAATATAGAAACAAACATTAAACAAATAATTTTCAAATAAATCTAATCCTGGACATAAACTTACTGACCTGGAAAGGTAATTTTAGCATCTGATCTTTGCTGTAGCAGTAGCTTATTTTCAGTGTTAAATAAGAAGACACTGAAAGCTCGATGCAAAAATCCTGAAAACAAAACAAAAAAATAGTATTAGCCATAGTTATCTTCCCACTTCTCTCTCTGCAGCTTAGAATGTGATTAGTAACTTGCTGGCATGTTTACTTTACCCAGTCTTTATCTGGGTATGAGCACGGCTGCGAAAGACAAGAATTCTGGCATACTAGATCAGCCACCAAGAGAGAAAATGAGGATTTGGGTTGCCTTGTGCCAGGCCAAATACTCTTCGGGGACAATGACCAGGCCATTACAGTATTCTTCTGAGGGAGCTGTGAAGGTACTTACTCCCCTTCTTCCTCATTAGACACAAAGAAAAGGGGGAGTGGAAGTGTGGCTTAAGTGGGAGAGCATCAGCCTTGATTAAGTGTGAGGCCCTGAGTTCAAACTCCACTACCAGCCCTAAATAAATAAATACAAAGAGTAAACAAAGGGTTGACAACTTTGTTAGAAATAGTCTACTCCTCTTTATGAAACCACAGGAACTGAAGAAGCTTAGTGGAAGATAAAGTTTTCAAACAAGGAGGTAGCAAGGTAAAATTTACAACACTTGACTGATATCAAAGATATTATATATACGACTAAGCACTGTCTTTCTGGGGCTGGGAATATGGCCTAGTGGCAAGAGTGCTTGCCTCATATACAAGAAGCCCTGGGTTCAATTCCCCAGCACCATATATATAGAAAACAGCTAGAAGGGGCGCTGTGGCTCAAGTGGTAGAGTGCTAGCCTTGAGCAAAAAGAAGCTAGGGACAGTGCTCAGGCCCTGAGTTCAAGCCCCAGGACTGGAAAAAAAAAAAAAGAAAGAAAGAAAGAAAGAAAAAAGAACTGCCTTTCTTTTTCTAGACTGTTTCCTAGCTCACCTGAAATGCTTAATCACTTTATCAGAAAGAATATTATAAAAAACAGTACCTTTCTCAATATTTTCATTCAGGTGACAATTCTTCTTAGTGTCAGCCCCAATTTTCTTGTCATTTTCATCAATAAGAATACACATTTCTGCCAGGAGCTGAACCTGTTGCTCATCAAGGTGGTTGGTATTTATTTCAGGCATTATTGCAAAATGTTTGCCGCGTCCTAGAATGCTAACAGAGAAGGAAAGGTCCTTATGTCATTCGGTCGGGGTAGAGACTGGGATTGCAGGTCTGAGCACAATAACTAGTTCACCTCTTTGGGAGGTTCTGACTTAGGCCTGCGGCAGCCTCGCTGCTCTGCCTCTCTTGGTGCTCCTCCAAGAATGCTCCACACCTCGGTCCTTCTGACGGAGACCCATGACCAGTATTTTCCAGTCACTTCCTAAAAACTGCTGGGTTTTGAGAGAGGGTCTCACTTCCTGTCCAGGGGCAAGCCTGGACTGTGGTGAGCCACCTATTTGAGGCTGCCCACTGGTGCTGTAATGACAGGCCTTACATACTCCTACCCTGCTTCTTCTATTTTGCCTGGGCTGGCCTGGAACCACAGTCTTCCAATCTCAGCCTCCCACATACTAGGGGGACACGCATGAGCCATTTAGTGCCTAGCTTAGAAAAAAAGACTTGGGGGACTGATTTGTTAGTTCTCCCAAGAGCAGTACAGAGCTAGTTTTACAGAGAAACATGAGAAAAGGTGTTATATTCAAGAGCTTGGCTGTTTTGTTCTATAGTGAGCAGATAGTATCAACTCTGCCCTTTAGAAATAGTGAGAGATTAAGGCAATGCCTTTGTGGGACAATGTGTAACTGCACACAGCTATGTTCAATCAGTATCTCACCAAATTTTATGTCCCAAAGTATCCTCCTCTTTCTATTTTTCTCCCAAATAGTCAACTGTTTAGAATGGATTGTTAGGCTAGTTCTTGGCCCCCGACCCCAGAATCCATTCTTGCCTCAGCGTATGCAGCGGACTTTTCATGAACTTCAATCAACTCGTGGGTATGATTTAAACTTACACAGACTAGGCCACTTTTTCTTATTTTTGTCGGTACTGAGGTTTTACTCAGTCTCACTTGATAGGCAAGTGCTCCACCACCGAGCGAGCCATCCCCGCCCCCCCCCCCCCTCACTTCTTCCTTTACTTAATCTTCAGGTAGGGTTTTGCGTTTTTGCATAGGTGCGGCCTCAGCTTGCAGAGGCCTCAGCGGCCTCTGGCTTCCAATGTAGCTGGGATGACAGGTGCCTAGTTAATCGTTGAGAGTCTAACTTTCTGGCCCCAGCAAACTCTGAACTAGCATCCCCCTGATCTGCATCTTCAAATGGCTGAGACAGCTGAGTTCACATCACTTTCTATATTGTGCATAACTTTTTGCATCTCTCTCTCTCTCACATCTTTAAAGCACCGTATGGTATGTCTTCCATGTTTTCTGAGTTGGTTTTTATACACAAAATATTTTTGAAGTTTCTATATGCCCTATTTTGTAATTTTTTTCAAATGTTGAAATACATGCAACAAAGTTCAAGCATACTACAGAATGTACATAAGAGTTCAAATACAAGAGTAAAGAAATGCAAACTTAACACAACTTTCTAAAACTACAGTGGGCCAGGGGCGCGGGGAGAGGCCACGAGTGGTAGGTGACAATGAGACCCAAAATAATATCTAACACAACAACAAAAACTGAAGTGAGTTTCATGATTAAACCTAGACACCACAAAGGAGTGCTATGGAAAGGAAGTCTACTTCAAAGCTAGCCTTATTTTTAAGGATGCACTCAAAAGTTTTCACAGGCTGCTTTTAGATGTATAAAATCCTCAATAATGCCAGGAGCTTGGCCTAGTGGTAGAGTGCTTGCCTAACATGCATGAAGCCCTGGGTTCGATTCCTCGGTACCACACACACCGAAAAAGCCAGAAGTGGTGCTGTGGCTCAAGTGGTAGAGTGTTAGTCTTGAACAATAACAAAAAACAAACTCTGAAAATCCCCAATAAGGCAGATTTCATTACTACAGGATTACTAGACTTTTTGAATTGTCTTAAGCCACGTGGCCCTTCCAGGATATTAAAAATGAACACCAGGGATCACATATTATTAATCTGTAAGATACTCCCCACCTCTTTCCTCCAGCCCCCCACCCAAATCTCTTGGTTCTTATCACACACACACCCCCTACAAACACGTTCTTGTTTGTAAACACCTATACACACGGGCATCATATGGAAAGAAGCTTCTATGGCGTACCGGTGCCAAGCATGTTTCGGTACTTTTCTGTAGCTTTTCGTGACTTGAGATTTGACTTCATATTCCTATCGCTGGGGCAGCTGATTACCCCCCGCCCGCCCCCCCCATGCTTACTGGGAAAGGAATTCCCAAGTCCTCCGTGCGGAGATTGCAGTTGCACGCACACGCGCACACACGCAGGCCGCTATCAAATGCACCTAACTTTGTCTTGTAGCCCCGCCCCGCCCCCTGCGGGTCTCCGCTGACAGCGGGCTGACGTCGAGCCCAGAGCCCCCGGGCACCGAGCGAGTCCGTCCACGCACGTGCAGGCCGCTCCCCTCCCCGGACCCCCAACCTCCCGGGGGGCTCCGGGACCGCCCGGTCCGCTCCTCGGCGAGCCTGGACGGGCCGAGCGGACGCGAGGCTGCCGGCGGCCCCCCCCCCCGGGCCCGGCCTCCAGGCGGCCATAAGACGGTGGTCTCCCGGGTCCAGCCGCCCACCCGGGGACCCGCCGCTAGGCCTCGGCGCGGGTCACCGCAGCCCGCCCCCCGCCCCCCGCCCGGGGGCTCGCAGGGCCCCCGCCGCTCCCCACCCCGCCCCTCGCCGCAGCCCCGTACCTCAAGCCTAAGGTGCTGCCCAGCCCGGGCGCGCGCCCCATTTGAGCGGCGCCCGCCGCGCGTGCCGCCCCCTGGGCCCGCCCCCCGGCGGCGCGTCCAACGGCCTGCGCCAGCGCCCGTCCGCGCCACATGCTCCCGGCCAATCGCCGCTCGCGCCCGCCTTGACGTCACGGCCGCGCCAGGCTGTCGCGCGGTGGCACCACCGCCCCGGGCCGCGGCGCGGGAGGACTCGCGAGAGCTTGTGAGCCGCCGCCGCCGGGACCTCGCGCCGCCAGTTTGGCTCTCCGAGCGCACCCCGAGCGAGGGAGTCGACGAGCGGGCGCTCTAGCCCGCAAAGAAGCCCCGCCACCGGGGAGGTGCCTGTGGGGGGGCGTGGCTGACACCTTGGGGCGAGCCAATCGGAGGCAGGCAGGGCCCGGGTGGGGCCGAGGCGCGGCCGGGCCGCAGGGGTGCGTGATGACGTCACGCGTCCCCGGCTCGGGAGGGGGGCGTGGCTTTGCCCGACCCGGGGAAGCTGGCGGGAGCAGTGGCGCCCCGGGGACCGTCTGCGCTTGTCAGCTGTGCGTGCACGGTGAACCAGCTGTGGAAGCTTCTGGTTTCTGCACGTGTGTGTGTGTGCGTGTGTGTGCGTGTGTGTGCGTGTGTGTGTGCGCGCGCGCGCCCTGGAGGTGGTGAACTAAAGGCCAGGTGCTATCCCTGAGCCTTTCCCAAAGCTAAGTAAGTGCTCTACCACTTGAGCCCTATCTCCACTTTGGGCATTTTTATTAGTTAATCGGAGATCTCCCGGGCTGGCTTTGACCCCCACGATCCTCACGTCTCAGGATGACAGCAGTGAGCCCACCTGCGCCGATTGCTCGTGTCTGTCATCCTAGTTACTCAGGAGGCTGAGATCTGAGGCTCTCAGTTCAAAGCCAGCTCAGGCAGGAAAATCTGTGGGACTCTCATCTCTAGTTAACCACCTATAAGCCAGAAGCGGAGCTATGGCTGTGGTAGGGTGCTAGCTTTGAGTGCCAAAACTCAGGGGCAGCACCCAGGCCCTGAGTTCAAGCACACACACACACACACACAGATCTTAATCTGTCTGGGGCTTCCTCATAGCTGTGTTAGGGCTTATAGAAAGGATTAAATGAAAGCTAGGAAATATGCATTTGTAGATTTATTTTTAAAAATTAAATTCTATTGACAAGGTGATGTACAGAGGGGGTACAGTTACCTAATAAGGTAGTGAGCACATTTATTGTCTTATTTGTTACACTCTCATTTTTGCATTTGTAGATTTAGGTGTGGGCTTCAGTTCCTTCAGCTGAGAGAAGTCTTTCTCTTGGCTTTAGGGGTCAGGCCTGTCATGGGAGCAAGCTATTTTCACTCAGCCCATATTACCTGTAGGGAGCTGGAGTTCAAAAAAAAAAAGTTTGGAAAGCAGATCCTAATTCCTAGGATCCCTTACAGCCCTTGACTGGATTAGTCTCCTTATCACAGGGCTACAGAGAACTAGCTTATGCAGTTTTCTTGCTCATTTCACTGCCACGATCCGAGTTCCCCTCTGGACAACGAAGTAATAACATGTGGTCTTGGGAGAGACCAGGCTACTCGGTAGACATCAAAGCTGAGATGCATTGATCTTGGACTTTGCAGCCTTCACTACTGTCAGAAATATGTTTCTGTTGATAAATGGCCCTGTCTGTGCTATATAGGGACAGCAGCACAATTAGGCTGTGATAGATTTTGTTACTCACTGCTGAGTAATCTTACATTAGGATTCAGAACCTTATTACCTTCATCATTAAAAAAGGAAAGGTTAAAATGGAGGGACAAAGAGTGAACAAATGCAGCAGTGATACACACTAGACACTGGGTTGAAAATGAACTATACAACTTGTGGGTGGAGGCTGGAGGGAAAAAGTGGGAGAGAGTGAGAGAAGGGTGACACTGTCATAAAAGAAATGTACTCATGACCTGACTTACGTAACCTCAACTTCTCTGTACATCACCTTTACAACAAGAAAATAAAGGAGAGGTTAGTCTTTAAGTAATAGTCCACATTTGAATTTGTATTAGTGTTTGGAGATTTTTTTTAAAAACACATTTCTTGGGCTGGGGATATGGCCTAGTGGCAAGAACACTTGTCTCGTATACATGAAGCCCTGGGTTCAATTCCCCAGCACCACATGTATAGAAAACGGCCAGAAGTGGCGCTGTGGCTCAAGTGGCAGAGTGCTAGCCTTGAGCCAAAAAAAGAAGCCAGGGACAGTGCTCAGGCCCTGAGTCCAAGGCCCAGGACTGGAAAAAAAACAAAACAACAACAACAAAACACATTTTTTCTTATAGTTATGCTTTGAGACAAGTTGCCATACCCATTTATATATTCGATAAAACTGAAGTTCAGAGATTACTGAATACATTTTTGTTTCCTATCTCATTTTCTTTTATTATTTTCTTTTATTGTCTGATTGACACCGTTGTTGAGGATATTACCCACAAGCATGTGAGCTCCTCTGGCACCCGACCCCTGTAAGATCTTCAGAATGGAGGGCACTGACCCAGCCAACTCCACTGTCCTTCTCTGGAGTTATTTTTCCCCTCTTTAATGTTTTTCCTCCTAGGCCTCTCCCTACATTCACCTTGAATTTCCAGAATAACTGGCTGATAAAATTTGTGACAAGTCATAACAACTCTCCAGACATAATGACTTAAAAAAACTTGTGACAAGGCCCAGCTGTCCAGTATTGATAGTGAGCAAGACCACAATTTTGGCATGGACTGTTCCATGCCCACTTCTCCCCTTCACCCTACTTCTTCCCCTATTTAAACCTGAAGCTCATGTCTGTATCCTCTGAAGATGGACTTACTTCCTCCTGCTTGCAGCCAGCTCTAATAAATCTCTTTTCTTTTACCTTCAGTATTCAACTCTAAGTCAGCATATTTAATGAGCATATGGCCATACAGGGTATGTTGGATCTCCCGGAGTTAGGCTTTTGGCATAGATCTGGATTTTTAGTAACCTGCCCCTCTAGGCGATTCTTACTTAAGTATTGGCCAATCTTGGCCTTTCAAGAAACATCGTCTCAAATTGCACAATACTACCTTGTGAGAACCATGTCTCTTTTATCAGGAAGATTTCCACTTTTTAAAGGTACAGTTTGCACGCCAGGTGCTGGTAGCTCATGCCTGTAATCCTAGGTACTTAGGAGGCTAAGATCTGAGGATTGCAGTTTGAAGCCAGCCTAGGCAGGAAAGTCCATGAGACTCTATCTCCAATAAATTACTCAAAAAAAAAAAAAAAGCTGGAAGTAGCACTGTGGTTCAACAGGTAGAGGACCAGCTTTGAGCGCAGAGAGGCTCAGGGACAGAAGCAGGCTAAGTTCAATCCCCAGGATCAGCAAAAACAAAACAACGATAACAGTTCATTTTGGCCCTAGGCCCAGATATATCTCATCTGGCCATTTGTGCCCCTATAAGCAAAAACAAAAAAAAATAGACAAGGAAAAGGGACAAAAGAGGAAACATAAGGCATACATGCTATGGGAAGATAGCACTTCAGTCTTTGGAGCACAGACATAAACTGAATGTTTAAGACGACAAGGGAAAGAGCGAAAAGTATGCATAGGTAAGAGAGTCCTGGTCCAGTCAGGTTCAAAGGTGGCATGCAAGGTGGTCTGACAGGCCACGCCTCAGGACTGATGAGGTGGGACCTTCTTATGGTGAGTCACGGATGCCTGGCAAGGTCTGATCCTTATGCCCCTTCCTGTTTTCCAAAATGACTGCAGGGTCCGAGAGAATGGCTCAGGGAAAAGGACATAGATTATAAACCAAGCAGAGGCATTGGTGACTAGCTTTTATCCTGCTTTTAGGTGATTTATGGGTTTCATTAAAGAGTCGTGTTTTTCAGCAAAAGCAGTTTTTAAGTACCTCTTAACCTTATGTATGTAAAATAATATTTTGATGTTTGTTTTTTACTTGGTCACAAGAGAGTGCTAGGAGAAAGAAGTGTAAAATGATGTGGAAAGTTGAAATCATAGTAGCTCAAGAACAGGAGCTTTGACAGAGCCCTGCTTTTCCAGCTTGAAATGGAAGATGGTTCTGGATGTTCATAACATTGTGTGGGAACTCAGCAGGAATTTATCAGATTTAAAATTTTTTATTGTAGAGGTGATTGCTGACAGAGGGGTTACAGTTACCTAAGTCAGGTAATGAGCACATTTCCTTTTGAACAGGGTCATCCCCCCTCCCTCATTCTCTACCAGTTTCCCCCCCCTGATTTCCTTCCTCTCAAGTTGTATAGTTCATTTCAAATACAATGCCTAGTAGGTTTCACTGAGGAATTGGTTTACCCTTTGTCCCACTGTTTCTGTGCTTCCCTTTCCCCTCCCCGAATCAACTTATAAAGAAGACAAAAAGTGCAGAAATAAAAAACAGCAACAGGAGGAAATAAAGAAAAAAGGAGGGGCTGGGGATATGGCCTAGCAGCAAGAGAGCTTGCCTCGTATCCATGAGGCCCTGGGTTCAATTCCCCAGTACCACATATACAGACAACGGCCAGAAGTGGCGCTATGGCTCAAGTGGCAGAGTGCTAGCCTTGAGCAAAAGGAAGCCAGGGATAGTGCTCAGGCCCTGAGTCCAAGGCCCAGGACTGGCCAAAAAAAAAAAAGAAAAAAGGAGGGAGCGCCCCCCCCCCCCGAAAACAGCACAATAAAAAAGCTCTTGCAGCTGGGCGCTGGTGGCTCACACCCGTAATCCTAGCTACTCTGGAGGATCATGGTTCAAAGCCAGTCCAGGCAGAAAAGTACTTGAGACTCCTATCTCCAATAAGCTACTCAGAAAAGGCCAGAAGTGGTGGTTGATCTGGCTTCCTGGCATTCTTCCTCAGCTCTTTCTTTCCTCTCTGGCTCTCATGGTTCAGTTTTCTAACAGTGTTCAGTGCATTCGCGGGACTGCAGGACTTTGTGACAGGAGCGCCCGGCTGTCACCAGCTTCCCAATAAAGACTCCTGATCTGACCTCTCGCTTACCTTACAATAAGCTTAGTCCCTCCTGCTTTAGTCTGGTTTCCTTTATGTCACGGAGAGATACAAAAATAAAGGAAATAGCAGCTAAGATCAAGGTGACCTCTCTAGACAAAAGATTAAATGTGTGATTTGATTCAATGTAAAGATGAAGCTCTAATCTCAAGGTTTGAAAAAAAAAAATAGATGGCATTTGGATGGACAGGCTGTGGTACTGGGGTTGGGGGGAAGGATCTCAAGGTCAGTCTGGGGTTGTTCCCAGGTTTCTGGCTGGTAAAAGCAAGCAAAGCACACACAGATTTCAAACACGAGGAAGACCCGCAGGACTGAGACAAAGATATAAAAACGCTTCTGAATTGTTAGGTCTGCCCCGGAGAACAACCCCCTTCCCTCCCTTCCTCTTTGTGGGGACAGCACACAGCCTAACCAGAAACCACCTGCCTGAACCGGTAATCTGGAACTATTAACCACAGGACTGTCATTCAGCCAAAGGAGCTCACCATGAGAGGTCACTTCTGCATCCGTGGCCGGCCCACCACCTTCTTGCCTTTCCCCACATAATCTCTCTCCGCCATTAGTCACGAGCTCCAGCTCCGCTACCTGCAGCTGTGTGACACACTACTGACTACACACTGTCCTCTGTTCTATGTCCTACTCCTGAGTGCACACCTCTCTGCACGCCTACATCTGATGCAGGCCAGCAGACTGGTTCTTGCAATAAACTCTCATCTGCCTCAACTGCGCAGGAGTTTCCTTGCAGCAACCCTTATATGCAATATGCTTTGTTTCTAGTGTCTGGGATAATGTAAATTACATTCTCCCCCCCCCCCCCCACAATGTTTCTTCCTTGACTCTACAACATAGCTGTTTAAAGCAACTACAACTATCCCATTAAACATGGAGCTCCATGAGTAAAAAGCCCCAACTTGGGTATCAAGTGTTTTTTCCTCTGGATTTTTAAAACTGAAGCACTGGAAAGGTTCAAAACCTCTTCGATGGTTAAGGTGAAAAGTGTGATTCTGGCAGCTTCTGGCAGAATGGGAACTTTTGCCTTGTGAAAGAGGTCAGTTGTCAATAGAAGAGATTGATGTAGCTGGCAGAGAAACAAAGCATAGACGTGGGACAAGAGTCCTTGGTTTAAAATTGTCTTTGTAGTCACTTGCACTTTTGTCATTTCTTTCTTTTTTTTGCCAGTCCTGGGCCTCAGCCTGAGTGCTGTCCCTGGCTTCCTTTTGCTCAAGGCTAGCACTCTGCCACTTGAGCCACAGCGCCACTTCTGGCCGTTTTCTTTTTCTTTTTTTTTTGGCCAGTTCTGGGGCTTGGACGCAGGGCCTGAGCACTGTCCCTGGCTTCTTTTTTTGGCTCAAGGCTAGCACTCTGCCACTTGAGCCACAGCGCCACTTCTGGCCGTTTTCTATATTTGTGGTGCTGGGGAATCGAACCTAGGGCTTCATGTATATGAGGCAAGCTCTCTTGCCACTAGGCCATATTCTCAGCCACTTTTGTCATTCCTATAGTTTTATTCTCTGAATAATTATTTATTGTCAAAGTGGTGTACAGAGGGGTTACAGTTTCATATGTAAGGCAATGGGTACATTTCTTGTACAATTTATTACCTCTTCCATCACTTCCCTCCTCCCTCTCCCTCTTTCCCTCTCCCCCCATGAGTTGTTCAGTTGGTTTACACCAAATGGTTTTATAAGTTTTGCTTTTGGAGTCCTTTGGTTTTTTTTTTATCCTTTGTCTCTTGATTTTGGCATTCCTATAGTTTAAGATCAAAGAGGGTTGGGGATATAGCTCAGTAGTAGAGTGTTTGCCTGGACTGCACAAAGGGTTGGGTTTGCCTTGGGTTCCATCCCTAGGACTACCAGGGGAAAAGAGGAATCGTGAAGTTTCCTTTAGTTGTGTTTTTATCACTTTTATTAAGATGCATGACATACGCAATAATGACTTGGGTGAATATAATTTGAATGATGTGTCATGCATGGTGGTATCTGCTTCTAGTCAGGGAATCTAGCTCCCGGTTCATCCAACTTTCTGGGCAGTTATGTGCTGATTAACAAATCTTTAGCTGAAAGAAGATATCTGTATCGATGAGTATGTAAACTGTTGAAAGTACAGGAAAGGTTCAAGATGTGTAGTGAGATTAGAAAAGTGTTTCTTTTTTTTGGGCCAATCCTGGGTCTTGAACTCAGGGCCTGGGCACTGTCACTGAGCTTCTTTTGTTCAAGGCTGGCACTCTGCCAACTTGAGCCACAGCGCCACTTCTGGCCGTTTTCTATATATGTGGTGCTAAGGAATCGAACCCAGGGTTTCATGTATACGAGGTGAGCACTCTTGCCACTAGGCCACATTCCCAGCCCTCAACATTTTTAAGGTAAGCTAAAATTCAATTTGAAAAACTTTATTGTTTCAGAGACCGAATTAGTGACAGAACATGTTAACTCTCACAACCTGATACCTTTCTTACAATTTGGTGGTTCCTTATATGTACGTAGTCATTTTTGTTGAGTTGTGAAGTCTGAAATATATCAAGGAAAAGAGTACTTTATACTTTTAAGGGCTAACCTGTGGGAGTTATGTTGCAAAATAAAACAACTTGGAAGAACCTAAGTATTAGGTCATAAGAGCCTATTCTCCCTGGAGCATGAACTGAGCATTGCTAGATATTGTTAAATACTACTAAGTACTGTTAAGTGCCACTGGAATTGTGACTTGTGTTGAACTTTTGCAAAAGCTTCACTGGAAATACCCTTTTAATGCTGTGAATGATGAAAGGTCGCCATTTCCCAGGCCCTTCTCTTATGCCTGGAAGCCTTGGCTAGGGAAGTAGCAGACAAGCAGTCCTTTTTGTTACAGAGTCAGAGTGCTTTCCTGGCAGTTCAGTGGCTCTGGGTAATTTACAACCACTTTGAGGGCACTCAGCAACTGTAGAGGACCATTAACTGTATTATTATTGACTTTTTTTCTTCTTGGTACTGTAGATTGAATCCTGGATGTTGCAATTGCTAGGCAAACCCTTTGCCACTGAGCTACTTCCCAGCCCTACAGGTAACTGAAACCAGGCTGACCTGCTCCAGACAGGACCACTCCAGAAAGACTGCACCAGTCTTGGAAAACAGCATTCTAAACAAAGGCAGATGTCAGTGAACTTTAGATGGCCCTGCTCATTCTGCAAGCTGTTCTCACTGGGGCCAGAGGGGGAGCACTTCCCTGGTAGTCCTTCATTTACTTGAGAGGCAATGCTGTGACCCGTGCAAACACAGTCCTTTTTGCTTGAAGAACTGCCATGATTAGGGTAAACACAGGTCATACCTGCTCCCTGTCTCTATATGCAGGCTGTTCGGCTAATTTTTCCGTTTGGCTGGGAGGCAGCCTCCGATACTCCTCTGGTAATGTCACATTAGGCTCAATAATAAATGACTTTCCCTGGCTGGTTCTCCCCGCCTCCCCCCCTTGCCTGCTTTTGATCATTATCATTAGTAGAGTGGCCTGAGCTGGTCACATGAATAGAACGTGAAGGAAGTAGGCAAAAGACCAGGAGCTGCCAAGGTGGCAGCGGTGGTACGGGTGGAAGCGGCAAGAAGGCAGCTGAAGGATTTGACAGGGCAGAAACGATGAGGAATAAACACTCGATATTGAGAGAGGGTGTGCAAATATATCCAGGTGAGAGAAGTTACAGAGCCAAGGCTGAAAGAGGACTCTGAAATCCTGTAAAGAGCCAGAGAAGAGAAAATATGAAAATCAGTCACTGGTTTTCAGGAAGTTACAAAACCCTTAAGAATAAAGGGTCTCGGATACTCTAGGCCTTAGAATAAAAACACTTGCTTTTGTCAAGGGCCAGGTCAAGGGTCTTGACCCTCTAGGCCCTCGAGTTGCTGCGGAGCTGAGGGTGCCAGTACCCACTGCCCATCTGAGAGCTGTAACACTAGCAAGCACTGCCTGCGGTTGCTGCTTGCTTCAGTCTGCTGCTGGAAGCCAAAGATTACAGTATTTTGCAAGTGCTAGGTTCAGAAGGTTAAAGCCCAGAGCCATAAGTCTCCAACCTGAGCATCTAGAACAACAGGCCCCTAACTCTCCGAAGCCTCAAGCTTTGTAAGCCCAGCCCATAGGCCTTGGGCAGTCAAGGCCTAGGACAGCCAGCACTGGAAGAACTCATATCTGCCTACTCACATTTGGGCTGAACAAAAGGCTTTCAGTCACATGGCTGAAAATGATATTATGGCTTACAAAGCTGATGCCACCAGCTGGGAATATGACCTGGTGGTACAGTGCTTGCCTCATATACATGAAGCCCTGGGCACATATGTAGAAAAAGCCGGAAGTGACGTTGTGGCTCAAGTGGTAAGAGTGCTAGCCTTGAGCAAAAAGAAGCCAGGGACAGTGCTCAGCTCTGAGTTCAAGCCCCAGGACTGGCAAAAACAAAACAAAGCTGATGCCATGCCCAGCAAATGTTCTGTGCAATATTTGTTGCTCAACTTATGTTACTCGAATACGAAAACCTCCAAGTTTGGAAATGATTTCAGAGTCTTTCCCTTTTTTTTTTTCCCTGCTGGTCATGGGGCTTGAACTCTGGTCCTGTGTGCTGTCCCTGAGTTTCTTTCACTCAAGCTAGTACTCCACCACTTGAGCCATAGCATGACTTCTGGCCTTTTCTGATTAGTTGATGGGACATAAGCATGTTAATGTCTTTCCTGCTTGGGCTGGCTTGGAACTGTGATCCTCACTCAGATCTCAGCCTCAATAGCTAGGATGACAGAGCCACCTGCACCGGGCTTCAAATATCTTTTCTTTATCTCATCTTATAAAATTGTTTACAGCAATAAGCTTTAATTATTATTCTCAAATTTGTTAAATTTGCGTCTTGCAGTTTTTAAAGAAGCATGAATGGTGGCTCAGAAAGAAAAATACGTTTCGGCTTTTGGATTTCTCTAGATGAGCTTTAAGGACCTACTTACGAAGTTGTCAAGCTGAGAAAAGGCTGTTTATGTAATCGCTTCGGTCTATCACGTAGCTTCCCTAACCTAAAGACGAAAAAAGCAGGTGGAAGTCCCACCTTCTTCAGCAAACAGCTGATTCTGTTTTCTCTTTTTCAGCCAATGGTGACCAGATATTGCAGGGGAAACTAGGTGAGTCATCTTCTGCAGATAAACTGAAATATTAATAGTTCTCTATCTCCACCAGGCTCCCCTGCGGCCAAACGGCAAGACTCCCGGCGGCGCAGCCTGGGCCGGAGAAGACGGGCTCCCACAGCAATGTCCACCGAGCAGCGCGAATTAGGAGGGCGGTGAAACCCATGAGCAGCTGCAAACCGTGCACCCAGCCTGGCAGCGTGGGAGACTGCCGTGTCCTCACCCCCAACCCCTGGCCCTGGACGCGTGTCGGGGATCGATGGACTTACAGCCCGCCTGACCGTGGCTCCCCCCTCCCCCTGCCCACCGGGACTCCTGCCGCGGTGAGTAGATCGGATCCCACCCGAGGCTGCGGGGGCCCCTGGGGGAGGAGGAGGAGGAGGAGGAGGAGGAGGAGGGGCGGGGGGGGGAAAGGACGGTCCGGCGAGCGCTCGCGATACTGTGGGGGATGCGGACTGGGTCCGGCGGAGCCTGCGCCCGGGCACCTGCGAGCACCTCCCGCCGTGCTCGCTCCCCCCGCACTTCCGCCGCGCTCGCCCGCCCAACCCCGGTTCTCCAAGCGTCCGGCGACCAGCCGGGGCACGGCGACGGGAACCACCAGCGCGTCGACGCCGCGGGACCCCCGCCCCGCCCCGGACCGGAAGCCGGGGACTAACTTCCGGAGTGGGGGTGGGCGGGACTTCCGCGGGTGCTGGGCGTGGCGCGGAGGCCGGGGCGGGACTTCCGGGGGTGCCGGAAGTGCGGGCGCGCCAGCCTCGGTCGCCGGGTTGCTGGTGTGTGGAGGCCGCCAGTGCCGCGTACCTGTCCGTCGTCCCGTCCCGGGCGTTGCGTCGTGGGGATCCCCGGGCTGAGTGTGACCCCCCCCGCTGACCCCGGGCGGTGCAGGGTGTGACGCGGTGACAGGTGAGAGCCGCCATCTTCCCAGACCTGCGGTGCTCCCTGTCCTTCCCCGGATGGAGGAGGACGGGGTCGCGGTGGCGGGGTGTTGGGGGGACGGACGTGAGGCCCTGGAGGGGTCGGGTGGAGTGCGATGGAGGAACCTGGGGGGGAGGTGAAGGGCCGGGGTTCGGGGAGGGGAGGGGAGAGGCGGGGCGGGGCGGCGAGGCAGGCCCGGGGTCAGGGAGAGGAGGGGTCGCGGTGGTGTGGGGAGAGAAATCGGGGGGGGGGGGCAGGGTCCGGAGGGCGGGGGGCCTGGGGTCGGGGCGGTGTGGGGAGGAGGAATGGGGGGAGTCCAGGTCGGGGGGGCGGAGGGCCCGGGGTCGGGGTGATGTGGGGTGAAGGCATGGATGGGGGAGCCGGGGTCTGGCTAAGAGGCGGGGGGGGGGGGCGGCCGGCTCCCTCTCCCTCCGTGGTTCCCAGCGGCTCTTCCCGGGGGAGCCCGGGGGAGGCTCCGGAAGCGCCCCTCGGACTCATTCCCAGAGAGGGGCTTGGGGTCGGAGGTGCGGGAAGGAAGCGGGGTGAGCGCTCGGGTCACCCACCGCCGCCAGGACGGTCCGGCCCTCCTTCCTTCTGGTGTGCGCGCTGTGACCACTAAGGGTCAACCCTGGTTGTGAGACAGCTGCTCCCTGAGCGACAGCAGCCACGTCCTGCTGTACCCGCGTAGGTTCCAGCTTCTGAGCAGGCGCGCCTCACGGGCCAGACAGGCAGTTAGAGGGTTCATCATCCAACTTAAGACGCCACCATGTTCCTTAGGCTCGTCCGAGTTCGTTGGCGCCGCTACAGTGGTCTCCATAACGAGCGCTAATTGCTTGGAAGTTTAACTTCAAATGAGCTATTCCTCCAACTCAGTGTTCTGGCTTGTGAGTTATGATCTTCAAAGCATTCCAGGGATTATTATTTACTTCTAAGTAAGATAGCACAAGACAGTTAGGATGTGCCTCCAGGATATGTGTGTATATGTATGATTTCCTCTTCTCAAGAACCACTCCACTCTACCCCCCCTACTTGGTTTACCTTCCTGGTTAACATGGAGTGCTAACAGTTTTTTTCGTTTTTGTGGAATGTGGTCTCCAAACTTGAACACATTGTCTATTCTGCTTTCATCAGATCATATTTACATACTCCCTTGTTTTGGATGCTTTTCTATTAATACTGCCTACAGGAAACTGGGGCCGTGGACATTGGCCAAATGTAACAGTAGTATGACCTTGAGCAAAGAACTTCCTAAGTTTCTGCTTCTTGCCCTCCAAAGTCTTGTTTTTACTAGGCCCATTTTTGCCACTGGGAAGGTTATATACTTTGTGCAAACATTCCTACAGAGTGCTGGGCACAGGGGTTCTTTGGTGTGTTTCCTTTTTCTTCTCTTAGTACTTCTTTTGGGATAGCTGTTAGACTGTTATTTTGCCCTTGTGAGTTAAAATCCGTAAGTCTTTTCTTAATTTTCCTGCTTTGGTTTCTCTAAGGGAAATATATCTCGTCCTAGATTTTAGTTCCTTCTTTTAGTATTGTGATCTTTAAAAAAAAAATCTTGGTGGTCCTTTATCCAGTTGTCATGGGCAGAATTGATAAGCTGTGTCTTGTGCCCCTATGTTATTAATGACGAAATAGTTTAAGATTGAAGACAAGTTTTCTAGGTTGCAGGTAGAGACCATTGTCTAATCATCTTTGATTTCACATAAAAGTCTTATTACAATAAAATATTAATAAAAGCTGTGTTGAGGTTCTGGAGAAATGTATATATGTATTTTAATGCTACTTGCAAATTATGTATTTTTAAACAATTCTTTAGCATATGATTGCCACTGAAGAAATTGACCATTTAAGCAACTGATTTTCTTTTATTATACACAGTACAAAATAGGGAGTACTATTTTGTATTATTCAAATAAAGTATGTTATTTTGTTGTATTGCTTTTGAAGCCATTTTGGTTACCTGCTTTTCCTAATTTTTTTATATGTACTTAAGAAGAATAATTTTTGTAGTGACAATTTACTTGATACTGAACTTGTAATAAAAAAGATCCTTTTGAGAAGGACAGAGACTTGAGTGTTCATTGATGATATTCAGTATATCTGATTTGGGAAAGTGGAGGTATTCTGCTTGCTGACACCAAATATGCTTATAGATTTCACGAATTTGTTACACATTTGTTGTGTGCCTGCTCTGGGCACAGTGATTCTGCATACATTGTTCTGTGCTCCCAATAAGCGTGTGTGTGTGTGTGTGTGTGTGTGTGTGTGTGTAATGTGTATGGGGCACCATATAGTTAGGACAAATGAGTTTGACAGACCACGAATCAGAGTTCACAATAAATATTCTATTAAAGCTTATTTGCATAAGCCTGTTTAATGTGGTGATCTGTCTTGTATGAACAATACAAGGAAAATAATTACTTTAACAATTTTTTTCTTTTGTATTTAGATGGAATAGCGTATACTAGTTATTTTATTAAAAAATATAGTTCAGTGGTATGTTAGTGGCTCATGCCTATAATCATAGCTACTCAGGATTTCAATTTGAGGCCAGCCTTGGCAGAAAAGTTCACTATACTCCCTTTCCAAAATAACCAGCCAAATGTAGAGCAAGAAGCATGGCTCAAATGGTAGAGTGCCAGCTTAGTAAGTTCAAGGCCCTGAGTCAAAACCCCAGTACTGCAAAACAAAACAAAACATCTTTCCATGCTAGTTATCTTCCATTGAGCCATACCACCAGCCCCAGCCTTTTTAAAAAATAAAAAAAGTTTTCTTTCTTTTTGTACTTCTCTGGTTAACTTAAAAAATGTTTAATCTGTTTGTCAGACTTTTAATTGTGTTGGAAACTGTACTTGGAAATGATGTTGTGAGGATTATTTATAAGCCTCAAGCAACCCTTGATGTAGATTTTTAACCTCAAGTAGACCTGTCAGCCATTGACTCTACCTTAGATTTCATGGTACATCATTTTAATATCCCTTTCACAAATAACTGCCATCTCACTGATCCTCTTTCAATGAAGCATAAACTTGTTATCAAATCAAAGACATAGTTTGTGTGTGTGTGTTTCTAATACTATCACAAGAGCTAAAATGAAGACAATAGTGCCTGTAAAACTCAGGACATTCTAGTTTTGTGCCAAGGCCTTATCTGCATGGAGGATCTGGTGCGAAAGGAAGGAAATGTTGATAGGACTGGGGCAGACTGCTGGGGAAAGGTGGAGGATATGAATGCAGGACAAAAGTAAAGTTAGAAAAAAGTCTCAGGAAAAATTTACAAAGTGAAAGCTTAACAACAAAACAAGAAAACAAAGGTTAAAGAAAACAGGCGGAGACTGCAGAACTAATTTTGGAAGAATATTGGTAGGTGGACAAAAGCTGAGGAAATTATAGGAAGAGGGAGAACTTCAGTCAGCCACATTTTAATGATAAGAAAACAGTGAATGGAATAGGCACGTGACCCATGTTTGAGATTCAACTTAATGGAGTTTAGAAAGCTACTCAGTGATAAAATCACCCTAGTTGTGAAAAATCTCCATTTGATGCTAGGCTTTCAGGGTGTTATTGAAATGCATATACACCATTGGAAATAAGTCAGTCGGCAAAAATTGCTTTTGTGAAGTGACAAGAAAATGCATAGAATCCTGGGTGGTTTATGGAGGAGGAGTAAGGGGGTTTAAAAGCTCAGTGGAAAGAAGAGGAGGGGTGCATATTTTCTAGGGAAGATGCAGGGGCTGGAGAAATGATACTTCAGATAAAATAAGTGACCTAAACCCCACAATCTGAGGGCGTGTGCATGTGTGTGTGTGTGTGTGTGTGTTGTTTTTGTTTGTTTTTTGTCAGTTCTGAGGCTTGAACTCTCGGCCTGGGCACTGTCCCTGAGCTCTTCAGCTCAAGGCTAGCACTCTACCACTTGAGCCACAGTCCCACTTCCAGTTTTCTGGTGGTTGGTTGGAGATACGAATCTCACAGACTTTCCTGCCTTGGCTGCCTTTGAACCACGGTCCTCAGAGTTCAGCCTCCTGACAAGCTAGGATTACAGGCGTGAGCCACTGGTGCCCGGTTAGCTGCAGTTTTTGTAAGCAGTTTGTAGGGCCTTCAAGATGCCTTAACCGTCCAATTTATGCTTGTCGATGTGTCTACTGGTGAAATTATTTTTTCTTTTTAAAAATTTTCTTGGGGCTGGGGATATAGCCTAGTGGCAAGAGTGCCTGCCTCGGATACACGAGGCCCTAGGTTCGATTCCCCAGCACCACATATACAGAAAACGGCCAGAAGCGGCGCTGTGGCTCAAGTGGCGGAGTGCTAGCCTTGAGCGGGAAGAAGCCAGGGACAGTGCTCAGGCCCTGAGTCCAAGGCCCAGGACTGGCCAAAAAAAAAAAAAAAAAAAAAATTTCTTTTTCTTTATTGTCAAAGTGAAGTGCAGAGGGGTTACAGTTTCCTACGTATGGCAGTGAGTACATTTTTTATCCAGCTTGTTACCTCCTCTCTATTTTTTCTTTTTTGTTGCTGATTTTGGTGCTGAAACTGGGGTTTGAACTTAGGGCCTTGTGCTATTGCTCAAATGTTTTTCACTCATAGTTGGTGTTCTACCACTTGAATTGTGTTTCAAATTCTTACTGATGAGATTTGTAGAAAGGAAGTCCTTTGATGCTTATTTGCTTAATTTAAATAACTGAAGATATTTTTGTGTAAGGTCGTCTTAGGACAGCATTACAAGCTTCTGATAGTTTTTTTTCCTTGATAAAATGTCTTAAGTTCACCAGCTTTCTGCCTTCTGAGTGCTGAGATTATAGGCATGCACATTTGGCTTGCAAAATACGCTTTTGTAAGCTTCAAGGTAACTGAATGTTTTTAGTGTGGTAATGCCAGACTTTATGCAGTTGTTTTAAAATGAGGTCTACATACGTGCAGTTTGAGAAACCAAGAGTTGATTCTTAGTTTTATACCTGTAGAAAAATAGAGATAGGCGTATTTCCCCCCATTCCTCTCATTAAGTATAGCTGAAATCAATAGACATTATATATAAAACTGAAAGAGATTGCCTAAGTACTTTGGGACCTGAGAAATGACACAGAGCTTAGTTCTTGAGTTTTCTTCTTGCATTTCTGTTGTTAGGGTTAGAAGTTTATGGTAGTATATAAAGACGTTTATGTTTGTAACAAGGTTATGGCTCTTTAAACAGATTGAACCAGTGTCACTTTGCTGGCTTAAATTAGCAAATGGATCAACAAATTGTGTTGTCATGTAACTATTGGGGAAATACTGAACTCTACGATTTTTGTAACTTGCTATGAATGAACACTTATTTCAGAACGATAAGAAAAGTGGATCCTGTCATAGAGAGTAGAGACTTCGTAATTAACCCAAGTGTTTTGGTTAAGAGTTACTTAAAGCTTTATGGGTTTTGGTTAAGAGTTACTTAAAGCTTTATGGGTTAGACTTGGGGTCCAACCTTTTAGTAAGTTTGCTCTATTTATGTAGGAGAGCTCTAAGTAGTGTTTAATAATAAAGGAAACTAAATTGGTTAACCTGTATGCACCCACATTCATATAACAAGGATACAGGGCTGGAGGGGTGGTTCACTGGCCTAGCGAGGGCTAGTATAAGCCCCAGGATGGACATAAATTTAAAAAAAAGAAAGAGTAAAGAATGATTTGCATTTTAAGATCAAGCGAATCAATTTCTCCTATTTTAATCATACTAATAATTTAAGTTTTTATAAGTGATAAGATTTTTTTTTTTTTTTTTGGCCAGTCCTGGGCCTTGGACTCAGGGCCTGAGCACTGTCCCTGGCTTCTTCCCGCTCAAGGCTAGCACTCCGCCACTTGAGCCACAGTGCCACTTCTGGCCGTTTTCTGTATATGTGGTGCTGGGGAATCGAACCTAGGGCCTCGTGTATCCGAGGCAGGCACTCTTGCCACTAGGCTATACCCCCAGCCCAAGTGATAAGATTTTTAACCTTAATATTTGGGATTGCAACTGAAATGCCAATTTAATAAACCCAATGGAAAGAGTCTGTTGTTACTGTTGTGTACTTTTGCAGCAGGCTCTTCCAGTGTAGCTGAGGTGTTAGCGTTAGTAAGCCAGTGATTTGGTTATTTGCCAGCATTTAGCAGTGTTGGGGGAATCAGGAAGGATGGCCACGACAAACAAGTCTTGTCTTGTCTTGAGGTGGGGGCCTCTCATGCAGTCACTGTCCTCAAAGTTTTAGTTGCCTGCTGGGAATGTAGATGTTGACACAGTCCTTAGGATTATTTTAAAGGTGGGTGCTTTTTTTCCCCAGCAAGTTGGTAGGGTCTTTTAGTAGCACCATCCCCTAGTGTTGGGACATAGTTTTCCTTTCCAAATCAAGATGGCTTTGGGCACATTGGTTCTTAGTGGTTATGTACCTTGTGTCCCGTGAGGCTCGGGGTGTCGATTCAGTGAGGCCCCATGCTTCTCTAATTTGTGCAAGCTGATGAAGTATAGGATTGTATTCAGATATGGCCAAAAATAATAGCAAAAAAATAAGTAGAAAATGTTCAAAACATAGTTGAAGGACAATGTAATGTATTATGTAAACCTATGACTTAAGATGTTTTACCATGGTGATAGACTTTTACATTGATAGGAGTAAGAATGAGTACCAGCAGGAAATGCCCAAAGCAGGTAAATCATAATGACCAAATTACTCAGAGATTTGAGTAACTTAATCACATGTGACTAGTGTGAATTGAGATGCGCTGTCAATATTACTGAACTTTGAAGAGATAATCATAAAAGAATAGAAATATGCTAGTAGTATTTTTCATACTGTCTAAAATGTTAGACATGTTGGGTTAAATAAATCATTAAATTTGCATAATTTACTTTAAAAATTTTTAGAAAATTAAAAATTACACATGTATCTTTTCAACTGTTTCACTATAGAATTTCCTATAGGGCATGCAATTAATATTGGTTACCTCTGGGGGAGGAGACTGGGCCTGGGGAGGCTGAGGTAAGGAACAGTTATTTTTTTCTCAAAAGCCCTTTACTATTTGATTTTTAAAAAATGTTGATGAAGTTTGATTTAAAAGCTACCTCTAATAAAGGCAGTGTCTAAATTATATAGTAAATGTTAACTAATCATAGGAAGCTTGTAATAAAAAGAAACACCTTATTCTTGTTTTGCTGTGTGAGGAGTAATGTACTTCTTTTCCCTTTGTTTAGCTTGTTGCAGGAGAGGCCAGGACACTACTGGGAGAAGTAATGCCCACAGAAAGCGGAAGTTGTTCAACTGCTCGTCAAGCAAAGCAGAAACGCAAATCTCACAGCCTTTCTATACGGAGAACCAACAGCTCAGAACAAGAGAGAACGGGACTCCCAAGAGACATGTTAGAAGGACAAGTAAGTTCATATTGATCAGCACCTTACTTTAAAGATGGAGATGGTGGTGGCTCCTACCTGTAATCCCGGCTACTCAGGAAGCTGAGATCTCAAGATTGCTGTCTGAAGTTAAGTCTGGGCAGGGAAGTCTGTGAGACTCTTCAGTTAATCAACAAAGAGCTGAAAGTAGAGATGTAGCTAACCTGAGCTAAGCAAGAGCACTAGGCCCTGAGTTCAAACCCCAGTACTGGCTCAAAAAATAAAAAAGGAAAATAGCCAAATACTATTCGGTTTGAAAGTAGAAGAAAGTTTTGGTTTATTAATCACACACACACACGCACATATATATATATATATATATATATATTTTTTTTCAGTCCAAGAGTAGGACTCGAACTTGGTACCTGCTGCTTTCACTCAATGACACTACTAGTGCTCTACCAACTGATTCACGCTTCCAACCCCCAACCTTTTATCTTACTACATGCATTAGAATTGTAATCAACTTGATAGTATACACAGATAGAATTATATTTCTGGGTTAGCATTCATAATACTGAAAAAGACTTGTGTGACAATATGGATGTGTTTTATTTGTACAAGTTAATTGATAGCACAATTTTGTGTTTTCTACCTAATAGTCTCAAGCAAACAATGCACCATTTTAATGATTTTCTTTCTGTTCTCTGAAGAGTTTTGCAATTCAGTCTGAGTAACTACTTGGTTTTTTGTTTCTGCTTTAGTGGGAATATTATATATTTTTTAGTTAAAACTTTATAGATGTTGAAATGTACTAAGATAGTCTATAGATACAGTTAGTTTGTGCTTACATAAACATATATATAATATGTATATAATGTATATATGTATATAATATGCACACACACACTTTCTAGGCCAGTGTTCTTATCACTTGAGCAATCCTCTAGTCTCATTTTGCGCAGGTACAGAATTTAGATATAAAGATATCCAACTGTGCCTTGTTCTATTTTCTATAAGCAATGATTATATTTTCCTTTAACCTTGGAAATAAAAGTGCTGTCTTAAAGCATCATGAACTATGGGCTTTAACAATGGAGATTTCTTTTCTCACAGTTCTGATGGCTGAAATGGAATTAAGGTGTGGAGAGTGTTGGTTTTCTTCTGAGGCCTCTCCCTTGGCTCGTGTCTTTTGTCTTTCCTTTGTATGTCTATTCTCTGCTTATAAAAACACTAATCATAGTTTGTTAGGGCTTCCCTCTATCACTGCCTTTTACCTTAATACCTCTGTAAAACTCTTAACTCTACATAGAGTAACATTCCAAGGGGTGGGAGTTTCCATATGTGGATTTTGGGAGACACAATTTTTAGCCTCATAAGAGTAAGTTGTAGTTATATACTGGGACTTTTGTGGTATGCTATCTTATAACAAAGCCATGAAATAATTCATCATGACAAGGTACACATGAGTGTTGAGATGTGGCCCTTGTAGCTTAGGGCCTGGATTTAAATTAAAAAAATTGAATTATCTCATATTGAAATTTAAAGTCATAGGTAATTGCTGGTTATTACATTGGACAATGCAGTCATCAGCCAGACAAAAGGTTTTTGATTTACTTACACTTGGCGCCTCTTTTGCTGGTGTTTCCTAGGGTTGCCTTCCATATGAGGTGAGCTTGTCCTTCTCTTGCGTATACTTGTCCTGCATTGTGATGTCATCACACAGCGGCACACAGTCACCCCTAGACTGAAATTCAGAATTCTCTAGGCTCCACAGCCTCAGCCCTGGGCACTGCACGAATGGCCCTTTGTGTCTCCCTCATTTCTTGGATGACACTTTTTCAGGGAGTATGGTTATTTGGAGTGGGAGCAGCCAGTATGTTCTGTGAGCAGCCAGTGTAAGGCGCGCTCTCTGCAGCAGGAGGGAAGAGCAAGGCATGTTCAGTGCACTGGCATGGTAGGTATAAGTGGCATGAGGTGAGAATGTAGAATTTGCCAGTAGATTTGAAATACAATAATCACTTTCAGTTGTTGGGAAATTGTATCAAAAAAAGGTGAAGATTAGCTCGTGTAACACAATGTTAGGTTTAACTTTTTCATGTTAAATTCATAAATGTGAAGTAGTTTAGAAAGTCGTGGTTAGTGCAGGGGCAAGACACCCATGGTCACAGAAGACTGCTGAGTGTAACTATGTGTGTCTGTATACATATAAGAAAGGCATGGAAGAACGTAATTCACATGCTGAAAGAGAACAGTTGCCAGCCTAGACTAGTATACCCAGTGAGGCTAATGCTCCATAATAGGGAGAGAAGATAAAAGCTAAAGAAATTCACTGTTAGAGGCTGGGAACGTGGCTTGGTGGTAGAGTGCTTGCCTAGCATGCATGAAGCCCTGGGTTTAATTCTTCAGTACCACATGAACAGAAAAAGCCAGGAGTGGTGCTGTGGCTCAAGTGGTAGAGTTCTAGCTTTGAGCAAAAGCAGCTCAGGGACAGTGTTCAGGCCCTGAGTTCAAGCCCAAGGACTGGCAAAAAAAAAAAAGAAATTCACAAGTACGAATCTACCACTACAATAGATAGATACTTCTTACACTTAAAAGTCTGTTTAGAAATCTGGCTCTTTTGCAGCTGTAGTCTATATTCAGTGTTTTTACTCTAAGGTGTCTAGAGGTGTTTCTTTTTTGCTCTTGCCTACTGTTAGGTAAGCTTTCTTCACACGGAAGACTTCATGAAGTTGAGGAAAATTTCTACTATTATTTTATTGAGTAGATTCTCAGCACCTTTAGTTTTATTTCTTTTTCTATACTCATGATTAATTTTTCTTTTTTTCTTCTTTTCTGGGGCTGATCTGGGGCCTGAACTCAGGACCTGGGCCTTTCCCAAGTGGTTGGCTCTTCTTGCAGGACCTCTGATCGTAGCTTATATAGTGGTCTTCGGTTTCCTCCCTGTCAGAGGAGCCCAAGGCTGCCTCAGGATCTTTCAGCGCTTTTTCCCTGCCAGGATAATGTGTCTGGTTTTCTGCTTCCCCATCATCTTTTATCAATCTCCTTCATGGTTTCTAGCTCCCTTCCTTCATCCCCTCTTCTGGATCTAGTCTTCTCTGACACAGGGTTGTTCTCACGTGTGGGAAATAGAAAGTGTAGTGTTATGAGAGATTAAGGTAAAAGGTAACTCACTTTGAAAGAAGTTTATTGGTATCTAGTAATGAAATTTCTTACTCATTTTAAATGAAATCCTTTTCTTCTACAGGATTCTAAACTGCCCTCCTCAGTTCGCAGTACACTTCTGGAATTGTTTGGTCAGATAGAGAGAGAATTTGAAAATCTTTATATTGAAAATTTGGAATGTGAGTATCTACTCTTAAAATGCTTTTTACCTCTATAGAAATCTTAGTAAGAACTACAGTTACACATTTATGACTGTATTAAATTCCTATTCTACTGTAACAAAAACTCAGTGGCTTAGGATAACACAACTTGTAACCATACAGTTCTATAGGCCTGGCATAGTTCTCACTAGGCTCAGTTGGGGTATTGACAGAGCTATGCTCCCTTCTGGGGGTCATAGGGTCAGCATCTCCTGCTTGTTTATCCTTTGATGGGATCTGGTTTCTTGTGATGATTTCTCCTGGTTGCTGTTTGACCAATCTTCTGTTAACTCCTCCACTTAAAGGAATACAGATCGACAGACCTCCTCTCCCCCCAGTAGTTCAGGGTGTGCTCTCCACCTAAAGAACTCCTAGTACATTGTGAAGTGATTGTGGGCCCGAGAATCTTTGAGAGGGTTGTTCTGCCTATGGTACCTACATATCACATTAAAACCTGATTTAAAACCTGAACATATTTTATTTTTCTTCCTCCAAGTATACCATAAACTGGGAAAACTTTGATTCTTGTTGATTCTTGTTTTTCTTTATAATCTTCCATCATTTGCAAAGTTCCTAAGGGTAAGCATTGTCTGATTTAGTAAAGGTAAATAAAAAAATTGAGTAAGTTTGGCTGTAGTTTTTGTTTTCTATTTTGTAAGTCATGCCTGCATATGCTTAAAAAATATCAAACAGTATGAAAAGAAAGAAATAAACCTACCATTATCCTCTAACTCCTTTATACTCTTTAAAGGAAGACATTTGTTTGCTTTTGGCTCTTGTGATTATTTCTGTAAGTAATTTCCTGCCAGTTTTAGATCTGCCCACCTTAGGCTGTGAGCATTAATGCTTTCCAGTAAGATGCTAGTAAATGCTCATGTCTTTTATCCCCTATACTGCTACATTACTTGTCAGTTTTTATTTTTATTTTATGTTTACAAAGTTTATATCATGCTGTTTTTTTTTCCCTCAGTTGTATCATCCTTCAGGGGGCTCTAAATAGAACACTGAATCTGAGACTGTTTCAGTGTTTTTAAGTGTACAGAATCAACACAAAGGAACCTTACAGAAGCATACCCACTTCACATTGTCACAGGGTAGCCAGAGCATGCGGGCTTTTATTTTTGGAATGGCACCTGCAGTGATGGCTTGAGTTTTTGGAAACTACATTGTGGTCTTGCTTTTCAAAATATTTGTTATGTCTCCATTTTGATGGTAACATTTTTAATGTGTGCATCTTTCGGGAGTGGTGAGAATGTTTAAACACGAGAACATTTTACATGTTTGAAAATTTCTGTTTACATTCTCAGTGCGTAGAGAAATCGATACTCTGAATGAACGATTGGCTGCGGAAGGACAAGCAATCGATGGAGCAGAACTAAGTAAGGGCCAGCTCAAAACAAAAGGTACGGCGAATGCTTGTAAGAGTCTTTCCTACAGATCCCTTACTGAGGGTGTCCGGACGTTAATGTCTCTCCTTAACTTCCTTTGGTGCTATGGGCCTGTAGTTGGATGGTCTAACTGTCGCTTCTCTGTCTCCGCAGCCAGTCACAGCACTAGCCAGCTCTCTCAGAAACTCAAGACCACCTACAAGGCCTCCACCAGCAAGGTATGCAGGGCGCTGGCTCTGGAGCCGGTCATGTGGTGTTTAACGTGCGCAGATGTGTACTTCAAATTGCACGTCTTCCAATTCGATACATGTCACAGGAAAAGAAAAAATGTCTGGTTTCTAGGAAAGTTTAACCTTTAAAAAAAAGAGAAGATTTATGTTAAGTGGCTGTAATATGTGTTTACTTAGATTCTAACTTGTCCTAATACTCATGATGATCATTATATTATGTATTAGTATATTGTGAGAAAAATAGGTGAGAAAAAAATGTATTTGCCACCGCTCAGCTTTCATTATTTCTGAATCTGGAGAAAGCTAAGAATGAGGCAATGTAAATTATGTCCTGGTATGAATTTTGCATTTTAGCTCATGATCTTAACCAATTTTTCTGTGGGGGGGGAGAAAATGAGTATCTGTCTTTAAGATGGGGAATTTTAATTTTGAAGTATCTTTTGCTGACCTTAAAGTAGCAAGGATGTAAAAATTTGACAGATCATTATACAATTAACAATATTTTGAGGTCACGTTGTATGTACCTGTACTTTAGAATAGTTCAAGTAAGTAAAAGATAAAAATTATTGTAATCTTCAACATTGTCCTTTGACTAAATTGAGTGGCAAGTTGAAATTTTCAGTATTTCTACTGTGATTGCATTAATAGTTTTCATTAGCCTTTTCTTTCCCCAGTTTGTTCTCCTGAAGATATTTAGCATGACAGCTATGCTGAGATTACCTGCAACTAATAGGGCAAATTATCTTTCTGCCATTTCTCCTTATTTGAAGGTCTTTGGCCATTGTCATTTAGAATACAATGAACATTTCTGACGTTTTTTTTTTTTTCTCTTATAACATCTGGAATGCAACTTGATAATGTATTTGATTTTTTAATCCTATAATATCCAGTTCACATAGTTTTGAAAGTTTTAATAGATTAACTTTTTTTCAAAATGAGATGTGAAATTACATCCTTCCTCATTTAATTTCTTGCTACACCATCTCAAATTATATTGCTTATCCTAGTGCATTGTACATACACAATATGTGGTCTTAGAATTTCAAAACTTTCTTCTGACTTTTTCTGAAGTAAAGGAAGAAACTATACAAAGTAATCCTTTACAGTATGCAACAAAAATAATATTTGGTCAAAGTTAAGGATATACACAGTAGTATTTTGGCTTAAAGCTACATATTAGAACTACTTAAGGGTCCTAGCCATTTCAAGATGAAAAGTTTTATTTACAAGAAACATATATGTCAGGTGCTGGTTGTTCACGCCTATAATCCTAGCTACTGAGATCTGGGGGTTGCTGTTTGAAGCCAGCCTGGGCAGGAAAAGTCTGTGAGACTCTTAACCTTAATAAATTTCCTAAAAAAGGCAGAAGCAGAGTTGTGGCTCAAGTGGTAGGGTACTAGTCTTGAGCAAAAGGAATCTCATGGGCAGTGCCCAGGCCTTGAGTTCAAGCTCCAAGACTGGCACAAAAAAAAAAGAGAAATAGAGAGACATATTACTAATGATCTTTATATCATTTTGCACATCATGTTTAATCACCCTAAAAATAATGAAAATATAAGACATCTGAGAATGGAAGAAGTCATTTGGTAAGAGAATATATACCAATTTGTACTTAGCAGCATGGATTCTGGGTATTAAAACTTAGCACGCATGCAATAGGCACAACACTACAGTCTAGATTTCTTCGTTTCTCTCCTGACTCAGTCATGAAAGACAAGTGGCATGTTTGTTGAGGGAGTGGGAACACAAGTGTGTTAAGTAACCCTTCTCCTATGTTCAGTGAATGATATTATCAGAGGGAGCAAGGCCATCTAATCTGTAAACTGCTTTTATGAAGTTTGAAGTTTTGAAGATGTTTGTATTTTATTAAAGTGTCTTTCATCGTGGAAAAAGCCCTTCATGATTTTTTTTGGAAGTGCTGTTGATTGTATCTCAGGTGAAATGATTTAGAATGGCAGGTGCTAGCTTCACTTTTTTCCCCCTGAACATTGCTTCTAATTGTGACTAAGTCAATATGTGTTAGGAGCAAAAACTTATAGATGCACATATAGTGGACATTTCTGAAGCAAACACTGGAGAAAATATATTTCAATATTCATAATTATCTTCTGCTTTTAAAACAACACCAGAACATAGCTGAATTCTCAAAGCAGCAGTCCTGCCCTTCTTCCACCATGAAAGGGATAGGTGAGAAATGTGGTTTCTAATAATGATATTTATTACTAGAATGGAGGGAGACTTAGAAAACGAAACTACAGCTGACTATGGGGAAAGTTTTCCAGGGTCTATAGCTTCATTCCCTCCTGACGTGTGATACCAGTTGACATCTGAATGGCACTTTCTGTAGGCACGCTTGTCTTGTGGTGGAGGAGTAACCTTGCTGGGTTGAATAGGCTGGATCACTGAGGAGGGAAAGGAGATAGTGATGAGTTTGAAGCTGAAGAGTCCTTTCATGTTTCCGATTAACTTGAAGTAAGGCAAATAGAGCATACTCCTGTCAAAATGCTCTCTTCATCTAGCTTTTGTATTAATCTTTCACAACTGGGAGGTAATTTGAATGCACCACTTAATTTGTGTAACAGTGAATTGTGTGTGACTATGTTTATGTAATTCACCTACATTTTTCAGGGTTTTGCTGAATTGGTGTTTCAAACTTGTATTATATACTACCAATGTTTATTTTCACTTGAATGTTATGTTTTCATTATTCCGAATTATCTATTTTGTGTTTAGTTTCTTCCTCACGCACTTTATATGAGTGTTGTCGACTGTGTATGTCATGATATGAGATAGGCCCTCACTCTGTATGTATCTTGCCGTCTGTATTGTTCTCATGTGTGTCTCCCATTAGAATGTGAGCTTCCAAAGGCAAGGAGCCTGCGTGCCGCCCGGCTCTGTCCCCACTGTCTCCTTCATCTAGCACAGTGTGTGACTTTGAGCAGGCGCTCAATAAACAATCTTGAACAAACCTGCTCATCTGTTATAAGTGTGTTCTTTTGAATCTTCTCCCAGCATGAGCTGTTTTCTTTCAGACAGTATGTGTTTGGTGTACATGAAAATGAGAAAAGGGAAGTTCCTCAGCAAACACAGTAGTTAGTGTTAATGCTTTTAGGTATTAATTCCTTCTTCACAGCTAGCTACATTTTCTTGTCTTTTTTTTTTTTTAAGGATTTGAACATTTTGATAACTTGGATTTGGGGAAGAGTGATCTGAAATGCCTGCCTACTTCCTCCTCTGTACTAAAGACATTATTTCCTTGACTCTTGTCAAACTGAACTGGGGGAAATCTTCTGAAGCCCCAAGGACTTTGTTTTCCAGTACTGAGCTGAAAGAACCTAGCAGTATTGTGCACAGTGTTTCAGTTCTGTTCATGCTCGTGTTGTACTCCTTTAGTGTTTTCAGTGATTAGGTGGGAGGCATTTTTCCAAGACCTTCTTTTGCTGTTTTATTACCCTTCTTAGAAACATTCACTTTGGTGAGTACTTAAACAGGTGTGTCTTTCTTTGGTTTTAGATTGTGTCCAGCTTCAAGACCACCACCTCCAGGGCTGTCTGCCAACTTGTGAAGGAGTATATTGGCCACAGGGATGGCATCTGGGACGTCAGCGTGGCGAGGACACAGCCCGTGGTGCTGGGGACCGCATCAGCTGGTGAGTCAGGCGTGGCTCCCACTGGCCGTGGAGACCTGGCCGCTAGGGCGACAACTGATTGAAGTGCCTCCGAGTCTACAGTGGCTCCCGGAAGCAGGTGTGACACAGAGTCATTAGAACGAGCGTATTTGCCTTCACGTGAGAGTACCTGCTTCTTCGTAGACCCATGGTCCTGCTATAGGAGATTCAGGATGGGGAAGATGTTCTGGAAAGCTGTGAATGAAACGTCAGTACAGTGATGGAGCTGAGATAAAATGACGTCTGTATGAAGCTTGAAGCATGATAATGTCAGTGTAAGAGTAAACCAAGATATTGAGTCCTTTTTGCTTATTCTCTGGTGTCAGATAAGTTATAACACCTCTACTCTTGGAAACATTTCTTAGATCAGTTGATTTTTATACAGTAGTGGAATCAAAGTTGCAAGGAATAATGGTAGTGTAGCTTCTTATTTTTAGGGTATCTTTTATTGAAGAGACTGTCAAATCATTGATGGCTAAGTTATAACTTCTTTGATCTTACAGATCACACGGCTTTGCTGTGGAGCATAGAGACTGGGAAATCCCTTGTTAAATATACAGGCCACGTTGGTTCAGGTGAGAATTTACCTCAGTGAACACTGTAGTCATAATTATTAACATTGATTTGTTTTTTTTTATGATAAAGTCAACTATATTGATAGAAAGCTTCATATTTGATAAAAGATTTTACTATTTTGGTTGTCTGGGAACAGAGATATGTTCAAGACCAGGATAAATTGTGTTCCTTTATCTTAACTAAACATTATATAAATTATTAGCTTACATCATCTTGGGTATTGTGTAGGGTATTCTGTAGCTGCAATGTACCCATTCATACAGAATACACTAGAGATTTACTTGTAATGATAACTTGGATTTATTCAATCAAATAAAGGATACGCAATCTGATTTTGCTTTCGTAGCTGTAGTTAATAGGATTTATGGGAGCTTTTCTCTGCCTTTTTAACTCTACCCAGGTGTGTACCACTGTTTACTTTTCACTTTTCTCCCAAACATCCTGTGAGCTTCCTTCTCCCTAGAATGTCCTCCTTTTCAGTCTCTGACAAGGCTGCCTCCCACTTGCTCAGCCTTCTCTGCCAGCCACCATTGCCCTGTAGCTTTGCTGGACTTACTCACTGTCACCTTTAGTTTCTACAGTCACACACGCGGGCGGATCTTTTCCCTTGTTGCACCTTCCTGCTCATCTCTGTGGTCTTGTCCAAGGCTAGGGCTCCGACTGAGCTTCAGACCTGATCTCTACCTCTCTGGCTTTCTTGGCACCATCTTTCCTTCAACTATTCTTTTTTTTTTTTTTTTTGCCACCCTTGGGGCTTGAACTCCAGGCCTGAGCATTGTCCCTGAGCATCTTTTGCTCAAGGCTAGCACTCTACCAATTGAGCCACAGTGCCACTTCTGGACTTTTCTGTGTATGTGGTGCTGAGGAATACGAACCCAGGGCTTCATGCATGCTAGGCCAGCGCTCTACCACTAAGCCACATTCCTAGCCCCCTTCAGCTGTTCTGTTGCACACGTGTCTTCTGTGTCTGTCTTGCCATTAGCTCTTCCTTGTTGGTGTATAAACATGTTTATACTTTCTCATATTAAATATCCCCTCTCCATACTACTTTCTTATCTGTCTTAATTCTCACAGACTGCCTATGAGGCTGTTACATTGCTTGCAATTTTCTAACAGTGCTTGGAATATAAATAAATGGTACTCAAAAATATAACAAGATTTGTTTAAAAGGATGAATGCTGTATTCTGTTTTTATGTTCTCACCTTGAATTTACTTTTTTGATTTCATTTATGTTCGTATTTTTGTTTATTTGCTTTGTTTTTGTTGCCAGTCCTGGGGCTGGACTCAGGGCCTGAGCACTGTCCCTGGCTTCTTTTTGCTCAAGGCTAGCACTCTGCCACTTGAGCCACAGCGCCACTTCTGGCCGTTTTCTATATATGTGGTGCTGGAGAATGGAACCCAGGGCTTCATGTAAACTAGGCGAGCACTCTTGCCACTAGGCCATATTCCCAGCCCTATGTTCATATTTTTTATCTAATTTGCACATGAGGAAAACATTAAAATTTATTTTTTGAATAAATTTATTTTTAGCATTGTATATTACCTAAGTAGTATATTACTACTTGAAGGTGTGGGTTTGTTTTTTTAACCAGCTTTTCAAATAGTCATACGTATTTAATGTTACTAGCAAAAGAGCGTCTTTTAGGATTTCTCATTTAGTGCCTTAGAGAAATAGTTCTAATGATATACCTGATAAAGCTCAGAATTACTGCTGTGTATTTATGAGGTGTGGAAGGGAGAGCTGGGCTTCCCCAGAGTCGCTTGAATGTTCAGCAGCTGCTCTAAGACGCGACAGCCCCCTTGACCTGGCATCTGGCCCCAGTGTGCTTGTGTTGGGCCTCAGCTGCTGTCTTTGGATCTCCCCTTGAGATGGGTCATCTGTGTTCCTGGAAGGAGTGAGGGGTTCTGGACTCTGCTCTGGCATTAGCCCCGGCATTAGCTTCGCGGGTAGGAAAGTGAAAGCTTCCTCAGCAGACCTTCACCAAACACCCCTTGTTGTTTCCTGGATCTGGATAAGGGGAATGGTGGGAGGGAGGAGATACCACAGCTGGTTCAGGCCAATCGGTGTCATTTTCTAAGGCCGGGGAATTCATTCTTAGGGATCTTTACTTGCGTTTCGCTCCCCCCTCCCTCTCCCCCCACCCCCCCGCCAAAAGTAAATTGGGGTTTTGTGAGCTGGGAAGGAGAACAGGATGAGGCATATGGCTAGGTGGGTAGGCAACAGATTGTGTCTGTACACTGCAGTTTGCTTTTATTCATCTTTATGCATTCTTTTTCCATCTTTTTTTTTTTTTTCCTTCCAGTCCTGGGCCTTGGACTCAGGGCCTGAGCACTGTCCCTGGCTTCTTTTTGCTCAAGGCTAATGCTCTACTACTTGAGCCACAATGCCACTTCCGGCTTTTTCTATCTATGTGGTGCTGAGGAATCGAACCCAGGGCTTCATGTATACGAGGCGAGCACTTTATCACTAGACCATATTCCCAGCCCTCCATCTTCTTTAATTTTAGCTCTAAATGGCTTTCCTACCTAAAATAGAATAGGTGTTTAATATTCCTTTTCTCTGTGTCTTTTAACTTAGCAGTTTGGACTTACTACTTTTTATTCTGACTTGCATATTTATTCATAGTTCATGGTAATGGGAGGATTTGAGCTATCATGGCTTCTTTAATTTTTAACTTGCAATGTATACACTAGCTAGTAAGTATTGATAATATGCCATTGTTGTTTTTAAACCTGTTTTTTTGTGATATTTTTTGTTTTGCAGTAAATTCTATAAAATTTCATCCCTCTGAGCAGTTGGCTCTCACTGGTATGTTGATTCCTTTTGTTTACTGAACAAAATTGTTGACTAATGTTAAACTTAAAAAAAAAGATAGCATCAGAATTATACATAGCTGTTTTGAAACTTAGATATTTGTTTTACAATTTGAGTTAAATGAGGAATGAATAAAGATATATGTTGAGTTGCATTTCTTAAATGCAATAGTGGACAACCAGTTAGAATGCTTTGAATTTATTGTGAAGTTAAAATCAATTCATATTATTTATAGTCTTTATAAAACATTTTGCTATTATGTATGATTTACAGTAGATGGTAACACTATAGTTCTTGGAATCCCTGTGGTTATTGCTGTTTCCTAATCTTACCTACATCTGAAATAAGGAAATGAGAAAAACAATAATACAGAAACAGCCTTATTTTTATGCCTTTCTAGGTAATTTACATAGGCTGTGATAGCTAGGGTTTGTCATATTTTACAGCATGGTTTTAAAAACATTCTTATGCTTTTGGAGCATAGTCTTATTGTACTGATGATTTGTTCCATAAAATTGCCAGAGCACCATTGAGCCATGTATTTTGGGGACACTGGTGTGATAGTCTTAATGGGTTTTGGAAGGCTAGAGGCCAGCAGAATTTCTGTAGAGGATCAGTTAGTAAGCCTATGGTCTCTGTTACAGTGACTCAGGCCCTCGTAGCCTGAAAGTAACAAAGACAAAGCACAAATGAAAGGACATGGCTGGGTATTTGCAGAAGTGGGGCGTGGCCTGGATTTGACTCATGAAACAGATTTTGCTGATCTTATGATGACACACAAAAGTTGTGATGATGGGGTGCTTCATTCATGCAGGTGAAGTTGAACTGAAACACAAGTATAGTGAAAGTATGTTGAATTTATGAGATGTAGCAGTCACTCAGTTTGGTCAAACAATTTTTTTTAAGAGATTTTTTTGGCCAGTCCTGGGGCTTGAACTCAGAGCATGAGCACTGTCGCTGGCTTCCTTTTGCTCAAGGGCAGCACTCTACCACTTGAACAGCCCCACTTCTGGCCTTTTCTGTTTATGTGGTATTGAGGAACGGAACCCAGGTCTTCATGCATGTTAGGCAAGCACTGTACCGCTAAACCACATTCCTAGCCCCTGGCCAAATAATTTTTATATGTGAGAGGAATATGAAGGGAAGGTTAGTCTGATAATTAGTTTCATAGGCCTATAACATCATAGCTAATTTATATATTAGTACATATTTGAGGAGGAGAATAGGCCAGGACTCTAAATCTTATTACACTGCTAGTTTGTTATGTGATTGTGTAAAAGGAAGGAGACAAGGAGACTACTGGCAGATATGTCTAGAGGTAAACGGGAAGGATGGGTGAAACTAAGAGACATTTAAAAATGGAAATGATGGGAACTTTGAAATAGATCAAGTAATGGAGACAGAAAGGAGTTAGAATGCAATTGCTATATTTGTTTATTTGTAAAGAGATTGGCAAGTCAGGGTGGTAAATTGTTTTTACTCTAAGAGATAACCCTGTTGTCAGCACATAGCAACTTTGCAGCAGTGGAGAGGAAATGGAAGGCTTTGGTGAGGGAGAGACAAGATGAGCAGGTCCTGAGCTGTGCTCTTCAGGGCTTTGCTTTTTAACTTCCTAAATTTTAGAGCATTTCCCCATAAACTTTGGGTCATGAAAAGAAAGCGATAGGGACAATTGCACAAGTAAGCACTACTAATAGGAGCCTGGCAGTTAAGTCCTGTCAATGTTGAATGGGTGAAAAGGATGATTACTTAGTGTTTTGAAACATCTCAGAATCTGTTATACAGTCCTAAGTTAGAGTATGATAGAATTTTCATTCAGTAGATGAAAAGTGAAGCCTGCTATTTTAGATCTTAAAACTCCATAGCTTCCTTCCTATCCTGAAATGAAAAGGGGAAATACTTTGTAAGTAATTATAATCCTAATTTTACATACTTAATATTGCCTTGTGTAGCCCTGAAATAGCTAGTTAAATAAAGTATGTTCATTTTTATGAACTGATCACTGAATTACAAAGATCTGACTAATGTTGCTTATTAGAGCAAAGAGCGATTTTGATGCATGGTGTGTACACTGGGTAATTTTCCCCCAATTTCTCTCTTCAGCCTCTGGAGATCAGACTGCTCATATTTGGAGATACGTGGTACAGCTGCCAACACCTCAGCCTGTTACAGACACTAGCGTAAGCTCATTTACTTACCCCACAAGCTCGGCATGAGCCTGCCAGTGTAGGTGTTTGCGAGTTTTAGAACAAGTTTATAGCGTCTGCTGTGGATGGAAAGTTTGTATTCCCCCTTCAGTGTTCTGAAGGGAATACTAAGGGTGTGGCTAAGCATGTATTTTCAAGGGGGATTAGCATACAGGTCAGATGTAACTGTCAGCCCCCTCCAAGAAAGTAGCAATGGGGAGGAGATTAACCTCCTGGAGAAGGTAGCTTCCTGGAGAAGCTACCAGCAGGGGGAAGAGAGATGAAAGGGGGTAGAATGAAGGGGGGGTGGTGGTCCCCAGTGCTGGCCTTTTAAGAAAGGAGGACTGTCTGGTTGTGAACATCTAATTATCCTTTTAGATTGTGATTTTCTAGTGATAAATCTGTCTGTCTGATTTGTCTATCCATTTATCTATTAATAATATCTGTCATATCTATTCTATTTATTCTATTGTGTTCTGTTCTATTCTATCTACATCATTTTGTGCCTGTACTGGGGCTTGAAGTTGGGCCCTTGCGCTGTCCCTGACCTCTTTTGCTGGAGGCCAGCTCTCTGCTTGTATTTGTTTAATGTTACATTTCTACTGACAAATGGTAGAAACTTGAAATACTGAAAATCTGCATTATAGTTTGTTGGTTATCATAATTGCTTTTCTTTTTCTTCTGTTTTTTGGACTTTGTTTATAGCTAAGTCATATATATATGTATATATATGTAAGAAATTTATTGAGCACTTGTTATGGACTAGATACTATGTTTATATTGGTTTTAATGATGACCAAATCCTACAATGATAATAAGTAAGAATGGTCTCAGAAAAACTCCTAGGAGTTGTAAGAAGCCTTTCTTTTCTGGTTTTACCCTTAGCAACAAATATCTGGCGAAGATGAAGTCGAGTGTTCTGATAAAGATGAAGCTGATATTGATGGCGATGCGTCCAGTGACTGCCCGACTATCCGGGTTCCGCTGACATCTCTCAAAAGCCACCAAGGTGTGGTGATTGCTGCTGATTGGCTGGTTGGAGGGAAGCAGACAGTGACAGCCTCGTGGGACCGAACGGCGAACCTGTATGATGTTGAGACCTCTGAACTTGTTCATTCTCTTACAGGTACCTTGCTGTAACTGAGCTTCCTAACTGGGCACTTGCATATCACGTGCTCATGTCTGACCCTGCAGACTTAGCCAGAATTCTTCTTAGCCAGAATTGTTTGGAGTCCTCTTGGGTCTTTGTGAAATTTTTGGAAATCCTTTATACTTCATGAAATATGGGTAATATAGGATTACCGTTCACAGATTAATTGTAGCATGCAGTGCTTAGCATCTAGATATTTGAAATTGATTGTTTTATTGATTTTCTATTTCCCTGTGTTAAATTTAGTTGCCTAAAACAAGAAGCATTTCCTATCTCATGGTTTCCTGGTCAGGATTTTTGAGTCCATGGGAAGCTCTTAAGAGTCTCTCAGACTCACCTGAAGGTGTTGCTCAGGTGGGACCTACCTCAGTGGGGCTGAGGGTCCTCTTGTAAGCTTGTTAGTCATTGAAAGAATTGATTTCCTTTTTTGCCCTGTGACTGAGGCCTTCATTTTCTTGCTAGCTGTTAGCCAAGGTGTGTACTGAGCACCTAGAGGCTGCTCCAGGATCCCTGATGGCCCTTCTAATGGCCTTTTATGTGGCTGTTTGCTGTCTGCCCAGCCATTAGAAAGGAGCCTCTGCTGGCTGAAATCTTCAAATCTGGGACTTGGGCCTTTGAACAGGCCCACCCCACCTGCTTAGGTCAAGGTCTTCACCCAGGGTAACCTTTCTTTTGATCAGCACAAAGTCGGTTGATTTAAAGTCCATCATTATACCCAGGAAGTACTTTTCTTTCTATAGAGAAAAAAATAGAGATATATGATCATTTTTACAGATTTGGTCCAGATAAGGAAAGCGTGTAACACAGGGTGTGTGCCCACAGTGTTCTGTAAACCATTAGAAACTGTTGTAGAAGTGAAGACTGCAGATGTAAATGGTTACACATAGCCAGGTAAAGGGAGTGATCTGACTGATGGGGTCGGGAAGCGGGTTACACTACATTTGCTTCTTGCTTTTTTAATTGGATGACTGAAGGGACTTGTAGCCTGTGAGGGAAAACCAGTTCCAGCAGGACTGTGTATGTTGTGAAGCAAGCCCTTGAGGCTGGCTTCCCTTGGATATGGGCAGCAGAGCCCATGAGTGCTTTTGATTCTTTCCCCCCTTGATTGTGTGTCTGTGGTGGATGACCTCGCCTTTCTGTTGTGTTTGGTTGTAGGGCATGACCAGGAATTAACTCACTGTTGCACACACCCCACCCAGCGGCTTGTGGTGACCTCTTCCCGTGACACGACTTTCCGTCTCTGGGATTTCAGGGACCCTTCCATCCACTCCGTGAATGTTTTCCAAGGACACACGGAGTGAGTTGCCGTCGTTCAAAGATCTTAACTATTCATAAAGAAGTTTTGTGGGTTGCCATTAAAATGTAATTTCTACCCTTATCTTCAGTATTTGCAGCTTTGCTCTCTTTCAAAATGACTGCCTGTTCTAAACCTTACGATCCATTTTTCAAAGAGTGAAAAGGTGAAGGAAAACTACAGATTAGTTTTTTAAGTAATTTGTAGGAGTGGAATGGGCGTGAGGGAGGGGATGAAGAACCGGAGGCCTCCGGGGCAGGTAGGTGGTGCTCGTGGAGGAAGGGTGATCCCGTCCTCGTCCGCCGAGCCTGTCCACCTGGAGCCCCTGATGGCCGCTCAGGACAACACATCTTGTTTAATGTAGTGTTTATTATTACGTGTTATTTTTAGGGCCTGTCCTGGGAGATGATGTGTGTTGTATATAAAGGTGCACACAGACAGGCAGAGCTGCCGAGTCTGGGGCGTGTCCCCTGCTTGGATTTCTAGCAGGCGGCTTGAGCATAAGGACTTTTTACACACTTGTTCTTCTTTTTTTTGGCCAGTCCTGGGCCTTGGACTCAGGGCCTGAGCACTGTCCCTGGCTTCTTCCCGCTCAAGGCTAGCACTCTACCACCTGAGCCACAGCGCCCCTTCTGGCCGTTTTCCATATATGTGGTGCTGGGGAATCGAACCGAGAGTTTCATGTGTAGGAGGCAAGCACTCTTGCCACTAAGCCATATTCCCAGCTCACACTTGTTGTTCTAGTCTGATCCTGGTCAGTAAATGAGGAGCCCATCTGTCAGTTGTGCATGGCACACCACCACATGGAGAATTTCCTGAAGCTTGCTTTCCTTCTGCATCTCTGTTTCCCACATCCCCCGCATTCCCTGTCTGGTCCAGTAGGTCCCCCCCCCCCCCACCCCATCCACTGCTTTCCTTTGCCCCTCTGGCCCATCTCACTGTCTCTCAGCAAGATGACGGTGCTTGTTCCGTGTGACACGCTGCTGTCCAAGAGGAGACCCGCCTGTGGTGCTCAGAGAGTATTTACTTTTAGGTTTCAGCGCTTGTTTTTCTTGGTGATACTGGGCTTTGAACGTTGGAGCTTTGTGCTTACTTGGGTAGGTGCTGAAGCGCTTAAGTCACACAGCCAGTCTTAAGGGAGTTTTTGTTTTTATTTTTGCTTATTGTGATTTGTTTTTAAATTGTTATTATAAAGGTGATGTACAGAGGGGTTACAGTTACACAAGACAGAGAAAGAGTACATTTCTTCTTGGACGTTGTCACCCCTAAGGGAGTATTTCTAAATACCTGTGTATTGGTTTATTTCAGTCCTGCAAAATACAAAAATATGTTTTATATATTTTAGTTTTAGATTTAATGTTCAAAATACTAGGAAAATATTTGGAGGAAAAACAGGGCAACACTTTGAAAGAAACTTGAGGTTGGAAAACAAGTTAGTATCCTGAGTCTAAGGGTCTATAGGAATGTTTGTGATGAGTAGTTGTAAACATGCATTGATATCTTCATGTATGACCAGGTCGTTTCCAAGGTTATCTGACGGTTTCATCTCGATGTCAGGTAGGCGTTCATTCTGCTGGCTTGGGCCACAGTGGCCACAGTAAGAACATGTCTGAATTCTCAGTGTCTGAACGCAATGTGGTGCTGTCACTCCGCCACAGTGTAGCCTGGGCTCGGCCAGGCTCTGCTGAGTGGCTTCGCCTGTGAATAGGCCCCAGTCCTTCTACTTAACCCATGGGTGGGGAGGAGGCCGTGGGTGCTGGAGGGCTGGGAGAACCACCACATGATCCTGGACGCATCCTCCCCGACCCCGGCTCCGAGCAGAGGGGAGGGACCTGCATCCAGAGGCCCTGTCTGGCCGCCACCGGGGTGGGGCGGGGGCCGCCTCCGGCTGCTGGACTGTGTTCACTGCAGCTCTCCTCCAGGGCCCTCCGAGGCGCGGGGGAGCAGCCCACGGCACTCAGGGGCACTGGGGAGGGCGAACCCCACGGGCCTGAGGATGTGTTCCTCATACTTTTAAGCCAACATAAACGTTCAAAGAAAAATATAATACAGTGACTAGTTCAATGGATTCACCTCATTTCTGTACCACATTTGTTTTTGGTCGTCTTATCTGTCTGTATATAAAATGTGCAGGGTATTATGCTGAACATGTATCTTTTTTTTTTTTTTTTTTTTTGCCAGTGCTGGGGCTTGAACTCAGGGCCTGAGCACTGTCCCTGGCTTCTTTTTGCTCAGGGCTGGCACTGTACCTCTTGAGCCACAGAGCCACTTCTGGCCATTTTCTGTATATATGGCGCTGGGGAGTTGAACCCAGGGCTTCATGTATACAGGCAGGCACTCTTGCCACTAGGCCATATCCCCAGCCCTGAACATGTATCTTTTAAGAATAAAGCTTTTCCTACTATGGAATCATTCCCAATCTCAAAATATTGACTAAAATTTTATACTCTCATCTGCTATTTTTCTTATATTCAAATTGACCCACTTGTGTTTAGTGTGTTGTAAAATGTGCAGTTCAGCTCAGGATGACAGGACGGTGTGTCTCCGTGTGTGTGTGTGTGTGTGTGTGTGTGTGTGCAGCAAGGACAAAACAGTTGTCTCTGCTGACAAATGCCCCACATTGTGCATTTTCCTCCTGCTTTCCTATTGCCAGAATTCCCTCTCAGCCATAATAGGGTGTTTTCCTTTCCATCGGAGCACACGATTCCAGCTGCCCCTCTGTCTGATGTGCTGATCTTGCTTAAGGTGGCACCTGCCCAGTCTTCCCACTGGAAGGTGTGCTTTCTAGTTTGAAGGTGGTGAAGTGATACTTTTAGATGTGTGAATATTTTATTCCCCAGCAACTTTTCATCATTGATGACCCTTGTGCCAATTAGTTGGAAAAGGCGATATTTTTATTCTATGCTCATTAGCTGGCATTTACTTTTGTAGTGTGGGCAAAGACCCAGGCTTAGAATAAATGCACCTGGTGCTTTTGAGATGTCAGATGATGATTAAATTCACTTTAGCCATGAGGATAAGTGAAAATTTTAGTGAAAATGGAATATATTTACAAGTCTTACTATTGTTTACATCCCTTTTCTTACTGGACTGAGCACAAGTGAATATATTTTATCAATCCATTTATCTGTAAGAAAGCTTTGAAGGTTTTTTTTTTTGCCAGTCCTGGGGCTTGAACTCTGAGGGCCTGAGCACTGTCCCTGGCTTCTTTTTGCTCAAGGCTAGCACTCTACCTCTTGAGCCACACCACCACCACTTCTGGCTTTTTCTATATATGTGGTGCTGAGGAGTCGAACCCAGGGCTTCATGTCTACGAGGCGAGCACGTTACCACCAGGCCATGTTCCCAGCCCTGAAGGGTTCATCTTCAGTCCTGCACTCCTTGCTGTATCAGTGAAGGGAAAGCTTTGACCCTTTGTAGGGCTTTCTGAATTGGTAGGCGTGCTGACCCGAGTGTGGATTTTCTCCCGGTTCCTCATTCTGTGCAGGCAGATGCGAAGGTGCGGGGCCTCTCGCCTGCCCCGTGCAGCCTTAGGACTTGGTCAGCAGGTGGAGCTGTAGCTTTCTTTATTGAACACACCTATTTCTTTGTACTATCCGATCAGCAGGAAGCCTTTAAAAAAGGACTCAGATTTAGAGAAGCAGGAAATGAGATATTTCACAAGGTTTTATCTGAGGAATTCCTTAGTAACTGTTGCCTTTTGGTCTTTGTCATGAATTCTGAAGGTTTGCGCCCATCTCAACAGCACAGAGCTGATGGCGGCACGCCAGCCGGGGGCGCTTTGATTACATTAAGCAAATGCGGTTGAATTCTTGGTGGAGAGCAGGATGATGGCCAGTGCCTGCCCACAGTGCCTGGGGACCCTTACCTGCGATGTTCCTGGTGCTGCGTATGAACGCCAGCACCCCCCCCCCCCCCCGTCTTCTGCCTTTCCCCTGGGGGCTGGTCATGACGACCCCCCTGTTTTGCAGGCCTTTCTTCAGTGCTTCCCATCATCTTTGTGTCATCCGCGAGCCCTGTGTGTTCTCTTGTTACAACCCTGATCTTGAGGGGTGGGGTAGTCATTCAGGCCTTAATGCTAGTATCTAACATGGTGTCTCCTACCTAAAAAAAAATGGGGGGGGGGAAATGTTCTCATAGAAGTTCATTATTAGGCCTTCTGTTCTGTCTTTCAATCTAGCAAATATAGTTACTTGGTTTTCCAGAGTGGTTTTCATGAGACCCTTAACTCAATTCCTGAATCTGCAAAGCAAAACTCAAACTCTCAGTCTTTAAGAAGAGCAAAATAATTGCTGCTCTTACTGGGGTAGCTTTGAAGTGTGATCTTCCCTCCTTCCCTCCCTCCCTCCCTCTCTCTCTCTCTCTCTCTCTCTCAGTGCCTCTTGCTTAGCAAGAGCCCTTTACTCAAAGCTGCTGCTCTTCCACTTGAGCCCCCCCCCCCCCCTTATCTTTGTGCTGGTTAATTGGAGATAAAAGTTTCTCAGGTTTGTCTGTCCGGGCTGGCTTTGAATCAGTTCTTAGATTTCAGCCTACTGAGTAGCTGGGATTACAGGTGTGAGCCACTGGCACCTGATGAAGAGGCAACATTTCTTAAAACATACAAATGCCTTTCCTGCTATAGTAACACGATAAGGAGCTGTCTTTTAAAATTATATCTTAGGGCATATTTCCATTCGTGGGAACTTAGCATAAATTATTTAGTAAATCTGTTTTATAGACATAGAACATACTGTCTTTTATAATGTGAGTAATTGAACTGTACAGCTAATCAAATTTATGTATATTGGATTTTTTGAAGTCAAGATATAGCTATATAGGCTTCAAGATTATTAGCTTAGATTTGCAATCTAGTTTCTGTAGGAGTCAGAAGAGATGTTTTTCCTCTTTTCAACTTGCATTTTTATGTGGCTTCTGTGCCTTTCTTGAAAAACTAAGAGTTTAAGATAAAATGCTTCATGGTGAGATAAATACAGTGGCTAAATGGATCCCCTTGAAACCAGTACTTTGATTATCTTTGCCAGGTGGAGATGGTGCACCTTGATGTGAGCTCTGGTTAAGGCTTTTATCATACATTTTTAGAAAGGACTAATAAGCCTTTCTCTGTTTGATGTGGTTCATTTATTTTCCCTCTGTATTATGACATCTATTCATTATAATAGAAATTCTAGCATAATAGTATTGATTGGATGTAACTGTGTGGCTGTTATTTGACTAGTTGCTAGTAGCTTAGTGTGTACCAATTTCTATGAAAAGTAACTTTAGGTACCTTTATAGTATTTTACTACTAGCAGGAATGCAAAATTATGCTTATTCTTGGAACTAATAGACATGTTTAATTTGGAAATTTTGGAATGACATGGTTGTTTCAGCTGTTGGCCATATGCTTCTCATGTACTTCTTTTGTAATCGTCAGGAGCTGGAACTGAGTGCAGTGCTTGTAACCTGGTCTGAGCCAAATCCATACAGATCCTTGGGCCTTTCACCTGGCAACATGGTTCAGTAAGCCAGGCTCAGGCCTTCTGAAGGCTGCCTTTCCTCCCGGGCTGTGTCTTCTGCGCTCCTGTCGAGGGGGACCCCGTGCAGAACTTTCAGCGTGGTGTGTGTACGGCTTTCACTTTTTTTTTTTTTTTGCCAGTCCTGGGCCTTGGACTCAGGGCCTGAGCACTGTCCCTGGCTTCTCTTTGCTCAAGGCTAGCACTCTGCCACGTGAGCTACAGCGCCACTTCTGGCCATTTTCTATATATGTGGTGCTGGGGAATCGAACCCAGGGCTTCATGTATACGAGTCAAGCACTCTACCACTAGGCTATGTTCCCAGCCCACTACGGCTCTCACCTTAAGGAAGTTGTGTGGAGGTTCTACGCACTCCCTGTCCTTGGAGTTCACCAGCAGAAGGGCCCAGCCGGGGCCTCTCAGGTTGCTCTGGGCACTACGACCTTCTCTAGGAGCTTGGAGGGTTCTCTTTCTTCCCTCCATTGGTCCCACTTCCTTTTTGTTTTTTACTTTTTGTTTTGTTTCAGTTGCTATAAAAAGGGATTGGCAGTTGAGACAGTCATGGTCATTAAGCTTCCTCTAGGGGTGGCCAATGACTTCCACTCATACCCGCCTGACGGTATTTATCTACAAGTGTGAATAAACATTGGCATTGAAAAGAATCTGACATTATCTGAATGGATAAAGTACTCAAAGAGGGAAGAGTTTGTTTCCTTTTGTAATTTTGTTTTATTCTACTCTGAAAAAAGAACTGTGACACCTTCTCCTAAAGAAAACAAAGCACATCCAAAAACAAAAAATGACAGCTTAAAATTATCATAACTGTTTCACATTAGGATTAAAAATGCCTTTGTTGTCAAATAAAGTGGGGAATTATTTGGTGCTAGTTCTAAGTAGCTTTGAATTTATGTGCTGGCACCAATAGTTTTCTTTATGCTTTTAAGGACAAAAATTCTTGAGAAATGACTTTTTTTTTTTTTTTTGCCAGTCCCGGGCCTTGGACTCAGGGCCTGAGCACTGTCCCTGGCTTCTTCCCGCTCAAGGCTAGCACTCTGCCACCTGAGCCACAGCGCCCCTTCTGGCTGTTTTCCATATATGTGGTGCTGGGGAATCGAACCGAGAGCTTCATGTGTAGGAGGCAAGCACTCTTGCCACTAGGCCATATTCCCAGCCTGACTTTTTTTTTTTCTTTTAACCCAAATGGTGGTCGATTCTAATTATAACTGAATTCTGTGCTTTGTCAAAGTTAGCACACAGAAGTACTGGGGTGCAGCCTCTGTGTGTGTGTGTGTGTGTGTGTGTGTGTGTGTGTGTGTGTGTGTGTGTACTTGCCAGGGGTGCTGCCTTGGTGGGGAGTTTGGAAGACTGTACCTGGTTTCAATACCTGCTTTGCTCTTGGAGGGGAGTCGGGAGAGAAACACATGCGTTTGAGGGATGCCTTCTAGGGAGAGCAGCTCAGCCCTAGACTGCTTCCCGGGTAGGCTGGCTACTGGAGAAATTAAATGACCTGTAGGTTACTGCAGAATCACATCTTAGGTCTTAGACCCAAACTCTGTCTCGATCGTGTACATGCTCTCCTAGGCTGCAAGGTATGATGTTCTATGTTCTTTTAAAATTAGGTGGGTCAAAAGTAATTTTGAGGCTGCTTGCAAAGTTACAATCTCTAGCAATAATTTGTTGCTATCTAGGGTAATAAAAACCTTAAGAATTAATAGGTGAATGGCATAAACTCCTCAAACAGTGCTCTATTTTAGATTTTTCTCAGCTTAATTTGGCTCAACGTACTGCCCAGGTTGATAGAGAAATGTAGTGGGCAGTAGTTGGCGGAACTGAAGTGTGCCTGGGGATGTTCCTTCGTACTCACTGGGGACTGCCTGTGGCCGCAGAAACGGACGGGCAGGCGGGCAGGCGGGCAGGCGGGCAGGCGGGCAGGCGTGAGTCGGTGCGGGCTGGGTGGGCATCCCATGTGTTGTGTTGGGAGCGTGCACAGCAGCTTCTTCCGGGAGGATGCTGCTGCGCAGGTGCCCTGGGAAGCCCCGCCCTTATCCTGGGCTCATTGTCCCGCAGGTTGATGGATGGAGAGCAGTTTGCTGTGTTAGAACTGACTCAGGATATAGTTTGAACAGTAAGAGATTTCTGTCTCTCGGTGTGGTTATTTTGGGGGGGGGGGAGGGCGTTGGTTGTGGAGCTTGAACTCAAGGCCTGAGTACTGTCCCTGAGCACTTTTGCTCAAGGATAGTGCTTTACCACTTGAGCCACCCTCTACTTCTGGCTTTCGGATGGCTAATTGGAGATAAGCCCTTCAGACCTCAGCCTCCCTCGTAGTTAGGACTATAGGCTTGAGCCACCGGCACCCGGCTTCCATTTTTCTCTTACTCATGAAGGGCTAGGAATACTATAAGGAAGGAAGAACAGTGCTTTTTAAATCGTCCTACTTGACAGCTTTGGTGTGAGGTGTCCGGGTTCATCGCGCCCACTGAGATGACCGGAGAGCGGCCCTCAGGGTGACCCACACCGGAACAGTTCCGGCCCGTGCTTCAGCACCGGCTCGCTGAGCAGACACCACCCACCTGTCGTTCGTAGCGAGCGCAAAGCGGAAATCGTGCACGGAGCCGTGGACAAGGTGGTAGTGACGTTGCACAGGCTTTGGGTCCCGGCCCGGCCAGTGACAGCCCGGCAGCTCTGTCCAGGCTTAGCTCAGGCGAGGCTGCTGCCGGGCCGGCCAGCAGCTCCTCTCACTTCCTGTCGCACTCGGCCACCGCCCGGGGTTTCTAAAGCCTTCCATCCGAGCGGCAGGGCCCGGCACGCAGTCGGAGGGCAGAGCCACACTTCATTTCACTGCCGTCTTCCGGGAGCGAGGTGTTCCACGTAAGTGATTCCCCCGTAATCCCTCAAGAACCAAAACTTTCCCTGAAATTGTGTGTAGAAAGAAAAACATGGATGCTTTCAGGAATCTCGTATATACTGTTATATTGCTTCCCTACACTGAGTGGAACCCAAAGTGTGCTCTCTCTCTTTCTCTCTCTCTCTCTCTCTCTCACTCTCTTTCTCTCCTTCCCTCCCTCCCTCTCTCCCCCCTCTCTCCACCTTACACTCTGCTTTTTGTGGTTTTCTTTAACATTACTGTTGCAGTTACAAATACTCTCGTCGTTGAATATCCAACTGTAATGTTAAATAAGAATGAAGGAGAAATGACCTGATATAAAAAAGCAAGAGTCTTGACCCTTGAAAGCACAATACATTATTGTATATCTTACTAATCTTCACCTTTCTGACACCTTAAAATCAAGTCGTATTGAACTGCCGTCACCTTTGAGTAGTGTATGAAACAGTTCTGATTGTTGCAGTTAAGAAAGAATCTCAAAAATGCAATGTGCCGCCCAGATGTGCCTGAAATCCCTTCAGGAGACCTAGTGGGCAGGCCAGGACTCAGTGTGGTTGCTCCAGAGCTCGTTTGTAGCGTCAGCATGATGACCGTTGGGTGATAGATACCCTGCACCCCCAAAGCACGGTGTACCTCACTAAAAGGCTGTATCTCCCTCTTTGCCGAGTTGGAGAACTCATAGTAGTTCACCCTCTGTCGTCTGGGTTTCCCACACAGAGGGACCTGGGCACAGTAGGTGCTTAGCAGATACTTTTCAAACAAACAATTCTGTAACGTAGGCGTGTCCTAATGTAGGCTGGCTATCTGCTGTTCCTTACTCGAGGGTAGAAGGTGGTGTGACCAATTCAACACCGAGGCGGTGCTGCCTTTTAAAGTGAACGCATTCCTTTTTTTTTCTTAGATAATGGTAAGAATAATATATGATTCAAATTTTACTTTTCCTTTGAGAGGTTTTTTTTGACTTTGTGGTGTTTGTCATCAAAGACTTTTCAGAAATGTGTTTCCTTTGGACATGCATGTTCTCTTCTGATTTGTTAGAGTGTGAGCTCTAAAGAGTCTGAGAAGCTCGTGTAGCAGGAAAGGCAAAGGAGCGTCTTCTTGTCAAGGATAGGGTGCGTCCACAGGCCCCGGCAGTGAGTCAAAGCGTTAGGTTGTAACGTCGCTGCGGAAGCGTGTGTGGTTTTTGCCCAGGTGGTTTGGGAAATGACAGGCAGCAGGGAATCTGGCAGTCTGGCTGCTTTGGCCATACCCCGTTGGGGCTGGCATTACGCAGGCTTCTGTGCAAGCACAGCCCTGGGCTGTGGGCAGTTCAGACAGGCGCCACGTGAAAGCCTCATCTACTGGAGGGTGTCCATTGTCCTTGAATTTTATGTTAGTGCTGCACTGTACGAATGTACTTGTAGTCATCGGGCTCAGTGATACCTGAGGCTTGGACTCAGGGCCTGAGCACTGTCCCTGGCTTCTTTTTGCTCGAGGTGAGCACTCTACCACTTGAGCCCCAGCGCCACTTCCGGCTTGTTCTGTTTATGTGGTGCTGAGGAATGGAACCCAGGGCCCCATGCATGCAAGGCAAGCGCTCTACCACTAGGCCACACTCCCAGCCCCCGTCATAGTCTTTTCAAAGATGAGTTCTGCGACAAACGAAAAAGGGGTTCCCTGGTGTTGCTACTTAGGGGGTGGGGGAGCCTCTGCTGCCTTTAAACACACACTCCTCGATTGAAAAGCACGGTTTTGTAGGAATCTGCATTTTAAAAACAAATGGAAACTCTCTTTTTGGACATGGTTTCAGAAAAGCACTCTGTATTAGCATTTCATGGTCCAGCATTTTCCACATCATATATTTTTTTTCCTAGCCGTGAAATTTCGGCAGATTGTTATGCAAAACAGTTTTGTGTCTCTGTGTGACTGGGAAGACAGCTGTTAGTCCTAATGAGGAGTGCTAGCATTACAGTATTTCCGTTGATTGAGACCCACGGAGGGAGCAGAATGTTCCAGATCAGGCAGTGGTGTGTGGTGAGAAGGTACCATACTGTCAGCTGGAAGTACATGCTCGGCTGCCCTCCACGACAAGATAAATGAGTTTTGCCGGAGTTTGGCAGAGTCGGAAGCTTTTCCAGTGAGTGGTTGTAGCTCACCAGCGTCCCTGTGGGAGCCGTGGCCAAGGGTGCCTTTAAATCTACTGCCACCTTGCCAGCTTTTCCTCTTGATGTCCTGCAATACCTGTCAGGATTGTGATTTATTAAGAACCTAATGTCTTTGAGCGTTTCATTAACATGGGGTTAGATGATCTTTTGTTGAGGCGCCCCCCCCCCATTAATTTAGCAGAATGTTAGCTGAATGTTAACTTGGTCAAAGAGAAGTCAGTGGGTCACCTTTAGTTTCTGCCTTTCGAGTCTCTCAGTAGACAAGTTCTTATTACCTTTGCACTATAACACAGCAATACCTCATTTATAATCAGTTTCTTACATTGTTGTGTTTTGTTCTGTTTTGTTTTACAACCACTCCTGGGATTTGAACTCAGGATCTGTGTGCACTGTCTTTGAGCTTTTGTGCTCAAGTCTAGTGCCCTGGCCACTTGAGCCACGGGTCCACTCTTGGCAATTTTTGGTGCTTAATTGCAGACAAGTTTCATAGACTTTATTGCCCCCGCTGGCTTTGAACCACTGAACCTTGAGGTGATTGGGTTCTGGCTTTTCTTCTTCAGAAGAGTTGTATCACAAATTAATAGTAACTGTGTCCTCATTACTGGAAAACCTTAGCTGGTGGACAAGTTTTCTTTGGAGATTATGATTGGGTTTCTTCAAAGATAGAGTTAGAGCAATGGCATTATGCCTTATTTCCATTTTGATCCAATTTCATTATTACTTAAAATTTACATATGCCAGGCAGTGTATTTTCTATATTTCAAGAGCAGAGTTATTTAAGTATTAGGAAAGTTTTTTTTTGTGTTTTTTTTTTTTGCCAGTCCTGGGCCTTGGACTCAGGGCCTGAGCACTGTCCCTGGCTTCCTTTTGCTCAAGGCTAGCACTCTGCCACTTGAGCCACAGTGCCACTTCTGGCCGTTTTCTGTATATGTGGTGCTGGGGAATTGAACCCAGGGCCTCATGTATACGAGGCAAGCACTCTTGCCACTAGGCCATATCCCCAGCCCATTTAGTAAAGTTTTATTATTGAAATTAGCCTAAATGACAAAAATAAATGAAGCTAATTTTTGTCTTTATTTTTCTATTGGTTTTCCTCTTCAGTGTATGAGTCTTGAATTTCAAGTCCTTTTCTGTTCCAATGAAACTCCACCCCCAAGTCATGTATTTATTTGAGTTAAAAAGGAAACTGTTAATTATCTTGGATTATATGAACAAGTTTAAAGAGAATGGTTTTGGTGTGTTTCTTTTTAATATCTGTTTTAGAAAGTTGAGGTCAGGGCCCAGGGTGGTGGCGTATGTACTCTTGAAATTCCAGCACTTGGGAGGCTAAGACAGGAAGACTGAGAACTCAGGGCTAGGTTGGGCTATGTGGTGAGACTCTTACCTCATAAAAAAGGCAGGTTAAACCAGGCACTTGTGGCATGAGCCTGTACTTGGGAGGCTGAGATCTGTAGATTGCAGTTTGAGAAGCTAGTGTGGGCAGGAAAGTCTGTGAGACTAAAATGCTGGAAGTGGCGCTGTGGCTCAAGTGGAAGAGTGCTAGCCTTGTGCAAAAAAGCTCAGGGACAGTGCTCAGGCCCTGAGTTCAAGCCCCAGGACTGGCACACAGACAAAGGTATTTCACTGTATATAACATGAAATTTACCATTTTAATCATTTAAAATTATGCAGTTTAGTGACATTAAATAAGTATATGTTATTGTGCAGCCATTAGTACTGCTTCCAGAACCAAACAAGAAACTATTCTAAACAGAAACTTTGTACCCTTTAAACTCTCCATTTCCATTCTCTACCACATTGTCGCATGTTTTAGGAGCTCCTGTCTCCAGAAGGGATGTTATTCCGATCTGCCTGCTGGGTACTTGGGCTCGTGTGTGAAATGCTGCTTTTGACCATTGTTTTGAGAACTTGGTTTCAGTTATCTTGGTTATTTACTCAGAAGTAGAATTGCCGGGTCTTATATTAATTCTGCTTGATGAACTACTGCACTTTTTCCACAGTGGCTCACCATTTTCCATTGCTATCAGAAATGTGCAAGGATTCTGATTTCTCTGTGTCTGTCAGCGGCGCCTGCTCTCTGGTGGTGGTTTTTGATAAGGGCTGTCCTGACAGTGTGGGAACCTGTTGTGTTTTTGATCCTCTTGTGCTCTTGTCTTTGGAAAAATGTCTGTTGAAATCCTTTGCCAAGTATAAATTGTTGGGCTGTCAGAGTATTCTTTTCCCCTAATTCTTAGGTTCTGATTAAATCAGTAATTGCAGTTTTTATGATTCATTGTCGTCAGACAGAAATATGTAGAAATTCTGGCAGGTTTTGTCGGATCCCCATTTTTCCGGGAGCTCCTTTTTTGCTCCATTGCCTGGATATGGCAGAACAGACAGACTGCATTTCCCGACTTCACTGAGAAAGAAATCGGATGTCCTTAATTAACACACTTATGGGAAGCGTGTAAGAGACAAGGGTGGGTTCCAGCGTGGAGGCCCGCCGGGGACCCCTCTCCGTCCCCTCTGAGGCGGGGCTGGGTTGAGTGCGCAGAGTGAGCGCTTCCTGTGGGCGCGCTGACCTCTGCCCTGTACTTGCAGCACCGTGACCTCCGCCGTGTTCACTGTGGGAGACAACGTCGTGTCAGGCAGCGACGACCGCACAGTCAAAGTGTGGGATCTCAAAAACATGCGGTCCCCCATCGCCACCATCCGCACAGACTCCGCCATCAACAGGTGAGGATGTATAAGCGAGAGCCTTGTTTCTATTTGTTCAGAGTGTTCAATGTTCTGAACACTTGTTTACATCTGTTCAGTGAAACACTGAACAGATAGAAAAACACGGTGTAGCCTCCTAGGGAAATACTTTATGAATCCTGTCCAGTAAATCTGGTATCCCTAGAAATCAGGTTGGTGCAGTAAGACTTAGCCACTTAGGATTATGTGTAGGGCTTTGTTTGTTGACTTAACTTACTATGAGTTTGTTCAGTGTCTGCTGTGGGGTAAGTAAGTCTGTGTTGCGTGTATCGTGCGTGTGTGTGGGGGGTTTGTGTGTGATCCGGTAGTTACGGGCAAGTAACCTCAGTCTCTGCTGCCATACTGCACTTTGCTAATCTAGTTTACTGTAAAATGTGAAAATAGGAAATACCACTAACTTGCAGGTTCGCTGTTTTATTTAGAATCCACTTTCATCTTTTTTGCAGGATTAATGTATGTGTTGGCCAAAAAATCATAGCCCTCCCCCACGACAACCGACAAGTGCGATTGTTTGACATGTCAGGGGTGCGGCTGGCGCGGCTTCCCCGAAGCAGTCGACAGGTAAGGTGGTACTAGTGGTAGTGGTGGTAGCGGTGGTAGCAGTGGTAGAGGTGGTAGCCGTGGTAGCGGTGGTAGCAGTAGTAACGGTGGTAGCGGTGGTAGCCGGTGGTAGTAGTGGTAGTGGTGGTAGAGGGTGGTAGCACAGTGGTAGCCGTGGTAGCGGTGGTAGTGGTGGTAGCATGGTGGTAGCATGGTGGTAGCGGTGGTAGCGGTGGTAGTGGTGGTAGAGGTGGTAGCAGGGTGGTAGCGGTGGTAGCGGTGGTAGAGGTGGTAGCACGGTGGTGTGGTGGTAGAGGTGGTAGCATGGTGGTAGTGGTGGTAGCGGTGGTAGAGGTGGTAGAGGTGGTAGCGGTGGTAGCGGTGGTAGCAGGGTGGTAGCGGTGGTAGCGGTGGTAGTGGTGGTAGAGGTGGTAGCACGGTGGAGTGGTGGTAGAGGTGGTAGCATGGTGGTAGCGGTGGTAGAGGTGGTAGCGGTGGTAGAGGTGGTAGCATGGTGGTAGCGGTGGTAGAGGTGGTAGCATGGTGGTAGCGGTGGTAGGGGTGGTAACGGTGGTAGCGGTGGTAGGGGTGGTAGGGGTGGTAGTGGTGGTAGAGGTGGTAGAGGTGGTGGTAGCGGTTGTGTTGGTAGCGGTGGTAGCGGTGGTAGCGGTGGTAGCGGTGGTAGCGGTGGTAGGGGTGGTAGCGGTGGTAGTGGTGGTAGCGGTGGTAGAGGTGGTAGCGGTGGTAGAGGTGGTAGCGGTGGTAGAGGTGGTAGCGGTGGTAGAGGTGGTAGCGGTGGTAGAGGTGGTAGCGGTGGTAGAGGTGGTAGCGGTGGTAGAGGTGGTGGTAGCGGTGGTAGCGGTGGTAGTGGTGGTAGAGGTGGTAGAGGTGGTAGCAGGGTGGTAGCGGTGGTAGTGGTGGTAGAGGTGGTAGCACGGTGGTAGAGGTGGTAGCGGTGGTAGAGGTGGTGGTGGTGGTAGAGGTGGTGGTGGTGGTAGGGGTGGTAGTGGTGGTAGAGGTGGTAGCACGGTGGTAGCGGTGGTAGAGGTGGTAGTGGTGGTAGTGGTGGTAGGGGTGGTAGGGGTGGTAACGGTGGTAGTGGTGGTAGAGGTGGTAGCACGGTGGTAGCGGTGGTAGAGGTGGTAGTGGTGGTAGCGGTGGTAGAGGTGGTGGTAGAGGTGGTGGTAGTGGTGGTAGGGGTGGTAGCGGTGGTAGTGGTGGTAGAGGTGGTAGCACGGTGGAGTGGTGGTAGAGGTGGTAGCATGGTGGTAGTGGTGGTAGAGGTGGTAGCATGGTGGTAGCGGTGGTAGCGGTAGTGGTGGTAGTGGTGGTAGTGGTGGTAGGGGTGGTAGAGGTGGTAATAGCGGTGGTAGCGGTGGTAGTGGTGCTAGGGGTGGTAGAGGTGGTAGCACGGTGGTAGCGGTGGTAACGGTGGTGATAGCGGTGGTAGCGGTGGTGATAGCGGTGGTAGCGGTTCCCCGGGAGGCTTGCATTGCTCCTTACCTGTGCTGTCTAGGAGAAACCTCACGTGGGCCACATTTTAGAACAGTTTCTCATAGTTACCTTACAAAGGGGAGAAAGGGACAGAAAGTCCTTTTAGCCTCCTTTTCCTGAGCCAGATGTGCCCCAGAGGATACAACGTCAGGGCGCACGCGCATGAAAATAACAGAGACGCTTTCCACTCTTGTTGTCCGCTCAGTTTGTGGACGCTCGATGTTCACCGGAAGCCCCGGCTCGGTGTCGGGCCTGCTGCGCACGTGGTGCCCTGCGCCCTGCGCCCTGCGCCCTGCGCCCTGGGTCGGGAGGGGCCCCGCCCTGCCCCGCCCCGCCCGGTGAGCTCGCCGCGCGTGTCTGCCGTGGAGTTGGAGCGTGGAAGGGGTGGGCCGCGGGTGCTGCCGTGCCCGGGCCAGGGCGCAGCGTGGGGGGGCGTGGCCGGGGGCTCCTCCTCAGAGCTCACAGGCCACAGGAGCGCTGGTCAGGAGTCAAAGCGCGCCACCTTGGGGGCTTCCTAGTTCATCGAGCCTGCCCGTGCCGCGGACCCCGCGTCCGGTGCCCTCCGCCCTCCAGTCCCCCCCTTGCCCCCCCATGTGTCGGGGTGGCGTGGCATCTCTGAAGAGCAGCTGTCCCCTCCAGAGGGCTCTTTCCGCCATTCTTCTTTTGCATGGCTCCCGCGGGTGCTGTTGGAGGTTCCTCACGGCCCGCCGAGCTCTGTGTGCGCAGTACATCAGCGGAAAGCCATGAGGTGACCGCCCTGGGAATGTAAAAACACTCGGTGGTAACTGCCACCTGCCATTTGCTCCGTGGAGCTCCGGCTCAAGCCGTAGAGCACTGCGGTCCTCCTGTTCCAGCCTCCCGAGCGGGAGGCACAGAGCCTGTCCTGTAACTGGAATTTCTGAAGACTGGAGGCATTTACCCAGAAGGTCATTTATTTGTTGATATTGGGCACAAGGTATATTTTTTCTAGCTCTGTTATTACCTGAACCAATTATCTGATACATGATACTTGAAGTCTTTGAGTGAGTTTTATTTTAACTTGCTGCACAAATATTGCTAACCCGACTTGATTAAAGATTTCAAATGGCCTGCTGCCAGTGGCTCCCGCCTCTCATGCTCACCACTCGGGAGGCTGAGAGCTGAGGATCACAGTTCAAAGCCAGCCCCCCGCAGGAAAGTGCGTGAGGCTCTCATTTCCATTAACCACCAGAAAGCTGGAAGTGGTGCTATGGCTAGCCTTGAGCAAAAAGAACTCAGGGATAGCACCCACACCCTGAGTTTCAAGCCCCATGACTGGACCCCCCCCCCAAAAAAAAAATGAATCGTTTTCTATCTGACTGTATTGTTGGTTTTTTTTTTTTTTTGCCCAGAGGCAGGCATTAGGCCATGATCCACCTGCTTTCTCTCCTGCCGTGTGGATTATAAGTGTGACCCACCACATCCCACTTACTGGTTGAGGTGCGGTCTCACTGACCTTTTGGGTCTCTGCAGGTCTGTTTTTACCTTCTGAAGAGCTGAGGTTTCAGGCACGGGCCGCCGTAGCCAGCACATTTTCTTAAAGAATCCTACGTGCTTTTAAGTCTGAGTCTTCTCTATCCTTTTGTCACGTGTTCCGATGGCTTATTTCTCTGCGGCCATACTAGCACGGGCTCAGGGACAGCCTGTCGCCACGTGCAGTCTTTGTGGCTCGCTCGGACGGAGCCATTGTGTCCCGTTGTCACCTAGCGTGTTTGGGAATGCCGCCGCCCTAACTTTGGTTTGTCTGCTTACCCCAGGGCCACCGGAGAATGGTGTGCTGCTCCGCGTGGAGCGAAGACCACCCCGTCTGCAACCTGTTTACGTGCGGCTTCGACCGGCAGGCCATCGGCTGGAACATCAACATTCCTGCACTGTTGCAGGAAAAATAAGCTCACCAGGGCTGCTTAGTTGGATGTATGCCATGGACATTCGATTCATGCAGGCTTCTCTGCATACCAATCAGCCATTTTTGTGGAAGTTTGACCCTGGGAAGGGTGCTTTGTATGTGTTCTTTTCACATTGTGCCCAGCTTGCATGAAATGTACAGAAAGATACGTGCTCATCCTCTTGACTTCTGTCTCCTGTGTGCATTGGCCCCCCCGGTCGGTAGAAGTGAAGCCCTCCTCCACGTAGCACGTGAAGAGCTTGAGCCGTGGACATTGACTGGCGGGCAGTAGGGCATTATTACCTTGCGTGTGTTCCATGTGACCTTGTCTCTTACTGTAAGGCCCCAGCGGTCTGCCGTGTGCTCTGGAATGATTGTACTTGTCTACCTTGTAAGGCTGCATTTGCTTTGGCTAGCGAGTCGCAGGGAGGATCAGCGATTTCACGTTGACATCCGTGTGTCTCAGCAAGTACGGTTGTGTAGTAGTTTCAGTGGATTTCTGTTACAGTTCTGTAAAAATAACCTGGATTTGCAAATTTGTAGCGGGTTTCTTTTGAAAAGGAAGTTTCTGCTTTTCATGGAAAAAAAAAATCATTTCAATCTCCTGAGGTCTCATATAGGCAAACTCTAAAAGATGATGATTCTAATCACTGATTGTAGGTATTAAGCAAAATTTAAAGCACTTTAGTTTATAGCTGTGGTTATAAACAGTTTTTAGAAGTTTCAAGTGACTAATCCATTGAATGTGACTTGACCTTTATAAGAAGGCCCTGCTACCTGAAAACAAAACCTTATTTATTTCCTACATCTTTGGTTTGCATACTTCTAAGTGGGTTCATTTCCTTGGTGGTATTGAGAGCCAACAATGCAAATAAATGAGTACTACCTCAAAAATATTTGGAAACCTTTGGAGTCTCTCACTGTTGCCTAGTTAAAGCACTTTTGATTTATAGCTGGAATACTGAATTCAACATAGAAGGCAAGAAAGACAATCATACTAAACAGTATGCTGACGGTGAAAGGCTCTTCAGTTAGGCTAGTGGTAACAATGACGGAGTTCATAGGTACCAGGTGGTTGGGCTTGAGTAGCCGGCATATCTCTCGGTGCCAATCTTACTGCGCGAGTGAGTCTTTATTCTTGCCTTCTTAGAAATGACCATACCTCTGGTATCTGTAAGTTAATGTTTCCTCTTGAGTTACAGTTTTGATAACGCGACATCTCAGTTACTGCCCCTCGTCATTTTGGTCCTTCACATATAACTATGTGGAGGCTGGCATCTTAGAGAGGCGCAGGCAGGGAATTCTGAAAACTATCACTTAAACTGTCACAGTAGCTCTGCCCCCACCCTGGTTTCCTGTGTTTCCTGGTTTTGGTGGTATGAGAGTGTTAGTACCTCTAAGTCTATTTGGTTGAGTGATATGACAGTGGACATTCAGGAGTCCTTCTGTGGACTTACTACAAGAGTGACGAGCCCCCCTCATTATTGACACCTTTTTACTTGGGTCTTAAGGACCTGTTTTTAGGAACCTCACCCCTGACTTGTTCAGAATGCTTCTGAAATTGACACACCCAGGAAGGAGTGACCCAAGAATAACCAATAATGGCTTAAGGTAGAATCAAGATCGCTAATTAAGAGATCTACAACCAATGTTTTAGAGCAATTCTGTTTTTAAAATGTGTTTTATTTTTGAAGTCCAACACTTTCTGTTCACAGGTCTGGCCCCATTTTTTTTTTTTCTTTTTGAGAGCTGAAGTCAGGCTGTTACCATGATTGATTGCAATGTCAGGCTTCAGTTACTGTTGGGGGTGTATTTTGCCGGGTGGAGTATTGTGTCATGGTGTTTGCTGTGGCCTAATTTTAACTTACAGCAAGAGATGATTGGTGGATCCCCTCTCCACTGTGTGTGCAAAGTCACAAACATAGATGACTGCCATGTTCTTAGATTCCTGGCATTTTATTGTAGAATAATAGGAGAATTGAGGGATGGATAGGGAATAGCTAACTTGGACTTAACCAGATCTCTGCCAGACAGAAATACAATGGAAGCTTTTACATATGTCTATGGACAGTGGCCATTTAGTTCTATGCAGACTGGTTACTTTCACTGCCAATAGCTGCTCAAGCTTCTCTCTATAACTGGGGGGCAGGTGTGTGTGTGTGTGTGTGTGTGTGTGTGCGCGCGCGCGCGCTTCCAAGAGGTGTACGCTGAGGAAAAAGTGTGCACACATGTGCATGCGCGTGTCACCTGGCTAAGATGAAGTCCTGTTACCAGACACGTGTGACTCATTTGAAATTGTGTTCAGAAAGAACACTATAATGTGCCGAAGTGTCCAGATTTTCATTTACTGTTGGAAGGCAAATGTGTGGTTACCAAAAAAAAAAAAAAAAAAAAAAGGTGTGTGTTTAGAAAATTTCCTGAGCTTGGTTATTGAACAGCGCGATTCTTTTCTCAACCACTGTGCGTCGGTTTTTGTACATATTTTGGAATCTGAAGACGATGTAAATCATTTGTTACTTAAAAATCTGTGAAAACAAATTTCTTTGGAGGAAGAAGTATGCATTTGTAAGTGTTCTGTGGATACAGTTATTTTTATTGTATTGGTGTAATTGTTTTTCAGTGTTCAGTGTTTGTTGCAATATGAAATTCAGTAAAACATCCATGTTCCATAATTACTATTACAAATGTTTTATGTTATTGGAAAGCGTCTCTTCTTTTTGCTTTTTTAAAAAAATGTTTTGCTGTGTGAAACTTTTAATGGTTATATAAATACCATCGTTGCCAAGAGAGAATTTGAACAAATAATTTATAATATCATCTGAAAAAAAAAATTGAGTTAAAAGCCCAGTTATATTTCCTACCCACCTCTTGGGTGAATAATAACATTCCCTGTCTACCTTTTAGATGATTTGAATAATACACAGTAAATAACTTGTTCATCTCCTGTTCACCTCACAGTCTTGGCCAAGTATGGAGCTTTATTTCTGAGCGTATCTGAAAATATTCATACTGTTCTTATTGCGGCAAGCCTACTTGAAAGTTAGGGGGAAAATTACAGTCACAGAAAATGAGCAGGATTTCTGTGGGAGAATGCAAATCAAGACGGGCAATGACTGTACGTGGATACGTTCTGACCCACATGGGTGAAGCGTTATGGTTGCTATGGAAACCTCAGAAGGTGTGAAGGTATTGCTGAATGTTTCCTTGCCTGTTCTAGACCTTTTCAGACTTTTAAGCAAGCTGACTGAATTGAGTAGGCATAGGGAGTAATACACAGACCCCAAAAGTAGAAACTTCTTCCAGGACTTTTTAATTTTCTTAAACTTGCTCTGTGATGAGCAAGTTTTTGTAGTTATACCTTCAGTGATTAAAGTCTGGTAAGAATCAATGAGAAAGGACTTGATAGGATTTCACAACAATGCTCTCTCTCTTAATAGCCATGTTTTTTTTTTTTTTTTGTTTTCTATATTCCTCAATGAGGAAGAATTTTAAGAAATTGTGAGCTAGGTGCTGGGACACCTGTAAATACTAGCTACTCAGGAGACTGGATCTGAGTGGATTGTGGTTCAGAGCCAGCCTGGGCAGGAAAGTCTGTGAGACTCTTATCTCCTATTAACCAGCAAAAAACTTGGGAGTGGAGAGTGTGGCTCAAGAGATAGAGTGCTAGCCTTGAGCACAAAAGCTCAGGGACAGTGCCAAGCCCCAGCAGGACCTGCAAAAAAATAAATAAATAAATAAAATTAAGAAATTGGAAGCATTTTAATCATAGAACAGAAGCTAAAAAATGAACTCAGAAGTGTAATTAGAAATTACTTAAAGTTGCTTTGTTAGCAGCTTTTGGTAAAAAATGAAAGTCGATTATGCAGATTTTTGGAATTGTAAGGGGTCTGTGTAGAAGACACAGGGGCCTGTTTATTAGTTAAAGGCAAAAGGATGTAACATTTAACTAAAGCCTGAAGGTTGATGAAAGAGTTCAGGTATGGTGCCAAGGTTGTGAGTTCAAGCCCTGTGACTAACCCCCCCCCCCCAAAAAAAAAAAAAACAAGAACAAGGAAACAACAACAGGCTGGGGATATGGCCTAGTGGCAAGAGTGCTTGCCTCCTATACATGAGGCCCTGGGTTCGATTCCCCAGCACCACATATACAGAAAATGGCCAGAAGTGGCGCTGTGGCTCAAGTGGTGGAGCGCTAGCCATGAGCAAAAAGAAGCCAGGGACAGTGCTCAGGCCCTGAGTCCAAGCCCCAGGACTGGCAAAAAGAAAAAAAAAAAAAAAAGAAAACAACAACAACAAAAAGCTTTGTCACCTAGGAAAGATGACTAGCTGGGCTGACACAGAAATCAAGAAAAATGAAGATTAAGGCCAAATAGGAATGTTTTCCTGGGAGGGGGATGGGGAAGAGAACTTGCAGAGGTTGTTTGTTGGGTCCTAAAGTAATGCGATCCCTTTGGAAAGCACGATCTTGTCTGAATGTGCCGCCTTCGTTCACCAACAGGAACATGTTAAGTACATCTTAGTGGTGTTTCTACGTGGTGAAATATTACATAGCAATAAAAGGGAACTACACAACGCCATGGGCAATATCTTTTGTTTGGTTTTGCTTTTGAGGTAAGGTCTTTGTTGGTTGCTCAGGGGTTCGTCTGAAATTTCTGCCTTGGCCTCCTGAGCCCTGGGTGCCTGCTACCACGCCCAGGCTACACATAACCCTTGATCTTCAGAACATATTGTTGGGTGAAAAAATAAGCCACTGAAGACTATGCAGAATAGTAAGCAGACTTTATTAGGCACAAACCCAGCAAACCCAAACCTTGTCCCTGTATATGGATGCATGCCATGTATGTCTATTACCCGCTTATCTGTCTGTATCATACATTGTCGGACATGGGAGTAAAAAGAAGAAAGTGTAAGCCAGGTATGGTGGTGTATGCCTGTAATCCTAGCGTGCAGGAGGCTGAGACAAGAGGATCTTAAGGCTTCCCTGGGCTTGTCTCAAAAAATAACAGCCTGGGATTATAGCGTAGCAGTGCTTTCTGGGGAGCGGGGTGCAGGGTGGGGTAGCCAGCCGCACAGAATGGGTAGTGTTCCATCTTTTCATTTGGATGGTGGGACCATGAGTCTTGGTGTGTTTTGATTTCCAGACTTCGTAACAAATACCGTTTATCTCTTTAGCTAATATTGTATGATTAGTGATAGAAGCATACTGTTCCAAAGATGTGTAAATGATGAAAAATGGGAGGAACATATAAATATACATAAATCCATAAAAATATATAAAAAATATATATTTAAAGCATCAAATTGGAACTAGTCATGCTGTGATTTATAAACACGTAGTCGTCGTATTCTGAACTGTCGGGTTCTCTGTGTACACCCCCCACGGGAGGAAGAAGCAAAACCCATTTTTTTTTTGTTCCACGTAATGTTCTTCCAAAAGTGGTCACTAAGGAAATTGTTAAAAAACACCACCAACAAAAGGCGGTGTGTTTCATTGCGTCCGAATGGGGCTGTTTTCAAGTACATTTCAGGAATCCTAGCTTTCAGTAGGAAATAAGAGTTGAGGATTTCATTTACCAGGTGTGATCATAAAACTGGGAGAGTAGTTCGCTTATGCTGTTCGTAAGTGGTGGATAATATCAAGTCTAGGAAACAGTCCAAAATTTGTGTGGTGCAATGGCTGTGTATTGGAATAAGAATGTGTTTTTCTTTTCGTCTTTAGCCAAAAGAGAGATGATAGATAGATAGATAGGTAGGTAGGTAGGTAGATTCTGGAATATTTTTCTTTCCCTCTCTTCCCCTCCCTCTCCCCCTCCCTCCCTCCCTCTCTCCCTCCCTCTCTCCCTCTCTGCCGCCTCCTCACCAGGAGGCAATTTGGTCCTACCATGCCCTTCTGTCATGATCTTTGCTTCACTATAGGCCCAGCCCCGCAGTCGGCTGAGCGTGGAGTGGAATCTCTGGACTCGTGAGCCAAAGTGGATCCTCCTGGGAAGTGATTTTTTTCTCTGGTGTTCATCGTTGTGTTTACTAAGATGACGACTGCTCAGGGAGAGGAGGACCACCCTGCGGGGTGGGTGGGTGGGTGGCACGCCAGGGCTCCGGGATTGACATTGCCCCAGCACTTGCGGCATTCGTACGCCATGATCTTCTTCGTGCTTGGTACAGCTGGGAAGCCGTGTCTCCCAACGCTTCAGCTGGGGGTTGTAGTCCGCGCTTCAATGAAAGATTTAAAAAAAAAATACAATGAAAATGCCATGTTTCCACCCCTCACTTGGCTCTTGGGGTTTCTATTGTGCACTCTCGGGACTGGGGTAGGTAGCTCTGGGGTAGATCACATGCTTAGCACGCTCAAGGCTGAAACACGGAGCGCACATCCGGGTGACGTTCCATCTGGAGCATTCCATTCCTTGCAGCGTCCTGGCCCCGGGTCTGCCCGGTGTCGGGAAGCCAAGGCCGCCAGCCCCGGGGCCCTGGGCTCGGAGCCCGGCGGTGACTGCGTTCCTATGGCAGTTACCGGTGCGTGCAAGTATCACGCGGTGGAACCTGCTTCCCTCCGCGGCGTCAGTTCAAGGCTGCGGGGTAGGAGAGGCGGATCGTGGTGAGGGAGAGAGGGAGCGGCCCCGGCGGAGGGAGGGACGCGAGCAGGGGGAATGCCGTCCACGGGAAAGCGCGGATCTGCACGGACGGCAGGGGCATTTCCACGGCCCTGGGGAGGCCCACACCCGGCGTCCGCAGCGCACCTTGACCTCTAGCGGCCTTTCCATTGCTGCTTCCAGTCCATACCTAGCGCCCTCCTGGCTTTCCTCCGTCTCATGCGCACACACGCACGCACACGCACACGCACACGCAGCACACATGCACACCCACCACAGGAATATACACCACGTACACATACATACACACACCACACGCATGCCTGCACACGCGCACACTACACTCAGCCACCCACCACCCAACGCGCACGCACGAACACGAGCAAAGAGGCACGCGTGAGTGCCCCCGTGTGTGCGCGTGCATCCACATGACCGGAGGCGTGTGAGGAAGGAGATGGCAAGTTGAGGGGTAACGTGGAGGAAGATTTCCTTTTATTATTATGAAGGTGATGGACAGAGGGGCTACGGTCAGGCACTGAGGACATTTCTGGGGTCACGTGCGCTACCGTGGCGCCACGAGGTCCTGCCGAGTGCATTTCATTTCTTCCTGAAGCATTTGTTCACCTTCCGATGACGTCTTCCGTGAAACACGTCGGGGCGGTGGGCGTCGCTGCGAGAACTAGCACGCCCCGATCGCGCAGCCAGGCGGGCACCAGGGGCCCCTAGACCTCCCCAGGGGGCCCGGGGGAGCCAGCCCCCCCTCCGGGGTTCCTGTATCCCCCCGGGGGCACGAGGCGAACCCCTCTCTCTGGACGCTGCTAGATGGCGGGCGCGCCGGGGGTGTGCGGGGAGGCCTAGCATCCGCCATGACAGCAAGCAGAGGATGGAGCGTTCCAGAACGTCCAGCCTGGGACGGGTCATTAACTACAGCTGCTGATTGCTTACAGCGTCCTTAAGTGTGTCAGTCGAGTGTCACGGTCACGATGTGCACATGTCTTCAGATTCCTATGGCGTGTGTGTGGGTGTGCGTGTGTGTTTGGAGAAGGGATTGACTGTGCAGGCCCAGAAAGCCAATAATTCCACGATGGCCAGCCCTGGCCTGAGAGAATTCCCCGCCATTGCTATCAAGACCCCGGGCTTCGGCTGGAGACTCGAATGCCCGCTCAGGCCGTGGCCACACGCGCAAGGGTGTCCAGGGGGAGCGCAGGGCCGACCGTCTGGTGGGCGCCGGGCCGGGGAGAGCTCTCCTCCGAGCTCTCCAGGGGGCGGGGCTCGCTCCTGGACGACCAGAGTCCATTGGCTTTCCTAGGAGCCGTCTAACGGACGGTAGTGTATAATTCATGTGCCTGCCGGCGCTGTAAGGTAATGTAATTGGCCTGTCAGGGCAGCCGTGTTGTTTGCTTTGAAATATGCCTATCAACGCCCTCTCTGAAAACTGCTGGGAATGAGCGGTGACTTTTGATGCACTGATTTAAAGAAACCCCTCAGGCCTACCTGGGCCTCATTCATTAACTTTTCCCACATTGTGCTGAGAAGCACAGAACAAATTCATCAGAATGTTGGCCCGGTTTTTGTTTCCGAGACCTGTAAAGGACTTTTGCCGCGGCGCCATCCAAGAATTTTCTTCAATAAACAGGGGATCATTTTTTAAAAAAAGGATATAATGCACAACAAATACTTGTTCCAAGCAGGGTCAGGGAGAAGAGGTTGTCATTCTACATGACATTGATTTGCAAAGCTTAATATACACCTATATCTATCTATGTTTAGATGTGTGTGCGCGTGTGTTCTCTGGCTGTAAAGGGGACTGCCATTTTCTGTGCACAGCCTGTCTACCCGTATGTGGCTCCTCCTGGGGGGAAAAAAATCTCCTTCTGTTAATACATGGATCCAAGTGAATAGCCCCAAGCCTTAAGTAATGATTTTTAAAAATACATCTAAGAATGACGTGTGTGTGTGTGTGTGTGTGTGTGTGTGTGTGTGTATGTGTGTGTGTGTGTTAGTACTGGAGTTGAACTCAGGGCCTGGGAACTTCTTTTGCTCAAGGGTAGCACTCTACTATTAGAACTACAGCTCCACTTCTGGCTTTTTAGTAGTGAAGTGGACTTATGAGTCTTGTTGTCTTTCTTTCCCCAGGCTGGCTTTGAACTATCATCCTCATATCTCAGCCTCTGGAGTAGCTACGATTACATATGGGAGCCATGGGTACCTGATATAAGTTTCTGATTTTTTTTATAGGATTTTAAAAATTAGCTTTAGTTATACAGAAAGGGATTTCACTGTGACTTTCCACACGCTTACAACCTGTTCCAGTTAATCTCACTCCATCTACCACTCTCCTTTTCCTCCTTCCCCTCCTCTCCAAATAATTTCAGTGGGTTTCCTTGTTCTATTTTCAGGGTTGCAAACAATCTATGTGAACTGTGTTTGTTCTTGTCGTAAATGCATTTCAAGATGATTCCCCCTGATTTCTTAAATTAGGAATTATAAACGTATTCATTCTGTGCTGGTATTTCAGAGGCCATTAGGTAGATAATCAAAAGCCCCCGTGGAAGCCTGACGGCCCACGTGGAAGCCGGTGGATGTTTGGGTTGAGGACAATCACGCAGCAAGAGCTGGACCGTAACTTAGGCACGCTGGCTCACGCCTGTAATCCTAGCTACTCAGGAGGCTGTGGTCTGAAGACCATGATTTGAAGCCAACCTGGGCAGGAAATTTCATGTGACTCTTATCTCCAATTAACCATCAAAAAGCTAGAAGTGGATCTGTGCCTCGTGTGGTAGAGCACTAGCAAATAAATTCCAGGACAGTGCTCAGGCCCTGAGTTTAAGCCCTGCTACTGGTGACTCATTTCAACCTACCTCCCCTCCCCCTAAAAAAAAGAAAGGGGAGAAACTAGTTTTACTGTGGAGCCATCTAAGTTGGTTTGCATTATAGCTAACTGCCTGCCACAAGCCTCGATTCTCCTTTCTTTTTAGCAATTTTCAGAGACAGGATATGCGTAAAGTGAGCGGCTGGTTGGCTCTCGCGGACCTGCGTGGTCATTCTGTGTCTTTTGTGTATCACTGACATTTTGTTCCAGAATTATTTTGCTGTTTTTGATTTTTTTCCTGGAAGGAAAACAGCCCCATCATTTTGATGACTGCTATTTCTCCTACACCACATGTGAAGGCTTGTGGTATCCATTTTCTTCAACTGAGTTCATGCAAGAGGAAGTGTCTCTTTCTGCCATTCTGTATTTAGTCACCAGAGCCGCAAAGCTTCATTGCCTTTTTAGCCCAATGTACTGAAGTGGAAATGTCTTCAGTGACAAAAGCAATTACAGTCGACGTTCCTCTGTATTCCTCGTTTGTCCTGTGAGTGACCGGAGATTACCATGTGCTGAGCACCGGCACTCCAAATCCCCGAACGGAAGCAGAGTTTGGGGTCAGCCCTTGGCCAAGAAAACTCAACCGGTTCTCCTAAAAATGGACTCGTGGCCATCCTGGGATCTGCTGAGATAGGCCTCGATCTGGGGGGTGTCAGTATCAGTGTGATTCTTGCTACACAGAGGATGGGGGTGAAGAGGGACTATCAAGAGCAGAAAGAAACAAGGGCCAACCAAGAGAGGGGTTGAGGTGGAGCAGAATGTACTGTGTGTGGAAATGTCACAAGGAAACTACCTGCATGCAATGAGTATGTGCTGCTAAGTGAAAACAAAAACAGATAAACAAAAAACTGTACAACTTGAGGGGGCCGCAGGGGAGGGGAATTGGGGGGGAAATGAGGGAAGGGGCAACAAGTTTGACAAGAAGCGTGCTCACTATCTCATGTATGTGACTGTCGCCCCTCCGTATGTCACCTCAACAATAAGATTAAATTTTACAAAGAGGGCTGGGAATGAGGTGTCAGTATTAGAATGCTGGTGCCGCAAGTGCAAAGCCCCGAGTTCAAACCTCCTCTCCCCTCCGCACTACTGAACAAACTGCTGCAAACATTTCAGATGAAAGATTCCCGAGACAAAGCCACACTTGCCGTTCATTCTGCACCTCGCTTCTGAACACATTTCTGTCTGTGGGGAATTCTCCATCTGCCCAATGCTGGAGGCAGAGCTGGAGACAAAGCCGTGTTCGTGTTATTTATCGAGAGGACGTGTGTTCAGCATAACAGCAGTGAAGTGAGCGGGAAAGAGGAACAGAACTTCAGTTTAATTCATGCTTCTTTGCTATGAAAAAAGAAATTAGGGGGAAGCCTGGCTCTTTATGAGCAGTGGGTATCTGAAACTGACTTGAAAGACTATATTTCTGTCATCAAGTTTAGCTCAACTAAGAGAACCTGATTTAATAGCTCCGAAGTAAACAAGGAGGGGATCAATCGTGCGTGCAGTTAAAAACCACTGCTTATGGCTGTTCTGTCCTTCAACTTCATGTCCACCTATCAAAATTTAAGAATCAGAGTAGAGTTCAGTTACTTTTCCTGGGAACACGCACTTAGTTGAAGCCTTTTACCAAGACAATATATCATAAACTTCATGTTGGGTACTTGAAAGAAAAAAATGCTGGCAGAAATGAGCCTAATCCAGCGTAGGGAAGAGTGGGACTTGACTAACTCCGGAGACGATGTGGGAAGATAATGTAAAGTCATTATGCTTAAAGAGTCTACCAAGAATCAGGCTGCTTGTTTGGAAGGAAGTAGGGAATTCCTCTAAGAGCAACAGCAGGTATTGGGCTCCAATTCTGAGAGTCAATTCTGGAAGACCTTACTATTTCAGTTTGGAAACCTTTCTCTCCTTCACCATAAGTAATTGGTGTCACCAGTATCTCTTCAAAACAATCAATCAGATTCTTTAAGCTCCGTGATTTGGGTCAGATGATTTCTGATATCATGACTCAGAGACATTGAGATGTGTCTTACATCTCATTTATACTTCCGGGTTTCTTTTATTTTCCACTACTAAGTCTAGTCTCCAAGAACTGGTAGCTACCAGACTTACAAATTGAAAATCCCTTTAGAATACTGATAATCAGCCAAAAAGAACTCTGATTTTTTTTTTTCCTTGTGTCGGTTAGACTCCCCTCCCCACCCCCCGAATCTCCCTTCTGTCTGAGAGCTGAGATGCACAGTCATCTGAGTTGACCATCATGGTGACTAAAGTAATGTACGTATAGACTGGGAAATGTGGAAGAAATCTTTGCCCCACAAGGAAGGGAATGAATGCATAGCCGAATTCTAGATACTTTGAAGGATGAGTGGAGTTTTCCAACAGGAAACATTACTCACGATCGCCCATATATTTGTAGTGTTATCTGTTCTTGACATTCATTTAGCTAGCCACCTTAGCTTCCTTTTCTAGATATATTTGTATGCAGATATCTCCCTGGAAAGGATCAAAATGTATTATTAGAAAAAAAAACAAAGCTCAGTTGAACTCTGGAATGTCTGCTTCTTGTAGAATTAAATAGAGCCGTGGCTAAAAACATTCCCTATGGATGTTTTTGGATTTTTCTTGTCCCTAGTATCCATCTGGATTAGACTTTCACAGGACAATTATCACCCACATCTAAATGTCATTGGCTGTTACAATCTTGGGCAGAGAACTCAGAATGTATTAAATATTTTTAATGCTTTAATGTTTCAACACATCGTAACATTCTGATTTCATTGAGTCTCCTTGACAATCTTGTGGAACTGTGGGGTAAATTTGGTTTCCCACACTTGATGGAGAGTGGCTGGAGGTGCTTGTGGGTGATTTATCTCATCTTACACAGTTAATGCGATGCGGTTTCAAGGCTTGAAGGCTTTCCTTGCTTCCTTCTCTGATACTTTAATTAGTTTGCCTACGTTAGATCTAGAAGGGCAGTCTGTTGGCCAGTAACTGTTGCTCTGACATCACTGACTAACTGACATCATTCTTTTAAAAAGAGGGTCTTAGAGCTGAATATACAGCTCTTTGGAATGAGAAGGCCCACATTGGCCCACATACCAGAGAGTTTTATAGACTCCTAGAATATGACCTAATGAAAGAAAACCCATCAATGCAGCAAAGGAAAATTTTACTTGATGTTTTTTATTCACTTAACAGAAACATTCACTTATCAGATATCACTGAAGTGCAATGTACAGAACTTAGAGGCAAATTAACATATGTAAATTCATATTTCAGGTTTCGGATTTTTTTTTACAAATATTACAAATGTACATCCATTGGTACAATATTGCCATTCAATCATGCTTTTGTATGTACATACCTTCAATTAAGAATTACTATTTATTAAGTTCCTTTTGCTTAAAAAATGCTGAACATTAACTGGGCACTGCTGGGAAAGATTTTTTTTTTAAAAATCTGATGCATCAACTGCAGTGATAGAAATCTAGTACCTGTAGGAAAAGAGGCATGATGATTCTGTGTTTCTTTTTAAAAGGGTGCTTCCTCTCTTGGAGTTTTTAAATAAGTTGGGAATTAAGGTACTTTGCTCTTCAGACTTTGATACAGTGTACATTTCCCGGAGGGGCTCATGGTGTGTGGCCTCAATTTCTAGAGCAATGGCCATCTGCGTTCTTTTTGGTGGGAGGTCAGATCAGATGGAAATATTCCAGGAGTCCAAAAAGATGATTAGAAATCCCTGCAGTCCAGCTATCATATGAGCACACCAAGACATCCTAATCTTGAGCATCATCACGCTGCATAGATCAGCCCAGAGCAGCTGCAGGCCTGAGTCTTCACTGCTTTCACTGATCCCAGGGAATCAGAACAAAGGAGGCACAAGTTCAAGGATCGAGGAGAGCAGACAACATGGAGGGCGGGAAAAGAGAAGAGGAGGGAGAAGACAAAAGATAAGGAAGGGACCTAAAGAGGTAGAATTGCTGGGCTGATGTGAAAATGGAGGTGGCAATGGTCACCTGGCCCTCTGGTTTCCAGAACTGAGGGGAGGGAGAAACCTGCTTTTCTCTGCGGCCTTTCCTCAGGTAGCATACACCTGCTGTCTCTTAAGTTCTGTGTCCTCAGTCCCCATCGTCCTTTCTGATAGGATTCATGATTCGCAAGAGATTGACAAGAGTTACAGGCATTACCGCACTCCCAGAGTCTCTGTGCTCCCGCAGGCAATAGGAAGTCAGGACCCAGGACAGCAGCCAGGGCTGCCACTGCCTCCCCTTCCATCCTCCACACCCCCTGGTCCCCACCAGCTCCTCACCTCCTTAGACCCCACACACTGTCTCAGCGCTGTGCAGCAGAGGTGGAGCTTATCAAGAAGCCTTCCAGGGGCGAGTTGTCCCGGCTAAAAGATGCCTCTTGGTTACGGCAGCTCTTTCTGCAGGCCCAGGCTTTTAATTCCCTACTCTGCCCTGAACCTTGCAGAAGCTCAAGCAGGGGTAGCTCTTCTGAGTGTGCAGGAGAGGGGCTTTCGTAATCCTGGACGCCACAGACAGTTCTAGAAAAGGGCCATGAAGAAACTAGCAAAGGTACAAGTTTTGCCCAGTGCAGTGGTCATAGTAATCTAATAGCAGTGTGCAGAAAGAAAGGCTTTCTTTAACTTTCCTTTGGTTACTACTAGATACCGAGATTCAATATATTGTGGGCCAATTACATTATTTCATTAGAATGGCTTCTTTAAAAATAAGTATATAAGATCCCCCTAAATTAAAAATGTCTACTATATTTAACTTTCAAATTTTAAAATTTCTTTTTTTTTTAAAAACAAGATACTATAGACTCATCTTGAAGTTTATAATCTAAAAATAGGATTTCATCAAAATACTCTAGCTATTCTATTCTGGGCATTGATATACTATGCACTTACTATTTATGGCTCTCCATATATGGTAAACACTATACCAAAAAAGAAACCCATTTAACTTTATTGATAAGAACAGATTCCTGTGAAAAGGAAATTTACATGGAAAAGTATGAGCTATACGTTTGTGCGAAAAGTGACTCAGCTTGACATTTCTGAGGAACAAGACATCACAAAATCAGTAGTGGTGTGAATAGATATATACAGATTTAAAGAGAATTGCAGGAATGAAAAGGAAACCAATAGTTATAGACTCACAAAGGCTCTCTTTGGCAAAAATAAAATTCAAAGGAATCCTAAACCCAATAAGTGGATATTATACATGGTGGCAGGAGTTGTGTCGCCAGAGCTCTTGTGGCTTTCTGGTCTCTCCCCCTTGAGCCCAGTCCCATGAAAAGCCTCCTAAATAAGCAGACTTAAGAACCAGGCAAGAAACCTTCAGTCTCACCAACAGGAAAGCACTATGTATTTTGGAGGCAAATAAGGACAATGCTGATTTTATTTGGATTTCAGTAGGGGCTAAAACAGGTCTGAAAACAGAATGCAGAAAATCTGAGTACGAAGGACCCATGTGTTATGCGAAGTACAAAGAGATGAAGGAGACAAATCAAAGGAGCAGTCAGGTGGCTTAGATGCCAGGATGTTCCCTAACTTTGTGTTCTATACATCTTCTTTTTGCTTTGCTTGCCTCTCTCTCTCTCTCTCTCTCTCTCTCTCTCTCTCTCTCTCTCTCTTTCTCTCACACACACACACAGACACACACGACTGATTACAGGCTAGATCTAGTCCAAAGGTACTCTTGGGACATTCTCCCAATCACTGGAGTCAGAGCAGGTGTCCATTACTGACCCTTTTGTCTCTTTGCTCATATGACCTGTCCATCCCAGGTCTATCAGAATCCCGTGACTGGCCACTTCTAGTGTGGACCAGGCGTCTCAAGGTCAGGAGCAGGGTTTTACCAGGTGGTACCCTGTGGTCACAATGGGCAGTCCTCACTGGCCTACCTGGCTGCTTCAGAGCATAAATGTATCTAGAGACCCCGTCTGGCTGGCGGATGTCCCTGAATGTGGCTGCCCTGGGCACTAGTTCAGCGCGCAGTCTCCTTTCACTGGGCAGAGCCCGAGACTCCTCCTCCTTCCCCCTTCCCCGCTCCGTGTTGCATTCAAGCATCTTCCAAGATATTCAAATGCCCCTCCCCCCAATCAAGTGTGCGCCCGGGTGTGCCCCCAGCTTCCCAATTTACTTCTGGAAGCACTGGAAAGCCGTTCTTTTGTGATGAAGAAGCGAGCGTCCATCTCTCACGGCAAGGAATCCCTGAGCTAGTGCTAAGGGGCGGGACGGGATTGATGGGTGTCTTTCCTCAGAAGGAAATCTTTCACTAAAGTTTGGGTGGTTTCTGGAGATCCAGTGCCTTAGACAAAATGAGTCGCGGTGACAGAGCTGCATGCAGTTCAGTTACATGAAGGATTCATTATAGGATGGGTTTTTCCCGCCCCCGCCCCCCCATTCCTGAAATCAGACCATGTGGGTGGTATTCGCTGAGCCCACGTGCATGAGACCCCCGCCCTCCCTTCCCATCATGATTAAGACTCGTCCACTGATGCTAGTCTCCTAGCATCTGTTATTCGTACAGTGTGACTGTGACTAGCGCTGTTTGCAGCACATTGGTTGAAAGCATTAGGCACTGTCCGAGCAACAGCTCAGAAGAGGAGCAATTTATTCCTATCCAGTCTTAGAGAAGGACTTTAGCTATCTGGGGGTCGAGAAATCGTGCCCAAGCCACACCTCACCTCTCAAGTTTCTTGGTTCTCTAAGCTTCCTCCTAGGATAAACAAACTTATCAGAAATTTATATAAAGTTGATCTTTTATCTCAGCTTTTAAAATCAATGTAAGATTTTTATCCCATCTTGTTGAACCACTTGAAGATGGTAAGAGAATAAAAAACAAAAGAGATTGTTTCATTCCTTCAATTTTTACACAAGGCCACTAATTTGCCAAATCATCTTCTCGTCTTTTGAAACTTTATCTTGAGGAAGTTGTCGGCGATGGTGCTCATTTTCTTTTCTAAAAGGACCTGAGTGATGCAGGTGGGCCTTACATTGAATCCCAGGAAACGTTTCCATGTTCTTGATAGTATTTCTACTTCCTGGTTTTTCAAATTTGTTCCATGTCTGCCTCATTGTTGTGACATCTGTGGCTTCTGCTAGACTATGTCCACCTGACTGTAACACTTGCATTCTCAGGGAGTTGTCAGATGGAATTCTAAACACAAGCCCTTGTCCCATAGGAGGCAACTTCGGTGCCTTGTTCTTTAGCACAACGCATTTCACCTAGGAATCTTCTCATTTGGAAGTCAGAGGCGAGCTAACTAGCACGGCGAATGTTAGAAATCAGTTCTCAGTGGTAAAATTCAAAGAACTCCCAAGTGGGTAAGCCCAGCGTCTCTCCTCTTGGAAAGACGCTGTGGGCGTTCCTGTGTCCGGCTGTTAGCTCTCTACGATGCTGTTTCTAAAGGTGATGGTACTTTAAAGCCCTTTACATCTAGGCCATTATTGGAAATTAATTGCTGTTTCCCTTCTTCCAATCACGGGAGATAATAATGATAGAAAACTTAAAAGAGTCGAGAAGAACTGGTAGCTTGCCAGTCTAAATGAAGGACTGTTTGGATGGAAGTCATGAATTTGGTTAAGGACTCTGTTTCCCTCTACCTATAGGGAAGTTTGTAAGGGAAAGCGATGACCTCAGAGAACTCAAACTTTGATGGCTAGCACTTGCTACCCAAAGAGAGTGTTGTGATGAATTAATTAGGCCTGGGCATCTAATAACGATTTTCTTACATTATGGATTGTAACTCTGTGGTGCCTTGGGCAACTATTCCTTTGCTTTGCAAGTGTATTTTTTGTTTGTCTGGCCTTATTTTGTTATTAGTGTGCACCTCAAATCCTTTTGGAAAGGAAATGGAGAGACCTCAATGAATGATGAAAACAACAGAGCATTCCTTAGTTTATTTAGGGACAGGGGGAAGCCCATGGCTTTTCTTTTCCACTTGTGACTTCTCTCGAAATGTCACATAAACCTGTGCTAGTGAAACCCAAAAATGTTGCCAGAAAGGCTCATGGCAGGGGAGGGAAGCTTAGGGGTGACACCTGAGCCCCGTTTCTAACTCACGGCGCCTCAGGACGTCCTTCCCAACCTGCACCCACGCCCCCTGAATAGACGCTTTCCTCCGGACGCCACTAAGAAGAGAGACTTGGACCTCTGGATGCAGTGGATAGAATCCTTGGAATTAGTAACCAGGGGAGAAGCAGATCTAGCGTGCTCATCCAAACACCGATTGCTCTGGCGTCGACTCCAGTTGCTCGTCCACGCACGGACGCTCCCGTGTGTCTGGATCGCTGAGGGAGAGTAAACGCTGAGGACAGATGAACAGACGCCCCACGTGGCTCCACACGCGGGGCCCCGCCCTCTCCCGGCCGCGCCCTCGGGTCCGGTGGCTAAGGAGTCCGGCGGCTTAGAGAGTTAGCAGGAACTGGTCTTGCTCTGGGGGTTTTCTCACCCAGGTGCCTAGCCCGGCTTTCTGAAAGGCCTTAAACAGCTGCTGTTTCACCGACTGGTAGGTGCGAGCCCCCAGCTTGGCCTCGCAGTACATGGATGGAGTGTCTCCACGGCTTGGGACCCGCGTGTTCAGCTGTGGACGGGGAGAGGAAAGAGCACGTCAGTCACCAGCGGCCACAGGGGCGTCCACGGAGGAATTCCGCAAGCCAAGCGCTCAGCCCCCGTCCGCTTTTCATTCTCTCTTCTTTAAAACCAAAGGCAGATGATCAAGCACCAGCGCGGTGCCGGCTACGTGAGTCCCGTCGGACAATTCTATGGGCACCAGGTAGGGAGGAACATTTTTTGTTTCTTTTTAAGCCAAGAGTACACATGATCAACCAACACACACCACATGCCATACATCTAAGCTGCTGTTAAAAACTAAACCGTTCATTTTAAATTTCGGAAGGAAGACGGGGGGATCAGAAAGGAGGGAGGCAGGAAAGAAGAAAGACTTTGGGGTACATGCTCCATCGGGCTCTTACGTCAGCCCCCTCGGGCTTCTGCGTCATAACACTTGGGAGGCAAAGCAAGGCAGAGATGGAACACAGCCTCGTTCCCCCAAGGGTGTTGGGGGGATGGAGGGCGGGCCAGGGTTGGGGGGCGCTCTGAGTCCCACAGCACTGCAGGGTGTTTGGGGTTTGTAGATCAACATGGGCACCCAGGGGCAACGTTCCCTCAAGCGAGTGCTGAGTGAGACAAAGCAACGCCTTCCTGGCCTTCCCGGGTGTTGGGAAGAAGCGAGATAGGGGGCATTTGCCCCAAACAGGCAGAACGGGGGCTGAGCTGCAGGAAGGCTAGCCAGGCCACAGACCCATGTCTGCCCTAGTGGTGGGAGGGGCAGGAGTAGCTGCCACGCTCAGGGGAACGCACACCACTTCCAGTGCCCTTCAAGTCCACCAGAGGCTAAGTGTGAGTATGTATGTGTGGTAATGCTCCTAAAACCACATGGCGATGGCTGCTATTTTGAATCATTTCCTGCAATACATTGGAAACGTACAGAAAACAAATGAATTAAAAAAATAATTGTTGGTTTTCTTTTTAGGCTTTCTTTGTTTATAATGTTTTATGCTTTGGGAACACATGAAAATCTGTATTTTTAATTATGCCCCCCCTCCCCAGTGTAGCTCTTATCCCTATTGCTGAAGAGAAACCAGGATCTGGGTTGCTGCTGTCGGGGAGTCAGTGGGCTTGGGGGTTGGGGAGACATTCCACTGGTGACATGCACTCCCGGTGAGACCTGGGAGGCGTTCCCACGCTTCTCTGAGCCTCCGTTTCCTTCCCTCTCACCTGGGAATGATCTAGAACTCAGGAAGTTCCTGGGTGCCCAGGATCCCCCGGGGCGAGGCCCTTGGCCCAGTGCCTGGCCACATGGAGAGTCCCCCTGACTGCTGGCCCCAGCCCCAGCCCCTTCCCCCCCACCTCCACCCCCGGCCAGCTGTCCCTCAGGAAGGACCGGTGCGACCTACCCTACCATACAGCCGCGCCCAGCGGGCGGAGAACACGTGCTTGCAGAGCCGGGAGGAGCCCCCGCAGCTCCTCCTCCCGGTGGTGGCGTTGATGACCTCCAGGTCGGCGTTGCCCACCACCCAGTTCACGCTGAAGTGGGGAGACTTTCCGGGCTGGAGCGCCTCGGCGTGGCTCACTCCTGTCGAGACAGAAACGGGGGGCGGGTGGGGGGAGTCCGGTCACGCGTGGCCTCGCCCGGGCCCCCCACGGGGCTCCTGCGAGAGCAGCTGGTAAGGCTGACGGTGGAAACGCACCAGACCCCCCCCCCCATGCCAGCCTCCTGCGGAAAGGTGGGGCCTGCTTGTAACCTTTTAACTGAAAATCATCTTGCGGGTTGCCTGCTAATAAATTCTGACCAGATTTCCCCGTCTCTGCGTGTTTGTTGAATGAATGGAGGAACAAACACAGCCCTGTAAAAGCAAATGGGAGACTCTGCATGGATTGGACGCCTACTTCGAGCCCGTGGGAAGCTCAAGGCAAAGCCATCCCAGGTACACGCTTAGATTTAGGGTTCACTTAATGAGAAAAAGCCTAATGTAAATAAGATATATATATATATATGTGTGTATATATATAGTTAAGCAATGTGATCTAGAAACAACACTGGTTATGAGATCTGAAAGACTTAATGCAACGTAAAAGTGAGAGGTGTTTCCGTGGCAAGGTTATGACGTCGTTCAAGGTGACAGCGAGCGTCACGGATGAGCCCTTGGCAGCTGGGATCCCGCGTGGCTGGCTGGGTTTCCCGTCCCCGGAGCCGGCTCTTCCCAGGACGCATGTAGACTTTTGCGGGGCGTCCTTGTTTCACGGCGTGCCGTCGCCCCCTTGCCCGGTTGTGTGTCCCGACTGTTAGATGGGGCGCCACCATCTTCACGTCCATCTCCAAGCCAGCGGGGCAGCGGCTCCCCCCCCCCCCCCGGGGCCGCGTGGCGGGAGGGGAGATGTGGCCGCCGCAGAGGGGCTGGCCGCACTCCCCAGCTTCTCCCCTTCTAGCTCAGCCATCTCCCCACAGGGCTCCGTCCGCCCAGCACTTCCCGGACGTGCTGAGGCCGGGCAGCACCGGGCAGCTGAGCCCAGGCGGGGTGGGGGGGGTGGGGTGGCCCTGTCCCCGGGCGGAGAGGGAGCTCGGCACAAGGCACCTGCTGGAGTCAGCGTGCGTTCCAGTGCAACCATGACCTGCACAGCCACAGACCCCACGATCCTCCTGTGGCCCTAGCTCCCCCCGCCCCCCCAATGCAGGGGCTTCTTGGGTAGCACCGAGGCCCCCTGTCTACAGGACGCCTGTCGAGCTGCTGGCTGTCACCCGCACAATCCAGCTCCCAGGCTGAAGGTCACAGTGACCTCCTTCTGCTCACGGACACGCCGCGCTGGGCACGCGGGCGGATTCCATTCGTGTCAGCTCTCTTTGTTCCTAGATGCGATTCTCGGTGGCAGCTGCCCACCCTGAGAGCCGGCAGGGGCACAGTCCCGCCCGCCGGCGGCCCTGGGCTGGCCTGCGGGGCAGCCAGCACCTCGGCAGGAGGAGGCAGCTGCCCGGGGCAAGGATGACTGGGTACCGAGAGCAGCGCTCGCCACTCGGGATCCGCATGCGGGGCTCCGCATTCCAGCCCCCCCTCTCCTCCCCTCCCGCGCGCCCACCCTCCTGCGCTGTTGATGGTGAGGACTGACCCCCACCACACAGAGTTGGCGCTTCTCCCCAAGGCCTAAAAGCTTCGCAGTGCTGGATGTCCACGTGTGGCCTGCCGGCTTCCCGGCTGATGGCTTTCCTCCCACCCTCTCCCCTCCGCTCCTGGCCCTGGACAGGGTTGCCCCTTCACTGCGGGCTCTCCCTACACAGGGGAAGGGAGGAAGGGAGGGAGGGAGGGAGGGAGGGAGGGAGGGAGGAAGGAAGGAAGGAAGGAAGGAAGGGAGGGAGGAAGGGAAGAAGGAAGGAAGGGAGGGAGAAAGGAAGGAAGGAAGGGAGGGAGGAAGGAAGGGAAGAAGGAAGGAAGGGAGGAAGGGAGGGAGGGAGGGAGGGAGGAAGGAAGGAAGGAAGGGAAGAAGGAAGGAAGGAAGGAAGGAAGGAAGGGAAGAAGGAAGGAAGGGAGGAAGGGAGGAAGGGAGGGAGAAAGGAAGGAAGGAAGGGAGGGAGGAAGGAAGGGAAGAAGGAAGGAAAGGAGGGAGAAAGGAAGGGAAGAAGGAAGGAAGGGAGGAAGGGAGGGAGGGAGGGAGGGAGGAAGGAAGGAAGGAAGGGAAGAAGGAAGGAAGGGAGGAAGGAAGGGAGGGAGGGAGAAAGGAAGGAAGGAAGGGAGGGAGGAAGGAAGGGAAGAAGGAAGGAAAGGAGGGAGAAAGGAAGGGAAGAAGGAAGGAAGGGAGGAAGGGAGGGAGGGAGGGAGGGAGGAAGGAAGGAAGGAAGGGAAGAAGGAAGGAAGGAAGGAAGGAAGGAAGGGAAGAAGGAAGGAAGGGAGGAAGGGAGGAAGGGAGGAAGGAAGAAAGGAAAGGAGGAAGGAAGGAAGGGAGGGAGGAAGGAAGGGAAGAAGGAAGGAAGGAAGGGAAGAAGGAAGGAAGGAAGGGAGGGAATAAGGAAGGAAGGGGGGAAGGAAGGGAGGAAGGAAGGAAGGGAAGAAGGAAGGAAGGAAGGGAAGAAGGAAGGAAGGAAGGGAAGAAGGAAGGAAGGGAGGAAGGGAGGAAGGAAGAAAGGAATAAACAATGGCGTAGCCGAGGGAAGCTACAGGCTGACAAGCCTGTGGACTTGTGACTTAGGAATCCTGACCTTGGTTCTAGCTCATCTTTCTTCCCTTCTTTCCCTTCTTATGCTCCCTGATTCACAAAGTGATGGAAATGTCAAGGAGACAGGTGAGAGCTCTTTGAGAGCATCAATCACTCCGCTCGTTGCTATTTCCACCTGAAGGAGGATTTGAAGGTCAACTCCAGTTTGTTTAGTGCCCTGCAAGTCACACAGATCAAAGATGTTCCCAGCTAGATGCCAGAAAACGTGGCCAATTTAATTATAAATCACCTAATTGTTCCAGGGACTAAGGAAGTGGCCAACAAAGATCAGGATGCCTTTTACATTAGACATGTTTCCTTTCCATGTATGGTTTTGTTAAACATGTATATTTTCCCTGTTGGAGATATTGTTGTCTATGTAAACTTTGGGCCTCCTCTTTAAGGGACATCTTCTGTCCTTTACTTGCAAGAAAAAAATTCCCAACAGCTGGACACCAGAGGGTCATGTCTGTGAATCTGTTATTCAGGAGATAGAGATGGGGAGGATTGAGGTTCACAGCAAACTTGGGCAACACTCCCAACTAAACAGAAGAAGCTGGGCATGGTGAACTTCCTTGACATTCCAGCTATGGAGGGAGGCATCAACAGCCCAGGCTAGTCTGGCGGTGTGTGTGTGTGTGTGTGGAAATCTCAAAAATAAGCAGAGCAAAAATGGCTAGAGGGGTGGATCAAGTGGAAGAGTGACTCCCTAGCAAATACAGAGTCCTGAGGAAGAATGGCATTCTTTTTTTTTCTCACACCTCTGTTTTTTTTTTTTTCAATCTACCACATAGAGATGACGCTTGCAATGTTTACTAAATATTCGTAACAGCAGAACAATTTTGACACCCCTATTATTAATGATTGACACTGATTATACCCCAGGAGATGGAGTCAGACTCACTTGAATCTAATAGGCAAATGGACCAATATACAATTAAGCATGCAATTATTTTATAGACTGTTCACATCAGCCTAGTACTGCGTTCTCCATGTAAACCCTGTACAATCGTCAAGACTCAGCGGTGAGGGTGTCATCAGCTGACGGTGGTGACAGAGTGAGAACTACGTAGCCAAGGCTCGCTTTGAACTCACGATGCAGCCTAGGCCAGCCTTGAACCCAAGATCCTTCTGCCTCAACTCTCTAGTGATGAGACTACAGGTGTAAACCTTCGTGCCTGACGAGGCCAGCTCGAGCAGCACCAGGCTGCTACTTTCCCCAAGAAGATTGAGGCTTCCTGGGAGTGGGTGGCAAAAGCTCTGGGGAAAGCTGCCTTCCTAGTTGGTTACTTGCCGATCTGCACCACCTTTGTTTGCGTCTGCATTTTCCCGTTTCAGGACAGTTCTCTCCATTTTCTCTTGTCCCTAAATCATATTGATATATATGTATATCACATATCACCACATCAGTAGGATTGTGCCTGACACATATATGTATGTACACACATATGCACATATATACATACATATAACCCATGTCCACACATATATGTTCATATACATATACATTTACACATGCATACATGCATATATGTATGTATATCCATATATATTGTGGAATGATTAAATGAATGCATGAATTATGTTGATAAACTTGCAGCTGTTAAGGTAAATTAAAGATATTGATAATAGAAGTATTTTTCCCAGGAATAATGACAACAGGACAGAATAGCCTGCTGAAAAATAAAAACTTTTTTTCTTTTTTTTTTTTTTTTTTTTTGCCAGTCCTGGGGCTTGGACTCAGGGCCTGAGCATTGTCCCTGGCTTCTTTTTGCTCAAGGCTAGCACTCTGCCACTTGAGCCACAGCGCCACTTCTGGCCATTTTCTGTATATGTGGTGCTGGGGAATTGAACCCAGGGCCTCATGTATAAGAGGCAAGCACTCTTGCCACTAGGCCATATCCCCAGCCCTGAAAAATAAAAACATTTTTGAGGCAGAGTTTCATTATGCATGTAGTCTAAGTTGGCTTGGCTTTAAACTTGAGATTTACACACACACACACACACACACACACACACACACACACACGCCCTTAGCCTAGCTTGCTTTCTGGAGATAGTTTAACATAATCTTTCACATAATTGGTTAGATGACTTCCCGATTCTTCCTTTGGGTCTTGGGTCTTGGGTCCCAGATGGAGACGTTTGGTTCCTGAGCAAACCTTTTCACACACAGCCATGATCCCACTCACTATATATTAATTTGGTAATTTTTTTTTGCCAGTCCTGGGGCTTGAACTCAGGGCCTGAGCACTGTCCCTGGCTTCTTTTTGCTCAAGGCTAGCACTCTGCCACTTGAGCCACAGCGCCACTTCTGGCTTTTTCTATATATGTGGTGCTGGGGAATCGAACCCAGGGCTTCATGAATGCGAGACCAACACTCTACCACTAGGCCGTATTCCCAGCCTTAATTTGCTAATTTTAAGTCTACTTTCTAGGTTCCATTCTGGCCTTCTTGCCGACAGCCCCATGCAGATAGCTCCATAGAACATTCTCAGCCGACAGGCTGGCCACATACAGGCGTGAGCAAGGAGAGCTCAGCTCACCGGTACACGCTGCCGTCACTGCCATCCGAATGGGGGTCTTCACGAAACTTGCTCAGAAAGCCCAAGAAAGGATTGGGGGTGGGGTGGGGAGGGAAACGTGTCCTTAAAAAATCCCTAATTCTCCCATGCATGAAATAAGTTTGATTATGATCCATGCCATGAAATATAGAAGCCTTAAAGAGAGCTCCTTATTTACCTTTTCTTAGAAGGCATTATAGGAGCGAGACGTTGTAGCACGTCTTTAAATAGCTGGCATGGCTACTATACTTAAAATGGAATTCACTCTCCCCTAAATTAAATTTACACAAGGTATTTCAGGGAGGTAATTTTTTTTTACACGAAGTGAGGCAAATCTATAATGTGGGGGGCATTACATTTAATTTTGTGAGATGAATGAAATAGCATGCTTCCAGACATGCGTGCGTGGAATCACAAACGGGCAGGAATAGAAGCGACCTTCTGAATTTTAGGTACTGCTGGATGCCCTGGGATCTCTCTCTCTCTCCCTCTCTGTCTCTCCCCCTCTCTCTCTCCCCTCTCTCTGTCTCTCTGTCTCTCTCTCTCTCTCACACACACACAGATTAAAGTGGAATTAGTAACTAAAGCGGAATTAGAAACTTCATCATGCATTTATTGATCTGTGGTGCCTTCTAAGTCTGTATCGATGTCACTTTACTCACTATTACTAACACGAACATCATCACAAGTGACTATCACTTTATAGCTACCGTCTCGTCTTAAAGAGCATATTTGATGGAGACTATATGAAAGATACTGGAGATGGCTGGCAGGACTGAGGTGGGCGGCGCTTCTGTCTATGTGGAAGAGCGAGAGTCCACACTGCCTTCCTCTCACGGACCGGTGGATGGTGGCTGACGGGCTGGACGCGCACACTCGAAGGCCGTGAACACAGCCCGCGGGCAGCGCCTCGCTCTGTGTCTCTCTGATGGTTTATCGGTGCAGTCACAATGTCTCCGGGAGAGTGAGGCCTAGTGGCTTGCCTTCTCAGGAGGGGCTGTGCCTCCCCTGGCTTCTAGACTTTGTTTCTAGAGTCAAGAGGAATTGTGGCCTTTTCTCATAAAGGTAAATGACTGTGGCTTGCATTCCGCATTTTGAAAATGCACAGGTCCATGGTATCCTTCAAAAGTTATCGTGTGTTCAGGGCAAGGAGGGTCTGTTGCTTTCCAACCCTGTTCTTATAATACCTGTTCTTCTCATTGTTTACCAGACCCTAGACTTACGACCTGCCAAGAAGCAGAGCTCAATGGCTTTTAAGATAACTCCAAGCCTGCTCTTTGCTCTTTTTATGCCACAGCTACCTTTATAACACTTGGAGATGAGGCAGCCATGAGCCAGTCGTAGATCTGGGAACCAGCCCTCCACCACCATTCTTCCTCACTTGCTTATTCCAAAATGGCAGCCGTAACCCTTCCTGTTTCCTCAGAAACTTCCTCAGAGCCCTTCTTCTGTGTCTATTCAGTAGCCTCTCCTCTTTCTAGCGCCATCATTTCTCATTCTCTAGCCCCTTCCCACGCTTTGTTCTCTCCTTTCTTTAGCATTCGGCTCACAGGTCACTGCTCCAGTAGGATTGTGCCTGGTATCTTGTAAGAAATCAATATATATATTTGTTGATGCTTAAATGAATGCCTGGATTATGGTAATAAATTTGTTGATGTTTAGCCAAATTAAATATATTGACAATGGAAGCATTTTCCTTGGACTTGGGGGGGGGGACAGGACAAAACTGTCTGCTAAAAGAGAAAGCTTTTTAAGGGGACATTAAATATGTAGCCTCAACTGGCTTCAAACCTGACGGAATCACTATGCCTGGCTTCAAAACATTTTTTTAAACCTCACGTGTTTTACATAAAAGACTTATGGAAAATGTATCAATTCATCATTTATCTGTGTTTGCTGTAATATAAAAAATGACATTATAGGCTATGCTCTAGATATCAGAAAATATTGGCTATTACCCCCAAAGAGTTATTTTAAAAAATACTATTCACGAGCATTAAATTTCAGAATTTTCTCCTGAATTAAAGAGGTCTTGCCATCTACCAAAGGTTCTTCAGCTGGATAGGGAGGAATTAAAAAGAGTCTGGACACTCACAAGAATAGGAAAGTAATGACAACAGAAAGATATCTAGGATTTAGGACAACATGAATCCCAAAGAAAGGCATCTGATAATCGTCTCTATTTTTACCACTGATACAGTAACATTTGTCACAGGAACACAAACGAAGAGTTTTAAACAACTTATGGCTTTAGCAATTGATTCTCTAAAATTTTACATTCAACACCAAGATCTTGCCGTGTGCTGGAAAAATAATCGTACTTTTGTCCTCCGTGTAGATGTAGGAATTCCAAGACTGAAATACGTAGACGTCAGGCATGCCGTTACTACAAACAGCTTGTTTTACCCAAAAATATTCACCTGGGTTGTGACTTTATTTATTTATTTTTATTAAAAAAAAGGGGAGCCGGGCTGGGGATATAGCCTAGTGGCAAGAGTGCCTGCCTCGGATACACGAGGCCCTAGGTTCGATTCCCCAGCACCACATATACAGAAAACGGCCAGAAGCGGCGCTGTGGCTCAAGTGGCAGAGTGCTAGCCTTGAGCGGGAAGAAGCCAGGGACAGTGCTCAGGCCCTGAGTCCAAGGCCCAGGACTGGCCAAAAAAAAAAAAAAAAAAAAAAAAAAAAAAGGGGAGCTGGGCTCCGGTGGCTCATGCCTGTCATCCTAGCTACTGAGGAGGCTGAGATCTGAGGATCGTGGTTCAAAGCCAGCCTGGACAGAAAAGTCCCCATGAGACTTTTATCTCCAATTGACCACTCAAAACCTGGGAGTGAGGGCTGGGAATATGGCCTAGTGGCAAGAGTGCTTGCCTCGTACACATGAAGCCCTGAGTTTGATTCCCCAGCACCACATATATAGAAAACGGCCAGAAGTGGCGCTGTGGCTCAAGTGGCAGAGTGCTAGCCTTGAGCAAAAAAGCCAGGGACAGTGCTCAGGCCCCCCAGTTCAAGACCCCAGGACTGGCAAAATAAATAAATAAATAAATAAACCTGGGAGTGGAGCTGTGGCTCAAAGTGGTAGAGCAGAAGAGCTCAGGGGCAGTGACCAGGCCCCGAGTTCAAGCACCAAGGCCAGGCCCCCCCGCGCCCCCCCCCCCCCCAAGCCCAACACAAAACAATGGGTAGGTTAAAGCGTTAACTCATGCCGTGCCCGGGGTTGGGGGCGGGGACTGCCCGCGCTTCCTCACCGCTCAGGAGGGGCCGGTTGTGCCGGTAGGAGGAGGGCAGCTGGCCAATGTCCTCCATCCTGTGGCTCATGACGCGGGACAGGTGGCCGGTGTGGAGCAGGCTGCCCACCACGATGCTGTGCAGGTACACGGGCTCGATGAAGTGACAGAGGAGGGCGCCCTGGAGCCCCAGGACATTCCACCTGCAAGGAGAAGCAAGGCCTGTCCGTCAGCGGGGCTCCCCGCCCCCCCCCCCAGTCCCTCAGGGGACTGGGCGATGTTTATTTCCATTTGCGGGGGGGGGGGGGTGGTGGTGGGAACCACACTCTCCACTTCCTTTTGTCCTTAGCTGCCAAGAGGACCCAATCGCGTTGAAATTAAATGACATTAACAAACGACCTTGCTGGGTCTGGGGATCGTTTTCGATTGAGAAGTGCAGCTTACAGATGGATGACAAGGTCGTTTTCTTGGAAATAAATAGAGCTCTGGGCAAAACGGGTTTGGCTTCTTCAAGGAAAGGTGTCAGAAGTCAGGAGAGAATTCTGCCCATCCCCCCCTTTCGCCACCCTAAAGTTGAGGGCACGGAGCTGCTGGGTAAGGCAAGGCTTTGTGGTTCCCATTTGAAACAATGTGCTTCCCATCCAAACCAGCCCTGGTGGTAAGCATTATGCCACTAATTTCTTACATCATTGTTCTTTTCATTAATTAACACTTCTCCACTGTTGGAGCAATTATTGTGGGGCCTTCATGCTGTACATCTCTTTTCATGATTAATAAGGAGTCATTATACCTCCCTTCCCGAAGCAGTCAATTAACACAGAATTCTTTCCATTAATTACCGAATGTCTCTCTACCTGGAGAGCAATCTGCTCGGAGAACCTGTGACACCAATCACTTTAAAAAGTTCTCTTTAAATTTTATTCCGAAAACACAAGCAATTTAGCCGGCGATATTAATTTGCCTCAGAAGCATTGTGGCGAATGAGAAACATCTTTTAATCTCATGCAAGAAAAGGCAGCCATCTGGCTGGTGAGAATTTCGGGGAGCGACTCTCCCCCTCTCCCTCCGTAAATGCAGGTCATTAAAGTAATGTGTTCATCTACATAAAACTCAAATGGAATATAAAAGGTAATATTTATATACAAACAATTTAGTCCTACAGTTTAAAACAGTCATTGGTTTTATGAAACATTTACTTTAGTCTATCAGATTTGCATAACTTCATTTTAAAAAATATTGTGGTCATTTCTATAAATCACATCCGGGGGTTTCTCTCAGGAGGCAAGGAGAGAATGGTTGGTGGATACACACAATCCTCTCAGAGGGTAAATAGAAGAAATGTCTGAGGAAAAGGGCTTATCTGAGGAAAAAAACAAACAAACATGAGTCCTTAAGACTGACAGGTGGGGACATTTTTCAGCCTCCACCTGGGACTTCAATACCATAGTGTAATACGCCAACCATGGTCTTTCTCTCTTCATTGATGATTTGCAAAATGTCTAAAATAATCCAGGAAAGGAGGGATTTTTTTTTTCTGTGGTATCTGAGCTTTTCTTTGAAGCACCACTCTGGTGATTTTGAGAATTGTGCAAGGAGACTTGGCTCTTTCCCTGAAATCTGCACCCAGAAGACAGACAGACAGATAGACAGACACACACACACACACAACTGGGGAGAAATTTAACAAAATTTCTGTCACTTAGTCTTATAGACACCTCTTTCTTTTTTCAGATTGGATAACGGTGGGAAAAAATACCAAGAAAAGATGGTCATTTGTAGTAAAGGGTTCTGAGAAGGTGTGTGACAAAGAGCTTGCTATTTATTGCAAAGGACTCTGGGTTATAGACAATCCAACTGGGTTCATCTGTCAGATTCTTAGTGGAATGTAGGAATTCTTATCAACTAAAAGCAGAAAATATTATATATTGCCATAGATAACGCATTTTATTGAGATAAGACAAATCTTAAAAAAAAATTAATATCCCTCCTACAGGCATAGTATTTCTTGAAATCACATAGGTATTGGCTTTGAACAAAACTTCTAGGACATTTTTGAGTGGTTCTGACTCTATAGGATTTCCTAAAGACAAATAGCTTCCAAGTCTGGTTTCCTCTTAATAACCTTTACAATAAAGAGAAGATCAACCGTCTCCTTGCTTGGCTATTGGAGTTTAAACTTATTCAGCTAACATGATCAATAAAACCAAATGTCTTTCTGAATATAAACTGGAGAATTCTGAGCATTCGGGATTGAATGGAAAAATACCTCTCCTTTTGTTCAAATAGCTGATATTACTGCAATGTTGACAGAGAAAAAAAATCTCATGTCTAGTTTTCAATATAGATAATCCCTAAATAAATATATTTTTGTCTGTTTGTCAATCATTGAAATACCACAGATAAGTTCGGGAAAGATCCTGGAAAAACTGCCTTTCTTTAGCCAAGAGATGCCATCTCCTTGTTGAGTTCAAACTATGGTCTCTGACTTACAATAGAAACATCGACAAGATTCTTTGTAAGCCGGGCTCCAAGCCTGTGCTTTCGAGATCAAACAGAGAGCTGTAATTATGGTGGGATAATTTAGACCACTGGTCTTTCTGTCCATTACGTTTGCCCTCTTGATGCAGCCCTGAAATGGGGGCAAAATCAGCAGCAACGTCTCTTATCTGGGCAAACATGTTCATGACCACAAGGAGCCACCACATCGAACCAGGAGAACTGTGCTCGCTCTGCCTGGCGCCTGTGGCATCCACACTGCGAGGCAGGAGGGGCGAGGGGACCCGCCACGCACAGTCCACGCAGAGACAGCCAGGCACTTGGATGGAATGGAGGCCTTCAAGAGGGCCTGCACAGGGAATCCTCTAGAAGCTTCATGAACCTCCTGCCCTCTGGATCCTCATGAACACGCTGACCGCTTGGTTAGAGTCAGCAAGGGCACTTGCCTTTATTACTATTTTAATACTAATAATACTAATAATAATAATATTGTGATTCTACTGGGAGCCACAGCTGAGCAGGACTGCATCAGAGTGGTTGATGTTTTCCGTGAAGGTAGCAATGTCAGGTCAAACCCAGACACCGGTCATCTGGGCCCTCCCGGAGTCTCCTGCTACTTCGAGCGAGTACCCAGGCGTATTGCTATCTGCTGCACCAGCTATATGGCTTCTTCACCTGGGAACTTGAGAGGGATGCACAGTCTTGGGTCCCATCCCAGATTTGTTGAACCAGAGGCCCTGGGGTAGCACCCAGCCGCTGTACTGCAACAAGTCCGGCTGTGCCTGGCATTTGGCATTTAGCCGTCTCGGTATTGGAACGGGGTCGTCATGGTACAGTTTGTTTTTCCAGGCATTTGAAGACTAGGAACTGTTTTAATTTCCCATCTCTCTGGGGCTTGATGCCCACTGCCCTAGACCTAAGACTCAATCTCATATCTTTTCTCTCTCCTGTGTCCACTTTTAGGAAAACAGATAATAATGCCAAGCCCGGAGTCCCTGGGCTGCCTCAGTTCTGGAAGAGTCACTTCTCTCTTTCTGTTGGTCTTTTCTAAGTAGAAGAGAAGATCGTAACCCTTTGACTCAACAATTTCACCAGGCATTAAGAACTCAATAATTTCATTAGGGATTCATCCTTTGGCGATACTCTCTATCAAGTGTCCGGATAGATGTGTGATATTCATTAAAGAATTGGTTGAAACTGCAAAGCAAATAAAATAGGACCCAATTCATTGTCCACAAAGAAATGTATTATTTACCTGGCTTCTGTAACGGTAACTGCTTTATAATAACAAGAAAAAAAAAAGGGGGTGGGTGGGAAACAGACAAAATAGAAAAAAAAAACCCTTAGAAATATTCGAATGCTTCTTCCCAGGGAATTGGTTAAACAAATTCTGCATATTCAGAGGAAATAGATTCTCTCTCTTCTTTGTGCTCATACCACCTCTGTCCTTGGTGCTCGAGTCCTGCCCCGACTTCTGATCTCTCCTTCATGCCTTCTCCGTGTGGGTGCTTCCCTGTCCGCACTGCCTGCCTGCCCGCCACCTCTCCTCTGTCGTGAGGACACCAGTGTTCCTCTAGAAGCCCCTCCCTCAGTGGTGTGTTTAGCTGGCACCCATCTTGTTCAGGAACCATCTGTGGAGCTGTCCTGGATCATGCTCGGCCCACTTTCTCGTCTCCTTCTCCTCCTCACGTCTGTCCATTCTCTGCCGTCTCCTCATAGTGCCCAGGAGATGGACGTCCAGCTGTGTCTCCCGTGGGAATGATCTGGTCACCTCTGTCCACTCCACGACTGTCCTTGATGTATTGTTACTGCTTTTCTATTTGGGAAGTGCCATCAACATGATCACTTCCTACATTCATCCTGAGGGATGGTACCACGGTGGCTTAAAAGCTGTCATCAGAGTCACCTTGAGGTGAATGTGAAAAAACGGGATGGAAAAGTTGTTTTTTTTTTTGTTGTTGTTGTTAAAAGCCAATGTATAAAAACATTTGAGATGGAATGTTTACGAGGGACAGTTGTTTCAGAAGGTCCTACATTTCTGGGGGAGAAAAACAAAACAAAACACATTTGACTTCTGTGGAGATAATAATGCTTTAAAGGCAAGGGGCCTACTAGTAAAAAGGAAGGGTGTCAGAGTTCTCCCCGGAGCCTCACCTTGAGCGCACCCAGAGCTGTTGGTCTCCGAGTGCCAGGAGTGAGCACTTCAGGCTAGGAACCAGGCAGCCCTTCCTTCTCCAGAGAGCAGCTATCATGGTTTCTCTTCTTTCTCTTTCTTTTAGCCGTTCATTTTTATGGAGAACGTTTTAATCTGTTCATTTAGAGCCACATTGTGATCAATAATCAGGCACAGGTGCTTAAAATTAGAAACCATATCTAAAAGAGCATTAGTTCCAGGAGATTTGGATTTTTATATGCCGATCAACTTTTGCTTCTTAGAGGCGAAAGGAAAATAAAAACCCTACTACTCTGGTTCTCCTCATTCTTTTGGGGAGACGGTGGCATTTGGGTGTTGGTGAGAGTTTAATAGGCCGTGTTCGAGTCACAACAGAGCATGTCTGAGGGAAGGTAGCCTAGGCCATTTGTTTTGCTGTGATCGATCCCTTTATTCCACGTCGGGACCAGTTGAGACTGACCGTGTGCCCGCTACCATTCCTGGCTGTGGAATGCTCTCTCCTCCCAGCTCTGTGACGCTTGCTTTTGTCTGAATTATCCCCAGAGAGGAGGAGCTAGGAAGCCTTGGCAACCTTCTCAGCCCGTCCTTTGGCTCTTACTCTGGTAGGGCAGGTGCGATGAGCTGTCCCTAGCCGGAACTCTAACACAGTTCTCTTACATCCTCTCCTCTTCCCGTTCTAATCAGCATCCACGGTCAGCTCACACGGCTCCTTCTCAAGGATCCCCGGGGCTCCCTTGCGGGGCGGGGGAATGCTCCGTCTTTTTGTGTTGGAGAACCTTTCTCGTTCAGATCAGACAGACATGCAGACAGAACGGACAAGGCATGCAGCTGCATTCCATCCATTGCTTTGGGGCGAGTCTGGGGACTGGAAGAGCCTGCCATGTTTTCAAGATCCCTTTATATCTCTAAGTGGTCACACAACCCTCTGATCAGTATGCACCTGCCAAGCCCCTCAGGTGCCGAGAACCTATTCTGAGAACCCAGGGTGGACTTGCCATGTATCAGGGAGACAAGATGGAAACGGACAAATGGCTGAAGGAGGAAAGATTCCTGTCAGGGGAAGACAATTCTCAGCCTTTGCTTCTAAGGGTGAGCGAGCAGCTGAGGAGCAGCTGTACTGCCGTCATGGTTTCGGAAAGGAAAAAGTGTTTCCGTTGGAGCAGGAGAACATGGCTCAGCGAAGGCTCTGAGACGGCTACATATGGTGAGGAAAATTACACAGAGACGCAAGGAAGTAGACAAGAATCTTCACCGCGTGTGGAGTGGCTGTCTTACGACGGAGAGAAGTGAACAGATTAAATGATTTCCAGAAAAATGGTACTATCTTGTGAAGAGGACCTGACACCGGAACTCAAAGGGGTGGATCTGCTTCCAACAAAGTTCTCATTCTTTAATAAGGAATTGGGATTGCGGAGCGCCGGTGTCTCACGTCTGTCATCCTAGCTACTCAGGAGGCTGAGATCTGAGGATCGTGGCTTAGAGCCAACCGAGACAGGAACGTTACCTCCAAGAAGCAGTGGAGCTGTGGTTCAAGTGGCAGCGTGCTTGCCTTGAGCATAAAAGCTCAGGGACAGTGCCCAGGCCCTGAGTTCAGGTCACAGGACTCCCCCCTCCCCCCGCCACAAGAGATGGTCTTCAACGGTCCACAGTTAGAGGCACTGACATTTTCTGCTAGCACTCTGTGTCCCCTGCAGACTGATGTCACCAGAGGGATTCTAAATAAAGTCCACAGATGACAGAGGAAAGATGCTTTAGATGCATTCAGTGATGGATAGGAAAGATTTTCTTTGTGTTGTTTTAGGACTCATTACAAATCACGGTAAGAATTCCAAGCTCCCTTGAAACATGTTTTCCTGTAAAGTGATTTTACCACTGGCTTTATGAAATGAAACCAATCGTTATTCATAAAACCCTATACTCAGAAGAATGCCCATTGTTGCCCAGGAATATAATTATTTCAGCATTATTGACCCAAGAAAGTGATACCTGTGTATTACTTTTGTTCTGGAGATGCAAAATAGTGTAGCTGTCTTGGTTATTTTCACCTTTGCATTTAATGGAACTCCAGTTCATTGTTTCTGTTGTTGATATTAAAGGAAATTTGCAAAGAGAATTACAGATTTGGCTCATGAATATACATTCCTTACTTCCATTAAATACACAATTTTATTCATTTGCTTTCATCTCAACATATAAAATCCACATGAAATAGGGGGTGAAAAAGTCATCTGAACATTTTTTTTTCATGTTGCTCAAACAGAACGAAATCCACTTATATAGAAATATAAATCACTAAATGTCTATGACCAGGTCCCATATACCATTTGGGCTAAGATTCTTATTTTCTTAGAAAATCAGTGGATTTTATTGATTATAATCACAGCCCTAAAGAACTATGGACAGCACAAAAAACTTTTTAGCCTTGGCCAAAAGCTGACAATCATGTAACATTTTAATTTCTCCACCAAACTCAGGTACGTCCTTAAGGGTAACTATTCCGCTAAAAGGGGAAACTGCATCCATCCGCTCAGCCAGTAAAGCTTAACCCACCACTGGCCCTGTGCACACCACCGTGTACCGCATAGAGGGAGTCTCCCATGGTCCATGGGAGGAGACGGAAGGACACAGGAGTCAGAACCAGCCCCTCGTCCCCTTGGACCTCCTCATAGCTACTAGAAAGCCTTTTCAGCATGGGTGTCAGTAGTGCTGGATCACTCAGATAACCAGAGGGTGTCTGAAGTAAGAGCCCCAGGCTAGGGTTTGCACCTGTTACAAACTCCCCTTCAGTTCCACCGGGGGGGGGGGGGGTGCAAGTTACAGGCTGAGATGGGGTTAATTACACACCGCCATTGCCGGCGTGACTCAGCCTCTCGTGGCCCCTTCCTCTCCTAAGCCATCCGAATTTCCCCCACCAACGCTCATGGTGACCGTGATACGGATGTATTAGGTAGATTAAGACAGGGCTCCTGTCCCCAGGAGATTAGAATGTGGAGAGGGGGGTGAATTCCGAGGAGGACCGAGGGCCCCTGAGAACAGATGACAGAGAGTGAATCCCACACACGTTCTTTAAGTAAGACTCCACGCGCGTGCTCACGTCTCTGGGATGCTGATGACGAGGGACTCAGCAAGCGGACGGAAAGCTCGAGGCTGGCGCTCTACCACTTTGAGCCACAGCTCCACGTCCAGTTTTCTGGTGGTTAATTAGAGTTAAGAGTCTCTCAGACTTCCTTACCAGGGCTGGCTTCGAACTGTAACCTCCCGTCTCAGCCTCCGGAGTAGCTAGGGTTACAGGCGTGAGCCACCAGCGCCCAGCTTAATTTAACTTTTAATAGTGAATGTATTTAGCAGCGGACTTTCAAATTCCAGTTATCAGATCAGATTCTAACAATCAGGATCTAGCCGGTACCAGCATGCTGCTATTCTGATGTAGTATGTCTCGGGGTACAGTTTTCAAAGTCAAGTGCACCCCTCACTGTTTGACAGACTGAGATTCTTACGTCTTGGGTGTTCCCAAGGAGCAATTGGGTATCACCAACTCACTGAGTTCTGTCTCATCTGTATTTGTGTGTTGAAGTCCTTTATTTTGAACATTATTTAAGCCCTAGGTTGAATTTTTGTTTTGCTACAGGATAGAAAACAGATGAACACGTACATTATCAGATGGTCTCTTTGTGAAGCCTTTGTGCAAATAATGCATGTTACAGATGCTTATGGTCGTGAGTCATTAGCATAACATATGTTCCCGTTCAAAAATGGCAAGTGTGCCTCTGTTCTAACATGGCGCCTCCTCGGCGTTCACCTCCCTACCTTGTGCTTTGGGTCTGACGATGGCAGAGACACAAGGACGGTCGTGCCACAAGTTGGGTTTCAATGCCAATTGCTTTTGCCTGACCCAGCCAGGACCATTCAGAGCTGGAGCCTTATTTCCGTCATCGTCATGGTCGCTGTGGCCCTGTCCTCCTCATCATTACCAGCGAGCTACTGTTTATCAAGTGATATCATGTGCACCTCACTGTGACAGTCACCATGCAAATCGAGTGACACCAACGACCCCTTGAAGGTCAGGTGCAGAAGCAAATCAGACCAGGCAAAGCATATCTGCGATCTCAGTGCGGGAGACGGGGGTGGAAAGGAGGGGGGAGGGGGAGCGAGAGAGATACCCTAAGAAGATGTTTCTGCAGCTGGGCGGGCAGCAAGGGCACAGTTGGTGATAGAAAGGGGGAGGGGGCTAGTTCTCTGTGAGCCTCAGAAACTCACCAGAGTGAGTGCAATAGAGGGGAGATATGCAACCAAGGAGGGAGATGAGGGAGGGAGGAGAGGGAGGGAAGGAGGAAAGGAGTGTGTGTGTGTGTGTGTGAGAGAGAGACAGAGACAGAGACAGAGACAGAGACAGAGAGAAAGAGGGAGGAGGAGTGACAGAGAATAAGAGAAAGACAAAGAATGAACAGGGAGAAAAGGAAGCAAATCATAGAAACAGGACGATGGGGAGGTGACCTTTGAGGGAATGGAACCAGGGAGTGAGGTGACATTATTTTTTATTTTTGTCAGTCATGGGGCTTGAACTCAGGGCCTGGGTGCTGTCCCTGAGATCTTCTGCTCAAGGCCAGGGCTCTACCATTTTGACACACAGCGCCACTTCTGGTTTTCTGGGGGTTAGTTGGAGAGAAGAGTCTCATAGCCTTCCCTGCCTGAGCTGGCTTTGAACTGCGATCCTCAGATCTCAGCCTCCTGAGTAGCCAGGATTACAGGCCTGAGCCTCTGGTGCCCGGCTTGAGGCGACATCTTTAAACCTTCACAGGCATCTCTCTCTCCTCTCCATTGTACCTCTTTGGCTTGTCCATTTACCTTGCCACAAGAGGGGGGGGGGGAAAGGAAGTAAACAAATGGAAAGATAGAATGGAACTCCTGAGGTTTAACCCAACTGGCATGTGCGGATTAATTCCTGGGCAAGCAGAGAGAGTGTTCTCATTCCCACTGACCACAGCCAAGGGCACTACAGCTTCCCTAAACTTTTGCTTTCTCCTTACAAAATAGCCTAGAATCTTCCTCCATGTAGAACACTACTTGAAAAATCCCTGGAGGGAATGCAGTGTAGACTTGTATTTTTCAAGGGGATGTTATTAAAAAGAGTCAGGCCTGACTTTAGAACATTACTATCGATAGACCTGCCAACAACAAATACAATGCGGGTTTTGTAGCCTCTGTTTAATTTACTGTCTATTGATGTTTAAGATCCCAGAGACAACAAAATTTCATTTCTGCAGCATTAATTTACTCCATTTCTCTGGAAGCCAGAGAGTTAATTTAGAAACTCAAATGCTATCTTAGGGTATCAAGAGAATTTCTGTTAGAGTGAAAATCGCTGCCCCCCCCCCCGCATCTATTCTATGAATAGATGAAAACATTTACAAAGGGGGAATACATTTTCTCCTGCAAGACGAGCTATTTGACGACTCTGGGCCTACTCTCTTTGATATAGAGTTTGGTGCTTTGATTTATTGTCATTAAGCCATCTCCTCGCTCAGCCAAGCCAGGAACAATCAAAGCCAGGGACATAATGGCACTCTATCCTTCCTGTAGCCACTCAGTAATTTCCCACGAGAATGTGGAATCACGATGCCGAGGGTTTATGTTTCTTTGCCTCCCCGGCCCCTGGAAGCCCACAGAGGGGGCTGAGAAGCCTGAGGTTGGGGGAGAAGAACAACACCCTGGTGATTGGTGTCTTCTTCCCTCCTGAGCGCGGAGATGTTGGCTTCTCTGCTGCGCCCTGGGATTTTTGGACACCCTCGGACACCTGCTTGAGCTTCCAGCAGAGCTCAGTCTCCTCTGCTCTTGGGCTTTGTGCTCTCCTACCAGATGAAAGGCAACCAAGACACCTGTCCTCGAGGTTTGCATGGATAAACCCATTCAGCTGGGGTTCTGAGCACATACGACAATCTCAGTCCCAGCTGAGACTCCTGAAGATTCAAGATGCTTCCCACCTTAGCATGCTATCACCCGAGGTGATGGTGCACAGGTCTTCTTACGCCCTCCAACTTTATTTTCCTCCTCTTGTCCCTCCCTTCACATTCTGTCAAACCAGGCTTCTCATTTCCTGACTAGTTTCAGCAGCAGCAATGCCGTTGAATTTTGGTGTGTGTACTTGCTTAGAGATTGCATAGAATGCTCTGCTTTTATGTGGTTTATCAACCACAGATTAAAAACTTTGTCAAAGTTTCCAAAAGATCTTCTGACTCTTTAGGTTTTCGTTCTTTCTCGATCTCTCTCTCCTCTCGCCTTCCTGCCTGCCTTTCTCCCTCTTCCTCCTTCTCTTCTTCCCTCTTTCCTGCTATCCTCTCCTCCTTTCTTTTTTTCCCTCCCAATAATGGGAGATTGAACTGATAGTCTCAGTTTGCTAGGCAAGTCATCAACCATGTGGGTCGCACTTCCAGTCTTTTGGCTTTTAGTCTGAATTGTAGATACGGTCGTGTGTGAACTTTGCCTGGGTTGGCCTCCGACTGAGATTCTTCTAGCTCCACCGCCTGAGTAGCCAGGACCATAGGTGTGTTCCGGAGCCTCCGCAAGAGAACCAGAGACCCTGCGCGTCAGTTCTTCCTTGTCTCCTTGCCTCGTGTACAGAGGCTTCCTCACTCCGAGGCCAGGATATGGCGTGTGTGTGTGCGTGTGTGTGCGTGCGCGTGTGTGCGTGTGTGTGTGTGTGTAAGTGTCTCCTCAAAGGATGCATCTTTTAGGGGTTCAAGGGGGAAGCGTCTCCTAGCTGAAGGCGGAGGTCCCTTGGGCCATTCATTGTGAGGCTTCAGTGGCCTGGGAGGAAGCCTTCGGCCAGTCCCTCACGCCACCGAGAGTTGGGTGCGCGTGGGTTTGCAGCCGCTACTCGGGGTCGCGGGTGTCTTGCTCTCTTGTGATGCTGTGGCCCCAGTGCCCGCAGCGACACACGGAGGCCCTGGCCTCAGGAGTCGGGGGCCTCGAGGACTCGAGCGCCGTGCGGGCCGAGCCTGCGCTCCGTCGCGGGGAGGGAGGGGCTCTTACCTGGCGATCTTGTCCGTGCAGGACATGGTGACCAGCTGCTCTCCCAGCAGGATGCCGTCCCACGTCTGCACCGCGCTGGGGGCCCGCACCGGCACCGTGCCCTCCCCGGTCTCGATCTTGGTGCGCAGGTGCCCGCGGAACTTCCTGACGATGTGTTTGGTGCTGTTCACTAGGAGAGAAGGGGCGGGTGGTGAGAGGTGTGTCTGTGTGTGTGTGGGGTCATGCAGGGTCTGGGAGGTGGGAGGGGAGGACGGAAATGTGACAGATCACATCCCAGGCTCTGGGGTGGGGGTGGGGGTGGGGAGATCCCCTGGTCTCAGGTGTGACAGGGTTAAGATCTGGTCTCAGATCAGCAGTGCTTGGGCCGCGTCAGCTGAGCATCCTCTGGAGGATGGAAGGTGAACATTTCAGACCCGTTTCTCTGGCACCACATGTCACCAGGACAGTCTTGGGTGACAGGTCAGCCAACCAGCTGGACTCGGTCCCCTGACCCTGCAGTTATGGGCACTGGAACCTAAAGACATATAACTGATCACATAGTTTTCACGGGTCGCGAATATATGTTTATCAGTTTTGCCTTTGCCGATTCGGCTAAGCAAGGATCAAAAGTATTTGGGAAAAAAAAGTTCTATTTGTACTGACTATGTAGAGATTGTTTTTCTTATAGGTTTTTCCCTAAACATTGTAGCGCAACAGCTATTTACACAGCATTTACATTGTACTCGCTATTACTGGTTCCCTAGAGATGATAAAGAGCTGTGTATGTCATATACATGCAAATATAACATCATTTTATATAAAGGACTTGAGCATACTTGCATTTTGGTATCTGCAGGGGGTCCTGGAACCAATTTCCTATGGGTATCAAGGGATGACTTTATTATCATTCCCCCCGCCCCACTTTCTCAGCTATTTAAAAATCATAAAACCATGCCTTGCTTTCATGCCACATAGAAACAGGAGTGGGAACTTGGCTTTCCCTCTGGCCTACGTTTTAATCCTGGATCTATCTCTTCCTCGCTGTGTAACTTTGGGAGAGTAACTTGAAATCACTACAACATGGCCATTTCCCCTTCACACAAGGGTAGCTAGCACCCGTGTCTGGCAGCCGGGTTGTGAGGGTTGGAGGAGGTAGAAAGTGTGAAGGTGCTGGTGTAGCTCATAGCACAGCGCTCCCCAAGTGTCTCTCATTACCCAGAACTCATAGGAGGCAGGGACTTTTCCTACCCCAAAATGATAAGCCTAAGGTAGGTCTCTTATTTTTCTCTCGTGGCCTTTCTATGTCCTTCACGTGTCCTGGAATCTCTCCCTTTCTTTCCAGAGTCCTCTCACCATCCTTCCACGCATATCACGGTGTTCTTGTCTTCTCCCAATGTGTCTTCTACTATATCATCATCCAGGTGTCAAAGTTGCCTGTAACATTGCAAAACCCTTTCTATATTCTGACCCTTGGTTTAGGCCGAGGATGAGAGGTCTGACTCGAATGGATCATGGGTTCTAGGAGTCAAGCTGACGTTTTTAGATAAGATTAATTTTTGCCTCAAGAGCCAGGTGTGTGAGACACTCCCCACGAGTTTTATTTTTTATTTTTGGAGGAGTGAAGGCTCTGCTGGCTTCTCTAGCAACTCCCTGTGGAGCTTGTTCAGCCCCACGGTGAGCTGAAGAGCCGGCAAGTTCACAAGAACCCAGACTCTCTGGCTCCTTCTTGGCTAATTGCGAGAGGCAGGAGCAACTTGAAGAAGCCACTTCAAGTAGAATGAAATGAAATGGCAATCCAACCAGCAACTGCCGGGGACTCAACCTGCGTGATCTCTCATGGGTTTACAGTAGACCTGAGACGGTTGAGATGAAGCACATTAATATAACACCTACACGAGTACACCTAGGCCCAGTGACACACACGTCCCATTCTGACCATCCAAATGATCAGACTCTTTGTTATTGTGATTATTAACCCAAAACCTTTATCTTTTTGGGACTGATATTAATGCACGTTAGAGTGGTAATATGCTTCAGAAAACTGTCCAAGTAAATATTTTATTTTTAGGGGAGAATCAAAAGGAGATATTGCTAAGAGACTAATAAATGAACTATCATGAAGGAGCTAAATATTTATCTAAAAGGCAATGCAGTGCAATCACGCACTGCTTTCCAGATAAATATGAGAGAGAGAGAGAGAAGGAGAGAGAAAGCAGAGTCAAAATTGGAAAACAAAAAACAACCCACAAAGGTTGGAAAAAGGAAGAAAATATCTTGAAACATTAGCTAAACTATGGTTTCCAATTGCCTCTATGTAGCCTATATCAGAAAGTACAACTGTGATGCAATCTACAGCTTACTGTAATAATAAAATCGACAGTATTTGCCATGAGGTCATGGGGGTAATCTTTGCTTTATGTGATGACGATGCTACTGAGGAGGTTGAATTATGAGGCCATTAAAATATCTTACCTTACAACATCTGAAAAGTGCCATATGCTAAATGCATTTGTAACTCACTAGGAAATCTGCAGAGAGGGATACAGGATTCTGTTTTTGATCCCCTCACTTCCTATGGGATTTGGGCTCTGTTTCCTGAGCTGCTCATTTATGTAATGAACCGAGCTGCCTTCCAATGAGTGTATGAGGCATTTACCATGAATTGGTAGCTCAGTATATGATATAACCCTGCTATTTTTTCATGGCTTCTTGTGGAAGCTAGATCGGAGAATTTTAGTTGTGAAGTCCTTGGAAAGTGACAATGAGAACTAAATATACTAGGTTATTTTAAAGCCCTGCCAATAAAAGAGGGATTTGTGGTGAGGTCATTGGTGGTTTGGGAGGAAGATCAAAGTAGCTTAGGCACACTGAAGGGCTCCGCAGCCTCATATCAGCCTGTTAAACTTAGGATGGGTCCAGAATAGGCTCAGTTTTATCTGCCTCGGGAGTGATCTGCCGGAGTCCTCCTTTGTGAGGCTGCAGGGAGCTCTGCTCCTCCTTGGTGGAAAATGGCACCCTTCATATTTCAAGGACAGTCCTCAGAATCCTGACTCTGACCTGGGCGCACAACATAGATGTCTTGTTTTGACCAGATGCCCTGAGGGCATCTGTTACCGCCTTGCCTGGCATGGGTTGGCCTAGGGGTCCGGGAGTTTCGAGCTACCTGAGATGAGCAGAGGCGCCAGTGGGTTGTGAGAAATCAGGGACTCGGTCTCCAGAGGCTGTTGCCAAAGCAACGTTCCCTTCACAGTGGGTGCGATGTCCCAGTGGGAGTCCTTTCCTCCTGTCCAATATACTGAGGGTTGGGGTTTCCTGCACAGAAGTCATCTGGACCTGCGGATACTCTGCTGGACCCTCCTCTCCTCCAGACTTCCATCAAGAAATGAATGGCCAGTGTGGACCTGCATTCATACCCAGCGACTCAAAGCTAACGTGGAGGTGCTTGGCTCCCCCCAACTTCACCACCCCAAAGCAACAGAATCTTAGCAAAAGGAAGCCTAGCAGGGACCTGCATTCGACAAACAGCTCCGTTTGTCAAAATATCCAAACTGGATGCATTCCGAGCCCCGCAGGTGACCGGTCTTTAAAAACATCGCGGGCAAGATGGCCTGGCCAACTGGCCAGTTCTATCTCCTCCAGAGAGGGAGGCTTTCTGACAGGGTAGAAATAAAAGAAAACGGTGACATAGAGAATTTCTTCGGCCACAGCTTCCTAGAGAAGTGAGGCTTGCTGTCGCTTGGACTCCCAGCCCCTGGATTTGGTCTCCGGGAGTTGGGATTGCCCAGTAGATTTTGACTCACAGTGCTCAGGAGACCCACCAACCTTCCGCCCTGTGAGGTCTCTTGAGGGGAGGCTGCTATTCTTTGCACCTGACGGAGAATTCTAGATGCTCCTAGAAATTTCCAGGCAGGCTCCGTTTATCCCTGGATCATCTGGTTATGCCCTGATAATCATTCAAAACCGTAGACAATTTTTTTAAAATTATGCCTCGTGTTTTTCTTTCATTATTTTAAAAAGGGGGGAAGAGTCAGGAGGCACAAATTTAGAGGAATAACCCGGGCAGTAGCATCTCATTTCTTTCTGACTGGCAATTCGGTCACAAAAATATGAAGGGAATGCTCTTTCTTTCTCTTTTTCTTTCTCTCTCTTCTCTCCCTCCCTCCTGCCTCCTTTCCTTTTCTTTCTTTCTTTCTTTCTTTCTTTCTTTCTTTCTTTCTTTCTTTCTTTCTTTCTTTCCTTCCTTCCTCTCTCTCTCTCTCTCTCTCTCTCTCTCTCTCTCTCTCTCTCTCTCTCTCCCCCTCCCTCTCTCTCCTTCTACTCCTACTAGCACCTGCTACTTAAAAAAAAAAGCACCGTGAAATAAAAGACATCTGTGTGTGCAAGTCCCCTTCAGGGGGTCCTCTGAGAATGTATTTGTTTGTTTTCCTGAGCCACCGGCATTGCAAGTTGGAACCGAAGGCTGGAGAGGCCACAGTTGGTGCTTGATGTACAGAGACACGAGAAGCCAATGAGCCAGAACCGTCCCGGGGAGACGGGGAGAAGTTCATGGCTGGAGTCCCTCACAGCCCTCGCTCAGCCCTTTTCTCACTCCTGCTGGGGAGCCAGGGACAAGGAAGGGGGGGTGGAATTAGGGCTCGCCCCAAGTGGCTCGCAAGCTTTTCCCTCCCTCCGCCCGCAGGCTTCCAGTGAGGTCTTCGCGATGCCAAACGATCCCAGAGGAAATGGAAAGGCAACTGCCCCTGAGCTCTGGGTTGGGGAATGGGTCAAAATGTTACGGTTTTACAGGGCAAGTTGGTACCACGATGACCCAGTGTGGTGGACTTGTGTGGGGGAAACAGAATCAGGTACGTGGGGACGTCTCCTTCTCTTTCTGGAAGCTTCCCAGTAGGGAAGGGAGGCGCCTCCTTCTCTCAACGTCAGGCTACCCCAGCCTTCTCCGGCAGTTGGTAAGCTCCCTTCCTCACTCTCCATTCCACTTGTTTTTCTCTCATGTGAAAATACCCCCTGAAAACTGCGATACGGAGAATCCTAACCGGCCACCATCCTGCGGGGAAAGAGATGGGATTGGAGGAGGGATGACAAAAAGGAGAAATAATTAGTCTGGACTGTATCCAATCCGGGGGTTGGAGAAACAGGCTAAACACACGGAGAGTTGAAAAACACTATTTTCCTTCCCCGCCTCAATATATTTTTAAAATCTTTGGTGGAATCCTTCATCATAAGCCTGGAATACAGCAGGTACTCTCTAAATGTTCATTCGTTTCCTTCGCCTTTGATAGTTAGAACACAAGAGTCGCCTCCCATTTTAGGAAAGTCAGGGACATCAAAGCCGATCTTTAACAACCGGACATTGTCCACACTTTCTACTGGAGATTTCCCCTGCATCCAGAATTTACTTGTCAGTATTTCAGTGTCTTTAGTAGGGCCAGATTCTTCAGCATATTACCTGTTTTTTTTTTTTTTTGCCTAAAATACGCCAAAAATTTTTTAGTTGGAATAAACCCACAAAATGTTCACTGTGATTAAATCCAGATGGACGAGATAGATGAGCACATGTGTCATTACACTGTAGGGTTTCCCTAGGCCTGCTTTCAGGAGAAGCACGGAACTAGGTATGGGAGTGTGTAGGTGTGTTGTATGTTTATACATACATACATACATACATACATATATATATATATATATTTGTGTAATATGTATGCATGCCGTCACAGTAACAGAACTTCTTCACAGCGTTAAAGCAAGGAGACCTTGAGTCCATCAATAGCACAGAAAGGAGAACCTCACTCTTGCCCTTCAGCCCTGGGACCGAGTGTCACCAGTCACGATGGGGGTGACAGGGAGAAACGTTGCATCCGTGACTATTTCCTGTCCCTGCTTCGCTAGCAGGTCCTGGCTATGGGACTCGGTGGTTCACCCGGGTCTTACTTTTGCAGGGCCTCATTTGCTCCTGGCTTTCTCCACAGAGCCAGTTGGAATTTGCATCCATCCTATATCATGCTCATTTCCCTTTTTTTTTTTTTTTTTGGTTATTCCATTTCTCAGCCTGGGATAATAGGGACTCTGTGACCTATTAAGACAATGGCAAATTAAATAGCTAATTTTAGACCTCAAATTGCTTCTTTCAAAATAAATTTTCAGCTCATGATCTGGGCATTTTGGGCTAGGATTCTGGAGATAGGATGATTTAGTTAATTGCAGCTACAATGCCCCTGGGCGAAGTCAGCCTGGGACAGTGTCTAGCTACGGGGGCGACGCGAGCTGGCCTGTTTAGGAAAGGCAAAGGTGTCTTACGGTCAGTGGTGATCTCGTAGGGGGAGTTGAGTCTGGCGTCTCCACAGGGGGACGTGCTCACGTAGAGGTGGAAGAGGATGTTCTCGCGCAGCCGGTAGCCTCCTTCCTTCAAGCGCACGAAGATCGACCGTTCCGAGTCCTCGCGCCGCTTGCTGGGAACACGAACACCAGAGGGGTCATTTCGTACTCTCCAGGCGGGAGGACATGCCAACGGGGCCCATGCTGTTGTGTCCCGCCGATGCCCCGTGCTCTCCTTCTTTACATGGCGATTATCGTGTTTGCAGGACACACTTGGGGAGGGGCAGGCTGAACGCAAAGGCAGCCAGAGGGAATCACCATGACCACCATTCCTTCTCACCTTCTCACCGCACCCCCTGGCTCCCTCGTACACTCGCGTTTCGTGTTTGTTTGCCTTTTGCAAAGCTGGCAGCTACCGCTTACAATGCCACAGTCCCCGTGGGTTCATGAAAGCTTCTCATGGGGGTGTCACTGTGCACTATGCACTGGACAGGCCTTGGTGTTTCCGTGTGTGTGTGTGTGTGTGTGTGTGTGTGTGTGTGAAAGAGAAAAGAGATGAAAAGTGGGTACAGTGGGAACCTGTGTTCCTTCTGCCTCCAACCAGAGCAGACTCGAAAAGAAAAAACAAACACCCAAAGGAATAAACAAAAACAAGAATTCCAAAAGCCTGGGAATCGCGGAAGGGCTATGGGCCTTTTGTTCTAGGAAAGCCTCCTCCGGAGCTTTGTAACTCCTCTCTGGGTGGGGGCCCCCTCCTGGACGTGGGGAGACGCCCTCCCTCCCAGCAAGCATTGTTCTTTCTCTAGGTTTCAGCAGTCCACTTGGTGCCGGCCTGGCTGTTTCTCCACGTTCTGCCTCACTGGTGATGGATTCCGTGTTGCTGAGTCTGAGCTCTCACAGGCAGCGGGGCAGCCATTCCCCCTCCAGGAAAACTTCCTTTGCTGCCACCTCCCTTCCTTCTCTCAGCGGCCACCCCCTCCCCTCCCCCCTGGAGTGGCTTTAGAGCCACCTCCCGAGCCCCGGCAGGGGGAGAGGCGTGACTGGCAGGGCTGGGGTAGCTCGTGTTTGAATCCCTCTTAGCTGGCGGCACGCTGCCAGCGCCTGGCAGAACGCTGGGCCCGCCGCCTTCGACGACATCAACAGGAGGCGAAAGGCAGACTTGGAAATCTTTCCAGTGGAGCAGTTGGAGAGGGAAGAGGAAGCCTTCTCTGCATTTGGAGAGGTTTCCAAGTCTGTCCCCTGCCCTTCCGCCCCCAGCAGGCCTCCTGGCACCGAGGTGGCAGTGCACCAGGCTGCTGGGTGCCACTCGGGCTCAGATCCAAACCAAGTGAGTGCGCCAAGGTATTGCTTTATTCCAGTCGGGGCCTTTCTTCCTTGCACAAACTAATGGGACTGAACGAGTCACTGGCTAAAGTGCCCCCCGAGGTCCCATTGTGAGTGGGTTGGAGGAAGGGACAGCTGGAAGACTCCGGGAAGGATGTGCTCTGGCGGAGGCCGGCAGGCCTCCTACTGTCCTGACTAAAGAGCTTGGCGCAGCGCTGCATCTCAGACGGCACCACGCGCGCCAATCTGCCTGCCTTTCTGCTGGCGGTTCATCGGTCAGCGAGGGGTGTCAGCCCCGAAGACAGCCTGCCTCCCCCGCCCCCCCCCCCCCCCCGCCGTGAGCGCACCAGAGAGGTCACCGCGGGAGCGCCATGGCCCGAGGAGGAGCCGGGAACAGCTGCATCGCACAGCGTGCCGTGGGCTTAGCCCCAGGACCGGGCCCTGCGTGAAATGTGAGGGTGTGGGGGGAACTGGGGGGGCCTCTCCCGCCCGCCGGGACAAAGGCTGAAGACACTGAGGGCCACCGTCCGAGCGGTCTGCAAGAGCTGCTCCCTGCCTGGGGCAGAGGCAGGGGACACAGAGCCTGTCACCTGCACTCAACACTTCTTAGGCACAGGAAGTAAGCAGCTGACCCACGTATCTGGGTGAAGGTGTATGTGTGTGTGCGCACTTGCACACGTGCGTGTGCACACACACACGCCCGCAGGCAACACCTAGGCAGTCAAGGTGTTTCCTGGAGGGAGGCTTTAATAATGAGGACGACACCTGGCATTTCAACCTCGTGCTGCCCCCATAAACACACCCAGGCTTTGCGGTGCATAGCCATCCACCGCTGGGTACAGGAAACCCGCCCGGATAAAGGGGAGAGCACGCGTTTGTCTGGCTGCGCGACCCCCTTTTCTGATCCCTGGTGGCTCACACTGTCGCGTTGCATCCACAAACCCTTACCCAGGAGCCGCGAGCTCGGGGGGGGGGAGGGGCCCCCCCCCAGCCCGCGCCAGGGGCCCCCGTTACCTGAGGTGCAGCTCCAGCTGTGCGTACAGGAAGTGGAGAAACGCTCTCCTGGCCAGGATCTCCGCATGGCAGTCGTTGACCACCAGCCCCTGGTCGCTGATGTGCTCCCCGTTGATGCACTTGGTGCCCGAGGACAGCACGATCACCTGCGCCTGCCTGGTGTCCAGACCTAGGGGGCACAGAGAGCGGTCAGAGCAGCCCAGACTCTCCGTCCAGGACAGGGCGTTGCGGCACCGGCTGACGGACGCAGAGAGGAGGCCGCGTCCTGGGATTGGGGGAGGCGATGGTTGACCCTCTGGTAGCGTCTCCCCCGTGGCTCCCGGTGTGGCTTTTGTGCCTCACCCTGGACTGGCAGCCGTCGTGTGGAGACTGTCACCGATTTCTCCAGGTTCGGATCTAAGAGTGCCCTGAATTCTACCTTGACCGTGTCAGATCTTATATCTGAGGAATCACGAGGGGGTGAATCAGTACGACTGGGAAATTAATAAAATAGAGGATGGTGGCAAAGTCCAACAGTATGCCTAAGAATATAGCAAAAACCTAGCAGAAATGAAAACAGTAAAAAAAAAAAAAATCCCATCACAAACAGCCAAATTCAAGGCTGACCATCTTAATTCGAAGGAGAGGAGCAGACAGACGTTTTTGTCATTGTTTCTCCTCTCAAAAGCTCACGGAGGGTGACTTGGTGACATTAAAAATTTTATGAGTTGGAGCAGGGAGCTCTACAGTGATTGAGAAACAGAAGCGGGGGTGGGGTGGGAAAGGTGTAGGAGCAAAAACTTCATTAACTAGCATTTAGGTAGACAATGAGCAGACCATTCGTTTCGTGACCTTCCTGCCGGGTGTGAAGTTACGACAAGGGCCCCTCTTCCCGTGTCAAAATAAAAACGACTCTTGCTACGGTCTTGTGAGGTGGGGGGTGGTCAAAACGGGCAGAGGCAGACCCGCGACTGCCCAGAAACGCATCCCATTTTCCTTGGGGTGCTTCTGTCCCCCACGAGGAGGCCCTTGGATCTTGGGCCCTGTGAGTGAGCGGCCATTGGAAAGGGGCCTCAGGGGGGCCTCAGGGGGGCCTCAGGGGGGCCTGAGTGTGATGGGGCCGGGAGGCAGAGGCTGCGCTGAGGAGTCCCTGGCGGTGGTCTAGCTAGAGTTTTGGGAATACGGGACATAGTAGGGAAAGAAGCTAGGTGGGGAGCAGGTGTCATTAAAGTCTAGGCTAAAGCTAGCTGGATAGCCAACTCTAGAATACGGAGCTCGCTACCAGGCTGCCCCCACTTCAAGGCAAGGGGACTGAGATTTTGTACTTGGTGTCAGGCATTTGTTGTGGACCTTTTCCCCCCTGGGTGTTCTGACGCCTGTGGGTCAAGGTCATTCTCAGGCAGCGACAACATGTCTCCATTTGGCACTGGGACAAACTGAAAAAGGTGGCAGGGCCAGGAAGGGGCCTAGCTGTAGCGCCGACACCGATGCCAGTATGTTAGTAGCCTTCAAATAACACTGGCATAGCCTGCAAGATGCAGCTGTGTATACAAAGCCCCACTCAAGTCAGAGTTATTGGTCATTTCTTTTCTCATAAAATCGCAGAAAGCCAATATGGAAGTAAAACTAGCATGCCGTGGAATAGCACGAGAAGCAGCGGTAGGAAATGTGAACGTCGCAATGTGTATAAAATAAACAGGGGAAAAAAATGATCGAGGAGCTCCTCCCTCCACCAAAACACCAGTCCCGGTTACTTTCGTAGAACACACTGACTTTCCAATAGCGGGTGATTTCAAGTCTATTTGCAGGGTTTTGGTGCACAAAAAATGAAGGGAAGCCTTCAAGTTGTCGCTACGAAATGCCCATATTATTGAAACCATCCACCAGCTAAGACCACACAAGAAAGAGAAATACTGAGGGCCCATAGTTGGGAAGATTAAAAAAAATTTCAAAATAAAATGCCATCTGTCATTCAGCCTAGGAAAAAACAATGGTACAGCATATTCCTACAAGGCTGATTTAAGCCAGAAATGTGAAAAGAGATTATATTAAAAGTGCAATGCAAAAAATATAATCACAGTCACAGACACTGATAAGGCATTGGATATAATCCAACCATCATGACTTTAGATAAAACCACAATAAGGTAGAATAGAGGGATTTTTATCCCCCAATGTGACTCTCTCTGCATCCCCCCTCCCCCCCCCAGTTTTTACCACACACAGAAAATGGCCTGGATGCCCACTGTAACTGCACTATTTAACATCTGCAGAAGCTCTTCTCCAACAAGAGAAAGAATGAGTGGAATCCTAATTGGAAGGGAGCGTGTAACACCATCAGTGTCTGCACGAGCTATGATTCTGTACCGGAGGCCTCAGGAGAGTCTGGTTGAAATACTGCTAGAAACAATAAGTGAGTTCAATAAGGTGATAGAGAACAAAGTTAATATACAGAAATCAATAGTTTCATATACACACAGCACCCAGAGAGAAACCATAAAGGAAAGGCAGCTCCATTTATAACAACAAACAAGGTAACAGGAATACGTTTGACAAGCAATGAGCAAGAGCTGTACAGATAAAACTTGAAAACCCCACTGAAGGACACCCACGGTATTTGAGCCAGACGGAAAGACACACTACATTCTCCAACGGGAGGCTTTCACGCGGTGAGCCTTCCCCAGACTGATTGATAAAGCTAATGGGATTCCAGTAGAAGCAGCAAGTAGCCTAAGGCACCTGGCTCAAAAGTGCGGCTGGAACTGGGAGAGAGCTGGGGAAGCGGTGACATTGCCCAAACAGAAGTATACTCTTCATCTGACTTATACAACTGTAACCCCTCTGTCCATCACCCCTGCAACAAATAAAAACATTGTTAAAAAGTGCAGTTTGTTTACTTTTTGAATGAGGGAAGCTGGCTCTACAGGAAAATCTAGAGACATCCAACGCGGGGAAGCAAACCCTGGGAGATGCTACGCACGTTCCAAAGGCTCAGCCAACGCGTCGCCCTGGGGCTGGTGCAGGTAGAAAGCTGGACTTCCACCCCCACACTGGCACGAATCAGTACGGGTTAAAGGTCACAAACCCTCCAGTCAACCACAGGGAAGACCCCCTTGTCACCAAGGAGATAGCTTAGACATAGTTTCTTGGGGCTGGGAATGTGGCCTAGTGGTAGAGTGCTTGCCTAGCATGCGGGAAGCCCTGGGTTCGATTCCTCAGCACCACATACACAGAAAAAAGACAGAGGTGGCGCTGTGGCTCAAGAGGTAGAGTGCTAGCCTTGAGCAAAAAGAAGCCAGGGACAGTGCCCAGGCTCTGAGTTCAAGCCCCAGGACTGGCACACACACCCCACCATCAGGAGAAATGCCAAACAGATCACAATCTAGATGCGAAGAGCTGAAGGACTTCCGTGAGAGCTCACCGGTGCTCCATCCACCGGGACTTGGAAGCTGCTGAGCGTCTTTCCTAGGCGGGTGGATAGATTACCTGTGCTTTATCCAGACAATGGGATGTTGTTCGGCACTAAGGAGAAATGAGCTGGGAAACCATGGAAGCACGTAGGAGGAACTGCGTATTGCTAAGTGGGAGAGGTCAGTCCGATCGGATTCCAAGGACGCGGAGGCCGTGAGTGCTGGCCCGCAACTGTAACCTCAGTCACAGAGCAGAGCTCAGTAGGATCATGATGGAAGGCCCATCCCCGGCAAAACACTGGCAAGATCCCCAGCCCCGTCGCCCAGCTGGGCGTGGGGACACGTACCTGCGATCCCAGTGGAAGGTGTAATAGAAGGGTTGCTGTCTGGGGCCAGCACCGGGGGAAAAAAAGCAAAAACCCATCTGAAGAAAACACTAAACCCCCCACCCACCAGCAAGTGATAGAGTCCATCTCCCTAGCAAGTGCAAGGTCCTGAGTTCAAAACCCTCAGTACTGAAAAAAAACAGAGTGAAAAAGGATACCCCAAGTGAAAGCCAGTGGTTGTTGGAGTGGCTGGAGGAAGTTGAATGAAGGGAGCAGAGGATTTTTTTTTTTTTTTTTTTTGCCAGTCCTGGGGCTTGGACTCAGGGCCTGAGCACTGTCCCTGGCTTCTTCTTGCTCAAGGCTAGCACTCTGCCACCTGAGCCACAGCGCCACTTCTGGCCGTTTTCTGTATATGTGGTGCTGGGGAATTGAACCCAGGGCCTCATGTATACGAGGCAAGCACTCTTGCCACTAGGCCATATCCCCGCCCGAGCAGAGGATTTTTTAGGTCAGGGAAAGTACTCCGAATCATACTAAATTGGCAGATGCTTACTGTTATTCACTTGTCCACATCCAAAGGAAGTACCCCGAGAGTTCATCTAATGTAGACCATGAACTGATTAAAAAAAGACGTAGATGAGTTAGAAAACAAGGGATGATCTCTATAAGCTTGGTAAGGGGACTCTCTGATTATGATAAATTATAATTGCAATTATCACAATTTTTATCCAGGTTGTTTTCGAGCATGTTCATTTCAAGGTGAAAAATATTTCTGCATGGAAAAGCACCTTAAAGGCAGGAAAAAGACAATTAGGAAAGCTAGAAAAGATTTCAGTTTATATATATAAAAAAAGAAGCCTTGCTAGGCTACGAGGAAAAGGCTAAGTAAATCAGTTCAGAGAAAGAACACAAATGCTGATCGACTATGTGGGAAATAGTCACCTTCACTGAGTTACGCGAATGATTAAATAAAAAGAATTATTTCAGTTAAATAAAAATCTAGTCTACAATTCTTCAGGCATCATCATGAAAGCTCCCAATGTTACTAGCCCGTGGTCAGCCCGTGGTCAGCCCGTGGTCAGTGTCTGCGGGCAGAGATGTTGGTAGAGTTCATTTGAAGGACAGCAATGCAAGAAGTGCCCAATCCTCGTCAGAGCTCGTCTCATCCTCCCCGAAGTGCTTTACACACGTGTGTGCATGCCGGCGCATGTATGCGCGTGCGTGGGTGATCATGCTAAGCCTCCATCAGAGGACAGGTGAGGTAGAATCTCACACAGGCAGCGTTCAGGCAGGCAAACAGAGACCACGTGTCAGCCCTTAGCCAACCAGTGTTGACTTCACACGGCAACAGGAACACATCTGATGCTTCCCCTTCCCAATTCACATCGCTTTTCCAGATCTACCTTCTTCTTTACCTACTCTGGGGCACGAGTGGACTCAGTGGTATTTTCTGATGCCACAGGCCTTTCAACATTTCCTCCGTCATAGTGAATAACTGAGTGTTCGTGCTCACTATTATAACTCAATAACGAGCGGATTTCGAGGCTCCGTGAGACGCAAACAGGGGCTATGGGTGCTGGTATTATCGGTTTGTTTTTTAAACACCTGGCTCCCATTGCTCCTCTCTCACCTGGTTCTGTCACAGAGACTAAGAAACAATATTCTTTATCGTACGCCCCCATGCAGGCAGAGCTGCAGGAGTCTGGCGGAAGCACCCCTTTCCTGCCACGAAGGGGGCCGCGTCTTGCAGCACCCGTGAGATGGAATAAAGGAAAAGCTAGATGGCAGACCCTGAAGACATCCAGAGCCTGAACGGAGCCTGCGGCCACTGTCCACCCTGTTGGCTATGGAAGATGCACTGAAAGGGAGTCCAGTGAAAAGAGTTGTGGGAGACGTTGCTAATCGACGACTTCAGTTCCTCACTGGCGGAACTTCACCATAGCGTACGGTGTACACGAACAGCTGTCAGGTGACCAGACTCACTTCTGAAAAGATGTTTAGGTAATTTCCCCAAACACCAGTATTGTGAAGGGTTTCACTGGATATAAATATGATAATTTCACACTTAGGAAAACTATTTAATACCTTTATCCTACCTCCACGAAAGATGGAGAATGACAACCAACTCTTCACAATGAATAGATTGAAAACAACCTATTTATCTCTCTGTTTGTATTGTGCTGAGCATGCTCTTTGTCCCATTAGCAACTTATTCTTTTATATCAAAGGAGCAAATATGAAACACCTGATCTGATCAATGAGCAGAAGAAGATCACACTGAGGCTAAAACCAGAAATAATGAGAGGACGAAGCCACAGCTCATAAATAATTCAGAGGCTGAATGCTTTAAGAGGCAGTATTTCCTCTGTCTGCAACTTGATAATTCTCATATTTTGTTCTTTATTTTTATTCTCTACTCTTAGAGAAGCCATATATGGGATTGTATTTGAGACAGTTCAAAAGGTAACTCTCCTTTGGGCTTTGTGAATTCTGCGTCTTCTGATTTGTGACCCTCTGCTAACTCCTAATTCCTTGTATCCATCCTTCCTTCCTTCCTTCCTTCCTTCCTTCCTTCCTTCCTTCCTTCTTTCCTTCCTTTCCCTCCCTCCCTCCCTCCCTCCCTCCCTCCCTCCCTCCCTCCCTCCCTCCCTCCCTCCCTCCCTCCCTCTCTCCCTCCCTCCCTCCCTCCCTCTCTCCCTCCCTCCCTCCCTCCCTCCCTCCCTCCCTCCCTCCCTCCCTCCCTCCCTCCCTCCCTTTTTCTCTCTCTCTTTCTCTTGGGTGTAACTCTGATCCTCAGGCACGATGGGCATGCTTTTTAAATTGTTATTATACGGGTGATGTACAGGGGGGCTACAGTTACACAAGTCAGGTTCTGCTGGTTATTGTTGTGATAGGATCTAGCTTCTGACTCATCCACTTAGAATAGGCTTCCTGGTAGCTGGAATAATGAATGACTGTGTCACCATGTCCAGTTCTTCATTGAGAAGCTGTCCCTCAAACTTTTCTGTTGGAGATGGCATTGAACCACAATTCCAACAATCACAGCCTCCCAAGTAACTAGGATTATGGGTGTGAGCCACTGGGGCCCAACTCCTATTCTTTCCTTGACTGTCTGAGGGAGTTACTTGTGGCTCAGATGAAGTCGGTTCATTACATCAGCTTTCCTTGACTAATGACCCAGTGACACAGATGTGCACTTCAGACTGGAGGCCACCCATCGTGATGCTATTTCTCTTTGTTCTTCCTCTGCCGTTTCTGACCCTGTCAGCTGCTGGCTCACATCATCTGGAAGATTTCGGTTGTGTTTTGGTGGTAAAGGGTCTGGGCAGGAAGCTGAGAGATCTCAGTCATAGGGATGTAAGGGCCCCTGCAGGTCTTTGTGCTTAAGCCTGTTCTTCAGTTTGGCACTGTTTGGGGATGGTGAAAACATTTAAAGATGGTTCTAGGTGGAGTAAGTATTTAGATCATTGGGATTATACCATTGAAGGGCCTCAGCTTCTTACTGCAAAGGAACCAATGAACGTTTTTTTCTCTGTACCTTGGTTATGGGGTGACTGGCTTTCTTCTGCCATGTGATGTGCTACTTTGACACAAATCTAAAAGCAAGCAGAATCAGTGGACTATAGACTAGAACTTTGAGAGCTGGGCGCCTTTTCTCTTTTAAAATGCGATTATCTTAGATGTCTGTTATAATGATGGAACGCTAGCACAGCGAGTTAAATCATGTGACCCTGGATTTCCTTAGTGTGAATGACCTTGAGTTTCCACACAGAGGTGTCTAGAATGCCCCTCCCCCTTTCTCCTCCAATAGTTCATGCACTGCACCTCAACACCACCTCCTGTGGATGGAGAAGGCTTAGAAATTTAAATACAGAGTCAACTAGGTAAGAAAGGAGTATGACCCCAAGTGCACATATTTAGGAGTTTACAAGTACTTCAAAGGGCTCTGGCTTTGCCCAAGTTCACATGTGCTCACTAATTAGCTCCAGTCTTTAGAATGTTTTTATTGGAAATGATAATCACTTCTCCCTCCTAGAGGAGGCACACTGGGCTACCTGTTGTTTGCTCCTCCATCCCTCCCTCCTTTCTGTCTCCCTCCCTCCCTCCCATCTCCCTCCCTCCCATCCTTCTTTCCTTCCTCCTCCTTTATTTCTTTCATAAGCATGGGCTAGACTATCAGAACCCATGCATATAGTCAGAATAAATGTAAGAGTGTTTCAGCTTGTTAAATAAGAGCACATAGTTTAAGTACATCACGCTTTGCCTGGCACTTAGGCACACAATAGACGTTAGTGTCAATTCTTTTCCTTTCCCTTTTTACCAAGAAACTTCGTGTTATGTTTTTATTTAAAATAGGATCATAGTTTAAGAGACTAGCATAAAGACAAGATTAGCTTTATTGCCTTAAGCTGTAGTATTGGATTTTCTTAACTCTGTGAAGGCTTCGAGACATTTATTTAGATTGCAGCTAAAATAGAATGCTCAGTTATGAGTTAATGATCAGGAAATTGCAGAAGCTTCAATTTCAAAAAGAGTGCAGCAAAAGTGTTTCCTTTTTTCCTTTTCAGGGGTGGGGAAACTGGTTTCTTTCAAGGGTTGTTTGGCTATTTATAACATCATTGTGGACAATACAAAAATGATCTATCTAAGCAGTTGGGCTTCTGGGCAGCCAAGGAGAAGCGTTCTGTGTCTGTGCTCGCAGGCCTTTTTCATGGGCCATAAGACCCTTGAGCTGTGAGCTCCTCAGCCCCGTGATGAATAAATGAAGGCATTTTGTGAGAGGTTACCTCAGGGCCTGGGCTATGGGCTATGGCTCTTCTTACTCACTACTATACCATTATCTGGGTGGAACTATTTATCTCTATGTAAACTATGAGTAGAGTTGGGCTGGAGTTAGTCTGGAAACTGACTTTTATTTTAAAATTAAAAAAAAACAACAATTAAAAAAAATTTTTTTTGCGCTGGTCCTGGGGCTTGAACTCATGGCACGATCACGGTTCCTGAGTTCTTGTGCTCAAATCTAGCGCTCTACCACTTGAACCACAGCTCCATATCTGGCTTTTGGGTATTTAATTGGAGATAAGAGTCTCATGGACTTTCCTGCTCAAGTTGGCTTTACACTGTGATCCTCAGATTTCAGCCTCCTAAGTAGCCAGGGTCACAGGCATGAGTCACCTACATCTGGTTAATTTTCCTTTATTTTAAGGAGACGTGTTTACTGGCAATAAGTCAGCACCCAAGCGATGAAGGGGCCAAATACAAGGATGATAAAATCTCTTCTGTAGTTTAGGGCTTAAACTTCACAGTTCTAGCCGAGGATTTAGAATCAATTGTCTACGAGCCCTCCACACTGTCTGGTGTGAGCTTCGGTGAGTCTGAATGTGACAAGATCTTATAAAAATTATCACGAGCTTCTCATTGCTTTGTAGCCACTCGGCAATGACCACATCAATTCCTTGACATCCAAAGGATAATTTACCATCTTTCATCAAGGCATAAACTTTGTTTTTTCTTTTTTTGTCTAGTTCCTTTATTTCAGTTTATCTTGCTCATTCCTGACTGGATATAAAGAACAGATGGATTAAATTTAAGATGGAAGTGATTTCCAGTCATTCAGGTTAGCATATGGGAAGGAAGAAGTTTGGAGATATTTGGGGAATAAACTACTTTGACCTTGATTCTACGAGGCCCTGTGGAGGTGAACATGCACGCTAATCAATGAGGTTTCAATTGTGTAGAGATTGTTGTGACTTAGCTGGGAAAGTAGCATGTAAAGATCAGCTTTATGAGAGTCCACAAAATGAACATTCTCTACCCAAGCTTGGCTGGACCTTGCAGGTGGATTTCTTTACTTCACGGACTCATTTTCAGGTTGAGAGCAGTTGTCTGCAGAAAAACACATTCTACACTTTGTAGTACTTGAAACATCTTTCTAAAGGCCTTGTTGAATGACGGGCCACTTCCACATTATCTCCCAATAAAAGAATCCCAGTCACGTTGCCCAGAAGATTTGTTATTGAATTTCAACATTTCTAGGCTGTTTTCCAGAGATGTGGTGTGTGTGTGTGTGTGTGTGTGTGTGTGTGTGTGTGTGTGTGTGTTAGTACTGGGATTTGAACTCAGGGCCTGAGCACTGTCCCTAAGCTAGCGCTCTACCACTTAAGCCATGGTACTACTTCTTGCCCTTTTGCTGATTAATTGGAAATAACAGTTTCTTTTCTTCCCAGTCTGGCTTCCAATGAATCCTGTGTAGCTAGGATTACAGGTGTGAGCCAAGGGCTTCTGACTTGAGATGTGTATCTTTTTTTTTTTTTTTTTGTCAGTCGCAGGACTTGAACTTGGGGCCTACGCACTGTCCCCGAGCTCTTTTGGTCAAGGCTAGTGCTCTCCCACTTTGAGCCTCAGCGTCAATTCTGGTTTCCTGGTGGCTCATTGGAGATAAGAGTGTCACGGACTTTCCTGCCGAGGCTGGCTTTGAACTGCCATCCTCAGATTTCCTGCCTCCTTACAGCTGGGATGACAGGCTGAGCCACCCGTGTCTGGGGGAGACATACACCTCTTTAAAGGACAGTTACTTATAAGCCTAGTAAATATGGGGAATGATTAAAGCTGTATGTTAGATTAAAAAAAAGAGAAGAGTATTTCTAAAAAAGAAAAAAAAAAGCATTATTTCTTAATGTTTTTCAGGCCTGGCTAGGCAAAGAAAGGTTTAAATACAAATCCTTGGAAAAAACCCCTCACTTCGCTCGCCGCTCTTCCTGCAGTCATTACGGGAGAGGGCACAGCAGAGTGAGAAATAATTGCGTCCTTTGCCTTTGTGATGCCAGCTCTCTTCAGCAATGCCAAGGCAGAGGGGTAAAGATGCACGGCTTTTTAATGTAAAATTATCTTTCTGAATGCTTATTGAATAGCTAACGAGGAAAAAAACTTTCCTAGTGTCTTTCCTGCATCTCTGTCAACCAAATCAGTGAATGTACATGAGCACGCTAGCGGACTGATAAGTGATTACGTTTTCAGATCGTCTAGAAGCCACCGTCACCAATAGCTCCTTCACAAATCGTTTTCTTGTGGAGACACTAGTCTTATCGGTCAGACCTGCAGTACTTGTTAACTGATGACGAACCAGCTTTCAGTGCACTTAGCCTGTCACAGAAGAGCTTGCCATTTCCCGTAATGCCTACACATGGTCTCTGTCTCTTTAACAGACAGAACCTTCCATGAGCTAATTGATGCTGGCATCTGGCCTACAAATGGAGGGGCCCAGTTGGGTTGTGTTTTATTTCATTTTATTTCATTACAATGCACACAACAACCGGAACGAGACACGCCCATCTCTCTTAGCGCTCCTCAGCCATTTGCTTGAATGACTGAGCTTGAGTGAAGATCGAATGGCACCTCAGCTCTAAGCAAATGAATATTTACACATAGTCTTACTCGGTATGCTGCATATTTCTGCGTAATCTCTTCTAAATCAGTGTCTGTTAAATAGTCTCTTTAGAACAGGAATGCAAATTTCAGCAGTTTATTCTGCAGTGTTTATAGATGACTAATTATGAAGCCTTACCTTGTGAAATCTCACTTTCACACAATACATTTAGTTCGTATAAATGAATAAATTGCCTGCACATAAAATGGTGTATACACTGTCAACTTAAAAGCATCGTTTCTCGCAAGCAATTAAAAAAAAAATCCTGTTTTCCGTGTGAGGCCTTGGAGCAGCTTCTATATCCATACAGCGCTGACTTTCTCCAAGAAGCGAAAAGACACTGGACAACCAGTCGTCAGGAAATGTCCAGAACCGACTTGCCAGATCACACATGCTTATGCCAGCACGCTTCCCAGTAAGAAGAAATACTAAGGTCTGGCTCTTCTCCCTCCCTCTGCCCCTCCTTCCCTGGCCCCCTCCCTTCCTTTCTTCCTTCCTCCCTCTTTCCTCCCTCCTTCCTTTCCCTTCTGTTCTTTCCCTTTCCTTTCCTTTCCACTCTCTTCTCTTCCTTTCATTTCTCCTTCCTTCCTTCCCTTCCTCCCTCCTTTTCTTCACTTCCCTCTCCTTTCCCCTTTTCCTTTCCCCCTTCCTCTCTTCCTCCTTTCCTTCCTTCCTTCCTTCCTTCCTTCCTTCCCTCTTTCCCTCCCCTTTCCTTTCTCCTTTTCTCCATTACCTCCCTCCCTCCCTCCCTCCCTCCCTCCCTCCCTCCCTCCCTCCCTCCCTCCCTCCCTCTCTCCCCCTTTTTCTTTCTCTCTCCTTCCATTTACAAAGTAAGGTGTTAGTTTAAACAGAATTGTCCTGAAATTTATGACACTTCATAGTTGGTCTTACAACTCTGGGTTCTTGTATTGGCTTTACATTGATCTTTATGAATCGTTTCCCTTTAGAATAGGAGATCCACCAAGTTAAAGCAAATTAAATGCAGCCGTCCTCGTCTCCCAGCCTGGCTCATGTCAGAGGTGGCGTCCCATCAGCCTGGCAGTTTCCTTTCTGCTTGGCCATTCTTGTGTTCTAGGATGGAGTTCTGCCTCTGGGTGGAGAAGGTTGACAAGAAATGGTGCGTGTATACCCAGCCATGGGGGCTTGCGATTCTCACGTGGCCATGTCTGATATGTGTCCCTCGTGTCTCTTGGTGTCTTCCTATGCCCTGATGTGTCCTATGTTCCTCTACCTCTTCTTTGTCTCACTATCATCTTTCTGAGTTCTCCCATGGCCCCCAGCAGCCTCTGTGTCTGCGCTCCTCCCCTGCTGTGGCTCTCCCTGCTCTCCAGGTCCTGTGTCCTCCATTCCCTAGTGTGCTTCCCTTTGTCCCCTTCTGCTTCCCCTTGATGTTCTCTCCCCACTTCCACCTTGACGGTGACACTGTGGCGTGCTCACGGGGACAGGCCTCTAGGTGTCTTTTGGCCACGGAGCCCAGCTACTTTGACAGCCAGTGTCTCTTGGACATGACGACGCCCGTCCGCTCCGGCTTCTCTCCTCCAAGTGGGCTCCGTGTCTCCCACCCCCTGGCTGAAGCGCAGTGGTGATGGGCTTGTTCTCTGCACTGGCGGCTTCCGCCCTTAGTGTGTTAAGGATGACAACGAGGGAGGGCCCCTCTTTCCCTAGCAACCTCACGTGGCTTATTCGGCGGTCTGGACTGGACTCAGAGTCCACATTTTACCGATCTTAGCAATGTTCTATACCCATTCATGGAAATCAGGTGGGGTTTTTGTTTGGGAGGGGGGGCTCATTACACCACAGTGTTTAGTATAGTTGATCTGGGTAATAATGCTGATCATTGAGCTCTCAGAACCCTCTACTAGTTTTCTTTGTCACATCTTCATGAGGGAGAGGCAATCTTTGGCTCCCAAGTTCAGGGAAACACTAACATTCCTTTGAAAATCATCGTTAAGTAGTTGTACAAAGGAGCTATCATTCAGCAAAGCCGTTTGTGAATACAGTGCGTCTTAGTCAACGTCAGCCCTTTCAACGTTCTCACCCACCCTTCCCTTTTCTTTTTTTTTGGGGGGGGGGATTAAGTTCCCATGGAAAAAGGAAAAGTTGGTTACCTTTGGTCATGACAATCCCTGCCAGTGATTTGTGGCGGGCGTGCACAGACGTCAGGCCGACGGTCAGCTCACGGAACTTCTGTGTGACCAGCTGGAACACCGAGTCAGCAAATTCCTGAAACACACAACACCAGGGCTCTGAGGGGCTGAGCAGAAGCAGGGAGTGGACAGTGTATTGGAGATAAGCATCTCACTGACTTCCTCGCCGGGGCTGGCTTCGAACCGTGATCCTCAGATCTCAGCCTTCTGAGTCGCCAGGGTGACAGGCCTGAGCCACCAGCCCTGGCTAAGATCATCCCTTGGGACCACTGAAGCGACGGAACCCGTTTACACACCCAGGATGACCACAGATCTGACCCAGACCCTGCGGGGGGCGGGGGGAGCACTGCTCTGAGGAAAGCAGGATTCACTCTGTCCTCCCGACCTGCTTCCTTCCCTCTGGATGCAGAACAAGGGCTTAGTGTCTGTCTGTAGTGACGGGAGCAAGTGCCCACCGTCTTCCCGATGGGCCACAGGGCATGCGGATGCCAGGGGCTCTCTGGATAGCTCCAGGGCGATATCCCAGGATGCTTTGCACCCATTAGGAGCTAATTAGCCCTGAGCCACAGCCATCTCCTAATGGAGTCATTTGAGGAAATGCTGAAGCAGAACAAATCGCATTTGGTTTGGATTTTAGAATTTGCACAGATGAAGGATTCCTTGACTTCCTTGGCTTAGCAAAGCACTGGACCAATGGGATTTCAGGTGGATTGTGCCGGTTGGAGAGGAACAGGGATTTCTGGCTAGCAGAAGTGGGCTGGGATGGAGCAAAGCAGCATGGTGGTATTTCTTGTGGGAGGATCTCCTCACCCAGAGGTCTCTGGGTCGGAGACGGCTGACAAGGCTAAGGCTTCTGCCCTTGGCTGGTATCACAGCTCAGTGGTGACAATGCCTCTCCCCTGTAAGGTTCCTCTCTCTGCCAACACATAGGCAGACCACTGAACCCCTGCCCGTTTCTTCCATCTTTCACGCAGTCCTCTGCCTCTGGTCTCTTAAATCCTATCCTCCACAACAACAAAGACAGATCCCATTTTTTAAAAATTTGAATCTTCTAAAAATTAGCAAGCACTTACGTAGAACGCGCTATTTGCCAGGCAAGTGGGGTTAGACTCCCTCGCCCCTCCCTTTTTTTTTTTTTCCAAATACGAATGTCTTTACACCATCATGTGTTTTCCTGCTTTTAATGACACAATCCCAATTTCATGGTGTCTTTGTTGCCAGGGAGCGTGGCTCGTCCTTGTTTTACACTTCCTCACTCTGGGGAAGGGTTGTCAGCAGCTAGATGAGACAGGACCCTTGGGATCCAACTTCCAAACGAATAACCTTCAAAGTGTCCTTGGGTTTCAGCTACAACCTTTTGGAGAGAAAAGAAGATGAACACATCCAGAAGGATTCCTGTCTGCCTGTCGTCCTTATGAAGGCACGCTAGCATGCCCACAGGCGTTTCTGTCCACCATCTTAGTCTTTTGAACACTTAGGCCATGACTTTTGAGTTAAACTTGGCTTGGGATGTGTCTGCCATCTTTTTTTCTTGATCTATGACCTTAAACTGAGCATGCTCAGTACCTCATGTGCCCATCCTAAAGTGCCTTCCTACGTGAATATGTACAAATGCTCTGACTGGATTTCCAGGCTTCCTTTCTTTAATGGGGAAGGGTAACGCTTTTGGAAATAACTCCATTTCTGTCTTACCTGGCCCAGGAAGCCACCCTTTTTCCATCCTTCTGTTCTCTGACAGTGCTGATGAGCTTTGCCCTCATGGGGTACACTCATACATGCCACTCACAACGGTGCACATCTTAAACGGATGATGGGGTACATGAACTACGGAAATTCCCAGCTGGCTAAGAGGTGATCATTTCAGAATACATTTGATATGTTTTCTTATTAGCTTCTCTTAAGGTTTTTCTCCATCTGTAACGTACTGCCTGCTTGGGCCATCGTGGAAGGCCGGAGTACAACAGACTGTTGCTTAAACAACATACATTTATTTTCTCATAGTTCTGAAGTCTGGAAACCCCAGATCAAGATATCCGAGGCCTCTTCTCTCTGCTTGTTGTGCTGCCATCTTGCTGTGCACAGAGCGAGTAAGAGCCAGCTCTCTGGTGGACACGGACCTGTGGGTTCAAGACTCTACTTTCACGCCTTCCTTGAGCCTTAATTGCTTCCTTATCATCTCCATCCGTTCGCTAGAGAACTACTACACTTTGGTGTTTGTTCACACACACATTGCTAGTAAATCCAAGTCATCTTAAACATGTTTTTTGCAAGTGATTATTATTACTTTCTGTTGCCTGGGCTCTGTTCCTGAGCTCTTTTTCTCAGGGCTCTACCACTTTGAGCCACGGCTCCACTCCTGGTTTTTTGCTGGTTAATTGGAGATAAGAGGCTCATGGAATTTCTTGCTTGATCTGGTTTCGAACTGCAATCCTCAGATCCCAGCCTCCTGAGTAACTAGGATGACAGGTGTGAGCCCTCGGCACCTGGTGACAAGCGATAATTTTGTAGAATGTTTATGTATTGAGTGATGACCCTTCATTTTCTTTCTTCTCCTTTAGGAGGGAGAAGACCTACACCGGCGGCCCATGCTTATCTTCTTACGGACTTGCAAGAGTCTTTGAGAATACAGTGGTTTTGGGAAAATCCAGAGAAATCGTTCTCTGAGTTTTGCTGCTCTGAGCCCTTCAAGAAAGCCCTTCCTTGTCTGCCGTCTCCCCAGTACAGCTATTTTAAGAGATTTGTTTTTAATTAAATCACATACATGATTGCAGCGGTACATAGTTTTTTAGGGTTGAATTTGTGTATGTAAATGACATTGTTTTTGATTACACTCGGGGTTAGAAGCGAGACAGAAACTTAGAATTCATACAGGGAGACATACTTGACTAATTTAACACCAGGAATTTTTAATGTTTTAATCACATGGGACTTAATTTATGCAGCGAACTTTCGTTACTTCACACCCAACTAATCAGGCTCTGGAATAACTTGACACCCCTCCCCCTCCCAACCTAGTATTTGGTTTCCGGAAGCAGCTAGATCACTCAAGAAACAAGTTTGTATCTGAATAATCTTGAAAATTCAAACTCCACGCTGTACTTACAAGGCAGTAAGGAGCTCATTCAATCTCTTAGGGTTGATAAATACACCCAAATTTAGCACCAAACTCCTTAACAAGTCAGTGGGCCATTATAGCGTATTACTACTTCAAGATTAATGTCTTCCATCAATCTTGACTTTGAACACACACACACACACACACACACATCACATTGTACATTGTGGGCAGCCTACGTCTTTGCTTAGTAAGTTTTGATTCAGACTTTCAAACCTCTATGGCGCTGATGGTATATGTCTACTTCTGTCCTTTTGAGCTTTGAACTTGAAGCATAAGGGGTAGATAAATCTATCATCTGTGAGTATAAATTTGAAATGCCAGCTCCTTTATAAAAGCTTCCTTCATGTCAAAGCCCCTATGTATTCATTTTCTTTTCCAAACCCCTATAACATTTCTTGTATGGTTATCTTTCTTCTTCCCATTCATATCACACATGTGCTCTTAGCCCTTGTGGACAGGCACTTACTCTATTAATTGAATCTATATTGGTTAATTGCACGTAGAGCAAACAGCATTGAAAGCGCACTATTTGTCAAATGCCTTTTAAAGGTGTTAGGTGCCTCCCCCCTGCACCCAATGGATTCCTACTAACTGTTCCATGGTCAAGGAGCTACCGTGACCTGCATTTTCGCTAGTGATCTTGCAGGCCAGCTATGCCGTGGACAGTGTGTATGCTACAGGTACCGCATGTGGTCACTGGTGAGGTTGTACTCTTATTCACAGGAGGGAGAGGGCAGTCCTGGGGAAAGGCTGGAGGTGGGGCGGTCTGTGAAGGCTCACTGGAAGACGGGATCTCTCCGGACTTCAGATGAGTCCTGTCATCTGCGTTGGTAGGGATGAGGAGGACAGGAACGTATAGAGGAGGTGAAAGCTTGAAGAAATTCAGAAGTGGGCCAGGGGCCATGGCTGACTCGGCCTGGCCCATCTCCGAGGGGGCATCTGGGCACAGAAGCGACGAGACGGTGAGCTGATCGTGCCAGATCCCAGAGTTCATCTGTTCATTCCACAGGCGTAGGGAATGATCGCCGGGTTCCCGCGCTGCTATCAACACCAGGGAACCAGCGCACAGCACTGGCAGGGGCTGCTCTCACCAGGAGCTGAGATGTCAGCAGGAGGATTTCCATGGAGGGGGCTGGGCTGTGTGGAAGAGGCGGATGGCCTCTACCAGGCATCAATGGGGGGCTTGCCACGGACGCTTTACCCCATCGTTGGGGGTGGGGTGTCTACGGTGTGTCGTTTTGTCCTTGGATGCAAACTGAATCCTGAGGACAGCACTGGCCTAGGAAGGTTCCGGCGTGCAGCGTGACTCCGTCCTCACCGCGGCTACCATCCCATGGCCAGCGATGGCCTCCACTAACTGTCTCCAGCCTCTTCATTGGTTCCTGAGCGCCTCCCGGGGGCCGGTGGTAAGCCGTTTCGTTCTGCCAGCAAGTGTGCTACTGGAGTATGAGCCCCGTTGTGTGGATGCAGAAAGTGAAGCTGACAAAGGCTTAGTGTCCTAGCTGAAGTCTTACAGCAGGCCGGTAATGGAGGCAGAAGGGGCCTGGTGGAGGCTATGGCGTCCGTCTAGATGAACACACACGCGCGACCTGCCGCTCTGCCAAGCACGTTCAGGCAGACCGCGGCACCCAGACCCCAGCATGCACCGTGAAGCCTTCAGAATGGAAGGGGCGATCCGAGGAAGGAGCACGGGTGGCTCAAGCCTGCTGCCCTACCTACGTGGGAGGCTGAGAACAGCAGCAATGTGGTTCCAGGCCCACTGGGGCAGAAAGCTCGAGAGCCCCTTCCAACCCCCAACGGGGCACAGTGCTGAGGAGCTGGTGCGCCAAACAGCATGGGAGGCTGAGACGGACAGACACCGCGTCGGGCAGGAAAGGTCTCCACCCAGGGACGACCCCCCTGTGACACACGCCCGGGATCCCAGCTGTAGAGTAAGGAAGGAGAGATCCTTCCACGGTCGGGTCCAGGTCCAGGGGCTGGGGAAGAGCTCTGAGGCCCCCCCCCCCCCCGCACCAGACACCTGCAGGATGGCCTGGGCTGCCGCCCAGCCCCCCCCCCACCTGCACAGTGGCCAGGCGAGGAACTGAGGAGGGGCTGGGGTGGGGGGGCCGGCCGGAGGCGGGCGAGACAGTGCTCAGCGACACAGGACACGCTCCGCGGGGAGACTCTAAAACCGACTCCCCAAGACCAAATAATCAGCACAAGAGGCATCCGAACATCCATTTCTTTGTTAAATATGAAAAAGAGAGGGCGTCCAGCTGTACTCATTATTGCTGGTGATTTAGCAATTCAGAAGATGCCTGCTGAAGGGTCCCTTGGCAGCACAGGGGGGTGGATGTATCTTCCACACGCATTCATGGCCTCCCAGGGCACCGTTTACACCGTGGGAGGAAGCCAGGGTTCAGCCCCGGAAAGCAGCTCTGGTTTCTGTCAGGGGAGGCGAATGTTGGCTGTTGAGGCTGGTGGGGGGAGGGGGGAAGGGGAAGGGGCCCTGGAGAAGCTGGTGCTGAGGTTCTCGGCTATCCCCAGAGCCTGGGCGAGCCCAGAATCAGAGATAGCCAGTGTCAAAGCTATTAATGCATGACCCAGCACCGGCTGGACATTTGCAGCAGAAATGGTCAGAGGAGAGAGGATTTAGCTTTTTGTTAAATGACAGTGATAATGAGGTGTTTCCCATTCTGGAGGTCAAGTGGTGAGATCACCCAATATTTAACGAGCTGTTCACTACTGTACTTATTAGAAAAACAAAATGGCACCCTACATATACTTCGGCTTTCTTTTTCTTTTTAGTGCCTGTATTTTGTCTCTTGGCCCCAATTACCATGGCAAATTACCAACATTATTCAAATCAGAAAAAAAAAACTTTAAATGGGAACATTGCAAGACTCAAATTTTATTCATTCCCAACACTAATATTGTGAATGGCATAAATAAATAAAATGGTCCAAATATGCAATAGCAGTGTCCTCAGGGTAAAATTGACATTTAGCCAAAGTGCTAGGGATATTAAAATCAATAGATTATAAGAAAGAAATCCTTTAGTAAATATTTTCCTGTTGAAATACAGTCTTAGGGTTTATAAGCGCTGAAATATCAAAAAGGTTAGATTTGCATATGGGTGGGGGCAAGACTGAGTTTAGGTGCCAATGACAACATGTGTTCCATTGCGCCATTTTCCTGTGAAGTTGGGTAAATCTAAGAGGTGTGAGAGACTGGCAGGAAGAGGAAGGCAACAGAGGAGTGAAGGGCAAATAGCCACGTAGACATGACGCATCCCTGGGACCGCGTGACAATGTCATGCGCTTCCTGAAGGAATGATGCTAAGGCCAGAAATAGGAAGGCAGGAGAAATACTGCTAGGAAAGCCACTCAGCCAGACAGCAAGCCAAGGCCTTGGAAATGACCATAGCAAACAGAAGGTGAGCTTTCCTGACTTCCATCAGAAGATTCCTTCATGTCTATGTGGAAAAGGCAGTCTCTATGTCCTGGTATAACGAGTTCTGTTTGCTGACCATTACAATAAAGCCTCGTGAATTTCAAAAGCAGACAGTGGTGAAAAACCAGCATCCGAATAAGTAATTCATCTTATCTGATTATTTAATTATTCTCAATCTCAAATGACCTCGAAAGATGACAAGTTTGAGCGAAGGCGTGACAAATGAAGACCTTATAGTGTAGCCGTGATATCATGGGGAAAGGGAGTTGAATTCTGCCAACGTCTATTTCCAGCTGTGCAACTAGTGAGGCAATCAGTATTCCTGAGTCACCGGGCTCCTCATCTGTAAGAGGCGCCATGATAATCACTCCTGAAGTCCAGGGATTGAATTGTGGCATGGAGACTTAAGCCTATGGAATGACAGAAGCCTGAACAATCACAGACTTTACGCCTACCGAGTGTAGCAATGTTCTATAGGGGGAGAACTTTTGGTGTCTACAAAAGGCATAAGCGGATGAGCTTTACAGGCAAGTGTTTGTGGTACTGTGATTAGATGCCGCCGCCCCTGCCTTCTCTTCGGAGAAGTGGGTCCTGAGTCTCATCCTCTCTTGTGCCATTTTGTCTGATGCCATATAGAGCAGAAATGAATGGTCATTGCTGAGCTCTGCCCAGATGATGGGTTGATGAGCAAAATGAACGGGGCTCTTGTGTGAAGCTCCTAAGATTTCCTGGTTTGTTAGACAGCAGTGGTATCGCAGGGGAATTACAGATGTCATGCTGTATGACTGCTCTGAGAGCTCACACAACTTCCACGTGGGCATCTGAAGATGCATTGATCCCGATTCCAATTCTGGCTTCACTGCTGTGTGAGCTTGTGAACTTCACTGAGGCCTTGACTTCCCCATGGAGAAGAGACTGTCTACATCATATGGGATTGTTACACATTTAAATGAGGTAGCAGGCTTAAGGTGCTTAATATAGACCCCAGCTCTGCCGTAGCATCTAGTACTCAGATATCGATGACTGCCGTTGTCACCCAGCCTTATGCAAATGCAGGCTTTCTCAGGGAAAAATAGAGAAAAATCTTTATACTTGTTTGCATCGTTAGTGAAATCAGAGTTTTCTCAGCTGTTTAGAGGATGTTTTCATCTGATTAAACAGAAGCAATTGCTCCTCAGAAGGCTCATGCCTAAGCTCATTTTTTTCCCCTCAAGTATTTCCATTTTTTTAAAAAAGTGGCTTGCTTGAGTTCTCCCTCCACCCCCAGTGTGGTTGCCTCTCTCAGAACGGTCGGATTCCTTCTCAACCATGCTGCCCCGCCGCAGTCCACCTTTGAAAAGAACCCGAAGAGCAAGCTGAATCATGAGGGCTGAGCTCCAAGCTGCACCATGTCCCTACAAAGTAGTTAGGATTATAGACCCATGTTACAGATGACTAAATTGAGGCCGAGGCGTGTAAAACTCCTAACGATTGTCCAAACACTGGAGACCTGTGTGCACAAAGCCAGGAAGAAGCCCAGGGCAGGCCAGGAGCAGCTGAACTGCACAGACCAGGGAGAACTTGCTGGGTGGGAAAATCGAATCTTCTGGCCAGGAAAACGGAAGGAACCCAGTGTTTTTCTCAACCATTAGCATGCCACCTTTAATCCTATCTGGCCATCCTTGCCATCTTCCCCTCTCTCCCTCAATGTTCCCCCTCTCCCTGGACTCCACAATCAGGTTCCCTTCTCTCTTTCTATGGTCTATGAAGACTTCACCCTGAGCAACAAGCGAGTCCCACGGAGGAACAGTGTATGGTCCTCATTCCTGCAAATGGACCCCAACCAAGCAATCAATCCAGGAGCAGAGCTGCAGACCTGGAGGAGTCTTCCACTCTGATTCCTCTATATTTTTAGTGGAGGTGTGTGTGTGTGTGTGTGTGTGTGTGTGTGTGTGTGTGTGAGGTTGTTTGCTGAACAGAAGACTCCTTGGCCTGAAGACAAGAAGATTCTTTAGTAAGGATGATGGTGTAGATTAGAACGGACACGAAGCAGACTGGAGGTCTGTAACACTTTTAAATTGCGATTTTATGGGCATCGAGGCACTTTAATCTTGTGTTGTTAGCATGTTTTAATTCTCTGTGATTAGTGCAACAAAGAAACCCATTTAGGGAGAATGAAGAAACTAGTGTTTAAAAAACCCGGTCAAGGATCTGAAGAAAAGCGCAAGTGAGAACAGTTATTGCATAACCAATGTCACAACGGGGGTGACAAAGGTTTCTACAGTGTCAAGAGCTGACCTGCTTCTCTGCTCTTGTCTGACAATTCTGCCCTCTGCCTGGCGCCATTCATTTATTTTTGTGAATGAGCTCAGCCATTATGCAGCCCAGCAGCACCTGTAGTGAAGAATTGAGGACTGAAAGGAGCTTAAGTTCATGAGTTACTTACAAGCGATAGCAGCAGTAGCACAAAAGCTCTCTATCTCCTGGGGAGAGGAAAGGACACCGATCATGGCCTGAGGCTGCTGGGTCCCCCCGGAATTGGGGCTGAAGAGATGGCTACAGGCATCTCCATTGTGCCAATGAGGAGAAGGGTCAGCCAGGTAGGGTGACAGTATTCAAATCCTGATACATGAGCTTGGGCTCTGTCATCTGGGCCCCTGATTATAATATCAAAAGTATCTCCCAAAGGTTTTTTTTTTTTTTTAATATACAAATTGAGATTTCAGAAAAGCCCAAGGTAATGGATCCTGTGCTTCAGTGTCTTGAATTACTGAGAACTGAAGGTTGTGTGCACAGTCACCTGTTGGTCTACCTGTTGACTAAGTTAATTTGCAGCTATTCACAATTTCCTAAACTGTCAAATACCCACAAATCTGCTCACCCATGTATAAGCAATAGTTACTGTTTTAACAATCAACTTTAAATTGGAATACGAGAAACAGAGGAGTGAAACTAAGAAAAAAAAATCCATGTCGGAAAGATGTAATATTCCTGCTTTCATTAAACTGGTGCTTTCTGATGTGCTGGGGAAGATATTTTGAGTCTGGGTTTAATTAGGATCTTTAAATTCTCATTAGCGTGCTCACATGACTATGGTAACAGATGAGGCCCTCCGTTTGGGGTTGATTCATGGTTGTTTGAGTTCATTTGGATAGAGAAAGACATAAACAAGAGGAAGCATTTCAGGGCATCTAGATTCCCTTGGGGGAAAACAGTTGTTCCATAAAGAAAGTAACATTTACTTTGGCAGCGTTGGTTAACTTTAAGAGAACGTGTTAGGTTGTTGGCTAGATAGCAAAGAAATCGAAGGTCAGTCCCCGTCAATGTCATGCATGCCTCTAGATGACATGAAGGGGAAGAAACCCCATTTGCTGGGTTCTGGTGGCTCATGCCTGTAATCCTAGCTACTCTGAGGTGGGATGAGGAGCAGCTCAGACAAAAAAAAAAAAAGTGGCTCCATTTTAACAGTCCAGCTGGTGGTAGGTCCACTCCCTGTCCCTCATGTTTCCTGATACCAGAATGTGGGTACCGGCTGGTGTGGGGTGTCTGGTTGGGGACCTTCCTTACACTGGAGAAATCACGTTGCCCAACTGCCCACCCCTCTTCTGTCGTCCCCATGAGATTGCCCAGATGCACCACGTGTTCTAGGCTAGCTTCCTTCTGTAGACCACCCCTCCTATCCCCTGGATGAAGCAGGTCTTCCTGAACCTCAAGTTAAGGAATGTGTCCACCTCCAGGTAAGGCTTTTTTATTTATTTTAACACGGGCTCAGTACCAGGCAGTGAGGGAAGTTGCTGACCCAGCTATAGAACTCCATGGCTGTCTTTGACCAGCCTCACAAAGAGGGGGTGGGGTGGGGTGGGTTTGAGAACTAGGACGTGTTACCATGGAAACCCACCGAGTGCCTGGGACCATCTCCTCACAGAAGCACAGATCTGCACTGGAAAGTGAGCAGCACGCATGGGTGTTTGTTATGCCAGTGTCTCTTCTGTCTTCAGCCCTCGTCTGGTCTGCCACGATCAGCCTCCTTCTGGGCTCGCCCCATCCGATCTGATCCTTCTGCTTCTTTCCCACGGAACGGGTCTGGAATCCCAGCCCCTCTGGCAGCCCAAGCCCCATCTGCTTGTGTCTTCAATGGCTCACACTTGCCCTGGGCCCGCACCTTTGCCTCCGGCCCGTGAGCGGGGCCGAGGTCTCCATGTCCTCGGTGTCTCCTGTGCTTCTCCTCTGCTCAAGTGCCGTTTCCCCTCTCTCTGCGCCCAGGGCTTCATTGCTGGGCAGGCACTTTCCTCCACAGTGATAGCCAGGACTCTGGCACTTTCTTCCAAAGCCCCAAGCTTTGCTGCATCTTACAAAGCCTGACAATACACAATCATCATAGGAATATTCCCGACCTGCTCTGTGCTTTGCAGTCCAGTCTGGTCAAAATGGAGTTCCAACACAAATAAATACACGTAGAGGTTAAGAAACATTTTGTTTTGAACTCTCACAGAGAATGGGAACATAGTAGTGCATACATGTTTGCTGAAGTAAATGTTTAGAAGAAGTCAATTTTTTTTTTAAATAGAATCTCTAACTCATCACTTTCTGTGAAGTTTATTTATCTTCCTTATTAAGGCAAAATGCCTCTGTATCAGACACTGTATTTTTTTCTGGTACATTAGGTTGCCGTTTCGTTCCTATTACTTTGCACCAGAAATCAAGTGTCTTGTATTCATGAGGAAATCTTGTTGGGTTCTGTCTTGACTACACAGTGCCAAATGCACTCATCAGTGGGGGCCGGTGGACCTGCTCTTGCTAGGAGACAACTCAGCTACTCAGGCAGAGGATCCCAGGTGACTGTTTGTTGTAAGCCACTTGCTAGAAAGCCTGTAAACCAAGCCGCCCCTCCCTCCCTGGTTAAGTAACCCAGGGGCTGGGTGCAAGCCAACTGTCAGAGCAGAGAGCTTTGTTATCGGGAGAATTCTGACACTATCCGCTTGTTTTCCAGAACTTGTGGGGAGAAAAGCCTCATGCCTTAGGTTGCTAAGATACCTAGAATTCTTGCATGAAAAATTGAACCCTTTCAGAAAAGGTATTCCAGAGAAAGAGAGAGGGAAAGAGAGAGGAAAGGGGTGGGGGGGGGTGGAGAAGAAGGAAGGGGAGGGAGGGGGAGAGGTAAAGATAGGGAGAGGAGGACAGAGAGACGGAACTTGACTTTTGCTCTCACTTCGTGGGGCGTATGCCCTTCTTTGTCCTGTATGAGGCGACATTGATCAAGATGGACAGTACCCCTAAACTGCTTTGCTGAATGTCAACTCCTTTGCACAACTACTTAAAGGCAACAGCGATACATTGAAAATAAAGTTCAATTCGATTTTGGAAAACAAATCCTTGCCTTTCACATGAGCATTTCATGATTTTTTTTTTTTTACTTTTGTATTTTAAAAGGCATTCCTTGGAAAGGTTTGGAAATGCCAAATGATGCCAAACTATAATGCCAAACTGGTTATATTAATAACCAGGGGAAGTCTGACCAGTTTCTGATAAAACCAAAACTATGTTTTTTGTTTTATTTTGTTTATATCCCACTACCATTGATAGAGAGTCTTTGGAGATGTATATCTTCATTCTCAACTCTTTTCGTTTGTCATCTGTGTTTTTTTGGGGGGGGGTTGGGTTTGTTTTACAATTGACAAGGGGAAAAAAAATCTGACACTAACCTTGGAAGGTGGTAATACATTCAAGACTTCTTCCCCTGTCAGATGTGCTAAAAAAAAACACAACAAAAAAACCCAAGAAATCTGGCCTAAAACCATGTCCAACCTTTTCAGCAGAAAGTCCAGATGGCTTTGCAGCCTGTATAACAGACTTCACTCACTGAGGCCGTGCACTGTGTCAACAGGGCAAGAACGTCTTGCAACATAAATGTAAAACCAGTCAGCATCTGTGGTGAGGAAGTGTGTGTGTGTGGGGGGGTGGTGGTGGTGGTGGGGGCGGAGCTTGTGTTGTCTGGGAAAAGAGTGCAGACAAAGAAGATCCCAGAACTGGCTCTGAGGAAAATCTCCCACCGGGCAGGATGGTGGAGGAAGGGGAGAAAGTGAAGATCCGCTGCAGATGCTGCAAAGATAGGCACTTTGAGATGAGGAGGAGAAGTTAACTTCTCTAGCGGTGACGCTGAACTACTACGCCCAGCCAACAGGACCAGTTGTGTGTGTGTGTGTCGTCTTTCTCAGTGGGAGGGTTCTTGGGGTTCCGTAGTGAAAGATTCTAATTCTGCTGGCTAACTAGATGCCAGGGTGCTAAAATAAATCATCAGTGGAGTATGCGTAAGAATAGAAGCTCCGGAAAAACTTGAGATGGCAGGAATGACATCCTGTGTCACTTATTCTTATTTGCGATCAGAATGAATAATAAACCTTAGTTTCTGCTGGCCACAGCGAACACATTCTGGGTGGCTGAGCTTGGATGTCTACAGAGATGACGGGTTCCTTTGCCTTATCTTGAGGGACGACTGTATGGGAATGACAGTCTACTTTACAGCAGGGAAACTGAGACTCAGAGAAGACAGCAAACGTTTCAAGCTGTTTCCCATTAATGATGACCAGGTAGAGAGTTCCAGACAGGATTTTTTTTTTTCCTCCCAATAATCACCCAGCTCACTCCTTTCACAATAACGTATCACTGCCTTGCTTAGAGACAATAACCATTGGATTATACATTCCGGCTCCTCTTTTCCCTGCCTTCCAGCGTCAAAGCTTTGTTGAGCTCATTATTGTATCTTTGATGAAATTCCAGCCACACCATATACCTTCCCTCCCTAGTCAAGCTCTGCCTGTGCTATAAACACATCGCTAATCAGCTGTCCCCGATTCTGACAGCCCTGTGTACCCACGGCTCCAAATGACGGCTTCCAGCCCTGTCTGCATATTATATTCTCCTGGGGAGATTGAAAAACATTCCAGTGGCAAGGGCCCAACCTAGGCCAATTAGAATAGGATGTCTGGGGCTCAGCCCAGGATATCTGTGTTGTTTTTTTTTAAAAACAGATTTCAAGGTGTAGCCAGACGGGAGATTCACTGGCAATGATGTACAGTAAACATTTAGCATTTGTTACAGCGCTTCACATTCTTTTCCGGTGAACACACGTTGGATGTCTTCATTATGCCTGTTCATCTTGCGTTAACCGTTTAATCTCTGCAGCGCCCCCGGAAGGTCACGACACACGTCTTTCTGTTGGAGAGCCTGCCCTCACACGGAGTGCCAGGTGTGATGTCACAGTGGCATCTGGAAGGGTTGCCTGACTGACACCGGGGGAGGGGCGGGGCGTGACAGGAGGGAAATCACAAGCGTGAAAACCAAGACATGACCTTCTAGGTGCTAGAAAATCATGGGAAGGGCGAGGCCGTTTGACACAAGGAGGCGTGTGTGTGTGTGTGTGTGTGTGTGTGTGTGTGTGTGCACCCCACACTGAATGTGTTGAAATGAATTGATGGGCACTGTCTAGGTTACCAGTCAGATAGGCCATTAGCACCTCATTAACAGTATGGGGGGGGGCAATATCCCCAATAGATCTATGGTATCACTGGGGAGGAAATGACAGGAAGAGCGATCTCAGTCCAGTCTTCTCTGACAGCTGAAGACTGGGACATAGAGTTTTCATAGGCCTCTGTTTTTTTTTTTTTTTTTTCCATCTACCTATACAGATGGGATGGGTTCTGTCTGTAGAATTCTGATGTACCTAGAGGTCATAAATAGCTGCGTATTTGAAAGGACTCATGAAAGATGTCTGCTTTCAAGGGAAAAAGGAAGATGGGGAGGCGTGAATATAATTTCGAAGTACATTGCGACGGTGGATGAAAACGACATGAAGAACCTAAATAGAAGCTGTTGATCAATAAGGGTTTGGGGGCATGGAAAGACAAATAGGCTTTGTTGGGAGGAGTTACTCGCGGGGGGTGGGGTGGGGTGGGTGTTGTGCTAACGAGGAGAGCGAGTGGAGATGAATCTGACCAAGGGCACGTATGAAAATGGAGCAATGAACCTTGTTGATATGATGACATTTGTTTCTTCAGAGCCAATAGAGACCCCATAGCAAAAGCCTGACAGAGTCAGACTCAACAGCTTGAGCCCAGCCATGTGAATACGAGCTCAGAAAGGCACGCACCCAGCCGATTAGAGCATGCTTGCTTTACACGCGTGGACATGCCACCACGCCCCTCTTGCCCGTGGACACAAGGGGCCTTGCCGGTGGGTGTAAGGCTCCTCGCCGTTGGGCTCCTTTGGCGCTCTCCGACCCCGAGACTTCCTGCTGGACTGTGGAGTGACATCACCCAGGCCGTGACCCACCGCGCTGAGCCCAGTCCCCCCCCCCCCCCCCCCCCCAGGACGTCCCAAGCTTGCCGAGCTGTCAGCCAGTGAGGACGGTCTCCTGCCATGCCTCCAGGGACTCCTCTGCCTGGGTCCCTGGACAAAGGCCGGCCCGACACGGCCCGTGTGTGCTACTGCCACCTGCTGGTCGCATCTTTTCCCTCGCTCAGCCCTGTGGTCTCTCTCTCCAGGTATACCCTGAATCGCGCGTGTGTACACACACACACACACACACACACACACACACACACACACAGGAGAGCCAGGACTGTCTCTCATTCCATACATACATAAGCCTGCCCAATTAATGGGTTTATTACACAGCACTGTGACCGAGGCTGTGAAGATTCTTCTCCATCTCTTGGGAGACTTCTTTTGGTTACTGGTTATTAGTTACTAGCCATTGTTTAGTTCTTGGTAATTAGTTTTCGGAGCAGCAGCTTAACTCCGATCTCCGCCTCTTGTCCATATTACCTCCCAACCCTCTTGGTTTCGACAGTAGGTTAGATGTTTTCAAATGTGGTTTCGAGAATAGGTTAAATGTTTCCCGACGTAGCTACCATGGCACCTGTGGATCCAAACCACCCACGGATACCCGTAGGTCATGGCGTGGGTCTTCCACATGCCCTTACCCAGCTACATTCACAGAAACAACGTCACCCAAACCCATGCCGGGACCCTGCCTCTCCCAGCTGCCCTCTTCCTCCTCACACCACCGAACCCCATCTCCAGTCCCTGAAGACTTGCTGGTACTGGTGTTTGAAGTTAGGACCTCGTGCTTGTTAGGCAGGTGCGCTATCACTTGAGCTGCCCCACCAGCCTTTCTTTGCTTTGGCTGCTTTTCAGAGAGCACTTCAGGTTCTTTCCTGGGGACTAGCCTTTGACTGTGATTCCACATTTTCCCTGCAGGTGGCATAACACGCACAACCCACAATGCCCAGCTTCTAATTGGTTCGGATTGGGTCTTGCTAACCCTTTTTTATGCAGGCTGGCTTTGAACCACAACCCTCCTTGTCTCTACCTCTCCAGTAGCTGCGACGAGAGGCAGTCCTAGAAATATACCAGGGACAGCTCGTGTGTGTTGCCATCGCACATTGTAATGTTTTTGTACATTCAATAAATATTGACTGCGTGATCATTCAAAATAAGAGTTTCGGTGCCTCTCCAAGGGCAGCGACTGGGTCTTTAGCTGTCATTTCCTAGTTCCTTAAGAAGCCCTCCGTACATGCGTACTGAGAAGGCATTTGGAGTTGGAATCAAAACACACCCGTGTGTGCCAGCTGTGTTGTGTTTTATCTTTGAGGCTTTGGGCAACAATGTACCCCCTTTTCTGAGGCTCATATAAACGTATACAATAAACACTTTGATACAGTCACTTTGTTGAGGAGGCAAAACACTGTCATGGCTTTCAGAAGTAAAGCACTGAGTGATAGATCACTGTTGTAATTACTTTCAACATGCCATGTGAAACTGTAGCTTCTTTTGTTGATGATCCTCTTGTATCCCCTTCTTGTGGTTGTACCCGCATTATCACTGTGTCTCAGCTGAGTACCCTGGATACTGTATATACTGGTATTAGAACTAGGAAAGTGAAAGGGAATATCAAAATCGAGAGACAAAGGATAAAAAGACAAACGACTACAAAAGCAATACTTGCAAAACTGTTTGGTGTAAACCAACTGAACAACTCATGGGGGGAGAGGGAGAGGGGGAGGGGGAAATGAGGGAGAAGGTAACAAACAGTACAAGGAATGTACCCAAGGCCTAACGTATGAAACTGTAACCGCTCTGTACATCACTTTGACAATAAATAAGAAAAAAAAAGAAGTAAAGCACTACGAACTTGCAGCAACATTCTCACTGTGATTGTTAGGTTTCCGGTGTACTCCTGGAATAGCTCTTGAGTGTTCCTATGTCCACTTTATTCCCCAACCGATATGTCCTTTCTTATTTAAAAACCTCTGGACAGATGCCTTTCAATGGATGAATGGATTGCATATATATATATATATGTACATATATATATATATGCAATGGGATTTTACTTAGCCATTGGAAAGAATGATGTTGCATCATTCACAGGAAATGGAGAGAGTTGGAAAAAATTATTTTAAGTGAACTAAGCCAGACACAGAGTAATAAAGGTTGCATGGTTTCCCTCATTTGTGACAGATAGAATGTGCCTAGAAGTCTGTGAGTAGATTCGGTGGGAGGTATGCACGTGGTTACAAATGAGCCATCTGAAGCATAACAGACTATGGAAAACTCAAAGAGCATAATATTTTAGGAAGACTAGCTAACAAAATAAGCCTCAGAAGGCAGGAGGGGAAGACAATGAAAGGGGGAAGGGAGGAAGAAGGCAAGAGTGAGGGAAAGTAAGGGAAGGGGTGGGGGGAAGGGGGGGTGAGAGTTGAAGAGACACTGGTCAAGATGCAGTGTGTCCATAAACTGCCTTGTGAAATGGCAAGACCTTTGTATAACTACCTGAAGATAACAAAACAAAAAACCCTCCGACCAAGACAATATGAAGCAGCAGCATATGCTGGAAAATAAAAACAAAAACCAAGCAAGCAAGGAAGCAAAAGAAAAAAAAAACAAATCCCACTGGCTCTCAGTGATGTCCAAATGTTGGGAAATTCCATTATTAGAAAGCCCTCCTTCTCTTGGTAAGTGCCTCCTGGTTAATTTACTTGCTGAGCGATTACTAAGCGTTATGGATTGGACATTGTGTACTGATTGTAAAGATAACGTGAGGAAAACATTGAATGAGTTATACAATTCCATCCTGAAGCAACTTGGCTTGCTCATAAACACGAGAGCAGATAGGAAGTAGCCGGGCAAGCTTTCAACTCTGGCTGCTACCAACAGAGGGTGGTAGTTGTCTTCTGTCTGGGATAAGTTAGTATTAAACATGCACTTTAGAACTGAAACTCATGATAAGCAGAAGAGCTGGTGCGTGTAACTAAACATAAAATATACAGTCACAATATAGAAGACAGAGTAGTCATATCCAGTACAAAATGACCAAGAGCAATCAACCTTAGCCGAATATCTTTGCTCTGTCTGTCTGTCTCGTGCTCCTTTTGTCTCTCCTTCCTCTCCCAGGGCTCACTAGTTGGGCTGATTATATATTAGTATGACTCGTTAGACTCCAGAATGAATAGCAGGCAACTCTCAGAAATCTATTTTGAATTCCTCTTGGTTTATTTCCTGCCATTGAATTTTATGCAGACAGCTCTAGTATAATCCTGTCAGCAATCGAGCTTTTAAATAAATTGCACTTGAGAGAAATTTGAGGTTCACAGTGAAGCCCAGTGGGGAGCAGGGACTTCTGCACACCCCCCCTTTTCCTCAAGTACACCGTTCCCCGGTGACCATCATCGTGCCCCGGGGCTGCCCTGGTTACACTCAGCGCTCTGCCTTGGCACCACGCGGTACCCACAGCCGCCGTTAATGTTCATTCTTGGTGTTGTACTGGGGATGGATTTGGACAAATGCAGTATGACATGCATGTCATGTGATTAGCATCCCACAGAACAGGTCCAGTGGTCTAAGAGTCCTCAGCACTCTACCAGTCACCCCCTTAACTCGCAGTCTCCCCTTAACTCTGCACAGCTACTGATCTCTTTTGCTGTCTTCCTAATCCTGATTTTTTTTTTCCAGACCATCGCATGCAAGAAATCCTACAGAAGAAAAGCTTTGCAGGTTAGCTTCTCTCAATCAGCATCCATGTTTAAGTCTCCTCCGTCCCTTTTCATGGCTTTATAGCTGACTCATTGTTGGTCCCCAAATCATGTTCTATTGTCAGAATGCACCACAGTTTATCTATTCCTTCCTCTGTTAAGAGAGACCTTGAATGTACATTTATGGGAACTAGGGAAGGGAAGGGGAACAGCAACATGGAGAGACAAAGGGTAAAAGGTGAACCAAAGGCAACAGCAATACTTACAAGACTATATGTTGTAAACCAACTGTATAACTGGGGGGGGGGGGGAGGGAGGGGACTAGAGAGGGGCAAAGGTGGGAGAAAAATGAGGAAGTAACAAGTTTGATAAGAAATGTACTCACTGCCTTACGTATGACACACTAACCCCTCTGTACATCACTTTGACAGCAAACAAATAAATAAAAAATTGAAAGACAGAGAAGTATAAAGATGAAACAAATATAAACACGAAGTTTATTAACAAAAAAAAAAAAAAGAGACCTTGCTTCCAAACGTTCCCAACTGTAAATGAAGTCGTCATAGACAGTTGTGCATATGTTTTTGTGTGGACATGAAATTTCAGCTCGTTTGGGTAAATACCCAAAGCAATGGTTGCTGAATTAAAAGCATGTGCAGTTTTGTGAGAAATTGCCATTATATCTTCCAATGGCTGTGCCATTTTGAATTACTGCCTGATGAGTAAGAATTCTTGTTGCTCTATGTTCTCACTTTGCTGTGAGAGTTTTACTGTTGGTTTTCATTTTGGGATTTCCATGTAAATACACAGTATTTCCACTGTTTGTTTGCTTGCATGCGTGTGTGTGTGTGTGTGTGTGTGTGTGTGTGTGTGTGTGTGCGTGTTGGTATTTGGCCTGAACGCAGTGCCTGGGCACTATCTTTGAGCTTCTGTGCTGAAGGCTAGTGCTCTACTACTTGAGCCACACCTTCACTTCCAGCTTTTAGCCGATTCATTGGAAATAAGAGTCTCATGGAATTCCTGCCGGCACTGGCTTTGAACCACGATCCTCAGATCTCAGTCTCCTGAATAGCTTAGGATTACAGGTATGAGCCAATGGTACACAAGGGTGTATTTTGAACAAATTCACTCCCTCTATTATACTTTTTAGTTCCCTTTCAAACAGTATTTAGTGGATTTCAATATATTATCTTCATATATATATGAACATAGATTATGTATGTATGTATGTATGTATGTATGTTACTCTGTCCCAGCACCCTCTCTTCTAATGAGGGTTATTTTGGACAAAACACAATATAAGGTAACAATCAGATATGATTTAGTTGTCATGCTGGGCTAGAGACGTGAAGATGTTTATACATACACAGTGGAATGATTTCTGCTTCCCACAGTGCTTTGTGGTGAGAAACTCCCAGATGTTGACATTTACCAGTTTTAGATAAGCAGCCTCAAATGGCACCCTGTCTGCATCGGAGGTTAAACGCTCCTGATAAAGTATGAGGCTGTTAGGCTCAATGAGAGTGAGAGAGAGGGAAAAAACCTATTGCTCCTCTGTGTGCTTTGTATGGATGACTCTTAATAACTGTCCTTAAATGAAAGAGAAACACAGAGGAATCCAACCTGTCTTTGCCTTATCTCACCCTCCCTCCCTCCCTACCTCCCTCCCTCCCTCCCTCCCTCCCTCACCTCCCTCCCTCCTTCCCTCCCTGCCTCCTCCCTCCCTCCCTCCCTCCCTCCCTCCTCCTCCCTCTTGTCCCCACCCTTGTTGTTTTTTTTTCATTTTTACAATGCTGCACGTTGAACTCAGCGTCCAGCCCTTGTCAGATGAGCGCTCCACCATCCGAATCACATGAAGCCCATGAACAACCTGTCTTGCTTTTAGTTTTTCTTCTCAGAGTCCTCTGCTAGGGCCGGGCCTGGCTCCACCTGTGATTCTCCCAGCTCCTCCTGGGCGGGGAGACTGAGTGTGCGCAGTCACGTCTGGTGAAAAGCTTCGGCTCTACGCCGACGGGCGTCCGCAGACCCGAGCACGTGCGGCGTTCAGGACCCCACGGTGCTCAGCGAGGGTGGGAGCGGCACAGGGAGAGAAAGCGCCCCCCCCCTGCCCCCCGCCCTCCTCCTGGAAGCCCCCAGACCCTTGCCACTCCAGCGGGGGGGACCCCCATTCCTCAGACTGCGCCGCCTCCGCCTGGAGAAGATGGAGTGTGGGCAGACGCAGCTCTTTCCGGGGCCAATGGCCTGGATCGTAAGCCTTCCTGAGAATTTAAGTGTAATTTAAGAAACTGGAAGAAATGATTGAGTCGGTGTCCTAATCCCCCGAGAGTCGCCGGCCGCGCTCCACCGAGCGGCCTTAATCCTCCCGGGCGCCTGCGACCTTGGGATGGGATTCTTAATTACCACCACCTGAGGGGCACCTGTCGCTCCAGCGAACCCGCGTGACAACGAAGCATTAAGATCAATCGTTGGACTTGGAGGTGAAAGGAAACAGAAAAGTCGCTTGCCAGCCTGCCCCGTGCGTGGCCCAGCTCCCGGATGAGGTGTTGGGTTTCGTGGGTGCGGCGATGTCCGCGTCGTCCATCCCCGGGGGGGGGGGTGGGGGTGGTGGCACCGGTGGTCTGCTGTGCACCCACTCGAGACAGACACGGGGACGGAGGGGCTGCCAGGCAGGGCCCCAAGTGGCCCTGGACGAGTCTAGTTACCCTGCTGGGATCTACCCTCTGATGGCGCTCGGGTAGATTTCAACGCTCCTCCCCGGCCCGCCGCGTCGGGACACCTCTGAGCGGCTCGTGTGTGTGGTGATCGTGAGACCGTGGAGCGTGTCACCTGCTCTTACCCCACGCCAGGCACTGTGGCCGGCACGCCACCTGCGTTTCCTAATGTGATGGCCACGGCAGCCTTCCACGGTAGGTCCTCCGTTTGACACACACTAGGCATCTTCCACTTACCCTGTCCATCGTACCCTGAGGACCAGGAATGAAGGCAGCAGTGGGGTGGGGGGGGGGTGTGATGCCAAGGTTTGCTCGCCGTTTTATCTGAACAGAGGCAAGGATTCCATGTGCAATTCAGCCTTTCTGTCCAGTGATCACACCGAGGTCAGCCCTCCAGTTCTTCTACAGGCATCTGACCAGTGCTCAGCGAGTGGGGTCCACGGAGGGGGGGGGGCGCTGAGGATGCTCAGATGAGTCGCAGGGCATCGGTGCTGTACTAGTGCAGAGGAGGAGGGCCCGGGGGGGGGGGCTTTGGTGACGTCATGCCTTTCTTCTTGCTTTTCCCAACATGGGGTTTACCTGCTCTTGGCCAAGGTCTTTGATGGGAAATGGCTAGACGTGCCCAAGGTGCTCTGGGGATCCCAGGCCCTGAGCACGGAGGCACAAATGGAGGCGCCCACCATACAAAGTGTTGCTCCAAAGCCAGGCAAGGTGCCTTACACCCGCAGTCCTAGCTACTGGAGAGGCAGGATGGTGGTTCAAGACCATCCTAGGTAAAAACAAAACGCCGGTCGACCAGTTGTAATACTACCAGTTGACAGCTGGGCAGGATAGTGTGAGACTGTGATCCCAATGACGGTAGGAAGATTACAATAGATAATCATAGTTCAAGCAATAAAGAGAGACTATTTCAAAAATAACCACACAAAGAGAAGGGAGGGGCAGAGAGCTCAGTCATAGACCACCTACCTAGCAAGAGGGAAACCCTGAGCGCAAACCCCAGTACTGCTGGAGAAAAAAAAAAAAAAAAGAGCATCGTTCCAACTCATAAGCGATTGTTATTATTTTTATATTATTATTTTCAACTGTGGATAGATGGTTGTGACGGGGATTCCCCATGAGCAAAGAGCACTACCATTTCCCGCAGCCGAGATTGCTACTCTTAAGTATTTCCTGTGGTGATGGAAAAAAAACACACAACCCAAACAGGACTCAGGCAGTTAATTCTGCTCAGAGAGCGTGGTTTTCTGCCACCTCTGACCCGAGGGAGGGTGGGCAGGGGCAGCCAGGGAGGAAATCGCCCAGCTGGCCAGTCCTCAGAGGACCCCTCACCGCAGAGGCTGAGCTTCCATTATGCAAAGCGTGCGCGCTCACACACCCACACACGCACGCGCACACACACGCACACCCGTGCTTGCCATTTCACTTCCTGTCTGAGATTGTCAATGCTCCCAAACGCTTGTGGCTAGCCACACTTCCCTCCCAACCCACTTCTCCGGCATGCTATAAAGATCCAGAATGTGCCTTCTGCTAGCACTTCTGAACTCCACTAGCATCTGGAAAGCAGTCATCTGGAACCTTCTGCGGGGCATTTTTTTTTTTTTTTTTTTAGCCTCCGCCCTTGATGAAGAAAGAGAAGGCCATCTGCGGAAAACCACATCGTGGGGTGAGGCCAGCGCGCGGGGCTCCTCAGGCTGAGGTGCTGGGTGGTTGTGGACTCCCGGGCTGGGGTTCACTCGCTCATCCACGCGGCATTTCAGATTCTGACGTCGAGCCGCTTCTTCCCGTTGCTCTGGGGACGGTGACAGTCATGGAAGCCACGCCCCGAGGGCCCTGTCCATCCCACAGCTGGCAGCCTCGGAGCTGCAGCAGCAGCGGAGAACGGCCCAGTGCCTCCCAACCCCCGGCCCTGCCCACGCCACGCTCCTGCACGCCCGGCCCCTGCCCATCTGAGCTTCGTTTGTTCCTTCCTGCGAGACGGAGCCTGTGTGGAATCCCCAGGTGTTGGCTCTTCCACGTCGAAGGTTCTGGAGAAGGTCTTGTTTGAGGAGAAAGTTCAGACACTCTAGGCCTGGGGAGCCCTGGACCACCAGGCCCCACGCACCGTGCCCCAAGGCCAGCCTCCAAGCTGCTGTCTTCCCCAAGGCAGCTGGCTCCGCGTGGGAATCCAGCTTGCGAGCCGAGCTCTTCCCTCCGCGGCCGCGGCCGGCCGGGCTCCAGGACCCCACACCTGGGCCTTCTGGCTGGCAGAAGCGTTGAGGAAGCCAGGAGTAGGCAGGAAGCCCGTGCACGCGTGTGCAGGTGACAGGACGCGGGTCTGCAGGGGGCTCTCCCACTGGAGCCCAGGCTCTCCTCCCGGCCCCCCCCGCCTTGCCTTCATCGACTGCGGCTCCAAGCGCCCCGCACGGCTCGACGAGTGCAAAGCATCCCGAATATGGTTTCTGGCATGGCTGACGTGTCTCAAGCCTTCCAGCAAGCCGTACATCATGAAATATTGATATGGTTCTACTAGGCTGCCGCACCTGACATTTGATTTATAGCTTTAGGTGTTCTTTTTCTTTATTTTTTTTTAAATTCTAAACAGCCAATGAAGGATCAAAGGAAATGTCATCTTTGCAGTGTTCAAGCTCGGAGTGCTCCCTCCCCCCCTTCCCTCCCCTCCCCCCTCCCCGGGCCGGCAAGGCAGCGTGCACAGGTCGCTTCCTAGCATCTGGCCAGCTGTGGGTGGGGTTCGGAGGACTTGGCCATCAGCCCACAGGTAGAAACGTCCCTCCCTCTACCCCTCAACGTTTCAAATATTTATCACATTAAATATCAACCTCCAGAATATTGCCTTCGTTTAAGCTTTTCACGTCCCAATGATTTTTTATTATTTCCATCGACCAAAATAAATGAAGAAAATGTTTTAGACTACACATGAAAGCATGTAAAAATCAATAACTGGATTTTTAAAAGATTTAAAATGTCTTGAATACATTCATTTTCAAACATTTTTTCCCCCTCTGATCTTTAAATAGCTTTTCTTGGAGCATAACATTTTTTTTAAAAGTCAAATATGGAGCATTAAGGGTATAATTACCATTTTAATTATAACTCAATCATCCTATCTGCTTTGCATAGAAATTAAAGCTTTTATGTCAGGATTTTGGGCACTCACAAATGTTCAGGAGCAATTAATGTTAAAGGTTTAATTTAAAAGAAAAAAAAATTCCAACTTGAACTTTGCAGTTCTGAATTTCATTCTTGTTCTGAGGGTGAAGCCGAGATGTTACCCATTTGTCATTTAATTTCTAAAGTGAGCCCATTTTCAGTTTTGAGTTAGTCGTTGGAAATTTTAAGAGGCACAGTAGTAAATGGGTGGACCAGAGAGCAGGTTGGAGTCTTGTCTCTGCCTTAATGCTACCATACATAACAAACTATATATAGCATACTCATTATCTGCTATAATGAATTATATACAAGCTTGCTTCGCCTCAGTCTCCTCCTCTACAAAATGGGGTCATAGCAATTCTTACCTTGTAGGATTCTTATGTAAGGCACAGAGGACAGTGTCTGGCTAGATAGGCTATACAGGCTTATGGGTTCTATGGGCTCCCTATCGCCGTATGATCTAACGTGACCCCAGTAACGCCAACCATTCTGATAGTTATTGATTTTTCTTCCCACCCTCAAGAGGATTGTTGACAAAATGGCAGTTGCACCTGTAAATCCTTAGTACTTGCAATGCACAGAGCTCTTCTTCTATCACAAAGCTAAACACAGCCATGCACGCTTCTCAGATGTGTGGTGGATTATTTTTCTTTCCTCATGCCATTGCACTTGTATGGGTATAAAGTTATTTCGGGGTACCTTGAAAGTCTCCATTTTTGCATTAAAGAAAAATACCATTGGGCTATACAACTCAACTTGATTTTCATTGAGTTTGGCCCTGAAAACAAAAATACTGAAATGATAGATTTTCCTATTTTTTTTTTTTTCTGCAAATGAGTAATGGGTTTTGCTATTTGCTCCTGAAGCACAAGGTTGCAGTGTGTGTGTGTGTGTGTGTGTGTGTGTGTGTGTGTGTGTATGCATGTGCATACTTGTGTGCAAAATGCAGCCTTGCCATTTTTCTCCCAGTTAAACCCCCAATCTAAGATCTGGTCCATTTCCTCTTGAGCTGCCTCTGCTGCGGCTGGAAGGAAAAAATCATTTTTATGGGCATTGCCGTAGCAAAATAAAATAATTCCATTTTTAGAAAAGCTGTTGAATAGGCCTCTTCCCAACAACATTTTTTTTTTTTGCTGACTGCCTATTTCTGTTTCACTCTTTATTTTTGCCTATTTATATGTTTTGCATTTTTTTTCTCTCTGGTAGTTTTATATCTTATTTTTTTCCCCTACCTTATTAGGCAAAATGACAATGGAGGCAGGCAGACATAATTTAAAAATGATTATTATGCCATATCTCCTATACCTTGAGTCAGATAATGTTCCTGGAGAGTTAATCACTAAGTATCACTTACATAATCAACCCTAATCCTAAACATAATTACATAATCACCCAGAGCCTGGTATGCATACTCAATTGGCTTTGTTAATGGTCGTGTGGCTTGGGTAATTTCAGGACAGTGTGAATCTCGCATAATTTCATTACTTTCAGGGAAGGGAAAGGATTAAACATCTTGGTATATATGGAATAAACAGCGTGGGAAGATGTTCATGTGAGGGGGATTACTCTTGAGGAAACTTCCCTTTCGCACCCAGTGTCTTCTGTTTTGGGTTCCACACAGAGATTCGTGGCACCCTGGAATCAGCTCAATTCCACACACTCTCGTGGGGTGCTTCTATCTGCCCTTCGTGCTCTAAGGGAAGCATCAAGAGATGTGTACCTGAGGATCTTGTCCAAACCTATCCGTGGGGGCACAGACAAAGACGGTGACTGGGGAAACAGAGTCAGTTTCCGGCTCTGGCCTGGTGGGTTGGCAGTGTCCTTCCACCAAAGGCCAACTTGGACACAGAGCAGTCAGCTCTGTAGCTGCGCTCTGCATTTCTATCCCAGTGGCTCTAGCATTGTCGTCTCCTCTCAGCCTCGCTCCACTTTATTCACGGGGCTGAGTGGTCCTCCTTCCACACCCAGCGTGAGCGTGGCAGGGTTCCCGTGGGACCAGGAATCAGTAATTTCAGGAGGAGACTCCACCCTCTCCGAATAGATTGCAAATGTTTGCTACTTATCTATCTACTGCCCAGCTGGGAAACTTGAGATGGTGAAGAATAAATTGTCATGCTGCTCAACAAGGTAAAACAGATGCCACCCTATGGTACTTATTATAACACGAGCTTCGCATAGCACAAGCAATAAAATGAACAGAGAGAAAGAAAAACAAAAACCTGTGCAAAGAGAAGAATGGGATCCCAGGGAACACACAAACCTTAATGGTGGAGGGTGTGGATGGAGCTGGTGGCAGGGTGGTACAGGTTCCCTTGGCGACTTCTTGCAGCCTGTACTGTACTAGAAGTTTCCTTTAAATTCAAACACGGCCTGCTCCCTGCTGAATTTGAGAAGGACGCACCAACAGAGCACAGAGTGGCTCTTTACATGTTGATTATCCGCTCATGCAAGGATTTATCGGCTCACCACACGATCACCAAGCCCGCCATGGCTGCTGGGAGAGTGGCAGCAGGTGGAGGAGACGGCAACTTTGCCCTCCGTGTCCGGCCCTGTGGAGTTCAAGGGCAAGCGCGACCTCTTGGACACCATCTCCTCATTCCCACGTGCGTGCTCGTTCAGCTCAGGACTGATGGGAAGACGGAGCGAGCTAACGTTTGGGGGTGCTGCTTGGGAACTCAAGAGTGTTGTCACAATAGAATTTGTCCTCATCAGAAAGAATACCAAAGAGCATGGGATTCTCTTGCTACCGTGTCCGCTACAGACAGAACACAATCTAGTTTCCACCCTCATTGCTGGGAAAAGAAACTCGTAGAACATAGTCATCCAATTCCAGCAGGGTGTGAAGATATTACTGGTCTCCAAATAGACATCTCTTCTGGCAGAATACTGTTCAGGACGGACTGCATACATGTCAGTGGCTGCCAACTGTGGGGCGTGGCCTTATGCTCTGTTGTCTGCGTACAACTCCTTATAAAACCCTGCCTGATGAGTAACTCTCCAGAAACGAAGATTACGAGGGACATTGTGCATGTCCAGATGCATACACACCATAAAGTAAAAACCACCAAAACAACACGAAACTAGTGAAAAAATAGGGCGAGAGCTATAAGACTAGTCTCTTAAGAAGAGACTCAATGTTAATATGGGATATACGATATGATGTGATAAAACAGTGTAGAAGGAAATCATTCAATATAAAGGCTTTTGGGATGACCGTAAGCAAGTACAGTCTTGCCTTGGGACTGTACCTTAAAATACATTACCTGTGGACAGAGTAAAGTCGAAAAATAGCAGAAGAGAGCAAAACTGAATATTCACCAAACTTGCTGGAAGGAGGGGAGGGGTGGAAAGAATGAATCAAAACATGGAAACAGAATTTAGTCATGCATTTCAGGGATAGAGTACGTAGAAATGAAAAACTGGGTACTGGTGAAACAGTTCTAGCCACTTGGGAGGCTGTTAACGGGAGGATCGCAGTTCAAGACCAGCCTGGGCAGAAAAGCTCGCAAGATCCTTTCTGAGCCCCGAGTGGGTGCAGTTCCCAGGGCTGTCATCCCAAGGTGTGGTGGGAAGCCGAACATGGTAGGATCCCAGTACCAGGCTAGCTAGGACTCTGCCTGCATGACGGGCAGGCTGAGCGTGGCAGTGCACGACAGTGGTCCGGGCTACAAAGGGAAGTCCCCTGGATCACGGTTCCGGTGAATGACTAAAACGAAGCAGCGAAAAACAGGGCTGGAGGCCTCGTCCAGTGGAATTGCACCAGTCTGGCAAACAAGTCTGAAAGCCTGAGTTTAAACTCCTAGTACAATCCCTATCCCCCACTCCCCCTAAGAAAGAAATAAATTACAGATTCTCTCTATGAAAATTCTTGCTGGGCACCGGTGGCTCATGCCTGTAATCCCAGCTTCTAGGAGGCTGAGATCTGAGGATGGCACTTTGGAAGCCAGCTTGGGCAGGAAAAGTCTGCAAGGTTCTTATCTCCAAAGAGCTGTCAGAAAACGAGAAATGGTGCTGTGGCTCAGCGTAGAAAGCTAGCCTTGAGTGAAAAATCTCAGGCCCTGAGTTCACGCTCCATGACCGGGAAAACAAAAAGCTCCATCATAAGTGAAATTTAAAAAAAGCTTTTGTCAGATTTGAGCGGCTGAGGTAGGAGGACCAAAAGTTTGAGGTCAGCTGGACAATGTACAAGCTCTATCTCAAACTAATAACAAACAAACCCAGAACAAAAATTAGAACAAGGAAAGAAAGGAAGTACTAAAATACCCTAGAATTCTATAGTCACTATATCGCCATTGGTATTATGCAAATTCTCCTATAAGAATTTGTAAAAAAGACTGTATTTGTCTCAATGAATGGACATATATATACATATATATATATATTTTTTTTCATTTACGAGAGCATTGATGACCAAGAAATTTGTATTTCCTTCCAGGATATTCTGTGCTCAAGCACTGTCCTTGTCTTTACCGTCTTGTATTTACTCTTGAGTCTTTACTATTCTTTCACCCCCTGCCCCCGACTCATCTATCATGGGATCCAATGATGCACCCGAGTTCCTAGCTCGTTAGGCGGTAACTGTCTTATCGCTCACTTTTCCTTACCAACACAAGGTACTTCCCGGAAGTGGGATTTCTGGATCAATATGTACAAACACTTCTGAAATGACTGGCATCTGTTGCATTGCTGAATTGTTGTGTACCAGGTGCAGCCCATCCACGGCGTCTGATAATATCACCGCACCATGTCCACAGCGTGCAGCTTCTAGCACCTAGACTTGCCCCCATCCCTCTTCCCTTTCCACTCCCTTCCTCCAACACTTGCATGTCTTTTCTCACACTCCTCAAGACTCAAAGTGGTCCCAAGCCTCTCCGTCACTCCTACCAAAATGGAAATGATATATGGAACAGTGATTCTTCCACGTCAGTGAGACTCTTGGGGTCTGGTACTTAGCATTCCTCCCCTCCCATCTGGTAGATGGTCTGATTTCAGGTAAGCTTGCCTTTCTGGGGCGGTCCCTGTTGGAGCTCAGTCCAGGACCCAATTGTATGTTTGCGGGTTGCTCTTTAGTGAAGGCGGAGTGCGCACTGTCAGGCTAAGAACACCCACCAGACCGTGGTCCAACAGCAGGGCTTAGTCATGCGATGTTCCACTGGACAGATCTGTGAAGGGAGACTTGTTCTTTTTCACAATGAATTATTGGGTCTCTTTTAACTGTCTTTTAACTGTCACTCTGTAGATGATGACAATGGTGAGATCTGCTGTTGGTTGTAGGGTTCTACGTAATGGGAGACAATGGTATGGCGAACAACAGAGCAAGAAGAAAACGTGAGCGCACAGAAGGGCTGGCGAGTGGAGAAGATGGCTGTGGATGATTGGTAAGCATGGTTATAAAACAGTCTGGAGGGTAGCTCGTCAAGGAGACACAGTGGATTATGGAAACCATAAAACTGGACTAAACTTGCCCAGCCTGGGGGCCTCGTAGTGGCAGAGGAGCACTGGGATTCATTCTTCAGTAGGAACATATTTTACAGTGAAATGCTCTCATCACCCTAAAAGAAAAAGGTAAAGCTCGCATGCCCAAGACAACAGGTTTCATTTCCACATCCATATGTCAGATGGACGCACAATATGACTGCACAGTTAAAAAGCTGTAGAAGTAATTTGGAACCGGAATCCAACCCTTTGGCTCTTTATGGGTCTCTGATATGACAGCCTTCCTGCTCTCTCTCTCTCTCTCTCTCTCTCTCTTCACTCTCTCTCTGTCTCTCTGTCTCTGTCTCTCTCTCCCTGCCCCCTGACTAAGGCAGCATCGGATGATTGTCTCATTGGAGTCTCTCTTTTTTGATGCCCTGTAGCAGGAGTGCCCCCCCCCCCAAATGAACAAGCCCAGTAGAGTCCTCCATATTTCAAAGGTGTTTTAAAATCATTCCTTCACACTCTGTCCAGGAAGAACTTTCTAGTCACCAGGACTCGGGAGGATAGCAACACAGAGGCATGTAGACGGTAGGCTTAGGGCTCCCACTCCGGTCTAGGGGCATCCGTGCCTGGCTTGGCCTTGAGGACCGGACGTTAACATGGTGGCAAGGATGGAGGCTCTGCACTGCGCCAGTGGACGCTGGGAGCCGGGGGTTAGAGCTGCAGTAGAACGAGAGAAGCTTCCTCTTCTTTTTCCTTGCTATCTTCTTCTACCTCCTCCCAGCAACCCAAGCATGGGGCTCAGGAGACATAGATTAGTCCCTGGTGATACTTCTAAATAACTTAGTACGAGAGAAAAGTGCAGGTCTCAACATTCCTTGGAGTCTTTTTAATGAAAGTCTTCGACGCTTGGTGAGAGGTGACGGGAGAGATGGAAATAATTAAGGACGGGTCATAAACTTGATTTCCTGTGTTCAGTCCTAAATCCCACATTTTTGTTGGCAGAAAGGACTCAAATGAATCTGCTAAAAACTCAACTGTTTCAGAAAATATTTTATCAACTTTCTTTTCTTTCCTTTTTTTTTCCCCCCCAAAAAAGTACAGCATGCTTGGAAAGGTCTAGGCCCAGAACCAGAGGGACTTCAGTGTGAATCCAAATTCAGTACTGTACTCGTTTATTCATTCATTCTCTCTGTCTGTCTTTGTCTCATTCTATAAAAGCTATTTTCTCTGGCTTTCTTTCTTACTACATGGAGTCTTGGTATTCCATATAATGGTTAATATAGCTAGTTTTGGGAGCTTCACCAAACTGAATGATGAGGAAAGTGATAACTACTGGGCCAATATCGAGGAAGGAGAATCACACGTTGAAAAGTAGGCCAGGGAAGTTAAAGGATCTACTCACTGGTGCCCATTTAAGGAGGGAAAATAAAAAACAGCCAAAAGACACCAGCAGCTGTTGACAGTACCACACCATCATGTTAGAATACAACCTTCTGGGTCCAAATGATTAGAGGCCTAGAAAGATTAGTGCACTCTGGGAAAGCCCAGGCTGAGAAGGACATGATTCCCCTCAGATGTGGATTTTATACCTAAAATCTAATCGTTTACATAAGCACATACGGGTTTGTCCATGTATACATACATCCTTATATAATCCTAATAAATCTATATTTATCTATCATATAGTTAACATCTACCTATTCTATATCATATCTGTCTATGTATCTATCCATATATCTATCTCTATCATCTATCAGTTACATCTACCATCTATCACATCTATCTATCTACCTACCATCTATCAACTATCTGAAATCTACCTATTATCTATCTACCCATCTATAATGTCTATCACATTTATCTTCTATTATCTATTGACCTTTCTACCAACCTATCTATCTCTCTATGATATCTCTATCTTTTATCTATAATAATCTCATCTTATACTTGTATTCTATTAATTGTGTTTCCCTGGAGAGCATTGAATAATACAACTAAATACAACTAAATGTTTTTTTTTTTTTTATTGAACAGTGCATATGCTGTTACATTTTTTTCAGATATCATCATCACCACCATCATATTTCACAAATATTCTCCACTACAACATAACTCCTCCTGGACTGGTGATAAAGTGGTGGGAAATGTCTTGCTGCTTTGTACTGAATTTCGTCTGTGTCAAAATCACCTTTCAGAGCTCTGGCATGCACGTAAAACTCTTATTTCACTTTGCTTATCAAGAAACAGCTCAGGGGAAAGGGGCTTCTGAAGTTTGTCACTGTGTTAATTTATGAGACATCTCATTCAGACACGTTGCTCTGATTCAATACAAAGTTCACACTCTAATGCGTGCAGCCAGTGGCAGCAATGTAGATAAAGGATTTAACAAAATGCTACAGTATTACATTTCAGCGTGACAGAGGGCTCCCTGGCAGCTGCCTTATATTTTATGCCTGCTGCCAGTTGAGATGTAAAAATCGTCAGCCTATTTATTTCTAAATGGAAATCTAGGCATTAATGAGAATGAAAGCGTGAATAAAATAATAAGAAAAACCTTTGCTGTTAAATTCATTCCAGTGATCCTTAAGAGTTTTAAGTAATTAAATCTATTAAAATGTATCAGTTGTTCAACATCTTTCGGACTGGAAACGGAGTGCGCTGACATTTTAAGATTTTAGAACAATTGTCTACGTGGCGAGGTAATTGGCAGGGCCTAGTTGGCAGTGTTACCAGCTCTCAGGCACCGGGGTGGGACAGGAAGATTCTCGGTACTGACTGCTTTCAGGTTCCTTACTTGCTTTCTCATTCAATCCTTAATTCCCGCCCCCCCTCCGACCCCCCCCCCCCAAGTTGTGGTTTCTGCCCCATTAGTTTCCATGTGAACTCTGCCTCTCTGTCTAGTTGCTTTGGAAAGGCAAGGGCTCTTTTGGACAGCCTGTCTAGGTATTGTATCAATTGCTCTCCAAACAGTGCCCCTATCTATGATGGCTTCGTTTGTGATACGTGTTTGGTGGCTTGGGGGCAGTCCCTGGAGATAGATACCCCCCAGGGACTGATGTGGTCTCAGGCACAGGATTTGGTAGAAGTGTTTTTCAGTGTGACATAGGGGGACCCACCAACGTCTGATTATCCTGCTCTGTTGTTGCTTGCTAAGAAGGATCCAGAATGAGGGGTTCCCACCGGAAATTTAGGGTAGGATTAAAAGCTTTTTGTACTTCAAAGGCTACCATGAAAGAAATTGAAGAGACACCCTATAAAGCAGAAAATATGAAATTCACATATTTGATAGTAGTATTATATTCTAGACTATAAAAATGAAATCGTGTAACTCAGCGATAAAAATACCTAACAAATACTATAAAAATTTGAATAAATGTTTCTCTGAAAAAGGCGTGCGAATGACACATTAATACTATACTCAATACCATCAGCCACTAGAAAATGAAAATTAAAACTACAGTGAGTCCATTTCCATTTCATACTCACTAAGATGGCTAAACATTTTAAAAAGGGCAAATGGTATGTGTTGGCAAAGTTGAATCCTCATTTTTGGAGGGTTTGTAAAAATGAGGCAGCAAGTTTGAAGAACACCTTGGAACTTCCTCAAAAGGCTAAATATATTTTGGCCCAGATATCCTAATGCTAGGTATATATCCACAAAAAATATCCACAGGGATGAAAATAGATAAGTCTTAGCTAGGGGCTAGGGAGGGAATAATCATAATAAAGCTCTTACTAAGGTGAAGAAAATTTCCTAAAATTAGACAGTGTATATGGTTGACCAACACTATGAATATACTAAAAATATTAAAGGGTGAGTTTTATGCAAACTGATTTCTATCTTAAACTATTATGGAAGTAATGAAATTCAAGTACCAACAAAAGTTCTGACTTTTTATTTAACCCCAATTATCATCTACATATTCCATATATTGGAGATGTAAACATATTATATTAGTTTACTATGGGCTCATCCACTGGGAACTATTTAGAGAACTTTGATCAGTTTTTTGGAAATCTTTATCTATGATCTGGTAGTTTTTGGAGCACTTTGAAAAGGTTTTGGGGAAGATACTTCTGTGACTATCAAGCAAAAGGCTTGGGTCTGATTGTTCTGATTTCATCCAGAATGTCATCTACTGCTTTTTTCTAGTTATATTTATTTGAACAGTCAAAATCTAAAATCTGTGTGACAGGCACGAGGTCAGAAACTTGGTTTTGGTGGCATCTGATAGGTAGCAAATATCTTTTGCTGACTAGTGAAAACTATTCTAAAAGAAAGCTGATATAATTTGATATTTTGACCTAAAGAATACAAAGGACTTCTGGATCATGTAAGACTTCCACTCACTGACAATATAAAGAACAGACATGTATGAGAGAAATTTCCCTATATGTGGGGCCTTCTGCCTCTCTTCTCACTTTTTCTGTGAGTCTTTGTACAGAGTGTCAGTTCTATAGTGGTTCCTATTCAGTATAGAAACATCTAGTGGATTATTTGATTGATTCCGACAGGGCCCAGCCATTTATTTGAGGAAAAATCCCCAAAGCTTCTTGTGATTCATTAGACTCAATCGACACATTTATTAAGTCAACATAATGTATCTGATTTTATTGGAAGCACCCTTAGGATTCCCTTTCCTAGATTTTAGGTTGGCCCGTTGTCCCCGTCTCCTTCTGTCTTTAGAAATCCACACAATGAGTCACTGCCGACAGCTTTGTTGACAGTAGCAGAACGGGTATGCAGGGAGCCCTGCTCTCAAGTCCACAGGATTCTTGGTCTCTCGCCTGCCTTCCATGGATGTGCGACTTCCACCGCAAGTGGCCATCTCAGAACACAAATCCCTAAGCTCATTAAGGAAAAACGCTTGCTCTGTTGCTCATCCCATTGCCGAGCTCGTTAGCAGTGCCCGCGACTTAGCTGAGTTCACTCAGTTTTTACCAGTTCTCCTCTTAGTGTGGATCCACTTGGATGCCATAATTGCTCAGAGTCCTTGGCGACGCCATCGGGAGGTAACTAGTGAGGCTTTGCTAGGCAGGCGTTGGTGCTGCTGGGGTGTTAGGGTTTACGTGGACATGCCCTCCGAAGGCCTGCGTGGTAATGGCGCTACGAGGAAGGAGGTGATACCATTTTTAGGGGGTGTGGCGTAGTGGAAGTGAGGTCACTTGGAGGAACACTGGTGTCTCTCTCTTTTTCCTTTGCTTCCATGACTGTCATGAAGGGAGAAGCGCTCTGCTCTGCCATGTGCTCCCAGAAGCCACGAGGCCCAAAGGTCATGGACTGAAGTCTCCGAAACCATGAACCAAAATAAATCTTGCCCCTGTATCAGTGGATTGCCTCACTTGTCGTAGTGTTAGACTTCTAACACTCTGAGTCAATTTGGTAAATCTTGACCAGAATATAGAGTCAAAAACTTTATCTTAATGCATCTTTGTATTTCGGACACCTGGCATCAGGTGTTAGATGGCCTGGGTCAGGGCACAGGTAATTAGAAATATCTGTGAAATGCAGTAGATGCAGACTTGTTTGGATGGATGAATGGATAAACGGCAGCCAATCTTTTTGCAGATAGGTCCAACCACAAGGCACTGGTGGAGCTATAACAAAATCTGGCAGACATTTATTTTTTTTTTCTAAATAGAGTAACATTTTAATATGTCTTAAACAAGAATAAATGAAACCCTGTGTGAAGAAAAACACTGTCACTTTTCTCTGATTTCAAAATTCATCAAAACAAAATTTGCACATTCTGATTATCTTATTGTTTTTGCAGTGAGCTCATTGCTTAGTTTACCCTATTTGAAATATACAAGTCAGAGACATATTTGCATTACAAAAATAAAGCTGCCTTTTAAGGGCCTAAGCATTGAATTTGGATTTGAATAGGGCTAAATGGGCCTCCACATTTGGCTGTGGTGTTTAATACTTCCACTGCTACACTGTTTTCATATGTCTTCCTAACAAATATAAACAACATTAGCTCTTATTCAAAGAAATAGTTTGGTTGTAAAAATCTAGTGGTTTTCAAACATGCCCCATACCCTAAAAAATTCCAACATGCAAACAATCTAAATGATAAAAATATATGAATTCGCACCAATTCATTCAAAAATCATTCATTGCTATATTATAGGCTTCATTACAAGAAATCTTCAAATAGTGAGAAGCTGAAGTCACAATTCATTTTTTTGTGTGCTGGCACAGGACTTAAATTTAGGACTTAAATTTAGGCTTTTTTCCTTAAGTCAGTCTACTTCTGGCTTTTTACCGGTTATTTGGGGATAAGAGTCTCTGGGATTTGTCTGCCTGGGCTGGCTTCAAACTGTGATCCTCAGATCTCAGCCTCTTGAGTAGCTATGATTACAGGTGTGAGGCATTTGGTGCCCAGTGAGAAACATCTCTAAGAACTGTAGGATCACTTCTGGGATAGCAGTTATATCATTGAATATGGTTCTTTTTAGGTCTGTGTCTCATGATCACTGCCACTTTCTTAACAAATCTTATCATCTTTAATTATCTTTGTTTTCAGTAACTTAAATAGGCAAACCTTAATTAATACTCGAAATAGCCTAAGACTCTCTTGCCCAGCTTTGTTCTCTCTCAAGATTCCCCATACATCCTTAGAGCCTCCCATTTCCCAGCTCCCCAAGTAGTTATTAAATGAATATCCTTACTGCAGTAAGGTGGACCATTCTATATGATGATGTATGAGAACTGCGTAACTCTGCAAGGAAAATGAAAGGTTTCAAGGTTCCTTGGATATTTCTTCTTGTTATAAGATGGGAATGACCTTTGCAACTCCTTAGGTTCCGCTGCTTATGAGTTATGAGCGCTCCCTCCCAGAAAAGACATTTCTTACAGCCTACTTACCCTCAGAAGACCACGAGACTTCTCTGCAGAAAAAGATTACCCTCCCTTGGTCCATGGAGGGTACCCATGTCAGGGGAAGTTTTATTATTGTCCTTAGTGCTGGAAAGAATGTTTCAGCTCATTACTTCCCTTCCTCATCAGCGGCTCGTAGTGGCTGTAACCTTTACGGTGTGTGCGGCTTCCTACCAGACTAAGGGGTTCCTCTTTCTCCTCTCCTTTTCCCGTCGGCACAATCCACAGTGGACCATCACTCAAGATACCCCGAAACCAGCAGACTGGTTATAGAACTGGGGTTATTGTAGAGCGAGTTCAATGACATTTCTCTCTCTCTCTCATACTCCCTGTTGTCTCTGTCTCTCATCTTTTCGAGGATGCTTTAAATATAATAAACAATTGACTTTTACAAAATGAGCTAATTATTAGGAGAAAATATAAAGTTAAGTCCAGATAGCACATATTCAAAAAGCACATAGTCTAAGTGGTGTGTGCGTGCGTGTGTGTGTGTGTGTGTGTGTGTGTGTGTGTTTTATTGTCTAATTAAAATTCTGGGCCAAATACTCAAGTATTTGGCAAGTAAAAATAATCAGTCCGCTCTTCACCCAGGATTTAGACTCTAATTAGAAACTAATGACATAACAGGATGGATTGTGCTGGAAGAATGCACACTTGGTTTATATGATGAGGTAAACTGGATGACTCTTTTGAATTGGGAGGTGTTGAGTGGTCTGGATTTTTTGAACTGTGCAATGTAGTTGGTGCTGTCCAGTTTATGTGCATAAGTGAGCGCTTATTCAGTACCAGTTCCCTTGCTTCTCCACCCCCTTGTCCACATTAGCTGGGTGGCAGTGGGAAGGATGAGAACAGAACCTTTGATATCCACTTAAAATATTTCAGTCGTTCCAATTATTCCTGCCATATTGCTTTACTGATTTCATCTCATCTAATTCTCATGTTCAAGTACGAAGAAGGTGTGAAGAAGTGCTATAAAACCTTTCACATGAAATAGTCACACGTAGCAAGGAGGTGTGCCCTCAGTGCACAAAGATGGGTACTCACTAGCATACTTTGTTATGTCACGAAGCACTTTAGCCTCAATTTATCTCATTTGAAGTAAGAAGTTCTCACTGGAACTAGTGCATCGGCACAAAACTTTGGAGAACCATCTTGCACAAAACTCTATAGACATTCCATTAAAAACAGGAGAATATTAAAAAAAAATGAGGCAGTCATTTCTCTTTTCCTTCATGGCAGCTGATAAGCACTTAGTCGAACACTACTTCAGAAGTTCAGCCCAATATATTTAAATTCATTCAACCCAAAGTTTAGCTATCTTAAGCTACACAGTTTCAATTGACTGTTCTCAGTTCACTGATTCTGGTCCTTAATAACTACATTACAGATAAACTTCATTTTTTAAAATCATTTCTCCCATTTCCAATTTCCGTTCTTCGGATCCCTGTAATTTAAAATGCTCAGTTTTAGCCATTCCCTCCAAAACGCTCTGTACAGGAAAAAAATACCAAAACAAGAAAATCAAGTCCTGCTGGTCAGGTAAGGAATTGTCTAGAACGATACAGAGCATTAAAGATGCATGAATTTTCCATTTAGAAGTCTTCCAAACACGGAGTAGCTAGTTCTCAAATTGGAAATTCTGTATATTTTGTTTTATTGTTTTGGGTCATGGGGCTTGAACTTTGGGCCTGGGTGCTGTCCCTAAGTTCTTCAGCTCAAGGCTAGCGCTCTACCACCTGAACCACAGCGCCACTTGTGTATTTTGTAAATAAATCTAAATTGACTCTCTTAAGAGAGCTAATGAGCAGTCCAAACCAGTCGATCACATCCTGCAATTAGAATGATGGATGGATAGGTGGAATGGAGGAGGGATTTCTAGGTTAAAGGAAGACAAAATTGTCTCCTCCTGTCTCCTCTAGCTAGTTAGTGTCTAGGTTCCAGTGTGATGAATGCACTCTCTGGTCCTTCGCCCGGAGACTGGAGGCTGGGATTTCTGCCAGCTGGTTCACTCCAACGTCCATCTCATTCCTAGTGGTCTGGGTCCTGAGTAGCTGATTTTGTGAATTTGTCTCTACATTCTAACTACTGGCAGTCTCTGTAGGGTCCCCTATGCTGAATTTGCCGTGTCTTATTCTCTAGACACCCTTTCTTATTCTTGGTTGCTTGAGGAGATGGTTTCCAAGTCTCCTTTGGCCATTTCTGTCTGTTGTGGCTCTCTTCCCTAACTACGTCCACCCCAGCCCTGTTGCGCAATCTCTTGCTGCCAAGTGCGGCCTCAGCTTTCCTCTGTCAAGCAGACGGGCATTGGTCTACCATTCTGGTGCAGTCCTTCCGCAAGGACAACCCAGGCCCCACTGAGAAAGTGGATCAAATTCTCATCCCACAGAACTGGCAACGTAGTACAGAGGCCCCACCCCCAAGTGGAAAAGTGTAGCCCTGTACTTTCTTCTGACCTCACCTCTTGGAATAATAAATATCATTTATTATTATTCTTTGGATGGAAGGGTCATGTTTCTATGAACTAATTTTCATATGGGAGGGTCAATACAAGCCACTACAATGTGCAGAAAAATGTTCGGGGTGGACCCCTGGTTGTATTTTTGGGGTTCAGCTTTCCTTCCTGCCTTTTACATCTTGTTATTTGCTTTGGTAACAGAAAGGATTAAACACAGATGTCTCCTATCAAACACAACTGAACAAAGCAGAAATATCAACCCATCCTGGCTCTGGTGAGGTCAGGCCAAACTTTGAAAAATTTCTCCAACAAATATTTCCATTGAGAAACAGAACTTGGGCAAGCACCGCAAAGTGGAGCAATTGCTATTGGCGGAGGAGGTGAGCATGTGGTTTTTCCGGTCCTTGCTCCTTGAGGCTCCCTTGGGAGGTTGGACGGATAGCGAGGGGACCATCGGCGAAGACATCTGTCTACCTGTGACAATACGACACAGGAAGTTTGGAATGGCTTTTTGTTTTGTTGGTACTGGGAAAGAATGATTGACTTTCAATATAAAAATTTGAGAGTTTCAGAATTATGCTTCCAGTATTATTTTGTGCTCTGGCTTTGTTTCTGGAGAGAATGAGATGAAGGATGGACTTACAGCCAGAGGCTGGCCGTCATGTAACTCAGAAATACCTCACACGTTTAACTGTCCGCCTCCAGGCCTGCTCTGGCCCCAAGCAGGTTGAGAGCCACAATGATCTAATGCTCAACTTACATGAGCTAGAAAACCACTTGTCGCACAATATTTCCTGTAGGCTGAAGATGTCTCTTCTACAATTATTGTTTTTTTTAATGGAGACACTTCTACCCTTTAACCACTTCTAGGCTGTGTTGATCACAGTACCGCTACATGGTTTACTCAGCCAGGTTTGGGCATGACGTTTTGCCAGTACTGAACTGTAGCCAAGAGAGTGGGCTTGAGGCTGTCCTTCCAGAATCTCCCTTTCTTGTGATCATTTTCAAAGACCACCAGTTAAAGTGAAAACAGTCATAGTTATTTATCTCACTGTTCTCAAGAGGGGAGAGGACCAGGTCTGAAGTCTGCATCCCCGCACACCTCTGCCTGCCCTTTCATAATTCGTCTTCCTGCCTCGCAGCACTGTCGTTCAGGGTGGCGATCCGGGGGTGCTGAGGGGGATGAGAACCGGCTCCCCGGAAGCTGTTCCCTCTGATGTCCCAGTGAAGGTAACCCAAATAACCTCATCCAACCTCCTCCCCGAATCCTGGAGCCGGAGTCATCCGACCCCACACTTGGCTTTACTGACATCACCACAAATGCAACACAGGAGGGCTGACACTGCAGGCGGAAGAGTGAAACAACAACAACAATCCCTGAATTTATTATAATCATAATCAGAAGGAAAACGCCCCGTATTTAAAACGGCACTCATGCTTTGTTGGTATGCCTTTCATTCGAGTACTGGAGTGAATTCCCAACTCTACTGAGTGCATTCATTTAGAAAACTATGTTCAAAAAATGTCTAATCGTGGCACCATTGTCACAAACTTCTGTTCCACTGTATTATCTTCCACGCACCACTAGGCTGTACGATGTACAGATGAGAGAGTGACAGGACACTGGGGGGGTGGGTGGGATGAGGTGTGGGGGTGATGAGCTCATCTTGTCTCTCCCAACCTCAGAGGGTCTCACCAGCTCCAGTCCCTACGGCTGGTGTGGCGGTGTAGACAGACACAGGTAGATTGGATTCCTCCAATCTTGGGGGAGCTGGTGGATGAGAAGAGGCACACGTTGGCCGTGAGACGTGGCTCGGTCCTCGTGCGTCAGAATGTTCCAGCAGAGTCCGAGTGGGCACTGAGGAGGCAGAGCGAGAGACCAAAAGCCTCGCGTGGCCGACGCGTTGAAACGAAGGTGACGTCACGCCGTCTCCCACTTCTGCAAGCAGTCTTCTGGTCCCGAGAGGTAAGAGGTGACAGGACACAGCAGGTCCTCAGGGCTCTGAGGCCTCATCTTCCTCCCTGGACTCTGCATGGCGGGGGTGGGGTGGGGGGTCCGCGCACCCCCGTTAGTCCTGAGACACCCATGTCAGGTGACGCGTGCGTTGACTCTCACTTCTCCTACTGCGGGCCCTCGGTTTCCCCTAGACCTCGGCAGCGAGCACCACCAGAGTGAGCAAGCAGGAGCTCTGGTTTAGGGCGAGAGGCTGGGGGACTGCCCGTCAGCATGGCGACGAGCGTGTGTCGGTTGTTCTTTGTCAGAGGTTATCAAACACGGGCTGGCGGCGCACTGAGCCCACGCGGCGCGCTTCGCGCTCACCTACGGACGTCGCGCACGGAGCCTGGCTTTCCCGGAACGCAGGAGCAGCGAGCGAACAGTCAGCCGCAGGCCCCCCCCCCCCACTCTCAAGAGGAGGACACGGGAGGCTCGGGCGTGGCCCTGGGCTCTCAGCCCACTGCCGTCCTGCGGTCCTGCGGTTCTGGGGCCACTCCCACGGTTCAGGAGCGACCGCTCTCTCGTTTGGGGCCTTGGTAGCTGAGTTTTCCAAGTCATCTCTCCACCTCCACGAGCGGCAGTCTCTTCAGAGTCCCGTAGGCTGGAGTTTGAAGCGTCGTATGCTCTAGACAGCCTTCTGATTCCCCGAGAGACGGGGGTCAGCTAAGTCTTTCTTGGGAAACCTGCTCCCTCTTGTTTCTTCCACGAAGGCACATCTGCTCCCTTGAATTGATGCTTCCACAGCCACTACTCCTGAATTAGGATGAGAGACACGTCCACAGCGCTCCTTCCGAGCCAAGCGCCATCCTAAGTCCCTCTATTGAGCCACCTGGCTCTCCTGGTTTTTGTGAGGTGGCTATTTTTAGGATCCATCTGAGTCATACAGGTAGGGAAACTGAGGCTCCAAGGGCAGAAGGGCTTCGGTCTTACAGCAGGGTGAGTGGACACACACACAGTGTGATTCGAGGGGCAAAGCTACCCCCTTCTCTACACCCTCCCTCCCCGGCCGGGCATGTGATTTCTAAGCCCAGCCGCTCACGGCCACTAGCTGCACCATCCTGAGCAAAACTCCGGGCCCTTCAATAGAAAGGGCCTGACTCGCAGCGGACCCTGCATAAATGACGGCTGACTTGTGTGCCTATAAAAACTGCTCCCCCGGGATCACATGTGCACGAAACACTAAGGATCCTCTTATCGTATGGAAGAGCTCCTAACCACAGAAGAGAACCAGGCTCCGGTATGAGCCGCGCACCTTCTATTCCCAAAGAGCTCACCAGGGGCCTGTGTAAAATCCCAGCCACGTGGTGCGAATGAAAGCAGCCCGAAGGCTCTCTCGGGGTGCTGAGGGAGAAGTCCGAGAGGCTGGGCCCCCTGGGGGTGGGGGGCCAGGGGAGAAGTCTCCAAGGAGTGGGCTTACCCCAGGGTGACCTTTGGGGGTGGTCTTGGCCCCCAGCCTCGGGGCTTCCGTTCTCCTCTTCCCTCTGGCTTCCTGCGCCTGGCTGGGGCCTCTCTCTGGTCCTGGAGGTTCCTCTTTCCTTTCTCTGGCTCGTTCGCCTGTTGTTGGCACTCTCCCAGTGGCCGTCCTCTTTCTGCTGCCTCTGTTCTTTTCAGTGTAACACGGAATCCCAAAGGAAGGGGAACCCAGCCATGCCAACAAAGGCCGGCCCACCGCAGCGAGGCTGCGGGCTCCCCGGATGACAAAAGGGGGCTTTCCAGGTGGGAGCGTCTGGCAAGCTCCCACCATTCCCGGCTCCCGAGAGCCAGCGGGAGGACACTTCACGGGAACGGATCCAGTCTTGGCTTCTGCATCCCTGAGCGCACACGAAGCTAGGTGCATTCAGTGGTTTCTGACTCACTGGGACGCAGCACCCAGAGATGTGCTGCACCCCAACTCTCTGCCCCCCTCATAGCATCAAACACTGCAATCTTTCCATCAACGTTTTCCTTTTGTTTTTTTTTTTTTTTTGGTCAATCCACAATCGCTTATCTCTGTTAGGAGCTAAGACCAAATACTTTGGGTTCACTCTTAATAACTCACCAACTGCCAAGTGGTCCCTTTCCTCCGCAAGCCAGTAAAAGTCGGGTGACAGGTTGTCACCCCAAAGACGAGATCACGGCTGGAATGTTCAGCAGCTAGACATTGGGGTATGGGTTGAGATTTCCTACGAATCCCCATCTCTACAGTGGGAATACAACAGGTGCCAACCTCCAAGGTTTGATCTGAGGGTTAGACGTGCTATTAAATGTAAGACACCTGGGATGAAACTTCACACAGAGAAAGAATCTAATAAACACTGGCGACACGAACATCGTCATCAAAATCATCATCCCCACCATTCCCGGTTGTAACTCTTAAATAACGACACAATGGGTAAAACTTGTTTGATAGACTCTGCTTAACTGATGAATGTGATATTAAGCTTTTTAAAAAATGCCAAACATGGTAGGAACTCGGAGGCTTAAATTCCTTTCTGTGACGTCTTTTTATGTTTCCATAGGAAGTAAAGTGGTAAAGGTGCTTGTATCAATGAACGGTATACATTCTGTGTGCCTTGTGGAAATGTATGTCGAATACAGCTATTTCCTATGTGGCATGTTACATACCTTCTATACACATATATTATACACTGTAAGATGCATGTTGTATAAACATGTAGTACACATGGCTTGTACAGTGTATACGTGTATGAACATTTGAAGCACCTACCAAGCCTTCAATGCCTAACTGAAAAGGCCCTTTTTCATATGGAATAGCAATGGACTGACTTGTCACCGCTGTTCCAGTTCACTGGGCTTCCTGGCTGAAAAGAGGACACGCAAAGTTCAGAAAGAGTTAGACTTCTCCTTGCGCCCCTGCCTGGGCCACAAGAGGGTACGTGGCCACAGAACATACAGGGTAGAGGTGTCGAAAGGAACACAGCCACTTGAATAATTGCCACTTCCAATTGCTAAAGTGTTCAAGCGTTCACACATGAGTGAAGCTACAATTACAGAGAGACAGGCAGACAGCCTTGAGAGGGTTAGGACCAGAGTTAGGTGTTAGATCCTTGAACCATCCCAGTGTGTGTTAAATTACAGAACATTACACAAACCCTAAGGACGCCGAATTTCTTGAATCTAGGAGGAGTCTCTCCTTGGATGAGGTCCAACTTCTCTCTGCCCCGCAGAGGGTGCTGATCCAATCCCAGAGGGCAGCCAAGAGGAACTGGAATTTTGATATTTGTCTTATTCTCGGGAAGGCCTCCAATCTGGAGGGAAACCTATTTCCTAAGATGATGCCATGGTTTCGGGATAAAACAGCCATGTGCTTCCTCTTGGTCTCCTCGCCTACCTTCCTCAATGTAATCACTAACAAAGCAACCTATCACAGGACCTGAGAAACGAGAATACACACCAGACAACTTAATTTCAAAATTCAGAGAGAAATGTTCTCTTTCTCTCCTTAGTGAAGGTCTAGACTTTCTGTGAATTACTGGGTAAGGAGGGCTGGCCTCTTGTACAGCTGTTTTCTACTCAGTCCTCTGCTCTGCGCTCAGAGGTCACTGCAGTGATTAAAACATGGAGTTCACACCTAATAATTGATTCCTAGGCTTATTGCCAGGAAGATCTTCCTGGGGTCTATTCTACATTCTTCATACACAAATAAAATCAGACAGTGATAATCGGAGAGATGAAACTGTCCCTTGCAGCCCTCCTGAGATGACATTTGGGGGTACAGAAATTAATTTATCAAGTCGCGACCTGCTGTGATATTAGGAATTCTCACGATCACCACCCATGAGATTTACTCTCGAGAGCTGTTTACAAAGAGTGAACAGCCCGTTGAGATGACAGCAGCTAGTTTCCACCCAGAGGGAGCGCGAGGCTGAATGAGGCAGGCAGCCAAAGACCTCATTGTTGTCCCTCACGCGCAGGTTCTCCTGTTTCTAAGCTATCTCTGGAAAGCCCATCTCTGTGTATGACAGGAAGCCAACATTCTTGTTCCGCAGCCATGTGGTGGAACACGTTTTCTGGGAGGATGTCTGTGATGACTTCCTGAGTGAAAGGCCAGGCTCCCGGCTCCATCTCACGGACACGTTACAGACCCAGCTGGCATCATTAAAGTGCGCCTTCCAAGATCCACACATGCAGAATCCAGTTCAAGCCCTTATCCCTGGGTGCCACCCCTGTGGAACTTGGGGGTGGGGTGGATTCATGTCAAAGACTCGTATTCATTAGATTGCTACTTAATATTCCACGACATCATCCTATCTCCTTCTTCTTGACACCAGAGTATGGAAGGAAGTGGTCAACCTAGGCAGGGAAATATGGCTCAGTTGTATCCAATCCCATCCTTTGGGTTGCACTGGGAGAAAAGACATGGGGAGATAGGGCCACAGGGAGAAGGTGTGCAGATTCGCGGCTTGGTGAGTCGGCTGAGATCTGGGGTGAACTGCCAGTTATAAGAAGCCGACTGGCTCCACTCAGGAGCGGTAAGCATTTGCTTGGGTTCTTGTTCAGTGATGATGATGATGGTTTTTCTCGGTCATGGGGTTAGAACTCAGTTCCTGAGCGTTTTTGCTCAAGGCTAGCATTCTAACACTTTGAGCCACAGCACCACTTGCAGTTTTCTGGAGACCCTCCCCCCCTTATCTGCATCCCAGAGGGGAGGGTCCCAGGGTCCCATTTCTCTAGGGAACAAACAGATCAGCTACTGCTGGTGGGATGTTTTCAGAGAAGCCAGCACAGTCAGGGTTAAGGTGTTTCAAAGCTCCTCCACCTCCTCACTTTTCACTTAACTCTGCTTACATTTTGAGGACCTATCCATTGTTAATTTGTTACGGCAATATTAATGAATCGTTGGTTCTGCAGGTAGCAGTCTGGGTGCTGCTTCTTGTGAGTCAGATGAAATTAGTGCAAGAATGAGATTAGGGAGAAACAAACCCCGTCGCTCTGTAAAGTGGTCAAAGGCAGCTGGGTTCACCACACCGGCATGCTTTCCCCTAAAAGGACAGCTACCAGCCGTGGTCAAAGCAACCCGCCTTCAGGGATAGTGCTTAAAGGGATATCCCGCTCTTACCCTGAGGGGAAAGTAGTGTGTTAGTTGCCTTTGTGCACTGTAGACACCAGCTGGCTGACATAGAAAATTTAAGATAGTAAAGGAAAAAGCTAAAAGTGAATGAGAAATCCACAAACAAACCAGGATCACCATGTACGTTGGCAACAATTACTTAACAAGCACAGGCCTTTGTTGGCATGGAAAGGAAGGAAACGCTGAAGGATGTTTTTATTGTTGAATTTAGGCCTTTTCCTTACAGCTCTTGCTAGAGGGAGAGGTGGGAAGTGAAGGCCGGGGAGAGAAGGGATTTTCTCGTGTGTGATTTTTTAAAGTGGTTTTTCATGGTGCCGGTTCCTTAAGGAGCATTTACTATTCTCACAGGGTCAGGACTTGAATTCCAAGCCTCTGGCCAGCCCACCGAAGTCTTGTGCCAGCTTCAGATGAAGACAGCATGAAGGATTTGGGTTGAATCTCCCAGTTATCCCCCAGGGGCCATGGTCATTATCAATAGTTATTGATGAGCTCTTGGCCTATGCAGTAATCCCTATGTGTTTATATTTGTTCCACGTTTCATAAAATTAACTAATGTTTTGTTTTAACACCCTGGTTAAGAGTCAGATCTCAAAGAAATTGAAGGTGTGAATGTACCCTGGATCTGAGATACCCTTTCCCCCACTAGGGATGGGAAATGGTGAAATTAGATCCCAGTGAAAAGGATATCTGTAATTGGAACCCTTGTTGAGAATATCATGCGTTTGAACTTTCTCTTTCAACATTCAGACTGTGGTCTATGTCACTTGGACCGTTGGACGGCTGCTTGGGTGTTGTCAAGAAGTTGATCTTTTGGATTATGAGCCTAACAATGATGGTCATGCTTGTAGTAGACACACTCTGCAGGTCCCGGGGCTCAAATCTGGGAGATTCCGATGCCTTATAATGGTCCTCACCACGGAGCAAGACCCTACTCTGCTCTTTTCCCTCTGCTCTCTGCAGGCTGAGGCTGAGAGCAGTCACGACCGGTTCCAAGGGGGTTTCCATGTTGTATAAATGGGGGGGGGTGCTGTGGTATAGAGGTGGGACCTCTACGGTACATAAATAGGGGATCCGTGATAAAGGCTCCATCATGATGTATAGACAGGGCGCTCCATGATGTACAAGTAAAAAGATTCTAGGATGGATTGACAGACGGTTCGACGATCTATACACGGAGGGCCCATGGATGTAGACGATGAATTGACGGGGGCTCCCAGACACACGGAGGTCCTTGAATGATGGGGTTGTTTTGGTAGAACAGCATTTACAGTGATTCTTAGAATCCTTCCTTTTTATCCCCCCTCCCGCCCCCATGCAACTGAATCCAGACCCTATTCAAGGCTGATTTTAATTTCATAAAACTCCTGGAAGTTCCCAGTCCTGAGTCCCATTGTTATCCTTGGCCCCCACCCAGTGGTTGGGGAACACATCCCGAGGGGACTGAGCGGAGAGGATAATGAGCCCCCTGGCATGGCGGCGCACTGCACGTGATGAATGGCTCGCAACCCTGGAATTGCTCTGTGCCCTTCATCATCCAGTCGGAGTGGTTAGCAGACTGTCAGAGAAAAATAATTTAGCAGCCGTGGCTTTAACGGATGTGCTGCATTCTGGGGTCAAATGACTATTACAAAGTAGTAGCACTGCCTGGTTTCTCCATCGTGAGAGCTCACGGTTGACAACATGAAAGAAGGAGGCATCACACCCAGAATTCACTGACATCCTTCAATTTCACACGGTGGGAAGCAGGAGAGAGAGAAGGGGGGGGAGAGAGAGCGAGAGCGAGAGAGAGAGAGAGAGCGAGAGAGAGAGGCAAGAGAGGGAGGGGATCTGTTCTACTGAACAGAAAAACCCAGGCTTGGCTGGATGCCAGCCTCTGCAAATGGCACTAGCCTGGAGGAAAGGGGAATGGTAGAGGAGGAACCCACAGACACAGGGAGATATCCAGGGAAGATGTCCAGAGACTAGCTCACTAGAGTCCTGCCAGAGGTCACCGGCAGCCTCAGCAGAAGTCATCCCTCAGCCCTAATCCAGGCAGCAGAGCACCAAGTGCTCTCATAGCGCTTTGGGATGATGACAGAACCAGTCACAGCGAAACCTAAGAGGAAGGAGGAAGAGAGGAAAATCCACGGGCGGAAGCTTAAGAAGAGAGCGAGCGAGGGCCCGGAATTTCTCAATAGCAGGGGTGCAGGGGCTTACAAAGAAGTCGTTCTCTTTGTTTCCAGTGTCCTTTTTTTTTTTTTAAATTTACTTTGACTTTGCATTTATTGGAAGGTAACTTGGAAGCCAAGACCCAATGGCTAAAGCCCCTCCCACCTGCTCCTCAGCACAATCGGTGAACATTCCAGAAATGCTTGCCATGAAGTGAGCACACGAGAGGCAGAGGTGGCGGGATACACGCCTATCCCTTAATCGGAACTTCTCGGTTATTTGTGTCCTCTCTCCTCACCCGTCCCGGCTCCGTGATCAGTGGAATGTCCCGGTAAGCCCATTCCCTCTCTCATGGACACTGTACCAGCGAATAAATGAATGCTCTACCCAGTTGTGACCCCAGGCTAGGGTTCCCCTGTCCCATCACGGAGTCCTCACGCCACGCCCCGGCCCACGCTCTGTTCCGTCACAGATTTAGGATCTCCCAGGACAAAACAACGCATTCTGTTGCGGCTGCGGTGAAGGAATGAGATGATGGAAAGGATCGCTGCAAGAATCTGCCATGATCAAGTCCTCATCCTGCCCCGGGCTAAGTAAGTGCCTTTAACTATGTAAAGTGTTTCTTTTCCCTTGATCGATGCTCAAAACGAATAAAGGCAATTTTCTGCCTCTACTGTATTAGCGCTGCCCCACAAATAAGTCTCAGAAGAAATAAGAGAGAAGATAATTTGCATACAACAAGCAGTGAGAAGACTCACGTATGAATAAGCAGGAGACTAGTTCTTGCCACAGTGCTAAAAAAAATGTTCCTTCCAAGGGGGTCCAGGTAAAACTCAGGTAAGAAAGCAGAGCCACGGGGCAGGGAATGTAGTTCAGTGACAGGGAGCTGGCCTCGCCAGTGCGTGACCTCGAGTTCCAACTCCAGCATCCCGCCCCCTCCCCCCCCAAAATAATCAGACTCACAGTTGTGCACACAAAGGACGGAGAGTCCCCTCTTTCCTCATTTCTAGCACCTGCTTCTCCCTCTCACCTTTGGTCCCCTGCCTGCCTTCTACCCCCAGAATGGAGGGCTGTAGAGGCCCGGGGCCTGCAAGGAGACAGCCCCCCCGCCCCCCCCTGCCCCCAGGGGTTGGACTAGAACCTCCACACAGATCACCACACATCCAGCACCCCGGGGCTGCCCTCCCCATCTTTTTCTTCTACCTGCTGAGTGACTGTTGGGGGGCCCCCTCGGGGTGTGTGTGTGTGTGTGTGTAGCCGGGCTGGGCTCCCCTCCTCCCCCAGCCTTGGAGGAGGAGAGGGGGGGCCTGCCCACTCTCCCACCCCGGAGGACAGAGCCCCCTCCTCCCCACCCCCCAACCCCCCACCCGCCCCCCGACCCCAGCTCCCCCGGGGAGGTGGGGGGGGCGGCGGGGCGGCGGCGGCGTCTCACCTGCGGCAACAGGTTGCTCTTGCCCCGGCCGGGCGCGTGGCCGGGCAGCCGCACGTCGAAGAGGGCCTGCAGGGCGGCGCGCGCGGCCTGGCCCTTGGCGAGCTTCTTGCTGCGCCCGGAGCCCTCGAACGTCCGGCCGTCCACGCACACGGCCATCACGAAGCTCTTGGCGCGGGGCGGCTTCCCGGCCGTGGTCTCGGACAGGCACACGTAGCGCAGGCCCGCGCGCAGCTCGTTGAGCACCACCACGGGGTTCCGGTCGCCCGGGGGGGCGGCGGCGGGGGCGGGGGCGGCGCCGGGCCCCGCGGGGGGGCGCACGGGCTCGAGCGTGCGGCGGCGGCCCCGCAGGCGGTCCCCGGGCCGCAGGCCGGGCAGGGCGGGCAGGGGGGCCTCGCCGTGCGCCCCCGCCCCCCGACGGGGCTCGAACTCCTTGAAGAGCGTGTCCGGGAAGTCGGCGGCCTGGTCGGAGGTGAAGTCCGCGCAGGCGCCGCCGGGGCCCGGGCCCGCGTGCGGGAGCTGCACGAAGGACTTGAGCGCCAGCTCGGCCGCGCGCATCTTGGCCTTCTTCTTGGTGGGGCCCGTGCCCTCGAAGGTGAGCCCGTTCACCTCCACGGCCACGGCGAACACGGGCGCGTGCACCGGGCCCGTCTGCGACGCCAGGCGGTACTGCAGCCCCGGCCTCAGCTCGTGCAGCTGCACCAGCGCGTTCTTGGGGGTCGCCGGCCACGACAGCTTCCGCCACAGCAGCTGCAGCTGGCACAGGCGGCCCCCGGGGTTCCCCTCCTCCAGCGGCCGCTTCCGCTTCCGGGCCCGCTCCCCCGACGCCGCCGCCGCCGCCGCCCCGGCCGCCGCCGCCGCCCCCGACGCCCCCGACGCCGCCCTCGGGGCCAGGTTGCTCACGTTGCGGTTCTCCTTCACCTCGGCGCTGCTGGTACCTGGAGGCCAAACACAGAGCCGTCAGGACCCGGGCGGGGGGGGGGGATCGCCCCTCCCCACCTGCACCCCCCCTCCCCCCCCCGGGCCCCCCCCCCCACTTCTCATCCACCCGTGAGCCCGGCCGGGGGGGCTCTGCGCTCTTGGTCCCCCACCCCCTGGCCAGTCAGCGGGGCTGCCACGCTCCCTTCCCTCCCCGGCCGTCGCCCCGTCATGGAACCTGCCAGGCCCACACGTCTGAGGACACCAGGGGCTGCCCGGGGTGTAGCCGCGGCACCGTGGCACATGGAGGTCGCCCATGGCCCCGGGTGGCCGCAGGGGGTCCCCCTCAGCCCCCCACGCGGGGGATTCCCCCCATGGGAGAGGCCAGGCTTTCGCACACACAGGCCAGTGAGGCCCAGTAGGTTGGGGGTGACCCCCCCCCCCATGGATGGGTGGTAAAGAGCCTATGTGTGACTCTTTGGCAAAGCAGCGCCCAGTGGAGATGAGGAAACCACGCAGCCTCCTCCTGGGTCCTGCCAGCAAGTCTGCCTCCCAGAGCCTCTTCCACACACAGAAAACAGATGGACCAGAGACATCGGCGGTGGCATTATTTTGCAAAATTTAAAAAAAAAAAGTAGGAAAATGTCTAAATACGTGGTGACACAGTCGTACCACAGAGCAGAATATGCAATGACATCATCGGGCAAATGCTTCCGCAAACGAATCTCAGAAATAGTAGTACGTGACCCTTAGTGTGCAAAGTAATTCAGAATAGAATGCAATTCAATGAAGTACGAGGACACTAGCAATGCGGATGGGTCGTGTAATCAGACCTAATGGCAAAGCTGTACATATACATTTAATAAAGACAGGTTCCAGCCTCCTCTGGGGAGAAAAGGAGGGAAAAAAGACGGCGATTTTCCACTTGTATCTTCATGTTTTATTTCTCTTGCAAAGAACAACGATCTGTAGTAAATTTAGCAAAGTCATTATTTGCTTAACTGCAGGTGTCAGATGCATTTACAGTTAATATAATTTGTCTACACACTGTTCTGTTTAGAAAAATTTCAGCAAAACTTGTCTTACATATGAAACTATAACCCTTCTGTTCCTCACTCTGACAATAAAGAAGAAGAAGAAGAAAAAAAGAAAAAAACATCAGCAATAGATTTTCACATAACTTCCTGAGTTTCTCTTGTCCCTCACTGGGGATTATGCTTCTGGAATGCGAGCTCTTCAATTTCTTAGGAAATACTTTGAGGATTATACAGGCGACTAGTACCACAATATCATCGCCTTTTTTTTCTGAGCCCTTGAAGGTTTTGTGTCTTTACCTACAACCTAAGTTTTGCTACTGCTTTTTCTTCAACTCAGCCCTGGGGGGTGGGGTGGGGTGGGTAACTCAGTCACTGTGTCTTAGGTAGAAGCTGAAGGAGGGCAGGTCATTTACAGAGGTTAGTTACGATGTTAAGCCATCCAGATGTGACTCACTGCTAGACATCTCAGATCGCTCTTACCTGTGCTGGCGTTGAAGGCTGTTTATCTGGACACTGTATCGTTCTATCATTGTCACTGTCATTTTATAGTAAACCCCCACCCCTTTCCCCCTTTCTAGACCCAGTGTGATGGGTCACTGACCAGGTAAAACCACACACAGGTTTCTCTGTATGAACCTTACACCTGTTCCCAGAGACTGGGAGGTCTCAGCTCTGCAGAGGCTCTGTGGCAGGTAAGAATCAGTTATTTTTTCCCCTCATTAAGCAAGTGGGAACTCAAGGTGAGGATTTTTTTTTACAGCTAACCTACAACTTAAAACAGGCATTGAGTTCCTGGATGGCTGTTGACTTGTAGACTTACTTGCCTAATTCAGCCTGAAAAGCTCCCATCTCCCCCCCACCCCTTACCTGCCCTCCCCACCCTTTGGTTTATGCCATTGTTGTAGGAGAATAATAAAGAAGAAAGTACAATTTCATAGCACCAAAGGACACCTTTGTAAAGCCCAGATGCCTTGAGGAGATATCCTGACATTTGAGGTTGTTCTTTTCAAGTTGTGCACTTCCTTCTCTTAGCTCTGGGTTAATCTATCATAGGCCAGGCAGCCGCACGTATCTCTGTGTGTCTGTGGAGGGGCAGAACCATCCGAGGGAGATGCTGGAGTCTGCTTTCAAAGAAATTTCAATCCCCTATTTGCTTAATTTCCTAAGTTGCAAACTGGTTCTACCTTTGTCCCTATTTTATTTGCTGCTAGAAACATGAGAGTTAGGGAGGCAATTTTGTTCAAAAGTGTGAATCTGAGAGCTTTACAAGTGCACAGTATTCATTCTCAATATGTTTCAGTAGAAATAATTACCTTCCAAAGGGCAAGCACCAACTCCCCACCAGTTTTGGTGAATTGTTCTGAGCTTTGAGCAAACATCACAGCAACGAGTTCTACCACGTAGGGAGTTTCAAGCCAAGGGGGAGTAGCTAAGATTAACCATGTGAGCTTCCAGACTGAACTTAAAAATGGAAAACCGAACAAACAATCCACTGCGACCCCTCCCCCATCAGATTGCCTGGGAACTTGGCTGGAGTGCTCTAATTTCTTATTGATTTCTTACAACATGGGGATTGATGGAGAGTGTCAGTGTGCTTATAGCAGCCAGCCTATCAGATGACCTCTGTTAGATCTTAGAGAACTGAACTCGCAAAACAATACTTTCCCTTTCACCTGCACTGAAATTCTTTTTATTCTCTCCCCTGCCATAGCTCTCAGTAGCTAAATGCCTGCTGTAATTAAATATTTCTGTAGCCGACGCTATGATAATGAGGTTGTGCGGTGAGTCCCTTTCTTAATAAGTGACAAGAGGTAGAGGCTTTGCTGCCCGTCCTTAACACTTGTGAGACTCTCAAGGGGGAAAGGCTACTCAGGATTTAGGGGGGCAGTGGGCTTTTCAGGGTGGGGGGCGGGGCCAAACACTGGCCTTAACTGGCCACCTGGGGGACGGGGGGAGGGGAAGTTATGCATTTTAAATAAGAGCAGGCAAAAAGCTACAGGCTGACTCTTGTCACTTCTTTCCTTATGTCCAGTCCCATGTTAGCTCTCTGTTTATTTTACTTTCTGGAGCCTTTGATCAGTTTCTCCAGAAATTGCAGACACCCCAGAAAGGTAAACAGTTCCTTTATCTCTCTACTGAGCTGGGTGGCAATCTTAACATCTGGAAATGGTCTGTTCCCTCTTAAGGGACTAAAGACCACCAATACCCATTTCTCCATCTACAGATCAGAATGTAATAGGTCTCTTCCTTCAGTGAACAAAAACTCTCCAGAGTCTGCTGAGTATCAGTGCATATGAAGACAACCCTCCCCCCACATCTTTGCCTTTTGAGCTACTTGGGGGAGGGTCAGAGAGACAGAGAAACACTGACATCTCTAACCCTCCCTTGCTCCATTGTTGCCTGAAGGGGCCTGGAGCGCAGTAATAGCAGCATCTCTGGTGCTCAGCTGCCAGGCTGCTGTTGGCGTTTTGCTGTAGCCATTCTCCATGAGCTCTTCACACCATCCAACTCCGATTTTACACATCCACATTTCCCTCTTCCACGCAGAAGGCATTAAATATGCTGTGCTCTCCTCCTCTGACCCAGGAAATTATACTCATTTTTTTTCTCCATTTAGCTAATAGGTTTCCCAGGGCCAATTGTCATATGTAATAATCCACAGATAAAAAGTCAGGCAGCGAGAAACTCTTCCTGCTACACATCGACTTGAAGAGCGCCTCGCCCATGCATGAGCTTGGAGGAAATCGGTGCATTCGGGGGAGGGGGGGTGTCGGGTAAGAGCAGGGGCCTGGGGCTAGCTCGTCTCTCCACCTCTGGCTCTGAAGGTCTGTGCGCACCTTTGCTGTGCAGAGAGACAGGGACTCTCTGACTCTCCTGTCCTTCCCGCCCGATGGGAATGGTCTCTTTGGAGCAGGTCCCATTTAGTGTGTGCTCATTGGCCAAGGGTAGATTTTAGGGGCTCTTATCTCCCTAACCAGCTCATAGTAATACTGAAAACGATGAGGTGCATGTCTATAATCCCAGCTACTCGGGAGGCAGAGGTAGGAGGATCAGGGTCTGAGGCTGACACTGAGCAACATATAAGACACTGCCTGAAAAAGAACGAGGGCACCAGGGGCCTGAGGCTGTGACTTAAGTAGTACCGTACCCGCCTAACCCTAGTAGCACCAGGCAATGATGAGTACATTATTTTTCTTGACTGTCACGATCACGTCACTCTGCCTATGTGCACCCGATCATTGTGTTGTGTATCTGAAATAAAGATGCACGATACAAATGCTGTCACGAGAAAGTGAATGTGGGGTAGCCCCACGCAAGCCCGGTTGTACCTTCTTAGGTTCCAGCCACCCCTTGCCCAGGGCTGACCTTCTCTCGACCTGGGCCCCTAGTGTCATGGCAGCCATCAGGGAACTGGCGTGTGTTTGTCCCTGGCTCGCCGTCGTGGGTGCCGCTTTCCCCTGTGTACTTAGCAGTGAGATCTGGGCGGTCATGGCTTCTGGACCTCAGGAGCCTGCCGTGTGGTGCACACCTGGCACCTGCTACACAGGCGTGTGCGGTCATCCGTGCAGACAAGAGTCTACGGTTCTAGCACGGCCTGGGAAGGGCATGATCGGTTGTTGGGGTGGTGGTTTAGCAGGAAGTCAGCGGCCGCTGCCTTCTGGGAGCAGGGGCGCCCGTCGCTGGCCCTCCCAGTGGGTTCTGAGACGGCGGGACTGGAGGGGCCCAGGTGCTGAGTGATTTGGTTCTGAAAAGGCATTTGTTGCACACATTGGCCTAATTCCAGTGGGTGGCTCGTAACAGTATATAAGAATTAATGAATCCTTTAATTCCACTCTGGAATTCATTCTCCCAAATAATTATTATTCTTGCCAATCATAACTCATGGTGTCATAGCATGTTAGCGCTGGAATTAACTCCGCAAGGAACTGGCCTTCTCCCTCAGGGGCAGGCCGGAGACCCACTTGTCAGGGAAGCTAATGTTAAAATCCATCCAAAGTCTTACTAGCCTCACCCTCCCTCTCTGTCTCTGTGTCACACACACGCACACACACACCCCATTGATAAAGACTCATCAGAATCGATATTTGATTGGAAACCATTGAAACTATACAGCGTGTGTGTGTGTGTGTGTGTGTGTGTGTGCAAACATCAGCCCTACAGGAGAATGCTGGGGAGGCAGAGGGGAACAGAATGAGGCTCTGGGGGCACAGGAAGCCCCCCGCCCTCTGACTCCACCTGTCCTTCCTGGGGCTCATACCACGTCCTTTGCCGTTGGCAAAGTCCTGATCTGGATATCAAACCCTTTCCCTAATGAAATCTCCCTCCCCAGTGATAACAGGAGGGGGCCGTTCCCTGATGTCCATAGCTTCTGCCTTGACAAATTGCCTAATTCTCCACGACCTCCTGGAAGGGAGACATCTCTGAGTTGTGACTTCTCCAAGGTCTTTTCAGAGAGTTGCTTCCATTGTGGAAATTAGACCGCCCTCACCCCCCCCCCAAAAAAAAAGCCCACAAATAACTTCAAACGACATTAGATAAATACCACAAGCAGCAGCGGTAATAGAATGATCACAAGCAATTTGAAGACTGTCAGGCACTAAAAGAAAATGTCAAAGTCAGGGAGGTATCTGTATGGGAAAATGTAAAATAAAATTATTTCCATTCTGCTTCTCTCATCGGTGGATTCGTCTCCTGAGCCTCGTCAGTGCATCATCTCATTTGACCAAAAAAAAAAAAAAAAAGCGTCAGCGAATGTAGCTCTGGGTTGAAAGGTTTAGGACGTAAAAAGACTTGCATTTTTAAAGGGAAACAGCCAGCTTTTCAGTGGTCACAGCTGCGGCTGAACTTGTGGCATCCCACGTGGGGCGGGACTCTGTGGTGTTGATGACCGGGGGCTGCTGACCTTCACAAGTGGGGAGGTCAGGGTGGGTGTGTGTGTGTGTGGAGGGGGGGGTGTCTGCGGATGGATCTCAGCGCTTCCCATCGCCCCGACGTGCGCGCAGAGGGCCGGGCGCACCCGTGGGCTTGTTTCTGCCCGAGCCTTTTCCCCCTCCGCCGCCGGCTGCCTGGCAGGCCGGTGTCCTCTGTCTGGTCATTCCGCACAGCCGGCTTCCCCTCCCGGGCGGGGCTGGCTTCGCTGGGAGTGTATGCATCACTAATAATGATGCTGCGTGGCTGGGGGTCAGGAGGGCTCCCGAGAGCCAGCCATCCGCTGCACCACGCTACATTGGCAGAGATAATATTGTTTCTGCTGAAGGTTATTTTGCTGCCAAGTAGCCCCAGCGTTAAAAGAAAAGAAGAAAAAAAAAAACCCCAAACCACCCCAGCTCTTCCTAGACAACAGGGTTTAGGAGTAGGAGAATGGGAGGGGGCTGGAGTTCTCCCTCCAAGCCGCAGCAGGGAAGTGCTGAGCACAGGCTCAGGGGAAATGCCGTGCTAGGGTGGATGGCGACAGCCAGGGCCGGGGTGTGCGGGAAGCATGAGCGTTTGCTGGACATCACGATGTATCGGGCTGCGCTTTGGGCATAAGATGTCTCCCTGGGCTCAGCCCGGGCTCTGTGTAGACCATCCTTACGGATAAGCAGATCCAACTGGCACGGGGACTCCTTCCCTAGAGTCCAAGGGCACCAGTGTGCACGTGGAGACCCATGGAGAAGGCTTGATAGCACAGATACTGAACAACAGCAATGAAAGGTGAGCCTTGATCTCAGCCATTCGTCCTGGGGCCTGTGCGGGCCATGGCGGGGGGTGTGTGTCCCGGTTACACACACACACACACACACACACACACACACACCTCAGTAATGTCTAGTCTGGGTTCTCCTCTAGGCTCTCCTTACTGACCTGGACAGAAAACACTACTCAGCCTTCCTTCCCTAACTCAGCCCTTCTCTAGTTTCTTGCCCCTGAAGTGTTCAGCCAAAGGGCTGTCGTTCATCTAATTCCTTGTGAAATAATAACCCAGGCCAGGGGATAACACACGACAGCCATTCCTCTGGAGATTAGTCTAAGAACAGTGGCTCCTTTCCCCCCAATCTCCACAGTGTGGGTCATGTAGAAGTCGCCAGTGCTACCCTCTCCCCACCCCCCGCCAGGAACTGAGGGGGCGCCAGGAAAAGAAACCAGGACTCTGGGTGAGGGTGGGTGGGGTTCCAGGTGGGGATGGGGTGGTCCAGGGAAGGATGGGCATTCCAGCTAAGGAGAGGGGTCGGTGAGGGATGAGGACGGCTGGCCGGTGGGAGTGGTTCCGGGGAAGGCTGGATTCCGCCGCAGGCTCCTGGCCGCATGCGAGGTAGAGACTGTAGGGTGAGATGCCTTTCTGGGAAGGTAAGAGCAGAGCCCCCTCCTCTGGAGTAAGGCACACCCTCCCTCTCCGGTGGCCCCCAAAGACTCAGTACTGGGGGACAGTAGGAGGCCCCTATATGAATGAAAGGCCTCTCCATAGGTTGGGGAGGGGAGCTGCTTACTGAGATTGTCTTCATCCTCCGTGTGCGTGGTGCCCGGGCTGAGGTGCTTGAAGGGAGCCAGGAAGGTGGACAGTATGCTTACTTTGTCTGCAAAGAAAAGAAGAACAGGAAACGCGCTTTTGACATCGAGTTTCAGAACAACGCAGTGCTTTCATACGTTCTTATTACTGAGGGTTTGGACACAGGAGGGGCAAAAGGTTGTTCTGGTTTCAGACACTTCATTCGGGCTCCGTCTTGTATTGAATTCTGACTTTTTTTGTTGTTGTTAAATCAAATTCCTGTCTCTGTTCCATTCCCAACGTTATGATTCCCATCGTTCTTCTCCTTTGCGTGGCCCACCCAGCTCTCTCCAAACTTTAAGTGTTTGTCTTCGAGATAATGGCGTGGCCTCTACTTACCAGTAGGTGATTACACAAGAGAGGAGGAACGAACACAGGGAGAACAATTGTGGAACAAAGACAGAATTGTGTGACTAACACCAAAGCCTCTTTTCTCCTCACCGGTGGAGAATGTGTTTGGAGGACTTGAAATGCATGGGGAAAATAGGCTTGATGAAAAATCACAGCCCTAAACCACACATGGTGGGTGCGTGAGCTGAAGTATCGAAGGGAAGAGAAGAGAGTGAAGGGCACCGTACCCAGCCCAGAGGGGCCGTCAGTGCCTCATGTCTGTAACCCCAGCTACTTGGGAGACAGTGCCTGGGAGAATCAAAATTCAAAGCCAGCTCAGGCAAAAGGTGAGTGAGGTTCCATCTCAAGCAAGTCAGGAGCGGTGAGGCGTACATGTGATCACAGCTACATAGATGTATAGGCTTGTGGATGGGGGGGCTAGACGTGGGGGGAAAATCACGAGACCCTATCTAAAAAGTAACGAATGCCAAAAGGAGGGAGGCTGGGAAGGTGGCTTAGCGGTACAGTGCTTGCCTAGCATGCATGAAGCCCTGGGTTCGATTCCTCAGCCCCACATAAAGAGACAAAGCCAGAAGTAGCATTGTGGATCAAGTGGTACAGTGCTAGCCTTGAGTGAAAAGAAGCCAGGGAAAGAGAGCTCAGGTCCTGAGTTCAAGCCCCAGGACTCCCCCGCCCCCTGCAAAAAAAAAAAAGCGATAAATGAATGAATAATGAGGGAGTAAGGACGTAAGGAGAGTAAGGCGTGGCATAGAGAACTCAGGCAATGGTGTGTAAGTGACATTATAGATTACTTTCTGCCCAGCCCTAGTAGCCATGGGACAAAGACCAGGCCAGGCAAGGATCCTGGGTTCCAGACATGGAGTCCAACACAACTGGAGAAATGGACTCTCTCAGGAAATACCACTCATGAAATAAAACCTGTTTGTATCACAGCTCCAGCGACTTCTCCCTTAATCAGGGAGATGGACAGAATTGTAAGGGATCCCAAAGGAAAGCTCCTTATTTTAAAGATTTCCACGGACTACAGGAAACCACAGGAGTTGGGTGTCATTGTCCACGCAGAACCCATGTCTACGGGGCGGGGGGGGGGACAGCACTGGGGGTACCCCCCACTCCAGCAGCTGCACCGGAGCCCCGCAGATCTCCACTCTCCACAGTTTTGGTGAGAACCCACGTACATTGTATTTATTCAAGGACTGTGGATGGGAAAGTTACCCTTCTTTATCTGACTTGGTGCGGACTTGCAATGGAATGGTTTCTGGTATTCTTATTGTTCAGGTGGCTCAGGGCTCTCTCAAGGGCTTCGTTGTACTGTGTGGGCCGAGCGCATCTCCTGTTGCTGCTGTTCACACCCGAGGGCTGATGTTTTAGCGAGGTTACTGTTTGTAACACCGCTTCTGGCCTTCTTGTTATTACAGAGGAGACCCGTGTATCTCCGTGCTCCTGTTTGCACTCTATACCCTGGTATAAACGTGATTTCTCACTGGTGGTTTTATGCGTTCTTAGCCTTCAGGCACCCAGACCCCGCTTGGTGCTTGTGCCTTCGTCTTCTGAGCCTGAGCTGGTTTTCCCTTTAGCTGAGCTTTGTGGAGGCCAGGAGTTCACATTGAAATTCATCCAGAAGCCTGTTAACAGCTGTTGTTTCCAGGAGGGACAGGCAACAGTATAGCATTCACACAAAGAGAACAATAAATAACTCAAATATGAAATGCCTGCTCCTTCTTCATTCTACCAAACAAGAACAATCAACTCAGGGAGGGATTTACCCTGGCTCTTCCCACACAGCCAAGCTAATTTACTACAAGAGAATGAAATATCTTGCCTGAGTTATAATTTCATTAAGGGAGTCCAATAATGTTACACAACGAGTATGAAGCTCAAATGATTTAGTCTGAAGGATCTCAGAATGAAATTACAATTTTTTTAAATAAAGCGAGGATACCAGCTGAATACCTAAAAAATGCTCTATAAACTATTTCGGAGCCCACCTTAGCAAAACTGTGACATATTTAAAGATGATTTTAAAGATTGATCAGAGTTCTCACCTCATGCTGTTGCTAGGCTTGTCAAATAATCAAACAAGACACTCTGCTAAAATTAAATTTTAGATGAACAATGATTTATTTTAGTGTATGTATATGTGTGGCACATATAAACCAAGATAATTATTCATTTGTTTGTCTGAAAGGACTTTACCAGACATTTCTTTAAGGAAGAGACATTAATGGCAAATATGCACATGAAATGACGCAAAGGTTATTTAAGGAGTTATTTTCTATTTTTTCTTCCAAATTGAAGATTTCTTCTGAAAGTGGCTGTAAAATTTTTTGACCTTGCCTTTGTCAAACTTAATCTTCCTGTGATTTGTTTATCTTAAAACTAGGGAAACAACATTTTCCCTGTATTCCATCTGTCATAAATTTAAAAACAGGACAACATTTTCCTGCTTCTAAGGACACAAAAGGAGGCAAAAAGAGTCATGTGATGAAATTTAGGGCCTGGGTAACATTCGGGAGAAGAATTGTATGGATGTTTCTCCAGAAATAACCATCTGCAACTCATTAATAAATAGAAGACCCAGAAATAGTCCATACTAAGGAAGATTAACATGTGTGAAAAGGAGAGCCAGTTCTCCACTCTGTCCTTCCCAAGTTGAAAGCCATGATTTTGACACCATTGAGCAGAAAGAGATAGGGAACATTCCAGAACATACTTGTATACAGAATGTAAGAATTCTTGCAGAAAGGACAAAAAATCCAATTATAAACAATGGCCAAAATATTTTTCACAATGAAAAATAGATGTATAAGCATATCACAAGTGTTAAAAACACATTGCCTACTAGGAAAATTAAATGTAAATGAGATCAACATGAAAAGCTAAAATCAAAAAGGTTGACAATGATAAAAGTGAGAGAGGTAAAGATAATCAGAACTCATATGTAATATATCTTAATTTTTTGAGAATATTTTATCTTTTAAGTGTGTACAATCTTCCCATGGCTTACCAACTCTACTTCTAGATATTTGCTCAAGATAAGTAGGTCCTTTATGATCAAGGATATTTATAGCAACTATTTATCACAATTCCAAACTGGAAATACCTAAAATGTTGATTAACAGAAGAATGGATAAATGAATTGTGGTGTATTTATATAATGTAATAGCATAAAGGAACATAAGAAACAAAAGAATCAAATTGTTCAAATATATTACGGTATGGATGTGTCTCAAAAGCATTATATTGAGGAAAAAATAGAGTAACAAAAGAAAAAATATGCCATGTGATCGCATTTATAAGATGTTTCCAAGTAGCTTGAAGCACTTCGTGGTGAAATAAAAGAATTATAGAGTTAAATGACTACTTTAGAAATACGCTTCCTGGTGGAGCAGGAAAAGGGCTGACTCTCAGGGTAGTCTGGAAAGGGGGATGCAAAGAAATAGAAGAAACCTCTCCAGCAGGAAGAAAACACCCTGTGTTTAAGAAGGGATCTGCACTACAGGTGTGTATGCTTTGTCATGGAACTGTAACACACTCAGGTCACACGTACACTTCATAATTGTGTCTCCATTATTAAAATACTAAGAAGCAAAAGTTATGATTGCACAAGAAAATGAAGGGTGGACATCAAATCTCAAAGCCTCGTTTAATCCAGAGAAGAGAAAGCAGGAGATGGCACAAGGTGTGATTTCATATAGAAGAAAATCCGGGCTGATAGATATTAAATGAAGATGTCTACTTGAAAAGAATGAATTACGGAGCCGCACAGTCGCTCACTTACCACGAGTTTAGCTCTTGCTTTTTATTTTCAGCTTAGTTTACGGATGTGAAAGCACAGACGTCTTAAAGTCTTACACATTGCAACAGGAGAAATCACAACCTCAAAGATAAGGCCGTTTAGAACCATCTTTAGACACTTATCAAGACAAGTGTGTGTGAAAGTAGTTCAGAATGAGAGATGGTTCATGACAGCTGATGAGCGGGTTCTGGAGGGCTGAGCCGAGATCAGAATTACAAACATGAGGCTTCTGCAACCCCAGTGACTCAAAAAGGGATATACTGGACACCAACAAACATCGTAATGGTCACTTTGGGGACACATTGTATTTCCTATAACCCGTATTTCTGAAAGAAAATATGGTGTTATATACAGACAATTTATCAACACTTTTTTTTTTTTTTACCAAGTAGGGTAAAATTAAAACAATGACAATAATAACAACAAAAACCAAAGCTGGGTGCTGGTGGCTCACACCTCCGAGGATTGTGGGTCAAAGCTAGCTTGGGCAGGAAAGTCTGTGAGACTCTTATCTCCAATGAACCACCTAAAAACTGGAAGTGGAGCTGTCGCTCAAAGTGGTAGAATTGCTAGCTTTGGGCAAAAAAAAAAAAAAAAGCTCAGGGACAGTGCCTAGACCCTGAATTCAAGCCCCATGACCGACCAAATGATAAAACAAAGAACCCTCAAACCAACCAACCAACCAAACAAACAAACAAACAAAAAATACCTTTTGGTACATGACAATGTCAGTTACCTAGAAAAATTACTCGTGTGATGTCATATGCTGAAAATTTCACTGAAAAATGATCCTTGCGAAGATATCCGATATCTAAAATATTGACCTTATGTCCTACCATCTAAAAAGCACTAAGTACTTCACAGGATGAGCTGTATGATAATATGTAAATTGGACTCTGTGGCCTTGCCCTTGTGCCAAATCCTGGCAGTGAGATTCTGTAACGGTGTGACTTGTCTTTTTGTAGGACACATACATTTCAACATCCTGTGCGTCTCACTTGAACGATTGCATAACCAGGGAGGAAGGGTGACAGTTGGACACCACACCACTTCGTTGCTGCCCCTGGGCTACCATGGTTCAGCTGCTTTCGCAAGTATCTTTCTTATGTTTCCCTTTGGCCAAAATGCTCTCTGACAGATGGCTTCTCTCAACTTGACCCACTTTCTTTCCACAGTGTATTTTCTAATCGCACACAGGTATGCCTTTCCACCAACGCTGCTTCTACCTAAGCACAAATGCAAATTGGTTATGGACAGGCGGCTACCTTGGGAAGAAGGGAATTGATGATCCTTCGTGCAGGCATTTTGTAGAGGAAAGGCAAAGGACTTGCCTCGCACATTTTCAGTAGCCTGGACTTGAAAACACTGTTTCCAAGCTTCCATCCTATGAACTACATAGACAGTCCAGACAACTTTTAAGAGACTGGGCCACCATTGAGTTTTATAGAGCACTCCGAGGGTTTGCTTCCTTTTGGTGACTGTAGGGTGTGAATTTTCTTCCTACAATTTCAAAGATGGATGAAACTCATGGGTTTAGTCCTGACAGTATCTAATTCGACAGGAGTCCAGCCTGCAGAATCCACTGCTAGTGTATTTGGTTAGCTCAGTGGTGTCCCTTCCGCATCCAGATGATGAAGTCTGACTCCCAACCAAGTCCCTCAGTAGAGGACAGTCTTTGGAAATAGGATAAAAAAAGGTCACTGCAGTGGGTGTCAGTGCCATCTTTCCTCTTAAGAAGAGATCAGGACACAGATACGCATGGAGGGGCAGGGAAGATACGGGGAGAAGGCAGTCATCTAGAAGCTTAGGAGTCAGGCTTGGTGATGTCAACTCCGTTACAGCTCAGTCTCAGATTCCAGCCTTCAGAACTGGGAGGCAACAAATCTCTCCTATTTTAGCTGTCTGATCGGTGGTACTTTGTTATGGCGGTCCTAGAAAAACTACTTATTGAGTGCGAATAGGGGTATGTATAAATAGGTCATGCCGGACTCTGAGGCTATGACAGAATAATGCAGAGACCTTATCTCCTTGAGAGGTATCTTTTAGGACGTGGCTGTTGGCTAAAACCTAGCAGCTGTTTATACAGCACCAGAAGTCTTTGAACCTAGGCAGTCTCAAGTAGAATACCCATGGGTTTATCCTCAGGAGAGGGCAGAGTGGCCCAAACGGATGGAACAACTTGTACTCTGAGTACTGAGTTGCAATATCAGTTAAGCTTTCACAACTTAGTGACACTGACTGAATAACTCCTCACCACGGTGAGGAAGGAGCTTTAAGCAAATAACACAGCGTTTGGGTTTGAATTGAGGTTCCGGAACACTTGAGAAAAATGACCATAAAACTGGGTTGCGAGAGGTGAACTGTGGGGGCAAGCACAAAGGAAGAGATAAAGGAAGAGAGGCAAGGAGAGAAAAAGAGAGGGAGGGAAGAGGAAAAGAGAGGAAAATGGGGAGAGGAAGGAGGGACAGAGAGAGAGAGAGAGACAGACAGACAGAGACATACAGAGAGAGCCACTCAGGCATATGTCCCTCAAGTCATCTGCTTTCCCGCGGGATAACCAACCTTGGAACATGTGTGAAGAAAGGGACACAGAGGGTCAGATAATCTATTAACCATCTCCAGGCAGAACGACTGCCACCTCTGTGAATTAAACAGAGTGCTTTCCTATTGCTCACGCTCCCTCCGCCAGGCTCACAATTGGATATGGGAAAGTAAATTTTAATTTGGGTGAGATTGAGTTTTCATGAATTGAACAAGGAGTGGAAAGTTATGGACTCTGCCTGAGAACCACTGAGAGAGAAAGAGGGGGATTAAATAGAGTACGGGTGAAAGAAGAAAATGGAAACATACCCCCAGTAGTCATTCCTTAACCTGCAAGGAACTCAAACTCGAAATGCATCACTGCCACCTGCCTTCTGAAGAAGGATCTAGAAGACGAGGACACTGCCTGCTTGCCTCCTGCAGTGGCAACTCACCTAGTGTGTGGAGCTGCGAGTCCCGCCTCCCAGCCTCCCATCCGAGCTGTTAGGTGCTAGGTTCTCTATGTGGGGTTTCAGGGGGGTGGAGAGTGGGAGTCATTTACATCCTTTGAGGTCCCAGGAGAGCTCAGGAAATGCACCCCTCCCACCTACCTTCTCAAATCGCCCAAACTCCTAGGAGACAATACCACGTGGTGAGTGCATCACTCTCCGGTGGCCTTGAGAACCACCAGTAACCACGCATGCGTGCACACGGCTTCTCATCCACAGGCCTTAGCGGCATGGCTGTCACTGTTGTTTGGCAAAATCCCTTTCTTGCAATCTCATTTCTAAAGCATTCTGTTCTTCTCCTATTGTAGCCTGACCTGACAGCGTGCATATTTCCGGGTCAATACTGGACCACAGGACTAGACTATGATCATGGAGCCTGAACAGACTGGAAGAACACACAGACACTCTCGGCTTCCAGCTAACTTTGGTGTATTTTTTTTTTTTTTTTGGAAAGGGGAAAAGCAGCTTAAATACAAACAGGCGCCTACCAGATGTTCCATGTGCTCTTCCAGATGTGAATGAGGGGCAGAGATATAGATGATCTGACACATGATTGACAGCCGAAGGCGAATCTTTGCAGGAAAGTGTATTTATATTAGGGGAAAAAAAATTCTAAAGGTCTATGTTCACACTTCACTCCGGCTCACAGCTTTCCAATCTGCCGAGGCAATTTGGGGGGGCTTTGTAAAGTTCTAAACGACTCCGTCGTTGTAGAATCTGGGAACGGAGGCTTTGAGAAGTTGTATGGTATCATTGTCTACAGGTGAGTTTGTCCTTGTCAAGTGAGTTTCAAGATTATTCTGGGGTGGTGGACTCTGGCCTAGTGGCCATCTAGCCTGGATGTGACGGAGCCCTTCTCTGCCGGGAGCATCTGGGAGGTGTGGGTGTGGAGGGCTGGTGGTGGGATGAGGAGAGGTCAGATCTCAGCTCTCTTACCGTTTCACACCCCGATGTGAGAGTCGAAAGCAACTTGGGCAGATTTGCCTTCCGTTAAAACCAATTACATGGAGGCTCTGGAGAACAACCCCATCAAGGAAGCCTCTTGCGTCTACAGCCTGCTGAGCCCTGGCTGAGGAGCTCATCTGTTTGTAGCAGCAGTTGTATTCTGGAAACATCTAGGCAGTTAAGAGAGGTTTTTTTTTTTGTTGTTTGTTTAACACAGACTGCAGTGTATTTCTCAAACTAGGAAACAAGACGTGTTCTTGCTTTAACTCCCTTACACACCGAAACAAAAATGTAACTCCCCTTGTGGCAATATCATCCTATAATCTCTCTTCTTCTTTTAGTGTGGGCGATGGAACCCAGTGCTTCTCACATGCTAGGCAAGCACTCTGCCATCAAATTAGTCCTGCTCCCCACCCCTCCCACCCCGTCCTACATTTATGTCACTGTAGGGAATTACCCATCTGTTTTCTTCCTTCCCGCTCCATATATATTGACTCTTTTCTAGACCTGGGGCAAAGTTACTGTCACTTCTAAGAGGTCTGACCTTTCACAACTTTAATGAAACAGTGTCCCTGACATCATCGGTAGTTAACTCAGTTATTTCTGTTGGAGGGTAATCGGCAGGTGCTGAAGGAGCTCGTAGTCAGAGATAGCAGGTGGCCCAGGGCTCTAGTGGTAGATTGGATCCAGAGATTTCGTTGCTCATTTGGATGATTAAATGTACAAGAAAGTCCGTGGGAGATGTACTACACGGCCATGTCAGAATTCTGAAAGTTTCCGTGGAATACAAACGGAGTCTCCGGAATTCCGAATGTTTTCATGAAATACAAATTGAACTTTATAAAACTGCCTCGGTATCTGAAGAGTTAGAGAGCCAGAGCTGTCGTGAGAGGGACGATACTCTGCATGGCAAACGTTAGCGTGACACTGGCTTCTTCACTGAAATTTCTCCTTTCTCTCGGCATATTTCCCCCAAAGCCCCTCAATGCTGTTGGTTCATTATGGGTTTCCACCATTTTTTTCTGGCCTTTTCTTTGAGGTTGTGTTACCTCAGCGTCCATTTGGTAATTTATGGTTTTCACATCTACCTCGGTTTTATAGACACAGTGTCCTAGTTCATTCTCTCTCCATCGACAAGGACCCCTTCCATTTCCTAAACCAGAGGTTTCAACCCCAAACCATCACTCGAGCCAGCGAATGGACAGCTCCTTGGGCATCCTGTACCTGACTCAGAGGCTTGAGCGGTGCCTTAGGTTGGTTGAGATACATGCTACCCAGCGTGGAATCTGAAAAGATGTTCCTGCTGCCTTCCTCTTCCCAACATCCCCTTTCTCTCTCCTTTGCATTGCGCTATTGCATGTAGCGTGGGCCAAATACAGCACTTGTGGACGTAGGCTGTTTCTCATCTTGGGGAATGGACAGTGTGGGTGTTATTTATTTATTTATTTTAGTTTTCTTTAACGTACATAAATGTCTGTGACTTGGAGGGCTCATTTCCTCACTCGCTGTGGACTTTGGGGCTGTACGCGATTTCCTAGCGACATTGAGATCGTGGGTCACAGTGATGTTTGGTGAAAGGAGATGTGTCCTGTTTATCCAGCCTTTGCTCTGGGGACAGGGCACAATCTGCTCCAGGATGCCTTGACCCGTCCCAGTTTGTGCCGTCCTGCCAGTGTGATCTTTAATAGCATCGCTTCATCTCCCAAGCGTCCCAGTTTGGAAGATAAAGCAGGAGGTCACCCTACTTATGAACAAAGATCGCATTTGAAGAGGGTGGCCTGAAGGCAATTGAAAGCGCTCTTTAATCCCTGAAAGGCTTTTGACTCGCAAGCCAAATTTCTTACTTCCTTCTACAGATTTTCCTCCAATTGCTTTATAGGCGTTCCTGAGCCCATCTGCTTAAAACAGAATGAGTGTTTCTTGCATGTCCAGCCTTTCTCTGACCTATTTGGTACCATCTTCCCGGAGTCCAAATTAGAAACCCTGGAGCCAGTTCCACGCCTCTGTTTTCCTCACTCCACATGTTAAATGGGTTACCCAGTTCTGTCCAGTGCGGCTTCTAGTCATTTCGTAGGTCCACACCCGGCAATCACTACATTAGCTTTGTGTGAGTGTTTGCAATCATCTCCTATGCATTGTGCTTGTCCGTTTATCCTTCACTTATTGCTAAAATCATTTTATTCTATCACTTTAGTTCAAATGCTGGCATTGGAACTAAGGACCTGTATAAGCACTCTGCCACTTGAATCATGCTTCCAGTCCTTCCATTTTTTTTCTTTGCTCTTACTATTTTTGAAATAGGGCCTTGCTTTTTTGCCTGGGCGGGTCTGATCCGATGACTGTGACCTTCCTGTTTATGCTTCCTGCTAAGCTGGGATGACAGGTTCTTACTACCCCACCCAGATAGGGATGAGATGGGTCTTATGAGAGCTGTCATCCCCCTGGTATCAGCTTCCTGAGTAGCTAGGATTGCAGCTGTGGCACCTGGCCCCGAGTCATTTCTCTCGAACGGCGGTTATGTAGAAGTCCAGGAGGAAAGAGATGTTGTAATCTCTCGGGACTGCGTGCCTCTAGCTGACAGAAGTCAAAGGTCAGCAGCAGCAGCAGGAGGAGCAGCCGAGTCAAGCCCTGCACGGCTCTGTTTGCTGCACCGTGAGGTCAAGGCTGACGGTGGATGAAGGAGTTCCCTCTTTAAAGGGGAGCGGCATGCAGAAACCCAGAGCCTTGCTTGTGCACAGACCCTTCTGCCGTCTTCAGCCTGCACAGCCTTTTCTCCACGCACTGTTCGCTGCTCTCCCGAGAGAGCTGGCCACACTGCCTCGAGGCGAAGCCTTGAGTAGATGCTGACTTCAAGCCTCACCGTGACTGGACCCAATGAGGAGTGACCTTGACCATCTCCCCCACAGGCCTGGAACGGTCCTGAGTGCACACCGCTGAAAGTCTTCACCTGGTCAACTCCAGGGTAGGCGACTGGTGAGAGAGTAGCACGCTCCTATATACTTGAGGGCTTTTCTGCCCCTGCCCGCCCTCTGACTTCCTCCAACACCGCCCGCACGTCCCCTTGTCTGCCACCGTGAGTCCTCACAGGGCCGGTCATTTGCTCCGTGTGCCATTTCCGCTGCCGGATCATCTTTCCCTGTAGGTTGAGGCCTGAGCTCCGCCGGCAGGTTGGCTGCCTGGGATGTTCTGACTTCCGGTCTCTGTGCAAGCTCTGAGAGCCTGCCCCATGTGCCAGGCTGCTTACAGTTCCAGTTTCCTTGTCTGTAAACTGTAGATGACCAGGATCATCAGCACCATCACCACCATCACCATCATCATCACCATGATCTTCTTCCTCGTCAACATGGTCACCAGGCTGCCACGAGGATTGACTGGGGTGAGGGTTAGAAACGCTGAGTGATGCCTCGCGTTTGGCCTGCGCTCAAAACATGCTTGCGGCCAGCACTGGCTTCACGTGATCATGAGTCCAGATGGAGCCCAACTAGGTGCGGTAATTCTCCCCCACTGAGCTAGTTGGGTGTCACCTTTCTTTTTATTTCATTTTTCTGGTACTCATTTTTATTAAGCTACTGGATTTGAAAACCGGAAATAAGACACAGAACCTTCTAGCAGGTCACCCTGTCCTCCACTGACTTCAGTTCGCCAGGTGGTTAATGCAAGGTTCACATTCTTTCTCAGCGCAGTGAGAAATTCGGTTCATTTCTCAACTCTTATAGGGACTAAGCATTCCATAACTGAAAAACGGAACAATGAGCCTATAAGTAATTGTGCAGAGAGCAGGTCAAATTATTAGTACCTACATTTGCAAGTCTAAATTGAATTATTTTCCTTTAGAATTGAACTCCTGGTTAATGTATGAAAATGATATTTATTATTTTTGACCTCCCTAATTGACAGGTCTACCCACGCAGCCAGACTGAGGCTGAGCACTGTTAAATTACCCTACCCCGGGCTGACCAGATGATGATGACAAGATCAGAGCAACATCTCAGAGCAGCCTTTGCTGTCCGTGTGCGTGCGTGTGTGTGTGCGCGTGTGCGTGATGATCCGTGATCATCACAGAGATGAGGATGCACACCTTGGCAAGGGCACTCCTACTGAGTGTGGGATGGGGCCCTTGCTTCTCGCCCGGTCCATCTCTGTCCCTCTGCAACACCTGCCATTCTTCACATTGCCCCTAAGTTTGGGCTATTGGAATTCACTCATTCCACCCCTCTGTCATCTGATTCAGATCCCTGGGCTCCTCCCATGGCCTCACCAGATAGTCCCAGACTCTCTCCATTCTTGCTTTACTTCCTCCATGGTCTTACACTTGTTTGGAATATGTTAGACTACAGGCTTCAAGGGGCTTGGGGTCCTCCTGACCCTGTCTATGGCAAGTGTACATCTATCTATCTATCTATCTATCTATCCATTCATCTATTCATCTATCTATCTATCTATCTATCTATCTATCTATCTATCTATCTATCTATCTATCTATCTATCTATCTATCTATCTATCTATCTATCTATCTATCTATCTATCTATCTATCTATCTATCTATCTATCTATCTATCTATCTATCTATCTATCTATCCATCCATCCGAAACACCAGCTGAACATTGTTTAAGATACCGAACATTTCAGATTATCCCTGAAGCACATCTGTTTCTCGGCCCCTCCTGCTCTCTCCTGCTTTGTGCCAACTCCTCTTCCCCAAATCAAAGTTCTCATTGTCCTGTCCCCGCAGAGCACCAAGCAAGGCGCCCCCTCCATGAACCTTCAGCCTCGTGATCCAGGTCAACCTCCCATGCTGTCCACGGAATCCTCAGAGCCGTGTTCAGGCACACAGGTGAAGCGAGGGCGCAGTGTGCTACAGCGCCATTGCTGAGAGATTTAAAATAGGGCAAGGAACCATCATTCACTAAGAGCCACGGAGTTTCCACGGTGGGAGGTCAGGTATGGAGATGGAGACGGAGAGCTGTACCTTCCTACAAATCTTCCATAACACTCACATTTGGGCCCGCATTTGTTGGGGTGCCTTGGTTTCCTGGAAAGGGTAAATGTATGCCAGGGAAGAAGAGCCTTTCTCTCCCTGCATCAGCAGCACTGTGAAGAAACAGGTCACCCCGTCTCTTGGCACTGGATAGGAAGGGTGACTTGCTGGGAACTCACAGAACCTGCCAAAGAACATCTAAACATGCAGTCCTGTCCAGCGACCTCACTTGCTTTCCCTGAGGACAGTCTCTGCTGGATTTCAGCGTTCAGGAGGGCCACAAGAAATGTTCGCTGAATGCACAAACAGGCACTTTTTCTACATATGTGGTGCTGAGGAATGGAACCCAGGGCTTCATGTATTCGAGGCGAGCACTCAACCACCAGGCCATATTCCCAGCCCTTAAATAGAATTTTGGTCAACAACATCCTAGCTACTGAGTTTCATTATAATTTCAGCATTTTCTTGCACCGTGGTTAGAGTTCAGTCAGTTTGTAAGGATTGTGGTTTCTCTACCTCTCAGCTTCCTGTGGAGTTATTAAGGAATGCTCAGTTCTAATTAAAGTATTACAAAGATTCTGCAGGGAATCCTCGAGCTGGGTGACTAATCCTGCCCCAACATCGGCCTGTCAATATATTTGCCTGTGCTCGTGGTGATTATCATATTATTTGGGAAGTGGATTTACTCACACCCAAGTTAAGAGGGTGAGCCTGAGATAAGATTGATCCACGGGGCCATGGGTAACCATGGAAATGGAAACAAAAATCAGATAGGTGGCTGTCTCCAAGGAGTGAGGCAGATGGAGACCGGGCGGATGGAGCAAGGTGACGCACACATTCTGGTCACACCCTAAACACACCCACTGCTTAGACAAGCACGGATACAAGTTTGGTTTGTTGTTTTTCTCAGAAGGTGGTTTTAGGGGTGAAAGGTCAGAATGGGCAGAGCGTTTGGGCTTGAAAAGAGGGTGGGGAGGCATGGGAGGAGCAGGGGTTGGTGGGGGGGGGGCAAGCGGAGACAAACAGCAGAAAGGCAAAGCGGCCTGGGACCTGGCCTTGTCCCCACCTCCCCAGGCCCAGGGGGACAAAGCCAATCCCAGCAGTGGTTTATCAATAGAACTTAAGCAGGCGTTTGAGGACAGAAACCCGAGGCCCGGCTCGAGCCTTCACAACAGCTTTCCAGGGAAAGGCCGTTCATAGGGCCAAACACACTGCATTGTGAAATATTAGTTTCTTATTACTTCTCGTGAACAGCCAAGTAAGTACAAAGCACAATGTGGGAGATGGATTTTTCTGTGAGAATGGCAGCGTGGTGCTGATCTCTATTAGATTCCATGAAAATCAATCTGCGGCCTCGTTCAGCCTGGTAAAATTAGATCTAAAACTATTTAATTTTGTTTCCAGAGTGTTTTTCCCATTCACTGCCTAGCTTGAGGACACACGGTGATCAAATACCCTGAGTTATTACCGGCTTCCGCGTGCCTCTGCCTGGTGAGAAGGGGAGGCGAGGAGGTGTTTTCTGACCACTGGGATGAAATGCTGTCCACACACAGTGCACTTCTGCCACTTCCTTGGTATTAAGAGACTCATCTTTTATCCTCTTGCTTTGCATTCTGCATGGCTTGGCAATACAGCGTGGCAAATGGATGCTTTTAATTTGCCTGAGGATGGCTTTGCATATTTTGGGAAGCAGACAGCCAAGAGCTTCAGGAAGCAGGCATGCCTACCCTTCGGGGACAAGGCGGTGTTGAGGGGGCTGTGCTGGGCCTGGAGTTGACACTGAAAACAGGGTGCAAGGGAATCGTGAATTGCCATCCCTTCCTCTGCAATCTGCCCTCTTGCAATGCCCTGAGAAGAACTTAGCAACTGGTGAGAGTGAGAACGAAGGCAGAGGTTTCTAGGACTAGCCACTCCTCCGGGATCTTTGGCGCACGGAGGTTCTCTACCTTATCCTGACACGGCACGTCTTTCCCTGGTGCCACGTCTGCCCTCTGTGTCTTACCACGTGGGGTTCATGCAGCCCTGGGCGCAAGAGGGCCAGCGTTAGTGTCCCCTTGATAGATGAGGAGCAAACGCCAAAGGGTAGGAGAGTTGATGGAGTGGTGGGACTTGTTGCTCAGGATTGGTGATTCCGTTTTTAGTTTTCCAAACAAGTGTAACACAGGAAAATGGCACCATGGGTCTAGTGGCCAGGACTACGGGACTATGGCTTGTGATGGCTGAGACAAACGCTCACCGCCCAGTCAGCCATGAGGCCAACATTTGACTTCATCCACAAACTGCATCCCTGGCGAAGATCATGGCGGACGTCTACGGCGTTGTTGCTGATTTTTCAGCCATGCCGCAGGAAGCAAGGAGTCCTTTCCACTTCTGACAGAAAAACCAGGTTCTTGGGGTTACTGGCCCAGCTCCGAGAGTGGCTCTAGGGCCCCCTGGTAATGGTAACAGCTCCCTTTCCACAGAGACCAAAGGCAGCTTCAGCCTCCTCTACACGAACATCCACCCAGCCCAGGCAACTCCGGTCAGAGGGAGCTGGCGCGCTATGAACACTGTGCCGAACTTTAGACCACTCCGGGAAATAAACGATGCATTGTTCAGTTTTATGAACCCTGATGTATAACTGAAAGTAGAAGCTTTGTAATTAATGATGCGTTAGAGTGGTCTGAGAGGACAACAGAGCTGCGTTCTGCGTGGTTCATCTTTTCCTGCGCATGTCAAGCAGGTGGGCCTTTCCTATTTGTCTTTAGCAAGCTGCAGGAAGGTCTGCCAAGCAAAGGGAGTCATTACACTGAAAATAAACGCCTTTCGTTGCAGGAGCAAACCTACTCGCAGAATGCCACACTCTATAATATTAAACAGATTTCTTTACCGCAGGGCACCTCAGGGCTGGTCGTGAGCCATTTGCTGACACGACTTGTACAATGTCTGTGATAGAGAGGGCCTGTAGCCCTTCTCACAACCTTGGAAATGTCTTTCACCAGCACCTCTGAGAACTTCAGTTCTGAAGAGAAACTGGAGGATCTCTGGCATATGGACTATCAGAAGGCTTATCTTAATGTCTATGGAACTGCCCGACAGACATTTCTTAAATCGTGCAATGGAAAGCTTTCCTTTAGCTTTGAATTGCTGCGCTCCAGGCCGAGGGCTAATTTTGTTTCTGTGGCGTGTGTGGAGGGGTGGCCTAGTCCGATGTGATCGCTGAGCAATTTGTTCATCAACAGTCAGCTGATGCCTATGTATCTACCACCTACTAAGTGTGAGGTGTTTAACTACAAAGTGGGGAATCAGCAGGGGACCAAATAGAGGGCATCCCGGGAAGAAACAAGGTCTGTGGAAAAACAGAACCGTCTCTACACAACCCCGAGGAATGCGTGCTAGTACCGTTAAGTCACCTCCATCAAAAACAAATGAATCGTCAAAGACATCTGGTACGGTGGGTGAAGCAGTGGGAAGACCTCACACCCCGGAGTCCAATGTGGGTTCTCTCTGTTCGTGGAGATCCTTGACGTGGTCGATCTAGCACTCCCTCATCCCCTCCCTTTCCTTGTGAGCCACCATTCACAGCCTATTGGTTGGGCGAGGGTCACTCTCCTCTAAGCTCCAAGGAAAGCTCGGATTAGCATGGACTCTCAGATTGGCAACGTTCAGGGCGAACTGAACGTACCACGTCCTTGTCCAGCAATGATTACACTCGTCAAGATGGCGACACTGGAGCATCAAGCTAAGGGTGAGCTCTTTCTGAGTGGGGCCCCTGGTGGCTGTGCCTGTCCTTTGCTCAGGAGGTCACCCAAGGCGACCTCCAAGGATGTGCACGGCACTCAACCAGGCCAGGGAGAGTCAGACCCAGGGTGCTTGCTTGACGAATGGGCTCCAGCAGCTTTTTGTTCATGCTGTAAATCCAGCGCTGCTCCTACACATGGGAGGGCGCTGGCCACCCCCCTCCAAGTCACTGGGTGTTATGGACAGGGGAGGAGCACTGGAGTTAGCGCAAGCCTGGCCTCCATCCTACTTCTAGCTGGGGCCGAACCAGCCTGCTTATCAGCTCTTCAGTTCTTTGAGCCAGGACTGCGTTTCCAATTCTTGTGACCGAATGTATTATAACTCAGAGAGCACCCATTACCAAATAATGTTTTCTATTGGCTTTAAGAGCCTCCTTGGTACAACGAGAATGGTAATATCCCTTCAGGTCCTTGGCGGTCGCCATCCCTGGTCTCGTCTGTGTCGTGGAATAGTTGCAGAAGGAGAGCTGGAACTCCAGCCTGAGGAGCAATGGCTAATCGCGATATCGGCAAGGTAGACGCTACTATCCTTGAAATTGTGATGTATTTTCTAAAGAACTTTCTATTACTATCTATAGTCAGCGAGGGGCCACCACCCATCCATTCCAACCCGATTCTCGCGAGGATGAATACACCGAGGCTGGTAGCTGGGCCAGGCTGAAGTGAGCGATTTGAAAAGCCCAGCATCTTTACACAGACGCACAGGGACCGGAGCCTGCTGGTGGAAGGGAACAAACGGCCGCTCAGTGCGTTAGCCCACCTGGATACGACCGAGTTTCATTCTCCTAGTGTCAGACTGGGTCCGCATACAGCAAGGCCCTGCTTGTAGCTGCCACTGCCGTTCTCTCCATCCAATGTGGTACTTGGTACTTGCTCTTCTCCCAGGCCCCTGGCTGGCCCGGCTCCACCTTTATCACTGCGATGATGGTATTGCCCGCAGCTGCCCTGCTGCCCTGGCTTCCTAACTCACTGCTGGCTGTCAGATGCACAGGGAATCTCACCACCCAGACTCCTGGAGAACGGAGCGGGCTACCCTTGCACAGGGCTCGAAGCGGGCGGGGACACAGGAAGTACCCCCTAAAGCCTGGGGGAGGACACGGAATACCGCAGCAAAAGTGACGCCTTTTTTCCTTTGCGTTTTCAACTGAAATTTGGAAGCTGTTCCTTTCTGCTCTCAGTACACTTTTCTGCAATGTAAAGACTCGTAAGCTTCAGCTGAAGACAACTTTTACCTCGGGTAAAAAGATCACATGACAATGGTCTATCAACCTAAGTGAACTTAATAGACCTGATGGGCCTTCCTTCCTCTCTTCTTCTTCCTTCCTTCCTTCCTTCCTTCCTTCCTTCCTTCCTTCCTTCCTTCCTTCCTTCCTTCCTTCCTTCCTTCCTTCCTTCCTTCCCTCCCTCCCTCCCTCCCTCCCTCCCTCCCTCCCTCCCTCCCTCCCTATCTCCCTCTTCTCTCCCCCATGTCACTCTTTTGATCTTTCTCTGCTTTCTTTCTCCCCAGTGAAGTTGCTGAGGATTTTGAGGCGTGTACTCATTTTTCTAAGCGCTCTGCACAGCGAGGAGCGATGGAGCTGTTTGTACCTTGTCAAGGACCTTCTCTCAGTAGGAGTCGCAGCTCAGAAGCTGCCCCGAACTGGCTCAGTTTGAGCTGCAAGACACTTAGGATATCCTTGGGGACCTCAGGGCTGAGAGGAGAATGACTCAGTTCTGAGAAAACGTTCAGGTCTTGACAAAAAAAAAAAGAGTTAAAAACACTTTAAGGAGCTAGACTTTTTTTTTTTTTTGCAGTCTGCCATATCATCTTAAAGTATTGGTTGAAAAGGAAAACTAAGTTGGCTAGAAGAAAATGTTTCTTTTTTTTTAAAAATAAATTCATTAATAATCTATAAGTGCATGTCTAAGTTAAATTTGACTTTTAGCTGCATGGATTTGTGACTTTGCTTTTGTCTTTCAAAGAGCGCTACAAAATGGAAAATAAAAATTGGATCAGAGTCAAGAGCTCTTGTGGGGCTTTGGCAGTGTGTGACTAGATTTTGCCACCTCTGTGAGTGTCTAAGTTAATATATGTTGTCCCCCAGCTCATTTCCTACTTCAGGTTCTTACGTGCATTGGTCTATGAGCCGTATGAACATACGGATAGATACCTACACACAATCACATAGCCCGATGCACGCATTCACATGCCTTGTCATCTAACACAATCCTTGGCGAAGAGAAACCACTAAAATAGTAATCCTTGGTGAATGGGAAACACCAAAACAAGTTTACCACGTAAATGGATCATCAAGCCGCTCATGGGACCCACGAGTGAAGCGAACTGGAATTTAAGCCCGGTGTCTTTGCGGGGGTGGAGGGAGCAGGGCCCTTATTGGTGGAATGCCAGTCATTCCATTGTGTGGCTCCTGTTCTAACTTGCTCGAAGGGCTGAATGTCTTTAAACCACTAAAGGCCACCATGCAGCACAGGCTCACAGGAATAAGCGCCTGGGCATCAAGTTGAGACTGGCTCCCACCAAGTGTCACTGCTGCGTGGACACCTTCTGGTTGATTCCCATTCCATGCGTAGAGGGAGGAGAAGGCCTTAGCAAGTTGACGGAGACTTCCATAGTAAACTGATTCTGAGGTAGGTGCCACACCTGAGAGAGAGTGGTTCCTAGGAACATCGAATGTAGGCTATACAGATGCTGCTGTGCTCTCTCTTTTCTTCAGGTGTGTGTGTGTGTGTGTGTGTGTGTGTGTGTGTGTGTGTGTGTGTGTGTGGGTACTGGGGCTTGAACGCTGGGCCTCAGAGTGTTTTGCTCAAGGCTCAAGGCTATTGTTCAAGCCACACACTTCCAGCCTTACACTCAGATTTTTTTAATTTTTTATTCTTTTGGCTCAGGCTGACTTTGAACTGAGGTCCTCAGATCTCGGCCTCTCGAGCAGGATTACGGAGGTGAGCTACCGCGCCTGGCTTGACGCTGCTCTGCGCCATGAAGCGCCATCTGAGGTGGGATCTGACTTCACCATGGGCTTTTACGCAGTGGTGAGGATAACATCTTGCCAGGTGCTCCGTGGGGAGGACTGAGGCTGTCCGCCGCTCACCCTTTATGAGAACAGGATCCCGGACCATAATCCACAAGAGACGAGCCCCAGTAAGCACCCCAGGCCTATTCCCTGCCAGTGATGTCCTGCCTTACTGAGGGAAGAACCATCCAAATCATGATAGCTAGTTTTATTTATAGCAAATGACAGAAAGAGTCGCATGGGAAGGAAGACTATGGAAGGTAGATGTCAATGTAAACCAGAGGCTCCAGAAGCTGAGCTCACGGGCAGGGAGTACGGCTGTGTAGTGAGTGGATGATGGGTGGAGTACCACGTGAGTGGATGATGGGAGAAGTACCACGCGGTCCAAACGGCTATAAATGTAGACTTCGACACCCAGGAAGTATAAACAAGATGGCCAGGAAGTGTAGACCGATGGCTCAGAAGTTTAGATCGTTTGGCCTGGAAATGGAGACTAGATGATCGTCAGCTAGAGACCACATGGCTAGAAAGTATTGATCAAGTGATTAGGATGTAGACCACATGGTTAAGATCTGTAGATCTGATGGCCAGAGGTCATCTATACATTGACCACAAGGTCAGTAAGTATAGTGCAGATGATTGGAAAGAGTAGGCCATCAATTCAGAATGTATAAATCCAGCGATTTAAATTTAGAATTTAGTATATGGACAGAGAAAAATGACAATCATACATTTTTTGAAATCAAATGGTAACCAGATAAGAGAAGTTAATCTTGGCTCTGACCTGTGTAGACTTAATCATAGGAAAACCAAGGATGTCTTTTTTTTTGGGGGGGGGGCAAGTTACAGCCTCGCTAGAGGGAGCTTGTGAAGAGCGGTTTGATGCTTCAGAAGGTGGGTGTTGGGGTTCTACAGTGAGTTGAGGATGTAGAGGTGTTTATTAGTACAGTGGATTTATTAATATCTTACTATGTCTCTGAGCTGTTCCTGTTATATAACTGGATGAATTAGCTTGTCCAAGGTTATTGCTCAGATAACCTGCTAGAAATGATAGTTTTTCCTCTTTTATCACACACATCTAAGTGCTAAGTAAGTGCTTGTTAGCTCTTCCCATTTCATTGGAGGGATTCATTAGCTCTTACATCTCTGGATGCTGTGTTAAGAGTCTTCAGATTAAAGATGAATCAAAGAGATTCAGTTCTGTAAGTTTTGGACTAGAGACCAGAGTCTCTCCGGACATTATCCAAGTATAAAATGCAGCACAAATTGCCTTTAAAAATTAATAATTCACCAAATCTATGGTGCTAAGCCAGGTCTGGCTTGAGAAGATAAGTAAAATAAACATTGTGAAGTCATCTTTTAATAATCTGTGGCATGAAATTCAAGCACAAGAGAAAACACTTAGCAATTAGGCAGGAACATTCAGTGCATGATTAAATATGAATAATAATATTTAAAAGCCCCCATACCTTACCTGCTAGCAGGAAATATCATTTAAAGCTCGAATCTAGTACATAGTACATACAGCTCATACCATTTCTTTGCTTAATGAGCTCCTGCTTTGTGCTTTTCATGTTTGAGTAGTGACTTTTATAGAGTATTTCTACATCGATGGCTATGTGTAGGGCTGACAAAAAGTAGCCTGGACAGATATCTGATGGGGGATCGTCAGTTAGTGCAGTTACTGAAGGTAATATAATTAGATCCTTCACTGGGTTGCTGACCAGTGGTTGGGTGTATTTATCTAATTATTGAGACAGTGCATTTACATTGAGGGGATTTGATTATAAGATTCGGAGGAGAGGTTGATCTTTTGTTTCTGTACACCCAATGGAAGGCGGCTTCTGGGCTATAGCTTTTTTTTCTTTTTTCTTTCTTTTTTTTTTTTTTACAATGAATAATAAAATCTCTGGTAGATAATGGCAGATCTTCATCTTCTGGAAAGAGGAATCAAAATATAAGGCGGAGGAAATAAAACAGCTTGACTAAAAAATAGAGAGTGCAGCATTTTCAGAGTAAGAACAGCAGCCTGCCGCCCAAAGTGTACGCAGTGCACTCTGAGTACAGATTCCGGAACGATAAAGAAAAAGACAAGAAAAGCTAATTCCAGAGGACAATTTACTCCTGCCTAGGATGACCAACGAATTAATTAAAAAAATGTCTTGAAAGACAATTATGGATATCGGTATTGACCTGTATGGAATAGTTCCCAGGGAGCTTGTTTTATGCACACACCTTGAGCCCATCTGCAAGCACAGTAGCGAAGGGCCCTTCCACATGACAATGAGGTATTCCTGCCAGCTCCACATCTCAGGTTGTTTTTCCACACCCCCCCCTTCTCTCACAATATTACACTTCCGCTCACCACAAAAGGATGCCCAACTTCTCATGGACAACGGAGAAACACATGCCAAGGGAAGGCCAGTGGGGGCAGCCGGGTCTCCTGGAAGAGTGAGGGATTTCGGGATGAAGACTGGCTGAAGCCTGGCTAGATCCTTGGGCCCTCCTCTATTTACGTTAGACGAAGGGAGTGCTCTATACTACAGTAGGAGTCAAATCCGTCTCCTAAAAACGGTGCACCATCGCCTGCCCATATATATGGTGGTATTTGTCTTCTGGTCAGCAAGAGGAGCTGATTTTCAGGCTGGATGGCCGTGTGGGCTTGGAGACACGAACTAGCCATATTCAACAAACACAAGGGACCTCTAGCACCACAGTGTTAGATTTCAGGATGGCTGCCTTGTGATTTTCATAAATTTTTGGCTCTTTTCTAAGAGTTATGAGAGTTTGAAGATCATGCGGAGTCTTGAACTTCGTGTCTGTCACCATCTCTTTCATTGCAGAAGTTTCATTAACTTGTTGACTAAGTAGTTTTCGGCGTCTACTAAAGACCACACATTGTTCTAGGCCTGGAGGCCACACCAGTGAACAAAACTGCCCCCCCCCCGGAGTCTTGTGTTGGTAAATTTAGATATTAAGTTATGAAATGTGTCAGTGTTTAGACACGCAGCGCTTAGCTGAGACAGCCTGAGATGGTAGAACATGAGGTGTAAGACAGCCCTTGGCTGTTTTCTTTGCCCCTGCTCTTGGTCATCCCATGTGAACCCCAGGGTAGGAGACATACTGATGGAAGGTGGCGGAAGGATGGAGGCAGTGGCTATCTTCTAGCTAGGACGCTCGCAGAGCTGTTAGACTGAAATGTGAAGAATAACCACGTCCCCTCTGGTTGACTCATCTGCTAAGTAAGGGCTGAGATAGGAACTCGCAGCATGGGCTATTTTCCTGAAAAGTTTTTTTGTTCAATAAGCAAAATATGACAGGAAAAGCAGCACGAAGCATGGTATCGTAATGGCAGAGGATTGGGCTTAGAACACCTGAATCTGAAAGCGATTCTGAGTTAAGGATGGGCCGGGCCCCTACCCCCCAAAGCCTACTTATGGGCTAATAACCTCCATGGAAGAAAGTTTTGGAGCTGTTCAGAGGCATATAGATTCGGCTTTTGACCTCCATGAATTTGTAATGTAAGGTTGGCAGGAAGAACAGAACATATCAAGACAGGTTGAAAAAAAAAAATGGTCAAAGATTTGTGGAATCCATTAAGTCCAGAAGGCTATTTTTACAGCAACTAGGCTTTCCTGACAAATCCCAAACTACTTATCTAAGGCTGGGCATTTTTGATGCTCTAATAATACTATGTATGTATTTTCACAGACAGACATGCTAGAGTTGAGCGAATGCCTTTGGATAAGCAGGGAAGCCACCATTCACTCTGTAAGGCCAGACCGTAGCGAATGTTCTGGAGACGGGAGCTCTAGCCTGAGGTTCTTGCCTTGTGGGCCAACTTGGACGTTTTTACAAAGGTGCTGCCTCAGAGTGCACGGGCAGTAGAAGGCAGTGTGCTGCTGCTTAGCTGCGGCTGGTCAGCAGTCCTTGGCAGGAGGAGATGGCTCTCGCCCAACTTGCGGTAGCACCGTCTATCCACAGAGCCATGCCTTTGTCACCTAGGGGTTCTTAACACACAAAACCACATCCATATTCATCTCTAGACAGGGCTGACATAGCCTACCAGCTATCTGGAGGTCAGTGCTATGGTTTGAATGCGCCTCTTTCAAAACTCAGGTTGGAATGCCATTGCCTTCATAACAGTATGAAGATGTGGGGCTTGTAAGAGTTGATTAGATCATGGGGGATTCCTCTCTTGGTCCTTGTGCTCAAGGCTAACACTCTACCACTTCAGACACAGCTCTACTTCCAGCTTTTTGGTGGTTAATTGGAGTCTCACAGACTTTCCTGACTTGGCTGGCTTTGAACCTTGATCCTCAGATCTCAGCTAGGATGACAGGTGTGAGCCACTGGCATCCAGCTACTTGTTTATTCTTCACTCAAGCATACTTAGTTTCTTCATGGTTCTTGGTGAAGATCTGTGTACATGAGGACTTGATAGATCTTAACGAAGGAACACGGGAGAACATTAGTTTTGTTTTATTGCATGTGACTTTGGAGATAATAGGAATCTAAGCCTATTTGCACAGTGATCTCTTAGCGCAGTGTCTGTACGGATTGCCTGTGTGGGATTTATATTAGAGTGTGGTTCCAGATCACACGGGCAACGAGATGGTAAAGCTTCACGTTCTAGGAGAGTTATTTACAAATGACGTTTTTAATACTACTGGAGAGCACTAGTGGTGGGTGGTGTCATTTCCTGGATTACATCCTAGGAAAGTTTTCTACCCGGCAATGAGTCCAACCTCTCCACGAGCTCATTAAGTGCACATGTAAATTTGGCCTTCTGTCATGATGGTGTATTAGGAGATTGAAATAAAAGATTGAGAGAGCTGAGTAAAAAATAAAAGGCACAGATGGGGCACGGACAGTTTTTCATTGCTTGTTCCATATGATGGAACTCAACACATCTGGTCTGCTACGAAAAGCATCTTTGCACTAATTTGTTTGTCAGTATCCATTGAGAGGACGATCTGTCATCCTGTCGTAGTTTGGTTGCCCTGAGATGTTTGAAGACAAGGCTAGCTACAAATTGGAACGGAGGCCACCTGGGAGTGACTGGAGGAAACCACCAGCTGTTCAGAGGAGCATCGACTGCGATATTTTTACATTTATTTTTTTAAAGCTGAAATTTCAGCGTAAGCTTTCCAAAAGCATTTAGCAGCTGCAGGGACAAAGCTAATCAGTGTAATAGGACAGTAAATCCGTTTGTCCTCATGCCCTCGTGTGTGTGTGTGTGTGTGTGTGTGTGTGTGTGTTTTATACAAACCTCTTAACTGGTTTAAAAAAATGATAAAATGTCATGGTCAGAATTAGAAGAATATGGGACCTGACTTGCAACTTGATATTTGAAGACTTTCTGGTCAAAGGAAGCCTAGTATTGTCCTGTCATTTGCTGTGAGCTGCAGAAGGAAGAATTGAGATTTCATTGTCTGCTTCATTTGATTCCTTGATGGTCTGTTCTTGGTCACTGCTCCACCATCTCACACCACCTGTTTCTCAGAACACCTTATGCTCAATGGCATTCATTTACTTAGGCTTTTGTCTCCCTGAATAAAATTTAATTTTCCCAGACAACAGATACATTTTTTTTGGTCCTAGAGTACAATAGATGATCAACAAATATTACTTAGATTGATTGGATTTACATGTTAAGCGACCTGTGAGGGGTCTAATTTCTTCCACTGACGGTGCTACCAGCTAATAACGTTCCAAAGGTCCGTTGCCACATTTCTGTCCATTTAGCAGACTGCAGGTCTCTGTGAAGCACCTGTAGTGTGGGAAATTCTGTTTCATGATTGAGATGGATTTATTTTGACCTCCATGAAGACATCATATAAGTATGCGTACAAGAATAGATGAGTAGATATAGATTTCTTCCAAGTGTAACACAGGCGCTACAACTACAGAGGAGAAAGGAGGCCTCAACACAGAGCCAAGTAGTGTGAGTTAATTCCATGGGATAGGATTTCTCATTAAATAAGGTCTATTATCGTTTTCTTCCCCTACTCAGGTAATTTTTGAGGGTGGTCTGCCAGTGATTTGTGTTTATGTTTTATATTTGATCTAAACGCCAAAAGCCATACTAATTGTGGAATGAGAGTCAAGATCTTATGTGTGAAAGTGTCTGGGGTTTAAAGGAATGATGGCGTGTAGGGCTTTTCAATCAGTGGGAGGCTAAAGAACAGAGCTGACAGATGATGACCACTGTAGGGCCACACGTCTCTAACGTGCTGGCATCCTTCAGCCGGGCCGCGGGAGTCTTTGAAATGTACAATTCTGTCATCGTCACGGCACAAAACAGATCAAGAGAAAAACGAAGGAGGAAAGGGTGCGCAGGTGCGGACCTAGCGTAGGAGGAAGAGAGGCAGAACTTACAGTTAACAGGGTGCAGAGCGTGACGCGGGCAGCCTGAGCTGGGCTAGGCTTATTCGCACGGCCTGCACACGTGTAGAATTCCCCCTTTCCTAAGCCCTGCGGGGGCGCGTCACACCTCACCATCGCCACAGAGGAGACGGGCTTCGCCTTCCAGGTACACCTTAGAAGGATGGGCTTATATTCAGGAAAAAGGAGAACGATAGAATTGAAGCGGGCTACAGTGTTCATCTTTGCAAACGGCTCTTAAATCTATCTCCAAGACTAAGTTTGAAAATTCAGATAATCCACAAACAGACTCACACAAACATTTAAAAAAAAAATAAAGGCGAGGGAGGAATTTAGTGGGAGATTATTGTCTCTCCAACAAGTGAGCTGGATTCTTTAACGTGACTCCACGGAGTGCAACTATGAAAATAACTGTAAATTAAACTTATGCAATATTAAAAACTTTTGTTTGGCAAATGACCCGCAAAGCATAGGACAAAGTAAATTATAGGAGAAAATATTTGCCATCTATGTACCTGAAAAAACATGAGCATCTGTACAAAGAGAGTTCTTAAAACTTGATTATAACAAAACAATCCGATCAGAAATGAGCAAAAGGTAAATGCTGTTTTCTGAAGAGGACGCGCAGGTGGAAAACGAGCACAGGAAAAGATGCTCCATTGGCTATCAGGCCAATGCAAATTAAAACCATGGTGACATGTTGCCATATACTTAGCCAAGTAGCTAAAGTGAAATCCAGGTGCAGATAGTGTTTCTGGGTCACTTACGTATTGATGGTGGACATGTAAAATGTTCCAACTACTCAGTAAAAAAAATTGCCAGCAATTTCTCATGAGGCTCACCATGTGTCTAACATGCAACGCAGTTTTTACATTCTTGGGCACTCATCCCAGAGGAAATAAAATTTCTATTTGCATAAAAACCTGCACATGACGTTCATAGCAGCTTTCTTTATAATACCCTCAAACTGGGATCAGCTGACAGGCTCTTGAACAAGTGAATGGTTTGGAAAACTGAGGTGTATACATGCCACAGAAATACCATTTGGCAGTAAAAAGGAATGAGCTATTTATATACGCAACGATTTAGATAAGTCTCCGGGGTGCAGGCTGAGTCAAAACAAAAATAAACCAGTCCCCAAGGTTACATAGTTTATGGTTCCTTTTCCACACCATCTTAAAAGGGTAAAATTATAGAAACACAAAACAGATTAGTGGTGGCTACGAGTTATAGATAAATGGTTGGGAGGGAATGAAAGGCAGGTAGGTGTGCTTATAAAAGATGATTGTGATGATGGTACACAAACCTAGACTTGTGGCAAGATTATATGAATGAAACACCTGTACACACACATGGATTCTCTCTCTCTCTCTCTCACACACACACACCTACAAGTAAACAAGTCAAGTTGGGGTAATCTGAATGAGTGTCTTGTACCAATGTCTAAATCCTGGTTATGATAGTATACAATAATTTTGCAGTAGGTTGTAATTTGTGGGGAAACTGAGTAAAGAGTACATTTGACAACTCTGTGATACTTCTTCTAGTGGCATATAAACATGCAGTTTTCTTAAAAGTTTAATTAAAATTTAGTTAAGTGCTTCTAGGATTATATGGATTTTATGTTTGCATAAATTTCATAAACAAAATGATGCATTAAATCATGATTATATACTGCAGTGGTGCTTCTGGTGTTTTGGCTGATGTAATCTCATTAACCTAACATAGGACAAAACATTCATTACTGGAAAAGCATATCCACTGGCTTGCAAATAACAAATACTGACACTTCACTTTTGAGCCTTTGGTATACAGATGGAACTTCTGTCTCTCAATGAAATGATCCTATAAATAGAATGTTGTTGGACGTTACTGTATGCATTTAGATCTACCCCACATGGTACCACAGGCAGGGCAAAGGACACTGTTCTCTCTACTACACATCCAGAGACTGTGTGTTTTTGAGTAGCAGCCTCTGTAGCTTTGGGTTTTGCAACAAGTACTATTCTACTCCGTGTATTCTGCTAGTATATTTGTTCAAATGAAGATGCATTAGCTAGACCAGCCTACTTACAAAGCACCATGCTGATAAAGATACTTGCTTCGCATACCTCATTTTGATGATCCTAATAAACATGAAATAAACCATTTCTTTCACTTACCAACTACAGAAGTCAGGAAAATATTTTAAGTACAAACCTCAGTTATCAATCACCTTTCGCAATGTAACTTCATTTTAATAGAAGAAATTCCCCCCCCTCTCTCGCTTTCTCTCTCTCTGTATGTGACACACACACACACACACTTTATACTTTTATTCAAATATTGCAGCTCTGGAACCACTTATATTTATCACTTTCTATTAATTTTCTAGAATGTTACAATATGGATAATCATCAAGAGGGAAATTTATACTTCCCTGAAGTTGTTCCTTTTTGTTCCTATTGTAATTAATTCACCCCCCTTTTTTCTTTGTTTTAAAGTAGCTTTCTACTGCTTCTTAGCCATCACTTTTTGTTTCATGCACAAAAGCTGTGAAGTCTGAAGTCTGCAGTTTAAGAGGTGATTATGCCTAGCTTTTCACTCAAAAGATACTCTGATCCTATGTGAGTCCTAGGATTGGAAGTGGGTTACTTTTTTTAAAATTAATAATACTTTGTAATATTATAAACAAATTTATCAGATTTTTTCCAAGACATTTACACCATGAACACTCAATTTTTTTATTTTCTAAAATTTTCTACCTTTGAAGGCTTTTTAGAAAAATAGAGCATTGGAATATGTTAAGGCACACAGATACACCTAAATTTCCCCTGGGGGGGAAACTGCTTTAACAGCCATTTCAAATTTTACATTTCTCCCTTAAACGCGTGATTTCATTTAAATAAAAAGGTCTTATTTCTTGTGATGAAAATTAGGCTGCTTCATGTAACCCTGAAGCATCTTGATTTATTATTGACTCTGTCTTTTTCAAGGAGAATATTCTTCTCAAAGACATTGTACAGGAATCCTTCTATTTCTTACTCTTTGGCATTTTCTATTAATATTGCTGTATCTGAGTTCATGGTACTTGGTTAAAAAATTAGTACAGTATAGTAGTTACGCATCAGGAGTAATACAGGTGCAAGAATCAATATATTCTGCTCACCTGAATACTCCTAACTACTGTATGTGATTAACTGTATTAAGGATTCCTAAAAATTTAAGAAACATTTTCCATGAATGAGTTATTTTGAATCCTAAGGAAAAATGTATATAATTTGTTAAATACATCTTAGAAATAGTTTTTGTTCAAACTATAAATATAAATTTTGTTCAAAATATAAATGTAAATGTTCAAAATAAAATAAATATGAACAGATTTAAAAAAATTATCTTCCAGGAGTAGTTTATATATGTTATACACACACACAGAGCTAATGTTTTATATATATATATATAAATGTATATATAGCTAATGTTATCTATCTGTATGTATATATTTGTATATACATGTGTATGTAAAGTTAGTTGTAGTTTTTGTATGTTTAATTTAGTTTATATATAAATGTCACATATTTTAGAGTACTATATACCTACTACATATCTAAAGTGTCAGTTCACACACATACATTTAAAATATGTATCTATAGAGTTGTAGTTGATTTCTTTATCATTATAGTATCTAAATCACAGAATAGAAGCCATTTCAGCAAGGAACGTTTATGGACAAACATACAGCAATGTGTTATAAGCGATAGGTCACAAATTTGATTTGAATACAAATTATGTGCCCAGCATTATGATGACATAAAAGGTGCGTAGAAAATGCTTCCTGCTCTTAAGAAAGTTGACCCGCCATGGCTAATTGGAAAATTACTCAAGGCAAGAACCCTGTGGCAGAGGAAGGAATCAAGTGAGTCTAAGTGCTGGGGTACAGTTTGCAGTGGGAAGCTGCTCTGATAGCTTTGGACAAGGAGAACCTGGATTTGGACGCCGATTGTGTGCCCTGAGAGCAAAGCGGCACTCCCCACTGGGGCAGCCCAGGAACGAAGACGTGGGATTGGGCACTGCCAGGGAGTGTGCGAGAAATGACTGAACCAAAGTTTAAACGACACCAGCGGTCAGAGGCATAGTATAATTTGAATAAATAATAGCAGAAGCAATCCCATTTATTTCTTACTTATCTATTTATTTATCTTCTATGCTTATAGAGAAAAAAATGTAATTTTTTTCACCTTGGATCTAATTTCTTTTAAAAATTGTCCAAAGGAGTTGCCGCTTAACAGAGCAGTTTATGAATGCAGTGCGTCTTGATTAATGTCACCCCTCCCAACACTCTCATCATCCCTCTCCTAACCACCTCTTCCCTCATCTTCTTAATTTTGTAGGATATGCACTGGAGCTTTGATTGCATTCTTCCTCTCGTCTCCTCTTCATTCATCTAGCCCTTGCCCCTTGCCCCTTGACCCCTTCCCATCTTTTTCCAGTACCCCATTTCCTGGTATTTTATTTTGCTGAACGTTGGCTTTGCTTTTCTAAGGAATTACACTATCTGAGGTCTCCCTTGAGTCCCCTGTATTTCAGCGAATGCATTTTGTAGACACTCTCATACCATCCAACATATTTATTTAGAAGCTCATAAGCTAAACCTAGCTTTCACATATAGAAGAAGATATGCAAAGGGTCTCATTTCCGATGCACTTAGATTTTAGGAACCTGGATGACTCCATGTTATCATAACTGAGAATTCCACATCAAGGCTATTTTTGTTTCCCAGCCCCATTCCTCTCTTATCTGGACAGAATGGTGTGATATCAGGATCCCAAAACACTGCTCCAGTGGAATATCAATTCTGGAATCTGGGTACAGAAGGTCCATATTGAATTAATTTATTTATTTGAGATAAGACATTTGCTCTTTAGTTCCAGCTAGTCCCATTGTAAGGTAATGCATGTGAGTGAATTGTACTCCTGATAAACTAAGTGAAGCTTGGCTTGGAGAGATGCAGACTGAAATGCAAACTGAATCTGACCATTTCTTAGCTAAATAACCTTGAGACATTCATTTACCATGGTGTTCTTAGAACTCATGGTTTGAATCACATCTAGGAATCTATCTCATATCTCAAAAATTTCACAATCTTTCCTATAATGCTTCATTAACTCCCACTAGTCTCTTTCCTCTATTTATTTTGTTATCATCTTAAAACATGCACCCCCTGGCTTTCAGAGACTGCTTGTTGAACCCATAACCCACAAACCTTTCTCAAATTGTGGCACAATTTTAGTGTCATGATGATGAATGATACCAGCTATGGATTGTATTTGCAATTTGAATACTTTGTTTCTCATGGCCTAATTAATTTTGGTCTGTCCTAGAACCAGTTACCAAATCTAAGGCAGACCATATATTCTATTAATTTTAAAATACTTTCTAATGCATTTGATGGGGTGCTAGAAGAAATGAGCAGGATATCAGAAAATCAGACTGTTTTAAATGGAGGATTCAGGTGAATTTCACAGGGTTTTTTATAGTTCATCTGAGGCATTGAAAGACTCAGCAATGTGAACTTATACGCACACACCTCACACCAGCCTTTGTCAGACCTGGAGGAATGAATAGCTTGCAAACTACAGAACTATCTTGAGATTGCACTTTCTTTACAGGTTCAGTAGCAGGCCAGTTTTCAGCTCACTAGGTGGTGTCAGCTGAATCACTTCCCTAAGTACAACTGTCAGGTCGACCAGATGTCAGCTTTTGCATCTGTTCAGTAGATGCCTAGCTTCATTTGCTGTCAGGTGGTTAATAACTTCTGCTCCCTGAATTTCATTTTATTGTCCAGTTAGAAAAGAATATCTTACATTCTTTGGGGGAAAACAATAGAGAAAGAACATTCCTAGCAAGATTTTACCCTTCAATAAGCTGTCTGACAAAAATTGTTTTGTAGGAAAGCAATATTCCTGTCGGATGTTTTCATTTTTTTTTTCCCCTTCACATGCAGTGCTTTTGACATATGCTTTCTGGCTTCTGAAAGAAAGAAGTATTTCTGTGCTTAAACTTTGCGAATAGAGAGATACCTCTATGGAGAAAAATGTATGTAGAAAAATCATTGTTTTTACATTGTTCTTATTTTTGAGAACTTTTTATTATGCTGGTACTGGGGATTGAACTTTGGGGCTTACTCTCTTTGTTGGCTTTTTTTTTTTTTTTTTTTTTTGCTCAAGGCTAGTAAACTTGAACTATAGCTCCACTTCCAGCTTTATCTTGGTAACTAGAGATAAGATTCTCATGGACTTTTCAGCCCAAGCTGGCTTTGAACTGTGATCCTCTGATCTCAGCCTCCTGGGTAGCTAGGATTACAGGTGTAAGTCACCGTTTTCAGGCTACTGAGAAATTTTCAATTAAAAATAGTTATTATTTTCCTAAAGCCTTTACATGTACTTTCTCAACGAAGTGACACATTTGATCTTTACAATTAAGTAGGTATTGCTCTTTAGTCACACAAGGTAACAAAGGAAGTAAAGCCAATCACTTTAACTTATTCCCATGACATTTCTAGTTATGTCTTTTTTTTTTTTTGGATAATCTATGATGTCACCTCTTGTGCCCCTACCACTAATCGAAAGGACTTCTTTTTTTAATGCTTGTTGGAATTTTGATGTTGCAAAAGCTAAATAACTTACCCAGGTACATTTCCTCTAATTTTCAAAGTTAACATTGATAGAATATTATTCACTGTATTTTACAGACAAAGGACCTAAACTCAGGGAAATAAAGTAGTTTGTGCTAATTTCCTTGCTTGGAATTCTCTTATTGTTCTTAATTGTAGAAATGGGGAATATTCATTTGCTTTGATGTTCCAAGTCAACTCATTAAGTAAGGTGCAGATTCAACATACTAATCTTACTATTAAAAAGTTACCATTTAAGTATGCTGGGTGGTATGCAAGTGTATACCGTACTAACAAATACAGTAGATTCAAAGGAAAACTCAGCATGATTCCGTAGAAAGGCAAAGTCAAAGTTCAAACTTCAGAAAGCAGGTACTTGAAAGGAGTGGGGTGCGGTCAAGGGGAAAGGGGCAGACAAATGAAGAGGAGAAGAGGGGAGAGAATGCAGTCAAAACTTCAATGTACATCCTACAAAATTAAGAAAAATGAGGGAAGGTTGGGTCGGGCAAGGATGGGTGAGAATGTTGAAAGGGCTGACATTGATCAAGATCGATTCATGATGGTTTTGTCAAATGGCAACTCTTTTGTACAATGACTGAAGGATAATTTCAAAAAAAAGTCCTAACAAAAAGTTATTATTTTAAAGATAATAAAAAATTTCAAGGTTGATATTTATCCCATGTTGACAAGCTCATAAAATAGTATCTTTCTACAACTTGCTTATAACTAAAAAGTGCCTCCTAGGGGTTGAGTATAGTAATAGAATTTAAATAATTTAATTGTGTAAGATTATCTAGATTATTCAGTTGTCTGGAATAGTTTTTCTCTGATACTGTAAATATTTTACCTTTTTCCCCCTATTAAAAACTGTTCTGGGTGATATCAAAGCAGAAGAATGAGTTTCTTTTCGGAGTAGAGTTTCCTTACATCTTCTTGTCACGTTCTGTTCTAGAGGTGTCTTCTCTGTGGCTCTACTACTAAATGTCACCCTATCAGACACATTCCCCGATCACACTTAAATGTTTACTCTGTGTTACTGTGGCTTAATATTTCTTGTCTTAGATACTAAGACACAAGCCTGGTAAAAAGAGCTATTCAATTCATGAAACTGAACTTGATAAACAAATACAGAAACAAAACTAAGAAAAATCAAGCATGTTCATCTAATAGCTACTCTGCCAGTTCAAATAATGACAGTGTTATTCCAAGCTTATCCATTTGCTACTTTATTGGCAATAAGCACTTTATAAAATGAAAGGATCAATAGCTGTCCTCTTGGGAATAAGACATTCATAACGTATGAAATGAAATAAAATATTAATAAGAACTCAGTCAAATATGATCAGATATACGATAAAAATACAGAACATGAAAGACTGCAGGTTGATACTTTGTGTCTTTTATTTTATTTCTTACAAAACTTGGAAGAACCATGAGGAGAATTCAGACCTGGAATTAGGATAAAATAAAAAATGGACCAGGAGAAGCTCAAAGAGTATGGTCATTTGAACTAAATGTACAAAAAAAAAAAAAAAAAAAGGAAGAAACAGAGTAAACCACAGAGAAATGTTTTTCTTTAAAAAGTTGACCAAACTAAGAAGGCAGCAGTGAAAAGAGAAACGGACAAAAATCCCCAATACCCAGCAACTATAAGGAGGATGAAAACAACTTCAGCATGGAAGAGAGAAGAAGCTGAGCCTTCCCAGATAAGTTCAAGTACAAATGAAAGTTTCTCTTTGTGATGCACAGACCAAGGGCAAAGCTTCCCCTAACCTGAGGCCAACTTTGTCCTTTTCAAAGAACTCATTTCTTTCCTTGTAAGGGTCTTTCCCTTCATTTCAAGTGGTGCCATATGAGAAATCTCCTCCAAGAGTTTCCTTTGCCATTTATTCTTCCTCCAAAGTTTCCCCTCCTTGGTTTCCTTCTTATTAACTAAGATAATAATTAATCCACAGACATTAATAATACAGCCTATTTTTGAATGTTGTGTGATGCGATATATATGTGTGTAATGTGATATATATCAACTTCCTTGATTCCTCAAATGAAACCAATCTTTGTATTTAACTATTTTCTTCATATTTCAAGTCCTTCAGCTATTTGTTAGAAGAATTGTGTCCATTTGTGGGAACAGAGAAGGATAAGGAATTTCAACACTTTCAAGTTAACAACTATTGTGCCGTAGCCCTGTTATGACTATGAGAAAGCTCCGTAGAGTCCTTTTTCAAGTATCAGAATGGATATTATTCCTATTAACCTGTGCTTCAGTGACAATGAAAAGTAAAAGTCCATTTAATGTGTGTTTTGTAAGAACATGAAGAAATTCAATCACTGGAATTGATCAAAACAAAAACAAAACTCAACACCAGTGAGTTAACTTGGAGACTAATGTGAATAAAAGTGAAAGAGGAAAATGCTTCCTTAATAAATATGGAGGCATAGAAATTTACCATAATTTCATGATGATAAAAGTGCTGCATGATCCATCCACAATCATCCGTCCATTCACCATTATTCATCGTCCATCCATCCACCCACTCATCTATCTGTTCATCTCTCAATTACACAACATGTGGGCTCACTAGTTAGTCATGTGAAATGAGGGTATCAGAAGCGTAAAATACATTCAGGCCTTTAGAGCGTATCCTCTAATTGTAGAAATTAAATATTACAAATAATGTAAGAGTATACTCTCACTTACATTAATGACAACAGACAGTGGTGGTCAGAGGAAAGGAAGGATGAATAGTGACTGCAGAGTTCAGGGAAAAAACTTATGGACCACTATGTGAATTAACCTGATAGAATGAAGGTTGATGCAAAAGAATTAAAGTTGGCTATTTAGACAAGATAGGTAAGAAATGCAAATGATAAAACATTATGAGCGCTCATTCAGTATTTAGGGCAAAAAAAAAACAACCCAGAAGAAAATACCATGAACATTTTTCACTGGAATATTATGATCTAAAACAAGACTGCTCAGGATCTTGCTCATCATGTAAAGACCGTACTCCATTCTAGTTAAGGCCTGAACTTGGAAGTGGAATGGGTGTTCTACAGTACATTCTGGAAGACCCATCTAAATGTGGTCATATGCTACTCATTGAGATTTAATATCACACACAGCGGAAGGAAGAGATAAAGGATAATGTGAAATCATTAAATGAATGCATTGTGTTTTCATGGGACACAATAGGAAGTTTTAAGTCATAAGGTCATGCCTTTTGACCTTCTGGCTGGATACAACTCTTTGGGAACATCATTGGGTCCCTTTGAGATCAGCAGCTCCATTTCAGGAATAGGAAGATGATTATTATTGCTGCTATTACAGCCTCAGGTAGTAGTGAGGATAGGAAAGGGAACTACCCAAAGTAGTACCCAAATATACTAATAGTAGAAGTAGGAACCATAACAGCTCACTTGTATTGGACACGCACAATGTGCCAAGTACATTTCCAGGGGGTTTACATATAATGATTTATTTGATTCTTACAAAAACTCTGTGATCAGGTATTATTGTGTTCCCTATTTTCATGTACAATTGAGCAAATGGAAGCGGAGTATTGAATGACACAACCTGGGTACAGAGCACTGAGTGTTGGGGGTGTGTAGGTAAGTGGTGTTGTAATGGGACAGTGTTGGGCAGGGAGTCAGAACACCTGGGTTCTTGTTCTTATTTTGTTAGTTAATAGCTGTGCTACTTAAGGAAAGTTATGTGGACTTTCTGTACCATTTGCTAAAATTAGTAGCAGTGTGTATGTAGCTTACGATGTTCTGGTGAGAACTAAACTATCATTGACTATGATATCCTTTTTAGTGCTGCCTAGTTCATGATGGATTTTGATTTTGATAAACACTGCTTTCTTATGTGTTTATTTAATCATTGCCTTCTTGTATATGTGCTCAAAAAATTTTTTTTCTCATTAGTACTCTTTTTTTTTTTTGGCCAGTCCTGAGGCTTGGACTCAGGGCCTGAGCACTGTCCCTGGCTTCTTTTTGCTCAAGGCTAGCACTCTGCCACTTGAGCCACAGCGCCACTTCTGGCCGTTTTCTGTATATGTGGTGCTGGGGAATTGAACCCAGGGCCTCATGTATATGAGGCGGGCACTCTTGCCACTAGGCCATATCCCCAGCCCTCATTAGTACTCTTGACATACTTGACTCATATTCAGGGAGGCTGACGGTCTTAGGAAGTTTCAAACCATACCACTTTCAAAGGTTCTGTTTCTTTCTTCCTAATTGAATTACGGCACTGAGATTCTTGGAGCTCATGACTTCATTAATGAAATCTTTGAGAAGTGATTGTTTAACCATTTAATTAGAAATCATGAATGGAACTTCTTGGTTAATCACAACCCGTGGCTGAGAGTTTAATTATAGTTTTCTAAGCCAGATTTACCCAAAACATTTTAATGACGGGGATTAAATTAGGTACCTTTGGGCGAACATGGTGGTAGGATCCTACCTTGAGCATGACGTGAAATAAATTAGAGCAGTGTGGACAGAAATGCTTCTGAATGGCAGTTAGGAGTCTAGGGCACTCTGTGGCTCTATAAAGACTTGAGATTATCTTGGAAGAATCCTTCCTTCTTTAGGCTTCGGTTTTCATCTACCAAGTGCGATTGTTATAATATCTCTCAGCCCAGCGTCTGAGGGTGAAATGATTGATGTTGGGACAAACAGCCGCCGAGGCCCTCGCCTTTGAGGTGTGCAACTAGGCAAATGAAACAGAGTAGGAAGGCAGCAGTCTAGTTCTATAGGCTTTGGCATTTTCTAGTGATGAGAGATTACATAAAACTTGTAAGCATATAGGCTAGACTCGATATTCTTGTCAAAGGGGAAAGATAGTGTTGCTGTTGGATGGGCATGTGTGCATGTCTGACACACGCATAAAGTGTGCATGATGATATCTGTGAAGAGGTGAGGGCCAAGGACCTGGAAATCCGGGCTGCGGTGCTCCTCCTGTCTCCACAAAATGAAGATGAACAGGACTGTGACACTTGCCATGGCCCCTTTTGATCCCACAGGGTTAGCGTGCAGGAGCGGCTTTATTAAATGGTTAGGAGGCAGAAGGGATCTTAGGTTCTGTCGCTGCTGCTGAGCTGCGGAAGAGGCCCCGGAAGCAGCGGGCACAGATGTTGCTCTGGATGGCACCTGGGGAAAGGTGAAATTGCTCCTCAACATTTGTGCGCACACACAGTGCTTCGGGGAGCTGCCAGGTGGCAAAATGTAGTCATCTGGTGAATTTCCAATGAAGCAGGGAAATGCACAAGGGGACAGAGGAAAGCCGCCCGCTACACCAACCTGCTCGGCTTCCTTTGGCCTGGTTCTCTTGTGAAGCCCCTGCACTGCCCGAGATGGACGTGGGTGGCGCCGTCAGTCCTCTGGCATCAATGGGAAGGATAGTGGGTTTTACATGGACGTAACAGGCAATGTGAGATTGGAGGACCAAGGCCTCCTTTTGACAGTCAGTGCAAACTGTGCTAAGGAGACACCCAAGAGGAAGCAGAGGCTACGGCTTGTGCACGGAAGCCGAAGGTTAGAAGGCGGCACGAATGTGACACCTGTGGAGTTGATTTGTGAAAGGAAATCTGGAATAGACACAAGGTCAGGCAGATGCAAAATGATTCTTACGTCATGCCCTGTAATCTTCTGAACCTCCCATCTCTTTCTATATTAAAAAAGAGAAAATATTAGAAAGAAGAACACAGATCAATAAAGCCCCAGAAAGAGGGGGAATAACTGGAAGATAGTGCACTATGAATTAGTACAGAATATTGACTATTAACAAAATTCCGTGGCACAGGAACTGGTTATCCACATGGCAGAAAGAAATTAGATTCATTCTCTCTCCAAACACAAAAATCAATTCCAGGAAGGTAAAAAGACTTAAAATAAAAATAAATACCAGTAACCTCTCTGTACATCAGTTTTATAATAAAAACTTAAAAAAATAAATACCATACAAAACTTAATAGAATTTATAGAGTCTATGTTTAAAAAACAAACCCCAACACAACAAACACACAAAAAATCTGACTGTATATTAAGTAAGGACACTGGATTGTCCCGGCTGTGGCTCTAATAGTAGAGGTCCATTTTTTAAAAGCACAAATCCATTTTTATTTTTTCTGTTTCCTCTGCTCTTGGGAACTGTGCAATTGCAGACAAGGCAGACATATTTCACCTGCTGAGCAAAGCCAGAAATGTTTAGAAAGCTAGAAGTTGAGGGGCTATTAGGTCAACTCACCGTTTCCTAGCTCTCTGTTCTGTCTGGAAAGCTTTGATTGACCTTTAGAGAAAGGGTTCTCGTTCCTGTCCTTCCAGATGACCTTGGCCTGAGTCAATGTCCTCTACCCCTTATGCACAGGGATCCAATAATTCATCCCAGTTGATGACAACTTCTTTTTTTTTTATGTGAGAATGACAATGTGATAGCAGAAATGAGCAACCAGTTTGCCACTGGACTTTTTACTTCACTTCCTTCTTTAAACAATGTAGACACTGTACTTGGTGTTGGGAAAATTAAGAACGAAGCAACAGGATCTGTCAAATCACCCAGAATGTCGTGAGATACAATGCAGCCTGTCTGCATTCCTGTTAGTTAGACTTCCTTCCCAGGTGAACTTCATGGCATGGTAGGCCCAGCATGAGCAATTACCAGCCTCCTGGGGAAGCTACATGCTTCATTTAGAAAAGAAAAAGAAGAGCAGGAAGAAAGTCAGTACAAAAACAAACAGGGAAGGAAAGGCAAGATCCAGTTTTTAATTTAATTAAAAAATTTTTTTTACAAATAAATTGCATCCCAGATAGACATGAAACTTATGTTAGTTCATAGACTCAGGCCCAGGGATTTGAGGGATGAGGGAGAATGATGAAAGGGTGATTTCAATCAAGACATGTTGTACTGTAAACCAACTTGTTGAATGAAAATCCCTTTAAATAACTACTTAACGATAATAAAAACATAATTAATAAAAAGAATGGGACCAGGTGCTGGTGCCTCATGCCTGTAATCTTAGTTACTCAGGAGGCTGAGATCTGAGGATTGCTGTTCAAAGCCAGTCCAGGCAGAAAAGTCAGTGAAACTCCTATCTCCTATAAACTACTCAGAAAAAAAACTGGAAGTGGCATTGCAGGTGAAGGGCTACAGCAGTAGCTTTGAGGAAAAGAAGTTTAGGGACAATGTCCAGGCCCTGAGTTCAAGCCCCAGGACTGGCACAAAGAAGAAGAAGAAGAAGAAGAAGAAGAAGAAGAAGAAGAAGAAGAAGAAGAAGAAGAAGAAGAAGAAGAAGAAGAAGAAGAAGAAGAAAGCCATTCATTAAAAAAAGGAATATTTTCAAGGTCTTAGAGGAAGATGAGCTCATAATTTATGGAAATAGATTGTAGAGAGTGATGGTGATGTAGGATTTCATCAGCTCCCTCACTTTCAACCACCCGGAAGTGATTTCCCTCCTTTTGGTAACACCTCAACCCTTCCTCAAACCCTGTTCCCTTACTGACTCAGACCTTTCTTGTGCATACATCCTGTGACACCCACAGTCGAATCTCTCCCATGTAAAAGAAATCCTTGGGTCTCTGGATAAACGCTAGGATGTGACCTTTATACCAGGATAGAAGAATGGATTATTTGTGTTACTGATAGTCCTGGGTTCTTCTGCGGTCTTTTCATCAGTCTGCATACATTTTTTTTTTTTAAATTTCCAGGGACAATTGACTCCATGAACTCTTATCATGGCTAGGTATCACTTTTAGCTGGTATCACTTTCTTCTTCTTTTTCATATGTGGATCCCACTGTATCTGTCCTTTATCAGTGTATATTACTTAGAGTCTCTCTTCCACCATGTGGATGGAGATTCACTTTTACCCTTAAATTAAATGATTCTTCAAGAAAAAGTCACATATCCATCACTTCTTTGCCCCTTTCTATCCCAGTCATCTCCTGTGATCTGTTTCTTCTCATTAGTTCCTTCCACAATCCTCTATACTAGCAGATCAAAGGGCCTTATAAATGATCTGGACAACAGAAACCAGTCTTATTCAAAGGGAATTCCTAAAGGAGAAGCCTAAGGAAGCACACACAAAACCTTATGTAAATCTCAGTGAGTCAGATCCTTAGTAGCAGAAACTAAAGGTGGGGATGTAGTAAGCCTAACCCTGGGAGCTTTGTGTAACGTAGTTCCTGTAAGATTGAAATATAGTATCTCCAGGTCCAATTTAATCTCTATTAGGCATCCAAATGGCTAAATTAAGAACTTTATGGATGCCTAATTTAGATAAACCCTTCACTATTAACCTCCAATAATGTCATCATTTCACTGAGTAGAAAAGAAAACATATGGGCGAGTTCAATTAGCCAAGGGCGTGGATGTGGAGGTGGTTGAAGGCCCCGTGCATTTTAATTGAGTCTTCCTGACCTTGATGGGAGATTTCTACTCGTCACAATGTTCCTGTCATCAAGGCAGCTCAGAAGTGGATAGGCTCGGCCTAAAGCATTCACTGGGATCTCTAAGCTTTCTGATGTTCAGTGAGGAGAAGCCCTCTCAGCCCATGACTGAAGGGTTCTTTATGTACAGGTTCGACCTTCAGTCAGAGGCCCATTCTCTTCCTGCCCTTTAAGACCGGGGACATTGTCTTCCTTCAAATAAAGGCCCTTATATAAAAGATGTTTGCAATCTTCCAAAAAATCATTAGCAAGGTGTCTGCCCGCTTTGTTCTTGTGGCCTCATAACCCGACTTTCTTTCTTTAAAGCAGCTCTGCTTGCTTTCGGGGTATTATAGGAGGCAGAGATGTTGAACGCATGCCCGATGAGTGCAGGTTCCGGTAGGAATTAATACCAACTCCTAGGATCATGTGAGCTTACAAGTGTGAGCCAATTTGTAGTAGACTCATAGGCTGGTATATAGGCTTGGAGCCAGGTGTGTACAAAGAAAATACACAATTGTAGAGGAGGGGGCATGGCTGAAAAGATGGGGATACATCTTCACGGGGACGGGCGAGCTAAGGACATACCTGCGGAGGGAGTGACACCCATGGAATTAGTTGCGGTGCCGTGGTGTGGGGCAAGTAACTCCTGGGGCTACGTGATCAATAAATAACTCATTTTAATAAGACTCAAGGCCCAATCTTCTCCCATACATGGGAAGTATGGTAAAATTGGATGTTTTTCGGAGGTTACACACTGTCTCAGGTGTTTGTTAAGGGACAGATGTATGGCAAACAGGAGGGAATAACGGACTTTGAGTCACAGGCAATGGAGGCCTGAGGTTATGGAACCAGCCTTCCCTGGGCGGCTTAGAGCCCTGTGCCTGGCCTTGAAGGCAGACAAGCCTTCTTCCAGGTCGTATTCCCTATCACTGTCCAATAGCAAAGCCTGGTTTAACCAATGATAGCACCTTCACAGCTGCTGTGACATAGCCGATGGGAATGCACCCATCAGTCACCACGTCTAAGTAGTCAGGCCTATACAAACCACGGGCTGTGTCTTGTCTGGAATTAAGCTAAAGAAGAAAAAGCCCCTTCTCTCTTTTCCCATGATCTTTTGCATTTTTTCCTCCCCTAGACCTAAGAAGTTCCTTCAAATTAATCCACGACCGCAGTTCCTCTGTTAGCACACCTCACAATCACCTAGAATGCTAATCAAATCACCCTTTGCTGGGCGTGTCCCAGAAAGTCTGATTTAGTAGGCCTGGAATGGGCCCCCGAATCTTAATTTCTAACAAACTCCTGGTGGTGTTTGATAGTGCCAGCCAAGAGCACACTTTGAGAAGCACAAGTTTATAATAGCTGTAAGCCATTAATAATTTAAGCCTTTATGCCAGATGGATTAGTAAAAGCATTGTCTAGGCACAGAGCTAATCTGAAAAGACTAGGACTAGTGACTGCTTTTTCAAAAGTCCAATTTTCAGCAAATGATCATAACACTCCTAAAAGTAACAACGACGACTTTAGGTGTAACTAAACTTTAAAAAAATAAACAAATAAAAAAAAAGGGAACCAAAGCTTGCATAGTCTATATAAAGGAACGAAATAAATGTCCAGATTCTAACCCTGAAGTGATACCGTCTTGAGGCTTACTAGATAAAGGCCTTACAAAGTTTAATTGATATGCCCAGAACTAGTGAAAAACAAAGAAAAATCTGGAGGAAATCAGGGAAACAGGACAAGGGATGAAATGAGAGTATCATCCGTGAACTGAACGGAGAAGCAAATAGAAATTTTGGATGTGGAAAAAATGGGGCAACTGAATTGAACAAGTCAGAAAGGAGATTCAGTATGCCCAAATAGGTAGGAAAAACAGGACTCAGCAAACTTGAAGAGATATCATTTTATATTGTTTCATATGAAGCGAAAAAGGATGAAGTAAAGTAGTGTATGGATAAGTGACAGAATACTTGCTTATAGCACGTGCATAGTTCTGGGTTCAATCTCCAGTGTTGCATCAAAAAATAATGAAGCAAAGTGAACAGAGATTGAAGGACACACGGGCTATAACATTTGAGCAAATACATGTGTTATGAGAGTCTCGAAAGGAGAAGAAAGAAAAGAGCAGATTTCAGTTAAATCTAGAAAGACCTGCACCAAGACTCAGTATATCCAAATAGTTGAAAGACAAAGACAGACATGAAAGTAGCAAGAGGTAAGTGACTCATTATCCATAATTAGAAAGTCAGTAGAAATATTGATAAGAAATCAGTGGTGGTAATGCAGAAGTGCTCAAATATTTGTCTGATGAGCTACTAATATCTAGATTATAACACACATTCCTACACATGAACACAAAAGCAACAACAAAACCCAAAACAATGGGCAAAAGCTTTAAAACTTATCTGAAGAAATGCAGATGGCAAATAAGCAAATAAAAATGTTGCTTCATATCACTAATTATTAGAGAAATATGACCAAACTACAATGCAAATGCCTGCCAGAATAGCTACTTTCAAAAAGAGATAAGTGTTAGAAAATGGGGAAGGTAGAACCTTGTACAGCATTGGAGAGAGTATTGAATGATAGTGCTGATAAAGGAATCGGTTTGTAGAATTAGCCAAAGTGCTTTACATGCAGCAAATAAAGGCATCTTGTATATGTGTGTATACACAAGTATACGCCGCAACATGTCACTCAATCATAAAGAAAAATGAAAGATATATCACTTGTAGGAAAATGAATATCACAGTGCATACGTATACATTTTCTAGATAAATGAATTTGAATAGGATATAATGAAACCCACCAAACACTGTTTAAAAGAGGACATGAACTCTCCCCAAGTGCAGTTGGTGCATCGATGGACTTATAATGAAGCCTTGTTCTATGACTGTACGCTCGTTAAAAAATAAAAGTAAGATTTCAAAAGTACACTAGTATACATTTTCAAAAATGCCATAAAGAAACTCGTTCTTCTGTACAATTAATATGCACTCATAAAAAGAAACAAGGGCTGGGATGATGCTTCTTGCGTAGTGTATTCTAGAATAAAAGAAGGACAAAGAGGGAAGCGGTGACAAGCTTTAAAAAGAGCAGCCCTTTCTGCGTCTTGCCTTACAATATTCTGCACAAATTCAAATTGTGCAGTGTGGCTTAACATTTTTTTGTTGTTGTTAAGATTTACAAGCTATAGAGGAAGTGCCAAAAAAGTTGAGCAAAGTGGGAGAATTTTGCTTAGAAAACACAGGGCTGCTTTGGAAAGAGTGCATCTATTGTCACCGAACAGCAGGAGTTTTACAGGTAAGATTCATTTCCAGGCAGCTCTAGGTCCTGGTTCCACACCCAAGTAGGCAACAGATGGTTGTTGTAAGGGCTGCAGGTGGGAAGAAAGGGATCTGCTCAAAAACAGATGCTTCCTTGTGCTTTTGCCAGATGCAAATCAAGCACCACCTGGAAGAAATTTAATCATTTGATATGTACTTAAAAATAGTCACTCTCTGAATTTAAAATGTTAATTTATAATGACTATAATGAGCAAAATAATTAGAAAATATAGATTTACCAAATTAGGGTGCCATAACTCAGATTATGATAATACTGAATTACTGGTGTATCTGGGAATTAAACTAGACCCAAGTAAACAAAAATGAAAAGAAAAATAGAAAACAGAAGCAACAGTTGAGTGTTAATGGAAAGATAAAATAATTATATATTTTCTGAAATGGAAAGTTAACTTCTGGTTAACGCTAACACTGAATTTTGAATATTGAATATTGTCGCTTTAAAAATATTGTCATTTAAAATATTTCTTTAAAAATATTGAAAGGAGTATGTCTACTTTTTATATAATTAGAAAAGCTTTCTTATTGGGTCATTACTTTTCCTAATATGAACATTTTTACTGCACTAATTTTGAGGGCATTGAATCATTCATAATGACCAGTTCCAAAATTCATTCATGGGTTCATACCCATTTCAAAATCATCACCTGCAGACTTTTTGGGGGGCTGGGGGAGAAAGAATTTAACAAAGGAAAGCAATTTTTATATGTTCACTATTTTTCTCTTCTCATGCTTCCCACCCATCACCACACAAAATGAATCTTACATAAATGCAAATAAAACAACACTCTCAAGTAAAAAGAATTTTTCTTTGTATATTACTGAATTGTACTAGTTCTATTTATTGACCAAGTCATTTATAAAAGAATGGTTAAAGTCTTATTTAAATAAGATATTTGGAATTAATGATTTGCATGCATTTTCCCAAATTTTATGAGCCAAACTAAGCAGATAATTCCATAACTAGCTAAACATCTCAGATCAATGAAATTTATATTCTATCTTATTTCACCTAAGATCCTATCTGAAAAGCTAACAAACCCTTTTTCTTGGGGTGGAGGGGGAGGGAAACCTTATCTGCCAATGAGAACTGCAAGCAATAATTCTTTGTCCTTGTGTTAAACTATACTGGGGACCAAGCAGCACTTCCTTCACTACTTTCTCTAGGAAATATCTGTACTGTACCTGAAAGATAAAGTCTGTGAACCAGCTAAATAGTGTACTTAGCAACAACAACGGCTTGCTTATGGGAACGCATTTCCTGACTGTTGCCGTGTCTAGGAATCCGAAGTTACTCTGCTTCATCTCAACCAGTTCTCCACTTCCAAGACCCACCTTACTGTCTCTCCGTCACCAGGCTCCAACCTCTATTACTATGGCCTTTCCCTGATTTTCCACCTTGGGCTATGCTAGGGCTCGGCCAGGGTGCTGTTTCATCTTCCCAACCTCAGCTTTGTTTCATCCTTAGACCATTTGATGGTCTCCTTGGGAGAAAGGACAGCATCCTTAATCACCAAGGTGAGCCCAGGACATCTAGGGGGTAGTACAAAGATCACTAGTATCCCCTTTCCTGCCTTCTTCCCACCTCCAAGCATGTATCTATGCTATCTTTTAGGTAAAAATAATGAGACATCTTTAAGAAACTCAGGTCTTTGGCTTGCCTGAGAAAGATCACTTCCGTCCCTTGCATACAGATCACATCTCAGGATCTCTTGCAACCGAGTTTCATGTTCAGCAACGCCTTTCTCTGCCTCCTGCCTCAAACGAAAGCCAAGCCAAACTTAAAAAACATCGGGGTCATTTTCTAGGTGGCTGAAACACAAACGAAATTGGCAGACATTGGAGACATCTTGCAGGGGAAGAGGGGGGTTCGCGGGGTCTAATGGTGATGGCGAGGTAGTTTGGCGCTCATCGATGCAACTCTGTCTGGAAGGATTTGGGCTTCGCTGGGATGCTCATCCCAGCGCATCCTCGCTCCGTGCTGCGGTCTCACCTCAGGTCTGCCACTCCGAGGCTCCTTCTAGCTGTGGGATGTGAGATTCACGTCATTAACCCCCATATATAAAGGCGTCTCGCAGCCTTTGGGGAGCCCCCATTAGGCCTCTAATGTGTCTAGAGCTGAATCCTTGCAAATCTCCATAGGAAGAACAGCATACATGTATACACATTCAATTTTTTTCTTCCCTCAATAACTTCCCATCTGCAAAGTAGGAACTTCATTTCCAACTCCCAGTTGCTATAGATCTCCCGGCAGTGGTGAATTGCTAAAGTAAATAAGCCAAACTCCCACTGGAAAAATAAGCCTTTCGAGTCTCACAACTCCTCTCTTCCCCAGTTATTTCCTATGGAATTAAGCTTCTTTGTTATAATTTGTTTGTAGTGATCACCAAAAAACAAAGAAGAGAAGAAAGCGACAGTCCCCTGTTGAAAGACTAAGAGTGGGGCTGGGATGCAGCCCATTGGCAAAGCGCTTGCCTAGCAAGTGCGATGTCCTGGGTTCGAGCCCCAGTACCAAAAAAGAAAAGACAAAAAAAAAAAAAAAGACTAAGAGTGACCCTTCTTTGTTCACTACCCACCCCCGGAGAGGCTCAGCTACACGGTGTGCTGGCCCTCCAGGAGGGAGATTCTGGTTTTGACATGCCTTGTCTATTGCTATTAGGATACCTTCCGGTCTTGCCCTTGGCCACCTTTCCTGTTCTTTGCATGATTTCTGAGGCTGGAGAGGCTCAGACATTCCTTTCCCATGCCTGACTCCTTTTGTTTTTTTAAATTATCAAACTGAATTACAGGGAGGTTACAGTTTCATACCTTAGGCATTGGATACATTTCTTGTACTGTTTGTTACGCGTCCCTCGTTCCCCCTCCCACCTCCCCCTTCCCCTCTCTCCCCCCATGAGTTGTTCAGTTCATTTACACCAAACCGTTTTGCAAGTATTGCTTTTGTAGTCGTTTGTCTTTTTATCCTGTGTCTGTCGAATTTGGTATTCCCTTTCACTTTCCTAGTTCTAATACCAGTATACACGGTTTCCAATGTACTCAGATAAGATACAGAGATAGTGTAGGTACAACCACAGGAAGGGGATACAAGAAGATCATCAATAATTGAAGCTACAGTTACACATGGCACGTTGAAAGTAGTTACAACTGTGATATAACAATCGTTTCCATCACATGGAGTTCATTTCACTTAGCATCATCTTATGTGATCATAAGGGTATAGCTATTGGGCTCTTGTGATCCTCTGCTGTGACTAGCCTAAACCATGCCTGCCTCCTTGAGCACCTGCTTTTATTCCACATCTGAACTGTGTTCCTACCAATGTATAGGATGAAGCATCTCAGACTGTGACCACGTTTGGATACAGGGTCTCTAAAGAGGTGGTTAAGTTAGTATTCCATCATTTATGTCCATCCTAACCCAATGTGGCTGAGGTCCCTACAAGAAGAGAAAATTTGCACAGACATACTGAGGATGTAAACATGGGGACAATATTGGAGAGACACAGGGACCATCTGCAAACCACTGGGAGACTCTTCAGGAGAAACCGACACATTGATTACAGACTTACGGCCTACCGAACTATGAGAGAACAAGGCCTTTTGTTTTGAGATATCAAGTGTGGTATTTTATGATAACAGTCCAGGATTACTAATGTGCCTCCACAGGATTTTGTGAGTGGGGTCTCTTTCCAGCTCTGCGTATTTATTTGCCTTCTCTGTTACAGGCAGTCAGTATGTATACCAGTGCCACAATAATTGTACTATTTTTTTTCTTAGCACAGGCATGCCTTTTCTGGTCATTCTGTGTACCTCTAGTGACTTCAAGGCCTTGCAAATAGCCTTCCACGAGGGAAGGTATTCATTTGCATTTTCATGCCTGCTCTCATGCTGATAGCTAAAAATCATTAATTCTTAGGTAACTAGGGTGGAACTCTTCTAAAAAAATTTAATGGTGAAAGTCTTTGTAACATGAAGAACCATCTAGCAATGTACATAATTCCTTCCTAATGTGTATTTTAAAAATAGACTTATATTTGCTTAAAGTGAGATAGACCAAATACTCAATGGACCAAATATGGAAAAAGCAATTTTGTATACAATATGCTGACAGGTTTTTATAGCCAAATTTAAATGCTAATTTGGATGTTATATATTCCGTTGTTTTTTTAAAATTTAATTTTTACTTTTACTAAAATGAGGGAAGTGTTTAGTTTGACTCAATTGAATTCATTTCTTTTATACCAGTGCCTGGTGCCTTTTGTGGATGAGGGGCGTGGGGCATTATTTTAGCAAGCAGTTTTGCACATCAAACCTTGACAAATGCTATACCAATGACATCATGAAAACAGACTTGAAAGCCAGATTATTTCTGTGTCAGAGTTGTGGCACAGAAAGGCTCCCACAAGTCTTCTTCCATTTCAGATAACCGGACCTATTGTCTTTACAAGTGCACGTGTACTTGTCAGGCCCACACAGTCGTGGTGTTTGCTCCGGGAAATACGGTCGTCGTAATTACAGCTCTTCCCAGGGTGAAGAAATGAGAGCCCAACTCATAATCCCTTTATCATCAGGTTGGATGATTTATTTCTCAGCAAATGAGAATGGAGAAATTTCAAGGGCAATTTATCTAATTCTCTCTTGCATATAATTTTTTTTTTTAAGAAGAAGGTGCCCTTATCAGAAAAAAAAAAGCACAGATTCAAGGAAGATTCTTTAAAGACATTGATCTCTTGTGCATCCTCTGGTTTCTGATAAACCTTAAGTAATTGTCTGCATTAAGCGACGAGGTAAGTTTCGAAATTGCCTCGGCAAGTATCACAGATTATTTCCCAGTGGCTTAATGGATATTTGCTACTGCATTTCTGTTTTCCAAAGTGAACTGGTCAGGGCCTGTGGGTAGATTTGTGTCCACGGCACAACCGCATTTCTCCTTCTATTCTGTCCAGGCAGTTGTCTATTCTCAGTACCCCAATGCAGCCCAAAGCCTACCCGTGTCCACTCCCAGGGTTCTGCTGCTTTAGTGTTTCAGTACAAATGTCTTGGCCCTTGTTTCCCTTGGTCCTCAGGAAACCAATTTGGGGACTGGACGCAGAGGGACATAAGTGAAAACTACAAATGTACCAATTGTCTGACGTGGGAATGAGGTGTGAGGCTCACCCGAGCCGCGGCGGATTGCAGTGGCGGTGTCCTGACCCAAAGGAGCTTCTAAGATGATGGTAATGTACAGAACGGAAGGAGGTTTGTGGGCTGAAAATTGTAATGTATGTGTGTATGTGTTGTTATGTGATTATGAACAAGATAACTTGTAACAATGAATGTGTTCTGAAACAGAAGCACAATCATAACACAATTCCTTAAGAGTTCTGAACGTTCTACCACATTCAATTAGATACCCACCCCATGGTCCTTCTCAGGACCCCCATAGCCATTTGGGCGAACGCTCTTTGTGTGTAGAGCAGTGGAGGCCGATAGGGGCAAGGTGGAAGGCATGGCCCATGGGAGGGGTCTAAGTGGCCTATGGGTAGTAGAAGTAGTCCTGGAGATGACATCAAGAGGAGACTTAGGCTCACAGAGAGATGGCTGCTTATGGTTGGTTGCTCTCACTGGGGATAATCAAGATGTTTTCTGTCAGTGGGCGTAGATAGATAAGCCTGGGTATTCACCTGAGGGAAGACAGTTCAACAATAGAAACTATGGAAGTCCTCATTCTGATTCCAAACTACGTCACAATCAGTTCACAAGTGAGACCTAGACTTGTGATAGGATTCTATTCCTATGGTATTCTATAGAAAGCCACTTATAAGGGCAGGAGAAAACAACCACCACTACCACCACCATCTGTGGTCTCCAAAGAAAGAGACGGAGGCAAATATGACTACAAAAGGGGATGAAGGAAGGCGCTGGGGGCGATGGAATGGTTTTACATTTTGGTGGTGTTTTTTTCCCCTCCCCACCATCATAGGTGCTTGCTGTCACTCATAGGGCTGTGCTCTCTAAAGAGTTATTTTGCTGAATATTACTTCATAAGAAAGTCAGCTAAAGTAAAATAGGAAGTCAGGGTTGTCAGTCGGAAAATGTTGGGGACCTTCTTGAAATCTCCGAACTTCCTAGGAGTTGTACTTGAATTCTTGGCATGAGACACAGGCCAAGAGTCAACAGAGGCTGCCAACAGGGTGCACCTGTGTTAGTAGCAGTTAAGTTCTCTTAGACAAAAGAAAAGTGACTTCGCGGGCTTAGTAGAAAGACATGGAAGGAAACCTACCCAAATAATAGGTATGTAGAGATAGTTTTATAAAAGAGAGGAGGAGAAGACACACTTTGACTTTTTCATCTTAATTTTTAACAAGAAGTTAGAACTCAAACCTGGGGACATTATATGAAGTGCATTAAGCTACTGCAAACAGACAGCTAGTATAGGACTCCAGGTGGATGAGTTTTTGAGGTGAATGGAGATATTGAAGTCATGGAAACAATTAGAATGTGTTGTCAGGGCCTGGGATGTGAATGGAGATTTGGTATCTCATAGGCACAGAGCTTTATAAAGGGAGATGGAGGGTGGTGATGGTTGTACAACAACATTAATGCCTTTAATGCCACTCGACTATACACTTAGAGATAGTTAAAATGGAAAACTTTTAGTTATGTCTATATTTAAAAAAATATATAGGTAATCAAGGCTGGGAATGTGGCTTAGTGATGGAGTGCTTGCCTAACATGCATGAAGTCCTGGGTTTGATTCCTCAGTACCACATACACAGAAAGAGCCGGCAGTGGTGCTGTGGCTCAAGTGGTAGAGCGCTAACCTTGAGCCAAAGAAGCCCAGAGACAGTGCCCAGGCCCTGAATTCAAGCCCCAGGACTGGGGCTTGAACATATATCTATAATATATATCTATAATATATATAGTATATATATACATATATAGTGTATATATACTATAGTACATAGTATATATATACATATATAATATATGTGTATATATATATACTAGAAGAAAGAAAAGGATACCATACGATAACATTTCCGGAGTGGATACCGGGCACTGACTCTCAACTGTGGAGCTTTCTAGTAAGTTCATTTCCAAGAATGCGTGGAGATGACAGAAAAGCAGCCATGGTAAACAAACATTTCCTGCGCTGGTTAAGGAGTACTTGGAGCTATTCGGCAATGTTTGACCCCATTTGAACCCCACCGGAAGGTGGAGGGACCAGCACAGCTGTCTTTTCCTTTGCTTTACAAGGGGCAAACTGGCTGTCCATTGAGGCATGGCTGAGCAGAGCAGGAGCGGTGGCGGCGGGGGTGGGGGGGGGTGGGGGTGGGGGTGGGGGGGTGGGGGGGATGGGGTGGGGGGGGATGGGGTGGGGTGGGGGAGGTGGGGGGAGTGGTGGTTCTGCCTCCTGGCCCTCAGGAGCTGATCTCCTTGTGTGGATGCGATGGGCTAACATCTCCTTAATGGTCGATTTTGGGTTTTTCTTCTCACTAGTGATTTTTAAGCATCTTGTGTCTGTATCTACTTCACCTTTACAAAACCTCCCGGGGAACATAAAGAATCAAATAATGTTCACACATTCTTTTACAATTTAAGGTTATCTTTTCTCAAAAGCGAACTTCTGGGCTCTTCTGGCAGGCAGCCAGCGGGGGCTGGGCCGCACCTGGCGCTCAGCTTCCCACAGAAAGGCGCCTTAGCCAGAGGATGAAAGGACTTCCTTTGTCTCCCGCAGAGCTGCTAGCTTCCCAGGGCCTGCGAAGCATGGCGGGGCCCAGCTCTGGGGCACACTGCCATGGTCCAGCAAGCAGGAGCGGCGATGTCTCTTGGAGACTTGATACCGGGCATTGGAAGGCAGGATGTGCCACGTGAGCGGACTCAGACCTGGAGGTCACCGGTTCAGGGAGGGCCTGGCAGCCTGGGGACTGTTATGGTTGGTTTGTTTGGCTCAGCCTTACTTTCCTCTTCTATACTGTAGGAGTTGCCAGCTTTTAGGAATGTGGTTTGGGATGCAATGAGACAATCCACACGACCTCCATCCACAGCCCCAGAACCCTGGTCTTAACAGCTGGGACTGTGACTCACATCCTTGAGGTCAAGGCTGTCTTTGGGCTGATCAAAGGGGGGTGGAATCTATTCTGTTGTTTTTGGGTTGATGAAAAGTGGTAGGATCACAGTTCCTTGAATCCAGCCTCCATAGGGATGAAATACCCAAGGAGCATAGTAGATTCCATAAGAACTTGAACCCACAACAGCCTGTGAGTGGAGGAAGCCACTCATGTGTGGACAGCATAAGGTGGACGTTGAGAAGAGCCCAAATTCCTTCGTCATCATTCAGTTGCAGACTCGAGGCCTCAGCTCTCCCTGTGTCTGGGTAGCAGTATGGAAGGTGGTCCTTTAACCAGACCCCTACCTTTCTTGTCTGAATCCTCGCATCTCTGTCTGCTGGCTATGGTGTGGCCCTCAGGTAGCTGAAGACAACATGCCCCACAGAACACAGGCCGCTATGGCTTCTGGGCAATGGAAAAAAATCTAAGATGGACCCCCTACCTGTAGGTCAAGGACCTGTCCACCTGGGGATTTTCACATCAATTTCAGCCACATGTTCACCAAGTACGTATGTTGCTCTCCAAAAAATGCATAACTCCTTTGAAAATGCCACACACATAGGTTTCTATATCTTAGAATCTCTAAGGCTGGGAGCTACACCTTAATGGTTAGGTTGACTGATCCAAGGTCATTCTCTGCACAGGAAGGATTCAGGCCAGCCCTATTCCCAGAAAGTATGAAAGGAGATGAGAGTGATTAATTTTCTATAAAGCCTTTTCTGCCAGGCCCTGCCATATTTATTAAAATCCCTACCCTTAGAATTCACTAGACATTTCCAATAATGCATAAGAGAAAGGCGGAGTTCCTCTCAAATTTGAAACCATGTCAGATTCTCCCTGAAGGAGTCATCAAACTAATCCGAGGCTGCCTGTGTCTTTGGGATGTGAATTGAGCCTAAGAATGCACAAATTTAGGCACAGTGCTTCAGGTTGGTCATGGAATGGTGGAAGAATTCTGCAGGAGAGGAAAATGGAAGGACTCTGAAGATTGGGTTTCAGTTTACCATTTTAAAAACCTCTCCTTTCCTACCGAATTGTGATAGGCTCTTTTAAACCAACAGAGAGACTTCTTGGTTTATATCTACCACATAAAAGTTATAGTACTGTTGGTCCTAACACAGTGGTCACTTTGTCTATTTCTTTTAACACTTTAAGTGCTTCTCCATTTGGCTCTTGGTGACCAATTGAGAGGCAAGAACCACCAAGAAAATGCTCCTTCAAGCTCTTGTCAGGTCTTCAAAGCAAACATCTCACTGACAGAACCCAAGAAAATAAATGCCCAGTTGGGTTTTTGAGAACCAATTAAAGCACTGCCTAGCTTCATGAGCTATGCTTTCTCTTGCCCGGCCTTTCCCTGTATTCTGGAAATGAGACTGAGGTTGGAAAGCAACTCAGAGAAGCTGTTCCAACTGTGTTTTTGTTTGGAGTCTGTTGACATATTAAAGCCCCATCACTTCTGTTGCTGGCACAGGAGCAAAACGAAGGCTTAGGGACCGGGTGAAATGACAAGTACAAAAGGCACGGTGCCACCTCTGTGTGAGCATTAAACCCACTGCTGAAACTGTGCCCAGCCAAACCAACACACACTGACTGTTAACTGGTCAGCTCTGTTCCTTGAGGTATGGCCAGCCCCGCTTCCCCCTCCCCCCCCAAAAAAAAATCACAGTGAATAATGCAAGCATTCCTGATGCAATTGTGGTGCGCCATGCTTTGGGAAAATAAAAATAAATGTTTATGTTGGCAGATTGTAAAAATCTCCCACGACTTCTTTTATTCCATCTTGTGCTTTTAAATAGAACACATTAAGCTCTCCAGGGGAGGCTGGGCCTGACACAGCACTGTGGTCCCTCTTCATGAAATGAAAGCAATCTGTCTGAGGAGGACGTTGAGGACCAGTAATTTACTACCTCAGCTGTAATTTTAAATGCGCCCCACTGCAGGGATTGATGCTCTCTTCCTATAATTACAGTGGAATCAAAAGACTAGCACACTAATGCATGGAGCTACTATGCCAGCTATTTTTAATGGTGGCTTCTCCGCCAATATGTTTTTAATATGTCATCTGTACAAGGTTGTCAGGATCAATCCTGCTCTTGTAAGTTTTTTTTTTTCCTGTTCCATTTTTTTTCCACCCCAAATAATATTATTCCTTAACATTTCAATATTTGGGAAAGAGAAAAAAATAGCCACAGAGTTACAGGAAATCAAACCCAGTTAGCTGTCTTGTCAGTTGTAAGAATCACTCCATTGAGACAGAGACTCAGAATGTTAAAGACAACCTGAAGTTAGAGTGGCCACCTGGGGAAGGTTATGGTCATATTGAAGGCTAACGAGAGTAGCTCTTCCTTATCTGTCTGTCTATCTATCTATCTATCTATCTATCTATCTATCTATCTATCTATCTATCATCTATCTATCTATCGATCTATCTATTTATCTGGGGCTTGAACTCAGGGCTTGGGCATTGTTCCTTAGCTTTTTTTTCACTCAAGGCTATCACTTTACCACTCGAGCTACATACTTCCACTTCAGGCTCTATGCTGTTTAAACTGGAGATGAGAGTCTCACAGACTTTCCTGCCTGGGCTGACTTTGAAGCATGATTCTCAAACCTCAGCCTCTTGAGGAGCTAGGATTACAGGCAGGAGCCACTGTTGGTTTTCTTTCTTTGAGAAACAGTCCTGCTCCTTGTTGTGAACATCATCAAGACCATGGTGTTGATGTACAGTGTAGCTTTGCCTGCTTTACTGTCTATTTCTGATACCGATTACTGCGGTGAATTCATGTAACTGTCTCATAGTACACAGTGCTGTGCTAGCCTGTGTTAGGGAAAAAGTTAGTCGCCATTCAGTGAGCATGTGAGAGAGCTATAGTTCTGCCCATAACTATCCAAGATTCTCGAGGCTTCCTCCCCAATGCACATATCAAAGCTTTCCAACTGTTTCCGCCAAAGGACTACAGAACACCTTCCCTCTCCTAAGTTAGATCTTCAGTTGGTTTTTATCCCCCGCCCTGGCAACAGTAGCCGTGTATGATACACCCCATGCTGAAAAGATGCCGAGGTGAGAGTAAGCAATAAAGCTTCATGCACAAGCAAATCCCCTCTCACACTTTCTGAATCACTGGCTATGAAATCTGGAAGACGTCTAGGATATCTGTGCCAACATTTTTCCATTGTTCAGATGAGAGCCCGTGGCTCAGAATGTTGGGGGACCTTGCTTGGTGGCATGGCCGGGCGGATCACCTATCGCGGGCCTGTGTTCCATAGCAAAGCATTCTTGCCATTCAGCCTGTTAGGAATGTCCTCCGGGATATTGGCCTCTTCCTGAACCCATTTCTTCTGTTGCCCCCATCAAACAGTGGTGGCACATTTTGAAGGAGTTCTTTTTGTTGGGGTCTTCAGGCTGGGTTTAATTGGGGATGAGCCCCCTGCACAGAAAGCACAGAGAAGGGCTTCTTTCTTGATCAGTGCCCATAAAACACATGTTTAACTGCTTAGTGCTACTGACGGTTATGCTCTTCCAAGGACTGGCAAAAATTTACCTTTCAGGTAACGTTTAATAGTCATCCTGACTTATATCATCTTTATTCTTCTTTGTACTTGGAATTGATTTGGATCTTGGGATTTACCTTGAAAAAGTGCAAAAAATTAAAAAAAATCATTAGCTACTCCAAATTGAACTTAAGCTATCAGATGATAATTGTCTGATTTTTAAGTATTATGCTTTTATATTCTTGGGCAAGGATAGGCTTGTGGAGGAACTCCAAATAATAATGATTAAAAAAAAAAGGGAAATTGATGTGAGAATAGTTGGCTCAAAAATCCTGAAATTAATTTGTTGAATCAATTGGTTTGACAGTAGTTTTCTTTTTTTTTTTTTTTTTTTTTTGCCAGTCCTGGGGCTTGAACTCAGGGCCTGAGCACTGTCCCTGGCTTCTTTGCTCAAGGCTATCACTCTACCACTTGAGCCACAGCGCCACTTCTGGCTTTTTCTATATATGTGGTGCTGAGGAATCGAACCCAGGGCTTCATGAATGCTAGGCAAGCACTCTACCACTAGGCCACATTCCCAGCCGACAGTAGTTTTCTTAACTGGCCATTTATTCATTTCTCCATGCATCAGATGTTTTTAAGTAGGTTATTACCTAATTAGTTCCTTCTGGGGAGAGAAAAATAAATAAAATACTACTGTTATACTGAGGATACCTATAGTTCACAAGAAACAATGTTAACATTTTTAATTATAACAATATATAGAAAAAGATGGTCTAAGAGGAAGACAGATAAGTCTTAGGAAGTTCAAAAATGATTATCTATCTATCTATGCATGTATCTATCATCTCTCTTTTTTTGGGCAATAATCTGTTTTTGAGGACATTGAGCAAGCCCTCTAGGCAAGCACTCCACCATATAACCAGCTATTTATGCATTGGCTAGTTTTTCAGCTAGAGTCTAGTGGTTTTGCCCCAGCTGGCATTCAGTCATAATCTTTCTACTTCTTCCCCGTAAGTATCTAGGATTACAGATGTGGTTCATTTAAAAAGGGTTCAACGAGGAGATGCCTGAGCATGAATGGTGGAAAGAATGTTAAAGTTATGCAACAAATCAAAAACAAATGAAACTCTCCAGTTTCAGAGATAGAATTGAGCAAGATTCTCAGGAAGAAGGCCAAGCAATTTAGTTTGGATGGAGCCAAGTGTAATTTAAATGAACCCTGGAGTAGCTTGGGCTTCATTGTGGTAATAAGAGATAACTGCAGGTTCACAGCATAGAAAAGTCCATTCAGATTCACCCAGGCTAACCACGTTACTGAGGCATGAATCGTAGTTCAACCTTTCCCAGTCACAATTCTGGGCAAAGGATACCCTGTACCACTTAACAAAATCATCTCTGCTTGTTTGAAGCAAAATAACTCCAATTAAACAACAGCTTCCAACACAAGCACATTTGAAGGGAATAATGTGCCCATATACTATCAAAAGGTGTTTTGCTACACATGTTTTAACTACAACATTTACATCATTCCAAATCAAGGGACAACAAATTATAAGAGAAAATTATTTTTGAGTCAGATTTGTATTGCTGTATACTGGTTAGGACCTGTGGGGTTAACAAATGGCATATAGTAAGATCATTGAAAAGGCTCTAGTTACATTAATAGAGATTTGCACTTAGTAGAATGGAAAGCAACAATTTAAAACCCCGACGAACTCCAATCACATTAAAGACATAGTTCTAGCAAGATTTCCTCTTCAGAACAGCAGGAATTCCACTTATCTGTGTGTGCAAATGTTTATTAGAGCTTTTTAACTACCAGAATTTATTGTAAATATGTAATTTCAGTCCGTATTAACTCAAGGACACCAACCTGTCAGTATGCTTTTATGAAACATCTGGTGGATGGATGGTGTATAGATGAGCATTTGATATAAGGATGGATAAAAATCCCACAGAATCATGGTGTGTAAGAAATGAAGAAAAGACCCCATAAAGACATCTTCACATTTCTTAACAGCTCTGCACCCTGCTGGGGACTAATCCCAAAGGAGTGCTTTCTCAGCCTCAAGAGGGGAGACTAACCATCTCACAGAGCTTTCCAGAGTTTTCTCATATTTCTTACAATCTACCCCCTTGTAAACTCAGTTCACTGTCTTCTTCCTGAAACTCCTTAGAGCTAGAAGAACCTTACTTCTGTAGGTCTTTAACTATCAGAAGACACCACATTGTTCTTATTCTGTGCTTTTCGGGGGGATGGAGGGATTGGAACTAAGAGCAGAATGTAATAGGATTTCCATTAAGCTTTATGCTGCTTGATCATTTTTTGTTATAGCAGCCTGGTGAAATATTTTCACATTCAAATTCTAACATCAACTACAGCCTGTGTTTTTTAGATTGGTCTGCCTTTCTGTGTTTGTGGTGTTTATACATTTAACATAGTGAATAAAATAGAATCAAGGACAGCAAACCGCATGTTAACATTATAGGCCATTGCTCTTTTGAACAGTAGTCTTGTGTGTGACTACTTGGACAAAACCACAATTAAGCTTTTGGCTGTGATTCTGTCAAGTGATTACAAATCAAGTTTATATATTCGACAATTCAGTACAACCAATCAATCCCAGTGTTCAATGAGCACATTGTCCATCTACCCTAGGCTACATAATAAGATAACTCAGACGAGGAAAACATAGTATCTACATTGGAAGATGTAATAACTGATAGTTGTTTATTTATTTTTAAAGAAAATAGATCCCAAATGGATCATTGGAATGGATTTAAATGGACCGTTTAGAAACACTTTAGCCAGAGTCATGGCAGAAGAATGCACACTGGAATGAGACAGTAGCAGTGATCACACCATCATTCTTGGAAACCTTTCTTAAAGGATAACCACATACAAAGAGTAAGGATAACGCGGTTAGTGGACTTGCAGAAACAAAGGCAGTGTGGTCAGGCAACAAAATGCAAAGAGTCCCACTTTACTGGACGTGGGATGGGTGTTGAGGGATTGTGGAGAGGAGGGTGTCAGACCAGGGAGAGTCTTGTTTGTCTGCCTGGAGATTTCAGGCTCTTTTGAGAAACATTAGTTAGAAGACAGCAGAGTCAACCTGGTGGGAACTGAGGGTGACTGGGACTACGAGCACCTCTTGTTTCAATAATCTAGAAATACCTGAAAAGGAATTTTATCCACCACAATCTTCAATCAATAAATCTGTGCAATTGCTGTATGCCGCTTTTAAGTATTTTTTTTTTTTTAAAGATCAGTTGGATGATCTTTGAAATACTCTTCCCTGGGAAAGATATTATACCTACTGAGATTTCATTGTTATAATATGTTCATGTTTTATTGAAATTAGGCAATGTTTACCTTATTCCAACACTGAAGGAACTTGTCCCTTCTTGAACAAGAGAGCAAGCCCTGTACATAGAAAGGAAGGCAGGTCTGGAAGCTTGAAGCCAGAATTCATATCATGTTAAGGACTGAAAGGAGTTGTGTGGCTTGAGAAATGAGTTGAGAGCAGGAAACTGAAGACGTAACAAGTGGCAGAGATGATACAAGCCATCTCCAAGCTTCACAATCTTATCCCAAGGGCAACAGCATACCACTGAGGAGAGATATGCGGAGAACAGATTCTCTCAGTGTTGTACGGATAACTGATTAAGCCAACAGCCAGGAGCGACAGTAAGAAAAGATGGACAACAGGCTTGGGATTCCGGAGGTACTCCAATAGAGAATCTGCTGTTGCCAGGAACAGGAGCAACAGAGAACGGGCAGGCCACAGGACTGCTGAGTGGTTGGGATTACCAAGATAGGGTGCCAGGCGAGGTCCCCGGCTTGCTGCACCCACCATGTTTCAGAGTAGGCTCTGGACTCGACGCCCTGGGCCCTGGATCCTGATTTTTGCCACGCATTCGCCACGTGTCATGTGGGAAATCGCTTTCTCACCCAGGTTTCTTTACTTCGTCATCAAGGAAGCACCTGCTCTCGTGGTCTCCTAACGATTTTCGGGACGACTAAGTGAGCTAATGGGATCGTAACAACATCTGCAGCGAGGTAACATCTGGGTTTGGGGACGGGATCGTGAGGGGTCTGTGATGGTCTCTGGAGCAGCAGGAGGATGGGGTATGAGAAGTGGCAGAGTCGGGCATCTCTTCCGATGCAGAGAACCGAGGGGCGAGAGCCAGTGAAGGACGTCTGAACGGAGGAGGTGAGCAAGAGTGGGGGTAATTGCGAAGGGCTCTGCAAAACGGTGTGGTTGAACAAAGGAGCGGGCAGAGGGGTAGAATGAGAGGCAAGAGGTGGAGCTTTACTGGGTAGAATAGGATCATGCTCGTTATGCCCAAAGGGAAGGCCAATGGTCGACATGTTTCAAGTCAGAAATGATAAGATTTGCATTTAGACATAAGTTAAGGTGATGCTGTTGGCGAAGGAAAGGAGTTTTAATATACTGAGGAAATATAAATCCATAGAAGTTGCTGGCAGGAAATCTGGGATGAAGGGACAGACGGATTGAGCAATTTGGGTGGATTCTTTCTTACCAGTGGCTCTTTCTTACCAGAATGAAAAATGTTCAAAAGGGAGCAAATCTTTGTAACGGGCAGGTGGTCCATTAAGATGGTCTATCAGTTCAATGCTTGAGCGTTTCCTTGTTGAATCCCAGAACTAAGTTCTCGAAATATCTGGCATTCTGTTAGTATTGTGCCTATAATTTTCATGTTAAGAATATTATCCTTAGCCAGGCACTAGTTGCTCACGCCTGTAATCCTAGCTATTCAGGAGGATGAGATTTGAGATTGTGGTTCAAAGTCAGCCCTGGGAAGGCAAGGAAGTCTGCAAGATTGTCATCTCCAATTAACTACCAAAAAAAGGGCGTGGGGGAAGTGGAGCTATAGCTCAAGTGGTAGGGCACTAGCCTTGAGCACAAACGCTCAAGGACAGTGCTCAGGACCTGAGTTTGAGCCCTGTCACTTATGTGGTTAAGAGGGAGGGCTGCCGGGTTAGATTCACCTCCCCTGGTGCGGGGATGCTAAGCTTACTCCCTTATCAGTGCTCCCCTTTTCACCTTCTCCCCTGGGCGCCCGACCCGCAGGTGACCAAGGTGGAGCGAAGGGACACGGGCAAGCCTAAAGTGCACGTGGCCGAACGAGATCCCCTTTTCCTCCCTCCTTACCCACCAAGGAAGCCAGGCGCAGACGGATCTCGGAGACACTTCGGAGAGCAATCCGATTTAATTGGGAGGGGCTTACAGTAATATAATGATGATGACGAGGATTGAGCAGGAGCTGGCGATAGGCTGGCGATAGGCTGGCGAGCTTGTCCATCCAAGAGCAGCTCCCAAGGACCTCCCTCATGGGCTAACGTCACTTCCCATAGTACCGCCCTCTGGGCAAAGCCTGCGAAAAGGGAGCACACGTGCTCCCTGGTGCAAGGTGGGGGATGGTCTCAAAGCTACCCCTTCTGGTTCCTGACCCAGAAGGAGATAGGTGTGGCTCACTTCCACACTGCCCCAGGGCTGGGGGAAGGGCGGCGTCTCGGGAGCACTCTCCTCGCCCTTCCCCACTTAATGCCAAGATGAATCCCCAACAGAGGGCCACTATTAGATACCCAGTAAATATTTGTACAGTAAATGAACACATACATACACTATCTACTCGAAGGAGGAGCGTGTAGCCAGGCACACAGGATGGACAAGGTTTGGCAGTGGGGAGACTATCCTTCCACACTGAATTAAGTGGGGATTCCGTTCCCCTCTGTCTCGGGGCATATGCCAGTTTTGTATTACTAGTGTGTAGATAAAAACAACACCTTACCCACACTCTATTTTAATAGTCTATCTGGGCAATTTTCCTTCTTGTGCTCTAATGGCTTATTTTTTGTATATTTATTTAAGGAAGTACAATGGATGACCAGGTTCTTTTGCTCTGACTCTGTGTGTGTGTGTGTGTGTGTGTGTGTGTGTGCTTGATGAACAAACTTCTCAAGTCAAGGCCTCAGGTGTCTTATCTGTGAAGGAGAGTATTTTGTCTGAAGGGAGCTAGATCATGTACACCGCCCCTCCCTCAAGCTCCACTCTTAAGATTGGGGAGTTTTTAAGTGTGCCTTAGGGTTTCTTTGTAGTGTAAAAATATTTGAAAACAAGACGGAGACACATATTGAAAAAAAAAAAGAGAAAATAATGGTTTCTTTCTTTTTTTAAAAAAAATAAAAAATCTGGTATGTTCTTACACTTTTCTTTAAAGGTTCAATCATGTGAGCTCAACCTTATTATGGGAATTCTATTTGTATTACATGCTCGATGGATATTTTTGCATAAACCTAGACCTGAATTTGGAAGAGATAGGGCTGGCCAAGGGAAAAAAATGTATAAATCAATTACCCCTTTGTGCCTGCACTTTATGTCAAGATATAAAGGCCACTGGGAATGAATATCAGAAAGAATTCTACCATGGCCAAGGAGATAATCGTATGAACTTTCTAGGCCCAGAGGAGTAGTGCTTAACCATCCTGAAGTACTTACATTTTTGTTTCTCCCAAAAAATCTAGGTGAAAAGTCATTTGTCTCATAAAAGCAGTTAAATATTACTGTGGGGGAAATTCTCAACCGTTTTGAGATCACTGAAGACTACATTTCAGTAAAAGAAATGTGTCTTACAGGTGAGAAATTGTCACTACACAATTAAAGAGGAATCTGCAAAGGCACAACATCCTTTGGAGGGGTGAGAAGAGAGGAGAGATGAAGACAGAGGGAGAAAGAAGAAAGAGAGAGAGTGGGGAGAGAGAGAGAGAAAGAGAGAGAGTTAGAGATAGAGAGTATAAGCGAGAGAGAAAGTCCAGAAATAATCAGAAAGTTCTGCGTGGATCAGGAGAGGGTGATCGGGCAGTTTTAATAAAATGGAGGCAGAGTGCACATGATGGACGTGTGGAAGGGAGTTTTACTGAGAGAGGAAGAGGCCAGTTTGCTGGAAGTCCAGGTTCAGGCCTCAGAGTTCACTCCTCTGTGGTTAGGAGACAAGGACTCTTTGCATTAGAGGGCCCTGGGCCTTGCCAAAGAGGGAAAAAAACTCCACACCGGTGTTCGGGGGCGGGGGAATTGAGTTTCAGAGCCCTTCATTCTGAATGTGTTCACAAACTTCTAGTTTTTATGGAATGAATTTAAGGCTCCTGAAGGGAGGTCTAAGCCATTTGATTGACAGCCCAGGAAGCTGAAGGCCCTGAAATGCGTTTGGCAAGCGGTTATTGCTGCTGCTTCCATGGAAACACACACCAGATTGGGGGAGACAGGTAAGGTTTTAAAGACATCCTTCTTTTTATAACTTCCCCTTACCTTATCCTCTTCCATCTGACCGCTGTTCCCATGGCAACCAGATAGGAAAGGCCATCTGAAGCCAGAACTCTGATTTGCACAGTGGATTTACCAAGTGCAAGGCAATACCGTGAGCCTCCAGGAGAGGCAAAGGCAGCCTTCAGCGTCGCACACCTCTGGGTCATCTGGAGGGCTGCTGAATAGAAAGTGCCAGAAGGTACCGGGGTGCCATAAACCTCTGGGATAAAAAGATCACTTCAAACGTTGATCCGGAACCGAGGACCTGTGAGTGTGTGCAGGCACCTGAGATCCACAGTTCCAGGTAACGGAGAACCCGCAGTAATATGCTTTCTTAGGAAAATAGATATAAAACATTGGGCTGCCCATGGGTTGAACTACAGGGGAAAATCATAGAAATTCTCTGAAGATGCACTCAATATCGTAAAAAACATCTTTATTGTCAGGTAACAGCACACCACACTTGGGGGTAGATGTACCTTTTATTTTGCCTTATTTTTACTGGGGCTTGAACTCAGGGCCTGAGCACTGTGTATAACCAGCTCAAGGCCGGTGCTCTACCACTTGCACCATAGTTCTACTTTTGGCTTTTGTTTTGGTGATAGGAATCTCATAGATTTTTCCCCGGCTTGACCCTGGGATCCTCAGATCTTAGCCTTCTGGGTAGCTAGGACTACAGGCGTGAGCCACCGGCACCGGACAGATCTGCTTCTTGTATTTGTTGGCTTCATGAACTTAGGGCAGGAGGACTTTTGCAAAACCTGATTTTCACTTTCTCTCAGTGGGACCTATATTCTCTTTACTGACACAGTGTGGCATACTGAAACCAGCGGAAGCGGCAGATAAGTAGACAAAATGGGGGCCAGAATGAAGTGTCACCCTGTGCATCTCTCTTCAGATGATAAGACATGAGGTTTAATTTTTAGAGAACTTGGTTGCTAGTATTTCCTTTAGATTTAGAGATCAAATCCATGTGTCATCTTATTCAATATTTCAATCTGATTTGGGACTTGCTGGAATCTCAAATGGTTTAAAAAAAAATCCTAGGGCAAGTATGCACTCCTTCCAGAACATTCCTATTGGTGTGAGAATAAGACTTTTCCTTCCACCTGTTTGGAGAATCTTGCTTGTGCTCTGAAGGCCCTGTTAGGGAAGATTCTCTCCATTTGAGGAGTTAACAATGGCCCCCTCGGGAATCTCCATTCTACAAGGTGAAGTGTGCTGGTATGTGTCCATGCCTGCTTTCTATGCTGAATGAAGAATACAGTTCCAGAAGCTTCTCTGAACAGGTGAGTAAAACCTGGGGCCACAAAAAACAAATACATCAACGTTTCCAAACAGATCTGTGGCCCAGGCATACCTGGGCACCACTGATCTTTTTACTTCCTAACCCTAAAATACCAGACAATATCATTTATCCACTTGTAACACGGGTGTCGCCCATGCTCTTTACTCGTGACACTCTGAGCTACATAGACCATGCCACAGGGAGCCCAGAGAGTAGCCTTATCCACTGCAATTGGGATGATACTTACCCTGCCTTTGACGCAGTGTGTGAAGAGCCCAGTGGCCCACTGTCGACAAGGTATGAGAATTTCCTCTGTTGCTTTATTTCTCTGTACCTTCTCAGTATCGCTGTTAAGTCCCTTGAAACCCGAGGGTTCACTATCACATGTCGTAGGTATACACTGACATGTGTAATGTGGAAAGCTTTCAGCTTCTCCCCATATGGTAGTCTGCCCCAGCATTAGCTTTGGCTATCAGACAGGAGGGTGGTAGAATGAGGGCACTCAAGAAAGGAAGGAGCTTGGAAGTAGCGGGTTCCCACACCAAGGGACCCGACAGACAGAATGTCCCCAAGAGAGAAGTAAACGTACTAGGTAGAGTTGGCCCAGGGGGCAGTTGGTCAAGTGCGATCTGGGGAGACTGTGTAGCGGGCAGTTGGTCAAGTGCGATCTGGGGAGACTGTGTAGCAAGTCCTGGGAAGTCACCGCATTTCTGCACGTGTGGTCATAGCCTCACCTTTCTGTGGGAGGATCACCTATCCTGGTTGATCAGGCTCTTAGTGAGAAGTTGGGAGTGCAGAGCTCTGTTCCTAGGGTACAAGCTAGAGAAGGAGACTGGGACCGTATCCAGAAAGACTGAGTCCAGTGTAATGAACATAAACCAAAACCCAGGCGAGTTAGCTGCTCTGCATGTGCTGGGAGCACTCAGCAAAGTCCTAACACAGGATGGGGTTGTTGGAACTGTGGCAGGTATGGGTTATCCATGATACATGGGCTCATGAACGACTTTCAGACTTCCTTCAAATATAGACTGGTTTACCCAGCCTCGGGTTCTGGTCAGAAGGTCCTAGGAGATAACCAGCTCCAGTGTGGCAAAGCCATAGCTTAGATTATTATAGAAGCCCTAATCCTGAAAGGGAATACCATAAAGCAGGATGGAAAGAGTGTTGGATCTAGGTGATCTCTGCCTCCTGATCCCTGGGTAGAATTTGGGCAGATGGAGGACAGAGCACTCCAGAGGGGATCAGAATGACACAAAGCAGTGGCTCTGACGTGTAACTGGTGTATAGCCAGTATCATCAGACAGTGGGTCAATTTGTTTAGTTACTTGAGGGATGCATTCTACAACTGATTTATGTTTGTCAAGGTGGAGAACAATGATTCACCGGGAAGACACTTGAAGGACATGAGGTTCATTCATTTGTCTAGAGGTAGTTTAGCTCTTCTCTCACTCTTTATGTGTAACCAGGTTGTTTGAGTTGCACTGGGTTTTGGGTCCATTCTCTGAGTTTACCATAAATACAAAGAGCTATTTTAAAAGAATACTGCAATCTAAGAGTAGAAGGAAAACTCCCTAATTTGAAAAAGGCCCACTGTAAATTCCTCACAGCTAAATCTGGATGTGGTGAGGTATTATCTATAATTTCCGCACGCCTGAAGGGCAGGAGAATGGCAAGGTCAAGGCCAGCTGGCATTACAGGGTGAGATCGTGTCAAATCATCATCATCAACAACAACAACAGCAACAATAACAACCTCTCAATCATCAGTGGTGAAAGACCAAAAGCTTCTACTCTACGATTAGGAACGAGAAAAGGATGTTGCCATACTTTCCCACTCAAAACAAAAAAATTGCACATTTTACAGTGACCACATTTTCCTTCATCCTAATTTATCTAAACCTAAGAGTCACAAATGTATGTGGCTGTTTTACACATGAAATTATATTCCAATTTTATCCTGTTTCTGGATATAATTTAAATGCATTTTTTTCCTTTTTTTTGTTTTTTTGTTGTCCCGGGGCTTGAACTGTGGGGTTTGGTCAAGGATAGCTCTCTATCAAGTGAGCCACAACACCACTTCTGGCTTTTTCAGAGTTTATTAGGGATAAGAATCTCATGGACTTTCCTCTTCAGGCTGGCTTTGAATTGTGATCCTCAGAATTCAGCTTCATGAGTAGCTAGGATTATAGGTATGAGCAACCCGTCTAGCTCTTTTCTTTTTTTGTTTTGTTTTTTACCAGTCCTGGAGCTTGAACTCAAGGCCTGAGCACTGTCCCTGGCTTCTTTTTGCTCAGGGCTAGCACTCTACCACTTGAGCCATAGCACCACTTCTGGATTTTTCTATATAATGTGGTGCTGAGGAATCGAACCCAGGGCTTCATATACGAGGCAAACACTCTACCACTAGGCCATATTCCCAGCCCTCTTTTCTTTTTTTTTTTTAAATATATATTTTTTAATTATCAAACTGAATTACAGAGAGGCTACAGTTTCATACATTAGGCATTGGATACATTTCTTGTACTGTTTGTTACCTCTTTTCTTTTTTTGATGCATTAGCTTTTTTTTTTTTTTTTTTTTTAGATAGTACTGGATTTGAACTCAGGGAGGGTACTTTATCATTTAACTAAACTTCTAGCCCTATGTATCTGGAATATTTTAATAGCTGACTTCAATGTTCTCATAAACTTCTACTGGGTTGGTTATCAAACTACAGAGACCTTTGAACTTAGACCATATCTTTAATTTCTCTTTTGTCTTGTGTTTTCTACAAATTTTATAGGATATACGAGAATAACAACGAATTTCAAAATGGCAACTTTCAACGCTTTTCTGCTTCAACAACATAGTTATTTTGATACTCATTTTTCTGGATGCTATTAGCTGCAGGTCTGGACAACTCTATTATAGAAACTACATGAGTCTAATGGCATAATAAGTTACAGTATCCCGAACAACAACTTTACAATTCAGCAGTAATTCTAAGAAAATTCTACAGTCATTTTGTCCTAGCTCTACCAATGTTTACAGAAAATAGTACTTAGCTCTCTGGAGAGCAAATAATTTTCAACAGCATTTTGAAAAGAAAGCAAGAAAGCAAGCAAGGTCTCTGTGGAAAACTCAGACCTCTCTTTGTTCTTTATATCCTGAGATGTTATTTCCTTCATCTCTCAATGGAGCTTTTCATGTGATAACGTGCAGGAAGTCTATTGATTATTATGTGATTTCAGCAGATTAAAATAATGCCCTGCCTCTTCTTAACCCAAGGAGGAGCAATTAATGCAAATCAACAAATGAATAAAACACAGCAAGAACAGACCCAGCCTTGGCTGAATCTAGCTAAATGTAAATTTTGGCTTGACTCTAAGTGATGATATTATTGTTACCGATGTCCAAAAACTAGGTGTATCCACTGTTACGCCATCCTAACTATAGTGATTGGAAGTTTAAAGAAAAATCAAATTCATTGACTGTTACATGACGCCTTTTAATCAATTTAAGATTGGGCTTGTTAGAAGCATTTTAGCTTTCTAGGTGTTTACAAATCGGTGGTGTTGGAATTGCCCCTCCAGTTTCAAATGTGGCACAAGGATACCTTAAATGAAAACCTCCTTTCTTATTCCACTGTGTGCCAGGGCATTTTTCTTTTACTGAATGAAAGAGTCAGCATCTCATTTATTAACAATGCAGATACACATCAAAGCCACTATTGAGTCTGTCTCTCCCCATTTATTTTCCTCTCCCATTTCTACAACCTATATTTCTTGTTTAACAAATTGCTCTTGATGTGACGTATTCACAATATGCCCATAAGCACAACTGAAACACAATTTCCTGCTAGCTTCAGTCAAAATACATTAATCCTCTCGATATTTCCCAGGACAATACTATCTCTCATGTGCAGACTTTATTTCTCTCATTTGGCTGCAAAGGAGAAAAACCCTTGAAAATTGGTTTGAAAAGACACACACACACACACACACACACTCCAAAGCTAAAATTCCTTACACACACAGTTTTCCTTAAAAGCTTCTACTTTCATGATGCACTATCATGTAAAACACTCATGTGCGAGTGAAATTAAGAGCAAGAATAGGAGCAAGAGCCCCATGTCAGTACGACCACAGTGACTGCCTTCCTCTGTCAGTCATAGGCGGTTGTCAGAGTCACGCAGACCCTCCCTCTTCCCTTTCCCACTGCTCCACTTATGTCTTCAGGAAGGATGAGATCCTTCTTATGCCATGGAAACCCTCAAGTGCAGTTTGTTCTCCTCACTGCTCATTTGAGGGCACTTATGTGAAATGTTCTCCATGGCTCAAAAAAAAAAAATTGCTTCTATGGAGAGCCAAATAAGCATGCATGCTTACAGGTGCACAGGTGCCCATGTACCTGGTTGGGTCTGTGTGTGTGTGTGTGTGTGTGTGTGTGTGTGTGTGTGTGTGTATGTACATATATATGTATATGCATATGTCTATGTGTGAGTTGTGTATTATGGAGGTAATACATGGGTAGGTAGGTAAGCAGATGTATAGGAATGCTTGCAGATGTGGATGTAGCTATGCACATAGGTGACTGTGCACGTGTGTAGGGAAGCTGGCATGGGTACATATGTAGGTGTTATATAGCTATGAGTGCATGTAGGAATGTACGTGGGCAGCCATGTAAGCACACTTGAAGGCAGGCACATGCAGGGAGGCGTGCCGCGCCTTACGTGTGCAGGTTTCTGCCTTCTCTCTGGTCTCCGGCCGCCACCTCCACGCAGGGGAGTGGCGGGGGGGTGGGGGGGGGTCGCGGAGGGCCCCAGGCCTTGCCAGCTACAGATGATTACTCGCCGCCTCTGATCCACAAGGCTGAAACACTAACTTGTTCCTTGCCGCGCTGTCACCTTGTCAAGACAAGGGCCCTGATGGAGTATAATGATCACGCTCCATCTTGCGTTGGAGGCTTGGGCTTTTACAGCATTGTTTGATGTGAGGATCAAGGTAGCAATGAATCTCCTTTGTTCCTCCCTCCCCCTCACTCTCCTGGCGACACAGGGAGATCTCTGCACTGGGACCGGCGTCTATTCAAATCCAGACTTTTGATGTGACACTAATCAGCAAAGCACTGGCCTTGGCTGAAATTTCACCCAGTGAAAAAAGCCACGACTCTCCCTCCCTGTTCTGGCTGTATCTTTGGATTTTAGTAGTTGGATGTTTCCCTTAACCTGCCAGAGAACTGAAGTCCATTTCAGCTGGTAAAAACTACAACGATTTGCATGTATGCTCTTTTTGAGACCTTGTTTAAAGGAGGGAAGTCAAGATTACTAGTGAGGCCACCTTAGCTGCTCATTGGTCTCTAAGTGTTGCTACTGGGTCAATTATCTCGAGCTACAGTTGTAAACCATGTTTGCAGCAATGAAAAAGTGTGTGTGTGTGTGTGTGTGTGTGTGTGTGTGTGTGTGTGTGCATGCTCTTATGCACATGTGAAACGAAACAATAGTGAAAGAAACATATGTTCCCACATACATGTGTATTTTCATTATGATCCAATAGATAGCTCATTGAAGCTTTTTCAAGGTGACTCACTGTAACAGAGATTTTCACCTGTGTGGGAGGTGAGAAACAAGAATTCTAAATTGTTGCTCTGTTCTCCTTAAGTTCCAGGTCATTATTATTTTCAACAGAAGTAACTCAAGATGGACAAGTAAGTCATTAATCCAGAGCAGAATTTTGAAAACGTCAGATACAGAGATCGAAAACACAAGTGTCAGCAGGTGTTGGTTAGTACCTTAATTCTTAAATGCAGATATAGGAAATATATGTATTGTTTTTGAGATTGGAAGAAGAAAAGAAAGAGAATACATAGAACACTTTTTGGTATCCAGCTTAGATTTTGCTGATTGGAACTTGTGTTGCTCTCCTTCTGTATCAGAAGTCTCCTTTGGACATGCATCAGAATGCAGTGTCTTCCTCCCAGCTCCAGTTGAGCAAGTGGGAACCACTGGAGCACTGGATAGCTGATTTTGATCCATCCACCCTTTGGCCAAGGCCTTAACTAGTGACGTTGGGATTTTAGACTTGTTCAATGAGGGTGGGGCCAAGTCAAAAGGTCTTATAATTCTTGATATAAAGTAAGGATTGGGGATCCTTATGACATTTAAGGGGCTTGAGCTCTTTGGTTGCCCATTATGGAAAACAAAGCAAAACATAAAAAGACTAATTAGTTCTTTACTCACATTCTCTTTAAAAACAAAACATAATGTAATTTTCAAGGCAAGTCCTTCCTGGTGCAAATCCACAGGAAGCATGGGAAAGATTGCTTTGAGAGTTGGGACAGGACAAAATGCCCCATTAGTGAGTGGTCCCGACCTTCTACGGAGAGTCTCTGAATTCCTGGATAAAGACTATGGAATCACACAATTCGTTTTGGAGCAGGAGTCAAACAGATAAAGGCCGTAGAACCCCACTTGGGCTGGGACTTATTCTTATTTCTAAGGCACAGTCAGAATAAAGGGCGGGGGGAAAGGAAAAGAATGCATATATCCTGCTGCAAGGGATGTGCTTGGGGGAAAAGTTTCAAGTATGATAATATGTGCAAATATGTTTGCTTTGCCACCCTTGGTTTCCAGCTCATGTGAACTAAGTGAAATCTTTGCAGAATCAAGCATGGTCAGAATAGGGTAGAGGTGGTTCTTCACTGACTAGGAATTAAAAAAAATTTACCAGAGAGGGGGGGAAAATGCATAGGAATGAACTGAATTTAGAGTGGATTGAAGACCTCCCGTTGGGCAAATTTAAATATTAATACACCAGCTTCTCATTTTTCAAAACTTGAAGAGAAATCAGACCAGAGAAATCAGGTATCTTTTTCTTTGGTTGCTTTGTGAAACCACCCATCATAAAGTATCAATTCTACTAATACTTTTTGTGTGTATTACAACTTCTCTTAAACACATGGTTGCTCCACAATTTAAGCCAGATGAGACTTTTGGTGCAAGCACTTTCTTTTAAAAGATACAGCTATAATGTTATGTTCACCAACTAAAAATGTGTACAAAAATCATACAGTCGACACTTCGTTTTTAATCCTATTCAAAAATGAAGCACAGTAAAATGAAAATGGTAATAGTTATTTGTATCACGTGACTGGACCTAAGTAGCCAACGGCCAATGTCTAGATTGCTAGCTGTGATGTATTACAGTTTCTACAATTTGCTGCAGGCACACATCTTAACTAAGGGCTTTCCTAAAGAATGATCTTCAGGGAGGACATTACCAAGTTGGTGTGAAAATTGACAATTGGCCAAAAGAGCATGAGAAAAATGGTGGCGGTATGTCAGCGATATGTTTTTCCCCAAAGAATCCATTGTCATTGATATTGGCTGGACAGCTAGGACCACATCAATGATCAATTAGTGCAACTGTCTGGGCAAAGTATTAATAGAAAGGGGTGGAAGAGTGAATTAATTCATACACCCTTTCTCAAATTCATATATTTAGTGTCTCATTATGACATGTTTTATCTATGAATTATTGGCTTACACGTGTCCCTGGGCCTTTTAGGGGCATTTTTGCGACAATCTTAAGTGTGTATTTATATATCTATAGGTGGTTAACACAGTAACACATCAGTTCCACACGGTCTGATTGGGTCCATTTGTGTGTGTGTGTGTGCGTGCGTGCGTGCACGCACGTGTGTGTGTGTGAAGAAGATGGTCTTTTCAGTCAGCAAACTGGGATGAGGCAGGAAGTGCCTCCAATCTGGCCAGGAGCTGTTAGCGTCCAACCTGTCATCCCTTCTGAGAGGCTGGATGAGACTATTGAGGTAAAGACAGACTGCTGTACTTCAAGGTACACAGACTCCTGGCAATGGGCCCACCAGCGTGACTACATGGCTTGAATCGGTTAGCGTTATTTCTTCCAGATTTCTCTAGGCTGTGAAGTATTATGGCCAAATGCTTCTCAATCTGCTCACTTCTTAGCCAAAACGATTCCCTGTTATTTTAACTCCTAGACACGGGACTAGCTTCCCGTTTACTCGGTGAGGCCCGCAGACTCATTTGACCTGGTTTCATTGGCAGGGTATGACCGTGGGTTTTTGGAATACGTGAAATGCATTAAGGGTTCCCTGAATTGGTCCAAGTCATCTGGTAGGATTTGTACACTGCCCTGCCATTCATGTTTCACAGAAGACTCTGGTGTAGCATTTTTGTGATTCAAAAGGAATAAATGTGTTCACAGTCTCAATGCATCTTCTCAGTAGTAAGTCTACAAATATAGCTACAAACTTAGAGTTGTCTCTTCCTTTTTTTGTGATTATAATTATCCACACATAGTAGTTGTTGGAGTTAATGGGTTTCCTTATGACCAGGCCCCCTACGCACACGTGCATTGATGATGTTCACGCTTCCTTCTTGTCCCTCCCCTCCCTGACCAGTCTCTAATTCTCTCACGCTTTCACCTTTTTTTGTAAAGTTCCCACATATGAGAAAAAAAGACACAGCACTTACTTTCTGTCTGGTTTTTCTTCCCCTTAGCACAGACATTCTTGTTTGCATTAGCAGAGGAAGGACAACAGCATCTGATTCCAAGAGTTTTTAAATCATGAGGAAAATCATAAAGATGGAAAATGATTTTGAATTAAAATTCTTAGGGTAAAAATGACTACAAATCAGCTTGACCTGCTGGGTCCTAAATAACACATCTGCTAATTTCCCAAACAACGGCATTTCAAAGCCTAGCATAAGAATAACTAGGAGATGAAAGACTTTCTGCTGCCTGGAGGTACACACAAGCACAGCCGACCTCCATGGTTTGTCAGGACACCCATTTTTGGCATTTGGTAGAAACGTTAGGAGAAAGTATGAATAGGAGTTAATGTTGGGTGTGTGCTATTCCACTCTTACTCTCCCAGAAATAGACATTAAGATCCTGAAGGAATGAGTTATCTTCTGATAATGATATCCATATATCTTTCCACAGATCAGCTTTGGGACTAAGTTCAACCCACTCCCTTTGGTGAAAATAGTGTCCTATCTGCATTTCTGCTTCTTATTCACTCTGCCGCGTGTCGGTGTGCGCGAAGGAGGCAGACGGAGACAGTGTGCTGGTGAGGGAACTGCTGTTTGATTATGAGAGCCACAATAATAACATCAGCAGCTATGGACGGTGAGCAAGAATGACCCTTTGTTCTAATGTTTAAAATCTCTGGGCTACAGCAGCACACTCGGGGATCATCCCCTGTGCAGAAGGAAGAGCAAGAGCTGGTTAAATGTTATTTTCAGCCTGGCAGAACCCCCTCTGCCAGGTTGCCGGTTAGCTTCACTTTGAAGTATGGCAAGCTGACAACAGCCAGGCGACCAGAGGAAGGTGTCATTTCAGAGTGATTTGGTGACGGTGTGAGCAAACGCAGTTAGGTTTGATATCTAATTTCAAAACATAAAAATAAAGAAAATAAAAAGCAGGCTGAGCCAAGGACTGAGCCACCCACCACGGGCTTCATACCACCCTCAATAAATAGACACTCAAGAATAAGTACGCCAGGGTGGGACTATGTCCTCGTGGTAAAGTGCTCGTCTTGTATACGTGGAGCCCTGGGTTCGATTCCTCAGCTCCACATATATAGAAAAAAGCCAGAAGTGGCGCTATAGCTCAAGTGGTAGAGTGCTAGCCTTGAGCAAAAAGAAGCCAGGGACAGTGCTCAGGCCCCGAGTTCAAGCCCCAGGACTGGCAAAAAAAAAAAAGAAAGAAAAATAAAAGAATAAGTACGCGTGGTGCCCAGTGTGTGAAGTTACCCTTCCTCACGCTGCAAGCTGCTTTTCTCCGAACTTCTGCAGCAACATCTACTTACAATTCTAAAAGCTTATAAAAAAAAAAAACCACTTATTGATACAGAAATTTTAAAGTTTCATTCCCCCCTCACCATTTTAAATTCCCAACCAAATCACAGGTATCATTTTTTTAAATTTTTTCCTCCTAGTCAAAAATGTCAGATCATCCACTAATTTTAAATAGTTTGATTCTGATTATAATTGCTTTTCAGATCAGACCGTAATTCCGCTGGAACGGCTGATTTGGAAATCTCTTTTCATTATACATGATGGAAATGCACACTGGTGATATGAACTCTTTCAGTGTACAGCAAAAATCCACCTTGCAAGAGATATTGTCAGCCATAGCGCAGGGCTTAAGGAAAATCACCCACAGAACGCAGAGAGATCTATGCTGGAGGTGGCAGTCTGGTTTCACATCAAATATAACGAATTAGTATCTAGTTAATTTTTCCATGCATTCACATGGTCCCTCAGAGAACTCAGATGCATTGGATTCAACTGCAAGTGTCTTAGAAACTATGCTAGTGAGTAAAAACAAATAAACAATAGTGTTTCCATGCCATGTATTTAAATATTAATGCTCAGACTGAATAGAATTCTAGCCCTCATGATAGAGTTGGCAGAATATGGTCTTAGCAAGGGCTTGGAGCAGACTTCAGGGTTTTGTTGCTGTTGTTGATAAACTTTAAAAGCATTTCATGTCATTGAGTCAGCGTCCCAAGTAAAGTGCGTGCAAACCATTGCAATCATCATGCATGGCTGTGCTTATCAAACATCATCAAAATCTTCATCCCCATCACCCTTCACCTCTCCTTATCATGCAACTTATACAACTCATGTCTCATGGAGCACTGTACAAGTGAGGCTGGGGAAATGGACGCACTATTCCATACTTGGACTCCTTCGGGTGAGATCTGGAGTAGAAGAAATCAAGTACTAAGTAGTTTGTAGACTATGTGCTTATATTACTTTGGCAGGGCTTTTGTGTCTAAGGTGTATCTTTTGACTTGGCCTCTGCGAGGCTGAGTTACCATCAACGAAAGGGGCTCATACTTGCTTTTGCGAAATTTACACATCTTTATTGAAAGTTCCATTTTTTTTCCCCCAAGGAGAAAACTGATCTCATAACAACGAAGGAACTTCTTCAAGGAAGAATAGATGTACATTTCCAGCCTGAATATGACCCGTATTCTTCCTGCCTGGAGAATTTATGCTTCAATCGCTTCCCTAGATAGCCCTACATCATGTGGGATGGCACACATTAAATTATTCTCTTCTCTTTTCAAATTCAAGAGGTATTTTAAAGTAAGTTTTCTGAAAACCTTATTTCTTCACTTGGAGTGGATTTTAGAGGAAGAGCTTATCTAAAATAGAAAGTTCTATTGTACCAGATCCATTTACAAATTGTTTTCTAGCCCAGCAGTTCTCTGAGCTACATGAAACATTTACTAATCTTTTCCTCTCATAATCAATCTAAAAGGACACATAGAGTTTACATGCATGTGCTTACACACAAACATGCATGTGCACACAAGGTACAAATTAAGTCTTCCTATTTTTAAAATTGTCTTTAAGCAGTTGTACAAAGGAGGTGCCATGTATCAAAGCAGCTAATGAAAACAATGCATCTCGACCATTGTCACCCTTTCAATATTCCCACCCCCCCTCCACCCATCCTTTTTCTTATTTTTCTTAATTTTATCATGTATACAATGAATTTATTTTTTACTTGAATTTTTTTTACTTGAATTTTTTACTTGAATTTTTTTTTTTTTACTTGAATTCAGGGCCTGAGCTCTGTCCCTGGCTTCTTTTGGCGCAAGGCTAGCACTCTGCCACTTGGGCCACAGTGCCACTTCTGGCCATTTTCTATATACGTGGTGCTGAGGAATCGAACCCAGGGCTTCATGTATGCGAGGCAATCACTCTACCACTAGGCCATATTCCCAGCCCCTACAATGAATTCTTGATTGCATTATACTACTTAGCATACTACTTAATTTCTCCATAGGGTTTATTATACTTCAGTTAATTCATTTGTAACTACTTATATACCACCTAGTGTGTTTACTTAGAGATTTATAGGCATATTCTAGCTAGCATCAATGGGGGAAACCATGCAACCTGTGTTTCTCTGGGTCTGGCTTACTTTCCTGAATATAATTTTTCTGAGTCCTTCAATTTCCTTAATGAATAACATTCTTTCTAATGGATACATAAAATTCCATTATCTATCTATCTGTCTGTCTGTCTGTCTGTCTGTCTGTCTGTCTATCTACTGAATCTACAATGAGGGAGCCCCTCTCATCCTTTGCAGCATCATCCATGGACCAGGCAGCCCTACTCATCCCTACCCATCACGCCCCCCTCCCCCTCCCTCACTAAGCCCCACCCCCAGACACACTGACCATCTACTACCCATCCCCCACCCAGGCCTCGCTCATCTACTCCTGAACACTCCTCACTGCCTATTTGGCTATGTGAGAGAATAATTTCTATATGCATTTTTTTAGACCATAATCAGTAGATTTATAAGATACGGCCCCATGGGCTACATAGTGCCTATCCTACAAATGTTGGGCATCATTTGCTCTATTCAGCGGGTCCAACATTACAGAGCTGGGTCCATGGATTCCTTCGAATAATTGGAGATATTTGTGAGGCCTGTGTTAGGCCTAGATCCTTCCAGAATACTGGCTTCTGCTGAGTCCAGGGCTTAGGTGCTAGTTCCATGGTCGGCCAGCCCTTTGTACTCATGTATTGCCCCGGATTCTCTCATGGACCTGTCTGGTCCCTCGCTTTCAGCTTTCTTTCTGGGTTCCAGAGAGTTCTGACCTAACTACATGTAATACAAATCAAAGTGCTGCTATGTTTTTTTCTCTTTTTTTTTGCCTTTGGAAAATTATAGAGGATAAAATTGCCATTACTTTGAAGCCTTGCTTTCAGAGGAAATTCTGCTTTCATAGTTTTCAACAAAAGGCTGCATAACAAAAACCACCACAGTCCAGTAACTCATCTTGATATTTACAGTTTTTTAAAAAAAAAATAAAAATTAACTTATTTGCTAAATAACAATTGGCTGAACCCTTTCTTTCCTCACTTACAAATTCCTGCAGCACAAAATGAGAAAAAATATTTTGTGGTAAACGGTAGCAAAGGAAACACTGATTTGGCTCATAAAATAAGAATATGCGTCTGGATATTTCAGGAAGATTCAAAAATTGGAATTCAGAGCCAGATGTGGTGTGGTAGAATACATATGTAATTCCAGCATTTGGGAGGTGGCAGCAGGTCTAGGGGGTTCAAAACCAGCCTGGGTTACATAGTGAAACCCTGAGTCAAAGAACAAACAAAACCACCGTAGAAATGACTTGATGTTTTCTGTCAAATCAAGAACTTGCCCCTGGGTAGAGGTGTGATGTCTCAATTCCACATTTGTAGAGTGGCTTTCTCATAGCAATGCGAAGAGATTACCGTGATCTCTCTCTTTCTTGCAAGGTTCAAAATAATGATCACATGTAAACAAGCCATCTATTCTGGAAAACCACTGTTGTCTTGGAAATCTAGAGACAATTTTCTCCTTTTCTCTCTTTTTAAAGATGTTTAAGTGGTGGGAATGGACCACTGAAACATTTCTGCAACAAAAGAGATTTTCTGTATATGAAAGCCCCCCTTTAGGGTTCCTAGAATTGTACTCAAAATTTGGATGTGCCTTGTGTGCAAAATATAAACATAGCTCATCTGGAGTTAAATATGGGGAGATTTATATGTTTTCAGAAGCAGTTTTCTGTTTTTTCTTTTTCTTTTTTTGCCAGTCCTGGGCCTCGAACTCAGGGCCTGAGCACTGTGTCTGGCTTCTTTCTGCTCAAGGCTAGCACTCTACTACCACTTGAGCCACAGCGCCAATTCCGGCTTTTTCTATAGATGTGGTGCTGGGGAATCGAATGCAGTGTTTTATGGATGCTAGGCGAGCACGCGACCACTAGGCCATTTTCCCAGCCCCTCGTGGTTTGTTTTTGTATTTTTCTCTATAGATAAATGCATTGGAATCTTCAAGGAGCTTGGTAAAATGGAGAGTCCCAGGCTCCATTAAACCAGGATTGTTGAAGGCAGACATAGGAATCTATAGTAAAATCTTTCTCCGCCCCACCCCCTCTCTCCACACACACACACACACACACACACACACACACACACACAGATACTAATTTATGTTTCTCTTTCTTACAATTTTCCTTAATTCAATTAAAAACAAAAGAGAGCAAAAATCAATTTAACAAGATACAACTCCACAGAGGGCCTCCATCAAGGCAGCTCAAACACACCACTCTCTGCCTAGCAGTCTGCTTTGATCCAAGGGTAAAATGTAAACTAGCCAGGGGAATTTATGGACTTGGTGTCCTTCACACAATCCTCCATAAATATCATTTCTCCCCACTGGGCATTTCTGCAGGATTAGAGACTGGAAGTCAAGGTTTTCTTCACTGACAGGAACCTGCAGGATAGAAATTCAGAGTCTCTGTGGCTACCGATGATGCTGTTGGATTTGTTAATCAACTGGGTAGATGACATTGTTGTTTCTGTGCATTTTTGCTTCAGTGGGTGACCACCGCCCATCTGATCTTAAGGTAGATCACTGGATATTACTCCTGGGAAATAGCTGGTGAGATCAGGAATTAAAACTGCAAGAGAAATGTGACTTCCAGAATATCAAGGCTGCACTCTGTCAGCTATGTAAATTAGCAGGACAGGATGTTATGTGATCCCTGAGGGGTTTTGCCAAGAACTGACCCCCTCCCCCCATACATTGTGTTCATATAGAATGACTACCATGCTAACCCTGACTGGGTTGGCCTGAGCTTCTTGCTGTCTCTGCTCGATCCCTTCTGCAGGTCCCTTTTGAAACAATATCTTCCATAGCTCTCCAGACTTCACTTTATAATTGGTATTGACCAATTATAAAACCCCTTTTGCTAAAGATTCTTCACTACTGGAAACACTTTAACGTTTAGATTTCATGTACCCAAACACAGAATACGCACACAAAGATGTATTGTCTTTTAGTCGCTCACTAGTGATAAAAAATTACTTTTACAAACCACACGTGGCTTTCCAAAAACCAATACTTTCCCCAAGACTTCATGTGACCCTTTCTCATTCTCGAACCTGTAACAGAGCAAGCAAGGGTGAATCAAATCTGTTGCATTTATTTGTTTCTAAAGAGGAGCAAAGCTATAGCAAATGAACTTTAGCCCAAGAGTCTCTTGCTTGCAGTGGGATCCCACTTTATTTCTAGTCTTGGATCTCTAACTTATTTCCCTACATTTGTAGATGTAAGAAGCCTTGATCAGTTTCTTTGAGCACCTGTGCTATGCCTAAGGCTACAGTGGCAGTTTTTCTGGTTTAAATCATTCATTTTCCAACTTATATTACCTTCACATTTATTTTCTCTCACATTCATTGTCAGGTGGGAAAAGAAATGGGGTTATACTGCCTGGTTATTGCATAAAAGTTCTTTAAGCATGAAAAAATTATTTTCCAATGAATTTAATTAAGATGTCTAAATTTTGGTATATCTTTGTAATAGCCTAACCATATGGTGCCACTTCTTTGCTATTTTATTCATTTCCTTTGTTTTCTGCTCTAGTCGAGTGCATTATCTTTTCCATGTTCTAAATAACTCTCAGAAAAATCATTAAGAAATAGCAGTGAGATTAAGCAAAAGTAGATGCCTCACATATATAAGAAAATTTACAAAGAAAGAGCTAAAAGTAAATGATACCTACCTATACTATTTGAAGTGTCATTAATGAAATTATGGTTACCCCAAATAATACACACATTTTGCTTTACGGAAGGAAAGCCGCTTATTGTTCCGTATCGTCCTGTCCTCAGGGACTCTTTAAATAATAAAGCAAGATGGCCACCGTAACCATGCTTTTCATTCCTAATTCCTGCAATGTAATCTTTGTGACTGCCATAAAAATGGGTGCATACTTTGAGAAAGCGATCAACTGCATTCAGACTGAAAATTCCTGGACAGCACAATATCTTTTAAAATGCAAAGCTGTTTATGTGTGGTGGGTGTAGATAATATTGATGGATCCATAGACTTCTGGCACAAATGAGCTATTTAGAGGACTGAGAAAGGAACCAGTACTCCTGATGGATGATGGACGGCTGTGTCCTGGCGGAAGCTCAGATACCTGGTGATTGAACAGTGGCTCTGATTTGCATGCCTGCAGAGCAGCCAGTCTGCATAGGCACACACAGACTTTGAGATCTTATCCTCAAGCTTGATTCCAGTCTCTGGTCAGTGTCTACACTTGGTTTATCAAACCGTCCAGCTCCTCTCCATCTTCTCCCAGCCTCCTTGCTGGACAAGGGCCCCTGCTGCTGGGCGCTTTTCAGCCTCCCCTTCTCTACTCTCATTTCAGTCGAAGTCTGGCTAGGCCTTGGTTCACATAATGGCTTCTGGGTCATCCTTCCAATGACTTCCATGTTTGAAGTCTGGGATTTAGTCTATGTTACTTGGCCTCCACAATATCCTCTACATCCATTCAACCCAGAAGCTGTGGCCTCTGATAACCAGAGTTTCACCCTGCCTGGAGAGTCTCATTTTGTCCCACTGGAATGACTGGAACATTCATATCCACAAACTAGGCCTACCCTACAGCTACCGAAGGTTAGGGATTGTCTTTCTCTGCTGACCTGAGTCACTGCTTCAAAATGCCAGAGGGCAGGTTGAGGGAATTCCTTGAGTCTCTCAGGCCACGACAAAGCAGGAGAACAAGGCCACTGAAGTGAAATGTTCACAAAGCTACAGTTTTTCCACTATTAAAAAATCATTAAACTTTTTATTATTTGTTTTTCTTTGGTTACAAAGACACAAAGATAAAAGTAATTGACAGACTTGGGCTGTCATTTGGAAATTTTATGAGGCTGTGAAGTCCATGGATCTGGGGACACACACACACACACACACACACACACACACAGCATAGGGTAAATTACAAACTTCCAATGTGCATTGCTCCATTTAACTCATATTCTACATAAGCAGGAAGCCTAAAAATGATGACTAGGCCAAAGATGATGACAACCATGAAGAGAAGAGGACCCAGCCAACTGATATTAAAACAGGCCTTTTTTTTTGGAGGGGGGGGGTTATTTTATTATTTCTAGGGTAACAAATAACTCAGTGCCAGTTTTCCTTTCCAGGGAAGTTTTATGGTTGGGTTAGCTGAGTCTCAGGGAGGTTAAATGATTTCCCCAAGGCATCGTCTGACACACATCCACACACACCTTCTTTCTGCAAAGGCTCGTTCTGCTTGAGTTAGAACCCAAGTACCTTCCAGCCCTGAGCCATTTGCTCTAACTATCACACAGAGGCTCCCTGATGGGCAGCGTGCAACCAAGCAGCCCCCAAGGTCTGCTGCTCTTATTTCTTACCATCTGTTTTCAAGAAACTTCTTTTTTTTTTTTTTAACTAAGAAAACTTGAGAATTTCCATTGTCTTTTATATCTTTGTCCCTTTGTGGCATGTGGAACAAAAGTGGTAAAATAATTTTGTTGTTTTCACGACTTTTCTCTCAATGTCAGTATTCACGCCAATGATACTCTGTTTTTAGTTTTGTTCTTTAATACATTTGATATAGCCTTAAATATGATGTTTCTCCTCTTCCTCCTCCTCCTCTTTTCTTTTCAGGTACTGGACTTTGAACTCAGGATTTTGCACATATTCAATTTGCTTCTTTGGCTAGCACTTTGTCACTTGAGCCATACCTCCAGCCCTGTTTTTGCTGACTAAATGGAGATGGAGTCTAGACTAGCCTGGACTAGCTTTGAACAACAGTCTTCCAAATTTCAACCTCCTGAGTAGTCCCTCAGTTTCTTGATCATTCAGACACTAGAAATGTCGTGAGAGCTCTTGTTCTAATTTTTGAAAACAATGTATTTCCCTTTCTAAGGGAGCTGGGATAGAGCTCATGACTTCAAATGTGCAAGGCAAGCGCTCTTCCACTGAACTGTACCCCAGACACCTTTCTTAAAATTTAAAATGTCTAATGTACTCATTTGTAACCTGAGTGAAGCCACTCACTGCCTCTGTGCTCCTTATTTCCGAATCACACAGTGCACCTACAAACACCAGTGTCACAGGCTCACCAAGAATGTCAAAGAAGACCACACACAACACTTGCAAATGATCGCAGCACATGGTGGTAGGTCCTAGAAAAGCCGTCCTGACATTTCTTCAGTCTCATTGAAGAGGAAGTCACTGGAGCCCCCTCGCTGGCTGCCTGGCTTCCGTTTGTCAGGACCAGTGTGTTGTAGAGCTTGAGGAGATAGGAGTGTCGGCCATGGAGCAGGTGAAGAGAACGTAACAGTGAGAAGCTATGCTGGGCTTAGCCTAAGTCACTGGTGAAGCAGGAAGCCTCAGTTCCCCCATTTATAAAACACGGCACCCCCACTAACCTGCCTTCACACCATTGGTGAGACCTCCTGAAGTGTCATAGGGTCTTCAGAGGTATTTAGGGGTTTCAGGAAAGGTCGCTTCTCATCTCACAGTCTCTAACACACTATTGTGGCCTGAATGTCTCCCTCCAAAATCCATATGTGGACACTTAATTGCCAAGGTGGTAATACAAACAGGGGTAGAGGGATAGAGGCTGATCTCACCAGCTTGCAAGTGAGGTTGGAGGGAGTGCCAGAGGTCCATCTTCTGTTTGAGAACAGCTAGACTACATCATCTGTGAAGAAACTGGCCATGGTCAGACACAAAGCCCGGTCAATGTCTTGATCTGGGCCTACTCAGCTTCTGTAGTGGTACAAAATAAACTCTTGTGGATGCAATATCTAGCTTCAGGAATTGTGTTATCATATCACAAGTGGACTAAGACAGAAATCAGTATTGATGTTTAATAAACACCAGGAGTCCGGGGGGGTTCTGGGAAAGCCAGCAACGACACCAGAGTCTGTCCGGGGTCATTTCTTGTCTCTTGAGTTTGCATGATGGTGTTTTCCTCAATGCGGACCCTGCACCTTTCCTAACGAGCTGCAAGAGCTAAGTAAGAGGCAGTCTGGATTTTCTAGAACAGCAGTCCATAAATAAACTGTATCTGGAATGTCCCACGAGAAGCCGATACTTCTATCAAAACCCTACGAGTCGTGCCCTGTTGCAGGCTTTTAGCATGTGCCATGCATGAGGTGATTAGTGTGTCTTCCAGATGAACAGCAACAACGTGTTGGAATCAAATGCCACTTCCTGAGTGAAACGATCAATCTCTCTGTCTTCACCCGTAAACACATTCCGTCGGGGGTCACTAATATGCTTTTATGACCTCACTGTCAGTGATGATACCATTACCAAGCTTGATAAACTATTCTTCTGAGGTTCGCTTTTAATTTTATTTTTTAAATGCAATCACGGGGGATGATAGCCAATAAATTTAGCGGGATGCTTTGTCACTGTTAACTAATTCTGAAGAATCCCCCTGGATTTTTTATTTTTCTAGGCCCCCAAGCCCTTCAAAGAATGTGTGCAGGATATTGGAAATGATATTCACTGTGGGATCAAGGTTTAAGGCCCAAGCTGCTACTGTTTTCTTTGCCATTAGAGTTACAACTTGGCTAAATGTCATTTAGTCAAAACGCAGCTTTCCACAGGATTTGCGGACAGGACTGACTATTTGTCTTTAATAAATTCATTGACTCACAGAAGAGGAATTAGCTTACTTGTTTGAGAAAAGGATGTGTAAGTGGTACCAGACTGCTGATGCGCACTTTCTCAGTAGATCTGTGTGGGCTCAGAGGTGCTCAAATCCAAATTAAGCTCCAGAGTCTCTTTGGAAAACATTGGAACAGCTGTGGAATGGAAACGGGAATTGAAATGAGAGCCCCAGCTAGGGATCTTAAAGGGGTATCAGCTCAAGCCCTTTCTGGGCCTGTACACAGGTCTGGCAGTCTTACCCTTTCTGTAGGTTGAGGTTGGGAGTTTCAAAATTCTTCTTCTATGCTTTGAATTATTCCTGAGATTATTCTACCGTGCTGAAAAGCTTTTGTGGGCGCGGTTTTGAATGATGGCTTGCATCCCCAGAGGATATGAACTGCCAGGTGACTGTTTGTAAACAAAACTCAGATTTAAATGATGTCTTAAAGGAACGGTGGGGAATCTGCTCTTGAATTTCCTAGTAATGTAGATGTGGAAATGCCAGGGATGAAGGATAGGGCAGGTGTCACTGTAAGAGCCCCATGAATCTATCACAATTATTGACAATCTTAGGTTAAGAGGTCACCTCTGACGCAATTTCTTCTTCACCGGAATCTAACCTAAATGTCAGAAGGATACCCATACTCCCATGTTTATTGGCACATGAATCCTAATTGATCAAAAGACGGAAGCAACGTAAGTGCCTCCCAGGGGGTGAATGGATTTTAAAATACAGCACATATGCCCAGCCCATGGTGACATACCATTCAGCCTTTCAGAAGAAAGGAATTCTATCATCTGTAGCAACCTGGATGGAGTTAGAGGAGGTTATGCTAAGTGAAATAAACCAGACTCAGACAAATACTGCATTATCTCACTTAAATGAGGATTCTAAGTGAATAGAGGTGGCTACAGTAGCTTTTAAATAATGTGTATTTCAAAATAACTAGAACAGACTTCACACATTCTCACTTCAAAGGAACAATAAGCATTTTAGATGACTGGTACATTTATGGATACATTAGTCTGATTTCATCATTCAGGAATTTATACGTATACTGACACTTCATGTCATACCCCATAAGCCTAGGTTACTATTTACCAATTAAAAATTAAAAAAAAACTTGTTCATTAAAAGAATACAGCTGATGAGATGGAGGAGGTAGAGGTGAAGTTTTATTTAATTTTGATTGATCTCGAGTAACCACAAGTGGTTAAACCTGCGGTGTTGGGCCATAGAGATCTTCAGAGTGATGGAGGAGACAGTTGTCTGAGAGGCTTAGAATTCTGGGGCAGTCACAGTTTTGATGGGTTTTATGTTGGGTGAATAAGAAATCTTTTCTAAAGGAGCATTTATCTCCTGCCAACTTTGTGGAAAATGATGCAATTTGGCCTCATGGCAGGAACTGGAGGAACCTTCCGCGCCCAAAGCAAGGCCGGGGGACCTGGCCTGGGTCCGAGCCCTCCCTCTATCCTCAGGGTGGAAGATGGAGAACAGCCAGGGTAGACAAAGAGGTGAAGGAGAGAGGAAACCCGGAAAGGTCATAACGTGAACACGTGCTTACTACCGATGAGAATTAAAAGCCAAGGTTTTCTAGGTGGAAAACAAGTCTATCGGCCAAGTTCAAATTACATTTTAGCCTGAAGCTCTTTGGAACTCTTCGGAAAAACCATTGCATCATAGAAAAGGAGAATGTGGAACAGGAAAACTACACAGTGGCTAGAAAGCAGCCTGAGTTTCTACCTAAATAAGACCAGGAAGAAGCTCCTGTGTACTCAACACCGTTTACCAGGGGACGGCAGAGAGACTGTGGAAACTAAGTATGTCTGGGTCTTCCTGGAGCACCATTGGGTACTGTTGTAGAGCTGACTCCATCTTGATTAGGGAAACACGGTAGGAAACGTTGGGGGGAATAGAGTTGACTCCATCTTGATCATTAGGTCAACCTGACCCCCAGATTCTGCTTCTGTAAATGGCCTGCTTAACGTGTCATTTGCTCCACCCTTCGTGTCAACCTCCTACATCTGTGAACTTACTGTGTGCTCTACCCCCTGCGCCAAGCCCCTACACCTGTGCTACGCGTTTACCCCTATAAACCCCACCTTGCGGACTGCTGGGGGGCACGGTGGCAGCTCCCGAGTCTGTGCTGTGTCCCTGGCCGATCAGCCTGCTTTTCAGGGAGGTGGTTTCAGCTCCCGAGTCTGTGCTACATCCCTGGCTGGGCAATTTGCTTTTTGCTTCCCCAATAAACCCATCTTTTTGCTTGAGACGGTCTCTTGAGTGGTGGACTCTTGGGGGGACGTGGAACCTCCCCCCACCCGCTCCGGACCCGTAATGGGTACCTGGTACCTTTGGGTGCCAAGACTCTGAGGGGACAGCCATGTAAACCCCAGCTCAGGTGAGTGACCACAGTGGCTTCTGGGTCCAGACAGGAAATGGTGCTTTGTTGCCGCTTGACCCATGCAAACATTGCTCACATCAGTCAGTCCCAGCTTTCTGGCGGGCGTGAGGAAAACACACGTTGCAGATGAACAAGGGTGTTCTATGTCGTCCCCGGAAGCCGGGGAGCCTCTTTGAGCTTCAAGTCTCTGCGGTAGCTCTAGAGGTAATCTCCCTTTTATTTTCACTAGAACTGTGTTGCTGAAGAAGGAAGGATCTTTCTGCTTTCTAGGGCTGGGTCTATCCCCAGGAGTCAGCACTATTCCAGGGCCTTAGGAAAGAAGTCACTTGACATGCCCAAAGAGTTTACCCAGGCCCTCATCCGTTCAGGGAATCCTGAAGCTGACGAGCTGGTTGGCGATGTCGTGATTATCAGTTAGCTGCCTCCCGCACGGATTTCTCTGAATCTTTGGCTCGTCTTTCTGAGATTCAGGGAATCCACATTGTGTGGCCTCTTGTGTTAGGTCCTCGAGATTTACTCTCGCCTCGTCTCCATCACTGGATTCTCAGTGCCATGGCTTTTCTAGCTGTCCCTGTGAGTGAGAAGGAAGTGTGGACGAGCCTCACACACACATGGATGGACAAACCTCAAGTCGTGCTCAGAAATCAGGCAACCGGGCCGTGGGGGAGATGAAACCCAATGTCAGCACGCATGGAGAGCAGTTGGCCAGCAGTGGGGGGTGGGGGTGGGGGTGGAGGGGGGGATCGTGAGTTCCACACCAAGACAACCCCAGGCGTACAAAGCTGAAGTTGTCCATTGGAGTACCTGGCTTGTGGCAGCAGTGGTCATTGGTGGACCTTCTTCCTTGTTCCTGTCCTAACGCATCCTTCACCCGCACCCCAAAGAAACCGCCTCCAATTCACTTCTTGAACGAGGTCTCTCCTCACTCAGGAAGACGAAGGACTTTAAGTGACAGCCACGTTTAATAACTACTGATTCAAGAGAGGCACTGTTTCCTCCTGTGCTCTCCCTGTCACAAGGTACCTCCTGGATGCTGATGCTTCCAGGCAGCTCATGACTCAAGCACACACACACACACACACACACACGCACGCACTTCACCCTGAACATCTGCTTATTTACCTATCTTGGCAGCACTGTGCTGGAGAAAATGAAGGCTGGCATCATTTCGATGATAATGTCACCCTATTTCACACCACCATAGGAACCAGGAAAGAGAAACACTTATTTTAATGGAGCTGCACACTAACATCGTCTCTCAAGCAGCATCTCCATGGACATCCTTGTGTACACGCTGCCAAAGGTGATGCCACAGAAAGAAAAAGAAAATGAATGAGAAGAGGATAACAAAAGGAAACGGCCTCACTTGAAGCACGCGATTTAGTAGGGGACTCGTCGGGTACTTTGTCTTTTAGTCTGTGTGTTCGTGATGTGCGGGGGTCAAGGAGTTATCCATCACCCGAGGAAGCGGAAACGCGTGTGCGTCTCTTTCTCACAGGCCGGGGCGTCCTTGGTTTCTGATGGACATTCTATCTCAGGATTCTGGCTGTCAGACTCCCTGACCACTGGGGGGAAGATTTCTATTCAAGTTCAAAGGTGGAAATCAGGAGGATGAGAGATCATTTCTCTCAATGTGGATCTGGGAAGTAATTCTTGCTACAAAGCAAGAATGGGACAGTGGCACTGTTTGCTTTAATGAGAGCAAGACCAAGGATTCACAGTTTCTCCTTCCGATTATTTAAGCAAATTAATATCCTGAAGTAAATTGTACTTGTCTTTCTTTGGATTTCGACTAAAAGCAAAGGGTGGTAGATAAAGCCTGCGATGGTTCAATTTTCTCGAAGGGAGAAGCAATTATGGAAGGTGGTATTATTTGACTAAAGTTCTTCTAGGTGCGAAGTGGGCCGTTCCAGCAGTGGCTTGGTAAATTCACTCTTGACAAACCCAACAAGAGAGAAGGACAAAGTTACTTCCTTTCTTGTAGTGGAATTCCCCCCTTTCCCTATTTTCCTAGTCTACTCCCTACTCAAATTCACCAAATTGATTTGCGGACGCCTCGGTTTGTAGCTGGCGAGTGTGTCAGAACGCTCACGTCTGACCTCCATCCAGAGGGTGTGGATTCGGTGAGCGTGGCCCTCGGATGGACGAAGAACGGTGAAAGGAACACGCCCTGGAGAGTGGCCAGGCTGGAGGGGGTCTCATTTCAGCTTTGTCATTGGCTAGCAGGGAGGTGCTTAATCCCCAAGGGTCTCTGTTTCCTCATCTGAATAAGGAGAATACACTTACCCAAAGAAACAGGGTCATTACCTCAACCTTTTTCTCCATAGCAGAGTCTGAAAGCAGAGGGTAGTGTTTAATATTCAGTGTGTCTTGAGTGAATGAAAGAGGGCACAACTCAAGACCTTTCCGTCTTAAGTCACTCTGAAATAGACTTTCTAACTGGGAAGGGGAAAAAAAAAACAATTCAAGGATAAAAATAATAAGCGAAGCACAGCAGGTATTATTTACTTTGCATGTAAAAGGCCAATCATTCTTGAAATGTATTCTAGCAATGGAAGTTGTGGATACAGAAGCCTTTTGATCCTTTCAGAAAAGATCATATTGCTGAAGTGACTGTCAAGTCTCAGCTCTTCTGTAACCCATGTGGATGCAGGGGTCAAGAAAGATGAAATCACAAATGGGTGAATGATTCTGCTACTTAATTTTACCTCCGTTCTTACTCAAAAACAAGTGACAAAGAACAATAAATCCTAGGCCATTTATCCAATTCAGAGATAGAGAGGATGGCTTTGAAAATCATTTCATGTTAAATCCACGTTCTATATACTTATTTATCGAGGTACTTATTTATGCTAGCCTAGGCTAGCTTCAAACATGTGATCCTTCTACCCCAGCCTCCCAAGCTTTGGGATCACAGGCCTAAACCATCATTCCTGGCTTTATTTTTAAATTTGTATCAATTCATAGGTGGTATTTAATCTGCAAACATATTTACTTCATCTTTCCTCATGTATTCTCTCTCTCGAGAGAGAAATACATGTCCCTGGTTCTTCAGGTATGAATTCTGCATACCTGGGCTTTCAAGAAACCCCATGGAAGAGCCTACTCTCATGCCAGAAGAGACCCGACCCCCCCCCCCTTCCTCAGCACCCTCCTACAATCCACAGTGGAGTTAAAGGGGGTACACATGCAATGTTCCAACAGCTCGAATTCTTTCCAAGTCCTTTTAGAATCATTTGCCTTCTCTATTGATCCAACATTCTCTTTGTGTTATTAGATCATAAAACGGCATATCATTTGGCTTTGGGTAGGACATGTTACTAAGATTACTGAACTGACTACTTTCACCTCTTGCATATATATATACACACATATTTGTATATACATATTTGTACACACATATTTGTACACACACATACACATACATATATATATTCTGTAAGACAGATTAGTTGAGCAGCAAGCTCTTCTAGGGTAGGAAGAATAAGATATAGTGGTCAAGAATAATTTGTGATATTCAGCTGATTTGCCCATGAATACCGATTTAGTGGCTAGTCACTTGAAAAAGGTGCCGTCTTAAAAAAATAAACTGCAACTCTCAGTTGGTTCATACACAAATCCTTGGTCAAAAATCTCTGCCTCATACAATTTTTTGAGAAAATGCAAAGGAATGTCTGGTGATCCAACAGTTGCCTGAGTGCAGAAGAAGGTTGAGAAGGTCAGAAGTACCATTCCTGCTTGCGTTGCCTCTGCCGTCACTGTGATGTGACTAGCTGTGTGCTTCTCCATGGGTACTTCTCCATCTCAGAGTCCTGTGTTTGAAATAGCTGAGAGTAACAAAGGGCTGGCTACAGCTCATCAGGATCAGTCTATATTCTTGTAAACTTGTGAGCATTGAAGTGAGAAAGAGTCTCAAGGTGCTTCAGATAGGATGAGAGACCCACGGGCCAGGAGGACGAGCTGGGGCTGGCCGACCCTGAGAATCTATTAGGTCATCAGAACCAGGGGGTTTGTCAAAGACTTTTCTTGTAAACCAGTGTCAGTACAAACAGAAGGAGGGTAATACCTTCCTAGCCAGGATAAGTGCAGGTGCCAGTGAATTTTCAAGCTCAAAGCTCTCCCTGCTATTTTTTTTTTTTAAAGACAACTAGCATGTTTCTGTTTTTGTGTTCTTAATAGCTCCTTGGTCTGCTGTCAGTGTGTGTGTGTGTGTGTGTGTGTGTGTGTGTGTGTGATATACTTGCACACACATGTTAGATGTGTGGCAGGGTGTATCTTTGTATAATAGGAATTCTAGTGGACACTCTACTATACTTCACCTCTGTCAACAGTTGTCATTCTCTGCTTCTTGGAACTTCTACTCATGGCTTATCAATGTATTTTCATCCTGGTTTTCAGGAACCCTTAGCGAATCCTCTGGTCTGCCTTTCAGGACCTTGGCTGTTTTGTTGGGGGGAAATGACATTCTGGGGCGCAGCAGCTACTGGTTATTGCCTCATTTGTGCCTCTTGTTTCCCACAGCATTAATAATGGCTCGCTTTCAGTACAGTGAGGATTACAATGTTATTGGTTATAAAGCCTTTAAGCTCTCTTTTTAGGTGTGTTTCACCGCTTGATATCCTCACACTAACCAGGCTTCTGCTTGGACCTGGCTAAGAGGAATGAATGCGAGAGAATAAACAGGCTGGTATCATTATTTTCTCCTCTCTACCTCCAATGTTGTCACTTTCTCACTACTAAGGCCACCACTTAACATTTCTTTTAGCAAGTCGATCGTGCTGAATGACAAAATTAAAAACCAGTGCTGACTATCCCTCAGTGCTAGTTTATAATTTCCTTTCATGGTGCGTAAATCTGATGGCAAATTCACAATGGCAACCGATGGTATCTGCTTAGATATCTAACATACAAGTTAAGAATCAACCCCACTGCAAGATTAGGTGCAGGAGATACACAGTTGAAATGGTGGGAAATTGGCAGAATGAGGTGAGCCAATGGGACGTGTGATGAGGAAAAGAAAGCGTGAAGGGGAAGAGATGATCAAGGTATATCATATACAGGCATGGCAACATCGCAGTGAGCCTCCCACATTGTACAATTAAGATGCACTAATCACACTGTGGAAAAAATAAGATTCGAGCCATACTTGTAAGTGGAAGGGGGTACAGTCTTAACTTTCTAGGAGTCAGGTTAGGAAATTGAATGCTCATGTTAATGTTAATGGCCAAGTTAGTTTAGATAGTTAAACAACCTGGTGCTGGGTAAACTAAGAAATCTGTTTTGGGGCTCTCTGAGAAAAAAAGAATAAAGAGGATAAGTTTATTCCAATCTGCGTCATTCAGATCCACAGTGGCGCTTTCCTTCTAAGAAATAACCAAGGACTTCAATTTGTACTGAAATAAATGAATTTTTCTTTTACTCTGGAGTTTAACTCCCTGTAAAACCTTGATAGAACCTCCTCAGCCTGGTCCGACTGTCATGTTAGCAGGTGCTGAGCATTGACACCGTTGATCTGTTACCTTTTTATCTTTTATTTGATAACTGCTCCATCTGGTAAAAATGCACTGCATAATATAGGCATTTTTTGAGCATCTTCTGTGTTGTTTCATTCTGTCTGGTTTACTGTTTCATTCCCCGTCCATTCATTCATATCTCTATATATGAATATACATATATTATATATATATATATATATATATATTTGTATTGGTACTGGGGCTTGAACTAAGGGCTCTCTTTCTCGCTCAGCTTTTTCACTTAAGGCTGGTTCCCTACCTTCACTTTCAGCTTTCTGCTGGTTAATTGGAAATAAGAGCCTCTGAGATTTATTTCATATAATGATTCTCCCAATCTTAGTCTCCTGAATAGCTAGGATTATAGGCATGAGTCACTGGCAACTGGCCATATATAATTTTTTGTTAAGAATTTAATTCATTTATTCAACACTCAACCTATGTACTAGGCAATATGTCAGGGATGAGAAGATAGGTAGAAAAATTATAGATAGGTAGGTGGATGGATAATATGGTCTCTGTAATGGTACACAGAACTTTGTATCTCTCTTAGGAAAGCCTAAGATGAAATATAATCTTGTAATAAAGTGAATATATGTGGCACAGTAGAGTAAAGATGAGATTAATGCTATACAATTATGAACCATTCAGGTCTATGGAATCACTACATCTTAGTCTCACTAAAAAAATAGCGATTCATTCCTTTAAATAATCAGAAAAGATATAAAGTAAAACCAAAATTATTCAGATTTTTTTCCACCACTTCTTTTTTAAAAATCTAGCATGCATCTGTTTTCCTGGCCTCTGGGGAAGTTTTCAATCAATTGGCATCATGATTTTAAGTATTTATTTAGTTCCTCAAACCTGACGAGGTCATCAAGAAGGGTCAGCAAGAAAGAACTCTTCTTGAGTCCAAAGCCTAAAAGCTTTGAAGCCATGAACCTAATGAAAAGTTTAATATCTTCTACTTCCTCTATCTATTGTCTCTTTGTTTGGTTTTCATGGGAATCTAATTCCGAGTGTTTGCAGTAGTCATACACCTTCCTTTTCTTTGCTTTTGATTAAGAGAATGGTTCAGCCTAGTGGTGTGCATAGGGTGTGTGTGTGAGCGTGTGTGTGTGTGTGTGTGTGTATTTATGCATGTGCATATGTGACCAAATGTGATATATGCGTGTGTTGTATTCATGCATGTGCATATGTGACCAATGTGATGTGTGTGTGTGTGTGCGTGTGTGTGTGTGTGTGCGTGTGTGTGTGTGTGTGTAATATGGGGGCTTAGGAATCACCGGTTATCAGTGCTCAGGATATGTGTGGAGGCTTGCCTCCTTAGGATTAAAATAATATTCTCAGTCTCAGAACTTGCTGCCTACCTAAAATGAAATATACAAAAAATGGCTCCATCAAATCTGTGCCTGAGCATCAAGGATTAAAGGTAATTTATGTCCACAAATACATATTGCTCTTTTTTTTTTTTACCTTCCCATTTTCACAGCTAACTGCCAAGTTAACTAGGCGTTCCTGCTTTTATTACGGGCGTTAGTAATAAAATAGTAATGACTTCACAAATAGGACTAGATTCTATAAATCCTAACGTCCATACCAGGAAATGACCCCAGAAAATGCTTTATATGCTAGGTAGCTATAAAAGAAAAAGCAGGGAGTATGATTTAAATAATTCCTCTTGTTTATATTTGGGAGGATGAGGAATTTCAAGTTGTGCGTGGTATGTGTACAAGTCCAGTTACATACAAGTCCAATTTTGCCTCCTCTGTTTTCTTGAACATTTGAAAGAATCATAATAAAAAGCAACGGCAGGAGATTATAAAATACTGACTTTTTTTTCCTTCAGTAATTTCATACTTCTGTCTGGAGGAGTAGATCTGAAACCTGACAGCATTTATTTCATTTGCTCTTTTTTTTGCTCAAAAAGCTTCTCTAAATGTCCTTTGGTTATTCCCAAATAGATTTTTATACTCCCCCCTCTAGTTTGTTCAATCTGTGTCTACGGGTGTCATTCTGTGGGCATCTGGAGGGCCTTTTAATTCAAGATATTTCAACATTCTGACGTGGTTGACCACCATTCTGCCTCAGCACCGTGCGCTGCTTCTCTCCCAGACCCCGTGGAGGAGCTGTGTTTGTGAGTCTAGCCGGGAGACAGTGACCCGGCCCCTGGCCGGGGTCGCGGTGTGGATGCGGAGGGAGATTGGTTAGCAGGACAGATGAGGCGGAGAGCATCTTACGGGGACTCCGGGGCTGCAGAGGAACAAGGCAAACGCTTGCGTGTGAGAGCCGACGAGAGGCCGATGGGAAGGCCGGTGACAGCCTGGCATGACTAGGACAGCTATTCGTGGGCGTGCGGTCCAACTCCATCCCTCGCCTTACGGACCAGGTCGCTGAGGTGTTTACCAAGTTCCCTGCGTCGAGGCACAGGCGGCGCCAAGTCACCTCTCTACATCGCACACTTGGCCACGCAGGTGTCACAATCAGATATGGCCACTTGGATATCTGTGTCATTAGTGCTCACACTCTTCCCTGAATGATCTAGATTTAGGAGCATGTTGAGGGCCTAGCTTTGCTTTGTTACTAATTATGTGAAATACAGGTAATGAATCCTTTATTATCCAAGTGTTGGGACCCTTCAGAATTTTGGAACTGCAGGGAGAGACAAAGAAAGACCGAGAAAGGGGTGGGGAGAGGAGAGGGGAGACACATACAGAAATATACGTGTGTGTGCATATATATATAATATAATATATGGTAGAATATATAATATGTACGATATTGTATATATACTATATATTACCCTACTCTGTAACTAGGAAACAAGTTCTATACTTATGGAGAATAATAAAGGGAAAGAATTCTGATAGGAAATTCATTCAGAGCATATCCCACTTAAAAACAGCAACATGGTGCTTACTACAAAATCTTGCTACCAAGTACTTACGTACATCAACTCATACTTTTAGCATGCTCATTTGCTATGTGATTATGGTATGATTTAAAACACATAGTTACCTTTCCTTTCAGAAAGCACTCATCCCTACAACACAATGAGGGGTTTCGGGTAGTTTTGATTTCAGGGATAATACAGGTGGTGCTTACCTTCACCTTGATGGTTTAATGGGGTTTGCTTACAGTAGCAGTATACAGTGGGTGGTAATAAAAATCATTTGTACCCTTGAGTTTATTTTAAATAAAACAAGCCCTATTGCCAACAAAAATTAAACCCAAATCAACACCATTAACAAGTTGGCAAGAAGTAGGCGATTTGTGTTTTGAAGAGAACTGAAGGTAAACTCTATCATCAAGTTCTGTATAGGATGACTAGAAGGTTAAACATATACTATTGTGTGATGCTATTTGGTTTGGTAAACTGGAGGTAAGGAATTATGTTAGAATACTCCTTCTGTGTTTGATCGCACATTTTATCCGGGGAGCCAGAAAGCCTTCCAGCTTGAGATATTTAAAGTCGTATTGGTGAGATCGTCAGATAGATGATTGGGCCGAGAGAGTGAGCCAGACGCAGCAGGGAGGAGAAGTGGATGAGTGATGGGACTTTACTGTCGCTAACATTCACAAATCTATCATTCTGGATGCACAAATTAAAATTATTCACTAAGCAAGAATGCCATTGAACTGTACCTTATAAAATTCCCGGAGTAAGTAGAAAAATGCCAGGCTGATCTATCTGTGCAGTAAGAGACATATAATCACGCCACCATCAATAACAGCCTCCACACTTTATGGACTCCACTCTTCTCGAGGAAGCTATGAATAACCAAAATGCACACACCATCTCTTGCCAAACCTCAGCAATGGATTGCTTGCGACACCACCACCATTTGACTCCGTGCGACAACAATTAGAAGAAATGCTGAACGCATTTGGGTTTTACTAAGGCCATTGCTACATAGAGAAATCGCCCATTTCTAGAGAGTTCAGACACTGGTTGCGTAAACCATTGGTCTGCTCAGATTTTTTCCCAGCTTTATCAAATAATGTGGCTTCATGTCTGGTTCCTTTGAGACCACATTGTGATCTACTTTTAAATTCCATGAACACAGTTCACATTTTGTAATGTAATTGGATCCGACATATAACGTGTGAGCCATTATTCATCGAAGCCTTTCTGTATGCCGAACTCTCAGTTCAGGAATTACACATGTTATTTTCTTGCCTATGATAATTCTATAAGCTACTCAGTGTGTCTCTATTAATAAACTATGGACCAGAATCATTAGGGTAATTCCAAAAGACCTTCTGTGATGTCATTAGAGACTGGATTTGCACCTATTCCAATTTTTTCCCCCCATCATCCACAGCTCCTTTCTATCAGTGCTAGTCCGGGATGTCCTTGGATGATGCTTTTTAAAGACTAATCGAAGAACCTACTGCTCTCTTCTGTACCCAGACTCTAAGACCTTCCTCGTGAATGCCAGGGCCTTTCACTTCCTTAGCTGGAATGCTGAAACTCCGCTGTCCCATCTCTCTTCTTGGTGTCAACCATATCCTTATCACTGGAGAACGTCTTTAAACGGTTTCTCCCATAAAGCAAGCCTTCTTGGACCACTCCCCTCCAAGTCAGTAGCTTTAATGAGAAGGAGGAATTCCCCTCAGGCGACACACGATTGTGTCTGGAGATATTTTGGGTTGTTGCTGTGTTGGGGGGTGGGGGGGGGGGCACCAGATCCGTGGAGGACACAGGTCATGCTGATTCTGCCGATTCATACAGGACAGATAACAAAGGTTTATCCAGCTCCACAGGCAGAGGGGTGAGTCTGAGAGGCCGAACTCGAACGGCTAACTTCCTTCTGTTGGAAACCACCTTCTCTTCACTGACTCTTTCTAGCTCGTGGCAATGACTGAAAACTCCTCTGTCGATGGTCATGGGGGGGCCGTTCTGGATGCCAAATTGAATGAACATTCTGGAAATCTCACCCGGCTTGACTCACTCAACTTCCTGGCCAAAAAAAAAAATCGCAGAAGCAACCTCCCTTTCTCCAGTCTACCAGTGCCCTATGGGGTCCCTTCACCGACTTCTCCATCTCGACCAGCACTGTCTCATTCCCAGCGACTCCAGTCGCCTCCGTAAGCGGTCCACCCAGAGCGACGAAATCACCAGCATCTCCTCTCTTTTCACAGAGGACCCAAGTGGTCTCTCTTATACATGATCCTGGTCGTTGTATTCTTTCGTGGAAAGCCTGTCGCTGCGTCCTAGCCTTTCATATCGATTGCATTAAGTGTGTGTGTGTGTGTGTGTGTGTGTGTGTGTGTGTGTGTGTGTGTTGGGTACTCCTAACCCCCTTCCCCCCATCGCCCCAACTCATTTCACACCGCTCCTCTCTATGCAGCTGTGGTTCCCTGGTGTTTACTGCCCTCACTCAGCACCCAGCCTTGGACCTGAGACTTGCGCCTTTGCATCAGCTTGCACCCGGCTCATCCTTCGGAGTTCAGGTTGGTTGTCACCTCCTGCGTGGAGCTTATTCTGATCATGTTCCTCTTCCTACTAGGTTGACCCTTCCAAGACAGGTGTTTGGATGGTTTTGTCATGGTAAAATATCTGACTAAACCCAAGCTCACATGGTAGACTCCCGGCTGCTTTGCCCTCAGGGCTGGGGGCAGGCTCCTCGGGCACCTCTAGGGCGCGATGCATTCTGTACTTGTCTAGTAAGCACTGAATGATTAAATGACAGACAGACTGACCAAGCCTGTCTCCCTCGGAGTTCATGGATGATTTTACATGTCCCTCTTTTAAAGATAAAAACTAATTTGGGACACTGTAGCAAATAGTACACACACACATTTCCTCCTAGCTACCCTTTTGTGAACTCAATTAAACACTCTATTTATAGAAGTGATAACTTTAGAGGCCAATTATCATTTTTTTTCAGTTAGCACTTGTACCCTCCAAATGCAAGTTTTCTACCTAAAAGAATATAGTCTACATACCATTTTTGATTCCCAGTACTACTCCAAATTCCTTCTGACAGTCTATGTTGTAGTTTTTCATGTTTCTCTCAGAAAGCATCACGGAATGTCTTAAGCTTCAAACTTAAATCAAATACTTTTATGTCTGCAATTTGAGGTAGAGTAAAAAAAAATCCCTGAGCACGGTCCCCAAAGAGTTTAATATTAATTTTCCCACTGAAGACTACCTGCAGGCATTTTCTTATATCATCAGTGTTTCCCTCCCTGAAGATAAATCATTCCTTGAATGGTTTGTTGATGCTGTTCTCTCTCTCTGAGAGACTAGGTCTCTCTATAATTCTCACTACTGTATTTTTCTTAAAGGAAACCAATGAAAAGAAGAATAACCCTTTATGATTATCATCCTAAGGCATAAGGACTAGGTCTTTCTCCACTGCTTTGTGTTCTGGTCTTGGATGATCAATGGCTCTCTACCTCTGTTGGAGAAAGTAACGGGGACCCCACCCAGCGATGCATCTCTCTGTTTGATCTGTGGATCCTCCAGAGCCCGCTCCTGCACACCGCCCCCTTTTCCCTGTCGTAGGAATGAACTAAGGGAACTTCCTCAGAGCGTGGCACCATTCTGTCTTTTAAGCATGACCTTTCGGAGAGAAGGAACTCCGTAGAGAGGAAGAATAAGTGATCTGTAATGAGCTTCTGTGCCAAGATGAATGTGACTGAGTTGTTCCAAAAGGAGAGAGAGAGAGAGAGAGAGAGAGAGAGAGAGAGAGAGAGAGAGAGAGAGAGAGAGGGGTGTCCTTCATCAACAGTCAGACTTAGTATTCAGAATCCGCATCCACATGCTTGTATTTTAAAACTTAATACCTGCATTCTAAAATAATTACAGAAGTGAAGAAAATAACAACGTTGTTAGTTTCCCTTAAATGTATTGTAGGGCATAGTATTAAGTCCCAGTTGAGTTTGAATGGAACCTTATGGGCTTTTTCGTCTTTCAAGTGATTAAAATGTTTAATAGCTCAGTCCTCTTACCCTATAACCTCCAAGGAGTTTGCTTAGAATGAACCGTACTTGGATTTTTCTATTTCTTCGTCTCTATCCTACCCTTGAAACTATCCTTTCTCTTAGGAGTTTGATTAGAGAGCACACTTAATTAGGACCAACTATCCACGAACCAGCTCTGTGCGTTCTGGAACCAGTGCCATAGAGAGAGAGAGAGAGAGCAACCATTTCCCAGGTCAGAAGCGTTTTCTAAATAGATTACAGTTCTTCAGTAGGCAAGGCAGCTTTTGCAGAGTTTGGCTAGGCGATGACGGATTGCCTGGGTTGGAGAAAGTTCGCATGGAATGGATCGAGCACTTTCAGAACACCCCCCGCACGCTGGCTGAGGTGCCCTCCGTGGCATTGATAGATGCTAAGGTGTTTTTTTTTTTTTTTCTATCTCTGGAAAATTCACCTTTCGTATTTGCCGTGAACGATGGGACCCACAGTGGAATGAGGGAGCAGATTCCAAAGGTCAGAAGTCAAAAGGAAATTTCTTCCCTAAGGATTTTTTTTTAAAAGTTTTTATTATCAAACTGATGTACAGAGAGGTTACAGTTTCATACGTTAGGCATTGGATACATTTCTTGTACTGTTTGTTACCTTGTCCCTCATACCCCCTCCCCCCTCCCCCTTACCCTTTCCCCCCCTGAGGGGTTCAGTTCACTTACACCTAAGGATTATTTTTTTCCTCCCATTTTTAGACCCAGTCTCACCTCTCCCTTTATTCTATTTTCTTTTACTTTTCTTCACTGATGAAGAACAAAGTTACTTAGCAAAGGTACGGAGAACTTGTACTCTTCAAGATGGGCTCTTCCACAAAATATTCGCGGACATGAAAAAAGACATGCCCAGGAAACTCTAGGTTCTGTGACGGGCAGGAGGAAGGCCTTGCCTCTGTTTCTCCGAAGTCATATCCCTGAGATGGAGCACAGCTCCATGTGGCCCACAGCAGGAGTTTGCCTGAGCCACTCCTCTTCTGAATCTCCTCTTCTCCCTGCATCTTCTTCATACAGTGACGAGAGGATAGAATCAGTGCCATTGTGGCTGGGTATTAGTCACAAGTACCCGCCGGTAGGTCTGGGGTAGCTCATTGGATGGACTTGGTTGAGTTCCTAGCTCTCTTTGAGCCCCGTCGTCATCAACTGCAAAACGGTGCTCTCCATTATCTGGAAGATTCTGACTCGAGTCAGATGGGACTCAGCATTAGCAGTTGGGGAAGTGTCCCCATTGAGTTTGGGTGAAGACCCGTGTATCACGCTCATCTTTTAGTCCGGACGTTCCAGGTTCCTGGTGGGGCTCCTGGGATGTCTGGTAGGATCCTTGCATAGCTCTCTGTATACCTAAGAGGAGATGCCTTCCTACTAGGCTCCAACAACAACAAAGAGGCAAAGCTATTGTTTTCCATAAACTTGTAATTGATCTTATGCCTAGTCTACAGGCCTAAGCCATAGAGGAATGTGAGAGCCCTAATGAGCTGCAAGTCAGGGGTGTGCTCCCAGTGCACAGCAGGGCCTGGCTCCGTGCTATTGATTCAGAGGAAAGCTCACGATCTCATGGTGCTTTCTCTGCGTATTCTATATGTGTCACTCCAGCTAAATACAACGCTGCAACTCTGACAAACCAGTTTAAGGAAATACTGGTTGAAACCTAGACTGAGGGCTTCTGTCGAGATTTCCTTGATTGTTTCCTTTGCTGTCCCTGTTCTCTCATTTCCATTTGAGATGTGGGCCCTTGGAGATGGGTGGTGCTGTCAATGGGTTTAGTGTGTGTGTGTGTGTGTGTGTGTGTGTGTGTGTGTGTGTTTAATCTTCAATGACTCTCAGTTTCCATGTGATTTGGCATCTGACCTTCGAACTGCCAGCAAACTCTTCTGAGAAGAGTAGGGAGTGGGTCTGTATGTCTACGAACTGGGGTGCAGTTCAGGCCATTTTCAGTTCCCAAGTCCTGAAGGTGGCCATGGTCACGGAAGACAATGGGTTTGGAAGGAAGACCTCTGGCTTCCATTCCTTCTAAGAGTGACACGGTTCACACCAAAGAGTGAACAAGTATGAACAGGGTGCAATTATTCCAGATCACAGATCTGAACTCTGGTACTTGTAATGGTGGACATCTTTCATCGAAGCTGTGCTGCGGCTTGCTGTGAAATCTAGCGGCCACAGACCCCTGCTCTTTGATAGCTCATTTGAAGTACTCTACAAATATTCATGCCTCCCTCTGGCTCACAATTTTTATTCTCTCCCTGTCTTCTTCCCCCCTCCCCCCACTAGTCCTGAGGCTTAAATGCCTGGGCATTTTTTGTTAACAGTTAGCATTCTACAACATGGCCCACGCGTCCACTTCTGGCCTTTTTGTTAGTTTATTGGAGATAAAAAGTCTCACAGACTTTCCTGACTGGGCTGGCTTCAAAGTGCCATCCTCATATCTCAGCCTCTGGAGTAGCTAGGATGACAGGTGTGCTCAACTAGCACCCAACGTTTATGCTTATTTTAAAGAAGTTGAGCTTTCGGCACCCAGAGGCCACCAGACCGAACATTGCACGTGTAATTCATGCCCACACCTTTGCATCCTGCTTTAATGCTCTGCAGCTCCATTGTGGGCTATAATTTGAAAAAGAAGACTTATTTCTACTTCTCTGGGAAACAAAAGTCTTGTTGAATGTCAGTTTGCGAAATTAAATGTGCAACAGGGGCAGCCTGGGTTTACCGAGATGTGTAGTGGACGTGAAATGAAAGCATTCATGGAGACTGAGGTGGTTTAATTGTGCACAATAAGCAGAAAGCCAGAACTCTAGCCAAGGTTAGAAGTCAGATGACTTTTCCTGTGAGCACAGAAAGTGCTCTGCTTCTAGAAGGGAAAGGAAAAAAAAAACCCAGAGAAGAAAAACACAAGTGGACTTAGTGCATACATGCTGCTGTTCTCAAGGAACCGCCTCCTGCTTTTTATACACTCTTGCCCCAAACCGTGCAAGACCTGGGAACTAGTGGAGATGTCTTGAGAACAAGGAGCAGGAGAAGAATCAAAGCGAGCACGCAGACCGCAGGGGCCGAGTTTGGGACTGGAGGCTGTTCTCACCCCAGGTTTGGGGTGTTGAGCTGTCCTGTGTGGGGCTGGAACCGAGGGCAGTCCGGCACAAAGTGATGGTCCTCTGAGGAACTCGGGAGAAAGGACTTCTCAGGGGCCGCGTCCACCCCGGGTCCTCCGGCTTCTGCCTTTGCCTGGCATCGCCCCGCTCTAACGTGAGGCTTTGATGCCTGGGTGATGAAGAAAGGAAGGCTGAAGGCCCAAGAGAGGAGGGACAGCGATACCTGTGATTCTTTTGGAAACCCTGTTTGTAGCTTCTTCCCTTCAACTATAACCTTAGGAAAGTATTTCCAAAAGTTCCAACCTGTTCACCAAGACCTTGGCAGGGATTTCCGGCACCTTCCTTGAATACCTTTGCTCCCGGGCTTGCTGACCCAGTTCCCTTGACTCATAGCCTGCCGCAGCTCTGGCGTGTTCAGGGTGGACCCCCTTCCAGATGTGGGTCCCAGCTGGGGACCACGGGATGTGGGAACGAAATTCATAGAAAGGACTAGAAACAGGGACCATTCAGCACATAGTCATTTAGGAACTAGTCCACTAATATCCTTTAATGTTAAGCAGTGAAAAAGAGTAACACTTGGACGAATTCACTTCTCCTCAGTGTACTTAATGATGGTGAATAGCAAGTTCGTAAGGGTAGGTAGGGCTGCCAATCAACACGTGGGCACAGGCTTAAGGGGCAAGATCATGAAGCTCTGGCTGGTGCCCTGGGGTGAATGACTTAAGGAAATAGGTTCCCCCTCTGTTGTACAACTCGCAGAGGGCCGGGCTCACGAAGAAGGGCCTGCTTTCCGGACAGGATGTGTTTATGTCTAAACAAACTTCCGAGTTGTGGAGGAATGTCAGCTCCTAGAAACAATATGAAATTCATTGGACGGTGTCCCTTGTCCATTGTTGCGTGTTGGGGAACATCACCAGGCCCTGCACGACAACGTCATGAGCCGATTAGAAGCTCTGGGTAATCCTAAACACCAGCGGTAATGGTGCGAAAACAAAACATTGCTTTTTAGTTTATTTGTTTTGTTTTTGTTGCCAGTCCTGGGACGTGGACTCAGGGCCTGAGCACTGTCCCTGGCTTCTTTTTGCTCAAGGTTAGCACTCTACCACCTGAGCCACAGCGCCACTTCCAGCTTTTTTCTATATATGTGGTGCTGAGGAATCGAACCCAGGGCTTCATGTATAAGAGGCAAACACTTTTACCACTAGGCTATATTCCCAGCCCCAGACATTTCTCTTTAGGAGGACATGACTGGCTGGTTAATGGCTTGAGGCTCATTGCCCCAGCTGGTCAATAATGCTTTTCTTTTGGTGGGTAGGTGGATAGAGATCAGGCTGGAATCTAAATGTGTAAATGTGGACAAAGAGTAGAAGACTTTTTCAATGAGCATGAATATGGATAATAAGGCACATCTCAACACCTCTGGCTTGTCCCCAGGAGACCTACCAAAAAAACCTACAGGCATTCAGGCAGTGCCTGTAATGAGATCTCACTTAAACGAAGGGGAGAGATGGCATTGCATTTCATTACCTGGGAGGAAGTGCAGGACTGGGTTGTGGCATTCAACCTTCATTGAAGCAAACGCTCATTACATTTTGCTGTTTGCCCTGGAGAGTCACAAGCTCCTGTCACAGTTACCTATATAAACATCATCCTTCAATCACTTAGAGGAGGCTATGACCAGGGCGGCATCAGGTTGCAAGTCCTGCCGGGATCACACGACTATGTTGGGGGGAATGTTAGGGCCTGGAGGTCATTCTAGCTCCTGATTGTGTAATAGCTGAGTGTAGAAGGCATCAGATTGGTGGGCTCTGCCCTCGGTCAATACTGGGATGAATCAGTAATGTTCTACTACTGCAAGGTATTTCAGACACGGTGTACCAAGCAACACTATAGCATTGGGAGTTCTAAAAGACAACTTGGAAAAGATCGGACATGTTTCATCTACTCCTCTGAGACGATGTCATCATGACAAACGTCCAGAAAAGTCCTGTGGTGAAACAAAACTTCATTCACCTTCCCCCCTTTGCTTTACTCACCACCATGGCCTCCGAAAACCAATCAACCACGACAGCTCAGGCATTTCTGAGAAGCAGTTGGATGGTTTGCGAAACTCCCCAGTTCAACTAGTGGTCTCCGTTCTGGATGCTTCTACCAGCACCTGTTTCTGAGCATTGCAACTGTTGGACGCAGCCTCGTAATGCAGAGGGAAGTCCTTCCTATTCATGGCAGTGGTTGGGGAGAGGTAAGAAGAACTGAGGGCTGTGTGAACGAGTCCACACACCACAAGCCTAGAGCCACTTCTCTGGGCACCGGTGGTGATCAATGAAGATAGGAATCTGATGAAGGACAAAGTTCATCCTGCCTTCTCTTAATCTGTCTATGAATCCTGCCGAGGACTCGATGGCTGACATCATCACTGGGTAGATGAGACACCAGCTCTTTCCTTCGCCAACTGAGAGAGCAGAAACTATTGAGAGTCTCTCCCAGCTGCTAGGGGATCCCATCTACAGGAGTCCATCTGATTCAGAGACTGAACGGGAACGAGCAATACTTCAGTATCCGTGTGGCTAAGATCTTGGTAAACGCAATATACCGAAGTGATACTGCGTTCTGTTTCCTCAGATTAAACATCTCCCGTCCTCAGATTTATACTGGCACTTTATGGCTTCTGCAAATGACTGCTTCAGCGCAGCAAAGTAATTCCACCCTGTCATATTTGTCTTTGGAAATTGTAACAAATTATGGTGATTTATAACATCAAACTCAACTCTTGCATTTCCCCCCCTCCCCCCTAGACAGCAATGTCGCTGATGGCGAGATTCTAGGCCATCCATTTATTCTGGGGGAAGGTGACAGGAAGGCATGTTTCACCAGCAGTCAGGACTCTCGCTTCCCTTTGAGCGGACCCTGTCAACATAACTCAAGCTGTCCCGAGGTGGATTCGAGACCCTGCGTCCCTGTGGCCTCCTAATGAGGTATGTGGGGTCTCCGGGCTCCTTGGGTGGCTGCCTGCCCGGCCTGACTCTCCTGGTCTCTGACCTCACCCAGTCTTCGTACGTCTACAGAAGTTCAAGGCTGGATCCCTGAGCTCTTGAAGCAACAAGAAAACATCCAGACTGAAGTCGGCCACCAGGCTCAGGTTGGTGACAGGCCATTGGGCACAGGCCCTTCCATGACTGCGTGAATCTCTTCAGGTTCACAGAGAAAGGCCCTGACCTCAAGGGATGGGGGTCAAGAGCCTGGGAACTTGAAAGGCAGGGGGGGCATTGTTTTCATACGTCACGCAGGGAACCTCAGAACAGAGAGGGAGGAGACCTGACCGGCTCCACGCAGCCTTTGCAGGAGAAGCAGCGCTGCGCATGTGTCTTTGGAATCTGGGACTAGAATCTCTCCATGTGAAACTTTAGGTTGACTATGCTGGAGTGGTTAAAGACACGGAAACTCGAATGACTCTGCCCGGGATTCAAGGTCTAGTTGCAGGACATAGCCATACTGGCACCTTGGCAATTGGCTTACAGTGTTCTGAACTCTCCGTCTCTGTCTTTGTATCTCTTTCTCTCTCTCTCTCTCTCTCTCTCTCTCTCTCTCTCTCTCTCTCCCCCTTCTGTCTGTCTCTCATTTTGTCTCAAGGTTGCAACAAGTAGTTATCTCACATAATGAAGGCGAAACAGGAGGATGAGGATAAAGGAAAGACCTTGCCAGCGTAAGTCCTGGGCAGATGCATTTGCTAGGAGATGGTGTTCTTTGCCCTCTACCTTGGTCTAGCCTACTATACGCACTTCAGCTACTACTTTGGACCGCTGATTCACTATGTGAATGAATGTCTCCATGACTCTGCCGGGGAGAGGAAACACAAGAGAAAGATTGTTTTTTGTTTTTTTTTTTTTAAATGAGCCATATTTGGGAGAGTCAATTCTTCTCCAAAGTCCATCTGCCTAACAGCTCTGGCTGCTGTCTTCACTCCCAAGGGGATTTTGACATCCTCCTGTCTGACAATTTTGCTTTTATTTACAAGGGCTGGATTAAACATATATTTTGCTTGATGAATGGGAAGTGTCAAAATGAGCCACATAGAAAGTGGTGACAAAAGAAATCATTTCAATAAAATTACATAATGTACAACAAATCATTGAAACCGCCGCATTAAATAGGGTTTGCGTGCTACATGGCATTGTGCAGCTTTTGACACGCTGCACAGAAGTGTTGGGTATGAAGTAACTATGTTTAAAATGCAATTTGCAGAATTTCTGTTCTTTTCAGTGGTTTGAAAGCAGTGATAATTTTTTTTGGGGGGGGGGCAGAGTAGCTGACAAGTGAACAAAAAACAATAATTGAATAGTACCATTTTACCCAGAAGGCAAGCTGATAATTAGAGGTGTAATAGACAGTTTGGATTTTATCTGAGTGGTAGCAGCTCTGACTTTATTTTTTTTTAACACTAGGAAGCAAAAATCAAGCTTCTACTCTCAAGAGCAATAGAAGAAGAAAAGAGGATTTGATTTTCAGTTGTCCTTTCGGGGTGACACATGTTTTCTCATCCCTAAAGGAGAGTTCATGGGACCGACGAAGAGGAAGGTAATCAATCACCTGTGGCATGCAGATGATTTCTCAGCAACCAACATGATCAGAAATAGAATATGGATCAAGATAGTTTTTGCCACCCAGAGGCCTCTGGGTAGCAATCACCATAGGCCCTCTGAGTTGGCTGTCATGGGAAATGTTCCACGGAGGACCAGGTAGCCTCCCCGGTCTCTAGAACAGAGATTTCTCATTCAGAGACTCACTGTGGATCCTGGCCCTCAGCCACCTGCAGGAGAGACTGAGATTGCTGGTATGCACTTCCACTTACAGTTTGGGTGGCTGGACCCGTTGAGACCAATGATGTGGCTTAGCTCCCTGCCTTGAGTTGTTGGGGCTGATAGAATTCCACCCCTGAGGATATATCGCGTGTTTTCCCCCTCTCTCCACTTTCTAAATTCCCATGTTGTAAGATATTGGCATTCAGAGCCCGAAAGGAAAACTTGAAACCCTGAGAGTGACCATCCTGCCCCATCTTCTCCAGGGATGGGCATTCCTGAGCTTCAAGCCACTCCGAATGACCCCTGGGAAGAATGTCCTTCAGGTGGGGCTGCAGAACCAGTCAAGGGCCCTTCGCAATCAATATGCTGCGAACCCATTCCAAAATAGCTCCCTATATTCCCTTTCATCGCAGATGCCGACAAAAGAGCCTATTATTTAGTATTCCATTTTTTTTGATAGCTCATTGTATCTAAAAAGAGATCAATTAAAGTTCTCTCCAACCTCTCAAACTTAATTGAAGGACAATTTAGACATCACAGTAATACACAGATTGTGCTGTCCATTGTTGCATTTATTCAGTCTTGAATCTATTCATGGCTCCCCACAAATCCTCTGCAGATGGAGAGATTTCACACGGGAAGAGAAATGTTCACATCAGAAGAAAGATACTTTGTCACCCGCTTCATTCTGCAGTGGATGAAGGGAGCTTTTGAAATTAAGAAAAGAAAATACATCTGAGAAATGATATGGTGGAAATATTTGTGTCTATATTCTCCTGAATAACCGGGGACTTGTATTCATGACTTGTCCTTTGTAAAGGTACAGCGCTGGGCTGGTTTGCTACAGTTGTAGAAATGTATTAAGTTCATAGCCTTGGCTGTCTCTATGGTCAGACACTCAAGCTCATTCCAGTTGAGTCAATTCGGTCTATATGTTAAGAATTTACCTCTTGCCAGAGGAGGCTGTCTGGTATTTTCAGTGGTCTATGCATCAGTCTTACCAAGCAGAATTTAAATATGCAGAATATAATAAAGTTGATATCTCTAGGAACTCAGTAAATGGGAAATGGTGTTTTCTGCCCACCGGATAGGACTTTCAGGGGTGGAATTAAATTGTCCCAGCTTTGTATAACCACGTGAGTCCCACCTTCCTGGTGCGTGGAAGTCCAAAACTGACAAAGGAGGGTGCAAGAAGGCAGACAAGGCTAATAGAGCCTGAGGTGCTGGAGTTGATTGACCCAGAGCTACGGAAGGTGTAGCGCCCGGAGCCAGTGAATGGCCATCGCCCTCCCTCGGTGGTCGCAGACCCCAGGAAGCATCTCTAAGTATCCCTGGCCACGTGGTGCACTGCCTCGGTTGGGCTCTGGGACGTGCATTTCCAGATCTTTGCTGGGGAGCGACCCAGGTCCCTCGGGAGGCTCATCTGGGGAGTGGCGACCTTCCACACAGACCCACAGTTCACCTGCACTGCGGGGCCTGGTCCTCCGAGCTGCAGTGGGTCCTCCCCGCGAGCTTCCAGGATAGGAAAGGATGGGGGGTGCTGGTGTGTGTGTGTGGGGGGGGGGGAGGGTGCTGGTGTGCAGAGCAGCAATGGAAGAAGGAACAATGTCGGTGTCTCCGACAGGGGCATGGAGACAAGCACACGTGTGCGTGTTTAGACTCCACTCCGAAGCTGAGCTAACATACCTATGCATATATAACAGGCACAGTGTATTTAACATATAACATACATATGCTCGAAAATGCCTATGTAAGCTGCAAAGTATATACCATAGGTCCAGTGCATAAAGTAAAGTTGTATATAGTAGGTAAAAGGTACCTAGCGTGTCAATGAATGTGACATGTGAAATAGGCAGGTGAAAAATGTGTAAAGAGTGTTAGTTATGAGAAATGTGTAAAGTCTAAGTCATAGTAAAGGTTATATAATAAGGTCTATATAATAGTTTAATAATAATAATAGTTATTATTATTATTTGTGCTTGTCCTGGTGTTTGAACAGGCCTGGGCACTCTCCCTAAGCTTCTTTGTTCAAGGTTAGTGCTCTACCACTTAAACCACAGCTGTGGGGTTTTGATGGCTAATTAGAGAGAGGTAAGAGTCTCATGAACTTTTGTGACAGGACTAGCTCTTGAACCGTGACCCTCAGATCTCAGCCTCCTGAGTAGCTAGGATTACAGGCGTGAACCACCAGGGCTCAACTTATAACAGTTAAATTCTATGCAGCACATGTTTATATGATATACAAAGTCTAAATAATAAGTGTTTTCTACTACTGTATGACGTATCTGAGGCTGGGTGACTTAGTTCACTCCTGGGGGTCCAGAGCCCCCCATCCGCTGATGAGTTTCTCCCTGGCAGAATCTCAAAAGGTCCCAGGACACTGCATGGCAGGAGACAGGGAGCGAATGCCTCTGTGTGTTTTCTGGTCTCTTCTTACAAAGCCTCGGCATTGAATCCCAATGACCTTATGTAATCCCAATCATGCCCAAAAGGTTCTACTTCCAAACACCACCCGTTAGCTAGTTTCCATCCTCTTTATAGCTCACAACGGGGGCTACATTTCAATGCACACATCCTTAAGGAGGCACATACGAAACCATACCCGAACCATGACGGTACGTAAAATCTAGCAACAGGCAAAGTGTATATTCAAAGGATACAGAGGCAAGAAATGGGCTTCTGTCATGAGTACACACATGGGGAAGCCTGATTGCTCAAAGTATACACAGACAGGAAGATGACAGATGATAGAGGGATAAATGATAGATGGATGATGGATGATTGATAAATGACAGATGGATAGATGATAGATAGAAGATAGATAGGTGGATAGATAGATAGATGGATGGATGATAGTCACGGGGAGGATTTCTGCCCAGCTATGGACGTGCTGTTGCCACAGCAGTCCAAAGGATGTAACTTTGTCATGGAGGAAGGTAGAAGGCGCCTTGGGAGGGGACCTGGCTATATGAGCGAGAGTTTGTCTCAAGTCACAATTCTCTGCCCCCAAGCCATGCATGGTAACCCTACATCACATTTCCTCCCATGTCCTTTGTGGTTTAAAACAAGAGTGTGATCCCTTCAAGGTAGCTTTCAGCCTATTAAGGCGATTGCTAAATCTCTGCAGAAAGGCCCCCTTACAGCTAGAGAAAGGTAATGATTTTTATGAGACCCCAGATGGGTTCAGGTTGAAAACAATGCCGGAAAGGTCAAAAGGGTCCAGAACCTATTACCGAGCTCCCGATAACCATTCCAACTAAAACGGCCCTGACAAATTACTCTCCGGCACAGCTGGATAAGCCCTAGATATTCATCAGCATTATGCTGGGCAACGCAAGGAATTGTGGGAGGGCTGGTTGCTGTGGTTATAAGAAAGAAGGGTCCGTCGGTTACTCCTGACACATCTGAATTGGTTTGGCAGAGAGAGTGAACCATTAGATACATAGTCTGTGTTAAGAAAACTAAGTAAGTAAGGCAAACCTAGCCAGTGGCAGACAAAGAGTACATGGTAGGTAGTAGTAAAGGGCAAGACCTGTGTGGAGGGCTTGAACGTCCATCTAAGTGAGGTAGACATGGTCCTTGCCAGGTGTGTCACATTCGAGAAAGAAGACAGGGAGGGAGGCCACAAGGCTCGTGACTAGGTTTGACCTATGTGGCGGAGAGCCCTAAGTCAAAGTGGGGTTGGATGGGCTCGCCTCTTCTGTGTGTGCTGTTCTTTCACCCCCTGCTTTGGCTGCATCCGGGGTCAGCACTGCACAGTCTAGAGCCACATTTGTGGGGACTGAGTATGGGCTGATGGCGCCACTCCCACCTGGCCTACCTTCCACTGTCGTTCAACCCTGTGAGATTCAGTTTCCTCGTCTATCAAGCAAAGACAAATACAGGACAGCCTTTGGATTGATTCTGAGGACTAAGTTAGTTTATCTAGTAGAAGGCTTTAAAGAGTGTCTGCCATTTGAACAGGATGTCGGCAACTGCATGGATAGGTCCAGTTAGTTTGGAGCACAAAGTGATAAGAAGGTGGGGTGTCTCTGCCTTTACAGGGTTGACGGTATGTTCTAGAAAGCATGCCACCCACAAAGGCAAACATGGCTTGCATGATGACAAACAAACAAACAACCAGGAGTCCAGACTCTTCCCCACCAAGATAAATCTGAAGAATGAGATTTCCCCAAGCACAGAAACATAAGGAAAATGTGTCAGACTGTAAATAAAGCCCTTTATATAGCTGCTTAAAGATGAATGATCATCCCAATAAAAGAAGATACTCAAAAAGTACAGAACCTAGTTCAGTATCCCCAGATTGAGGAAGTGGACTCCAAATATCCAACAAGGTCCACGGGGGAGCTCCGAGCGGGAATTTCAAATGAGAAAACTACAGAAGACTTCTTCTATCTTTTCAAATTTTCTTTTCTTTTTTTTTTTTAACCTTTCTACGAATTTTCTTTGTTTTAATTGAATGTTACTGACAAGGTGTTGTGCAAAGGGGGTGCAGTTACATAATGAGGCAGCGAATGCATTTCTTGCGATGTCTTACCCCCTCATTTTTCTTCAGATTTTCTCTTTATACGTGACTATAATAAACACCTCGAGAAACAAGCATCGCAGCGTTAGGTGTGGGGTGCTTAGGGAAAGGAAAGCAGTCACCGGTCTTCTTTCTTGTGGCTGCTGGGCTTATAGTCAGTCAACACGCACAGTGCACTTCAGAGAGGATGTGTTGGGGGCTGTACTCGGGCCCCTCCCCTTTCGCCCCCCGGTGGGGCAGATGAAGCGATGCTCAGCTGTGCCCGGGGCCGTGGTACTGGACACAGGCGGTTCCTGGCATGGGGCCTACGGCAGCAGGTGTCCTTCTGCTTTGGTGCGTTTGCTCTCGGTGTGTCGTTATTGGAACTTGAACTCTCCTCAATAATACGAACTTGAAATAGAAGGAATTCCCTTTTTTAAAAAAAATGCTGGAAAGGAATTTAAAGGTAAAAACACGCACACAAATAAACAGACAGGAAACCTCCTCATTCTTGGTAGAACCAGAGAGTTGTTTCCTCTCTCTCTCTCTCTCTCTGGAAACTGAGAGACGGGAGTCCCTTCCCCCACGGCTGTAGCCTTCTCCAGGAATCCTTCTGACTGACAGTCCGGCTGACCACAGAGCTGGATCTCTCTGTCCAGGGCAAACACACATAACTGTGTTTGATTTGTTTTCCTCTTCATTCCTCTGATCAGATTTTCAAGCGTCTCTTTGTTGCTTTGTTCTCACTGAGTTTCCTGGAAGTGCTAACCTCAGAGCACCATAGAAAAATGCCTTCCTTACTGTACCTTTGGCCCCACAGTGGTGAATAGCAGCTATTTTCTAAGAAAGCTCATTCTTTGAGAGTTCCGATGCAATTGTACTGATTTTGCTGGCTCTAGAAACCTCCGAGGCATCAGAAGTCTTTGAAAACCAAGGAAAATGTGTCAAAACATTTTTGCAGTTAATGATTTTGTGAAAGAATGCATATGCTATGCTATCGAGTTGATTAAAACCTAGTGCCTTTCTTGAACTCATAGGCCGCCACTTTAGCCCTGAAATGCATGAATCCCATTTTCTTTAGGTAGGTAGATCATCAGCTCACAGACTCTTGGAGGATACTTTTAATGGGATGCACGCGAGACAGTCCTGTGGCTTTGGGACAGAACGGTTTGCTTGGGTACAAAGCTCAGAGGATGACCACAGAGCATCTAGCAGGCACAGTCACTTCACAGATGAGGAAATGGAGTCCTTAAGATGATTGAGCACCAAGGACCACCTTCCAACTGGAACCCACCCATTCTTCCACACAAGTGAAAGAGATTTTGCACACAAGTCCGAGTCAGACTTAAATAGAGCGCATTGCGGAAAAATATACAGAATGCTATTGTGGGCTCGATAGTCTCCACCCTTACATTTATTTCTTGAAATCTTAACCCACAGGACTTCAGAATTTAGAGAGAAGAAGGTTACCAAAGTGATCAAATTAAGAGATCCTTAGAGTGAGGCCTAAGCCGATCTCACTGAATGCCCTTAGAGAAGAGGAGGTGGAGACCCAGACACACACAGAAGACAAAGGAAGAAGACGGCTCTAGAAGGAAGATGGAGCAGCCCTCAGCCTGCTGACACGCTGATGTTAGATTTCTAGCCTCTGGAACTGTGAAGAAATAAATAGCTGTGGTTTAAGCCATCTGTGTGCGGCACTCAGATCCAACAGTCTGAAGAAACCCATACAAGGTGGGCCCCAAATACTCCCACCTGCTTTAAGAAAATAGACTATACTATTTGGTGAGTCACAAAGTTGGAAATGGAAGTCAGACTTCAGGTCTTAGCGAGCCAGAGATGCAAAACCAGGCAGGCTCAGGACGAAGGAAACTGCACAGCTGTAAAGAAGCCGTGCATTTCTTTCCTCCCTTAGAAGGACCTTTCCTCCACTAATGGACTTGGGTTTTATTTTCTATTTTATTTTTAAGTTTTATTATAAAGGTGATATGCAGAGGGGTTATAGTTACATAATTAAGGTAATGAGTACATTTCTTTTTGAACAGTGTTACCCCTTCCCATTTTCTCCCCTTCTTACCCCCCCCCCCCACAGTTTTTAAAGCTCATTTTCAACATAGTGTCTAGTGAGTATCGCTGTTGAATTGGTTACAGAAAGGAGCCTGGCTGGTGGCTCAAGCCTGTAATCCTAGCTACTCAGGAGGCTGAGACCTGATGATCACGGTTCCAAGCCCGCCCAGACAGGAAAGTCTGCAAGACTCTTATCTCCAATAAACTACTCAGAAAAGGCTGGAAATGGCACTGCGGCTCATGTAGTAGAGTGCTAGCCTTGAGCACAAAGAGGCTCAGGGTCAGCACCCAGGCCCCCTGAGTTCAAGACCACCTGCCCACCCCCACAAAAAGGCAAAGGATATGTCTCAGTCTTCCCTTTACTGACTGAGTCAGCAGAATGGATGGTTTTCCTGATTTAGAAAGAGCCATGCATTCCAACACATGTGAAATCAGAGTGGATATTGCCGTACTATTTGGATGAACTTTAGAACAAGTTACACATTCTAATTGGTCTCTTTTCAGCCCTTAGAGAATCATAGGACCTTAGAGTAGAAGATGGCTAAATCTCACCCTCTCACTTTACAAATGACTAAAGTGGGTCCTTTAGGCTCTGTCTCCCAAGTCTTGTTTCCATGGCATAGCACAGCCGATTTGCAAGTCAAAGGACACTTAAAACACTCAGTATGCGCAGTGAAAAGGAGGAGAACTCTCAGCTTCTTACAGCCTCAGCCTCAGCAATCTGGCATTTACAGGAAGCAAGCTGCCTAGAGTTTCCAAACTACTGTCAGACCCGGGAAAAGAACACATAAACGAATGCATTTCACTCTTGGAGGTATTTCTAAAGGAAATGCAAATTATTTAAGTCAATGCCTGCCTGCCTTCATTTAAAAAAAAATTAGAGTAGTTAGTGTATGCTTCTGGTCATGTTCTTCTGATGGAACTTAAATAACTATGTGTGTCTCAAATACACACACGTAGTTAGTTTTAAGAAAGACAAATACTGTGTTAAAAACAGCTGTTCATTATTTCTCATTAAAATAATAACGGCACAGAGTCACCCCTCAGTCAATAAAGCGAGGGAGAATGGATGGTTCTCATCTGCTCCCCCTCCTCCCCTGCCCATTCCCTACACCACGATGGCTTCAATGCCCTAATTCCTCATCCCTCTGTCCCCGGCTGCTTTGTCACTTCCAATAAGTCATGCTAGTGGACCGAACCACTCTTGCCAAACACAGAGTCTACAAACTTTAACGATGAGCTTTTTAAGCAACGAGAACCTACGCGGTAGTCCCCGCATTATACAGGTACAGAAAGGAAAGGGAGGATTCCCCTAGGATGCGGGCCCTGGGCCTCGGCACCTGAAAGGTCTTCCTCCAGGCTCCTGTGTGGGGCTGGAAGGACCCTGACCAGGCTGCCACCCGAGCTCATGTCTGGTAAACAAGATACCAACTGCAGGACTTCGGGGAACTCAGGCTGAGTTGGAATTGTTGGGACCTGAGGAGAAAAGCAGATGCTGCTGCACCTGCTGGGCATTCTAGGGGCGGTGAGTCACGGGCCTCCACAGCAGAGCTGGCCCAAGGCCCAAGAGGCTCCTGGGCGGGCAGGCTCCAGACCACAGCTACGCTGCCTGACCCCCGAGGTGGGCACGAAGCCCCGGCCCCGCGACGGCAGTTCCCCGCGGGTGGGGGGAATCACAGAGCTGTCGCCTGCAGGTCTGCTGTGGAAGCTCACAGGAGACGAGCAATGAGAGGCAGGTGCTTGGCTCACCTCACAGTGCTCGGGCTCGGATGGCCAGCACGTCGACCGACACACCTCACCAGAGAGCAGGGGCTGAATTGGCACTCACAGGCAGCCAGGTGTCTTACCTGGTGCTCACTCAGAGAGTTCCAGAACACCAGCGGACAGCACGTCCACCGGGGGCGAGGAGACAGAGGAGGAGAGCAAGGCCCTCAGAAGCATCCTGGGGACAGTCCTTGAGTCAGGCCTGGTCTCCAGGGGAACTGGCATGGACATGGGTGTGAACTCCTGGAAGGGAACACACACACACACACACACACTTTCTACATTTGTTTGGTTATGAGTTCCCGTGCAATGGGCCTGGCTAATGAGTTCATATATTTAGTCACACGTTTAGCAAACCCGTGTGGGATTGTTGAAGCAGAGGCTGTACAGAAACGTCAGCATGGTGAGTGTCCATTTGCTCTCGGTGCACCCTGGGACAGAGAAGAGAGAACACAGCCAGAGCACGGAGCTCCCTGTGGAAGACACTGCTTCATTGACAGGAAATGGCCTGTCCTCCCTCATAGCCTGGTGTGAGATTCACACACACACACGCGTGCACACACACACGAGAGAGACAGAGAGAGAGAGAGAGAGAGAGAGAGAGAGAGAGAGAGAGAACAAGTATTCTCTAAGCACCACCAGACACCAGGTGGCCGATAACAGTGGGAAATTACTGTTTTAATCATTAATTACCAAATAAATGTCACTTTGCTGGTACAATATATGCAGTGATTTCTGTCATAAATTGACATCTGTAAGTCATAAATTGCTTAGTTTTAGCTGTTCCTAATTGCTAAATTTTCCCAAGCTACATGGCGCACGCATTTTGGATCCAGTTCAAACTTTCCTGGCACGCGGTGCCTTCTGAGATCTGGCAAAAGATGACAAAAAAAAAAGTTAAAAAAAAAAAAAAGAGAAGCACAAAGGGGTTCTGATGGTTTCCACAGCGCAAGAGTTACCGGATTCCTCCTAAAAAGCCGTCAGCCTTAATCGCAAGAGAGGAGTGTCCAGGCGACAGAGGAAGACCCTTTAATGAGACCAGAGATGCTGGCTGGTCGCGCGGAAAGCAGGCGGGGTTTCAACGGTGGGAATGGAATCAAAAGGGAACGTTTGCTCCATTAGATTGAAGGAGGCCGGCCCTGTCTTCCCCTTGTCCAGGCACATCTTCCTTTCTTCTCTGTTTGATTTCAAACAAAGTTATTCCTAGAGGAACCCACAGTCTTTTTTTTTTTTTTTTTTTTTTTACACAGGAGCCTTAAAATACCTGCTCTTGACAGTATGGTCATAGTAGGTTAAGAATAACACTACTAAAAAACTTGGTATTTGGGGCACAGGTAGAAAGGACTTCTTCTTCTCAGCATAGAAGATGATGAGACGATTTCTACTCAGGCGAATCAGGGCAAACTGCCTTTTCCTACTTCCCTGAGCACAAATCCTACTCCTCTCGCTTGTATGTGAAATCCATGTTCCCCTGGAATTTGCCTGAAGTTCTGAAAAGCATCGACATGACGAGTCTGCGTTGCCTTGGGATCTGCAGCCTCAGGTCTTTGGCCTCTGTGTCCAGTGCTGCTTTGGTGTCTCGGGGTCCTGAGCCCCCTGAACTGTGGCGGGGTGCAAAGCTGGGGCCCGGGCTCTTCCCTGGTGTCTCAGGCTAGCCACCGCGATCGGCATCTCCTTCTCTGTGTAGTCTTACAGGGTGGTCTCCCCCTTTGCTGTGGCCTTGGCTTTGCGTCCCCTGTGTTCCTCTTCCTCATCGCTCAGGCCCTGGGGCACTGGTATACAGTAGTACCTCCTTCCATGCTGTTTCCTTTGGGCTTCTCAAGCTTTGCTTTGCCTGTGGAATCAACTCCTCACATTAATATTTCCTTCTGGTTTAAAGACTCAGTGTGATTTGATCTCTGTATTAGGCCCAGGCATAGACATCAATTTTTTTTTTAAATTTAATTCTTTTTCTTTTAGAAATACAAGCTGAAGCCAGGCTGGGCAGTGGCTCACGCCTTCGATCCTAGCTACTCGGGAGGCTGAGAGTTGAAGATGGGGGTTCAAAGTCAGCCTGGACAGGAAAGTCTGTGAGGTTCTTATCTCTGGTCTACCCAAAAAGCCACAAGTGGAGCTGTGGCTCAAGTGGTAGAACTCTAGCCTTGGGCACAAAAGCTTAGGGACAGTATCCACACCCCGAGTTCAAGCCCCAGGACTTGAGCGTGTGCGTGCATGCGCAAGCACACACACACACACACACACACACACACACACACACACACACGCGCGCGCGCGCGCTAAGAGCTTGGTACCACAGATCAAGTCTGTAATCCTATTTACTTAAGAGATTGTGGTTCAAGGACAGCCCAGGAATAAAAGTTCTCCAGACTCTACCTCAACCAAGGGCTGGGCAAAATGGCACAGGCCTTCCATTCCAGCAACAAAAGGAAACACAGGGAGGAGGACAGTCCAGGCTGGCTCTGATGTGAAGCAAGATTCAAAGCAATGCAAAAGGGGGCTCACAGCTCACTCAAGTGTTAGGGCTCCCGCTTAGCAAGCAGGTGCACCCTGACACAACAAAAACGGGAGCTTGGGAGACTTGCCCCTCTCTTTCGTGCCCCTGGGTCCGATTAATTCCAGACTGTAACAGGTACCAGTTTCCTTCTCCAATAGATAAAGCAACTTTAGAGAGAAAAGATCATATTGTTTTATTTCTTTCACTTCTTTCGGCTCACGGTAGCACACAAAAGTAAGTAATTTGCTTCGGGACTTCAGCAAGTCTTTTAAATTCCAAGCAATGTACTTCATAGATCTTTCTTGTCTCTTGTTCCTAACTTTCATATTATACACTAAAGTGGCTTCTATCTTGCGTATAACCAGTGGCTTAATTATCCCACTTACGATGAATGGGAGCAAGGTAGAGTGGCCGGTGTGTGTAATACCAGCACTCAGGAAGCCAAAGCAGGAAGAACACAAGTTCAAGGCCAGCGAGCCTAGACCATGTGACAGTGTTTTCAAGGAGTAATCAAATAAGGAAATGACAAAGCTCTGTGAGGGCTGATGGTATTTTCTAGTACCTATCCCTTGTGATTTCACAAAATGCGCGAGATGTTTGTTATTTAAAACCATGAATGTACAAGTGCAAAAAGACAAGGATGGAAACTCAGAGTGACTGAAGGGCTACCCTCAGATAGACACTGGTGATGCTCACATAGAACCCCAGCGATTCGGAAGGCTCAGACCCAGAGACTCGCTACTGGACGTGAGCCTGGGCAAGAAAGTTCTCTCGATTTCATCTTCTCTTTTGGAGATGAAAAAAGCTAGGCTTTTGGCTCAGTGGTACAGAGTCAGCCTAGAAAGTCCCAGGTCTGAAGTTCAAACTCAGTATTACCGAGACACAGACAGACCGATAGAGAACGATGTAAAGACACAGATGGAGAGACAGACAGACAGACAGTAGAGACGCAAGCATAGGAAGAGGTAAAGAGAAAGGGCTCAACCCGGAGTGTATTTAGTGACTTGTTTGAATTCCGACACACACACACACACACACACACACGTACACACACACACACACACACACTGGCACACCAACATCCAACCCATAATAAGTTCAACAAAGGTGGCCTTGGGTTCCCATGCAGTCAATTTTTCAGTTTCTAATTTTACCCTTAAAATCCATCCTGATGAGCTGTAGAGGTGGTCGCTGCAGGAAATGAAGTATTTTTTGCCTTAGCACCTGTCTCCTTTTTAGAAATTAGACATATCCATTTGCCCTCTCTTCAAATCCGTGAAAGGTTTAATTGCCTATGAAGCGGATCATCTTTTCACCTTAGTACTTTAGACACGCACAAATTATTCTCTAAAACATAATTCCCCCCCCCCCCCAAGATGTCGTGTTGCTCAATGTAGTTTAAGACTCCAATGTAGATGACTTAGAATTTGGGGATGCTTGTTTGCTTTCTGTCTCTACCTTTCCATATGCCTGGGGACATTGGCAATTGTTATTTAAATAAAAAAAAAAGCCAAAAGGAAGGATACTCGAAATAATGTGTCGTTGTTTTCTTCCTGGAGTAAGTCACTAAAAAAGCCAAAAGGAAGGATACTCGAAATAATGTGTCGTTGTTTTCTTCCTGGAGTAAGTCACCAAACCCCCACTGGGAACTTCATTTTGGAAAAAGAGAAAAGCAGTCTTTTCTGCCTGAAATAGAAGCTAAATAATAAAGGACTGGAAGCATGGCTCAAGTGGTCAAATGTGCAAGGCCCTGCATTTATCCAGCATTGCTCCTCTCCTCTATGAAAAAGCAAAAACGGAAGGAAAAGGAAGCGCATGCTCTAAATTCCCTCCCTCAAGAGCTTTGCTTTTGGGTTTTCTCCCATCCAGGCAAAGACACTGCATTTGCCTGCATCATGAGCTGTTATTCAAATAAAATAGTGTGCTCCTAGAGACATAGCTCTTGGTTTATTTATTTATTTATTTTTACATTTTAAAGCCTGTCTGACAGGTTTTGTTTACAGTTTCATGGCAATATTTACATAGTGCTTGTTGGTAATACTATAGTTTGTTTCACTCCTGTTTGCCTTCCCTGCTACTTTCCCTTTCTACATTTAGGAAGCAAAACAGAAGGACAAGAGGAGTTGTTCCTAGCAAAGCTGCCGCTGGGATTCCAGTGTTTCTCTGCTGGGAGGGAGCAGCGGTTGCGCATTCTGTGGGAGCCAGGCCTGGCTCTGGCTTGAGGCTGACGGTCTCCTTACCTGCCCAAGCAGGTGGAGGAGCTTCTCGGTGTGTTTTACAGTCCAGTCGTCAGGGGGAAGGTGAGAAACGAACGGGCGAGCACGGGATTCTAGAGCTGGCCACATGTACTACTCAGAGCGCGTGAGGTCAGAACACTCTGAGATCCGGACAGAAGTGGAGAGAAGGTCACCACGAAGAGAGGACTGGGGCAGGGAAAACCCAAGTCTGATTCTCTCCAGGAAGCAGGAAGAGGTCCACAGAGCCCAGTGGCAGAGCCCAAGGGTGGCCCTTGCTGAGACATTGCACATGCTGTGCTAGACATTGGCTAGCAGAGGATTTGAGCGCCCGTACCCCTGACTGTCCTCACACGCAGAGACATGCTCTCCCCTAGAGAGGACACACCTGCGGCAGCTAGGGCTGCTGGATCCGTCCCTTTACTCTTTCTGGTCTGAGGGTTTCTGATGTCCTCAGAGGCTGTCAGTCTTGATGAGCCCGCGTTGTGTGGCCACTGACTGTCAGGAGGTCATCTCAAGCAGCCCGGCGACTTCCTTTGCGGAAGCAGATCTGGGCGACGGGGCTGCGGTGTTTGAAAGAGTTATTTGTCTGCAGATGTTTGCCTGGAAGCGGACGCATGCTCCGCGTGACTCCTTTGGGACGGAGTTGGTTAATATTTTAGGGTCTTTGTTCCTTACTTGAAAAACAAGGATCGTTGTATCTTCCTGGTGTACCTGGCTTTTTTTTTTTTTTTTTTTTTCTGGAAGATCAAACATGCCTTCTGTTTGAGGGGGCTTTTGAAAAGAACCGAAATGTGCACGCGAGCAGTGATTCCTGGGACGATTTTCTGGGTATCCACGGGACCTGTTTGTGCTACCTTTGGTTTTAAGAGGATTCGATGTACCTTTCTTCATTCAAAGGTACATCTTAGCAGCCGCCTGGGCTGGGTTTTTTTTTTTTTTTTTTTTTGGCACCTAAACCAGGAGAAGGAAAGAGGGTGGCATCTGCTTCTCAGTAGTCATTGCTCTGGGATGCTGACTGGGAGGTCGCTCAGTTCAGACAGGATGAAGAGTACCAGGCTGGGCCTCTGAAATCAAGACGTCAGGACTTTCTGGGCAGGGAAGCAAGGCCTACCCCTATGAGACACGCCGCTGAGAGACTGTACGACACAAGAGCTGAGCTGAGTCGCGTGGATCAAAGACAGCAAACATTTCAGAGAGAGAGAGAGAGGTAAGTTTGTATTGGGGATCTTGTGCCTGAGCATTGGAGGCTTGGGAGAAGAGGGATTTTCCACGATGGGTCCTGCAAGAGGAGCTCAGGAAAGAGGCGGGGGGAGGGGGGGGGAAGGGAGAGGCCTTGTGCCCCAGGCCCTGCCTACCACATCCTTCTACTCTGTCATCAGTTGTGTGCCACCAGCTGGAACACATTTCCCCAGGAGACCACTGGAAATGTTCACAAATGACTGCAGAGGCCGATGGACGGGAGAAGCCTGGACCCTTCTCCAGCTCCACACGTGTGGATTGATGGAGGGATGGAGGGCCCCGGTCCTTCCCGCCTCCCCACGGAGCCTTCTGCTAAGTGACCCTAAGGAATGGCATTCGCGATCCGGCTAGAACGCACAGAAGGACTGGGCCTCTTGTACTCGCACACAAGGAGGAACACATCTGGAAGAGCACAGCGGGGGAAGACACGAGTGAAAGGCGTCCACAGATGAGAACAGGAGGCCGATCAAAGGGCTTTGAGTTCCTAACTGACCGGCCGGTCTCTGCAGGGGAGGGACAGTGTGATATTGTGAGCTACAGAGTTTCGGGAAAGAGCCAAATGGAGAACAGAGAGATGGGAAGCAAGAGGGCAGGTTCAAAGGGACGTTTATCAGCATGGGCTGCTGGAACCAGCCCCAAAGGCTGCGTGGCTTTCCCGTCTCTCCGCTCTGGAGGTTGGCGTCCACCATCCGGGTATTGGCTGAGTGGGTCCTCCTGAGGCCTCTCTCCTTGGTTTGCTGACAGCCACCTCCATCCTTGTCCTCATGGGGTCCCTCCCCATTGTGTAGCTGTGTCCTGATTGCTTCTGATAAGGACACTGAATTTGAGTGCACCTCTGAGATTCCCCAGCTCTGCAAAGAGCCTGTAAATCTAACCGCTCTCTGGGAGGCGTGGGGGGTTGAAATCTGAATTTCAGACACCGTAACTCAGCTCATGATAGGCTGAGGTAGGAGCGGTATCACAGGCAGCTTGGTGGGAGGGACTTGAAGGGTGTTTTTGCGAGTGTCTAGGGGCCAGCCATTTAAAGACTATGCTGACAGATAGCAAACCGAACCCAACTAAGAAAACTGTAGGAAGTAATATTTTAACAGGCAACTCGATTTCCTGACTCCCTCTTACAGGTTATTAAACTGGATTGGTTTTGTGGGTGAATTAAGATTATTGATAGAGCAGAATGAATCAATAACAGTAAAAACCGTAATAAGTGGTGCTAATTAATTCACCCCTCACAGAATGGCCTGCTTATGATTGGATTTTATGAGCAGAGCAATTCTGCTGTTTTTGTTTCTTAAAAAAAATTAAAACTAATATATTCCCTTGGCTGCTTAAGAAGCTGCTATAAATTAATGGCCAGGCTGCTTAGCTCATTAAAAAGGTAACAGTGTGGTTCTGTATTCTCACTGCTGATACTTCTCTGAGAGAGGGGGGAAAAATGCCAGCTCACAGGTGGTAATCACGGAGAATAATGTATCTTAAAGATGCCAAAGCAATGCAATTCACAGCAGAAGACTGCTCCGGGTGAAGAACACAACACCATTTCAGCGTAGGTACCTGCTGGATCCGAGAGCTGCAAACGATTCTGCTTCTAAATACTCTTCGGCAGCCTCACGTCTCCGCACACGCGATGTACACACGCATGTGGAGATGCACGTTTGGTGGGGGGGAGCTCCGCGGCACGTCCGTCTGCCTTTGTCCTTCATGTCCTCCGCCCTCCTCCCCTAGTGTCCCTAACCTATGTGCCATGTGGTAAGGTGGCGTTGAGCGGTCAGGGAAGGATGAAGGTGGGATTCAGAGGGGAGCTGGGAAAGACGTGGAGGGCAGGGCCCGAGCCACAGTGTTCATGAAGGTTCAGCGAGAACAGCCCTGAAAAGCAGGGCCATCTGAAACTGGGTTTGGGTTCTGCGGCTCAGGTAAACATTCTGTCTCTTCACGGTTGGGGGAGAAGTCACTTCCGCTTTCCAGGACTCAGGTCCCCGTCTCAGCGTTGAAGACAATAGTGGACTCTCCTATCATCTGAGCATTCAATGAAGGACTATCATAGTTTCTCTCATAGGGAATAATGAGTACAGGTTTAGGCTAGTCACAGCAGAGGATCACAAGAGCCCAATAGCTATGCCCTTATGAACGCATAAGATGATGCTAAGTGAAATGAACTCCATGTTGTGGAAATGAGTGTTATTACTTTCAACATGCCATGTGAAACTTTAGCATGATTTTTGTTGATGATCTTCTTGTATCCCCTTCCTGTGGTTGTCCCCATGCTATTACTGTATCTCATGTGATTACCCTGGATGCTGTATATACTGGTATTAGAACTAGGGAAGGGGAAGGGAATATCAAAATTGAGAGACAAAGGATAAAAAGACAAACGACTCAAAAAGCAATACTTGCAAAACCATTTGGTGTAAACCAACTGAACAACTCATGGGGGGAGAGGGAAAGGGAGAGAAGGGAGGGGGGAAATGAGGGAGGAGGTAACAAATTGTACAGGAAATGTACCCACTGCCTTACGTATGAAACTGTACCCCCTCTGTACATCACTTTGACAATAAATAAGTAATTATTCAGAAAAAACAAACAAATGAAGGACTATCTTATGTGCTTAGCCCAGGGCCTGGCACGAAGCAAATGCCATAGAGTTAGCAGCTGTAGTGCATTTGGGTTCTCCATAAACTCAGTGAAGAGCTTTGCTGTGTTACTTCCCTGCGAGTCCAAGGCCTGTACCCACCATCCCCCATGGAGTCTGTCCCTTTGGAAGTTACAATGTGGACTCTAGGAAACCTCAATGACAGTCAAAAGAGCTGACAAGGAGAGGTGATGAGTAATCATGCGTGCCCTGGAAATGAAGTTTCCAGACTCAACAAATAAAAACATCAGGTGCTATAGTTTGGCTATGACTGGGGTTGTCCTCATCTGATTGGCTTCAAAAGAAGGAGAATGGCCAGCCATAGAAAAGTTGGCCACATAAAGATGGAGGCAAAGACTGGAGTGATGTCCCCACAAGCCAGGGAGTGCAAAGAGCCACCAGCAGCTGGAAAGAACAGTAACGATGCTCCCTTAGAGCAGCTGGAAAGAACTCCACCCAACAATAGTGGGTGAATGGTGGTATTTCCAAGAGAAGCCCATAGTGGAACTCCTAGACTCTGTGAATGTGGCTCGACTTGGAAGTAGGGTCTCTATAGATACAATTAAGCAAAGGACATGCAGGCAAAGTCCTCACAGATTAGCTTAGTCCCTGACACCCAATGGCATGTGCTGTTAGAAGACACAGACCAGGAGACACTAGCACCCACACATTTCATGACTTGTGGAGTGCTTGGTGCCATCTTGGCACAATTCAAGGGGTCACCTGACCGTGAACCTCTAGAACCATGGCCAAAACAAACTTTTTTCCCCTCTCTCTATAAAGTCCCCTAGTGTAGCAGAGTACATTATAGTAGTGAATAAAAATGGACCCAGAAAAAAAAAAGAATTTCAGCAAAAGCAAGATAAATTTTAGTAAATGTATATTCTAGACACTGCATAAAATATTTACTGTGACGGATTGTTAGTTATTGAAGTTCAAACCGATCTCTGTATCCTCTCTTTGGTTGGGGATCTTTGGCCTTGACACTCTATTTTGCCTGGAAATTCTACCTGACATCAGGGAACTTTGGCTCCAAATTAGTGCCCATCTTCGAGAGCCCAGGACTTTTGATGAGGGCTTACTGTGAAGATGCTGGTGAGAGTAGTACCCGGGAGATAAACAGGGGGATATAACCAAACACAGACTTTATCAGTCCTGGAGAGCAGCTGATAGGAGAGAAGTAACTATTTCCACGTCACGTGTCAGGAATCATGCAAGGTGCAATGCGTATTGAGTTCTACCTCTACCTTCTGATTCCTATGCTGCAGTCTTAACTTCAGGGCTTCTGGGTGTCCCGGGAGGCAGGACCTTTACAGAAGTTAAAGTAAAATGAGACTGGTGAAGCCGGTTCTATTCTGATAGGATAGTGTCCTCGGAAGACAAGATTTGGACACAGAAACGTGCGGTGGAATGTAAGAAAAATATACCACTATAGCTTAAGCCACCTACGTTTGCAGCCTAGTCATATTTGTGACGCTCTGTGAAGACAGTGCAAGCTAACTAATTCCATTAGAAGTCTACTTCATTTACCCATCCACATAACTCTGCCGGATAGGAACTACGATGCCCCTTGCAAAGGTGAGCCAAGTTGACATTTAAGGAGGTGACCCCCAAATTTCCAGGAGCGATACAGAGTGCCAGAATGGGGCATTCAATCTCAGGGCCAGGATGTGGAAAAAAAAATTAAATTAAATTAAAAAAAAAAAAAGCAAGCCATCGATGATCCTGTAGAGCGTTCTCGCAGGATAGAGACTGAAGTGACAAGGATTCCCACTTGTTTTCCCTTCCTCCATTTCTCCTGATGCTCAGCCTCAATGGACTGCAACCCCCTCAGCCGTCTTGACTCCAGATACTCAGCGTGATTCAGGCGCAGGAAGGCAGTGCGCATTCTCTCGGTTAGCATCTCGGAAGGAAGATCACAGTCTTTCACTAAACCAGCTGGGCGTGTGTGTTTGCAGCCGATTCATGAAATGGCTGCATTTTATTAAAGATAGACGGAAATGGGGAAATTATAGTACTTGCACAACTCCTAGTTAATCATCATTTTGTTAGAACCAAGAAAATTGTTGACTATGATTTGAGACGCTATTCACTGCCAAACAGACACAATGTAACATGCATTTGATGAAACAGATTCCTTTTGGATCTGTAGTTGACACAATTCTAGACAGAGACCGGGACTCTAAAATGCACACTTCAGCTAACTAGCACAAAGGCATCGCGATAAAGCTGCCAACCCCCTCATTTCTCTATGCAAAGCGGAAATACTTCATAAAAATAAAATAAAAACAGAATCAGAGCTAGTGGTGAAGTAATTTTATTATAGGAAGCAGACAGAAAACAACTCCGTGCTCCCCACAGAAGAGATTCCTTGGCCTCACCTGAGGTGTCTACAAGCCCTCTCTCACTCCTGACCTGTGCTCCCGGCTCCAGTTCCGGGCTTCCCACATGCCTTGCACAGTCTGGCTTTCTGTGTTTCCTGTGACGATTTCTCCCTGAGACCTGCGACCCTTTGGCTGGCATCTCTGACAGTTCACTCACCTCAGAAGTCCTTTCTGATTGCCCAATGCACATGGGTTATTCTGGATGTACGAGAACATGGTCTTTGCTCTCTAAAGATGTGCAGTCAGTAGACGAGGCTGACAAGCAAATTATCTAGTACAGAACGGTGCCTTTTTAGTTCTCTAAACTGCATACTCCGTAACTAAAATAGGATCCACATGCACATATCTTGATATTCCTTGGTTTGCTGTAAGAAGTAATCTCTCCAGGAGAGATGAGGAAATTTGTCTTAACTTTTTAACTTTTTATTCTATATCTATCTGTCTGTCTGTCTGTTTGTCTATCTATCTGCCCTCCTATCTATCTGTCTGTCTGTCCGTCCATCTGTCTATCTGTCTATCTATCCATCTATCTGTCTTCTTATCTATCTATCTATCTATCTATCTATCTATCTATCTATCTATCTATCTATCTACCTATCTATGATCTATCTGCTTATCTATCTCCTATCTATCTGCCTATCTATCATCTATCTATCATCTATCTATCTATCTATCTATCTATCTATCTATCTATCTATCACCAATCTAGGAGTGGGGCTAGAACTCAGGGCTTCACATTCTCACCTAGACGTTTTCCCCCAAGGCTGGCACTCTTCCAAACTTTTCTGCTTTGGCTGGTTTGGAGTGTGATCCTCAGCCCTCTGAGAAGCTAGAAATGCAGGCATGAGCCACTAGTGCCCAGAAATTGTTTACTTTCATTAAAAAAAAAACTATTTTAAGGCCATTTTCAGTTAAAAGCAAAATTGACAGTATGACCCAAGACTCCACAGCCACCTCCCACCCCTGACAGGCACAACTTCCTTCATTGCCAGTGTGTCCCAGGAGAACGGCGTGTTTGTTTCAATTAATAGACCCATACCAATACATCAATATCACCAGTTGATTGCTTTCCTTACAGTCACTCTTGCAGTTGCATGCTCCATGGTTTTGGTTGAATCTATGGCAAGTATCCACCATCACAGTATAATTCAGAATAGATACACTCTAAAGATCCCATGTCCTCCTTTTCCCTATCCTTAACCTCTGGACATCACAGACCTTTTTTTTTTTTTTTTTTTTTTACTGTTCCTGTGGTTCTACATGGCTGCTTTCTGAATGGGGCTTCTTCTATTTAGAAATGGGAACTCAGTTTTCCTTTTTGTCTTTTCCAGGCTTGAGAGCACACTTCTGTTTTAGCACTGAAAGATATTCCATTGTCTGAATGGAGCACAGTTTATTTATCTGCTACCTACTGAAGACTATCTGATAACGTCAGGTTTAGTCAGTTTTGAGAAATCTCATTTAAATATGGCACTTTTGTGTAGATAAGACTGTTTTTCATTCTGCTTGGAGAAATACCAAGGAGCACAGTGGTGGATTGTGTGGTCAGAGTACGTCTAAGGTTGTTTGTTTGTTTGTTTGTTTTTGCATTCCCAATGATTCACGGACTAGAAGCAGAAACGAGAAGCCCTGGCTAGACGCAGGGACGAGCAGTCCTAGGATTATGTCCAAGACGCAGAGAGGAAGCTCAGCCCTTCGTCTGTCAGAGGCTCCCCTCGTGCCATGGAACGCAGTGTGTGTGGGGGGGTTTTGGGGAGCACACTCACATTCACTGGACTTGTATCTCCTTCAACATTTACTTGTACAAGACACCAATCATCCCCCCCCCGTGTATACAGAAGTGAGGAAGCCACGTAGCACTTTCCCTCGGAGACCAGGGGAAGGTGGAGGGGGTCCCAGGGGCAGCCAGGTTGGGTCTCTACCCTGCCCCTGCTTCCTGTTACATGGGATCCGCCGCCCATTAATCAGACTCAGTACAAAGCTGTGAAATGGAACAGTAACAGTGCCTCACACACACACACACACACACACACACATACATACACACATGGGCAATTGTCGAGTATTTGATAACACCAACAAGGTGAGGTTGTCCTTTGAATACTCAATCAGGGAATGTATATGTGCGTGCAGGCAATGCATACGTGTACAGATATTTCTGCAATTATATAAGTGCAGATAGAGGTACACAAATATAAACACACACATTGAGAAAGTATATATATATATAAAATCAAAGGCAGACACACGTACGGATAGATAGCTGATGGATGGATGGGTGTGTGCGTTACACACGCACACCCACCCACATACACAGATGGACACACAGTGGGGTAGGGGGCTGTTCTGAAGGTGTCATCTCAGCACAGTGCCTCAAGCGTGACCAGCACCCCTTCAGCTGTTTGACTGGCCTGGAGCAAGCTGCTGCCGCGGCCCTCGGCGGCCTTTCCCTCCCCAATCCTGCTTGGCATTCCAGCCGCATAAACAGCCCTTGAGTGGAGGTCCGAGCGGACCTGCTTAATCTAATCAGTTCTGAAATACTTGCTGTCATGGGCTAATAGCCTCTTGAAGAAACTTGGGGCTGGTCCACGTTTCATTTGCATGATGGATGAGACGCACGCGTGGATTAAGTGGGAGATGAGCACCTGGGGATGCAGGAAACCGTCTTGGAACTTGTCTCCATCTCCGGCTTCTCCAGCGGCAGCATGGAATGGGAGAACCCTGCACGGGGGGCTCCCCACTGGCCTCGGCCTGTGTCAGCTACTGATCCCTGCTCCTGGAGCAGCAGGCCTTCCCACGATCTCCAATCCATACATCATGCCTGAGCTAGCACAGTGGACGCCCTGCTTCTTTAGTAGCTCTAACCCTCCCCTCATGCCTCCTGGTAGTGGGTTCTTGGGGAGGGTCCAAGGAAACATCAGAAGTTTATGATCATATTTAGGTACCGGAGTCACACACACATGCTATTTCTTAAACAGTAGAAAACGCATGAAACCCTGAGTTGAATCTCCAGCACTTCCCCAAACCAACCAAGCAACCAACTAAAAAGAATCTTGATACAGTTTCTGTATCTCCTTACACTCTACCCAGGCACCTGTGTCTCACACTTGTATTCCTAGCTTCTCAGGAGCCTGAGATCTGATGAAGGAGGTTGAAGCCAGTCTGAGTAAACAAGTGTGTGTGTGTGTGTGTGTGTGTGTGTGTGTGTGTGACTCTATCTCTGGTGAACCAGGGAAAAAGCTGGACTGGGAGTATGGTTCAAGTAGTGGAGCACTACCTCTGAGCAGAAAAAGCCAAGTGAGAGCATCATGGCCTGAGTTCAACTTCTGGCTACATACACACAAGAAAAGATTACTGACAACAATTGTGATGTTATTATCACAATTACTGTACTACAAACTTTTAAGTTTAATGACTACAACCAGCAGTATTTTCAGCCAAGCAGCCAATGGTCTCTAATGCTTGAATTAGAACTATATCTGAGAGCCTTCAAGGCCCAGCACTCAACCCTGAAGCTCATAGGACTACCCCAAAGCTGCTGGTATTTGTATTGCTCTTAACAAACTTCCCAGGGAAGCACATGAGTCATTATCTTGTGTTGCTTTGTCGCATCTCTCTACTTCATGGATGTTTCAGAAGCAGAATGTCCAGCCTTTATACACACTTCCTCAGCTCTGTTGAACTTACTAATTTGATTAGGGGTTGATTAATGACTTATATTTGAAGGCATCCCTCAATTTATGGACTGAGAAATTTTCTTTTTTGTATTTCCTGACGACTTTATTTTTAAACACATGGGGCTTGTTTTTGGAGGTGCTGGGGATCGAAGCTTGGGCCTTGAACATGACAGTCAAGTGCATTACCTTTAACTATACCACCAGTCCTTAACTTTGCACTTCTCATGAATGTTGTTTCCCTTGGTAGCTGCGAGATTTCTGTCATTGTAAAGAAATTGTTTGGTTCTGATAAAAGAACACACATTTCTCCAGGATTATAACAAAGCATGGCTTCATGCCATAGACGAACACTTGGTCAAGTTCACTCCCACAAGAGGCATATTTCAACATCAAATGCCTCCGAAATTTCACCTCCCAGGGTCTATATGAAAAATGCCACACAATAAGATGGTGACAAGGGTCAACGGTTTACGAAGAGTCACAGACTTCTACAAATGGACAGGACATTAATCAAAATATGATTTTAAGCATCTATGGAGCTTTGCATTTTACAAAGGGCTTTCAAATTTGACTTATGGCTTGGTCTTTGCAATAGCCCTGTGTAGTATATAGAGCAGGCCTAGAGCAGGTAAATGACTTATTTGATGTAAAGTTAAGCTCCCCCACAATGAAATATTTAGGAATCAATCTCATAAAATATACACAGAGTATGCATGAGAAAAGACTGTTAAACTGATGGACAAAATCAAAGGACTAAATAAATGGAATTATGTACAGTGTCCATGGATAAGAAGAGTTAGCAATGTTAGGATGTTGGTGCTTCCCAATTGACCTAGGAAACTGGTGCAATCTTAGCAAAGTCCCACTAAGTTATTTGGATTCTAAGGTTTACATGGAGAGGAAAGACCCAGAACAGCCAACATAGTACTGAAAGAGAGGAACAAAGTCACAGGACCAGTACCACTAGAGTTCAAGTTTCATAATGAAGCTACAGTAATGAAGAGAGTGTGGTCAGGTAATAGACAAATTGACTAATGGACCACAACAGAAGGAGAGAAATAGACTCATACAAATACAGTCCAATGATCCTCTGGCAAAGGAGGAGAGAGCTGGAACAACTGAATGGTCACAAATTAAAAATAAATACTTGCACACATCTCACACTCTTCAAAAATCATCTACAAATTACAGATCAAAATGAGAAAATGCCAAACTATAAAACTCTTAACATAGAAGAAAAATCCAGATGGCCTCAAGTATAGTTGACGACTTCGTAGGTATAACACGAAAGGCACAGTCAATGAAAAAAATTATTGATAAGCTGAATTTCATTAAAATAAAAAAATTTCTAATTCATGAAAACAATGTAAAGAAACTGAGAAAGTATGGTTCAGACTGGGAAACTATTTGTAAAAAATATTTCAGATAAAATACTATCATCTCAAATACAGAAAGAACTCTTAGAATTAATAATAAGAAAACAAGTGGCTCAATTAAGGAATGGGCCAAAGACCTTGGGTGATATTTCACCGAAGAAGATAAACAGATGGAGAATAAGATTACGGAAAACTGCTCCAAATGCTGACAGGAAATGCAAATCCTCAGCATCATTAAGGTTTTACACACTCTAACATGGCCTAAATCTATAACACAAAACCCACCAAATACAGGTGAGAGAGTGAAGCCACAGAAACTCTCATTCATTACTGGTGGGAAAGCAAAATGACCCAACCACGTTGGGAAAATACTCAAAATTAAGATGACTTCCAGTGAGTGAGTTGATATGGCAAATCCAGACAATGGACTACGTATGATTCAGATGTGAAAAGAAACGAGATTTCAAGTCACGAAAAGACGTGGAGAAAACTTACATTCATATTACATCCATTTGAAAATGTCCTTTGGTGTCTGAGTCTAACTACTAGTAGTTCTGGAAGAAAATTAAACTATTGAGTAGAGAGATGAATGGTTGCTAGAGGTTTGCAGGGCAGTATAACAGGCAAGTCCAGGAGAATGTGTAAGGCAGTTGGGACCATCCTGCATGATATTGTGGCAGATGCATGCTCGTGCCTATTCATTACAACCCACAGGATCTTCACCAACAGTGAATTCTCTAGGCTTGCGGGGGGCGGGGTGATGGTGTACTTATGTTATTGACTGTAACAAATGGACCACTTTGATGGCTGACATTGAGGGGGCTAGCATATGCTTTGGGGCATGAAATAGATGAGAAATTTGTACTTCACACTTAATTTTAGGTGAACCCTCAAATAACGAACAACTATTAAAATCTAGTAAAAATAAACAATGATTTTTTTTTCTGGTCCTGAACCAATTACAAGACATACAAGACATTGAAGAACATTGGCAGGATTTGAGAACAACCAGGAATGGACTTGGAAATTTAAGACAGATTGACAGGAAAGGCCAGAGTGGTTCAGTTCATGTTTCTGAAGTACCTGATTTCACTCCAGGTGAGCATTGAACCTTTATAGGAGGGGCATACAGATGGGTACTTCAACAGGTATAGCTGCAATGATCTGCTCACCTTCCTTCTTCAGGAGATGACTGGAAGTTTCTGAGGACGTCGTACACATTTCAAGTATTACACTAGACTTGATGATTTTGTTTGGGGGAAAAAAAAATCAAGCAAACTTGAATTCTTCCTGAGCAAATAATAACTTCCTAGCTTCTACTTGATAATTTAATGTAAATTGAACAACATCCTCATTATTGTAGTGGGAGCAAAAAAAAATGTGTTGCACAAATGTGACTTCTATTCAAAAAGTAGTTTGGGTTTGTAAGCAGTATAAAGGAATACATAAAAGGACTCCTTTATTAACTCGCTAAAATGTGAAACAATAAACAGAAATGAAATACAATGTAATGAAATCAATATATAAGCTAGGGTTGTTTTTAATTATAACTTAAATTAACCAGAGTATCTCCTTTGTGGAAGAATGTATTTCCAAAACAAAAATGAAGTCTATAAAAGTGCACTCAATTACACTGGGGAGCTGCAAATTTTCTGTGTTCTGGCACTCAAAAGATATTCCCCCCCCCCCCTGCTTCTGGTTAGCTATGTGTATAACTACGCGTATACTCATTTCCTCCACCAAAGGCGCTCATCCCCTTTCTTGTTTACGTATAATTAATGTGTAAGAGTTATTTGCCTTAAACAATGATTTTGACCTCAAAACAAACAAACAAACAAACAGAAACAACAATAAAACATATACTTCAGTGCCTTCTGCAACGAAGACTCTAGGGTATTGAGGGCCCCTGGGGTCCTTCAATGTCCCTTGAGGTGTCATTTGGCAAAAGTCAGAGGATGATGTGTCGCCATTCATGAGAGGAACAGAGATAAGGTTTGGTTCCATAGAGGTCTTCCTGGGGTTTTTGCTTAGAAGAGGAGCTGTGTTTGGAAGTCGTTCTTTAGCTGAGGCTAACCATTGTTACCCTAGGTCGCGTTTCACACAGAGGGAGACTGCTCTGTGGAAATGTGGTTGTATGGGGTCCCGATGGGGGAGCTACGTGGCACAGCCCGTCAGTGGAGATGGGATCTTTCCAGGGATCAGACAGCTCCTGAGAGCACGAGGTCTTTAGTGAGAAATAAAATCAGTTGCGCAAGACCGAGTTTATTGCCAGAAGCAGCACTCGGAAAAAAGTTTTAGAAAGTGCTTCAATAAGTTGTTTTGGCCTAAGACCTCAAACACAGCCTCAGAATTTGATATAGCCCTTGAGTCCCGAACTCTTTACCCAGGGTTAACCTTCCAGAGTTATTGTGGGGGTCTCATGTAAAGTCCGTGCATAAGAGAATAGCCTCTCACTAATATCTAGATATTGCTATATTATTTTTTTAAGTTTTGGTATCTTAGCCAATTAAGGATCTCATAATATGTGAGCATGTTGGGATCAACAAGTAATACCAGGACTTCACATTCTAATTAAGTATGAGAAGAATAGGATTAGGATAATAGTCTCATATTTAGAAGCTTATTCCATAGGTTGCTTCTTCTCATTTTGATAAATCCTGGGTAATTCTCTTGTCTCTACTTTTCTCTTCTCACCTCCCCTACTGACTCTTTTCTTTCTTTCTTTCTTTCTTTCTTTCTTTCTTTCTTTCTTTCTTTCTTTCTTTCTTTCTTTCTTTCTTTCTTTCTTCCTTCCTTCCTTCCTTCCTTCCTTCCTCCCTCCCTCCCTCCCTCCCTCTTTCCTTCCTTCCTTCCTTCCTTCCCTCCCTCCCTCCTTCCTTCCTTCCTTCCTTCCTTCCTTCCTTCCTTCCTTCCTCCTTCCCTCCCTCCCTCCCTCCCTTCCCTCCTTCCCTCTTTCCTTCCTTCCTTCCTTCCCTCCTTCCTTCCTTTCCTCCTTCCTTCCTTCCTTCCTTCCTTCCTTCCTTCCTTCCTTCCTTCCTTCCTTCCCTCCCTCCCTCCCTCCCTCCCTCCCTCCCTCCCTCCCTCCCTCCTTCCTTCCTTCCTTCCTTCCTTCCTTCCTTCCTTCCTTCCTTTCCTCCCTCCTTCCCTCCCTCCCTCCCTGGAAATACTGAGATTTGAACTTGGGAACTTTTGTTTGCCAAGCAAATGCTCTACCACTTGAGATATACCACTAGTCAGAGTTCGTGGTGACTTTTAAACTAATTTTTATTTCTTATAAATAATTATATTCACACAGTCAAATAAAAAGTGAATGCATGTAAACCAAACTGCAGTCTTCAGGCTCCTCTTGGAAGCCTGTTTTTCCCCTCTGCAGGTATCCACATCTACGTGGTCCTCTCCGTTCCCTCACTGGCCCTGAGAAGAGGCGCTAAAATAGAAAATGCGTGCGCATCGTTGAGACTTGTGGATTTGTAGCAGTCCTTTCATGTAGAGGTATCATAAAATTGGTAAATGAATCAAAGCCTTCAATGCAGAGAAGCATGATTACTAGGGACTGGGAATGTTGGTTATGGGATGCACACTTTTGGTGATGTGGTGAATATGTTCTAGAAATGTAGTGCAGGGCATGGCACGAAAACTGTGTCACACGCGCTCGTGCCGCCCACAGTCATGTGACCCACAGTCATGTGACCCACAGTCATGTGAGGTGGTGAGCATGTGAATTCACTTGATGATCATCATCATTCTGTAATCGATATGCTTATGGAAACATAATGTCACATACCCCAAATTCATACACGGTTATTTATCAGGGACTGCTGAGTGGAGTTGTGCTAAGCATCTGGAGTGTTTTCAATGTCTCGTTTGTGGCCCGTGCAGAAGATGCCTTCCTCTCCCTGCTTGGACTGGGAGTCTCTAAGAGGGCCCTGAGCATCGATGGGTACAGTAGGGGTGAGGTGTGGGGATGATCGCGGGGGGGGGGGTGGTCCCCCGGGGTTCAGAGGCAACACCACAAAGGACGGACGAACTATTAATGTGGCAGAGAGGATCTGTACCACCCCCATTAGCCTGCTGCTTCCCACCTGCTCTTACGGAAGGGGCAAAGGTGGTCTGTGGCAGCCACCTGTCTTTCCTTCTCTACTTCCTCCCAGAAGTGCTTCTTTCCTTGGGGCCCGTGTTTCGCTCTTCTGAAGCCCAGTTCAAGCTTCAGCTTGTGAGAGGCTTCCCTTTGCATGGACTGGTGGCTGCTTTGATTTAACGGTCAGACTGTGGGGTTATATTTGGAGCGGAGGTCTTTACTTGAACGTTTGGAATTCATTCCGTAGCCGCACAGGGCAGTAGTGCTATTTTGTTATCTTCACTGTCGGCCCAATGGAATAAACACAATGTTTTCCAGAATATCTATCATGTTAAGTCAATCTTTTTAACATGGTGGATATCCTATTTATACTCTCTCTCTTTATGTAAATGATCTCTCTCTAACTATATATAGTATATCTATCTATTTATCTATATATACTATATACATTTCTACATTTCTCTGCCTTTCTATCTCACTTATTATCTCTGACACACTCTCTTATACACACATACACACACACACAGACACACACACACAGACACCTATATACCAGGAACATCATCCTGTCTTGTTTGACCAGGCAGCTGGATTGTGTTCTGCTTGTCCAACATGATTCCATTTATGCTTCTACATGGAAAACTCCTTAAGGCAGAAACTTGGTTCAGCGCAATTTCATCTATTATTCAGCAATCTCTGTGTAGCTCTGGTATCTTGTAAGTGATAAGTTATTATAATGAAGGGAAATCTGCTCACCAGTGTAGTCTTGGAAAATGCACGATCAAATTCTTCCAGCCAGCATTATTCACCTAGTTCAATAGCCCACACTCGAGGAGCATTTTGGGCTCTCCTGGGAAGAGCAGTTCTGTTCTAGGTCTGACCCTGGTATGTGAAGGATTTTACTCTTTCTCCCCTTCCACAGATCATCTTGTTATAATGGGATCAACTTAAAATGAACTTGAGGTTGCATGTAAGGAGATCTAGAAGAAGATGCTGGGAACAGTGGACACCCAAGGAGGGGAATAAAGCAGTTGTGATTATGCCGAGTATCTTCAGTTTAAATATGAGAAAGTCAGTCTCCTGCAGTGTCCACCTCTGTACTGACCCGTGCTGCTTTTTTCCAGCCCAGCCCAGCACACCCACAAGTTCCTGCCTCCTTAGAGGGCATCCTTCCCCAAGCTATTTTCTTTATGTTTCCTTTTCTGGCTCAACACAGTGTCAGACACACCCAAAGTGGTCAATCGTTCTGAACTTATTTAACTCACACTAAATATCTCTGAGGCAATTTACAACTGGATATAGGAATGGGAATGCAAGTCATCCTGTTTCTATTGTGCATCATTGTTGTGAAATAACTAAAAGAGTCTCAAAGAGGCAGAGAGTTCCATTAAAAAGTAAAGAGAAGAGAAAGGATTTTTGGAAAGGAAAGTTGGCTGGCTTGTTTATTACTGTGATACCACTCAGGAATATTAATGTGTGAACATAAATTAGTATATACCTTTAGTCTGTGCAACTTTTTCCAATTTATTTGACTTCTATTCTTGTCCCTGTTGATGGCTGACTTCAGGCATGAAGATTGGTCTGTCACCTGTATGGTCAATACTATTTATCTATTGGCTTTTGCATTATACATTTCCATTGTGATGAACTGGGATTTAGGTACCAGGCTTTTTGTCTACAAAATTATAGTTTTCTTCTTTCTATGTTTCTGTTAAAGCGCTTAGAGATGGAGCCATTTATAGATCTAAACCTACAAGAGTATAAACTTTGCAGCAAGTTCTGTTGGAAAGGGTTTTGGCACGAATCTCTTGCTATGAAATGATGTTGTTAATTAGTTGTCAAATGGCCCAAACTCTCTGAGTGGGCTGAAGTCCTACGGCCTGGGCTCTGTGTATTTGTCAACACTGTAGCTTGCCAGCACAGCGACTTTGACTAATGCTTAATAATGGTTTTAATGCTTCTGAAAATATTTGCTCATCATTTTCTTGGCTGACCAGAAGAATCTTTTGCAAAATTAGCATTTAAAGCAGTTTAAGCCACTGGAGCAAGATAAATGTGAAATTGTTGGAGAACATTGAAATAAAAAGGGTTGTCTATTTTGTAGCAAGTCACAGGAGTTTAGATCTTGAAAACTGTGAGGACTCAAAGAGTTTTTAAGAATTAAGGGTCCCTCAGCAGCGCACTTTTGGGCATCTACCCAAAAGACCACAAATAAGAACACACTAAAGCCACCAGCACACCAATGTTCATCGCAGCACAAGTTGTCATAGCTAAAATATGGAACCAACCCAGATGCCCCTCAGTAGACTAATGGTTCAGAAAAATGTGGAACAGATACACAATGGAAGTTTATGCCTCTATCAGAAAGAATGATATTGCCCCATTCGTAAGGAAAAGGAAGGACTTGGAAAAAATTATACTAAGTGAAGTGAGCCAGACCCAAAGAAACATGGACTCTATGGTCTCCCTCAGAGGGAATAATTAGCACAGGTTTAGTCTAGTCACAGCAGAGGATCACAAGAGCCTAATAGCTATGCCCCTACGAATGCATAAGATGAACTCCATGTTATAGAACCGACTTATATCACTGTTGTAATTACTTTCAACATGCCATGAGAAACCGTAATTTCTATTGTTGATGATCCTCTTGTATCCCCTTCCTGTGGTTGTACCTGCACTATCACTGTATCTTATCTGAGTACATTGGAAACCAGGTATACTGGTATTAGAATTAGGAAAGTGAAAGGGAATACCAAAATTGAGAGACACAGGATAAAAAGACAAACGACTACAAAAGCAATACTTTCAAAACTGTTTGGTGTAAACCAACTGAACAACTCGGGGGGAGAGGGAAAGGGAAAGGGGGGGAGGGGGGAAGGAGGGAGGAGGTAACAAATAGTACAAGAAATGTATTCAATGCCTAACATATGAAACTGTAACCTCTCTGTACATCACTTTGACAATAAATAAGAAAAAAAAAGAGTTAACCCTTAATAAATGTTGGAGTTCCCTAATATCTTGTCCCTGTCTCTACATTGTTTATTCACTCTGCTTATTGTCCCTTTAGCTGTAAAGTTCTTTAGTTTCAAGTAATTCTGTGTTTCTAATTTTGCTGTTATTGCTTATAGTTTGGGAATGTAAAAAACAAAATAAAAATATTGCCTAAACCAAAAAAAAAAAAAAAGAATTAAGGCTCCCTTCCCTCAATGCCTTCATCATAATAGTATGTAAATCAAAGCCTTTCCTGTGACCAGGATGGTTCATTCATTTGGGCACCCATCAACTCAAGGAACATTAACCAGACATTAACCAGGTCTTGCTCAACATCTGCTGAGAATAGGGTTGTGGTTCAGGGTCTGGAGATGTAGAAGAAACAGGTTTTCCTCAGGAGTGATAAAGGTAGTCAATTGTTCACAAACACAAGTAGTGAACACAAATAAAACAGGTACCAGTGTGCGGGTGCGGGGAGGGATCTGGAATGTGCTCTAAACATCTCAGAGAATTGGAAGCTTTGGCAATGGTGATATGTGAAATTTTGAAGAAGATTCTTTAGGTGGATAATTTACAAGTTGGCTCCTGGAAAATGAGTAGGAGAATGCAAGGCAACGGGAAAGCCCAAGACTCCCAATTCAAGAAACACATTGAAGAACAGGCTGTTGACAACCAACTCATTGTCAGGGAAGGACAAGAACACGAGAGAGACTAGAAAGATGATTAGGTCTCCCAGTGGAAGGAGGCTTTGTACAACGTGGCATTGTCTCTGGGCTTTGTGCAAACGCACCATTATCTTCGTGACTACTGGGAAGAGATTGAGGCGTTTGATTTATATTAGACAACACAATGTGGAGAGTCAGGGTGGGAGCCTTCGTTGTCATCGAGGCTGGGCATGAAGGCTGAAAGTCTTTAGGATGTTTCCTTGCTCTCTTAATTTCATGAAAGCAATCTTCCCCCCAAGCGACTGGTACTCCAGGTACGAAAGGTACTGCCATCTGCCCAAGCCAAGAGGCCAAGTGATGTGCTTTGTTTAGGTGACAAAGGGGAAGTATGGGACTTGTTGAAAGGCATCATGCCTTCAGAGGAAGTTGGGCGGGGTGATATGAAAAACACATGAAGCATTTGCAGTGTTCAAGAGGAGGAGCGTGAAGTAGGATGAGCGTCACAGTGTTGGTCATCCCTGCTGTCTGCGGCTCCATGAAGCTTCAGTACTGACCTCGATGAACCCTGGGTGTTTGCAGGTTTTCAACAGTGGCCTCCTTGGGAACTCTGTATTCCCAGATACCAAGGGCCTACTGCGTTTTACATACGCAGCGTCTGATTTAAACAATGCCACGGTTTCAGATCTAGGTATAGGAATAGTGACGGGTGTGTGGTTCATGCCAGTGAACCACCAGGAGAAGGACGGGCCAGTTTGTAGGATCGATGGACTGATGAGGTGTACATCGTTTAAAGGGTTTTATTCCTGAAGAATTCCTACGAAAAGTAATAATAATGCAGTCTGAAGTGGTACTTTGTGATAATGATGTTCTAAGATACGAAAAGGAGAGCTAGTTGATTCCAAAGTCGGGAGTGTTTTTTTTTTTTTTTTCTTCTATCTGTTTTCTTGGAGTAAAAAAAAGAACCCTGCCCATCCATGTTTTTGAGAATGAAATAGCTCTCAGATAAAGAGGACTGAAGATGGAGGGGGTCCTTTTTACTGCTCTGCAAGGGTTATTACCATTATTAATAATGAGTTAAGAATGCTTAAAAACAGCATCAGCAGGCCAATCTGATGCCAGATAGCAGCATTACTTCACAAATATTTATGCATAATATTGTACACGGTTGGGCTGTGCACAACCTTGTTGTCTGTGGGGATAAAAGTCTTCCTTACAGGTGGCCACTGCTCTGCATGGTGACTTAGGAGATGGCTGGCGAGAGCATTTGGTGACCGGTGACTCTCAGCCTTTCTGTGGACAGGGCTGAGCGATTGCTGCTGAGAACAGAAGAGGAGCCCTGCCCGCCTCTGTCCAAGCAGTGAGCTCCAGTCCACGGGACGTCATTGGCCAAGCCCCCCGAGAGGGCCCATCCGCCCTTGTAATAGAACAGACATGTCAATGTCGATGAATGCGCGGACAAGGTTGACTAAGCTGCAATCAAGGAGGCTGGGAAGAAGCCCATAATGTACTGAAGCCCAGAGGACTTAAGCCCTTCTTTGTTCTATTTCCCATCTCGGGTGCCAGTAGCCTTCTTGGACTTCAGCGAATTGAGGGCGTCCTGACAACATTCCCTCCTCGGCGGTGGCTGATGTCAGCAGTGAAATGAACCTTGTGCTCAGAAGCTGCTCGCCTCATGAAAGTCACCAGAGCTACTGATGGCGGTCTCAAGGAGTTGTGATTATGTAAGCAAAGAAGAGCATAAAATAATCATATGCTGTGCTGATGGGGTCTTTCTGTTGAAAAGTTGGAAGCCTTTATTAAAATCTTGCAAGTGATAGTAATGAAATGAAAATAAAACCTTTCAAGTACAGCCCTCTGGGTATTTTTCTTTTCTATTCATTTTCATTCATTTTTGGGGATGTGCGTGCGTGTGTGTGTGTGTGTGTGTGTGTGTGTGTGTGTGTATAAACATTGATTATAGAAATACATACATTTACCTCCAAAAAGAATAAATATAAGATGAATAGTGAAATAAACAAAAAATAATACGAAATAAAAATAAATAAATGAACGGATCTGTTTATCTATATAAAAGAGATAGTCATAGGAATGTGACCTTTACCATCTTTAAAGCAATTCCTCACCACCCAATCTGGCTCACAAGCCCCTAAGTAGACCAGGTGCCTGTCTAGCAATGAGTGGTGACTGTGATCTGTTTCCTGGGACCATGAGGCTGATTGGCATTTGCTTCCATGAGATCCTGCTGACAAAATCCAGACTGAGCCCAAGTTGCCCTAGCCAGCCTTAGGGAATGGGGAGGAAGGCTACAAGTTGTAGGCCAGAAAGCAAGCCTTTCTCCACGCAGCGGGCTTCTCAGAGGCGCTGGCCAGCAGAGCGACCCTGGAGTCACCAGGTCCCTTTGAAGTTGCTAATTCGAAAGGGCCCAGATGCTAATCACTCCATGAGGGAGTCACACATCTCAGAGGAAAGATCTGGTCACCAGGCCAAGCCAAGGCCAGTGTGTGGAAGCAAAGAAAGACCTAGCCTGAGGCTCGCTGAGATGGGGTTCTCAGGCTTGGTGCCCCCACGGCACTGAGGGAAGTGGGGTGCAGAGCTTGGCGGGCCTGTGAGGGTACCCGTGGCCCCCAAAGACACGTTCTATCCCTTTGCCTGCGGTCCAAGTGTGCCATTCAGGCTTGGGATGTTAATAAAATGGCTTACAAGAAATTTAAACTGACAAATGAAGAAAAATGGACATGACATGCTCAGAGTCTATGTGAGGCATAACATGTTCACTTCCTACTACTGTGGTTGGGTACTGGCCATCTTCCACCGACTGCCCTGACTTGCTAAGGCGCTGGGCGTGGTAAGCACCAATGATGAGACGCCACAGATAATCTCGGGGCTCTATTACCAGGGACTCACTTAGACGTTCCAGTCTGCTGATCTGTAAAATGAAGATGATAATAGTTCCAAATTCATAAGGTTACTGTGAAGATGGAGTGAGACTATGAATAAAGCGTTTAACGCGTTGACCTGTAAGCAGGCAGTAACTATTAGTAGACCGTTCATATTTATTGTTATTGTCATCGTAATCATGATTATGACCACCACTTCCGAACAAATAATCCTCTCTATAATGCATGCATATACTCTCAGTATACTTGCTCCTGATAAGAAATCAGCGGATGGCGAAGGTAGTCGATAAGATGGGTTCTGTGAGGGTGTGATTTGAAAGGGACTTCAGATAAGTTTTTCCTACACTTTTATGATTATAAAAGATGCTCCGCTAGATATTGGAAAGCTGCAGCCTCAGCTGACTGTTAAATCACAGCATGGGACATTGCACAAGCCAGTAAAAAAAATTAAAGAAAAATCATGCAAGCACTTCCCTCCCTCCTTCCCTCTCTTTTTCTCTCTCTCTCTCTCTTGCTTTCTTTCTTTTTCTTTCTTTCTTTGCTCTTTCCTTCTCCTCCTCCTCCTCCATTTGCCACTTCTTCTTTTAGGATAGAGTCTTGCTATATGGTTCAACATGGCCTTAAGATTGTGATTCCCTCCTGCCTCAGTCTCCCAAGCGCTAGGATTGCAGGCAGGTGCCACCACTAGCAGCAAACCAACAGCTTCTTAAGCACACCTTCTCTGTTTAGAAGAATTTTAATTCTATACAAAATTAAACTAAAAGATAATTTCTCTCTTTTCAAAAGTGATAAAATAAAAACCTCAGTGACAAAGTTCTGTTCACCTGCTAATGATGCCCATGTGTACTGGAATCAGAGTTGCGGGGACTCTGACTGCAGAGGAAAGTCGTGATTTGCGTTTACGTCTATTAGGCATTCATCTTGGATCACGACCTTAATCACCTGTAACAGCTCTTATAAGCATGGGCTTTGGCAATATCTTACCACCAGTGGACTGTTGTCTTTCATTTCTATGATCCAGCATTACCACAAACACCTAATTTATGATAGAGATTATGATTCAGGCAGGAAACTGAACATAGCTACAGGTTAATAGATGCCTTGATGTTTATTTCCACCTTCCAATTCATCTTGCTTACAGGTGTGTGTCTTTGGGCACATTGATGATTCTCTGAGCCCCAGGGTCTTGCCCCATAAAATAGAGATTCTAACAGTAGCTCTTTCGCAGGTATTTATGAGGATTCCATGCGATGACAAACACGAAGCACTCAGCATGTGGTTCTCAGAGCAGAGTAGCAGCGAGGATAACGGTAACTACAGCGACTGTCTGAGCAGCAGCAGCAGCAGCAGCAGGGCCTTGCTCTCGTGGAGGGCTGTTGCTAGATATAATTTACTGGAGGAAATACCGTCTGGGTGTGAAGAGTCTACAGAACTCAGATATGAGACCACACAGGTTTTCATTAGCTGGGGACTGCCTTCTAGTAGTGCGAGAATGATCTGTCAGTTTCTGGCTGCCTTGAAACTCTTAGTCATACCAAGTATGACTCGGCCAGCACCTCTAAGCTTTTATTATATATAGTAATGCTTGCCTCAGCCAGGGTGTCAGCAACCAATTTGTTTTCTTTTAAATATTTTTATTATCTTCATGCACCGAGGGGGTTCGGGTCAACAGGCGCTTACGAGGACACTGTATCTTGATCGATATCACCCCTTCCATCATTCTCCCTCTCCCATCTACTGGAATCCCCTGCAACTCCTCAGGTTATCCGGTTCCATGATCACACACTTTGAATATTATGACTTGCATTTGCCCATCCTCCTCTCTCTGTTTGCCCCTCTAGCTTTCTGCAACAAGGAAAAAACAAAACCCTCATGCTGACAAAGTTGCAGGTTATGCAAATGATGGCATCAGACAGACAGTAAGTACATGCACGTACGCATCCGTCCATATGTACGTACACAACGTGTCCTCATTTTTCTGTATTGCATTTGCTCTAAAGGTCAAAAGCGACTTTGACCATGGAGACTGACGTCATGCTGAGGAATCATCTGGAAGAGCAGCATGTGGAAAAGTGCACGAATAAGGATGTTCCTTGTGTTCACAGCTGAAGGGGGCATCTGTATGCTTTTTGGCAGCTTACACCCAATTTCCTTGCTAGAACAGCTTGGGGGCGGGGGAGGCGAGCTGAAGGAGATCTGTGACAAGAAATGCTAGTTGTTAAACGATTGATTGGTGAAACTTTCTACCCCGCATGTCAAAAACATATTATGTCTCCTTGTAATGTTAGGAAATGAAAAATAGCTAGTGTGGTTCAGTAACTGATCAGCCAGTGGTCCCTAGCTAAGACTCTTTCCTCCTAGATGAGTGAGAAGAGGGTGGTGGGTTCACATGCCATGCACAGCAATGGCCATCTTTGGCTTGGTTCTCGATTCATAGGACACCTGACCACTTCCAATAGCACCACTGATCAGAAGGTTTGTACACATCAAGATCTGAACACTACAAGTTCCTCCTGCTTTAATCTGTGCTACACTACAAGAGACATCCTAGTTTTTTGTTTTTTTTAATATGTTCCTTCTGCTGTGTTCCCAACGCTACAGCTAAAATCCAGAAGACGGAGCAAAGGAAAGGGCAAATGATTTTGGTCAGAGAACTCAGAGGGTACATTTTTCCATGCAATTATTTTTTTGTAATAGCAGAATAAACCCATTTATATAATGGGAGTTATGCTAATAAGTACTATATTAAATTTCCCTGTTGGGAAAATAACTTAGAGATGATGAAAATCTCATCGATATAAAACCAGACTTAAATAAGCTGTTTTCAAACAGACTACCAGGGGGAGAATCAGACCCTCAGATCTTCTCTGCTCGTTTGTCTTTCTTGCCTGTGCGGCCTCTGGGGTCACGAGGAAACCGGATTTCTATCAGGTAGTGATTTACGGGGAAGCTTCTGACATTTGTTGGTCACTAATTTAATCAGGGTTTTTGATTACACGCAGCTCCCACTTTAATTATGTCACTATCCCTTATATTAGATATAAGGCCCAGGGAATAAGGAACTCCACGACGCCATTCTGTTGTCCTCTTTCCCGTGCAAGCCCCTGATTCTGATCTGAATCTAGTGAGTGATCAGTGCGGACTGGACTGGACACAGGTTCAAGGAGAAGCCTCCAGTAATCATGTGCCATTGGACGATTGGCTCCAGGGAGGGTTCCTTCTCTTGTTGGCCAAGAACTCCTTGCAATTACCATGCCTATCTACTCCGCAGATACTTGTAATTTATTTTTAATGTGTGTAGTAGTCTCTGTTGGGAGGAAGAAGATAAGCCTTATTTATTAAGTCCCTTGTAATGTGGGTTATTATATGTATTTTCTTAAATAACGAATACCCCACCCATAGTTACTACCACATGGGATCAAAAGATTTCAGACATTTCCAGAAGACCCTGGGCTTTGTAAAGACCAGAATTTCTGCTCAAGATGTCTCAAGGATGGGAATAGTGCAGCCATAGAGCTTTGATACATGCCAACCTAGAACAGGAATTCAGAGAATGGTAAGAGCCATCGCAGCCCACGACTGAGCAAACGAATCACTGCTTACAGTGCAACGAAGCACAGGTTTTTCACAACAAAATATCCGGAGAATAAGCAGGCCACGTGCACAGCAGTACAACTTTGGAAATTAAATGTTCAAAGATGTTCATGTATATGGCTATTTACCAATTTGTTAGCAATTTAGATAGGAGGTAGGACGTTTACAGTGTTTTCACATGGAAATTAAATCTGAATATTTAAGCTTATCACCTGACCACCTGACTGATTATTTCTCTGCAGGATCAAAGTTCCTCGATTCTCTTCTCTCTCCCCTTCTTTTCTTTCTACTCAGTCGAGATTCTTACTGCCTGAGGCCTTGGCATCTTTCTGGGGTTCAGATCCTGACTCTGAGGCAAAGCACCTCAAAGGCTTTTCAGGGCTGCAGCACAGCTTCACCTGGTGGACCTTAGAAATTCAAATCCCAGGTCCCACCCCGACTCTCCTGGGCTGAAGACCCTGACACTGGGACTCCCAACCCGAGCTTGGCAAGCCTGCCCCAAGGTTCAGCAGCGCTCTGCTGAGGAACCCAGGAGAACCTCCGCACAGCAAGGCTGGTGCAAGCTGCGTTTAACAGGCCAAAGGAATGGAAGGAAGAGGAGGAAGGGCTGGGAGTGCCTGTAGCAGCAAGCCAGCTCCCTAGACAGGCGTCTGACTCGCTGAATATGCAATGCAAGGGGACGCATGAGCTCACAGAGCGAGCGTGGATAGCGAGGCAGAGCGCCAGCCTGGGAAAGCCAAGGGGAATCAGAAGATTCCAGTAGAAAGTGGCCGAGAAAGAGCTCATCCTGTCTTAGATGGAAATGCTTCTCTTCAAGGCAGTGAGATGGAAGAGGAAGAGGAGGGACTCTAGGGAAGAGTGGGTGAGGGCACTGGGCAGGCTATGTGTCCTGCTGCTGCAGGAACAAGAGACACACAGGCTGGTTCCCGCTCCGTATGTGTGGTGAAGAGCCTCCACACCAGGTCCTATCTCCTCACCAATGGGTCTCTGTCCAATAAATTAGACCCAAGGTCAAAGATACCCCAGTGAAAAAACACATGCTTTAGGACCCTCTTGTAACCTTACTGTTTTATCTGTGCCAAAATATGGAGCTAGCAGAGAGCAATGGTGGTGGCAAAGAGTGAAGAATCCAACCATCTTCCCCACGGAAGTCTCTTCTAAGAGGAAGTGAAGGCTGTCCCCACAGAAACGAGACCTGACTGTACTCGATAGGTAACAACAGCAATCTTACCAAAAATCTTACCAAAAAGGTGACGTTTTTCAGCTAGATTGTCATTTAAGTTTTGAGAAATCAGCATGGAGTTTTTCTCTTCCCAGCATCTGGCCACTAACTCCAGCAATCCTCAGGGATGCTCTTCTTTGCTTGAAGCCTAGACGATGCCGTTGCTCTTCCAAACACAGCAACGGGGGCAGTTATTCCATCAGAGGCTGGAGGGAAGGGATTCCTGGTTGCCCGTTTGCCAAGCTCGGCATGTACTCAGGGAGAGAAGTATGAGAGGACTTTAAAACCCTCGACATCCATGGAAATAACTCTTGGCTTTTGTTTAACTTGTCTCACTAAAAGGGTTTCGTGTCTGAAGGGCACATTTGAGCCATAGATTCTTGGCTCTGGTGTGGGGGAAAAAAAACAAAACAGAAAGGCACTGGAGACCCCACTGTGATGGGGAGGGGTTCCAGAACCATCCTTCTCCAGAAGGCCTTGGATAGATCCTCTGAGCCAAGGCCTCCGCCTGCTTCTTCCACTTTCCAGGAAACTCTGGGCATGCTTTGCTCTGAACACCACGCAAGCCTCAGGAGCCAGATCAGAATTCAGACGGAGGAGGAGCGGGACTGGTGTTTCTTCATTTAGGCGGAGGCTCCTATGAAAGCACTCGCCTGGGGTCTGGGCTTTGTCACCTCTGGGAAACGGTTTCCTTCCTGAGCCTCCAGGGCTGACCTGTGCGTGGATGCGATGGTGCCTGGCCTCCGGGGGTTGGTGGGGACTGAAGTGGAAAACGGCTTCTCACAGGCAAGCAATGGCTGTACTTAGTACCACCACCTGGCTTGCCGATCCCAAGGAGGACTGTCTACCGATCGTGCCAACACCACAGAGCGCAGTAACAATGACATATAATCCAATTAGCTCCTGAAGTGCTGATCCTGCTACAGCTGGAAATGAAGCCTGTATAGATTCTTTGAAAACGAACCTAGGTTTGGGGCTAGCGGGGGTGGGGTGGGGGGAGGACGGAGACTGTAGATGGAGGGTATAGCCTCCTCTCTGCCAGCAAATACTCTACCGCCTTGTTCAAATGCCAATGAAAAGTGATTCCATGTATTTATTATAAAAGGCAAGGAGGGGCATTTGGAGCAAAGCCTGGAGAGTCCGTGGAATATTCGAGAGGGAAGAAGGCGTTTCCGAGAGAACCTTTTTGTATTTGCCCCCACCCCTAGTTTATTCATAGATTTATGCTAACCGGGTCCCTCAGCCCCACAGCTAATGAAGAGTCAGCTCGCCTGCTCGCCAGCTGAGCCATTTGTCCAAGAGAATTTAAATTTTGATCATCAGCAGGAAATACTGAACGCACAGTGCCTGCAAACTCCCTCACCAGATCTTCAGTGAGGACTGGCCCGGAAAAAGGAGAGAGAGAGAGAGAGAGAAGGCAGAGAGAGGAGAGAGAGCGGAGACAGGGCCAGCGCACAGTGCCTGTCTCCCTGTCCCTGTCACTCACCTCAAGTCCGGCTCTGCATTCGTAGGCAGTGCTAATTCTGTCGCACTTGAGATCGAACTCAGTACTAGATATTTAGTCTCGGTGATATCTCAGCTCACAGCTGAGTAGTGACTGCTTGTTTTTCCCACCTAGAAATGGCTGGGATGTGTGTACGGATAACACAGAAGGAGACGGAGAAGCGTGCTAAACACCCCACCAAGCTGCACATAAAGCAATGTGCCAACCTGGAGGAGAGGATGTGGGCTGGGGGGGGGACGGGGGAGGGGCAGGCACTCCCCAGCTCTCTTCGCCGTGGAGCCTGACCCTCACTCCCCAGAAAGCATTTCTCAGATTCGTTCAGGTCACAAGTGGGATGGAAATGAGCGGCTGGACGGCTGCTTCACACATCCGGATTTAATAGACTTTTTTTCCACTGATAAAAGACCACTAATGAGTTCATTTTCAAGCTATTAAATTGGCTATAATAGCTAGTTCTACTGATGATTGCGCGGAGACCTGCTGGTCACAGTGGGTTTTGTCTCCTTGGTTAACTATTTGCTGCCCTGGCACTGAGATCTAAACAAGGCAGAGGCGAAGGCTGCCCTGGTAGGGAGGGGCCCCCTGCCAGTTCTGTCTGTGTCTGTATTTTAGGTTCCCAGTTCTGGGGAGCATGCATGCGTGGTAGCCTCACAATTTCATCTCAAGTCAAGTATTAGGCAGCCCAGGTCTCACTGAGACGTGTTTAATACTCATATGTAATAGGCTGGGCTTGCACGTCTCGCTTATTGTGTGTTTGAACAGATAAACCCATAGACCATTACCTGCTATTGTGAGAGGATCTAACACAGGAAGCTTCACTGGGGTGTGTTACCTTTGTATTGGCACTTGGAGGCACACTATGTGGCTATAATCAACAGATTAGCTTTGTGTGGAGAGGGCAAGTTGTGTGGCACTGAAATGTGCGCGCTTCCCGGTGCCTGTATCATTACAACGCACACAATTAGCAAATAGCCTCTCCAGGTGTCGGGTTTAAATACATTCCTTTGCGTTTCAAGGCAAGTAATTAAGAGCAGGGCACTCTCGGCCCCCTTCTGCCCTTTTCGTTTTGCTCTTAGCAGACTGCCTTCTGATTGCTTCCTCATGCTTCCGTTTTGTATAATTTTGTTTTTAGCTATTTAAGCAAAGGTGCCCAGAGACCTTCAAGCTTGGGCAGCCACTGGGCTGAATTGGATTGCTGAATTTTTTTTTTTTAATATTATTACTGCCTGTTTTCTTTTTAAAGATTGTTTTATTATAAGGGGACCGACAGGTCAGAGACATTAAATTGCACAATGATAAACCGTAATGTGCCACGATTAATGACAGTGGCTGGTGTAAGGGGGCTTGTGGCTCCGTCAGGGAGAGGTCCTGGGAGTCCCTGCCCCAGCCCCGCTGTGTGCGCGAGAGTGGGAAGTGCTCAGGTGTGAGCATGGGAGTCACACTGGCCTGGACAGTGTCCAAGCAGAGCTGGACACAGGGCTAGCACCTCAGTGCCATACTGCTGGCTCGTCCGATTGGACTCAGGAACCGAAGAACCCCTTTGATTACCGTTCAACACTGTCTACCGTGAATGAACACTCTCGGGGGATGCATGAGCCGTTATTTTCCATCTTTTTAGATACATTTCTTAGGGTCTATGAGGGTTCTGTATCCAGGGGAATCAAGGGGCTAACGGTGTTGGTGGACGGAGGCAGCTCTCAGGTTCTGGTCAGCAGACTGGGCTGTTCATAGACAGAGGGACAGAGCAACGAGACTTCAACTACATGATCTCTTCTAGAACAATCCTCATCTACCACTCTGGGGGTCCTCTCTGCTTTATCTCCTCCCTGTTTCCATGGTCTTACAGAAGGGTCTTTGCACAAGGTGATCATGGGGCTCCCACGTGTTGTGGTAGTGGTGGTGGTGGTGATGTGGTTATGTGTGTGTGTTGCGGAGGTGGGGGGGGGGCTCTAGAAGCTACCCCAGTATTACTAGAGACAGAAGGAAATGGGGAAGTGACCTTTCATCCCTGACTAGACTACTTTTCTTAAAAGACTGAAAAACAGCACACCTGAGTTGGTGCTCGCCAGTACAGGGGCATGTTAGAAGTAATGGGTCTGGGTGTTCTCTTTGGACCTCTTTGGTGTGTCGAAAGCCTATACACCAGTTTCTGTGCTCAGCCATGGCCGAAGTCTGTCCTGCCCAGCTCCTCCTGCAACTTGCTTTTATAAACAAATCATTTCAGGTGTGAGGATGGTGGCAGTCCTTTTGACACCCATTCCCGCTCCTTTGCACATTGTCTGTCTAGATGCCATTCTTTCTCCAGTAATTGGTTCTCTCCCTTTGGCAGCTTTGTTAATCCAGATCTCTACGGTGGGAGCTTTTCACTTCCCCAGATACCCAGGAAATGAGGGGCGCAGTCATAGGGCCTTTGCTTCCTTCTCTTTCTTATCTAGGCTATCCTCAGTACATCCTCTGCCTCCTTCACTGTCCTTGGGAACAAGGACTTGTCCTCCTGTTGACATTTTAAAGACAGGAATATGACACATCCATTAGGTTGAAAGGAAGGAGAAAGCACACACACACACACACGCACACACACACACACACACACACACACACACACACACACACACACTCTGCCTTTGGTGAAAATTCAGCCCAGAAGTATAGGATTCATTCCAGATGACCTTAGCTCAAGGTGACTTCATGTATTATCCCAGCAAGGAGGTGTTTTTTCCTTTTTCTTTCGGTGTATCTGTGTGTCCTTCCCATCCACCCTTTCCCTTCTGAGAGGAACTCTTGCAAATGGTGCTTGCTGCCAGGAGATTTCCTCACTTGAAGACCCGCATCTGTTTTGACTGTTGCCTCCTAGGTGGAACCACGAGGTGGCCAGCAGTGCCACCCACCCAGAAATGAAGAAGAGCTACGTAGCAAGAGGATGAGAACGTGCGGAGACTTGTTCCATCCAACCAAGGGCAATTGGGAAGGTATCTTCCGGTGTACGAGGCAAGGCCCTCTGTCACAAGCTTCCTGGCACCGAGGAGTTGCGTGGGGCTATGGTGCGGGTGGATGGGGCCCTGAAGCCCAACATGGTATTTTTGAGAATCCTCGGCGATTCCGCAGCTGGGCATGTGGGAGGAAGCAGGTGGAGGGCTTCCCTCGTGCCATCCACAGAGGTTGATTCTACCTGGGGGGGCACGGGGACTGAGGGGGCGGGAGTTTCGTTCAGTGTTGTTCTGAACTGTGGAGGGGAGGACTGGGTATTCATATTCAAGTGGCCATCACTCCTCTGTGTGGGAAGAATACCTGGACGGTTTCATCTAACCTAACAGTGGTCCTGGGAACTGCTGGCCACTCGCCTTGTGAGCAGCTGGAGATCTAGGCCCAAAGAGATGCTAAGGAGCCCATCGAAACACCCATCGCCAAGCCCAGTGGAAAATAACGTGTGTGCACTCATGACGTTTTGTTTAGACAGAGGCTTTACAGCGGTTGGAGAATCGCTTACAGGTGTTACCTATTCATACCGCTTCCCAACTCTGGGGTGACTGTGATTATTGTCCTTCTTTACCTATAAAAATGTGAAAGGTGACAGGGATTAAACACAATGTGTGAGTCCTTTGGCCGTCAGTAGAGTGAATGGGTGTTAATTTTGAGTCTGTACTACTGAGTTTATATCACCAAGACACCTTTTTCTCTCCCAATGATGTGTGGGCTGAAGCTGATCTGTAGATGGTTTTTATTGTTCATTTAATGTTTTATTTACTTATGTATTGATTTCATTTCCTCATGAGATAACCTCAGATTTTACATTTGTAAATGGTTACATCTGATTATGAGGATTATATAAATGACTATATAATATCCTGACTTTGACCTCTTGGTTTGTAGATAGTAAAATATTTGATATCTGACATTAAGGGGAACTTTTGTAAGCCCTACTTTATACTATTGGATTGTAGTAATTAGTAACTGAAAGTAATGTTGATTTAAATTATGTAGTATCTGAAGTTTTCACGAAAGGTAGTGATAACGAGTATGAGTAAGTTAATGGTCATTTACTTTCAGAATTATGGCATTTTCTGATTAAATTATTTTTTAAAGCAAATCTATGGAGCTTTGGAAGTATAAAGGCTCAAACATATAGCTCTCTAAGATGTGCATGATGGTGATAAATTTTCTTAGTCTATTAATATCTCAAGAATGTGGATGCATTGAAGGAAGTAAAATGTTCAGAGCAAGACAATTTACTTGTAAGTAGCAGCTTAATTCTCAGAATATATTTGGGGCAAAATAAGCATCAGTCACAACCTCGGAAATATGTGTGTTGTGTTGTTAGATGAATAGGTTGAGATACACTTCATGAAAAGTATTTTGAGCAAAAATCTGAAGGATGGAGAAGTCGTTCATTGTTATAGTATGTGTTTATTTTAAGCTAGGTTCTTGGGTCTAATTGTCAGCATGGAAAGAGAAAGAGAGAGGGAGAGGCAGAGGTAGAATTTCCTGATGATCCAATACTTTATAATTTTTTCTAATTTATGATTCTCCATCACTTTATAATTTTTCTACCTCTTCTTATCATCATGTTTTGATGCTCACACCCAGGAAATGTTCTTCCAACTTAAAGATTATCTTATGATTTTAACGTGAAACTTGGACTCCTATAGAAATGCTCTGGAGTCATTTGCTTAGATTTCAAGCAAGGCAAATCAGTCACCCTCAAACAGAAGTGACTTTAAAGCAGGAGTTCATCTTAATTAATGTCCACCTCAGCAGTCCATTATCACTTGAAGTGTCTACAGGTTTACATGCTGTCGTCTTGTTCATCCACAAGATGGAAATTTGCTGGTAGTTATCTTTTGGTATAGTCTTCAAAGGAAGAGTTGAATAGACATATTTCTTATTAGGTCTTTTCCTGTCATCTTATGATGAGAACACAACGCATTCATGTACAAAGCTAATAACCAAGATAAGGTTGCAGTAGAATGCTACCAACCCTTGGAATTATACCTATAAGCAGCCAGTGAGTGGTTAAACATGCTCAGGGAGCACACAGAGACTCAAGGAGCTTATTTCTTCAGGCTTACAAATTTGATTCTTGTAGAGAACAAAGCTATTAAAAATATGACCTTTCTATTTTTTTCCCTAAACTTTGGCAAAAAGCCAGATAATAACTTTGTTTGACTTGGTTAGTATGATAGAGTGCTTATTCAGATGGAAATAAAATGACTTTTCTTTACTGGAAATTACACCTTGAAGTCGAAATGTCCATCATCAATATAACACACAGACAGACACGTTAATTCAAGCCTGAAAGCTACAATGGCATTAAAGAGAGAAATATAGCCTTTCCATCTTCTCCAGAAGAAAATGCATATTTCTGCGCAGATGTCAGGAAGTTAAAATGGCAAATCTAAAACTACTCTTTAGGACAAGTGAAAAATATTTGATTATACTATATTGTTAGAATACAAAAATGGTGCTTTTTTATATAGCCTTAAAAGTGAAATAAATATTGTCTTTTTCCATAAACTCTGATTTTCACACTGGGGATTTTTAGACAGAGGCAAAGCACACATCCACTTGAATATGTAAGCCTGAGTTTTCATTTGGACATTAAAAAATGTGGAGGAAAGCGCAACGATTTTATTTCCTTAAAATAGGAATGAATTTCTGAAAGTTAAAAAAAAATCTGAACAATGTTATTATCTGGGCTTCAAACAAGTGGAAGGAAGCATCATGGTTTAGCTAGCCTCCCCCGTAATGAAGAAAAATCTGTCCCCTCTCTGTGTGGCAGCAAGGAGAAAATGAGTTTATTGCAGGATTCCCAGTAAGACTTTTCGCAAGGTCTCTTTTCCTCTGGGTCCGGGGTGCTGGGCAGGCCTCAGGGCTGAGAAGCTCCCCTTGTGTGGCAACCTGTCACACAGACACTTGGTTCCTGCCATTTGAGATAGATGTGTGGTAGATTAAATTGCACAAACAATACTTAGGCCTGAGACATGATGTGGCCAGTCCTGGGGCTTGGACTCAGGGCCTGAGCGCTGTCCCTGGCTTCTTTTTGCTCAAGGCTAGCACTCTGCCACTGGAGCCACAGCGCCCCTTCTGGCCATTTTCTGTATATGTGGTGCTGGGGAATCGAACCCAGGGCCTCATGTATATGAGGCAGGCACTCTTGCCACTAGGCCATACCCCCAGCCCCCCACACCGCTTTTCTTCCATAGTTTTGCTTTTTGCTTTCAGAAAATGACAAAAAAAAATTACAACAGTGAAAAATGGGATGTGAAGGAAAGTTCTAGCAGGGATCAAAAGGTGCACTGGAGTGTCTGATGTCACTTGGTCTCGCAGACACACTCTCCACGTGGCCTGGTCCCCACGGAGCTGACAGCTAAGGACAAGACTTTCTTTCCTGCGATGTTCTGCTGGACACAGAGTTAGAGGACATTTGCCTGCCCGCCACCAAAGTAGCCTGGGCATCATTGTGTCCACCATGAAATCATTTTCCTGGAAAGGAAGCAGAGTCTTGGCTTCAGTCTCCATGACTCACTGTTGCTGCATGCCCATCACGTAGAGGCCCTTGATGCTTGAGCTCAGATGTGGAACCATCGATGTGGAAGGGATGCTGTCAATCAAGGAAGACAGTGAACCCTGTACCAGGCACACCTTTGAACTTGTGGTCTGTCTCCTTTAGTTGCTCTTACCTTCTCTGTTCTCAGATAGCATACGTGTGAGTGTGTGTGTGTATCACATACATATATGTGTATGTGTATATATGTGATACACACACATGCACACACGCGCGCACACACACACACACACACACACACACACACACACACACACACACAGTCTCTGTCTCTTTGAATGGATTACAGATCTCCTGAGGGCTATCCTTTCTTTGACCCTCGAGAGTTCCCAATCCAAAGGCTGAGAATTGTATGAACAATAAACGGGTATTTGGAGTTTATTAGAGATTATAGCATTTAATCCTCTAGCAACCCACCGAGGTCAATGCTATCTTTCCTCTGGTTGGAAGTACAATGCCATGGAGGACTTTACACAGGCAGGTAAAGGCCCTAAAGTAGCTTGGCTACTTCAAGATGGGTTCCTGATATGAAAAACTAGCCAGCTTCTATTTTTAACCATGCAAGGGATGCTGAGTTTTCTTTGTGTTTCGGATGATATTACAGGCACAGCTTGCTTCTATGAGGTGCGGCTTTTCAACAGGTGATTAGAACACTCCTGTGGGGCTGATCATGCTGTCCTGTTCTAGGCTCTCAAATGCAGGCTCAGAAGCTTCTCTGCATGTTTGCAGGTGAGGCTCACATTTCCCCAGACAGTGACACCTGGATATCAATGAAGTCTATAATCACAAACCAGGTGAGTCTTCACAAGACTGCAACAGTTCTCCACCTCTGAAAATAACATTGATTGATATATTTTTAAGAGAATGACATATGCAACTCTTTATTAGAAATTATTAAATAACTCCTTGAAATAAAAGAGGCAGTTGTATAATTAGTAGTTATGCACATCATGACAGCATAATTATTCATTACCACTATGCAGGAACAAAATGACAGCTAATTTCATCCTCACAGTCCTTAAAGGTCCTACTTCAAAAGGAAGGAAGCTAGGAAGAGAAGATGGCTTTTGTAAGCACTTGAGAAAGTTTTTTTTTTCTTGGTGTAAAATACCAAAAAATTAAAATTTGTATAATGTTACTCTGTATTTAAGCAGATGAGTAAACACACTTCCAGAGTGCAATACCCCTGTTATCACTGTATCTGAGCTTAGTACCCTGGATAATGTGTATACGTGTATTAGAACTAGTAAGGGAGAGGGAATACCAAAATCGAGAGACAAAGGATAAAAAAGACAAACCATTCCAAAAGCAATACTTCCAAAACCATTTGGTATAAACAACTGCACAACTCATGAGGGGGAGAGAGGGAAAGGGGGAGGGGTAGGGGGGAAATGAGGGAGGAGGTAAAAAGTTGGATAAGAAATGTACTCACTGCCTTACATATGAAACTGTAACCCCTCTGTACTTTACTTTGACAATAAAGATAAAAAGAGAAAAAAAAGGAAAAAACTGAAATATACATAGAGGAATCTTTATTTATTTATTTACTTACTTCTTATTTACTTATTTTGAGTGGCTTGCTGGAAATTAAAACTAGAGCCAGAAATTAAAACCAGAGCCTCATCTATGTTAAATACTTGGTCTACCACCGACATCCACATCACTAAGTACTTATTATTATTTTTTTCAATTGTTGTTTTAGCTACAGATTTTTTTTTAACCCTCTGGAGAATATCAATTTATCTATCTGTTAATAATTGGCAAAATGTCTCCATAAATTATTCAGATTTATCGAGGAGTTCTGAAATGCAAAGCCCAGCAGATGTTTTATGAGTCTGTTTTCTGTAATTCAAGAAGGACTTTGGACTGGGTGCTGGTGGCTCAGGGCTGTATTTCCCCGAGATTTGGGAGGCTACAACGGAGGGGATTGCAGTTTGAGGCCAGCCAGGATGGAGGTGCGGGAACCGGGAGATCCTTTGTCAGTATCTGGGAACCATGGCAAACGCTTGCCATCCCGGCTAGGAGGAGCTTGGGATCAGGAATACCACAATTCTATGCAGCTTGGGCAGTAAAGTATAGAAGATTCTCGCAACAGAAGAAGCTGGAGACGAGGGCCAATCCTCTCAGCTACAACTGCCAAGGAATAATAGGAGGATGGTGTTCTAGGCACATGCCTGGGCAGGGAGCAGATGCTATCTCCTTCAAAAAAAAGGATTGGAGCCATGGTTCAGTTAGAGAGCACCAGTCGGCCTTGAGTTCAAGCCTTAAAACAAAGTTCTGGATAAGGCAATAGAATCTTCTTACTGAAACGATACTGAGTCTAGGTTTTGCGTCTGGGGCCTAGGTCACCTACTTTACCTTTATTTAAAAGAAGATAGCGAGGATGTGAGCAGTAAATGTAACATACACACCAACGACCCAGTTCCATGAGGTGAGGTCACTGGAGGATGGGATCAGCAGGATCTGTTTATACCACTCTGATCTGGACCTAGATTGTTTTTTTGTTTTCCAGATTTATGAACAAGTCATTGATAAAGGAAGAGTGAAGTTCAGAAAGGAAAATAGTGGTGTGGACCCTTATAGTGTGTGGGAGCTAAGTTTGGAGGTCTAAACTTACACCGTGGGATTCCTTGCATAGCTTGCTGGGTAGTGTCTATTTGCCTCTTTTCAGCATTGGGAAGCCATTTTGCATGGGTACTTAGCAAGATTGAGCTGGTGGCAGATTATAGGTCTGAAACGTGTCTCTCTTGGCAATCGGATAAGAGAACCACCCGAGATGACAGCAGTCTTTCCAGCTTTTCACCCACGGAGGCTCAGTCCACATTTCTCAAATCTCTTGTCCTCACCACCTCTTTCTGAAATAACCTATATAGATCCTGAAGTTGCCCCTGGTGCATAGATTCCGATTGCAGCCACAGTCGGGTGTCATTTTCACGGTCCTACTTTCCTCCCAGCAGATTCCTTCCTGTGAAGTCCTGCTTCCCTCTCCTTGCCCAAGTCCTTCCTTTATTCCTCGGTCCCAGGTCACCTTTCTCTCTGTGAAGCGCTTTCTGTTCACCCCAGCGGGGACGCTCCGCTGTCTTCTCCCGTGTTAACGAGCGACTCCGCCACCCTTGCCCACTACAGGACTCAGCTCCCTTGCGCACAGGGTTAGTTCCTCAAGCACCGAGATGGAGACTTGGACATTTGGATAACCCTGCACGTGCCTGAGAAGGGGTCTTCACACGCCCCTGATTGATTTATTGATGTGGAGGTGGCTGTCTAGCCAAAGTAAGCCAAGATTAAACTCCTGGAGGACCGTACGATAGGATCTGAGACGTGGGGAGCAGCACATTGGTGATCTTGAGGCACTTGATTTCATCTTGAGAGCGGAGCCCATCTGTGCATTTACGATTGCCTCGAGAAGAGAAGAGAAAAACCCTTCCCCCATCTTCCCTCCCCTTTCGCCACTTTCTCATATTTGTTAGTCCAGTGTCTAACAGAAAACTTTGACTTCAAATTTAAATTGTCATTCTTGTGCAGACCCCGAAATCCAAGCATGAAAGCATCAGCTGCAAAGAGAAACTTCATGTAGAAAGTGTTATGTGGAAATTTCCTGGATTTTTAAGTAGAGGTAACTTTTACGGACTGAATTTTCAGGAGAGAGAGAAAGCATAAAGTCCTGGTTGCTTTAGGAAAGTAACACTAAAAATAGGAATATGGATTTTCTCTGGATTCCTCACTTTGTGGCTGTTTTCTTTATGTTGTCCATGTCCCGTCCCTCCGCTTTTACTTCTGTCTGGATCTCAGGTACTGTGCCAAAAGACACAAATCCATAAACCAGGACCACATAGAGCACAGAGTCTCCGACACTGATTTGTTCCCAACCCGCAAACCACCCTATCTTATTCCTCATCACCCTGTAAATGACAGTAGGTTAAGCAATATTCAATTCTATCCAGTCATTAGACGAGAAAGGGACATTTATCTGGAACTGTCAAATTCTGACTATATTTAATATGACACTAATTTATTGTTGTGTATATATATTTTTCAATAGCCTGTTGGAAGGGGGGAAGTTAACTGTATAAGGCTATCCATCACAAGACACTAACCATTTCCATTGACAAATGCTTGCTGGCTACTGGTTGGAATTCTGATCAATTTGTACAGTGAGCACATTTACTCTCACCGATGCTTTGTAGCTTGATCAATATCTATCTCTTTCCCCAGTGAGGAATTTATTCCATTTGGGTATCATGGAGCGGAGAGCGGATAGATCGAGTGGGAAAAGGCTGTGAAGAAAGGAGCGAACCCTAGCATTTCCCTGCCCATCGTGCATTCTTCCAAAGGGCACTGAGGACAGGTGGGCTCCTGTTCTAGATCACCAAGACCCTTCCTTCCTGTCAGTATCTAGAACCAGGCATTCCAACCGTCCAGGGTGCATTTGTGTCTGTTGCTCTGTGAGTGGCTTGATTTGTGCTCTTCTCTATCCATAGGGAACTCAAGAACATGGGTGTACACTGCACCCCGGGACACGGATCTGCTTAGAGGACGTGAGAGAATTAGGGGCCTCGCAGGAGGAGTCTAAATACATTAAGAAACTTAGCTCTCTGTGCCTCCCTTCCGCTTTCCTCAGTATGCTTAAGGGGGAAAGACGCGCTTAATACATACATCGTAAAGAACCAAGAGGGGTCTCATCAGTGCTGTAGGATAACGGAGTGTAAATCCTCCTCGCGATGGGTACTTTCCATGATTAATTGCATTCTGTCGACATTTGGCTACGTTATCATCGGCTGCTTGCTGTTCAGCCCTTGCTAGACTGTTAATTATTGTTGTGTGGCTCTGAGGAATGTTTTCAAAACATTTTAGAATTCTGCTACTGCATTGGCGCAGGGAGGAGCTTAATAAGCCACTGCTCCTGACTGAGGAAGACAAACGATGATTGCTAGAACAGGAAAATAATTTAATTACGGCCTTTTCTTCCCAGACTGTTGGTGATAAAACGTTATTTCTGACATGCTCCCGAATGTCACTTAGTGAATCTCAGTTGTCCCGATTCCTGTTTTATTTTACACATAAATGGAATGAAATGAGACTCTGGGTAGGCATGGAAGTCAAGTCAGAGGAAACAGATTTGATTTCAGAGATGTTTTAGGACAGATTTTTTACTTCCCTTGGCAGAGCTGGGGATTGAGTTCCACACTGGCTAGACAGCTGCTCTAGCATTTCGAACCATGCCTCCAGCCCCGTTCTGAACTGGCCATTTCCGAGATAGGATATTGCTCTATGCCCTGGCCAACCTGGGCTGTGATACTTCTACTTGTCCTTCCCTGTGTTTCTAGGTCACCAACATCTTCAGTGGCATCGAGATGACACTGATGCTGCCCACAGGTAGGAGGACACAATTGGGGCACCACAATTGAGAACTTGGCCTTGAATCGTGGCTCTTCTTCTCTGCCTTCTATATAGTTAGAATTACTGGGTTGGACCTCTGAGATGGTGTTTTTTTAAAATTATTAGTCAAATGTTAACTACTATTGCTTCCATGAGTTGAACAGGATGAAAAATGACTTCACAGGTGAGTCTATCTCTCTTCCGTAGACTATGAAGACAAAATGATATTGGGCCCATGCCCTTTTTTTTCCTCAGTGCCCTTTCCCACCTAATCTAGGTGTCCATTTCCAAGCCCAAATCACAAGTCACTGAGGTCTAGGGTCATTTTTATACATCTTAAAGTGTCTCAGTGGCATTTCTGGACATGGGGGTTTTCATTCAAGACAAACTTGAACTTCTTTGTCCTTGTGAGTACTGGGTAAGGGTCAGGGCTTCGTTTTATTTCTCAGATGAGGAGACGGTGCCAGAGAGAAACACGGTGCCTCCTGTTCTGAGAGCGCCACAAAGGACAGTCATCGCTATTGAAATAGGGGAGTTTTGTCTGTGAGGATACGCACAGGCAAATGGCGCAAGCTATTCACAAATGCTTTCTTTCAAATGTCCCTAAGCAGTACAAGTGTAGTTATTTTACACCGGGAAGGTCAGTTTTTTTTTTTTATTTTAAATTTGGAGCTTTGTAGTTAGTTGAATCACTCTTCCTCTTTCATTTCCATAAGAAAATGAAGACCCACACAACTCTGCTCTAAAATCTGGTGACTGGCCTGGCCCTAGAACATGGAGTTTCATTTCTATTTACTACTTGTAGTTTAAAAATCAACTTCTGAAACCACTGGTCTTTGTTCCCTAGAATGTCATTCTGGGGAGGACGGTGACCTCCTCATGGTGACATTCAGGATGCGTGCGTCAGTGACCACCTGGGTTCTGACCAGGTGCAGCAAGTTGATCTCACACGAAATGGCTTTTCCTTCCAAATGACCCTTTCCACCCAGAAAATGCTTTAGGGTTTGCAGGCTATGCTTGCTGTAGTTGTACCATGGGTTTGGAAAGGAATTTTCCAAGCATTGTCTCATATATATATATATATATATATATATATATGTGTGTGTGTGTGTGTGTGTGTGTGTGTGTGTGTGTGTGCATTATGTATATATTCAGCAACATTGGTGCCCTTAATTTATGTTCATTATGTTTCAAATTACTTCAATAACTTTTGAAGCAACACAATATTCATATAACTTTTCCAGTTGTTACCCTTAAAGATAGTGCATGAAGGTCTCATAAAAATACTTTAATTGAATTTAGTTCATTACCACAGCAACCAGTTCTGGTTAACTGGAAGTAATATAAATGTGGAAGTTGTATTCATTAATCATCTAGCTTTAACTAGCTTTCATAAGCGTTTCATCCACATAGTAGCTACTTTCTTGAGAGAATAGCTTTGAAAAACTTTTTTGGGGGGGAGTCTATTCTCATTCTAGTTGATTTTCTGTCCCAGCCAGATGCAGTTCAGTGAGTTCATGCTTCCATTGTTTTCCATTCTCATGTTATGTTGAGCGATTCTCATCCCTTTTCTCTTCCCTAAATCTACATCCCACCCAGATAGCTCTCTGCTGCTCTGTGATTTGTTTGATTTTTCACCTCTGGACCACTATTATGGTTGTAATCAAAGTGACTCTGCTTACCCAGAGGGCCCAATCTGGCAGACAGAACTATTCAGAACCTTGGACAGAGATGCAAAGTCTGAAGGACACCAGTCCGGGCTACTGTGCAGTGGAAAGTCAGCCGTGATGTGTTGCCGGCCTTGGCACCGAAGTGCTTTTCTCTAGGATGTGTCTGGGATATGTGCTGGGAATGATTTTTGCTCCTTTCTTAGATAGGACTTCATGCTGGCCAATGGCTTTCCAGATCCTAAAGCATGAAAAACAGCTCACATGGGGGTGAATAGAGGCAGAAGGCGGAGGGGGAATGAACTAAGAAAGAAAACACAACAAAAAAAGAGAGATTGAAATGATGAAGAAGTACAGAAGAAGCTGTGGCTTGAGCTAGAGGAGCAACAACCTAACGCATGCATTCGCCACTGGCAGAAACTTTGAGAACAAAGTGAAGGACACTGTCCCGCAAACAAACTTGCTCTCCTGTCTGCCACACTCGATTCCAGATCCCAGAGCTCAGCCATTTGTGTCACTTGGTCACATTTGTTCTTTTGGTAGCTGGGCTCAGAGCTTGCCCAGAAATGTCTTAAGGAATCAGGAATTGGGAATGACCCAGAAAATGGCCTTCAGTTTGGGGGTCTAAGGAAGCTTTTCCTTCGTGTTTGCCTTCCCTGCCCCCACAGCTTTGGGCCACTCTACAACCGTGTGCTAAAGCATATTGGTTTCACATGCCCCAAAGAATGCTCTCGGTACTATTCCTGACATGAAGGAGAGACAAGACTAAGCCTCAAACCTAAAAAATTCCTTTGTTAGACACAGATTCCGTTGCTACTCTGCCTCGAATAAACCTTCAGACCCTGATGGCACATCTAGGTAGGGAGGGAGAGAAGTACGTTTGAATACCACAGAGCACAAGGCCCAAAGGCTATTAGCCATGGCAGTGGGAAAGCTGTGCTTAACACCTCTAGGGATGAAGGACTCTGGGGGTTTCCAGTTTTTCCCAGAGAACCCCACGCTGTCTTCAGGGAGCCGCTAAGGATGGTCACCTTTGTGGAACTCAGTGTGACAGTCTCGTTTACGTCTGATGATTCCAGTCTCATGCCACCCAAGGAAGTGGTTAAATAAAAACGCTCTCCTGCTCAGCCCTTCCAGGCAAGTTGGAAAGGCAGTGCTAGAATATTATTTTCTCTTTTAGGACAATAATTGCACTTTATGTTTAAAAGAAAGTGGGTGAAAAGTGACAGGTGAGCAACAAGCAATTCCACCTTTCAGGAAAGGTTAAAAGCAAGTGCGGTTTACCGCAGTTAAAAGGACACATGTGGCCTATTTACATGTGGACTTGAAATTTGAGGAAAATACAAGTGAGAGACCAAAAATGGTGGATGTGCTAACCTGAAGGCTTAGACAGGGCCGAATATCTTAAATATTTCATGGAGACTGGACCAACCTTATGAAAATTCTGCCATTTTCTGGGGGGTTTATATGGAATTGTATGACATACAATTGTGTTTGTGCACACGTGTATGTGTGTGTGTGTGAGAGAGAGAGAAAGAGAGGCTGTGTGTGTATGGATATTGTAATTTTAGGCAAAAAATGAGTTAGCAATTTAGTATCGCGTTAAAACCTATATGAGCTATCCTTTTTTTTTTGTTTAACCATGGTATAATTTTTTTAAAGGAAAGAACAAGGCCACTTTGGAGGGTGTCTTATATTGGGGAACTACAATTATTTCATAACTTCATGTGTCCAGAACAAAAAGAAGGGAGAGGGGCTGGGAATGTGGCTTAGTGGTAGAGTGCTCGTCTTGTATACATGAAGCCCTGGGTTCGATTCCTCAACACCACATATATATATATATAGAAAACGCCGGAAGTGGCTCTGTGGCTCAAGTGGCAGAGTGCTAGCCTTGAGCAAAAAGAAGCCAGGGACAGTGCTCAGGCCTTGAGTTCAAGCCCCAGGACTGGCAACAAAAACAAAACCAACCAGACAAAAACAAGGGAGATGCCATTTGCCAGTGGCTCACATCTGTAATCCTAGCCACTCTGGAGGCTGAGATCTGAGGATCATGGTTCACAACCAGCCTGGCAGCAAAGTCTATGAGACTCTTACCTCCAGTTAGCCACCCTCAAACTGGACGTGGAGCTGAGGCTCAAAGTGGTAGAACTCAAGCCTGGAGCAAAAAAGCTCTGTCTGGCACCCAGGCCCTGACTTCAAGCCCTAGGGCTGACAACAAACAAACAAGGGAGACATCAACTTGACAAAGGCGTGAACGTGAACGAGGGTGGGTGAGGTAGAGTTGAAGTCCCTGCAACTTCTCAGAGGACACCACGGGTTTCTGCTCAGCTGTCAGTGGAACCAGAGCCCTGGACTGCTACCTTCTGTCTATCGGAGAGAGAATTAGATTCGTCCCTTCTAGCCTCTGAATTTAGTCCCACAATTGACAAAAGAGGTGCTCTGGCTAATTGGCTGCCTGCATCAATCCAATCCCAGATCTCCAGAGCTAATTCTGACAAGGCTTCAGGTCTTTGAAAGTGAGAAGGTGCCCAGTGCGATGGGGTGACCCCCTGACCACGGCCCCTCTAGACCTGGACTCTCCATTCCATCAACAGCACAGAATGGGAGGCGGCCTCGTCCCCGCCCGCCAGGCTTCATTACTGAAGGGTAGTCAGGGGGGTAAACACGGTGGGCACAGCAGTGATCCTCTCAGTATAAATGAAGACCCTGGGTTCTCTTCAAGGCAGGGGTGGCAACAGCTAGCACAAGGAGACGGAGGCGGTCATGATGCCATTTTCGAAGGCAGAGAGGATAAATGTTCAACTTCTCCGTGTCAACCACAAAGGGCTCAAGGATAATTTTTAAATGCAGGAAGTATTTCTCCAGGGCTTTGGTATTTTCTTCCTCCAGGCTGCAGCCACATTCATAAGTGTGCCAAGCTACGCCATGACTGATTTACTGCACCGGAAGCAGTACTCCATCAATGTCCCTGAACTGCACTGCCACCAAGCTTTCCCTGTCCCCAGGCATCTTGCTTACAGAAGAAAATTATTCACTGGCTTGTATGTTACATGCAAAACAAACTATTTTTAGCTGCCCACATCTATCACCTCCCTTTGCTGTGTAGGCTCCATTAGGGGAGCAGAGAGAAGGACAAAGGAGTAGGGAATACTCAAGGTTTTCCTTTAAAAAAAAAAAAAAGCCAACTGTGAGTGCGTTGGCGGTGACAGAAGTTATCATAGGCAGTGACAGAGAAATGCGAGGCCGCTCTATCTGCTGTCACATGAGCTTTGTCTTGTCCTGCCCAGGTACCAGCACGAAGTGGACAGTCCATGATGATGGTGGAAGTATGCAATTTTTCTTGTCTGCCCGAGAGAAACTCTGCAGTTCTCAGCTGCTGAGGCAGCCCAGACATCTCTAAAGAGGACAAAGCCCGTTCCCTGACTCTCCCGATAGAGAGACGAATGGTATTGGCATCAAACTCCTCTCATTTATTTATTACTTCCTTGAGGTTTAGACTTCGTTAATGTTTAAATTTTTGACAAGAGCTTTCACTCTCAAACAATGATACCTGGGGTATGATGCCTCTTCCAGGGTAGCTTTGTAATACTAATCTTTACAGGTATTTTCTAAAGTGTACCTCCTACCTATAAGCAGGAGGGGGTGGGGAAAGACTAAAGCGGAACGCAGGATGTCAGGATCTGGTTAAATGTGGTGTCTCTCTGATTCACGGATATAAAAGAAACAGATAGTTGGCAGAAATCCCAACTCGCAGAGTCGAATAGTCAGCAGGTACCGAGACTTTCGCGGGACGTCCAAGAAACTGGCTGCCATCCGAAAGAAGACACCCTGCCAGGAATCTAGGCTCTGAGAATTTAAGATGGGGAAACCCAGTGAGCAGTAGGAGGGCGATCTTCATTTTTGTCTACCGGTGTCTTGTTTTGGAACAGTTGCTTGCCTGGGTGCTAAAGTTTCCAGTGGGGGCCACATAAGTAGGTAGGGTTGGTCTTTCCCCACTAAGGGATAAGATGGGCTCGGGTAAGAGATGCCCAAACACACAATGGCACCCGGAGCTCATGCACCGCCCATGCCACTCTTGCGGCCCCAATCAGTGCTGTCCAGTGGTAACGGAGGGTGGGTTCTGCCATCACACAGTCGCTGCCATCACCTCTGATCATGTTCCAGTTCAAACACTTGAGTTCTCCCAGTTAGCAAGAAAATCACACTCCGTCCAGTGTGATGGGAGTGGATTCCTCACCTGATCCAAGGTTCTTCTCAGCCACGCAAAGCTGAAACTCAACCCCGGGATTTACACGATGTCAATCTAACCGGTTCTAACACCCGGTAGACACTCACTATCACTTTGAAGCAGGCTTTTTCTGGTCTGCACCTGTCACTGTCCGCCTCCTCTGTGTCTTCTCGGTTGTAACTCAGTGATGGCTGACCCTCCCCTCTCCTCAGTCGCCATCGCATTGACGCCCAGGTCCCCATGCTCGGGTAGCCTTGATTGTGGCCCAAAGCTCCTCTTCTCCTTCCCTCATCCTTCTTCTCCCATCAAAACACCCTTGGATTCTTGGAATTGAATTGCAACCTGACACAGTCCTTGGTTCTCTTAACCAGCATGTTTGATCCTAGCCAACGCACTACCTTCTTTTACACTTGTTTTGATGTTTAAGAAGGGGAATGCATTTTTTGAAGTGCTGGTAAGCTCAGTATACACTCTAGTGGTAAATCAAGATGCATGTGTAACTCCAGTACTAGTGAGTGCGCTGTTATCCTTGGATAGAATTCTACCGAGGTCTCTATACCTTTAACCTGCCAACAGTGTAATTCCTTTACTTCCAGTGATGGAGGCTGAGGAGGAGGTCGAAAGGCTCCACAATTTGGGGGTGGGTAAAACTCGGCAGAGGAAACTGCTTTCCTGGTTACCATTTGCCCTCACGAGTCCCATTGACATGACTCATGTTCTGTATTACAGAGCCTTGTTCCTTCTGAGGTATAATTTTTAAAAAAAGATAAACAACTGTAGAGACCTTGATGAAGATAAATGAATAGTTTAAGGTTTTTCTCATTCGAATGCCTTTGTTAGAAACACACAATATGCTGTAGTGTTCTTTATAAACACTTTATAGCAAACCAGCTACTTCTGCCCTCTAGCTGTAGTTTCCTCTGTGATTAGTTGTTGATGAATAGATACAGGTATATGTAAATTTATATAGTATCTATAATTTTTAGAGTATACCTGGTGCTAAATAGTCTAATTTATGAGTTGAAAATACCAGCAAGCTGCTGCAAGAAATACTGAATAGGTTGGTGCATCTCTTTTTTTGAAGAGGAATAACTTGGAGAAATTCAGTAACATTGGGGTTAAAGGACATTTATAGGTAGGTTATCTGGAAGCTTTAAAAAGTGGAAAAAATATTTGTTACAGTTTTAAAAAGCCTCTCCTCTTTTTTTCTTTCTTACAAAATCCAACATTTCTCTGGCCTTTCGAGCTTCTGAGGATTATTATGTGAAGTTTATTTGACATCTGTCCTACACTCTCTCTCCTACTTCCTAAAATAATTCATCTTCCTCAGCCACACTCTCTTCAAAGTGAGTTTATTTCTAACCCTTTCATACACAGCCAGGCACAAAGCCGTGTGCTGTAACCTGAAGTTCTCAGGTGCAGGACAGAAAGTATAGCAAGTTTTATTTTCAGCCTTTCTCCCCAAGACTCCTTTGGGCTCTTCATAAACTGAAATAGTACAGGGTAGCTTAAAGACAGGCTACGAATGACGGTACATTTTAGGAGGGCATTTTCTAGGAAACATTTGTTCAGCTTTTTTCCCATACTATTTCTAGAGTTCCACAGACAAGAATACATAGTGTTTTGAGATATTCCTGCATTCTCTCGAGATGTACAAGCGAATGCCTAACAACTGGTTCATATTTACATGCAGTGAAGAGATTTTGGTCTTCGTGGGAGCACGTTTTCACACAACAAACCTCTGGGACTACTTGATTCCTATGATTGCCTAAACCATGTCCTAAAGTCATGTGATTGCCGGCTTTGGGGTGCGTTTGGAAGTCTCGCATCCAAAACTGGATGGCGCTGCTCACTCCACGTTATACCATTTCCTAATTATCCAAGAAAGTACACGTCTCCAAAAGATCTTGACAATGCCAAATATTGGTGAGCCCCTGGATGGGGTGTGCTGTGGCTTCTTACAGAGAATGTAACCATGAATATTGTGACAGTTGCTATGTGAATTTCACTGTTCATGGCTGCTCTCAACATTGAAGCATAGAGTCAAATGACAGCTCAACAAGGAGGGAGATTTATAGGCTACTTTATACTTTTTTTTTTTTTTTTTGGAAGAGGGAGAGCTTCTCTCAGTTTCTAGAAACTGCTCAACCTGGGCCTGTGTCACTTAATGTGGAAGAAAATGCTGGTTTTGCAGTGGGGGCTTCCTGCTGTTTTGGTTAAGTCAGCACCCACCTTACAAGGTGCTAAAAAGACTTCTTTTTTTTTTTTTTTTTTTTTTTTTTTTCTCAAATTTTTATTTTCAAACTGACGTACAGAGAGGTTACAGTATCATACGTTGGGCGTTGGATACATTTCTTGTACTGTTTGTTGCCTTGTCCCTCTTGCCCCCCTCCCTCCCCCCCTTCCCTCCCCCCCGCCCAGTTGTTCAGTTCACTTACACCAAACAGTTTTGCAAGTATTGCTTTTGTAGTTATTTCTCTTTTTTTACCCCGTGTCTCTCGAATTTGGTATTCCCTTTGAATTTCCTACTTCCAATATCAGATATTTGACAAGCAAAGTACTTAGGAATGGCGACAGAGGAAAAAGGAAGCTGAAGTCGGTACAGCCTCATAAATAAAGCTGGGTAAGCAGATTGGAAGCATAGATAAAAAAAAATCCACAGCATAAAAGTCGAATTTCTTCCAAATCTTTTCTTGGTGGCCTCCACAGAACCTTTCAATATAAAAGTGTCAGATAGGGATCTAACTGCATCAGAAATCCTGCTATCGGACCTCCGGGGCTTAAAGCAATCTTTCCGGTACTATCTTAGCCTCCGTTCCCACCAGCCGGGTCTTTCATGGTGTGAAGTTTTTAATTCTCCATTTGCCCATTTCAGTTTTCTGTAGGTGACCTGGGAGGCCCTGACATTTCATTGCCATGCCTGGTAATGATGAAGAGGCCTCAAGTTTCCTAGGTCACCGGGCATCTTCCCACAGTGCAGGGCAGGGGGACCGTGGGCCAACACTGAGATCCCACAAGGACTGAAGCGGTGTGGGCGGTGGATGAGGAGGGAAGCAGGGTGGGTGTCCACCCCATCAGAATGGCCGGCGTCTCAGTATCCACCTGGCTTCCCGAGCCTCTGCCTGCCTTGGTGGAGGTTGGCTCAAGGGCTTTGGAGCCTTCCGTGTTTCTCCTTCCACATCAAGGTGACTCACACACATCCCTCAGATGGTCAGCTGGCCCCTCGTGGGACCGGCTACCCAGCTTCCAGGCAGCTTTGGGGACGGGGCTGCGCCAGACACTGGCCACGCGATGACAAATTACCTTTCTGCCAATATCGGAGCTGGGGCAGTCCTCGCCACAGCGTCCTCCAGATGGGCCTAATTAAACTATTAGCCAATGAGCGAGGTCTGACGGCTCCATTAGGAGCCCTCCTGCGCTTAAATAAACAGCTCAGAATAAATAGTCTGTCAGAGTCCAGCTCGCTATGTGTGCAGCACCAAAGCCCAGTTCTCGAACCCTCACACACAGGCTGAGAACCAGGCCCAAATGGATGATAAGCGGGAATGGGAAAACTGCTACGACCATCCGCCCTCTTGAAAGGCAGACTCTGGGGGAACTGGGGGCTGCGGTTTGAATGGATAAGAAGCAGGGTGCCATGAGAAATGGGCTCAGAGGACTAGACAGGTTTCCAATGGGTTTTCTGAGTGGTCCCTAGATATACCTTTGCCGGGCTGTGTTTTCTATAAGGCTCATTGGGTCCATTAGAAGTAAACGCTCCTAATCAGTAAGCTCCACACACCTCTGCCACATATACTTAATTATAACTAATTTGCTATTGATTAGCCATTTATCCTAATAGCGCCCCTGTAAATCTACCCTGTGTGTTCAACCATCACAGTCAAAGGACCCAGAGATCTTTGATGTTCCCAAACATCCTAGTCTTTAGAGTAAAATGCATTTTGATGGATGCAAGAGGAGAGATGGAAAGCTACATCAGAGAAAACAATAACCAGCAGTTGGGAGCAGGAGGATGATTTTTTTTTAATTGGAGAACTTCCTCATGGACACAGGCAACTTTCGGTAGGGTTTTCATGGCTATTATCCCTTCTATCTAGGCAGTAGAGAGAGCTCAGATGTCCTAACTATTATAAATAGCATCCTTATTCACAATTGGTAATGTGGATGTCAAAGTAGCACTTAGAGGAAAGAAAGAGCTGCATGCTGTATTTATGTTACACGGAAGCTTCTAAGTTAGTGGCTCTTGATAAAATTTGTTTCAAATAAACCACAGACTTTGCATGCAAAGTGTGCATGACTCATACACACAACAGATTTCTCATTTATCTAACTTTTCACGATGCAATAAGTCACAGACTTCATCTTTCAGATAATGAGCAAACCCATTTAAGGATAAGGACTATGTATATAATTATCTGCCTTTCTACTGATGTATTTCTGATAATCTTTACTGACTGCCTTGTCTTTTAAAACAGAAAACCCATAATCATTTAACCTTTTCTAAGGCACAGCATCATCCAGGTGGATATTAATTAATATCCTGGAAAGTAATTTTTGAAATAATTCCCTTTGGGTTAATAGAGTGTTCAGAGCAGGTGCTGCTTATCTGAGGATCCCAGACAAGTTTGCTCTTAGGAATTCACGGCGTCCCTTTCTGCTCGTCATTACCGGCCTGGATCCGTGCCTAATCCCACGTCCCTCACTCAAAAGCGGAAAGACACCTTTGGTGCAAACTTTGTAAGGCTTGTTTCCTGAGATGTGAAAAGTACATTATTTGATGGAAACTGCTAAGGAGGGAGAGAAGAAGGGAGGAAGGGGGAAAGAACGAAGGATAGAGGCAGGAAGGAGACAGACAGACAGACCGTGAGAGACAGAAAGAGGGGCTATAGCAACTATGTGCTCCTCTGTAACAAAGATAGGACTTTGTGAATGTATTCCTTGTTACATAAAAGACCATTCTTTTCAAGTTGTGCTCTTCACTGTGGTCTCTGACTTAGAGATGTGTCTGTTCAACACATGGGATGTGTACAGAATTCGCCCCTGTGCTAGAACTGAAATTCTTCAGGGAATGTGGCTATTGGTATCAAATTAATCGTAACAAACAAACATAACAACAGCTTAAGAAGGAGCACACTTCTTAAACTATCAGGACAGCTTAAAATTGTTCTCAAAGCTTAGTTATTCTGTGCTCCAAGAATGTGGATCTATTAGGAAAAGAATCAGAGTGAGCCACAGTAAATGTAAATTCTTTAACGGAAAAAAAGAGCTGAAACTCTTCTCCTAGAGAAATACTATCTATTTGACTTAGAAAACAACAACCCAAGGGTACTCTTAAAAATTAGGGGTGTTGAATTCTACAATGTTTTATTCTTTAGCAAGTTACACCAGAGATCTGAGAACTGTTCACTCTCAAGTTCAAAAAGAGCTTTTCACTTTCAGTATCTGCAGGTGGCAAAATTTCTTCAGATCTGAATTTTCAAAAACAAAAACAAAAAAAAGAAAGCAACAAAAAGTTATTCATCAAAGATCAATGGCATATCTCATCTTCAATAAATTCTTTTGGCTAGAGCTGCTAATTTTAATGAACTTTAAGTTTTAATTAATGGTGTACTCTTTACAAACAGGAAGTGAGATTCAGCCTTGGGGAAAGAAAGGAAGAGAGAAGATGTCAAATTTGACAAATCCTATTGTTTTATCTTTACAGCCTTCCTTCCTTCCTTCCTTCCTTCCTTCCTTCCTTCCTTCCTTCCTTCCTTCCTTCCTTCCTCCCTCCCTCCCTCCCTCCCTCCCTCCCTCCCTCCCTCCCTTCCTCCCTCCCTGCCTCCCTTCTTTCCTTTGTTTTTCTAAGCATCAAAGAAGTAATGCATTCACCTATAAAAACTTTCCAATAGCTGCTTTGTATTCTTCTGGCCTTGGGCAGATTTTGGAGATTAATAGCCCCCGTGTCCTGCTCACTTCAGAAATGAGAACTTAGTGCACACTTCCTTTTAGCAAAGCTCTAGAGGGTTCAACAGAATATGGCTTGGCCTTTGTTGAGATCATGACCAAGTAACCAAACTCAGAAGATGCAGAGCAAGTGGGTACACTCTCCCTAAAACTGAGTATAATATTTTAAAATTCCAAGTGCAAGAGCCACACTGGAAAGCTTCCTTCAATGGATGCATTTGGACATGTTGCTGATGGATTCTAGCTGTGACTCCTCAAAAGTGCACTTGGCCACGAGATCGGGGAAGTAGCTTTGTTCTGACGCAGTGTTCTCAGATTCTAGCAGAACCACAAACCTGCCTGAGGTTGGCAAGCTTTGGAAATAGGGGCCGCCAGCGCAAGGATTGTTTTGATGCCGCGCAGTGAGATCATCTCTCTGAGTTAGGTTCTATTGTTTCAGGTCTGGCTTGTCACTCCTGTCATCCTGTGAAATCCCAGTGAAGTTCTGCTACTCTGCCCAAAGTGCCACGATGCTAACCAAGTGGGAAGGAGAGGTCCTTCGGAGACTGATGCTTTTCCAGACACTGTGGTTCTGTTCAATTGAATTCACTCAAGTTGTGGTTAACATAAACACTACAGAGAGTATGACATGTCAAATTAGCAGCTTTGCAAATCTCTTGTTAATTGTCAGCCTAATTAAAAAATTGCTAATTATAATGTTTATAACTTCAAATAACTGTTCAGCTATAAAGTACAGCCTGTCAGGTATAAACAGGGGACTGGAGGGGAAAAAATCAATCGACATCTGTTAATTTATCAGCGGCAGTGCACCAAATTGAAAAATGGATTGCCTATTGCACTGTAAATCTGCATTACGATAAGAAGACCAATTCATTCAACACCTGTTTAATAAATGGTAATGGCCATCTTTACTAGCTGGCCCCAGGGTTTCTCTGCTTATCAAATTCTCATCCTGCTTAAAAGCTGAAGAAAGACAAGTACCAACCACACAGACAGAATATAAGATCTCCCCATACTCTGCTAACGAGAAACAACCAGCCACTGTTGCCTCGCAAATTAAAGGGAAAAAAAAAGACTAGAATTAAATATACACTGGCACTCAAATTAACTTTGTCAGAGTGGGCAAATTCTCCAGGCACCAGAAAGGAGCCAGGGGCCTAGAAGACTTCGGTCTGAATTTTCCAAATTTGCTAGATTTTGTGGGACAAGGCGTTCAGAGCGCATACCATCCATCTCTAAACTCTGCACAAAGCCTCTCCAACTTTCAGATCCTGTGCAATCTTAGCACGCAGCAGATCTGCGATGGTTCTGAGCATCTGCTTCACCGAATGACATTGCACCAGATTTTATTCATTTATTATTATTATTTGCCAGTATTGGAGTTTGAACTCAGCCTCATGCTCTCACTTGGCTTTTTTTTTGCTCAGGAATGGTGCTTTATCACTTGTGTCACGCCTCTGCTCCCAGCATTTTGCGGGCTAGGTGAAGGAAAGAAGCTCATGGAGTGTTCTGCCTGGGTTAACATCGAACTGTGATCCTCAGAACTCTGCTGCCTGAGTTGGCATTAGCCGCCATCACCCAGCTTGCACCGGATTGTTTGACAGTGCTGTCTCCTCATTTATCCAAGTTCCTTCTGTCTGGTGAACTTCTGAGGTAAATGACAGCAGACACATGAACAAGCTCTGGACACAGTCTATTCTTGATTCCATAGAAGTTATTGATAAACCCACACCCCGAATTATACAAAGACATGTTAACCAAAGGCACTTAGAAAGGGCCTATCCCTGGGAATTTTAGTCCAGTGAAACTACACAGAGTGAGTTAAATCTGAAGGGAATGACAGCCAGTCATAGCCATATATAATAAGTGATAGAAGTATTCTAGGAAGCTCTTCAGTTTTCCATAGCCTCTTGGAATTCGTAGGACCAGCTGCATCAGCTAAGGCTGAAAAGCCTAATGCGAAACAATCGGATCTCTTTTATTCTTACTCTTCCCTAGGATTTCCTGGGTCCATCATTTGCATCTCTGTTCACCTGTTTGTGGGTTGTGTTTTGGCACATTTTCTCCTTTTCTGCTCACCTTAGTTTTAGGTGGGATATCTCGGAGGTCACAGAGGGCAAAAATCTTCATGAAGAGAAGAGGAGGAGAGTGCAATCAAGAATTCAATCAAGCTATCTATCTATCTATCTATCTATCTATCTATCTATCTATTTCTATCTATCTATCTATCATATATTTATCTCCTACAAAATTAGGAAGAGGAAGGAAGAGGGTGGTTAGGGGAGGTGAGAATGTTGAAAGAGGTGACAATGACCAAGATGCACTGTATTCATAAATTGCTTTGTTGAATGGCAACTCCCTTGTACAACTACTTAGAAATGATAAGAAACACGTTTTACAGTTATCTTTTTCCTCCATGCATTAAAATCTTCTGATTTCATCTCCTTTGTGGGAAAAAAAGTTGGAAGCCTGTCTACCATTTATGCTTATTGTCTTTAATTTACTGAATGTCTTAGATTTATCCCATTCATCTGAAGAGGCAGGGATTATATAGAATGGCTTCTAGCAAGCAAGAGAAAGTAGAAGAGTTAGAAGGAGTACATATCCCAGCAGAGAGATGCAGCGAAATGACAAGCAGAGGAGTGGGCATAATACCAACATCCAAGCAGAGGGAAGGATATTGAGTAGAGTCCTCAATCAGAGTCAACATGTGCCAGTGATAATACAATTGTTAGACAACACTTCAAATCGCTCCCATTGTGTAGATACTCTAACAAGTGGTATCCAGTCACAGTGGTTTATTCTAGCACGTGTGTGTCAGAATTGTCCCCCATATTGGCTACCTCCCAATCTCATGGTGCCTGAATAGAGAACAAGGAGTCTGTAGATGTTATCTGGGCTGCTAACTCTAGAAATGAGGAGATACCCTGAATTATCTGAGATAAACCAGGCACCTTTAAAATGGGATCGTTTTTGTTCCACTCAAGTCAGAGAGAAATCCCAAGCTAGAAAGGAGTCTTAGTCCACTGTAGTTGGAGGTTCTAGGAGGATGGCAATCATGGAAAAGTGTATTGCTAAGTCTAGATTTATGTGTGAGCTGAATTGTTTAGAGGGAGACGGGTGAAAAAATGAAGGGAAAACAAAGAAAGTAGATAACACCGGGAGGCCACAAAACCAAATGGAAAGCAAGAAGCTTATCACGCATTTGCCTTGACCACTGAAATCCCTGGGGTTGCTAGGACTTATATTGAGGTCCTCTTTTCCCACAGGAAGTAATCAAGCCATAATTAAAAAAGAAGAAAAAGAAAATACAAAGCTTAGGTCATTGCTAAGTTCCAACTTCTACATCTTTAATTTTGGTTATTTCCCCTGGCTCCTTTGCTTATTGCCCTAGATCTTTTCTTAATATTTAAGGCTTTTGCATAACAGTTAATATAAAACTCCACCACCATTTCCAGTTAATTCAGAGAGCTTGTCAAGTGGGGATTGTATGCCAACTCTTCATTTGGTCCTGGGGAGGGACTGTGAAAATGTAGGGCGCGCCTTACGCGTGAGGAAGGACTGTTTGTCTAGGGGGGAGGGGAAAAAGTCACATACACATCTATCCCTAGCATAGGAGAGCAGAATGCACTTTGGCGATGAGCTAGCCGAGTGTTTTCTGTATCACATGGCCACCTGCAGCGTAAGAGGCTCTGTCGCTTGGCTTTAGTGCCTCGCATAGGAAGATGGGTTAATGGTAACCTGTGACCACTTGGCTCCAATGCAGGGATTTTTTTTCCAACCAGGCCCATGACTGAAAATGATCATTGACAATAAAGAAAATGCCAGCAGCTACGAAGCAGCATGGAGAACAGAAATCTCCATCTAGGAGGAAATCCTGAGTAGAGAACGAAGAGTATTTGTGGAGGGGGTGTTTGTTCAGAGTGTGGAGGTCAAGTACAAGGGGAATGGATTTCTTTTGTCTGCGTAAGTCCCTCCCTATGGAGCTTTGCTTCCTAAAGAGGAAATAAGAGGTACACATGCTTCTTTAGGGCTTCTGAATTTTCCAGAATCTCACAGCTTTTGTCAAATTTCCAGACCAAAAATAAGGGGAGTGACACCATTGGAGGGTAAAAAGGAACCATACATGAAATGATAGTGTATTAAATGCTCAATGAGATACCGAGGGACACACAACTTGATCTACAGGAAACAGAGTGACTACAACAATTTACTCTGCATTTTATAAAGAACTTGAAGGAACAAGTTTCCAGGTTCCTAACACGTAACGACAGTTGCTTTGACCAGTACACTCTGCCCGGCCCTACTCCCTTTTTGACATTGTGTATTCAACCAGTGAACTTGATTGAGGGTTTTATGGTAATGGCTTGCTCAGGAAGTTTGGTAGGAGTGTTATGAATCTCTATACTTTTCAAAATATGAACGGACTCTGTAATGACCCCCTAACACTATCTACTAAAGAGTTCAGACTTCTTCAGTTATTGTTATGAAATTCATATCTGCACCAGCACTTACACCCAGGAAATGCTTTTGCATTTGTAAGTACATTTGTGTGAGAAATTAGTTGCCTAGCTTGTCCCAAATCAAATTTAATTTGAAACCACAGATTTAATAATTTTGTCTCATTGGAAAGCCCAGGATAATGAACCAAAATGTTAAGTTAAATGTCACATGGTAATTAATTAGATACTGCAAGCTTATATCTAAGATCTCTCAAACTACTTTCTTTAGATAAAAGGACTGAGGCACACATTTTATGAAGGCTATAAAACATAACTTTCTATTTAGACATTTTTAAAGGACCTTACGCTCAAATTTGGTATGTCTAAGTTGAGCGCATATACATGAGGAAAACTGTGCACCAAATTGCACTTTTGGACATATTCTTGATAATTAAGATGTTTTCATTTTTTTGTAATAATATTAAATAGTTCAAAGGAAAATAAATCATAAACCCACAAACAGCAATTGCTGGAAACAAGTGAACAAGGCAATTTTCTGATCTCCAGAGCAATCCTTGTTTCCACAGCTGAATATTCAAAGGGACATTTAGCATAATTGGAGGACACTTGACAGTTTAAGTAGCCCACATTTAGCAGGCTTCAAAATAGGTCCTAAATTATTTGTTGCAAGCCCTTAGATAAACAGAGGAGTGCTGCTCAATTGTCCTACAAAGGCACAAATTAGAGGCAGTGCCGGTTATCCCAAGCGATTCCTTGATGTAACGATAAAATTCTGATTTTCATTTGTAGTAAGCCTCTTCTTGAGCATCCCAAGAGCTTCTCTCAAGTTCAGTAACCTTTCTAGAAAAAGCACAGTTCTAACTGTAGATATAAGCCCTCGATCACACACACACACACACACGCACACACACACACACTCACAAACACACAGATTAGAGCTCTGCCCAGCCTTCCTTCTTACCCGTGTGGTTCAGTTGGAATCATGAGAGCTAGTTCAAGGTCACTTCTCCCTTCTCAGCAGGGCGCTGTCCTCCAGCAAATATCTATAAGCTCCTCTGGCTTCCCTCCGGACTAGGTCTTGCCAAGCCAAGTTCTAGCAGGGATCCATGTGAAGCTAGTTTATCAAAGTCCCCACTTTTTCCCCTCCTCAAATGAGGCTAGCCACATCTTCTCAGTCATTTCTCACCTATTCCTTTACCTTGTCCTCCGGCTGTAAAGTCTCATTGGTCCATGCAGAGGGGTTCAGTTTCTCTCTTCTATTGTAATGGATTTGAATGTAGTTGTCCTCATGTATTTCATTGGCCTGGTCAAATAGTTTGCTAGAGATTATTGGAATCCCAGCTACAGGTCAGCTTGGCTCTTCCAGAAGTGGGGCTTTCAGGACACCAGAGTCAAAGGTTAGGCCGCAGAATGAGTGTTCAGTGCAGAACCCATCAGATCTGGGTCAGATAATACAATTTGCCCATGTATTAAACAAACATCCCCCAAACCTCAAGTCTTGGTTTCAGAACTCCCAGTGGATGTGAACTGCTCAATTAGAAGCCGCAGAGGGCCCGGTTGCATAGAGCAGAGAACGGAGGACAAGAACATTCATTCTGGCGGTGTGATGGAATGACAAAAACCTTTGCAGTTTTAAAAGGTCCCATGGGTGACTCTTCTGCTGCATAGTATAACTGACTTTCATAATGAGAAGCCTGATTCTCTAAGGAAAGGTTCTATTTGTTTCATGTACTTTTCGAGTGTAGAGGAAAAGGCACTTAAATCTCTTCTTAGGGTTTTTCCCCTTTTAAAGTCAAGCCATCTCTCTGTCGCTCCGTTCCACTCACAGGTGACATTCCGCAGCCAGCGGGGCATGTCTGTGGTAGTCAGGATGAGCCTCGCTGATGGCAAACGTTTTTCTTTTGCATGACAGAGTTGTGGTGGGGACTCCTTGCTCCCAGCCGTGGCTTCAGGGGCTGGGCGGTTCCCTCAGCCACCCAGGCTGACTGCGGTTGCGTGGAGCAGAGGTTCCCATGGTTCGTAAACTCCAGCCCGCTTGTTGTGTGACCCAGCCATGGCGGTCTCAGACGGCTCCCGACACAGTCTTTCCCACCACCCAGTGGAATGAACAGCCCCCTGTACGCAGGTGTCCTTGTCTTCTTCATCTCACTCCCTTTTCAGCCTGAGTAGACCACACAGCCGTTGAATGTCCAGTGGCTCAGCCCAAAGCACGAGCTCCAGCATCCGCAAGCCGCCCACCCCATTTACGCTCACCCTGTAGACCACAGGCATTGTCCCGTGCTGAAGGAAAGTCAATCATTCTTGGAGCAGCCGTGGGAGCCAGAGAGGAGGCTGGCCGCCTTCCACGTGTCTTCAGCCTCTGCTACCGGGGCCGTCTGTAGCTCTAGAAAGAACGATGTAGGAGCCCCAGTAAAGTCCTGAAGGGACAACGGCAAATGTGTCATCATGGGGGAGTGGATGTCAACTGCAGGGAGGAAGGAAAGGGCAACCCCAGCGACTGCTAGACGGCGAGATAGGCTAGAAGGAGACCATCCAACAATTTGCCTTATACCTGCTCTTACACACATACACACACACACACACACACACACACACATTCCTTGGGCACACAGAGCGGCACACTGACACCCAACGGCCAACTCACACCCATGAAAGAAACCACTGCATGTGTGTCCAGTGTGACAAATCGCAGCCTTGCCATGAACGTCTCAAATGCAGAGTCTTAACAAGTCTCCGAGTTCCCAGGAAAGATGGCCTGAGCGCAGAGAACACTTGGATTTAGAATGCTAAGAAAGGGAGTCTAGCCCACCGGGAGTGAACGTTAGCAGTTCCTTGGTGAGGACCAGAAAGTACAAGGGATGTTTCCTATTAGTTGAGTCATAGTAGGTAAGTTAATAAAAATGGCCAGTCCCGTAGCTCTTCCTCTAGATTGGGATTTTTTTTTTTTTGGCCAGTTGTGGGCCTTGGACTCAGGGCCTGAGCACTGTCCCTGGCTTCTTCCCGCTCAAGGCTAGCACTCTGCCACTTGAGCCACAGCGCCACTTCTGGCCGTTTTCTGTATATGTGGTGCTGGGGAATCGAACCTAGGGCCTCGTGTATCCGAGGCAGGCACTCTTGCCACTAGGCTATATCCCCAGCCCTAGATTGGGATTTTATCGGTCAACCCCACGTGGTCACTGACACTGTGTTAGGGGCCCAGCCCTCCAGCTGGCGATCAGCAGATCCCCTCCTCTGCCACCTCCTTATCCTTGGGTCCCATCTCTACTGGTCGAACCCGGAGCAATAAACCTGGCTTATATTGTCAAAAGAAAACTGTGGTCTTTGGAAGGTTTTTTTTTCATGGCTTATGATCCATCAAGCCTTCCTTTCCATCACATTAAATTTTAGAAATAACATGCACTGTCTTCTCAGTCTGAGGAGAGGTCAACAGAGGACCAAAACCAGCGACGCATGGTTTTGCTTAACGTCGCATTCGTTTTCAACATTTAACCAATGTAGATTCCATTAAGTTCAGCATCAAGTGATTTTCTAGTGTATTATTTTCATTTCAAACATGAAGTCTGACAGGAAGATTTGGGTTTCTTTATTTCCCTTGAAAAGTCAGAAGGTCGGGCTTCCTTCGACCCTGTTTGCTGCTATCTAGAGCTGGTATGGTCTGACCAGCGAGATCCTACCTCCCACAAATGACATCCACCCTGCTTTCCCCTCTGCAATCTGCTTGGCACCGCTTGAGTATACAGCCTTTCCTGACGTTCAGTGCCACTCACCATGAGGCTCTGTAAATCTGGGACTTACTAAATACACCGCAGGCTAGAAGCATAGATCGGGAACCAGTCATGAGGCAGCCTGGACTGCCCACCCTCTTTCTGCTTCTTGTCACTGCCCCCACTTGATTCTAGAAGAGAGTGATTGCAAGCAAGTGGTTAGGACGCCTGCACAGGAGCCGTGACAAGAAGTGATTTCAGAGGATGGGAAATGCAGACACCTGGAAAGGGCGGGGGAGGCAGAAAGCCAGTGTCACAGATAGAATCACATTTATTATATGTCTATTGAGTGAATCAGCTACATACCTCGTGCCTTTTTCTTATTTTGATTTTGAGATGGAATTTCAAATTTCTTTATGTGGAAAGACAAAGAGAGGTCAAACACGGGTAATTTCATCTTCCTGCCACACATGCACTTTTCAAACATGATTTTCCAGGCTAGCTGTCCGGAATCCCAGCCCTCTTTTGTTTCTTCTCTATTGAGTGACTAAGATTCTAGAAGGTCCCACAGGTTGTCTGCTTGTGCCATTCTTGTCCCTCCCAACTTTGGGTAGACTTCTAGAAGTCTGTAATCTGTTTTTTTTTTTACCATTATTAGAAGTCTCTTAGGTCTTCTTAATCCCACAAGAGGTTCTTTATCAGGACTGTGTAAGAGAGAATGAATATCTGGGGCTATTTTGTACGTGTTTTTCTTTGTGAAGCTCATCACACTGGTAAACTTCAGCCTGGTGTTTAGTATCCAATTAGAAATATGCAGAATGAAAGTAGGCACCCGTGGGCAGCTCACACCCGGAATCCTAGCTACTCAGGAGGCTGAGCTCTGAAGATTGTGGGTCGCAGCCAGTCTGGGCAAAAAAGCCTGTGAGACTCTTATTTCCAATAAGGTACCAAAAAAAAAAAAAAACCCCAATAAAGCCAGAAGTGGAGCTGTGGCTCAAATGGGAGAACAGCCTTGAGCACAAAGGCTCAGGGACAGCACCCAAGCCCTGACTTCAAGCCCCAGGACAGACGCCAACTTATTACAGACAGAAAGACAAGAAATAAAAGAAATGTGCAGAATGAACCATCCACTCATTGTGCCTCTTTCTGTCCTTTCATGGGCACACAGCATGGACGATAAAAAGTCAGATATTCTAGGTGATGCGATAGGAAGACAGACACCGAGGTAATGTGTTGTCTTCATGGAACCCTGTGCGGGACTTATTTGGTGAACCAGAGACTAACAACCCTCTTATTTCAGATCTCTCTCTCTCTCTCTCTCTCTCTCTCTCTCTCTCTCTCTCACTACCCTTCATGAGATTTAATCCTACAGGATACATGATTTGTAGTTAACATTTCTTGCCACTAGGCCATATCCCCAGCCCTGTAGTTAACATTTCTTGAATGCATATTGTTGAGTACTTCCATGTTACCAATAACCTACAATGACACTAAGGACTTATCTGGGGCAGGTAAAGGAAATGACAGTCCTGTCTGAGAGCTGTGCTTGCCTCCGACAGCTGATGTCTACACTGTACCCCCCCCTCCCTCTCCACCATTGTGCCTGCCCTCCTCTCCTTCTTCGCAGAGCACACTGTGCTTCCCCTCCCTCCCGCCAATACATATTCATCAGCCTCCAGATTCTGTTTTCTAGGTGGAATAAGCGAGTTCCCGAAGACAAATGATTGTACAAATGAGACAACTAAGAGCTAGAAGTGGGGAGTAATTACTCAGGGCGGTTCACGAATCAGCGAGGGGAAAACACACTGTTAATATCGGGATTTCATCCGCTGCTCACGGAATGCTGTCAGCCTCCCTTTCCAGGGACGGTGGGCAGCCGGAGGAGAGCAGACGGGCGGAATGAGCGACGGTGTCTGCTCCCGCCTCAAGCACGCTGTCCCTGGGCCCCCCGCCGCCCCCCCCCCCCACCATCTCGCATCTTCTTACTAGCTTTTCCCACAGCTGGCTGGTGCTGACCTGGCAGCTGGATGGATTTCAAAGCCTGGAAGTTTGGAGCCAGGTGTCAGTGGCCCACGTTTGTCATCCTAGCTACTCAGGAGGCTGAGATCTGAGGATCGTGGTTCCAAGCCAGCCTGGGCAAGAAAATCTGAGAGACTCTTTCCTCCAATTAAATTACAGAAAAACAAAACGAAACAAAAAAGAAATGGTGGTATTCTTGAGCAACAAGATGCTCAGGAACAGTGCCCAGGCCTACAGTCCACGCCGCAGAACACACACACACACACACACACACACACACACACACACACACACACACACACACACACCAAGTCTGATATTTTGGTATCTGGAAAATCTCTTCAATTTTAATTTTACAAATATAAATTCTATTACCGTGACAAAGTAGTATTTTGTGAATATATACATATATAATGTCTTATTTCATATACGTCAGAGGTAACACAAGTGACTTGTTGCTATACATGGACATAGTTTATGGTGTTTTTAAGGTAGGCAACTTACTATCCAAGTATGGAGTTTAGAACACCCTAAGAGTGTGCTCATAATTTTGTTTTAGGTCACATGTTTGGGAAAGGAACTCACTGGAAGGAGAAATAAAACGTGGCACGATGAAAAGTTCAAGCGAATTTCTTTACTCCTAAGTAGCTGTCACAGAGACAAAGAAGCCACTCATCATTTGCTAATTCAGACTGCACCTGAGATACTTATTATTCTAAGAAGAATGCCCAGCATAACAAGAGCATGAAAAGCTGAGAGAAAACACCACAAAACTGGCGATTTCATAAAGACGGTATTGTATTCCTTCCACTAATTGAGTATGTGGGACATTAGGGCCAAAGAAACTTCCTGGGCTGAAAATGAATTTAGTTGTATTTCTACCGTTTATTAAACACTGGTTATATCCGGGGCTGGGGCTGACCTTTTATATGTGTGTATATGGGGTGTGTGTAGTGTGTGTGTGTGTGTTTCTGTATGTCTGTGTGTGCAGTGTATGTCTCTGTGTGTGATTGTGTGTATCTCTATCCATTTATCTATCCATCTGTCTGTTTGTCTATGTATCTGTCTATCTGTCTTTCCATGTATCTATGTGTCTATGTTTGCATGTGTATGTATGCATGCATGTATGTATGTATGTGTGTATGTATCTCTCTCATCTATCTATCTATCTATCTATCTATCTGTCTGTCTGTCTGTCTGTCTGTCTGTCTGTCTGATCTATCTATCTGTGTGTGTGTGTGTGGTGTGTCTGTGTATGCATGCCTACATGTCTACCAGTGTGTGTCCTGGCTCAACCATTTCTGGGATGGGATGGGAGGCATATCATTCCACTTCTCTGTCCCTTCATTCTCTTCTTTGGAAAATCAAAATGGTATGCTTCCTATACAGGTTTGGTGTAAGAATTAAAGAAATCAGTACCCACAAACTATTCAGAACAAGAAACACGAACACTCTTAAAGCAAACAAGAAATAAGAAAAACACATAGTATGCTAATAGTCTGGACTGGGTTCTGTAGGAGAATCTGTAGTCCTGAGGTCACTTACAGCGGAACACAAGAAGTTAGGAATGAGCACGCATCGTCAGCCCGCCGCCCACAAGTCAGCTCTGAGGTAGTAAGTGCTTCCCGGATGTTTTCTCTTTCTCTACTTCAGAATCACTGATTCTTTGAAACCTTCAACATTTATATGTTTATTTTTTAATACCCATGCTAGAAATTTGGCAAGTTTGGTGTTTCCAGCAGCTTCAACTTATCAGGTCCTACATTTCTAAGTTGGTGTAACATTCATGCTGGTTTTCAGTGACCTAGTTGCGAGCTTTGTAGTGGCTTCCTGGAAGCCATCGGTTCTCATTTTGAAAGAGTTCTTTGGTGGAACTCAGATTTAAATAATATGATCTGATCAACACTGAGCTGGCTTGTATTTAGAAATCACAAAGAAAAGTTTATGCAACCTCACAGGAAATCACAACATTCTTGATTTGATAAACAGCACAAAAATTGCTAGGCTAAAAACCCAAGCTATTTGTGCTGTCGTTTGCCTGTGGTGTTATTGAAAAGGTCAAGGAGTGCATGCTGTTTTTGAATTCCATCTCTAGATTGTGCTATGAAATATCTCCTGACACAGCCAGTCCCTGAAGGTCACATCCTGCTCACTTATCAAGTTCAAGTACATAAAGGAGGCGAGGCACATCTCCAAGGACTATAGTACATAAGAAGAAAACCGAGGAAAGCGAGAAATCATTCAGGTAAATAATTCTCACTGAGACCTTTTTTAGGAGGCGTATGATGGGTGATGCTAGAAGCAATGAGCTTGGGTTTGGGGGCAGGGTTTGGATTTGGGAACCCATAAATGGTTTCTTTTCTTCTTATTTCTCTCTGTGTGTGTGTGTGTGTGTGTGTGTGTGTGTGTGTGTGTGTGTGTATGTTTGTGTATGAGAGAGAGAGAGAGAGAGAGAGAGAGAGAGAGAGAGGAGTGGGGCTTGGACTTACAGCCTGTGCACTGTCCTTTCAGCTTTGTCATTCCAGGGTAGCACCCTATCACTTGATCCACAGCTCCGCTTCTAGCTTTCTGGTGGTTGATTGGAAATAAGAGTCTCATAGACTTTCCTGCATGAACTGGCTTTGAATTGCAATCCTCAGCTCTCAGTTTCTGAGCAGCTACGATTGCAGGTGTGAGTTACAGGTGCTTGTCCATAGATGCTTCTGACCAGGAATCCTGACTCCTAGTATTAGCTATGGAATCTTTCTGAGCCAGTGCCCTTCACTGTAGTAGCTGAGGTAATCATACTGATTTCAAAGGACTGGTGTCCAGCAGCTACGATGCGTGCATGGATTCGCTGAAAGCGGGGCCTTGTGTTTCCTGTGTGCTCACCAAATGAGAAGAAAACTAAGTTCTAATCTTTTCAGGGTGGAGAGAGAAGTACTGGTTCCCCAGGCCTAGAGGAAAGCAGGCGATGGATTCACCTCTCTGAGAGGTACTCAGATGGAGGGGCTGTAGAGTCGCACAGGGATCAGATGGTTCTAACTCAAATACAGAACTCATGTGCGAATGCTTGGGCATACTGTGACTCACCTGCTTAGATGAAGATGAGCATGAACAACTGGATCACTGAGGTTACCTGTCAAGTGACCACGTGAGCTTGAAACTCGTGCTTAGTGGCCTTTGGGTAACATGAATTCCATCCTTACCATCATGGTTCACATGTACCATGGACAAAAATGTCGCTGGGAGGGTTAGCAACGTTTAATGAAGTAAATGAACTGGGTAAAAATAGTATTGGGGACTTACTAGAGATACACTACAATCCCACTTCCGCTACAGAAATTATTTTCTCACATATGTCCAAGAGACTTCTCTAAGTGCGGTCGGCAGATCCCAGTGTCTTTCATCCCCATACCCGGAGCTGCTCTGCGGATGATCAAAACTTCCACCATCACATCCTTGAATGTGAGTCGTTAACTTTTATAGGCCTAGCTGCGTTCCTTGAAAAAAATGTTGAAGCTCATGAACATTTTACAGGGATATGTTTAAAGCATAGGCAGTCCTTTGAAACAGAATAGTTCGTTAGTATTAATAATGTATCAGAATGGCATCGTCAGCCACATTGGAGAGAGGTCATGGTGGTGGTGGTGGTGGGGGGGGGTGAGGTGCTATCAGAGAAAGGGGACTATCAGAGAGGGATCTCTTGGGAAGACAGTGGAAGTGTGACAGCAGGGCTCTAAGCCGCCTTTCTCCAGGTGGGACTACTCCCTGCCTGTTGGTTCAAAGCATGAACAAGGTTGCATGTTTGCACAATCCAGTTACCATTACAAAGGGGTGGTAGGATCTCCACAGTTCCTGCACATCCAGCACAATCAGGCCCTCCTCCTCCTCCTCCTCCTCCTCCTCCTCCTCCTCCTCCTCCTCCTCCTCCTCTCCCTCCCCCTCCCCCTCCCCCTCCTCCTCCCAGGAAACCCCACCCAGTACACGTGTTCCTTCCACTGCTTTACTCTGTCTGCTTCCAGGCCGTGACAGCTTCCCCTGGCCTGTTCTTCCCCATAAGCTTCTTTGGTGGCAACTTCCAGAGGCACCAGGGACCCGAGGGGCCACCAGGCACAGTGGGATGGGAAGCAATGGGGTTCGTAGCTCCATGATTTGGGAGTTGCGTCTCCGCTCACGTCCATTTTTATCTCCTTCACAGCCTCTAGTATGCTAAGGGGCAGAGATGACTTTGGGATGATCTGCTCCCCTGACTCTTTTCCTTGGGTCTGGTACTGTGGGAAGGTGGCCGTTCACCATGAAGGAGCTCCTCCCTCTGTTCCTGGCAGCTGAGTCTGACCGGAAGTTTCTCTGTGTGCAGCCATTGTGCTTGGGAGCAAGAATGGCACGAGTGGCCCCCTTCCATGCCATTCCACATCTTGTTAGGGCTCGGAGCAGTTTTCTCGTTTCTGCAGGGAAATTCTCTCCCCTTGGTCTGTTCTTCCCATAGTCCCTTGGCAATCCCTGTTCTGTCTGCCAATACCCTTTCTACACTCTGGTGCCCGCGGCTGATCCTGGTAGCTGTGAGTTCTCTTAGCACAGACATAGCAGGAGTATAGACTTTAATGGGGTTCTAGGTAGCTTGAGCTGACTCCTTCCCGGGCATTCAGGCCAATGCCCATGGAACCAAGAGGTGACTGACTTCTCTAAGTGATCCTCCACTAAACTGCTACCAGTCACGATTTGGAGCAATTCTAACAATAAGAAAGAGCTGTCCTGTGCTACATTTCTGGAGAGGTGGCTTTAAACAACAAATATGGGACACCTGCTATTTCATCTCTCCAAAGAGAACAGGCCACCGGGAGATGAAAGGCAGAAGGGAAATGTGCCTTCTCCTTTATCCTTGGAAGGTGGTGACTCCATGTCCCGGGCTTCCTGGGCCAGTCCCAGTTGATAGCCATTGTCCCGGCGTAATTACTAATGGGGGCCTCTCTCACTTTGAAGAGTGTCCTGGTTTAGATGATAAATTATATCAGTGCCTATTTAGAGGAGATCTGGGCTGTGTGCACAATGGAAAAGGCCTCTCCACTTTGCTCACTCCGTCCTATCTCAGACACACATCTTTCCAAGCAGCGCTAATTAGAATTTTGCACAAATGGAATTACTAATGACAGATTTACCCTTGTGCTATTATTTTGGCTGGAAATCTGTCCTGGACCGAAGGGCTGATTACAGTCAAGGTGATCAGGTCTCACTCAGAGCAACTCCTGAACTCTTAAAACCTCATTTTATGTGACCTGGTTAATTGAGGCATTTTTATGTTATTGCTTCATTACGGCCAGGGAATGGGATGTTTTAGTTACAGTACTTAGATCTCTTCACCAAGATCAGCCAATCTAAATTCCAGATTTTAGTGCTGCTGGTTGCTCTAGCACATATCCAGGCTTTATGTCACAGCACCATAATCACCATAATGTATTATTTAGTGAGGAAATATTCAAATCACCAGATCACTCAAGCCCAACACTGTGAAATCAAATTCAAGACATAATGGCTACAATGGACGACTGGGTTATTATTCAATTTTGCTTTAATGTGTGCTTTATCTCTGTTATTTTTCTCACTTCTCTCCTATTTGTAAACGAATGTTTTTTTTTTCTTTTCCGGGAAGAGTCCTCCCTTGGTATCTGCTTCAGTACAAAGAAGGTAGGCTGAGAGGCAGCCTAGGATCAAGTAAGCACGCTAAGAGAGAGCAATCCAGCCTCTAAGAGCTCGTTCTCTGTTTCTCCTTCTCCCTCTTTGCCTCTTTCTCGTCCTCTTTCTGTTTGCTTAAAGCATTCACGTATTTGTGTAAAATAAATCCTGTAACTTAAACTAGTGGGTCACTTTTTAATCATGTGTCATCCATCCCATTTCTTAATTCTGCCTTCTTCTTTCCTGGTTGCAGGAATCTGGATCCCACATCCCATTTCTGTCTTTATCCCTCAGAACCACAGGCACACATGAGGACAAGCTCAGCTCCATCCATGAAGACTTGATGAGCATCTAACCGCAGCTGCTCTCCTTTCCTCCAGACCTCCACCGCCCTCTTTCACGTGCCATGGACTTCACACAATGCTGTGTTGTTCGTCTAGGCGAGCCCAGTCGAGAGCAGACAGCCATTTGTCATTTTTCTAATGACAAAGTCTTGACAAAGACTTTCAATAAGATGCTGTCAATGATGAGGTATGAGAAGAGATTAACTTCTTGATTAGAGAAAAGCTTATGTTTTGTGTGTGACTTTGTCCTAAATTTCTGGGACCGTAACAGTTCAAGATGAAGTGGTATGAGCCAGCTCAAGATAACAATTGCATCTGGGTTTAGCCGGGTGCTGGGTTGAGTTTTCAGTACCTATGCACGGATTATTTGAACAAAATGCCTCTTCCATAGTCTGTGAACGGTAGGTGATTGCATCCACATTAGACGATCTCATCATCTCAGTTATTTGTGCTAGACATTGGCAGTACCATGGCCCTCAGCCCTCTCCTGTGTTGTCATTTGATTAAAACATTTCCCAAAGGCTCCTATCATAAAGGCTTAGTTGCCAGGTGCTAAGATTATAAAGACTCACATTTCATTAATGGATTAATCCATTAGTGAGTTTATAGCTGAATGGACTATTAAACGGAGGGGCTGTTTGGAGGGGGTAGGTCACTGCAAGATTACCTTTGGAGTATATTTCCTAGCCTTGCTCTGTTCCCCCCCCCCCCCGCTTTTGTTTCCTGACAACCATGAGGTGCCAAGATCTGCACTAAACCAGCCCTGCCTCACCCTAGGCCCCTGGCTGAGCTATGGAGCCATGCCAGACAGTGAGCCGAAGCACATCCTTAAGGTTTCACTTTTGGGTGTTTTGTCACAAGGATGAAAAGTGACTCACACAGGTCAACGGCGATGAGCGGATATCTGCAAACCCAGGGCCACAGGTCTCCCCTTGAGTTAGAAGTTGAAAGTATCACACGAAAGGACATCCCCTGACCACGGATAATGCGAAGTCACAATAGTCCATCTCATGAAACCAAGCCCAAGCTTCTAATGGCAGGAGCCACCTCCGCCGGCCTACACACCATTCGGGCTTGTTTCCAACTGATTTATTTGGTATAGGGAGAAAAGTTTACCTTGTAGCAGCAATAAAGTAATTTTTATGTCCAAGCGATCCGGACCACAATGCATTTCTCTCAAATTCATTTCCTCACCGCAGTCTGTTCTAAGCTAGCACCCGTGTGACATGTTTCTTAATGTCCCCTTTCCCAACAACTTGCATGAGGAAATTCCAGAGAAATATTATTATGATTATTACTATTTTATTTCTCCTCACTACAGGAAAGCCCCAAACTTAAAACTGCAGAGTAATATAGTTCAAGAAGAAAAATAAAAGCCCTAAACCAGGAATTAGGACACACAGATTCTAGCCTTAGCTCGGCAATAAATTATCTGTATGACTTTGGGCAAATTGTTTGGCCTCGGGGTCATCGTTTTGCCACCTGTAAAATGAGGTGATTGAATCGGGTGGTTCTGAGTTTTCAAAGACCTCTACTATTCCACAATTCTCCAGTGAGGTGAAGCTCGCCCAAGACCCTCTGCCCACACAGTCCAGCTTCTGTTACCTCTCAAATTCTCCCCCTATCCTATTCATGTTGCCTCATAACACTTATTTCACATGTAATCAAATAATGTCACCCAGTGAGGCACGGGCACGTGGTTGGAGTCCCCGAACACAATTCTCCCAGCTGCTGGATCCCAGGTGAACGGGAAGCAAACGAAAGCAGTGCATCAAGGGTGAGCAGGGACAGGATGGAGGAGGTTGCCATCACAGCCGATGATGGCCAGAGCTCTTTTCAGGATGGGCCTTCATGGGAACACCATATGTGGCAAAGTAAGAATCCCACGGGCTTTCGTGCTCCCAGCCAGCATTTGGCATTCCTTCACAAACACATACACAGGGGCTACATGAAATCCCTGGTTCTAGCACCTGGAGATATTTAAGATAGGCTTGAGAACACCCTCCCATAGGAGCTCATTGAGAATTCTCGAGAAAGAGTCATTGCCTTCTATTTAACCTGGAGATCAAGCACGCTGTAGGTATGATTTCTGAAGCGGATGCTGCTGATAGGGTTTCCATATCTGTTGACTTTAGTCAGTGGCTTCTTAGGGATCAAAATGTGTTCATGCTGACACTGAGTCAGGACAGAAAGCAATGTATGGGAAGGAGTTATCTCCAGGAACCTATCACACTTTGAAATTCTCAGGAGGATGGAAAGAAGAGAAAAAGACTCCCTGACTGTTCTCAAAGGAATTGTGGTGGAGAAATTACCGTGTGTTCCAAATAACCTGAGATATTCAGGGAAGACAAATAGAATGTAAGAAGGCAAGGGCTGCATCTCACAAGGCAGTAAACAATAAGCGCAATCCACTGAATTCAGAGGAGACTGCTCTGAGCTGGGCTATTTTCAAAGGATTATACAAAACGTGACTTTAGGCCAGTATAAAAAGCTCCATTCCATGTGTCAGAATTCTAGAACTTAGTGGGTGAGTAGGTGTCCTGTGATTAGAAAGAGACACGGGTAAGTCCCCCTCAGAAGGAGCATTAAGTGCATTTCGAGACTTTAAAAGAACATTAGTGCACTTAGAAAGGAGAAGGAAACTTCTGGGTATTTCTCGAAAGCGGAGAAGAAAACAGCACCTCTGGTGTTTGAAGATATTAAGTCCAAAGTGATGTCTTTGTGAAATCAATCCATAAAAGAAAAACGGACTCCTTTCTGAGACAAAATGAGAGGATGATGGAAAGTTGAAGACATCCTTTTCCGCTACTGAACATTTTAAATTCATTTGCACGGCTAGGACTTATAAGACAGCCTCCAAATGCTATTTAGAACTAAAATGAGTCGTGGGTACAAAGTGTTTTTACTTAGATTCAAAGCAGAAAGGTATACAAATATACATGAAGATTGATCAATCTATTTATCTCTTTGGAATGGCATAATGATATTCCTGAAACTTTTCAAAGGATGAGTGCATGGACTACAGTCATTTAAACAGGACCAGAAACCAGAGAATAGATTGCAGAAGGTGAGATCTAGATTTTTCTGTTCTTTTGTTCCTTAACTGACAAGTGAAGAGTTATACCACTGGCAAGTGTTGAATCATTCCTTCACCTTTCTCTTGGTTATTTAATTTAATTACTATTATTTTATTCATTTGTTTGATTTTTGCCAGTCCTGGGGCTTGAACTCAGGGCCCAAGCACTGTCCTTGACTTCTTTTAGCTCAAGGCTAGCATTCTACCTCTTGAGCCACAGTACCGCTTCTGGCCTTTTCTGTTTATGTGGTTCTGAGGAATTGAACCCAGGGCTTCATGTGTGCTAGGCAAGCACGCCACCATTAAGCCACATTCCCAGACCTTAATTTTATTCATTTATTTATTTTTAAATTTGTTTATTGTCAAAGTGATGTACAGAGGGGTTACAGTTTCACATGTAAGGCAGTGAGTACATTTCTCATCAAACGTGTTGCCTCCTCCCTCATTTTTCTCCCACCTTCCCCTCCTCATCTCCCTCCCCTGCCCCAGTTGTACAGTTGGTTTACACCATATAATTTTGTAAATATTGCTGTTGCGTTGATTCGCCTTTTACCCTTTGTCTCTCCATTTTGACGTTCCCCTCCCCTTCCCTGTTTTTGTGCTGTTCCTGGGGCTTGAACTCTAGGCCTGGGTGCTGACCCTGAACTCCTTTCGCTCAAGGCTAGCACTCTACCACTTGAGCCACAGTGCCACGTCTGGATTTTTCTGCGATGAATTGGAGATTAAGAGTCTTATGGGCTTCCCTACCCAGGCTGTCTTCCAACTGCAATCCTTAGATCTCACCCTCCGGAGCAGCTGGAATTACAGGCGTGAGCCACCAGCGCCCATCTACACACACACACACACACACACACACACACACACACACACACACACACACAACGCATCTTGATCAATGTCACCCCTTTCAGTGTTCTCGCATATCCCTCCCAACCTACTCTTCCCCTCGCTTTTCTCAGATTCTGTAGGATGTGTACATTGAATGCCTCTACCCCCTTTCCTTGTCCCCACCTTATCCCACTCAAGGGCCAGTTTCCTGGTGTTTATTTTGCTGAATTATGATTTTGCCTTTCTAAGGAATGGCCCTATTTGAGTCCTCCCTTAAATCTAGCATATTTCGGTTAATGCATTTGTGTATGCTTGCCTACCACCCCCAAGTATTTACTTACATATTTATAAACCAATTCTAGCCTCCACATATCAGGGAACACATGCAACCCCTGTCCCTCTGGGCCTGACACACTTCACTTAACGTCCATTTTCCCCTGCTCCTTCCCTTTCTTTACCAGTGGTACCATACCATTCTTTCTGATACGTGAATAGGATTCCGCTGTGTAGCTACGCCACATTTTCGTAATCCATTTGTCCATTAACAGGTATCTAGGCTGATTCTATACCTTGGTTATTTTATATCCCCTGTATTATTGCCTTAAAATTATTTTTATCTATTCATCGGTACGAAGACAGGCCAGGTTTTGGCATGACGGAAGCTGATTTCACCACAGGAATTTTCAGTTTTACCAGTTGCAGTAGAGATTCTTATGAATGAGCCAGAATGATCCAGATGTGGAGGAAAGCAGCTAGCTCGACATTCAGTTTCTTTTATGCTTGCAGGTGTGTGTGTGTGTGGCCTTGGGGGTGGAGTGATGAGGATTACAACCGTCCTCCTGGAGAAGAAATGATGGCGTGTCAGCAGGCACACTGGATTCTCCGTCTGTCGGCAGGGCACACTTGCTACTTAGCATGTGTCCACACATGCACGAGGTATGTGTAAGTGCATACATGCAAAAGAGGGAGCGGGGAAAAGCCAGCAATCACTGGAATGGGTATGCCACTGGGCTTTAGTTTCAAACGTGATTCAGTTCTTGTTTTCTCTTGCAATGAATGTATGAAACAACTGGAAACAGTTGTTACATTTCTGTTCTCTGTTTTATGATGGCGAGCAACCTTTCAAGCATTTGTGCACATTGAAAAGGTTACACATTTTCAACAGAGAGATGGGAAGGGCGACTCCGGAAGGAGATTTCACAGCTGTGTTGTATGTACTGGTCCTGGGGCTTGAACTCAGGGACTGAGAGCTGTCCCTGAGCTTTTCTTGCTGTAAGCTAGTGCTCCACGACTTGAGTCACAGCTCCACTTCAGGCTTTTTGGTGGTTGTTTATTGAAAATATAAGTCTGGTGGGCTTTCCTGCCTGAGCTGGCTTTCAACTCAGGTCTCAGTCTCCTGAGTAGTTAGGATTACAGACGTGAGCCACTGGTGCCTGGCTTCATGGCTTTCTATAGAAGCTCCAGCATCTTTTAAACAAACATGGGAAGAGTCCTGCCCAGACACCTAGAGCAAGGCTCCGGATGGGAGCCTCACCCTCCAATACAGCAAGTACTCGTTCACCTTGGAGGCAGGCTGGGTGGCTGGCGGGGGGGGGGGTTTGGGGGGGGCCTGGGGTGGCAAGTGTGCTGGGCTGGCAGAAGCCCAGGGCATCTTGGGTAGGGTGAGGATGGCAGTGTCTGGGTAGGATGCCGCCTAGCCCACTGGGGCTGCTCAGCCTTCCCAGAATCCACCCTACCTCAGTGTCTTTTTTCTTATAACTGAATCAGGCTTGAGGAGAGGCACACACGGTAGTCTAATAAGCCTTGGTATTTGAGGGCTACTAAACCTTTTACCTGCTCCTTAAGAATAGTGGACCAAACAACAACTAGAAACCAATGGAAGGTGAGAAATGAAGACCTGTGTTTCCATGGGAGGGCTGGCATTCATGGCGGAGGGGGCCAGCTGTGCCCAGGGGCAGAAGACCGGGCCCGGACGGTGGCGAGGGTAACGGCGCAGCCTCTCAGCGGCCCGTGCGGATAGGTAGTTAAGTGAAATGAATGACCTGGTTATAAACTGGTTGGAATGAATCAATTGAGTTGAACAAAGAGAGGCTCATGTGCGGGAAGTTAGGTCCAAATAGGGTTAAACTAATCACGGCGAGGAAGGTACAGCTGCTGCTCTTGCAATCATGAAATTGATGAGCAGATAATATGCGTGAAACTAGAGAAAGGTCTAATGCTGTTTAGGTGATAAGAAACAAAGGCAGCGGGGGGCTGATGGAGTCCATTAATCTTCAGGGAATAGCAGCACGTGCATTAGTTTGGTAAGGAAAGCCACAGGACTATGAATGAAAAGAGTCAGTGCACAATTAGCGGATGTGATTGGAGACCTCAGCTCATCTCTCTGTGTGCATATTATTTTGGTAATAAAGTCTGGCGCATGTTAAGATCAGAGGTTATGTGTTAAACTATTTTATGTAGTGGGCACAATGCAATAATAATAATCATTTTAATGAATATAACTATAATGGATATAATATTAACATTCATCAATGTTTACCGTTGATCACATTCCCAAACAATGACAATACCCCCAAAAATCGGATATATGGATGTGTCAGCTAACCGTGATCAAGATAGGGATAAGAAATGTACTCACTGCCTTAAATATGGAACTGTAACCTCTCTGTACTTCACTTTGACAATAAAGAAAGAAATAAAAGAGAAAAAAAGAATAACATGAAGAAATTGAATTGTTTTATAAACCTTTTTATTTCTTTTAATTTTAAAAATTATTTAGCAGTTGTACAAAAGGGTTATAAGAGGCAAATTGAAAGGGAATACCAAAATTGAGAGACACAGGGTAAAAAAAGACAAACAACTACAAAAGCAATACTTGCAAAACTGTTTGGTGTACGTGAACTGAACACCTCAGGGGGGGAAAGGGTAAGGGGGAGGGGGGAGGGGGGTATGAGGGACAAGGTAACAAACAGTACAAGAAATGTATCCAATGCCTAACGTATGAAACTGTAACCTCTCTGTACATCAGTTTGATAATAAAAATTTGAAAAAAAAAAGAAAACAAAACAAAACAAAAAACAAAAGGGTTATAATTCCATGAGTCAGGTTATGGGTATAATGCTTCCTCATCCCTCTTACCCATTTTATCATTCCCCATCTTCCACTCTCTCATCCCTACCCTCAAGTTACATAGTACAATTTTTATATAATGTACATGGAATATTCTAGTGTGGCTACTTGTCAAGATATATCCACTATACTCCCAAAGCAAGGCTGATTCCTATGCCTCTCTGTGTTTGGAGACTCAATTTCGACAGTGTGGAATCAGAACAGGCTTATTCTCCTATTTATAGACACAGTTTCTGGGAATTTTAGATTTTCTTCTAAAACACAACCCCAATTAGCCTGTTTTCACCCAGGCTCTGCGTGGGAATCAAGCCTCTCTCCATAGCGCCGCGCAGAACTCAGCGACCTCTACGGCATCCCGAAGCTCACACAAGATGGACGTCCAAGATTCTCACATTTAAAAATGGGGGCCCCACATCATCTTCCTTGGGTGAATTTGGGAGAGTCAAGGTAGCCATTTGATTCATGAAGTACGTTTATAATTCCAACTAAAACGTGCGCGAGGTTATTTAAGTAATATTTTCTTGACAAAAGAATTTTTTTTTTTGGTCACCAGTATTTTCCTGCAGCATTGAAGGTCTCTGGGTTCATGGCTGTCTGTCACCCTGGGAGTGGCCAGGGATGGATGGTTATGGCTTGGCTATAAACTTTTGTGGGAGCCCTGGGAGGTTTAGGGGACAATGTGTGTGCATGTCACAGCACCTAGACACTAGAGGGGAGGAGGCAGGGAGCCGCACTTGATTCCAGATTAAGGAAGCTTAAAATAGGTAAATATTAAAGTTACCAGTGCATATAAAGTGACAGCTCTAGGCGGAACAGCTTCAATGTTTGTGTGTCACGCGCGTCATTAGATTCACAGCCTCCTTTTGAAAAGACTGAGCAGATGGCACTTGGCTTACAGTTTCATGATTTTCTTCAACGAGACAGTAGAAGGTTGCTTCTTCTTCCTTCAGACTACCAACCACTGGGCATCCCCAGGGCTGAGGAGAGCCCAGCCCGGCCCTTGTTCCTGAAGGTGGGCCCCACCAGGTTCAGTGAGGTCAGTGACAGGGGTTGGGTTGGGGAAGTGAGCCTTGGCTGCCATTCAACCTCAACCCACTGTGCTTGCCCAACCCTCTGCCGTTCCCTGACCAGAGGGAATTGCCTTCTGTGCCCTCAGACGCTGCGTGTGCAGCCAAAGTCTGTGCCATCGTTGTACTTCCTTCTCTTAGACATCACCAAGATGGCGGCTCTGAGGGCAGGAGGTTCTCTCACGAAGACCAGATGCCTGGCAAAATGGAGCCTCTACTGGACCTTGCCAGTGTTACTCTGAAAGCTGGTATTATTTCTCCATCTTCTTACCTACCCCCTTCCTTTATAAAATAATGTAAAAAGTTAATTGAGGGTGATTATTCATTTAGCATAAAAATAAAAGAAGGAAAACATTTCTAATTTACTGGTTCAATTAAAAAAAGGGAAATTGAGACAGCATTGATGGTACTTTAACTTGGTTGATTCCCATACCGTTGATGATATTATAAATTATTAGCTTATTTTTTTTTTCCTTTTGGCGGTGCTGAGATTTGAACACTTGATAGATAAATGCTTTACCATCAAGCCACATCTTCAATTATGTTATGCTTTAGTTGTTTTTCAGATAGGGTCTCGTGATTGTTGTTTTTGGCCTGGGCTGGACTAAACCTGTGAGGCTTCATTTCTGTGTAGCTGGGATTACAAGTGTATGCCACTACGCTGAGACTACACTTTGTTCTTAAGAGCCAGCTTGTTACAGCTACTCCTGATACCAAGGTTAGAGGAAGGAAAGCTCTTTCAAAACACATGAAAAACATACAACAATTACATACTAAGTCATATCCACAGAAATACTATTACAGATGCCAGTAGCTCATGCTAGAAGCTCAGGAGGCTGAGACATGAGGATTGAGGTTTGAAGGCAACATGATCAGACAATCCCAGGAGAGTCTTGCCTGCAATTAACTAGAACAACAACAGAAAAAGCGGGGAATGGAGGTATGGCCAAGTGGTACTGCACCAGCCTTCAAGGAGAAAAAAAAACACCCCGAGCAGTTCAAATCCTAGCACCAGCACACAAAAAAATAACACCGAAAGTATACTATGATACTTGTGCCACATAATGACGTTTTAATGAATGACCACATACCCAACTGCTTGCTAGTGGCAGTTTACCTTACAGTCACTTCCGGCCACGTATAAATTGGTGGTTCAGGGGATTATATTGCCTAGAGATGCCACAGAAGTGCTAGTTTGTGTAAGTATATTTCCTGGTGTTTATGACATGGTAGACGTCCTGGTGACATAGTTATTAGGAAGTATCACATCATTTAAGACACTTGTGACTGTATATGCCTGGAGAAATAAGCCGTACTTTCTCAATACCTTACAGTCCAGAGCTAAAATCATGCATGTCTGGCATTCCCATCCCTGAGGGCTTTGTGTTCACGGGGGCTTCCTGTCCCCATGACATAGGAAGTGAAGGGTCACATTAACAATGCACCCACCAATGTGACTTGAAGAACAGCCCACATCAGCACATGTAGGCCTGACTAGTGCCATATTTATATAGACACAAACTTACTCCATGGTGAGAGTAAGAGAGAATTCACTTCCCTAGAGATGCTTAGGCATTTTAATTGTCTGCTGTAGATTTTGGCTGGCAAGAAATGTTCCAATAAAAATCCTTGTTCAAAATGATTTGTCGTGTATATACACATATATAGGCATATAAGTATATGAATTAAATATTAAGATAGAATTATTGGCTGGTGATGCACACCTATAATCTCATTGATTTAGAAAGGTCGGGGTTACAATGGTCTGGGCATGTATGCAAGAGTCTATCTGAAAAACAAGCTATGAGCAAAATAAGCTGGGGCATGGGTCAAGTGTTAGAGCAATCGGAAGCCCTGAGTTCAATCCCCAATACTACTAAAAAAAAGATGAGATCGTTGTGGAGATTATTTGCAGCTTACATTTTTTTTTATAGATTTAAATTACCCACTAACAGTAACCCCAGTAATTAAGTGGGGTTACTTTCCCATCATTTCAGTGATGGTTTTTTTTTTTTTAATAATACAGTCAGAGATTCCACTCTTAAGTAATGATTCCTAGAAGAAACAAGTTTTCTTTGTAAATACCGTTGACCTAAGACTTCCTGATATCAGAGCGCTGGTTGGGGGCAGAAAGAAAACAACACATTGCATATTAAAATGTTAGCAATTCTTAGACAAAAGCCAGTGTAAAAAGCCGAATTGGAAAAAAAAAGTAAGATTGTGATTAATTTTGATTGTAAATTCCTGAATTCCTAAGGTCATGTGCTGGCTTCTGCTGCTCAGCTGGTACAGCGGCTTGCACAGTAGAACTGTAACTAGTGGTCATTTCCTGCCCAGGAAACAGAAACATGAAGGCTTCTTGTGGGAGCTAATTAACGGGGAACAAGTTGTTTTGGATGTCAGCACCTTATGTCATACCTGCCTTGGGATATTAAAGTAGGAATTGTAGTGAGTGGATATGTTACCGCTGATGCATAGTTGAGGGATTAAACTCCGGAGTGTGTCACACATACACTAGAGAAGCAAGGTATGTACTTTGTCCCAAGAGAAAGCTTGCGGAGCTCCAAACACTCGTGTTCAATTATGGATACTAGAATTCCAGTGGTGGGTTTACCTGTTTGCTAGACCTCCAGTAAGGCAGGGGCTTCCTCAGGGGTAGTGAAAAGTAGTTTGAAAGAGAAAAGGAGAAAGGGGAGAGATGACAACGTGCGTGCGTGTGTGTGTGTGTGTGTGTGTGTGTGTGTATGTGTGTGTGTGTGTCTGGTCTGTGGTGTATGTTGTTGTGGCTGCTTTTGCAAATCGATGAAGTGCCCTTTTATGTCCAGGATCTGCTGTATTTCCTGGGTCTCAGAGCCTTGCTTTTCTTGTTTCACCCTTTGCTTACACCTGCAGTGTCCAGTATGCAGTCTGGGCACACCGCTGACCATACATTAAGATATGCTGTGTCAAACACACAATGGCTTCTACAGGTTGGTGAGAAAGATTAAAGATAGGCTGCCTATGGTTAACAGAACAGGTACTGACCCTGTCCGTGGTCTTAAATTCCATAAAGACAGCTTTGAACTCAAATCATGGGATCCTGATAAACACGCAGACAGATTCCTCTAAGTAAGCAGTGACTCTTCTCATTCAAGACCATGAGAACACAGTTGAAGGGCAGAACATTGCCTCTCCATAGCTGATGCTCTATATGTCTATAATTATCTCAACAAATGCCTTTTCTCTTTGATGGTTGGAAGTCTATCTATCTATCTATCTATCTATCATATATGTATAGATATGTATATATATATGTCTTTTGAAACAATCAATGAAAAATAATTAGGATGATGATATTTTCAAAAGGATTTCCATGTTATCTATGACCAAACTACTGGCTAAGATACAGTACTGACATAATTGTACCATTTTTAATCTGAAGAGTCAATTTTGCTTGCCCCTTTATAACTGAAGTCTGTTTTTGGTTACTTGAGACGAGCAGATCTGTTCATGGGGAGCATTCTTGAGCTCATGGAGCTGGTTTAGTAAGTGGCTGTTCCTTTCTACCCCCCTCGCCCCCACCCTACCCTCTGTCCCTCAAGGCTCAGCCCCAAACACAGCCCCCTGTATTTGGGAGACTCTGCTCCTATCCAGGAAGGCTTTGGTGTCATCATCTACTCCAGGACGAAACTCCTCAGTGCCAGTGTGTTACTCTCTTAGGTATTTGCTAAGCCTTTTATCTGGAATTGGGGAACACAGGGCTTTGTTTTCTGCTGAAGGCTGGGGGGAACCCCCGGGGAGCATGAAAGCCTGAGGTTTCCAACCTGAACGGGGCCTTCCAAGCAGTCCATGCCTGATTCCTCATTTTCCAGATGAATGGCTGGAGTCTAGGGAGATTAAGTGGCTGTCAAGGTCCCTGTGCCCAGCCCTGAGGGCGAACCGGGGAGGCCTCTCCTGCAAGGGGCATGGGGAAGGAGGTGCCGAAAACTCCAAAACAGCACCCCCCTCGCAACTTCAACGCTTCCTTTTCCTCACTCCTATAAGGATGAAAATACAACTTAGACCATTAACTGTTTAGTTACTAACCAGTTAGTTAACCAATTAAACTGATTCTTTTCCCCCTGATGGATACCACTTAGGATTACTTCTCTTGAGAAAAACCATGGTATTGTCTCAAAAAAATTTTTAGGGCCCTTAAAAAAACAAACAAACTAGTTTCATGGATGATAACATTCTTTTAGGTGATACGGAAACTCATTCATTCATTCTCTCACATGTTTGACTCTTGGATATGGAAATAAATGCATCCCGTTCAATACATTCATATGATGGCCTGCATTGAAATACTGACCCAAGGCAATCACTGTAGAGCTAAAACAGATAAAAGGTTTGTTAAATTACAGGGAAAAAAAGACTTCAAACTTCTGTGATACTGAGGAAACAGAAAATAATCCAAATCCTTGGGATTGCCTTTGAAGAATGAAGATTGGACACTCTGTGGTGAGCCTTTACTTTTAAAATTATTTTTAGGAGTTTTATTTTCCTGCAAGTGGGATGATCCACTCCACGGAGTTTCTCAAAGTATATGTCCCAGAGCCTCCAGCAACTCCGTAGGCAGCAGACATTGTGTGGAGAAGAAATCCTCCACCAAATACATCAGGAAGACTGAGGCTTCCTTTCCTAAAGGGTTTCGTGGCACTTTGAATATCTAATCTAACAGGGAATGTCTTACTATATAGGCTATGGCATGCAAATTTCCCCTGTGCATGTGACTATGGTTCACATATACATATCGTACAACTTGTTATAATTTGTTTAACTGTATTTTCAAAGAGTAATTTTCTCTAAACTATTCTGTGCATTTATGTCACATATCAGATACAGAGAAATACTGATTAAACACCATACCCTGGTATGAAATTCAAAGCTTTTGAAACCCATACTTATAGCTTATCATTTTATATATTAATCAGAGCAATGGGTTGCTTAGTGAATTCATTCTCTTCTAAGCTTGCAGGTGAAAGGCACAAATCTTTGCATAGGATAAATAATATGCGTGCCCATTTTATATCCTCACTTCAGATTTTAGCTCTTTCTTGGTTTCTAATTAAATACAAATTAATGAATTCTAAGTATCTTATCCACCAGAGTTAATTGCGTTTTTTTCTTCCCCCTCAATAAGGATTTATCTGAGTGAAAACCACAGTGAAATAAATGCAACGGTGACATTTAGAGAGGCCCTCCATTTCAGAGTTTGGAAGATATGGATTATTTTATGCAGCATAAAGTATTGATCAACATTCTGATGGATCAATCCTAATAAAGACACTTTGATATAGAAATAGCTAACATGTAAAGGGCATTTTGGACAATTAAAAATAGGTCAAACACGACTACATACTTATTATTTTATCTCACTTTTTTTTTGTAAGCTTGGGGTTTGAAGTTGTGGCTTTGCACTTCTTAAGAAGTCATTCTATCAGTTGAATCACGCAACCAGCCATTTATGCTTTAGTTGCTGTTGTTGTTGTTATTATTATTATTTTGGACAGGCTCTCCAGAGTTTGTCTGGAGTCAGCCTCAGACTCATATTCCTCTCTCCCCCACTTACACCGCCACAGCGAGGCTGCCTCCACTGCTGGTTCTGCTGATTTCTCTCCAGTTCCCACATACTACCACCCTGCTTCCCTGGCCTCCCTGAGTTTCTAAAACTTTGCACTTCCTCACCTCTAGAATCCACCTCACCACTCACTCATTTGAGTAACAGATTCCCAGGTGTATATGCAGAATCAAAGTTATGGGGACAGGTCTTTGCCTAATTCTCCTCCAAACACCCACGCTTGCAACACATACATCCATGACACACACACAACATACACACTCATAACATGCACACACACACATTCCCAACACACATATAACCTCACCAGCAGATGGTAACAGAGAATAGAGGCTCTGTATTTGGGAAGGGAAATCAAGCAAGATTCTAGAAACAGAAGGCATTTTCTTGAAGCCATTCATCTTCAGGTTTATTCTAATCGTCTCAAGTTTATTGTTGAGGTTTCAGCTCATTGCCAGTCAGCAACATTTATTGAACACCAAGCAAAAAAAATATTTCTTATAATTATCCATTACTGGAAATGTTTATAAGACATAGGGAAGAGGCGGGAGAGAGGAAGAAGAAACTAGCTAGGAAAAGAAAAACTAAGTCATACTGAGAAATGGAAGAAAGACTCACACACTAAGAGTACTTGAACTCCAAGGAAATTCCCTGAGCCTTAGATTGAAATGTCTCCTCCAATGAGAGATGCTGAACGCAACACGGCCATCTCGAACCCCGGACAAGGGCGAGTTTGAAGACCAATCCCTCGGAAACACTTGCTGTTCCGTGAGCCACAGGCAAGTTCCTAGAAAGATCTAGAACCAAGTGTCCACCATGGGGTACCAGGATGATATCGCTGAGTCTGTCGTGCCCAACTCCCTTAACTCTTTGCAACTTTTCTTCAGTCTCTTTCATGAAGTCAACAATGGATAGTTCCTTACTGAGCTCGCTCACATCAAACCGCAGTATAACGTGGGTAACCGCCGTGGCTGATTTGGCTAGGAGAACAAATACCCATGATCCTTAGAACTGTTAATCCAAAAAAATCTGTACCTCACGTGAAGCTCTTCATGTCCTGCTGTGACTTCCCTGGTAATAAATTTCTCGCCCATGTCACCCCCTGCTGACCCACAGACCCACGTAGCTCCTGTCTTCTCCAGCCCACCATTAGTTTCACCGCAGCATGTCCATCGAACTCACCAGTCCTTTGCACTTCAACCTAGGGACAGAATGTATCTCATTGCCCAGCCAGCGGCCCCAACATGGCCCTCTTGAGCTGATCCACCTGAGTGCCACAGCAGAGTCTGGAAACGGCCACCTGCGGTTTCTCACACATCGCCACTCCTCCCTGAATCAAGTGCAGCTTCTCTTGGCCTTCTAATTCCATCCAAAAGACGGTGGGCAATTCTGCTGCACATGCCCCCACTTCCACGTTTCCTCAGTCTGCCGCGGGATCATGCCTTATGTATGCCGCACTGTGGCCCAAGAAGCCCTGAGGTCTTGCCTTACTGACTGTAGCTTGTAAAATTTCTACACCTTCTGGAATCGACTCTCTAACACACACACACTTATTTTATGATTGAAGAAGTGCCTCACCTTTGCCAACATTTAGATAACTTAGTCTTCCGGGTTATTTAATTGATATTTATAGGTTTGTTTGGCTTTTAGCCCCCATCATATAAGAGACTATACACATCACAAAGGCAGAAGATTGCATTGTGGGGTGGTTTTGTGTGTGTGTGTGTGTGTGTGTGTGTGTGTGTGTGTGTGTGGGCATGTGTGTGTAAATACATACTATGTGGGATAATAAAAAAATCTTTCTTAAATGAAACCCTAATTTAAATTGGGCGGCTATGATGAGTCAAGAATATTTTCATGTTTTAAGTTTTACTTGGTCCTTTTCCTCACTTATGAAGGGCCAAGTTATTTATTTTCTACCCCGTCAAGGGGTAGAAGTGCTTGAGGCCCGGGGACAGGAGCCCACTACCTAAAGAATGCTGAATGTTTACGTGGCCGTTGTCCTTGTGAACCACCTTCAGCCCCGTTCGCCTCAGCAGCTCTTGAGATGGTTCTAGGCCGTCCAACCACAGAACCACAGAAAGAGGCTTGAGCTTTAAAGTTCTGCCTTCCAGGAATGTAAAGATTCTCGTTTCTTGACAGTATAACAGTACGCTGTTCACCAAAGTCAGTAGGATTCAAACATTGCCATCCCTAATGCCTGAGAGCAGCCTCAGGCTCACATGACCTCTGGGAATGGGAAGTGTGTTGGAGTAAGAACTTGATTACAAAAGCGATTTCTACCACTGGAAGAGGTATAGTTTTGTGTCATGGAAGGGTGGCTAAAAGTGGAGCAGAAGACTGAAAAAGAAGCTTAATTGTAATAAGGATGACCTAAAGATGATGGTTTAAGTGGTCAGTGCTTTCTTTCACAGCAGTCCTGGTGTGGTCAAGGTAGAGGCTAGCCCCGCTTTCAGCGAAGAACGCCCTCAGGAAAGGCGCTGTTTGTGCCCAGCTGCAAGGTGCTGCGATCGCATTCAGCAGACGAGCAGCCGCTCCCTGCTCATCCTGCGGTGTGCAGTGGGGGGATATGGCTTTGACTTGAGGCCAAGAAAGGAAGCTAGAAGTTAAACAAACCCATGAGAAAGGAATGGAAGACAAAAAGTAGGTCCAAACTCTGCCTGTTGATGAATAATGTACCTGTTACTTGAAAATGAAAGACGATCCAGTCTAGCGTCATGATGAAGGATCTTATGTCTGACAGACTGCAACTGCCAACTATTGATTTGTATATTTGCTATCTACCTTGGGAAGCAGGAAGAGGAACCGACACAGGCTAAAGTGTAAGGACAACTAACTCTTGTAGCATACTGCACAAATGTAAAATATTTTGAAATAAATGATTAGTCGTTGCAGGTAAGTACATGGAACTCTTTCATTAGATGGGATTATCATGAAGCTACCCTGTTCTTTTTTTTTTTTGCCAGTCCCGGAGCTTGAACTTGGGACCTGGGGTACTGTCCCTGAGCTTCATTTTGCTCAAGGCTAACACTTCACCACGTGAGTCACAGCTCCACTTCCAGCTTTTCCTGTTTATGTGGTGCTGAGGAATTGAACCTAGGGCGTCATGCATGCTAGGCAAGCCCTCTACCATCAAGCCACATTGTAGAACAGTTTCCCAAGCTCTTTTGGAATATGAAGGCTTTGGGACAAAGGAGGGAATGAGGCTCTGAAACCCACAATTACTCTTTTCTGGATTGAACTGGTTGGGAACTACTGAGAGAGGACACCTGACAGACACTCAGACTGAAGACCTCATTTTTCTCTGCCAGCAGCTGGACGTCTCGTTGGCTGTCAAGTAGGAGGCTAAAGAGGAGACCGTAATGTCACGAGCAAACCACAGTCCAGAGCTCTGAATCTGTGAGAAAATAGCAGTTGGGGAAAAAGGGAAGTACTTTTCAAATATTTTCAGTCTCTGTAAAAACAATTCAAACTTGAAATCCCATAATCTCATTAAAAATTAGCCAGACAAATTATACGTGTGTGTGTGTGTGTGTGTGTTTCTATATTACTTAACTAAAACCCTATTTTATTCACATTTTCCAAACATCTATTGTGGGAAAATGCTCCACTAAGACCATTGTATTAATTTCACAAAATAACCCTCTCAGAGATGTTGAGGAAGCCAGGCAATTGGCATGGGGGTAGCCATGCTCTGTAGCACGGACCCCTGACTCTGTGTCTGCAAACGGAACAAGCAGCCATGCATGGTGTGGAAAATGGGAGGGGGGGTACTGAGGGGGTGGGCAAGGTCACGCAGGTGAGCAAGGTCACGCAGGTGAGCAGGTCATGGAAGGGCATGGCTGGAGAAAACGGACAGCAGCACTCAATGTCAGCACTGCTTAAAGATGCACTGCAGCAACCCAGGAGAAAGGGCCCGAGAGGAAGGGAGGTGCAAGGGGGAAAGGAAGGCATAAGGCCCAGGGAAGGGGAGACGAAGGGGAGACAAGGAGAGTGAAGTTTCCGAAAGTCAGGAGAGAGGCTAAGAAGGGTTAACAGGGAAGACGAGAGAGGAGAGACAGAAAGAGCGACGGAGAGACAAGAGAGAGGTTGAGAGAGAGATGGCGTGTGGGAAAGATACAAAGAGAAATAGAGCAAAGGAGAAGAGAGTGATACTGAGCTAGACAGAGAGAATGCTTATGTAGACTTTACAAAGAATTAGTTACGCTGAAAATTAAGAGATTAGTTGCCCCCCCCCCAACTCAGAGATATAACACCCCCCACCCCAATGCAGGGCCTGGAAATTGATTTGGGGGGGGGGCTGGGCAGACTTTTTTCCCCCTAGCATTCTCTATTAGATGATTTTCATGTTTCCACCTAAAGTCACCTTAAGAATGGAGTGAGTGAAATGTGTTCAGTAACGTGCTGAACAGGCTCTCGTCAGTGACCAGCTCTAACATCTGCATCTGAAGATAATGACTCAAAGGGACACTGAAAGCTCTTCAAAAGTCTGGCAGTTATTTAAATCTTGAGAAGAAGTTATATTTTGGTATTTTTTTTCAGCCTTAGAATTTTCTTCTTTAGATGTTTTAGGACTCGAAGATTGTAAGAAACACGTTATGGGTGTATTTAATAGTCTAATGTGCTATTATAAAAATGATATCCTTATTTAGGTCGTTTTTTTAAATCTTTTTACTCTTCTTCTTTATCTGAGGTTCTAGTCCACATACATGCTTCACCAGCCATTAGCTTTTATTAGTAAAGCTAAAGTCAATGGCACTGAGATGAGCAGCATCCAACATTGACCTGCTTTTATTGAAGACGACGAGAGTGCATAGGCTCAGCTGTTGCTCTGGTTTCCTGGGTCTCTCCCCAATCCCCGCTCCCCCCCAGTCTGTTCTGGAACACCCTGGTAACCTTTCCTGTCCTCCATAGCCACCAACTCCTGTCAAAGGTGTGCTGTTGACATTGCTAGCTCTGAGTTCCTCACTGTTGGGAAGCAGAAGATTCCGCCTATCATAAAATAGCTGTCAAGAGGAAGGTAAACTAGAAGCCGAGAGGAAGCTACCCGCACACTTCCAGAATCTTGTCTTCTTCCTCACACTTCCCATGAGCCTTTGCTCCAGAAGGGGAGAGAAAAAAAAAGTCCACAGGTTCTTAAATAAGCAAACAGCCCATTTTCTGCGGGGCTCATTTCTCCGTCTGGAGACCATGAATCCAGAATGGGTTCCAGGGAGTATTTCCAATGCTGTTTTATTCCCTTGTGTATATTTAGTTGAAAGACCAAGTAGTGTTTTCCAACAACCCGAGGGCTTGTTCTGCCGACTATAAACCACAGGACTATATAGCTTTAAGCAGTAATTTTGAAAATACAGAATCTCGTCTTTTAGATCTTATTGTGTTTGAGTTGAAAGATCCCACTCCATTAAACAAACACCTGCTGACATGTAAGCCAGAAAGAGGATACCTGTCAATGCACTCATATTTTAAAAAGAAAATATAACAGAATCCTAAATCTACTTTTCTCTTTATAGATACTTAAGGGAGAGAATAGATTGGGGGAAGGTAACAGAGACCCAGCTGGGAACAGGAGGTTTTTCTTTAGTATTCTGCCATTGTCTTCAGGCTTTTCTTTCTACCCACGCAGGCCAGAATGAAGAATAATAAGCTACACTCAACGGGAAAAGATTTAGCATTAAAAAAATTTAGTATCAAAATTATCTCCCTCATATAACAAAATATTTCCAAATATATGGCTCTCTTTCATAGGATTCCTTTGCAAGGTGTTCAAGAGTCTGACATGCTTTGACAGTTCAACACTCCTGACCCCAATCTGCTCTTGGACCCCAGATCACATTGTTTTATTGCTTTACTCTCATATTCACTTTACCTGGGGTAGCCAGGGGAATCTTTGAGGAGGAAGAAACAGAAGAGTGCTATGATTTCCCACTAATCCTATTTTCTAGAATTTCATTTGTTCTGCAAACATTTGCATTTACCCAGTGACGCTTCAGGTTTAATCTCTGATTTACAGTGTGTTAAACTCTGTAGCCTTAGACTCATAACCTTATTTTTTTTAATATAATCATTTGGATTCATAAAACTGTTTTTTTCCCCTCTAGCCTTCAAACCTTCATGATTTGGAAGGTAAATTTCATTATCTTTTAGAATAGTATTTGAAAAGTGCCCCAGTGACCTGACCTATGTAATAAAGAATAGCCAATACGTAGTACCATGTCTGACTACATGCTGGGCACAGCTTATGTACAGTATGTTAATCAATAAATAAACTGAGAAGGATTAATGAACATGGCTTGGCTTACTCGGAATTTTCCAAAAGAAATAGTTTGACTTCTTTTTTGGTTATAGACATCTAACTGGACATTTAACTCAGAAGATGGTTTAGGATTAAATATCTGCCTTCGATTGGGGGGGGGCAGAGAATCCAGATTTTCTCTGTTTTATTATAGGCCTGTGGAGGAAATCAGACTCCTCTGTGTTCACAGACGAGGGTTCCCTCCTGAGGGGGTTCTAAGAAGAGTTACTGACTACAGTTGTTTCTCATCACAAAAAACCCAGTAGTAAAAGTATTTGACATTTCTATAGTGTAAAGATCTCACTAGGACAAAGGACACAGCAACTCACATCCGCATTAGGAAGATGTGACAGGCCACCAGGGATGAAACCTGTGTCACGCAGGTTTTGAGCAGTGTGGTCCCTACCGTTTCAGTTTCTAGAAGGCAGAGGTTTGGATTTAACTTGAAATCCAAGGTCTTATACTAAGTGGTAGGTTTGAGGAACTCAGGAAACATTCTTTGTGTTCGGTGAGAAAATTAAAGACAAGCATTTGAGGTTGTCAGAATTGAACATTTATTTACAGCTTAACTGAGGCAGACATGGCAACAAAGCTTTGGTCTGAAACAGCATCGTTGGTCTGGAAAAAGCACCATTGTTCTTTGAAAGGTGTTACAATAGATATGCATAATGTATTCATTTGTCTTTAACTTACAGTCAGCCCCTATTAAATGTGTATTAAGGGGGGATATTATTAGGAGAGGGACACAAAGGCACAATGCCTATGCTCATCTGATCATATAAAATAATATTTGTCAAAATGAACTCCAGGAAATGGAAACGAGCATGTTTTCTTTGTTGCTATTTTTGTTTACTTTTCCTTTTGTCTTGTTTGTTTATCTGCCTTTGGGAGCGTAAGGGGGACACAGAAATTGAGGGTCAAATGCACCAGTGGTATTCACTAGACACTTCCATGTTGAAAATGAACTATACAATGTATGGGTGCAGATGGGAGGGAAAAACTAGGTATGAGAGAGGGAAAGGGTGACATTGTCCAAAAAGAAGGCTTTATCTGACTTATATAACTGCAAGCCCTCTGTTTATAACCTTTACATGAACAATAAAATGCATTAGGATATGTCTTAATTTCCATGGCTGTGGAATGCAAGTCCAGCATGGGTAATTATGGAGCCTCAATGGAATCGTAGGCATTGAAGCACTTGGTGCACATGAAGCAAAGGTCAAATACTAAATCCTTTCTTCCTTCATCTTTCTAGAGTCCCTGCACAGTCAACCCATCAGCCTCCGAGCCGTATCTGAGAGCAGTCAATCAATACGTGTGGCCCACTTACAGAAAAGCAAGGCGAGGGAATGGAAATAGATACAAAGTGAGTGTGATGGCGGTTTCTTGTTCAGGCGATCTCTGTCACAGTCACTATGGAAAGTTTCATTCCTATTACATGACACTGCCCAGTGGTTTGGTGACACAGCAGAGGGTGAGGGTTTAGACTTCCTCCAAGTAGCTTCAGAGTTCATTTCAAAGGCAATGAATTAATACCAAAAGATTGACTTGAGGAGAGTTGTAAAGGATTCCTTGCTGGCTACAGTGAAGAGAGATGTTGTTTAGGCTTATGAACTTGTAGCTTTGTCTTTCTCTATGACAAATCCCTTCCCTTCCTAATCAGGAGAAAAAGATCTGTGATCTGGCCATAGACAGCTCTCTTTGCAAAACGTATTTGGATTTGAATGCCAATAAGCGAACACCGAGCTTCGTTAGCTGCTGATGGTGTCCCTAATGTTGAGTTTTCTATTCTTCTCCCTAGCTTATTACTTTTTGACTTTCTTTTTGGGAACTCACTTTTGATCTAAGGGAAGCCAGACTATATTTCGTTAGATAGAATGACATTCCACGTGGGTGGAGAAGCCCTTTGGTGTTTTCTGTCAAAACACAAACCATCACTTACCTGGTTCTTCCAGGGACAACTTTAAATGTGCGCATGTTCCTCTCCTCACCTCAACCAAACAACTACCTCCACCGCTCAGCGGTGTTCTTGGGACTTTTTAGCATGAAATTTGTTTTTCCTCGCTGAACTTTAAGCAGAATTTCAAGTGCCAAGTCTCTAAAGCCAAGTAGGGCTATTAAGAGATAATTACTAATTATGCTAATTTGAGAAGTTGCTGCTATTTTCTCCCCTGGTCATTTTACGTGCGGCTCTCCTGAGAGCACGGTCCCCTCCCGGTGTGAATGACCTTCCCTCTGAAATGTGCGACACAGGACAGTGTGTCCTGAATGCAGATCTCCAGCTCAAGGTTTATAGGCGATCAGAAACGGTGGCAAGACTCAGGGGGAATTTGTAGGGGCCTCTACATCCTCATTGTGAGTGACACCGGCTGGTTATTAATTGGTCACCTGCCCACGATAGTTGTTTTTATTACAGACCCAAAGAGTTTATTCATTTCTAATACATCTACACATTTCCCCCAACTAAACCTCTGTGCAGTGCTCGCACGTGGCTATGAGTTTCCAATCCTGAAGGCAGCAGCTGAGGGAAACCTTTGTGTCTGGCTATGACCAGTATTGCAATGATTGGCAATGAACCTATATTTCATTCAGTTTTCTCTTTGCTATAGAACACATTCTGATTAGAGGATTTCTCTCAATGGTGTTTGGCCATTTTTTTTTTTTTGACAAATAGGAACATTTGTTAACAAAGAAATGTAGAGACCACCTGCCACCAGTAGCTCATGCCTGTAATCCTTGCCATTCAAGGCTGAAATCTGAGGATTGTAGTTTGAAGCCAGCCCAGATACGAAACACTGTGAGGTTCCCCTCCCCCCCCACTGTAATTAATTACCAAAAAGCAGAAGCAGAGCTGTAGTGCAAGTGATAGAGCTCTATCCTTGAGCAAAAATACTCAGGAGCAATGTCAAAGCCCTGAGTTCAAGCCACAACATACCAAAGGACCAAGACACATACACACATTCAAGATACTTAGAGCGAATTTATCAGCTGATCAGCGTCAAATCACTTAACTTGCTCATTACTTCAGTTTTCTCCAAAAAAAACCTGGGAATTACAAGCAGTATTCATTCTCTAGAAGGAAGCAATGTATTTAGCTTTCTTAGGAAAATGAGTGGAGAAAATGTTTCACTTCTGTCCATATCATGGTAGGCACACAAGCATAGCTCCTTGAGAGCTAGGAAGGGGAGGACTCACACATTTCCACGTTATTCCTTGTTGTAGAAGAAGTCTCATAGCTGCTGACAGTTTCATGCAACTTTCAACTCTGTTCTCATGCTTGCAAGCATTCTGATGAGAAATTATAACTCAACATTTTCTCTCTGTTTCAGCTAAGTATCCTCAGATTGAAGTTGACTTTTGATTCCCTTAGGATTCTCAAGCCGCTCACAATTTTTGTTGCTCCAAATACTGCTAGTTAAAAGCTTACACATTACATATGTCTGGCACACATGAAAAACATAAGAGAGAACGACAGTATATGCTAAATCTAGAACAATAGTCTTGAATTCATGCCCTGATGTTCCTCCAGGAAAAAGACCTGTATTTTTCCAGTTCCTGTTTGTGAATGACTCTTATCTCCTGACACATAATACGTGCTAAAATCTTGCTTTATACCATCTTGCTTTATACCACTATACCAAACAGAAGTGAAAGTATCTTTTATTTGTAGAATTTAGTAATTGGAGAACAAATTCGCAGAACTTCCATACAGCCAACGGCACGGGACCTGATGGACTTTTTCCTACAAAGGTGAGAAATGCATACCAGACAAATGACAGGATTTGCACCTTTACACTTTTCTCTGTACACATCTCTGTCGGAACACAGTCCTGGCATAAACATGCTGTGCCAAGGGCATTGGGGGAAAATGACTTTTCATACTGACAGGAAGCTCCTTAGAGGGGGTAACACGGTTTTCATCAGCCTTGTGCACTTCTCTGTGATCTTTTCCAGTTGCCAACTAGCTGGCATTACGTTTTAATAAATCAGTTGGAGAAAAGTGTCCAGCTGTTAGGGAGCAGGTGAGGCTTGGGACTAGGCCAGCGGAACTCACCGAAGACCTGCGCATTGATGAGGATAGCACGCACACCTGGATTGGCAGGTGAGGCAAGGAGATGGAAAGTGCATAGCCACCGAGGGACAATCCATCTCGGAGATGCTCGAGTGGGCTAGAATCGACTACAAATGGAACTGTCGGTGCTGCTGACCCACAACCGCTCATGGAACTCTGCTGGTTATGTTCAGAACTAAGAAAATGCTAGTAAGCCAGGATATAGTAGATGAGCGGATGGTAGTGTATGGGGCCAGTGAAGAAAGGACAAGAAACCCAAGCACACAATTGCAATTGCAGTGTGTGTATAAATATTCAGAGCCCAACTGTAGCACCCGGCTTTCGTATGTGTTTTCAGCGGGCTGGGGAGCACATTTTTAAGGCCCTCTTGCTCTTGGTTGGACAAAAGAGATGGGAAGAGCTTGTAGGTCAGCGTAAATATCAGAACAAAAGCCTGGGAAACAAATGTACTGAGCAGGGTCCGAGCCTTATTTGTTAACTGAACTCCTACTGCAGGTGATGTGCCAAGATCAAGACCCCATGGAGAAGATGAAGAGGTAACGATTTCATTTTTACATTTTGTCCATTGTAAACTAATAATAACTGGCATTTACTTGGTTCCTTGAAGAATTAGAGAGTAGTAAGTTGTATGGCTAAAGATAAAACAGGGTATAAGAAGATATCAACACTACAACTTGGGATCAGGGTCAAATGCTTGATTAATGAATGGCTGACTGAACATTTCCCTAGCTGTTGTTTTGTATAAGGGCAGCCTATGCGTGGTTTCATCTGCAAGATGCCGATCCATTCCCAGACACTCTTTAATTAGAAGGGTGGGTCAATAGGTGTCTAGCACACTAAATGCGAGGAAGGTACTTTCTGGACTAGAATTATAGTAAAAATATCAAAGAGCCAACAAAACCATGGGCATTTCGACAGTTTCTATGGAAAGATGGGAAGCCGGCGTGTAGGTCTACGATTGGCGTGGTACTGGGTGACATTGATCATTGAGCAGTGGTGACGTGTCTTAGGCCGAGGTCACAGTTCACACTATAAAAACGTGTCAATCCTCCGCAATGGGGGCATCTCCAGCACACAGAAGTAAACCCAATTTAGGCACAAAGTTGGCAGGGCTATTAATCTTCATTTTACTTCCTAAAAATGAAAGCTCAAACAATTTACTAAAAGAGCTTCTAGGATTTGCACGGAGCCTTTCATTCCTAGGCCAAAGCTATGTTCTGGACACGCATTTCCACGTCCTCAACACCTACTTAAGGCCCTTCAGAATCTGTGCAGACCTACAGAATGCAAGTTTGCTCTCCTCAAAGTTCTGCCGGAAGCGGTCAGACCCACTTCTGCATTCTAGCCCCTCTTCCTGCGCTTCATAGTTAGCCTTACTTGTCTTTTGTTCTTTTAGATCTATGTCCTGCTGTCATAGGAAATAGGATGACTAATGTCTGTCTATGCAGCTCTGACAGGGGCTTGCCAGCTTGCACCTTGTGAAGTGACTCCAGCAAGCTTCCAAGCTCCTGTGGCTGCCTACCCGTGTAATGGCCGCCTCTCCTTGTACACGCCATGGGAACTAGCTACTTGAAAACCAGGCACCTCACTGATACCTTAAAAAGGTCCTTCTGCACATCCATCCAGCTTGCAAATATCCATTTAGTCACACCTCCTACCATTCTTCTCCCAGCCAAACAACTTATCTCCCCCTTCGTTGTTGGTATCCTGCTTTGCTTGCTTGGGCTACAAAGTGAGAAATCTCTACCTCATTGTGTTTCTCTTTTTGCCTTGGGTACCAGGAGGCTCAGAACTTCCTTCAATGCTCTATGGCAGTAGCCACATTATATTTCAGATACTTTTTATTTTTCAATCAATCTGAAAGTATTTGTGTTTGCCTGAAAGCTTTAGTCTATCTGTACATTATGGTAGTCAAGCAAAACTCTTTTTGAATGTAAGTAGTGGTTGAAAGAAAAAGAAGCCATGAATGTCATTGCTTTTTAATTGCTTCTTTTATACTATCTGAATGGTAGATTTGGCTAACTGGGAAACTTGCAAGGGTTTTTTGTTTCATAGTAACATGATTTTCCTTTTGTTAAAAAAATTAAAGGTGAAAATTAACCCCAAAGATCTAGGAAAACACTGCTATGTAAGTATTCTGAATGACGCTGGGACACAACGAAGTTAATGGGTTTCCAAGCCAATGGCTCCACACCTACACATCACCAGAATTTCTCACGCCATGCTTTGCCTTAGTATTCTTAAAAGATTCTGAAAATGAAATGGTAGATCTTATTTGAAAAAAAAAAACAAAAACATTGGAGTGAACTCCAGCAGTTTTAAGCCACATGAACACATAATAGACAGGCGTGAAGGACTCAGAATATAAAGAAGGCTGGTCACAGGAAGTGGAGGAGTTCTGTACACATCCAGAGCAGGTGGCTGTGTTGATAGCCTGAGACTTCTACTCTGTTTCCCCCTTCCTCCCCCAACCACTGGACACAAGCTCACCAGCCAACAAGACGCCTGCAACCAATGCTAGCTGCAGGTTTTCCTCTGCATGACTCTTTCCTGAGTGATAGCTCACTGGCCTGGGTCCCATTCTGCTGGACACGGCCACACCAGTCCCGTGCTCCTGGAAGAAGATGGCCCCTCCTCTTGGCATCCCCATTTAGGGAGGCAGGTTAGATTCTGAATAGCCAGAAAATAACTCTGGGTCTGATAAACTTTTGTCCAGTCTAGCTTGTGGTGACAGTACGAACAAGGTGTTAATGAGTCTAAAAATATTATGATTCTTAGGGAGAAAAATACTTCAGGCTAAAATGAAATTGAAAATTGTAGTATCAGCTACTCAGTAGTAAATTCGACTACAAGATAGCTAGTGAAAATTTTTAGTATGACTGATGACTTATTTGAGCATTTCCGAAATGGCATTCCGTTAGGCATAGATAGTTGGTGAAACGTCAACCTATTTTCCTATTCTCCCAGTGTGGTTGAAAGTTGAACTAAACCCAGCATGCTGCTTTCCTTGGAGAAGCCTCCACTGCACTAACTTGGACAAAGTCTGGAAGAAGAAGCATGCTACATTTACAGAAATCAAAGCATTTCATTTTTTTTTTCTGAAGCAAATACACCTGGCCTAGAAGTCCATTTGGAAATTTTCCTCTATTCCATTCCTTGGGAGAAATGACATGCTATAAAAGTTTTGGCAGATTTAACATTCTGAAATTTCATAGGAGGTATCTCTTAGGAATAGCAAAGACCTTTTGTATAAAATAGCCAAGAATAAAAATGTCTAGGAAATAACCCTAAAGTTCACATACACCCGAGACAACAATAACATATGTCTAAAGCCCCTTTCATTTACTGGGATATACAAGATTTAAAGCACTTCTAAAATTCCCCAGAGACGGTGTTTCGTCAAATTTCTTCAGTTTATCTGACCCTAACCTCCCACTTCTCTAACAAGATTGGAAATGGAATCCCATTACTTCCGTTTTTGCCAAGAAAACATGCATTTGCTTCTCTTTGAGCTTGGTTCTACCTCACATTCATTTGTTTAATTTTTTTTGTGCGTGTTCTATTTGGAAAAAGAAACCTCGGCGCTCTTCCAATTTGCTGACACCAATCCACACTTTTTTTAAAGAGCAATTTTGGGGGCAGAAATCCGAGCGTTGAACACACGTGAGAAGCACATGGGCGTACACATAGCTGCGATCTGGGGAAAATGACATTCTGCCTCACTTGCCTCGCTCTAGGCCTGCTTTTCCTGTGGACTTGTTTCTGGCGAGCGGTCAGGAAGAATCATCTAGAACCTTTATCATTTGTTCTCCAGGGCCAGGGAAGACGGCTGCATCTTCCCAGGGTGCCCAGCTTGCTGAGGATGGAGTGTGTGTGTGTGTGTGTGTGTGTGTGTGTGTGTGTGTGTGTTCACAGCCGAGTCCCTCAGACAATTCTGGATTGCTCTTGTGTCTCCCGCATCCCACCATCCTAGAAGGGAGCAGCATCACCCACCAGGGAACAAGCAAGGCAGGGAGGAGTGCTGGGAGGAGGCCGGAGGTGAAGCTTGCGTGGAGCACCTGTAAGAGCAGGAGGGATTGCACGCGGCAGGCACCAGTGCTCACCCCACGACAGGTCATCTCGGCCCAGACGGAGCCCCCGGCTCCACCAGCGGCATTTCAGACTCCACCATCTCAGCATGGGCCTGGCTTCCATACTTCAAGTGCACTCCAGTCTCACACACACACACACACACACACACACACACACACAGAACACAGGGCTTATGCAGTCAGGAGAGTGGGCTGTGTGTATTTTGTCCAGAAGGGAAAGGCTTCCCCTTCAATCCCGTTAGATTCGTAATAAAGAAAATAGCACAACTCATCTTAATGTTATGAATGACATTTCCTTTTTTCTTGACCATAGGATGTGCTCAAGTTTATCTTTTCATTTGTGTGTTTCTACATACTGTCCGTAATATTCAGGCTATCAGAGTCCAAGATACTCACTCTTGTCCCCTTGCTTCATAACAGGGAAGATTCTTTAAAGTATTTGTTTTATTTAATGGGACTTCAGAAAAAGAAATGTTTTATAAGCTGAAAATATAAAAGCCTGAGGGGAAAAGAATGAGTTTTTGCCTTGAGTTCCCCAAACTGGGAGTACTTCATAGGCTAGCCATTTGACAGACAATTTCTAAAAGAATCCCTGGAAAGCCCTTTAATTAGAATATTTAGTGGGACAATTAAATATTACCTTTGTGAATTATAGGGCATATAACCATATGGTTTACAATCAAATCAGGATCCTTATGAGTGAAATAAACCTGCAAGCGCAGGCCTGCACCGAGTCCTTGAGCCATGTGGGTTTGTGAATGAACGCTTAGAACACAATTGGTGAGGCTGGATGGCTCACTCAACACAAACTCTGGGACATCAGCTAATGCAATATTGAAAATGCAAAGGAGTAGTATAAAAGACATGAATTGTATAATCATTGTTCTTTTATTAAGATGTGTGTGTGTGTGTGTGTGTGTGTGTGTTTCTTAGTACGGGTAGTTTTAAGACCACTATCCTTTTCCTGCATGAGACATTATCGATTGAATCTTCTCCTTGATTTGGAAAAGATGATTAAAAATGTAATAAATGAGCAGGACACTGGTGGTTCATGCCTATAATCCCTAGCTACTCAGGAGGCTGAGATCTGAGGATAGCGGTTCAAAGCTAGCCTGGGCAGGAAAAGTCTGTGAGACTTTTATCTCCAAGTAACCACTAGAAAACCAGAAGTGGTGCTGTGGCTCAAGTGGTAGAGCGCTAGCCTTGAGCTGAAGAGCTTAGGGACAGTGCCCAGGCCCAGAGTTCAAGCCCCATGACCAACAAAAAAAATGTAATAAATGATTATGAGACTTCATAAGGAAAGAATTCAATGAACATATCTGAAGAAAAAGTCAGTAGTTATCTGGAGGAAGAGATTAATTAACAAACTGGAATTTTAGACCCATGATTACTATCTTCCTTAGCATGAAAGATCCTCAAGAGAGAATCTGTCTATCTATCTATCTATCTATCTATCTAACTATCTATCTGTCTATCTATCTATCTATCTATCTGCTATCTCTTTCATTCATTCATTCAATCAATCAATCAATCAGCTATCCTACTTATTGATGAACATTTCTTTGCCACCTGGAATGCATGGCATGTTTTCTTATGTGGGCTTTAATTTAACCATTCCATTAAGTTGACACTTTGAGGATCAGCCACAGTCCCGTAAATTTAAATGTCTTATTTGACCAATCTACATCTGAATTTATTTCTGTAATTTAATTTTCATTCATTTACTCACTAAATTTGAGACAGAGTACCTATGTTTACATGCATATGTTTAACAGGGGACTAAATTTGATTTTGACTTTGTATTCTTAGCAGAGAATTGGATCAAACTTAATCTAGGAAATTGGACCATTAAACTTACTGTTTATGCCTGAGAATTGATGAAGAATATTCTACATGCAAGCACCCAGAGAGACACCAAGAAGGCAAAGTAGGGTTTTCATTGTGAATCTGGGAGTATGGTGAACTCAAGGTATATTTAAATCCAATGAATACACCTTGTTGTATTTGAATTTGGCTCCAGTGTTTTGTTCATTAAATAATACATTGTCTTTTCCTTACAGGTGTTCATCAACTTGAATATTACAATGTGCGTGTATGTGTTGGGTTCCTTTCTAGTAGTTTCTTGTGAGATATACAATTTACATTGTACTTCTCAAATTAGCCATAATGAATGATTGTTTGAAATTTGGTATACTGACTTCAGAGAGACCTAAAAGTTGGGATTTTGTGTGGATGAATTTAGTTCAACAATCTCTAAGATGCTCTTTAATTTTCAAATCAGAAATTGTGTTAAAGATGGGTCCTGAGCAACCCCGGATGATGGAGAGTGTACAGAAACACGTACATATACGTACACAGGTGCACACACTGAGCAAGCACATACCTACACACGCATGCATGCGTACTCACTAGGACATTGTGAACTTGGTTGCTTACTTTTGCACATTCTTCTGGAAACGGAAGAGTAGCACTCTCCTTCTAGGGCCCCGTGTGTTATGACTCTGTGTCATGGTTGTTATAGCCACAGGAAACATCATGCTCTGAGACAGTATTTGAAAACCGATGTAGAAAAGCTTCCAGAGTTTCCTAAGTGGCAATACACTCCATGTTGCCCAGAGATATCCTGTTCTTGCATTTTCTGACAAAGACAGTTCAATCCTTCTAGGGATCTGTTTTTCCTTCTTGGTCATTTTGTCCCTATGTGTTCAATCTCACACCAGAGTCACAATCCCTTCTGAAGCCACAAGCATCTGACTGAAGTTCAAAGGATCTAGACCATATTCTGTGCCTTTACCAGCCAGCTCTCAGAAAATGGTGCTTAAATTCTCTGGGCTTACTTCCTATGTCCACAACCAAAGCTGTTATGTAGCTAATCACCTCTTAGTTCCCTTTTGCTTCCCAATAAGAAAGACGTGATTGATCCTTTGTAAGTTCAATACGTTTTTAGAATCTTGATCTCCCCCCCCCAAAAAAAAAATCCAGGAAAGAAAGATGCTAGAGACACAACACATTTCACACCGTGTCCTGGCCCCCTCTGGACAGCCACAAAATAACCAAAGAAGAATTCCTGCGTGTTATTTAATCGTATCCAATGTTAGTTCAATTCTACAAGGTTTTTGTATTCGCTAGAGGTGTTGTGGTTTATCTGTGAGAGGTTCTTACAGTGATGAACATGAACTTGTGAGTTTTCTGTCCTTAATTGAGGTCTATGTCACGTTTCTGGGAAAGGTACCGATAGCTTGCTGCTTCAGTTTTTTAAAAATGAGAGATTTTTTTTTTTTTTTGGCCATGGCTATAATGGAGTTTGTGAACTTCCTGTCCTTCATTGAGAGTCGCACGCATGCTGGACAATCTTACAATCAAAGCTCTGCCACCTGTTACAGGCAAGGAGAAGGTCCGAAGAGGAGTTTCTGGAATTGCCAGTTGTTAAGTATGCAGCCAGGATGAAAAGCAAAGGTGTACTTTCGTTCATCTGGACTCAAGCCTCTAATTACACCCACCTCCGTGATTATTAGCCCCTGGGGGAACCGCAGGGAAACATTTGCCGACTGGTGTTTCTTCTCGGGAGGAAAGCTTGTTATCAGGGCTGCGGCATGGTGAATGATGCTATCTCGCTAGCAGGCGAAAGCCTCTTTCCCTTTAAGACATCCGGGCGTGTCCCGTGCCGGGCTGGCCCTTGCTCCCAAGTGCCACGTGTGGTATGTCAAGCCCCCTCCATGGGGCATCTCCACGGGGATGGAAGTGAGAGTGACTGGCGGGCTGTCACACACCGCGCTTCCGGGTCCTGACCAGGGCTGTGAAAATCACATCACTAGCAAGCAGCAAGGTGTGTGTGTGTGTGTGTGTGTGTGTGTGTGTGTGTGTGTGTGTGGTGTGGAGAGTCCCAGCCTCCCCTTCTTGCTCCTTTTGAGCTCTCTGCGTCAGCCATCCACTCAGACCATGGGGTTTTAGCAAGGTGAGGGGGGCCAGAGAGCAGTAAGAGAAATAGGCAAAAGAAGGAAGGAGTTCAGAAGTCTCCATCTTAAAAGTGGGCCATGGAAGCCTCGTTCAGGTGTTCTGGAAGAGCAATGTCTGACCCAGGAAGGGGGGTTTTGAACTCAAGTCTCTGTGCTTTGCTGGTCAGGCACTCTACTACTTGAGCCGTGTCTTCAGACAAGAGTTTTTGAGAAACAAGAGTCTGATGTGTCTGTCTTCACCTCCCTGTGATCCAGTGGTGCCCCTTTCTAAGTCGAAGGAAGTAAGCGCTACTACTCTATAGCCCTCTTGGGAGGGGTTAATGCAGTCGTATTTCTTAAGCTCTTAAGACAGTGTAAATGCCCAGTAAATGTTAGTTGGAAATTTTCCTTTAACAAAGGGACAAACGGACAGTTGGTTCACAGGCCACATCTAGTAGATTTTACATGGGTGTAACCTAGTAAATTTCATTGAGAATCCCAATTGGATGGACATTTTAGTATGTATTGTCTTGACCTCAGGGGATAGTTTAGGATTTGAAAACTAGGCCTGTACAAAGCCAAGAAGTTTCACTTCACGTCCTTTTGTCTGTACTGTGAATGCATTGCAATGTCACTGGACAGTACCACATCATTGTTTCTACTTATTTTCATTTCTTTCCTACTTATGCTTTTCATTTTAGTTTAGCCAAATGTAGTGGGACTGATTGACATAACCATAGATGAGAACTCTATTCCTTCTTACACAAATCTATCAGGTGGAAAACCTATAATCTTGCTTTAATCATAAATAGAAGATTCCAGGTGAGGCCCGTGGACCAGAGAAAGCTAAACACAGGATGCTGCAAAGAGGAAGCAGCTGTCCCAGGGCAATGCCACAAGAAAGCTGATACCATCCATGGCCTCCAATCTGAATGCTGAGTCTTCTCAGTCACAGGTGTTTAGATGCGAGTGGTAAAAACTCAGACACATGAAGTAACCTTTCAGTGGAAGTGAACAACAGTCAAACCATCTGGAGACACACAGCAAAACCAGCATAGCCTAAAAGCAAAGCCCAAGTGCATGAGGAACAGAATTCCTTCTCAGACCATCCTTGAATTTCAGACACAACACTTTAGTAGTGAAGAGGCTACCAGGATTCTACTGTGGGTCACTTGTAATTTAGTGTGGATGAATACATGCAAATCATATAAAGCATTCACCTTCCGTTATATGAAATCGGCTTTTATCAATTTATATTTTTAAATTTCTCTAGGGTTCAAGTTTTGAAACATTCTCTGGTGTGATTCCATAGATGAGTACAAAGGCTTAACTACTGTGGCCAATATGATTCTGGCTCAAAACAAGCAGATCAAATGTATAATACCTGCTAAGGAATTCTGTCATCTGAAAATGCATTGGCATATAGGTTATATATAAATCTCCTGCTCACCTAATATTTAGAAAAGAAAGACATACTAGCTAATAGTTTTCTAATAAATAAAGTATCAAAGACCCAGAGTCATGCTGTCTACCTAGGAAACGTGATATGCCCAGTGACTTCCATCTTCGTCACAGTCAAGGCCTTTCTATGGATAGGAAAGTGACAGAGACTCCTAGGATTCGGTAGACCAACTCTACCTACATTGTATTAGACAGAGGATCGTGTACCTTCCTTATGTGACCTTCAGGCAAAGAAATACCATACTTGGATACAAAAGTTGCCAGGCTATAGAACAATCTAAGTTAGTTAACTCCAACTTGGTGCCAGACTTTTGCACTGTACAGAGTCTATGGCCCTGGCACTCAGAAGTGGTGGAGGCTGAACCTGTGGGTAGTGCCCAGACCTCCCTAGAGGAAGAAGTTGGGCACCAGTTCCAGGTGTGAGCCATTAAAGGTAGGCACACATCCATAAGATAGGAGTGTCTCATGGTGGTGCCCAAGATGGACCCATCAGAGGAAAGAAAGAAGAGAGCAGAGAACCTGAGGGGTAGGTTGACAGCACCAGTCTTAGAAAGTCTGCTCCCTGAGAAGGAGCTCAGGTTCTCCTAATCAGGTTAGGTCTGTGGGTCTCATGTCCTTTCTCAGATGCAAAACACAGATGACGGAAGAAGGGCTTGCCAACCATTGGGCTCTGCCTTGGCAAACAATGGGACTGTGTCTCTCATACTTTCTGGGAGTTGTCAAATCCCTTCTCAACATAGAAGACAGAGGAGGCATCACCATACTGAGACTTAACTTTCTGGCTATTTTAGAACACTTTTCAGAGCTTAAGAATACTGCTGAATCCCAATCATTTAGCACATGATGGACAAAGGTATGTGGTAAACGTTTGTTGAATGAATAAGCTCCAATTTTCATAACTGCTTTAAAAGGAAATCAGACAATGCCATCCTCAGTCTGACTGAGGGGTGGGTCACTATGTCTCTTTAGGAGAACACAAAGATATACAACATGACTGACGCTTGAGCAATCAAGAGGAAGACAGGAACAATGCCCAATAGTCAAACGTACAGATCGAGACTATTTGTTCCTAGACTTCATTCTCCCAAGGATGGCTTATGGATGTCACCCCTGTGAATTAACCCTACATTGATTATTGGTTTGCATAAATGGGTGTGACTCACAGAATCCATACCCAATCTTGGTGGAGAAATGGTCTCTTATCAAAGTGTCCTGATTATTTCTGTAAGGAGCTGTCATTTCGAACCTGGAATTAATTTTCTCAGTGAGTTTTAATTGAGTATCTATTATGTTTTGACCATGTGTAAGAAAGAGAAAGTTCAAATTTAGGAGATTTTATATTTTAATGATATTATTCTGTTTGGAGATTTCACTTAAATAATAAAGGACCTAAAGAAGCCATCCATTTTGAAAAGAAAAACTACCTCTACTTTATGTTTTCAGGATATTTATCATGGAACTTAACGTTGTGTTTGGGCCATGACCCAGATATTTTCAGGGCCTGTTGTATTTCACATTGTGGGTCTATCTCTCTATATATCACACATAAGCTCAGAAAGAAGACTACATCAACTTATTTTCATTGTGTTTTGCAGTATCTAACTCAGATATGTATTTTCACAAGAGCAGATGAAAAGAAACACATACACCAGATATAATTCTTGTATGAATACACATACAGATTCAAAGAAAAATTTCAAACAGAGCAGAATCGAATAGTTTGGCTCATATTTTAAAATCACGTGTTGTTTCTGCATTGAAAATGACTTAAATAAAGTTCAGGGTACATGAACTCTAATCAGGCTCAGGAAGAAAGAGAACTCCCCACCCTTCTCTCTAGCTCTCCTTTTCTATCAAAACTCTATTGCACAGTGGTCATTGCTGAGTCTTATTTTATGATGCAAAAAGATGGATTTTTTTTAAATTTGTGACAAATTCTCTCCAAATAAAAAGGATCCAAATAATTCAAATAATTGCATTTGGAAAAATACAATTTAGTAAATAAGACAAAATGTCACCAAAATAGAACGAAACCTGCATGAAACCCAATTATCTGAATTATTTGAACTCACACTTTGTGTGAAATATCCACAAAGGGCTTTTTCATGTATTTTTACAATTAGTTAATTCACATATTCTTTGATATTTTAAAGAATGGTCACAAACTAGCCACCCTTCACATTATCTCTGTGAGGCTTTGAGTTCTTTCAGGCAAGATTAAAAATATATATATATATATATATATATACCATATTACATGGCTGCTGTTTCAGATTCAGAGAATTTTTCTTAGCATTTAAACCTTCAATAGTTCAATAAATGCTTATGCATTTTAAGTCTTGAGCCTACCTTCCTTCCATATTACATGTATGCAAGAGGACTCTACAGCAAAACCTGCAGTGCACATTTTAATGATGTGAATCCCATCCATTAACTGAAACAAAGCCTGTGTCACAATTTGCCACTAAAAAGAAACGAACAGAACCTCAGGTGGTGATAAGAAATGATCAGAACTCTCAAATTTGTTACAAGTATAACCAGATCATCTACCTAAATGCTTGATAAGTAAACATCTTCTTTCAGTGCTTGAATAGCAGCCAGTCTGCAGCTCCCCAGAGCAGAGGGGTGTGGGAATATTGGAGTAGCATGTTTCCACACATCAAAGCCACCTTTAGAAGCAACATCGTTTGCTCTGGGTGACTGTCTTTCAAAGGCTGTCAGAGTTAGTGCATTTCCTATGCTACTGTCTATTTTTCCCTCCCCAGTGTTTGCCTTGTCCCAGTATTCTTCCTAGGGATTCAACAAATGATTTTTATTTCAATATGCAGACATAACTTCTTCTTGAGGGATAATATTGCAAGCACAGAATTATTTGAATTTTAAAAGACCTGCTTTTGGACTAGATACTTTGGACTAAATATTCTAGGTAGGTCCTTTAAAAAAAGTTTGAACTATACTAATAAAATGTAGAGGTGAAGTATAAGTATGAAGAAAACGCTTTTTATGCCTGTGGCTAAACAGAATGACATATGTGTGTGTGTGTGTGTGTGTGTGTGTGTGTGTGTATATATATATATATATGAAATATTAAATGGGCCTATTTTTAATCCTTTGTGCTAGTCTCTAAATTTATAAAACAAAACATCGTGCATGCAGAGCGTGCCTGAGCCTGTACACATTTGTATATATGCTATGTGTCAGTGTTTCAATATGAACTCAGGACAGTGGTGTAATGTGAGGGCCCCTTGCCTTTCCTTGAAGGCTACCGCGCTTTTCACAGCCACGAGCCAGTGTGTGCTCAGCATCTGCTGTGGACAGGCTTGAGTGATCTCAGCCAGACTTGGGGTTTAGTGGAGGTCACAATCTATTTTGCTGTCATTTCTGTCATATTTACTAAATTGCACTTCTCCCAATGCAATTAAATTTTGAGGAAATATTGCATTTGTTTCAAAGAGAGGAAAGCTGCATAGTTCTGGTGGAGTTTGATGACGACAATCTTTGTTTCAAAAAATCAATTAATGGTGATGATTCTAGAGATATGCTTCCCACTAGGTTATTAGGAGCCCCAACCCTGCCTTCTGAGAAACGGTTCCCTCACTCTTTATTATTATTTTTAATCTGTAAGAATGAGATTGATTTTTAGGCCAACATCTTCTACAGGAGGTGGGAGAATTGTGTTCCCAAATGTCCTGTTTCAATGCCACATGTGAGTAGACATATTTGGGAAATCATGTAAGCCATTACAAAATTATGAGGCAGTAGGAAACAAGAATCAGAGTTTTCATCTCAAATAAATGGAGCAGCAAAGATTAATGAAATCTATCAAGTTCTCCAAAGCACATCCCAGGGAAAGTATTTAAAGAAATGCTTTTCATTATATGCAAATCATCAGAATGTGGTCTGTTTGTCATTTAGACATAGCATTGACCACATCTGTTCAAGATAACAGGAAAGAGTGTGAGATATATTTCAATAAATAAAATAAAATCAATTTCCAGCAGCATTAATATTATTTATTATCTGAATGGAAAAACAACACCCACAGAAGGAAACCTTGGTCTGTACTGTGAATGTGTTATGGAGGAAGGAAGATCACCAAATTGGAGTTATAGAATCCATGCAAGTGAGCAAGCACTTCACACTAAAATAATACCTGCCTCCTTGTACCTTTGTTTTCTTACTGTTGTAATTTCTTTTTGTCTCTTTCCGTTCTGAAAGAGTTTTTGATGGCCTCAGGTGTGGGGAGGCTTTAGCTCAGGCTCCTGTTAGGATTGAATTAGCAGGTCCACACACAGGAACATCCGGATTGCTGTCTCCATACCAGAAGCAGCTCAGCAAAGCCACCTCCAGTCTTGCCATGATTTTACATATGTACAAGTCACAAAAGCTTTCAATTTTCATCTCATAGGGATCTAAAAGAAATGACTGTAAAATCTAAATGTCACCTGGACATTGATATTGTTAGTTCTCTTCAATTTTAAACATAACTGCCACATTTCTTTGTGTATAGGAATACTTTGCTTGTCACATATTATTTTTTTTTAACTAGGTATAGAATCCTCTCCTTCATTTAAATGTAACATTTATATAACCTACTTGCTGTTCTTTAGAGTAAAACATCAGACTTTAACTACTGGTAATTTTTGTAATTTAGATGTATGATAGTGAATATCAATCTATTTGTATTTCTTAGCACAAAGGGGACATTTACTCTGTGTTTTATTACCAGAAGCCAGATGCTAATTGTATTCATTTCCCATCAATAAACAAGTAAAATGTAATTATTATACTGCCCTTCATACACAGTACTTATTACCAGAATAAAAATTGATTAAATAATCTACAGTATATATAAAGGACCTGGGAGACTCAGATTAGCTCTTTATTTTCAAATATTTATTGTTATTCCAAAAATGTCTACTATCTCTGTCAGTAGCCACATTTATTATTAGTCAAATTACAGATCTTTCTGAAAACCAAAGAAATTAAATTCGAAGTTGGTTATTTTTCCTGGGAAACTGGCTTCCCTCATGTATTTGTGGCTGAAGACTCAGAGCTAAACAAAAGTCCTGTTTACTAAAAGTCCTGTTTCCTTAAAGTCAGCCCAACCTTCATTGCTTCTAAATAAAATAACAAGTAAATATAAAAGAAGTAAATAAAGATCAACCTTAATTGCTAGACAAAGTGCCATTGTAATAATTCATGAAGCATAAACATAGTTCTTGTAAGTTTATAAATTGCTAAAGGTTCATTTCCAGGTCTGCTTTCTAAGGTCTCATAAGAACATATGAAATTTACATGGGGATGCATATTTTAAAGACAACATTTTTTCCTTCTCTTTCTGAAAACAATATTCCTTTATTTGATATTGCCCCACTTGTGAGTCTTTATATATAATAGCTAGGAATAACTGTTTTTACATAATCAAGTGTCTTCAGCAGGCATTTTTTCTGACTGAAGCAAAATAATTTCATTAAGTTAATGGATAATGAAAGTTTATTCTAATTATAAATACTTTACTGCCTGAAGTAGGGTTCTCGTTTTCACCATAGGCAGTTCTAATGCTGTGTTGCTTTTGGCATTATCACCTGGAGAGCGTCACTAGCAGTTTGACTATGATGGAAAAGGCCCTCGTGTTTTCATAGTTATTTTGGCGTTCACCTTCTCCTCCTCCGCCCCCCTTCAAGATTCAAAATGGCTAAGAGCTTAAAAATTATTTTTTTCTTATGATAGGAAAATTTGTCCTATGAAGAAGCTGACATACAGAAAATGTGAGGAGCCAAATTGATCACAGCACCATCTATTCAGGATGAATACAGTAGTATTTTAAAGTGATACAGAACAGAGTCGTGTAATTATTTTTGCTTTGAAGAGTTGCTTAAAACTCTTTGTGCTGCAACAGACAGTGGGGCTCATTTTCTGGCAGCTTGGAAAAACGAGCATGCAGGCTTAATCATTGCTCAAACGTATCAGCTGTCTTTACCGAGTGTGCACCCATGCACTAAGGTAGCCAAACATTTTATACACACACACACACACACACACACACACACACACACACACACACCTATGGAACTATGACACATACTTTTTTTTCAATTGAACCCCAAATATTTTCAGAGCCTTTCCAAAAATGTACAATACCCTCTTCCGGGTTTAATTATGTAACTAATGTTCTTTCGAGACGGATTGTCTGCAATCACCCATTTGGATATTGATGCACGAATCCCCTATTTTTTTTTAATTCCAAATTCTAGTTCACTCATCCTACCTAATGCACTCGAAGCAATCTCAAATTGCTGTTATTACACGGGTCACTAAAAACCAGAGGAGCTCATATACATTGTAAAAGGAGAGAATGAAAAAAAAATATATATCCTCACACAATCAGATGGTGGCTGAGGGTTTAATAAATTCGATGTTATCACTAAATCCAGGCCCTGCTCTGGAGCTGTCAGGAGGTGAGCTGCTGTCTCTGACGGCTCGCCTTGCGGGGGAGAGACAGCGTCTCAGCCGCGCTGCCCGCATCCAGAGCACAATCTTTCTGTTCCATTAATTTTTCATGGAATTTTCATTGCACAACAAGTCGGCGTCTGCCATCCATCTGCTCCTCTTCTTCGGGTTCCCCCCTTTTGCCAACTTCGTATTTGCATTCTGCAGTGGGGGGCAGCTTGCCCCTGGTCTCTGCTACTTCCCTGAGCACCATCCCGGTAGGTTCACGCCCGGGCTACCTTGGGTCGGTGGGCACGCTCGACAATTCCTTTCCAATTCTCTAATCCTCACAACAACCAACCGTTGGGAGCAGTAGCTACATGTCAGGTAAATTTACGTTATTGTCAGCGCCCGTGGAGAGAGACCTGTGATGTTTCACCACTCAGGTTCAACTGAACTGGCCTTGCCAAATGATTGTTTATGTAGGATTTCAACGATTCCTTAAAGTCCTATCCCCTCCCAATTCATGGAAGACCAATACCCCTCACTTAAAGCTGCACCCTTCATTTTTACCCTGTGCCACTAGAGCTCAGGGTGTATTTGTTACGTTTGCCTCCAAATATCTTCGTCTTGAAGTTGTCTGCACATTGTATATAGTAATGAATAGGGTATTAAAATTTTATTCACTTGACACAAAGCTATTCATGTAAATGCGTAGCTACTTTTGGGAAAAATACACTCCCCGAAGACAGTAAAATAGATTCATGAAACAGAATATATGTGCTACTTTAATAAATGCAAACATATTTATGAGTTTTCTCAAATTATTCTGACATTATCTTATGGTTCAGAGATTATTTGATAAATTTTTAAGCAGTTTATTTTTTTATGCATTGGTGTTCTATGGGAGCTGTAAGATTATCTGATTTAGTTGATATTAATAAAAATATTTCAATATTCACTGTCATTATTTGGGGTAAAAAGTGTGTTTTATGACATTCAAACCTAATTTATTTCCTAGGATAAGCAAATATTATCCTATTTGACCACATAAGAGATGAGGTTGTTCATAACCACCGTGCCTATTTGTATTAAGAACCATGAAATGAGTTGCAATCTCTTAGTCTTCTCTGTGGGAAATAAAATATATGGGTATTTAGTGATGGCAGGAAGTCTTGACAAACTTCCGGTGCTACTATTATTTCCTAAAAGCTTCTGGATGAATTCAAAGCAAGATATTCTTAAGATTCAAAGCTATCGTGGGGATATGAACATTTACCAGGCATGTAAAACTGAGCTATTTTTTTTCCTGTTTTCCTGGCAATGCTTTTCTTTTTGTTGCTTGTCTTTTTCTCATAAAAAGTCAAATTTTCACATTTCCTATTTGTACAAAAAGTACAAATTGTTTGCAAAATTTTTGATTGAAAACCCTAGGGAAAATGCAAAACTCTGTAATGCAAGATTCCAAGAAAGCAATTGAAGTGAGATTGTAGGGAGGGAGAGATTGATTCTGTGATTTCCCGTAAAGTTTATCTGAGAGAGAAAAGCACGCTCTTAGTCCCCCTGCCAGTCATTCTGCAACTAAGTTTTTTCTCCTTTCCCTTTTTCAGATTTTTAAACACACTTATTACTACCTATGTAATACCTCAAATGAGAAAGCATTTAAATCCCAGGAGGACAGATTGAACCTAACAGTAAAGAGAGCATCTTGCCACAACCACAACTAAGCTGTAACTACTGTGTTTTGAGCTGTTTAGACTGTTAAAAATCATAGCATACCAAAAGTCACTTTTAGAGCATAAATAGCATTTCACAACACTGGCAAACTACACATTACGCTACATTTTCAAAGACAGCTTGTCCATTAGAATAGGTAGAAAGAAATGTTGTAGGTAAAAGCAAACATTTTGTCTGAATGGTATCTAGCCACTAAGAAGACAAGCCTTTACACTGACTTACAATCAGCATCTTTCACTACTCCTCAGGATAATCTTACTAGAATCCTTGAACACTTGTTCATGTACAAGTGGATTTTTAAATTGAGACAAGGAGAGAGTTTTAATGTAGTGTAAGATTTGAGGCTATTCTGTTCAATTAATGTAAGAATACGTGACTATGAAGATAAAATGTAAACTTACTGTCTTTTTCAGAGAAGAAGCACAGACATTTGGAAAAACTAGGAATTCTGTATGAACGTCTAGTCCCCTAAATGTGAAATGAATTATTTAATGTGTTCCATCGCGCCTGCTATCTTTTCTGTGAATTTGATCATGTGCATCTGTGTTGTTAACTCCTTTCCAAAAAGAGAGAAGAGTTAGCTGTTTGATTTGACTTCCCTAACATGGTAGCTATCAAATAGCACACAGATCACATCTTTCCTCACTTCTGTATTGGGCTATGAAAATGAAGAAGTTTTGTATAGTCAGAATTGCTACAGCATTGAAATAGTCGCTCTCGGCATTTATTTAGAATTGTTATCCTTAATGTTATAGCAAATGAAGAATGCCTTCAGATTTCTTTTCTCTTGAGAATGAATGCTTCCTAAGTTAGGATGCGTGACATCTAATGGTAAGGTACATCAATGTGAAGAGGGTAAGGATTTCTATGTCTATTGCAAAACCTTATTCCATATTCTTAATCCTAAATGCTGAAACAGATTAAGCCAAAACATGTTGGGAAACATGAATGCTCAAAGAGTAGAGGTGGTACTTTCCTTTTCTTCTTCTAAAAGTTACATTCGTTGATTATTCAAGGCTGTGATTACCCCACTGTTGATGTCACTTTCTGTTACAATCATCTTTAGAGGAAACCAGCAAGTCAGTACCCAAATATTTTCAACTAACCCAGTGAAAAAGAAGGAGACATTTTCAGCCCCTTTCGAATGAAACTAGAATTATGAAGACATTCCCTGCTGAAAAAAAGAAGGTTCTGAAAGCTTTTCAGGAAGTTTCCAGGCCATATCTCCCTGTGATCCTGATTTGCAATCATAATTAATAACTGTTTGCTATTGACCTGTGTGTCTTTGAACTGTTAGGTAATTTCTGCTATTGGGAGCAGTAGGAACAGACTTGGTGACTGTTAGAAAAACTGTTAGGAAACAGGCAGAAACTTGTCTTAGAGCATCACAAAGACAAACATTCTCCAGGGCTTGTGTATGGCCCCATCCGTTACCTCTCCATGCATCCGGCCTCCCAACACTTGGGAAACCTAACACCCTTCAGTTTTGTCTTTCTAGCCATCCTTCATCCCTTAGGGCTCACTTAAAAACAGTCTGATCCATGCCGAGCTGAACTTTGTCCTGCCGACTCCCCCACAAGGGGCTGACAACCAGGCAAGTTCTTCTGGGAGAGAGGGAAGGAGCGAGCTGTGTTGGGGAAAACCTCGGAATCCTGTGACATTCGCACAGGCGAGGGTGGCATGTGGGGGGATATCAGGACCTTGACGGGGAGCAATCGCTCATTTCCACACCAGCCCCCGGGGTCTACGCCCTCGTGTCCACTGACACGGACCAAGTTCAAGACCGCGGAGCGCCAAGAATATCCGAGATTAAGGCGCACACACCCTGTCCGCTTTGCAGGAGCACTTGGCCATCAGCTTGCTCATTCTTTCTCCGTGTGTGTGAGTGTGTGTGAGTGTGTGTGAGTGTGTGTGTGTGTGCCCCCTCCGCCCAGATGGAATAAGCATTCATTTCTGCGTCTTTATCCAAGAATGCACCCCGGGCTCTGTGGAGGCCGGACGGTTAACAGAGCCTCACCGAGTCACCAAACTCCCCGACCATTTGGGAAGTGGGGAGGGGACGAACTGCCCAAAGGCTTTGCCAATCTTTTGCTTCTCCCCAACCGGCCCCCTCGTCCCCCCCCCCGCCCCACCCCGCCCGGACGATTCGGATGGGGCCAGGTTTTATGTGCGTTGGCTGAAGTGCGCGTTTCCTTGGGCTGATGTCCACCCGGTCCTCCAAGAGGGTGGGAGGCAGTGCCAGCCCCCCGGGGCCGGAGCGCGGCGGTGGCACCAGACAACGGGTGGATGGATGGATGGATGGATGGACGGACGGATGGAAGGACGGATGCGGGCCGCTCAGCGCTCTCTCCGCACTTGCACGGTGGAGCTGCTACTCAGCGCTCGGGTCCCTCCGGGCTGGAGGAGGAGGAAGAAGCCCCCCGGGCCACTGACGAAGGGATTAGAACTCCCCAGTGCAGGACTCTGGGGGTGGTGATCTCCCCTACCAGCATTCTCAAGTGAATCTGCTCGGAACAGACCAGCGAGATCTCCGGGGGGACCGGAGCAAGGGAGAGTGGCCGGGCGCGGGGCGCGGGGCGCGGGGCGCGGGGCGCGGGGCGCGGGGCGCGGGGCGCGGGGCGCGGGGCGCGCGGCGAGCCTCTTACCTTTCCTTTTGGACCTCCGCCTCCGCCTCCTCTTGCACTTGCACTTGAGTTGACTACTTAGTCCTCCGGACCCCCGGCCGCTGCCCAGGATCGAGGCCATGCTGGAAACCCAGTCGGAGAGCCCCAGAGCAATCCTTCCCGAAGCGCCGGCGCCCGCTCCTTTCCTCTTCTTCTTGGCTTTCCGTTCCCCGCGACCGACCTGGCTCCGCCGGCCCAGGGGGGGGGGGGGGGGGCCGTGAACCGAGGCTCCCGCGCGTGCCGACCGCGAGCAGCTTCACTTCGGGGGGGGGGGGACCCACCCGGCCCGTGTGCTGCGCGAGCTGAGCGCCGGGTTCCCCCCGGTGGTCCTCCGCCGCGGGGTGGGGTGGGGTGGGGGGGAGGGCTTCCCGCCGGGCCGGGAGCCCCGCTGCTTCCCCCGCGCGCCCCGGCCGTCCGTCCGTCCGTCCGCGGTCCCCGGTGCCCCGGTCCTCGGCCGCCCGCCCGCCCGCCCGCCCGCCCGCTCGCTCGGCCGGGCTCCCGGAGCACGGCCGCTACTTTTGCACCTCTGCTAGTTGTTTGGCACCAGCCACTTGCAAGCCAATCACGCAGGGCGCTCGTCCATTTGCTGCGGCGGAGTCTAATGAGGGCCAATCACAGCTGCCGCCTGGCTCTGACGTCAGCAAGAGCCAGCCCCCCTCTGCCCCCCTCTCCCCCCCCACCCCCCCCCCCCCCGCCGCCCTGGGCAGCTGGAAAACTCAGCCCGCCTGCCTGGCGGGACTGAGAACTGCCCAGGACCCGCTGGAAGGAGGGAAGGACCCCCCCACCCACCCCCCAGCACCCCGCATTGATCTGGGGGAGCCGCTGGGAGGCATTACAGGGGGGCCCCCCCAAAAAAAAGACGCTTGGACAGTTTGTCTCCAAACCCCACAGCTCAATTCTTATTTCACCCTTTTTTTTTTTTTAAAAAAAAAATTTAATTATTTAAAAATGTTATCTTTAAGTAAGTGTGTGGGGTCGCCATCCTAACAGTGCTGTTTATGAATGCAACAGATCGGGTCCACGGTCATCCTCTCCAACAGTCACACCCATCCCTTCCCTCCCTACCCCTTCCCTCCTCACCCTTCTTATTTTTGTGGGCTGTGCATTGTGTGTTCTAGACTGCCTTCTTCCCTGCTTCTCCTCTTCATTCCACTCCTTTCCCTTCACTCCACCCCCTTTTGAATGCCCCTGGTGTTTCATTCTCTCTGCAGATCATATGAATCTTTCATCTTCTCTCCCCCCCCCCACTAGTTATAATATTATAATTCTCCCTGTGGGGAGGGAAAGAATACAGGGTGTAAGATTTGCAATTTACCTCTTTAGCAGTGTTTATTTCCCAGAGACTGGGGTTCTGTCAGTTTGCCTTCCTGGCTTTATAGTTTATTTTGCAAAAGAAATATGTTGCATGGAGTCCGAGGTGCTATGAACTAGGCCCGCGTTTTAGGGCGGGGTATCCTGTGTTGTTTTATTCAGGAGCAATTACATGAAGTTAGAGAGGACTCTCATTGGATAGTTTTAATGTCAAATGAACATTGGGATAAAAAAAACATAATAATTATGAGAGGGTAGCTTGCAAATTGAAATAGTTTCAAACATACACCCCCCTCCCCAGGATATCCTAAATTTTAATGCTGTCCTAGGGAACCATAAAGTTCTAACACAAACTATAAGAAAACATATAATCCAACATCACCATTCCATTTTGCACTTAAATATCATAATCTATCAATTACAACAGTCGTAATGTCAAAAGTATCCATTCTAAAAGTTCTTTGCCCAAATGAACAGGTTGACATAAAAATAGTAGGTACGTATTTCGAGTAGGCAGCATTTTATACACACCTTTTGCATGTTCTGTGTGATCCTGAAAATTTCCAGATAATTATTCTTATGTAGGGTAAAAAAAAAAGTGATTTATCTCGGGAACATTGGAAGTAATTAGAAAGTTCATTTTTAAGTATTGTTTTGTGGTGAGTTGACCCACACCCCCTCAAACCCGATTTCAGTGATGAGTTAGAGATATTTGATTTCAAATACCAACTCTGCTGCTATGTTATTTAAATTATACCTCAGTTGCCTGATGTGTAAAATGTGGTTAGCTTCCTTGTCGTTTCCCTTCCTTGTGCTTTTGAATCAGCACACACTGCAACTGGCACATATTAATTTCTGTGAATGCTATCAAATCGGTCCAGTAGACAATTCTGAAAGACTCTTACAGGTTGGTCTCAAAGAGACAGAGGGCATGTATTTATTTCCCTTTTAGAACATTCAACTGACTCATTTCAAACCTAAGACTATAAGCAGAGCAGCTTTCTTTTTTCTGGTCTGGTGGACTGGGTCCTTTCTCCTAACAACAGAGCTTAATGCTACTGATAATTTCTGGAAAAGATTGAGAAAGAGTGTGGTTCACCCAGATTTTCCCCTTATGAGTTAAATATAGATGAGAGCTTATACTCTAACCAGAAAGGCAGCGACACAACTCTATCCCTGGGACTTCCCTAGTAGGTACCAAAAGTTGCCCTCCGGGTGGGTCTGCGGAGAACTCATCCAGAGTTCAGACATTACTCCTAGATGCCCATTGCAGAGGGGCCAGTGGAAGTTATTAATGGCTCAGTCATAGCCCCTTCAGTCCCAAAGCTGAGAAGGTACCTCTGAGACACGCCTACACTGGCTGCCCCTTATTGTACTAATACTAAAGGCAGGGTTGGGAGGAGGTAACAAACTGTACAAGAAATGTATCCAGTGCCTAACCTATGAAACTGTAACCTCTCTGTACATCACGTTGACAATAAATAAGAAAAAAAGTAAAGGCAGGGTTGGAAGTAGAACTTGTTATATTTTTCTTCTGCTTTTGGAAGGGTAGGGGAACAAAACTGAAATCTATTATTTTAACCTGACCTGAAACAAAGTTAAGATCAAATTATTGGGAACTCTTTTTTCTTTGAATTTCATCAATTTGGGCATTTTTTTGGCGTCAAATTTAGGCAACTCTTCTTTTAATTGAGATAGGTGGTGTTGTGTGTGTTTGTTTCATGAGAGGCAACGAATCTTAGATGCAGTATGAGAAGACAGGTTAACAAAAATGGGGGTCTCTCATCCAAGAAGCAGAGGCTTGAAGATGAGGTTCACAATGGCAAGTATTTCCCATCAGGCATGGTTCCCAATACACTTCATTTCGTCATCCTAAGCAGGGCTTCGAGGGAGCAATGTTGCTAAGCTGCCGTCCTTGTGAGGAGCCCTTTTGCTATTTATCTGTTCTCTGGAGCACTTGACCCAGCTTGGCACCTAAGATGAAGAGGAGCAGTTGGAAGGGGTAACAGAATCAGGAGCCAACGCCACCCCATTGCCCTCAGGATGCGTCATTGGTGTCTCCTAAGCTAGTTCCTGCTCAGTTCTTTTTCTTCCCCCATGACAAACAAGCTAGCTATGAAGTCCCCGGGACAGTGGGGGCTGGCCCAAGCACCGTGGCTTGAGCCTCCCTGAGGGGAGGGGTGGATGAAGAAGAATAGAAGTTGGTCCTCAGTCACTTGGAAGGATAGATCCTCCTCACACCCGAGTGGCACATTTGAGCCCAGGAAAGACTTTCCACAATCAAGGACATGGCGAGGGCCACTCATAGCACGCCGTGATTTTTACCACTATTGTGATGCTCCGGTTGCATTGCTTGTCATCTTTGCTTGGCTCCTCAACGCGCCTTTCACAACAGCCAAAGCCAGTGTCTCAGTAGCTCACAGCGGTGCGGGTCTTACGCCTGGGGAATTAGTCATTTCAGGCAATGCCTCGTAATAGTCACCACAGATCTTGTTCTGCTGAGAGTATGGCGCAAAGTCTGAGGATTGTAGTGATTCTAGTTTAACTGAAACGCTACTCATTTTAGAGATGAGGTGGTCGAGGTTCTGAGAACGTAACAACTTTGCCCCAATCACATGGGTTATTCATCGGAAGTTACAATCAAACCTTTCTAAGTTTATTGCCTTGGCTTTGTAAGCTTGTGTTTACAGATCTGAGCCAGCAGTGCCTGGTCCCTGCTTCTTTTGTAAGGCAGGTTCTTTTATAAGGCTGGACTTGAAGTGTGATCCTCTAGTTCCTGCTTCCTGATTAGCTAGGAGTCTAGGTAGATACCATTACACCTGGCTTTACTGACTTTATGTTAAAATTTGAGATCAGTTACTTATAAATATATAAATATGTCTATCTATCTATCTATCTATCTATCTATCTATCTATCTATCTATCTATCTATCTATCTATCAATCCATCCTCATTGCTTCCCTGTGCTTTTAAATCAGCGTACACTGAAACTAGCACATATTAGTCACTGTGATTGTTATCAAGTTGATCCAGTAGACAGTTTTGAAAGACTCCTGCAGGTTGGTCTCAAAGAGACAGAGAGCGTATATTTATTTTCCTTTTAGAACATTCAACTGGCTCATTTAAATCCTAAGACCATAAGCAACCCAGCTTTCTTTTTCTGGTCTGGTGGAATGAGTCCTTTCTCCTAACAACAGAGATGACTTGCACTGTCATCAAAAGCTGCAGCTATCATGTCCTTTATTTGTATTAACAACTACCAAGTGTGTTTTTCTTGGAATAAGGTTATGATAGAGAGAGAAAAGCCATGCTAGGTGGAGGAGGAACTCAGTAGACTTGGAAAGTAGTTTCTAGTGTATTTCATGAAGAACGTGTATGATAAATCTCATGGACTATGTAACTGACCTGACATTTGTTTCTACAAAAAAAAAAGTTTGCTACAAAGCATTTACCATTTAAGGCACCTTTTTTGGTCAAGTTCAAGCCGTCTCGTTTTTCACGGTGAAATACTTCCCTTTAATTTGTCTAAGACCACACGTAGTTATTCGATGTCTTTAGTTTGTAAAACTTATCACAATATCTGTATTGCCAATAAGTTCTTATTAATGCATAGTTAACACACTGTTATTGCTTTTAAAAGAAATTTTTATTGGTTTCCAAAAGCAAATAAGAGCACTGACATAAACAAACATGACATATTCAGAGTCAGAATTTCCGCTAATATTCCCTCCCCATTGGGCAATTTTACCAGGGAGAAAATAACAGAACAAAGGTTTCCCTGGAGATATTTATGTGTACTGACTTGGTTTATCATTGCATATGACATTAAGTTATTATTTTTACAAAAAAGAGAAATAGTAGTACAGGAGTGCTTTTTCTCCCCCAGTCTTTCATCTTCAGCCATTGTTCTTAAATTTAAATAACTCACATCAAAGAACTTGGACAGGAGACCTGAAAGTATTGCAAAATGATATTTTGAGATAACATTCACAATATCAAATGCATTTGTATTCACATGCTCACTCAAGGGTATAGAGTGGGCCGGTGAGCGGAGGCAGGGCAGGCAAGAAGTCTTGGGGAGCAGAGAATCCTTGGGTATGAAAATGTTCTTTAGAAAAGCTCTTAGGAAAATTATGTTCCCTTTGTTCTTGTCTTCTTCTTCTCCCCCAAGGCATGCCTATGGTCTGAGAATGGCGGCAAATGCATACTTTTCTGGAAGCGAACATGGTGCAGATTCGTGAAGTATATTTTCCAGAATTCTGTTTTGTGGTATGCTGACTGTAACCATAAATCAATGAGAGAGAGAAATAAAGAGAGAAAGAGAGTGGGGGGAGGCAAAGAGAGAAAGAGTGAGACAAACATACACACATACAGAGATAGAGAGAGAAGACAGAGAGACAAAGACAGAGAGGAAAACACCCTAGGTGAAATAATTTGGGCACACAGAAGTTTCCAGTTTACCAGTGCTTGATTTCTATCTCCAAGAACAAAAATCTTGAGTTCTCTATTAACATTTAACAGGACATTATGTAAAAAAGAAGAGAGATAGATGACAATAATATCCTACTTATCTAACCACAAGCTCAGGTTTCAAACTGCCTTCGTATCTGCTCTATGTCTACTTAGTGGCCAGGCATTTAACCTTCTAGGATGTCATCTCTGAAAGACGCAGGAAGGGTACCATACAACTGCAATGGAAGTCCAATAAGAGCAAGCACACAGGCAACATTCTTTGTGAATGGAGCCTGAACTACGGAAGCCAAAATACTATGTTGCTTGTCTTCTTGGAACACGCACCAGATAAAGTATTGGAAATGGTGATTATCAAAAGAACCCCTGGGTGGACATCCCTCTATTACATAGTCTACAAGCTCCTATACTGTAGGGAAACCCTGAGCCACTCAAAAGTTTCTCAGGGTTACTTTTGATACAACAGAAGATTCCATCATTTCGACATCTGAGAGAGAGAGAGAGAGAGAGAGAGAGAGAGAGAGAAATCAGTGTTTTATGGTAACTATGACCTTTTGATAAAGTATGGTATTTTACTACTACCTATTTGTGCAGAATGTGAGAAATAATGGCATGAAATAATCTTCACTATTTTAGATGGATTCAATTACTTTCATTTACATTGACAATGCCCTTCATTGCTGGGTTTCTGAAAGGTGAAACCTTAATGTTTTATTGAATGATAAAGAATTACTATTATTTAAAGCTATATGAATGCACATCCTACCTTAGACATTCTTTTGTGTCACGAATGGATACAGATCAAAGCGTTATTCCCCCCCCCCCCCCACCACATACTTTCTAGATCTTCCTCTGGAAGCCAGTGATTTTCAAAATGAAGGATGTCTTATCCCCAAAGAGCTGGATGACAGCATGGAAAACGGAAGGAAACAGAACGCACATGGAATGAATAGTTGGGGATATTCATCAATGCAACAGATTGAAAGGAAGGGATTGGTAGCTGGTCAGGAATAGATTTCTGTTATTTAAACTAGAATGGGCTGATGTAAGGAATTGATTCCAGTTTTCTTCTCCGATGTTTATGGTTTACAGGCTGCATTTCCGCTTCTAGTTCCCTTGATTTCCCCACTATCTGGGACTCAGGGTGGTATGTGTGTATATTCAGTATATTACTTTCCCTTCTCCATCACATTGGCTTAGGCTGAGCTTGTGCAGAGAAAGAAATGGACAGCTGCTAGTCAAGCTGTTCACATGACTTGAACTAAGACTTTTTTAAGCGTTGATTTCTCAAAAATCCATAATATAACAGCACAAAACATTTTCACCGGGGAAAGAAGGAAAACTAGAGAAATACTGGGAGTGGTACAGACATGGGTTATGAATGGAAAAGAAAGGTGAAGAGTTGGATGATGGGGAATTGCTGTTTTCTCAGAGACCCCTGACCTCCTGACATCTATGTCTGTCTAGCTTGCAGGGTGTGAATGAAAGGCTTTTGTTCCAGTCTCTCCCCTTTGTCTGTGCTTCTCAAGCATAAAAATGGGTACACAGCAAGGGTGGGAAGTTTCCTTGTGTGTAGAAAACACTAATATCCCTTCTGAGTGGATGCGAGCCTCAGGAAATCTAACATGACACGTTAGCAAGATAAATCACAAGGCTAGGGTAGATCAGGGCAAACACTATCCGACAGTTCTGCCTTTCTCAGAAGATAGCTTTCCTATCACGTGTCAGCTCAGGATGCCCGTCAAGAGATCTAAGTTCCATAAAATGTTGTGGGGTTTTTCTTCTCTTATTAATCAGAACTATAGCTCATACAGAGAATTTCTTGCTCTTAGCACTATTACACATTAGAAACGCACATGCCTCATTTATTTCTGTGAAACAACAACATATCACCTACTGCTATGTCTCCACCAGATTCTTTGTTTTTCATTTTGGCAGTGCTACTGGGGTTTTGAACTTGGGGTACATATCTGCCTCTACTCTTTGAGCCACACCTGTGTCCATTTTTTGCTCTGGTTGTTTTTGGAGATAGGATCTCGCCTTTTTACCCAGGCTGACCTGCTGTGTGTATATTTCCTGCCATAGCCGAGAATGGCAGGCATATGGAACCCCACGTAGACACTGATGGAGATGGGTTCTCATGGACTCTGTCTCTCTCTCTCTGTCTCTCTCTCTCTCTCTGTCTCTCTCTCTCTCTCTCTCTCTCTCTCTCTCTCTCTTTGCTTACTGATCTCAAACTAAGATCTTCCCAGTTCTCACCTCCTGAGTAGCTAGGAGCACAGAGGTGAGCAAGATGAGGATGGGATAGGAAGTCACAGCCCCAAAGCACTGAGCCACGTGAGTAGAGTAGACACCAGAACACACACCCACCCTAGTGATGCTGGGACAGCTGTGTGTAGGCTTTATCCTGCAACCGACTGAACGAAAGCAAGCTCATAGAAACCTTCTCGAAAAACCATTTTTGTTCTGACAAGCCTCAGTCATAATTCTGGCCCTCATGGAGAGATCATCCCGGAAGAGTAAAGGAGATAATTCTAGAACATTCCTTGATACATGATTGCGTGTTAGGGAGACTGAAAGCTGGTAAGAAGGATGGATGCAGTCCATCCATATGTTTATTACGGGTGTGCACAGGGTTTGGACAAGAATAGGAGTTGGAGCAAAGAAGCTCCAAGTTCAAAACCGCGTTGGATGGCCCCTTGACTGCACTGCTAGCTGTATTCTCTCCAGCTGCCCATCTTCATCACGCGAGCTTCTTTAGGTGAAATATTACAGCGGGTAGGAACCTCTGTGCCACTTTTTTTGTCCTTAACTCTGTTGCTCCACCCAGCTCAGGAAAGGTCTACATCAAGGGCCTGTTGTATTTTGACACCTGCCTCCCATCAGCTTGTGGGGGGGGGGCAGTGATTTGATTGATGAAGACAAGGAGGCAATTTCCAACCCTACTTTGCAACCTTGATGGGATTTGAGAAGGCAGCCCAGAGCCAAGAAGCTTTTACAATGCTGGCGCTGGGAGCAGCGGCCTGGAGGTTGACTGGCAGTTTCAAGTCACATTGGTGTCCATGGGACAGCCGGGGTTGGCTGGCTGTGCTGGGGAGCCAGCCACCAACCATGAGAGGGAGGTGAGCTTTTCTGAGGACTGTAGCCAGCAATTCATGTAAATTGCAGTTTGAGTGCAATCAATAGATGAGACAAACAGCCAGCGCTGGCCACCGGAGGACATAATGAAGGTGAGGCGGTGTAAACGGTCTCAGATAACAATGGAAGGGAAATTACAGGGCAGGGCTGTATTGAATAAGTGCAGTGCCAAACGGAGTGGCGGCGCCCGGGTCAAGCGATCCAGCTGCTCAAGTGTCTGTGTTCTCGGCCTGTGTCATTGTTGGTGGCAGCAGCGCTGGCCAGCCCGGAGGCCAGCGTGCATTCGAGCCACATTTGTTCTGCATTATCACCCCATCTAGATGCCACAGGCGGATCCAATGTCCCCCATCAGTTCCCAGTGGGCGAGCCACCAACGGAGAACAGCAACTCTGCCCGCAGCCCAGAGTCACCGGGCCCCACCGGGAGAGCAGGCGGAGAAGCCGGTCTCTCCTGGAGAGGGGTCAAAATGGAAAATCACCTTGGTGGTTATTATCACCTTTGTAATTTCTTCAGTATCTGGGAAACAAGTCTGATAAACAAAAAAAAAGAGGCAAGTCTGGTAGCTCTGTGTCTTCAGGAAAAACGGGGAAACTTGAGAGAGGTCATTTATGAAATGTAAACTTCCATCCACAACCAATGGTAGTCCCATAGTTTGCCTGTCAGAATTTTTTCATGTATAGGTAGGTCCTCATGATTTTTTAAAAATCATTTTTATGAATGGGTTTTTTAAAGTTTAGTTTTAATCTTTTTAGTTCTTAAAATACCTTCCTCTTATTCCAGTTGAAGTAGTTTTTATATGATTATTTTTAAAATTTTATTTTTGTTGTAAAGGTGGAGTACGAAGGCGTTACAGTTACATAGGTCAGGCATTATGAATGAATTTTTACCTCCTCTCAACTAAGTTTTAAAACTGTAATAGTAGGTTATCACTAGGCACTGCTAGAATTGTACTTTTATAAAGGATTCAACTTTTTAATTAATTAATTGCCAAAGTGATGGACAGAGGGGTTACAGTTTCATATGTAAGGCAGTGAGTACATTTCTTATCAAACCTGTTACCTCCTCCCTCATTTTTCTCCCACCTTCCCCCCTCCCCAGCACCAAGTTGTACAGTTGGTTTACTGCCTGTTGTCTTCTAAGTATTGATGTAGCATTGGTTCTCCTTTTACCCTTTGTCTCTCCATTTTGATGTTCCCTTCTCTTCTCTAGTTCCCATAAACGTATATACAATACTCAGGGTACCAAAAACAGTTACAGTGACATCAGGGGTAAAGCCATGGGGAAGAAAGACAAAGGAAAAAGGCAAAATTTAGCATGGTATGTTAAAAATAACAACAATGATAAACCACTTCTTTCTATAACTTGGAGCTCAGTTTACTTAGCATCATCTTATATGTTCATATATATGTATATATATATATCAATATGTATATATTGAGCTATTGTGATCTTCTGCTAGGATTATCCTATCCGTGTACTAATAATTAACAATGAGGGAAACCATGAGTCTATGTGTCTAAGGATTCAACTTTTTAAACGAGAATCCTTTAATGAAAAAATTGTCACAATTGGATATATCAGATACTATCTTGTGTCAAGCGCTAGTTTTATTGTAGTGATATAAATAAAATTATCTTCTGATTGTGTCATAATAATAACGTATACAATTTCTTTTTACAAAAACCTTTCAAAACATCAAAATTGCCAGGCATCAGTGACTCATGCCTGTAATCCTAGCTACTCAGGAGGTTGAGTTCTGAGGACTGTGGTTCAAAGCCAACCCTGACAACAAAGTCTGTGAAACTCTGATCTCGAGTTAACACCATAAGGCCACAAATGGAGCTTGGCTCAAGTGGTAGAGTACCAGCTTTGAGTAAAAAAGCTAAGGGGCAGTATGCGAAAGTTCAAGTCCCAGTCCAGGACAATGACAACAACAATAACAATGACCAAACATGTATCAAAATTAACTGGTGAGGTCTCTACTATTAAGCTGACGACCTTCTCACATAAAACTACAAACCAGATGACCATCAGAGACCAAGCAAAACTTTGCTTTTTAGATAAGAAAACCATAGAAGATTAACATCCCTGCACTGGGCCCTCTCCATGGTTAGTGAGCTGTTGGAAGAAATATTTTGGAGCTTCCCTTTGGCCCTTTCTCCAGCTACCTCACATTTAATTCTCATATTCTGCTACTTATCTTGGCTTTTCAAATGACATGCATTTGATAGTCATTGTGTTTCTCCAACCATTGATTTGCCAACATAATTAAGGAAAATACTTCAGCAAAGCCAACATTCTAATGTTCATTAATGAGCTTGCATCATTTCTTTTCCCAGGCAGAGAGGCACAGAGGAATATACACTTGAACAAAGATAATCCTTGTTGAAACTTGCTTTTATTGGTAAACCACATGTGAGATTTTTGTATTCATAGTAAGTCATATTTGTTAAAGATTTCTCAACCTTGCTCCTTATATTGTAAGTATATAAAATTTACTTGAGTGTATCAGTGGGATTTCAACGATCTAGGGTCCCGAAATGTCCATAATGGAAATTCTGCAGTACTGGACATGTATTAGGACTGGCTACCAGACTCAATCCCAGTTTTATGAGGTGGGACTCAGAAGGAATTTTTAGTTTATTCTGGTTGATCCAGGTGAATAATAACAGGTAAAGTGACTGAGCAAATGGAAAACGGTATGGGGAGAAAAAAGGCTATAGAAGTTCCTAAGTTCAGTCAACCTGAGACACAATGCATAGGGAAGTCAGACTGAAGATTTAAAAGTAGACTCTCTCTCTCCCCCTCTAATTGGAGGTTCCTCAAAGCATTCTTATAGATTTCTATAGAAATTTAGAGCTAGAATCGTCCTTAAGTGATCAACTAGAGTATTGACTATTCAAATCTGACACAGAGACACACAGGCAACCATTCACATAAAGGTGTGAGCGGGGGTGGGGGCTCCCCATTTAATCCAGGGTAAAGGCATTTGTGAGGTAAGAGTCAGTAACCTCTTTGTTCAAAGAACACTGACCTTCTCATTCATCCATTGATTCATTCATTGATTCAAGAGATCTGGACTCAACAAACCCAAGTGCTGCTATTACCTTAAATATTGAGGGAACGATTAAAGTGGATCGGGTGTGGTATACACTTAAGTCCAGTGTGGTATGTACTTAAGAGGTGCTGACCACAGTAACTGTCTCCGTGCATGAGTTAAGTGAGAGCCATGTGATAGAAAGGGCTTCCAGAAGACTGCACAATGACGAACTAGAATGTTCTCTTAGGATGAACTTTCTTTAGGACTAGGCTGAAAAAAAAATTGTGCACAAGTATGATCCGCATGGAGGAATATAGTTCAATTATTAATAGAAAAGAGAAAGAACTTCCAGATATTTATTTAAAATTTCTCCCAAGGGAAATCTGAGGGCCAGTTGTGGGATGAGGCTTTACCTTTGAGAATTAAAGGGTTAAGGAGAACTGCTTTGTCTACTGCGCAGGCTCTGCTTTTCAAATGCCTGGGGACATTTTCTGATGTGACAGTCACAATCTCCCAGGATATTCCCAGGGGAAAGAGAGGTAGCTTTCTAAAAAAAAAAAAAATAAAGTCAGAGACAAAAATAAATAACCATCTCTATTTTATAAAAAAAACAAACACTTCCAAACAATATGGGTCTACACTACATTTTACAATTGTGTAAATAAAACGTCCCTCCAAGGGTTTTCTACCGATGATATCTGGGTGTAAAATGTATTCTAAGTGCTCTTGATGTTTCTCCAAATGGAAATGTTCATGGCCTTTGCATCCAGGTAAGACCTGACCTGGCTAATTTTTAAGGCTCTATTCTCTTCATTGGTTCTATTTTCCGAGTTGTTTGTGTCATATTTATGTTATACTTTTCCTTTGGTCTACTCTGTTTTCAAGAGGTTTTGTGTTTGGTGCCGTTGGAACAAAATGATGAAAGGAAACTTGCCAATCTCTCCATACTTAATGTTTTTCAGTTTCAGTGATTTCTGTAAAATTTGCTCTGCATTTCATAAATATTCATTTTATATTTTTATTATATATAATATATATAATCATATATTTATTATATTAAATATTTTATTATACATCGTATTTATATGTTTTCTCAAGTCTTCTTTTTAAAAATTTTCTCTGTAAAATCATCAATCCCTATATTCTCTGAGAAAAATGATTAAAATAATTAAAAATAATTCTAGCTGGAGGCCTGTCATTGTTTAAGGATTTTATATATGCCAGCCCATCAATACAGCATCCTTTGAATATTCCTATCAAAAAGATCCTTGAATGTATTTCACCCACTTGTTGAGTGAATCTATTTCACTCACATGTTGAGATACTACTACTTCCTCTCCTTTTATATCAGTCCTGGGGCTTGAACTCAGGGCCTGAGTGCTCTCTCTAAGCTTCTTTTGCTCGAGGCTAGGGCTCTACCCCTTGGGACACAGCTCTACTATCATCTTTTTTTTTTTTTGTAGTTAATTAAAGGTAAATGTCTCACAAACTTTCTGGTCTGGGCTGGCTTTGAACTGTGATCCTCAGATCTCAGTCTCCTGAGTAGCTAGCATTATAAGCATGAGCCTGCAGTAATAGCAGAACGTGTTCTTACTACCTCTGACTTTTCCCCCTCATGGGCGAATTAAGTCCGAATGGCGACTAAAGCTTTTTCAGATTCTAGTATTATCTGTTTCTTGAATTGAATAATAAAATAAATTGCAAGACTCACTGTCTTTGACATAAGATCAATGCTATTTTTTTTGGTGAGATGTAAATGCACGTATTTGTGGGAAGAGGCTGTTGGTCTCCAAGCCTTCCCTGTAAAAAGAAAAGCCCCAGTGCCAAGCAATTTTGTCTTCTCTGTGTCACAAAAGCACGGCCCACCTTGATGCTGCTTAACATCTTATCCACTGAGCAAGGGCTGTTACCGCGTGGGGTACCAGGCAGAGGTGGCTGACTGCTCGTGCTGCCCCTGCCAGCCTCCCTCCGGGGTACCCGAAGCATCCACAACGACTGCCCCAGTGTGTGTTGCGAGACACGAGAGGTCAGAGCGATGGGGTTGTTGGGTCGTGGGAGAGCAATCACTCAGGTCCTGTTTGCTTTGTGCTGTGTTTAAGAAAGCTGACAAGGTCACATGTGGTTGTGCGGGTTGAGGATGGACTCAAGGTGGACGGGCCTGCCCAGCAGACTTGGGACTGGGTAGGGGATGTGGTGGAGGGGGGGGGCCTCATGCCCATGTTGTAATCAGCCCCCAGGGCTCCTGTCATTCATTGCCTGGAGCCTGGAAAAGGACGGCGAATCCATCTTTTGTCTCTGAAGTACAGATTTTTATTAAAGTCCCGAGTGTCGTATACAGAAGCCAGCATGCTTCTGACTTCAGTATCTCTCTTCCTCCTCTCTCTCTCCTGTCCACATAACCCTAAGTCCTGGGCCCTTGTGAAGTGAGCCGTGGCTCTGAACCTTCCCGTCGAGCTCTGGGGCCGCTGTCCAGGGCAGGGGGATTTACACCAAAATAAAGCCCACAGACAACACATGGCCACAAACGACTGTGGAAACCAATGCCTGCATTTCAGGGCAGCAGAACTGATTTCCGCCATTGCAAGCCTTACAGTTATACATCATTATTTTAAGTCATTTCTTCATGGCTCCGAATTTAAGATGTTCATTCTTCTTTTGCTGAAACAATACTAAGGGGCTCTTTTCTAGATCACAAAGGTATTCCCTCAACCTTGCCCTCTCCCCTTTCCACCAACAGGCAGGGTACCTTTTAATTCTTTAAATCCTTTAAGTAAACTCTAGATGTTTCCAAACACACTTAATCCCAAACCAGGCTAATTTTCTGTCATTGGGTATTGTGAACAGACAATGTTGTTAATTTTTCAACAGCTGTTTTTCAGGTTCCTAGAACTAATTGCAGTGTTTCCTTTTTCCCAGTTTGTACAGACAGACAGACAAGCAGGCACGCATGTGTGCGCTTGCTCTCTCTCTCTCTCTCTCTCTCTCTCTCTCTCTCTCACACACACACACACACACACACACACACACGGAAACTAGAAAACAGTCTCCTGAGCAGCCACAGGGGGTCGCTGGAGAGCGTGCTGTTGTCGGCTCCAGCATCTTGAGTTATCAGAGACATCCTTTGCTTTGCTTTAGAATGATCTTATTAGGATCACTGGATTAAAAGAAAACTGAAGCAAGGGAATTTAAGAAGGAATCTATTTCTAAGCATTTAATAGAAGGGAATGGGATTTAGAGATAAATAAATTCTCCTGTGAAGAGAATTTTCCTCCAGGTGTTTCTGTGAAACAACATTCTTGGCCACTTAGGTGCTGAACTCTCACCAAGACTTGGAGGGAGGGTGGCGGGCGGGCCAATGAATTTGAAATTAGGGGAAAGAAAAGGAACATCATTTTGTGATATGTTAGAAGAACCATTAAAAACTGGAAGAAAATAAGTGTGCATAAATGGATGGCAAACCCCCATAACATTTAAAAAAATAAGATAAAAGCATAAGAATAATGTTTATGCCTTGTCTAGAGAAAGGAAATTGAATCTGAAATCTAAACTATGAAAATAAATATGCTCATATTTAATTGTTTGGGCATAATCTACTCTAGCTGAATAAATAGAGTTCAAAACTTGATAAATATACCTATTCTTGGGTAGCAAAGTTTCTGAGGAGTTTCCACAAAACGTATGTGTGGATACACATTTCTAGGGGAAAAAAAGATTGTAAAACAGAGGAAAAGAAAACATTCACTTTGGGCTAGAAAGGTAAAGTGATTCCTAACAATAATTATATCAACCTGGATTAGTGAAAAGAAAGATAATTCGTTAAGAAATAATAGATTTTTTGGTAGGGCCAATCTCTTTCTAATATATATTATATATATATTTGTAGGGAATATGCATATTTTTACTGCTCAATAAAAAGTATTCAAGTTTTGGAAGCTCATAAGGTAACAAGTTAATCAACTCAGCATTGATAATATCTTTATGGAAATTTCTGTTGATTTTGATACCAACAAGGAAAGATGGTCAGTTAAAATGAGGCATAGAAAAGGCTAGAGAAGAGTCCTTCATTTAGCAAATGAGTTTTCATTAAGCCAGTAAACCTTTATAGGGTATTGAGTCACCTTGAAGTAAAGCACAGAATTACTGCTGTAGCTTTAGGTGCTTGGAGACATAGGGAGATGATTTGAGGAAGGAGGCAGAGAGGCAGGATTGTCAAGTTGGTTTCAGATTCTGAAGAAGTCACTGTATCTTTCATGACCTAAGCGAACTTGACCAGATGTGAACAGACAAATAGAGAGGAGCTACTAAAAGTCCTTTTAACTGAAGCATAAATAAACATTTGAATTGTATTTTATAAAATAGCCCCAGAAAATGTTCTAGTAGAAGAAGGATCAGCCCGGATTAATCACATGGATTATTTTCTACCTCAAAACTCTCTCTGTGCCCTTCTCTCGTGTGAAGCAATCGATTTCTAGTTTCTACCAAGTTTCTTGGCTGTAACATGTGCTTGGGATTGGAGATATTTGGACACAGTGATGAGTTGAAGACTTGAGAGTTGTCTCAAGCTAATCACTGTATTTGTCATATTACTTGCTAGGTTACCCTTCAGTAACCGATAATTCCACTGAACTTAGCTGGGCTGGAGGCAGTCAGAATGGGAGTTGTTTCACAGAGGAATGTCAATGGGACATACAGAGAAAGTTACATTTCCAAATATGATACTGCTGATGGTGGAATATACGATTTCTTGAAGATGATACTCTCTGCTATATCCAGTGCAGTTTCACAGCTGTGTTTGTGACCTGCCACAATATATAACATCACAAATACCTTGTGCCAAAATGCTTTTGAGTTTTGCTAAGGTCTAAAGTAATTAGCTGTTTTTCTATAGCCATATATGTTTTAGTTATTGCTACTTTGATTTAAGGCAAACAGTCTGACGATACAAAAAGGAAGTTTTACTTTTACAAGTCATCTGTGTAGAAGGTGCAGCACGATTGCTTATCAATAAGTAGTATGAGATGTTATAGCATTCTGCTATTAGACATCGACCAACAAATTCTCACCATGAAAAATATGTGAAGTGCATGCATGTGTATGAGACAAAGACACATCCGTGACAGACAAAGTCTTAATTTACAGTAGACCATAAGAATTATCTCATAAAATAGTGGGCTGCTTTATTATATATAACATAGTAATTGGAAAGCTTAAAATGGGCCATTTCCAAATTTAGTTATGAATTCTAGATTCCAAACACAGAAAGATATTTTTTTCTGGAGTTATACTTGCATGATCTTTTCTTACAAAAAAAATCAGAATTAAATGAATCAAAGTGGTATGTTTTTAGTGGAATCACAGAATCATAGAACAGATGATGCGTTTCCTGCTATAAAGTAGTTTTGGTCCTTTATAGATTGCTCAAATAACATGAATTTCAGGAACACAAGCACGTCACTTCATTACGTCAGAGTGGAGAGGAAAAAGCATTAGAAAGACACACAAGTCGCTCATAATTCCCAACTGCGGGCATTGTCTGTGATTAAGATGGGTATTTTTTTTTTAAGGCTATGAGTACTTTTAGATGAATAATTTAGAAATATGGCCAGAATCTAAGAGATTTTCTAGCATAGCTGTTTCTTATCACAGCTTTGACAGATATTCAGGAAAGAATTCATGTAATTAGACCCAGGCGTTCTCTTGGGATTTGTTTATCACATTACATTTTTGATAGTTGTTAATAGCAGGAATAGTAAGAATCCCAAGAGGGGGGCAGATGACCTAAAAAAAAAACCCCTGTAAGATGCATTTATGTGATAGCTAGTTGGGAGAATCATAATTTTACTTGTTTTAAAGTTCCCACAAATGGAAGTTGTTGCTTAAAAGTTTGAACAGGTGGAGGTAGCCCAGATCATGATATTTCTTGGGAGTAAACTGAGTCTCTGAAAGGACCCTGGTGAGGATGTGAAGTCTGGAGGTAAACTGAGGACAGAAACAAATAGACAAAAATAGCTTATTAGATACTTAAAAAAAAAACACCCCAACAAAACCTTTTAGGTTTCCAGCCAAGTCTTCAAATCAGGAGATAGAAATAACCTGCAATTCCATGTTAAAATCTCAAAAGCTAAGTATGTTTTAGTTGCAGAAAACTTTGGTTCCAAAGGTGAGCCATCTCCCAGTCCAGAGTCTGTGGCAAGACACTGGGTCAATGCGCTATTCTTCTTACCAACAGGACTTGTGCTGCTTCTGAAACTGAGCCTTTTCCTCCTCCTCTCGGTCGTGTGTATTACACGGTCACTGGATGGTCACACGTATTATAGTAGCAATGCTATGATACTCTGTGTCATAATCTGCTGATGTGTGTGCTATTTTTTTTTTTTAAAGAGAAGCATGAAGTTGACCCTCACAATCCCCAAATGTATAGAGGTCTATTTTCCCACTTCTTTGACCATATTACGTACTCCAAATGTTTCTTTAGAGACCACTTGCAGGTGTGTGTGGAGACACTGGGATGTGGTAAGAAGTTGAAGCCTCAGTTGTGCAGATCTACATGTAGCCCTCTTGCTACAAACAGGCGTTTTTGTCATGGCTTAGTTAGTGCCCCTGTGTGGGCCCTTTGGCCTTTCTCGCTGGTGGTCCTGATGTCTAGAGTCCTGGGGAATATTCAGTATTGGTAATCAACAAATCATAGCAGGTGACGTACTTTACAGAAATAAAAATTTGTTTTCTACACAAGCTTGTTCGATCAGGTGGATAATAGAGAGCTATTGGCCAATGGTTTAAAGTCAACCCACACCATATCTTAAGAAGGTGTCCATGTAAGAGAAAGTTGTATAGTTAATGGTTGGTAAAAAAAACAATTGTGAACACACATCATCATGAGGTTAAAATAGATTTGGTATTGAACCTCTGGCTGTTTCTGATTCATTTCTGTACTTCCCGTTTCTATCAATTCATACCTTCCCTTCCCTTCCAACTCCTTTTTGGTCAAATATTGTTTCCTATGTACAATGTAAGTGGCTTATTTTTTTCCCAAGCCATCTCCACCGGCTTAATTCCATGGTTGTAAGAAAACTATCACTTTACCATCATTCTAAGCAGACCAGACAAAGTCAGTCAAATAAATGCCGTTCAAGTTGAAATGCTTTGAATACCTCTGGAATTAATTTCCTTCTGTAGCATTAACCTGGAGGTCACATTAGGTCACTCTCATTAAAAACTGATGTCCCAAGATTGAAACAGGTAAAAAAGTGAATCAGAACACTAAGCCCAACACTTACACAAATAGCCACCTTATCCCTCCAGTACTTGGGGACCCAGCTCATGGCTGGCTGTAGGATACAGAACATTAGTTTCTTTCCACTTGAATCTTACCAGTGTCCCTACAAGAGAGCCACTGGCTTCCCTCCCCCCCCACCATCACGTGATGGGAGAGAGAAAAAAGAGGACAGGAAGGGGGAAGGGAAGAAGGAAAGGGATGGAGAGAACAGAGAGAAGGAAGAAGAGAAGAAGGGAGAGAGGGAGGGAAGGAAGGAGAGAGTGAGAGAGTGAAGAATGGAGGGAGAAAGTTCTGTGACTCCCCAAGTTGCTACTGGTATAAATGTGAGTATTTAAGCTGCAGGGTCCCAGAAGAACACCTGGAGAGTGCTTACCTCAGTCCCTCAAAACGTGCTGAATTGTGAGCTAAGGTGGAATCACTTCAAGGATGCTATTCCTTAAAGCAGTAACGACCACAAACCAGAGCCCCACGGAAATCCAAGGCAGGCACACTTAGGAGTCGAGGGGATCAAGGAGAAGAGGGGAGAGTACAGACAAGAATCCAGTGCATAGTCTACAAAATTAAAAAAGAATATGGGAAGGGGAAGGTAGGGGAGGGACGGGAGGGAATGTTGAAGGGGTGACCTTGATTGGGACGCAGTATGTGCATAAACTGCATTGTTAAATGGCAACTCCTTGGTACAACTACTTAAAGGTGATTTAAAAACAAACAAACAAAGATTTTTTTTTTTTTTACCATTTTTCTAGAAGGTACATTTAAAGAAAAGCAATCAAACTGGGAGACATAGAGAGAAGGGGTGACAATGTCTATAAAGAAATGTACTCTTAATCTGACTTACGTAATTGGGACTCCTCTGTATATCACCTTTATATTAACAATAAGAACCTAACTAAGAACCATCACAGAAGTCCAGATCTTGAAGAAGTAGAGTCTCCCAAAGACACCATGTTGAGAATGAACTATACAACTTGTGAGTGGGGATGGGAGGGAAAAATTGGCAGAAAAAAAAATCACATATTACCACATACATTTTCTGCAGTTAGTTATTGTAAAATGGAAACTTCTGGGGACTCTACACATTGAGTTATTGAGAGAGTCATTCAGGAAAAGTGCTCTGGGTTGGGCCAATATGTAGTCAGTTCTCCAAAATATTAGGTAAAAGCAAGCAAAGAAACAAACAAAAATCAGTAGCCTTGCTTTATTTAGAGTTTTCTGTGAATTTGGTTCTTGCATTTGCTATAACAGAAACAAAGCAAGTACCAGCATTTAAATAATTATAACATGAAGCTGAGCTATGACCTAACTCGACTCTGAAAATAACTGAATAATATGATAAGCACAATCTATTTGCAATAGTTCTGTCATGAGCAGGAATTCTATTAACAAATTCAGCCTCCAAACATCGTTTTTTTTTTTTTTAAAAGCTGCCTTGTTTTCTAAAATTACGTCTTTTGCTACTATGATTGCATAAATTACTCAGTGGGTAAGGTTACTCAAATGGGATAACCATCATCACCTCTTTATTTGCTATATTGCATTTTTTTTGTTCAAAAGACTGTAATTATATATAAAATACTGCTGTCCTGAATGCTAATAACAATGGAAAGCATGTGAATGTAAATGTATTATTACTTCCTTTTACTGATGAAAAATGCAGTTTTATGATAATTTTAACTGGGCTAACTGTGTATGAGAGAGAGAGAGAGAGCGAGAAACAGATGAAGAGATAGGAGAGGAAGAGAAAAGAAAGAAGTAGAGAAAAAGGAGAATGTTAATAGAGGGCTGTGATATTATTTAATCTTTGTCTTATCAAGTGAGTTTCAAAATATATTTAAAATTCTTACCTCTTCACGTTCCTTATGACATATTTGGCTTTATGCTCAACTCAATTCAGAAGATCCTATTAATGAAGATGCTTTAATGCCTATGCATGATTATAATGGACTCTTTTGTTCTGCATTTTCTTCCCGTGTCATAGACTAAGTCATTAATCAATGGGTGCTGAAAAATAATTGTCTAGTTCCTAACAATTGTCTATTGTTGAAACATTTGGAATTTTATGATAAAGATGTACAGGCTGCTCAGAAAAAAAATGGTTTAGGATTACCCTTCATGGAATTATGGACATATTGTTGGAAATGTGAAGCAGTTGACCTGGTTTTAATGCATTTTTTTGTGTGTCTCATTGTGCAATTGCCTATTCCAATGGTGTTGGAAAACTTGACTTCAGTAATGTCAGGAAATAATGATTTCGTATTATTATTTTTTTTTATTGAGCTGGCACAATTACTAAATGCAGAAACATTGCCGAGTTCTTTAGCATTCTGAAATAGAAGTGAAGCGTGTTGATAAGCAGAATGGTAACTTTTCGTTGATTTCACATCTGTTTTGTCCCTAGCACGCTGATCACAGGTACCAGCTATAAATATGAAGCCTGATGACTAGTCACAAGAAATATACAGCTACACCATGCTGTTTTTAGTAGCTCAAAATTAGACATCTTTCTCATTGGAAATGCTGTCATTGAAATGTCAATAAGTACATTTCATGCTATCTCCTACTATAACAAATTACCTCTTAAATCTGCCAAGATTGAAGTCTAACTCACAGCCAGAAAATAATAAATGTGAATTTCTAATTTGGGGGAAAATGTATGCTCTGATTTGTTAATATAACTCATTTTATGTAAATGTGCTAATAGGGCCAAGTCTTCCCAAACAGAGTATCTGTATGGACAGTCATTATTTATATTTGGTATAACCTATAACCCACTATAGACTTTAATAAACAAATATTAAATCAAGTAGCTTTTATTTGAGGGAAGCATGGTCTTTTCAAGACCATGACCTGTAGCTCAGGTCTGTAGCTAGCCTTGGGTCAATGGTCTTCTGCTTCCATGATTTAAGTACTGGGATTACAGGTATATGCTACAAGGCCCAGCTACAGGTACTAGATTATTAGTATAGTACAACTTTTCTAAATTTGAAGCATTTATACAAAGGGGTAAAATTTAACATGTTCACTTGTGTGTCTGGAACTTCTTGATCAGTCACCACGTCCATTATTATCTTTCCAAAAGCTGCATAAAAGTCATATAAATCTACACCACACACACACACACACACACACACACACACACACACAAACACATTTGTATACATGTGTCTATGAGATTCTAAAATATATTTAAAAATTATCAAGAAAGATCAAAACAATGTTGAAAAGAAATATAATATGAAGACTTACTCAAGTTGATCTCAGGGTTTTAATAAAGCTATCAAAGCAATCACAATGCTATATAATTTTCTGGGTGCTAGTTGTTCACATTTGGAATAGTAGTCATCAAGGGGCTGAGGGCTGAAGAATGATGATGTGTAATATTCGTGGGCAGAAAAATTCATGAGACTTTGTCTGCAAAATCACCAGCAAAAAGCAGGGCTGGTGTCATGGCTTTACTAAGTAGTAGAGTGCCAGCTAAGCAAGCAAACAAGCATGCAAGCTGAGCAAACATGAGGTCCCGACATTACGCTCAAGTAACACCAAAACAACAACAACAACAACCCAGAAAAACAGAAACAAATCTATACAAAACCTGTGATTTAAAGCAATGGTGGGCCCATTTATAGAAAAACACATACACATTCCAGAATTTCTTCCACATACATGCCTTCAGTTGATTTTAAATTTCAAAATGGCTCAATGGAGAAAGTCTAGTCTTTCAAACACATAGTCCTGGAATAACCTGAATCCAGAGTCTTCCAAGGTTAACATCAGCACATGGTTTATGACATAAAAATGGGACATACACTAAATATAATACTTGAAACTATAGAATTTCTTGGAACTATAGAAATCTTAGAATTTCTTAAAACTTTGTGAATCTAAGTTAAGAAAAATGGACTAGATATCAAAGACAAAGTTTAGACAATATAAGGACATATAACAAAACAGGATTCATTTAAGTTAAGAACTGATGTTTAGAAAGCAATGATTAGAAAATTCAAGCACAAGCCAATGATAGGAAAAAAAAATCTTTGTAAAACATCTGATACACACACACACACACACACACACACACACACACACACACACACACACACACACAGAGAAAGAAAAGCAAACCCCAAACTTGCATTCAGAATATACAAAGTGACTTTACAGCTCATTCTTAACAGAACAAACAACTTAATTAAAATGCACAAAGCACATGAATATGTCCTTCACCCTAAAAAAAGAAGATGGTGGCAAAAATACACGAAGATACACGCATGACAGAGGTCAATGTGGTTAGACTATTTCAATCTGAAAACCCAGTAAGATGACTCAAATGTGTCCTCTGTTTGACACTGACACATACTATGTAGACAGAATTACCCGTAATAATCCACCCCGAGATTTTTATACCCCATTGTGGCATGGCCCGTATGATAAGGAGTAAAAACTGCTCAGTGAAGATCCTGATGGGTAAAGAGGCAAACAAAGGAGGCACTCTACCTTCAGCTGGAAGGAAACAGCGCCCCTGGAGTCTCTAGAAAGTTTCAGACTTTGATCCACCTACTTTGGTTTCCTAAGTATCTGGGTTACTGATGTGTTCCACCACACCCAGCCATTGGTGTTGCTTAAAATGTGCAATAGCTGTATATGACAGTAACAGAAAATGACACACACAGGATACAACATTGCTGGCCAGGAATTCTGACACATGGGTGGTGAGGCTTCTGAATATTTTAATCACTTTAGAAATGATTTCCTTTCTCTTTCATGATTAACACATTTAAACTGACTCTATCATCTAATCATTGTATCTGTAGTATTCACCGAGAAAAATACATGTTTACGCAAACACATGAACGTAAATATTTATCTAGCATCTTTATTCATTACCATGAAAACCTGAAGAGCACAGATGCCCATCACTGGCAAATAAATAAGCCAATTAGGCTATATCCATGCAATAGTATTATAATAATAAAACTCAGCAGTAAAAACAAAGCAAACAAGGCAACATGCTGGTGTATACAACCACGGGGATGGTGCTAGAATACTGCTCTTGGCAACAGAGGCACACACAACGGGAAGTTCATAGTATGATTTCACCCAGGTGATGTCTTTCAATAGCCGAACCTGGAGGGACATGTCTGGGGTCACTGATTATCAGCGATAAGAGTGGAGAAATGGGCTGATAAAGGAACCAGGGAGCTTTGGAGATGGGGAAATTGCTCCATCTCAACTGTTGGTAGTGTTCACTGTACACACTTGACAGGATCAGCTGAGTTCCATCCCCAGCCCCAGCATTATTTCCTATATGTTTAGTCTACCTGGATAAACTCACATTTTAAAAAACGAATCCTATGGAGCTGGGTGCTGGTGGCTCACACCTGTAATCCCAGCTACTTAGAAGGCTGAAATCTGAGGATCACAGTTCAAAGCCAGCCTGAGCAGACAAGTCCAAGAGACTCTTACCTGTAAATAACCAGCAAAAGTCAGAAGTGGCAGTATGGCTCAAGTGGTAGGCCACCAGGATTGAGTGAAAAAGCTAATCAATAGGTGAGGCCTTCAGGACCTGTACCTACACTCAAAAAGTGTACCATATGTGTTTAACACACTCTATCTATCTATCTATCTATCTATCTATCTATCTATCTATCTATCTATCTATCATCTGTGTATCTGTCTGTCTATAATCTATTGTCTATCAATCATATCTCTATCATCTATCAATCATCTATCTATAATCTATCATCTATCTGTCTGTCTGTCTATCCATCTGTCTGTCCGTCTGTCTGTCCGTCTATCTGTCACAAAACAAAACAAAATACAACAAACCCGAGTAGGCTATAATGGTCTATACATGTAATCAAAGCCAATTAGGAGGCACAGATAGGGGAATCAAGGTCTGATCTAGGCTGGGCAAATCGGAAGCCAAAAGATCAGACATAGCTCAAGTGGCAGGACATTTGTCAAGCACGTGCACGACACTGGGTTCAGTATCCAGTAGCCTCAGCCACAATCGAATATCTCTGAATGTGACCGCAGAGGTGTTTCAGTAAAGATGAGGACATTAGGTACACTTTTTAAAATTCTATTTGGTAATGTCTTTTGAAGAAGTGTGTGTGTGGGGGGGGGGGATTGGGAAAAAAATATATAGAAGGAAGTTAAAGAAACGGGAAAAAGATAGCAGTCTATGAGCTGAAGAGGAAGTCTTGGAACAAACCCTCCCAGCCCCCAGAGGCGAGTGAGGGGCTGACTCACCTGGACCGGGAAGGACAGCACCTACCCTCAGCGCTGCTTTGTCAGGGCTGCTTCGGGAATCCACACTCCCCCCTTCCCATCTCTTCGGGTCTTATTAGTTGGTTCTGTGACATTCATTGTCGGGGCTTACGTAATTTACATTTTTAATTGCTACTGTAATCCTTGTGTTTGCTTAAGACTTCCGTGCTAAAGTTGATTCAATTTTTTCCTGCCAGAGCTGTTTGCTGCCCTTTTCCTTGGCTACTCTGGGTGGACTTTTCATTTCATTTGTTTTGTTTAATTCGGAGATTTTGTTTATTTATTGAGAAACAGATTCAGATACCATTTAAAAAATAAATCTAATTAAAGAGAGGAAACAGCATCTCAGTAAAACACATATGTACTCAGGTTGACATTATACACTGCAAGATGCGCAAAAGTGGTTCTAATAATTAAAAAAAAATCCTATACTTTAAAAATAGTTGACTTACACATATCATATGGCTGATTAAACTGCTTTCCTTGCTCTCGACATCGAGAGTTCTAGTATGGGCTAGTAGCAAATGTTCAAGTCTTGAAGTTGACATTCACTCTGTGTCTTTGTCTGTGGAGGTGCCTGCGACTGAAATTGTCATAGCTCCAGCCCAAGAAGAGGATACGGCCATGGAGAGGATGTGGCCATGGAGAGGATGTGGCCGTGGAGATAGACACTATAATGAATTGGAGGGCTAATTCTTCATTATAAACTTTCTGTACAGCTACAGTAATGAAGTCAATCCGGCATTTACACCAAGTAGAAAGAAAAGTCAACAAACAGGAAAGGATGGCGAGTTCAGAAATAGATCAATAGATGTTGGAGTTTGCATGTGATGTGTGTTTGTCTATATCTCAAAACATACTTTTGAAAAAGGTACAAAAGTAATGTACTGGATAAAGAAGTATTTTAAATAAATTATACTGAAATCGACATAAATTATATGAACATTCATGTGCAGGAATTTTGGTCAACGTCTTATACCATATAAAACTGTAACCCTGTTGGAAGTGGGGGTGGGATTAAGGAGAGAGGTTCAGATAAATGAAGAGAGGCAGGAACTACAGTCGTAAAAGTCGATGTATACTTTACAAAGATAAGAAAATTGAGGGAAGGGGAGAGGGAGGAGGGAGAATAATGGAAAGGATGACATTGATCAAGATGCATAGTATTCATGTACTACTTGGTTGAATGGCAACTCCTTTGTGCAACTACATAGAGATAAAAATAGAGTTAAAATAAATGAATAAATGAAACTCAGAACTGATGCATATCTAAGCCTATCACCTAGTAATATGAACTCATACAAGGAAGCAGGAGAAGGTATTTGTGATCTTGGGATGGGCAAACCTTTAAGGTATAACTCATATTTATATGGTATGCTTGTTTAGGTCACTGGGGATTGAACTCAGGGCATCACAATTGCTAAGCAAGCTCCTTACCACTTGAAACACAGTCTCAGGCCCTTTTTTTCTTTTTGTTACTTTGTTGGGTCTCACGAACTTTTGGGTTCGTTGAATCTCACTAATCACAATCATCCTATCTCTGTCTCTGGAGTAGCAGAGATTATAGGCATTCACTATCAAACAGTTCTTGGATGGAGTACTCCATCAGCTTGAAAAGGATGAGTTTCCCTGTGATTTTTGTAGGGTAAGGGCATTAATTATGTGGAGAACCCCTCCTTAGATTTAAAAATATAAATATAAAGTTTACTGTAATTATAATGATATAGATGTAATATTTTTAGTCTTATTCTTTTAAACTGTTTTATGTATTTTTGGATGCCTTTCCTGGACACAGGTCATAAATAAAAGTAATTATAGTCCGGCTGGGAATATGTGAACACATAATTCAGTTTTAGTGTTTAATATGGGACAGAGAACATGGCTAAGTTCAGTTCATTTTTATGTTTCCTTCTGCTTGACTGGCATATCCAAAGCTACTGAAAAATCCATATCGAAGACATGAAAGAGACAAATGGCTTTGTAGAGCGTTCTGTTAACTGCACTTGCTTCTGGAGAGTGATACTTGGCCTTTCACAGTGAATGTTTCAGTGTGGACTTTGTCTACTTCACATCTGGACAGAGGCTTGTGGAAATCCCACTTTCTTGCCCTGACAATTACCTCACTTTATGTGACATGCTCCTCACCCATTATTTTGGGACCTCTTCATTTCATATTTATCTCCCTTGGGTTTCTTCATAGCCTTCACCCTATATTTTGTGTTATAATCTTTATTTTCTTCCACTGTCTTTGTAATCTTGACAGATTATAAAGCAGGACCAAGGCCAACAAAAGGATATTTGTCATGGCTATTTGTTAAGGCTCATGTTGAGGACAGATAACAGAAATCAACCTCTGAAATGCAAACTTGAAGAGTCCTCATTGGCCCTCAACCCTCATACAAGAAGTGGAGTGATTTGTCAATCAGCTTATTACGAATCAGTAGCGAGACTTCTATATGTCCCGAGGCCAAATAACATGAATTAGAAATGGGATCTGGGTGTCTTTATGCAAATGACATTGATACATCATAATCTGTCTAGGAACAGATGACTAGAATATAACCTAGAATATCAACTGATTGGTAATTATTACTGTGAGAGCTACTGCAAGCTACTGTCTACAAAGAATGATGGTTGGTGACCTTGCTCTTGTTTAGCCTGCAGAAGACATGAAAGAAAGCTATCAAAGCTGCTTTCAGTTGCTAGAAATTCTGCTTTGAGGAAGATAGTGCCCTTGCTCCAGCTGGAACTAGAAAAGAATGCTAAGATTAATGTCTAAAAAAACATTTTAGACTTCATGAAGAGGACTGGACCACAACTACCAGTATTTCTTGGAGGGCATATACATTTCTGATGGCCCAAATGAGACCAATTTCTGATGAAGATACATCTACATCCACGTTATACCTATAGTATTGATTGCTTGTTTTGAGCCACTTTCCTTTCTGAGTGTCAGGAAGAAAGCAACAGGACAGTAAGATATCCCCAAGATTTACGATGTTTACTTTCTTAATATTTTATCTGTGTGTGGGGGTAGATGTTATGAAAGTAGATGAAGTTGAGGTGTTGCAATTGTTGACATTAGACAGAAAGATGCATAACTTCTATATCAAGCAACAGAAGTTAGTTTGTAAATAATATCCTTAGCAAATAGCACCATTAGCAGTACACAAGGTGTAAAAATAACCCATCCCTTCTCAAAATCCTTATAGTGAGTGATGAACAATCCTTCAAAATATGGAGGTTTTATTTCTTTGTAAGTTGGATGTACATTCTACAGGCAAAATAAAATTTTTGTTTTTTCACAAAAAATGAGCAGAAAAAAGCCTCATGCTGACCCAGGAATAATCTTTATACTGAATTCAAAATATTTTTTTCCAAGATCCCAATAAGAGAGGATGTTGGTACTCTAAAAATTGCAGAATCAGTCATATTTGTGGTACATTTTCCTTCTTTCTCAATTGGGCCTGTCAGAATAAAAGTTCAAAATGTACTCAAATATCAGATATGCATTTGAATAGCACTATGTCTACTATATTTAATATAATTATAATTTTTCAATATTTTATTCACAACAAAGTCATATTATGATAGCAAGATGTATTAGCATATTTATAATTTTACCCTTTGTGCCCAACCAATAACTTGCAGACTCTCTAATTTGAAAGATCTTTTGTTTAAATTTAACTACCTTCCAAGTGAGAACAACACCATGGACCTCAATGTCAGGCAACATTATCTACTCAGTAATTCGTACCAATAGGCTCATTGTATTTCATTTAGCTGCGTTGCTTATCAGGCAGAGACAGGAAGACAGAAACTCACAGCTCTTTGTAAAATAAATGGAAGTAATAATAAAGAAAAAGATAGGACTTTCAGAAAGAGATTGGGAAAACATGCAGACAGGTGGCATGCAGAAGTGATATTTGGTCATTTGGTGGTGGTGTTAGAATCAGGGACACAGCGAGGCAGTTCTGGTTGTGAGTGGTTTGGGACTGAGAATGGAAGGGTTCTGGTCCTCCATCCTCAGTCTCAGGTGTTTGGGAAATCCCACTTCTGGCGTTGAGGATTTGAAATAAAGGATGCCGGTACACATATACCCAATATATGATAGAGATGAAAAAAAAAGTGGGAGCTATTGCACCTTAAAATGTGTTCCTTGCACGGTTAATGTCACGTGTCTTTGTTACTCGGCCAAGATCTTCATCTCATAGAACTTACTAGATAATGGTACTAAACCAGAAATCAAAACCCCCAACAAACCAGTAAATCCATAAGTATAAAACTACAAAAATGTTCACAAAAACAGAATCACATGAGAAAGGGCGACCGTTTGTGGTCTTTAAGAGTGGACAATCTTAAAGGTCTTTGCGATACCTATAAAACCTTTCTACTGAAGAGTGACCAAGGGGGGGTGGTCAGGCACCCAGAGCTAACGACCTGCCAGGAAGAGGCAGAGCCAGCCCCAAGTGCGGAGCACAGGGCTGCTTTTGGAGAGGAACTGGAAGGGGCTGGAGCTTGTGTAGGCAGAGGTGATCCCGGTCAATGCAATGAAGACACGTGCTGTGTAGTTACTGCTACATTAGGGAAAGCTGAGCTCTGTTTGATTCCTATGGCCGTGAACAGGAAATGTCAAAGAGAGCAGAGAGGAGGAGAGAGGGAGGCAGGTTCTGGAGACTGAGGAAAGTGAAAAATGACAAAAAGGTGGGAATGGGGTTGCTTCCTAGCAATTGTTTGGAATTGCTCATTATGCTTACGGTTCGTTATGCTCTGGTATGTCAAGGGAAAGGCTCCATGTCCTAGGAAAGATATTCCTGAGAGACCGGAGCTACATATACAGTTCATCTTCCATTTACAATGGAGTTGCACCCTGATCAACTCAATTCTATGTTCAAGACACCATTGGGCTAAAATATATTTAGAACACCTTCCCAACTGAGCATTCATGCTTAGCCTAGACCAACCTATTTAGAACATGTACCTTGGCCTACAGTTGGGCAATGTCATCTCATATAAAATGTCTTTTATCAAGTACTGCCTCTCTTATGTAAGGTACCGAGTATCATCAGGAAAGTAAGGCACAGACTGATTTATATGCATGCTCACCATGTTACCATAACTGAAAGCACATGGGAATAGAAGGGGATTCAAAGCAGCACAACTGAAATTCATCACTGGTGAAGGAGATACTACTCTGGCAGGGGTGCCCATTTCTGACTAGTTTCTACACCTCCATGTTGCTTTTCCATCATTGGGAGAGCAACCTGCTGGCTAGGAACAGATAAAGATTCACAATTCTTGGTAACCTTCCACCAAATGCTTACAGATTATGCATTGTCACGCACCTGCCCATCACAAAAGCACAAAAGAAAGCTTCACCATTATGGCCCACTTTAATAAACACTTTATGAAAAGAGTGATCAGCCTCACTAGTGTGCATATGAACGAACAGTTCACTTTCTCAACGGTCTGGGACTTTCTCAGTAGATGTTTTAACTGACTAGGCCAGTGTTTGCTCCAGTCTCTTAGGGTGGAGAATAAGAGGAGAAAAATTTCTTTTATTTATGACTATCTTTCTAAACAAAAATGGAAACTCATAAGAGTTTTTTTTTTGGTTATCTGTGGAGCTACACAAAATTAGTTTAGCTTTCTATAAGCTATAAATTCTGGTGAATTTAAGCCATAGAATTCACTGTTGCCAGAATTGTCTGAGTATTAGGTATTAAGTCAGCAAAACATGACAAAGCATCTAAAGGGCTTCGTGTTGACCCCACAGTCTTTAGAGAACCAAGGGGATGGCGATGGAGACAAAGGTTCCTCTAGAGTTCGGTTGAGGAGAGAATGTGGCCATAGCTCAGGGCTGGGGGAAGATTTTCCCTTAGTTCTTGCCATTAGCGGAACCCAGCGGAGAGGTTGCCCTGTTACCAAGACTTGTTCCTTCCTGAAGAGGCTGTGACCAGCCCCATCTTTCCTGTGGTTTCTAGTCCTTCCCCAAGCCAGCACTCTGAATTAAGACAGTCAAGCAAAGGTAGATTTACCTTTTTCCAAAGTCACTCATCTAACTACAGCTCTGGTAGTACTGCAATAAGAATCCAGATCTCTTAGCGACTGCTCCAGGCCTGACACCTTGTAAAATAATAGAGTACAGTTGGGCTTGTTAGTATTATAGCAGCCTTTTCTGGTGTATCAAAAAAAAAATAAGTAGGATGGAACAAAAGTTAATTATATACAACCAGCCTAGTTAAAAAAAAAAATCTCAAACCATAATTCACAGGCCAATCTTGATGGTTTCCATGGTAATGGGATGTTGAGAGTTTTCAAATAAAGCAGTCTTGCTAAAGAAATGTATTTGGTGATTTCACTGACATCTCCTAAGTGGCTAATCAGACTAGATGCAGTGTGATGATACCGGGATCTGGCAGGGAAAAAAGAAGCAAAGTCGATTTCCGTTCAGACCTAGGCGAAGCCCTTGCAGCACTGGGGCGAAGCTCTGGTCCAGGCCGTGTGATGCCGACATTTATGGGAGGATACGCACGCGCGCTGCTCTCGGCCTTTGAAGAGCTCACCAGCTAACGATATGGCTATTTAAAAGTCAGTTTCTCAAGGGTTCGGGGAAGGGAGAAATGCATAGAGAGCGAGCTCAGAATATTTTTACGGAATTGGAATTATTTCTCACGACGCTCGATTGGCATATACATACTTGAAGGGTAAACTTAAAAAATTCTAAAATTTAGTTTCTGCTTTGAAATAGGGACAGTATATAATACATTTCCTTCCAGTGTACCAGATGAGAATGAAAGATTCCTATGTACTGTTAGAGTCTTTAAATACGTATGTTACTTTTAGGCACTGGTGATTAAAGAGTATACTCCCGAGGAAGCTAGGAGGTGGACTTGTGAGGTGCACATACATACATCAGGAAGGGACTATCTGCCTTACTCTGTCTATGTGTACCAAGCTGCATGCGTGTATCAATCAGTGTATATCTATCAATCACCGAACACCCTCACAGAAACACTCAGAACAATGTTTGGCTAAGTAACCTGGGTTTCTACGGTTCATTTGAGTTTCACATAAGACTAACTGGCACAACAACTAACCCCATACAAGGCAATAGTCGCTAAAGGACGTACTGGATAGTAGAGTTAGGTGACAGAAGTGTTGTAGGGGCGACGGTTACACTGAAACAACGCACGCAGAAACGAAACACAGCGGAGAGATAAATCAAGCCCACATAAGAAAAGATCAGTCTGCAAAACCCCATCTCGTGAATTCTATTAGATTCCGAATCCACAAAACAGTGTGTTGCTGACGTTTGAAGAGTAGCTTCGCCTTGCTTTGCTCCTACAGGCCTTCTCAGTCTCTACCCTTAGACCTTAGGACTTGCTTCAAGACTTACTTTTGTCTTTCTCAGTGTAACAGTTGCCCGAGAATTGAAAGATACCTCTTTCCAAATTGGCCAAACGCCGAGGCTTCTTTGACAGAACGCATTGCTAACGTATTCCCTCACTTTGCTAACATATGACCTCACATTTTTGCACACCCATTGAACACCATCCTGTATGCAACCAGGATTCCTCAGAGACAGGCAGAGGTCCCCTGTGCAAGAGGAGCAGAATGAACAGGTGGCATGACCTCACTGATTTTCAAAGTTCTGGTAAAATAAATCGTTTTGCGTGGCTTAATGTTTCCTTCTTAAATATCTCTTTGTTAGATGCAACTTATACACTGTTTTTGTCAGTGAATCATTCTCCACCATCAAAATATACTATCTCTTCTCTCTTTAACCATAAAGTAGATTGAGTATATGAACAAATTATTAGATACAAGCCACCAGTATAAAAGTGTCATTTTAGGTGTAGACATGGATAGCATTTCACTAAACAATGAACACCTAGAAAATCAGAGTTCAAAGGTATAGAATTATAACAGTATTTTCCAGTAGGAATATCAGGAATACCAGGAATGTAGATCCAAGTGACCTTTGAGGTAGGAAAATTGGTCTATGTGTTTCTAACCTAGTAATCATGTCATTTTATGTGTCTGTCTCTAAAGTCCCCATCTAAGAACTTTCAGGAATAACAGAATGTATTTTAAAAGCAATTATTTTGGCATGAAACTATACTATGCATTTGGTCATCTTTGGTATGAGTTCAGAGGCACTTGGCTACTTAGACTAAAAATCAATGTACTAAAAGCCTTTTGCTTTCAAAGTTCCAGTTCCCTCATTTAAAATTGAGAATGAGAGAAACTACCTGTGATGTAACGTTAGCACAAAACTAATATTGATGTTGTAGTCTTTCCAAACATTCTACCCAGGTACTATCATGGGTCCTCTGGAAGAGATAATGTATAAATGAAGACTTACAAAGCGATCATGACAATGCAGCTTATAAATATGATGAAAGGAATTTAAAGAAGTGAGTCCAAGCCCAGAAAAGAAAACAATCTGTTTATTTGAGAAGTTGAATAGCACTTAATGGAAGAGTCAGTTTCTGAGTGACAGATGACAACTGCTATGTGTTTCTCAGATGAGAAAGAAATGGAGAGAGTGAAGAGAAAATATCCGGGGGGGTGGGGGGGGGCTGTGCAGATGGTGTATGAGCACGTACTGCCTCTGTGTGCTTGCACGCATGTGCACAAGTGCACACTCACATGCAGACGTGTGCATGTTTGTGTGTGCTAAGGGAAAAATTCCAGAAGAAGTTTCATCTATCACTCAGAAACTGGGAGTCTTTCAAGAGTTGTCAGCTTCACATTGAATGTATAATAGTTTCACTGGAGAGATCCCATTCTTTTTTTTTTTTTTTTTTTTTTGGCCAGTCCTAGGCCTTGGACTCAGGGCCTGAGCACTGTCCCTGGCTTCTTTTTGCTCAAGGCTAGCACTCTGCCAACTTGAGCCACAGTGCCACTTCTGGCCGTTTTCTGTATATGTGGTGCTGGGGAATCAAACCCAGGGCCTCATGTATAGGAGGCAAGCACTCTTGCCACTAGGCCATATTCCCAGCCCCCATTCTTTTTTTTTTTTTTTTTATAAATCTAGAGGGAAGTAACACATGGAAATCCTTCATGAAATGTTGAATGGAGTGGGCTTGAGGTATGTAGAGAAATTCACTCATGACTATTTTAATTCTTAAGTCTTAGAGACATCCACAGCAAGTAAAATATAAATTAATATATTTTGTGAATACTCAGATACACTTCATTTAGTCTTAAATGTGATAAGCTTTAGAAATCATTTTAACTTTTCATTTAAAAATATTTAATCTGTGGTTGAAATTAATTTATATTGTGAAAAATGACAAAGCTTCGCCTAAGTCATAGCTGAGTTCAACATGATAACAGTTGAATAGATGAACTCCTAACCCTTTTTTTGCATAGTGATTAGACTGAAAGAAGACATATTTTTATAGCATAATAATAATGAAAATTAAAATGATCCTTTCATGTTACTTTTTATCTGCAAAGTAGATCTATACAATCTAGAATTGTGTGAATTCCCTCTGTCCATATACTGGATGTTAGCAAAATCTATATTAAATGCTTATAGGCAATAAAACATGTAGATTAATTGCAATAAAATATCATATTATCCCCCAAATCATCTATATTATATTTACACACGTATTCAAAAAACCCCTGTTTCATTCCATATGTATTTTTTATGATTTGTAACTATCATAATTAAATACAGAGGCTAGATAATTTCAAGTACTTAATGAGTTATACTCACATGTTTATTTTAGCTTGTCTAGTATTATAGGACCAACAATCTAACAGGATCTTACCTTTCATAGATTTCTTGAACAGTCTTTATGTTCTTTTAAATCTGTCAACATCAGTAAATATTTGTATTCCTAGGTAGAACTATTGGTGTAAAGCTTGATGTTATATGTTATCTTGATTCTTAGTGTCTGAAGATGAATACGAACTATATAGTCTAATACTGTTTCAAAACAAAGCAAAAACAAAGAAAAACAAAATGTGGAAAGTCATGCTAAGTATACAAGACAAGACATTCTCAAATATCAGTTTATGAATATTATAAATGAGGATTTGTATTGATGTTGTAGTGAATAATTCTAATAGGTAAAAGAAAAACCCTACAATACCTCTTGATATTCTGCTATGTCTGTTTCCACCTGTAACCATACAAGCACGAGAAAATGACAGAAGGAATTAAATAGAAAGAAAGAAACATGTAGGAGAGAGGTCAGGCAGACACTTTATCATTGCAAATCCACCAGTAACACTAGTAGTGGCCAGGACATTCACACAGATTGCTTCATTTTCCTCTCAAACCATCATTGCACTTAGAAACGAAGTTAGTGATTAGATTATGTTATGCCTAAGTACAGTTTGACCACCGCTGGAATGTCAACCATATTAGTGCTGTAAGACCATATGCTCTCGGATGGAAAACCTATCAGTCCTCTGAAATTCCAACACTCTCCACCAGTAATATCTGCTAGCTTCCAAAACCAATTTACCGTGTTCTATATATAAACATGGTACCAAACTAAGTGGTACTTTCTTTTTTAATTTTGAAAGGAATGTCCCTTAGATAATGAACTAGACTGATTTTTTTTTTAAAATCACAGGTATGGGGGAGAAGGGGGAAAATTTCAAGTCTGCCAATGATCAGATTTAGAGGACAGACATTGATAGAGAGAGCTAGCCATAGAATGTGAAGGAAGTATTTTCTCCAAGGTCAGGCAGCAGCTGTAAAATGCCATAATGACCCCCTCTTAGAGTGGCTATTCCTTTTTTTTTTTTTCTTCTAATAACATCCTGGAACTGCTTTGCTATTTCCACCTAGAAATTGGATACCCCGTTGCTAAACTGCCCTTGACTCATGGAAGCCCCTAATCCTTAATGAATCCTCACGTTCTCTAATCCCTGGGAAGAGCAGAGAATTCAGAACGGACCCCTGCTCACTCGCAGAGCCGTAGCGTGTTTGTACTCTGCACGAGACTTCTCTCGCCTGCTCAGGTGAGGTGTTCTCGGTTCCTTCATGGTGATTCCTGGTTGCACCAGATCAAGCCATCTGACTACTGATTGTTCTGGTATTCACCAGGGAATGGATTTTTGTGAATTTTATGCTTAAAGCACATGCTTGGAGTATCTGAAACTGATCCCAGAAACTGATCCCAGAAGAGGTGTATGAGCAAAAAAATTATTTCTAGCATGCTGAAAATACAGGAGTCACTCCTCAGTGCTACAAGTAGGCACAACACATACATATCTATATTTATATATGAAATCTCAACAGAAATTATATCATCTTCAGATAGGGCACAGAAAAAAGAATAGACTTTGACAAGTTATCAGTATGGATTAAAATGACCTTTTCCTAATCCTTTCCAATTCTTTGTGCCGATCCTGGGGCCTGAACTCAGAGCCTAGGCACTGTCCAAGAGCTTTTTTTTGCTCAAGGCAAGTACTTGACTACTTGAGTGACAGAGCCATTTTTGGCCTTTTGGTGGTTAATTGGAGTCTTACAGTTCATAACTTCATGTGAGGTAATATATTATTCATTCATTATTTGTCCCAGGACAGCCAGTACAGACCTCTGTAAAGAACAGATCATTAATAATCACTTATTGGTTAACTGATGGTGGGTAGTATTTAGGAACTCATTGAGGAACATATGTACAGGTATGTTGTTCAGGGGGAAAAGTCTAGAGCCATGCCCTATTCTGGGGTGCTTTCCCAATCACCACCCATGGATTCAGTGTTTCTCAGCACTCTTAAATAATAGAGAAGATGCATACTAAAAATACAAGCTTTAGAGTGTTTGTCCCCCATTTGGAATGGAGCTGAATTGCTTTGCACAATTTTTTTTGGAGAAAATCCTGAAATACTGTTAGTTAGTATTATGAGTCAGCTGTCTATATTTATGACATAGATTTTATGGAGTGCATATATTTATTTGGGAATAGTACCCGAGGGAATGAAGAAATCAAGATAAATGTCTTGGCTGCCTGTATGTGATATCTGAGCAACTTACCTATTCTATCAATTCAGTAAGAGAAAACAAAACAAACCCAAACTAGGCTAGCATGTAAGTTAATTGTTTAAAGCCTTGTGTTTAAAGCTTTGAGAATGAATTTCTCATTCTTTTTCTTATTGTAAATATAATTTAAGTACAAGGAATTATTTTCCATGTTTAAACTATATATATGAAATACTATTGGACAATGACATTTCCACAAGTTGATTTTTGGCACGCTCAGATTCATTTTAGGAGGGGAAACTCAAATTTGTCAGAATATCTCCTACCCTCAATGTTTATCAAGTGTAAGCCTTGGGTATCAATAATTCTCAAGATAAAAGGGATGTTTCTCTACCAGACCAAATATGCCCCAAATACTTATTTCTCTGCTGAAAGAGAAATATAAGCAGCAAAGAAAGAAGATGAGATTAAATAAGGAAATCAGGATGGAAGGTGGTTGATGGTCTAGGCCTGAAAGCAGGGAAGAAAAGAGAGCCATTGGTGAGTCTAAGCATTTAGCAATATATTATTGTCATATGTATGTATGTATGTATGTATGCATGTATGTATGTATATATGGATGGATGGATGGATGCATGGATGCATGGATGCATGCACGTATGTCTTCTATCTCTATCATCTATTTCTCTAGGAAGAAGGAGATGGCTTTATCTTTAGAACATGTAGAAAAGCTACATCTGTAGGAGATAACTCCTTGAAGTTTTGAGGGAAGAACCTGGTCTCAGTTCCTCTTTAGGGAATTTCTTTTTTTTTTTTGGAGTTCATTTTGATAAATATCATTTTATTTATTTATTTTTTTCATAGCCAATTTTATTTATTTATTTTTAAAAATTTTATTGTCAAACTGATGTACAGAGTGGTTCCAGTTTCATACATTAAGCATTGGATACATTTCTTGTACTGTTTGTTACCTCCTCCCTCATTCCCCCCTCCTCCCTCCCCCTTTCCTTCTCCCCCCATGAGTTGTTCAGTTCATTTACACCAGTTGTGCAAGTATTGCTTTTGTAGTCGTTTGTCTTCTTTACCCTGTGTCTCTTGATTTTGGTATTCCCTTTCAGTTTCCTAGTTCTAATACCAGTATACGTGGTTTCCAATGTACTCAGATAAGATACAGAGATAGTGCAGGTACAACCACAGGCAGGGGATACAAGAAGATCATCAACAATGGAAGCTATGGTTCACATAGCACATTGAAAGTAATTACAACAGTGATATAACGGTCGTTTCCATAACATGGAGTTCATTTCACTCAGCACCATCTTATGTGTTCATAAGAGTATATAGCTATTAGGCTCTTGTGATCCTCTGCTGTGACTAGCCTAAACCTGTGCTAATTATTCCCTATAAGGGAGACCATGAAGTCCATTTCTTTGGGTCTGTTTCACTCCACTTAGTATAATTTTTTCCAAGTCCTTCCATTTCCTTACAAGTGGGTCAATGTCATTCTTTCTGATAGAGGCATAAAATTCCATTGTGTATATGTACCACATTTTCCTGATCCATTCGTCTACTGAGGGGCATCTGGGTTGGTTCCAGATTCTAGCTATGACAAATTGCGCTGCGATGAACATTGTTGTGCTGGTGGCTTTAGTGTGTTCTTGTTTGTGGTCTTTTGGATAGATGCCCAAAAGTGGGGCTGCTGGGTCATAGCCTTCTGAGGAATCTCCATACCATGTGCCAGAGTGGCTGAACCAGCTTACATTCTCACCAACAATGAGGGTTCTCTTTAGGGAATTTCATCATCAACTTTATTGACAATCATTTGACCTAAATTTAAGGGCATATTTTTCTCCTGATGTCTGATGGCCCATGTATCAGAGTGGTGGGTGTTCTCTGTGTTATTGTGTTTTCTAAAGGCGCAAAGCTGTTGTAATAACCTAGGTGTAGATCAACTTAGGAAGAATACATCCACAGATATGAATACAGATAAATGCCCTATGGCCAGAATATGGAACACAATTTGGTCATTCTTTACCTCATTCAATAAAGATGATGCTCATCAGTGGAATTTGATGTGCCCTTGTGTCTATGGTAAACAATGCTGCAATGAACATTGTTAGCTTTGAACATGAACATGATAGCTTTAGTGTGGCCTTGTTTGTGGTCAATTGGATAAATACCTAGGAGTGGGATTGCTGGGTCATGGGGAAGCTCTATGTTTAGTCTTTTGAGGAACCTCCATTCTGCTTTCCAGAGGGGTTGAACAAGTTTACAGTCCCACCAGCAGTGTAGTAGCATTCCCTTTTGGCCACATCCCTGCCAGCATCTGTTATTCTTAGTTTTCTTGATAATGGCTATTCTAACTGGTATGAGGAATTCTTTCATCGTCCCAAAATAAAGAAAAGATAAAATGAAGGGCCTTTGCTATAGCTGAGTAATAGAACAATTTTCCAGAATCTCTAAGTCTGTAAGTTTGATATCAGCATTGAAAATAAAAGTAGTTTCAGAACCAAATCTTCATCCTTTGTAAAAATTTGATTTTGAAGAAAAATGCATACTTTGGGTCATTTGTTGGCAGTCTTATTATTAAAATTACTATCTACAGTTGCCAAGATTACTTTCTATGCCTAGGAAAGGCTTATGATATTAGTTGTGATTACCTAAAAAGTTGGTGTGATTTTCACTCATATATGAGAGAGAAATCATAGTTTTCTTTGTCTCAGAAGACCTTTTGAAAAGTGGTGACTAAATAAATTAGTGCTCTTAATGTTAGCCTAAGGAAAATATGCATAAAACTTACCTCTACTGTAATAACTTTAATTTACTTTTCTTATTTTCTGGTTTGTAGCCACATCTAAAGCCCCTGAGCCCCACAGAAAGGCTTTATTTTTGTTTCAACTATATATTTTAGTGTCTAAAGGGTTATATTTAGATGTCCTGTGGGAAAATAAATTACATCCTTGTGTGCAGCAGTTCACCAGTCTTCCTTTCTTATGGAAGTGTAACAAATAACCATCTATGGTTTAATTGCAGTGAAGTTCAACAGAAATTGCCAAAGGAGACAGGATTTCTCTTTCCGTAGTTCTTCTGAAGACCAAGAAGAGAACTTAGCTACCCTCCTTGGAAAGCACCATTTTGAGTTTTCACTGTAAAATTGTTTCTTAACCTGCCTCTCTCTCCAACATGGTAAAGCATGAACAGTGTAGCTGGCAATAGATATTAATGTTCTCACAATACCGGAAGGTGGAAGTCCACAATGTAGGTGCTGGCAGGGTAGTTTTCTCTTGAGGCTTCTTTCCTTGGCTTTCCCATGGTCTTCTCCTCATACCCACACACAGTCTTCCCTTCAGCTCTCTTGACGCCTCCACTTTGACGTCACAGGCCACATTCAACTTCAGCCCACTTTACTGATTTCATTGAAGGTTAATCATCTCCAGGAAGACTCTAATCTTAGGGCTCTATCTAAGGACTACACCAGTTACATTATGCATGGCAGACTGGTACCATATGACTTTATGAAGGATGTAATTCAGTCCCTAATGCTGCACAGGACACAGCAGAGTTCTGCCAGTTTTTCATGACAAAAATCCCCTCTTGCCCACCCAGGCTCACAAAACTGTTTGGGGGTGAATTTGATTGTGAGAGAGACAATTTGTTCCCTTCCTTCATTCCTCCAACTTTCTCTCAGGCTACCGATGTAGCATGAATTCATAATAGAATGCCCTTTCCATGTACAGAAAAGGAACATTTCTTAACACAATCTTTATGAATGAGCACAGAGCAGTTACAAAACAAATACAAAGATATTATGATATTAAACTTTGGATTAAAGCATGCAAATATACACTTGCTTGCTTTTCCTGAAAAAGCATAGTGTATGTTGAGTATAATAAGTGACAAACATCAGTTAAAACTAATTCTGAATTTTATTTGAAACAAATTTTGAACGAGAAAGGACCACGTAATAAAATATCTAATATAATTCATGTTAAAAGAAGAAAGGGGGAAGAATGCAGTCATAATATTCAACACACATCTTATGAAACTAAAACAATTGGGGGAAAGGGAGGGGTAGAGAGGGATGAGTGAAAATGGTGAGAGGCATGGCATCGATCAAGATACACTGTATTTTTACACTGATTCGTTCAATGTTAACTCTGTGCAAATACTTTAAAATAGCACAATTTTTTTAAAACAAAAGAATAATGTGCCTGTTAAATATAATATCAGAGATAAAATGGGGAAGGCAAATAAATTTGTAGAGAAACAGTGCTTACAGCAAGTATCTATATCTTGGAAAAATCTATTTGTTCGTAGTAACATATGGGCTTCTCTTTCAAAGCATAAGCTTTTCCCAATCCCATTAGGCATGCATTTTTTTTCTAAATAGTTACTTCTAAAGTTTATCAGCAAGCCAAACAACATATGGAATGATTATGATTTGCATAAAATATGATGTGGGAAATGTCCTATAAATCCTTCCATAGTTTGTTGCACACTTTTGTTTTTGGAAAGGATCCCAAGTGGAAAAAAAAGGAAACGTGTTTTCAACTTATGAATATTTTGAGATTGACTTCTCTTCTAATAAGCCACTTGTTTGCTAAGAACCCCTGTCACTGTAGCGTCCTATTATCTTTGTTATTATTATTTTTGCAGGAGACCTTTATTGGTCCTGAACAATAGTTTCCCTTATGGCGTAAAAGAATCTGTGCCAGGTCCCAAAGGCTTTCATGGGTGCATAGGTGTATTTCCTGACTTCTTTTTGCTGGAGAAATGAGAAATGCACAGCCATCATGAATGGATTCTAAAACGTGCCCCTCCTGTATTGAGAATGGAATTCTCCTACAGGTCCTAGTATCAATAGGTTTGTCTTTGTCGCCTGCACTGCATGGCATTAAAACAAAGCTTGCTGATGATTGTCTGTGACGCATGCCATCGGCGGGTGAAGATGACCCAGCTTCCTACATCTTGAGCTTGATGCCAGCCAGCCATACAAAAATCAGTGCAGATTCACGTTTTCCTGCCCGTGCGTGTGAACTGAATTCATGGAGAGACTGAGTGGGGAAATAAGAAGTTGGAAACAAGACTGAAAACTGAAGTTTAGCATATCCCAATGGAGTCAATTGGTCCCTCCTTTGCCGCATTTTGTCGGGTGGTATGTATAGTCACGCTCTATCCAAGACTACCAAGGTCCATTCCACCCAAAGTGAGCCTGGCTACCAGAGGTCCCAGAGAAGGTGAGCATTCTCTACTCAAGCTCCCCAATAGCTCTCAAAGATTCAGTCTTCTTGTGGTCCACTGTGGGGGTTGCAATGAGGGAGGGGCTTTCTAGCTTCAGAAAGCTGACGAAGCCCGAAAAAGTTGCTCTGTGGCCTCCTTTGTGGTGATTGAATATCCTGCCCAGCATCTATCTGCATTGAACGTTTGCTTTGGAAAGTTGAGGTTCTCAGCTGGGGACTTATGGTGTCTGATTGTCCTCCCCTTCCCCTTGTCTCTGGGTATTCTCTGTAGCAATCTTTCACAAAGGGCCAGTCATTGACCTAGTACAGAGGTCAAGGTTGTGGAGGAACGGAAACCAGATGTGATCACTTGTGATTTTCATCATTGTTTTTCACCATGTTCACTTTCATTTCAATGCCATCTTCACTTCAATATAAGTGGGATGGTTACTAGAAGGTTATGGCCAGTCTGGAGGTAATGGCTTTGAAGCAGGGAGCTAGTTTAAAGCCAGGGCAAAAGGCCCAGGGGTTTGAAAGGCATTGAAAATATGTTCTCATACTCAAGCCTAGGGAAAGAAAACGAGCTCATTTGTAAGGGAGATTAGGAGAGGATAGCGCAACCTGCAGACTTTTTGGTAGAGGACACTCGTGGCTGAAGTGTGAGAGATGAGTCTGTAAGGTGGAGTCAGGATATACATTTGATAGATGATAGAACACTGAACAGATTCGTTCCCATGGACTTTCCTTTGAAACATATTTGCCCACCACTTTCTTTTTGAAAGTTCTGATGTTTGACCTCGGGACCTTGCATTACTTGATAAACAGGGGCTCTGCCATTTGACCCATACCTCCCAGCTCTTTACATGATTTTTCAGATAGGGTCTATGGTCTATAATATTTGCTCAAGGCTGGTCTTAGACCACAATCCTCCTCTCTATATCTCCCAGGCACCTGCAATTATGTGTGAGCTTTACCACCCCCAGCTTGTCCATTGAAACGAAGCCTTGCTAACTATTCCTTTGTCCAGGCTAGCCTTGAACTGTGATTTTACTAATCTCTTCCTCCAATCCGAACTGGGATCGTATAGTGAACCAGCCTCTCATTCACAAACATTCTGAGCAGCAATAGATTCCATTCTTCTGTTTATTCAGTACTAAATCAGACAGAAAAATCTGTGCTACGGTCCTGGTCCTCGGGCAAACAGAGGGTCTGGGACAGACCTGTGTGTTTCTTGTGGCCACATGGGCAATGCTGATGGGGCAAAGTTGTGTTTCTAGCACCAGAGAAGGTTCTGGGCAGCTCTAGTTGTGTGTCAGCTTTTGCTAGCTCTAAGATCTGGGAAAAGCTCTCCTCTGCACACAACAGGGGGACTGATTCTTTCAGGAACATAGGAACGCCTATGTTCCCCGCCTACATGTTCTACTACATGGCTGTGGGCAGCTCTGCAGCTTCTAGGAAGTTTGCTCTGGTTACCTCAGAAATTTGTGAGCAGAGGCCCCTGGAGGAAAAAAAAAAAGACAGTCAGGAGTAGAAATAAAACAGAAAATAGGATGGCAGGCGAGGCATCAGGTTCCAGAAAACTGAATGAATAGGATCTTTAGAAATTGTGGATTTTAGTGAAAGAGAACTTTCAGAGCATGCGCTTGGCACTTGATGACTTTGTCAATTTAAAAAAAATGGTTACTCATCATAATGGTTCCAAGTGTGTCCTTTCATTTCATGTCTGTGCTTGTGGCACTCTATGTCACGAAAAGAGTGGCTCTGCTATGCTTACTCCTTGTAATCATTCACTTCATAGCATAGAATGTGGAGAAATTGCACCGAGAGTTAGGAAAACTTACTGTGTTCTGCTATTCTGCCTATCTACCTCTGGGTCTATCTATCTGCAGTGGCCAGGTGAAAAGTCACAGGGAGATGAGTATAATTTGTCAGTTATAGAAGAATAATAAGTGGAAATGGGGAGACTTGGGGTAATAGCCATATGAACTAACCTGTATCAGTGGTGGGACTGTGTAGATATTACAGAATAAGTCACAGGAGAGTCTCCAGTATGCAGGAGCTGAAATTTTTTTGTTATGCAATAACGTTTTCTGCCTATATTTGTTAATATTATTTGCATATATATACACATATATGTGTGTATATATATATTTATTATCTTTTACAACAAGAATATGATGTTTACATAATCAGACTAAAACACAAATTGTGGCTGTGTTAGCTATGAGATAATAATGGGCATTAATAAGAGCTGATTTATAATTTTTGGAGAATAAAGATTGCATATTCTCCTTTATTATGCTCACCGCGGAGTAGGACATTGTGCATTCACACATGAGTTTAGTAAACCTTTTTGAATTATTCACATTGAAGCGTAGTATACACAATATCATTCATCATAAGCAATTTTATAGTTAAGGTTTATGAGAAAAAAATAAATGCTAATAAAAAGTCACACATCAGTAGTTTTGTCCAAAGCATGTGAAGATATAGCATTGAAATTCTTCTTGAGATACGTACGATGAAGAAAATCGCTACAACCACAATTCCATTCTTAAATATAAATTGCGTCGATGTACATTAGTTTTTACCTTCTCGTGGCAACTCAAAAATAACTTCTCCAAATGCTTTGAAGATGGAGCATGGGAGATGAGGAAGGCGTCTCTCCCTGTGTCCCGCATGTGGGGTGGGGAGAGGTGGGTGTAGAGGTCTCGGCTCCTCAGTGGGAATGCGAGTGTGTGAATGTAACCATCCGTGTATTCAAATGGACCCAGGTCAAGCATTGCCTAGGGGTGGATTGCAGAGATCCTCCTCGTGTGTATGGGATTTCCCACGAGGAGCACAGTTTAGGTCAACAGTGAGAAAAGAATGGTGCGGAATCAAATGCCGTAACTGTTGATTTCTTCTAAAGGAAAAATACGTTTTCTTTGCAGCTGTGTTGACTCTGGAAACGTGGAACCCTGGCCGCCAAGCCCTGCACATGTCGTGGGGGAGTTCCAGTTCCATCATCCTGGAAACTACCCCTCGTCAAGCTTCTCAGACCTGTAAGGAAGGGATTAAGGTCTGGTTTGGATAGGTGTGTAAAGTTCAAACATTCACTGATTTCCAGTTTTCATCGGGTTGTCATTAACCCTGATGTAACTGGAATACACAGAGACTTATGTCTACCTTGTCATTTTGAAAGTTCATGCTACCATGTTCAATAGCACACAACACTTCTACCTCAGTATTCCATTTCTCATAAAAAAAGTTCACTCAAATATAGCTAGGCACGCATGTTTGAATTTATAGATGGAAAGTTTCTTGTCATATACCAGAAGAGGAAATCGAAGACATCGTGTATAAACTTGCCATTTTAACATCTGTGATATATAGTAAATCCAGCGTCTTAAAAACAGATTTTCTTCTTTAGTTCAAGTGTAAGAAACACAGAATCAAAGAAAAAAACCAAGACACTTATTTTGATTTAAATACAGTGAATCTGTCTAGAATGGATAGGAACCGTTCTGAATTACAGGCAGGTGCAATTCTAAATTTGTAAATAAACATTGAGAATGATTCTTTGAGTTGCAAACCAGTTTGTCCCTTAGCAATGGATACCACATATTTACTATATTTGTTTATTAGTCCTCCATCTAAAGGCCTTCTGTGTTAAGAGACAAACAGAAACAATTCAGAACAAATTTGCTTTATAAATCAGGGCATGTGGGTCCAAAGCAGATCTCGCTCTCCTGTGGTAGGCTGTTTGTAGTAAATAATAAAGTTGTGCAATTTATTTGGGTAATAATCTTGTTAGCCTCCTATGCAGAGTAAACTGAGGTAGAGCAGGTCTCTGTCCCTAAAAGAGTTGAATATTTCTGACCTGTCTGCCTTGGGATTTTTCAGGAAAGGGACATTATCAAGATTGATTATAAGATATTACCATGATTGTGTATCAGATCTTTTTTTATTATTAGTGATTTCTGAGGGTCCCACCCAAACAACTACTCAACAGAATTAGTTTCAGTAAATTTCAGAGAAATATGTGGACATTCACTAAGACTAGACATTGAGATTCATCGTGGCCTTATTTCAAAGCAGCTAACTTTGAACGTCAGGCAGAGAATATTTGTCCTGAAAAGTTTTAAGAAAGAAATTGAGCATTATTCAAATAGATTAAATGAATGCATGCAGATGAAGATAGGAAGAAAAATATGGTACTCAAAGAAAAGATGACCAGCATATGTGGAGATTCATCAAATCATTGAATTAGCTATCACTTGCACATACTTTTGACTCTCTTCCCAAATTATCTGCTTCCTTTTCTTCCATTACTTTTGTTTCTGTTACAACCTTCAGTACTCTTGGTCTGGAAATCGCAAGTTTGATTGACACCAGCCTCAAAGGTTCTCTTATCCATCAGATTTAGGGTTTGCTTTCCAAGCCCCAGGTTTTGTTTAAATGCCAAACAAATACCCTACAGTTTACAACACAAACGCAAGCCTTACTTTTCTTAAAAGTTGTCTTATTGTAAATACATATATCCCAGCTTATTAGACATTCAAGAATAATTATTTTCTCAACCTACAATTTATAATAGAAATGTCATTTTCTATTAATACCAGAGACCTTCACCTGTTATAGTTCTCTAATTAGAATGGAACTTTTCCAAAGTTTAGATCCAGCTTTAATCAGACACTTAAGGTATTAATGGCCAATAAGAATAACAATTTGTTAATTATGAAACAAATCTGACAGGTACTAGAGCAAAAATTCTACTCAGAATACTTTTGTTGAGGAATGCTCAAGTAAAGAAGAATATTCAAAATACACATAGACACATGGACCATTTCTCAGGATTAGACCAAAGTTAACCACTAAGTCAGTCTGAATAAACTAAACATGTTGAAAAGCAACACTTAAGATCTTTTCTTATAATCTTTTGCTTTTTGAGTAAAATTAGAAATCAATACCAGAAATAAATTTGGAAAGCACACATGGATTTTTACCAAGCAAACACAATCACAAATAACCTACAGGTAAAATAAGAAATCACAAGAGATAATTTAAGATCGTTGGAAGTCCATAAAATGAGGACACAATAGGTAAAAAATTATGGGATGCAATTAATTAAGTATTAAATAGAAATTGATGGCTGAAAAGGTCTATAATAAGAAAAAGAAAGAACTCAAGTAGATAACATAATTTTATACCTTATCACATTGGAAAATGAGGAGCAAGCTAAAGACCAAGAACAAATTCATAAACATCAGAGTGGAAACTAATAAACTAATGAAATAAAGAATAGAGGATGCGCAGAGGAAACTACAGGAGAAACCACAGGTGGGTAATTTGAAAAAAAATTCAACAAAATTGATAGATTTTAGCTAGACTGCTGAAATAAAAATTTGAAAGATGGCACCTTACAAAAATGAAGGCACTACTGTGAACAACTTCATGACCAAAAACAAAAAAGACTAAAATAAGGAGGCCAAGCTGCTAGAGAGGCAAAATTTACCGAAACTGACTTCATAGGAAGTAGAAAGCTAACCTGACTCACTGAAAGATTCAATCAGTAATCAAAATCTTTACAAGAACCTGAAACTCATGGCTCACACCTGCAAGCCTAGTTAGTTACTCAGGAGGCTGAGATCTGAGGATCATGGTTCGAAGCCAGCCCAGGCAAGAAAGTATGTGAGACTCTTACCTCTACTAACCTACCAAAAAACTGGAAGTGGAGCTGTGGCTCGAGTGTTAGAGCATTAGCCTTGAGGACAAAAGCTCAAGGACAGTGCCCAAGCCTAGAGTTCAAGCCCCAGAAGCAGCATGAGTATGTAGGTTCCCCCTGCCCCCCCCCCCCCGCCCCTCTCCGCCCCCAAACTTCACAAGAAATACAGAGCTTGCTTCTCTACCTCCTGAGTCCCACCTCCAGCTTGACTCTCTGCTGGTTATGTTGGAGATATCATCTGGATATCTTAGACTCCTCAATGGTTAGGATATGCTGTTGTGTTGTTATTTCATTTTGTCCTGTTTTTCATTGGCAATCATAGTGGAGACAACATGGGAGGGAATTGTCAGGTCCCCTCAGAAACTCAAATCCAGACTAACACACTGAGAAAGCCAGGCGGCAGCATTTGTTCTTGAACAGCCAGGGCATATTTCAAACTCAAGTGAAGGAGCTCTCCTCTGGGCTTCTTTGGCCCTGATATCTTATGAATGCTATTTTTTAAAATTTAATTTTATTGTCGAGGTGATGTACAGAGGGGTTACAGTTATATACACATTACCTCCTTCCTCATTATTCTCCCACCTTCCCTCTACCCCATGCCCCCCCCCCCCAAGTTGTACAGCGAATTTCCAACCTATTGTCTTGTGTGAACATTATTTTTAACCCTGGATCCTGACCTTGCCTGCCTTTCTGCTCATTTCTGAGAACAACAAATAAGGACACCCTCTGCGTACTTAGCTTTCCCATCTCTGACTCTGCTCAAGGGTGCAGACTCTAAAATAAAACTCCAAAGAGACATATTGGTAGACGCCAATGCTTTGGAAAGTTTAAACCAAGCCTTCATCATTGTTTACAACTTTGCATCTTAATAGTACACTATTTTTGCCTCGCCTAAACTACAAAAGTTACCTCTTAAACTATTCCAGATAAAATTTTTATATAGCTTTGCACCGCCTCATTCACTTTCTCTTTAAGTTTCTCTTTTCAAATCCTATTATCCCCTGAAGCATCGCACATGATTTTTTCTCTCCTTGTTAGAGTACTGCCTTGTTAACTCTGATGCTTTATTTCATGCAGAATATTTGTTCATGCTTATGATCTACTTGTCATCTACCATCAACTGAATGCTAAGACGCGATGGTGCCTCTTTTAGCAATGAATTATTCTCATCAGCCCCAGTGTCTGTATCATTCCATCTTTACTTTTATATATTGAATTGTTTCAAATTTCCCTATTCCAGCTGAAAGTGTTACTTTGTCACACCATTGGTTAAACATTAAGAATCAAATCTCTTACTCTCTCCCTTCTCTTTCTTTCATACACCACCTTGAGCTTTACCTTCAGCTGAGTTAGTAATCCCTATAGTATCTATGATTTAAAGAACTTTATTGAGTGCTTGTTGTGCAAAGCATTTTTTTCTAGGAGTTCTGATGTATACATCTATAAGTCATCAAAGTTAACATATGAATGTGATTTGTGTACACGAACACAAAAGTCCTTGGTATCAAAGGGAATGTAATGGGTGTCAGGTGGGTGAAACTTGCGTTTCAGAAGTATAGATGAGAGATAGATTCACAGATAATGTAGATGACGAGATTAACATCATGCAACCCAAGTTAAATTTGAGTTGAAAGTCTAGTAGCACCCAAGATATTTCTAGACAGGAAGACGATAAAAATGGACAGCGTTGGAAGATAGCCAGATAGGTTTTCCTCCCCCCCACATCTTTTCTTTTAATAATCCATATTTATAGAATAACACTTCTAGATATTTAACACTAAAACACAGAGGGATAAATTTCCTGCCAGCTTAGGACTTTTAGAGATCCTTATCTTTCAATGTCGATAATGCTTAGGAGGTAGGCCCATTCAACTGAAAAATGTGATTTTGTTTTATTCTAACTGATTATGTGGCCTTTCAGCCCTGATGTGAAAACAGTACATGTACTTTTGGACTAGTATAGTTTTCTATCATTTAGGTTATTAAATGCAGTCTTTGTTCCAAAGTCTTGACACTTGATTCCTAGAAAGCTTTCTTATACAATTAGGAAACAAAATATGGTTCTTGATCTTTGTTTTTTATTAGGCAATTCTAGCAGTTACTGGAGCCCACACAGGCTGTAGAGTTTTTCATGGCATAATGTAGGAATAGATATGGAGGGCTTGGTGGTGATGGAGGAATGGAAGACTGTTTTGGAGATGAGATAACTTGTTTTTTGGTAAATGACTCAAAAAGTATCCCATAGAAAAACTATTATTTCTTCATGCCAAGATTTTTTGTTGAGATGGTGTGTCACTAAGCCTGTGTTGGTTTCAAACTATAATCTTCCTATCTTTTCATCCCAAGTAGCTGAGATTACAGGCTAGTACCACTACACTGGACATAGATGTGTTTATATATATATATATAGTTTATATATATACACATATATAGTGCATACATATATAAACTAAATTATATATCATATATAAGCAAAATTATATTTTATGTATATAAAACATTATATATAAATTGCATATGTATGTAATATATTACTATATATATACATAATATATAATACATCTATGAAGTATAACTTGCTCAGTGTCCATGCCTTTAAAACCTTACCTAGTTTCCCTTGGGTCTTATTCAGCATAGGCCTAAAATTCTGTGAGTGAAGCTTATTTTTTCTTGTTAACTCTCAGGCTTTCTTCGTGACTTTGAACACCATGCCATGGTGGTATTTTGTCACCTGAAGATGTAATAAATGATCATTTTCAGCTTTGCAGTATCATCGCAATGGTCAATTAAAATGGTACTTCCAAAGCTCGGACTGGTGTCGGGACTGAGAAAGCTTTCTCTCCAGAAGCACTTCATGGCTTCATCCTCAGTGAATGTTCAACGAGGAATGAGGAGAACCGTGCTTCTGGTTTGTGCTTTGGTTTGTTTCTTTCGTTCATCGTCCTCATGGTAGAGCTGATAGTTCCCACACCTTTCCTAAAACTCAACACGGGACACCAGGTTCGATTTCTTACTCAGGAACTATGTGAGGCAGATGAATTGCTCAGGGCTCGCGGGGGTCACTCCCTGCTCTGCTATCTTTGTGATGGTCTCCTTGGTAAGCCTGTGGGGAGGACTACTTAGGTATGTGTTTATGGTTTGAAGTGATACAACTGAAACAGATTCCTTCTTTTTAAACAAATAAAAAGATAAAATAGTTGCCTGTGTCCACACCCTCTTACAGGGAAAGAGCGAGGCTGAGGGAGAAATCCCGGCAGCACTGGGAGTCACCTCTTGGGTCAGAAGTGGGAAACACCTGCTCCTGCTGGGATTCACGGCTGGGCCTCGGGCGGATTGCTCCTCCCCTACACCATTGGTCCTCAGCCCGGGAGCCTGTCCTGAGCATGTCAGTAGCCTCTGTCCCATTCAGCTTGCAGAACTGAGAATTCATAACAGATCTGAACCTGCCTCAGTGCCCTGCCCTCTTCTCAGGCGGTGGCGCTGGCCACCGTCCGTCAGAGTTATACACTCTTACTCCTCTGCTTCTCTTACTACACCAGAAGTAGGTAGATGAAGTGTTCATAAAATGACAGCAACTCGGCCTTCGTGTGTGTGTGTGTGTGTGTGTGTGTGTGTGTGTGTGTGTGTGTACACGTGTGCGCATGTGTGCTGGTACTGAGCCTTGAAGTGAGGGTCTGGGCGCTGTTACTTAGCTTTCGCCACAGTTCCATTTTCAGCGCATTGGTGGTTAACTGGAGATAAGAGTTAGAGATTTTTACCACCCAGGCTGGCCTCGAACCATGAGCCTCCATTCTCAGACTCATAAGTAGCTAGGATTATAGTCTTGAACCACATGCACCGGGCTACATCATTCCTTTTGAATGGTTGGTCTTGATTTGGTGATACTTTATTCTAGTGGAATTCATTCTAGGCTATGGAATACAGGGAAAACCATCCCCCTAGAATTTTGCACCAGAAAAACCCACTAGTTCCCCTTTGATTTATATTTTCCTAAATGCACATTAAAAACAAACAAATAAATAAATAACATTTGCAGTGTTTCTTGCAGCTGGAACATTTTGTGTTCTCCATCCTCGCCATGTTCCATGTCTAAAGCCCCGCAAAATACCTTATTAACATTCAAGGAATTAAAACTAAAAGCCAGCCAGACATTTGTAATATTGTTAGGCATCAGGATTGCATTAGCCTGTGAACAGAAGTTATGCAAAAATAATTAAATACAGTGTGTACCCTCTAGGAAGTTTTTAGAAAATAAGACAAAAGAAAAAGAGAATAAAACCCCTCAAAGCCAAGTGGTAGAGGAGAGACAATCTGAAGACCATGTCCAAAGCCTGGCAGAGATGAGAGGAAGAGCTTGGAGTGATGGCCGGGGGCAGGACGCCCGCATGTGGCAAAGATGAGATTGCTTTGTGGAGGATGGCATGCAAGGGAGCCGAGCCCGCCCAGGTACGGCCCAGAAACCCTGCAGCCTTCTGTAAATGTCAATTACATGGCTCAGTGATACACAGATGCGGAAGGCCGGGGAGGTGGGACAGAGAACCAAGAAGACACAAAGAGGAGCTTTATATAGGAACGAGGCAGCGCACTGGCCACGGAGGTAACTGCAGAGGCTGGCAAGCCCAAGCGAGGATTGAGAACTCTCGGGCCTGAGAAAGCAGTTCTACTGGAAGTCTCTTGGGCGCAGCACAGGTCCACAGAGGCTGGGAGCCCAGCCCCCTGGAAGGCATGCCACCCTCCCTCCCCGTCTGTCTGTCTTCCTCTGCCCCTCCTTTACATTTTCCTTCCTTCATGAATACAGCGTCATGAAAGGGATTTAGGGTAGAGGAACATGGTGACTATAGTTCCCATGGATATGAGGTGTTCTGGAGAATTGCTAAGAGAGTAGATTGTGAGCTTGCCCTACCGCATAAAAGGATGCCATGTTTGTAGCTTCAGGAAGACCTTCTGTCATCTATGCATATTTCAGAGCATGTTTTATTTTTCCTCCCACAGAGTCTGTATACTTATCCCCAAACTGGCTTTAAATGCAACCCCCTCCCCCCCACCCTTGTCTTCCAATTTTCTGGGCTTAGAGGTTTGTACCATTGTTGTCAACTGAATTTTCCTCTTTTAACACTTCCACGGACATGAACTCTATAATTCCATTCCAGTGCATTTAACATATGGTCAAGATTATGGTGATGACAATTAAGCAATCAAGAATTCAAATAACATCTTTCTCTTATTTACACCCTGTAACCACTTCAATTCAAAATACGGGATCGAGTTGCATACGGAAGGGAAATACGCTCCAGCATGAGTCAGAACGTATCACGATACATCTGGATGGGTTTATGTACCGTTGATTTCGAACACTTTAACAACGCTTTCAACTCCAGTGTGACATCAGGGAAGAAGAAGTGTTTGTGAAATAATGTGACATCCACTTTGTGTAATAAAGTGATAAATAATTGCACATCGTGGCTGAGCTCGCACTGTGAGCTACTGTCACATCTCTGCCTTATTCCTGCATCATTGGTCATTTGAGATTGTTGAGCTAGAACTTGGTCAAGGCAAGACGTGGCTACCATTGGTTCTTCTCTTTCGTTTTCACCATTGAGCAAGATTTCGTGCATTTCAAATCCAGTTAGCCTATTTAGTCAAAGTGACCTGCTCCAACCCCTTTCTCAAATACAGGCTGTGGCACTTTGCTCATCATTAGTAGAGAGGGAGCCATGTCAAATTCTACTTTTAGACCTATTTTCTTATTGCGATTTAGTAGATCTAATAAAAAATACCTTAGACTTGCAGCTGCATCCATTTGTACATGCAAATTCGGTAATTGCTTATATAAACTGAGTAAAGTGTACATGAAAACAAGCTGCTAAATGTTCGATTAATCAGTGTGCAAAAAAACACTCCCAATGTTCTTGCTACTGCCAAACTATTTCTTAGATCATCCAAATGAGCCTAAAGCAAATCTAATATTCCAGTTGCACAGGGGACAGGATTTTGTATTTCCTATAGCTTGGCTCTTGCTCATTCTTTCACTCAGCATTGTCTCTACATCATCGTGAATCACTTACGAAGATCTCAAGATAAATAGGACAGGTGCTCCATTCACCTCAACGAGCTTCATTTTTTGACTCTGATAAATTATGGCGAGGTAAGTAAAATTTACCACCTATTTTGCTTCTACAATGTTCTCTCTTCAAATATAGGCAGAATGGCAGAATGGTGGTACGGGAATCATGCAAAATTGAGAAAATAGAGTGCCTCGGAGTTTGCTGTGCACATTAATAACTTGGAGAAAGTGCTGCAATTCTGACTTGGGGGTGAGGTTGGGAAATCTGTGTATTTAACACGATGTCCTGAGTCGCTAGCTGCATGTTCCGTGACCACAACAACTTGTCTACTTCATGCTGCCTGGCTTTTCCTTCTAGATGGGTCATGGAAAAAAAAACACAATAAGAGTTTAGTTGGAAGGATGCATGTGTTGTTAATGAAAATACACCCCAGACTAACAAAATCAGTATCAAGAAATGGGTACTTGCAGGAGCAGGGCAAGGAGAGGGGGGTAGAGGAATGAATGGGGAAGTAGAATGCAGGCAAGAATGCATTGTCCATGCCACAGAACGGAGAAAAAGAAGGGACAGGGTGAGTGCGAGGGAGGTGAAGATGTTGAAGGAGGACACACATCAAGGTGCGTCGTATATGTGAACTGCCTTGTTAAATGACAAAAAAAATTAAGACCTGAAAATTAAGAAAAGTGAGGGGAAGGGTGGGTTGGGAGGGGGTGGGTGGGAATGCAGAAAGCTCATAGCTCAGGGAGCACTGTGTTCATAAACTGTTCTGTCGAATGACAACCCCTTTGTACACCTACTCACAGGAAATAAGAATAAATTAAACACGAAAGAAAATCATCCGACAGGCTGTGTTATGATCTCAGAAAGGCAGATACTAACAAACCTTGAACATTCTATTTTTCCTTCACTTACTTAGTTCATGAGAGTGAGATCCAGCCCATTGTGCTGATGATAGAAAACAACGGTAGCCACCCTCTACCATTTTCTGAGGAAAGAAATTCTGAGATGTCTGGCCAGAGCCCCTCTCTCTTCCCAAAGAGCCCGTTTATTACCCAGGTCTGGCACCTCAGGGAAATAAGTCTTCGTGTGGTTACATCATTTTCCCAATTTCATAATTCCTGTAAGTGGCAGAGCTGCAATTCTCAGCCAATTCCGTGTAAAGCTAACGCTTATGCTGTGTGAAGTTCTCTCATTATCACTCAGTAATGGTGGCCAGGCACCATTACTGGTTTGCTGGAAGAAATCATCTTATGCAAGAAAAAATGAGAGAACATTGGTTTTATCAGCGGATATTTAAAACATCAGTGTTAACATTTGGCATAAGACATGTTTCTTGAAACGATGATCTATTCAAGAAGTAGGCCTTCTCTACTGTTTAGGTTTAATGAAGGTATACGCCAATGGATGGAGCCTGGTAGGAAAGTTCTATTAATGCATATGCTATCAGGTAAAAATGTCTCATCATTGTTCAAGATGTAGTTTTCACAAAATTTTAAGTAAAGAGATAATCTATTCAGAGTGTTTGAATAAAAAATTCAGAGAATTATTATTTTTTGTTATGTATGTCTTTTAAGATAACTTTTCTTTTGTGAAAAGTCTAAGAGTATGAAAAGATGATATTCTTACTTTGGAGCAATTTTTTCTGTTTTTTTTTTTTCATGTAATCTTTTTGGAATCTTCTAGATCTCCTGTTTCTCCATCAGCTCCTTTTCCACTTCAGCCTCTGGGCTCCACTTTGTATTCTGTGTTTCTGTGAATTGACTTTTCAGATTCTACATGTATGGGGGACCATTGATTGGCCTTTCTATGATTGGCTTATTTCTCCAGTCCCAGACAGGCTGTCTCAAAAGACAGAATTTCATTTTTTAATAATGTGGAGTATTTTCTTCTTTTTGGTATCCCTGAGCATCTAGGAAGAGTTAATTTTTCGCTTTCATCTTACACATCAATTTAACACGGTCTGCACCGGTGACTCCATCTTTCTCTTGTTGCCTACTCTAATACAACACTGAATCGGGTACCCAGGAGAACATTTGACAGTGTACTTTTGTTTAATATGGCTAATGGAAATTTAATGTTCTCACAATTGTTTTGGCCCTCCAAGTAGCACTGAATTATTTATAAAGAATTCCAAATGTCTTTAAGTAAAACACAGTTCTTCTAATGAGCCAAAACAAGAGTAGCAATCACAGTTCAGGGTGGGAGGTGGCTCTGAATGCTCCCAGCACTCGGTGCTTGAGAATGGCATTTTCTTTATACCAATGAGAGTTTCTCAAACTTGGGGACTGTCACAAAATCACTGCCCAGTCCCACCCTTCAGTCCCCCTGCATTCTTAGTCTGCTTTTGTCAGAATTCTTCCTCTCATGCACGTCTCCCCTTATTGGAAGGGCACCGCTGTGCTTGTGCGTTTGAAGGACCAGGGAATTAAAGGGCGTGTGAGTCTCACCCATGCAGACCTGCATGACCGATGGCGAGGTAGCTTCATCCTGATTAGCACGTATACACATGGACTGCCTGTGTACTCTTGGAGTAGTTTACTTTACATTCCCCTGTGAAACATCTCACTTTTTTTTTTTCCCCAGAAGAATTAGAGATATCGGGGAGGTAGTCGGAAACTTAAAGAGCTGCATTCCTGGAGAGGCACTGACAAACACTGCTGGAGATGCGTGGAATCCGTTCCTCTTTGTGGGAGGACAGATCAGTGGGCAACGTGGTCTTTAGGGACTTGGCAAGTGCTTGCCATGTAGAAAGGAGCTGTTCTCTGAAGAGGAGGTGGCACGTGTCGAGATGCACCGTGGACTCTGGTGGGCTCTGCAGCAGCAAGCAGGACGAGTGTGGAATCGGCCTTGCCTTGTACACAGAACCCACCCAAGGCGAACTGCCAGTGGGCTGGAGGCCAACTTTGCACTCAGGATACCTGGAGGGCAGCAAGAGAAGCTGAGCCCCCTTGGCGTAAGTAGAACGGCAGGAGCCAGGGAGTTTGCAGAGCTGAAAGCTGCAAAGCATTTGCTGCCACACACTTCTGGGAAGCTGGCTTGGCTCTCCCAGGAAAACCAGCTGTGTGCAGGATTTCCCCTGAGTGTCTCCTAATTGCTTTGCAGGTCGAAATGTACCCCCACGATGTTGTCAGGGATGGCTATGGATAGCCAACTCCATTCTGCTAAACAAAACCAGTAATTTGGAAAAATTACATCCCTGGCTGCCATCATTGGCACTACAAGGACGGCCTCCCTTCTCACTGTTACAAAAGGGAAAAAGAAATATTGGCGGTGTACCAAACACAGGAAGGCCTCTTTGTAAATGGGGCACGTGGCCCTCTTTCAAAAGGAAGTAACGCAGAAAACTAGATAAATAAGTGGTGATTTAACCCAGAATGGTGGTGTCTTAAAAGGCTGTGTCTCGTTTTTTTTCTTTGTGAGCAGTTACTTCTGAACAAAAATATTCAGTGTTAACCACATTTAAATACTTAGTGACTTGTATGTGGTGACAACTTCCTCTGAGCAGCTGGTTAGTCATGCCACAGATATTTATGGGTGCCTGGCCCATGTTTCTGGGGACACACTTAACCACACTGGGTGGACACATCTGCGTTATCAATTCTCCAGGAGGAAAGTGAGTGCCACCCTTGTGTTGCTTGGTTATCCGCTCTATTCTGTTTAGTTCTGACCTAGAATGTCGTGAAGGGCCGAAAGGAACCATTCTAACCCACGTGTCCTTCTATTTGCCTCCTTCACTTCCTTTAGTCCATCCACAGATGTGTTTCTAGCTCCAGCCTTTCCCCCTCCGAGAGAAGGCAGTGTCAGGAGGCAAACTGGTTGTGAGATGTGTGAACACTTCTTGCAGCAGGGATGCACAAGGATCTCTGACTTCCAGCCAGAAAGAGGAGGCAACGAGCGCAACTGAAATCTGGTGAAATCTTACCCTCTCACAGGAAGAATCATTAAGACAATAAGAATAACATAGCTGCAACAACTTCCTCTCATTCTAGACAGGTTCTCGGCTATGAGAAGTCTCTTACTATTAGCTCAGTCTTTTATGGTGGTGAATATGTGTATGTATATATGTGTATATGTATGTATACGTGTACATGTCTACATGTATATCTATATCTATATGTATATCTATATCTGTATAATCTATTGGCCAAAGAGCATTTTAGAAAGCTGAACAAAGAAGTAAGTGAACTATCTTTTCCATTGTTATAAGTCAGGCCTGTTCTGTTGTCACACAGGGTAAGCCTGTCTGTTCTCTTCTGTGATTTCTTTCAAATGCTTAAACCCAGGGATTCTGTTCCATCCAATATCTTAAATTTCAGGAATGTGCCCATCCCAACTGATTCAACCTATACCAACCTGGTCTTACATACATTCCATATTCAGGAATCGTCGCCTCGAAGATGACATGACTTCTCACGTGATGGTGACCATACACGAGAAGGAACATTACTGGAATTATTTTATGGATGAGGTGTAGGATAGTTGTTATAGACAACTCATTTTTAGATGTGCAGCCACTCTGGCTCCAGAGCTCTTAGTCATTCTGCTTTTCCTTTTTCAGTAGAAATATCCCCTGGTTTCCTAGCAATACCCAACTATCTAAACAAGATGAAACAACCAAACAAATAAAAAGCTACCTTGAAAATCCCCAAATGCTCCATCTCATCAATAATGAATGCGTCTGGCATAAGCAATGCTCACTGTTGGGTTAACTACTTGGCTAGTTTCATGCAAAGACTGATCTCAAAATGTGTCAGGTTTGCTAATAAAGTTGGGAGCTGCGATGTCTTTAGGGGGAAATGTACAAGTGCAGCAGACAAGTAGGAATTTATCTGATTCATAAAATTGGCACCTGCAGTCTTAGTACCCTGAGCCACTGGCACATAAATGTTTTGAGAAACAATAAAATTCATGAGTCACCAAAGCATTCAGCAAAGTTAAACTCGTACTTCCTGTCTCGTGGTCCCTTCTGGGTCCTCATCAGATTGTGGCTTAGTCTTTCGGGATGAGGACAAGCAGCAAGAAATGAACAGTCAAGGTGAACGGACGGTCACCAGTAGAGTCTCATAATCCCTCCAAGATGGTGAGTCAGGTGGTTGGCTAGGGGACCGGAAACTATGTCGTCTGTGGTTCTCTCTTTAACTCAAAGATAGAATGAAGGAGTGTAGATGGGTGCTTTCTTAACCTCATACTTGATCCGAGAATCAGATGCTAGACTTGTTGGAGGCTTTCTTTTTACTCAATGTAAAGCCCTCAAGAGCGCTTCAACAGAAAGAGGGTATCTCCACGGAGAGTCAGTTCAATGTGCTGAGCCATTACAGTTTTGCTGAGTAAGTTCCATATGAGTTCCATTTCTCAAAAACTCTTTTCAGAAGGTAGGCAAGTGAACATCATCACCACATTCCATTGTTTCTAAGTGATAGGTTTGAAGTCCCCTTGTCTTAGCCCATCCCTTCTGAACAGTCCTGTTGTCACAACGTTTTCCTTTGTTTTGTGACAGGTGTGGACTTTAGGCCCCTGCGAGTAAGCAGTGCATGCAGGTGGGAGGTGATTCTTTCTCATAACTGAATCTGTTTTTTTTTTTAATAACTCCATATCCACATCCCTTATTGCAGTGCAATATTGTCTTCATAAAGCGCTTGCAACTGGGAACTTGCTGGCAGGAAAATAGTATGATAGAATAAAAATTCCTTGGAAATAGTCTTTCCTGAATGGCTTCTGCTTTATGTGTCGTAGATGTAACTATTTTAACTATAAGCAAACAAGAAAGCGAAATGATTGTGGAAAATCATTAGGTTTGCTCTAGAAACTGTAAGGAGTTAACTGCAAAAAGAGAAAGAAAAAGGGATAATACTGTAAACAGACAAATGTCTCCTTTCTTTTCTTCTTCTGTCCTTTCCCCTCCCTCCCTTCCTACCTTCCCTCCCTCCCTCCCTCCCTCCCTCCCTCCCTCCCTCTCTCCCTTCCTTCCTTCCTTCCTTGCTCCTTGCTTCCCTCCCTCCTTCCTCATTCCCTTCCTTCTTCTCTCTTCTCTACCCCTTTTCTCTTTCTTTCTTCCATCTTTTCTTTCCCTTCTTCTTGTGCTGGTGCAGGGGCTTGAACTCAGGACCTAGATGCTGTCCCTTAGCTTAATCTACTCAGTACTAGTGCTGCATCTTTAGAGCCACAGTTCCAATTCATGTTTTTGGAGGATTAATTGGAATTTAAGAGCGTTATGAATTTTTCTGCTTAGGCTTGCTTTGAGCTGTCAAACCGTGACCCTCATATTTCAGCCTCTTGAGTAGCTATGATTATAGGTATGAGCCACTGGCACCTGGTTATGTTTTACAATTTTAATAATAGACAAAATATTATAGATAGTTAGATTCTTCAGTAACACAGATTGTTATGTATTATCAAAGCCAAACAATTTCCCTAATCTCGGATGCATATGTAAGCTACATGAGTCATACCTGTCTGTCATCTATCTATCATTTATCTGTCTATCTATCTATTTATCTTTCAATTTTCCATGTCTATATAGATCTCTTAGCTCACATTTATTGGGTGTATTTAGATATGGATAAGAGGAATGATACTTATTATATTTAATTTTAATTCAATCTAATTTAATTTACATTTTAAATCAAAACACTTCAAATATCCCCAAATTTCCCCACTGCCTAGTAGAGTATTTATACTTAGATTTAGGAAGCACTTAATGAAATGGTTATCAAGAAATTCGGTTCATTGCAGCTCTCTTTACGAATGGTGGGCGAGTGTATTTTTGGTTATTAGCTAGTAATCAATAACTGCTTCTGGCCGTTTCTGCACATGGTCCTTAGACAGTTTTGTGAATGAACAATTTATTGTGAAGTGGTTCAGAGGTGAGCCTGTCCCAGCCATCTCCATCTGGGAAGGCTTTGGTTTCCTCACATGCATGTTCTGAAGCCGCTCTCCAGCCAGGCCCAGCTCCGGTTCCGGGATGTGAGCAGCAGGGGCTGTTCTTCTTCTTATGAGAATTCGTTGAGGAGTGTGGCACCTTGTTACTTCATTTCTCTCCTGTGTGGCGCTTTCATTGTCCCATGCAGATGAGAGCTATTCAATGAATGCGTGCTGATAGAACGGAGGAGGCAATGACTGATAACTGGATTTAAGCAGTAATGCATGACATGGGGGGCCAGAGGCATTTTCGTTTCTTTTCTTTTTTTTCTTCAAATTTTTATTATCAAACTGGTGTACAGAGAGGTTACAGTTTCATACGTTAGGCATTGGATACATTTCTTGTACTGTTTGTTACCTTGTCCCTCATACCCCCCTCCCCCCTCCCCCTTACCCTTTCCCCCCCTGAGGTGTTCAGTTCACTTACACCAAACAGTTTTGCACGTATTGCTTTTGTAGTTGTTTGTCTTTTTTTACCCTGTGTCTCTCAATTTTGGTATTCCCTTTCAATTTCCTACTTCTAATACCAGTATACACGGTTTCCAATATACTCAGATAAGATTACAGAGATAGTGTAGGTACAACCACAGGAAGGAGATACAAGAACATCATCAATAGTAGAAGCTACAGATACACATGGGATGTTGGAAGTAGTTAGGCATTTTCTTAGATTACCAAATCAGAAAGATCTCTTGACTATAGTCTCAGTGACTAAACTCTCAGTGACTATAGAAGGAAAAAAATCCCACAGGGTGTCAGAGAGAGAGAAAGAAATAGAGATAGAAAGAAAGAGAGAGAGCATGCGCTTGTCCTCCTTTGCTGTCCATCTTTCTTTCTTTCTTTCTTTCTTTTTTTTTTTTTTTTTGTTGTTGTTGCCAGTCCTGGGGCTTGGACTCAGGGCCTGAGCACTGTCCCTGGCTTCTTTTTGCTCAAGGCTAGCACTCTGCCACTTGAGCCACAGTGCCACTTCTGGCCATTTTCTGTATATGTGGTGCTGGGGAATTGAACCCAGGGCCTTATGTAGACGAGGCAAGCACTCTTGCCACTAGGCCATATCCCCAGCCCCTGCTGTCCATCTTTCTTATCTCTAGTAGTCCTGCAACTTGCTCTGGTCCCCTCAGTTCCTAGCAGACCTTTCTTCCTGTCAACGAGCTGGCTCCTTAACTTCCCCCACTTCAAAGAATAAGTAATAGTTCAATGAAACTTTGAGGAGCTAGAAACCCTTCGAGTGCCTCGAGCCTTTCCTCCTTCTTCAGAGTATTCCATTTCTATCATAGCAACTTAAAAGTTAAGCACGCAAACCAGGCGTGGGTGGCTCACACCTGTAATCTGGGCTACTCAGGAGCCTGAGATCTGAGAATTGCCATTCACAGCCAGACAGAGGAGGATAAGTCCATGAGACTCTGACCTCTAGCCACCCCCCAAAAAGTCAGAAATGGAGCCGTGGCTCAAGTGGTAGAGCTCTAGTGTTGAACAAAAAAAGCTCAGGGACAGCACCCAGGCCCTAACTTCAAGTCAGATGACAGACAGACAGACAGACAGACAGACACACACACACACACAGCAAGTGTGTTTTATGGCATGACCTATCCCATGACATCAATGCTTATCCCATGACATCAGTGCTTATGACAACCTTTGATGGATTCAGTGGAAACTCTGGCTCATGGGTTTCTGAACTCCAGGGTCAGCTGCTCATAAGCACAGGTATGAATTCACGTACCTGTTCTTCAGAGGGGAATTTAAGTACTATCCTTAGTGGGCTGTTCTTTCCCTTTTCCCACTCCAGGTGCTAATGTGAAGTGCTCATAGTTATTCTGGGGACCAGCTGGAGCTACTTCTAGAGGGTCTTTGCCTTTTCCGTATTTGCCTTGTGTTCCACGCTGTACCATGTGTTCGCTTTCCTTCCCAACAAGACCCACTTCAGTATCTTCACAAGAGGGATGCTTGTTGTACAAGAGAGGTTCCATTGTGGTATTTCCATTCATGCCTACAAAAGTACCTCCAGTGAAGCCAACACAAGATTTCAGAACAGCCAGAGGGCATTTGTGGATATTTTCTATGGAACAGCAAATACATCGATTGAACTTGTAAGCACAAGTATGTGAGCTTGAAACCCAGGATGCTTCCCTCCAGATGAATTCCTTCATTTACGTCTGAGCAGTGTAAGACTTGAGAAGAAACACTCCAGAGACACTTGTGTATCTAGACTACTTTAAGCCAGAGTCTGCCAGCAGTACCTGGCTACCTTGTGTTAATTTGTAACTTAGACCATGCGTAAGTGCAAAGGGATAGTGACGTATACAAAATTGGTATTCTCCAGAAAGTGAACCAATGGATCTTTTCAGCAGTACAATGGTGTCAGAAAGCCTGTATGGCTCCTTTGTCACCTCTTCCTAGTGTTTTCACTATGGTGATCTTTTCTGTGATGGCTACAATCTGTTACCAGAGTGTGAGGGGCTTGCGACCAGCAGATGCACCACAGGGTCAGAACTGTGTCTATGTGTGGTCAGAGTAACTTGTCTATAGAAACCAATTTCCTGAAATTGAATCTTTTCTTTTTATTGTTTTTTTTTGTTTTAAATTGAAAAACAATAAGATAGCCAGTTAAAGATCGATGGGATATTTGACCTGAATGTAAATGAAATAAACCTCAAGTCCTATCGCGTGGAGACCTCAGGTTAAGGTGGAAATTGCTTTGTCATAAGGTTGTCAAGAGCATCCTGTCACAAATCTCATTCCAGTTCTCCCGAGACAACACGTGTTATTGGTTTGTTCTCTTCTGCAGGATAGAGCGCGATTCCGTGTTCCCCTTCAGCCTTGATGCTATTCTATCTTGTGATTTATAGCTCAAAAGCCGAGTGCACTTTGGAGTCTGTAGTTGATAACTGGGGTAAATAACGACAGAGCCAACGTGCTAGGCAGCTGGCACGCCTCAATTTCACGTTTCATTCATGCTTCGTGGTGGCGAAGATGAGGATTCTGGGATGTGACGGGTGCTGAGGAACATGAAATCAGATGTATTAAAATATGGAAAGAGGCAGGGGAGGGGCTGAGGAGAAAGCAAAAGTGAGAGAAAGGGAAGAGGAGAAGGAGAAAAAGAAAGAGAGAGAGAGAGAGGGTATTCACTTCAAGCTTTCAAATTCTTAGGTGATTTTCCCTGCGAACTCCTCATATTCACCAGCAAATTTTGAAACCCACACACTCCGTGATTTGAGTTTTCAGATTTATTATTGATGCGCCAGAGTAATTGGGTTCTTGTTCTCTGGCAGTAGACAAAGAAAACCAGGAACAATGAGCACAGTTGCAAGGAGTTTATTTAGCAGTCAAGAGAGAAATAAAGACCCTCAGGAGCGTGCCCACTGCATGTCTGGGGCCAGCTGTTCTGCATTGCCTTTCCGCAGCCTTTTCTCCTCCCTTCCGGCAGTCTGTCAGATGGTGATTGGTTGGTCTGAAATAACCACGACCTCACAGGATGGTGGCTTGCAGGAGGGCTGGCCTGGGTTATGGTAGGACCCGAGACCCTCCCCCTGGGCGGTGGCCACCGGTGAGGGGCAAGTTGGCCTGAACTGGTTGGCTGATGTTTTTTTCCCTTCATTATGGCCAAAGTGATTCTCACTTGCATTTCCATGCAGAGGCCCTGGAGAGATTTCATAGGGGTCTCCTGTTCAGAAGGGAAACAAGGTTGTGCCTGCCTGTGTGGATATCAGCTGTGTGACAGAGATGACATTGCCACCGTGCAAGAGATTAGAACCAGCTGACATCTGTGGAGTTGCCATAAGCAGCCAAGCAATAGCATGGTGTAACCCAGTACTAGGACCCAAGAGAAGTTCTCTGCCCCTGGAAGCCCAGTGTTGAGAAAACATGCATGGAAGAGACCAATGAGGAGATGGCAGTATAATAAGTACAATACTACAGGGGTCAGGGTTGGAAGGCTGGATGGAGAGCTCACGATGGGTGAGAGGACTGTCGTAAAGGGCCTGAGCTGGACCTACCCGCTCTCTCTGCGGCTTCTTCTAGGAGAAAGGAGTAGGTGAATGGAAATCACATCCAAAGGCAGGTCTCCTGCAGGCTCAAGAAGTGGCTCTGTGGGTTGTTGTGAGCTAGCAAGCTTGGTTCTTTCCCAAGGATGCTTGTAAGGGTGGTCAGTCACCCTGTGGGCACAATGATTGCTGCAAGACACACTTTCCAGCACAGTGCCTGACCTCAACGTATAATTGTACACAGAGGGATTGAAAAGGCTGAATTTCCAGCCAGGATACCAGAGTGTGAAAATTGAGTAGGAGGAATCCTACGATCTAGTTATATGCCTTACTCCAACGTCATCATTTTGTATTCTACAAATCATAGGCAAGACATTTGTTTGTTGTTCCAGAATATGTTTCCTTTAAAGATGTGGGCAGAAGTCTTCCACACTATGGAGATAAAAACCTTTCTTGTTATTTGTGTTTCAAGAGGTATAACCTGCTTCTTAGTAGGGTTATAGACTCAGATTTTTATTTGCAATTGTCAGGAAAACAAAGACACTGTTAACATACTTAACTTGAGATGTCTTTAAGTCAAACACAGAAGAAAAACTTGATTTTCACCTGCTTTCCTTCATGAGTGATGTCCAGTATCTCTGCACACTCAATGCAGTAATTTTGTTCTCCTCCCGGGGACAGCAATGTTTTAGTCAGAGAGCAACTGCATTCCTTTAAGCACATAACAAACGTGGGGCCATTCTACACTGAGGGGAGCTATCAAAGAGTAAGATCATCACCACCTCCATTAGAGGGGAACTAGCACTTACGGAGAATAACCTTTAACGCTGGTGATGACTGCTCTCAAGTCAGGTAAAGAGGCAATTGGACCCCACCCCACCCGATGAGCCAGTGCTGTGGGTATGCACATGTTTACACACTGTTTTCCCATCTCAACCTATGCCATGCTTTACATGCTGCTCCTGTTGACAGTAAAGGGGTAGCCCGGCTCTGGCAGTGATTTCTCAGTGCTGATAGATTAAATTACATTCAGACCTGAACTTGCCTGTACTTCATTCCTTAGGTAACGAAGTGACAACGTACCTCGGTACAAATACGTGAGCTGCTACCAATTACAGCAGCTGGGCTTGCCCCACACAGGCTGTCATAGCAGGTTCAAATATCGCAAGATGTGGAACTTCAGCCCACCAAGCTGTCCGTGTGTGTTGTGTCTGTCCATCAACATAATCCAAGCGTATTGTCGCCTTAGAAATCTCCGTCTGCTTTTCAGGCCCGTTTACTTAGCACGTCACGAGGGCCAATTAAGAGATTTGAACCACGTTTGTTGTCATTTTGCCCTTGGATCATTGATGTAATTAGATCGTTGAAGTCAGATTATACAAGTTGCTCTCAACAGTTGGCAGTGCTAACCGATGTCCCAAAGGCAGCCTTCAAGTTAAGCCAGATCCACTGGAGCCCTTTCATGAGAATCCTCTTTCCACATGTCTAAGCAGGCAAGCCTGACCAATTCTGACTTTTCTCTACATGGGTATTTCTGTCGCACTCCTTTCCAGAAAATGATCAATGGTGGCAAAGGAACGGCATGGAATTGACCATAGGAGACCTCTGATAATCCTTTTCTAAGAGGCGCGTAGTAAGGAAAGTCTACCTTGGCAGGATTTCAAACTCATTGTCTTTTGTTCTATACATTGTGTTTCTATTCTATACAAGTGGAGAGTCGGTGGCAAGGTTGTACCTATGCTGTCTCCCACATGCCTGTGGGATTTTCTTTTTCTTTGTGAAGGACAGGTAGCTTACCTTTTAATCTACAGGCATCTGGATTCAGAGAAGTTGCATTCCAGGAAGCAGATCTGGACCTGATGTGTCTGTCAAGGTCCTAAACGTTGAGCTGGATGTGGTATGAGCAGTGTTGTTTGGGGGGAGTGGACTTTACTAGTGGGAGGGACAGAGAACACAGGAGTCAGAGAATGGATGGAATTCATTGCTGGAGAAACGTTCCCTGGTAGACGCTGGCAATCTTGGTGCAGCCCATCCCGAGGTCGGGCTCAGCCATCTGTGCCCGTCATGGGGACAATAGCACATTTGATGCAGGCATTGTCGTGAAAGTGGGCTTCTCTCTCATTTTGCTGCCCATGAAACCCGCCACGGAGGCAGCCTAAGCTATCATGAAATGTCTGTGAGTTGGGGCAGTCCATTATCCCAGGTGAGGTGTGCAAAAAGTGTTAGAAGGGCCAGCAGGGACCCATCAATGCATGATAAAAATATATACTGTGTCAAGGATGGGAGAGTGGGAGCAAAATCATGTGAGTTACTTTGAGATGTCTATTTCTTAGATTATTTCTTTACAGCTCTTGGCCCCCCCCCAATAAATTTCTAATGCATTTCATTTGTAATATGGTAAGAACTATCATCCTTTCCCTTTGTACGAAGAACTAGCCTGATTAAATACCCCACAGAAGTACATGAAATAAAAGATACAGGATTTCTAAAACGGATACATGAATATCACTGGGGCAGAACTTCTGGGTAATTCTTTGCTAATGGTTTCCTTCTTCAAGTCGACTTTAGCATTTGTCAACTCCTGGGAAAAATGAGGGAGGAGGTAACAAGTTGGATAGGAAATGTACTCACTGCCTGACGTACAAAACTGTAACCGCTCTGTACTTCACTTTGACAATAAAGAAATTTAAAAGACCAATATTATTTTTAATTTTTGTTTCAGTTTTGGTTGAACGTTATAGTCTCTGCCCTTGTCTACATGAAGATAAAGTCAACATGGCTGATCGAAATGGGCAATTTGTTATGATGCTTGGTAATGTATCGGAAAATACTTGTGGCCAACTTCATTTGTTATTTTAAACATCTCTTAGGCTCAGATTTTTAAAAAGCACTTCCATGGCAAAAAAAAAAAACAAAAAAAAAAACTAATCAGTGAACACCATAGTGACCAAGAGACTCACATGTTGAACAACATTCCCTTCAGAAGGCCCGGCCTTTCTTATCCTTCATTCTCTGAGTGCTATCTTTCTGTTTTTGGTTACCAGTGAGATGCGTGCTTCTGACAGCATTAGCTGGAGATATCCCTGAATGTGTCATTTCAGATGCTCACAAGCTTGTGGCGACTGGCAATGGTGTCACTTCTCGAGCTGACAGAGCTCTGGCATGGGCTAGAAGCAACAGCTGTTCTCAAGAGATGTCTCCCCAAGAACTGTGGAAAGAACAGATGTGTTGGTCTTGTTTTTTTTTTTTTTAACCACTTAATACAGAAAAGCTAGGCATAGATAGACTCTGTCTTAGGAATTCATCTCTTTGAGAGATAGGTAAGGGAGAGTTTGGTTTCTGGTCCTTGCCACAATGGAATGATCATCACAGAACGAGCCCCTCTTCTTATTAATAACCACAATGCTTTGTGTTCCCAAACTCAGATCAAGGTCCATTCCGTATTATTTGCCAGCTGGCATTTAAAGTAGGAAAGGAAAGCTCATTCATCCTATGATTACATTGATTCTTGGTCAGCCACACTATTCCAGGAATCGTGGTTTGTTTTCACTGGGCTGAGGCGGCGGAGCTTTGAGCCTGGGACAAGTAAAGGACCCTTGGCACTGTTAGCTCATTTCTGCAGCCTATGCACTTGTACACAGGGCTCTACATAGAGCTGTACACAGGGCTCTACGTAGAGCCGGGCACAGGGCTCTACGTAGAGCCGGGCACAGGGCTCTCGGCTGTGACCTGCATGTTTCACTCTCAGCTTCAGCAATAAAAACGCTTTCTCTGAGGTCACAAATAGAAATGGCAGAATAAAAGTGAAATGATGCCTAGATCTATTGAAGTTTCGATGGCTTCTCTAGCTGGTATGGAGGGGAAGATAACATGTTGTTACAAACCTGGACCGAGGGTAAAACATGAAGAAGGATCAAGTGTGGATAAACTACATCCTTTCTAGGACTGAGCTCCACTGCTAAGTGGTAGCTGTGGCCACCAGAAAGAGCAGAGTCTGTAATTACTGCCCCACCCCGCCCATAGAATCAGTCCAGTTGTTCCTTCACTCCCTTCTCTTCCTGTAAGCAATACTGAACTTCCTCACAAACCTCTCTCTCTGAATGTGTTCCCCACAAATATTCTATTAAAATCAGTTTACTGTTAAGAATAATTTCTATCCTCAAATTGTGGCAGTTCCTATACATAGTACCTTCCCAGCAAGATACATTCTTACCAGATGCCTGGAGGGTGACATTGCTTCTAAGTTATTAGTACTGCTTTTATTAAAATAGCTGAATGTTCTGGTCTATTTTTTTCATATCCATATGCATACATATTCCCTGTCCCCACTACGGTACATACAGATATGCTGATAATGTTAGTCAATATAAAATAGGCGAACTACAATGTGTTGCTTACTTTACTGCTCTATATTAGAGTTAGGAAATTCTGCCCCCACGAACTAGATATAGTTGATGGGAATATAGTAAATATCAGAAAATCTTAGAGCGCTCATATGTGATTTTAAAATTAATTTGAATTCAGCTTTCTTTCACACCATTTAGGTGAATTTGCTTTATATGGAATGTTTTTTTTTTTTTTTTTTTGGCCAGTCCTGGGCCTTGGACTCAGGGCCTGAGCACTGTCCCTGGCTTCTTCCCGCTCAAGGCTAGCACTCTGCCACTTGAGCCACAGCGCCGCTTCTGGCCGTTTTCTGTATATGTGGTGCTGGGGAATCGATCCTAGGGCCTTGGGTATACCGAGGCAGGCACTCTTGCCACTAGGCTATATCCCCAGCCCCGGAATGTTATTTTAATGTGTGTATATGTTCTTGGTAATGTTTATAGATGTGTGTAGATACAGATATCTAAAGAGATATTCTCTTGGATCCAGGGGCCATCATTCTCTCATCGCATATAAAGTTTCAAACATTTTTGGAGGTAGATGGAACTATCTACCTTACCTGATCTAGCACATGCCAGCTACCCTCCTCCTATTCCTCCCCTAACCTTTTACATTTTACTTAATTCCCCTCCTCGAATGCTTAGTAATTTCTCTTTACAACACCTTGCTGCCGTAGTTAGTGATTGCTGGGAGCGAATTATAAGCCCAGCTGGGTTTTTTCCATTGCACTTTACAGCATGTCATGCCTTCTGCATGGGGCTTCTCCCGCTTCGATTTATTTCTCTGTCTTCTGTGAGAGGTTGTAGGGAGCCCTGGTGCCCACCTAACCTTCGACTAATTGTACAATTAGCAGTGTAATATCAAGTCTCTCAGCGAACACCAGTTGCCCCGTGATGTGATGAACTCCTGGGATTCCGGGCAGCAGGAGGCAGTTGGAAAGTGAAAACTAATTAACGTTGGAGGACAAGAGCAGGACAAGTGAGGTCGCGTTGCTGCACACTTGCTGCAGAGGCGATGGTAATGGGAGGAAAAGTTCAGCAAGGAAAAATGCAGCCAGGGGAGACGTGGTCAAAGCGTTTCTTTTCTGTTTGTTCGTTGGAGGTGATTTTTCTCTTCATTTCTCTTGATTTTGCATGGAAGGCTTGAGAAGAGACTAAAAGGGGGAAAAAGAGGCATGGTGAATACTCAATCACAAAGAGGAAAACTGAGAAAGATGAGGCAGTGTGAAATATACAGCGAGGGATTCCTAGCGCTTTTACCTGAGTGGTCGGAGGAACCGCACAGAATTCTACACCGTCACTGGATCAGAGTTTCATAGCTGTAGAAAGCATGTCTGATCTGGGTCCAGCTACAATAAAATTGAGTTCTAGCTATGTTGAAATGAAAGTCCTATTATAAGACACTTGAGATGATTAAAAATAATAAGCACAAGCAGAAAGAAGGGCAATAAAGTATCCGATAAAAAATAATGATTCCATTCCTGCAGGCTTATGGAACTGAGGAAAGTAAAACACCTTTCTTCTATCAAAAACGTGGACCTCAGAATCCTCCTTTGTAAACCTCCACCCAGATAGATCTCAAAGGAAAGCCTTTTAATTCTTCTCGACTTTTTACTGATATTAATTATTGAGAATTAGCCCAAATGCACACCAGAGTAGAATCACTAACTGAGTATGTTCTAGAAATCTCAGAATACATGCTGACATTTTTATAGACATTTGTAAAGTGATGTATATAGAAAGGATTAGGGAAAATGCCTTTCACAGGTTGCATAGAGGAATGTGCAGGATACATTGAATATAATGTCTTTACAGAACATTTTTTTTAGCTCAACTGTGGAAAAAAGGAGGAGAATATTTATATCCTGACCTATTAATTTAAGACACATGATGTATACAGGTAGTTAGTGGCAGTAGGAAGGGTAAAAGATTCAAAAGGATCCCAATGCTTTAGTCCATACTCTTAAGATCTCAGTGATCAAATTCAGTGCTTGAGGCAGAGTTAGATAACTGACATCCCAAATAAATCCCCTGTAAGGATTTTAAAATCCTTCAAATTAGCTTAAGGCACCAAATGAAAGGTTTATAGTTCCATAATGGCCAAGGCAATCCTTTGTGAAGATGATCATGCTGTATTTTATTATTTTATAGGCTCTCAGAATCAGAGTGAGGAAATCTCACAGCCTCCTGCTTCTTAAAATGTAATCCACAGGGCCCTGTTTCAAATGGGAACCATTTACGAATGCTGGTTGTTGGTGTACATGCTGATGGAAGGATGTTTATCTTCAAATGGTGCTCAGGATTACCAGCAACTAGTCATTTTCTTCTTAAAATACTGTTTTTTTTTGGGGGGGGGGCGGAGGATTGAGTTAAGTAACAAGCACTGAGTTGAAAATCTGTGTTGGGTGAATTTTGAAAGTCCATCTCCTTAAGGTCATTCCTGGGACCCCTCCTCTGTCCTGTGTCCCCAGGCCCCACGGAAGACTGCGGAAAGCTGAGCCGAGCATATCCAGAGGAGATGGAGCAAAGGTAACCAACCAGAGCGGGCTGAGTGCTGGCTTCACACTACGCCCCAGAACAGAGCAGATGGACAGAAGGTACCACGTGGGGGGCAGTGATTTGGGTGTAATCTTTCGATTTATGTATAATCTTTAGAATATTGTAAGGGCATTAGAAGGCGGCACAGTGGGCCCTGGACTAAGACTCAGGACCATTTGTCTTCTTTACCAACCTTGGCCTGGAAATGAAAGCAATACTTTTGTGGATTAAGCTCTTAATGATTCACTGATCCGAAGAGATTATTATGATGGCAGTCAGACTAAGTTTCCTTTGGGGGAGAATAAGAACTGACATTGAACAAGTTACCTCGGAGGTAGCAGGAAAAAGTCCTCGTGCCATAGGCAATGAAGTGACAAGTTGCAAAGTGTTCTCAAATGTGAATCAGCCTATTCCAGCCCCTAGATTGTGATGCTACCTTCTGTTCCTAGGACCCATTCCCCTGGCTTGATAACCTCTAATAGCCAAACACTGTATGTGTCTGTTCTCTTCATTCCGGTTGACACATGGTACATGTACACATGCAGGTCTTAATATAGTAAGTTCCTCATTCTTTCATATTTGCATTAATTTATTGTAGTGAAGTGTTGAACTACTGTAGTTTTCACTTGTCTGTATTTTGTTCAGGGGCCGCGTATCATATTAAGAGGAGGGCCTCCTGGGTCAGCTCATGAGAGGTGCTTCAATCCTTCAGGATGATTTTTCCATTATGTGTACGCCAGGGGCTTCCCTGTACAAACTGTCTTTACCACAGAGGCAAGTAATAACGGAGGGAGGAGCTCTTTGTTTCTGATCGCTGCATACAAGAGCAAAAGGGGGAACCTTCAGGGGGTTCCTGTCTCTTAGCCTGACCAAGAGGAGATGAATGAGCCATCTCTATGTTGTGTGATATGCGATCAGTTACAGAGCAGGAGGTGATACAGCAGCTACAGAAATAAACCTGGCGCGAATACCCTGCTCATGAGGCCCATCTGCGATGGGTGGTAAGTCCCTACTTTCCACAGAAACTCCCCAAAGCTTGCCAAGAGCTGGGAAATACTTCAGTGCTCCCAATACATAGCTACTCTTTATTCTTTTCAAGCTCTCAATGACCAGCAGTGATTTAGTTATGAGTTAAAGAAGGAGGCTGATATCTGAGGAGCGTGGTTTGAAGCCAGCCCCAGCAGGAAAGTCCATAAGATTCTTATCTCCAACCACTCAGAAAAAGCTGGATGTGAGACTGTGGCTCAAGTGGTAGATTTCTGAGATGATAATCCATGAATACCCAACAGTAATAAAAAGCGATGTGTCACTGGGGTGTAAAATGTCACACCTCCCAATACTGGGTTCTATACCCCCTACCTCTAACTAAGCATGTTTTTGGAAGTTGTTACTCATTCAGGAATTCTGTGACAGGTATCAGTCTATTTTTCCTTTCCATGCTCTACTAGAAATTGCACTAGCACATTTCTGTACAAATTTCAGAGAAGACAAACGCAAGATTGATATTCATACTATTAGTAATCATAGAATAACAACTACTTAGAAACAGGAAAGAGACAACTAGCTTAGTCTTCAACATTCCATGAATCAGAACTGTTATTTCCTTAATATATGTAAGTATAAAATTTTGGAAAATCTACACTATTTTACAAGTGATTTTGGGGGGTTCTTTTATGAAAATTGTGTTTATTTGCAAGACAGTTAACTCTGAAGAAACCTTATGCCTGTGGTCAATCTTCATATAACACTTAGATTAGTAGTAAGAGTTGTTTCTTAGGGTGTCTTGCTAATCATTTACTCTGATATTCTCTGAGGACTGCTGTTTCAATAACATTGATTCCTTTTCAGTTTATGTGACCAAGAATAATTGCTTTTTAACACTTTTCTCACTTTCATATTAAGGCTGATATTACAAAACGTGTCTTTATTATTAACTAATAGGAGGTTTAACGATTAGATATTTAGTGAGAAGTCTTATTTAAATAATTGCCTTAATTTTAATTTATTTTAGTTTTGATCCATGCAACACTGATAATGTCTTTCATCAATCTCAATTTTTCATAGAGTAAGAAGGATAAATGTATAATTTTAACATTTTCCAAGAAAGACTATTGTCTTTTCATGTAATTATTGTGCAAATGAGTAGTTTTTCTATAAGGAGACCTTTTATTTTTGTTTCATTTTCTATCAGATTAGTTCATTTCCATGAAACTTTCTGCATCTTTACAACAGACTTCTTCATCTAATTAAATAAAATCTTCATCTAATAGATTTTTATAGTTTAATAAACTGTTTTTTTTACCAAAGGAAATATTGATGTGACTTAGAATGTATTCTGTGAAAATCAAGTCACTCTCATAATTGCATTTTACAATGATTATCATTCTTTTATTAACTTCTATTAGAGTAAATTTATAGGACTTGATAAGAACTTTCAAGTCATATGCCCTTTATTCTTTAGGCTAACAAACAAAGTCCAAGTTTCTCCCACAGTACATTGCTTTCAATCCTCAGTAAAATTTATTTGGTAAAAGGTAGGAAACATGTAAAGCAATTACACTTATTGTGCATCAACCAAAGATAATTTTAGTTAGAAAATAAGGGTCAAAACAAAATCTTCAGAATATTTTCTAAGCTTATGAGTCATAGGTTTTCTTTTGATAATTTTATTCATATAATTCACAAAAAAGTCCTATAATGCTTTAATGTCTGTTTTCCCAATGGGAAATATTTAAGGTGCTTTGATTATGCAAATATTATTTCCAATCCCTTGAAATCAAAGTTGAAGTTATCTTAACATATGAGTCATTTTATATGAGTATGTAAAAGATGTGATTTTAGGAAATGAATTTTTAGATCAGTGTATGAAATGTAGCTTGATTTCTTATTTTTCTAAAATTTACTTTTCTCATAAGAATAGATGGATGTTTTGCAGCAAGTTTAATATGTATCTAATTACTAAAGATAACAGCCATGTTAGATAAAGGTTTTTTATTTTTATAAAGTTCTAACTCTAGTGAAAATTTTAAATACAGCATTTTTAACTTTACATATCTCAATGTCTTTTATATTCATTATTTTCAGTAAAATCTATTTACCTCTTTCTGCTATAAAGTTTTCTGAGGCTCAGGGAATATTTAAAATTAGAATCTTTGACCTCTAAGCATTTGGATGTTTTCCAGGTATCTTTTTATTGGACTCATGTGCCTTCATTTTATTCCAATAATATTCTTTACAATTTTAAACTTTTGATTTTTTTGGTTTTGTTTTTGCTTTTTTTTTGTTTTGCTTAATGAATGGTTTTTGTTTGCTCAATGTCACTTTATATAAGCGGTTGGTTATGAAGGCTCATAGTCTCATAATCTCGTGTGTGTGTGTGTAGGCTCAATTATCGCACAGTATTATGTATTACATTTCTAGAATCTCTAAAAATATACATGAAAAGAAATTTGTTAGGAAAACTAGGCCTAAAATCTCAAAAGATAGATTGAGATGGTGTATTTTGTGTGTGTGTGTGTGTGTGTGTGTGAATTTACATTGCAACCTTCGATTTTAAGAAAAGTAGAGGTACAGCAAAGTACTCAAGAGTTAAATTATTTGGAAATTCACTAAAGATAATTTCCTCGCATTAAGCTCTTCTACCTCTCTCTGGATGAGCATGAGAGAGAGGGTGTGGAAATTAACTTTGGATAGCACAGGATTGAGGAAGATCAGCTTAGTGAGGAAAGCTCTGAAAAGCAAACCTCTCTCTGCTGAAGCGTTCACATTAAGAAATATAGCCTTTCTTAATCCTTTATCCAGAGTTTGCAACAACGCAACCCCAACCGGGAAATTAAAGCTTTAAAATGACAGTTATAAATTATACTGATGGATTGTAGAGACGACAATGAAAAGAAATCACATTTGTGGAAATTGTTTTGCAATGTCTCTTAATAAATATTTTTTTCAAGGTGATTTGCAAATGGCAGCTGCAGTTGGTGCAATGCACTGGTTTGTGCCTTAGGTCTGGTTCAGAGCCCAGACAAAGCGTTTAACAAGCTGAACACACCCATGTTGGAAAGTTGCTCTACAGAAGAAATCTCAATGTTCAACATTTTAAGACTCAGTGGATATATGTAAATTATTAGACCATCTCTTCATAAAAAGTCAATGGAGAGATGACTGTCAAAATTAAAATTGTATAAAGTTGTCCTGTTTAGAGAGATAACAGAATAATTTGATCCGTCTATATAAATGCAATATAAATAATATAAAAAAAATGGCAGTGTATGAAAGCTGATGTAAGATTGATATCCTTCCGCCCTCTCCGATTTGTTACTGCATGATAGAAAATTAATATTGACACATAAAATTTTAATGACTGTTCTTTAGACAGATGATTGATCCATTTGTATACTGGACATTTTTCAATTCCCCAACATCGGTAGTATTAGCAACATTTAATAAGGCAAATATAATGTGACTTATTGTTATATAAAAATTATACATTGGTTGGGCTTTCTCCAAAATCAACTCTATTAAATGACACTGACTCTTTTTAATAGAAAATAACCTATTAGCTCTTCTTAATCTAGCAGCTTGACATTGGTGTTTGATAAAATTATTCATGTAGTTGGTAATTTTCAAAATCATGCTTTGGTTGTCAAAGTGCATTTGGCCACTTTCCTCTATTCCCAATCTCACAGGGTACACGAATTAAACAAATTCTCCATTCAATTACCATGTCATTGATTTTCTGCTGAAATAAAGTATCTGAAAATAAGAGCCATAGTCTTCCAGTGGATGCATCAGAAACCAGCACAGAGGTAAGAGAAGCATTAACACTTTGAGATATTAAAAATATCAATATAAACCAAACAACAAAGTTGATAATTTATGCTGCAACCCTAATTTAATACAATTGCATATGTCTCTTATATGTGCAAATTATATTTATGAATATAATAAAATTTGTCAACGTACTGCAACTAGAAAATATCATCCATCTTACACCTAACAGTGGTAAGGTTTCAGAACCGACTACCACAATTGATCAGTTTGTGAATATTTTATTGTGTCTTCTTTAATCCAGACCTTCATAAAAATGGTAAGTTCTTATTTAGAGTTCTAAGCTTCAAATTATAGATGGCAGGAAGAGTGTTTAATGGCGTGGCCGTGTGTATCTTTTTATGTTTCCTGAGGTTTAAGTGATTTCTCGTACAGTTCCGCCAGAGCAATCACTTTCTCTTTAGAATATTTATAGCAGCTGATGGCACTCGTCTGAGTTGATTTGCCTACATTACGCCCTGGCTTGCATGTCAGCGCTCTCGGATGCCCCACCTGCTTCTCTGTGGTGGATTTAAACACAGCATTGCCCTGTGTACAGGTACGCAGCCTTCCTGAAACGCCTTATATTCTAGTAACTACACGCAAGCGAGTGCTTATCACCTTCTACTCATTTGACCCGCGGTGTAGTAGTGAATGCTCTTTACTTTGGGCTAAACAAATCCATAGAGGCTTGAAACTGTATTTCTTTTAGCATTGATGTACAGGGGGTTAAAGTTACCTCAGTCAGGTAAAGAGTGCACTTCCTTTTGGACAATGTCAACCCAACCCTTCCCTCCCAAGAGGATTTTTTTTTCTTGTACCCTTTAACTTCCAGCATCTCAGAGTCTTGTGATGCATGTGAAATCATTTACGTTCTCCTTTCAAAAATCTCCAAATGAAGTTGACATGAGCGATACATTCTCTGTATGTTCAAGTAAACTGAGTTGATTTTTTAAAATGACTTTTGACCCGATGTGCACAGCTTACATCTCAGCGCTCAGGAAGCCCAAACAGGAGGAATGTGAGTTCAAGGTCATCCTGGGGGTAGATAACAAGACCTTGACAAAATAAAAAAGAAGAAAGAAGATGAAGAAGACCAGTAAAAGGAAAATGAGGATGATGGAGAAGAAGAGAGAGAGGAGGATGAGGGAGAAAAGGTACGAGGAGAAGGAGAAGAAGGAGGAAGAGGAGGAGGAGGAGGAGGAAGAGGAGGAGGAGGAGGAGGAGGAGGAGGAGGAGGAGGAGGAGAAGGAGGAGGAAGAGGAAGAGGAGGAGGAGGAGGAGGAGGAGGAGGAGGAGGAGGAACATGTACTTTTATTTTCTTATCTTGAGAACCAAATATCTTTATAAATTAATTAGATAAAACACTTTTAGAGAAACCCTTTGTTTTGTGTAACCTAAGGAAAATTCAAATTTCTTGGCAACCGCAGAGAACATTGACTCTTGTTACCCTGGTGAAATTTAAGAGCCTAAGTGGACCCATTCTAGAATGTCTGTAAGCATTATTAGGCTTGTAACCAGGACATGATCGTCCTCCCAGCGTACATATCACCACTATGCCCAAATATTCTCATATGGCGATTAAGCACTGGATGGTTTAGAAAGTGGTACTTTATAAGATCATTTACAGCACTTGTCAATACCACGGCTTTCATAGCGCTTAACTAAAACAATTCCAGTTGCAAATTTTACAGCCTCTTCAAAATGGTAGAGTAACTAAATATTCTTACAACGAAATCTTTCCCAAAGTGTTCGTGTATAGTGTTACGGTGAAGAGGGTAGGGAGGTGGTGATGAGCATAAATAAACCGCCATACAGGTTCTAGGGCACAGATATTGTTGAAAGCAGATAAAAAGTAAAATATGGAGGTGAAATCTTTAACAACTTCAGACTGAGGGTTTATCGATTTTAAGTATTTTGGAACGGTTGGTTTATGTTTTACTGTAGGTAGAAAGTTTTGGGTAGTAGGTGAAAGTCTATGTATTCCATAATTTTAAAACACAAGTTGACTTGCGAATTATATAAGAACTAACAATTAATTCATGTTAGTCCAGTGGTGAAGCATGACTTATTTTGTAGGGAAGCAAAGTGAATCTGTTGATGCATGTTTGGTTTTGCCCAGGAGCATACTAATCAAAAGGTGTTGCCGGCCTGTGACAGTGAGTTTCTAAATTTGATTATCTTTGTTCTATAATAGGAATGAAGGGTTGACTTGGCTATGTTCTTGGAAGCTATTGGTTCTTTTAGGCTTCGATTTGGATACTATGGAGAAACTTTAGCGAGTAGAAAAATGAATACCAATCCAAGTTGATGTCGACTGGACCAGAGATTAAGCCGGATAATTTGTTAGGAAAACCAGTCCTTTTATAGCTTTTTTTTTTTTCTAGAGCTGAGGATCGAACTCAGGGCCTTGTGCTGGCCAGGGCCAGGCAGGCGCTCTTCCGCTGAGCCAAATCCCCAGCCCCAGGAAAACTAGTCCTACCGACTTCTTTATACAAGGAGTGAGGATTGTTCCCACTTGAAAAGAAATGCTATTTGCTTCACACTGAGAATTGCAATCGTTTTTTCCCTTTCTTGGATGAATGGAGGAACAATTGGCTCTGGGCAAGAGTCTACTATTCATCTTAAGTACTCAATAAAAGTCCTGTATATATACTTGAATTGCTAGCCAGAGGAGAGGAAATTAGAAACCTAGGAAATATTTGAACACAGGTTTGGGTTATTGGAACTACTAATAGAACTAAAGAACCAACAACATTTATTAGTAATGAGAGTGAAGATATGATTAGGTTTCCTTTGTAAGGGGAAACAGCAGCTCCTGGCAACCACTGATTTTATTTCAAAAAATGGCAACTTTGCCTTATCACATATAATCTATCTGACTATAGGACTCAATTGTTGGAATATTGAAGTATTGTGACTCACTGTAATCAAGTCTGCATGAAATTTTCTCAGTGAAATAATTGTAGGTTTCCACTGTACTGAAAGAAATGCTTTCTGAGAAAGGAAATGAGAATACTGTTAAATATGGGGAAAATTCACTAATTTCTAAAGGAGTTTTTTTCCTCATTGACAATAATCTAAAATGGAGGAAAATTTTCCAGAGTTTATACCTGAGGATTATTATAAAACCAATCAATCACTTCTTCTTATTCTAATAGAATAATATTCATAAAATTAGTTTGGTGGAGGAATATGTTACAGTAATATGTTTTATGTGAAGATTACTTTCCTACATATTTCTTTAAACATGATTTTCAGAAGTGTGATAATCAGCAATTTGCTGATTGTTAGACTTGTTTCACTTTTTTTTTGAAACACTGATTGTAAACTGTTTATTTGTATGTACGTATATACACTGCCAGATGATGAAATATAAATAAATTATCATACTTTTAATTAAACACAGTAAATTTTCAGGCTGGCCGTGGTGTTGTGCACTTATAATTTCGATCAATAGAAGTTAAAATGAAGCAAAATATACTCACTGCCTTACGTATGAAACAATAATCCCTCTGTACTTCACTTTGACCATAAATAAATTTAAAAAAAAGACATTAAAATGAGCATGATCTGTGGTTATTCTGGACAAACACACAAGACTTGCTATAAAAAACAATAGCCTAGACCAGGGCAAGTAGGTATTGTGGTTCAAGTGGTAGAGTGTTTGCCTAGGGTTTGTCTTGAGTTAAGAATCACAGTGCCACCAGAAAAATACAGAAAGAAATGCAGCAAGAGAGCTTGTTTGTACCAAAGCAAGCAGAGGTTGAAATCAACGAAGAATATGGCCAGGGTGTATAGATGAACTAAAGGCATTGCCTTTTCTATTTTTACCACCATACAAGCCACACATTTTTATAGAAGTTATCATAAGGCACGGACAATATGGTGTGGTTTTGCGTTTTGAGGTCGGGCTTCGGGCCTGCTAGGCAAGAGCTCCGCCACTGAGATCATGCCATAGACCCTCGATTTGTGTGTTTAATTTGGGGGCTGTCTGGACTGGCCTCTGACTCATTATTCCATTGCTTCTGCCTTGTGGGTGCTGAGATTAAAGGGCAAGCCACCATGTCCAGCTCATACAGAATCTGAAAAGTGTGGTTATCCCCTCATATCACCGCGATCCTGTGGAGCCGGGGGACCACGATGTCTGGAAAACCTGTTCCTTTGACGTTGCCTCCCTGAGATGCAAGCTTTGGGGAAGGCTGAGGCTAAGTTATGGATTGTCACTATTTACCAGAGGCCTAAATTACTTTGCTTCTTAGGGCCCAATCTTTAATCACACGGGAGTCAACAGAAACTTGGATAGGAAATAGACAAAAAGACTATATTCAAAATACAATTAGGCACATTTCCCTGCTTATCTAGTCCATAACTACCATTTATGTATGATCATTCATTTCACTTGAAGCAATAAATGTTTACCCACTTACTAAATAAAGGATAGAGACTATTGCCTGCTTATTGTTCTATTCTCCAGAGTACCCAGAACATAATGGCACATTACAGCTGAATTAACTTAATAATGAAGGAGAAGGCCTTGGTGACTGAAAACTCAGCAGTACGGCTACAAGGGAGAACACTGATTGCAAACGTGGATGGGGAGATTAAGGTCAGATAAGGGCAGTGGGGACGCAAGGGAATTTGTGAAGAAGGGACTGAAAAGTGAGACTAAAATTTAGGATATTTGCAAAATAAGAAAATCAGCATTATTTATTTATTTATTTACTTCCTTATTTATTTTGCCAGTCCTGGAGCTAGACTCATGGACTGAGAACTGTCCCTGGCTTCTTTTTGCTCAAGGCTAGCACTCTACCTGTTGAGCCACAGTACTGCTTCCATCTTTTTCTGTTTCTGTGGTGCTGAGGAATCGAACCCAGGGCTTCATGCATGCTAGGCAAGCACTCTACCACTAAGCCACATTCCCAGCCCCTCAAAATCAGCATTATTAAAAATAACTTTATGTCTCCTTACCATTTAGTCTCAGAAGATACAAAGGGAGTGAGAAATGGTGAGTGAATATAGTTGTAACTCTCCAAGTACCTATTGTGAGGATGGAGCCAGAACCAACTTGTCCCCAAACTGATGGGGACAAGTTGTACCATAATTGTAAAATACCTCAATGGACAAAAATCTCCTTCTTATATGAAGGACAATACCCGAAGGTGAAAGACAAGGAGAAGATGCATGGATCGTAAGGTTAAATAAGAAGCCAATGTGACCTTCCTGAAATGTTGTTACTGGACGGAGACTTGAAGATAGAGGTGGAGGGAACTTGGAGAGAGAACACAGCCGGGGACCCGAAGTGCAGATCCCATGACAGAGTTTGTGGAGAAGAGAACAGCAGCAGGTACGTCCAGGATGTGAGGAGCTCGACAGGCTTGAGGCCTTCATTCCGATACGCCTGGGTTTTGCTGGCCCGCCTGGCCGGATGTCTGTATGTGTGATGGGTCGCGGGGATGGCAGAGGGGTCCTCGATGTCTTTTACCGGATCACCTGGAACATTTTAGCTAGCAAACACTGAAAAAGGGAGGGTTCAGGGTAGAGCAAAGCACACACACACACACACACACACACACACACACACACACACACACACACACACACACCCTGCAAGGCAGAAGAGAAGCTCAGTCTTAGACATGTTGATGTTGATATCTTCACTAGAGAATTCAGTAGCAACGTGGAACAAACACACAGTAGGATATTTGGATCTGAATGTGCAAAGGTTAACTACTTCGTATCTTTCCATAAGAGATGTCATTTGAATGTATGAGACGGGATAAAACTACAAGGAGAGGGGAAAGATGCGAAAGACAATCTGGGAGGTGAGAACTTCCATAGTTGAAGAAGAACCAGTAGAGCAGGCAAGAGGATACGGCAGGGCAGAACCCCCCAGTCATGATCTCCAATGTGGGCTTTATTATGAGGGTTGGGTGAATGTAACTGGGAGCCCGGGGAATATGATAAACTCTCTATTGCTACAGTGTCTGTGCTGGACCCATCCTCTCTATAGAAGAAGCAGAAGCTGGAAGGGAGGAGCTTCAGGCTTGGCAGGTGACTCACCCAAGGGTGAACCAGCCAGCCAGAGGCAACAGACTCCTTCCAACCATCAGCCTGCCACAGGCGGGAAGCTACGGATAGTGTCTGCTGCCTCCTCCCAAGGCTCACGTGGAAAATGCAGTTTCCCTAATAGCCCCAGCAGGCTGGAGCTATAAAGGGAGATGGTTACAGGATGACTAGTTTTACCTCAGCTAGGGGAGATGGAGAGAGGGAGGGGATGGAGAGAGGGAGAGAGGGGGGGAGGGGGAGGGGGAGAGAGGGAGAGAGGAAGAAGAGACGAGAGAAACACAGGTACACAGGTGGAAATACAGATACAGAAGCAGAGAGATATAGAAACACAGGGAGAGAATAAGAAAAGAAGAAAAGAGAATGAACAGAAGAGAGGAGAGGAAGGGAGGGGGGGAAAGGATGGCAGGAGAGGAGAGGGGGAGAGAGGCTGAGGAGAGAAGAGGAAAGGGGAAGAGAGGAGGAGGAGAAGGAAGGAAAGGAGAAGGAAAGAAAGAAGTGGGAAAGGGAAGAGGGGGCGTGGAGAGAGGAAATGGAGTAACCACTATCTATGGACATGAAATGACATTTCTTCTCAAAGAAATTAACAACATTTTAAATGTTCATGAGAAAGAACCCAGAGCAAAACAAAGATAAGGAAATTCACAGGGTGGGTGAGAGCAGGGAACAGAGGGGATGCTGGGTGTCTACAGCATCAGCAAGAAGAGCCGGGGGGCTGGGGCTCAGATCCAGGCTGGATTTTTCTGTGCAAGCTGAGCCAGCGCCCCTCTTGAAAGTGAGGCGGCAGAGCATGAACGTGGGCTGCGGATGAAGCCTGAATATTGACATAGTGCTGGTTGTCTTGGCGATATCTCTGTATCAAATTTCTACAAGAAGCAAAGAGGCATCGCCAAGTGAATAAAGAAATGGAGTAGGGATGTGAGGTGGCAGGTTTGGAGAGAAGCTAACCAATGCAGTTCACCTCCAGCTCTGGAGAGTTCTGAGACCCAAAGGGGAGGCCCGATTTCCTGGCAACTTCACACCCCAGTTTGGTTTCCGAATTCCAGTTTCTGAAATAGGCCGATCATTAGCAACTACTTTTAGTTCTGAAGAGGAGTGTTACTTAAGAGCCAATTTGCATCTCTTCCCAAAGTCTTCCTCGAGTGTACACCCCCAGCAAATGCCAGGCTAGGTCGGCAGAACCTAGATCCCTTGGAAATTATTTACACAGTGCTCTGCCTCCCAGCAGTTGGGACTTAATAATATACTCAGAAGCGAAACTCATAACCTAAATTTGAAAGCCTTTCAAAAACACTTAGTAAGGTGAAAGTCTAGGTGCAGTTCTAATTATAAACTGTAGGAAGTTATGAAGAGATTAACACCTCATCAAAAATGGTGTTTTTTTTTTTTCTTAAGCAGTGAGTACAAACTGGGGCTCTCGTCCTCCGCTTGTGCCTGACCTCTTCACTGCTCCCGGAGGAAGGCCATGGGGTTGCGTTGCTGGGGGTGGACGTGCTCATTAAGTTGTCTGCGAAGGGAAGCGGTTCCACACATTCACAGCGCAGACCGCCATGAATCAGTCCTTGGCACAAACCACCAGCAGCAGCTCTGCGCAGCTGCTTTTATTTTTATGTTTTCTCCTTTCCCCAGCCCACCCACTACATTTTCTTCTTTCTCCAAGCTGTGCTCCATGCCTGGTTTAGCAACAAGCCACAACATGGCACTGCGGCGTTCACACTCAAAACGCAGCAGAAACACAGCAATTCCCAATCGGTGTGCATGTGGGCTTATACTTGTAAGAAGGGGTGAGTTGAAAACGGGATGAAGACTAGGAAAGTTAGATCACAGATTTCCCCGATGCATCCATTCCAGTGCACACAGCGTCGGAGAAGCATGTACACGTTGGATGAAGATGGCTTCCATCTTCTGATGTAAATCGTCTCTATTCCAGTCATCTTGTGGCCGTTCGTGAGAGAGATTCAGGCATCATGACCTGGGTGCCGTGGTCTCTGCAAGCCACAAAGGCAAGCACTTACTCCAAGGTGAAATAGAAAGCTATTTTCATGTTGGCACCTCATGGAGTCCTGAGGTAAGCGACATAGAGAAATCCCCTAGCTACTCCTGGCTCCTGCACAGATTTCTCTTTCAGAAGACGTCAGAAGGGCTTTGTGGCGTTGGTCACTTTTCAAGACAGTAACAAAATACATGGGGAAGTCATTTGTAAGAGGGAAGGTTGGTTTTGATTTGTGGTTTCTGAGGTCTCCATCCATTGCTGGACAGCTCCATTGCTGGATAGCTAGCTCCATTGCTGATTGATCCAAAGTGAGCCAGAACAATCATGGCCGAGGGTGCTAATGGAAAACTTCTCATTGAATGGTGGCCAGCAACCATCGGGGAGTGGTCAGGTAGATCCTCACACACCCAGACCCAGGAAACCTACCTCCTCCAGTGAGACCCTGTTTTCCAGCGTCTCAATAATGCCGTCAAGTTATGAACCCATCCGTCCATGAAGTTGCCGCAATATCTGCTCATCATGTGGTAGTCACGCCTTTGAGACATGAGCATTGCACATGCAAACTTTAAGAGCACCCAGAAAACAGAGGAGAGAGAGAGAGAAAGACTTGGTTCTCAGTGGGTTACACATGCAGGTTGTACTTCAGCTCAATAGTCCATTTTCAGGACACCATGGATGGGTAGCAGCACCTATCCTCAATGGCGAGGAAGTCAAACAGCACTCGACACTGCTGCATTTTCTCGTTCACTTCTCCGTGAGCATGCGATCGATCGTATTTGACTTAGGGTAATGATAGAATACCCAGGACATGTTATTTTTTTATTTACTTTCACATTTTTAACTGCACCTATTATTTGTACAAAGGAATTTTATTGTGGTATTTCCAAACATCCATACAGTATGGGGCAATCAAATCAGGGTACCTTACCTTTGCTTCCATCTTAAAACAAGTCCAACAGGTTTCTTCCATAACTGAGACTCATGTCATTTAGATTTGTGTGTCTTTCGTGGCAAGGGATATTGAAGAGTCTTAATATATTGGTCATTTTACTTCTTTTGAGACATTTCCATTCAGTTTGTTTGTCCATGTATTATGTGACTTGCCACTTCTTTGGGAATTTAATGTCTTGAGATCCCTGTATATTTGTGGACTTTTAATCAATTTAATTTATTTTTGAACAATGGCTTTTATTGTTATTTTCAGGTGTTGTACAGAAGGATAACCATTTTTTAACTTAGTTTATAAGTACAATGCTTTTCGGACACTGTCACCCCATGAGTTGCTTAGTTCATCTTCCACTATTTAAAAAGACTAATATTAAACAGCTTTCTAGACATGTTAAACATGTGTGAGTCCAACACATAGAATCTGAATATGGTGAACTTTGAATCCATATTCATTAAATCAAACACAAACGCAGGTAAGATATTGTTCATAATGCTTCCTTCCATCTTTGCTGTATCTGCAATTTCTGCTTCATTTACTTTCCAATGCAGAATATTCAACATAGAGCAACATTGTGGCAGATAGTCACTCTTGCTAAGGGTCTTTGCCTCCTCAAGGGAGTGATTGAAGCCTTGCCTTCAAAGCGAGGCTTTCAACAATATTATTAGTCGCAGTGCATAGTGACCATTTGATGAAAGCCATCATAGGAGTGAGTAACATCAGGGCATAACATCTTCCCTTTCTGCAGCACAAACCCCTTTGTGGAGCTAACACATAATAAAAGGACCAATAGCAAACATAAACAAACACCTCTGCACAGGGCAAGGCTGGACAATCAGAAGTAGGCTTTTGAAGTGCAGGAAATGATCACTTCTAAAAAAGAGCAGAAAGCTCACCGGCACCGAGGAATGGGATGTCCTTGGGGGAAAGGGCTCTGTGCAGCTCTTTTCTTTGCTTCCTCACCAGAATTTTTTGTCATCTACTTCTCTTTACGGTCTTGTTTTGATCCTGAGAAAACCACAGCCATGAGAAAACAAAGGTCACAGGGCAAAGGGAGATCAATGTTCTTGTTTTTGTAAATTTTGGGCTCAGAGAGAGAGAGAGAGAAGGAAAAATGTCTACCTTGTTTATTTCCAACTTTTTGATGGGAAAGATTAATACCTTTAATGATTATGAATAGACAAGATGAGTTCTCCAACAAAAGGATACTGATGGCGCAGGACCTTGAATATGAAGTTGTAATTCTCACATGTGAGTGTTTCAAGCGAGCCCAGATCTTTGTGCTATGCATGCTTTTAGAATTTCCTGCTTTCAAAAAACAAATAGTCTTATTAGTATTACCTCAAACTAAACCTTAACATATTAAAACAAAGTATATAAATATGTATAAAATCCACTGTGTACTTAGGGCAAAGAAGGATATTTCCCCCTTGCTGTAAATTCTATGTTGTGCATCTAATCATCCACTTTCTTAGCATCACTCTAAAGCTAGTCTAGATTCATATTTACATGCCATTCCTGAATGCTGTTCTTTATTCCAGAGAGAAGTCTACCCCTACGTATGGGGCATCGATTTACAGTTATGGAAATAAAGATGGATCAATGACTTAAATCATCCAGGCATTATTTTTTTTTCTTGTGAGAGTTCCTTGAGCCTTTATGAAGTAAATGTAAGTAATTAGACACATATAAAATGTAAGAACTTAGATGTTATCTTTGATTCTCACCTAGATCCCAAGCTAGATGCTCTAGTAAGCAATCCCTAGAGTTATCATGCATCAACAGCGGATCAGAATGTGTGCGATGTCTTTGTGTGCCGTGTTTGGTATATTTTCCTACTATGAATCTGCAACACCTGGCTGTTGTATTTTATAAATTTGAAAAGGTGTTTCATCCATATCCGTACTGTCTGAAACACAGATCTATACAATAAGATTTTTGTACAGAAAATGTAACTTGTCATGACAAGAAGAGACAAAAAACAGAATGACAATGTGTGAAAGACTCTTAGGGATTCTCAAAGAAACCCAAAGCATGGAACCAGATAGCCTATGAATGAAAGTCTCGGAGTAGTTTGAAAAGAGATGGGTGGTGTGAGAGTTGAGTGACTAGTACAGTGCATTTGTGTAGGACACTGAGGAAAAAAATCTGGATAACCAAGAACCTTCTTGCTTCAATGGCAGTCTCCAATTACATCTCCTTTGTTCTTGTTTGGTGGCAAAAGTTTATTAGCACTGTGCCTAGTAGAAAACATACAAGAAATACTTTATCTCTCTCTCTCTCTCTCTCTCTCTCTCTGTGTGTTGTATTGAGTGACAGTACCCAGTAATTCATTATGCTGCATGAATTATATCAGGCAATTAGGGGATATGGAGCTAATGTCTGGTAGAAAGGAAGAAATACTATATTTCCTTCTCTTTACAAGTGGTCAATGCATTACTTTGACAGTGTATGGCCTGGTAAAGTTCTGTCTCCAATTTCCTACTTGCTGATTCAACTATAGAAACTTTCAATGGTGGCATAGCCACTTTGCTGACATTGTATCTCCAGGGTAGAAATGAGGAGAGAATTATTTTTATGTCCCAGTTAATGGATATGTAAAGCAAAGATAATTAAAACATCTCCCAAGAGGAATGAAAAGATGTTGGCTCATGAAATCCTTCTAATGTGCTTTTCAAGCTACAGGTGACTGCCAGTGCCCATAACCCTGGATAGTATAGCTTCAGTACAGAAAGGAAGAAAGGGGTTTTACATTTCTTGGTTCTTTGATCCTACTGTTGGTAATTTATATATTTTTTTTTCATCTCACGTTCTTGTTGCACTGAATTTTAAGTTCCAGACAACAGGTCTCTTCAGTGAAACACTTTTTTAAATTTATAACTTGCAAAAGAAAAAAGTTTTGAGATCCCTTGATGTGTGAGATCATATATTAGTATATTATTTCTTTGGGACATCTTTCCAAAAAACATCCTACTATGCTGGTTATTTTATTCTGGATAGTCTTTCAATCTATGCAAAACCATTGTGCATTGAGGATATATGGATCTCGTACAAGAAAGACTTTTCCTGAAATTTCCATTTTCTACTCTAGATAAATTGCCTTCATTTATTCAGAACATTTAATCAGAACATTGCCTATATATAATAATTGTTTGCTATAGACTAGTATTACACAAGTCCACTCACTTATTATTTTATGAGGACTTACAATCTTACATTCTTTCTCTCACTTTCCTAGGATTGTAACTTCTTTATCTCAAGAAATTTACTCTTTTTTTTTTTTTGCTACAACAAGTGAGAAGCTAAGATACTCCTTTACATGCTTAGAGCAATTTCACATCTACTTGTGTGTCTATTTGCAAAACATAATTAATTCCTTAATCCTGTTGCTGCTTTTGTTTCCCTCGCTAATACCTTGAACAGTGCTTAAATGGGTATGAATGTATTCTGCTTTGTTGGCAGGTGTAAGAGCCTCTTCTAAGCTTCCTTATATACCACTGACAGATTGAAGGCATTATTATGCCACAGAAAGAAAATAATCATACTTTTCCTGTGAAATGCAAGCACATTTGAACATGGCCATGACAGGTTCACATCATTTATGCAGAATAAGCATGATGAAAATGAAATCTGAAATTCATGATTGAAAGTATTTATGCCATGAGATGGTAAGACATCTCCTGTCATATGTTTTATTTGTTTTTTTTGGGGGGGGGGGGCGGGGGGACAAGGTCTCTCTGTGGAGATCGAAATGGCCTGGAACTTGTTTGCTATTCAAGGATGCCTTCTGACTCACGATCCTCCTGTCTCCATCTCCCAAGTTGTAGGATAAAAGGTATGTCACTATGACTAGTACACACACACACACACACACACACACACACACACACACCCATCATCCTTAGCTTTGGTGTATCTTCCATCTCAGATAAACCTCATGACACTTTCTCACTGTGATTGGTGTCTTTGCTAGTGGTGGGCTGGTTGCTATGATATACAGGAGGGTGGGAATTTCAGTGTGGGTACACGTAATCTCAATCATAGACACCACGAGCTTGATCAACGTCCTTATAAGGTGATTACAGCAGCGGTCCTCCATATGGGCTCAGTTGCAGATTCTGTACTTTCTAGTCATGGAATTGAGTCTTTATTTCCCATGGCAGATCCCATCTCTGTCTAACACACCACTTTCAAACTGATGGCTGAATTCATGTCAGTGTACCGTCGTGCTCGGTAATTCACCTTTTACATCCAAAATTTCCCCAAGGTCATTGTGAGCTAACGTAGGAAGTTCTGGGACCACCTGCATTATAATTGTGAGATAGACCCTGTCTCAAGGAAAAAAAAGTACTAAAATTGCTTAAATTTGACGCTTGGTTTTTGCTTTTTAAAAATCTTCCTACCATCTAGATACTTACTTATTCATCAGTTAATTGCTGATTGTGATCTCCTCACATGTGCCACCCGTTGTGTGGAGTCTGAACTCAATGTCCAAAATTTATTTCCCAAGAACACACTCAAAAGAGAGGCCTCCTATATTTTTGAATGTGCAACTCTTCTTTCTCAAATGCATTTCCAGAAACTTTCAAGGAAAATCTTTTTCCTTTTCAGGGATCAGTCCCACGATGCAGACGAATTCATGCAGCAATTATATAATCTTTAAAAAAAGATTTTTTTTGAGGCTACCGCAAATCAGAGCTGTTTTCATGATTTCCTCTCCTGATTGTACAGTGTTGGCCTACAGAAAAGCTACTGGCGTCTGTGGGTTAATTTTGTCTCTTGCTACTTCACCGAAGAGTTGGATCAGCTCTAGAAGTTTGGGAGGGGAGTTTTTTGGGTTCTTTAAGTATAAGATCATGCCATCTGCACACGGGATAGTTTATTTTCTTCTTTTTTGATATGAACTCCTTTTGTGTCTTTTTCTTGCCTTATTGCTGTGGCTGAGAATTATATACTCTTCGGGATATTTGAAGGCAATATGACACCCAGGGAAGGCAGTTAGACAGCAAGGAACAGAAACCTGGGAATGTGATCTGTGCATCCAACCAGTTGGAGCCCAGGGAAATTGTCAGTATGTGTGCCCAGGACCATGGGGACAACTGCACTCAGCGGTGGCTCGCCATGACCAAAGCTCAAGCACACGATAAGGAAGAGCTTGGGATGGTGACAAACTAAAGGAGACATTTCTAACCCTGACGGTAGGCGTAAACGTGACAAACAGCAAGAAAGATAGCAGAGTGCATCTCAACACACCCATCTCCCCAACAGTTTCTCAAGTACGCTAGCTTTTTTAAATTTTATTTTATCTTTTATTGTTTGTATAATTATCTTTGAGTCGTCGTACAGAGGAGTTGCCACTTAGCAAAGGGGTTTATGAACACAAGGCCTCTTGATCAATGCCACTCCTTTCCACATTCTTACCCATCCCTTCCTTCCCCTCCTCTTTCCTCATCTTCTTAACGTTGTAGGGGATGCATTGGTGTCTTGATTGCATTCTCCTCTTCATTATTCTACCCATTTCCCTGTCCCACCCCATCCCTTTCTAGTATGGGCTTCTATTACGCTGAACTTTCACTTTGCCTTTCTAGCTTTTAACATAGATAGGATGCTCAGTAGAATTAATTTACAAGGTAGGGTTAATGCATACCCGAAGGGAATTAGGCAGCAAAACTCAAGTTGGTGAGTCATTTCTAAAACGAAAAATAATTCTAGGTGCAGCTCTGAATTTACATGGCCTAAACACCATGAGACTCTTCTCTGTATCTTCTTGATAGCAAGCACTTCCAGGTGCCTCTTTATAGATCTGCATACATTAACCTGCCTCTTAAGCTAGTATTGCTTTTGTGCCCTGGTTTATTTTCAAACTGTTATTCTAAGAGGACTAAATGGGACCCTTGAAAGAGTAGAGAGTCCATCATTTTTGTTTATCTGCTCCCTTTCCTGGAGAGATATATCACATAATTTACTGGTGTGAGTATGCACAGGCAGTACCAGTTTTTTAAGCAGCTGGAAATCATGGGGAGTCAAGAGGAACTGAGGTGTTGAAGACTGATAGATTGCTCTTCGAATGATTGGGAAATCTGATGCATTCCGAATAGTGAATCCTTGCAAACCGTTGTCAAACTTGGTTTGCATGTTGGATTCGTGTTCTTGGGTGAGCATACTGTAGCACAGTAGACTGAGGGCCTTCAACAGTAGGAAGTTGCTTTCCCAAAGTTCTGGGGATTCCAAGTCTGACGTGCAAGGGTCAGAAGGAGCAGACATGTCATGTGATTTTCTGGAGCCCTTTGACCTTCCTGTGTGAGGCTATGTCCTTGACAGGTGTCTACTCTCCAGCACCCATGCACGTTCCATTAGAATCCCATCCCACTCCAGTATGACCTCAACTTCTGATCGCCTCTGCCAGCTTGCTAAGTTCTTGTCAATCACATCAGAGATACTGCACGCTAGGATTTCAACATACCATTCTCAGAGAGAGAGAAAATCCAAATTATTAGAGACAAAAAAAAAACCCAGAAAAACATCTAACAGTTTCTTTGGAAAGAGAGCTCCATGGGATACACGTTTTGACTAACGTTTGACGACTTGAACAGCCAAGAAAATCTTTGCGGTGCTAATTTCAAGCTCCCTAATAATGATATCTGGCGATTTCCTATTATAGTCTCAAAAGTTGTCTTTTACCCACAGTAAATCACTACATCTCTTATTTGCCATAGCTCTCCTTTGCTACTGCTTCTTCCTTTTCCTTTCCCCTGCCCTTTCCTTGTTTTCTTTCCTTTCTATGGTTAGTAACAACTTGAACATACTTTCTAGTATAAGTGTTGCCAAAATACTATTGTGGAAGGAGTAGATTTAAGATAATAGTAACATGCTAGCCATATGGAAACAGTTGAGTTTATAATACTTTCTTCCAAACACAAGGCAGAAAACCCAGATTCAATCGTGTCAAAATACTGATGTTATAGTTGCTCCTCTGGGGAGTTGGCAACCTTGCCTCTACAGCACTGAAGACAGGAGAGGAATCTAGAGATCCAGAGGAAGTCAGCAGTTTGGAAAGCCGTTATGAAGACTCATGTCATTAGTAAAATTCAGCAAAATGAGAGGAGGAATTAGAAAGGGAGTTCCCCAACTTCCAACACATTTACCTATTCAGAGCTTGGGTAGACATGTGGATATAAGATCTGTGTGGAATCAAAGGAGCTATCCTTCTGGAACTCATTGGCTAATGAGAAACGTGGCGAGGGCAAGATACTAAAGAAACAGGAAGATATCAAGCCCAGACATTTAGTACCGAGGAAGGGTGAATTTGGTAAACAGAGAAGTGGTTGGCAGTATTTTCCTAGCTCATTTGTCAATTCATATTGGGGTAGGCAAGGAAGATGGTAACAGTTGAGCAAACCACTCTGCTTCTAGGGCCCAATATTTGTCTATGAAGTGGGCAGCGTGTGACCTAGAAATCTTGTTGAAAATGTGTCACTGAACACTCGACTTCTCATTTGAGAGACAACAGATTCTTCTTCTACCCATTTAAAAAAACACCCACCTTTTATGTTGCTTGAACATAGGATGCTTATAGATCAATTGGTGCGACTGCTCATTTACAGACGCATTTGTGGTTTTCTTCACTGCTTTAGGGGCGTGTTGCACACAGAAAAAAATTCTTTAAAAACACCTAACCACAATAACAGGTACCTCAAGGTTATTTCCTGTCTTGTTATTTTCCCCTTGTGTCATTTGTAACAACTGTGGTCTGGACATTTAGTTAATTAAATCTGTCCACAGTGTCTGACTTGGTTGTGCAATTCCTCTAAGAATGGGATTTTTAAAGGTGGCAAGAAGAATGGCTAACCTTGATGAGTCAGTTAAGCCACATCAGTGTGCTATTCAAAAAGATAGTAGAAAGATGAGAGTGCTTGAAACACATATAAATAATGTGCCCCTTGCTATCACATTGATATTGAATATTTATGATCTACAAGATATTTCTGACAGAAGCATAAAAAGAAACTGATCACACAATGCACAGCCTGACCCATGCCGAGCAGAGCTCTCTAGATACATTAATTCATGGCATTTTTTTTGCTATCGAATTAGTAGGTGACTATAAAATTATGCTTATCTACATAGTTTCTTTTGAGCCAAGTTTAAAAGAAATGTCCAATCTGAATAGGCAGTTTTTATTATGACTGCATAGAACTAGGGCACTATCTGGTAGTTGATCATTATTTTCAGTATTCTGCTCAAATTTGCTATTAGAAAAACGATTCTAAAGCAAAAGAGAGCATTTAAACTTTGGAGCCTTGATCAGGATTTCCAGTGTTACTGAAAAGGCAGCCTCATTTTGAACCTGATCTCTGTCCATCTTCACCCTCTAAATGATGCCAAGGACAAAGATGACTCTCAGGACTGGGCTTTTGTGATCATTAGAATTTATAGCCTTTGAGATTTTCCTGCAACAATTAAGGAACATTGTGACGTCTAATGTATGTTATGTATTCACTGCTCATTTGGCACTCAAAACAACACCACTGGCATTGTTTAGCACAAAAATTGTATAAGTTATTCTAAATCACGTGAGGCTTGAGCAAGAAGATGCACTGAGGAGCAAAGGGAGGGAAAATAGAAAATGCACACCTCAGAAAAAAATCCCACAAGAATAGCGACTATAAGGGGTTTCATTTACGCATCTTTTCTGTACTCACGTGCTACCTCAATCCACTGAAGAGCTGTCTTCGAAAATTACAGATTTCAAGTGTGGATCTTTGAGGTCTATTAAGAACTGAATATAAATGATACACTAAGCTATTTCTTTAAGTATGTTAGCACTTCTAGGGCAGAAGTTGTCTTTATTTTTTTAGAATTAAGAACATTTCTCAGCATTCATTGTAAAATAGTTTTTAAATTTTTTCATATTGTTCTCATAAAGGTGCTGTGCAGAGCAGTTACAGTTACCTAAGTCAGGTAGTGAGTACATTTCTTTTCAGACAATGTCACCCCTTTCTTCATTTCTTTTTTTTTTTTTTTGCCAGTCCTGGGCCTTGGACTCAGGGCCTGAGCACTGTCCCTGGCTTCTTGTTTTTGCTCAAGGCTAGCACTCTGCCACTTGAGCCACAGCGCCACTTCTGGCTGTTTTCTGTATATGTGGTGCTGGGGAATCGAACCCAGGGCTTCATGTATACGAGGCAAGCACTCTTGACACTAGGCCATATTCCAAGCCCCTCCTTTCTTCATTTCTTAATGCATATTTATTGGATTTTTATCACTGATCCTCTTGACAGGAGCACCACTGGGCAGTCATAATTTGGAACAATAAATCGTTGTGATTGATGAGTTCTTGAAAGTAAGTTTGAGATGAGGAGGTTTGAGTTCTGGGAGTGTGGAGGGGACACAGTTGCTAGGTCTTTAGAGTAGTTGGAGAGAGATGCACCTGAGACAAAGAAATGAATGACTAAGGAGCGTTGGTACAAGTGTGAAGGAATGTAGCAAGCATTCCACACCTATGGTACTCGTGAGAGATAATGACCGAACTTTGTGTTTTGAGCTTTGCTCTAAATACTGTCTATTTTAGGCAATAACTTCGCTGAATGTTGAGCATGCTGAGGAATGTGAGCAAGAGGACATTAACTTATTGTTGGACACAAAATACTGAGGTGAAATCGTAACAGGAATATAATACTTTCAGATAAAGATGTACTTTATTATATTTGATCCAGGAGTATTAGTGATTTTACTAATTTTTTTATTAATTTAGGAGGAAAGGGTCAACTACCTGATAGTTTTCATTTTACCTAGCCATATGTGTGATTTCTGAATTAAGATTAAGCAGTAATTAATATCTCCAGGATCATTCATTTTGATTATTATCCCTTGTGACCTCATGTGTCTATTTTTCACAAACTTCTTATTATCTCAAGTAGTTTTCTGGCACTCGTCTGTTATTTTTGGATTAAATATATCCTAAGGAGATCAACGAGTCAGTCTTTTAACTCCATAAGCTCATTTCACTGAAAAGCTCATTGTGCCCTGATCTAGTACAAATCGCTGTCCTCAGCTTCATCTTTGGGATAGGAGCAATATGCTTTGCACAGGGCTAATGCACACACCCTCCCTGGAATGAAGCGCTGGGCCCAATCCACTAAATTGTGCTCTCTACTTAATACCTTGCATGAAGGTCGCCTGATTCCCCAAGTCATTTAGTTGCATTTTATGATGTTAATTTTTTTTTGTGCTTTCATAGTCAAGTGTCTTTCAAAAATAGAAACTCCATCAGAAAAGAAATTTATGCCATAATGTCAATAGAGATAGATATTCTTGGGGGATTTGAGAGGATGCAATCTTACCAAGGACAGCTGTGTTAAGAATAGTGATTTCAATGTGTGTTTTGCATTTGGAGTGAAATTTTTAAATCAATTTTTGATTTGTGGAAAACATTAAACTTGGTTTCTGTTCTACAAACTAGAAGAAATGAGGGCCTATAATGCCCTTTAATGTTGCTTACTAAAGATATGAATCATTTTCCAATACACTATTAGATTTCTTAGGTGGTTTTATACACTAAACAATGCAAAGCTTAACTGCTTTATGCACTGGATTGCTTAGCGTATCAAAATATTTCCAGTAAGTTTCTCTGTACTGAGCTTTGCATTAAAGAACAATGAAAAGGGAAGCCAGCCACATATGCAAAGATAAGAGTATACACGTGTGTCGAAAATCCATTAATATTCTCCAGTGTTCTGTAATGTCCTGAAGAAGAAAACAATCAATTCCTTACTGAGAAGTATGAAGTTTAGCATAAATCCTTGAATTTCCACTTGGGATGGAATAACTGTTTATATCAGAGTGAATGCTGTCTGGAATTTAGACACCAGTTGACCTATCATGCAAAGCAGAATTTGTCATCTCCAGAAAGATTGCTACCTCACATCTAGTGACAGCCAGAACTCCAAAATCCTAGCACTGCATTGAACTCCTGATGGTATGGGGTTCGAAACCCACGGTCAATGAGACCGCTCATTGATGACAATCGGGGATGGAAAGAATTTTATTGAGCAAGAAAGTACTGGAGTGCCAGGACTGGACTTGAGGTCGGGATCTCAAGATGCAGCCCCAAGCCATCTCAGAAGACTGCTTTCAAACCCCCAAACCACAGGAAGTTTCCCTTTTGCCTAATTGTAGTTACTTGTTAATTTCAAGAAGTGTCCAGGAGCCAGCTCATTACTTTTGAGGAACGTCCAGGAACCGGTTTCAAATAGTTCAAGGCATCTTGACCATAATGGGGCCCATCTAGCCAAGGTGTAGCTCTCCCTGTGGGGTTACAGGTATGGGCAATACAGAGCAAAACACGTGTGGGCAATTGAAACTACACAACACAGAGCAAAACAGGTGTGCGCAATTGCACCTACATAATACAGGGCAAAGGGCCAGTTTCAGGAAAGTATCACATTGAGCAATGACATTAATACTGAATAATATTAGCAATACTTGTTGTATAGTTAGTATAGTAACAGATTAATTATTTACACCACTTCACTGACATCATTAGTCTCCTCCCTATTATTTATAAACTATAAGTGTAAAATATATAAAATATAAAGTACATTTATAAAATAATGCATATAGAACAATTTTAGTGCATTGGCTGATTTTTTTTTAAAACTGTTGTTCTAACAGTTAAGATTTACATACAGATTCTTTGGTTTAAGAATATCCTATTAGCAGTCATGAGGGTAAATAATTAATAGGCATTGTAATAGGTCATCTGTATTCTGTATTTGTTCTTTTACAATATGTTTCTTAAGAATTAATGTTTTTAGTCATTTGATCCCTAAAGATTCCTAAAGCAACTGAATGCTATTGGTATTAAATTTTTGTTTCATTTGTATCCAGGCACTGATGGCTTAGTCCTGTAACCTTAGCTTCTCAGGAAGCTGAGATCTGAGAACTACAAGTTGAAGACAACCCTAGTAGGAAAGTCCATGGGACTCTTATCTTCAATTGACTGCCAAAATAAAAGTCTGAACTAGAGCTGTGGCTCAAGTGGTAGAGCACTGCCTTGAGCACAAAAGCTCTGGGATAGTGCCTAGGCCTTGAGTTCAAGCCTCAGGACAGACACACACATAAAGATATTCATGTCATGTCTAGTTGAATCAAAAGATTAAGTACCTTGATTTTCTAGGCTGGAAATGATCTGAATTGGGATTCAAAGATGGAGATTATATGAATGAACTGTTCATTACTGTTGACACAGTACTACATTGGCCTATCAATACAAAAGTGGCCCATGCTGTAATAGCTTTTTCAAAGCAAAGACTTTAGAAGAGAAAGCCATGTTACTCTTTTGCTCTAGACCTTATTTACAGTGTTTTTGAAGCTCAGCTAATTAAATCTGAACCCAAATTTGGAAAATCTACTACTTAAATAGGTAACCATTTCTCAAGTCAATTCGCAGGGTTTGTTTCCATATATATTAGGCTTGGTGTCCATATTTTCCCAGCCTCTACTCATTTCTTTTGACACTTCTATTTTCTCCAGCAACATAGTTAAGTCCCCTGGGATGGCAGAACAACCGTGAAAGGAATCCTGCCTCTACCTCCCGCTGGCTCTGTGTCATTTTATCCTTAATTTCGTTGGTTTTATAAATGGGGGCTTGGCTGATTTTTCTATGTCCTCTGGGCCAAATTATTATTTTGAAAAGGTTTTCAAAGTATCTTTTAAGAAAAGAGAGCATTTTATACGTCCCCTATCGATTCAAAAAAATCCACTTCCAGTTTAATCACTCCCTATAAAAATTTTAATGACCATACATCAGCAGAGCTATAGAAGAGTTATTAAAACACTGCTATGAATAATCCCCAAAGTCCTTTCCACTTCCTCAGAGAAGGTGATAGAAACAGATAATAATAATTTAACACAACTCTCTGTATTAGCTGGCTCAGTAAGAAGCCATCCCATTTGGCATGCAATCACTTTTTTAATCACACTTGGGAGACAAACCACACAGAGCTGGCTCAGTGTCACGCCATCTTATTATCCTACATAAACTACAGTGGGTCAAACTTTTGAGGGAGCTTGCCGGTGAGAAAATCTCACTCTGCTATGAATCCAGCTGAATAAATACTCATTTGAGTTTCAGGTGGCCATTAAGTAAAATCAAACTAAATCGGTGACACTTCACTTACATTGAGGCATCTTAATTTCCACCACTAAAAAACAATGGATCCGTTGATGCTTTCTCTGGAAAGCACCACTTTAAAAGCAAGAAAAGCTATGGATTGCCCTTTAATTTCTGCTCCTCAAGGGCATTGGGGATGTGAAAGGATTACACAGCACATACAATTCCACCTTTTGTTTTCAATCTTCTAACATTTATCTCTTTAGAACTCACATTATTCTGAAGCAAAGATATAGATTTGGATAGTGAGTCTAACTGAATGAAACATAAAAAAGTGAAGAAAATAAAACACAAAGAATACAACATTAAGGGTTGTCTCAGGATTGGGCTACTCTCCTACTCTGGTGCCCAAATAAATGACATATACTACTAAGTTGTCTGATAGCAACTTATTCGATTGTTTGAGTATATCCCTGTATGATTTAGTTGTAAGGAAGATGGTGTGCTGACTGAACTTTGTTCTAAGCCAGCTGTGGACTGGCTTTTCTCTTGTCCCCCATGTCTGTTGTTAAACGAGTCAGCTCATTGCAAAGAGCACCTAGCAGATAGATGCTCAGCTGAGATCCTCTAGGCCCTGTCTCATTACTTGGTCCTCTCTGGCTTCGAGGCTGCTGGTTTTGCATAGGCTTCACTAAATGGCCCTCAAAGCTCTTCCGTTTGTACAACACATGGGTTACATCCAACTTCTAGGACAAGCCTCTGCCAAGGACTGGTGCAGAGATACACATGCAGACTTCTACTTGTGGTGGAGAGAAATCTCTGAAGGGCGATTTATGCCAAGTATCCCAGAAGATGAGGCGGAAGCTGCCCTTGGTGGCCGGTTTCGGCTCTAACTCCACCTTTGCTTGGGTTCCATCTTCTGTCTCATCTGCTTTTTCTCCTCTTTTTCAATCATATCATTGCTTTCTAAGTCAGTCACTTACATGTCTTGTTAATCAGTCACCTGGGCTCCAGTTCTCCTTCAGTATTCCTGTCCCACGATGAAGACTAAACGTTTACAATGATAATTTCCTACACTGTGACTGTAAGTTCAAGATTGGTTTGATCTCTTTGCTTCTTATTTAATTCCTATAAAGTTCTCTGGAAAAAAAATAATAACACACCATCCAAAAGTAGGAGCTGAGGTGCAGGGATTCTTGTGAAACACAACTGCAATCAGAGGCAAGGACAGCACTGATGTTTTTCCATTGACTCATTTCACGAGTGAGCAGATAAGGGACACATACACACTTGCCAGATTACTATACAACCCTAGGGCACCACCATGAAATTTGAAACAGAGTCTTGAGTCTACAGCTAGTACTCGTATACGGCTAAGGTAATCAACGCACAAGCTACAACTCAAGGTCTCATGCCTACAGCTCATGATGGCCATGCCAATTGAAAAGAAAATCTCTGTAGCCTTCGTAGTACTTCACTCGGTGGTTGAACCAAGTTGCACAGACAGAGTGCTTCCGCTTTGTTGGATAATTTCAGACCCAGACGGTGCCTGGAGGCTCAAGGCAGAGGTGAAGAAGAGAAGTAACTTCTGGTCGCTGAATGTCACTTCCAATCTGGAGGTTCTGTTTTATTGTGGGCATGGCTGTGTGCCCTTCTGTGTGATTTCATTCTCAAGAAAAATAATTTATGTGTGTGTGTGTGTGCGTGTGTGTGTGTGTGCCTTGAGAAGTAATATCACACTTTCAGAACTAAGTATTTTTATATTATTGCTGAGGATATTTTCAATATACCCTTTGTCAATATACCCTTTGAAGAATCAAGAGTACCATTTCTCAATGTGTTCATATTCATGGGACTCTCATTCTGTGTTGTTTTTTATATAATAGTAGCCCTCCTCCTCCTCCTCCTCCTTTTCCTCCTCTTCCTCCTCCTCTCCCTCCTTCCCTCCATTTCTTCCTCCTCCTGCTTCTTCTTCTTCTTCCACCTTTTCTCTCTGTGTCTCTGTCTTTCCTTCCCTCCATCTCTCCCTTGCTCCCTCAGTCTCCCTCCCACCCAGCCCCTATGGTAAACTGGGGGTTGATCCTTAAGGCCTTGAGAGACAGCTGGTGCTCTACCGCTTGAACCACACATCAGCCAGGACACAATTGTTCCCAGCGGTGGCATAACACGCTCATTTCTGTCCCTTGCTCTGTGTGCAAGCCTTATTTTAGAACAACTTACATTTATAAGCCCTAAGTTGATAGGTACATGAAAAATTTTTCCATAGTAGTTTATAGAATAAAAGGAGGAGATCTAGAATGCTTTTCCCACTTGGCAGTCACCTAAACGAAGTCTCTAGGATTGTACAGTTTCCATTATCACAGAAACAACATTTTCTTGGCCTCACATTAAAGCCTCGGCTTTTTACTTTTTATTGCTTGCTGATTGATGAAATAAATCTAATGATGTTCCATCACTTTCATATTTCTGCCAATTTCCTGAAATTCAATTGAAATTTGTACAGCCTTTCTCCTGGGAAGTGGTACTTGTTTATCAGGAATAGACAATGCCTATGGAAAGTTGCATAAATTGGCCCATTGATGCACAGTTTTCTTTTACTCTTACTGTTAAAGGAGTCATGATGTTGAAGGACATAAAAAGTGAAAGGAAATAATGGATCAGAATTTTTGCTCCTACAGGGACATTGGGCTCTGTGATAGTGTATAATTTACATTTGATCAAGGTAACCTCATTATCTAGAGGCGAATGTGGCATAAATGTAAAGCGCAGGCTCCCATTCGGACTTTCTCGCCAAGCATAATGCTATAGGGGAGATATTTCAAAGGGCTATTTGGGTACTTTTTGAGACCTCCTTTTAAATTCCTTTACCTCCATATCATTATATTGTTGAAAACTCTGTTTATTATAAAATCTTAGAGTATTTAGATTTGTTGTACTACAAAGATTCCTGATCATGAATATTCTTTTATTCTTCATAAGTATATGTTACAATCATTTCCACAATAGCAGAAAATAACAATGGAAGCTACGGTACAGAAGGAAAGCGACTGTAATGTTACTAAAGCTATATCCTTGTTGCAGTATTGGAATAGCTAGTGGCATCAGAAAGAAACTAGTTCATTCATTCACAAGTTACCCACTGTGCTTGTCTGCAGTGTTACTGAAGGTATCAACAGTAAATCTAGAGACTGTACTCTCACACACCATGGACGCTGTGGCTGGATCCAACTGTAGGTACTTCTTGAAAAACAAAAGCAAAAACACAAGCAAGGCAAAACAAAAACTCTTGAGGTCTGTGGGTAAGTTTATTAGTAGTGAGCACTGATTAGTTCTTTATATACGCTTCTCAGGCTTACCTTCATCCTTCATCTGCTCACAAAGAAACATCTTTTTTTTTCTCACTTCAATCTGTGCATGGAATGTTCTAGAGAAAGGACGGTCACCTCAAAATCCCCTGCACATAGGCTCCTCATAAATACAATATAGTATTGAATAAAAGGAACACACACATATCTTCCTATCATCAAGTAAATGAAAAATGAGTTTTGTCATGTTTCTTGGGCCTTTCTCGGCTGTTAGAAAGTAGCAACACCTGGTTTAAGGTCTCCTGTACTAAAAGGTGAGATACTAATCAGCTAGTGGACATTGGCCAAGTCTGATTGTAGGTATCTGCAGAAGATAAAGAAGCAGCAATAAAGTTAGAAATAAAGAAAGGAATAAAGTCAGGAACTAACTGCGATGCAATGACTATACATAACTTTGTTTTTTTTTTGAAAAATAATAATACATTTATTATTGCTGTTCAATAATGTCAAAGATTGAATATTTACTTTGATTGATTGGAATCAAATATTTTGAAATTGTTTCTATGTAAGTATTTTTTTACATACTTGTGTAAGAAATTTATAAATGTAGTTATATATATCCAGATTGGTAATGATATTATTTTTTTTTCTCAAATTTTTATTATCAAACTGATGTACAGAGAGGTTACAGTTTCATACGTTGGGCATTGGATACATTTCTTGTACTGTTTGTTACCTTGTTTGAAAATACAGAAATAGTCCAAGGAGGCATTGTAAATGATCACCCTAACCCTAACTCAATCTACTTCTAAATGTTAGAGTACCTTAGTTCAACCATTACAGTTTATCAGATAATTCACTTCCACGATTGATTTCCTAACTGTTAGTATGTGATATGCACTTGTGAACTCACAAAATAACCTTTTTCAACAGTTTTAAGAACAGAACAGTGTTTCCTTTGCATGTGTGCTACGATTTACACTGTGATTTCCCTGTATAGGTGTATAGGTGGATGCTCTCAATAAAATTTGTGAGTGAGAAATGTTTAGATCAGAATCAAGGTATCCACAGTGAATCTTAGAATTGTATTGTCTATCCTATTCTGATCCTCATTTAGACTTTAATGGTGCGAGAAAATCCTCAGTTAAAACACAAAATATAAAGAATTCATTTTAACCTTCTGAGAGTCAGAGCTGAATTTTGAATTATAGAAGAGAATATCTATCTATCCTCTCAAAACCTCAACATTTTGATTTTTCTTTTTCAATGTCCTTTTTTTTGGTCATAAACAAAGAAAATATGGTGCCTGACTCCAGATACTATTAACTACCAGGATAGTTTCCTCCTTAGCATTGAATCAATTAGTCACTGGTTAGAAATACATTTCTGAGGGAAAGTAGAGTGTCTGAGGAAAAGCGAGTCAGGTTTGTCATTCCAAACTAAGAAAGCCACCAAGTGATTTTGACGTTTCTGCCTTAGTGAAAAATGAAGATTTTTCAAGATTAAACGAGTGGGGATTGATATGCTTCACTCAGTGTTAGAAATAAGCTTTTTTATATGAGATTATAGCCAGTAAGGTTTGCCTAGAATTTCACATAATTTCACACATCTATTATTATTGCGTGCTAATAGATTCTTCCTATTTTAACTTTATGATCATGGCATGCAATTTTGTCCACTCGAGGCACACACGGCTATGGAATACTCAGTTTAATTTAAAGATACAAATGAATGATACAAATGATGCAAATTTAAAGATACAACATGAAACACCTGATTGTTGCAAATGCAGCTCATGGTCTTAATGATCATTTTCTTTTCATTATCTATGTTTTATTCCAAGGGGGTTGAAATCAGGGAGCCATTTTCCCCTCAATGACTTTGGCTAATGACTAAATCTGTCATTCACCAATAAAAGCCATGAACCATTGAATACCACACAATTTGGTGTCACTAAGATATATTTTTTTTTGTGTTTGTTGCTGTTTGTCATTGAGGAGGAAAAGGAAATTGTACTAATGTTAAAAATAAAATACAACTTCTTAAATTTCATAGGTCAGATGAGTCATGCCTTTGGATTTTTAAATAATTTATTTATTTATTGTCAAAGTGATGTACAGAGGGATTACAATTTTATACGTAAGGCAGTGAGTACATTTCTTACCCAACTAGTTTTTGTGTGTTGTTTTCCTCCTCTAAATCATTCTCAGTAGCTTCTGGTCCTTCTGGCCTAGCAGAAGAATTTTAGCCTTTATAAAAGGATATAATCTGCTGTAATATACCCCCATTTTAAGGGTACCAAAAGACAGGAGAGTAGCATTCCTCACATTTCATATCTCAATGTAATCAATAATCAATGTCATTAATATAAATATTAACAATAAATAAATATTCTTCATATTGCTTATATTACTGCCATGGGGGCCCGTGAAAACTGTGCTTCCTTAGGCCTCCCATTGCTGCAGGAGGAAATGGTTGGGTCGTTTGATAATGCTGCAGCCCCTAGGCTGTTATTCTGATTATTCCTAAGGATGTGTTGTGCTAAAAATCAAGCCAAGTTTCATGCGTTCAGGCTTCTTCTCACATATGGAAACTGAATTCCATCATCAGTTTATCAGTGTATGGAGCCATGAGAGCAGGAAAGGTATCTCAGCAATGCTTCTCAGCCATGCTCCAGTACTCTCTAGCGCTAGGACGCTTGCTGTAAATAGAAATGCAGACTTAAAAGAGAAATGAGCTGACAGTGGGATTGGCTTTCGTAAAAGCGATTCAATATCTAAACACTTCCTCAAGAGTGAGCAAAACATCTGAAATGTAGGAAATGCATTCTGAAATATGCACACTGCTTCCTTGATGAGCGACTTTCTCAGTACTCTGCTCATTTACCCATTTCCACCTTTATGCTATGTAATGTATGTATATATGTATACATATATAAACACTATATACACAAATAATATGCACACATATGTATGTATATATACATATATTTTTTTCCCAGCAGATGTAAACCAGGTGGAGCTGTTCTTGTAAATGAAATAAATTGGACAGAGCCTCCTGGGTTATTTTTGTTTTAATCTGAGCCCTAACAGATGAGATTAAGAGCGGATTTGTTTATCACAAGCAGAGGACAATTGCTCGCATCCCTATTTCAACCGGATTTGTTATTGTGCACTTAGAAAACATAAGGGCATGTTATTCCATAAATACTCTCCTCCCTACAGAGCGATCGGAGGCCTAGGAAGTCCATGTCGTTGTGTTTCCCCCCTCCCCCCCGCCCCCGTCATTCCAAACGACAAGTCATTAAGAAGAATGAACACACGCTTGCACTTCTGGAGGGCAGTTCCCTTTTCCGACCCTTGGCAGCCTGCTTTGACCTCTTCTACATCTTCGCAGTGAACTAACACATCCTTACGCAGGTCAAATATTTTAGAGTTACACTGACACGTTTGCAATCATGTGCTTGTACTCGGAGAGGCTTTAATGTTCAAACAAGATCATCTCATTCTTCGGATGAATGATTCCACGGAGGTAACTGAGGGAGTTGTGCTGGACTATTTTATCATCTCATATACACAGCACCACGTGATTCCTGAAGCCATGGTTGTATTTTTGAAGGCAAATAGAGTAGGTAAGTGAGTAAGTAAGCAGAGCAGGTGGGTCTGTATCACAGGTGCGTTGAGATTCCTCTGTGGGTTGTGCATTTCAGTGTGGCTTTGGTCATGTAGACCTTACAAAGGGTCTCTTGGTGTATGAATAATGTTTTGTGGCCTTTGAGAAGATCACTTTGCAAAAAAATGTCAGCCATGGAGGAAATGAAACACATGCACACACACACACACACACACACACACACACACACACAACAGCAAAGCAAACAAGCACAATAGCAGAATAAAACAACCATGTGACAGAAGAAAAGAAACCCAGCAAGTTCTAAAATAGTCTTTTCCAACAAAACTACCACCTTCGATGTATTGCTTTCCTGTGAAGGCATGATTTCCAACTAGCTTTTGCCTGGATGTTGATAGATTTGTATTAGTTGAACAACTCAACCATGAATAGCAGACAAGGGCTCTTCTCTAGTACTGGGGGCTAATGCTTAGCTCATGGGCTTTCTTTCCTTGCCTTCAGCCTATTATCCTGTGAAAAACAGTCTAACCTGGCTTCTGGGATGTTTTATCACAGTTCCCCTACATCTGTACAAACTCTTCCTTTGGGGGAGATCTTTAACTCATTACTAACAAATATGGCAAAAGGGATGAGTCACCAACTTTCCAAATCCTAGACTGCCATTACTGTGGGGCTGGCAAACCCTCCGGGCCTCATCACCGTCCACAGAAGAGGGACTCTATTCCCGAGTCTGCTAGGAAAGGAGGCTCGTGATGTAGCATCCTGCTAGGAACACAAGGTTGCTTAGTCCCAGATCCATCCCAAGTTGAATCTTCAGATGAGACCCCGTGCTGGAAGAACCCTTATTGCAGTCATAAGAAACCATGGCACAGAGGATCTGGCTGTGACTGGACTTCTGATGCACCCCAAATCTGAGGTAGTCTGTAGCGGTAAGGAACAAGTTTATGGCTACTCGTTACATAGCAGTAGACAAATAATATATCCAAATTACATTTGGCAACAATGTAAATATACTCAATCTTTTTTGAATCTTCATTTATAAAGCAGGAGATCAAGAGACTCAGAGTTTGCAAAGACACTATTTAGGTTGCACTCCAATCTCCCGGTTGGTATTTTAGGGCTTGTAACTTCATCTGTCTTTGCTTCATAAGTCCCTCACCTTTCTGAAGGGAAAATGTTTGGCTTGGAATACTACTATGAAGATAAATGAGTTAATGCACATAAAATGCATAGGACAGGGGCTCGCACAGTAAACTATTTATGTCAATTGCCTGCTAATGACTGTGCGTTGACGTGCAGACAGTACAGTCCTAAGGACATTGAGTATAAATGCACAGGAAAAGCCCACCGCAGAGGAGAGGCTGAGAAATACAGTGGACCCTCGTGCAGCCTTCTCACCCATCTACAAACAGAGGGTTGCGTGTTTGCAAATACCTATATCTCTTGTCATTGGAGCAGAACTAGTTTGGGGTGCTAGAAGGGAATTCTTATGCTGCAGATTTGGGCCTGAGTACCCAACTCCACAGTTCCTTGGTTTAACCTGGGGAAGAAATATCTAACTGTCAAAAAGGATTACGGTTTCCATCATTTCAGAGGATTTGTGAGTAGCCTAGAAAAGATGTTAGTGCTGCGGGTAGATTGCACTCTTGTGGAGTTCCAACATTTAGCCAATGTCGATTCAGTGAGCAAGGGAATGAAAATAGAAAGCTCACACTTGTCTTTGATTTTTAACACACGTAATGTGTTACAGAGTAAGCGTAAGCATAACGGACAGTCTCCTGGTCCCCGTCTAAGTCAGTAACTGCAGTGATGACACAGGAAAAGGCTTCAAAACCTGTGATCTCATTCCTCCACAGCATCTTTGTGAGACAGGTGGGGCTGTTTCGCATGCATTGAAATGTACAGAATTCCTAATGAGTTCAGGGAGATAAAGGATGTGATGCAAAGGCTTGGCTTTAAAATGATTCACGTATAACTGGGTGCTGGTGACTTGGGGCCTGTAATCTTAACTACCCAGCAGGTTGAGATGTGAGGATAGAGGTTCAAGGCCAGCTCAAGCAGAGGAGTCCCAAAAAAGTCAGTAGTGGAGCTGTGGCTCAAGTTTAGAGTACCAATAGCAAAAAAGCTCAGGGATAGTACCCAGGTCCTGAGTTCAAACACCCAGAACCTGCACAAATTAAAAAAAAAAAAGATTCATTTGTTTTTTTTTTTTAAGCATCCTACAAATAGTAGAGGATTCAGATTTTAAATTCTCACCATGTGTAAGTCCTAATTTTATTACCAGCTGGATGACCGAAACCAAATAATTTTCAAATCAAGATCCTGTTTTCTCATCATGCCCTGGTAATTAAAATGCTTATTTTTTGGAGTTTTCACGAGATAAATATGTAAACATCTCACTGCTTTATGTGCACACTTCTAATATTTCAAAAGACAATCATTAAATGACATAGCTCTTAACCCAATACTTTTTTTTTTTTTTAAAGTGAAATGTTGCTACATATACACTTCAACTCACCCACCCCAGAGGCTGATGCTTGCAACTACAGTCTTTTGGAAACTATTACTCATGTTTTGGATACCTCACTACATAACTGATTTATTCATTTTTTAAACCGTAGAATCCCCATGATAGAAGATGAGATAAGCACTTATAACTCTGCCTCCCACATCCACAACCACTTTTCTCCTCATATTATCCAAACAGTTCTAAGCAAGCTTTGGTTAAATTATTGATCACACATTGTCCAGTGGGTCACATTCAATCCATCTGAAATACTGGGCTTTTTTTTTTCCCCTCCCTCTATTCACTTTTTATTTCCTTTCCTTTTTTTTTCTCCCCTGACTTGATGTCACATTTTATGTACCTACCACCAATCTTCCAATGTTAGATGGATCTATAAATGATGTTTTGAGTCTGATGACAATGACCAGGTAATCTGTCAGTTCGTGTCTCTTGGTTGCAGGGTATATTTCTGGTGTGAATATCTATACACAGGGCCCCACCTGTACCGGTTCTCCAGTGCTGCTTCTGGACCCTCCTGTTTAGGATTCAGTGCTCACAGAATCAAATATCCCCTTCCTCATTGCCTGGTTCCACTGGTCCTATATGTAGATCCTTTGTGACTCAACTGCATAGCTGTTGCAAAGGGAATGTAATTGTGATACCTGAAATGCATATGAACACGCTTCCCTTATCTTACTATTTTTTGTGTATTAAACAGTAAAAAATATATTTTTATGCCAGACACTATACTAATGACAAATATTAGCTTCATAAAGTGTTGCAATTTTGGGGAAATGCACATTTTTAGACTTAAAAAATTAATGAGCAGCCATAAAATAAAGTTCTAGCTGAAGTACAATGCACCTTAAAATTTATGAGTATCCAAATTTTCTCTCTAGATTATAATATTATAAAGAGGTTGGCTGACTGTATATAGCACCAAGTACTTAATAAAGAAAATGGAAAGCATACTACCTAGGGATAAATTTTCTGGTCACTGCAGGTAAAATTGGTGTATACCAGCGCAGAAAGATATGTATCCTACCTATCATAAAAATTAATTTTTAGAATATATCAGTTTTAAGTACATGGCCAGGCACTGTGCTAAATGTATTCTAGTTATTAAAGAACTTATCTTCCATACCAGCCTTACCTATTACTCTAATTTTAAAGATAAGTAAAAATGCTACTGGAAAAGTATTTCATTTAGAGAGAAACATGCTCTTCAAAAGGAAGAGAGGAGATTTGAATACTTCTCCAAGTCTTTCTATGTCTCTATAACTACCCAGCATAATTATTTACGGTTCTAAATGTAACTAAAACACGTTAAGACATAGTTATCATTAGAAGCATAAACTAGCATCATCAATGTCATGAATATTTCCTTATGAATCAATCATTAAATTTAATAAAATAGAACTATCTTATAGAAAAGAGAAATCTATCATATATGCCTTCAGAAAGTAAAACATTTCCTTTTCCCTACACACTGTACAAATTGCCTGATTTACATATTCTGCCTTTAAATATTAATTAACACTTTTTGGCTTAGGTCACAGTTCATTTGGGAAATTGTAATTACTTATACCAATAATGGTAGTGGAATGAGGATGGAACTTTCCAGGTTGTAAAATATGAAATCATTTGATTTTTAACACTATTTTAGTTCCAAATTTTATAAAAATCAGTCTTTTTATCATCAATGATCTAGGTTATATCAATAAACTATTCTCATGTAAGGCTTAGCTTGTGCTCTGAGAATTAATAGTCCAAATTAAATTTAGAATTTCTACCAATCAGTCATGTGTGTATATGTTTGCTGAGGTTGATAATATTCCTGTTTTTAGTAATAATGGTACACTTAAAATACTTTTTTTTTTTCAGTAAGACACCTATGCAATGTATTTCTTCTAGGTGGTCTTGGTAGTTTCAGCAAAAAATAAACGCAGATGTGAACACAAGCATTTCATGCTCCACAAATGGTCTGAAGCCTACATTTTGTCATTTACCAGATATACAGGCAGTAGAAATTGACCAAAATTTTGCAAGTTTTCCAAGTATAGAAACGAGATAACTCCATTAAATTGTTGTGGAAATTGAAGAAGAAATACTGAAACAATAAAGAACCAATCAACAAATTTACTACAGCTCCCACTGGCTTATAAAGTAAATAGTAATTGTGGAGAGGAGCTTGCGAATTCACTACAGTAAACTCTATAAGACACTGTAACACTTTAAAGTGTCTTACTCTAATACTCTATGACAGAAGAAGCTATTTAGGTAATGTAGACTAAAAACAATTGTAAAAATAGTAATATTTTGATGTGTAGGACAGCATAATGTTTCACCTTTAACTGTTAAAGCCCTCATAAATTTCTTCCTAAAAAAGCTGATATTTTTCTTTTGAATCATACAGTTAGGGATATCTGAGGGTTGTATGTTACATACTGCATATGCAAATTAACTGTAATGCAACAGTAAAGACGCGTGCGATGATGTCCCTTTGTGTATAGTGCCTTGCTAAAACGTAAATGACACAAAAAATAAACTGAAGGAATGATTCTGGGGGCCACCTTCACGTGGAAAGATATCGTCTCCATGCATTCTCTACTTCTATGAAGAATAGAAATGGAATTTTGTCAGAAATGGCTTTAACATTTTAAACAATTTAGGTATTATCAATATTTTAATAATATTGTTTCTGACAACCCAGTGGCATGAAAGGTCTGCTGGTGTCTTCCTCCATTTCTTTCTTCAGGATCTTATAGTTTTCGTTGAGGTCTTTCGCCTTTTCGGTTAAATTTATTTCTGTTTTGGGGGGAAGTCTATGGTGAATGGAATCATTTTCCTGACTTATTTCTTTTTTTTTCAGATTTTTATTATCAAACTGATGTACAGAGAGGTTACAGATTCATACGTTAGGCATTGGATACATTTCTTGTACTGTTTGTTACCTTGTCCCTCATACCCCACTCCCTCCTCCCCCTTTCCCATTCCCCCCATGAGGTGTTCAGTTCACTTAGGCCAAACAGTTTTGCAAGTATTGCTTTTGTAGTTGTTTGTCTTTTTTTTACCCTGTGTCTCTCAATTTTGGTATTCCCTTTCAATTTCCTAGTTCTAATACCAGTATACATGGTTTCCAATATACTCAGATAAGACTACAGAGATAGTGTAGGTACAAACACTGGAAGTGATACAAGAACCTCATCAATAATAGAAGCTACAGATACACATGGGACGTTGAAAGTAGTTACAACTGTGATATAACAATCGTTTCCATAACATGGAGTTCATTCCACTTATCATCATCTTATGTGTTCATAAGGGTATAGCTATTGGGCTCCTGACTTATTTCTTATGCTGTTGATTAAAGGTGTCCAGAAAATGTACTGGATTTGTTATGGTTAAAAATAACCATAACTGCAACTGTTTCTTAGATAGAGAAGGTTTTTGATCCTTTAGATGTAGGATCATACTAGCTGCAATTAAGGATAGTTTGAGTTCCTTTTTTCCTATTTGGATCATACCTGTAATCAAAACTAGTCAGAAGAATGAGATCTGGAAGACTGTTGAGGCTAGCTTGGACAGAAAAGTTTGCAAGATTTATCCAAGACAAAAGCAAACGTCAGACTAGACACACGGCTTAGGCGCTCGTATTCCAGCAGTGCAGACAGGCCAAGTAAGCAAGAGGCTGAATTCAAACCCAGTGCCCCCCAAAGCAAAACAGAAAGAATGGATGAGAGGACCTATCTTTCGAAACTGAGTTTCCCTTAGTGACATCTGAAACCAATAAAAAGCCTGAATGATATTCTTTACCTTATAAGGTTAAAAAAAAAGATTCCTCAGCCACCACATAAAGTGGTAGGGCTACTTTACACAAAAGTATATTTAGACTCTATGGAGAAGCCACACAGAAAGCAACATTCCTTTTGTCAGTGTCCACCTCGGAGCCAGGCATATGTGTGAAGGGATATGCCCAGCCTTGGAACGCGCCAGCCATTGAAGTCTCCCTGACTGCGGCTGTGAACTCGTGAGTAGAAACTCGTGAGTAGAGGCCGCAGTTACTTCCCTAATTCTGGCCATCACGTTCTCTAAGTAACATGTTCATATGTTCCTACATCTTAGGGGAGGTCACAATTTCAGTAACGTTGGGTGCACAGCAACAATAACTTCAGCACAGGAGATCAGCACGAATCAGAATAGGACCAGAACCTCACATCTGCTGATCTAATTACTCTTGTTTCTTAGGGAAGATTATCCTAACAGATATTCTACATCCACAGGGTAAAGGGATTTCTAGATGTTTGAGTTTTAAAACTAACATTCATGTAGTATTTCTTGGGATTGTTTTTCAGATGGAAACTCAGAGACAGAGTTAGAGATCCAGTCCGGAGAGGATTTAATGTAGGTGAGGGAACACATTTTCTTGACAGTGAAAGGGGATGTCAGATGGATGGCTTTGCAATTGGCATTGAAAGCAGCCAGAAACCAACTCTGGCAGACTTCTTCTGAAGAAAAGTCTTCAATAGAAAAATGAAACTTTGCTTACTTCAAGTATAAAGTTAGAACAGTGTGATTTACATGTTTTCTCACAGGAAGGCAGAGGATCAACTAGTGATAGGTATATTTTATGAGAGCCAACAAATATTCTTACCCATACCATTTGAGATGTAGTATTTTAGCTCCAGGGGAAAAATGTAAGGAAAAGAAAATACAAATATAATATTATCCATATTGCTGCGTTAATATTCAGAGTCTTGTTAATTAAAAAAACACAAGATAACTGGAGCCATTAGGAACCATTTTAAAAGCAAATGCTATCTTCAGTACTTTCATATCCTGAGACTCATAAATTTTCTTTTTTTTTTTTTTTTACTTGAGAAGGGAACGGCTCTACATAACAAAGCTGAGATACCACACTTACCTGTCATGCCAGGAAAATTATTTTGCTAAATATGCTCTACTTAAACAGCCAATGAAAGAACACTAATGCCAATTGAACTTACTGCTCCAAGCAATCTGTTAAATTTTGTGTATGTGGGTATGTGTGAATAGGAAAAAGCTGTTACTGCCAATACCCCTGTGAAAACATGCAAATACTGAATAACTTGCTCTTTTAAATCTGAAAGATGAGTAATTTGGGAATAGCACATTACAATCATTGGGTTTTGAAGACTAACAGAATTATTTGCTGCTGGCTTTTCACATTTTTCTCTCTGCTTAGTCATCCTTTCAGGTGACTTCTATCTGTATACTTTTGACACAAGTGCAAACAATATTCTCAATCTGTAAAAAAAAAAAAGGGCTTGCTTTATCTTTAATATGTATAAATCTGAAGCTTCTTTAATTGCCACTGGTGAAGGCTTTTATCTGAATCAGATAAAAGAATCCTCCGCAACAATTAATGCATATAACTGCATCTGCTGCTTTCTATGTCAGTCACAGCAGGTTCATCTTTAACACCCAACTCATAATCTGTTATGCACTGGGTCAGAATCTGATAGAGAATCGTCTGTCCCCGGGTTAAAGCCATCATGACTTGCTTGTCAACCGTGGCGCGTCGGCTCTGAGATCTCCTTGTTTCTGTGTTTCACTCCCTCCAATGCCCGGTGGGGTCTGTTCTTCCTCAGTTGTGTCAGACTTGCCCCATGTGGACATTTTCCTTGATTCTGACTTTATACTTGACTAGTATTTCCTACTAAATATTTTGACTTATTATGACTTGACTCAATATTTCCGGGATCATGTCTGGTAAATATACATTTTCCCCAGTAAATGCTTCTGGAGGTGAAACTTGGTTGTCATTTGTAGCTGTTGGGATAGATTTAGGAGAATAAAGAAGAAGCAATTCAGGACATTTTATTTTCCTCATTAAATCACCAGTTCGGGGATATATGGCAATAAATTGCTAACCTCTAATAATAATTGACCTGTTGGTTATCAAGTGCCTATTATCCTGTTTTGGGATTCTTTAAAATACCATCGATGCAATAATTACAATGCTATCAGTATCTTTTGAAGCACAAATATCATTTTAGGACTGCCGTCATGGATTTCAACTTTGTGTTCCTGTTAAACATTCTCAACCTCAAGAGGCAGGACACACTGCCCTGTGTCCTATGTAAGAAAACCAAGGAGCAGGAAGTAGTTCAATGTCACGCAACTGGTAAGTGGAAGGATTGGGATTTGAACCTGCTCAGTGGGATTCCATTTGTCACAATCCACCACGCAATTCAGGGCCTCCCTGCATATCCTCAATAGCTACACTTTGTCAACTCACAACTTTATCTTTTAAACTCCTCAGATGCTAGATCTTTGGGAAAATATCTTGGTCCAAGTTAGAAAGTACAGGGTTCTGAGTTCAAGTCTCAGTACTTCAAAAAAAAAAAAGAAATATCTTAAATGATCACTTCTTTCTCTATTTCATGAGATGTATGACTTTCAAATCGAAGTGGAAGGATTAAAAAATCCTCATTAAGCTGCAGGTAAAGAAAAAAAATCATATCCACATTATGTAATTATTTTCAATAAGTTTTCTTTTTATTTTTTTATTCCTTAATTGCCTTACTGGAAACATAACATCTTCTTATAGACGATACACCCTCTTTCCCCCAGCCACAATTTATTATTTTTTTCGAGGTGAGTCCACAGACCATTAGCAGTTTGGACTAGCCAACGTTCATTTTGTGGATCTATGTTTGTTCTAGAAGCACTCACGTTACTGATTTCATGTCCTAAAGCCATTGGCATTGCTCGGTAATTACAACAAACACAAAGCAAAACAAAGCCGAACACTCTCCTCCACATTATGGATCATTAGAAGTCTCAAGTGAAGAAAGGATCTATTTGCTTATATGCCCTCAAACAATGAGCAATCAATAAAAAGACAACAACGACAAACATTTGGAAATTGCCTTTGTTACCCAGAGCCTTGATGGCCTCTAGGTTTTAATCAGTGTCTCAATCAGGGTTGTCTCATGTCAGTATATGGCCATCAATTCATGAAATGGCCAAGTATGTCCACACCCCCTCCCCCAGTTCCCAACAACCCTCCCTCAGGACAACCCCGAACCGTTGTCTACTCTTCCTCAATGTCTACACATCAAAGCCTTCCTTGAATATTGCCTTCATTCCTAACAAATCAATTGGGAGACTTCCATTACACCTTCCCTTACTTCCTCCTTCTCTCCTGCCTTCCCTCTGTTCCTCTCCTATTTCATTGTGTTTTGCCTGCTCTTATCCCTTCTTTCCCTTGAAGAAGTAGTGAACATTGTATAAAGAGGAGCCTTTTCTTCTAGCAAGATGAAAGTATTTGCATTCTTTTTAAAGTTTTCTCTTTGTGTTTTGACATTTAAAAAACCCACCATTTCCCCCTTATCCCTTTATACATTACAAAGCCTGTTTGGGGTACTGGTTATGCCCCCCACCCAAAAATTCACTAGTGGATTACTAGTGAATCATCCAATTGTTCCAAATGTCTTAGCATTTGTTGTTGCTACATCTGGTTTTGTCTGCTCTTCACCTTACTAACCCAAGTGTCCCGTGGTTTGGATTGGGTCTCCTAGAAGCAGAACCAGAATGTGACGTTTTGCCCTGGTGATTTATTGAGGTTATACAGCAAAGGAGCAAGAAGAGGGTGTATCCTTGTCCTCAAGTTAGAGCCAGGGGCTTGGGGGTGTACACTGAACTAGTGGGCCCCGGGAGGAACACGTGAGCTCCCCAATACTCTCATAAACAGTGCTCCTTGAGTGGCCCAGCTTTGAAGAAGGGCGAAACGGTGACATGGGTAAACTGAGGACACTTATTAGTTACCAGAGTCTTAAATATCTCTGGGGTGTTACATGCTCCTCTTTGCCATTCACTTATTAGAATCCTTCTTCATGGTCACTAACTGTGCAATTCTGATGTTTCTCACTTCTTAGTAGGGACAAGGTATTTTATGCCTCTGTAGTAAATAAACATCATGTCTGCATCTGAATAAAAGTGAATCCCAAAGAATCATCTTCATGATATATTTGTTTGATATTAGGCTTACTGTAATTATATTATGCTTAGACTATTGCAGAGAATTAATACGATAAAAATGATATACAAAGAGTTCTATTTTGTATAATAATAGGATAACGTCCATTATATGATATATTTTTGTTACATTATGTTGTATTTAATATGTTTGTGGATTATACTACATTGTATCATATATATTATACTTTAGGTACTTGTTAAATCTCTTAGGTCAATTCAAACCCGTACAGCCTTTGCTAATGTTCTTTATTTGTGTGCTGTGTCTTTGCTTTCACTGCATCCCAGCCTTTTCTCATGGATCCTCCATTGTTTTGTAGAGTCAAATCCTGTCTCTATCGCCTATTGGCTGATGGACACCCGGGTTTCACTGTGCCTTAGTGGTTTAGACTCAGATCTTCATTCCGTGTTTTTCTGAGAACCAAACGAGGCAGCCCTCATGTAGAATAGCAAGCCTTGTCCTGGGTCACCATCCTCCCTCGTTATTTTTAATGCCTTCCACTTAGGTCTGAATTCCTCATGGGAGTTGAATTTGCCAGTTACACGGAGGACTCCATCAGTTTGTTGAAAGAGCAAACGTCTCCTGCTTCCCTCTTCATTCCTGGAATGAGAATATCCCTCCTTTGACGGCCTCCATCCTAACCCGGCCTTAATGACATAATAGCTCAATTACTTCTACACACTGTCTTTCCTAACTATTTCGGCTCTCACTAATTTGTCTCCTTCCAACTTTGACAGCACATAGACAAAGTTCCACACAATTTAGCACTCAATTACATGCTGTCTTCTAGTCACATTTGTGTCATGTATTATAATCCTCTCCTTGAATACATGGTTAACTCCTTAAGGGTATCACACGGGGGGAAAGTATTAACACTGTCACGCAGCTTGGAGCAGACTGAAGTTCAGAGTTGGCTTCAGGAGCAGTGTTGATGATTCATCCGATTTGTTGGCCATGCCCTCAGTTCGAAGCAGCTTAGGCCCTAGTGAAAGCTATCCCATGCGAATCTTACTAAAGGAAACGTTTGCTACGATGAACGCAGTGAACCTCACCTTGCCTTGGTCCTCACAGAAGCTGGACTGGGATGGACAGCATGGCTCGTCCCTGCCAGTGAGGCCCCCAGGGCTCGGAAGGCCAAGGTTCACGAGCCCCAGGTTGCTTCAAAGCCTCCCCATGAGAGGCAGACAGGTGGTGTGGCTCTGGGCTCACTTCAAGCTAACAGGCACCTTCCTTACTAAGTTTCCACGATGGAGGGTGGTGTTCCTCGTACAACAGTGACTGGGGCTTTATCCACACGTTGTTGCTCAATAATGAGCAATGAACAAGCAATCAGAACACACAACCAAAGGACCGAAGGTGTTAGAATGAGGACAGAGAGAGAGAGAGAGAGAGAGAGAGAGAGAGAGAGAGAGAGAATCTAAGTAAATGTATTTATTTGAGCATATGTAATTTCTTGATGCATGTCTAAAGTGAATTTTATACATGAAAAGTTATTTCATTCTTAGTGATTTGTTGCAGGATCATAGACACCGAGGATATATGTTTGCATATGTAAATTCTGGGTTTGCCCTCAAGGACATTTGTAGACTCACTGCTTTGAGCTGGCTAGGCAGATATTCTAGCACTTGAGGGTCGCCTCTTAGTCTTTCTTCTGCTTCCTTTATTTTTCAGTCCAGGTGTCATGTTTATGCCTCGCTGGCCTGAACTGCCATCCTCCTGTTTAGACTTCTTCCATGGTTGGGAAGTGTGGTGTGTACCAACACACCTAGCTATTGGTTGAGATGGGATCTGATGAACAATTTTCCCAGGCTGGCTTAAACCTCCCAATCTCTGCCTCCAGATTATGTAGGATTAGAGGGACGAGCTATCATACCCAGGCCCAAATCCTTTTTTGATGAATATGTTATATATAGTAACTTCTTTGTTAGAGATTTCTACCTACCAATGGCTGAAACTTTTAACAATGATCTCAAACCACCGACAGAACAAGTAAACAAATTTTAAAAACACAGAAAAAAAAAACAACCCTTTGTTCACCTGCTATTGATAGCAGCTCTTTGGCTAGAAGAAATGCACACAAGAATGGCAAAAAATATTTCTGTGCTACTTACAAGATATTTCATTTTCACAAATTGTATTTTATTATGTAACATAAAATAGCTTGCAGATTGAAGAAATGGCTGATTTGTTGAGCTACAAAATCCAGCATTAAGTTTAGTAATTAGTTGACTGTCACAAGAGAGAGAAATAATTGAGTTAAAGTTTGGCAAACTGATGTTATTAACTGAAAGATTTTGATGCACTTTAAACTAGATAATGTGCTTTGAGTTATAGCTTTTTAAAATTTTATTACTGAAATATTCTCATTACCATTTCTTAAAGTATAGAAATGTTTTATTTGGATTATACAAAATTTTATACAAATCATAGTTTGATACTTAAATTTTCTTTAAATGTCATCCTAAAAATGAAAGACTGGTTTTTATGATTCTACCACTAGTAGTTACCTTACTTTATATTTTTTTAAACTATGGAAATTATTTGAAATCCACAGGGTGCCTGAGTTAAAAATTGCTAATGTTACTTAGTATTATCATTATTCTCCACAACTAAGTAATAATTTACAAGTATTGTTAAAGTTTGATATTTATGATAATGATTAGTTTTAATAGTGTTAGTTTCAGCAAGAAGTGCATAATACTTTTAGTATTGTCTTCTCAAGACCAACTTAACATTCTACAAAAATATCCCTGAATGGGAAAGGAGTATTGAACGTTTTCTATGTTTTCCAGGTATTTCTGTGGGGTTTATTTTGCTGCAATTCTTCTCTTTTATTTTACTAATACTCTTGTTGAAACAAATGTTAAATTGGAACTACAGGGATTTGATGCAAAAAAGCAAGTTTGAGGAAATTGCTGAAATTCCAGGGTCTTTTGATGTTTTGTCTGCATCTTTCTTTACATAATGAAGCTCATAATTCTCTGTATTTTCATCAATCCTTGGCCCTGTGATTCTGTCCACACTAGGACTCAGCAATTGGCACCAAAGAAGTGTTCTCTCTCTCTCTCTTTCACTATATATATATATATATATATATATATATATACACACATTTATTGCTATCTATATGTGAAAAGATACATTTATTGATATATATGTATATACACATCCTCTGGTGTTCATTTTCAAAAATTTGTTAAAACTTTGACTCGTTTAATGAATTTTAGGCTGAAATTTAGGACTTCCCTTTGTTTTCTTTTCCATTAAAGCAGGATTAGAATGGCTGCCTTCAGTTGCAAGGAGTAGGGTAGAGCAGGGTTCTGTTGCCTTGGGACACACATGATTTTTTCAGTGTGCTTCTCTAGTGATGGAGCACTTGACCCATTTGAATTCTGAATAACCTATCTGGTATTTAGAAAGATTATATTTTGTTGCTTACAATACGAACACTGCCACCAGAGTCCAACTGCCGCATGCATTTCTTCAATAGGCATATGCCATGGATTTCTCTGGCATGCTCTGTGAGACATCATTAAGCATCCTTTCTGGAAGGCGTTGGTCAATAACTATTCATTTGCCATTTCACATCTTCGGTTGAAATCAGCCGTTAACAAGAGCTGGGACACGATCAGGTGTTCCTCAGAGACGAGCAGAGAAGTTTTATTGCTAACTGATCTTCTTAGGAGAGGGAGGTTTGCATTTATCAAACCCGAAATGCTTTGACACTCGCTGAGAAAGGTGTATTCCACATTTGCCTTCATTATCTCAAACTAGATCTATAAAGTATCTTTTAAGAGTCTCTCTATATTGGAGTAGATCTGGTATATGTGGCATTCACTTTAGACATCTTTCTTTGTTAGGAGGTTTACCCGAAATTTTGACGAATAGAAGATCTCTTAGATATCTTTTTTTTTTTTTTTTGGCCAGTCCTGGGCCTTGAACTCAGGGCCTGAGCACTGTCCCTGGCTTCTTTTTTGCTCAAGGCTAGCACTCTGCCACTTGAGCCACAGCGCCACTTCTGGCCGTTTTCTGTATATGTGGTGCTGGGGAATCGAACCTAGGGCCTCGTGTATCCGAGGCAGGCACTCTTGCCACTAGGCTATATCCCCAGCCCCCTTAGATATCTTTTTTGAAATTATAATTTTAAAGTGATATACAGAGGGGTTACAGTTCCATAAGTCAGGTTTTGAGTACATTTCTTTTTGAACAGTGTCCCCCTCTCCCTTGTTTTCTCCCAGGTTTTTCCTGCCCGCCATTCCCCCCCACCCCAAGTTGTATAGTTCATTTCCAACGTAGTGTTTAGTGAGGATCACTGGTGAATTAGTTTACCCTTTGTCTCATCGGGTGTGCTTCCCCTTCCCCTCCCCAAATCAGATAAACTTAAATACAGAAATAAAAAAACAATGACACAAGGGAAGAAAACAGAAAGAGAACTGTAACAAGGAAAATTATAAAAAAAAAAAAACAACAACAACCCTCAATTCCTCTTTTTGGAGTTCATTTTAATAAGAAAAATCTCTTAGTGTTGTGCAGTATAAATTTTCTAGAAGCGAAATTAATAAAAAGAACTTAGGTAAATTAATTAGTTAGCAGAAAGGTAATCCATTAGTTGGGTGCCTGTGGGTCATGTCTTACAATCTTTCCACATTTCTATCCATAGTGTGGCTTCTTTTTCTGTGATTTGGAAGAATTGCATTATGGGTCAACAGCTCTATTTATAATTGTGCCATAATTTCTATGTCCAACACCAAATTTTTATCGCTATCAGACACATACATACATACATTCGTACATACCAGACACATACACATTTTGGGATGTTTTTCTTAAATATTTATTTATATAAGCTGAAGGTAAGTTGTTTTTCTGTGTGTGGGGGGGCGGGGGTGGCTGGGAATATGGCCTAGTAGTAGAGTGCTTGCCTAGCATACATAAAGCCCTGGGTTTGATTCCTCAATACCATATATATATAGAAAAAGCCAGAAATGGAGCTGTGGCTCAAGTGGTAGAGTGCTAGCCTTGAGCAAAAAGAAGCCAGGGACAGTGCTCAGGCCCTGAGTCCAAGCCACCCTCCCCCCCAAAAAAAAAAACAAGCAAGTTTTTTTTTTTAATTTCAAGTAAAATATATTTTATTTCACTTCTAAGGAATTATTTATTGAAAATCCTCAGACAGTGAATGGTTTATGAATATTAAAGTGGCATGCTTTATACACTCAGTAATTTGATGTTCTTTCAGCTGTTTTTCTTGTGGTTAGAAAAGCAATCTTGATACAATCTCCTCATTCCTGGACTCATCAAAATCCAGGTAAAAGAGTACAAGAGTAAGTTGTGAAAATATTATGTTTAGATGAAATTACTTGCTTATTAACCAGTCATAACTACCTTTGTGTACTGTAAGGCTGTCCCTCACCAAAGAAAAACTATATGCAATTATTTTGTTTCTCTGAACAGATTAGATTTATATTGACACACTGAATATTACAGAGCTATAGCACCTAGCAGCAACTTCAGTTACTTGCTGTTTTTCTCATAGTGACCCCCGGAAAGTCTGACCTGAGTGAGTCATTTTTGTTGTTGCATCTTCCCATCTGAGTTATAGTGAGTGTGTCATAGATCTGTACAAAGCAGTCGGCCAACATGGAAACAATTGTGGGTAAAAGTCTGCATCTTGTTATCAAAACTTCCTTTAAGTCATCCTATTATTAATTGATTGACATCAGCCTACAATCCAAAGTGTCTGGGAACATCTCAGGAAATAATCTGTATCTATTAAGGACTTCATAAATACACTTAGAACTATCTAAAGCACCTATCTTTGTAATCATGACCTCGTTCCTCTAAAGAAAATTTCCATGAATTTATAATTACAATGAGCTGGCTTTAATTAATTGAATAAATTTTAATGTAATTAATACATTGACTTATTACTTGAATACTCAGGTGATTATGTACTTTGAGTCATAAAGGTACAATTTGCATGTTATTAAAATAATCAGAAGGACTTCAGTATTGGAAGGTAACATTTAATTTTAGCACACTTAAATCATTTGGTTAGCAAAGTAAAATAATCATATGATTATTAGGATGTCAGTGTGGGGGGTACATACATTTTTCATTTTGAACTTAAGAGAAGCCAATAAGACACACTGGAGACTGTTTCCCCTAATTTTTAAGAAGGCTCTGAATTTCTGAATTGAACCCTCTCTTTGAAAGACTGTACCTCTTCTTAAACCATCCTCCAGAATTCTTTCCTTTTAAAAAATCATGCTCAAGTGGTAGAGCACCAGCTCCATGAGCAAGAAGACAGAGGGTCTGAATCCTAGCCCCTCTACTGACAAGAAAACCAAGTCCTATTTACTGGAGATAAAGACACTGGCAAACCACTATTCTAATACTACCTTGGGTAGGATCTTGGTTAGTCAGAATTGAATTTCCTTGAAACCCTTCATACTGGGAAAGATGGTATCCTCTCTTAGAAACACCAATCACTGCACATTTTACAAAGGTGAGATGCTATAGGTAAGAATAAAATAAGCCATAAAACTCAGAACCGAGATTTCGTCATAAACCTCAGCCCTTCAGTATTCAGATGGGTTTCTCTTCTCTCTCTCTCTCTCTCTCTCTCTCTCTCTCTCTCTCTCTCTCTCTCTCTCTCTCTCTCTCTCTGTCAGTCATGGGACTTGAACTCAGGGTTTGCGTGCTGTCTCTGAACACATTTACTCAAGGCTACCACTTTGAGCCACTGCACCACTTCTAGTTTTCTGGTAGTTTATTGGAGATAACATTCTCATGGACTTTCTTGCCTGGACTGGCTTCAAACCATGATTCTCAGCTCTCAGCCTCCTGAGTAGCTAGGGTTATCGGCGTGGGCCACTGGCACTCAGCTTGAGATGAGTTTTTTTTTTTTTTAACACACCCATTAGGATAAACCAAAGATACTGGACAAGAGAGAAACAGAGTGGACAAAAAGAAAGTTTATAACTAATTTTAGTAGATCTTTCTTGAGCTCTGCTATGTGTTGTACTCTGCAAAGTATTGACTGTAGGATAGCTTGTAACCAAATAAGTATTCATGGAGCTGTGCCTGTAAATTTGGGAACATTGTGATCTGCGGAGGTCAGAAGGGATGGCAAAGAGCCCTTTCTACAACCCAGATCATATAATTAGACTGATGCCTTTCTCTAGACTGAAAAGTAATTGTTGGCAGGTGCACATATCAAAGCCAATGCCAAAATGCATAATGTTGAAGAATTATTATTCTAGTTATCACAACTTTCCTCAGTAATTCTAGCTGTCAAGTTTCACTGAGTGATTGCACAAAAAAATAGATAATAACAGAGACTTGGGTTGAATTGTGCCTGTAGATAATTGCATTGTCACATTAAGCCATTAAAACTACTGAATTATTATTTTCATATCGTGGACACACAGAAAGATAAGCCCATCACAGAGCGTGCACTGAGACGGGCACGCATGGATATGTTTTCAGTTTTCCCCCTAAACTGAGAACCATTGTAGGCTAACAAGCATGACACACACATATACATGTACAAGTGTGGAATACAAGTGCACCAAATGTCACCCAACTTTACGAACCAGAGTACTTTTACTTTAAAATACTATGTGTGTGTATGTGTGTGTGTATAATATTTGAACAACATAGGTTGAGAAAAACTGAAGGCTATGTTTACTTTAAAATGATTTTCTATGCAAGTTCTTTTCGGCCTGTCCCCAGGAGATTCTTTTTTACTGAGTACATGGAAACTTGTGATGATTCTTTCCCAAAATAATCCCATTCTTTGCTCACTCAAAATGATTATTGGAAATGAGAGAAATATAATGTATTATGAATGCAAATAGTGTATTCCTACTGAATTACTTAGAAGATTAGTGGTTACTTTCATTCTGTTTTCTTTACATCTCTTCTTTGGACCTCTTCAACTGTACTTGGTATAAATATATCTATATAATATTCTAAACATGTGTATGCCCATGTATGTACCTATCTGTACATGTACATATGTGTGTATATATGTATGTAGATATACTATATATAACACATGCGTGCGTATATGTGTTTAGGCATGTATATTTGCCTATGTGTGGCAATGGATGTGTGAGGGATATGAAGGTAGTGGTGTATGGGTAAATGTGGTATAATGATTGCATGTACGTGACTGAAAATCCAGTGATATGGTTAGTCATAGTGAAATTGACTTTGACATTTTCACCTTCAGGCTAAACACTCTAACAGGGGTCTTCTGAGATTGGTGTGTGGATATTAAAGAATAAGTTTGGGGTCACAAAGCTACACTTAAAAATTATTAACAACAAAAGCGTCAATTACTATGCTGATCGTCTTTTGATGTGTTACAAAAACCCCCAAAGGTAGTGAGCTACAGGGAGCTTTCTACCAGCTCAAATTCTGCTTTCTGTGTCAGGCTTGCTTTTCTCTAAGAAAAGTCTTTTATTTTGTTTGATTTTTGCCTCTCCAAGGAATTATGCTGTCTGAGATTTCCTTTGAACTCCAACTGGGACTAGCATACAATAAAAAACAAGTGGAACCCCCCCTCGCCCCCCGGCCCGAGCACCTCTCTCAGCAATTTCAAAATTTGCTTATGAAACAGAAACGTTGCTGTCACCTGAGTTGTGTTACTTCTTTCTCCTTCTCGACACTGTTCCTGCCCTTGTGGTGCTGTTGTGTGTAGATTCGGTCTCCTTGTTTTGTGATGGGTCAAGGGATGTTTTCCAATTGGATTCTTACCCACGTTATCAGTTACTCTCAATGACTATGCTACACCTCTACACCAAGAGGCTTCTATTTAAAGTATATTTTTATACACTAGACTCAATATTATCATTTGTCCTGGAAACAAAACAGAATAGACGAAGAGAAGAAAGAGGAGAATGCGTTGAGAGTTCGATGCACAGTCTACAACATTAAGAGGAGTAAGGGAAGGGGTGGATTAGATAGGGCGGGTAAGGGTGATGAAAAAGGTGACATCAAGACTCATTGTATTCATCTGCTGAATGATGATAAAAAGACTAAAATATTCATAAAAACACATGCCTAATGCTTCATAAACTTCCTTTTCAAATCAGCCCACCTTGAACAATGTTTGTGTGCATAATCTTTGTTAAGTCAGAACTAGAAAGGAATACTTTTTATGGTGCCTTCACATACCAGTGTTTTCTAAAAAGAAACACACTATGTTTACAAAATATATTTCTTTTGATACAGGAAACATGTCTTCTCAGAAAATGCACAGATAGTACATTGCTTGCTTAGGCCACATGCCCGATTAAATGCATTTGAAGAAACATGCAGACGGTGGATAACCAATGACTAATCAGGTGTCTAACCAATCACATGTCAAAAAGTCAAATTCATAAGCACACATATACACAAACAACAATCTGATTGAAGAGCATTCCAAGGTACGAGGAGCCTGACTTTTTAAATCAAATTCATGGGAACACAGTTTTGAGATTAGACATCAAAGTTTGTTTCTTGGAAAGTTTATCAGTTACTTTTAATTAGTATTAATTTATTTAATTTTCAAATGTCTTAGTAAGTGTGTTTTCTTAAAAATACCACCTTGCACAGAACAATCATGATTGACTTTGTACATACACTTCTGCCTTTGAGGCACTGGAAATACCTGGTAAAAATAGAAGAGTGACAAAGGAAGTCTTTAAAATAGATTTATGTTCAAATATTACATAAATACATAGGTACAGAAACAATAGGTAGGTAACTGTGCCCAAGAGTACTATCTATACTCATGTGTTGCTTAAACATGCCGAGTTTATATTGACAATACCCTCTAGAACTCATCCTGTATCTGGAGATGTGCTTTTGCTATTCAGGTATTCTCTTTCTCCTCTTCCATGGGTGTGTGCAGGTGCATATGCATATTCAATAGAATTATAATAGTCAAAGATTGGAGAAGTCCTGACCATTGAGAAAGAGTGACTCTGCAGGGGATGTATTTCCTGTAGCAAAAGAAGTGTATTCACATTAACAGTGTATAGAGGTTCCTTACGTCTGCACTCTCACCAACATTTGTTGCTGTGTGTGTGTGTGCACGCACGTGCACTCTACTACTTGTGCCACATGTTCATTTTTTTTCCTTTATCCATTTTTTACTTCAGGTTTGAATTCAGAGCAGGTCTTGGTCTTTGCCTGGGCTTGGCGTCAAACCACAGTGCTCCTACTTAAGGCTTTCTGAGTCACTAGGATAGCAGGAAGTTGCCACTTGGCCAGATTCACTTTATTAAGATGAGGTCTTGCTTGGACTAGTGTTAAACTGCGGTCTGGATTGTCACCTCCAAGCTGCGGAAATTACAGGTTTGAACCACCTCCTATCTCCATGCAAAATGTTTTGTAAATGATCAGAAGATGCCTTTCTCATGGCTCTCTAAGAGAACCACAGTTAACCTGCCTAAGCTTATTTGACAAAAACATGTTAATAGTTACAGCCTATTCTACAGGTGGAGACAACTTATCAGACATAAAGTGCTTCAGAGATGTAATTTAAACACTGAGCTGGCCATCACTATACATGGAGTTCTTACACGTGATGATTTTTATCATTAAGTAGTTGTACAAAGCGTTTCAATTCCATATGTCAGTTTGTGAATAGAATGTATTTTGACTAATATCACCTGCTTTTAATCATCGAAGTCTCTAGTCCACAGTCAGTGATGTAAATAAACAAAGAAGGATCTTGGATTGTATGACTGATGGTTTCATGAAAGGGGAAGAGCATCATGCTAGATCACTTAGTTCTACAGATAGTTCTACAATAAATGCTCTCTTTGAACTACAAGATACTTAGATCATGCATGAAAACATACTGTGCCTGCCTATAAGAGTTCATTCCGGTCTTCAGAAGATTAGAGAAAATTATTTGCCATGTTTTCAGCTCCTAAGAGCTCATTCTTCTAAACTAAAAACAAGCAATGGAACCACAGATTTCAAAATCATTTCCTTTATTAATTTTTGGTTACATGTAAAAGGGAAAATTAGATACTGAGTCCATGTAAGTCAATTAAGACTTATTTTGCATGGCACTTAAGTAAAGATAATCAATCAAATCTCATATTACTATTTCCAGCCTCAAAGTATGACAACTCTTAATTGATTGCTATTATGTCTTTGACATGAAACAAAGAATTCAAACTCTAAGGCTTTGGAATAAAACTACAAATAGTGTCAAAACACAACAAAACATTGTCAAAGAAAATCTATGGAGACAGTTTTAAGATGTCAAAATTAAAATTATGTCATTGTGAATTCCAGTGGCAGTTTTGAAAAATGAAGCTTGAAGACCTCTGTTTCTATGAGTGTACCCTGCCAGTCATTTCAAAGTAATTGTTCACAGCAGATGTGTAGGAGGTGTGATACACGTTTCAAGCTCACAGAATGCACATTTCAAAAATAGTGAGCTACAAATTTCCTGTGAGTTTTTCTTGTTACTTAGTATCTGCCTTATGCTTTACTCTTGAAAACCCTGAAAAAAATATATGTATAGAAAAAAGACACATACATACAGAAATTATACTTTATTTTCTTATATCCTGTATTTTCATATATCCTAGCATAGCTTAGGACATAATAGGAGAACAATAACGAATTGTTTCATATGGAATTTATTAGTATAATGGAATTACCTCATAACATTGGAGCTAAGAATAAGATGTGATATTGTGAAGAGAAATATTTGTTAATAAAGAATTGAATAAGAACAGCTCAATTTAAACATTATTTTCTATCTCTCTATAGGTTATTATTGTCGTCAATCTGTTTTTACTCACTAAAAATTATTTACTGTTGCTTAAGCCTATCTATATTTAGAAGGCATAGATAATTCGTCTTCTATCTGGAACTAGAAATTATACGTATCTGGAATTTACATTATGATTTCTGTGGGGATTCTTTGATTTGGTGATGAGAAAACTCCATCTCACTACTTGGACTATTCTTAATTCTTTAGACAATATAATTTGAAAATATTGACTTTATTTTTTGGTGTTTCTTTTGTTTGTTTATTTGTTTTACATTTGGAGGTAAACTATTCTTTTTTATTAAACTTTTTTCTTTATTGTCAAAGTGTGGTACAGAGGGGTTGACTTTAATTGTGGTAATGTTCTAATAACAGTTTTTAAAAATTCATTGCCCTCAAAGATAATGGATAAAAATCTCACAAAATTACGTATCTGGTGATGTCCTCAGGTATGATTCATACTATATAGAAGAAGGAGGAGGAGGAGGAGGAGGAAGGGAAAGAGGAGGAGGAAGAGGAGGAGGAGAAGGAGGAGAAAGAACCTTGCCCTTCTGAATAAATTATCTCCCACAAGCTGAAAATCTTAATAGCTTGACATTCAAGGTTAGGTTTCAATATTGAAATTTGGGCAAGGGATATTATATTATTTATATTCAGGTGGTAGAATTCCTTGCATGATTCTCCAAACGTTTGGCCTTCTTGCATGAGAAATGCATGAATTCAACCCCCAAAGCCTTACAATTCTTAGATCATTCTAAAATCAACTGTGAAGTCTAACATTCAGAGTCAACGAAATCTTGTCTAAATTTGGGATGTGTGACATGTAAGTTCTCACTCATCCAGGGGCCAATTTTTCTGCAGCCGTGAACCTGAGAAATCAAACCATGTATGCATTTACTAAGTACGATGGTGTCACAGGACTATGAGCCGGCATAGGGATGAGAATGGTGCTGGGGCTGGTGGTGGTGGTAATGATGACAACAGAATGATGGCAATCATGTTAATCAGTGGGGGTGTGTCTGTCCTTTATTCTAATGAGTCAAACAAAACGGAAAGGTGTCCAAGAAGAAGAAAGAGATCTTAAAGAAGAAGACATTGACACTGTAGATTAGAATATAAAGAAGCATGACTATATATATATACACACAAATATATATTAAATATAAATATATATGTACACTTTTTTCCTTCCATGGCCTGGTATTTAGGGGAATGGCTACAGCGAAGGACCTGACAGGACAAGAAATCAGGGTTGGGCAAAAGGAGGCTTCTGTAGCTTTTTGTACAATTGCCTCAGTTGTCAGTTTTACAATGCTTTCCCATTCCATTCCATTTATAAATGAACTCCATCTTGTATCAAGTATTTTTATAAAATTCAGAACGTTATCACGGACATTGATATTTCCCAAGAGAAGAAGTATGCAGGTGGGATGTGAAAAGTATGGTGATCAACGACGGAAGTGGAGAAGATACACTTAGTCGTGTGGCGGGGGACACTATGGCCCTGGGCGTGCAGACTTTCTTCGGGGTTGTGGCTTCCTTCATCCGAGGAGGCTAGAACACTTTTATCATTAGCATGCTGGCTGGGCTTTCATGGTTGACTTTTACATTATTGCTCTAGCTATTACCATGCATGCATTATTTATATGGTTGGCTATCATGGAAAGAAGGCGAGCAATTTACTTGTCAAAACACATTAGAATGCATGACTTTAAATCAGAGTCGCCTGGGTTGGTAAAAGCTATAATACATGCACTGGGGCTAATACGTTAGTGTCGCACAGTTTGGGGTGGCCACTGGACTGACTGAGAAACCTGTAATCATCTCTGGGACTCGTTGACTGGAATACCACTCCACATTATGTATGCTATGATTTTAATTGTATAATAGTCATCTCCATTATTGTCATTTTCCTTCCCACGGATGTTTCAGCATTCGAAAATCAAATGAGTACTAATTAAATTCCTAATAAAAGAAGTCACGGAATTAATTGTATTATTCATTTACGTTCTAGGCAGTATTGGGCATGCTTAAATTGTAAAATTATGTCCTGTAGTCTTGCATTTCTTTTGCATTTTCTGATCAGGTAAGCACTATCCTTGCTTCCTGGCTTTCTCTTTACTCATCTGAAATCCACGTAACACAGATAATATGTAACTTTGTGCCTCGCGCCTTGTCAGTTCTCTGCTCAGTGTTGATGAAACCAACATCAGGTTGGGTGTGTTAGTTCACACTTGTAATCCTTGCACTTGGGAGGATGAGGCCAGAAGATCACATGTTTGTCTCAAAACCTGCACATAATGAATAAATGAATATTAAAATGAAAACAAAAAGAATCTCAGCTTTTCAAAGCACATGTAGGAACATCATCATGGCAAAAAAGAGGAGATCAAAGAAGTGCAATTTTGAAAATTAAGTTTCATTCAATTATTAACTAGTCATTACCGATTCTACAAAGGAACATTGGGGTCATTGTCTTGATCTAGGAGAATAATGAAGACCATGCCCAAGGCTAAATTCTCTCTGTCTACCCATACCAGACATTTTCCAATGTGAATGTGACCTGGGTTCAGAGAAAGAGACTCCTGATGGAATCCAAAATGGACAACCTCCACATGACCTATGGAATGTCACTGTATAGGTAGTTGGAATAAAGATATACACATGCATAAATGTGTATGTACATATACAAATATATATATACATAAATATATGTGTGTCTATTGAAAACCACAAAAGCACTATATAGTATATGTGTATATATATCCATATATACTTAACAAAAAATGTGATATCTATCTCTATCTATCTATCTATCTATCTATCTATCTATCTATCTATCTATCTATCTATCTATCTATCTATCTATCATGTCCTGGATAAAGTGATTTTACAGAAAGAAAGCAGCATGCAAAGGATAGTGAGGTAATTGCACCTGAGGATCTGAGGATCTTAATTTGAAGCCAGCCTGGGCAGGAAAGTCCACAAGACTCCTATCTCCAATTAAACATCTGGTAAAACAAAGCAAGTGGAGCTGTGTCTCAAGTGGTAGAACGCTAACCTTTAGCACAAAAGCTCAGTGTCAGTACCCAGGCTCCGAGTTCAAGTCCCAGGACCATGCCTAATAAAAAACAAAAGCGAAGAAGTGAACAGAACAAAGATGATGACTAACATGCAGTTTCTTCAGGAGAGAGTGGCCAGCCGGAGTGGAGGGGAGGCCGGAAAGCTGCTGTAGGTCGAGGTGCTCCCTCTCCTCTGGTTGGCCTAGCAGATGAGAGCAGGTGATGGGCACAAGGGAAGAGGAAGGTCTCAGTTGTAGCTTTCCACTGGTGGAAGTTCATTTTGGAGATCTTAAGAGTCCCTGGGGCAGCTGAGCAGCAAGTTCAATTCAACCCTTAGCCTATAGTCCTCCTCTGAATTAAGGGGAGATTAAGGTGCTAAGTGCTAAGATGGGCGCATTAAAACTGGGACCCACCCTGTCCTAGACCTCTGGTTTGCGTGTGGAAGTAGAGTTTCTGCTGCCTTTCACCGCAGATCACAGACAGGAGGGACACAAGCACAGCAGTGTCTTCTAACTTAGTAGCTTGGTTTCGGCGGGTTCCTTTTCCCACAGTGTGCCTTCACAGCTACATACGTAATGTTTTGTGAAACTCTGTAAAGAAGACATTGGTTCTTCTTGTTGTTTCCCATCTCTACACTTGCTTCTTTATTTATTATGAAAAGTAAAACACCAACATAAAATAACTTTATCAGATTTCCCAAGACAGGAAGTTACCTTGGCAGCTTTCAATGGAAATGAATTTGCTAAGTGTTTGACCTCTAATCTTTCTTTTCAGAAATAATGAAAAATTTGGCTTGAAGTCTCTGTAGACTTACAGCAGGGAAATGGATTGCTCCACACGGAGTGAATTTCAGCTTCAGTTTTTGTTAGGTAAAAGTAGAACATGCTTATCCTACACAGAAACAGATTGATTGTTGAAACTTTTGTTCTTTCAAGGCTTAGTTCTCCAAAATTCCTAAAGCAAAAGTTATTCTACTTCAGATCTTTCAATATATAATCTGTTAAAATTTAGTCCAGGAACTATTGTGAAGAAAAATAATCAAATATTTAGAAATTATATCAGCGACTGAGCATATTTGTAGCACGAATAGAATAATTATATTTCTCAAAGTAGGAAAAGGTAATGTGATCAAAGTTACTCCACTTTTATTTTAATTGTAAAGTACCACTTTGTTTAGTCACTATGTTGAAGAAAGTAAAAAACATATAAAGCATTTGGGATAAAATGTTATTTTTATATTTAAAAGAAAATTTCCTTCCATCTTGAACACCAGAATATGAAGTCTTTGTACAGCCTAATTCTGTTTTGAGATACTATTGTTGGTAGTAATTGTATTCCTTCCATAAATGGCAGAGACTTTTGCCTTATTTAAACTTCCCCAAAGAATAGATGTAATAAAACAATCACAATTGTGACCAAAAGTGATCTGTTGCTCCACACAGTTTGCATACCTCATGGCATATAATTCCTCTACACCAGGTTGCAGATTTAAAGTAAATTGCTTGCTCAGTGATAAATTCTTGGAATCAGGGAAAGGGTCAGAGCACATGAAAACACTGATGTCACCCTAGCTGCAGAGGTACAAATGGTTTGCCATGGCTACAATTATTTCCTAACGCGTGGGAGAATTTATCAGGTTAGGCAGACCATATGGTGAAATTAATTCCAAAAATGAAAAACAGAAAGACATTTTTAAAGTGTCTGAGAGGAGGTGAAACCATCTATACAATTCTGCAGAAAGGGCAAAAATCTGAGAGGCAGAACTATAGCATGGTAAACACACATACATACACACACACACACACACACACACACACACACACACACACACTTTGGGCCCCTGGTGATGATAATCATAAAATTTAAAAATGTATTTAACCTATGGCTTCTATAGGTTCTTGATAAAGACAATGAGAGAGTTATGTGGTCATTTCAAGCACAGATCTGTTTAATTATGTTTAGGGTTTTTGCTTGCAATTTAATTTCTTCAAATTAAAAAAAAAAACCTGCCTAGATAGAAAGCACAAATGAAGACAGAAAAATGATTGTTGTTAAGGAACATGAATTGCTAAAGTGTATATCCATAATAAATAACAAAGACCATAACAATATTTCATGAAGTTAAAACTAAAAGAGAGATATAAAAATTTCTTTGTCCCTTAATGATTTTTTTAACCCCTAATCATAAACAAATTTAGATGATGGAGCTCAGAGAACAATTGTTCCTGGTGCTGCCCTAACTCAGCAAAGCCACAACTTCAACTACCGATAAAAAGAGAAAATGGACAGGTGTTGGGCAATCTTTTGTTTATTAAGAAGTGAAAGACCAGGGAACCTCTGCTGCATGAAAAATAGGGGGCTAACTTCGCTATGGCATCTGGTCTCCACTAATGTAATTTCTTCAGCTTAATTGCTTTCCAACAGCAATCCGGACACTTCCCGGAAGCCTTCTGTCCGATATTTAGCCACAGTAGATTGTCTCTAATCTCTCTATTGGTGCCAAGGACAAAACATTTAGATTAAATAGCCACATACAATGTTGTGCACTTAAACACTTCAGAGTTCGAGTGTATTGTATATGTATGTGCATGTGTGTCTGTGCATGTGTGTATATGAGTGTGTGTGTGTGTGTTGTTTATCTTCAATACATTAGTCAGGATGGTGAAAAATTCAGAACTAGCCTTGAACGTGCATTGAAAGCTAATTTTATGTATCTAAAATTTCATTAAGTATAAGAACATACACCATTTTTGACTCGTCAATTTTGGAAATCAAAAATTTTTTTCCTATAATACAAACGCCAATTCTGTTACACAGTTGAGAGCCTTAGTGAAATAGTAATTAAAATTATGGTAACAGAATTGGAAACATATTTGTTAACATACGGAAAACATGTTCTCCCATGCTTAGTTTTTTTTTTTAATTTTTTATTGAACATAAATTTTTTTACAAGGTGCTGTGCAAAAAGGGTGCAGTTACATAGTAGGGCAGTGTGTACATTTCTTGTGATATCTTACGACCTGTTTTTCTATCCCTTGTCTAGGTCAGGTAGACATATATGCAATATACAATGTATCAAGAACATATACAGTATTCACAGACTTGGTCGCTACTGTCTCTCTGTCTCCCTTTGTTAACAGTCATATATCAGGGAGATCATGCTCCTTTGTTTTCTGTGTTCTAGGCTTGTCTCACTCAACATTATTTGTTCGAGTTCTGACCATTTCCCTGCGAATAACAATATTTCACCATTCCTAATCGCTATGTAGTATTCCATTGTGTATAAGTACCATAGTTTTTGGATCCATTCGTCTGTGGAGGGGCTCTGGGTTGTTTCCATATTTTGGCTATTGTGAATTGTGCCGCGATAAACATGGAAGTACAAATGTCTTTTTGATATCTTAGGTTTTGCTGTTTAGGATAGATGCCTAGGAGTGGTATGGCTGGGTCATAGGGTAGGTCTATATTGAGCTTTTTGAGAAACCTCCATACTGTTCTCCAAAGTGGTTGTACTAATTTGCACTCCCACCAACAATGGAGAAGGGTTCCTCTTTCCCCACAGCCCCTCCAGCATTTGTTGTTGCCTGAGTTCAGAGGATAGGCCATTCTGACTGGGGTGAGGTAGTATCTCAGGGTTGTTTTTATTTGCATTTCCTTTACTAGCAGGGATGTTGAGCATTTCCTCATGTGTTTCTTTGCCATTTTTATATATTCTCTTGTGAAGTCTCTCTTTAGCTCTTTTGCCCATTTCCTAATAGGTTTATTGGGCTTGGAGGGGCTTAGTTTTTTGAGTTCTCTGTAGATGACCGATATCAGGCCTTTGTCTGTTGCTGTGCTGGTAAATATCCTTTCCCATATCGTTGGCTGTCTTTCTATTTTGGTGGCTATGACCTTAGCTGTGCAGAAACTTTTTAATTTGTAGTAGTCCCATTTGTCGAGTCTTTCCCCTATTTGTTGTGCCCCTGGGACTCTATTCAGGAAGTTCCTTCCTGTGACTATAAGTTCTAGCCTCTTTCCAATCCTTAGAAATAAAGACCATTGGTCTTCCGATCTGTTTTTATACCAATACCATGCTGTTTTTGTTATGATGGCCTTGTAGTAGAGCTTGAAGTCTGGTATTGTGATACCTCCAATGCTTAGTATTGATAAAGCAACATATAAGGTCTTTATTTCTAAGGATTTTGTAGAGAACAAAACATATTGGGAAACAAAATTTTTCTGAGTACCAAAGAACGTAATTAAAACCACATGCCACATTTACAAGTGCCTGGGACATGTTCAGTGCTGAATCTCTGTAAATAATGGCAACAGAGGTTTCTCTTGGTCTCCTTCATTTCTGTCCTGGATTCCACTTTTGAGTTGATTCAGTTGTGTGCTGGTTCATGCTTGCCCATTCCCGAATGACAGAAACCCAAGACTTATGTTTCTGGTACTTCATGACTTCAGAAAATCTTGGACTCAATTATTATTGGTGAATTGGCATCCAGTTTTCTGGTACTTTGATTTTAGGAGCAAAAACCCTTGTTTAGTGATGTATAATAAATACTATGCAATTCATTTAGTCTTTTGGTGTTCTCTCATATGACATGGAATGGAATGTTAATGAGAGGGACATATATTCAGAGCTGAATAATATTCTATTGTGTATGTATAATGCATTTGCATATAGACAAGGACAAAGAAATACTAGATCTGTACATATAGAGGTATACATGCATAATGATTTTTATGTGGTTTTTGTGTCTATGGTAAATAGAAGTATGTTGATATCCTCACAAAACAATGATTTGTGGCTAACCAGAGGGCATTATGCTAAACAAAATAAGCAAGAATCTGTAACAAAACAAAGAACTTTAAAAAGTCCACAGAAAGTAGAAGGATGGCTATTAGGGTTAAGAGCTATGGAATATGGAGAGATGGAGATCAAAAGATGTGAATTTGAAGACATTTAGGAAGCATAAGTTCTAGAGATCTAACATACAGCTGGAAGACTAGAGTTCAAGACTTTTATTATGTATTAGAATTTCCTGAGACTGAAAGTATAAGAATTTTTACATATTAAAATGTCTTAAATAATTGGTGACTTAAATATATTTATTTATTTTGGTTGTTGAAATGTCTCCCTTCCATCTTCTTTGGCAAACATTTCTTTTTTCTTTTCTTTTCTTTTTTTTTTTTGGCTACTCCTGGGGCTTGGACTCAGGGCCTGAGCGCTGTCCCTGGCTTCTTTTTGCTCAAGGCTAGCACTCTGCCACTTGATCCACAGCACCACTTCTGGCTGTTTTCTATATATGTGGTGCTGAGGAATTGAACCCAGGGCTTCATGTATACAAGGTAAGCACTCTTGCCACTAGGCCATATCCCCAGCCCATTGGCAAACATTTCTATACTTGGTAAAAATAGCTCATTTGTTGGAGATGGTGTTTATGTTTGGCAGGTGCTATTGATTTGTGATTTTCTACAGTTGAAATATATTTTTTCCAATTCTGGGCTTGAACTACTCAGGGTCTGAACAATGTTTCTGGGTTTTTCTGCTAAAGGCTAGCACTCTATCGTCTGAATCACAGCTCTACTTTTGACTTTTTAGTGGTTAATTGGAGATAAGACTCTCTCAGTGTCTTTCTGACAGAGCTGGTTTTGAATTCCAAGCCTCAGATCTCAGCCTCCTGAGTACTTAGCATTGCAGGTGCGAGCCACCAGCACTCAGAGAAGCATAAATATGGAGGATAAAAACAATGAAATCAAAACACAGCTGGGTTCTATGCCCAAATGTTTTATTTACCAGATAATGGTTCTTAAACAATCTCTTCTTCATCCCGCAGTCTATATCTGAAAATGGAATAACTCATCCTGTAGGGAGATATAAAAACTATCCCTTGACAGAACTGGTGTTGGAAGTATTTATTTCAAGTAGGCTGTGGTGGTTTTGATGACACCGACATGTGAATCAGAGAAGGAGTCACTGACCTTCTGCTTTTCCCTTCAGTTATATTTGCTTGTTAGTTTCCTTCACTGTCTCACAGAAGAAAAACACTTCTTTTGAAAAAAACACTTCAAGACTTTAGTTCACAGAGCTGCAGTTGAGAGAGCTTGACAGGCTTACTAATCCAGTATGACCTGCATTTCATTTTTATCTACAGAAACTAATAGGGGCCTCACCTAGGTTAAGACTGCAGTTAGCTTAAGGGGCTATGAGGAGAACTGCCCCCACCAGTGTCAAAACCAAATGCACTGGAAACTAAGAGTTCAAAGGACTTCCAGCTATTTATTTTTGTCTAAAATGTTTGATTTCCTTCAGGATTTCTCACTCGACACAAACAAAAGCCATCACCTGGGAAGTGGTTAATACATAGATTTTGAATTCCTTGATCCTAAAAGTGAGTTCATGGAGATAATGGTTGGCCAATATATGTAACAGATGGTTTGCATTTCTAAACTCCTCAAATAGCTTTATGTTGGTGACCACAGTCCTCATTTTGAGGTTGTGTAAACTAGACAATTTAGTAAAATCATGGGGGAAATAAAGGGGAAGTAATGTCTAGGAGAGGCAGGGAAAAATTATCCAACATTGGTACAAGATCATAAGGTTAAACCACAATAACTAATTATTAATCTAGAGCAGGTAACTATCTACTACACAGTTGGCTATTCTTATTGGAATAAAACTTAACCATGACTATTACTGTTTAACCTAGAAAGAACCCAATGTGCAAGTAAGTTCTTTCTAGACAGAAAGAAATTATCAGCCACTACCAGCAATAACACAAAGGGAAATCTCAACTGTACATTTAAGGAATCATGTTACATCATGGCAGATAAAATGTCCTCAACAATTTGAGATTCATCAAGTAAATAGCAAATCAAAATAAAATTTAATGATCAATTAGTTAGTCGTTTACTTTAGTTCCCCACCCCTATAGTAGTAAAGTTAGGATCATGGTAAGCTAAAAGCAATTCAAGGTGAGTTGGGTTATGTGCAACCATTATAGGAAATACCTTAATCAGATATGTTTAGTATTAAGTTATTTCATTCAGAAATGAGACAAATGTCAATGCTTTTCCAGGATGCGGAAGGAAGCATCCATACCAAACTATATAGCAGGAAATCCAGGACAAACCCCAGCCATAGAACAAGGGCAGAGAATTAGGAGACGAGGAAAGAGACCAAGGCGGACTTCTACTGAGTTTCTCGGTGTACATGACAAACAGATCTAGTCTTGGGCTGTTCCATTTCTGTTCAGGTCTTATGAACATGCTGATTAGCTCTCCTGTATGAGATCGACGGAGATGAAGAAGTTAAAAATCCAGGAGGTTGTGGTGGTCTATGTTTGTAGGCTCACTTAATTGAGAAAGAGAGGCAGGAGTATCATGTATTCAAGACTCTCCTAGACTACCAAGAGCCTGTCTCAGAAACAAAATTAAATCAAAAGGATAGGAGCATGGTACCATGTTTTAGGACTCAGGAAGTCCTGAGTTCAGTCCTTGATAACAAGAAAAGAAAGAAGCCAACGTATTGAAAAAGCTACTTGTGTAAGTGTTCAAGGATTCAAAGAAATCAAGGTTTATGACATCTAACTTCAGTTATGGAAGAAAACTAGATGTATATTTGCCTATTCTCAGAGGAGACGTGAACATATCATTAGAGAGAAGGAAATATGAAGAATAAAGAGGGAGACACAGATATTTTCAAACTTAGTTGTCAGAGTAATGTTGAATAGTATCTGTAAAGAATAGAAACCCAAGGAGTACTATTAGGGATCTGTGCTAGATCTATTTCCTTCAATATCAGGAGCTATAAAAATATTTTTAATAGACCTTATTATACTTCTACTTTAAAAGTTCAGGACAATGGAAGTGGGAGTAACATAAAATAAAGTAAAACTGGCTTCATTGGAGAATAGTTATTATGTGATTTTCTAATTTGTAAGTTCAGTAGATGTTATACCATTTTCCTTCATGTTTTTTCCTATTGTGTTGGTATTATATTTAAAGTATATAAAGATGAATTACAGTGCCAAATATAAGTCAAACTACATAACATGGTAATAAAAAGCTATTTTAACTTTTATAAATATATTCTAATACTACACTGCCGAGATCAAAATAGGGAATAACCTCATGACTACTTCAGACAATAATTAATTACATATTAACACATTGTAACAAACTTCAAAATGGTCCGAATTTATTTTAACAGAATTCTTTTTGAAATAAAAATTTTGCATGCAGGTAAAATAATCGAGAAATGAAGGATGTGAAGTGTTCAAAAATAATAAGTGCTGTTTGTAACTATGTTAGAAAAGAGAAATGGCAACACACACCACTGGTTGAATTTAAAAGGAAAAGCATAAATTTGTCAGAGATGGGTCTTGGACTTAGGACAAGAAGATGGTAGCATACAGCTGTCATTCTGAGGATATGAGCTCAAGCTAACTCAAGCTCTCACTTATGTCTAGCAATGAGCAGTGGAACTAACTGCTCTTGTCAGACTGAAGATGAGGTGATGAAGACATGGAGAAAGATGTCCTTTCTCATCCCTGCTACCATGTAGTCTTCTTGGTGCTATAGGAGAATGATACTATTCAGAACAAAAATTACCTTCAAAGGAGCATCAAAACAGAAAACTTACCTGGTTTCACTAAAACAGAAATGATAAAATTGCCCATCAGAATTTGACATCCCTTAAAATGTACTGAGTTATATATTTCCAACCAACTAGAAGACAGGATGGAGATGGTAGCTGCTGTAGTTCTCTCATACTCCCATACATTTTATCCTGCACTACGCCATCTAATGAGGTGGAAAGAATAATAAAAAATAAATGAAACTGTGGCCAACCTTTTACTCACTTTAGAGACTTGATGATTATCTACAAGTGTTCTGGTGTCAGAAATAGCAAGAAGATCTGTATCTTCATTTGTTAATGCAGGTGCTTATATTGGCGAGAGTAAGATTGCATGACATGGATTGAATATAAGATAGACTTCATTATGGCATGAAATTATATGGTGGGAAATATTCTCAGTAAAAGAAATGCAATTGAAATCAGTAATTAATACTCTCATGAGGAACGAGCTCCAAGTTTCAAGAAACAAAAGCTACCATATATTGGAGAGCTGCTAGGTTTGAATGGATGTGTGTTCTGTTCTAATTATGGTGTAAAATTTTAAAAGAAAATATGAAAAGTACTTATTAGTGATATGGCAGTGATAAGAATAAAAAAGCCAGACAACACAATTACAGAATGTAGAGGTATATTAACAAGACTTAGCAATGTCAAAAGTGTTAGTTGTAAATTTATTATTAATAAACGATTACTGAAATGATTTCAGTATAACAATTTTTAGTTCAATTTTGCCACTGAAATGATTGCTTTTATAAAGGATTGTGAATATTTCTTCTGAGACGTAACTTTCTTAGCAGAATTTATTTATATCTGTGCACCTCTCTTAAAATTACATTTTAATTATCTTTAGTTGTACAAAATGTTTACATTCAACAAATTAGTTCCTAAGTACAATGTATCTTGACTGATATCTATACATGTTTTTAATTACTGGTTTATTAGATTTTAAGAAAATTTGCTAAAGATCATTCTTTTTTCTTTCTTCCTTTCTTTTCTTCTTTCTTTCTTTTTCTTTTTCTTTTTCTTTTTTGCCAGTCCTGGGCCTTGGACTCAGGGCCTGAGCACTGTCCCTGGCTTCTTTTTGCTCCACCAAGTACGCATTGCTAATTTTGAAATTTTCTCCTGTTAGCTGTTTTGCTCATCTACTTCTCTCATTTCTCGTCTAGTATCATATTCTATTCTCTGAGTTTCAGTCTTGATATTATATGACTTGATTTATTATAGCTACATTGTAGATAAAACATATTTTATTTGCTGATGAGGGATTTAAATCTGTAAACAGTTCTTGTGATAAATGTGCTCTTACTTATTATAAGGTTTCCATTACCAAGTTTTGCCTGAGACGTTGCATTTCTGTTAGTTTTCTTTGGATCCTTGTCAGATTTTCCCCTCAGCAGCAGCTTTGGATGTGGTGGTTCGCATCCATGAACCTCACTTATGTTGCTTCTTCGGCATGGAGATGGACATCCTTCAAGAGTTTTTTACAAAGGTTTAACCTAAAATGATGACTTACCTTGCTTTCTTTTTCTTCCTAGTGCAGATACCTACCTACCTACCTACCTACCTACAGCAGGTATTTATAGCCCAAGGAGAGGCCTTGTGACGTGGCTCTCCCAGCATTGAGCGGCCAAGCTTCAGGGTACAGTGGTCCTATTGGGCATTGAGACTCAAGCTGAGATCCACTCAGCTCCCAAACTGAGATGCGGTTCCTTTGGGAGTGTGGGCCTCCTTACCAGAGCCACACGGGCCTCTGCAGAGAGCCCTTGCTTCCGTGAATGCGAGTTGGGCTCAGAGTTGAGAAATGAAAATAAATGAGAACCCTCACGGTTCATCTATAAATAAGCCACTAATTAATTAAGTTAGTAACCGCCTAAATTACTTACTCAAGATCTATCCCTTCTAAATATTAGCCACCAAGTGAGACGTGAGCCTTCAGGGGCAATCTCTTCGATGAATTCACCTTGAAAGTGTCCTTTATTCACTGGAAACATTAGGACACACATTGAGCGTGGCTAGAGGGCTCTTGCCCACCATCTCTAAGATACAAGCTATGTGCAATATTTTCAATATTGTCCAATATTTTCATCTTGCATATGTACTCTGTGACCTTCAGCTAAGCACACATGAAAATGCATCCACCATGTATCGTTCTTAAACTGTGGACTTAAGTTGAGCATGCTCAGGAATGTGCCCTCCCCTAAAGGGTTTACCTATGTGAATATTTCATAGGCATCCTGAATAAAATCCCTGTGCTTTGTTCCAGGAAAACATTGCTTTGGAACTGACTCCCATGCAGTCTTTACATGCCAGATGCAGGTAATAAATCTTTCTGTACTCTTATTTTTCTGATATGCTCGATTGGGTTTAGCACTTACCAAGATGAGAGATGTACTACCTTTGTGTCTGGAAGCCAAAACACCAAAGGAGGAACCAGGAGTCAGGAGTTTCTCCAGTAATCTCTCTCTCTCTCTCTCTCTCTCTCTCTCTCTCTCTCTCTCTCTTTCTGTCTCTGTCTCTCACTCTCTTTCTGAGCTAATATGCATTTGGGACAGATTTTCTCTTTCTTAGTCAATCCAAAAATTGGGGCCATACCTTCTCCATATCACAGAAACATGACAATATGACAAAATATCTAATCAACCAAGGCTCTTAGTCCTATTCTTAGAGCTGTAGCTCTTTTTTTTTTTTTTTTGGCCAGTCCTGGGGCTTGGACTCATGGCCTGAGTTGGACTCAGGGTCTGAGCACTGTTGCTGGCTTCTTTATGCTCAAGGCTAGCACTCTACCTCTTGAGCCACAGCACCACTTCTGGCCGTTTTCTATATATGTGGTGCTGTGGAATCGAACCCAGGGCTTTATGTATATGAGGCAAGCACTCTTACCATTAGGCCATATTCCCAGCCCCGAGCTGTAGCTCTTGTATTTCCCCTTTGACAAATACGATTTTTATTCCAGTTGGATTTGGGAATGATCAGATTAAGAACATATGGTAGGTTGTTATTTTGGACCTTGTTTGTTCACTTTCAATGGCAGTGGGAACTGGATTTCTTTTTAAATATTATTTTACTGTGGCAGTGCTCTTCCTATCTTGCATTTTTTCCCCATCAACTTGCTCCCGAAATTAATTACATGTTGTCTGCTAGGATTATCAACATCTTTTTTCTCTCATTTCGTGGAGATCCAGTGCTGTATCATTCTTCTAACAATTAGTTTTGAGCCTAAATATAGGTGACATAACTAAACCAGACCTTTGAAACAACAAATCCAATGCCTTAACGAATCATGGATAAATGCAACTGTTCTTTGTCAATTTTTGCATCTCCCCCCGAGTCATGACTACCAGGAAGCGGGAACATCTTTTGTTGAGAGAGGGGTGGATGATAAGAAGAGGGAAGCAAACATATAGATAGAGGAAGGATGGACAAATACCATCATTATACTCGATGTATGTATTTGAGGGTATGTATAACACTGGGGAAGGTAGGAGAGGATGATGGGGGAAGTGATGTTGATTATGATGAATTGTACTCATAATCTGAGTTATGAAACTGCACCCCTTGGTATAGTATTAATTTATTTTATAAATTAAAAATCACAATATAAAGATTATTAAGCATAGAAAGAATACATGAAAGAAGGCATTTGCTCAGATTATAGACACATAGGTGTTATGAGCTGAGATAGAAACTAGCATGCATCTATTCATTCTTTATTCCTCTTGTTTTGAACATACAATCAAGTGAGATTGCAGCCAACTTTTAAAAAAAATCTGAACTTCAAAGGGAGTGATTAACTTACATTTGCTTCCTTTTCTTATTTATGTTGATATTTTTTAAAAACTGAACCCATCCTAGGTCAATATGCCAACTCTACAGTAGTTTCAAACATTACCAAGGGAGAATATATTAGGATTTTGTAATCAAGCACATTTCCATTAATACAAATTAAATTGTTATGGAAAAGGGAAAAGATATTTAGACTACCACTTAAATGGGTTATTATAGAAGGATAGTTTTCTGTCCAGTGCCTCAACACGTAAGATTTAAATGTGCCTTCTCTCCAAAGGTCATGAAGACCTCTTACTGTGTTTTTTTTCATGCATTTTCCAGGTAGAAACAAAACTAGAGAATTGGTTCACATAAAACAAGTCTTTTGGAATAGTGAAAAGGTGGGAAAAATGTTGGACAAAACTCGATAGGCAAATATTCTTTGGTTTAGTTTTGTTAGATAGGTGTCCCACTTCTACCCAGAGCTTATTTTCCTCGTAATTCTCTTACATTCGCCTCTTACATAGGTGTATGTCACTATGACTCTCTTATTTTTTGAGATACATTCTATATTATTATTATTGTTGTTGTTGTTGTAATTTTGCTCTGACTGGCCTTGGACTTAGATATCCTCTTATTTCCACCTAGTAAATGGGTAGAATTAAAGATGTCTGCCATCTCATCTGCCAAAAATCTTAATCCATTCCTTTGCTCCAAGTTCCCATCAAGCTGAGCCACACAGAGGCTGAAAATTGGGTGAGTTTAAGAAGTTGGCATTGTTGGAGCCATAGGAATTAGCCATACTGCAGAGCCTCAAACAGTTTCACAGTTTCTAACCTTCTCTCCACAAGAGCTGTCCAGCAATACCTTGAGACTGAAAGATGTCTTTTTGTCTTATATAAAAGTGTTCATTGCCAGTCCTAGGAATTACAGTCCTAGGATTGAGCCACATCACCTGCTAACTTCATCCTCGCTGCCTCCAGAGAAGTCAACCTTCTGTGTTGCATTGCACACCAAGAATACCACATGGGGGCAGAAGTACCAGCAGTTTTATTTAAACTCACAAGATGTAACTATCATATCACGTTTTAGAAAGAGCATTTTGGAGGCCTATTCTTCTGTCTCGTTTCATAAATTCCCAAAGACAGTGAAAGACAAGGCAGATGAGCTTAATTATTATCTTCTGCTCCAGCATACTGTGAGGAAAGATTAAGGGGAGGTGGAAGCGGAAGAGATAAAATATCCATGACACAAATTAGTATTTAGCATACATTTTTTTTTGAAATCATGCTGTTTCTGCCAGCTTCGGCGATTCTCACTTTCAGTGTAACAGAACAGGCCAAAACGGTTTCGTTCTTAGCTCAATTATTTTACTGTCTGTGTTTCAAGTGCATTTTTTTTCTTCCAGGTTCCTGAATTTTCCACATGTCCGAGCAATTCTGCTTGGCGAGAATGAAATTCCATTATGTTAAAATGTACAGAATCCTTTTTGAGGTTCGAAAATCTTTCCCTATTGTAACTTCAGTATCAGAAATTCAAGATTTTCTGTTTAGAAGTGAAGACAGGAACAATGGTATCACCAAATGGCAAGTTAAATAAAAAATACATTCGTCGCATACACAAAATGAGTTGTCACAGTTTTCAGGGATTTATATCAATTCTTCTAGAAATAATCGGATGAAAGCAACTGAGTAAGGCTCAACCTATTGGAAGCTACAATGCGATATTCCTTTCAACCAACAGTGAACACACTGAAATCTAATGCACTTGTCTAGCAATGGACAGCAGACAAAGCCAAGACTGAGATTCACCCCTACATCAGTCACCTCTTCTTAAGCTCAATTTTTATTACTGAATATTTCCTCCAAATCACTAGATGGGAATGTTTTCTTGTGTGCCCTGCCAACGTGTTCTCTGTTCTGTTACATATCATGAGGGCACCAAGAAACCAAAGCTCTTGGTGGGTTACAGATGCACCTCAGACCTTGAAGGCAACTCCAGGGGTGTGAATTTGGAATTTGGAGCAACTAAAATGTAAACATAGATTAATTCTCACACACTGGCTTAATGATCACCCGATAAACATAACATATCTAGTGTTGGAATGGTAGATGCTATATGACTTTATCATCTGCATTTGTTGATTGTCAATAGCGACATTGCGCCATGTAACAAAATAACAGAATTGCTATTCTATTTAGAAGCCGTGTAGCAGTTGTTATTACTGACTCCACGACATGGCAGAATGATTTCTTTACTCCTCCCATGACATCTACCAGAGGGCTGTGTAGGTATCAGGAGATGGCAAAATACCGAGTGTGTCATGGAGATCACTGGGTTTAGTGACCTGCACACACATAGCCTGGTCATTCCATGGTTCTCAGGAGGAGGAGCCAACGCTTTCTCTCCTGAAGTTCTGTTTCCATAGCAACGCTCCTTCTCCACTTGCTGTGTACACACCATTTATTTTTCCATCCCCTCCATTTCCGTGTCACCTGTCCTTCTTTAACATCAGCCCATTACTTCTTTTGATGTTCCACCTTGCCTCAGTTCTGGCTACGGGGCTAGAGGACTGTGGCTTGCCTTGACACACGGGTGAATAAAATCCAGCGTGGATGTTTGTAATGACAGCACGGCACACGTGCGTGTTGAACTTAGTAGAGTCCTTTGCACTCTCTTCTCTGTCCTTCAGTCAGGAAAAAATTCATGAGGGACCTTATCGTCTTTCTGTAGTTGGTTTTGAAAGCACGTCAGTGCTGAAATACAACCTTTGTAGCCACTATTACTAAGACAAAACTGTTCCTGATATCAGATCAAATATTTGACTCAGAGGAATTATTTTCTGCTGAGTGCTCTTCTGTTTTGTAAGACTATCACCGCCCCCAATAGTAAAAAAAATAAATATACAGCTCTTTAGTCCTCACATTTTTGACTCGTGGATGCCTGTGGCACTGCTGGTGTGTCTCTAATTAACTTCCCACAACGTGTGTCTGAGGAAATGGCTCAGCAGGACTTCGGCTTCTCAACTTTCACTGAGGTTAGATTGTTTTGAATTAAACCATATATTCTCAATAAAGCTAAAGCATTTTGAACAGCCAATGGAAATTCAAATGCAAACACAATTTTTATACTCTCAAATACATGGAGGCTGTGAAGCGTGAAAGCCAAGTTCAGAAGAGACTTGCTAAGGGCCCAGGCGGTTATTACAGAGATGCTTAATGCAGTATCAGAAATCTGAAGAGCAGACAGAGGTGAGAATCAAGCAGATAGTGTGTGGTTCTGGGTATTCTGAAGAGTAAGAATTCCCAGATATATGGCCACAAGAAATTGCTTGGGGAGCACTAACCAATGCCAAAATCAGCCCACCAAAAGTGAGCTTAATACAACAACGAATGGCAACCAATCAATGTGTATTGGCACTTTTATGGCTAAGTACTTACAATTTGTTTTTAATTCAGGTTTCAAAATGATAGCCTATGAACACAATTGCAGGATGGATATTTGCGAGTTTGTAACAGAAGACACTGTGTATTTGTAAAAGATGATGCTAGTTTACTTACTGTTCTTCCTTCCACTGATATTGTCATAAGTCTCATTTGTGCTTTATAAAGTAGCAGGGTGGAAGGAAGGAAGGAAATAAAGGAGGAAAAAAGGAAAGAAAAGAGCGCAGCATAATAAAAGAGAGGGTAAGAGGAAAGCTCTTAGTCTACCGAAAAATCAGTATTGGCCTTCCTTATTTCATTAGGTGATTGACAACTATGCAGCTATGTCTGAAACTACTCAAGTGAAGTTCATCCATAGGACTTTGGCCAACTAAGTGTGAACAAGCATGAAGAATATGGTCTCCAAATAGGTATTTTAAAAGACAAAGATTTCCCCCTTCTTTCCAAGTATGACAAGAAATGTATATATATTCACTATCTTAAGTATGTAACAGTAACCCCTCTGTACATCATCTTGACAATAACAGAAGGCCGAAATCAAAAAGACAAAGATTTCTCACATGCATTTCTTCTTTCTGATGGACAGCAGAAAGAATGCTCTGTGATGGTCCCCACAGAGGGTTCCTAAGTGTCTTTGCATGAGCTAAATACTTGTGTGAACCCAGATCGAACTGCAGTGTAAGAGGGAAAATATATTTATTGTGTGAATCCACCCACACTTGGAAATTGTTGCTACTCCAGGTAACTTTGCACATCTTGACAAATTCTTCATGTTAGTTTCTTCAAGAAGAGATGTTGTTTGTTTTTCTCACTTGTAATTTTGTGCTCAACATTGAATTTGGGTGCTTCCCATGTCCAGAACTACAGCTCTACACTTAGATTAAGGAAGATAAGGATTTTAATTATACATGTGACATTGCTTCACGTATCTGTATCTTACAGAAGACATATACCATCTTGGCAGACTTTCTCAGGCTTTGTAAAGAACATTTAACTGCAAAAGTTTTACACACACACATACATACAAATACACACACACACACACATTCATTCTGAAAATAGGGAGATGGGCAGATGTGCCAGGAGAGTTTCAACATCTTACAATTCACCTGTGCTCTGTATTTTCTTCTTTAGCATATATATATGTATATGCACACATATTCATACATAATTATCTTTAAGTGGTTGTGCAAAGGAGTTGCCTTTCAGCAAAGTACTTTATGAAGTGCACCTGTGTGTTGACAAAGCAGTGAAATTTGGAGCACTTTTGCTTTATTATTTATTATTTGCTTTATTATTTATTATTTTTTGTTATGGTGCAGCAAATATTTTCCTATTCCAGTAAAGCCCATGTTTGCAACATGTCTCCACCTTCCTCCGTAAATTGAGATTATTCACACTGTTCAATGTTCCAAAGTCTTCCCTGACATTCCAATACATTTACTAATTCAACAGCATCATCATTAAGAATCTGAAGGAGTTCATTTCACTTAGCATCATCTTATGTGTTCATAAGGGTATAGCTATTGGGCCTTGTGATGCTCTGCTATGACTTGCCTAAACCTGTACTAATTATTCCCAATAAGGGAGACCACAGAGTCCATGTTTCTTTGGGCCTGGCTCACTTCACTTAGTATAATTTTTGCCAAGTCCTTCCATTTCCTTACAAATGGGGCAATGTCATTCCATGTTATGGAAACGATTGTTATATCACAGTTATAACTACTTTCAACGTCCCATCTGTATCTGCAGCTTCTATTATTGATGATGTTCTTGTATCACCTTCCTGTGGTTGTACCTACACTATCTCTGTAATCTTATCTGAGTATATTGGAAACCGTGTATACTGGTATTAGAACTAGGAAATTGAAAGGGAATACCAAAATTGAGAGACACAGGGTAAAAAAAGACAAACAACTACAAAAGCAATACTTGCAAAACTGTTTGGTCTAAGTGAACTGAACACCTAATGGGGGGAAAGGGAAAGGGGGAGGAGGGAAGGGGGTATGAGGGACAAGGTAACAAACAGTACAAGTAATGTATCCAATGCCTAACGTATGAAACTGTAACCTCTCTGTACATCAGTTTGATAATAAAAATTTGAAAAAAAAAAGAGTCTGAAGGAATACAAACAGGTGTTTTGTAATCATTTGACTGATTGGCATTAACTTCCTCCACTGGAGATTTTCACTGGATATTGCACTACAAAGTTCAATTTTCATTTCTTCCAGCTACTTTATCTATCATGTTTTATTTGGATAGACATGGATGACGTGTGATGCAATCTTAGCAGGTGTCATTTATAAAAATGTACGCTACCTTGGTATTTGAGAACACTTTTTATTGAGTTGTTATTAAGTTCACATGCTCTGTAACAGAGGTCTATGGATTTTTCTGTGTATCTCACAGAAAAAGATAATAGGCATTATGGAAGAGATGCATTTGGGGAGATACTCCCCCCCCCCCCCCATGAGGGGACCCAATACAAATGTGACATTTACTTAACTATTAGGTAGATATGCAATGCTCCAATTAGGTTCAGAGCTGGAAAAGCTTTAATAAAGTCTTTTCACAGAGCCAATCTTTCACCCCTTGTATCCTGGCCTTGTGTATTTGGAACATGTTGCTGTTTTAGCTCTGAGCTTTGTCAGCTGCAGTGGGCTCAAGGCCAATGCCTATGGAGACAGTGATAAAGCTAGGCCACAGTCAGTGACAACCTCATACAAAGGATTTCTCATAGGAGGAACAAAATCCTTTTAGTTCAAGGTTCAGGAACCATACTTCTTCAGAGCTGTGCACTCTCATGTGTGGCTCTTTTTTCTCTTGTGCATCTACTATTTACTATTGTGTTATTATTCTGTTGTCATGTTTTACTGTACGAGGAATTCTCTTCATTAATTTGAACTCTTGGCCTCTGGCAGAGCCCCCCTTAGAGAATGACTTGCACCAGTACTTATTTGAAGGGAAAACAAAATACAAGGAAGCACACTGTAAATATATCAGGAAAGTATCTTTCAGGGAGGAAGCATGGTAGCACCACTGTAATCTAGATTTCAATGATAGGGGAGGATTATGATTTAAAGAGCAAAAAGTTAGTGAGACCCTTTCTCAAAGAATAACCAGTAGACACCTGCAATATCTTTACCATGTTAATCTCATCATTTATATAACAAATGGAAGGTTGACCTTATGTTGGAAGTGACATCTGTTGGTAGCTGGATACACAGTGGAGAAAGACTCCTGAAGAATGATCACAATGAGGAAAAAGTATAACTTTGTGCCTTTTCATCCTGCCCATGATTAGAAACTGCAACCTTTTAGAAGAATTTCCAATAAGAATCAAATGTGGACTAAATATTGAACTTAATCTACTTTGTGACCACTCAAAGTCTTTAAAATGAAATGAACAGTAATTAGTAAAACCCAGCCTTTCGAATTAATGTTTTTATGCTCCGTGCTTTACTAAATATTAGGTACACTCAGATAAAAATTTTCCCGTTTCTCTTGTATTTGGTGCCTTTAGGCAGTAATCCTCACACCATTGAGATAATAGGATAATTCCTTTTAAAGAACATTGAAAAATGGATCAATATCACCATATGTTTAGTTGTTTTTTGACACTGATAAAAATTTTTACTGTATGAAATCAATATAGCTTTGGAGAGAACCATGGATTATACATATATATTTATATATTTGTGTATGCATATGTCTATATATCTATCACATATATGGAATTTACATATAAGCCTTGTCATTTAAATTTAAATTTCTTTGAGTGGCACATAGGGCATATAAAAATAAGTTGAAATTAATGAGTAACACTTGTAAATATTTTTGTTGTACAATATGATGTCTAGCTATGTGTAATCATGGATCCAAATATTAGAAATTATACTTACAGTATTATGTATTTACCATTTATTTTTACTGTAAAAATTTTAAATTCTCTATTTTAGCTTTATCGAAATTAAGGCCCAACTGTGCTGTTCATTAGGTTTTCAGAACTTTGTGCTGTCATTCTGAAACTTTGTAGCCATTGGGGGTCACATTTATTAATTTAAAGTTTTTACAAAATGTAAAAGATGTTAAACTATCTTTGAACTGTTTATTATAAAGAATATAAAATATTACAGAACATCTAGGTATGAATGCTACCTTAATCTACTTTTTTGGTACAGTGGACTTTATATATCTCATGTTATTGTCAATAATAGTGTCCAATTACAGTCCCATGTTATTAAAAATAATACTCAGTATGTAAACTTTTTAAAAACATCTCTTATTTCCTTAATTATGTTTTAAGTCTAGGCTATGAGATATCCGAAGGTGATGAAGTTTTGACCTCAAAACAAGCTAAAAAATACAAATGTTTCTTCTTTTCTCGTGAAAAGCCAGCTGAGGCCCACTTCAAGATCTTAAAGCAGAAGGGATTTAAATAATGTGGTTTCTCACAAGCACTTTTCTGGTCTTAGGGACGAGGTTAACATGTCAGATTCAGCAGGGCAACTGAGTTGGTGTGTTTTGACCCCTTGCTTCTCAGGATGAAGTTTCCTCTTGGCACACACTGTTCTTCACCTGCCCTACGTCAAGTCCTTTGGTGCAGATGTGAGCCATGGACAGAGAGCCAGGTCAAGACCCGGAAGGGGATCTGAAATCACTGTCATGTGACCTAGCAATGACTGGGACTTGGAGGAGTCAGAGTGAACGGCAGGCTGAGAAACGCCCAAGGGGGATCAGGAGGTGACCCTCTCCCTCCCCGGGGAAGAGCAGGTATTATTTAGGTGGCATCTGGGGATAGGTTTGTCTGTCACAACCAGAGGTGCTGCTGGGATGCAGTCGGCCCAGGCCAGGGACATCACTCTGCACCCCAACACACTTAAAGACCCACAGTGCTGAGGGACAGATTCCAGATGAATTATTTGTAAAAGATAGGTAGAAGCTAGCTAGCAAGATAGATTAGATTAGATAGATAGATAGAGAGAGAGAGAGAAAGATAGAGAGAGAGAGAGAGAGAGAGAGATTCTGCTCCTTGTTTTTGCTAGACACTAGAATAAAGTGCCAACTGGAGAAATGTCTTTAAAATAATGAGTGTGTTTTTTCCTCCTGAGCCAAACAAACTCCTGTAGCAGATGAATGTCTTCTGGCTGAGAATTAATACAGATGGTGGCTAATGACTGAGCAAAAAGTACTCTGGACCAAACACAGGGAAGTGAACCGCAAGGTCATCATTGCTAGTCTTCCCCTGAGCAAGTTACCTGCCACAATGGAAAGCAATGACCTCAAGGAAAGAATTCCAGGCAGAGAGACTGAGATGTCAACCAACCACACACCAAGAAAAAAGGCCAAGGAGAGGCCGACGCTGCCAAGTCGTTGACTTTGAACTTTCAGCTTTTGTAATTGGGAGAAAAGAGATTCGCACTGTTTGGGGCCCCTGATGTATGGATTCTATTACAGCAGCCTTAGAGTACTGATACACCCACCTTCCATTCCTCACCTTCCTCCAACCAACAGCCACGTTTCCTCAAGCAACTCCAAAAGAGCTCACCGGCATATGCAGATTATCGTTAGTGTGAAAATAATAAATCTAAACATGAGATGGGATCACCAGGGACATAAATAGGAAAAGATCCAGCGGAATTGCTTCACACACCCCCATGTGTATGAATAAACACACCCTTTAACGCCCCTCCAAGTGATGATTCCTGTAATTCCTGGCATCCAAGAGAGCATAGGCCTGCCATACACTGCTCAGCCCCAGGACAAACACTGTCATTTCGGCTAATTCCATAGATTACTTGGTGGAGGGATGCAATTTGTTCTCCTTTGCCTCTGTCTTCTGTGACTCAGCATTCAATTTGAAAGAGTTCCTCTATTTGACGAGTGTTATATATATATATATATGTATTCATATATATGAATACATATATTCACTGTTATGTCACATTTTATTGTATGACTATATCACAATCTTTCTTATTGTATTTCTGATGGCACTGGCATTTTTTCCAGTAATAAGCTTCTCTGTGAATGATAGCATATGTGTCTTTGGTTAATATAATTATACAGTGCTCTCCGATGTATGCATAGGAACAAATCTCTCTGTGATAGATATGGCTTATTATTTTTCCAAAGTGGGTTTCTTAGGGCAGTATAACTCAATGTCTACCCTCTGTCTTTACCAGCACTTGGTTTTCTGTTGATCCACTTTCATTAATTAATTACTTTAATTAATTTAGAAATATAGTGGTATCTATGACTTTTTCCATTACACCAGTGAGCAGCAGAGTTAGACATAAGGATGAGAGAAAATGACATTAGACAAAAGTGACCCAAAGTTTCATCCAGGTAACCCACGAGTCCTCTCAATCCCAAGTGGGTATAAAGGAATGCACCCCTGAGCTGATGTGACCAGCTACCACTGCTGTGACATTGTCTCCAGAACCCATCTCCCAGGTGTCATCGTGAGGGAAAACAAAAAAAGAAAGACTTCAGCAAATCAGCCTTCCTCAGTCCTCCTCAAAAACTGTCAAAACTACTAAAAATAAAGGAAGCCAGAGGAAATGTGGCAGCCACGAGGAGTAGAAGGAGAGGTAACAATTAATCGTCAAATGATGCCTTTCCCTGGGGGTAAGCAGCAGTCCGAGGAGGTCCCCAAAGAGAAAAGGGACATAGATTCACCACTTGCAATTCTCTGGCAGCATCCTTGTCTGATGTGGAAAAGAATTTCAGGCCAGACATAAGGTTAGGTAAGAGATTGGCGGGGTTTTATTCAGGAAGGAAATCAGAAAGCAGAGATGCATATAATAGGCAAAGTGCAACCGCTGAATAGTTTTTAAATCATGGATGTACACATGTGTATATTCATATACAATATGTATACACACATATATGTATATATGAGTTCCTACATACTAGATCTAAGTATGACCAGGTCTTTCATTGAATTTAAATTGTTTTCCAGGTGAGTAAAGGTCTCGTATACAATGTGTGAACAGACATACACACCTATAGGCATATGTATGTATATAAGTACACATCTACACACAAAAGTGCCCATTTGTACATATGTACATTCACTCACACATGCTAGAGCTAAGTATGACATGGTCTTGAATTGCGTTTCAATATTCCTCTGTGTAAGGATGTCATTTGTTCTGAGCATCTGGTGTCTTCAATCATTATAATAATGTTTAGACATTATCAATTAGGCCTAGATATATTAAGTCCAGTTGATATACTAAATCTGGATTCTGATGACAGCAATATTGATTCTTCTTTGAAAAGATTTTTTTTTGGTCAAAGAATGAGTTTCACCAGATGCTTTCGTGAAGCTATTTATATGGGATGTGTTTATTCAGTACAGAGGGAAAAATCACTCGTGCAAAGCTAAAATTATTGTTGTTCTTCTGTCTGCTCCATTGCAGGGGAGAAGTGGAAAGTAGAAGCAAATTGTCTATGTGCTCCTGGTCAAGATACTTATTAGTGCATATTTTACATTAAGTCCTGACTCTCCCTGGCTGTGGCTCCGGATCTATCCTACTTCTGTATCCATTGAGGAATCCCACAATAGCAGAGGATGCTGGAAAAATACTTAAGGACCTCTTATAAAATATGAACACTAGCTAATAGTACCTGAAATCATTGTATGACAATAATGGTATTGGATGGAGGTCACCGGAGGTTTATTGGGCTACCTTAACTTAAGCCTATTATTAAAACCTAAGCTTATTATTAAAATAAAGCCCATCTAAAAGTGGGCAAAAATCACCTCCACGTTTGTAAAAATAATTTCATAGTCATGAATTAGACATGTTTGCCTTTTATACTCTATTATACCCATCAAGGAAATGGAGAACATAGTAGCTGGCATTTTCAATTTAGATAGTTCCTTTAGTAAAATTTTTAATAGAATTAATGTATTTACTTTTCATTTAAACATATTAAACAATAGAACCTACAAAGTTTATTTAAGTAGTTCCATTTTGAGTTTTTGAAATGATGATTAGCATGTTGCAAACAACTATAATCTTTTTGTCCATTGAATAGTATTTTAAGAGGACTGAGTTTCAAAGCTGGTATATTAATGTAGTATAATGTATTTTACCGCCAAACATGGCTTTTTATTCTAAACAATGACTAAATGACTCAAGTTTAAAATCTCCAAACTGGAGTTGTTAATGTTGTATTTTTTTTTAATCCTCAGGAAACATCTTTTCTTTTCTTTTTTTTTTTTTTCAAAAATGGATTTGCTTTTACTTTCACACACACACTTTGCTTTTCCTCAAAAAACACCTTGTCAGAACTCCTCCATAAGTAAAATTGTTTACCTTTTTTGCCTTTTGGCGGGCCATGAAAGATGTCAAGTTGAGTGACTTAAAAAGTTGTGCTCTAGAGAATTCAAACAAAGTGCCTACAGTTAGTTGCAGACGAAACCCAGGGTGGCAAGGGAGCAAAAGCACTCCTGGAGGACTCAATTAATTCTAGGCCCTTTGTCTACAAAGAGCTACAAAACTGTTGTGTAGCACCACAAGACACAAATCTCTCTGGTAATGTTAAATGAAGGCCAAGCCTACTCTTACAACACTGATAGCCCCTCCCCACAACCCCCCCCCCCCTTAGGAATGGTCAGGCTTTAAGTTATTAATAAAGAAGGAAAACAAGTCTGCCATTTTATTGAAGTGTGAGCACCCCACAAAGCATTGAGTAGGATGATAGCACTTCTGCATTGTGCTGTTAGTTAGGTCTGGTCCTTGGCACAAATTTATGCCTGTCCCTGACCCATGGTTTCCTTACTTATGAATATTATTATATGTGTTGTGGAAGATTATAAAGAAATTATAGATAATAGGTCTGGTGAACATGTTTCAGAATGAACAATACATTAGCTATTATGGAGATAATCATGGTCCACTCTCCAACATCTATTCTCCTCTTTGTGCAGTCTGTTTCCCTTTCGAAAACAATTTTTGTGTAAATTAATTGCACAAAGGGGTTATATTTTATTTTTGTATGCCTGCATACATTATACTTAAGTCAAATTCAGCTTCTCTATGATCACCCTCCACTATCCTTCTCTTCATTTTACAGCCTTTTCTGAGTTTCATTATGCCATTTTATGTATATATATATATAATATATATAATGTGTTTTGATTTATTCATAACCATAACACTCTCTGGTTCTTACCTCAACATCCTTATTTACATTCATGTCATATTATTATTACTATTATTATTACTGAGTCTACATATAACATAGTAGTGTTACATGACGTAGTGTTTACTGTAAAGTGTTTAGTGTTAGTGGTTTGGTTCAGATTGTGAAATCAGAACTCCATTGGTCTAATAAGGTAGTTCCAACCTAAGCTCAGTTTGATACTGAGCAAATGAGTTTCACTATGAAAGCATGGTTTTTTAAAAAACTCTTCCGTGAGCAGGAGATGTCTTCGGTCTCCTTCATCCTTATAAATCATTTTCCACCTCTGTCTTCACTGGGAACCTTGTAGTTTTTTTTCATAATAGAGGTATTCACTTCCTTGGCTAGGTTGGTGTCTAGGTATTTTGCCTTATAGGCTGCTGTCTATGGAACTGATCTGATTTCTGTCGAATCCTGCTTTTTATCTGTATACAAATATCAGAATAGTTACCTCATATTTGGACCTTGCCTATAAGCCCAGCATTTAGGAGACTGGCAAGTTTAAAAGGCAGCCAGGACTTTGATAGGGTGGACGATGCCTCAATTAAACAAAAGCAGGTAATAGCTCACAGGAAAACATGCCAATCCTGTCAATGATCTCAAAGGTGGAGTGATATTATGTTTTGTTTGGGCTTTATTTTTCCCTTTGTTTTCCTGTATTGTTGAAGAACTGATAGAGATGATCCTTCTTGGTGAACTCATCCTGCACAAGGAAGAAGAGAGTGTGCATGGGACTGAAGAGTTTGACCTTAGTTGAGATGTGAGTTCTTATACAACTCTCCTGGTGAGTTTGAACAATAAGTTTAACGTCATGCTACAAATTCTGTTTCTGGTAAGTGAGAATATCTATTTCCTAGCACCCTGGGGAAGAGAAAATGAGATAGCAAATATAAGACACATAGAATAGGGCCTGGCTCAACATGAACAATAAATAATCCTAACTACGAACATCTCCCAAGACACTTAATTGAAATGAGTTAAATTTGGGAAAACAGTAAAGACAGGAGTCAGTTTCCATGGCAATGATATGAAAAAAACAACAACAACTCCAAACGCCTATTTTTCTTTGCCTAGAAAATAAAGCTGCCCAGGCAGAAGAATCTGAATGTTAAAAAGTTTTCAGCACTGGAGATAAATTAAGGACAAATACATTGATATTAAAATCTCAAGAAAAAAAAATAGACCTACAAAAACAAATGGTTGGGATTTTTTCCATTACATCCAGTGAGTTGGAACATGCGCTTTCATGATTAAAAATATACTCATTTCCTTTCACAATGCATTTTTAAACACCAAGAATTGAGAGAAATAAATGATTCTGGTTCTAGTTAATCTCATGAGCAAATTCTGAAAAGTAATTTCTACAGGAAGGCACCCTTCCTGTAGACGAAACATGGTGTTGAACTTGGAATGGGGAAGTGTTATTCTCTGTGAGGGGGTGCTGACTGTGATAAGGACATTTTTGGTGCCTCAGCATCTTTGAGTTAGTAATATATGATAGTGGGGTTATTTAGGATAAATAAGGCTCGTTCGTTTTAAAGTTCTGAGCTGAATGTCTTCTCAAATGTATAGCGATGGAGCTCTGACGGGATTGTACCATTTAATGACCTGCCGACCTTCAGATGGCAGTGACTGTCGGTATTGACTTGAACTGTCAGGTGTGGGACACCATAGAAGGAGTCAGATTTCCTTCGAGTTCAGCTAGTGACTCAACTCTGCACTATCAACTTTTGCCATAGGGCAACTTAATTTTCGGGACTGATGTGTTTCATAGTTCTGAACCCTGATCTGAAATCTGTCTTGACATTCTCCTTCAGGCACCCATGGTTCCCATGTTTCTTCTTTGGATTTATTTGCTATATTGAAATCTTGACCTCAGCAATTCAAACTCCAAACCACCTGTCCCTTTTGATCTAATTTCTTCCGCTGCTTGACACGTTGCGTAAGCAGCTTATGTCAGAAAAATAGTCAGCAATTAAACTGACTAGAGATTTTGAGTGGCGTTTCACTTGTGATCATAGAAAGAAAAAGTGAATATTGCAGTCACTTTCCCACTATGATAGATCCAAACATCTTTCCTTTATATATTTGGCTCTAGAGGTATTGCTGTTGGATGTTTGCACAAATATGGTGCATGATGCAGTAGTGTCTGGTAGCTTACTGAATCTGAAAGCTAAACTGTATCCTGACCCAATTTATTTTTATTTGTTTATAAGAAAACATTTTATTTTATTTTTAATATATTTTATTGTTATTGTAAAGGTGATTACAGAGGGATGGCAGCTACATGAGTACATTTCGTTTTGAACAATGTTGCTTCTTCCCTTGTTTTTTTCCCTCCTGGCCCCTCCCCCACACTTGTAGAGTTCATTTTCAACATAGTGTGTAGTATCACTGCTGCATTGTGTTCATCCTTTGTCCCACCATTTCTGCGCTTCCCCTTACATATAAGACAACAGGTACAGAAATCAAACACAGTACAAAGGAGAAAATGAACAACAACAAAAAGCAGCAAAATAAAAAGAAAACCCTCTTGTTTCCATTTCTTGGCATTCATTTTGATCGACACTGTATGTGATTATAGGTACATAGCTATTGAACATTGATGATCTGGTCCTAAGAATATCCTCCTTTGGCCTCACTGTGTGAATGTCTACAGTCCTGTATACTTTGGCATGTCCAAGTATCATTGTTTCTGACCCAATTCCTTATGTATATACTGGCAGCAGACACAGGCTCTGGGGTTAGAGTAAGAAATTGTCTTTCTGGAAGCTTCTATGCTGTTTCTGTATAAAGCAATGTGGACCATGTATATGTAGGCTTATTAACCTATGAGTTTTCCACTGATAAGAGATGTATTTCAAATCCTTTAGAGAGATTCATGATCTCTAAGTTTTGAGGTGTTTTCTGTCCAAACAAGCCTTTTTTCAGAAGGCTAAAATAAGGGAGTGATGTTGCATCTTCTAGCATAAAGGATTATAATCAGTTTCCATTACTGGTGACCCTTGCTATTAGGTAAAGATTGCCCAGAATGTAAAGACACTTTGGTCAGTGAAACCATCTTGTTTGAAGAACAATCCCATTTTAGAACCAAGTTGGGACAGTTTCATGTGGTTTTGGCTGGGCACAATATTAAAAGAGCAAAATCATTTTTGCTTCAACTGATAATGCATCTTGATAATAGTATGAGTTAATTGGAAAGGCTATTAGATAGTACAGTGAACTCCTATGAAAGGAAGTGTTCACTGGAGCATTTTGTAACTGTAAGGTTTTACTAGGATAAATGTTAAATAACTGCGAACAACAGAACTAAGAATGTCTTTCGGACTACACGCATCACAGTAGTCATTATAGTTATTTATGAACTACTTTGAATTGTCCTAAGTGAAAAATAATATAGTCAAAAGTATACTGAAGTGAAAAGTTCAGAAAGGTCCTGTGAAAGAAGTTTGCGAGCTTAAAGATTAGGTTGTGGTTTTGTTATGATATACAATTTAGCATAATACTTCATTCATGTGCCAGAATCAAACAGATTATTTAAAAGGTTATTATGAGCCAGGCAGCTGGTGGCTCATGCCTATAATCCTAGCTATTCAGGAGGCTGAGATCTGAGGATGGTGGTTTGTAGCCATCCTGGGCAGAGAAGTCTTTATGAGACCCTTATCTCCAATTAAACACTCGAAAAGCAGAAGTAGCGCTGGCTCAGAGTGTAGAGTGAGAACCTTGAGCAGAAGAGCTCAAGGACAGTGCCCAGGCCCTGAATTCAAGCTCCATGACCAACCTCCTCAAAAGGTTATTATGCATGAATGTATACATCTGATTAATTTATTGAACTGAACTCTATATGTCTAATGAAGCATATTTAAAGCTTTGGTAGCATATCTAGTTATCCATTGTACAAATTGAAATAATGTTTCTCATTACAGAAGGAAAAAAAATATAACAAGAGATCTCCTGAGATGGAGAATAATAGCATACTTTGATGGAAAAGTAGGATATTTTATAATAAAGTTTCTACATCTACATTGATCTTTTCTAAAACAGAATATCAAGTCACATATTAGATCATTTTTTACATAGGCAAATATAAGCAAAGACTATAGAAATATCTGAAAATGGTGAAGAGCAGAAATGGGTGACCCAAGAGAAAACTGACTGGCATCTTTATTATTTCAACTGTAGGAATGGTGTATTTTCTAAAATACCTAATGTTGAGCAGCCTTAAAACTAATCATTTTTTAACATTATTGTCTATATTTTATGCTTTGCATTTTTTGGAACAAAAGAAAAGTAAGTGATTCAAGTCCTATATAGAGAGACAGAATTTTAATATAGGAATAAACATTGAATCTAACAGCAGCTGCCATCTTAGCACTTGAGAAACTGAGGAAGCAAGGTGGTGAGTTCAATGTTAGCCTAGGCTACTTAGTCTGACCTTGTCTCAAAAACTCACCCACTTGTCTCCAACAAATGAATATTGGATTTTTTAAAACTATTAACAGTTAGATAATATTGATAAGCACAAAAGCATAATAAACATGATAAATACCTTCTCTTAATATAAAGAAATAAAATTCCAAATTATAGGCCATTATGCTGTTCAGAAAAGCTACGTTTATCATTAAAACATCTACTCTAAAAAGATTTATCTGATAGACTACTTTTGGTAGAATATTCTTTCCTCAAATATACAAATTGTATAAAATTCCTAAAGCCAAAGACCCAGTGAGAATTCAATACGTGTCTCAGCTATACATTCCATTCTTTTCTTATAAGTTTCCATAAGCTCAGAACTCACCTAAATCTGCATCGTGTATGAACAATCTAGTTGGATATTTTTAAATAGTGGTTGATATTGAATGCTGCTGAGTTTTCTTTTCCTGAATTTGGGTTACGTCATAAAAATATTTGAAATAAGCATGCCATACTTAAGAGCTTTTCAAACAAATACAGTGATATTAAAACAAGTTAAGGATTTAAACTGTTTATGCCACCACCCCATTCTATAGCACATTGACTGCTTTGCCTTTATTTTTCACTGCTGTTCGTGATGCTGTAGCTATTAAAAATAACTCTATTAACTTTGGGTTATTCCCATTTGTGCAGCACAAGTGAGAAATAAGATGCTCCACAGTTCTTGATCTCTCTTTTAATTTCCCTTCTCTACTTTTATCATTCCTTTGCCAGCTTTGTGAGAAACATCATTGAGTCATTGAACTTATTTTAAAAATAATAATTTAATCTTGCATGAGAATGTTTCCAGGAAATCAAGTTTATTATTCTTCCAGTTTCTGAGAAAGATAATAAGATGTTGAAAATATAGCTTTGCTTAAGATCATTTTTTTGTTAGTTACAAAGGAAATTGAGATTGGAATTTTTTCTTTCTACGAACTTTCCTCACTGTTATCTATTCAGGAAAAGGAAATTTGAAGGTATTTTCGATGGTTGTAGGTGGTCTTGGCTCCCTGTCTGAAATGCAACTTACATTCACAAAAGGGTTGGAAAATTGGAGGCGTTAGTGCTGTGGTAGGACTTTTTCTTGGATCCCTTCCGTTTTTTAGTACAGCCCCTTCCTTCTTAGCTGAAGCCTTCCAAATCTCAGATTCAGAAAACACCCCTCAGATCTCAGCTTCTAGAAACACTTCCTTCCTCCCAAATGCCCTGAAGTGCTCCATTAGGATATCAAGAACAAGGGCTGGGAAATGTTTGAAGAGCTCACTTTGTCTCTGAAAAAAATCATCTCTGGCCGGGCACTGGTGGCTCACACTTGGAAGCCTAGCTACTGAGGAGGCTGAGATTGGAGGATAACAGTTCGAAGCCAGCCCAGGCTGAAAAGTCCAAGAGACTCTTATCTCCAATCAGCCACTCTGAAAAAGGCAGAAGTGGTGCTGAGGCTCAAGTGATAGAGCACTAGCCTTGAGCACAAAGAGGCTCAGGGACAGCACCCAGGCTCTGAGTTCAAGACTCAGGACTGGCAAAAAAAAAAAAAAAAAAAGAAATCATCTCTCATTTCTCTGATGTTTGTCTTGTGGTTGTTCATTATACATCAAATGCACACACCGATATAAGGATATAAGTAATGTGAATTTTAAGTTAGATCACTTGAGCTTCATACCTGTCAACAGATTCCTCAGGAGGGTAGAATATTGTAGGACTTCATGTTCTTCACAGAGCACTGTGCACACATGAGGACCTGCATCCACTGGCAGACAAGATAGCTGACGGCCCTTGCTTCTTCAGCCCGTGTATTTGTTCTCCAGCTTTGTGAGTACTCACTGAAGGAATAAAGGATGAGCCCTCATCATCTCTAATAATGTGCCTAAGCAAACAGCCTAGTGAGAGGGAAGGAAATTTGCATATGTTAAGGAAACAATCCTTCACATTTATTACTCTTTGCAATACTCTGGAATGGAAACTCGTCCTTGCTTTACTCTGTGCGTGTGGCTGTGGAAATGACATTCCTTTAATGAAGTGATTAAGGTCGAGCCATGCTGAACTGTCCAGAGAAGCTCTCAGCTGTGTTGTGAAGCCTAGACATCTTTGTCTTACTCCGACCTTTCCCAGTCTTTGGTTCTTGTTAGCGTCCTTACTGTTTCAATGATCTCTAAAGGATGCTATCAGTGAAAATCTTGGTGCAAATCTTGGGATTAAAGGCTTAGGATATTGTCAAATCATGTAAGATGTCTTAAGACTAATTTGTTCAGACGAATGTGGAAACTTTTGCTTCCTACTCCACACTGAAAGTTGAAAATGTCTCCTTTTATTTATAAGTCTAAGATGCTGCTACGAGTGGAATTCTTCCTCCGTTGCATCTTCCTTCGTGATTCCGCATGCACAAGATGTTAGGCTACTAAAAGCCAAGGGCCTTGCCTTTCATTAGGAAATGAATAAAAAAGAAGCATTCTCATACAATCTATGAAAACCCTGTAAATCCTCTACTACAGACAAATCTGTAAATCGTTAACACCTCCACCGAGTAGCATGGAACTTACTATATTCTTGGTTTCCGGTTCATAGGGTCAGTTTCTCTTGTAATTGTGTCTACACAAACCCTGTGGGTCAACTTTATACATTCCATATTGCCTGTTTTGTCTAACATAGAATTCAATCAGTACAGATGAATTACCTGGTAGACATTACCTGGCTTTTTATTTCATTGTTTTTTTTAACTTGGTGTAGATAACATGTCTAAATGAAACGGTGCTTTTGGAATATTGCATTTCAACATAATTGTCTCCATAGTTGTTATGGTGAGGAAAAGGAAATAATCAAGTGACTTACTCATTAGCTCACTTTTACACATAATTGATACTATTTCTTCTTCTTCTTTTAAATTAGTGCAAGTATAAGGGGAATTTTCACTGTGACAGACATTTCCATCCAGGTAGATAGATACACAATGGACCTGATCAATCTCATTCATGACTTTATTTTTAAGATCCAGGGAGGAATCAGCAAGCTGGAAGATTCTACCTCTACTCTGTAGTTTAGGAATAAAAGTACTGATTTTGACAACAGTGTGAAGGTGATAGTTTCTCCAGTTCAGGCAAAAAGAAGTGCAATTATTGTGGCAGGTGTTAATTTTCTTTTCATGGTCCAGCTAGTTATGTGTTCACATTGTCCTGCGGGCTGCTGTTCTTTCTTTGCCTGAGAAATCATGGATTCGTAGTTTTTTTTTCAAAGGCAGACAAATTATTCCCCAGATTGGCTAATGGTGGCAGAATGTATTTGACAAGTAGCCACCTGATGGGATCAGAGGCTGGAAGCATGTTTTCAAGTTAAACTTTAAAAACCTCTCTCAGCTGGAACTCCCCTTCCTGCACAGAACAGTCTGTCCAAACTCACTGGCGACAAGCAGCCTCGTGGACCCTGCAAGTTTTTAATTACTGAGGTTGCCCAGCCTCCTTGCTTAATGACCAAGCCATGCAAGTTTTAGACCCTCAGTGGTAATCACTTGAGTTTCCAGCAAAAGACAAGCCTTCTGTGAGAATGTTGACCAAGATTGATTGTGTTCATTAACTGCTTTGCTAAATGGCAACTCCTTTGTACAACTACTTAAAGATAATAAATATATGGATAAATAAATAAAAAGAAAGGGAAATTGTCAAGCAGTTCCACCTAAAACATGCTCTCCCTACATAAATAAGAGTGATAAAAAACAAAAAATACCTATCCCATAAATATAGCATCACAACGATAGATACACATAGATTCTTCTCTTAGCTCTAATGTATTCAGCTTACTACTGAGAATGGAGTACTAGTTTTTTGCCTTTAGGTCTCTTTCCCAAAGGAGAATTAATAGCAAAATATTTCCTTGATTGAGAAGGAAAAAGCATTACAAATTCACCCATCATTCATAGCTACAAAGTGTTTTTATTTCCAACATAGAAAAAAGGAGATGTCGCTACTAAAGAAAATGCACCTTTATTCCATACAAGTCCGTACTAACTACATGATATCTTTTTTATTGGGTTTCAGGTTTAAAAAAATATTGTGATTGAAATAAAATAGATTCCGAATCTTAGCTAATCAATGACGAAAGGCTGAATTAATAGGTTATCTTAAATCAATATACATTTTCAAAGAATATATACTTTGGTAAAAGCAATAAGAAATGCTGATTGCCAAAGCCTAGCAAAGCATGATAAGAAATTAATTATGTGATGTTTTCGATTGACCTTGGGTTTTCCCACCAATTGCCAGTCCACTTCCACTGGTGAACCAAAATTGTTCTGGACCTATTGTTATTTTGCTCTTAGATACAATCTTAATACTGCACCATTATCTGTCATTGCAAATGCAGAGTGTAATAAAAAAAAGTCATAAATGTTAACTCTCATTATGTAATATTTCATTAGAGTCATTCTCTTTGTTTTTATTTAATCTACTATTTATATATCACTATTTACTGAATATGTTATTTCCAAATATCTTGAAGGCTCTAGTTTTCTTGTAGCTGATGCAGCTACCTCTTCTAATATTTTTAAGTACTTGTAGTTTGTAGATGCTTTGCACTTCATTAGTTCATTTGTAGCTCATTCTTCAATCTTGCTAGTTGAGAACAAAAAGAATACTTAAAAATCATTAAGCAAATGATTCAGAAATGTGTAGAAATTCATCTGAAATCACATTGTTAACGATTATGACTTCTGGAGAATTAAACATTCTACTTCAACTGAACTCATGGGTTACTGATTGGTACATAATCACTTCTAGCATGGGACATCCAACATGTAATATTAACCAATAATAACTAGCTGTCTAAATTTCTCACTTTAGGCAGCATGCTTCATTGCTGTGTAAGATGAATGGATGGGACTTCTTTGTATGTAGGAATGTAGTTCTCATTTGTGAAATCAGCTATCTACCTAGAACAAGCTTTCAGTAAGTGAAAGTCTACAAGATACCAGGTATCACTCGCCATTAATGTATATACATTCAATTATATTACAGAGTTGTTGCCACCAATCTGTTCGGAAAAAAATGAGGTAATATCACTAGACCCTCATTAGGGTTTCAGTACTGTGCTCCCCCTTGGCTGTACAGAAAATCTGATCTTTGCTTCTTAGAATATTTGAATGCTGCTTGCTTCCTACACTGCCATCGCTTGCTCCTGCGCCTACATCTTCAAATCCCTCTGTGTTCTAGCTTCACACCCCCATCCTCTGTCCGTGTGATCTTTCCAACGCTCTCATTCAAGCATGCCTCCCACTACCTAGCTATCTTTCCACAGAATATGATACGGGATGAGGATTTCTCAATGTGACTTGTAGGTGGAGCTGTAAAGAACCATAGTCTATACTCCATGTACACAAAATCTGAGACTATTTAATGTGCTAACCATGGGCTTTTTGATCTCCTTCCTTCCTTAGTCTAAGTGGATACAATGCGTAGACTTAGATGTAGGCTCTGCAGGCTCTGGATGAGGTTCTGGATGCACCATTTCCATGCTATGACAGGTCCTTGCAGATCACGTGCTTTGTAGCCTGAGGGCTCTCACAAATGGCTCCACGTGGTAGGCTGCGGGCTCAGGAGCCATTGGGCCACTCAGAATCAATCACTCTGGACTGTCAAGACCTAGCCACTCACCACCAGAAGTTGGCTTGGAAGACTAGGCGCATACGCTAATGTCTGTTTCAAGTGTCCAGATAGGATGTGGATGATAAGGGATGCATACTTGGGCTGATCGAAACCAGGGTCCTCAGCTTCTGATACAAAAAAATAATTAGCATGCAAAGTATCACAGTTGCAATCAGTTATCCTAGTCATTTTTAGTATTCATGCAAGTTTTGGTAGAAGCCAGACTGGTGATTTGAAGGAAGATACTCTAGGTATGGCGATCTAAGCGTCTCCTTAACTCAGGACTGTCTTTGCTATCTTCCTTGGAACTTGTTTTGTTTTGGCTATGGAAGGAACTGGAAAGCCACTTCAGGAGACTTGACTCCATTGGCTAGGACACTTGACCTAAGTGTTTGTCTGTGTTCGTTGTACTTTAAGTGTAGGGCAATGATCAGTTCTAGAAGCTGGAAATAGCCAAAAATAGAGACCTTCTCCTTGATTTGGGCACGGTGACATCGAATTGGGAACTTATGTTTCCAGGATTGGGAGAGGTCAGACTGGTGTTGTTTTAAGCCACCGGGTGGGTCCCAGTGTGTCTTCGCATGCCTAGGAGACAGATGTTTGCATCATCCCCATTGCAGCTCTGAGCCCTTCGATTGACTCTCCCTGATGTTGGCAATTCTAGCATTTCTCCTTCTCCTGGCGGTCACGATTTGGACTTTTCTAAGAGTGGAGCTCACGGTGAGTGGAGCATGAATTCTTGGGTCTTTGGGTATGACAGTTCTGTCCCTTGGGATACGTGTTTGCCCAGGGCTCTCTCTCTTTTGTGGAGATTTGAATCTGTCTCTCTGGACTCCACCAAGCCCCATACCTTGTCATTCTTCCCACAGCAGCAGGTTCACGGTGGCTGCCCTAGGTCGCATCTTGGGGCATTGAACCTTTGTTCCTGAGGAGGCTCAGTGTCCTTTGCTGGGAAAGTATGGCACCAAGCCAACCATGGTTCTAGGCCTTGGGGCCCATCTTGTTGGAAACCTGCATTGTATTACTGAGGCAAAACTTCAGGTTCTTACCAAGCAAGGGGAGGATGGGAAGGCCCCAGAGGATTCGGGGATCCACAATGGAAAGGTGTCCCGGACTCCAAATGACCCACGATAGCAAGAAGTGAACTTCCACATCTCAGGAGGAGCACTGGAGTAGATGAGAAAGGCATACCTTTTAAAAAATTAAGCTTGAATCCCAAGGGTTTGTGCTGTCATTGTGTCTATTTAATTCCACTAGCCACTGTGCCTTGTGTTAGACACTAATAAAATCTCTACCACATGGTGGACATTAAATTGGAGTTTGCTGGATGTATATACAAATAAACGAATAGGAGGGAATAGATGAGGTACTATTTATACAAAGAAACATGTAATTGCATGTTTGGTCTTCCTAAGAAAACCATCTGTAAGGCTAAATTTACCCTCTGCCCACTTGCTTTCTTCATCATATATCCTACAAATTATAATTCTTTCAGCTCATCTAAATGAATATTTCTAAATGAAACAAAAACATGGCCAACTCAGCAGCTTGCTTTTAGACGATGCTCGCCAGGCACGCCGCTTAAAAACAGTATGTAATTACGCAGTGTGTTTATTATCTCAGTAAAAATACTGTTCCTCATAGACAATCCCGTGTTTCCCAATTTCTGAAATTAAAGAAGCCAGAGGCTGGTTGCAGTGTGATAAGAAAAGTGCATGCACTTTCACATTCATCTTTATATGTAATTACCTACAAAGCTATAATGTGATCACTTTATCATAATTCTTTTCAATGATCTACTAAACCTATGTATTATGTGTGTGCGTGTGTGTTTGTGTGTACACATTTTTCCTTGTAGTGTTCTGGAATATGTGGAAAAAAAGAGTCATTCAAATGCATTGTTATTTAGGAGTTTGTGATGGATAATATAGCCTTTCTCCCTCTTGACCCTGTGCTATAGCTAACCCCATTTCTCCCAAGGATTTCAGATGGTCTCTCAGTATTGCATGGCAAGTTAGTAAATATGTCGGAATGTTGTGCTGTTCCAAATTTCAGGGAATTTATGCTACAATGTGCTTCTAAATGCAAGTGACTTATAGCTTTAGCTATTTCCATTGACAATATTAAAGCTAAGTTGTTAAAGATTAGAGTGATTTTATGGATGATTAAAATGTTTAGAGTATCTCTTTATTCTTTCTTAAAAGTGGATGCTTTTTAACAACAGATAAGCATTTGTTTCTCAGGTGATGGGTTTTGGAGTCACACAAAAATGTACATCTGACGAGACAGATAAAGGGAAAAAAATCACTATTAGGGTAACATATTATGAAATGTCTAAGTATGTTATTCTCAGCAAAGCTGGATTGCATTTAACTCTCAATCATTAACATGAACTTTAAATAAAAGGATTTTTCCCTCTCAGCAGTACCATCTATGAATGCATATGAATTAAAATACAAATTGAAAAATTGAGTCACAGAAGTGTTTGTTTTTAAATACTGCTATTGATTTTCTCTTATGACAATGAATTCTTTTTGCTGTTACTAATATTAATCTTATTATTAGAAATTAATATCAATCTATATGATTAAGAGAGAAACCTCTTTTTTTGGTAAGACCATCTATCCATTTCATCTCCTCAGCATGACAAAACATTGACTTCTCTTTTGATTTAATTGTTATTGCGAAGGTGATTCACAGAGGGGTTACGGTTGCACAAGTCAGGTAATGAATACATTTCTTTCTGAACAGTATCACCCCTCCCCTCATTTTCTCCCATTTTTCCCTCCTGGCCCCTCCCTCACAAGTTCTATAGTTCATTTTCAATGTAGTGCATAGTTAGTGACACTGCTGCATTTTTTCACCCTTTGTCCCACCATTTCTGTGCCCCCCTTACTCTACTCAAATCAACAAGCTTACATACAGGACAAAACGTACAGAAAACAAAAACAGTGAGAATCTATACCTTTAATCATGTTGGTCTTAAAAAGCATCACACTTCTCTTTAACTAAACTAAATACCTTGAACAACTCTACCCAACCAAAAGCTTCTTAATAAATTCAATGTTAGAAGGTGTTACAATAAATCAGTGTAAATTTTGTCCCATGAAAGTTGTCTTGGCACTATGGTGAATCAGGATTGTCTTGGCACTATTGTGAATCAGGATTGCTTTGTTGCTTGTGCAACAATGTTTAAAGTTATGGCTGAAGTTTTGGAGCAGCTGGAATTTTTTAATAGTTCTTAAACCTGTCCAGAGCCTCAAATGAAATCCCTAAATGCTGAATCAGTTATTCATCCTGTCCACGTGCCTAAATATCCAAATTCATGTTAGCAAGCATCAGAAATGCTTAAGGGTATCTGAAGATTCTGTTCTTCCCTTTGCCAAATGGTTTACAACTATTCTTTTTTTTTTTTTTTGCCAGTCCTGGGCTTTGGACTCAGGGCCTGAGCACTGTCCCTGGCTTCTTTTTGCTCAAGGCTAGCACTCTACCACTTGAGCCACAGCGCCCCTTCTGGCCATTTTCTGTATATGTGGTGCGCTGGGGAATCGAACCCAGGGCTTCAAGTATACAAGGCAAGCGCTCTTGCCACTAGGCCATATCCCCAGCCCCTACAACTATTCTTGAGGAAACTAAAACTTGTCAGTGAAGTGGATAATGAACATACTATTGTATGGGCAATGATGCCCCAATGACTACTAAATTAGGGTAGAAATCTGAGACTGGTGTCCAGTGCCCCCCAAAATGTGGTCACACTCGAGTTTCTATGCCATCTGCCACTACTCTATGACATGTAACTTCTGCCCTCAGCAAACTGAATTATATACAATTAGCAAACCAAATACAAAACAACCCCTTTGTGAATTATTGACTATAATCTCTGTCCGGCCCTTTGTTCCAGAAGAGATCTCAAAATCTTAAAGCCCCTTTAGACTTCCTCCGTGCCCCTAAATCCTATATGATCTGCTTCCTGCAAACATTCCTCTAGTGTCCCATCTTCAGCAAAGTGTGTGGTGGAGTCCACAACAGGAATGGACACTATAAAAGTTAAAGAAAGTAATAAGGAACAAGCTTAATTAGAAAACAAAAACCTAACAGCCTATGAAAACAAAATGTTAAAGGCAGAATATGCCAGCTTGGTAGACTTTTTATGGTAACACATAAACAAGGCTACAGGAAACTGTCAGTTCTTGTTGCGCTTCTTTAAGATTGTGTGTTCCATTATGCATTTCTGCAAGTGTACATTGTTAATGATGTGAAAGGTTACAGGTTATTATTAAGGATGTTTGCATTATCATCTGCAAAGTATAACATTTAAATATAATCTGATTGTCTTTCTTATACTTTTCCTTATTCTTTATTCTCTGTCCGGGCATATAAAATTACAAACCTCTTTATAAAAGTTTTCATAAAAATAAATAAGTGAGCTTTGATTAAGTTAGATGGGGTGTCTCTCAAATTATTTATTTTTTTTGAGGAAGTCTAGAATATTATTTTAAACTAATGTCTCCCAAATTTAGCATGCCTCTGTGAATATCATCTACCAATTACCTTCTGCTGATATGACTGAGATTGAATGGAGATAAAAGATTCTGATATTATGCCTCAGACTGGAAAAAAACAACACACTGATTTTGATTTTACAGTGTTTGGCATGAGAGACATCATAATTTTTTAAATAAATTTAATCCTGACAATAGCCTGCTTCTCTTTGAAATAAAAAGAGTAGAAACTGGGATCTGATGAGGAAATTAAACTGAGATCTAGGATAGAGAACTAGAGAACCACCAATACACCAATGCAAAATATCAAATTACTTTCACCGATTTGCAATGTGAGGATTCCTCAGCAAGACCTGACAACTCCTCCTGAAAAAAGAAAACAGCATCATTATTGAGAAACTGTATAGCACTGTCAACTCCTTGTTAAAAAAATAAAAAGAAAACAATCCTCAGACAGAGCTTTTGAACTTAAATTTAAAAAGATATATTATTATTTTTTTCATCTGCAAAAGAATCACCAGGATGATTTTTTTAAAAATTACTATCACTTGCTTGACAATTCTTTCTCCTGAAATTTGAACCAGATTTCAAGAGTTGTAGCTGGGTTTAAAGGCATGGAAGCACTCCATACACGACAAGCAAGCCTGCCCATCTCCCTACAAGCTGTCATTCCTTTGTATTTCATTGTTATTAACAAACAAAATGTGCTCAGATCCTCTGGGCAATGCTTTGTCATTTTTCCTCTCTATGGCATCATTGCCTTCCATATGCAAACAGACTGTCTACCAACCTAAAAACGTGCTATTTTTTTACAGAGATTTGGAAGCATTATCAAGCAAATCTCTCCTGTTTCTACACCCACACATGTTTCAGTATACTTGTCTAAAAATACCTAAGTATTCCTTCTAAGTACAATGCTTTACTACGTCTAATGAGTGTGAGAGCTTGGCTTTGATATCATGGATTACTCCGTCCATCAAGAGAGTGCATTTTCTCTCTCTCTCTCTCTCTCTCTCTCTCTCTCTGTCTGCCTGTTTCTCTCTCTCTTTTGGTGCTGCTACTGAGAGGACTTAAAGGGACTATTTTGTCATACATTCCCAGTAGGAGATAGGAAAGAAGGTAAGTATTGCTACAGAGTAGATAATTGTGGAAGAATTGTTCTACTTCTGTTTGTCCTTTTGTAAGCAATGCCATTCTTTGATAATGTGTGTTGGTGGAGCAGTCCTGCTCTTCCCCTCCCCCCAACAACCTAGCCTTTTGGTATAGAGACATATATATATTTTTTAATTTATATCAACAGTTCTCAAGTTTTCAGAGGAATGCTCCTGACCAATCGGGCTTGTAGAAACCCCAGCTGAATACCAGCTGAGCATGGCCAATGCTGCAGGCCAGGAAGTGCATTTTCTAAAGAGCATAACTAGGCATACTTGAAGAACCACTAATCTATGCTTGTGAGTTCTACATGCTGAATTTAGAATTTCGAGACGTTATCATGCCATATTGATAGACTCTCTCCCTAAGCACTGCTGTCCCTGTTTTTGTCTCTCCAAATACCATTGTTGAATTTTCACCTCCCACATGATAGTATTTAGGCATTTAGCACATGATTAGGTTATGAAGGCGGGAACTCCATTGTGGAGCTAATATTCTTATACAAAGAGGAATAGGATATAAAAGTCTAATATACAATAAGGATGCCTGTAAATAAGGAAGAGACTTCTCATCATTTTGATCTGGAATTTGTTAGACTCCAGGATTATGAAAAACAAATATTTAAAAAAAAATTTGTCATTACTGCAGTACTGTAAGAGGACGTTGCCTATTTTATGTGTAGAGAGCATTCAGTGGACTGATAGAACATGAGTAGTCCCAAGTAACTTTCTAGGACTTTCAGGTTCCCCACCTTTAATGTTCGCACGATTTATCCTCGTACTTCCTTCACAATACCTTCCTAATCTAGCCTTTCTCTGTAGAGAGTCTTTGGGAATGGAAAGGAATCTCATCGAAGTACAAGAGAGCCATGACTTCTGGAGAAAGCATGAGTCAGTACACAAAACAATCCTGCATAGTAAGAACTTTATAAAAAGAGACTCAATCATTTATGTAGTTTACTTAGGAATTTTAAAATGAAATCCCTTCTTGACTTCTCTTACTACAAATATTACTTAAATACTATGATACTGATCATACAAAATTAATAGTTATTCTATTTACAATGAGCATTATCATTGGCGATCAATGCCTGTCTTGGGGTTGTAAAGCCAATGAAGGTTAAGCAATTAAAGCAATTAATGCATTTAATAAAGGACGACAGCGTGGAGAGCTATGCTTTTACTTAAGATTCTAAAACCCGTTAAGATTGGCCTGGATGCTTGGAAATTCCTGGGGTAGGCTATAAGGGGGAAGGATAAGGGTTTTGGTATACTGAGATTTTTTTTCCCCAACTCTTTATTTTGAGAAAGTAAATTCCACAGCACTCTGCAAAGAATGGAGCTTATTATCTGAAAATACCATTTGAAAATAAGTGATCAGCACTGTAGAGTCATTAAATATACACAATTGGAATATTGAGCTTATAATCTATGCGAATGACTTGGAATATATTGCCTCATTATTTTATTTTATAGCTAAAGACATAACTTGCATTATGTTTCAGTGAACAATGAGCATCAAACCCTGACAAAATTACCTCATTTCTTTTTTATGCTTTCTCAGTATAGGCAAATGCATTTCAAACTCTTAATTTATTTTGACCTAGAAATTGCTCTGTGGCATATTTTGGCAGGCCCTTGTATGCACGAAACAGGAAGTTATTCAGCATAGGGTTTGTTTATTCTTACTTATTTTTTTTTCAAATGATCATTTATTTGCATTTCCAGAAGTTAAAGTCAAATTAGCTCTCTTAGCCAATTTGCATGGTAATATTTACCCAAAGATAACACTGGGACCTAGGATTAATGTCATTCTATACTGTTAAGGAATAACAACAACAGATATTCATATTACTAACCAAATGAACACCTGTGAAATACTTATTTCAGCTCACAGTTTCAGAGGTCTAAGTCCACGGTGCTTGTTTGTTTCCAGAGCCTGCTAAGAAACTTCCTGATGGAATGGCATTGTGGATCGATCCACTCTGCCTCACAAGTGCCAGAAGTAGAGAGGTGGACAGCAAAGGTCACAGTCCCAACAAATCCGCTAAAGCATGCCCATGACCACCGATTTCTCCAAGTATCTACCATTTTCTAGTTTCCACTATATTCCAATACCAACATCCAATCATAAATCCACTGACAAATCCAGTGGTTTCTAAGGCCAGAGCCACCATGCTCCAATCCCTTCTCCAAGGCACCACCAGCGAAGCACATGAGCCTTTGGGGCTACACTTCATGTGTGAAGGGTGACAGAACCAATCCTTGGCTGTGCCCGTCACAGCTGGGTTCACAGGGAGCCATGGGGCTCTGTCACCAAGTGGGTGAGCGGTCCCAAGGGAACCTCAAAGGCTGCAAGAAGTCCCAATGCCTTGCTTAGCAATGGCGATAAGGGGGTGTGCGCTGGGAAACAAACAACAAGACAAAGAAACAAAGACAAAACCCATTGAGTTTGCTGGGTCCACTATACTTCACACGTTTTTGAAGTTTCACAAGGAATCAAAGAAAGACTGTTTTGAAAATAAACAGTCTTGAAGGGTGTCTCTCCATTTCTAAACACACACAGATTGGAGGAGAGAGACAGAGAGAGACAGAGAGAGAGAGAGACAGAGAGAGAGAGAGAGAGAGAAAGAGCGAGAGAGAGGCACCAAACTGCCTGGAATCTGTAGCAAACAAAGGACCATCTGCCAATCTTTCTGTTTTTTTTTTTTTTTTTTTTTTTTTTTTTTTTTTTTTTTTGCCAGTCCTGGGCCTTGGACTCAGGGCCTGAGCACTGTCCCTGGCTTCCTTTTGCTTAAGGCTAGCACTCTGCCACCTGAGCCACAGCGCCACTTCTGGCCATTTTTATATATGTGGTGCTGGGGAATCAAACCCAGGGCTTCATGTATACAAGGCAAGCACTCTTGCCACTAGGCCATATTCCCAGCCCCTGCTGCCAATCTTTCTGTACCCCTCTTAAATCTTCCTAAATTTTCTAGGTGGCACACCCAGACTTCTTGATTTCAAGCTCATGAGGTTGAAACAATTAACACAGAAAAAAAAAACAAAACACCAAAAGAAAAAGAGACATTAGAGCCACTACTATCTGGTGAAAGAGTTTAGCAAACAGTTCTGATATGTCTTCCAGGCTGGATAAGGGAAAGTTTTACCCTGGTGACACTTGGTATATAGTTATAGATAACCAAGAAAATGTGGATAATTAAAAAATCTAAAAGCCTGCTGCTCACAAAAGGGGCCTTGAGACTTTTTGAAAACTATTTTTAATTTCAGGTTGAGGAACGTGATAGGCTCAGATGAAAGGTCCAAGTTGAGGTGACTTCAAAGTGACTATCTTCCCTTTTGAGGAGGGAAATGGTGAGCAAATTCTCTTGTTGATAGTATCAGCATTGCCTGAGCTGGCTCTTTGGTGTTATCAGATAATTTAGCTGCTTTCTGCTCATCTTTCATGTCCCTCAAATACCCACACCGGTATCTCATCTTGCTATCTAAGGATATGAAAAGGGAATTTATGAAGTGATAGGAAACTGTTAATACTGAGCATTCTTGCCATCCTGAGTGAAGATAAAGAAGTCTTCCCTCGGGGCTGTGAAGACAGAGACATTGCATCGGGCCAGCCCAGGTTTTATTTTGGGGAATGGAAAATTTGCATCAATACAGTAAATAGTAAATAGACATTGAAGTCGGAGATCTTAGGTTTCCTTTTTATATGTTCTTTTTATTCCTGTGGAATAAAACTTAACGGTAGAGCATCAGTGTCTTCATTTCTTTGCTTGGGTAGTTGAATTCAGGGCCTCATACTTGCTAGGCAAGTGCAATGGGGCAGTCACAACTCTAGCTCCACTTTTCGGTGGTTACTTTAGAGATGGAGTCTTTGGAACTTTTCTGCCTGGCTTTGAAGCACATAACCTGCAGAGCTCCACTTCTTGCGTATCTGGTTTTACAGCTGTGGCCCATCAGGGGTTCCTTGCTCAGATTCCATCTTTGAATCAATCCAGAATTCCAAGTAGAATTCCACCTTCTTTCTGTTCACAAAGAATGGGTCCCGAGCAATGGAAAGCTGCGGAGTGGGTATTGGGAACATAGACCATGCTCACCCAATCTTTTGGTATTCTGACCCATCGTGCCTGGTTGCTGAAGGAGATTCCACATCTGGCACTGTAAGGTAACTGGGTTTATAGGAAGGTGTGAATCCGAGTCCGACTGCCTGGATTAAGGCCCTGCTTCATTGCTTGTCACCCAAATAACCCAATGGTTGACTTAACTGCTCTCTGAATGCATTCTCTAGATTGCCCACGAGGCTAAAAATGTAAGATCTAGGGGCTGGGGATGTAGCCTAGTGGCAAGAGTGCCTGCCTCGGATACACGAGGCCCTAGGTTCGATTCCCCAGCACCACATATACAGAAAACGGCCAGAAGCGGCGCTGTGGCTCAAGTGGCAGAGTGCTAGCCTTGAGCGAGAAGAAGCCAGGGACAGTGCTCAGGCCCTGAGTCCAAGGCCCAGGACTGGCCAAAAAAAAAAAAAAAAAAAAAGTAAGATCTATTATTCTACATCATTTTTAGGTTTAAATAGGAGTTGGCTAATCCAATCTGATCAAATGCCCGTACTTGATCACATAAAGAACTCTAGGGCTAATGTTGGTCACCATGCAGCGCCTGCATAAACTGCTTTGTTGAGTGACAACTCCTTTGTTCCAACGTCCTAAATATGATAATAATAATGATCTCGATGACTTCATGATAGTGTCTTTTACACACGGGACAGGAAGTCCATCTATCTTCAACTGTGCAACTCGGTAAAACCTGGGGTTTAGAAGGATATGCAAATATCCTTAAGAGTTCCCAGTCTAACCATGACAGTCAATGACCATTTTATACTAAACAAAGCAATACCAGGCATACGCGCCTAAAGCTGGCACCGAGATGAGAACTTTAGGAAGAACGAGAAAGGGTTGAACAGTACAGGAGGAGGTGACTTGCGTGAGATGCTTGGAGAGGATGCTGCTCTGGTCCCCCTCCTACCTCCTGTGACAAAGTGATAAACAGCCCGCAGCACACGAGGTTGACTCTGCTTCTAAGTCCAGGGCCAGCACTTCTCTTCTCCTGATTCCACTGTCATGGGTGTTTCTCTAGGAAATGGTAAAATTCATGAGACGCAAAACTGAGCAGTAAGATTGAAGGCTGGTTCTGCACATCAAACAGCAGCCTCTGCTCCTTACTGCCTCTTGATTCTGAATCATTCCAGCATGACAACTGTACAACAGGCATCTGTGGTGACCCCTCTGTGTTTTGCAGACTTTCATTTTTGTGGGTGTGCCAGTCCTGGGGCTTGAACTCAGGGCCTGGGTGCTGTACTTGAGTATTTTTTTGCTCAAGGTTACCATGCACTCTACCACTGGAGCCATAGCTCCACCACAGGCTTTGTTTTTATAGTGGTAAAATGGAGATATTTAAGATTTATTTAGCATTTTTTTAACTAGACACTGTGAAAAATATTTTAGATATGCGATTTTTATAACACAAGGTCCATAGAATTATTGTTATTCTTATGTCTTCACATCTGACCAAATAAAGGTCTAGTGTTTTAGTTTCAAGTCACCAGACCACCATAAGTTTAAAAAAAGCATCATTTATAAGTTATCAGGTATTATTCAAGGTATATTCAATATATTTATAGAGCAAGATTTTGTTTACAACACACTTCATTTTTCCTTATCTGTATATCAAAATTCAGAATAAGTTCAAACTGAGGATTAAACTAAAGTGGGTTTCTATTTCTGAGGTACTAAGGGCTTAATTGTAATAGTTTCCTAGATAAAGATTTCCAAGGAATAATAACCCAAAAAGACACCAATGTAACTCATTATTCTATAAATAAAGAATATGCAATTTCCCCCAGATAACAAATTAATAACAATTAGGCATTAATTAAAATACTAGGAAAACATCCTGAATACAAATTCCCCCAAATTACATTATTTAAGTTATTAATGAGATCTAAGTCTTCATCAGAAGAAATAGGTCAAATAAAAGCTACAGCATACTTCTTGGCACCGCATTACAATATTTATAGTACTGTGAAAGGGTGAACTTTGAGTGTTACAATCACAATTGTATTTTCCATAATTCAAACGTGCAAATAATTTATTAGAAAAGCCTAGAGACAAAAAACCGGCATATCCAAAACAAACAAGTTAATTAGGGGCTAGTAATATTTTACTGTAATTGGCACATAAATACCCCCTTGACAAATGTTGACTTTTACCAATTTGATCACAAGAAAAAAGTGAGTGGCAAACCCTCGTGATGAATTAGGTTAGCTCCTTCTTTGCATAATGGAAAGAGAGGAATCTGCTTACTTTTAAGAAGAAAGTTGAATGTATTCAGTAAATCAAGACAGGCATTTGGGTGAGTGTTTCTCGGTTTGTATGTCAGCTGCTTATTTCCAGACCAAAGCGGGAAGTGGTGCAGGAGGCGAATGATTACAGAGTGCCATCCACTGTGATGCAGACAGAAGGACGGCAGGTGCAGACAGATGGGCGTCTAGGCCGTGTGCAGGCATGTTTCTGCCTGGCTAGCCTGCGTGATTCTTCTTGGCAGGGTTTGTGTATTTCCTCCCATCTGTGTGCTGTGTCCAACTCTGGATTCTGTGGTTGGAAATGCTGGTGCTAAGAGCCATTGTGTCTCTCCCCTGTTGCCTGTCCATGCCGTCCATCCAGCTGGACCGTGAGGGGCGGGGGGGGGGGCGGGGGGGTGGAGAGGCAAAGCACATGCACATGCTCGAAGCCTGGGGCAGAAAACTCCACCTTTGTTTCTTGTTCTGTCCAGCCATGGGCTCAACTTTTGGCTTCATTGACATTTCCCTTTTTATGTTCTATGTGCTATTTATTTTCTATATTCTATTTCTATACTACCTTTTTTTCCCCTTTTATATTCTATTTGATTTTTTTCTGACCTAACTTTTATGTCCACCTTGTATCTTAGTGTGCTTTGGCTTTTGTTTGCTTTGTATTTTTTTCTAATTTCTTAACATAAACACCTGATTTCTTAGATGGATGTCGGATCTTCTTTTTCACCACGATTATTTCGATTGCTATTGTTATACTCTTCATTTGCATCCAAGTCCTGGTTTTGCTGTATCCTATGAAATTTTGGCATATTATAAATGCATTCATTTCAAAGAATTTTTGTCCCTTATTTTAACAAGATAATTCTTTTTTAAATTTAATTTTTATTGTCAAGGTGATGTACAGAGGTATAGAAAGGTTACAGTTACATAAATAAGGTAGTGAGTACATTTCTTGTCAAACTTCTTACCTCCTCCTTCATTTTTCTCCCACCTTCCCTCCTCCCAAGTTCCCCCCGCCCACCCCGAGTTGTACAGTTGTACAGTTGTACAGGGTCCCAAAATAAAAAACAGTGATAACAGGAGTGGTTATAGATGGATTCCAATAGACATTAAGTTGAACATGTACCATGATGATATATAAACGCTTACAATCATCTATGACCTGGAGATATCGTAAATGGAAAGGAGTGGACAAACTCCCACTGATGTGTTTGGTAGCGTGCTCTCCCTGTTTAGGTTCGTGTAGAAAGTCATGGGAGACTGTGCCTTGAAGCTGTTCAGACAACAATTTCCAGGCTGGCCCATCCCTAGTCACTGCTTGAGTGAATGGTAAACTCGATCCTTTGGGCTAACAGCAATTTAGACCTCTGTGTTTGGGCCATCGCAATACTTATGTGGCTGTCTTCTAGGAGATCTGTGAGTAACAGCTCAGCTCCCACCTCTAGCTGTACAATTTATTCTCTCTCTGTTCCTTTAAAGCTTCTGTGTGTTTCAGCGTGTTTCCACTCTGAAAACCACATACACTCTCTCCCTGAGCCTCCAAGGGGACCCACTGATCTCGGGTTCAGAGCTAAGGGCCAGTCATTTGCGCCTGGCTTTTGAGTCTTGCTGTCGGCTCTTCAAGCCTGCGTGGGCACTGCTGAATTCCCACTTAAGGCGTGCTTGTCCCCAGCACTACAGAGACAACCGTGCGAACTCTATAGAACTTGTCAAGGTCAGATAAAATAGATTCATGGAGAATCAAAACCAAAAGCCTTCCCTAACAAATATTTCTGTATGCCACCACCATGTCCTGAAGCACCGATTGATACAAAAGTGCATGTGTGCTTTTGTAATTTTGCTATGTGTAGACATACACATTCAAATTGGATTGCACTGGGATTACAGGAAGAACTTTTCATCGAGAGGCCTAATGACTGCTGCATTGATTCTTAACAAAGCTTTGCTCATGTTTAGCAGTGGAAATCACAAATGCAACAATACAAAGGGCCTCTCGCCTTTTAGGGCGAGCCTCTGCTTCCTCCTGGAATTACTTTACTGTGTAATAGCATCTGGAGGCCTAAGCAGAGTTATTGGGAGAGAAGTCGAAGGAGAAGGGGGTGTTCCCTTGAGTCCGGGCATTTGTTTGAGATCTGCTGGCATCTGCATTGAGCAGCCTTCATGCCTCTTCCTGGTTCTCATGGTTCTCGTCTTCTCCAGTGACAGCTGGGAGATGAAGGAGGCACACAAAGAAATTCATCGCATGGAATCCAATGACTCTTTACCTAAGACATTAAGAAGCAAATACAATAAATCAGGCTTTCGTTCCCTTTCTCAGTATTAAAATACAGATGTACTGTCTACAGATGAATTTTTTTGATTAAAATGTTTTCTACCAGTCTTTAATTAAATAAAGGCTGGCATTAATCAAGGCACAAAGAATTTATACCCCCAAATCCAGATTAATTAAACTCTTGGAAGTCTGAAGAACAGACTGTGTTTATGGACAAAAATAAATCACTCCTATCATGATATTTATGAATATGGACTGCTTGTGAACAAAATATAAATAAGTTAGACTGAGAAATATATGTCAGATATGGGATAGGATTATTTTTACATTACAGAGGGAATATGGGTCCACATTTTGATTTGAGGTTTTCATTTTTCACATTAGTTGCTCATCACTGCGAGATGATAGCTCTTCGTGGTTTATCTATCGCAAATCCTCAAGCTTCTATCTACCTGCACTTCTGTAGGAGGGAAGAGAATGAATGCACATTTAGGCCCATAGTTGGAGCATGGTATGAACACCCTGGCACCAGTCTCCAAGACATAAAATGCTCACATTTGACTCATCACTGTTATTCACCAAGGTATAAAAAGAAATTCCTTTTGAGCTACATTTTCAGCAGTGGTGAGATCCTTATATTCGATCGCTATGAAAGCTAAACAATGTCAGGAGGCTGAGGCCGGAGGATCAAGATCTGGAGGCCTACCATGTCTCTATTGTGGGGAACTATACACACACAAAAGAGCTAAGCAATGCATTGTTACTAATTCCGATACAAAGCTTTCGAATGTGTGTGCATGTGATTTTCACATGCAAGCACGTATATAATTATCTCACCTGACTGTCATAAAGAACTTGTTAAGGCCAAATTTTAAGCTAAGGTCTTCTGTTTGATGTATTTTGTCACCTAGCATCTTTCTAAACTATGGGAGAAGAATCCTTTGTCTCTGATTGAAGAATATCCTTAACTACTTGAAATTCCTTGTCCTGTAGCAAACAGGCTAGCCAAGAACAAACTTTCCATGAGTATGCATCATCGTCCCGATTCCCTTTAACATCTTGCTTTCTTATTCCCTTCTCAATTTTCTCCTGGCATGTGTCTTCCTGTCATATTTGAAGAGAAGGGCAACAACAAAAACAAGCTCCATAAAATGGAAGTGATTAGTTAGTAAAGTGGCATTTCTAATCATTTGTTGTCAAGATGAAATATTTAGGCAAGATTTAGAGATTCGTTTAGGCAAGAATGAGAGATCTTGACAAATATAATTTTCAAAAGTAAATTTCATGAACATTAGTGAATGTCATAAATGTTCCAGAGGAAAATATAATAGACTATGTTAAAGTGTTGTTTCTTAAGAAGACATGTGAAACCAAATACTGTAGGATAACATACTCACAAGTTTGACCTTAACCAAAAATCAACGACTACTTCATGTACACACGAGTGCTTGGGCACATGCACACGAACACTTACAAAGGCAGCAAAGGTTTATATTAAAATATTACAATTGCATACACTGTGCAGAAGATCCTGAGACATTAAGTATCATCTTCACAATTTTTATTAAAATGTAGCTGGATAGCTCAGATACTTACTAGTAACATCAAAGTCAACTTAATATTCCTACTGCTTTTTTTTTTTTTTTTTACCAATATTGATGTTCTTAATTGTCTCAAATATAAAGAACTTTCAGTTACCTCAGTCACATGTCACCATATCCAAATATGTGAACTGTTCAAGTTTTTTAACTCTGGTCAAGTTTAGAATATTATAAAACTTATGAAATGTTATATGGAAGTAGCTTTTTAAATATGGTTGCTAATTAGCCACTATTCATTGGTTTGAAAAAATAATAATGCAGTTCTATAGTGTAAATAATTCTCTATTGATCCATCAGAATAAAGCCGCTAGAGCAATGCCAATCTTCTCAGTTTCTCTGTCAGGCCCTTTGACATTTCTGGTTTCTCTCATGAACTATCTAGTCAGATACTTTTTCATTTTCATTTCCTGCCCCCTGTCCCCCTCTCCTCCCTGTAGTTCCTATAATTATCCTATTTATTTAGGATGAGGTCTTTTCATTTTTTGTTAAATTTATCTTTTAATCTTTAGTTGTAGAAATTGGTCCCAGTTCAATATGTCAATTGGTGAGTACAGAGCATCTTGGATTTCCTACGTAATATTAACTTATCACTTTTCTTATAATGCATGGATTTAACCAGAAAAGACAGTAAAGTAAGCTGTTTCTCTCTATGAGCACCATAGCCTAGTACAATATTTACATTTTGAGGACTCTTGAAGCAACATTATACATCCTGTTTTACACTGACCCCCAAACTGCAATTGAAGGTCTGAGCACTCATATACAGTTTAGAATACATTCAACCCTTCATTTGTGGAAAATGACATAGAAAAGGCAGTATTTCTCCCATTTGAAGGAAACTACAGAGCAGGGTACATCTCAGTAGTAGAGCAATTGCCTAGATGCACTAAAGCCTAGGTTCAATGCTAGAAAGCACCCTCAACAATAAAAAATGCAAAATGCATAACATAGAAAAAAGTGTTTTGCAGAGTTTTAGTCACGCGCAATGCTTTTGGCCTGGGTCTCACTCGATCTTCTGCTGCTCCCGCCCCTAGGCCTTTGCCTACTTTTTCTTCCAACAACACATCATGTGCTATGACTTGGCAGGTGTTCTGCTCGTGTTCAGCAAGGTTCGCCAAGGGTTCTACTGACCAGGGATTTATTTCAAGGAATAGGTAACTGAGGTGGAAGGGCACAAAACCCCAGTTGTGAACGGTAAGAGAAGACATTCTGATACTCTACCCTCCTGTCCCTGTTTGTAAAGACCATTCTCAGTTGAGAGAACATTGAAATGTGGGTTTTTGTTGTCGTTTAATTCTCCCCCATAGCTTTGTTTCCTCAGATAATGAGTGCCAATCTTCGCAGCTGGGAAGACAATGGGTGTCTTGCTTGCTGCTCTGATATACCAAATTGGCCTGTTCCTTATCAAAGATAAGACACTAAAATAATTATCTCTAGAGATTGCATCGAAGATACAAAACAGTTCCTACAATATACAACCCACCCTATTTTCCTAGATCAACTTGCTTTATAAAGTCCCCTCACCCTACCTTTATATCAAAACCCACAGCAGACTTGCATGTGGAAAATACAATCAGAAGGTTTTCAACACACCTGATCAGGTATGGCTCATGCATACTTACAGGTTAAAGGGAACCCGGGTCTCTTACCCTGGTGACATTTGTTTTGACATCTGTGTGTACCAGCTGGTAATGGTGAGTTTTCTCCCTCGCACTTGCGATTCCGAATTAGGCTTGTTAATAAGGATAGATGGAAAGCAGGTGTGGTTGTCTCTGAGCTGTTATTGCCACGTAATTGATCCCGGCTATTGTTCTAAACAGTTTCCATTTGTGCATTGTTCCCATTGCAGCTGTCAATAGCAGCGAAGCTAGCACAGCACAACCATTCCACTTAGGCTCCATGAAAAAAAAAATCTATATTAACCAGGAAAAATCTCCAGCTCTTTTTAAGCAGACATGTAAAGAGTAAAAAGACAGAGTTCACAACAGCTTAACTGATGAACAGAAAAAATCAAAACATGGAAATGTCGATCTTTTAGCAATTGTTAAGGACATAGGCCTTTGCTTAGTTGTATGCTGGCAAACATGAAATTTTCACGACTCTTCTTTTTTTTACAGGAACACCAAGCCTAAAGTGCAACCAAGAAGAAAGCTCATTTTAGAACACCTCTCTTAATATCAGCAGCCTGAGATCACGCTGATTCTGAAGCTGACACTCTGGAGCACCGGGGCTGTTGAGCCCTTGAAACTCCTCCTTCAAAACAACAATGCTGCCTGCCACCTCCATTTCACCCTGCTTCCCCACACACACCCCCCCCCCCCCGCCCTGCCTGACTTCACTGCTTCTGCCTAATATTCAAAGGGACCTTAGTTGTAAGGCGGAGACTTGCAGGCCTTTTCCAGGTGTTCCTCGAGAATAAAAACCTATAGTCTGTTGAGTCTACCCTTTCTGCTCATTTGCTTTCCTTACAAAAAGGAAGTTTTTAAAATAGAGTTGTTTTTCCTATAGGCTCCTGCACAGGGAAATTTGCAAATCAATACCTTTGTAACCTTCCTTCCTCCCTTCCTTCTTCCTTCTTTCCTCCCTCCCTTTCTTCCTGTCTTCCTCCCTTCCCTTCTCCCTCCCTCCTTCCCTCCTTCCTTCCTGATCACCTTTCTGCCTTTTATTTTTTTCCTGTTATTTCCTATTGAATGCATGACATTGTGCAATGCGACATAATGCTTGCTCTATGCCCTAGCCTTGAATATTATTTTGCGTGGGTATTCCTGTTACTGTTTTAGTACTGGGCTTGAAACTCAGGGCTTTGGGCATTCTCATCAGCCATGTTATGCTTGAGCCGCACCTCAGGTCCTTTGAGATTGGGTTCTGGTTGAGGCAGAGTCTCACATCTGTCTGCACTGATCTGGACCTCTGTCCTCCTGTTTCTGCTTCTCTGTGTAGCTGAGATGACAGCTGAAACCCCCATACTCATTACTGAGCCGGGAGCTCATAATCCTCCCTGCCTCCCAGATTAGCCTTGAACTGAAATCTTGTCTGTATTTACTTCTTGAGTAACTAGGATTGCATACACAAGTAGCTGGAGTTTGGAAATACCATTTTCCTTCTTATGAAGGCAATCGTAGATATATGACATTGCCCTATAACTTTGGGACTTGTAGCCCATCAGCAATACTCTTGACTACTGTCCTGGATGCTCACGAGAGCCGCTGAGACAGGAGTGGGAACAGATCATACAGGATTGCAGACCTCGGTTGGAATTCCAGCCATCATCTTCTATATGACCTTAGAAAACTCACTTAGAGGACTAGGAAGGTGGCTCAGTGGTAGAGTACTTGCATAGCATGCATGAAGCCTTGGGTTCAATTCCTCAGTACCACATACACAGAAAAAGTCAGAAGTGGTAGAGTGCTAGCCTTCAGCAAAAGAAACTCAGGGACAGTACCTGGCCCTGAGTTCAGGCACCAAGACTGGCAAAAAACAGAAAGAAGGAAGGAAGGAAAAAAACTCACTTAGAGCAGGGCCGCGTGGTGGCACATTCAGGAGGCAGATCCAAACGTTTCACTAGTTTGAGGCCAGTCAGGACTACCCAGATTGAGTACTCAGATGTCTGAATCATGGTCCTCTCACTTCTGATCTAGGGAGCCAATCAAAGCTTATATCCCTTCTAATGAATGTGAAGCCTGTAAAGTAATATTTATACATACGGAGGATAGCTACTTGTATATTCTTATATTTTTCAGGACACTCATGTTCAGTAAGGTTGATTAAGGTATTTTCTAGTGAATAAAATAGCATTAACTTCAAACTAGCTAAAAGACGGATTTCACAATGAAAATGTTTTACCTGTACTTTGAATTTTCACCCACAGTTTTAACACACCTTTATCTCCTGAATCATGCTAGAGAAAACTAACAGATGATGGAATAATCTAGGATTAACCGAAAATTGAAGGAACAGATGAATATATTTAAGCAGATAGCTTGAACCTGTGGTTGTCATTTCATATCATATGAGCATTATTTACTCATAGTCTCCAGTAATTAATGTCTCCTTAGTTTATGAGGTGACATTAAACATGCCAATACACCAGTGTTAGAGGAAATGTCATGAGTTCTGTCGAATTTAAGAGATTCAGTGTTCTGAAGAGGCCAGTGAATACTTGAAGCTTACATTTCTGACAGAAAGATTGTCACACCTGTCTTTTCTTCAAATACATGTTTTGTTTTTTAAATTTTTTATTTGGTTCTTGACTTTAAAACCTTAATTTGTACGCTGCTTCTGAAATTAAAAAACAACAACCCAGAAAATCAAAGTTTAATTGACTTAGGGATTTGTATGATTTTATTTTATTTTATCAAGACTTTGCTTTCAGAGTGCTGAAGTTTATCAACTTGTAGGGCACGGACTGCAAATACTATCAAGCGGTACCTTGCATGATTCCCTTATGGATTGCTTCGACTTCACACTGGTCAGAGACGACAGCACCCCTTCTGCTCTGATGGAACAGCTCCACTGAGATTTCTTCCAGTGGTAGACATAGGCGAAGTTAGGATTTGATATGAGGCCTAGACTCCAGAGGGATGCCTGAGGTTCAGCGAGTTTGAATACCTAACTTCTAGAAGCAATCTTGAGATGGCAATGCTCTTCTACGTAGAAAAATAATTGTTTGAGTCAATCCTCCGTTTCTCTATAAGATAGCTTTCATCTGTTCCAATTCCTGGGAAGTTCCGTGGCTGTCTTGTTTTCTGCTCTTGTGTCGCTGTTTGATGAATATAATACTGGAGCACATTTTCATACAGAAGTGAATATTTATGATGTATCCACACACCACTGGAAAACGATGAAAGATGCAACAGAGATATTATCTCATAATGTTCTTCTCTTGTATGGGTAAAAATGCAATTTCAGAAGAGGTTAAAATCAATATGAACATTATTATTTCTTGGAAGGAATCACGTGTAAATACTTTTTTTTCTAGACTAATTGGTTCCAGTTTTTTCATCCTTGATTGGACAGTCAACTTTTGATTGGGACCATTCTAATTTAATATGTGCAAAGTCAAATTATGGATTTCACCTACTGCCTTTTACGCCCTTGTTCTCTTCTCTCTGGAAATGAGAAAGAGTTTTTGTTTTTATTTTAAGATTTTTCAGAGACACATCAGATTTGCAGTCTCTTTCCTCACACCACTGCTAATAATGACTAATTAGAGTATCCACGTGCAGGATCTTATTTCTCACAGTTCTCAGAGCTTTAAATCCAAGGTCAAGTAGATACCATAGATTTGGTAACGAGTAAGGGCCCATGTCCTGCATTTCCTGGTGTTTTAGACGGTACCTTCTCACTGTGATCTGTACTTGGTAAAGGAACTCTCTGGGCCTTTTCTTAAAAGGAGGTCAACACTAGCGAGTGATCCACCTTGGCGATCTAATTTCATCCTAAAGCCCCGGTTCTAAATATCATCTGGGGGTTAGGGTTCAACACGTGCATTTTGGAGGATGTGGGCCTTCAGCCCATAGTCCTGTGTGTCTGTGGTAGAAAGAGAATGCCTGGGGTCTGCTCCCTGCTCCCTACCCCCCACCCCACAAACCTCATCCAAACAGCACCCATCCTCAGCAAGAGGGAATCCCTGCTCCTTTGCCATCTTATTTTCTCCAATCTCTTTCTCCAGGATACGTCTTGAAAGCTAGTTAAATTATTTTAGCAATTTCTGAAATCTTGAAAAAGATTCCTACCACATGTAGGGGTTGGGACGGGGGGCGGATGAAATACCATGGCCTAAAGACCATCTGCTATTATTTCCATACTCAACCAGCAATTTGAATTAGTCAGGAGAGGGAGTGGTCTATAAAAATGTTGATGCTAGTTAGCACAGATAACTTAAATCACAATCTTTGGCCACGTGATTAGAAAGTGGTATATTTTAAAATTTCCCCAAGGGATTCCAAGGCAGCCAAGGCTGAAATCTTATAATGTTGTGTCCCTCTGGTTCTACCTCAAGGAAATAACCTACTACCAGTCCCAAATTCACTCTCCCCTCCTCCTGTCTTCCTTTCCTTTTCCTTATCGTAGACAAGTAGACATCATCTATCTATAGGTCTTTGCTCTTCTGGGAATGCTCTTGCTATAATTCCTTAAGATTTTTTGTACTACCTCCACTGCTACCACCATTTATTATTTATTTTTTTATTGTCAAGGTGATGTACAGAGGGGTTACAGTTTCATACGTAAGGCAGTGAGTACATTTCTTATCAAGCTTGTTACCTCCTCCCTCATTTTGCTCCCACCTTCCCTGGCCCCTGAGTTGTACAGTTGGTTTACAGCATGTTGTCTTGTAAGTATTGCTGTTGCACTGGTTCACCTTTTACCCTTTGTTTCACCGTTTTGAGGTTCCCCTTTATTTTGCTAGTTCCAATAGACATATATACAATATCCAGGGTACCAAAATCAGATACAGTGACATCAGGGGTAAAACCATAGGGAAGAAAAACAAAAGAAAAAGGCATAATTTCATATAGTATGTTGAAAATAACAACAACAATGATAAAGCACTTAGAGAAGTTTTCTTATCCACCCAAAGCAGAAAAACAAAAAACCAAACAAGTTTAAAAACATGAATTTATTATACTTACTCTGTCTGTTTGCCATTGTGCATTTTTCTTCCTCGAAATCGTTAGTATCAGAGGCTCTGTAAATATTCCTTTATTTGATTGATTTCTGTCACCCTCTGCTGAAATGTAAACTCTCATACAAGCAGAAACATTGTCAATTCTGTTCATTGTTCTGTGCCCACAAGCTTAGGAAATGGCCTGGCATGTTACAGGAGCGCACAATCATTTATTTAATGAATGGATTAATTCCACAAGCTTTGGAGCAGAACATGGAGAAATCCTCAGACTGGGAAAGCTTTTGTGCAAATTGGGAAAGGGACATTTTGAGGAGACACAGGCTCAGGTGTTGACACTTTGGCTATTTGCTCAATGTGTTGTGTTTTTGTTTCTTATTATCTGTTAGTGATTTTGTTTACATTTTTAATAGTTTTCAACTTTGGATAAAGCTATAAGAATACTAAAAGGAACTAGTGCATATATTTTACCCAAGTTTACCAATTTTTATATTTCCCTTTACTGGCTCAACCCTCCATCTTTAATCTCTTCCTCTCTGTCCTCCCTCCCTCTTTCTCTCTCTCTCTCTGGTCCCTTCTCATTCACACTGTAAATTACTGATATATAAATATATATATACACACACATATATATGACTATACATACAAATATTTACAAATATATGTGTATGACTTTTGTTTAAAGTTTCTAACGTTGCATTGGAGATGTTTTTCTTTTTCCTTCTAGTAATACAACGAAATATTCTAATTCTTACCTAAAATTATCAAAGTATTTGCAAACTGACACTGATGTGCTATTACTATATAAGCCATAGGTCCTATTTAAACGTCACCCTTTGTGCCAAACCGTATTTTCTAAGAACAACAACAACAACAACAAAAATGCTGTTCAGAGTCCATTCCGAGATAAGTATTGTCCTGAATCTTCATCTCTTATTTATCTTTCCGTCTTGAGTATATTTCAAGAGGTATATTGATATATAAGACATTGCTGTGTTTGAATGTGTCTGGCTTGGCTGTACAATGAGGTTGGGTGGGCCCCGGAATTGCTGGTAGCACTATTCAGCCTACTGAACCCTTCTCACTCCATTTCATCAGGAGAAACATAATTCTGGAACCTTCCTCTACTGCTGATGTTCAATTGAATCCTCTGTCTGCCAGGTTTCTCTACTCGTTACTTAATGTTCTTCTAGTTAAAAATTCCTACATTATTCTTGGGATGCTCCTTGAGAAGTCAAAAGTCCTGAGTTCATGAAGCACTCCAAGTTTGTGTCCTCTCTGAAACAAGCTGACAGCCTTCTGTGCTTCTTTGTGGGCCTTTAGCTGTCTGGAAGTAGGATATTACATATACATAATTTGTCTAGTGGAGATAAAACTAGCAGCTGTTTTCCAAAGACTTGAATTTGGGGTTGGAAACTAATTAATGCAGAGACTAGAGCAGTTCTTTTTGTTTCCTCCTTTCTCATCTGTCAAAGAATTAGTGCACAATAATTCATGTTATTAGTTTAAAAATAAAATCAATTATGTCCCAAAACAATGCGGCAGAGAAAAATACTCTGAAAGTTCTCATACTACAAAACACCAGATATGTCAGGAAAAATATAACAAAAGTCTTTCAGTTACAAAAGTCAACTTGGAATAAACAGAGAAATCCCCAATGGCAAAAACTTAACAGAAAACAGAGATAGAATCTGATTTTCCCTAAAGCTGGAGCTACCTTGCAGGCATTTGCTGCCCTGGGTAACTTAGAGGTCTGACTTTTAATATTCCAAAAAAAGACACACAGGACAAGACCCTGAAAAGATGTAACTTGGAGATGAAAGTGAGACCTACACTCCAGCTGGGATCACAAAAGAAAATCACCCCAGGAAAAAAGACAGGCATAACTTATTCTAACCAAACAGAAAGAAATATCTCCAGGCTCTTTATGTTACAAAACAAAAAGTTGTACCTCACAAATTTATAAACAAAGAAAAAACCATTTCATGTGGGGCTTGGAGTCAATTTCTTACTGATAGTTCTGTTTTATAAAACCAGAGTTGAGAGGTAGGGATGGAATCCAAGTCCATGATGCCCAAAGGAATACATCACAGAAGTCAATTCTTATTCTCCCTAGGAAAGTAAGATTTCATCAGCCAGGAATTATTCTAAACAATTCAGCAGAAAGGAATATACCCTTGGAAAATTAAAATAACCTGAATTACCAGGATGTATTTTTAAAACCACATTTAAAATAAGAAAAAAAAATTATAAAAGAACTGAAATGATTGGAAGAAATGTAATCGTATTAAAGCTGACTGATAAACATAAACCGATATAACTGGTAGATGTCAACCAAAAATGTTTTTGGTAAAAAAACAAACAAACAGATGAACACTGTTTATGTTAATAAGTCTACATGGCAGACTAGAAATCTCTAATGTTCTGGCTCTAGGAGATCTAAATTAATAGAATCTAAAAACCCCCCTTCAGCTGCATCAGTATTAGACCATGTAAATGGAATTGTCTTTTTTTTTAATTGATTTACGTTCTTGTTATTACAAAGGTGCTATACAGAGGCATCACAAGGATATGAATCAGGTAATGAGCACATTGCGTGTCACGCAGTGTCATCCTTCCCATCTCCACGAGTTGTAGAGTTCACTTCCACCAGGGTCTAGTGAGCTCCACTGCTGCACTTTTGCTCCCTTTTCCCTCTGAGTTCTGTACCCTTCCCCTAACCCTTCTGAAGATTAACAGGTGAATGCACCACACACAAGGAAAAGAATACAGAATCATAAAAAAAAACACAAAAAATTTAAAGAGGAAAAAAGAAGGGAGGTCTTTTGTTTCCATATTTTGGAGTTTGTTTTGATACACATATAATACATAGTACGTAAAATAATACATAATATACATAAAATAAATGAAACACTATACATTGTTTTCTGTGAATATGAAGAGACATGTTGGCATCGCACCCTTGCATTTCTTCCTTAGGAGTCTCCTCCCTGGTCTCCCTGTGTGTGGGTATCTCGAACCTTGTGCAATTGATTACATCCCAGTGTGTTTTAGATCTGATTTCCGCCTACCAGAGAGACCATGGAGCCCTTTGTCTCCCTGAGTTTGGCTCACCTCACTTCACAGGATTTGTTCTAGCTCCACCCATTTATTTCCCTGCAGTGGAACCTTCTGGGTTCTCGAGAAGCAAAGGCTCAGCCCTGGGAAAGAAGCCCCCAGGCGCTGAGGAGAGAAGCTGAGCGCCTCTAGCTTGGCAAGCTGGAGATTCGCAAGCGCATCTTTGGTCCCCGTCATCCTCACAGCCGAGGGGTGCTTCACCAGGGGTGATCTGGGGTGATCAGGTAATGGGAGGATTTCAATCGAACAGAGGAACGAAATCCCAAACTTCTCAGCGGTCAAATCGGGAGCACTTTTTCCCAACCACAAAATGAAGCAGCAATAGAGTGCTATCCCAATCATAGCATGACTAACTCAGGAAGCCCGGTTGAAATGACTGAACAGAAGGTAGAGGAATACATAGATCTTCTAGGAAAAATAAGTCCCAAATAATTTGTGTGTGCAGTCTGCCTCTAAGAAGCTGGGAGACACAATTCTCCACTACGTAAAGGTGGGCTTACTCATATTTAGTTATTGCTTTCAAATTAGTATATGGGGGGAAAAACCTCTACTGGGGGGTTACAGTAATTATCAGCAGCAAGAAGACATTCTGATAGTTTCTATTCTTCATGTGGTGTGAAAGGATATCACGCCAACTCTGAAGCCTAATCCCAGGCTAACTGGGAAAATGCCACCATAACGAATGAACTGGAGTGATAGTTTCAAAGAATTCATGATGGGTCCTTCTCAAAACTGTCAAAGTTAACTAGATCAAGGAAAACCTGGAGAGGCTCACAGTCAGGAACAGCCTAACAAGACACGGTGAGAAAATACAAGGTGCTATCTGTGCTTCATAGGAAAAATGGGCAATAGGAAAAAAATGCTAAAATATTAATAAGACACAGATTCTATTAAAAATAATCATCCCCTCCCTAGGTATGAGCCATATATTTTTAATAACAATAACCATGGACATAGGAATTCTGTAATATCTTCAGTTTCTTTCTATAAACTGAAATCAACTGTAAAATAAATATAAATTAATGGGTAGAATTAATATAATTAAATAGATGACTTAATCTTGAGACATTGAATTGATTAATTACTGATCACCAGATGGTATCTGTACATCACCACGATATAAAATTTCTTTGTTTGATGCAGAATCTCAGATATAGAAAAGCATGAATATATCAAGGCCAGGAGCAATATATTTTGTGTTGCTGAGGAATTCTGGGTCTGAAGGGTAAATTGCAGACCGCAGTAACCAAGATACTTCTTAGGTTGTATTTTGAATCCCAGAGAAAATGCTAAATGCCTTTGAGGGATGAAAACCTAACACATGTGAACCCAGCAGAAGATGAATGATAATAACTCGAACCTCTGAGTAAGAAGGCCTTCAGAATGACCCCCTCCCGAGGCTGGGGAAAGTATAGTCAATTACTTTTATAATTGTTCCCCAACTAATGTTGATATCCTAAGGAGATCCAACCAATTACACTTTTCTTTCATCTGCTGTTACATCTTCTGAAGTCGGGGGGTAAGAGGTATTTGTTTGCCATAAGAAACTCTTTGCAAATTAAAAGGTTCTTGATAATGAGATACATAAAAAAGCATCCATGAAAATGTAGGTTTCTGTGGTTTATTTCTGTTAATTTATAAACAATCCAAAGGGAAGAAAATCTGGGTTTCTGAATGTTGTCAACAAGGAATTGAGGAATTCTTCTGCTATGTCTGATAACTGCTTTCTAAAAAAGTTATTTATCTTTCTTTATTGCCCAAGGATGAATTGAAGGGCTTACTCGCTCAAACATCAATGTAATTTGACGTTTTCTTCTGTCAAAGATCTGGATAATAGTGTATATGCCACATTTGCTAGACTCGGGACTCCAACCCAAAGGCAAATACATGCACTTACAAATACATGCACGCCATCTTGAATCGTCTGTTCCAGGTACAATGAATATGGTGTCATGTGACAGACCATGTTATGAGTTAGTTCAATCCTAGAAAATTATGGCTGTGTCATCTCTGCCTACATCTCATTGGGATTCAAAACAGATGTGATTCTATTAACTTACATATTTCATTGGAGCAAACTTTAAAATTTAGGTTTTTAAGTCAGAATATCCGTCAGAACCAATTACTCTTAACATATAAGTCTTCAGAAGGATACAGGTGGATGGAAGGAAGTGTTTCACAGTTCATTCTGACTGGATGTTTGAATGCTGCTTGAAAAACTGAATAGAGAAAGGAAGGAGCCGGTGGTCGATTCTCCTTTCAGATCCTCTTCCAAATTGCTGATGAAAGCAGTGAGTCAGCTCTTGCAATGTCAAAGGGGACCAGACGTGCCTTTCCCGTTCTTGGGGACCATCAGGCACTGCTGACTGCGGTGTAAGAACACGTCTGACAGCTGCCAGGAGAAAGGGCAGAAAAACACACGCTGACAAGATCTCCTCTTGCTCGGTATTGTGACAGCAAGGCGAGGAGAATGGGTGTATTCCTGATGAAAGGCCATCTGCTGGAGATGAATCCAATGCTGTCCAGACAACGCTGTGAGCTTCATTGCATGGCCAATATTTTCAATATCCTGGGAAGTCTTATTCAGTTATGGGTAGTAATGGGGAAGAGTTGTGCATTCCAGAATAACAGCACAATTTGTATTCACCTTTTCTTATGCAGCAAAACGTAAATTTTGCACTCAAATTTCTACTTTTCTTTTTCTCACAATGTGTAGGTTTTAATAGTGTCATGAACAAGACATCAGCTATACTCTGAAAGTTTAGTACTCTATGACTGGGATAATATTCCCTTTGAATATTCCTCTAATAGAAATTAATGTCTACGTTTTATTAAGTTGATCTTTAACATGAACTTAATATGCTTTCAGACTTATAAGTCATGGCAGCATCACAGAATTTATAACATTTTTGCTAACTCTTGTCATGTTTTTCTCTCTCACATTTCCATGAACTTGTATGGTATGATATTCTACTTATCCAAACTATATTCCTTTGGAAGGCTACAAACTACTAAAATCTTATTTTAGGTAATAGGTATTTTTACAAATATTTGTTTATTTAACTTTGGAGTTAATTACACAGCTTGAAGAAGACATAATTTACTGAATTGGTGCTGACAATGGAGCTAACAATGATCCGTTTTGTGCAAAAATAATCCTCTTATTACTGACTCATTTTGCTGGCATTGAGAGTTTAGTTTTTGTGATAGAAAATGCTAAATACAGAAAAATATTACACAGGAAAATATAACAAACTAGATCACCAGAATCCTTATTGGGATGTGGTCTTGGTTCTGGTCCCCTGGCTTGATTATGGTCATGATCAATAAGTCTTTTTCTTTACCTTCTCTGTTTTCTTTATTCATTCAAATTTCTCCCACTTTGGAAAGAATTCATTTTAGTTTTTCTCTTTCATTTACAAGGGGGAATATTGATTATGCTCTCCTTACTACATGCACACAGACCTGAGGAAATCCCTTTTTTGAAATATAACACACATATATGAGATATATAAGTTAATAGAATCACATCTGTCTTAGGTCTTAGTCTAGGTGTAGCTAGAAATGATATGTTCACAATTTGTTGAAATTGATAAGAGGGTTTGTTCTTTCACATAATTAATCCTAAGGAGTTAGTGCCATTAACATATATAATGCATATTATTACATACAGTGTTAGTGTGTGTGTGTGTGTGTGTGTGTGTGCATGCATGCACGCTAGTGTTGGGGCTCAGCACCATTTCTTAGCTTTTTTGCACAATGCTAGAGTTCTACCACTTCAACCATACCTCTACTTCAGCTTTTTGTTGATTAACTTGAGGTAAAAGTCTCACAGAATTGTTTACTGTGGATGGCTTTGAACCAAGATCTTCATTTCTCAGTCTCATGAGTAGCTAGGATTACAGGACGGATTCACCTGTGTCTGGCTTGCACGTATGAATTTGTATAAAAGTAGTGGGAGGACAAACCCAGAGCTTGAGTTTGAACTCAGGACTTTGTACTTGCTAGGTAAGACAGTCACCCTTGACCCAGGCTTCCAGTCCATTTTATTCTTTCCATTTCCATCTTCCTACCTATTCATCCAGTGTAGCAGTGATTCTAGATCTGTGATGTAATGCTTACCTACAGAAACCCTGTTATACGTTGGCCCAACATCATAAGAAGGACCAGGTTTTCCCATCCTCATCCTCCCCATTCTCTCAGCCTTCAGCCTGCCGGGGGAATGATGGTAAGATTACTTACCAATGTATTTAAATGAGTGCTATCACATGTACATTAATGTACATGTAATTAATATTACAGGCACTAGGCCAAGCATGGCCTCCTTGTCATGAATGTTTGGGTACATTTATTTTATTTTGTTAAATTTAAATAAAACATATACATGTTGAAAATCCAAAAAGAACAAGATAAAAATGGGAAACCACTAGCTACCTAATCTCTCTCCCTCAAAACAATCAATGATACCAAATTATCATAACTTTTCAGAAGTAGTATATGCAAACATATCTGCCCGTGAATATATAGAAAAGTTTGTTTTGCTAGAGCATGAGTGTTTTTTTTCTTTTTCTCTATTCTATGGAGATCAGTATGTTCTCAGCAAGAAATTACTTTACAAATAAGCATTATTCTTTAAGGTTTCTATTCTCCTGTTGTTCTCAGCTTTGTGGATTTGTGTTTTTATTTTAAAATGTCTCTTCATAGGACTGAGGATTTGTAAACCCATGGGAGCTATGTGTGCTCATCCATATGAAAATATTAATATACATGTGATAGCACTCATTTATATACATGGGTAAGTAATCTTACCATCATTCCCCTGGCAGGCTGAAGGCTGAGAGAATGGGGAGGATGAGGATGGGAAAATCTGGTCCTTGTTATGATGTTGGGCCACCGTATAACAGGGTTTCTGTAGATAAGAAATGTGTATTCTATATTTTAAAAGGTGAGAAGAAAATGCTTAAGAGCTTTCTCTATAAAGATATGGTATCTTTTAAAGAAGGCAAGTATGCGTAATTACATTTAAATGCATACCACATATGTGTATTTGTATTGGGACATCATATTACTCCATTCATATGGACGATTTTGTTTTTCTGTGTATCAATAAAAATGAATTTAATCAAAACCACAAAGATTGAAATTCTTGAACAAAGAAAGTGTTTTCAAAGAATTATAAATGCAGTAAAAAGTTTATGTTAAGGAGGAATATTAAATTGGAAAATCTGAGACGTGATTAAAACCCTTAAGTGACTACGTATATTGTTGAATTTTTTTCCCTTGTTTTGCTTGTGCTTTATACCACTGAGAACACATGAAATCCTGTTATTTCCTTCTGTGGCTAGACTTTTACAAGTGGGCTGTGTAATATAAGTTTAAAGATACTACATAAGCCATATATATTCTGTGCTTATAAAGATTTATCCTAAATTATCATCAATTCCAATGATTTCCTTTCGCAGAATCAAATTTAGACACCTTGAAATTCAGTCATTGTCTTAATCTGCCTCATTTGTACTGGCCACGTTACTTGTCCCACCTTATGCAAAACTATTTCTGGCTGTAGATCCTTTTCTTGGAATTAGCAGTTCAATTATAGACTCTTATTCTGAATCCCTTGACTACTGTCAAAACATATTTGTGTCAAGGTTTCAATCCCTGTCATCATTTGAGAACCCTTGATTAGTTCGCTTGGAAGATTTTTCCCTCTGTAATGAGAGCATTTCTTAGCGTCTTGACCTTTCCAATCATGTATATCAGGATTAATATACCAGAACTTTGTGTTTTAATGATTACACAGCTGACATCAGTTTCATTTTCTATTTACACTCTCAAAATTCTACTTTTTGTAAGTTACTTCCATCCAATTAGTTTTCACAAGCAGATGGCAAGAAATAAAAAAGCTCAAATAATAATAAATAAATAATAAGCTGAATGGCTCTGCAGTATAAAATCCCTTGTTGAGAAGAAATTGTTATGGCAGAAGCCAATTTGTAAACAAAAGGAACAATGTAGTTCTTTTTTTTTCTTTCTGTTTTTATTTTTTATTTATTTATTTTTATTCAAATTCTTATTATCAAACTGATGTACAGAGAGGTTACAGTTTCATCCGTTAGGCATTGGATACATTTCTTGTACTGTTTGTTACCTTGTCCCTCATACCCCCCTCCCTCCCCCCCTTTGGAACAATGTAGTTCTAAGGTAATGATAATGATTTCACTAGTTTATTCTAAAAGTGTAAAAATTAATTTTATTTCACATAAAGAACTGAAAAGATTGTTCAAATGACACACAATGGCATCATAAAATGGATAGTGTCCTACATTAAAGTCTTTGGTCTATTTTTGTGTATTTTTATATGGGATGAAAGAAAGGGTTTCTTTCACTTTTCCACATGTGAGTAGTATTCAGGCTTTCAGACCCAACTCTTAAAGAAATTTTTCCCAATGTGATTTGTTGAAGATTTTGTGAAGATTCAGACAACTGAAGAAACTCTGTAGGCTTATTATTGGATCTTTTATTCAACTCCAGTGGTCTCAATGTATTTTTTTTTGCCAGAAAACAGAGAAAACATTTCAAAAATCTAAGCACAGGCAGTTATCATCTGAAAAAAATCCTCAATAGCTCAGGAAATTAGAGCAAGCACTGGCAAGTGGCATTGCTTCAAATTAGAAGTCCTCTGCACAACAAAAGAAAAAAAAAGTCACAAAGTAAAGAGACAGCTCATAGCATGGGAGAAAAATCTTTGCCAAATAATTTCCTGAAATAGGATTATAATCTAGAGCACACAAAAAACCCTCAAATGAAGTAAGAAAACAACAAATCATTTAGTCAATGAATGGGCAATGGAATGGAACACTTTTCAAATAAAGTGCAAATGACCAATAAATGAATGAAAATAAATTAACAGTCTTAGCTGCAAGAAGAACGTAAATCAAACTGCGTTAAGATTCCATATATCCCAGAGTTAGGATGGCTCCCCTAGAAAGGAAGCAGATAAAACCCTGGTGAGGATGTGTGCTTGGCAGGATGTGGGGAAAAGTACTTGTATTCACTGTTAGGCATTCAAAGCACCTTGGCCTCATGGAAATTAGTATGGAGGCTCTTCAGAACGTTGAGAATAGTGCATCTGAGGATCCAGCTGTAGCACTGATAGGTCTATCTCCAAAGAATCTAGCAGAGTCTGTCTCCACAAGAGTTCCTGGCATCTCTGTTATGATCATGGCACACCTGACAATAGTGAAGTGATGGAATCAGCCCACATGTATGTCAGCAGATGAATGGGTAATGAAAATGTAGTATGCATGCACAATGACATTTTTATTCCTTCGTAAAGAAGAACAGAATCTCAGGAAAAATGGATGGAACTAGTGATATCATAGTAAGAGAAATATCTGAAAGACACTTTCTATTTTCACACATTGAGTCATATGATTTTGTGGTGATACTCAGTGTTCCACTTTATTTATAAACTTGAATAAAAGAGTTGCAATTTCAGAAAGTTTTTGGTAATTTCTTTTAAATGGCTTCGTGTATGAGAGGTTTCATAATTGCTACTGACACAGAGCACAAATACAGCAATTGATAAATGATATCTCTTGTAACTCATAGCCTCATTTCCAGTGTGATTCCAGTTATATAAGGATATATATTTGTTCTTCCACATAAATTCATGCAATACTGACACTTAGGAGCTAATGATGGGTAAAGTCATTGATAATAGCTAACAGATGATACAAGTGGCATAAAATGGCACCAGAGTTTTGTTTCTGGCCAACTTTCATATCTATCAAATACATTCATCTGGGTGCCAGTGCCTCATGCCTGTAATCCTAGGTATTTGTGAGGCTGAGAATCAAAAGATCCTGTGTTGGACTAGGAATGTGGCTTAGCAGTAGAGTGCTTGCCTAGCACGCACAAATCCCTGGGTTCGGTTCCTCAGCACCACATAAACAGAAAAAGCCAGAAGTCGCACTGTGGTTCAAGTGGTAGAGTGTTAGACTTGAGCCAAAGGAAGCCAGGGATAGAGCTCAGGCTCTGAGTTCAAGCCCCAGGACTGGCAAAAAAAGAGATGGTGTTTTCAAGCCAACAGTGGAAGAAATGTATGCCTCAAAACCATCTCCAGGGCTGGGGATATGGCCTAGTAGCAAGAGTGCTTGCCTCGTATACATGAGGCCCTGGGTTCAATTCCCCAGCACCACATATACAGAAAATGGCCAGAAGTGGCACTGTGGCTCAAGTGGCAGAGTGCTAGCCTTGAGCAAAAAGAAGCCAGGGACAGTGCTCAGGCCCTGAGTCCAGGCCCCAGGACTGGCCAAAAACAAACAAACAAAAAAAAACCACCTCCAAAATAAACAACAAAAACTGGGGCTGGTGATGTTGCTCACATGGTAGTGCACCAGCCAAGTGGGAAGCTTGAGAAGCTGAGATTCTGAGTTCAAGCTCTAGCATGGTCTCTGTCTCCATATATATGTATATGTACATTTGCATATATGTATATATATAATCTGTATATAACACATACTCTCTTATTCCTATTCAAAGACATAAACAGCAGTGCTCTTTGGAGTCCAGTGGGGGCGTTCTTATGTAGAAACACATTTAAGTTAGTAATACTGAAACCTTCATAATGGCTAATCAACACTCTAGTCACTTCAGCACCCCAAACTTCTCTTTTCAATAGCATAAATAGAGCATTTCATGCCAATAAATGCACACTTTGGGGTAAATGAAAATAAAAGATTTTATTCATCACTAATGTAGTTCATTTAATATCTCTATGACTATTTGATTTTATAACTGTTATACAACGGTATCTGAGGTACCATTTGCTTTCTTATAATTTATATGATCATTGTCAAGCACTTTTGCGTCTTTTACTATAAAAAGTCCTAACTCCGTTTAAATTTCATGCTAACATCTTTATAACTTCCCCTTATATCTTGTAATTACTTATTTTCACCATGTCCTCAAAGTAAGGCAGTAATGTTGCTTTGAACTTAGAGTCAGAATTACACTGATATTTGCAATTGATCATCCATGTTTTGATTTGCCATTCACACAGACCTAATTTATCCCTGACTCTGTTTCTCTGAGCAGAACCCCCCAAATATCCATAGTCACTCCAAATTCCCCAACGGAGAGAACTATGGGGATGGGAAGATCACATTCAAAGGAAACAGGCTGGAGTAACAATGAAAACATTTGCTTTTGCAAATCACACACACACACACACACACACACACACACACACACAGACACACACACCCCACATTTGCCCAGGTGCACACTGCTAAGGTCTGCACCAGGCCTTCAAAGGGGTTCTCATATACAAGGTCCCAAAGGTAAACTTCATGAACTTCATTTTACCATATGGTGTACTTACTTTCAGGTTTTCTTTTAAAAGCTGAAATCTTCAAAGTAGAGTGACAGAGTGTAAGTACAGCTTGATATTCTATCCTTTTACTAAGCTGACCTTTCTTGTTAATATCCATGTTTATGAGGAAATTTGACAGTTTTGATAGACGCTTACTACCAAATTTAGACCTATCTCTAGATCTCTGGACTCCTAATTCTAGACATCTATTCCAACTTACCTTCTCAGTACCCTGAAAAAAAAAATGTCCATTTGACCCTTGGTTAATGTCCCCAATCCTTACATTTCATTAAAGGCCTTGCTCCTTTTCCCACCATGTCATCTTTTTTAATATTGTGACTAAAAGAAATCAAGATAGGATGGTTTTGGATATTGGTTATTGACTATGACTTTGAGGAGAGTTTCTGTTCTCTCTGAACACCAATTACTTCATGTGTAATACATGTATATGTACATATAATGCACATGCAGGGTATATCTATCTAGAGAGAGAGAACAAATACATGTTTCAGAAACTCTTAGGAGATGTAATGATCTAATGTATAAATGTTTCTGAAAGTGTGTGGTTTGACAGTAGATGTTATTCTTAAATAACCAGTCTTAGTAATCTTTCAAAGTATTCCCTTTGCTTGTTACAGTTGTGTTTTTGACATCTCAACTTAATATAGGGATATTTGTAAATTCCCCATCACTTTCCAGTTGGTTCCCAATGGGTGATTTGTGAACCCTCCCTCAACTTGTAATCTTCCTTGACATTTTTTGAGCCTGCCTGTGTTTGTCCTTTCTCCACACAAATCATTTCTATCTCCGAGAAGCTAGTCATGGGCTCATTGCAGCTTTCCTTCCCCAAGGCTCCTCCTATTGCTTAGGATTACAGCTAATATCGCCTGAGACCATGTAGATAGTTCAATAAACTGCTTTAAAAAAACAATCCTGCCCTTCTCTTGCAAGCCGATCTCTGGCCTTCATTTCTGCACAGTTGTTATCCCAATCAATACTGGTATCTGAGTAATTAAAGGCTTCCAGGTTGAGTTTTGGCCTTCTTGCAGGATCTTCTTATCTGCACAAACACTGCCTTGTACATTTGCTTCAACTGTCCTTGACTTTTACCACTGCAGTCCACAATTCCATTGCCTTTCTTCCCCCTTCCTAATTGACTGCTTTTGTCAAGGACAGCATTTAAACGATCTTTGTACCTACGATCATGGTTGTGACCCTCCCTAGTCCTATTGGACGGTGTCATTTGGAATTGCTAATCTTTATATTAAATTGCCCTCAATTCATCATAGTTTTTGAATTATGCTCACTTATTTGTTAGAGTACTGACCCAGAGAGGCTGGTCACCCCTTGACAGATGCAGAAGATTCTGCACTAATTCTACCACCAAAATCAATATTTGCATGGGAAACATATATATCCCCAAAATATTATAAAATAATTTTCCTTATATAAGGACTAACAGCAACTTTGTGATTACATTGAGAGAGTGAGATTTTGATTTACAAAGCCTTATAAGGAGTAGAAAATGACTTGAAACCTATCTCCACTCAATAAGACTGGACGTGTTCCCCCCATTGTATGAAATGGCAGCAGAATTTAACTGAATTTATAGAAGCATAGGCCCTTTCTACAAAACCCGCCTATAGAACTTGTCTGAAAAATATAGGCAGGATACATATGGAAGTCATTAAACAAAAATGATGAACAGAGGGCTGGGGATATAGCCTAGTGGCAAGAGTGCCTGCCTCGGATACACGAGGCCCTAGGTTCGATTCCCCAGCACCACATATACAGAAAAAACGGCCAGAAGCGGCGCTGTGGCTCAAGAGGCAGAGTGCTAGCCTTGAGCGGGAAGAAGCCAGGGACAGTGCTCAGGCCCTGAGTCCAAGGCCCAGGACTGGCCAAAAAAAAAAAAAAATGATGAACAGAAAACAAAATAGAAAAGTAGTAAGGAAGGTGGGATATTAGGCCATCCCATGAGTAAACAACGATATTAAGTGCAACTCAGTAACAGCATTACCAAACATTACACCACCGATTAGCTACTAATGAATACCACTTACCATCATAACAATCATTACCAAAACCCATCACCAATTGTCATCACCAACCACCATCATGACTAATCACCACCACCATCAAACATAGGACCTAATGAAAAACAATTTCTGTCAGAGAAGATTCACACAGCAACGAACAGGAGAAAGTCAGAGGGCAGGAAGTCAGAGGAAAAGAAACCATGAGAGACGGTCAAAAGATAAAGACTTTTAATGGCCCAAAGTGAATTCCAACGCTTTCAAGAGAACAAAAGCAACGCCGTGAAATTTGTGCCCAAGAATGTGGTTGAGCAGCCATACTAAAAGCTGTAGCTCTACCACCTGAAAACAAAATAACATAAGGAAAAGGGCCATGGAAAAATCATCCAAATTGTGGTGGGAAATGGTAAATCAAAAGCAGAAGTCTGGTTTTACTATGCTAAGGCGGAGTGAAACTTTTAGAGTGAAGTTAGGAAACTAAAGTGAAAAAATAATCGTGGTCATTTTATCCAGGAGCTTGGCTGGTAAGAAGCCCAGAAAGCCTGAAATGACACAAACCCTCCTGTGCTACCTTGCAGGGGGGGGGGGGGGACTGCTATGCTTGGAAAACTCCGGGGTGGCCCTTGACCTTGGGAAATGACCAGAGGGTGGATATTAATTGCCTCTGTAATATTCTCACATATATCTACATCACCTCAGCCAGTTCTGCTCCACTAAGTAGGCCTCCAGTTGTGAGCTTTCTGCATGGCCCTCACTGCTGTTCCCCCCTAAGCAACCCTCCCATCTAGGGCGGCCAGTCACCGGACCCCATCCCTATGTAATTCTACAAAGACTCTGTGACCCCACGACGGAGGGCTCTAACTTTGGAGTAGGAACTCCGGTGGGCCCGCAGGTGTAATACATTTGAGTTCTCCAGCTGCTCCCAGTAGGTCCCTCGGTTTCCCGGTGGTCTGTGCCATTTTTTCCCGTCACATGGTTAACTTCATATTCACACATAAAGGTTCTGACGTTCTGCATGTAGCTTTCACCAAGTCCCTGAATGGGCTGAACTTAACTGCTAATAACCGTAGTTTACACACCCACGGCCATGCATTCAATACAAACCGCCTGGTTCCAGCAGAGAGTTAATAACACTGTGTTTTGAGTGAGTGCGGTTTTTCCACTTACTTCAACAATCCAAAAATTTGCCCGAGTCATTGTACATAATGCGAATGGGAGGAAGGGGGGGGGGGGCGGAAAGAAAGAAGGAAAAAAAAATCAATAAAAGATTGTATAATTGTATTTCTTATCTTCCAGTGCGGAAGCTATATCCATAGAAAATCTAGTTATCAGAAGACAACCAACCTTGACAAGGTTAGCTTGGATTTGCCAGAGAGCAGTTTGTGATATATATATATATATATTTTTTTTTTTGAAGTATTATCCTAATGATCATCATCATTACGGAGTTGTAGCATGTACCTTTTAATTTGGTTGTCAAGGGAGACAGGGAGTAATAATTAAGGCTAAAAGATGGAGAATGGAAGCCTTATTAAAGGAGATATTGAAGGTGGGAATTTGATCTGAGAATTAGATTCTGATGAGAGCGGCGGATGCAGCTGCGCTGCTTCTGAGTGACAGACGAGCCCGAGCAGGCAATTACAACGACAGACACCTGCCCTGATCTTCACCGTCACAAACTCGCAGCCGCGGACATTTAAATGAATTTTTAGGAAGCTCACATATTTACTTACAGCCTCGCCAAATTGGAAATTGGTTGATGATGTCTTGTCCATGGGACACAGACTTAGGGGAGCGAGTAATGCTGAAAAAAGAAAGAAAAGAAAGACACGGAGTGTGTCTGACTGGTCCTTTTTATCTTATCAAGTGAAGAATGGATTCGTCTAAAGGGCGTTGCCTTTGCGGAAGGTGATTGATCTCCAGCGCGCGAGCATCCTTCTGATCAACACCGGGAAGGTCAAAGGGAACCATGTGAAAGTCAGAGCCATTTCAGGGGCTCCCTACATTGACCGAAGGGTTTGAGGGGAGAAGGGAGAAAGAAGAGCAAGCGGGTGTTATTCAGTATTTGAGAAATCACTCTGCCTTGTACTGCTGAAAACAGAAATTTTCGGGAAGGATTTTAGACAACTTTGGACATAGTTATTTCAAGGTGTCTGTTCGGTAGAGATAGCAGTAGTTCATTACCATGCATGCCGAAAACCTATTTTTAAGTACTTTACCACACAAAGATTAATTTACCACATCGTATTTTTCACTTCCCCATAACAGTAATGTAAATAATTGTTGCTCCTTAAATTGCCATTATGTTTTGATAGCCTAGTTTTTAATATACAAAGAACTGTTCAGCAGAACTGGTTGGAAACATGGAACTGGAGACAGAAAATAGGAGTCTTTGAAAACAGCTCTCATTTTAAATCCCTATTTATTGCTCTGATGCAGGGTGGAGGCTGAAGATGTCTCGTTGTAATAATGGTGATGAAACTGTGATTGTTTTTCAAGTAAGTTTCAAAAATTATCAGATACTTTCATTGGTGTTAAAGACTTGATAAAATTTGCCAACTCACCTAAAATAAGTTTTGTGTATCTCCATTTGTTAGAATATTCCTATTTCCTCTTACATTTTTCTATTCATCTACCAGGACATATTCATGTATATTATATGTGTATACACATATGTGTAGTGGGTTATATATATATAAGTGTATGCACATATATATGTTTACACACACATATGTGCTTCTGCATTCTCAGTTAGCCAGAGTGCTGTGATTTCTACCCAGTTGTCACTTTTATGACTACTTATGTTAACAAAATGCCATGGACAACATGAGCATAAAAAATGTCAACTAGTTTTACTAAGGGATAGTAAAAGAAGAAGTAAGTGTAAGTTTATCATTGAAAAGACTAAGATAGAATAAGATATTTGTACTTTGGAGAGGAATTGGGAAAAACAGAGCACACACATGAACTTTTAGGACGCTGGTTTACTGTTGTATCTGATGTAAAAAAAGTTATTTAGGAGAATGGTAATTTAAAACCAGCAGTAATTAAGTAAGTGGAAATTTCCTTTTAGGTACACAGTAGTCATTGTAAGGATACTGGAGAAATAGAGCAAGAGATATTAAATTCTGTTCCTCACTTTTTAATGATGCACATATCTTTCAATGATTAAATATTCACAATTATATACGTACTAAATGTGTAAACATAAGCACATACCTATATACATATATATACATATAGCTATGTATATAAACACACACATATATGACACACAGACAAGCATATATATATATATATATATATATATATATATGGGATAATAGAAAAAAGAGATCATTTTCCTGGTTGGTAATTCTTAATGTTATGACACTTTAATTCAATCCTTTCCAAAATCTAAAGAATAAAAATCCAATTAAAATTTTTTTTGTTGTTATGGGGCTTAAGAACTGGACTCTAAATATTAGAAAAGAGAAAGTATGAATTAAACTAGTCCATAAAATGTTGAGAAAGACTAATAAAATTTTTGATATACTGAATATGAGAACACACTGTTAAAATATAGTAATTAAAGTAGTGCCGTAATAGTATAAAATTAAAAATAATAAAATAAATAAAACAGAATCAAGGAAGAAACAGTGACTTCACCAGATAGGATAATTAGAATTTTTGTATCAAAGTTATATAAGCAAATAAATTTACACACACAAACCTGCATATATACATATATACATATGGGCATAAATACAAGAGCAAAAACTTGCAGCAATAAATATATAATATAACTATTTCAAAAAGAAATTCCTGATATTTTATACAGATGATACAATTACAAATTAACATTGTCAGTAAGTTTGTCAAATAAAATTGGAAATATAGTTGAAAAAATGGCAATTTAAACTTTAAACTAAGGTATATTCTGACAACCAACACGTTTTAATAAGAATGTTTATTATACAATGGATTCAAACATAAGATCCAAATGATTTTACAAAATGCACTCAGAGGGCTGGGAATTTGGCCTAGCGGTAGAGTGCTTGCCTTGTATACATGAAGGCCTGGGTTCGATTCCTCAGCCCCACATATATAGAAAAATAAAAGCCAGAAGTGGCACTGTGGCTCAAAAAGCCACCGACAGTGCTCAGGGCCTGAGTTCAAGCCCCAGGACTGGCAAGAATAAATAAATAAAAGATGCGTAAGCACTGAAGACTGAAAAAATAAAAAATTAAAAACAAAAACAAAAAACAGGGGGCTGGGGATATGGCCTAGTGGCAAGAGTGCTTGCCTCGTATACATGAGGCCCTGGGTTCGATTCCCCAGCACCACATATACAGAAAATGGCCAGAAGTGGCGCTGTGGCTCAAGTGGCAGAGTGCTAGCCTTGAGCAAAAAGAAGCCAGGGACAGTGCTCAGGCCCAGGACTGGCCAAAAAAAAAAAAAAAAAAAGCACTCAGATCTTCACTAAAGAGGAAATTATTTATTTTAATATGGTATTTATCGCTGAATGCTGGTGGCTCATGCCTATAATCCTAGCTACTCAGGGGGCTGAGATCTGATGACTGGAAGTGGTGTTGTGGCTCAAAGTGGTAGAGGGCAAGCCTTGAGTGAAAGGGCTCAGGGATAACGACAATGCTCTGAGTTCAAGCCCCACAACCAACCAACAACAACAACAAAAAAGAGAGTATGTAAGCTTTTCATAGAGTACAAAAAATGAGATACATAAACACTCTGCGTATATATACACATATATGTATGCATTATATATATATATGAAATAACCTCTCATGTTTCATTATATCACAATGGAATAAAACTAGAACTTAATAAAAAATATAGAAAATATTCAACAAAATGGAAAATGGAAAATGAAAAATACATTGTTGAATGATGATTCAAAGATGAGAGGAAATCCAATAAAAATGAAAATTGTTATCACTTAGATGAAAAAAGAAAAAAGAAGTCTGAAATAAGTATGAATATAAGATGTAAGAAAATAAGAAGTATCCAAACTCACAACTATCAGAAAGAAATAATGAATATTGGGGGGAGGGAAGTAACAAAATGGAGACTAAAAGCACCGTACAAAAAGTCACTGAAAGAAAACATTGATTCCTTGAAAAGCTAAATGAATTTGTTAAGCCCTTACACAACTTTACTAAGAGGATTGAAGAAATGGAATAAATAAGAAGATGTAAATATGGCCTAGTGGTAGAGTGCTTGCCTCGTATACATGAAGCCCTGGTTTCGATTCCTCAGCACCACATATATAGAAAATGGCCAGAAGGGGCGCTGTGGCTCAAGTGGTAGAGTGCTAGGCTTGAGCAAGAAGCAGCCAGGGACAGTGCTCAGGCTCTGAGTCCAAGGCCCAAGACTGTCAAAAAATAAAAATTAAAAAAAATTAAAAAAATGATGTACATAAGAATATTATAAAGAACACAGTAAAATCCAGAAAATCAAAGGAATACTATGAAAACCTCTATTCAAAGAAAGTAGAAAATCTAAAAGGAAGGCTTGTATTTTTAGAGAAAGAGCTGAATATTACTTTTATAGTTTCATATTTTTATATGTACGTATATACTCATGTAAAACTTCTGTAACATTTATTTTCTCCTGTCACCCTCAAATATATTTTCTGAGACATTTATAAAGTTAGAGTTACTTCCTTCCAAAAGTTGAATGTGATTAATTGAACCCAGATATTGACTTACTTTATTTTAATAGCTTGGAATGCTCAGCCTTAAAATTATTCTGATTTTTTTTGATAGCTGCTTCAGTTTTATCCTAGGATCTGATGTTAAAAGAATTGTCTTTCTATCTTATGGTAAATAGAATATTTACTTTAATAAAATTTTTCTAAAGTAAATGCTAAACACAATCTCTGTGAGATGCTAGAAGTCTAATGAACCCAGACTCACTGCATTATAGAGTCAGTGGACTAAAGAAATTCTCAGTATCAAAGGGCTACTTTTCTTCTACTGTGATGCTACTATCTCAGGGGCTTTATATTTGAAACAGTCTCCTCCAGTGAGGGGACAGCATGTTTCGACCACTGGATCAGTAAAGTCTTTATTTAGTGATGCAATAAGATGATAAATTACACATTTTAGAATGGAAACAGATTTTCTCCAAAAGCAGAGTCGAGGGAGCCTGATGGTGGGGTTTAGCAGAATTACAGATACTTAATCACTCTTGGTTCTAGTCCTTGAGCAACTTCTTTGAGAGTAGGAAATCCTGCTTGAAGTCAGGGGGCCATAGAGGTAAAGAGAAGTATCTAACTTTGTTCACTTGTCTGTATTGTCCTGACTCTCTACTGTCAAACACGGTTCTATAATTGCTTACTTAATTAAATTCAGCTAATTAAAAAAATCATACTTATTTTGAAAATGATATTTCAGCTTATAATAACTGAACTTTGAGGTCAAGTGCATGACTGCATAAAATAATTCACGCTGGATCTTAATGAGTCTGAAAATACTAAGACTGTTTGTTTTAAAGGGGAATCTTCCTGAATAAAGTTCACAATAAACATGAGTTGCTGCGAGTTATTATGATTTGAAACCTCTGAGAACTTCAGTGAAGCTGTTTATAAGTGTGCTTCTTTTGAAAAGCAACAACAACAATATAATCCCCAAGCTATCAACTAAAAACTTAAGCCTTCAACTTGGCTAATTGTTGAGTGCCAACTGTGAAGAAACTGAATTAACCATTAAAATGCTATAAGGCAAGATAGAAAGTACATACATACTATTGTTACACTAGTGGCACTGTGACTCACATGGTAGAGTGCTAGCCTTGAGCAAAAAAAGCTCAAGGACAGTGCCTAGGCCCAGAGTTCAAGCCCCAGGACCAGAAAATAATTTTAAAAAAATAATAAAAATTCTATATTTCAGGATATAGCCCATAGAAATCTGTTACCAAGACGTGTAATTTGTTTGTAAGTTAGGAATTTTGTAAAAACTATCTATTTTCCCACCAAATTGAATCATGCAATATGTTTCAGTCACAGCATTATATTGAAAGCTACAGTTAAAACGAAGTGATATGCAAACTACAAAAGGCAGCAGAATGAAAAGAAGATCTGCCTCTGTTTTCTCCCCTTTCCCTTCCTTTCATTTTCATGTCTGTTATTGTTTTCTCTCATGTACTGTCTTGTCTTCAATCTCAGGCCTACCCTAACACTGTTTCAGCCATTCTTCTTGCCCCAAATATTCCCTCTAATTTTAAATATAGTTATTCTGGAAATAATTAATCAGGATGTCTCTTTCATAGTCGACCTACTTTGTAACTCATCACACCGGACATGAGATGTTCAATAAAATGCTTTGGCACGACAGAGTAGTGATTTGCAGAGGGCAACATTTATGATGGTTTTAGTGATTATAATGTGGAAAGTCAATAATTTCTATTTGATTATAGCAATTTCTCTTTACGCAGAATAAAAAAAAAATGTAGAGCCTTCACTCTGGCCAAGAAAGAATGATAGGTACTGAATTTAATCTCATGACTAAATCAGTGAAGAGACAAACTATATGAAAAATCTATGAAACCATATTTTCCCCATGCTACATGGTAGGTGATACTGGGTAATCACTCAAAGGGAGCCAAAGAGGAAGGAGCCCTATGATTTCTTTACTACGTAATTTTCTGGTGAGGGTCCAGAAGGCAGGAAGCTACTAAAAATACCCAGTGTAGTCAGGACAAAGCTGAAGCCGAAACCTCAGAAACCAGGACAGCTAAGCCCGCAGGACAGAGCATAGAAAAGGAGACAGGCTCTACATACCTGCACAAGGTGGCCCTCAATGGCTCAGTATGATGGGAGATGCTACCCAAGACTGGTAATAGAGTGCTCACACTCCCTGGGGACGGAGAATAGCAGCTGTTCTGAAAGGGCAGGCACGGTCATCTCAGAATTCTTGGGTGGGCCACTGTATCATGTAGTAAATGGGCCTAATAGCCGCTTTGGAGAGTGTTCAAGCTAGACTAAAATTATAAGCTCTGATTTTACCTGATCCTTAAAAGAAGATTCAATAAAATTGAACTTGTCCGGTGGCTTAGTTGTATCCCATAGTACAAGCACATTTACAATAACAAATAACATTATCCAGTACTAACAAAAGAAAAATTAACAATGTCTAACATACAATTAAAGATAGCTGGGAATACAGAAGCTAAGTACACAGATCGTATTTGAGATACAAATCAGTACATCAAAAGTGAACTAGAACAGACAAATACAAGGTAAGTTAGGAAAGTTGTTGAAGCCATAACAATAATTATATATTTAAATATCTCTTCAATGAATAAATATTACGTTGGAAAAAATATTTTAATACCTAAAGCTACTATACTTAAACTAATCTTAAATTTTAAGGTATTTTGAAGAGTTCATATTACATCACAATATAAACAAAATAATAATTAGACACATAAAAATTAACAGCTGTTCCTTGTAACTTTGAGGAGAAAAAGAAGCAGTACGTAGAAACACATCTGCATAGGTCAGATCTGATAATGGACTTGCAACCAGATAGATGAAAACATCTAAAAAGCTCTCAAACCTCCCTAGTACAGAAACAGACAATAAATTTAATGAGTTTACAGAAGATTTAAGTAGAAATTGCACAGAAACTAGCCTATGGAAGCAAGGCACTTCAAATTCATTAAATATTGAGGACTGACACTGAAGCCACAATTCACCATCCTATTAGAATGGGCAGAGTTTGAAAAATGACTGACCACAGAAACCTATAGGGCAACTGGCCTTCTGTGCTTTGCATTTGAGCATGACATGAGGAGCACACTTGGCAAGTTCTTTCAAGCTAAAACAAAAATGTATCACAGATCCTTGAAAAGAGTACAGCTATCCATTGAAACAATTTGTAATGGCAGTAAACAACTCAAGGTCCAGCAGCAAGAGAAAGACACCCAAACTGAATATATTCCTACAATAGAACCATTATTTTTAACAATTGAAGGGAATGGAGCTAATGTTGCATACCAAAGCATAAATGATTTCAAAGCAATTACACTGCAAGTGTCTCCCCAAAATAATGAGAGTGTGAACTCCAGGGTTTGATTTATAAAGAAGAACTCCTGAAAATACAAGCTGAGCTACAGTAACAGGAAGTGGATCTCTGTGTTGGCAATGATGTAACAGAAAGTGGGCATGGACCTCAACACGATTCAGGAAACGGTGGCTGACTTTGGATTGCCCCTCTCATAAATAATGAATATCATGGCTTGGGTTTACATAGGTATGGCTGTTTACCCAAATTGCAAATCCTGAATAGATATGACTTAATATGCGGAACTGCAAATCTTGAGGACATACAATTCAGTATATGAAAATTATACCCCGATAAAAATGAAATGTATGACGGTGTGGCCTGTAGTTTCACGTGTGTAATTTCTTGAGTTTTCTGTGAATCGGAAAGACTTGGTTTCGGTTTCTGTATCAGTTATTAATAAGTACCTTGGATAAGCTTTTAGCAATCAGAAGTGTTGATTCTGAGGCATTTTTGCCTTTCGGGGAAGAGGGAAGGGAATTCATTTTGGTGATTTAAAATAATGGTTTTTAAAAATAATAATAGTTGGTTCATGTCACAATGATGGATTCACAAAAAGGACTGGTTGCCTGTTAAGCTGTGAGCAAAGAATCCCGTGCACTTGCTTTCCTCATTCCCCCTACCCACATTTCCTAAAGTCCATTGAATCAATTTTACCCCAGAGAAGATTCACTGAATTTAGTATGTATATATCAAAAAAAAAAAGGGCTGAGAAAAATAGGAAATCACATTCTTATTTTACCCTATTGAAACACCATCTTAAATAATAATGCTCAATCTGCCACTTGTCAGATCAGTGTACAGGAGGTCTGATGATATTTCTAGATGACAGATCGGTTTAAAAAAAAAATGTCTCTAAATTGCCCTTTAATCAGAATAATACTTAGGGAGACGAAGTATCCAGGCAACCGTGCGGGGACTGCTGGAGCTGATAAGAAGGCATCCTCAAACCTGGTGAGAAAAATCAGTCCGTTCTCTCCCTTTGTAATAAAAGCATGCTGCAGTTGATAGCGAGCAATTTCTGGGAGTGAATATAAATGATGAGGGTTGTCTTTTAAAATGTCCTATGGCTATTCTGTGAGCTGAGATGTTGCAGGAATACCCTTACAGACAAATGTCCTTTGGATTTCACATGGCCATCTTTATAAGATGATTTAGTGTTAGGGGAACACCTGAAAAATCATAAAAATTGATGGCAATTGTGCATTTGTCTCCAAAGATGACTGCATAGGCCTTTTCTGTAGGGTGTGTCATCATTTGTGAAGCAGACCACAGATGTGTGAGAATGGCTGAAGACGCAAACCGTGGGGAAGAAATAGGAGAGCAGGGATAAGGATTTGGGGGTATGCTACTCTGTGTTCTAATACGCCTTTTTGCCTACTTGGTTTGGCACCCCATCTTATAGCAGGGTTGATATTTTTTTTAACAGGATTTCCTCCATTCATTTTAGCACATTATGATCAGGGCAAAAATAACTTATTTCACAGTACATACCCCTTGCATTGTCTGTTCAGGCAGTTTTTCACATTCTTTGACACTGGCTTGATTTCTTATATGTTTTATTTTTAATGGCTCACCTTGGCTGATACCACTGAGCCACTCTTCCAGGACAGTTTTACGTGCTGTTTTCCAGGATAGGGTTAGGCTTCCTTCCAGGTCGGAGACTGAGCAGCCATGACCCAGGTATGAGCAGGGCTTCCAATGAGCAGGCATGTGCCAATGCACCCAGATTTCTCTGTGGAGATAGTGCCCCAAGGACAGACATTTGCCACTTCCCTCAGCTATGGATGGAAGAGGGGTTTTTGCATACTTTCCTGCCTGGGCTAGCCTCAAACCACAATCCTTTTTTCACCTTCCCAACAAGCTAAGATCGAACTATCGTTCTTTAAATAATAAGCACAATATCATTTTTGTCTATAATTCCTTAACTTTTATTTCTACCACTTGCACTCAATTAAGTATTTACTTAGGTAACAAACTGAGCCAAATTATAAGACAGGAATTATATTACATTTGAACATATAGGATGTATCTCTGCTTAGAAATATTTTTTCTCATTCCTTTATTAAAGGATTAAGTTCTATTCTGCACTAGGCTTGGTGCAAGGAATATAGCAATAAGTAATTCAGATGGTTGGGATATTTTATCAGTTACAGTCTAATGAGAAGCCTGAGTGTTGTGCAATAATCACAAGCATGAAAACAAATAATTGAGTGACAATTAAGAATGCTACAGAGGGCCAACAGAAGATATTATAGGCAGCCTTAATCTGGGGTAACACTGCTGAAGGACAATTAAGGAGACATCTTTGGGATAAATCATGGTAAGCACTGTCGGGACCCCTTTCACCCTCTCGTGTATCCCGCCCCGTCCCGCCCCGCTGGGCGGAAAGCTGGAGTGCGGCCCAATGTGCAAACTTTGGCGGTGAGTAGTCGTGAGACACCCCTCCTCCCCTCGCACACTTAAAGAACAACAAGGGAGTCACGTGGGCTGTCTCGGGGTGAGCTTCTGGAACTCCCACCGGATTTACTCAGGGGAGGAGTTTATATAACAGTAATGGTGGCAGGAAGGGGAGGGACTAACTGCCTACTAGCGATAGGCTGACAAGCTGCCCATCAAGATGATGTCACAGAACTTCCTCTATGGGCGGAGATCATGGCCCACAGGACCACCCTCTTGGGCTCGGCCTGGCGCCATTATGATATCCACACATGGCTGAGGCGGGAGGCGGGGCTGGTTTGCTATCTCTTCCGGTAGAACCTGGAAGGGGGCAGGAGTGGATAACAGCCAAGCAGCCCCAGGGTGGGAGAAGAGGCAGGCCTCTCGGGACCGCCCCTTAAAGGTACAGCCAGAGCCCAACAAAGGACCTTGGTCTTGCTTCTAGAAGCCTCAAGGAACTGTTGATGGGCTTCATGCAGAAGTATGCAAGAATAATTCTCTTTCAAATAAGAGTGTATGTGCATTTGAGAAATGCATGTGTGATTTTTCAAGTAGATCAGGGTAGTTAACTTTAATACTGAAGATGCTGTTATTATTGTTATTGGTGGTGGTGGTCATTTATACACAGAGTGTATAAATAATGAGCTCTTAGTAAAATGTTTGAAGCATGACCAATTTCAAATATGCTTTTCAGGAGAAATTCATCTGTGCATTCAGGCTAATGAAATAAATAGGACCAGTAGTAAAGGTTTTTTTTTTTTTGGCCAGTCCTGGGCCTTGGACTCAGGGCCTGAGCACTGTCCCTGGCTTCTTCCCGCTCAAGGCTAGCACTCTGCCACTTGAGCCACAGCGCCGCTTCTGGCCGTTTTCTGTATATGTGGTGCTGGGGAATCGAACCTAGGGCCTCGTGTATCCGAGGCAGGCACTCTTGCCACTAGGCTATATCCCCAGCCCCAGTAGTAAAGTTTTTGATCAAAGATGTTTAGGAAGGGACAGACGGATAAGAAGAATGGGAGAAATGAGGGGGGGGGGGCTTTTATGGAGATTAGAACAACAGAACTGGCAGATAATCAGAAGGGTTATTTTAAGTCATATCTTTATGGACTACAACCACTTTGAAAAGCTCAGCCTGTATACTAGGGAGATTTACAATGCAAAGGTCAACATACTTTTGGCAAAATAACTCTTAAGTGTCAATCACATTGGGTTTATTTGTATTAATCTCAGATTCCGGGAAAGATTAAATTTTTCAAGGGATATTTGACTGGAAAATAAAACAACATTCAAACACACATATCTACTTTCAGAGCTGCAGATCTCTCCCAGCCAACATACACAATTTTGTCCAAGTTGCATGGCTGTGTTATTTGGAAACTCGGGTGGGGAGTAAGAATAGGATATACCCAGATATAAAGGTATTTTCCTCTGCAAGGGCAATAAATTTGTGTGTATTGGGGATGGGGATGGGTATATGAACAAGTGGGAAGAAGATGGCTTACTTTAATTGGCCTTGAAGTATATCTACATTTCATCAGCAGGCAAAGAGAAACTTGAGACTGATCCAGACAAATATAACATTGAATAGAGCAGCTACTCTTTTAATGCCTTATTTTCCAACTCTAATAAAAATTACTCGTCATAGAAGGAGATGTGCAAGCAAAGCAGAGAGCAGTTATAAGTCTCAAATTGTTAATTATAAAAAAATGTGTTTATAGAATTCGATAAAAGGATGAAAAACATCACCAATTAGAATACATCAAGGAAATACAGAAAGAAATAATGTTACAGGTATGTAATAAGCTACTGTCAAACCTAGCCATTTGGTAGAAATATTTCATAGCCTATTAGAAACAGTAGATGATTAGTCGAGTAGGCAACCCTAGATTAGCTATAAGCAAAAGTAGCACCTTAAGAAAGAACAAGTGGAGAAGAGAAAGCAATTCTCAGCCGCTCCTATGGAGTTCCTGTGGGGAATGAGTATACATGTGATTAATTTTTTTTTGTACTTTCAAATGTACACAAACCCCCGTCTCACATTTCTATAGCCATGAGAGGGAAATCAGTATCTTTATCATAATAGTCACCACTCCAGAAAAGCAATGCATGATTGTAGAAGCCCAAGTATTTTTACCACTATAAATAAATGAATTGTTCTTAAAGACAATATGGGAAAACATAGGAAAGAGTAGACAGCAAGTACAATGAAACACAGTCCCAGTTAACCTGTTGACATCATTTTTCTGCCATCTACTATTTTCCCTAAGTAATTTGTCTATCCTCTCTTGACACCATTTAATTAACTAGGCACCTGGGAGCTACTGTTTGGCATTTCACAGAAAATGTCAGAACAGAGTGAAAGCGACCTGCATGACATGCTTAAATCTGATAATGAAAAGTGTGAAATGACTAAAACCCTTCCATTTTGGGCCCATCCTTACCACCACAAAGAGTGATTAGTCCAACTGGCTCAGATGTTCCTGTGGCTTTGAGAGCATAGTGTTTCTCCAAGATTTACAAGTTAAAATCCTTACGGGAATGAGATTAAGAGAAAGATGGAGTCCTTGGGTGATAGTGGACCGTCAGAACAAACACCTCAAGAAAGAAATGAGTGGCCTTATTATAACAGCAGAGAGAGTCCCTCAACCCTTTCTACTACCTAAGGGTACAGAAAGGAACTGCTTTTCGTTTTTAAGTTATCTATTCCAGGACACAGTATTTTGTTACAGAAAACAGTTTCAGTTTGAATATAAGATGTCATCAAAAGGTATTGAGGGTTTGGTTCCCAATGCAACAGTACTGCAAGCTGGACTTTGGGGAAGTGATTGTAAAGGATTATCCCATTGATTGGTTCAAATGTTGTTAGGCTGTTTGGCAGTGATAGAATGTAAGAAGTGGGAGGTACTGGGAGGGAATGGGTCTGGGGTATCGCGTCCTTGAGGACTATTTCATGTCCCATGCTTCTATTTCTGTCTTTCTATCTTTCTCTGTCTCTCTGTCTCTCTGTCTCTCTGTCTCTCTGTCTCTCTCTCTCTCTCTCTCTGTCCCTTTCTCTTTCCCATGATGTGAGCAGTTTTGCTCTACTAAGAACTCCCCAATAGTATGTTCAGGAAAGATAGATCGATGAGCTGCTTCCTCAAAAATCCAGAAAATAGGAATCTGGTGCACAAAAGATATGCATACTAGTTTTCCTTAGGATTTAAAAGACTTAGAAAAGATTTCAGTGGTAACACCTAGATGATGAGAAGTTATTTGTCTCATAGTTCTTTATATAATTAAAATGTTCATGGTGAAATGTAATTTTTTTTCAAAATTCCTCTGTAAGTCAGGAGATCTAGCAGAGGGAAATCACAGAAATCAGCAGCAACGATAATGATATGTGTTGTGTTTTGTTTGTCTTAATATCACAGGTTGCCAAGAGTTTACCTCTTTGTGTCAAAGATTCCTGAAATTAATGGATCACTCTTCCAAGAATAGTGGAAAGAAGAGAAATACATTTCACATTAAATTAACCTCTGTAAAAAAAAAATCACACTTAAAAAAAATCACATATTCTTTCCCTGTCTAGATTGTTCCAGGTTTCCTCTCAGTGCATGAGGGAGGTTTTCCACTAAGATAGTGTGCAAAATAGAGGGAATTACGAAAAACACACAAGCAGAATTTATAGAAGGACATCAGGAGAAACTAAAGCTAAAAGGAACATGAAAAAAATAGTCCTGTTTAGTGTATTAGTGGCCACAGGGAGAGGACAGTGAGGTCCTGGCAAATGTCACTGATCCCCGACACAGAATCTGGTTGTACTGGTAACGTGAGTGCTCCTAGACCAGAAAAGGAAATCATAAAGTCAATAACTAAATGCTTCCCATCCATAGATTCTGGCCAAAGACTTTCCTTATCCTCTGTCTTCTCAAGGCCACTTTCAGAATTCTGTTGAGATTACACATCTAGTATTGATTTGATGTCAATCCCTTCTCAGTGCTCAGATGTCGAAGCCCACTCTTGATGATGGGGTCTTTGCAGAAGGTCATGAAGACAAATAGGGCCATTGGGTGCATGGAGGTTGGAGAGATTCATGGTTTTCTGAGAAGATGAGGAAGGACTCCAGAGTGCTTGCTCTCGTTCCATGCATACACAACAACAGGGTCACACTAGGATAGGGGAAAGGATGGCCAAGACACTAGAGCAACTACATTAGCGGGACTTGCCTCAGATCTATGAGAAATAAGTGCTTGCTGTTCAATCCACCCCCGGTATAGCATTTTGCTATGGCAGCCTACTTCCCTGACACAATATCTTTAACTGATCACCCCATTTTTCAGGAACACCAAGGATGCTTTCCTTTATTTCATTTGGGGTACAAAAAAAGAGTAGAGACTCACTACTAGCATGCTTGCAAAGTTGAAGCTTTAAAAATTTGCACACATTGTTCATTTCTTAACTCTGAGCTTTGAACAGAAGAATCTGTTGCCGGGAGCTAGATTTGATGCCCAAGACCAAGTTGTTTATGACATTTACTGAAAATGTCATCAGGAAAAAAAATATACATCAACACCTTTTCTTGTTGGTTTCCTTTTATTTTTCTTATGCGAATGCGAAGAATTAACCTTCACTCACCTTTTAAATATTGAGTCGATCATTTTACCCATCATTCATTAGTAGCACTGAGAACAACCCTATGTTACAGAAATAGTAATCTGTCTTTTAATTATTCCTACCTGAGAGCTGATGGTTTATTTAGTAAGGGTAGGATAAATATATTATCAAAAGGGAAAGGGATGACCAACAGTGCTAGCAATCACACTTGTGTCACTGAGTAAAGAGAGGCATTTCTTCAACATCTTGAAAGCAGACATCTTTAAGATATAAAACCTAAATTCTATACCTGTTATCACAGTTCATGAAGGTTGTACATGCTCAGAACACACAAGTGAATGATGAAAAGATAGACAACGTGTCTATTCTTGCCAGAATTCCATTTTAGTTGAACAGGGGTTGAAAATGTACAAATAGACTAAATTATAGATTTATGGTACAGCAAATATGTTAAGTAATCCGGCAATAGAGAAACATAAAACCCATTCTAGACCATTTTGTAAAGCAGGCATGGACTTGTGATGATCTTACAGAAAGTTTAGACAGTTTCCTCTTGTAACCTTTCAAATATCGAATTAATCATTTGGTTCATCACGTGTATAAACACAGCCCTAGAAATAGGCAGGGTGAGCACTGTGAATATCTAAGGGACAGTGGGCAAAGCAAGTGATAGACTCTGAGCTAGATTACATCAAGGCATATAAATGAGGCCAGTGATGAGTAAAAACAAATGGATGAAGGAAAATTGGTAAGTGAAAACTAAGAGATGGGTAAGAGGTTACATCATGTCGGCCTCATATACTGTAAAGGAAGGTAATATTCTGGGATGGAAAGCCACTGGGAAGATTGGAACAGAATAGTGACCTTGACGTCTTCTAACGACAAAGCATTACCCAACTGCTGCTCTTCTGAGAGTATCCAAGTCAGGTGACATGGCCATAGATTAGAAGGCAGAAGCTGGGAGATGACAAGAGCTTGGGCTGGGGTCTAGCATTGTAAGGCATCTAGTTTGATTCATCTAGTTTGAAATAGGTATCCACTTATTTGCTGATGTTTGTGGATTGCACTCAGAAACAAACAAGCCATAACTAGACATTTCTAAAGTCTCTGGACAGGAGGACTGAGTGAGTGATGCTACCATTTACTGAGATGGGAAGCAGGATGCCAGGAGCAGTGTTAACGTAGGGTACATAGAAAGAAACGTGTTTTAATCAGCAATTTATAATTAACCAAAGCAGACTTGTAGACTATGAGATAGTTGGTATTTCAAAACCAAGGAGAAATGTCAAGCTTTTTATTGCCTCAAAGACATACTATATCATGTCCTATACCATTAAGTCAAATTAAACCTAGCCCTGACATGCCCATTAACCGCCATGATAACTGTGTTTAGATGATAGTTCCAGGAAGTTATTTATATTAATGACCTGCTTTCCACTTTCATGTCTTTCAGCTCTGCTCCTGACTTGCTTGAATGAGTGGCAAATTAAAAAATAAAATATCCCGATGCCCTCGGCCACATCAGACTATGTTTGGATGTGACACTGGGGTCAGCATGGCTCTACTTTAACCAACGTTTCTGAGCTCTTAGGAAAACAAAAGAACTTGGCTCAATCCCAGTGGCTTCCTGAATAAGGAGCAAAAGGGGGGTAAGCCAGTGGCTGGTGGAACTAGATGTACTCACCATCCACCTCAAATTTCCAAACCACTTGTCTAGGGCCAAGGAGACATTGAGTCCACAAAAAAAAGTAAAAGAATGGTAGAAGCCATAGTAAGGTCCTTCCTCAAGAAGACAAAGTAATGACTCTGCCATTCCAAGGGAATAGCTTTACAGAATAGCCATTCTTTGTCCATCTTTTCAAAGTTCTTCACTTTGCCACGTGGTGTGTTCCGGGAATTGCTATTAGAATAACATAACCGTGACGATAAACTTCAGGACATGGTGAAATCAGTTGCTAAGCCCGTTTAAGAAAAAGGAGAGGGAAAGAGAACACACCAAGGGATTTCTTTTTATTCTCCCTCTCGGCACTTGCATTTGCTTATTAGTTACACTTGGTTTTCAGAAAGGTTGGTTCTCTAGGCCACTCCCAAATGATAAATCTAGAATGTTCAAGCTGACCTCAGCCTATGATCCAATATGTGACCCAGATTCCACAGGGGGCTTGGAGCCCTAATGTTTATAGGTTGATAAATCCTGAGGGAAGCTTGCCTTTCCAGGAGGGTCCCTGGCAGCCTGTAACAGAAACAACTGACACGACTAATCCAGACCTTGATTTGTTGATTTCGAGACTCACATCAAAACAAATCCATTAAACATGCCGTCTCCTTAATCAGAGATAAAGGCTGGTAAAGATTCTTTGAGGGTACCGCTTCCTGCTCCTTTCCTACAGCTGCTTCGAGCTCAATGGAACAGGCAATCTGGCCTAAACATCTTTCTTGGCAAAGTTATACTGAATAATAACCAGTCCATTACTGATCTCATGGCTTTCAGTCTTCTTCACTACTGAATAACACTAGCCAAATGCTACTTATTCCTAGAAATGATACAGACACTTAACAATGTAATGAAAACACAACAATAACCCCCAAATTAATTTCCAGGCTCTTCTTTGACTCACAAGTGTCTCCCAGGGAAAAAAAGTCGATTGAAGAATTACATGGTAACAACTTATAGAAGAGGTATCCTTTAAAAACCCAGGTAAACCATGAAGACAGATGTGATCTCCCATCTCTGGTCCCGTAAGCTCCACAGTGGAAAGCTGTGATCCAGTCTTTCACATACACAAAAATATAGGTTTAACCTGGTTTGTTACCAAAGTTGAAATGATCTAAGAAGACTCCTTTATATTCAAGATCATCAAGAATTTCTATTATCTTCTTCTAAATTCTAGTGTTTAGTATCACTTGTAGATAATTCACTTGATTTATATGGAGAATGTAACACCTCTGCCTTGATTCAGCTGGATGCTCCATCATTCTAACATCATTGGGATTATTTCTGGCCCATTGTTAACGATCCATTGATTATTCATGTGAGTTTATTTCTGAGTTCTGTATTATGTTCTCTGAATCTGCTTGTCTATTCTTTGGCCAATAGCACGCTGTCTTTGTTATCATGGCATGTAAGCCTTGAATGTTTATTACTTTTTAAATTTAATTTTATTGCCATTTCAACAAAGAAAAATACTATTCTGGGAGTGTATTTGAAAGCCTCGAAGCATTTTTCCTAAATAATGTAAATCCCGTTTCTCGTTCTTGTGCTCTTCTTGAGGAAGAGTAACCACTCTGAATCTTCTCCCAGTGAGGTGCCCAGGGCAGGGCTGAGAGCCAGCGTGGAGTGAAGGCAGTGCCCTGTCCAGAAGTGGCAGGAATGTCAAATGAGCCGGGGCTTGCAGACGTCTGCACAGTAAGCTGTTACAAAGGCCAGGGTCTAGGCTCTCCTTGATGGAATGATGGACGCTGTAAACGTGCAGAGGAATTGTATTTCTCAACAGCACAAGGAGCGAGGAAAGGCAGAGCCTCTGAACATGGCTGCAATGAAATAAAGAAGACGATGCCTTCAGCATCGTGCTTGGTACAAGGTCAGAAATCTTGAGGAAGCTCCAAGTACATACTTCCCTTCATGAGATTTCGCCACATTACTTATATGTACACATTCTATTTCGGTAGATAGACAGGACGTTATAGTGTAACTCTGAATGATAAATTGATTGCAACTTCTTTATTTTCTTGAAGCCTCACAACAAGAAACTAGTTTCTCATAACAGCAGGTGAAACAGATAAAAACCAAAAAAAAAACAAAAACCCAACAACAACAAAACAACAAACCCCCAAATCACCTACCTTTCCTTTCATTTGAGAAAATATTTATTCACCCGCTACTGTTTCTGAACTTCTAAAACACTAAGATGACAAGTACAAACCTTATAAAATATCCTGGTCCTGATGACTGAGACAGCAGAACTTGGTAACAAATAGTGAGTGGGACCGACCATAACAGAACCACTCAGGCAGAAACTCAAACCTGCCAAACCACCATTGAAATGGGCAGGTAGAGAAACGACCGCCAGCCGGGGTCTTTTAACAATGTCAAAGGCCATTCTGCTGTTCTGGGGAAGAGTAAAGAAGACAGATTGTTTTCTCATGCTTGGATGTGCCAGAACTTCTGCCCAGAATGCCACGGGGCTATGTTTTATTTCCCAGAGGATTTCTCTCCTTATTTTATTTTTAAGGGATATAGTGGTTTAAGAGAATAAGAATAGAATTATTGTGAAAAAGTAATTGAGGTCAGAACAGTTTACAAATTCGTTTTCATATCGCAAAAAGACAGGAAAAAAAATTCCATTCTAAGGGAAGACAATTTTTCCTCTCTTAAAGCATTTTCTACTTTTCCTTTCAAAATGCCACACTTCTCTGTTAAAAATAAATTTCAACACCAGTATTCAAAGATTTCTACACTGACGTGCACTCAAGGGCTTCTCCCCCCCCCGCCCCACCTTTGCCCATGACACCTGTCTACCCCTAAGTGACTCCGGTGACAAGCTATGACTGCCCTCGCAAGATCAACCTCATCAGCCATTCTTGTGTGGATTCTGGGCCGACAAAATTTCAAGCATCAAAAATCATCTCAAATACTTTCATGTTAAGTCATGTTAATGTCTTCCTTCCCGTTTGCCCAAACATTCCTTTTCTAAACACACCTTTTATGTATTTATTTATTGGTTGAACTCCATGTGTCAAGAATTGCGGAGACGCCCTCTTCCATTTGAACCCAACCTCTGCCCTTTTGTTTAGAGACAGTCTCAAGCTTGGTCTTGAGCCACTATCCTCTTATCTCTGCCTCCTGAGAAACCAGAACTAAAGATAGGTACCATCCTGCCCAAACCCTCAAATAGTATCTATTGTAAAGTCTTTTTGAGGTGTTCAAATATTTGCCAGTCTTGGGGAAATTACTTATTGAAAGTTTGTTTCATTCTCATAATAGTATTTTCCAAAAGTATGAGATACTCAGGTATGGATAGCCAGACCATTATAATTGCATATAATGTTCCTTTATTACAACTTCTTAAAAACTGTAATGGTAAAACATCAGTGTAGACTAAATTGCAAAAGCTAAAAGCAATATAATGCTATAATATATCTAAAATAACAGATAATACTTCTAAGATTACATTGGTCCCCTCCTAGCCACCAATAATATATTTCATAAACCCTAGCAAGGTGATCTTTGCATGCCAGGCTTTGCTCGGGCATTCCATTTGTCTACCCACACCACAGCCATTGTGCTTCCTTTCTTCTCACTCATTACACGCATCAAAAACTAGGAGACCTAAGCCAGGTGCCAGTGACTCATGCCTGAAAATCTTAAGTCAGGAGGCTGAGATGTGAGGACCATGGTTCAAACCCATCCTGGGCTGAGAAGTTCACAAGGGCCTCATATTTGATACAGATCGCACACACACACACACACACACACACACACACACACACAAGTTCTCCAGTTCCCTGACATCCAGTTGCCATTCTTCTTCAGGGATTTCTTCTTCTAGAACTCAGAGAGAAGCAGAATTTATCTAGAATGTGCTATGTGCATGGCAAAGGCCAAGAGCAGAGACCAAGACAACCCCAGACACACATATTTCCAGCTCCTGCTCAGGTGTGGAAAATGCCACAGTGGCTCACATTTTCCTGCCTGACAATGGGACCAGGGCTCAAGTTACCTCACAGTAGCTGCTGCCCATCCTAAGGCAAAGGGTGGAATACAGGATGCTAGGACAGGGCTGGAGAAAAGGCAGGCAATCACCACCAGGCAAACCAACTCGAACTTAAAACATGTCACACCCCTCCATTTCCACTTCGTTACCTTAACAAAATAAAATACTTAGAACAGCTATTTCTTTTGCATTTTTATTTACTCTGCAACTCAGCCCACAGTGAAGGAAAGATAATATATATTTATGGACACATATGTGTGTATGTATTTATGTACATATGCATACATATATTGCATAATAAACATATAATATATACATTACATGTGCATATACCTATCACATACGTACATATCTTTGTGTATGTGCAAACAATGTATTCATTTCTATGCAGCTGCACGTTGTTTTAGGCATGTGCTTTCCCAGAAACAAATTACTCAAGAATTTTGGTTATTGGCAACTTGGGAATGAAGTTCTCCAAAGATAACTCAGGTGCTGCCAAATGAACTTTTATGCCACTTCCCCTTCCCACAAGGAAAACGGTACTGAACAAGTCCTTCTTTCTGACTATGTTGCACACAAGATGGTGGCCTGCGTTATGGGGTTTGGACAGTCAAATGTAAAAACCACTGAAGAGCACACTTTGAGCAGGGCTCAGTCACAACTGACTGGTGTAAGAATCAGGGTTAGAAAATAAAGTGTGTTTGCTCCTCAAAAAGTTTAGCAAATGTTAATTTTTTTTTTTTACAAAGGGAAAATAATTTTTGAGTACCTGGAGATTTTTTTTCCTCACAGTTTCTTTTATATAGGAAACTTTCCTGTGGTGAAAGAAAAGGACCCCAAGTCTTGGCAACTAACGTAATGATAATGTAGAAAGCTAATCAACTTTAGCCTTTTTGGCAATCATGAAAATGAATTTACATTAAAAAAAATAAATGCCTCTGCTCCCCTTATCTAAGCAATTACACTAATTAGATTGAAAATTCCTGACATTTCCAATTAGCATGGATGACAAAAATGTGCATCTGCAAATACAACAGGAAGTAGTTTCTGATTTGTGAAGCTAGAAAAAAAATTGTATAGGCAGCACAATATGGTAACGTTTTCATTTAACTTCTACTCTTGTAGAATTGAAACAATCACTTGTAAATTATAGGTGCTGGAGAAAATGTGTGTGAAACATTTGAGAATGGAATATGTTAGGATAAGCTCAATGGAAACTGCAAAACGTAAAAAAAAAGATAAAAATATTATTTTAAAAAAAAGAGCAACAACTCCTCTTCACTCTTACTCAAGGAAGGAATTCCCCAATTCTTCCAACTAATGTGTGCTTACATTATGATGATTTGTAAGAATGTAATGTTCATTAGATATATTTTTAACTGTATGTGTGAAATATTGCAAAGACAGCAGCCTGTAGGTAGGTGCACCTTAACAGCAATGGTGGTCAGATTATATTCCTAGATTTAGGGATGGGAATATGGCCTAGTGATAAAGTGCTTGTCTCGTATACATGAAGCCCTGGGCTTGATTCCTCAGCTCCACATATATAGAAAAAGCTGGAAGTGGCGCTGTGGCTCAAGTGGCAGAGTGTTAACCTTGTGCAAAAAGAAGCCAGGGACAGTGCTCAGGCCCTGAGTCCAAGCCCCAGCACTTCCCCTCCCCCCCAAAAAAAGAATATATTCCTAGGTTTAGTAGAAACCTCAACCCTGGTGGACATTTAGATCATGGTGGAAACCTCATCTGTGATTTAGTAGAAACCTAGGCACAGTTTCCTAAGAAGTATGAGTTGGTATCATTCAACGGTTACTTTCTTTTTATTATTTTGCTGTCATAGGGAATGCAGTCATGATAAGGCAGAGGTATGGAAATCTTGAACATCTGACTTTTCTAAGAGTTACTTCCTGAATTCTTTCATGGTAGTGGTCTGTAATTCCCCTTCAATTTCTTTCAACTTTTTCTGAGAGTTGGTGGTATTAGTATACCTTTCCTTGCATTGTGAACTATGAAGCTTTGAACTAAAACTCATCAAGTCTACAAAATCAGGGACATAAATCTTACTACATTTCCTCTTTTTTTATTTTAATTACCATTTCAGTCAGTTTATTTGTTTTTTTAAAATTTTTATTGACAAACTGATGTACAGAGATGATACAGTTTCATATATTAGGCACTGGATACATTTCTACCACATCTCCTCTTATATAAAATATTTCTTATAGTTACCTAGAAAATAAGATTTTAAACTCAGGTTCCCAAGATTGTCTGTCTTATAAATTAGATATCCATTTCACTGTGAGCCTGACATAAATCTTTAAACATGAACTTTCACTAAGTATTTTAATTTTTTAACTTATACATAGCAATTGCAGCAACAAGTGGCCAGAGTTCTGGAAAAGCAATTAAAATTTATCTATAGCATAAAAACCAAGACATGAAGATACATTACAAACCTAAATTGCTAAGTACTTGTAAAATGCATATCCAAATGATGAGATATCTTTTAATTTTCAACTTTATCTTATTAGTTTATAAATGCTTGATAAAAGAAATATCCTATAAGTAAGTGTACTTGTATAATTTTAAATGTCTTCCTTGTCTTTTTGCTTAATAAAAATGATTGTTTACAAGAGAGAACAGCTAGATGTAGCTGCCATTTTTCCAATTCTGTATCTCTAAAAGCATTTCTTTGTAATCACATTGTTAAGATGCATACATGCATTCTTATTTGAAATCTAACCTGAAGGGATTTTAATGACATGGATATTTGCAAAAGAAACACTGACATGTTGAGAACATGTAATTATAATTACAAATAATTGCATAGTTCTAAAATAAAGAGATAAGAAAAAACCCTGACTACTCAATCTTGACTATTACAATCCATATACTTATTATATTGTTATATGATATAATAAATAGAATTGTCTTTTTGTAAGGAACTTGGTTGGCATTTAAAATTTTGTTGATCACAAAGCTAATTAACCTGTTCAACTTCTAGAAAATAGTTAAGAAACTTGATATAACACACAATAAATTAGAAGATACTATAAAACATTATCTTTATAATTGACTTGTAAAAGCATTAACTTTTTTTTATCAGGTGCCAACAAATAGTTTTTGTAGGGTCTTATAAAAATGGAAGAACATGACAGCTCTATCAGCTACACGGAGAAGGAAACAGATAACAGGGATGAAGGGAGTAGAGTTATTGGACAGTAAGGAGAGAAAACAAATCTTACTTCTGTCAATAATCGAATTTTCCAGTTTACACCAGTTCACTCATATTCTGTGGTCCCATTTATTGACCACTCTCCTTCCAGAATGAAAGCTATGTCTCAAAAGTATGATTTCTCACTGAAAATTCCTGCCATGATCAGAGCTGGAGACTAAAAATGAACGCGATTTCCTATAAGGTATTGGAATTTAAGTAAGAGCCATTGAATGACCTCTCTTCTTTGAGATTGGCTTGGTGTCATTGTGACATTTCCATATCCAAATATTTCAATCATGTTCACTCCTCCCTCCTACTTACCCCTCTCCCCACACTCCCCTCTCTATTCTCATGCTTTATTATTCTCTCTTCTGATTTATGGACTTGGTTTTGTCCCCAAATTTCTACACATGAGAGAAAGCATGTGAAAAAAATTACCTTTATGGGACTACACTTTTTATTTAACATGATGTTCTCCGGATCCTCTCGTTTTCTGGCAAATGATCATGCCATTCTTCTTAGCGGATAGATATCACATTTTCTTTATTCATCCCGATTCTATTGTCTTTATCCATCCCGAGTCTATAATATGACCATGGTGAGTTTTGCTATGAGTAGCCATACAAACACATACATACTTGTCTACATATATATGCAGATATTTCTGTTGTAAGATGAATTAGCTTCTTTTGAATACACAATGGAAAGAATATATCCCACGGGACTTCTTTGTTTAATTTGTTAAGAAGACTACCTACTGTTTTCAAGTTTTTACCTGGTTCTCTCTTTCTGTCTCTAAGTATCTGTCTGTCTTTCTTCTCTTATTGCCTACTCATTTTGTGGATTATCTGGGTTTAATTGCCTTTTTGGTTATGTGATTGTTTCCTATTAGCATTCTCTTCATACCCATTACCCTTCTTTTTCTCTACCTCTTAGTGGTTGCCTAAGATGCAATATATATTTATCTAATCTTTCTTTTCCAAAGCACTGTACAGTTATGTATATAATTTAGCACAGACTACTCCCATTTCTTTCTCATTGTTTAGAACATTGTGGTTATGATTTTTGCATCTGTCATGTATTAGACTATTTAAGAATGCAGAATATAAATTATTTTGTTTACCCTTATTGATTTGTTCTTATCCTCTATGTTTCTCCTATAGATTTATTCTAACCTATAATCTTTCCTTCTTTATCAGGGATATCTAATGTCATTTCTGTCTCCAGGCCTGTCTACTGCTAACAAATTCCTTCAATTTTGATTGTCTTGATGTGGGAGTTTGTATTGGGTGATGTGAAGGTCAGTGTAAGATGTGATATTCAATTATGCTTACACAACCAATGAATTATTTGTACATGTGATGGCCTTTTCCATTCAATTATATGTTGAATTATATGTGACAAGTTTTTTAAGTACTTGTCTTTTCATGAATGCATTCTCTTCTCTAGGGGTAATGAAACCTTTTGTCTTTGCACCTTACAGAACCTAGAAAAGGCATAATATGTGATAAATTATCATTATCGAAGAATGTAGCGATTAATTGATCAGTTATTGGAGGCACTAGGGTTAATGAACTAGTTAGTGAACTTGAGTACTTGCTATAATTAACTTGTTCTTTAACTCTCTATTAGTTCTAGACTAGTAATGGTTTAAAACTTGGAGACACTTAAAAATGATTTTGACCTAAGAGATTAGAAGACCCAATAAATTTCTGTCAGAGTCTAACTTTTGCAAAGATATGGGACCAAGAGAACATCAATTTCTAAAAATCCAGGAAAGACAAAAATTCAAATAACTAAAAGAAAGCTAAATTACTTTTTCCTGCAATTGGTCTTGGCCCTAGAAATGAGAAACCATTATATCAAAAATGGAAAAGATTAGTCTCTGCAAGTAACCATGTTTGTTCAGTGGCTTTCTTGCAGCTTCTTTTCATTCCCGTGTCTCTGCCTACCTTTGATGTTACATTGTCAGAAATGACCTGTGTATTTTGTACTTTTATTTATAAACTACCATCTGGTGCCTGAAATATCCTAAAACTTCAAAACACAGATGACGGAAGGCCTTATTATTCCTGTACAAGATTTCTGCCCTGTGCCTTGCCACAGGACTGAAATGGACATTGAAATAATTTATATGAATCACAATGTATTGGATCCAAACACACCCAGTTAGGAAGTAGGAAAATAAAAAAATCTGACTTTCCTTTGACTCTTGTGTCTCTGTCTCTGTCTCTTTTTGTCTCTCTGGCTCCCTCTCTCTCTCTCTCTCTCTCTCTCTCTCTCTCTCTCTGTCTCTCTCTCTGTCTCTCTCTCTGTCTCTCAACCATCCTGGAGAAGCACCTGACTACAAATACAAATGCTAAATATTCCTTCAAGTACAGCACGATTTTGACTCTATGGATATCTACCTCAATAACCTTCTCTCAATTTCCATGCTCTAGGTTGTTCTGAGAAATATCTGGAAATTAAAATGTTTTGCTAATTCTGTTTTACCTTTGTCAGATATCATGACATTTTCCACAAATATTTGTTTCTAATACCTCTAAGGTGTTTCAATATGATACCAAATTCTTTCTTTTTTTTTCTTTCATTTATCCCCTGTTACCACTGTATTTAATTTGGGTACCCTGAGTATTGTATACATGTTTATCTGAATTAGGGCAGAGAAGGGGAACATCAAAATGGTGAGACAAGGGACAAAGCATACTCACAAGACAATATGTTGGAAATTAACTGTACAACCTAGGGGGGAGGATGGGGAGAGAAAGTGGGAGAAAAATGAGGGAGGGGGGTAACAAGTTTGATGAGAAATGTAATCACTACCTTATATATGTAACTCTAACCCCTCTGTACATCACTTTGACAATAAAATTAAATTAAAAAGAAAAGAAAAAAATACATAGCGCTCAATCGTAGTTCAAGCAAGTCCCAACAGCAAAATTACCAATCTTGGAGTCCTAAGGACTTAAAAGGCAGATTTGTCATTTCTCACCACCTCTTTAGAGTTGAGAATGTGGAGATTGTCAGAGGCTGTAGGATGGTGGAGTGTTGTTCATTACTCGGCCAGCAGCCTTGCCCTGGGAACCCCATGCTTAACTACAGTACTACTGCTCGCAGTGCTTCAATCTGACCACAGTGAAAACCTTTCGTCTAATGACTTTGAGACAAGATAAATCACTGTATCAGTAGCTGGAATATTCATCATGACTATGGTGTAGATGTAGGCTCTTTTATACAGGACCACACATATATTCTTGTTCATAAATAGCTTGATAATTGCACAATGAGCTTGAGTGACACGAGCTAACCTCTTTTGACATCTCAAAAGTTGGCCATTACTGAGTTTAATAAATACACATCAAGCCAGTGCTCTAGGAGATCCCAGCAACAAAGGTTACAAAAAATATGGTAATGTTAATGTGAACAACTTGAAAACTTGTGCTCTGAATAGATAAGAAACAAATCAATTGCTTCTAAAACACATGTACTTAAGGTACAAACATATGCTTCCAATTCACCAGCTGGACTCCATTTAGATGATTGTGAAATTATCAGCAACACCCTAGAGAGCCAGTGGAACATTCGCATCCTTTTCTCAGCTAGCCCCATCCATGTATTGACCTCACTGTTAGAAAGTTTTGTCACATTCTGCCTGGCCCACTGCCTCTTGGCCTTGACATTGACAATGAACACAACTGAATTGTTGTCTCCTGTGTCCTTTGTGGCACTTGGTGGGCAGGTGCGGTGGGAGGAACTCAATAATTACACCATTGGCAGGTGTATTTCTCCAGTGGGTCCGTCTTCAGAGGACATTTCGGCTCCCTGCACAGCTGGACAGTACCATAGACTGCTGGGATGTGGAAACACCTGCATTTTGTTTCAAGAGGGCTGGAGACCACTCTTTCAACTGCCGTGTTGACCATCAAAGCATATTCTCTCACTGAATTTGAGATGAATAAAAACATCCTTCTTGGCATTCATCTTGTTGAATAAAAGCGTACTTTAATGAAATACGGGATACATGCAAAGTCGTGAAACACCAAGTTTCAAAGACAGTGCGATGCAAAGATCTGTACTTACTATCCACATTACTCCGTGCTTTCCTACAAAGTAAGTTAAAATGTTGGAGAACTCAGTCATTGTTACCTAGGCTTGGCCCCTGCTGTGCGTGACTCACAAAAATTCCTTACTCATTTTGTAACATAATCTTTCTCAGCACTTGACCCTTACCTTGAGAAACACAGAAATTCCCTAAGCACATTGAAAGCCATTTCTATTTTTCACTTTGAGTCTCACATCAGCCAATCTCATAAAACTAAGGAATATACCCAGTATGCAAAATTATTAATGGATAATTCCTTATAATTGTCCATGGGACACTTATGTTATTGCTTTCATAGTTTTATATTTTCTTGAGTAATTGTTGATTCAAAACCAGAATTATGAACTACATTTCCTAGAAACATGTAATTCTCACAAGCACAAAAATTTCAGATTATGATTTTTAGTCCATTTTCTTACAAGGACACTTATCAGTGATGCACTCACTATCATCAGGCCAAAAATGTTCTCTCTCTAGGAAAATATGGAGAAATTGGGCTTTGAGTTTTCCAATCAGCTTAACAGAGTAGATACACACATTGTTCTCCAGCCCAGGATTTTCACTATTGGAAGCACAGACACATTTATGACTCATAATTGTGTGTATTTAATTCATATTGGAAAGGTATAGAAGAGTTTCATGATATCGTGGTACTCAGAATGCCGAGGAAATGCATGAACTTTTGTGGCACTAATTTTGGGTTCATCTTTCAATCACCAGAAAGTCATGTAGTGCTCATAGAAAGAATGTAGAAGGAGAAGTCAGAATGCCTGCGGTTTTCACGAAACTCAGTCGTAGCTCAAGTGGGGAGGCTTGGGCTGGCCAATCCAATTAATCTCTCAAGAATCAGTCTTCCCCTGCTGCTAGGTAAGAGAAGCAGATTCAATGATTTCCAATATATTTTATAACTCAGATATTATGTTCTTTTACAAAATGAACTTTTATATTTTAAATGTGGGGGTGCCTAAGCTGAATAGCACATGTGTATTGTTCATCTTTGCAATAATGTAAAAGAAAAGGTAGATGGACATACATGGATAATTTTAGGTTGTGTATTATATTCCTGTTTGATTGAGGTCAAAAAGTCATTTTCATGCCGGGGACGAATGGCATGTACCTGTAGTCTTATCTGTTCCACCATGTAGAAAATTATTTTGTGGGCTTTATAAGGCCCCTGGGTCAGAAGGTCCCCACACACCAGTAAAAACTAGTGACAGTAAGGGAGAGTATTGTCGTCATTTGACATCAAGCTTTAACACAGCATAATACCTAGTCAGAGTAAGTTAAAAAATAAATGACAAATGTCTCATCTTTAATTTCTGTTTAAAATCAAGATATTAAGAATTGAACAAAATCTCTCATCAGAACCTATTGGTACTGTTCTTGGTAAGTATTTGAGGCAGTTATCTCTGCTTTAATTCATGGTAACAGGCCTTGAACTTTGATTTCTCCCTTTCTTTCTGGTGTCTTTCCTTCATAATATTTTACCTCACTGCTGTGTAAGGAATTGTAATTGAGGTACATAAATGAGCAAGATGGAAAGGGGGTTGATCGTGATCTCTAAAGTAATTTAGCCAACACATTCTGCATCTTTATTTTTCTTTTATTTTCTTGTTTCTATTTTTCCTTCTCTCCTTTTTCTCTTCATTTGAAGTAATCTTTTTCCCCCCCATTCTTAACCACAGAAACATAATCTCTCTCTATAAAACAACAACAATGATGGTTCAACCTCATCCTTGGATAGATAATGCTATGTTTTACCAGCTCATTCTTTGCAAGCTGATGATTATTGCTTTCCTGAGTCTACATTTTCCCTGACATTTTACCACCATTAGGCAAACATTATTCTTTCTGTTGGTATTTGTTTAGTGGGCAATATACTCAGTGGTGTATGATTTATATGAGTCACCATCTCTTCCTGGTGGCTTTGGCTAAATTATTATCCAGAAATTCCAATTTAGTCACACAATAGGGACAGATTACTAATCCCCCAGTGCTGTACCTCTATCAAACAAAGCCTTATTCTTTATTCATTGTGTCCTGAGTAGTATTTATTTCTAATGAAAATGTGGGCTGGTGTCAGCTGAAATAGCTTTAGGCTTTTTGGTCATTTTTATTTGTATACACACACATAATTTTTAAATTTAGAAATGGCTGTGAGTAGAAATCATTGGATGCTGCCTAAAAATAATTTTATTTTGCTTAAAAATAGTTATAGTGATGTTTTCCAGGCATTATCTTAAAATGGCTGTATATACTTGAAAACTACCCTGGGAAGTCTGAGCTTCCACCTAATTTTCCAACGTAATTGTCAACAGCAGTCACTCTTGCTCTGGAAAAGTCTGTATCGGTTTTAGAAAATGAGTGATATGGTCACCCTGAATTTAAAGGGGAGTTCCCACCTAGCGCTTCTTGAGTCTAAAACTACTTGGTGCTATTTTTTTTTTGAGTAAGGTTTAATAGGGTTAAAAAATGGAATCAAAACTTGAAAAAATGTAGAGATATAGTTATAATTCTTAGAAATTTTATTATGCTAATATTTCTGGGTGGATGTCTGATGCAAGTTTTTTTTTTTTTTTTTTTTTTTTTTTGGCCAGTCCTGGGCCTTGGACTCAGGGCCTGAGCACTGTCCCTGGCTTCTTCCCGCTCAAGGCTAGCACTCTGCCACTTGAGCCACAGCGCCGCTTCTGGCCGTTTTCTGCATATGTGGTGCTGGGGAATCGAACCTAGGGCCTCGTGTATCCGAGGCAGGCACTCTTGCCACTAGGCTATATCCCCAGCCCGCAAGTTTTTTTTTTAAATCTTTCCTTTAGGGTCCTTTACCACCCTACCCCCCCATATATATATATATATATATATATATATATATATATGTATGTATATGTATATGCCAAACCATAGCTCCCTGTGCCAAGTTAAGACTCAGGCTGCATAATTCTCCCTATCCACTTCAAGTACTCAGGAAAAGCATAGTATAGTAGCTCATAATTAGCCAGAAGCACATTGATAGGCTTTCAGAAAAACTATATTGATTTTAAGTAAGAAGACACACATTAAATAAAGGGCAGGGCAAAATGTTTGGGATACAGATTTAGAAAAACAGACGCCAGAGGGAACAGGAAAAGGAGAAACACTTGTGGAAATTGCGAAGGCATTTTAGGCTTGATGAAAATGAGCAGGAGACATGACAGAAGGGTTGCATTTTCAACTCCTCGACAGAGGAGTTTAAGAAGAGAAACCTTCTGAGCTGGAAGTCGGGAAATAAGGAGCGAGCTGGCTTAGCAGCTGAGTAGGGCTGTGCCGCAAGTCTGAAATCTACAGAGCTGGTTGGAGGGAGACTACCCTCAGCACCCATGAAAGGTGCTGTCCGCAAGTCAGCTCAGTCCTGCCCCTAAAGCTTGACACTGGCGGAAGTCAACCCAACCAGTGACCTAGTGATCTCTCAATTTAAGTCACCAAGTTGTGGACTATAGTCAAAGCTATAAAATACCATGCAGTATCTAACTCGTAATTTGCTATCTGGGCATTACAGCCTAAAGAATTGAGCTCTAGGTACCACTTTGGGCCTTGTCTTTTGCTTTGCTATGTCTCTTGACTGCTGTACACTCGATGGTATTAAGAAAGTAGATATTTACTACGATCTCTATACATCTGTCCGGACCATCCAATTTTTATTAATTGTCTTGAGTAGGAATTTACTTTTCATCGAGTTCAGAGAGTATTTTTCACTTTTCAAAGAGATATACAAACTAGCCATTCCTTTTTATGTGATGTGTGTGTAGTTCATCAGATATTTAATATGTATAATACATAGTATATAAAGTCTACCAGCTTTAAGCATTAGTCTCTCATATTTCTTTCCTAAACTCTCTATGCATCTATTGTCATTTCTAATTTTGCAGTGAAAATAATTAAAAATCATAGTGTAGTCCATATGGTGCCTCATTAATTATTATAGCATGGGATAGGGATTTTTGAAAGAGAATTTTGGCAAAAAGAGCAGATCTAAAAGGAGAAAATGCTATACCTTGACAAGTTTAGACAATAACAAGAGAATGCATATTGTCTATTTTGTTAAGGCAAACATGATCCAAAAAAAAAACTAAAGTCATCACAAAGTGCAAGCCTAGTCATTATGCTGATTTATCCTTGAAGTTTGCCTTGTAACTGAGGACTTTAATTGTACAGAATTTTTAAGACCGGGATACCAATATTCAAACCTTAAAGTGCTCAAAGAGCTTCATTTACGCAGATATAGTGCAATTTATATCACAATGATGAGTTCATATCCAGAAAGCAAAGAAATAAAATCATACTGACTCAGATTGGAGAGAGTGACAAATATGCACAGTCCACAAATGATTCCTTGCCTAACGTAGTTACTTTTTCCTGTAGATTGAGTCTTGGAAAAGACCAGATGAGCAAGCCAACAAGAAAATAAAATACCAGAACTGCTTATAATAGGAATCTAGAATCATTTTCCATATGTTCTTTATAGAAACATGTTCATTTTCTTTTGAGTAGAATATGGAGATGTTCAAGATATTAATAACAGGTTCTATTTCTAAGACCTAAAATACCCTATTCTCTGAAAATTAAATAGAAAAATGTAACTTTAGTAGCTATAAGTAATTTATATCTAAGACACATTTCATTTTATATCATATGTTGAAAGTGTTTTTCATATTTTTGAGAATGTAAATATCAAGATTCAGAAAAAATTAAACATGACTATTATCTTAAGATTATATTTTTATAGGAAAGTCTTTAAATATTGACAAAGATGATATTTCTAGAGTTATGTAGAAAATCTATGATGGAAAAATTTCTTGGCCCTATTTAAGCATTTAAATATTTAAGAAAGGAAAAATACTAGCATTTACAATGAATACTCTATAAAAATTTTGACTAGTTTCCAAGATCATTTTCTGCTCTTATCTATGCAACCTTGGTGCACCAGAAGTTGTATAGTGAGCTTTAGGAAAACTGTAAAAATGAATTTAAAGATTTTTAAGGTCACAAATTTTTCTCAATCTTAGTCTAGAGATAATTTAAGAGAAATATCCTGAAGCATTTAAGACAAGGGTTAACATGTTCAGAATTGAGGTTTACTCCGGGGGGGGGGGGAGAGAAAGGGGGGGAGGGAGGGGGGTATGAGGGACAAGGTAACAAAGAGTACAAGAAATGTATCCAATGCCTAACGTATGAAACTGTAACCTCTATGTACATCAGTTTTATAATAAAAACTTAAAAAAAAAAGAATTGAGGTTTAACTTTTGACATTCCATGAGATATTTTAGAATCTATGTGATTATATATATATGTATATTCTACATACATGATTTAATTATATATAGTACTTGTATGTTATTTTTCCTGAGCTAGTAGTGGGGCTTGAACTTCCTTAGCTTTTTCCACTCAAGGATGGTGCTCTGCCACTTGAGCCACAACCTCCAGGTCCTGTTTTTTTTGTTTGTTTTGCTGGTTAACTAGCGATAAGTGTCTCACAGTCTACTGGTTGGGCTGGCTTGAAACAGTGGTCCTTAGGTATCAATTTCATGAGTAGCTGAGATTACAGACGTCAGCTCTCAGCACTGGGCATATGTTACAAGTAACATTGACTTATAATTTAAATGGGAGAAGGAAGATATGCATATGAGAATGGAGAGTTGGGAAGTTATCTGTGCTATTTGGTTATTTAAATGAATGGCTCCTATATTTGCAGAGGAGTAAAGTATTAAAACAAAAATACATGCAGATCTTAAGTATCTTAACTTTAATAAGTAAACAATATCAAGTAAAACTTAACTTTATTAAATAAATAAAGCAATTATTTCAAGCATCATTATCATTTCATCTCAAGATGTAAAAAAGGATGTAAAATGCTCTACTTTAAGTGAAATAATTTTGTGTAATGAAAAGTCTCTACAGTTTTCTTGCCTAATGACTTTATACCAGCTCTTGCAAACGTGCAGCCTTTAATTTAATCCTAGTATATATTGCTTTTGAAAATGAACCTCACTCATACTGAGTGGGAATTCATAATTATTCTTAAAAAAAAAACAACCTTGTCCCACAATTCATTATCAGTTATGCAAACACTGTAGGAATGTTTTATTGTGCCACTCCAGCGTTCAAGCTCCAAGTTTCACCGTCTTTTTGCTGTAAATATTCTTCCCTTAAGGGATGCACTTTTATTTCTGTCCTTATGGATACAACCCTGTGCGCAGGCTCTTGAGGTTTTTATTTCATTTTTATTTGTAAACCTTGTGCCACATCAAACAGACAGTATAGCCTCAGTTTCTCCCTGAGGTAGCCATGTTAACTTTTACATCCTTTAGCACCCCGCGGTGTCTGTCTTGTCTAATACATTCATCTTTCTCCATGTGTTGATAGTCACTGCTAAAGGAGTAGCCAGTGCTCTTTCTCTTATTCTCTTGCAATATTGTCATAATTCGATTAAATTCAAGTTCTTACCACCTGGGCTTTGGATCAGGACATTTTTCTGCATTGAAAATTAGAGATTCTTTGTGTGTGTGTGTGTGTGTGTGTGTGTGTGTGTGTGTGTGTGTGTTTTACTGTTTTCCAATGTAAGGTGAAGCTATCTAAGAGATCAAATGACAATTCTTTGGAGGTAATTCCTGTTTATAAATATTGTTTCTTGGCAATTTTATGTTGTTTTCTTAACATTGTCACTTTTTTGTGAAATGATTCTACTTACTACTGTTTTTTTTTTCCTGGAATTGGTATTCAGATATATAATACTGCCCAATCTATCTATTAGAAAAGAATGGGACACTTTTGCTCAATAAAGACTTTCTAGATTAATTCTTTTATGGTTATTAGCAAGGATTTGACTCTAGCTACCAAACCTAAACAAATTGCATTCTTACTCTATGTATCATATATAACATATAATATTATTAATCATATGTACATATATTTGTTGTTGTTATTGATTTATTTTTTTGTGGTAATACGGTTTGAACCATATTACCTGTTGACTTCGGATCCTCTTCATCTCCACAGAACGCCCAGTCAGCCTGTGAGCACAGTGAAAGCTTTGTCCATTTCATCTTTTGGACGGCTAGTGCTCCATGTTCTTCCAAATGGGCATTGTCTATCTCCACCCCTCCCCACCCCAAACCATCTGCGAATCTAAATTAGTTCTGACTCCGTCCGTCCACCTCATAAATCTCAGCTAAAAATCCATTCCACCCTTGATTCAGCAGTATTTCCTGGCTGGGACTCCAGCATTCTCATGCCAGGGCCTTCCTCAAGGCCATATGCTTATCTCTGAGTCCCTTCTACCTTCAACCAAAGAGGAGGTGCACAGAGCTGCCAGGGACCTTTTGTTTTATTTCATGACCTTGTGAGTTGCCAGGGACAAAGCTTCAGCAGTTGAAGGATATAAGAGTCTTATTTGAGAAGGAGACAGAGGGGAGTTAGGAATTCTCTGTTTGCCTAGTGCAGCTCCATCTTCGGGGATTGAGTACCAAGAAGGGAGATTACATCACACAATGCTCTACGGTGTCACACTTTCCCCACTGTGGCAGGTTTGGGGGGGCACACTTTCTTTGGCTTTTTCCTCTTTTCTTTTTTCTGTATGGACTATGAACCCGATGCTGGAGCGCCCTGTAGTCCTGAGGGTAATCAGAACAAAAGCTACGCCCTAAAGGTGGTGGAGATGAAGGAAAAAAGGAAACTGGGACCTTGCGAATGGTGATTCCTGATGAAGATTATAGCAGAACATCTAGAAAATGTGGTTGTAAAGAGCCCAATAAATACTTAATGGGTGAATAAAATAGCTAATTTGTTGATCTGGCTTTCCTTATTTGAATATCATTACAGCCTTGAGCTGTAACTAATGGATCATAAGAAAGAATATGCTACAGGTATTTAGTTGGAAATTTTATTTTATTTTACTGCACTGCCGGGGCTCATGTCCAAGAGTTCACACATAAATGTCCTTACCTACTTATTAGCTACCACCTCACAGTCTCATATTTAAATGGGAGTCCATTTATTTTAATAGAACTTTCTTTGTTTTCTAAATATAGCACCCCCTCAAATCTACTGAGAAATATTTTAATGGTGTAGTCTTTAGTAATTCTTTGATTTTTATTAGTTATAAATAGAAAATAATTTGAATTATCAAATAATTTTGGGTCTTGTGGATCCAAAGTTTTAGTTACAGTTTCTAATTTGACTCATCTCAAAGCTCATGATTTTTAAACCTTAAGATAAAATTGACAACTCTAACAAAGTTATCCCATTAATTAAAATTGTGATAAAGCATCAGTGATTATGTAAAAGCAAAATGTTAGAAATGTGTGTAAAATTACACATTGTTCATAACCACAGGAAAAATGATAATGTTCACAATAAAACCTCATCTCAAATTAGTCATACCAGTACTTCCTAAGATTTCCAGCTCAGTTATCAGACCTAAGGCTTTAGTATTTCAAATTTCCTTCATGATTATCTTTGAATTATTTTCAAATATTCTCCTATTAGTGCAACTTCATGTTGAACTTGTCGAACTGCAGTAATTATTTTGAACAATGAGAGAATCATCAAAATTATTTTCTCCCAGTATGGGTAATCAGCAGTATAGGTGCAGATCATTGTAGGTGATGCAAACTTAAAATTAATTCAGCAAATTGCCATGTGAAGATTTCTGAAGACGTTATTTCATTTTACTTGAGTGTACAATTTTGAGTATTCTAATCATCTCTAATTACTCCTTTATTTCATTCCTCACAATTGTTATGAATTGCTACCATGAATAGGAGGTATATTAATGAATATTTATCGAGTTCTTGTTTATTCTAAGAGATGTCACTTCATATCCCTAATGATTTTTCTGTCTTCCACCTACCTTTTCATTCCCTCTTAAGGGAATCTCAGCATGATGATTGCTAAATTTCAATTCACTAATGAGGCTATCTTTGCTCATGTTAGCCTTAAATCTTTGGATTTAAGGAATAGAATGGCTTCTTACCTCTAACCAATCATATATTTATATGATTGGTTAGCAACCCATGGTTCATACTTGGAAAATAATATTCATGTGGGTTTCACCTAGCATACCATCTTTATAAAAGCTAATAATGGAGACAATGCGTCTGTCATTATTGCTTCTCGAAAGAGGGAGGTGGGGAGAATACAGTGGGAAGCCAGTCTAGCTAGGGAAGTTGTGGGGATCTCTATTAAACTGTCGTTGGGCGCAGGGGTATCCATCTGTCTTCTTGGCTTTGCAGAGAGCTGAGATGGACAGGATGGTCGTTCCAGGACACTCAGGGCAGAAGACGGAAGCAGGGCGTGGATGTGAGCTCTTCGGATCCCAGCAACAGTGCGAAGCTTCAGGTGGCTGGATCATGGCTTGGGCATGGGCCAGTCAGGGGAGCAAGAGACCATCTCAGAAAGACTGGAGCTGTGGGTCAACGGGCTACGCCTTTATCGATGGTAGTATGTATTCTACAACAGATGTCAGGCTTCAACAAGCATGCTTTCTCATACACAAAAAAGTGACATTTTTGTGGCCAAAATAAATTTTTTTTTACATAATAACATGGCAAATGAATTAATGGAAAATAGAGAAGGCGGTGATTGTGTGTGTGTGTGAGAGAGAGAGAGAGAGAGAGAGAGTGTGGGAAAGTGTGTGTGCTAATATTTCTATATCTCTGGTTAGGATGGAGCGCAAGAGACACCTTTACTTATTTTTGTTGACTTCCTTGCTTTTAACCCTTGACATGCAAGGAACTCTCTCTCCAAAGACCAGATGAACACTAGTGTATGTCACCAAGAAACCAGACAATTTCTGCAAAAACTATCTGAAAAGTCACTACATAGATAAATTGCTAAAACCTTCAACTATCAAAAAGACAATACCCCCCCCCCAAAAAAAAAACCAAATTGAAATCCTTTAAAAAATAGAGAAATTCTGGTTTCAGTTGTCAAATGGCAGTATTCAAACACCCAGTTGTCATCAATGTAACATTGGCCATATGAGCAGATACTGATTATTTCCAAGTGCATATATATGAAAATATCACAAGCCCTTTTCATTATAAATGTATGTGGATTCAGAAGTCAAGATGATCATAATAACAAAACAACAAAAAATAGACAACTTAATGGAATGTAACAAATTGAAACTATGCCTGAAGAGCCTCAGAAACCAGGCTGGATATACAATGACTCTTTTTTACTTCTTCAGTGGGGGGAATATGGTGGTCATGGGGCTTGAACTCACGGCTCGGGCACTGTGCCTGAGCCTCTTTGTGCTCTATCACTTTAGCCACAGCACCACTCCCTGGTTTTATTTATTTTATTTTTGGGGAGTGGCTAATTAAGAGTCTCACAGAGACTTTTCTGTCTGGGATGGCTTTGAACAACGATCCTCAGATCTCAGCCTCCTGAGTAGCTAGGATGACAGGCGTGAGCTACCTGCACCCAGCTGACAATAACTCTTAATATTTCCTCTAAAGATCCTCAGCAAGCCTCTCATGATGGGACATGACGGTTTCATAAAAGAATAGGAGTGAAGAGAAAGATGTGCATTAAAAGGAACCAAAGAAAATTTCTTGAGTTTCTAAAAAAGCACAGCGACTGAATTTGACAATTGTGTAGAGCAGCTCAATAGCCAATCCAACGGGCAAAAGACTAAGTAAAGTTGATAGTATAATTCAAGTTATACAGTCTTAATGTACCATCAGTGAGCACATAGTGTGTATATGAAATTATATAGTCATAGAGGGAAATATTTTTAAAAATGAACAGAGCAAGTGCATCTGTGGAAAACCACCAAGCTGCCTAAAAACACATATCATACGAGTCACATAAATTGAAAATAGAGAGGGAAAGAAAATAACATAAAAAATTACATTCCTTCCCTATCTCCTGCTCATCTCATTCCTTGAAATTCAAGCACTTCTTTGTCACAAGCATTCTTGCCCTCCTAACTTTCAGAAGTGCTAGCAGTGCAATTGCCTATAGATAAAACTTGAGGGTTCACCGGGATTTCCCAGAGATGAGTGATTGGTACAGGTGGGAGAGAGAGTTTGCGCTTTCAGAAGATACCCAGTGAGGGATCTGCCTCTGAAAAGACCTCTAATTCATCTAAAAGGGATGGAAAAATCCAAAGATGAGAGTAGAGGGAAAGAACGATACAGCCCAGACAGCAAAGCAGACTCCACGAACTCCTGCTGTGCAGGAGTTCAGGAAAACATTCAGTTGTCCTTACAGAAGGAGAGAAGAAAACGAAACACAGATCTGTGCAAATAATGAGTAGACGGAGAACTCACTAGACAGATCAGCTTGAACTGCCCTTGCAGCCATGTTTTCTTCGCAGGGCTGCTGTGCTACTCAATCTGTCTCCACTCACTGTTCTTAACATGGCGAACCAGTTTGCTTGATGATGTGTTTTATGTATGGCTGAAAAGGGCATTTATAAAATAAAACATGGTGTCGGGGTCCAGAGGTCATGCTTGATAACAGCAAGGTCACAAAGGCTGTGTTCTAAATTTGATATTATTCTGGCGATTATTCTTGGCTTACACAAGTCATTATTTAGAGCAAAAATGCTTCTTAAATTGTAGAATTTTAATTTCAAGTACATGGCTTCTTACTATTCGTTTAGCTTCATGGCCCCAAGAGCTGGTGCTGTGTCAGGCTTTCTGTGTAAAACACTTTGTCTAATTAAAATGTGATTTCTAAGCCTATTTGTTATTACTTCTATTATCTTCTTGTAGGACCCTGGAATAACATGTTTATGGCTCTTGCGCCCTCATCTAATTTAATATTTGCCTAGTAACCCAAATGTCCTCATTTAACAACAGCTGTCCTTGAAATGAAGTTTTTTTTTTTTTCCACAAGGCCAGCTAAATTTTAACTAATTGTCACTATGATATTCTACTCTGCCTGGGTACATGAGCCTTTCTGATGGTGAAATTGGAATTGCTAAATGCAAGTGGTTATTAATTTGTTCTCAGTACAAAGGATGCAATTATTCATCTAAAAATAAAGCTCTCAGAGTTGGGAGAAAAGCAATGAATGGAACAAGTCCTCATAATTTAATATTCCTCATTTTGATTTTCCTGAGCAGATTTTCTGAATGACATTTAGAGGCCAGAACTGAAATTATTAGCCAGCATGACCAAGTAATTCCAAAAGCTTTAATGACTTTTACAAAATCTGTGAGATGAAACGGAGTGATGATTGTGTTTTCGCAGTGGTTTTCCCTTCCATCTCAGAGATGGGGACGTGATTTTGAGACCAGCTCGGAGGCCCCTGGGGGCATCTGTGTTCAGGACCAGCCTGGTCCAGCACATCAGCAAAAGAGTCTGAGATTGTGCCGTTTGGTAAATTCCTCAGGATTCTGTGGCTATGATCCCGAGTTCCACATGCTGAGGAACAAAGTGGAAATTTATATTCAAGGTTTTAGCCACAAGATTTGGATATATTACACTGAAGAATTTAAGGCAATCTACCTTATGTAAGGGGCGGTTTATTTGCTAAATAAGTAGAGGAAAATAAAGGCATGATGGAACCTTAAACTATATATGCAAACACATATTTATGTTTTAAAAATATCTGAGCATGGTAGCGTAAGCCTGTAATCACAGCATTAAGGAAACTGATGTAGGAGGAGGATGAGTTTGAGACCAGCTTGGGCTATGTAAAGAGACCTTGACTTAACAAACAAACAAACCAAGCACACACATACATTAGATAAACATAGCTAGATGACAGATGGATAGATGATTGGCAGAGATGGACATTTGATATGGAGACAGAAAATAGATATAGAGACATAGTCTAGATCGAAATAAACAGAAATAAATGTGGACAGATATATTGATAATAGACACAGTGCTCTTTGAAAACCAATATGCTTTTATTACTTCTCTTTGAATGTAATCTGATAAGCTACTGATGACTCTCTCAGCTGCGGTCATTTTTACCAGTTGAATAAAGTAAATAGCTAGTAAAAGGCAGAATTTAAATGAAATACTTATTTTCTGTGGTGGTGTTTTTATATTTGTCTGCAAAATAACTTATCTTGAATTCCCTCAGATGGTTTTGGAGAGGATATTTTCCAAATCACATCACATTGCACACTACTAAAAAACGTTGCCCCACGTACTGTGGCATACACCTGGAATCCCAGCTATAAGAATGGTGAAATCAGTAGGACTGAGGGTTCAAGGCCAGCCCAGGTGAAAAATTAGTGAGATCCCATTTTCTTTCCCTGACCGTATTGTCTGTACATAATTTAGTATTTTCCATCCTTTAGGGTTTGTATTTTTTCACATAGGACTATTTGTCAAATGTACAGAGGGAAAAAAAAGTCTTCATGGATATTCTCGTTGGTTGTGTTATCTTGCACTTAGAAAAGCTTAGAATTGAATTAGAAGTTTCTGGACTTGAATGAATAGTCTTGGGCTCTCATTTGATCTTTCCTGTCATAGCTGATGCTCTACCATTTAAATAATCCTTTCAGTTCCAGCTTTTCACTGGTTCATGTAGGGGTCTTGGCAGTACCCGGCATTGTGCTCTTTTGGCTTGTTTGTCTGGTGCTCTACCAGTCCACTCGTTCCTCCAGCCGGGCTTTTTGCTGGTTACATTGAAGATGGGATGTCTCGGACTTTGCTGGTGGGCTAGCCTCAACCCTTAGTCGTCTGGATCTCAGCCTTCCTAGAAGCTGGGATTCTATTCCATGAGTCACCAACGCCCATCTTCAAGTTTGAAACAACCCATTTCTCGGGAAAATATTCATTGAGTGGACACCTAGGTTTCCTTTGTGGTGATATAAACTACTTTGATCAGTATAAGATTTTGGGAGGAATAGCTCAGTGGTAGCGCTTGCCTAGCATGCACAAGCATCTGGGTCTGGACCCTAAATTTGAGAAACGAACAAAAAGATTAGCTATAGATATGTATGATGAGATTACGTAGGAGACCTAGCTGTAAGACAATGATATCTTCATTCTGAGAAATGTAAAAGAAACACTGCACAGAAAGCATCAGTAGGGATATGTCCAGGTCTGAATTTGGGTGGTAAAGGAAGAAATCAATCTTGGATTGCTTCATAACATAAACCTGGGTCTAGAAATAAGATGGTTGAAGAAAATTGGTGAAAAGCTTGGTTGGAAGATTTTTTTAAAAGATAAGATTTTTATCAGATATATTGAATATTCTTGATTTAGAAAAAGAATCATTTATCAATGCTAAAATTTACTGGTCCTGATTTAAGAAAACAAAACCAACTTATATAAATCTCTCTGTGTCCCTACCCTGTCTTTTTTTCCTTCTTGCTCCCATGCTCTTCTTCCTTTTCTTTGACTTTTCTCTTCCTGCAAATAAATGTAAGAAGAAAGATAACTAATGTTATCCAGAATACTCTAGGTTCTAGAAAAGTTTGTAATTTAAAAAAATTGCTTAGGTCTTCTAAAGGAATTATGAGGAGATGTTTGAGATAAAGGTATGACTATGAATTATCATAGAAACAAACAGGATCCCTCATCTTGAATCTACCTAGGCAAGTGGTTTGAAAAATCTGTTGTCCTGAGAAGAAGGTTAATAACTACAGTGTAAAACATTTTCAGGAAAAATGCAGTGTTAGGAATTACCAATTAACCCACAATCTGCAATTAATGGGACACAAAGTCCTCATTGTAATTACAAGCTCAGCCTAAGAGTCCATCATTATGGGGGAATGAAATCCACTAATTAGCCAGGATTAAAAGAGCAGACAGAAAATTAAAATGTACAAGGACAGACAGCAAAGGAGGAACTCTATTCAGAGAGCAACTTTAGTGGCTGACTTTACATCCTACACGTCTTCTCAAGATTTTAAACTGGCCCATTGAAGAGCACTCATAAAAAGTCATTCTATCCACTCTAATACTTCACATCTGATTTGGTGTGATACTGGAATGTGGACAAAAACAAGCCATTTCTAATCAAGTTTGTATCACTCTAAACAACTAGTAATACATAGACTCTCCTGCCTATGTTATGTAAAATATACAAATTTGTGAGCTGAGGAAGTCTATGTCAATATGACGTGTCACACTTCCATGTGAATTTGGGTGGGTGATGTTTTCTGGATCAGAGTTACCAAAAATTCAGAGATCTTTGTACTATTGTCAATATACTGTCTAATACAAACTCACAAAGCTGAACTTAGTGTCCAAAGTCTGAGTAGATAAAACTCTCATCCCATTTAGTGTTACAACACATAGAAAAGCTTTGATCTGATGAAGTTATGACTGAAGACATTATGTAATATTACTGAATTAGTGATAATTAAATACAGACATTTCTGCTTCTAATATTGCAGGATCTTCCCACCTGATTTCAAACAAGAACATGGAATTTACATATTTGAAAATACCATGCATTATGTTCAGGGCTTTTTCTTTCAGAACAGGAAGAGAGTGTGAGGTCCAAGGTCACCGGGCAGCATGAAGGAGAGATGGACCCGGAGCTGGGCCTGTAGGTGGATACAGCTAAAGAGTCCCTTTCTCTCTGCTTTGCTTCAGAACCAATGGTGCCTCGATTTGGAACTGGATTTGCACCAAGTGCAGAAACAGGAGAACTTAAATAAGTTATCACGAGATCTTGGACATTCCAAAACTGCTGATGAATATAATGAATATAATGGACTTTGAGCCCCTCGGATGAGATGATTGTTGGGAACATAATACATTGACATCATAATCAATGAAATTTAACGTCATTGAAAAGCAAGGAGCCCTCAGGCATTTATATTACAGATTTTGGTGCAAACTAAATGCAATTTTTAAGTCTGATAGGTTCTCAAGATTGTAGCTACATTTCAAGTATTTTGAAGAAGGATGTGAATTATCTATATAAGTACAAAACCACCAAGTCGCATGAGGTGGGCTCCTTCTCAGACAGAATTATTATCATGTAATTATCCAAAAGAAATGGATACTATTATCTATTTTTGCTAATGGTTTTAGAGGTCTCAATCTACCACACACACACACACACACACACACACACACACACGCACAGAGATTATATTAGAAGATATTAATATTGGTTTCTGTTGGTCTGTCTCTGTCTCTGTGTGTGTCTCTCTCTCATACACACTATATAATATACACACACACACACACACACATACAGACTTCATCATATTCCTGCTTCTATTTCTTTGCAGGTTTGAGGTAATGAAAAGTTAAAAATGAAATAGGTTAAAGGTAAGATGGGATTTTTGATGCTGTGTTTGAGAATCATGATGAGCAAATATAACTGATTGCTTGGTCTCCTCCCCATTGCAACTTTGCCCTTCGCTTAGTGAACTTCGTGTTGTAATACCACAGAAAAGATATGTAATAACAAGTAGTAATTGTCTCATTTAGTGTGCCTGTCAATACACAGTAACAGTTTAGGTCAGTTTCACGTAGGAGACAAGGCTAATTATGGCTTATAGGTGGTAATGGGAAGTGAGAATTCAATTTCTTGACATGCAAAAGGCTGACCTCAGACATTGCTGCCTCTGTGTATAATTAAGTGATTCCTTGTGAGAGGAGAAAGGTCAGGAGGCGCTAAGAAGCCAATAGCAGATTACAGGAGGCCATATATGAAGCCATGGGGGAAAGTGATTGGTGATCAGAAAGCTTGACATCCCAAGGAGTCCTCCTAACGTGGAGAAAGAGAGAAGGAAGGAAGGAACTAGCAAGGACTGTGACAGTAAGAAGGAAAGGAAGAGAGAGTGTGGTACAAGAAAAAGGACAGAGAAATAGACATGGATAAAGATGGGACACGACTTAGCATGTCTTTTTTTTTGTTGTTGTTCTCAACAATAAGAAACACTGTTTTTTTGTTTTTTTAAACTCTGACCATGCCCTTCAGAGGACATGATACCACTGGTATTGAGAAAGATCGCTCTAAACATCAGTTGATTTCCATGTTCATTGGTTCATATTCTGTCCCTAGGGTAAGTGCAATCAATACAAAATAAGATTCAGGAGGACTGGATTCTACATTTATATTGAAATGACTCCGATTTCAAAACCACAATGAATATTTCTCAAAAAAAATCATTGATAAAAAGTTGTCGAAGAAGAAAGTGATGATTGCTTGAATATAAATGTTCTCATCCAAGACTCAGAAGCTACATTTTCAGGGTAGAAAAATGGAGAAAAGGAGGAGAAATACTTGAATTCAACAAATATTAAATGCCATTCTGATTAGGTGTAAAGTATTTTCTTCCCTAGATTTGATTGGCCTTGGAAATACAGGCAAACCATTGCTCTATGACCTTGCTCTGGTAGGCAGCATGTCTGAGAGGAAAGTAATAAGCAGGCATGTTACAAATGCACATTCACTTGCCTTGTCTCCATTAGTGGTTAATTTTGAGAGCTCAAATGCCAGAAGTACAAGACCTTTGAAAGCTCCTTTTCAAATTCTTCGCTGGCGTGGATGGGCACACATCAGCGAGGCCGCAAGACTCTGCTTTACCTTTACAGAGTGTGCCCTGTGGTATTTGGTGGCACAGATGGTGTATGGGTATCCATTCGCAGGTAAGCCACCCCAATACCTCCATTCACAATTAAATAGGAGTCCTGTCTCACTTCATTCTCTACCCACATACCCTGCAGCTATAGGGCCATCCTAGCTGACCCAGTCCTGTGACTGCTTTCATTCAATAGAAGTATGATATTAATATTAATCAGCCAGCTTAAGGCTGTAAAATTGGTGAAACGCCTGTTTTCTCTGCCTCTTTTGGAAGAAGTAACTATGTATGCCTTAAGAAAGTAAGACATATGGCTTCCCCTTTGTGAGTATGGAGAATTTGCAGTAATTATTTGAAATACCATTTCATGCCATATTTTTTTTCTTTTCCTTTATACCATAATGTGTTCTTTATATACATACGGATCCAAATCAGTATGGGCTAAGGGTTATTTGTTGTATACTTTGTTTTAGAATCCCAAGCAAGCATTGTTACATTCTTTAAACTCAAAATGTGATGTGGCTCTCTAGAGTGAACAGATCCTGTGTTTGATTCTCTAGCACCAGAGATAAGCAAGGAAAAAATGACCTGGGGACTTGGTGTCATTATGAATTATGGTTTCATTTTATTCTTAGGGCTGTCAACGGATAGAGTTAGAGAATAAGCCCTTCGCTATGAGCCTGCTTCTTCCATCCTGGGCTAATCACCAGTTCCTAACAATGTCTGCCTATCACGTGACCATTTGAGCCTCATCTTCCTTATCTGTAACTTTTCACTTCTAATAGAGGACAAAGCAACAGCTATCTGGGGACCATTCCCTTAAGTCTTCAGTACCAATGAAAATACGTATGGGTTTCAGAATTGTTAAAGTCTTCTTCCCCTGAGAATTAAAAGTCACAATTAGAATATAATGCTTGGGGATATTTATTTCCTTCCCTACTCATTTTAAAAATTATTTCAGATTTTTATTATTTTTCCTTGTTTTTCCTTCCTTGCTTGTTTGATTCCTTCCTTTCTTTTCTTTCTTCACCTTTCTTTGCTCCTTTCCTTATAAAAAATCTTGCAGTTTACACAGGCATGTTTCCTCTTTTGTGAAAATTGAATTTGCTAGGATTTTGCCTCGCTTATCATAATCTTGATTTATAAAATGCCATTTTTATTTTGTTTTTTTTTGTTTTGTTTTGTTTTGTTTTGTGGCCAGTCCTGGGCCTTGAACTCAGGGCCTGAGTACTGTCCCTGGCTTCCTTTTGCTCAAGGCTAGCACTCTGCCACTTGAGCCACAGTGCCACTTCTGGCCGTTTTCTATATATGTGGTGCTGGGGAATCGAACCCAGGGCTTCATGTATACGAGGCAAGCGCTCTTGCCACTAGGCCATATTCCCAGCCCGCCATTTTTATTTTGGTACATTTTAGCATACTAATTACTAATCTTGTCTTAAAACTTCCATTTTCTTATGCCATTATTTGGATGGTGCTGGCATTTCAAGTCAGAGCGTCAAGCTCTACCACCTGCCCACATGCCTCTCTCTTTTTGCTTCAGTGTTGTTTGGACGAGGTCTGGAATGTTTGCCCTGGTCATCTCAGGCAATGATCTCCCTCCCATGTAGCTGAGACTGCATGCGTGCACTACCACACCTGGCCCAAGAGAATTTTTTTTTCGTAGTTGTTTTGTGTCTTCCTCTTCATTTTGGTTACACACTTTAATCCTGTATCAAAATTCATCTAGGTGTACAGTTTGATATGTCAAGTTCACTACTCTTTAAAGTAACAACTGTATAGAAAGGAAAACTGACATCCTAAACACATGAAGATCCTGTTCGGCATTTACACATCTTAATCTCAAGTACAACTTTCCTATGTGCAAGAGACTTTGCTGAATAGCTTTACCCTTCTCTTGTCCTTGTGTTCTCACCATATTCTAATAAAAATAATGATCGTCCCACTTTAATCATGCAAAAACTCTAATTCTCTAGAATGGAAACATAGGGCACAAAAGTGGATCCCTTCAGTCTCCCATTGTTAGTTTATTCCGTGCTCTCAATGATAGCTTAAGCAGTATCTCAGTACCTATACATCACGGTGTTTCTTATTCATGTGTTTATTGTCGCTTTCAATGAGTAATTTCACTTAGTAACATAGTAAGATCTTACCTAACTAAAATAAAACAATAACAAAATAAAAATATCAGAGAAATTAATTGTACCTCACCAGAAATATATCTGTATATTGTCTTAGAGTTTGAAAACATATTAAATGTATCCTTACCTATAGCAACAGTGATAAAGTTGAACCATGTAATTAATCCTTTGATTTTCAAATGAGGCAATTCAGATTTACAGCTGAACTACCAAAGAGAATTATGTGGCATGAAGAATTAGATCAAGAATTTCTAACTTCTCCCGGTCTCCCTCCATGTACACTCTGCTTTACTTAAAAAAAATTCAGTTTAGTATACATAACATTAAGGATGAGACAATTCTTTTTAAATTTTCTATTATCTTTACATAGTTGTACAAAGGAGGGTCCACCTAATAAAGCAGCTTATGAATACAATTTGTGGCAATTCTTAAAACATTCATACATTTAGAGCAACAAACTTGGTACAGTAACAAAGAAATGTTGATCTTTCCAAGTTCAAGTACTCAACGGGGGACTGAGAAGATCACGTTTCATCAGTCTCATAGAATGTGATAATAATTAGCGAATGACTAGGGACATTTTATACATATATTTTTTTTTCTTATCGTCTCTCAGTTACCTTTCTCTGTTCTCTATCCAGGTGCAGAAAGTATAGCAATTAATATTAACTTGAATCTGATTATTTGGCTTTTCAACCTCGCATTGGATAACGTTAGCTTTGTAATGTGATTGCTGCTCAGTTGTGAATTGTGCTGATTACATTAAAATATGTGAAGGAAGTGAGGGGCGATTCCCAGACAACCTGCAGACCTGGCTTCCCCACAGCTTCAACATACTTCTGGGGAAAGAACTTGAGCGGTAAATAGCACCCTAGTCCTTCAAAGGTATTTTTCTACTGAAGCGTATGTTCTCGCCACTAAGATCAATGGTCAGGACTTTGCACACCCAGAGTCATGAATTTTCACCTAGATTAAAGTGTTCTCAAAGTACACTATGTCTTATTAAAACATAGAGTATGCGTTTACTGCTGAGTAAAATTAATAGTTTCACTGGCTACTGGAATAGTGAGTGGGTTAAGAACTAGCTGAGCAGGTAAGTTCCAAGTCTGCATGATACAACCAACCAAAGATGGGACTAGTGGGGAGATAAGCTCTATAGAGTACAAATGAGCAAAACCATTGGTGCCAGTCACTTACGTCCCATCCCTCAAGTAGAGAAGAATTCTGAGTTAGGAAGGTCAAGGTCTCAAGGTGAGCCTGCTCCCCTAGAAGCTGTGCAGGCCTTGGCCAGAACTGAATCAGCACTGTATCAGGGCTGAATCCGCACTGTATTTGTTGCCTGTGCCATTGACTCAGAAACTCAGAAGCCTCTGTAGTTTTACAGAGGATCTAGACTGGGGCTTCAGAATTCGATGACCGAAGCCTACTGGTGAAGTTACTTCATGATGTAACATCTTTAGTATTGGGAAAATGGCACAGAAAACACTTCCTTCAGTCTTTTCGAAAGACTTGAGGTTAATATAGGTTGCTTGATAAAATATAAAATAATCAACTAAATTTGAATTTCAGATAAACAATGAATATATATATATGGATGGAAATATACTTATATATCCGTATATGTATACACACACACGTATACATATATATTTAGTGGGTGGGCTGTCCAGATTTACATGACAACTCTAGGTCAATATCATCCCTGATCTTCAATGTTGATTCCTGGGAACACTGAAGGACAATTAAAATAATTTCCCAAGGGCACTCATACGTCCTCTGTATTAAACAGAAATTGCTTTTACAACAGACATTTCCAGAGTGAGAGCATATCTGCTGTGGTGACCAGATTTTAACAAATACAAGTGCTGTGAATATTTTACCTTTTCTTTCTGATGTTTATTCCATCTCATGCTTCTTACTCGGTAAATCTTTATGTTTTCTGTTTATTAGAAAATGGAATTCTGGATAGTCTTAACGCCACTGGCACTTAAATTTGAGAGTAATTGATCAACATAATATAACACTCTAGATTTACTTTAGAAATACATGTGTGTAATAGCCATACTGATGGTTTTAAAAGAATTGCCTAGCTTTACAATGCAGCCAACAGTAATTCAGATTAGACAAAGCCACTCAGAAGAGTTTAGAGAACAATGATTTGGCAATCATTTAGAAATTCAGAATACAGTGTGTTTATGCTATGCATGCAAACCTTCAATGTATATAAATGACACTTCTCAGTCTGTTCTGAAATAAATGCATAACTTGTCATTGAGATTACTTTTCTCTTGAATAATTCACGCATCAGATTTCCTGAGGTCATAAATTACAATCTCTTTTTTTCTGAAACATGACAGGCAATTAGCCATTATCTAGCTTCAAAGCAGTCAACCTACTCCCCAGAGGTTTTCTAGATTAATTCTTTCTATTTAGCCCATAAACAAATTGATAAAGATCTTTTGCTTTTGTAGCAGAACTTATTAATAGTGTGGCTGTGGATTTTCCCTGAGTATGTATTTCTCTTCCTTGAGAGCACATTGTACCTATGCTTCCTAGTATGTTACCATAACCTTAGAACTACACAGCACTTGAAATATTCCTTGTCAGAAATCAGCTGTATGTCTTTATAAATATGCTGGATAGTTTAAAGATATAAGTGATATTTTGAACTGAACACATGTTGAAATGATAACCTGTTTTAAACTTAGCCACTTACGTAACTTAACTGTCTTGTTTTTAATGTGGCCACTGAAATCTAAAATTTATAAATGCTGTCCCAATAATATGTTTGTTAATTGATATATCAATCAATTTCATGGGGGTACCAGTTAAATTGCCTTTTCTATGTTTATATTATTAGAAATGATTTTTTTAAACACTATACTTCTGTCATTGTCTTACTTTGCATGCAATGTAAAACACAACAAAATAAGCCTTATTTTCTTGTAAGTTGCAACCCATCTCTTAAAATATTTGTAATTGCAGATGTATCTACAAGTCTTGATGGAGATATGGAGAAATTTGTGCTTTTATGCCCTGTCAGTGGAAGTTTTGCCACCGCTATGGAAAACAGCAATTTCATTGGCCAGCAAACACCCCCAAAGACTTGAAAACATGGTCATGAAAGGATCATTGTTCATTTATGTTCACTCTAGCATTTACCCCTATAGTTGAAGGCATATGCATTTGTGACCACAGACAGGTAAATGAAGAAAAACATGCTGTGATGGATTTCTTCAATAAAACTTTATTTATCCCTAGAATCAAGGGAATTTGGATCCATTTATCCATACAGATGAAGCCTGGTCTATTTTGCGCAGTGAAATAAGCTACAGAAGAACACATTTGCACATGGATGGAACGCAGGCAAACTACACAGATGACATAGAATGCCTGGTGGTGGGCAATGGCTGGTGGAAATGAGGGGGTCATGTTTAATGGGTGTTGAGTTTCAGTTTGGGGAAATAGAAAATTCTTCTGGAGATATTTGTTGGTAATGGTTGCAACAACAGTGTGAATTTGCTTCATGTCACTGAATTACATACTTATGGCTTAAAAAGCTAATAGTCATTTTTATTTAGTTTTATATCACAATTTTTACTTATTTCTATATCGCATTTACAAATCATATTAAAATTGTTCAGTTCAATGTTTCTCCTGTTACTGAGAACCGGAAGTAACATAAAGGTATCTCTTACGCTACACCTACTGAGCTAGTCTATTGAGCTGTGTATATCTTAGCTTATACTTTTCTATGTTTCTGCTAAATAGAAGTCTGTTTCTTCCTGAAGAGGAATGAATAACATGGGATACCACTTTTGCCAATGTTCCTCAGGGTAAAATATTCTGTGGTTTTAATGTAGAAACTATACATCACAGCATTTATGACCATTGTCTCTTTAGACAGAATTCCTACTTTCGAATCCACTTTCTTCTATTCATTGTGTGATTTTGCGTGAGATATGTCATACTTTTGTGCTTAAGTTTCCCCAGTTGTAAAAAGAAAAACCCAATAATGCTCATGTAATGACTTTTGTTGGGAATGTCACGTGATAACCCATGAGGTGTCAAACTTAGCCAGTCATTTGATGTATCACTGCCCTTCGCCAGAAATTGTTTTTGTCAGTTCAGTATTCAGGCATATTTTATTCTCATCAAACTTTAGTCTTCAGCATATTTAAACATTTTGAATTCTCTTGACCTTTTGCATTAAATGTAACTCTATGCAGCAGTTATTATGCAAATGTGGTAATTATTAAATCTTTGAAATTGAAAAATAACTGATGCCAGCTTGCCAGTTTTATCATTTGTAAAATTATCAAAGTTTATTTGGATGCATATGTGCATGTTTAAATGTTTTTCTTTTGTTTGTTGCTTATAAATCTCCTGTACATAAAGAGAAGCTCATTTCCTCCTTTCCTTTTCCTCTTCTATTAGTTGGTGGGGTTGAGATGGCTTCTGGGGCCTCTTAGTGGAAGCTACGTAGTCCCAGTCAGGACCTGTGTCCGACAGACAGGAGATTCAGCCCTAGCGAGCCATAGAACCTGTAGTCTTTCTCTGTAACATTATTCAAAATCCCTGCCCAGAAAGTCTCTCTGTCTCTCTGTGTGTGTGTGTGTGTGTGTGTGTGTGTGTGTGTGTGTGTGTGTGTGTGTGATTCTCCCTGCCATCTCTCTCTTAGGTAAATTCAGTTTTAAATGAGGAAAATGGTACCCTCTACCTCCCAGAGGTAGAAAGCTTGTGGTAATATACCAGCACTTGCAAAAATGCCTGAAAAAGAATCCCCCAAAAGCAAGAATTCTTGGGTCATAATTTGGATTATAAAGCATTTTCTTAGCAAAGCCAAAGCTAAAATTTTCAAACAATAGGAAAAAGAGAAACACACATATATAATATAATAAGAATATATAATACAATATATTATGTTACATATAAATTATATATGTATATAATACATACACAAACACTTGATTAAATTCAGAAAACTTGGGTCAGGGACAATGTGACTGGACTTGAAAAACAGGAATGAAAGAAGGAAAAATACAACATGTGAAACTTGTTTCTTTCACAATTTTACCTAGAATCAGGCCTGGCTTTGTGCCTAGATGCGTTTGGGGAAGACACGAAGCATTAAAATGACTAATTACAAGCACACTTTAAAACCATTCCATAAGGCCTTTATGACTGCACAAATGCAGACAAACTTTCTAATTGCTGCTATGGGATCCTGGGGTGTCTGATATTGTACTAAACCATGGTGGTAGCATTTTAGTTACTTATGCAAAAATCACATCTGCAATTGATAGAAATATTTATCAGTGTGTTCACTAAAATGAAAATGCACTGAAGCAAGTAATACCATTTAAAACAAATAGCAAAGTCCAAATGAAAATGAAGCATTTGAATAATTACACAGTGTGTAGCCCAGAATAAATGATATCAAAATCCACCTCTGTTTCAAATCAATAACGCTGAAATGTGACAGAAACTGGATGATACTGTATGGTAAAAATTGAATTCATAGAAATATACTTGTAAAACATTTCCAGACAACGGAATATTTGCTATTCTCCTTTAGTATAAAATGATTGGCTCCTGGAAATGATTAGGGTTTTTTTTCTTTCCCTAATTCATCATCCCATGTAGAATGCGTGCACTCTGGGTTAACAATCTTGTCCTTTGAATTTATTTCTAGAAGACGGTAGGATGTGATTACATGTGCACATTATTCTGGGTACTTTGTTAAAGATAACATCTGGGTACCAGGAAGTCAGCTTCCTAACTAACTATTCTGTGGATTCATTTTGTTTGTTAGCATTGAAATGTTTATAACCATATACATCTAAGACTCCTTGTCTTCACTGAACCTTCTAAGTGCTTCCAGCAACTATAGATTCACAATTTCTACTGCCCTGGTTATGTTCTTGTTTATTCAGCAAGTTATTAATAAATCCATCTTAATTCACCAAAGTCTCTGTTTCATCACAGCCAATGTGTTAAGAATCACAGGAAACAATAACACAAAAAGGTCCCGGCTTCTATCCTTAGTGTCTCCTGTTAGGAAAGTAATGGTCTAGTTTGTTTAACTATTTTAGTAATAAGATAAAAAAAAACCTTCTAGGTATTTTTATGCTTATGAAGATCTTCTAATTTCAGAAGTTCATAGCTAGTCCTTCCATTAGTCTGTTATGGAAAATAGTTGAAAAATAATCTAAATCCCCTATCAGGGTTTCGATGCATCAAATGGCCCTGGCTACTTCCATTTCCAGAGTTGAGTCTTGCAGAGACGTGTCATGCTTTTGTGGAGCCTGTCTAAAGACTAAAGAATAGCCTGTGAAGGACAGAACAAACAGGTGGCAGACAGTATGGAGAATGGGCAGACACACACACAGGTGTTTGTCCACCTATATGTGCATCTTCAAACCATGCATCGTTTACTAACTCTTCGATGTCACTTGGACCATTACATTGACCTTCATATCATCTCCTTATTTGTTCATTACATCAAGGCCACTTATAACTTCAGGAACCCTACAGACCCCAACAGACCCCTTGTCTTGTGTCTGTGAAGGCGCATTGTTCCTATGGGTCAAATGAAGCATTTGAAAGCCACCCATATTTGATGTTGCCTTTGCCCAGATGAATAACCAAGTTCTCATGATTTGGACTTTACAATCCAGACCCACAGGTTAGAAATCCAATGTGTTTTTAACTGTAAAACGAAACCATAGCAGTAGAGCACAAATCTGTACTTGGGTTGCCTTAACAAAGTACCATAAAGCAGGTGCTTGGCACACAGAACTTGGTGGTGTTACGGGGTCCAGGGGAGGTACCCCAAGTGGGACTCAAACCCACGTCCCTCCAGAGTCCACTACACAGAGACAGTCTCAAGCAAAGATGGATTTATTGGGGAAGTAAAAAGCAAACTGGCTGGCCAGGGACACAGCACAGACTTGGTAGCTGAAACTGCAGCTCCTAACAGTCCTCGAGCTGGGGTTTATACAGGTAAAAGCGTAGCACAGATGTAGGAGGTTGACGCAGGGTGTAGAGCAAGCAACAAATGAGTTAAGCCATTTACAGAAGCAGAATTTTGTGATCAGGTTGACCTAATATTTAACTTCATTTTAACAATTGCTACCATGTTTCCCTAATCAAGATGGAATCAGCTCTACTCCCTACAACAGTGGGTTCATAATCTGTGGACCAGAATTTGGGACAAACTGACATAATATGTGTGGAATTTAAAAACAAATTATTTTGTAATGGCTTAAAGAGGACATTGTATGTGTGTGTGTACACATGTATGTATCTATATTATTGGCTATTTTCTTATTGAATACATATAAACATGAACATAACACTTTGTCTTAGAAAATGTTAACATTTAAATTTTAGAATCACGGGCCCCATTACATTGCCATATGTTCTTATCCAGAAGAATAGCAGCTCATGCACCTCAAATCATTAGGTTAGTCACAAGCATCCACGATAAACAAAGGAAAGTATCAAACAGTTGTATAATTTGGTCTTTCTCAAAGGCTGTACTGTATCATTTTATAATTGCCTTATTTACAGAAAATACAAATACAATCCAATAGAAAATAATCATGTTAATATATACTCCATAAAACTTTTGCTTAAATGGCTTATAAATAAACACACACATATATCTCATCAATTATTAGAAATATGGAATTCATGCACAAAAGTTACTACTGGGTACATGCTATGAAAACAAAAGTAGGAAAATTAAAAGGATAAAATAAACACTTGTGAGCCTAAGTAACAAGTACATCCCTGTAAGCTGCTCATGCAATTGAGAATCTGACAGTGTCTAATAGGACTTATTTTATGTTCCAACTATCCCAAATGGCCAGGTCCAAGATAATAACTCAACAGAAGTTAAGCTTATATTTACTGAATTCACATATAAGAATATTCATGGCATCATTTTACCAAAACTATAATATAGAATTGTCAAGGCTGTCACTGTACGGAATTCTAGATAGTACTGTGAGAAGACTTTTAAGAGTAAATAAAATAGCTTATATGAATCCAATGGTCAAAACACCAAGAGATCAAAGCGTTAAGTAAAAATAATCAGTGAAATATCTTCTAAAATTATTTTTTATTAGAAAGTTAAAGTTGACTGCAATAAACCATCACATTAGAAATTAGGAAACTTGGAAAACTTACTGGTCATGTAGAAATGCAAAAATTTTCTAAAGAGTACTGGCCTCCCCTTCCCCTTTTAGGATTTTGTCTGGACCGGTTTGCTCTTTTTATAAATATTCATCAAGTTCACTGCCTGTGATGTATGCATTTTCTTATATGCAGTTTACACTTATAGATTTATTTGGGGAAATTATATGTTGCATGGAACAAAATGCCTTCAAAATAATTCAGAGAATGAAAACTATTATTTTGAAGGCGGGAAATGCTTTTTAATAATTATATCACCATTCCATGTGTCTAGTCTTACTTTTCCTAAGAAGGAGAAATCCCTTTTGCCCGTGACAGGTTTGAAACTGATCTCTCTCTCTCTCTCTCTCTCTCTCTCTCTCTCTCTCTCTCTCACACACACACACACACACACACACATTTCAACAATAATTGAGATCTGACCAATGGAGATTTTTGTAATTATGAAACAGAGTTATTTTTTTTATCCCCAAATGTATCTTCATTTCAAAGAAATCTGTCTTGACGTTATTAAGTATTTGAGTGGTGGTTTCACATTGTAACATAAATCTCCCTCTTCAATTCCATACATCCTTTCCCTAAACAAGTGTGTTTGAAGATATAGTTCTTTTTTGCCTATATTTCCACAAAACGTTTTTCCCAACATTCTTGTGCTTGGCGATGAAAAGGAAGAGAGGATGGGTCCCTTTCAATGCACCCAGTACTCCGACCTTCTGGCACGTTCACTCGCCTGAAGAGCTTGGAAAGGGTTCACACAGTGAGCTTTCTAGCTGGATGTGAGCTGGCAGGTGCCTTTGCTTTCTGGGTGTCCATGAATGTCTTTTCATTCTTTGACCAACACGCGTGCATGAGCATGCTCTACAGAGCCGGTATGATCATCGTCCTCGCCATTCCCGAGATGGGGGAAACCCTCTCGCTTTCGCATCCTTTAAGCCCGCGCTGCCCCCAGCCCTCAGAGGCCTATTTCAGAATCTGAACTGTGAACAGCAAAGCCACCTTGACTTCCCCTCGCCCCCTTTGACGCTTCAGGACATGATTGCAAATGACACGGGCGACATCCGGGCGTGTCCTCCTCTTCTCTCTTCTGACACGGTCACAGATTACACTGGAAAGTGGGAACCCAGAGGTAAATGGCAGCTCCCGTCACCTAATGAGACGTTTATTAAGAAACCAGGACTGATTATAAGCTGCAAATTAGCCATAATGTAAGTAATCAGCAGAGATGTCACTTCGGTGGGGGGAAAGATGATAAACAGCCAAATGCTCTTCTCCATACTCATGAAAAAGTCCCTGCAGTGCATTACAGTGATGCGCTGCAACCCCATGACGGAGGTAGAGAAACTAGGTGTTTCTTTTTAATATATTCTTTTCTTAAAGTGCATTTGTCAGTGCCTTTTTATGTTATTTCCACGTCGATGTCTTAGATCACTTAAGCATACCTTTCAGATTTTAAATTTTTACCTAAATACCAAGGATAAGTGTTAGGGTTAACAGCAACCTTGGAGAGGACAGGGAATGCCAAAAAAACACAAAAGAAAGATATTCTATGAAGGGAATTCAATAGTCAATAATATGCAAAAGCTCCCAATGGCTCCATCAACATACAGGATAGGGAAGTCATAACCATAAGTATAGTAGATTTCTAGAGCACATGCATGCCTGCAAATAAGAATGTATCCAGAAGGAAGAGACACAGATAAACTCTTTTTTTTTTTTTTGGACAGTCCTGGGGCTTAGATTCAGGGCCTGAGCACTGCCCCTGGCTTCTTTTTGTTCAAGGCTAGCACTCTGCTACTTGAGCCATAGCACCACTTCTGGTCATTTTCTATATATGTGGTGTTGGGGAATTGAACCCAGGGCTTCATGTATAAGAGGCAAGCGCTCTTGCCACTAGGCCATATCCCCAGCCTGACAGATAAACTCTTACTTGAACTTAAAGCATTCAGGACTCACATCAAGTCTTACCAGAATGATGGGAAATGTCACTGGAAGGGCGTGCAATCTCAAAAACAAAAAGTTGAATCATTACCACTCAACTAGAAATGTTGGATTCCCTTCATAGACAACATCCATTGGGAATTTCTGTTCCTGTGTGTAAAATGTTTCTGTTCCTTCTCACTGTGGAAAGCCAGCGGTGCTGCTGACATTTCTCCATCATTGCTTTGAGGATCAGTGCATGGCCTTCCCTTCCCGCCAGCTCAGATAACTACTCTCAGCAACTACTCTCCTCCGGTTGGTTTCACTGAGCTGTAAAGAAAAATATTGATCGGAGTAAAAAAATTAAAGAAGAAAATTGAACCTAGAATCTTCCATAAAATGACCTAAGACTGCAATGGATATTGTCCACATGTTAGCAATGTTCATCATTTTTTACTGCAAAATATTAGAAACATTGAACAGTTAAATACCCTCAATAGTATGTCACACAGCCAAACACATATTGCAAAACACATATCTGATAAAGGAATGGTATGCAAGAGAAATTATAAAACCTTTCCAAACTAAAATATGCAAACAAACCACCAAGTTAAAAAATTTGCTAAAGTTCCGGAGTTAACCAAACAAAACACACAGAGGAAAAAAAATTAAAAAGAACTATGAAAAGATGTTCAACCTCATAACTGATGAAGGCGTACACACCTGCTCAAATGTAACAAAAGCCAAGGTTAGTAATGACACAAAACGCTGATGAGGATGTGGAATAATTAGGAATTGTCATGTATTGTAGGTGGTAATGCAGAAATATTACAGCCATGCGGCAAGACTTTCCACTAGATTTATTTTTAACAAAACCAAACCACACAGAGTCTGGTTCATGATTGTAAAATATTTTCCTCTTCATGAAATGAAAACACTGTAACCCCCAAAACGCATGTAAGTATTTACAGAAACTTTTGTGATGATCACCCCAATACTGGAAGCTGCTAAGTTGTCCTTCAGTAGGTGAATGAGCGACAGGGAGCACTGTATAGAGATAGAGATGGATTATTTCTTTGCAGTAAACGGAACTGAACAACTGAGTCTTGAAAAGATACGGGGGGAATCTTACATTCATTTCAATAAGTAAAGACGTTTTGAAGAGAACACATACTCTAACTGCATGACTCTCTGAAAAATGCCATGCCAAACTCTGGAGACAGGAAAATGTTAAATTAGTGAATGGCCAGACTTAGGGATTGGAAGTGCTGATTCCACAGGTGACAGAAACCTTTAAGGCAGTGTAATTTCCGTGTATGATACTGGATCCACGCTCTCATATATTTTTCAAAACATAAAATGCAGGACATACAATAAGCCCTAATATAAAATGTGGGTTGTTTTATTAATAACAGGTCATGGTTTCAGAAATGTAGCCCCGCAGGACAGTCCTTACAGTCGTGTCTCACTGCCTTACGTAAGGAACTGTAACCCCAATGCACGTTACTTTGACAATAAAAATAAATAAGAGTTTTTGAAAGAAGGAAAGCAGAGGTCAATGGGGATCCTTTTAAATGAGCATACCACTTTAATAACGGTTATTAACGACACAGGGAAAGGTGGGAAGGAAACACGGAATTCTGTACTTTCCGTTCATTTTTCTGCAAAACCCGAACAGCTCTATTTTTAAAAACAGCCAGCTCCAGATTTCCCATTGCCATCCTCAACAAGATGGGTGAAAATGTGGGAAGTCGAAACTGATAGGGTTAAAAGATGAAAATGACCACAAAGTCACACAGAAGCTCAGACAACAACATGGCCAGATTTATGCTGTGAAACACAAAATTCTGCAGTAGAACGAGAATCCAAGCTGTGGCCATCAATGCTTCTTTGGGGAATGGAATAAATAACAACCTATCAACATCAAAATATATAGTATTTGAATTAGTCGTCTTTACGGTGGTTGGGAGAACTTATGCTTGAACGAAGAGAAGTCTTTGCTACAACAACTAGACAAACGAATAATTTTGACTTCACTCATCTACAACATCCCAACTTCTCACTCACTGCTATAATCCCTGCCACAAGAAATAAAACCAGAAATACCAGCCATAAGACATAAAACAAGTGGCACCTTTTGCATGGAAGAGAGAAGGTATTAAGTCAGCAAGCAAATTAATTTATCATTTTAACCAGAGAAGTAATTAAGCTCCAGAAGAAATCTGACTCATAATTGAAAGTGAGTAATGAGCAAGCAGGATGTGAAGAAAAAAATAAGTTTAGTCATTAAGAGAGTAAGTTCAATCGAAGAAGGAGGCATAAGATGGAGAATTTTCTACCTACCTCCTGCAGCTGTGGAGGGAAGAGGTTTACACGAAGAGGAGCCATGAGTATCACTAAGGCTGTGATGCAAATAAGCAGTGTCTCTTCGATGTGTAGGAAAGGAGGTTGGGATGTTAATAAGTCCTCCAAAACAACCAGGTATCATTTGATAAGAGATGTCACCCCACAAGAGCACCATCCACATGTGTGATTTTGAACATTTCATTTGAAAAACAGCAGCAGCAACAACAAAAATAACAAAATGGGGAGATAGGAGGAATTTGTCATATTGCAACAAGGTCATTAACTTCTTGCATGGTCAATATGTCAGTTAATTTGGTGGCATTTTTTTCTTACAATGACATCTTTTACTTTTGCCATTTCGATCCAGTAATGAGACTTCCAGTCCTGTGTTCGGCTTCTAATAGTGTCTTTTTTAAACCCATTTTCTTCATGATTCTTTTCTTCCCTTGAATGATGTATCTGGGAAAGAAAGGCACAGAATTAAGAAGGTATCCACGAAATTATTTTATGAACACAGATGAAGAAATTAATTCTTTGACCAGTTCCATATTTAGAAAAAAAATTGAGTTTTCCTCCCCAATGGAGTCAGTAACCTAAAATGTTTGTTTTTGTAAGCTGGGTTTGAGCTTTGTAAGGTTAGAGCCAACTGCCTAAAGTAATTCAAGCTGAAAATTCATGGTTTGCTGACTTTCTAAATTACCTGGCACCTTGTGTGCCTGATCTCAGCTAGTGTACACACCAGAAAGAAGGGAGCTTTAGAAGGGAAATATGGGTATCATGTTAATTTCAAAATACAACAGAAACTGCTTTGGAAATCAGATGGATCCTCTAGATAATATCAAACCACAGACTTCCTGTGCTACAATGAAATTTTAAATGCATAAGAAACACCATGATAGCAATGCTTTGGATTTAAAAGATGTGCATTATGCCACAAAGAAAACAGGTGCCTATCAATGACATTGTACCTTATGCATTGGTTATATCTTTTACTCACAAGGATCAAATTTCAGCTTCAAAAGAGGCAAACTAGTGTTTTCCATGACCAAAATGAATTTGGTTTTTTATACCAGTTATTGAGAGGAGCAAAGTGGTAATCTATCTTAAAAGCAGATCTAGAAAATAAATCTACTAAAAAAAAGGAAAAGAAACTAAGGAATGGAGACAATTGTTTGCATCCTTTGTCACTTCAAGCTGGTTTACTATATCTTGTGTCAGCTAAAGTCTACCTTATCTAAATGAAAATTTTATAAATCCACACTTGTGTATTTCAAAAATTAGGATGGAAGTACTTTATCAGTCGGAAATCAAATGTCAATCAATTACCTGGTCAGTAAAACAACGAATCCCTTAGCTTCTTTCTGTTTCATATCTTTTCAAAAAAATTTTTTTAAATAAGTATTAAGCTGGGAACTGGTGGCTCACATCTGTCATCCTAGCTACTCAGGAGGCTGAGATCTGAGGATTGTGCTTCAAAGCCAACCCAGGCAGGAAAGTCTGTGAGACTCATCCCCAAGTAAAAAACACCAAAAATCTGAGAGTAGAGCTGATGCTTAATGAGTCGAGCACTAGTCTTGAACACAAATGCTCAGGAATACGGCCCAAGCCCAGAGTGCAAGCCCCAAGACCAGTACCAGAAACACAAACAAAAAACCTATCCAACATTTACCATTCGTGATCTGCTGGGCAGGATAGAGAAGGGCACTTATTCTCCTAATTTTACACAGGTATTAATGATGAGATATGGTTTACAGAAGCTGTGCAGAACAGATCACACCCAGGAGGAGCAGTTCCTTGTCTAGATGATAAAACATGGGTTTGGGGTTGCTGTGGTCATGGCTAAAGCTTGGAAAAGGTCAGGATTACGATTCGTTTGCCTTGGGCAGGCTGGCGACTCCTTAACGTTACTGGTGGAGATGGCAGGTGAAGTTGCACCTTAAGATTCGTGGTGTTCGCTTGCTGGTGTAACCTAGCCCCATTTCATCTTGTCAAAACCGGTACCTGCTCTTCAGCCGTCCTAGGGTGAGGAGGGCAGGTGGTTCTCTCCACGGTTTAATTTTCATAACTCTCCATCTTGCCTAGATCAGCATTCTAGGATTTCCCTCTCCTTGCTGGCTTTAGGAAGCAAGTGCAGAGGTTCCAAGGAAATGAATTTGTCCAACACCAGAATGATCTTGAAAGGGGATCCTTTCCTGGTTGAGTCCTTGGAGAAGACTCCAGAATGTGGTAAGGGGTGAGACTGATCAAGATGCATTGTACTCGTGAACTGCTTGGTAAAATGGCAACTCCTTTGCACAACTATTGAGAGATAACAAAAAAGGGAAGAACACAGTTCCCTAAGTCAGTGCCCACCTCCTGGCAGAGACTCAGCCAAGCTGCGTTAGGTCTTCTAGTCAGAAAGATGAGGCAGCAGGAAACGCGTTTCATCTGAGCAGCTCTATTTGGGATTCTTTGCCACGCTAAATGGAACATGAATGCAGTATCTGTAGCATCACCAGAGTGAATGGCAGTGTTCGCTGTCTCTTGTTTGTCCCTGGTAGACATTAATTGCCTAGGGATGATCCCAGTAGAAAGGCTCTATTTTGGCCTAATAAGTTTTCTGCATTCTTTAGAAAAGAGTAAAGTGCTTTCCCGATTGATTTCTGGCTAAGAGTTTGGGCCTAATATAAAGAATCTCTGGGAAGTCATTGAAGCAATCAGCACATGCAAAATGGTGGCAAAAACCACATTAGATTAACAGCTCATCTCCAACAAGGATGCTATCAAAGAAAACAGCTGAAAACATGGCATAAATTCGATTCAAGTTAAGCACAGCAATCTTGTTCAGGTTATTGATCTTGTCCCTAATAAATTAGTGGGTAAATGGCTGACTGGCTAGAACAAAGGTAGCTGGAAATTTCTTACCTGTAAACACTCTTGAATGGTTCTCAACCCTGAGTTTTCCAATTTTACTTTGTAAAACACACCGTAAGAAATAATCCCCACTAATCTAGGTTTCCTTGCTCAAAGAGAGTAGGGCTATAACACTAATTGATGAACGGTTTAACAGAATCTCATGTGGTGTGCATAAACTGACTGAAGAATGAGCAGATTGAAACAGAGGTTAGATTACATGAAAGGAATTGATGAGCAACAAGTTTGAGACATGAATGTATGTGCTTACTTATTTAAACAATTTGAGGTAGGAACTTTTTTTGAATTATGTTTTGCTGGTTAGTGTGCTATCACTACAAAAGGTTAAACCATTACTAAATAAATGATCTGGTGAACCAAAAAAGAGAAAAGAAAGAAAAAGAGCCAAGAAACCAAACAACTTTTTATATACAAGGTTCTTCTTCCAAAAAAAAAAAAAGAAAGAAAGAAAGAAAAAAAGATGGGCAAACACTGCTGTAAATAAAAGCACAATATATGAAGTTAGAGGCACAACAGTACCTACTCTGTAAATGTGGCCTTCAGCAATTTATTGACTACTGAAAAAAACATATGCCAGCATGAAGCCGGCTAGCAGCAGATAATAGACTATCTTGAAAGAGGATCCTTTTATTCTGCACACAGCAGTAGGTGATAAATGGCTGTAATGCCCATGCTTACTATTTTCTTCTCCTTTCCCCCCCTATGGCATCTCTCAGATCAGAGACTAATAGCCCCCCAGGAGAAGATATCTTGACACAACCCCCTCCATCTGTGATAGCGCAGTTATCCAACATCTGTCTGTAACTTGCAGTAGGGATGGGCTGATAGCTTGTCATTTGTCTACCAAAACACTCGGCATTTCCAGCCATAAAACAGGAGAAACTAACATAATGTAATTTATTTGGGTAAAGGCAGGAGGTTTTATGATCCTAGAGCCAGAGTTTAGCTAGAGGCCTTCACAGTATTAACTATTTCTCTTAATACATCCTCTAAACATTACTGCGTGTCATAAAGGTTTCCCACAGTGAATGGCAAACTTGGTTCTCAGCTACCTAATAGCCAGGCTTATTTCAGTCCTGAGCTTTAGAACAAAAGATAAAAAGAAAAGCAAAGGAAAGGAAAGAGAAAAGAAATGGAATAAAGGAAGGAACGAGAGAAAGAAAAAGGGAAGGAAGGGAGGGAGGGAGAGAAGGAAGGAAGGTAAAAGGAAAGAAAGGAGGAAAGGAAGGAAGGAGGGAGGCAGGGAAGAAGGCAGGAAGGAAGGAAAATAGGAAGGAAACCCTTCATCAGCCTCATAGTGCCATTGAATTATTCAAGGTTTCCAGAGTCACCAGAGAAGTGTGCAGGTATTTAATCTAAGCAGAGTTTAATATTATTTTGAGGCAGCTACCTGCAAGTTTCAAACAGTACAGGCGTTCCTGATTTGGGATAGAAACATTGACATTTCCCTGTGAGCTGAAATAGAGCCACGATTGGAACTACCATTGTGCTAAGGCTACTACGTTGTCCCTTGTTAAAAATATAGGAATATCTGTCATTTGTAACCTATTGGTGTTTGTTTGTTGATGTTGATGGCTTTAAGCAGAGAGCCTCCCATCTCAAGAATGAAGGGTAAAAGGAGGACAGGATTCTGGGCGAGGTGCGGTGAAGGTGGTTTTGGGAAAAGCTGCAGGAGTGGAGTGTTTTGAGACGGGGACAGAGAGGGAAGCATCTGATGAGCAGAGGAGATGAAGGGAGGCGAGCGCTAGGAAGTCCTCCAGGAGCCCCGATTGTAGCCTTATTGTGAGCTCATTCGTGAGTGGCGGGCCCTTCCTTTCCCCCACGGAGGATGTGGGAACTCACTGCCCACTGCAAGGATCTCTTCCCAGGAACGTGGGGCCCTTCACGGCCCTAGCTGGGATGGCCAGCAGCCAGGGGTCAGCTGCACAGGTCCTGCAGGGTCTGAGTCAACCTCTGCTCAGCCTTCCCTCAATGTTAACAGACAGTGAAGGTCCTGGGCTCTTCCCCCTCCTCAGGTTGATACTGGGAAGGTTTTTGTCATCTCTAAAGCTCCCTCTCAGTTTCCAGAGCGTTCTACTGTTCCTGCACTAGGCTTTTTGTTGTTGTTGTTTTACCTTCCCCCCCCCCACAATAAATTATTATTGCTAAGTAGTTGTAACAAAGGAGTTGTCATTCAACCAAGCAGTTTATGAATGTAGTACGTGTTGATCAGTGTCCCCCTCTTTCCACACTTCCACCCTACCCCTTCCTTCAACTCTTCTTTGACTTTTCATGAGTATTTGTGGTGGAAGATGGAATAAGCACAGATATTACTATTTAGGCTCTGTCTGAACCCTATGGCTACATGCGTGAGCAGTGCTACACAGAGGAGCATCAACTTATTTTTATGTAAAATATCAAAATTAGTACTTGAGAGCAAGGAATACCCACGTTGTTTTATGGAGATAAGACAATAGGCAAACATGCTGACACTGTAGTGATTGCAGGAAAACTCCAGTCCCCACTTACTGGTTTGGTGACATGTATCAAGTCCTTTAAGCTGTTCATGATTTAATTTCTTCTAGGTACATGGGATGTTGATAAAAACAACCTTAAGAGATTAATTTGAACATATCTATGTGTAATCATTGTATGACTATTTATTATATCTAGTATATCCTTGCGTAATAATCATGTCACTTCTTTGAGAATACCTGTGCAAGTGAATCATTTCATGAAATGAGTGTGCAAGCATGCTTTTGAGATTGCTATGGCAATTTAGTTTCTGCATGTGTTCCACACATTTTGTTTCTGGTGATCTAGGAGCTCATTGATATGATGGGCAAGTATGTTCATTTTTTTTTTTTTTTTTTTTTGGCCAGTCCTGGGCCTTGGACTCAGGGCCTGAGCACTGTCCCTGGCTTCTTCCCGCTCAAGGCTAGCACTCTGCCACTTGAGCCACAGCGCCGCTTCTGGCCGTTTTCTGTATATGTGGTGCTGGGGAATCGAACCTAGGGCCTCGTGTATCCGAGGCAGGCACTCTTGCCACTAGGCTATATCCCCAGCCCAGTATGTTCATTTTTAATCCCCTGTTTTAAAGTCTCTCCTGCCTTCTTTGTTAACATCTGAGATACTTGAGACGTTGACTTTCATTAGAGACATAGAGTTGCTGACTATACCATGATTTATTCTGGCCGAAGGCCTTTGCACCAGGACTAGGTGCCCTGGTACATGTGGTATTCTCATGTTCAGCTCTTGAGCACTTCCTGCTTACCCTTGCTCACATCTTACTCTGGGTCTCCTGTCCCAGAATGACTTTAAAATTCTGAATGAAGTCCACTTTGCCATTCATTTGTTCTTGTCGCCTGTGGTTCTGATCACTACTGTAACCCATCATGGGTTCTACCATGTTCCCTTTGCAAACAGCTGATAAGCCCCCTTTAAGAAGATTTGGGCTGACACTCTTTCAGTGTTCAGTAGAGTGTCTGTAAGTAGTAAGAACAAAATGTTTGCTTGCCATGAAGCTGAATACATGACTAAGGCTGTAAGAGAATCACATTTCAGCCTGTTCTTTCAGCATTCACATATGGTCCACGTAAGACTGTTGGCAAGGTGAGCAGCCCATCCTCGTATCTATTTACATGTGAACTGCCTTTAACTATTAAGTTACTCGTATGTTGTATAAAGCATTAATCTTCGCTACTATGAAGACAGAACAATAAAGCATGACGAGATTGTACAAGGAAAGGAAGACAGAAAGAGACAGAGAGGGAGAGACTGATCAGAATACATTGTAAATGTGTGCAACTTTAAGCATGAAATCCTCCCCACTATATAACTATTATAAACCTATCATGAAAAAAACATTTCATCTTTCTCTATCCATCAATGTTTTTTTTTTATCACCTTTAGAGTACTGATACAACCTATTGAAGAATAATGGGTAGGTATAAAGCAATGCTGATTTCTTCTTTGGGTGATGAAGATGGTATCTATTCTAACAGCCAAGCACACATTTTTCTCTAATACAAATAGGGAGAGCAAAAAGGAGTTAATTTTAAGAATAACCTTTGTCTTTGTAAGGGTTCTCATTTCTAATTGGTTGAATATGGATGTTTCCATTAAAATTTAAATTCAACATGAAAGAAAACTAATGATGAAAGAAAAAAAATACTTAGGTGACATGATTAAGAAGAGACCTTAACCTCCTTTCTGCAAAACAACTCTTGTAAGAGGTAATAATTCTCCTAGCGTGATTATATTTAGAGCATTAATTGGATACAAGTTGGAAATTGTGAATTGCTGTTGTTTTTGATCACTTATTTTTCGAGCACATTTCCTTCAAGCACAATGGAAGGATTGTTTTATTCGACTTCAGTAATGTACTCACTAGTTCTTTCCAAATACAAATTCTCAGAGATCATTTCCTCTGGATTTGAGTGTTGATTCTTGGATCAAAATGAATTCAAACTACTGGGTTTTACTGCTGGATCTGAAATCACTTTATGATAAGTAAGAAATCTCATTGTGATAAGTTAATTGAATGTGATCACCAGTGAAAACAGCAGTGTTAAGAAGAAGAAAAAAGTTGGTAGAAAATAGAAATTCTAGTCTCCAGTTTGTCACACACAGTAATGATCCTAAGTTTGACTCTTTTACCCCAGGATCTCAGTTTCCCTAAATCTAGGACCAGTAACAGAGCCAACATTGCTGAGGTTTGGGAGTATCCTTTTCACATTTTCATTTTGCCAACTTCAACCTTAAACTAGTGACTTACAGCATCAACTTTGTGGGCCCGACAGATCGCCCCCAGTGCAACCTGGTATAGCTGTGAAACATTAAAGCTATGACGGGTTTCACATATCAAAAATACATCCTCACAATGTTCATTGCCCAAAGCAAGAAACTGGCACAAGGGCAGACATCAAGTTCAGCTTAGACTGGAGCCCGGGAGCAGAGATCCAGCTTTCTTCCTTTGGACTAGAAAGTAAGTAACAAAACAGTTTGAGGCAACATGATATCCTGTCAAAGGCAGAACAAATGTCAAAGCTTTCTGATTTTCCTACTTTAGTCATATCCTGTGCACTTTAGCCTGCCCACAAGCATTGTTTTATGTGCTTGCATAAATCGACTAGGAACAAAACACATACTGTAAAGACGCTACAGGTCAGTGGATGTTTACTTAGCTGACAATTAGGAAAATCTTACATGATTCACTCTCTTGCCTCATTTCCTCAATAGCATTGAATTAGTTACTCTTATTTTGACCCCCAATATGTTAAAGAAACAGCTATTCAAGAACCAAGGAATAGCTGTTCTTTTTAGTGTCATTTTACTTAATTCATAAATAAGGGAATTAATTTGCTATTTATAGTTTGGGAAACAGCATGGCATATATTTAAGATGTAAGAGATATTTAAGATAGAAAAGAAGTATTCAGAGTATCTTTAATTGAATCCATGTTTCTTTCTAACTAGGAACCTTCTTATCATAGATATATGTATATATATATATATATAAAACATATAGTTAAAAATAAATAAGTTAGGTGCTGGAACTTATTCCTAGAATGCTAGATAATCAGGATGCTGAGATCTGCTGACCACAGTTCAAAGCCAGCCTGGGCAGGAAAGTCCATAATACTCTTCTCTCCAATTAACCACCAGAAAACCCAGTGCTGTAGCTCCAAGTGGTAGAGCACTAGCCTTGAGTAGAAGAGCTCAGGGACAGTGGTCCAGGCCCTGAGTTCAAGCCTCATGACTGACAAAACAATCAAACCAATACCAAGATAGCAAAATAGGGAAATGATAGGAAAAAAAAAATAAGTAAGGTAGCTCCTATGGATTTTTATTCATATGATCCAGAAAAACAAACCAAGTCCCAACTCAAAATAATTCACACTGGACTAAGTCCTCATTTTACTCAGGCTCAGTCCCCAAGGCCTGGGGCCTTGTCCTCTGACTGGCTAAATGCAGGCGCGCACTGGCTGTCTGAGATAGGCGAAGGACAGTCAGTCCGTCCTAGATTTCCGGAGCCCTTTTGTCTTCTGAAGCTATTTAGTTGATATCAGATCATGTCAAGGGAAGGAGCTCAGTGCATCGTTCCCTTTCACAGTCCCTCCTGGGCGGCTGGGAAAGGGAGGCCCCTGCCTCCACTGCTCTGTGAGCAGCACTGTCAGGACACGCCTTTTGCTTTCTGATGTTGCTGATGGAAGCCAGCCTATTGGTCAGCGCCGGTCTGCAGGTAGCACTGAGGCTGGCTGGGTCAGCTCTGGCCTGCACCCTCTTCAGGAGTTCTCATTTGCTTGGTTGTCAGGGTTGTGGAAAGGAGCAAGCAGTTGCCTCTGTGGGGACGGTGTCCTAAGCACCAAGGATCACTCAGGAAGATGTAGAGCGGCCCTCCTCCCTCCCAGAAGCTCACGCGTCACAACAGGTGCAAGAGATCTTTTCCTTGGCCTCACGTTTTCCTTTGAGCTCACCTTCACAGGAACGATGCCAAATACTGAAAGACTCTATTTAAAGAAATGTTTCTAATTCCCTATGGCATGTTGGAAAGAAAGAAAAATGGCTACTTCAAAAATGCAGCTGTAAATGCATTTCTTATGTGGAAAATAGGAGGAGTAGCTGGTAAATAAGTTTCCATGTAAGAAAAATTGGTGCAATATTCAATGATCCAAGAACAATGATTTGTGTGACGGTTTTCCCTCATTTTTTTTTTTTGCTTGCCAACAAAGGTAGAAACCACAGTAATTTCTTCTCTCTCTTTCACCTCTTCCACTCTTTCCCTCTCTCTCTTCTATTTACTTCCAACTCTTGAAGATACACCTCTCACAAGTAAGGAGTCTCTTTTTGGTATAGAATGACCCACTACACTGATTTTTCCATTTTTTTCCATTTACCTGTTGCCACAGTAACATATAACTAATAAACAGTTCTGAGAAGTTAGAGACAGAAGATCAGTTTCCCCGAAGTAATTAATGTATCTAATCTTTCAAATTTATAAACATCGTGTATAAACTTAGATAACTGTCAAATCAATCTGTGTGATATCACTATTCAGCTTATAGAAGAAAAAACTCTACAATAAAAGCATGCTTTAAGACATTTAAGAATAACATAATTGTAGGTGGCAGGTCTTGAATGTAAACTCGCAGGTCCCAATTATAATGCTTTGCTGGTTCTGACATTTTAGCAACCGGCATCCAGGATTTATTGCTGTGTGGATAGAGTTATCACATGTCACATGCAAGATAAAGTGCCAAAATAAATGCTAATCAGCCAATTAAGCAGCAAGTTATTCATAGAGGTGTTATATTTCCAAACTTTGGGGGCAATTACAGTGTTTAGATATAATAACATTTAGTGTGCCTTCTTAAATAACTACTTTTGGAACATAGCAGATGGTGGAAATTATGAGATAGAAGAAATATTTTATGACTGAATCAAAACAATTCCATGTGTATCTGACATTCTAAATTACTACGAAAAGAGAAGCCATATCTTTAATCTTTGTTTGGGTGTCTGGTTGATTTTAATTACCAAAATATTTCAAAATAAATATTTAAATTCAAAACCTTTTAAATCTGTAGAGAACATATGAATGACTGTAGTAGGGAATTCTATGGATTATATATCCAGCTTCTACTCTCAGTGGCATCGCACAGTTTTGCTATGACTAGCTTTGCTGTGTTCAGATTAAGTAAAACCTGCTGTCTTTATTCAGATTCCCCTAGCTTTTCCTTTTCCTGACCCCTCTTCCTATTCCAGGACTACACTGGAGAAACCACTAGAAAACTGGACAGAAAACAGAACATGAGCTCCGTTTTGTAGGAGTTCTTGTTAAGTGGGACTTGTTAAGTGACTGGTTGACTCGTTTTCTGCAGCCCAATGAGTATATGGGAAATGGCTCTGTCTGCACACCTGGGGTCGTTCCTGCTATTTGGTGTTGTGGTCAGAATGTGTGTCACCCAGCAGATTCACGTGTCGAGGAGATGGTATTTGGAGGATCAATTTTGAGTGGTGATCAGGGTGTGAGATCAGAGCCTTCTTGAATGGCAACCGGGATCCTTATAAAAGTCCAAGAGAAGATTCAGTGGAGACATTATAAACCAGTGAACTCTGTGAACAGCACTACAGATCTTCCATAGACCCTGAACCTGCCAATGGCCTGATCATGAACGTACCAGCACGCACCAGCAGGCCATAATTCTTTTCTCTTCTTTAGAAACTACCCACTCCATAGTGTTTTCCCATAACAGCCCAAATAGGCAGACCCTGTGGCTTCAAGTTTGTGACTCACTTTCTTGTTGTTGTTTTTGTTTGTTTCTAGGATATATTACCATCAACAATATATGTTTATGTTTCTCTTTTCAGAAATGTTACTTTTCATCTTTAAAAGTTTGGCTTGTGTCATTATATATCCTTTATGAAACAATGTGCTCAGCAATTTACGTGAATTCTGGAAGATATAAAATAGAGCTATGAGCAAAAAAAATAAAACAAAAAAACAACCACCTCATTTTAATCTTCTTATCTACAGTTTCTATCATCACTGTCGTTTCTGGCTTGACTTTTAGTGCTAAGTTACCTTTTTCTCTCCTGAAGTACATTTTCCTGACTTTTGACATCTTGTGGGATATTTTGTTTACTAGGTATTGTGAATGTTGTTACCTGTTGGTGTTAGATATTTTTTTACATTCTAGCAAAAATTAGAGCTTTGCCTTGGGATATGAGTAATTTAGAAATAGCTTTTCTCCTCGGGAGCTTGGCTTTTTTTAAGATTTGCTCAGTGGGGTAAGCGCACTATTTAGTCTAGGACTAATTTTCCTCTCTACTGAGGCAAGACGGTTCTGTGTATGATAGTCAATACACCTTGAAATATAAAGCCTTACCATCTTGCTGGTACAAACAGGAACTCTCAGGCCTGGGAATGTGGCTTAGCAGTAGAGTGCTTGCCTAGGATACACGAAGCCCTGGGTTCGATTCTTTAGCACCACATAAACAGAAAAAGCCAAGTGGCGCTGTGGCTCAAGAGGTAGAGTGCTAGCCTTGAGCAAAAAGAAGCCAGGGACAGTGCTTAGGCCCTGAGTTCAAGCCCCAGGACTGACCAAAAAAAAAAAAAAAAAAAAAAGGAACTCTTCCTAGCCTGGGTGTGATTCTGGCAATTATTCCCCGAAATCCTTACAAATAGCTCTGACCAGCAACTGCAGGGGCAGATCCATGGGAAGCCCTTCCAGCTTCCCCATCCTCTGTACAGTACTGCGTGCTAGTACTCTGCATAAGTACTCCATCCTGTGGCCTTGGCCAACCCCGTCTCTCCTGATTCCTGAATTTACCTTTCCCGCACTGAGGCTTGGAAGTTTCTCTCCAGAGTTCTTTCTCACCTCTTTTGCTACCCATTTCTCCGGGAATGCTGCCTTTCACTGCCTGTGTCCAGTTGCTTGCTTGTTTCTATGTGTGTTTCTTGGTTTTGGAAGGACATGAAGTTCGAACCCTCCACCTAGTGCTCTGCCGTTCAAGCAGTAGTCCTAACTCTCTTTTCCTGCAGTTATTGCGTCCTATTTTTTCCTGGAGCTATTCTCAGGTTTCATTCCTCCGGCCTGTACCTCCTTCATTTCTAGGGACTGAGTAAAATGTGCCAACGCACCTGGTTTATTGTTTGAGATGATGTCTTACTAATTTGTTGCCCAAGATGGTCTCAGACTCAGGATGGTCTCCGGATCTCTGCCTCCTAAGTATGAGCCTCCACAACCGGGTCCAGATATCCAGTGATTTAAACTCTCTTGCTTCCTATAGTTTGTCTTTAAGTTACTTCAGGAAAAAGGCTATGCTCATTAACCTAGTACCATGTCTTAGTGGAAGTAGGTTCCTCTATGTGCTTTTTCAAGGCTGGAACATTTGAAATCCATTTGTAACTCCCGGGGATTCTATCATACGTGATAAAAGGCAGAAAATGTAGCATGGGGTCAGAAGTACAACTTCACTGAAAATGAAGATAATGTTTGCAACAGTATTATGGGTAAAAGGCTATTTCTATCAAATACACTACGCAAATAAGTATTCATTTACTTATGCTTATATTGAAAGGGATGCTATGTATCTTATCTAGGTTTTTTTTTAATTTGTGAAAGCAGTATATATATTTAGAAACCCCTGCACCTTCTAAACAATGAGAGACTTACATTTAACTGTTAAGTAAAATGTGAAATTTTTGTTATGAATTCAATATATAAGAGCAGGAAAATATAAAGTTTGGAGACAAAGGATTAAATAATTGAGATGAATCTTTTATGAGAAGAAAGCCTAAAATTTAAAACAATCAGACCTATAGACATCTTTCTCATTGACTAAAACATGCCTTCACTGAGCATGTAGTTGTCTTTTACAGGTATGATTTATAATTTTAAAAAATACCCTGATCAAAACAGCCTACCTTTGCCACTGAGGTTTCCCATTAAACTTCAGATGTGAAGCCTGAGTTATTTTATTTTATTGTCTTCCTCAAATAAAAGCATTAACAGCCTTATGATATAATTACAAGTCATACCATAAGACTCATGGAAAGAACCACAGAGGAGACATTTAAGTTAATAACCCATGGTTAGGATTTCAAAAAGAAACTATTTAAAATTTCAGCTCAATGATAAAGCAGGCCTATCTCAGTAAAAGATCTACGAGAAAATTATGACTCCAAACTCCTAAGGAAATTACACTGCCATAGATTGGAACATAAATGCGCAAGGAGACAGATGATGAATACCTTGTAAAATTTCTGAATCTTTAAAGGAAAGCAGGAAAAATATGGCTGCAGTGAACTTTTATGATATCCTGGGTTTACTGCATACAAGAAAACACAAAATCAATATTTTTACACTGTATCTGGTTAGTATTCTAATTTCTAGTTAAAGATTGATGGTTAAGTGAGTATTAAGCTTTTTGTTACCAAGCCATTTGGGGGAAAATATACTTTAAAAACCCTGTGAAGAAACTCATCACACACATCATCTCTTTACAGAACATCTTTATGTTGTCCATTTGCAAAAGTAACAGAGACTATATGAACACTAATTTGAAAATATTGGGTGGAAGACAGTTCTTTCCCTCCACTGGGCATAATTAATAATTAGAACACATAATGTCTCTCCATTGTCTAATGAGCCTGAAAACACTAAGTTAAACAAACTTCTTCTTAACCTTGTAGTATGAGTTTGAGTGACTGCTTTTCAGAACCAAATGTTTTCCCATGACATATTCAGTACAAATGGTATTTTATGCCTGCGCAATGACAAAGGCTTTCATTCCTCTATTTCTGGCTCTTTCAACTGTGGTTACAAATGCACTCTGGAAAGTTGAACAATGGCTTTTTTATTTGGAGAGGCAGCATCACCGTTTAAGATGGTTGAGTCTCATTGCTGAGGGCTGTTATAAGGCTGATAGCCTAAGATGTCTGGCTAGTAAGAGGAAAGGCAAGGTTGAAAGTCTTCAGAGCCACTTTGGTGTAGAATTTCCTTGGTTTCCAGTTTTCTCCAGGAATGTCTCATTCATGATCTGCTGCTAAACCATCCTTTTTCTTTATTGAATGCTGATTTTCCTTATCACTGTCAAAAAACTTTTGTAAATAGTTCTCCTTGGTATGCCACCTTAAGTCTTGTAGGATAATTACTGTTAATTTTCGTATCTGTACATGTGCAGGAACAAATCATCTGGAGTAAGTGCTGGAATAAAGCCAGGCAGGTCTTCTGTTACCTTTAATTTAGTCAGTTTCTGTATGATGTGAATTGTATTTGAGTCACTGATCACTACCAAATTAGACTTTTCATACTGACAATAGATATCGTCTTCTTTGTGTTTGAGAATCAAATTGTTCATACCAGTAACCTCTCTGTACATCAGTTTTATAATAAAAACTTAAAAAAATTGTTCATACAATCTCATAGGAAAGAAAAAAACTCAATTCAGAATATATTCTGTAAAATAACAAACGTACTCTACAGCCACAGGATAACACAAAGTACAAAACAACTAGATGAATGCAGTGGTTTGTGCCCTTGATGTCTTGTGTCCAGAGGCTGACAAATGGGTGTATGGTCAAAAAGAACTCTGTCAAGATATGGTGACTTTATTTCTTTAAAAAGAATATTTTGTTATCTTTAAGTAGTTGGGCAAAGGAGTTACCATTCAACAAAGCAGTTTATTAATACAATGCAACATGATTTCTTGAATAGGGATCCTTAACAACTTAAGATCGTTTAACTGAGCACTTTTTAAAAGAAAATTACAAAGGTACAAATGTAGAAACCCAAGAAAAGTGGAAGCCAGGGTTTCCATTTTCAATTTTCATCTTTGCCTCCATATGTGGTGCAATACTCTCTGGTAGCGCTAGGGGCAGCAGTGAGAGACACAACTTCCAGCCAACACGTTCCTCCATAACACCATGCTGTTCAGATGCTAAGTGAAGCCACCCGGATGGCTGTGTGCAAGACATTTTCCATTCTCAATGCCACCTCCTGGGCCTAACCACCCCTTTGCAAACATGGGGTGTGTCCTTGGGTCCTCTTTGTGCTTTCTGTCACAAGTAGAGTTAATTCTTTCATTGCTCCCTGAAGATATTACAATAGTTAGCATGGAGCAGTAAGTTGAGAACTTTCTTCACATTCCACACACAATGCATTTCCAATCACATCAGTTGTCTTACTTGCCCAAAGAGGGTAATAGTTCATATGCTCCTAGACACGTGCACACACACACACACACACACACACACACACACACACACATACACACACACGCCTACATGCATCCTTCTTTCTGAAGCATTCATTACTATCTGAAGCATTCATTATTTTCTAGAGAGTAGGTCATCGAGTTACTTGTGAAACATATTATTCATCTTTGTCACTTGCCCAATGCCCAGAATATTATCATGGAAAGATAATGGTTCAATAGTTTATTCTATAAATAATGTCTTAATAGAGATATAAACTGTTAAAGAGTCAAATAAAGAGATTTTTTTTATTTTTTACAAAAATGAAGTTAAAGAAAAAATAAATAGAAAGAAACTATAATAATTTTCCATCTTCAAAAAGGGGTGGTGTAGATTTTCTGGTTGGGGGTGTGTGTTAGTGAGTCCTGGGGCTTGAATTTAGGGATTAGCTGCTGTCCCTGAGCTTTTGTGCTCAGGACTAGTTCTCTACTACTTGAACCTCAGCTCTATTTCCAGCTTTTTGATGGTTGATTGGAAATAAGAGCCTCACAAGCTTTCCTGCCTGGGCTGCCCTTGAACCATCATCTTCCCATCTCAACCAACTGTGTAGCTACGATTCCAGGCATGAGCCACCAACACTGAGCTTAAAAGGGGTTTTTAAAGTCAAAGAGAAAGGATGGATAAAGCAAGCATTTACAAAAGATAAGAAAGCAATGCCATATTCTCTTCTCAATTGTATTTTTGGACCAGATGATCTCCCTGTCATGCATTAAATGAAACAAATATGGTTCTTCTGTCATAGAACCTTACATACGATATTACTGAAATCTACCCTTGTGCCTTACTTTAAGGTTCTTAATTTTGTCTGTGGCAGCAAAGTGTCTGGATAAAAAGTTAACATTCTTGAAGTCTTTTGAAGTTATTCATAACCAATTAACCCATCTCTACATAAAGGCATGTAAGTATTTTACTAAAATTTCCAGGACAACACTGCTTTATGGATTGTAGGCTACTCCCACCCTTCTGCCATTTTCTTCTGTGATAAGGATATGAAGATGAGCTAAGCCAACTGTTCCTATCATATAAAGTGATTGGGTGAATAAAAGAAGTCTCATATACATTGACAAAGTGACATCAGCAATAATCTAACAGCTGATGTTTTGCTGCACCCCCCAAAAATCTGAAAGCTATATGTGCTTTTTTTGTTACTTCTCAGATCTAAATTCGTTTTTATTCTAATAAATCTGTATGAGTTATTGACATAAGCTAAGCAAAAGAAATCAATATTTCAGATTGTAATGTTCAAGCATTTGGGTATATATTCAGCAATTTGCAATTCGATTAATTATGTTTAGTCACTATGGGAAGGTTCCACAAATTATCTATTAATATGTGTAGATGAAAAAAAAATCTATTGATGAAACATGCTAATGAGTGATTCTGACCTCAAATCAAACTAGTAACATTTTCAAATTGAGTGATATGAGAGAGTAATGAGTCTTTTTGAGAAAATTTACAAGATAGTGGATCAGAGTAGGCTTTTGACATCATTCTGTGGATAGATTGATCAATACATTGAATCACAGTAGATTTGAAAAAAAAACACAAAGCAGGATCAATCCAGCGCCTCAGATTTGCAGAATAGGTTTGGAAGAAAATTAAAATATTACAGTTCTCAAAAGCATATGATATTCACTTTTCATAGCAAAAGGATGGGAAGTAGGAATGATCGAGAGATAAATCAGGTAATTTAAATCAGGACCACTCTTCCCTCATTTTTACGCTGGAACACTATGACTGACTTTGAAAGTTAAACTGTGGATTTCATAGTAGAAATTCTACACAAGACAGACTGGGAAAAGCTTAAAAATACTTATGTCACCATAGAGTATCTCTTTTTCTTTTAACCTGAATCAGAAGGGTAGAGAGACGAGATGCAAAGGAGCTTTGTGACTGGGGCCGAGTTAAAAGTCCGTATCTCTAGAAGTGAAATGGGATTGTGGGTAAAGCCTTGTGTAAAAATGGAATCCACGGTTTACTACAAAGCCACATTGAGGTGCCAAGATGATGTGACTCCAACTCAGTCAATAAAACATCGCCATGACGCCTTTGTCTGACCCAAGCCATCCCAGGTTAAAGGTGAGAAGCTGTCTAAAAATAACAAAGCAAATATAGGCGGCGGGAAGGACTCAAGTAATACCCCTCTTGCCTGGTAAGCAGAGGCCTTAAGGTCAAACCATAGCACCGCCCCCAAATTATTGGAATGCAATATAAGTTGTGAAATTTCAGGATGTTAGGAAGAATACAGTGTCTAACGTGGAGAATTGGCCAAGTTCAGCAAGGATGTGAAATCAATTACTGATACAGTGACGATTCACCTTTCCAACAGTCACAACAAGCAGCTGATCTTACACAAAAAAATGCAGAACAAACTCACTTGCAATACCAGAGACTCTTTTTGTAACATACACAAAGTTCAGGTCTTTATACTTCCTCTGTCATTTAACTCGAAGGGCAGAGGTGCCACAGAAAATGGGAGTATCTCATTTCAGACGTAACAAGGACAATTAATTTGCCAAATGTAGAAAGTTTTAGACGGAATCATTTAGTCATCCAAGTTCACACACAGAGCTGCACCTTTCCCTAACTTTGTCACTTTTTAAAATCCTTCCCCCCTTTTCAAACCACCTAATTTAGGTATCTTTTTTTTTCAAACTTTGCATTGCTAATTTAAGATTTTCTTCCCACCAGCAAATAAAGCACTTATTTTCCCAGAAAATCATAAGGACAATTGGGCAACAACTGTCTGTGAGCCATGGATAGAGCCCATTCAACCAAGCAACCTCAAGTTCATGGAATTTCAACTGTCTTTGCACTTGTGGAGGAATTTTGGTAATAAGACCTAACTAATGAATGTAAAGTAATACTCCATGGCAGGAGACATTGTCCACTACAGGCAATCAATGTCCAGCGAGCTACCTCAGAGCATGCCGCATGCGGAACCTTATCTCCAGAATGACAGAGTGTGCAACGATCTGAACGAAGGGGAAATGAAATCAATAATCATTTACCCGGGAATCAGGTGGTTTGCTGTTTCATTTGAATTTGTGCAGTCCTCTGCAGCTGAGGGAAGAAAAAAAAAAACGTTAAGTACATTTTTAAGAAGCAGCGTGGCCTCGTGAAGAAAAGAACGGGCCATGGCATGCTAGCAAATGCAATCCAATCAACACTCAAGAACACGTGATCAATAGAAGCCTCCACACTTGAAAAGCTGTCTTCTGGGCCCTTCGGCACGTCACCTCACAAAGGCTAAGTAGGTTCTATAATGGTCTGTGACCCTTTTTCTAAAGACTAACAGGGGCTCTTTCCACGTGGAGAAGCATGCTTTCTGCCTGTGAAACTAAACCTCCCCTCGGCTGCAGGACTGGGCAAAGACAGGCATGATGGTTCAGCTTGGTTGTCTGTGTCATGGCATTGAGAGATGTCTGGGGAATTGGTGAAGCACACTTCCGGGTGTGCCCATGAGAGCATTTCTAGAGCTAATTTCATGGGAGGTCACTGAGGGAAAAGGTCTTCAATGGGAGCAACTGTCCGATAGACTGGGGGTCCAGACAGAACAAGAGCAGAAGGAAGGCCACGGATGAGTGAACGCTCATTTTTCGTGAGCGGTGTGACTATTGCAGCTGCCCTTGTGTGTGTGTGTGTGTGTGTGTGTGTGTGTGTGTGTGTGTGTGGACATCAGTCCAGTTCCTGCAGCCTTGCCTTGCGGACTCACACCAGTGAATGTCAGGGAGTTGCAGGTCTTCAGCCTTGGACTAGGCCTGTGTCATTCACCGAGGGTGCCAGTGTCTCAAACAGAGCTGCTACTGTTTTCCCTCACTCTTCTGCAGATGGCCATTGTGAGATAATACAGCGAAACATATAAGCCAATCTATTATAATGTATATGTATACATATACATATTTGCATGTGCATATATATGCACATATGTTTATACATGTATATGTATATTAGAGATAGAATATAGATTTCATCAAGGGACAACATATGCATGTACGTACCTAACACAAAGAAATCCCCTTGCACAATTAATATATGCTAATAAAAATGACAGGAAACGCCAAGTACTGGTAGCTTACACCTATAATCCTGGCAATTCAGGAGGCTGAGACCTGAGGATTGTGGTTCAAAGCCAGCAAGAGCAGGAGACTCCATGAGACTCATTTCCACTTACACATCAAAACATCTGAAAGTAGAGCTGTGGCTCAAGTGATTGAATGTTAGCCTTGAGCACAAAAGTTCAGGGACAGTGCCCAGGCCCAGAGTATAAGCTCCAGGATTGGCATGTATACAAAAAAATGTCTGCATATTTCAAAATAAACATTTAGAAGTGACAAAAGAGCTGAAAAGTTACAAAACCTCTCATTGTTCTCTGGGAAAAATAAACTTAGAAATTCTACAACATGTTCATATCATATCATAAAAATATTCTATTTATACCAATTAAATGAAAGTCTTCTGATTGACTTAAGCTTCTTAAGCTTCATTTGTATTTTGCAAAGCCAGGTACGGTGGTTCACACTTCTAATATCAGGACTCTAAAGGCAAGGTGAGTTTAAGGCCAGGCTGGACTACACAATAAGACCTTAAGAAAACTACCCAAATCTCCTACATTAAGAGATACTTTGTGATGCATCATAATAGAACACTTAAAGCCAATGGCTTTCTGTTGGGAAATCACATATAAAATTCCTGTTGATGATGGATTCCAATAAAATGTTATTGTATTGTGTTCGCTCTTGAATTCCATGGTGCATAAAACATCTTGACCTCTGCAAAGAGATAAATATGTTTGTTTTGCATTTTCTATCAGAAACAACCATGTAAAATAAAATAGTAATAATGACAGAAAATATGGCTGCGTTTTCTCAAGGTTCAACAATAATATAGCTTGATGAAAATCACTTGGATTAAAAAAGAAAGCCAAAAGGACCATGTGCTGGGTGGTGTATTGCAATGTCAAAAGAACTTATGGTTGGAGAAGCTGATATGATCTCTCCTCCTTTTTGACCTCAGCTAGGAAAATATTCTTACATGCTTGACTCTTGCCCAGGTACATTAATAAATTCAGGATGTAATAGGTCCCTGAAGTGATTTGCATGTATTGATTAAATGTCATGAGTGAAATGCTGTAGGTTAAATTACTCGAGACACCCAAATGGAGAAAACACAAGTGTAAGCATTGTTTAAATAAATTACTTGGCAATTTTTCTTGACACATGATTATACTTTTTGTGTTTACCCTGATGTCCGGATGAGTAGAGACTGGGGCATAACGCTGCAGCGATGGAGAAGAGTGAGATAAGGAGATAAGGAGATAAGGAAGTGCTTCATGAGTTTACTGTAACTGTGAGATGAACCATCCTGTTGTATGATGAAAGAATGCCTCATAAAAGGCAGATAGTGCAATTTGGAGACTGATTCTGATGTCTGCAAAGAAAGCTGGACAGCAACTCGAAGAATTCGCTAGAGGCTATCACTCTGATTTTGTCTGAATAAAATAAAGGCCACTCGACAAAGAGAGTGGCCAGTAAATACTCATGTGGAGGCCAAGAACAGAGTTTACATTGAAGTTCATTGGGTCCCAGCACTTGCCTTCTTTATCTCATTCCCCAGAGTTAACTAGAATAATTCTCTAATACAGTGTCATGCCAGTGCAGAAGATCTGTGAAGGAATTTCTTCTTCATGCATGTACCCAACCATTTATTTCCTAGCATTAAGACACTTCTCACTCCATTGTTCCCCTTCCATTTGTCTCCCACCACTGGTAGAGTAACTTTGGGTTTCTTATAGTAAAAAAAAAAGTCCACAAAGACATATAATTTCTTACCATAAAGCTATTCTGTAAAGAAACAAGCACTTTTAGGCACAGCCTTTTCAAAAATCAGACTTTGCCACAGCCTAATATATTGGAATACATCATATTAAAATGTTGTAAGAAAGCAAGAGACAAAAGATAAAATGACAAACCATTCCAAAAGCAATACTTACGAAACTATTTGGTGTAAACCAATTGTAAAACTCATGGGGGGAGAGGGGACGGGGGAAGGGGGAGGTGAGGGAAAAATGAGGGAGGAGGTAACAAGTTGTTCAACTTACATACGAATAACCCCACTGTACCTCACTTTGACAAAAAAAAAAAAAAGATACACCTTGAAAAAAAATCTTTGTAAGATTACATGTAGAGGAGAACATTAAAATAACCAAGAAATTAAAAAGAACTAGCAAAAACTTTAAGAAACAAACCAAAAGGATATCAAGGAAAGAATAGGAGCTCTGGACTCACACCTCTACCAGCCACATTAGAGACAATAAAAATTACGCTGGAAGTTCTAAAGGAAGAATATATTCTACTCAGCCTAGAATTCTACGCACGGGAGACTATTGCATTCTGGTTAGAGCACACCCTTAAAAAATCCCTCCCGTAGTTTGATGTACTGCAGAACAAGAAATCTAGAATATAGTTTGTTGTGACAAACCACTACTTGTGAAGACAGTACAAACTTGTGTTCGGCAAAAATGAAGTCTAGATGGCGTTTCTACCCTGGTTGACCTCGCACCTTGATCGGGATCTCAGCATTGTGACTAGGATGAGCGGTGTGAACAATAGAGTACTGTTTTAAAAAGAAGATCATCTGCCCCCAGTTGCTCAATTCTGCCTCAGTGGGTTTATGAATCTGTTTCAAGTTTTGATTTTCAGTATACTGTGTGTGTGTGTGTGTGTGTGTGTGTGTGTGTGTGTGTGTGTGTGTGTGCGCGCGCTGGGGTTTGGCCTGGATGCTTTCCCTGAGCTTTTTAGCTCAAGGCCTGCACTATTACCACTGGATCCCCAGTTCCACTTCTGGCTTTTTTTCTGGTTAATTGGAGGTTAAGAGTCCCTTGGGCTTTGCTATCCAGGCTGGCTTCGAACCATCATCCTCAGATCTCAGTCTTCTGCGTAGCTAGCATTACAGGCATAGGCCACTAGCACCCAGCTATGGTACACTTTTATTCTACCATAGCTCATTCTGATAACTAGGCCAAATATTCTCTATGCACAAGCCCAACTGAACTGAAACTATCCAAGAGGCCGGAAGGAAATAAGGAGCTTGTGCTACTTTTTAAAAAGCCATGTAACTTCACATTGACTGTGGCAATTGTTTTGACTGATATGGTTTACAGTACCAACTTTAATTCTCTCCCTTCTATTTTTTCTGATACTAAGTGTGGTTCTTAAGAGAAAATAGAAGCAGAGTTTAGTACCTGAATTGCTTATTTTTTCATCTCCGGGAAATATGGTTTCCATCGTTTATCTCCAGTGTTGCTCATCAGTTCATATTATTGATTATAAATGACACTGGGAATAGTAATCGCACAAATGTGAAGGAAATTTCTACCCGTACAGGACCCGTGGACAAACTTTTTGTATTCGTGATAGATGATACAATCATTCACATGAAACTCTAGTGCTCGGATTTCATTTGCAACACAAAAGAGCAAATAGATTGTATTCCCCAAAGAAGCTATTAATTCTCTTCACTATGAGTTTTCTTACGCTGAGCATGTCTGGGTGTCGGGGTGTGTACATACATTTGCTGGTATTAGTGGCAGGAACATCTTTATCCTTGCTTTTAATGTTTCTTCTGAGTGGCTTTATATTTTTATTTATTTCTATTTTTTTTCTCTTTTAATCTTAGATTCAAGAAGGAATGAAGTCTCCAAGTAGTATTATTTCTCTAGTCTTGTTTTTTTTTTTATTGTTGCTGCTGTTTTGTTCTGTATGTGAAGCCTTTTGAGTCATTCATTGCATTGGATATTCTGTACAATTTCCTAGTTGCAGCTTGATAAATGATTAATCCCTTCTTGTACTTGGAATCAATAAATGACATTCTCATAGCCCAAAGGAAAGGAGAAAGAAGGAAAATTTGCAAAGCAAGTTGGGGAAGGGTTAACACCGGTCTACTTAGTAAAAAGAATGAGAAAGAGTCTCCTGAGGGTTTGTGATTCATCTCACCCTGTATTGAAATGTGGGCTTCAACCAACTATCTGGTTAATAACAATCCACGCAGCTGTCAATCTTTTTGACCAATGTCATCAATATTTTATACTGCAAAATAACGACAGTTAAGAATCAGAGCCATGAGAAGCACTTGGGGCAGAAGTGTTTCTAACGGGATAATGAAATTGACAACACACATCCAGCATTTCCAATCGGCATTCTAAGGACGCTTTGGCTGAGATTTGTTTTCTAATAGTAGAGCCTTTGCTCCTTATAATAAAGGGACAGGAATGCTCTAGAAAGGTTCTGTGATTCCAGTGGATAATAAAATGAGACAAAATTGACTCTGAGATAGGCAATTGCACTAACAATAATAACTATTATATAACTTAAAAAGTAAACCACAACCTGAATAAAATCGAATTTTGAAAAATTCGACTTGCCACATAAACTCATTGCAGAGCATAGAGAAGAGCCATTTCCTCAACTCAGATTGCATAGCTTAAGCTGACAGATGACATGCATAATGCTCGCAAAGAATATTGTTCTTATACAAATCAGCACAAGATAAAGGCCTCTTAATTTGTGCAGAAGGTTGTTACATTAATGAATGAGCAAGAAGAGTCCTCAGGTTGGGTTCCCACAGACAGCCCTGTGGTACGCATTGCTAATCACTACCTGAGGTTGGATTTCCAATACTTTCTTATGGTTCCCAATTTGACTAGTGCAATTTACCCAAGTGGAAGAAGGCATTCCTCAGACTCCATTACAGATAGGAGCACTGGTCAGGCAATTAAGTTCTAAACATAAAATTTAAGAGAAAAAATATGCTGATCAGAATGTCAGAACCCCATTTTAAGTGAGGGGAGCCTGCATGGAGTTTTCTTCTCTACCCTTCTAACAAGCCACTGCGTGAATGAGAAGACCATTTGTGGCAGATCTCACAGGCATCTTGGTTTCTAAGGACTGGCATCATGCGCTGGATATAATAAAATGGAACTGGAAGCATCTTTATCACTAAATTGTCATCACAACCGTAATGGCATTCCTTTGGACTTCTTTTATGTGAAAGGTAGACTCTAGTTCTTTGGGTTATTGTAGCATATGGCTAATATGATACCCATCCTCAGATACTGCTATTCAATGCTATGATTCTCAAGAATATGAAAGCTGTTTTAAGATATGCATCCAGGTACAAAACAGCAATGTCTTAGGACCAATAAGAGAAAGAGTCCATTGGTGTTGGCATTCTCCTATCTATCTCAAGGAGTATAACTGTGAAAAACTTGTAAAGAACTTGGATTTCTTAAGACAATAGAAGTTCACAGCTGAAAAAAAATAGGTAGATTCCAATACAGAACTTCAACTTGTTGAGAACAAAAGATTGAATGATATATTTTTATTACAACTTTAATAAAAGATGCCCTGTTATTCATCAAATAGAAATCCTAAGTGAAAATAATTCCCCAGAATTCTGGAATCCTTATAATTAATAATAAAGATACCTACCTTTGATTTATACAGACACAAATGAACTCAATTGAGACATGCAAATTTTATTTGAATGAAATTATTATTTTTATGAACAAGGAAAGAACAATTTCATACATTCTAAAATTAATTGTCCACGTACCTATCTTGGTAGAGATGAGTCTAACTTATAGTCAGCATTACTTCAGATTACGTTTTTGATATAAAGCTACCTTTGCTAAATAACACACATTTATATCCAGACTTTGATGTTATTTGCCACTGGAATTTCAAGTGTGTTGATCTATGTCCACAATTAATGTGTTCTCATCTTTAACACCCAATACCAAAATAAATGACTAAGTAAATAAACCGCAAGCAAAATTATAATTTCTAAACATGGGAGGTTAAAAGGGAAGATTTATTGCTACCTAGAGGAAGAGCCTACTCTACTCAACCCAGGACAGAGTTAGCAGCTACATAATCATGACATCCACTGGGCTTTTGGCATTTAGTCATACTAAAGCAGAGTGAGTCAAATCCAATTGCTACACTTAGTGTTACTTATCCATTGCCATGAATGGCTACGTATTGGGACCCACTGGCAAAGCCCACGGTCTTCTGTGAGAATGAGATATTTTCACCACAGTCAAGCAGGATAATACTACTCAGGCTGAGAATTGAATATGTCAGAATTCCTATTTTTCATGATTGAGGCTAAGGAAAAGTGAAAGACCAAATCAATTTCCTGACCTGGTAAAATGACTTCATAGCGTTCCAGAAATGGAAGACATTATAAGTGTAATCTATTTTAAGCTTCTTTTTATTTTTTTTTTACATTGGGCATAAAGTAGAACATATCACTCTTTTATTAAGTGTTCTCACGAGGGGATCCTGTTTTCAGCTACTACGGTAACAAAAATTAGTATATTTTGAAATGAAAATACTCATTCTAATAACTAGGAGGTTATGGTGATGATAATCTATCCTTTCCTAGTCAGGAAATAGATTTGTTTTATTTCGTCCAGTTATGGTGTTTAGGGTGAGAAATAATCCTGAACTCTGGTGGGGCATAATCAAATGCAGAGGGAGGAGGAACGTGGAAAGGAAGAGGGGTGTGTGTGTGGACACTGTGCCTTCTCCTTGCTTTGCTGTCAATTTAAAACCGCTATCGAAAATAAAGTCTAGTAAATAAAAAGTAATCATAATATGGGAGAAGATGTTGCCATCGAAATACTGGATTTTTATTTTAAACAATGAGACAGAAAGACAGCCAGACAGCCAGCCAAAGGTCTTCCTGCTGAGGAGCAAGCGGTGTGTGCAGCATTTTGGAAGGCTGCCTTTCAGGATTCTATTTTGATGTCTTGGTTCTTCCTCTTCACTGATTTCATGTGTTGGGATAACTCTTTCCTTTCTCTTCTGTCCTGGTTACAGGATTCCTTCCTGACCCCAATCTCATTTTCTCGATTGTGTCATGGAGTTTTTGTCATGGTTGCTGGGCGAATGGTTCACTGTGTGACCACGTTTCATGCCTAGAAGGTTTGCTCTCACACCTAGGACTTCTTGAACCATAAGTAAATAGTAACCATCAACGAGCACTCTGTGGATAATTGTCTGAACGCTGAACCAAGAACCCAGGAGCCATGGCTTTCAAAACAATTTGTGCCCTGATATTTCAGTGTGAAAGAGCTTGTCAGATTTCCTGACAGTCCAAAGCAAGGCTGCCCTGTCTCCTGTGTGGATAAATTCTCATTATCCTTAATTGGCGTTAAGTGTAAACATCCCTTCGGTGATTGCCCATCACGTCTCAGGTCCCATTTAAGCATCATTAGCTTTATCATCTATATGTACTATAAGGAAATAGGACAGAAATACGACATGAAGTGAGTTAAACACATTAAAAGATATTGGCCTTCTATCAAATCGCCTGCCCGTGCACAGCTAACAATTTATTCTCTCCTCTGTAATGGCAAATGCCAGAGATTTTGTGGCTTACCCTGCCGGGTATTTTTTTTTCTTGTTGTTTAAAAGACATTATTACCTGCAATCTTACTTCATTTGGTGCTAGTCTGGTAAATGGCCATTTTTCATAACGAGAATTTCCATCTAAGTACTGATCTGTGGGTTCATAGTACAGAAAGCACCCCTGTGGGAGACATAAAGAGATGGCTGCATTCTAGGACCCGGTGAAACAGTTCTTTACTTCAAAATGGGATTACCCCAACCTACAGTATGACTTGGAACAAATACGTCCCTTCTTGGTATTTCAGGCTGGTTGAGGAAAACTTCACAACATTCTTAAAAGTTTCCAGTGTACTTTCTTTTGTTACAAACATGGACTTTAGGAGTTAGACCTGGTTATTTTTTTTCCCTTTAAAAACAACAACAACCACGAATTAAGCTATGACTCCTGAAAAAGAATCAAATAAAATAGACCTAAACATTTTTAGAAATGTGTAGAGACCCCATACTAGTTTCCATGGAGTTGACTGTCAAATCTGTCTTGCAGTACGACCTTCTACATACCTAATTCCTCTCCCTTGTGGGAGTAAGGATAGCTTTTCTTTGTTGTTGTTGTTGTTGTTAAGGAAAAAAACAACAACAACATGTACTGCATATCAAGTGCCTGTTTATCATGGCTGCTCTGTAGCATTTTCTCACATGGTCACAACACATGACCCAAGGGAGAAAGAAAGTGCTGGAAGCTCCAGCCCGCCACGTGACTGACCCAGCAACCTCGCAGAAGCTCTGGAGTTGCAGGCACCATGATTTCACCTGCAGTCCAAGGAAGCAAGGCGGAAGAGGTGAAGTGGCTCGCTCCAGGCCCTTGTGAAGAGCGACGGTGCTCGGGCTTTCCCAGGGCCCGTCTGGATTCACGTCCTTGCTCACCCTCCTGGGTATTTCTGGACTTGCGCTCTCTCAGCACCTGCCTCCATCCTCCCCCTATAGCTTCTGGAAAATTTCCTCCCAGTCATAACTATGTCAGTGAATCTGATCCTTGCCAGGAGAAAACTTGTTTGACTTCCCTTGAGCTATTCCTTGTCAAATACATTCCCAAATGATAGAGGATAGCTGTTGGAATACCTGAAAGCAATCCTAGAAGATCTCAAATGATTCCAGTGTCTCACGGTGGTAGAGATACAGGGATATATACCTCTTGTTATCTGTTTGCGATTTAACACACAAATGGGAAGAGGTGAAAGGAATCAGTACAAACTGGTTTAATATGCAGCAGATGAGAGCTAGACTCGATTTTTCTCCTCAGAGGTTATTTTTCTTTGCATGAGGTTGTCTCGTGTCCATCCGCTGGCCGAAATGCTTGGCGGGCCATTTAGCATCCCCTGGGCCACACCAATGTGCCCATCTGCCCACTTTGCCACGTCCACATCTGCCCGCATAGCTGACTGCCACCCTTTATTAGGGGGACTGAGGCTGACTTGAATATTTCCCCTTCTCAATCATTTGCCATCCAGATTAGCTCAGGAAGAAGCCCTGCCCTTGTCAGGAAATGCTGGCGAGGTAGAGCAAAGTGTGCACATTATCACTCAACTAAGTATCCGTCCGTGAGAGGCAGGGACACGCAGAAGCATCGTGCCAAGTTGCATTACAAACGCAAGGGTTGCTCCCGAAGACAGAAAAGTTCACGTGACAAATTGATTTACCATCACTGGGCCACAGAAAATCTGAAGTTCTCAGAGGTGTCCTGATTGTCTACTCCTGGTTCTCCTCCTCCGCTCTTTGTTCTGCAATAGCAGCTAAGATGGAGGTGAGCGGGGTAGGGGAGGGAGTGAAAATCCTCTTGCCCCAGAATACAAGGCACAGTATTGGCACGCACACACACACACACACACACACACACACACACACACACACACAATCAATCAATCAATCAATCAGAAAAAGAAGGAAGCAAAATCCTAGGGCGGTAGTGGGTCACTTTAAATAATAGGTGACTCACTAGGAAACACAAAGATATATCTCCCCCTCTCTTTAACCCTGCTTTCTTTGATTAGCGATGAGTAACTCTTTCTAACAATGAGACATAGCTCCCTGTCTTGGCAAACGGTATAACCAAATCAATCAGGACAGCAAAGCAAGCTCTTTTGGAGGTGCTATCTTATTTGATCGTGCCCGTGCCTCACGGTCAGTGGAGTTACAGTCTGTCTAGAAGAGACTCAAGTTGTGCGTGGAGGCTGAGATGCAGGGGAGAGATTTTCCATTTCCAGATGTGGACACTGGAACCAGGGGCACCGGAGGAGCCGTGCACGGGCCCCGTGTACAACAAGAACACACGTGTTCCCGCCCTTCTGCAAGAACTGTGTCATTCTGATCCTGATTGCAAGTGGCACACAAAGTCACTTGAAGAAAAAAAAAAAGTCTGCCCTAAGCAAAACTCATTTGACTCTAATCTGCTTATGGGGATTATCAAAAGAACAGAGCGTGCCAATAAAAATTAACAGAAGGGAGCTGTGTGCCTTGGAGTGGTGGGGCTTCCCTGGGACCGCTGGTTGGTGTAGTCTACACATAAGCTCTGTGCCAAGACATGAATCAGCCTCACCAAGCCTCGTGCTATTACAACTTCAAACCAGATCATTCACTCCTTTCGCTGTGATAGCATACTTAAGGAGAAAGCACCCAGTCATTTGACTCTGTCCGGAGCTTTCTCTGGGGAAATGGTGGACACACAAATGACCTGTCCCTAAGACAATTCTATTTCACATTGTAAAACGGCAGTATTTGTTCCAAGAGCTGGGATAAAGTCCATTACGTCTAGCCAGATCCTCTGGTCTCACTCCACCCTTTAGATCTCCTCTTACGCTTAAAGTTCATATCCTGACTTCTGAGATTTTATGGCAATGATGCTTTCGAAGGTCAGGAAGCCTTCAGTGGAAGATAATTTTTAACTATCTTATTTGACAAAATGGTGGATTCGGTGTTGCTTGACACTGAAGAAGAGAAAGAGAGCCACACCAAGTGTTGGAGGCGGTCGAGAAAGATTTTATCCAGAACTAGTACAGAGAGTTCAGTGTAGAACTGATCTTACTTCCTAACACAACTGAGCCACTCCCAGATTGAGATCAAGCCAACGGAGTGCAGGTGTTGAGGATTGTTCGAAGAGGACCTTAAAGGCACAGACATTCTTACTAAACTGAGATAACAGAATTCCTGTAAAGGCTGGCCCAAGAGTTAACTTATGAAGACTAAATAAGGAGATCAAATATGAATGGTAGACTTTTTTCTGGAAACTGACCAAGGAAGTCTTTTGCACTAAGCAGGCTGAAGACACATCCTAAAGCCAAGGCTTGCAGAAACCCGTCTCCAATCTCCCCAAGGAGGGAGCTTTGCCAGTCTACAGGGCACGGGAGCTAAGACTGTATTCCAATACATCTAATTTTTTAGGTTATTCCCGGCATTTTACAACCTCTCAATGCCTGATTTTGGGTGCCATGTTAATCTCAGTAAGAATATTGTTCAATTTCATATTGGCAACATATTCCACTGAGTTGATATGATTGACTCTACCATTCTACATTGTACATTAGACTTGGGATACAGTGATTATTGTATCGATAACAGAAATAACACTTTCTAAAAATTTCCTTGTCATTTCACTAAAATAAATTCAGAAAGGCAGAGGAATGCAACCATCTGGTGGTTCTCGTGTCATCAGGTTTTCTTAGAAGGACTGTGATCATTTAGATTATAAAGCAATTTTGGTACTAATTCTGGGTCTTTTTTTCTTTGTCATTGTGGAGTTACGATGTAAACTGCTCATTTAGCAAGGAAGAACATGTACCACAGGTTTGCTTCATTTGCATTTCTATAATTGCTGTGGATTATTCAGTGTTATATTTCATCTTGGGTGAATTGCTGGTAAGCTTTTAAAATAATCTAGATGTAGCTTACGCTAAATTCTAGAACACTTATGTCCAAGGATAGATGATGTGGGGTTTTGTTGTTTTCTTGCTTTTGTTGGTCATGGGACTTGAAGTCATAGCCTGGGCACCGTTCCTGAGCTTTTCTACCACTTCAAGCAGCATTTCTGGTTTTCTGGTGGTTAACCAGAGATAAGAGTTTCATGGATATTCCTGCCTGGGCTGGCTTTGAACTGTGATCTTTAGATCTCAGCCTCCTAAGTAGCTAGGATGACAGGCATGAGCCAGGTCATGATGTGGTTTTTCTAGGCCCACAGGAGAAGTTGCAATGACTGCTGGTGAGGAAATTCCTACACACATTACAAATCCTTCTGATGGTAGAAGTAAGTAACCTCAAGACCCGACCGAAGACAATCCCTTGTTACAATTATGACTGAGAAATATGTTACTAAATCTAAGCTAAATTAATACAGCTTTAAAATAATAATAATCAATGGTTAATAGAGCTTGAAATAAATTATCAAAACCCCCAGTTATATGAATAAAACTAAAAACATGACATGGATTTTTAACATTTTATTGAGCTAGTTGTTAGATGCTCTAAATGACTTTTTGATATCTACATAAATCTATCACTCTAGTCCATTTTACAATTGGACCACAAGAAATCAATAAATGGTTGTTTTGTTTACATAATTAATACTTAGGGACTATAGTATTCTTAATCATTTTTCTAAGTACTATATAATATGAAAATTTGCCAAGTCTCTGTTTTCTGGAATTTCTAGAAATTACTAAAATTTACAACTATACACTTAGGGAAATATTACAGTATTTTTATACATTGGAAAGATTTTTTTTGGTCTCATGGGCTATATTTATGATTTAAATTTGAATACTATTTCCTTATTTGTGTCTGCTCTATTTTATTTTATTTCAAGGATCGAGGTGAGGATTTCCAGAACCATCTGTGGGCTTTGCTTTGCCCTTCTCAACCAGTTGAACCTGGAATGTCTTTGACCTTCACTATAACCACCCCCACATATACACACACACCAAGAGTCACATTTCTATCTCACTGATAAGGATTTTCCTTGTGAGAGAGAGAAAAGTCTTTCTCAAGTACAGATAGATTACATCTACTGTCTCTCCCCCATCTTCGTGTCCAGTCAGTCCATTCTGGAAGGAAATTTAATTGACTTGGCTCCGTGGGCCCCTGACTGGGAGAAGGAACTGATTGTACTCTTGCTTCTAGGTGATTGCAAATTGCTTAGTTGACAGTTTACTCCAATGCCTTTCCAACTAGCGACATTTTAAGCTGACCAGTTAATGATTATGAAGATAAAGCTTCTCTTTTAATTTCAGAAATGAGTGGTATCATCAATCCTTTCCATGATTTCAAGGACTCTCGATGAGTTCAGTCAGTTATCACAAATATCTGCTGATTACTTGAGAGCCTGCTATTAGGGACTGCCAGCCTAGCTTCTCATACAGCTCTTCATCATGTCTTCCATATTACAGTTTATCCCCATCCAGTAAATGCCTCTAGATTTTCTTGTCTTTGCTGAATATATTGACTTTCTTACATAAAGATGAGTCATTTGTACAATAACAAAAGAAGAGGTGGTTGGGCGAAAAGACTTATAGAGGTGAAAGTCTTTCAGTCCAGCAAAATACAACTTCCCATAAGATCACCCAACTGACCACATGGGCTAGAGTCAGCGATGCTTGAAGATGGCATCTAGGACTGAGCAAAGGAAAACCAGAGAGGACTGATGGAGGGAAGAATCGAGAGCCTTCCTGATAACAAGCAGTAACACAAAGCTGAACCCCTGCTTCCAGTCCTTTCAGCTAGCAAGAGTTGGGGAGTGAGCAAGTGAAATCGGAGTGGTAGGTTTTATGTACTTTGTGAATCTCATGGGTCCAGGTTCGCAAGAGTCACGATGGTCTGGACCACTTGTTCAACAAATTCGAATTGGATAGAGGAACCTGAATGGGAGGAGAGCTCAGGGACATACAGTTCACTGCTAAGCAGAAAGTTAACCCACAGGGACATTATTTCATGGGTTTTAAACTCATCTCCGCTCTCTTAAAATCATAGAATGATGAACCAGGAAAGCACGTCAATAACCTAGGAAAAAACAGGGTTTTCTGACCCAACTACACTTTCATTGTCACCCAAAGAAAGGAGCCAGGAAAATGTGAGATGTGACTACTTCTGTGTGATTGACAGCGGGCAATAATCACTCTAATTGAGACTTTGAATCCATTCATTTGACGGCAGGTGTCTGATGGGGGTAAAGATGATGGTGTAATGTTAGGATGATGGTTCCTTCCTCCCCCTCCACTTTGGTGTCTTGTGTATGCTATCTGCACCTGTGTCCTTCTGTCCTGAGAGGGTCAGAGCGTCTTGTCCCTTCCGTCAGACTTTATCATGCCCGCTTCTCCCTGTTCCCCAACGCTCAAAGCTAAAGCGGAGGATAGAAAGGAGTGACACTCCTTCCAAGCAACCATAAAGACATCATAGCCTCAAAACCCTGCATCTGTTTGTATACAGCGTTTTTTAAAGCATTGAGCGGGGGCACTCCCAGATACAAACTGCAGATTTAGTGATATGATACACTATAGTGATAAGAGGTCCTGCTTTTTTTTTTTTTAATAAAATGGCTAGGATGACAAATATTTTATTTGTGGAAGAATATTGTAAAAGTTTCAATGGTACCTGTCAATTCTAGGATAAATGTGAAACATGTAAGCTTTCACAGAATTACATTGGTATATACAGCACCGGTTATTGTTGAAAACGGGATTTTCATGGAAATTTCATTTAAATGATTGAGTAATTCTCTTTCTGTAGCATTAATTCAGGAGATACTTCTTAATGATCTAAGGCTCTGGTAAGCAATTATCTTCTCATTGTGTTTAGTAAGTACCTAAATTTGGGTTATACTTCTCATTGCCCGGAGCATAAAAGAGCAAAAATTGACTTGATTGCTCAGTATATAACACATATGGATAGTAATGGTCTCTCCTGCTAGGATCTTAGCATGCTTAGAATTCATCCTCAAATTGCACATTTTCTCTGCATGTAAATTTGTGCAAAGAGAAAAGATGCATCGGAGGCCGAGTACAAATGATCTTGTTCCCTTGTCAACTTCATCTTGCAGAATAAGCTCAATGTTTCTTTATGTTACTGTCATTCTTACAGGTCACTCTCTATTACATTGCTGCCCTGCGATTTTTATTTTTTTTTTTGACAAATGTCTGGGCAGCTGGGTCTGACCCTGGCCACTTTCCCTCTACTTTGCTTTGCACTTCACACTGTGCAGACCCCAGCTCATTGCATCCTGTACAACAGGCGGACTGCAGCACTTGGGCTGGAAGGGACATGGCAAGAAGATATGTTCACACGAGGCTCAGAGACGTCGGTGTCCAAGAGCGCATGCTCTTTAAACATGCCGCATGCCTGTGGCGTCACCTGCAGCAATATGGTATAGGTTTTATTACCCTATACAACCCCTTTCATTTAACAAATTCAGAGGAAATGTATAAGAAGCCATTCAGTCAGCCGTGTCATCTGTTGGATGCTTCCAGGTAAGAAGCTATCATTGCAATATATACACATCCTATATAAATACTTGTGCAAACCTACAACTTCTTCAAGAACTTACTTTATGTCATTTAAAATAGTGACAAAAATTCCTCTTACAAGTCCAATTCCATCTCAAAGTACTCATTATATCAATTATAGCAAATCAGCTTAGTTTTTTCCTTTCTTTTTTTCCCCTTTGTGACTGTACTAAGACTTGCACGCAGAGCCTCATGTTCCTGCCTGCTTGCTTAACTGCGGCTCTACCGCTTCAGTTATGCTTCCAGTCCAACATCTTGCTGGTTAATTGGAGAAAAAAAAAAGCCCATTGACTTTTCTGTGGGGGGCTGACTTCCAACTATGGTCCTCCAGGTCTCAACTTCCTGGGTTGATAGGATTACAGGCATGGGCCATTGGTGACTCAACGGTGAGGCTTTCTGACTGATTTCCTCACTTCCTTGAGCATGGTTTCCTTAGTTACGGAGTAGTCAACTTGAAGATGTAAGTGAAACAGCAGACATACTTAAGCAGTGTTGTCTATTTTAATGAAGAATCACAGTCATTCTTTAACTCTTTGTCTTTCTCAAGGCCTACAACTGCACACAAATGCAAATACCTACATGCATCCCTTCACACGCAAACACACATGACTACACATGCATACACACATACTTTCAAATGGAGGCTTCCTATTGATTGTCAGAAATTCTAAGTAAGATGGTTTACTGCAAAAGAAGAAATAAAGTGTGTGATTCACATTATTACTTATTAAGTATTGAAAAATCATGTTCGAGGAGAAGGGGCCATTTTCTATTGCAATGAAAAGACATGCAAATTTGTTCTTTTCACCAGGAAGCCAAAGAAGACCATTTAAATGGAATTACTATTGCTTTTAGCTTTGCTTTGGATACTCTTTTTTATTTCTAATCATAATGATGATGATAATAAGCTTTTTTTTTTTATCATAATCAAGTACTTTAGGGCTCAAAAGAAGTAAGAAAGCTAAAAGCTGAACATTCAGTGTACGATAATTTAGCCAGAGAATTAAGTAATATTTCTAGTCATTCAACTGGTCAAAATTTAGAAGACAAGTTTTCTCTCTGTTGCATATTATTGCTTTGTTATGGTGTCCTCTCAAAATTTGTTATTCTATTTGATGGTGATCATAATTTTAAAGACATAATCTAAGAAGAAAAGTTTAAGCAGTATGCTTTGAGAAATACTCAGAAATAGAATATGCTATTTTTATTCTTGTTTATCTGAGGCTTGTAAAACATAATGTCCTTTGCATTCTACTCAGTCAAATCTGTAATATCTCATCTCCTTATCCATAACACAACTTCTGTAAAAGGTGACCATGCTAAGGGAGACCTACCACCATCAAAGTCTCATTTTAATTCACTGTACAGAATACAAAAATGAATCATGTCCTTTGTTCATTGTGTACCAGTATTAAAGTCCAGGGTCTTTGTGATTGTAAACAAAATATTTTTCTACCATAATACAAGAAAAGGGATCAAAGAAGCAGAAAATCAGGGAAATTAAATGAGCACAATTCTCTGTTTTGTAACATAGATTTGGGAAACCATAAGAAAATTTGGAATTTTGAATATAAAAAGCAAAGCAGATGGCTAGGAGTCTTCATATACAAGAACTATAATTTTTTTGCATATAGAAAAAAATGTTGTAAAGTTGAATCTTGGGAAGGAAAGAAGGAAGGAAAGAAGAGAGGAAGAGAGGGAAGGAGAGAGAAAGAAAGAAGAAAGAGAGTAGCTCAGCACTAGTGGTTCATGCCTAAGATCCTAGCTACTCAGGAGGCAGAGATCTGAGAATAGAGGTTTGGAGGTAGCCCAGACAGATAATTCTGCAAGACACTTATCTTCAAATTACCAGCAAAAGCCATAATCAAAGAAGTCAGGTGAGCACATAAGGTCCTGAGTTCAAGCTCCAGTAAACCATTTAGCTTAAATCAATTTTACATAGACTTGTTAATGCTTGAAATATGGCCAGAAGGACTGGTCATCAAAATCAACCACTGCGGGTGAATCTGAGCCAGCCCACACTGGGACAGGATACACCATCCACTCCGACTCCAGCCTTGTTTCCATAAAAGGATGATAGTCAATTTCCTTCCAGAATTTGCCTTAGGCACAATGTGACTCCATGGTTCGATGTAAGCTCAAGTCCCTTACAGGGAAAAGCCAAAAGTCAATCCTGAGAACTAGGAAATACACTGGAAACCATCAAAATTATCACAGCAATAATAATTGCGCTATCATGGTGCAGATTTCAGATGGTTTTTGGAGCTGAAGTATCGAGGAAAGTAAATCTGCTTGTGTTTCCCAGAACCCTCGCCTAAATTCCCTTGGAAGCCCTGCTGAGAGTCCACAAATGAGTCTGTCCCTTTACGAGTCATGGGTTATGTTCAGTGGACATTGAGATTGGCACACTTTGATTGGTTTGTGTGTGTGTGTGTTTTTTTAATTCACAGTAGACTGAAAGAGAGGAGACTAGGAGGAGAAATTCCACAAGTTCATAGCACACTTTTAACCAAGTTAAGATCCTACAGGGTTCCGGTGATGGTGTTTAGTATTCCTTACAGGCAAGTCCTCACTAAGTTTCTCCTTGCTTGTAACATCATATACAAATCATATAGGGAGAAATGGATAGCTATGAGATTTCTTGAATATAGAATTGATATGCCTTCAGAATATATTATACTTGGAACCCATTTTAAAAGTGAGAAAGACCAGCTCCTCTTCCATTTATTTCTCCCTATCATCTCCAAGCAGTGCATAGTCAGAAGGTAGTGACTGAACAACACTTAGCATACAGGTTACTCGTTTCATAACTAATAAAAGTAATTGCTCATTTTTGTCAATGCTTCAACCTGGTGCTTAACTACAAGCATTTTTGTAGACCTAGAGCTGCCAATTGCTTCAGTCACCAAATATAATGTAATTAGAGTAATCCCATTTAGGTTTTCAAAAAATTGTTCCAGAACAAGACTATTTAAAGCTACTAAAAAAAACTCTCATTGATCTCTTAAATTATTTGGTAAACTGCTTTGGAAGAAATAAAGTCTATTTCTAGTACAGAAAAATAGGAAATGGAGCGACAATTGAATAGTACTAAGAGAAAAATGCTAGTCAAATCAGGTACAGGTATCTCATGGCTGTAATCCTTGCTCCTTGAGAAGCTGATATTGGCATTATCAAAGCCAGCCAGCCTGTGGAGAAAAGTTCTCAAGATCCTTTGCTCAATAGGTGGTTGAATGGGGCAGTGTGTGCCTGTTATTCTAGCTATGCCAGGAAGTCTAAGATGGGCAGATCCTGCTAATGGCCCTGAAGGGAGTAAAATACTATCTCACAAATAGCTAGCAGGTCCACTTCCCAGTGCTTTGTTCTGATGAGGGGTGTGTGTGTGCCTGCATGTGTGTGTGTGTGTGTGTGTGTGTGTGTGTGTGTATGTTTTGTCGGTCATGGGGCTTGAACTCAGGGCCTGAGTACTGTCCCCCGGAGCAATTTTGCTCAATCCTAGTGCTCTACCACTTTGAGACACAGTATCACTTTCAGTTTTCTGGTGCTTAATTGTAGATAAGAGTTTCACAGACTTTACAGCATAGCTTTGAACCATGATCCTCAGATTTCAGCCTCCCGAGGAGCTAGGATTACAGGTGTGAGTCACCAGCACCTAGCTTGTTTTGGTTTCTGAAACAGTCTCTTTAAATATCCTAACCTGGTATTGAACTCATGACTCTCTGTCACCAGTCTCTTGAATGCTGGGATTACAGGTCTGTACCACCACAATAGCTTACTATGCTTTGCTAAATGCATGTTTCTTCTCACTGCTCTTGCTCTTATTTCTCCCTTTTGCTCAAAGCAGTGTATAACATCTAAAATATTTTTACTTTACCCTATGAGACTAAGAAATCTTTGGGTTCACACAAATACGGTGAGCCAGGTATGAGGCGTTACCAGTCATCTTCTCTTATGTTGTGCATGATAAAACTTTAAACCCTTGGGGCTGGGAATATGGCCTAGTGGCAAGAGTGCTTGCCTCCAACACATGAAGCTCTCGGTTCGACTCCACAGCACCACATACATGGAAAACGGCCAGAAGGGGCGCTGTGGCTCAGGTGGCAGAGTGCTAGCCTTGAGCGGGAAGAAGCCAAGGATGGTGCTCAGGCCCTGAGTCCAAGGCCCAGGACTGGCAAAAAACAACAACAACACAGAAAAAAAAAACTTTAAACCCACATTTGAGCAGACTATGGATTGATAACTATTAATGAAGATCTGCCTTTATTAAAATATTGATTTTGTTTGCATGTTCCATTTGTTTTTGAAAGTTGTCATGGATCAGATATCCCACTCTGGTTCAAATCACTTTTAGGAGAAAAAGTCTTACTATTTCACAAAGAAATATCCACAGATATATTTCTACCCAGTTCTTTTGACATAACTGCTATAAAATTCCATGATAATTGACATTCCAATAAGCCAAGGAATAAAGATTCGATTCTCTGTGTTAACATCAGGCTACTTTTTAGTATAAAAGATTTATATACAAACACTTTTGCTGTGGAATATATTTTCTAATTTTATCCTACAAAACTCATTGATGACACTTTCAGTGGCAACTTAATGATATCACAATGTGTATTATTGATTTGTATAATGAGCAACATAATAAGCATTAATGATTTTCCCATTATATCCCATACAAAAAATCTCTTACTCCAGTAATAGAAAACTCCTTAATAAATGATAGGTCAGAGTTAACTGGATCTACTGTATTTTTACCTAGTTATTCTAGGATTTTGGATGAAACAATGGATTCTGAAGGTAATTAAAGGAATAATTTTAAATTAAGGATGAAAATTTTACGAAAGTGAAATTATCTCCTGAGGGAGACTCTGAAAACTTCTGTACTCGAAATAATTAAAAACAGAAGTAAATGTTTTCATTGTTATTATAAAGGTGAAGTACAAAGTTTCTTAAGTCACGTACCGAGTACATTTCTTTTGAACAATATCACATCATCCTTTGCTCTCTCCCAGTTTTTTCCTTATATCCTCGCCCACAAGTTGTATAGTTCTTTTCAACATAATATTTACTGGCTACTTCTGTTGCATTTGTTCACTGTTGGCCTCTTCATTTCTGTGCCTCCCTTACCCACCCCCAAGACAGATAAATGAACAAACAAAAGGCAAAAAAGAACTTGTTTCCATTAGAAGTAAATTTATAATGATAAAAGATGATCAGTTGTGTGGTGATTTCCCCAGTAAGAATGTCTGAAGGCCAGTAGTGCTGACCTACTAAATATAATCTTCTTTAGAGACCGGGTTGGGGTGGGGGGGTTGGTAAAGGGAGATATTTTGATGATGTTAAGATTTTCAAATAACCTCATCCTGATGGACTGTCATTTCAATGACAAGTATCTTTATGAGAAAAATAAGAAGAGAAGACATGGGCAAAGAGAAGAAATGTAACCATGGCAGCAAACTGGAGTGATGTACCCCCAAACCCATACACAGCTATTACCACTCCATACTAAAGGAAGCAAAGAAGTACCCACCCCCATACACACACACAGCCTTTGAAACTTAAGCCTAGAATTTTCTAACAGCTGCTAGGATGGGCTAATAGGCCTTGCAAGCAAAGGAAAAGAAAAAATAAATAAATAAAAAGAAATAGCTTGATTTTTTCCAATACTCTTGGAAGACATAATTCAGGAGATGAATTCACAAGATTGATATGAAAAAAAAAGAATTGTATGGAAAATGGAAGGAAAATACTGTCACCTGGGTACTCTTCTTTTTTTTTTGACATTAAAATTTATCGCTATCATAAATCCATACATATTCCATAAATATTTATAATTAATACCAACTAAAACTCAAAATTTTAAGGTATTCTGCAGAAATTAATCAAATAAAAAGTAAGGGAAATAAAAACTATTTATTTTACCTATCAGGAAACTTGGACATAATTATTAGTTTCAAACGAAGTAAACTAAAACATATTATCATTTTTTTTTCCTCACTCTCTTCTGACAGGAAACTCTACAGGGAAAGCCAACAATCAAATGCGCATTCTTGAGTGCGAAATCGGAACGAATAGGATGAGGCAGGGAGTTTCATCATGTGTCTATGTCTACACTAAATAACTTAAGAGTCCATTCTGTCATGGAGAATTCACTGCCAACAATTTTGAAATGTTAAAACCTGTTCTTAAGAATACATTAAGGGGCTGGAGATACGGCCTAGTGGCAAGAGTGCTTGCTTCGTATACATGAGGCCCTGGGTTCAATTCCCCAGCACCACGTATACAGAAAATGGCCAGAAGCGGCGCTGTGGCTCAAGTGGTAGAGTGCTAGCCTTGAGCAAAAAGAAGCCAGGGACAGTGCTCAGGCCCTGAGTCCACGCCCCAGGACTGGCCAAAAAAAAAAAAAAAAGAATACATTAAAATATTTGCTTCTGTTAACAACTTCTTCTTCTTCTTCTTCTTCTTCTTCTTCTTCTTCTTCTTCTTCTTCTTCTTCTTCTTCTTCTTCTTCTTCCTCTTCTTCTTCTTCCTCCTCCTCCTTCTTCTTCTTCCTCCTCCTCCTCCTCTTGTTTAGTTCTTTTTTTTATCTTTTTTCTTTTTAACTCCTTCTCACTAATGAAAATCCTCAAGCACAATGACATCATTATATTCACTTGTGATTCCCTCAATCAGATTCTGAGATACCTTGATGGAAAAGAAGCCTACTATTCATTTGTAGATGACTTCCCTCTTTGCTCCTGTTCTTGCCCCTTAAAAGTGAAGTTTAGAGATGAGCCTTCAACAGCTCCAAGGCAGGCTCCCTGTAAATCTTCACTGGTTATCAAGCAGAATTTCCTGACCACAGAGTTGTAAGTACTTCTGACATTATGCTTATCTGCAACTATCACTAATCCGAGCCCAAGTCACAAAACTCCGTAGATAAAATTAAATTGGCTAGCAAAGGTAGCTGACCTTTAGATAAAGTCGTTTAAAAAAATTTCTAGCTAGACGGGACAAAATAAGAAAATAAAATGGAAGGCTGCAACACAGCCTTCTGCCCACAGATAACTGGACAGAAAAGAAACGTCTCTCTCTAAAATGATCCTCTCTTTGTTATCAAGAGAAAATAATCACTATTAAGTCCAGTGTGCTATCTGTGTGTCGCCTGTTTTGAAAGAACCACAGCATCTTTCCAGGGGGGAAATAAGTAAATAAAACACAGCAAGCTACAACACAGTTCATGGCCCTCACTGGAGACATTTAAAGTTTTCACCATAAAAGACCAAATATTAACTCTGTGATTTAAAACTGAAAATTAAGTTTTTGTCTTCCAAAAACTTCTCTGGCTGCTGTATTTACTGTATTTGGGTCTGGTAATTATTCCGAATTTACCATATAAAAGACTTTCAATTATAGTTATAGGATGAAGTGAAGACCTTAGTGTGCACACAAATCGAAAACCCCAGCTTCCTCTGGTAGGATGCCTTCTTTCACAGATGAAATGTAATTCTTATTTTTAGATTTTAGGAGATGGAAGCTGTAGTCAGAAAAAATTGCTGGACCATGTTTTGCCGGTCCACTTAAATTAAATGAGACCTTATTTATTCTTCAAGTAAATTGGTTTTCTTAAGTAAATACCAGTATGTCAGCCACCAGCTCCCATGCGCCCCAACATATATCATCTCTTTGGGGTGACATTTTCAATCAGCGGAGGGGACCAGAGGCCTGGATATATGCTAAATTATTGAATCACAATGTGTTAATTTCAGATATGTTTAGAAATTAGTCATAGAAGCATTCTTGTTCCAAACTGGTGTCCAAATCCATATGAAATGTCTTAAATTCCCTAAAAAAAAGTACATTTCACTCTGAAACCAAATCCCATACTTTTTGCTCAGACCCTCAAACTTATCCCAACACAATCAGCACAAATGAGAGTCTTTACTGCATTGTCACATTGTGCATTTTAGGGATGTTTATAAAAAATGAGATTTTTTTTCTCAAATTTTTATTTTCAAACTGATGTACAGAGAGGTTACAGTATCGTACGTTGGGCATTGGATACATTTCTTTTTTTTCTCAAATTTTTATTATCAAACTGATGTACAGAGAGGTTACAGTATCATACGTTGGGCATTGGATACATTTCTTGTACTGTTTGTTGCCTTGTCCCTCATGCCCCCCTCCCTCCCCCCCTTTCCCTCCCCCCCCCCAGGTGTTCAGTTCACTTACACCAAACAGTTTTGCAAGTATTGCTTTTGTAGTTATTTCTCTTTTTTTTACCCTGTGTCTCTCAAATTTGGTATTCCCTTTGAATTTCCTACTTCCAATACCAGTAAACATGGTTTCCAATATACTCAGATAAGATTACAGAGATAGTGTAGGTACAACCATAGGAAGGTGATACAAGAACATCATCAATAATAGAAACTACACATACACATAGGACATTGAAAGTAGTTACAACTGTGATATATCAATTGTTTCCATAACATGGAGTTCATTTCACTTAGCATCATCTTATGTGTTCATAAGGGTATAGCTATTGGGCCTTGTGATGCTCTGCTATGGCTTGCCTAAACCTGTACTAATTATTCCCAATAAGGGAGGCCATAGAGTCCATGTTTCTTTGGGTCTGGCTCACTTCACTTAGTATAACTTTTTCCAAGTCCTTCCATTTCCTTACAAATGGAACAATGAGATTTTGAAGCTGTCTCTGACACATTGCTTTTAATTTTCTTCATTCACTCATCTTTTTGTGTGTTGATGAGGATGGAATCTATGTACTGACACACTTGACGGTCTACCACATGAGTTATACCTCAGCTCTTTTGTTCATACTTTATTTTTTGAAAGAGTGCTCATAACCCTTCCTTGGGTTATCCTTACACTGGAACTCTGATTTCTTCCACCTCTGGCACAGCTAGGGTTTTAGGCATCTATAACCGCGCCCCACTCTAGGCATGCTACTATTTTAGAGGAAGTTTCGAATGTGCTCCTATCATTAGACTGATATTTGTTTCAATTTATGTCATGTCTTATTGTCTAGTCTGTTTCAACACAAATGTCAGACGTTTGTCTCCACCATCCCTGTTATTCATCCTCTTTCTGGTATCAAGAAATTAAGCTGGGCTTTTATTATCGTGATGGGTATATTAGAAGCAAAGCTGAATCCAATGACACAAATACTTTCACATCGTTTTCTTGAGTGGTTCGGCAATGACTGATACTAATCCTCAGAATCTGCGTTGAAACCACAAAAACGAGGCACTCCTTACCCATGGGGCTGTCTAAACGCAAGAAGAGCAGCAGTTCCAAGTGTGGGAGAGGAGATGGAGAAACACAGTTCCCATGTGCAAGAGAAGAGAACAAAATTATACAGCCACTGCAAAAATGTAGAGTTCTGTAAATCAAGTTGAACCTAATTTTAAATTCTAATTTAAAATTAATTCTTCAAACTAATTCTTCAAAACAAATAAAGACATGTCCACTGCAAATCCATATACTCCAGTGCTTATGCCATCTTTGTTCATAACAGGCAAAAATCTGGAAATTAATGCCCATTAATAGAGGATAGATACTAAAATTTGTCTAATATTCACCCTGTGAAATAATCAGCAAGCAAAAAGAGCTATAACAGCAAAAAAAAAACACCTCTGTAAATGGATATCACAAATATTTTTCAGAAGGACTAAATTTCAACACATAATAATAATAAAATAATAACTAGCAGTGGAAATCCCTGGACAAGACACATGAAATCTTCACTGACAGGTAGAGCACCAGCGGCGGAATCTTGAGGGAAGGTGCTTTCAAGGGAAGGCAGTTTTAGAGAAGACAGAAATATTCCGTTTATTTGTTTGTTTTTAATAAGGTGGTCATCACATAGAAACCACTCTTCAAACTACATGTAGGTAGAAGGCACCTCTAGAAGATATGGCAACTCAACTTCCCTTTAAAACAAAAATTTAAAACTGTATAGATACATAGGTAGAGCTAGAAATGGAGAGATATACAGCTAAGAAGCAGGTAGATAGATGAGAGGTAAAAAGATTGGTAGAAGGTAAGCTAGTAGGTAGACAGATAGAAAGACAGACAGCAGATAGTAGGCCCATGGATGATAAGTAGAAAGTAAGTAGTGATAGCTAGCTAAGTATACATAGATAGATAAACATATAGAAAGATAGACAGAAGGTAGATGATAGATACATAGACAGACAGGGACAGATAGTTAAGAAGTAGGTAAATAAAAGATAATAGATAAATAAATTGATAGGTAGATAGATGACAGAAAGTAAGTAGATGATAGATTGGAAGAAGGAAGAAAGATAAATAGATAGAAGGTGATAGATAGATAGATAGATAGATAGATAGAATGATAAGCAGGTAGATAATAAGTGATAGAAAGTAAGAAGATAGGAGATAGGAGGAAGGTACATACATTGTAAGTAAACAATATAAAGAAATCGGGTAGATGTATAGATAGATGCTAGATAGATAGCATGTAGATAGGCTTCTAAGATTTGCTAGCAATAAGACATGACTGCTTCTTATCCATCTAGCTGGAAATATGAGACAACAGATACGCAGCAGAAACCAGAGAGCCAGTGACTCTTCAGTTGGCATAGAAACAAAACATGGTGAAGCAGATACTTCTTGATGTTTGAGATGAGCAAGAGAAATTGCTTTATGATGATTTATAAAATAGAGGTTAAAATGAAGGTGAACAGAGAAGCTAAACTTGTATATAATTCACAAATAGCAATCGAGAAAAAGTATATCTTAGCAAGAAGTACCTTTGCCAACTAAGCAAAATCTTAAAATCTTATATTCTAAATATAAGAGTAGAACTCGATCTTTTTTTCAGAAAAAGAATTGAAGATGGTAAATGATGTTGCAATGTGATTTCTTCAGAAAAAAAGAGAATTAAATATTGATGTCCAATCAATAGATAAAACACCTAAGGTGACAAGTTAAATGACAGCAAATTGGACTTTAAACAATAATACAAAGTCCTCTGAAAGTCCTTGTTCAGTTGGCTCTAACAACAGCATTTGTTAAAAATGGTTTTCATTTTGTAGTTTAGTGAAAAATCAAATACTCGATCCAGCTCTTAGAGAGCCTTTCTTGGAAGAGGTGAACTTCTCATCATTAAAGATAAATCCAGGCCCTTTTCTTCCTCAAAGCATCTGTTTTATGAGAAGGATACTCAGTATGGAACAACTAGCAAGCATATGCCACAATAAACAAAAGAGGCATGCATTCGCAATTAACACTAGGCTCCCATACCATCGTGGAACCAACACTGCACATTAAGAAACAAAAACATCTCATGGTTCTGAAGGTAATCATTTCAGAAAGGACTGTGAAATTAAAAAGTCAGTTATCCATCATTTTAGATTTCCCCCCCAAACCCACAGGGTTTCTAAAAATGATTCTCTTGAATTTGTGTTGGTTGTTTTCCCCTTTTGAGTAGCTGTGCCCTAGATCCTTAGTCTTTACTGCCATTAAAATATTCAGTCATCTGTGTAACGACAGAAGGACTGTGGATTATATCCTAGAGGTAACCTCGCATTGTCACTGTCAGAGAAGTAAAAACTGGCTTTTGGCATCAACTGTATCCAAAGGAGAAAAAGAAAATTATAACACCAGCCACGAGGATGATAAAAATGCTTTGTGTTACAAATGAATGAAGGTGATTAATTTTACGCGCTTATTTATTGGGCAAGAGTCAATTTATGGCCCTCACAACCAGACTTTAGTACTCTAGTAAACGTGTAGTTTAGGAAAGAAAAGGGAATAACTAACAACTTCAGTCAGAAAAGAGAAATTTTAGGAAATATCACATGCATATACTTGCATATGTAGATGTCTGTTGATAGTGTGTATGTGTGTTGATAAAGTATGTATATGTAGATGCTGTCTTTGCACTTGCATTGTAGCTGGCACAGACACCAAAGAAGAATCTAACCCTTTATTGCATAGTGCAAATAGGAAAAACACAAAAAAATGATGGAGACATTTGGATGAAAGGCACACCCTTCTCCAAATGACAGCGCTAGCAATGCATACCCAACATCCACACAGCAATTAAAGACAATTTTATTAAAATTTTAAAATAAGGGAAGAGTATATGAATTTATACATATATGTATGTACACACATATATATGCATACATGTTTATATATGTAAATACAGATGTATATAATTCAAATGCCCAAATGGTTTTGTTTTGAAACCGAAAAATTGGATTTCATGATTTCATTAGCCAATGCTTGGAAAAAGATCTCGATTCTATGTGGTTTGCATGTACTTTGCTAGCATAAAATGTAGACAGTCTAATGTTTAATTATAAGAAGGAAACATTTTTTATTTTATATTTAATAATATGTAGTAATGTTTTCATTGAAGTAGTATTGTCATCAGTTGTTAAAACCCATTTATATATAAATATATATATATATAAACATATATATATAGTGGCAGTGCTGTAGCTTAACCTATGTGTTCTGCTTCTGATCCATACATTCAGCTTCTTGAAATCCTTAAGGAAATTTTTCTTCCTGTTGGGACACTATTTCAATATTATTCACCTCTGTCATTCTATCTCCCTCCTCCCACCCCTCACTCCTTCTTGTCTACTCAAACAGGTCCAAAATAACTCACACAATCTACACACACACACACACACACACACACACACACACACACACACACACACACACACACACACCTTACCTAGATTCTGCACAGGAGAGCAAACATTTGACCAATCAAGTCCTTAAGCATAGCTGCATGTCTGATTGTGCCATCCCTCTCCCCTTCCTTCCGTTAAAGCACAAACTCTATGAAGGTCAACTAATAGTCACTCCCTCGACGAAACTCAAATGGCCCCTTGTATCTGCTGCTATTCTAAGCTACTATCCTACGCACCCTGTGTTTGTGCTCATAGTTATTTTTTAAGTATTTTCCTTTGTTCATTCTTAGTAGAAGACTATTGCTTTTCTACCAGGAGTAAAATGTGTGCTAATATACTAGGCAAGGATTTCCTCAGGACCAGTACATGTCAATCAGACTACATTTAATATGAAAACACAAAGAGATGTATTCTCTTATCCTTTGTTTGATACAATGAGGATGGGGGGGGGAACTACCTTTTACAGAGACAATGAAGGAAAATCGAACTGAAAATGGAGACAAGATCAGAAGCTAATCGGTGAGGAATTTAGAAGCACATCCTGTAAAGGGTTGTTAGAAGTTAAAAATACCCCATTTCTTTCACAGAAACAGATAGTAGGGAATATATGTAATATGTTTGGAAAGTTAATGGGATAGAAAGAAAAATTCACACAACAGGTATGTGCTTAGATCTGAAAAAAATCCTGAAGGAAAAATAACTTCCATAATCTAATTTAAAATATATCAAGCCAGAAGTGCAATGCATTTTAAAAGAGACCTAGTACAAGTAATTAAAATTGATTAGGTTGTAATTATTCTGAGTGTAGGCAGGTTGAGGGGACCGTAGGGGCTGGCATTTCAATAAAATATCATCAGACCTTCCAGACATTAGCATGCTGGTAGTCAGTATGATATTTAAACAGTAGACCATTGAGAAGATCAAATTGCCTTTTTATGTTAAGAAATTGGATAAAGAACAGGAATCAAGTAAATCCGAAGTGTAATTTTCCCATGAACATGAATTGATGGGATGTGTTCAGGTCAAATATAATGTGTGCTATTTGTAGAGAGGCAGGAAGCTGACATTTCTTTGGCCCTGCTCTAAAATTTAAAGTGGCATGCTTTTATTCTCCATTGGGACAGATGCTACAATCCTCAGACGAGAACCAGCCCCAGCTGGCACCTCTGAAATGAAAACACACGTGGAAAATAACCATAGACAAAGAGTACCGCTGGCTAACCAAGAATCAAATTAAGGGTGAGTAAAAGCTTTGTTGATATTTCTTTTGCTTTTAAACCTTTCCAGAGAGTTGATTATACATTATTAGCATGGAGATACATGGATTAGTTACCCCAGGAGACAAAATTGTATATTTAGCTTCAAGAGAATTCCTAGTGCGCTGTGTGTGTTTGCATGTGTGTGTGTGTACCAGCACACATAAATATTCCTTTCTTTGTGTTTAAAAGAGGAAGAGACTAGATTTTTGCTCATATCAATTTTTCCAGACATTTTTTTTTCTGTTCAGAACAACCTTATGGATGATTGAAAGCAATTCTTGGTTTTTAAGAAAAGAAATCTACTTTGCTCGACTTCCTTTCGGGAAGGAATGAGGGGAGTACTGTGTTTTGAAGCCAGATGCTGTGGGTTCAAGCAATGAAAGCAATGGACTTTGGCCTCTCCAGAGCAGTAATCAATGGTCATGAATCGGAACGCGGTTGACTGATTTGTGGATTACTGTGGAATATCACTCATCCCATTCATTGCATTTTCTACCTGAAAACTTCCCGCCCATTCCCAGCATATGTTTAGCAAGTCTAATTTACAAACCTAAGGGGAAATGCAGAATTGCCAGGTATTAGGGGAAACTGTGATGAAAAGGGAATTGGAAGAGCAACCAAGTGAGACCGTGTGTTCGTGATGTTCTCTCTGAGCACTCTATGGGATTGAGTTTCTATCAGTGGGCGGTATGTAAGCTGTTACAATTAATGATAAGGAAATAAGCTGAGATTGTTTAATTAGCCCAGGGCAAAGAACCTGCATAATTCGAACCCATGCCTATCCAGTTTGAACAGTGCAATTTTCATACCACAGATTGTTGTAGTAAATAATAACCTAACAAATGTATTCACTGAGAGTAGAGTCTTTTAAGGAACATCTCATGTTTTGTAGTAAGGATACACTTTCCACGGACAGAAATAAACAACACTGAGATGCTACTCACATCAGTGAAAACTACACTTGTTTTGGAAGTGCATTCACAGTAAATTAGTACTGAGTCAAGTTATCTTCACCGTCATAAATAAAAGAATGAAGCTCTGGTCACATAGCCTGAATTGCCATCTGATAGATTTGGTTGTTTCTATGTGGTCTTCTCAGAAAAAAAAAAAAAATAAGAAGAGATTCCCAGGGATGCACTACCAGCAGCTTGATGAAATATATATATATATATATATATATATATATATATATATATATATATAAATGTACGTATGTATGTATACTCTCATTCATGTACCAATGGCCTTTAAAGATGAGACACAATTGCAAATCATAAACGCAATTGTGACTTAGTGAGAGCTTATGAGTCTTTCTAAACAAAATTCTCTCTGCTTCTTGGGAAAGATGGTGCTGAGTGCAAGCATGATTAAGTTTTGGGGAGAGCTGTCACAGAATTTCAGAATTGACAAAGGGGTCGCCAGTCAGCGGTGCACCCTGAATCCCCAGACAAAAACAACAGGGACGACAGCATCTTCCGGCCCTGCCATCTCCCAAAGGACGAGCTGCCGCTGAGTGGCTTTCATCATTAATTCTTCCTCGTCTAGATTCAAGTCGATATTTTCCCCTCCACTGCACCCATTTTTCTCTTTCTTCCGCTGGTTCCGCTGGGAGAAAGGAAACACTCTCATCATCCTCTACGGTGTTGCGCTCCTCACCAAATACATTGGGATTTTCCCATTTTTCTCACCAGGAATTTGGCCCTAGATTCTTACCCAATCTCATCTCTGCCCTTTATACCATCTCTGGGTTGATAGGTAAGAAGTTTTCTTATACCAAGTTGCTGACATTAAAATGATCAACTAAACCAAAACTTGTCATTAAACACAGTGATGGAATATGAAGCAACAAAGGGAAGATTTCTTATCTCCACTTCTGTCACTATGGGACTACAACACTTTCTTCTTTGACTCTACAGGGATTGGGACTCAAGAGCTCCCATGACCTCCTCCACTTGAGCCATCTCCACATCTGTTTGTTTGCTGGTTGTTTTGGAGACAGAAGGCCTGGACTTTCTGGCCCAGGATGACTTTCAAAACACCATCCTCTGAGTATCAGTCTCCTGAACAGCTAGGATTAAGGCATGGGCCCTTGACAGCCAGCAGCATCTTTGAACTTGTTTCCAATAGATGTCAAAGCTGCTATGTACTAAGTCCGACATCTGGACGTTTCTGTAATTTCCTGTTTATTTGAATGCCTCTTTTTATTGCTACTGTTGTCAAAACTTAATATTTTAGCTATTATGGGGGCTGGGAGTGTGGCTTAATGGTAGAGTGCTTGCCTTGCGTGCATGAAGCCCTGGGTTTGATTCCTCAGTTCCCACATAAACAGAAAAATCCTGAAGTGGTGCTGTGGCTCAAATGGTAGAGCGCTAGACTTGAATGAAAAAGCTCGGGGACAGTGCCCAGGCCCTGAGTTCAAGCCCCAGGACTGGCCAAAAAGAAATAGTTTAGCTATTAGGCTACTGAGACTCTCCAGATTTTCATTACCAGGTACTCTGTATATACTTTTTTCCTTGATAATTTGTTTGTTTCTTGACTTTCTAGATCAATTCTGTGGCATTTGTGTTTCCTATAGTTATCATCCATTAGTTTTTTTTAAATTTTTTTAAAAAATAGCTTGAATTTTCTTAAATCTGTCTCTCCAGATATCATTCCTTGGTTTATATACTTCATATACCAGGAGATTTTAAATATCAAGATGTCATGTTTCTCTTCTACCTTTGTTCAAGATCTGTGTGAGAAAGTACGCCTTTAAACTTCAAAAAAGAGTATGAACTAGGCTTTGCCTTCGCTTCCTACCCAGACAAGAGATCACAGTAAGCCAGGGATGAATGGTGAGGGTGCTCTCTTTTCCTAGAACTTTCACATCTCTGAGAGCAACTCACAGATTTTTCAAGTCCCCATGCTCATGCAACTCTCAAGGAATTCCTTTTAAATTCCATGTCAACTCTTACCTGCTATGACTGGAGATACTGACTTCAGGAGCTGCAATAGCATAAACAATTTGTTATTGTTTTAGGCTACTTGATGGGGTCAATATCATTTGTATAAATGCAGGTCTCGGTCAAACAAAATAGGCAAGAAGCACCGAGGTATTCAAATGATGGACAATGATTGATGGGAGATAAAGCAAAAGTAAAAGCAGGGGCAGGCATCGTTTATTATAGATAGCCCTGCCTAATATGAGGTTAATTCATGTTATCGCTTTGTTGCTGTCTGCTCACTACAGGTTTTTATCATTTTGTGTGTTTCTCATACCTTACTATTTCTTGCCTTTATTGTATCTTATATTGATAAGATAATTAATAGCTTCTTAAAAGAGTACAGGGTTTGTAATTTACCTGAAAGCCAAACTCACAAAGTAGTGCCCTGTGGCACACGATATAACTTTCACTTCATTTCCCGTTTCCCAAACTTTCCTGATCCTTCAAAGTATATACCGCCGGCATTTTCATATTACCATCGTTGACATAATTCTTTTATTTTTGTAATTTATGTTAGCCCCAATCACTGACATGGAAGAAAGCCTTTTATCCTTTGCTCACATGATGGCGAACCATTTTGCTTTTGCTTCTTCCACTGGCTATTGTGGTTTGTAACACTGAAATGAACGTGAGGTTCATCACGCCAGGGCCTCTCCACAACATCATCGTATCTCACCGTGTAAGGGGCATTTTAAGCGACTCCGGAGATAACTTTGAAAGGTGACTGTGCTTTTGGCGGAGGTGACAATTAAAAGCTGAAGGACACCCTTCAGATCCCTTTGTTGTCCCGTTGCCTCCCATTCGAATTCAAAGCATACACACACGGGACAATAATGAATGCCCTTGTTGGAAAATTGCTCTCATTAATTTTCCATCTTTCCATTTATCTTTGAATGACTCATTATACTATAGGAATGTGTTGTTTTTTTTTTTTCACTCCAGTTGCCTCTTCAAGCCTGTCAAAGCCTGTTACTAAGCCTCATCACAACATTCAGAGGTAGTCAGAGGTATACATTACTCATAAAGAAATGGATACTGTATATACGTGTATTAGAACTAGGGAAGGGAAAAGGAATACCAAAATGGAGAGACAAAGGATTAAAAAGACAAACCATTCCAAAAGCAATACTTACAAAACCATTTGGTGTAAACCAACTGTACAACTCATTTGGGGGGAACAGGGAAAAAGGGAAGGGGGAGGAAGGGGAAAATGAGGGAGGAGGTAACAAGTTGAACAAGAAATGTACTCACTGCCTTCATATGAAACTGTAATCCCTCTGTACTTCACTTTGACAATAAAGGGAAAAAAAAGATATTTGTGCTCAAAGCATATAAAAAAAAAAGAACTGGTAAACTCAGCCTCAGTCCAAATCGCTGTCTTGTAAGCAGAGCACTCATGAACTCAACTGAGGCTCTGCTGCTACTCCCATGCATTTCTCCTTTCTCTTCTCCCCAGACCTGTTTCTCTCCCTTACCTGCAGGTGAGTGCGTTTTACTGTACTTGGTAGCGCTCCTAAACATCCTCAAATCCCTTTGCCCTCAATTATTATTGTCCCCCGCTAATTATGGCAGCATCAAATCTATGGGCACCTCCGTCCTTAGGTTTGCCTTCAACCCTCCCCTTCCCCCAACTCTTTCTTCTCCCTTAACTTTTCGGTCCGGCTTCTCAGTGCAAATCATTTTGTATTAGTAGTGGAAATGATGGCTGCCAGCAACCTCCAGGCCGGAGGGGCAAAGATGGAGTTGGATAAACGTTTCGCTGTTTTTCAGCGAACGTGTGAGTGCACCCTGGGCCACCTGCCAAGTGAAGAAGCCCATTGCTCATTTCTTATAAATGAGCATACCTGAGCTTCTACCCTCGCCTATTTCTCTATTCCTGTGTGTCAGACTTGCTTCCTAGGGCTTCGCAATTACGTTGCTTAGGACGATCTATTACCTGTGCCCTCGGTTCTGGGAATCCTGCACGAGGCAAGGTACTACAAATTGTAAGAGTTAAGGTACCTTCCTGAAAAGTCTAACTCAAAAGCACACTCTAAACAGCAAGAAAATGCCTAATGCAATTGTACTCACTCCTTCATACCCATCTCTCATCGTGACGCCACCAGGACTCGGTTTCCCTGTGTGTGGAATTAAAAGAAAAGCAATCTGCTTGTTACTTTTGTTTGGGGCTGTTTTTGGTATGTGAACTCAAAGCTTCATACTTGCTAAGCAGATGCTCTACCACTTGAGCCACTCTCCCTACATTTGAGGTTTATTTGCTTTCTGTTATCAAAGTGTTATTTTGAAATGAACATCAATCATATGTTATTAGCCGGTTATCGTGGTATAGTTATCTTAATCAGGTTTCCATTTCTCTTCTGATGACTTGTTTATATTACTTCTTTGATTCTTCTTGCTGATTTGTTGTTTTCCATAAATACAATTACATGTCTGAACAGTGTTAGTGGCTTTGTTTTTGTCTCCCAAGGCTCTGTTTTTATGTTCACTTTCCTCTTGGAGAGAATGGAATCATCTCTCTTTTGCTGTGTTAATACCATGCTGCCATTCTTTCAACCTCCAGCAGGTACCTCCTGCCAGGCTAAGAGCTAAGAAAACAAATAAAACAAATTCTCTTAGCAATTGATTAGATTCAATTAAATTGTCACGATTTGAATCAATCACGAACATGGTTTCAATGAACGGGAAAGAAAAATAGGAGGTTGTTCCCCCCCCCTCCCACACAGAGAGTAGACTGAAATAAGTTTGGTGTCACATGAACTAGTTAAATGCTTCCAAAGAATGGAAAGGCATAAACAGTTCCCACCCTTTTCTTTCCAAGTACTGTCACTTATCACTGGAAGCAGTCACACCTGAGAGATTCACAATGAGATGTCCCTAGACACAAGAACTGAAGGTAAAGGAAATCATAACATAATAGAAGTATCATGTTCAAGTAAAATCGTAGCTCAGAAAAAATCTTCAGTGGGATACTTGTCTGAAGGGATGTCACTCATTGTGGATTACTATCGATCTCGTGGACAAAGATGACAGGCATCCTTTCATAAGTAGATCAAATGGATCTATATAACTAGACAGATATGCATAGAGACAGAGATACAGATATGGGGTACAAAGATATATCTGCATCTATATCTATTTGCACAAACTTGCCTTTCAACATTTATTTGCACGTGTATCTATTGGCACACACCCTTCCATAGTGAGAGTGCAAGGGGAAGTGTGTTGAGTGTTTGATATAATGTCCCTCTCTGCCCTGAAGATGCTCACAGATACATGACAAGTGCTTCGGAACATCCTAGCCGGAAAACACTCCCACCATGCAGGAGCTTGCCTTGCCTGAAAAGATGTCTTGATTATACAAAAACACCTTCAAACGGGAAGCTAGATAAGATGGTTTTATAACCAGAAAAATCCTCAGACTATTCCTTGTCACTGTCTGCCTTTCAAGCCCAGCTACATCTGCTCATAAGATTTATATAAACACATTTGTGACCGTAGCCCAATCATTCTCGATCCCCCAAGTGGATGCCTTCTGAGCCATTTATTGTCATTTAGAACCCAGTGTCTTCTAAGGGCAGACACACCTGGGTGGTGTTTCTTCTAATGCTAAAAGTGCTCCTTCTGCATCTACCATAAAGTTTCAAATTAAAAATTTCCACGTCCTGAGACAGGCTGCCACTAAATTACTGCAGACGAGCACGCTGCTCAATAAAACCTCTCTCTGATTCCGTCCACATTTCTGGAAAAGCAGATGATTGCTTTCCTATATCATTATGTTCCTCCATCTTCTGCCAACTCAAATGATGAGAGGCAATTCTAAAACTTTTTGTCCTATTGTTCTAAGAGGTCTGGGAACAAATTTGTAAATGCATTATGAGCATCAAAACTCTCTTTTTTAAAAAAAAAAAAGCACCATTCCCTCCCTCTTTTCAAAGAGAGTTTAGAATTTGGACAATGCTGAAAAGTTGGCATATCACTCCTCATTAAATATGCAAATAAATGCTGGTAAAATGATTTTCTCCCTTCAATGGCAAAGCATTACCTGAGTAGAAGAGTCATTTGTGTTCCAGTTACCAGACAATGGTATCATCTTCAATCATCAGATCTGGCAAAGTATCCAATCTTAATACATGCCTTGTGCTTACATACCTGCTGGTTTGGCTTTAGACCAAAAGTTCAAGATTGGAGCAGTTGCCCCATTTGTAAGGAAATGGAAGGACTTGGAAAAAATTATACTAAGTGAAGTGAGCCAGACCCAAAGAAACATGGACTCTATGGTCTCCCTTATTGGGAATAATTAGTACAGGTTTAGGCAAGTCACAGCAGAGGACCACAAGAGCCCAATAGCTATACCCTTATGAACACATAAGATGATGCTAAGTGAAATGAACTCCATGTTATGGAAACGATTGTTATATCACAGTTGTAACTACTTTCAACGTCCCATGTGTATCTGTAGTTTCTATTATTTATGATGTTCTTGAATCACCTTCCTGTGTTGTATCTACACTATCTCTGTAATCTTATCTGAGTATATTGGAAACCACGTATAATGGTATTAGAACTAGGAAATTGAAAGGGAATACCAAAATTGAGAGACACAGGGTAAAAAAAGAAAAAAAAACAACTACAAAAACAATACTTGCAAAACTGTTTGGTCTAAGTGAACTGAACACCTCATGGGGGGAAAGGGAAAGGGGGAGGAGGGAGGGGGGTATGAGGGATGAGGTAACAAACAGTACAAGTAATGTATCCAATGCCTAACATATGAAACTGTAACCTCTCTGTACATCAGTTTGATAATAAAAATTTAAAAAAAAAGATTGGAGCAGTTATACATATACCATATCTAAGCTAGACCTGATTGCCATGGCAGACTCTAAAGTTGGTGCTGCACTTACCATAAGTAGGAACAACAATAAATTATCACCTTACAAAAAAGAGAAAGTGCACTTTCTTCTAGGAAATAAAGTTTTTCCCTACCTTCTAAAACCAAACCAATAAAAAATAAATACCACAAATGTTTTGCACTGTCCTTCTAACAGATAACAATTGCTAGGTTAATAACATTTGAATGAAAAGTTCATTTTCTATCTGGACCCATTAACTCTAACAATCAAGAATCATATATGGACGTCACCAATAGATGTGATATTAAGAAAAGACAAGAAAAGAGAACCTAATTATTAGGATCATTTTAAATACAGCAGAATAGTAGGGCACTGCTAACTCACCTCAGCGAATTTGAATTGATTAAATGTCATATGAAGAGTTTTAAAATAATCAGTGTCCAGAGCATCCTGCTTTCTTCTGTAGAGTTTTCTGATATGGAACTATTATTCATAAATTCATCGACTAAGTAAGTGATTTCTCATACACTGTGTTGTTGGTTCAGGTTTGAGTCAGACACGCATTTCTTTGTTGGGCCATTTAAAGAAGGAACAAAAGACTGGAGTTCAAAAACGAGATGCAAATAAAGAAAGGGAAGCATCAGATACCAGAGAAAGACAGACTGGGAAGATTTGTTATGAGACATTCTTCACAAAGGAAAGGAGTCATGGGAAAATCATCAAAGACACGAAGTTTTCCATGGGCATTATCATTAGGGAAACTGGGAGCAAGAGCGGTGTTCAGGTTCAAGAGAGTATATTTCAATTGGACCTGCTGAGCAGGAGAAAGAGCTCACTGTTCCAGTCATGTCCTCCGCAGCATACATATGCATGTGAGCATCTCAGCTGGCCTTCTGGTGGCGACTTTAGTCGCAAGTTATTTTCCCACTGATTCTGCCCAGTTCATTTCAATCCGGAATTACAATGTCTCACTTTAGGCCAGAGACACATTGATATATCCGGTGCTCTCAGACATCTCTTCCCAAGTGTTTATGAAGGTCTAGAGTTTTCACATGTTGCATTACCCATTGTTAATGGAGAGAGAGAGAGAGACAGAGACAGAGAAAGACAGAGAGAGAAGAAGAAAAGAAAGAAGGGAGGAAGGGAGGGAGGGAGGGAGGAAGGGGAAGAAGAGGAGGAAATGGAGGAAGGAAGAGGGGATGAGAGAGGGGTGAGGTGGTGTGGAGAGAGAGGGAGTTGAAGTACCAGTGCAGCTGTGTGGAGACAGAGGCCAGAGAGAGAGACTCATCAGATCTCAGTGGGTCAGGAGGGGGCAAGGCAGGAACAAGGGCTTGTCCCTTGGGAAGGAGTGGCCCTGGATGAGACAGGTTGGGACCCATAACTTCACTCTGAAACCTCCAATATCTTAGGAAAGGAAGTTCATTGTCTGCACTTCAGGTGAGAAAATTTGCTACATGGTCTCTCTCCCTTCCTCCCTTCCTCTCTTCCTCCCTTCCTCTCTTCCTCCCTTCCTCCCTTCCTCCCTTCCTCCCTTCCTCCCTTCCTCCTTTCCTCCCTTCCTCCCTTCCTCCCTTCCTTTCTTCCTCCCTTCCTTCTTTCCTGTTGGATTGCTGTGAGTCTTCAAGAATCAATCCAGAAGTTTCTTGGACCCCAAGGGACTGGCAAGGTTGCCTCCCTCTAGTACCTTTACAAGTGCTCTGTCTATGGGGGCTCGGCTTTCCATGCCTTTCCAGAATCTTCTTCAGCAATTGCCCTCTGCCTCACACATTCTGCTCATCTCCACTCTGCTTTTCCTGCCTGCTGACTCCATTTTGTTCTCTTTTGGTTTCTTGGTGTTCCATTTTTTTTTCTGTGGTCATTTTCTTTCTCGGTTTACCAATTCTTCTCTCCATTGACCCATCAGCAAAATGACAAGGTTTCTACTAACCAATTTTTAACACGACAGAATTTGTATACACAAATATGCATGTGCGTATATGAAATTGTAAATGATTGCAAAAAAAAATTCTCTCCCTCCAGAAGTTGGCCAGGCAAATTTGTCATTTATTTTCTTATTTACTTTCTGAAGATATATAATGAGAGTTAAAGGTTTTAAAAAAAAGACAGAGAAGCTTGTGAGTGGAGAAAGCTTCTATGTCTTCAGATGATAGTCTTTCCATCCCAGTCCTGTTGGCAGAAGAGACAATCAAAAATCAGTTCCTAGGCTTTAGGATATTTTCTCCTCCACACAAAATTAGAAAATAAGGGGAGAACTGAAACATAACACTTCAGAAATACATAATTTGCTATGCAGGCTGACCAAAGTTGTGCTTGAAAAATGAGGGAGTTTTTGGCCACAGGGAAGAGATTATGTCTGATTTTACTCATTACTTCATCCCGGACTGAGTCTGATAAGAAAATAGGTCCCATTGCCTTTTGTAGCACATCGTACTATCAATTTTGAAATGGTGAGAGAACTTAATTATATAGCCCGTTTCCCTGCTTTCTACCTGCCTATTCACTTTGATGCTCATTTAAAAACCTACTGTTTCCTTAGCAACCTCCCTTTTCTTTCTCCCTTCCATTGTGTGTTATCAGTTAACGGGCTTTTAAAAATGTTTTAAGGGAAAATTATAATTTATAACAATTTATCTTGTTTAACAATAACCTGACCATTGTTGTCATTCTCTCCACAGTTCAAAGAGAAGCAGGCAGAAGAGATGAATTATAAAACATGATATTCTTAGGAGTTAAGTGGTAGGCAGATTGAGACATCATTGGCTTTGGGTCTAGAAACGTTTTCCTCAAGAAGTCTATGTTCTGGTGTTTAGGTACCATTTGTGTAAATTGCACACCAGAGAACATGGCTTCTTCTTAGCTGTCTAAGTCCCGTGGTGAAAGGCTGAGGGGGAAGAAGGGAATACCTTCTGGACTGTTTCTAGTCAGAACCTCGGAAATCTATATTGCAGGAAGCTTCTAACTGAGTCCTTGCCTGGGAACACTCTCCTGTCTCCAAGTCATTATCCAGTGGCCGTCTCTCGAGACAGTACACACAGCCCACAAGCTCCCATAGTGGCTTAGGAAGGAAGGCAGATGGACGCTCGCAATGGACTTTCTAATGGATGTGACGTCTCTCCCTCCCGTTGCTCTCCAAGAGGCTGGGGTGTGGCCCCATTGCTGTTCTATTGAACGGACTAAAAACAAAGGGCAGATCTGTTGAGATTTTAGAGATGATGCTGAACAGTATGAGTCTGAGTACACTCAACATGCTACATTCTACAGACAGTTAACCACTTAGTCCATGGTGGGTATGATAACTCCTAGGCATTAATTCTCATGGATGAGAAACTCTAGATGAAGAACATCTACATGGTATTTAATGGAGCATTAAAGACACAGTCTACACACACACAAACACACACACACACACACACACCCCTCCAAAATACTAGGAGCTGGGGCTGGGGATATAGCCTAGTGGCAAGAGTGCCTGCCTCGGATACACGAGGCCCTAGGTTCGATTCCCCAGCACCACATATACAGAAAACGGCCAGAAGCGGCGCTGTGGCTCAAGTGGCAGAGTGCTAGCCTTGAGCAGGAAGAAGCCAGGGACAGTGCTCAGGCCCTGAGTCCAAGGCCCAGGACTGGCCAAAAAAAAAAAAAAAAAAATACTAGGAGCTTAACTTTCTATCACAAGTCACAATTACGCACTCAACAGAAAAGATCAAAGATCAAATCAGTGCCCAATTTTCTCCTTGGTAAGACATCAGGAAGCTAGAAGAGGCTGTGATTTATGCAGGAAGAATAACAAATAATTAAGTCATTTGAAACCATCTTTTGAATATTAGAATTAAAATTAGATGCAGATATTTATTTAGAGGAATAAAAAAAAAACTAAGAATAGTCTTCTCTCTGATGTTATGAGAAGCATAATGTTAATCTTTCTTTACCAGAGATTTTTATTTTGTTTTTCTTTCTTACATCATGTTTACCAGATTCTTTTTCTTTGTGATTCCTCTCTTTTCACACCACCTTTTGTACTCAGGAGAGAAGCATTATTAAGAATAGACATACTTTTCAAAAAACAATTTTTTCTCATTATTTTACAAGAGCTATTTCTTTTAAGATACAGTTCAATTAAAATAAATATGCTAATTTTTAGTTTGGGGGCCAAAAATAAGTTGTTATCTGTGGGTGGCTTTCAGTACCTCTAAGACCAATTAGAGAAAAAGCAACAAAGTTATTTAGAGAAATGTTGTGAGAGAAAGCTACAACATCAATTAGTTGCAAATGACATTTGTGGTGATGGACAGAGAACCCTTAGCCGGGTTGTTGAGGATCCTTGAAGTGGTAGAAGATAAAGGAAGATGATGAAGGTTTACAAAGAACACAGAAAGCACATAAAGAAATTGAAATTCTGTACTTGTAACAATAGACACATGACAGTATAATATTTCTGGTATACATTAGGACATTTTTTAGCTCAACACTGAGTTGAAGCCAAAAACTATGAAGACAGATGTTGAATGATGAAGAGATTTTGTTCAATGTTGGATTCATGCCAGGTCCTAAATGTACACATTCTAAACAGGGTCGATCCATCAGAGTTTATAAACGCAATGGACATTCTCTCCAGCCTACATTTGACAATATCAAAACTTCTTATTCAGGTTCATCTTCTCCAGACACTATATCCTCAGTAGGAAACTGAGGAACAGAAATCAATTTCTTTCTTGTTCATTCTATACAGCATATGGCCTGATCTTTCCCGTGAAAATTCCAATTTATTTTAGCATTCATGAACCTTCATGACTAATTTCCTAAGCCAAACTATAATTACTTTAATTCTACACTGCTGGAGAGAATTTGAAAACAGGACTTCTTTAGGAGAAAATTAACTTATATAATGAGTGAAGAGATAAATCATATTAGCTCTAATTAAAGTATATTAACATTTGGGTTGCATATGAATAAAAATCAGACACAATGAAAGCAGGCTTCTCATAAGGAGTCAATTTATGGAGATTTATGAAGATTTTAGGAACTTGCAAAATTTCATTACTTAACATCTCTATTAAGATCTTTACAAGCATGCATAATGAAAAGCCTAATAAAAGATTTAATAAATGGACTTTTGCTTAAAGTCACAGTGATTCCATGCAAGCAAAGGTTTTAAACCCCTCATGGAGATTAAAATGATAATTGTCTATTTAAATGTACATATGCTCTATACACAGTACAAAAGAGAGAGGGGGGAGAGTTAGAAGTCAGAAAAAATATCCCTAGCCAAAGTAATTCTATGATATCTCTTTGTACCCCAACTGGGATGATTTCTTCAATCTTCTTCATTATCTTATCTAAAATCCAAGCAATTAAGAAGTCTTGGAAAAAGAAAAGTGAATATTTCTCTATCATCAAACTATTCTAAATCCTCTTGTTCTGCACCAATGCAACAATTTTAGCTCTCTCTCTCTGCTTCTCTCTCTCTCTCTCAGCCTGCAATGAATATCTAACACAAATAGTATACTTCCAGTAAACTTATTTAATTTTAACTCGATGGTGAGAAGAATGAGCTATTTTCCACAGAAATGCCCTTTCTCCAAACACACAACATCGCTGCTCAATGATTTAATTTTCAGAACCGTTCCTGGATAGCTCATAAAAAGGAATGCGCACAAACGAAGTCACAGAGAAATCCATCGCCTTTCAAAAGTGCACAGCGAGCAGAAGAGTCTGTGTGTCTAATTTGGAGATGAGATTCACAGCCAGCATTTGCCATGGTTTTCTCCGATTTCCACTAGCGCAAACGTCCCATTTGACATGACATTCAGAAGCCATGGAACCCAGTGCACTTCATCAGCAAGCAGGTTCCTTTATCCTTAACTGTTCAAGCTCATGGCCACAAACACTGTATAGTGAGTCTCACTTTGTCCTGTCATTCACTGCAACCCATCTACAACTGCTATTTATTTTACAGTCTCCAAATAGCAGACCATTACAGCAAGAACAGAAACTTCAGCACCTTCTAGAAAACACTGCTGTAGACTCTGCAAACATACGTGTGTGCATGTGTGCAGACAAGTAGCCAAACAAAAGGAGTGCACATTCAGTGGAGAAGTTCCTTGCCCAACACTGCAAGCATGCCTTTCGGGTTTACTATGTATGCATTTTCTATTGGGTATTGCAAAGGAATACTTTCTCATGTGGTTTCCAGTAATTCTTTCACAGAGTTAAAGCGATACTGCTTTGAGGAGACAGCCTTTCATTCTGCATTTATCGCCTTTCACACTCCTTGAAAATATTTATTGCATTACACTTTTAAAAAGCTCTGAATTGCATTTCTAAAGATACCAGGAATGAAACAATTTTCAGAGGACTCAGAGAATAAATGGCATTTTAAAAGCCGGGAGAAGGGAAAGATAATCATACATGAAAGGCAAGGCAAAATAATGATTAAAGGTTTTCTGAAAATAAGGTAGGAAAAAAATATCCCAAGCAAACATAATACAGTTAAACAAGCACTACTTTGATGCACGTGTTAAGAGATGCATTTTACCTATGGAACAGAGATATCCATAAATTAAGGAAAAGGAAGTGCAGGTGTCATCGAGGTAAGAATGAAAATGGAAGGCTTCGTCCAGAAACTCTTGGAGTGGATGAAATTCCATTGGATATTCCTGTTTGAGCCAAAGCCACTCCAGCGCTTTGTCAGGATGCCAGGTTTGGTCCTAGGCAGTCCCATAAGCTGGAAGCCATAGAGCTGGGCCTAATGCTTAGAAGGGAACATGGGTCAGACTTGCACCTGATACCTGAAACTATGCTGTCCATACATATGTCATTAAATGGCTCAATTCATGACCGTAATTCGCAGCTAATAGGAGCAATCATTACAGAAATATGCCCTCAACCAGTGGTACAATGATTCCAAAGATAATGTAAGGTCAAAATTGGATTAAATACACACACAGACACACACAGACACACACACACACACACACACACACACGGCAAGGCACAATGTAAGAATTCGAGGACACAGAAACAAATTTGACAGAGAAAAACATGGGAACCTTGAGGCACAGACTAAGTATAAATCATGAAGGAAACTGCCTATAATGACACTCAAGCTAGAAAATATAATAATCCGAAGACATAAAGAAAGAATCCTGTATCTTGATTAAGAGATAGCCTATTTCCTGTAAGATTAGTGATATGTTTCTATAATGTGTGTTCCTATATTTAGAAGTTTGTCTTTCACATTTATCCCTTTAGCTCACTTAGAGGCTATTTATACATAAGGTATGTTGGTTGAGACCTCATTTCACATTTCTATAGAAAAACAATCTATTTTGTAATTTGATCACCGGAAACTAACCCATAAAATAAATCCATGACAAATACACTATGCTTTTTATCTTCTTTTTTTTATGTATTTAGAGTGCAGTGATTCCCATGATTTCAAGACCAAGAGAGAAAATGGAAAAGCCTCAGATAAATTTGAAAGATAATAGGACAGCCCTATGAATATTAGATTTTTCACTGAGAGCAAAGTGGAATTTTCTAGACAGGGAAGGCTTTTCAGAAGAATTCTTTTAAGACTGTGTTTTGTAATTATGGTCCGATATTCTCTGAAAGCATGTGGCTCCCAGCATGCTTCTCTTGCCCACATTTGTAACTGTTGTGCTTTCTATCATTTGGGGAATACACAAGTTATACTCTCACCATCAATAGAAACAACTTGCGTGCCATGTTTTCCTTAAGTGTATTCAATATCCCATTTGGCGGTAGCTTGGCGCTGGATAGCAATGCATGTAGCTCCCTCCATTAATAATGGCTGTGAGGTCCTCCAGAATCCCAGGTACACTTCAGGACTTTCCCAGGATGCACTGCGTGAGCCCTTGTGCCAGTGGCTCAGTTGAGGGCATCGGGAGTGTTGTTCAGAGACAAGAAAATGTAGCCCTCTGATACAACCCTCTCAGCAGCTACTTGTGTACCTGGTTCATGTTAAACCCTCATTATTAACAACTAAGACAACAACAGAAAATAGGTGTATCTGTAGGAAGTGAACAACAATCACTGTGAGGTTATTTTCCATTTGTTTGTGCGTGTGTGTCCAGATGACACAATTTGTTATTTGCTGTCAACTGTTCACTTTCCGTTAAAGGTATTTGTTCCATGACCTAATTTGTCAGTTTTTGTCAAGGGTCACTCTCTGCTTTAGGAAAGTCCTCCAGAGCCACCCACGCTAAGAGATTGGACCAGTCTATATTTTGCTGTTATTCTTTAGATTAAGATCAGAACAATGGACTACAGAGAACAGTGGATACTTTTATTGAATATTATTAATGAAAAATATTGTTTTTCATTTTCAGGCAAGATTATTATTAGTTTTTTTTTCTTGCCAGTCCTGGGGCTTGAGCACTGTCCCTGGTTTGCTTTTGCTCAAGGCTAGCACTCTACCTCTTGAGCCACAGCGCCACTTCTGGCTTTTTCTGTTTATGTGGTGCTGAGGAACTGAACCCAGGGCTTCGTGTATGCTAGGCAAGCACTGTACCACTAAGCCACATTCCCAGCCTGAGGTGAGATTAATAGTTGAAAATTCTATCTAAATTAGAAGAGAGGGAGATGATGACTTTCATGTCTGTTAGGTCTGCCTGGGAGAACAGCCCCTCCTCCCTTCCGACCTCCCCCCTCCCCCTATCATGCTTCCTTTGGACAGTGAGAAGTTTCCTGAGATCACTTCCCCATCCACTGTGGTCATGCCTCCAACCTTTCCCTGTAGAATCCCACTCACCCACAATCCCTTCAGTCTTTTTCTTCTCTTCCCTCTCTCCATAACTCCATTTTGTGTGGGCTGGCAGTTTTCTCCTCCCAATAAACTCTTCTGCCTGACCCCTGTGGTAGTTTCCTCCCTCTGAAACTTGCAATGCCCAATGTACAAACATCTAAAATATTCAAGACTTCTTTTTTAAAAAAATAATTACTTATTTATTGTCAAAGTTAAATACAGAGGGGTTATAGTTTCATACGTAAGGCAGTGAGTACATTTCTTGTTCAACTTGTTACCTCCAAGACTTCTTCATCTTTGAGTGACTTATATAATATCATATTGTAATTAACCTCATATTGCTCAAAAAACCTCAAAAGCTGCCTAAGAATCATGATAATTGGTTTCTTTTTCCCAGTCTCTAAACTATACCTGTCAGTTGGATCATCTATTTTCACATTTTGTTGATTTCCACAATGTATCTATATGTCAGCTACTCACTATTTTGGAGAAATATGCTCTGTTTTATGCTCTGGAATATACAACAGGATTTTTGAAGGGTCATAATTAAGTAAAGAAGTAACCTACAGTTAAAGTCTGCAATTTGGGTTTTTACAAATCTTTCTAATTTCAGGCTCAGCAATGCCTACACAGGTTATAACTATACAAAAAAATGCAAAGGTGCTTTTTTTGTTGAAATGCTTTGTATTTACTGAACATGTGGGAAAATGACCCCTGATACTTCCAATGAAGGTGTTTCTATTTTCAGAAAGCTTTTTTACACAAATAAACTTTCCTTTGGCATGATATACATAATGCTTCTGGAGTACTAGTGAGTCCAAAACTTATCAAACGAGGAAAGCTTGGAAAATGACACCTTTCCCAGCAAAGTGCTAGATGAGTAACTTCACTTTTCTGAGCTTTTGGCCAGTATGAGAATGTATTAAAGAAGCCATCATGGGGGCTGGGATATGGCCTAGTGGCAAGAGTGCTTGCCTCCTATACTTGAAGCCCTGGGTTCGATTCCCCAGCACCACATATACAGAAAATGGCCAGAAGTGGCGCTGTGGCTCAAGTGGCAGAGTGCTAGCCTTGAGCAAAAAGAAGCCAGGGACAGCGCTCAGGCCCTGAGTTCAAGCCCCAGGACTGGCCAGAAAAAAAAGCCATCATGTCCTTACTGATTCCACAGTATGAATCCCTTGGTAGGATACTTATCAAGGATTCTTTCTCTAACTCTGATTTTTATGTGTTCTAATAGGGCAGATATTCATTTGCTTCCTCCCCCTCAAGCCTCCTTCACTAGGGACTGAACCAGGTCTCTATGCACAAGCACTCTACTGCTTGAGCCACACTCTCCCCTCCCCCGTGTCACCAGCCAACAGATCTGTGCCGGGCACTTGCAGGTCCAGATTCAGAAAGGCAAATGTCGCATATCTTCCTTCCTATATGGAATCTAGACATGTTAGACGTGTGTGTGTGCAAGTGTGTGCGTGCGCATGTGTGTGTGTGTGTGTAACTGACATAAATGTAGTGAGGGATCACTGTTCAGAGAAGGGCAATAACAGAATGGGGACAAGAAAAGGACAAGGTGATGATAAATATATATATATATATGCATGTAGGAAAAATAGCATAATGAAGCATGATAGAACTAATAAAAAAGAGAGGGTGAGATGAAGGAAGAATAGTAATAAGAGATGAATATGATTTTTAAAAAAGTACAATGTTTGGAAATACCACCGTGAAATTCCTTTCTACAATTAATATGGCAATAAAATAATAAAAATCTTTCTCTAATATCAATGAGATGCCAATGCATGCCCTTTAGAATCTTCAAACTTTACAAAAACATATAAGAGCAGGCTAGAGGCACAGCTCAAGTGGCAGAGGCGCACCTTACAGACATGGGGGCCTGAGTTTAATCCTCATTGTCACTATCAACCACAAAACTGTGCACTATCAATTGCAGGGAAGACCTGGGGCGACAGTCACGCTTGTTCTGCATGATGCAAGGTATCGCAAGCATTTTGGAAGACGGCTTGGAATTTTCTTACAGTATGAAAGACCTTCTTATAAACCACCCACATTTACACAAATGAAAGAAGTGGCGTGTACAAGAATCCGTCATGCTAAAACAGTTATTACAAGAGTTTGCATAGAATTACTGAAAGTGGATGGACAGTATCCACTGCGGTGGGGGGGTGGGGGAGTGGGGGGGGCGGGGTACATTCCCTGGTAAATTCGCATTGTTCTAGCTGGACTCGATCCCTGATTCTGAGCTGATGAGCGAGTTTCTGCGGTTCCACTTTTTTTGCTTATCATTGCACACTCTTGTTGAATTATTCTGAGCTCACAAGCATTTCCAAAGGCAAGACACATTGATTTCCTCATTATGTCAGGAAATGGCAAGTTAAGCAAATTTCTAAACCCTTTCAAACGCCAAGGTCTGCTCAGAAGTGATAAGATGAGACCGCGTGTAAGTGGGTGAGTGTTGTATTGAGACAGTTCTCAGGGGAAATATATTTTTTTTTTTTGTCCTGGAGATTTGTCCTCTCCAAGGAGGCCGAGGAGTTCAAGGGCTGCTTCTCTCCTGACATTCCTCCCTGCTTTCCTCTCCGTGCAAGACGCTGGCGAGGACTTCAAGCCTCATTGTTTTCTATTTTTTTTTTTTCATGCCACACACCGTTTTCCAAACCTCTGCAAATAAGATCATTTGAATACAAAGATTGGCTCTCCTCATTAACCACAGATGCATGATAATAACCAAAGCAAATGTAACTTCTGTTTTTGTTCAAGAGATTGTACAAGTGCAGGTACCAATGAAAGTTCACCAAAAGGAAATGATGGCATTTTTGACTCAACACTTTTGTTTTGTTTTGTTTTTTTCCCCCCTACAGATCACTACAGGACTTGAAATTTTGAAAAGCACACTTTGTAGAACCGAAATGACAGAGGGTGGTAAGGAAATAAATAAGAATAGTAATAGTGACTTGAAGATAGAAATTAAAAGGACAGCAGTGGGCAATTTGAAAGGTCAAAGGAAGAGAAAGGGGGGTCTTGGGAGAATAATCAGCTTCAGAACTGTGAGTGAGATTCCCTGTGGAACATGAAGGGGGAGTTTCATTCACATTTTAGGTTCTTTTGACATTTCCATCCACTGGAAAAGAAATATGAGTAACTGAATCTACTTGACTTAAGAAAACACAATGCAATAAAGATTCACTTATAGGTTACAATTAAACAGTACATGAAGCACTGATTTTATTGTATCCTGGTGCTTTTCAAACTGTTTCTGTTAAGTACATAAAGGTCCAAAGACCCTAGTCATTTAATTCTATTTCCAGAGAGTTCACAAGGTCAAGAAGAATAAAACGGGCAGACCACTGGTTTCTTAAACAAAATGTGTTAGAGGATTTAATCTACTTCAATTGAATTTAGACAAAACTATTAATTAAAGATAAAGCTAATATATACCTCTGTAACAATAGAGGATTGAATGAGATGAAATCATTGTGTGAGTGTGTGTGTGTGTGTGTGTGTGTGTGTACATGTGTTTTCCCTATCATGCCACATCCTGACCACCATTTTTATTCTTCATTTCTACTTTGGGCAAATTATCGAAAAGGAATGGGAAAGATCAAGACTTCAGATCTTCACTTTAATCTTATCCATAGGTAATAGCAAATTCTCCATAGTTGTGGGAAGCTGTGCCTATAGAGAAACAGCACAAGTGCCTACATCTTGCATTCAAAGCTCTTCTTAAGGAGCAATGGAGAGGGGAAATAATCTCACAGTATTTCGTAGTGTCTTTCCCTTGCTTATCAGAGTCTCAGACTCACCCACTATTATAACTCTATTCAAAGAAGAATGAAAAGAGGCATAAACAGTTGAACAACCTATCATGTATATTTATGCAGGTAAAAATCATAAAGCAAGACTCAGAGCTAGGCTTTCTGATTCTAAATCCACACACTCAAGAGATATATGTCAAACCACATCTCCACGTGATTCTCATGTTTTTAAGACATCATACAAAATCACCTGAAGTTATTTTGAGATCTAGAAAGTCATATGGTCTTGTTTAAAGTTCAGATATGGCAGCCTTAACTAAATATATGACTTAATTTGTATATGTTAGATGCATGGATGTTTTCGCTCAGTGCTGAACATTCAGTTAATATAGCTTGAAAATGTAATTTTGAGTTGAGAAGGAGAAATCAAAGCTCAGAGAACACATATCTGTTGATTGTCGTGGAATTTGTGGGGTTTCCAACACATAGTTTCACATTGTCTTGTATTTTTATTGGTGTCTATTAATTGTGTAATTCCCATAAATGCACATATTTTGGTCATAGCCTTTCCACCCTCTCTTTTATCTCTGATTATGTGTGTAGTTGTTGCAGTTGTTGTTTTAAAATATGGTCATTTCAAGGAACTAAAATCTCTAGTGCTTTAAACACAAGCAAACTACAATTTTCACAATCTCCATGTGACTCTATGAAATATTCCTTACTATTAGAAATAATTCTAAGAAATCGCTGAATCTATCACTGAGAAAGAGCAATTTCTGTACAATCATGCCTCTGGTTAAACTTTATAGCCATAAAGGTCCAGTTGCATAATAGTTCCTAAGGAAAAAAAATCTTAATGTGTTTTTATCTAATGGTACCTTTTATATATGAAACAGTTTTTCTATTAGATCATGTGTTATAGAATAAGATTAATTCACTGAAGCCCAATGTACTGTGCACAATACATGAGATAAGGGCTTCGCTGTGTTTTCTGTTAAGCAATGAATTAACCAAGTGAGATTTTTTTTCACATCACAAAGAGAGAGAGAGAGAGAGAGAGAGAGAGAGAGAGAGAAGGGAGAGAGAGAGAGATACTTACATAGGAGGATCACAAAGACCCAGCAGAATTTTCTAGAGTTCATAGGGTTGACACACAGCATTGCAGCTTTGTCCTTCAATATCATCTATGATATTGAAATTCCATCTGTTGTAATTAGCAGGTAATTTCTATATATCTCCGGAAAGGTTGACTTTTTAAAAAATAATAATTAATGTTCTATTGGTGAACATCCATTGATGATGTGCTCTCTTTGTGGTTCAAAGTAAATCTTTCACTTTGGTATGAAAGGTATAATATATCAAAAACAAGTAGGCTCTCATGATTTAATCCAGTAGATCACTAAGCAAGAGATCCTAATTTGTCAGTGGTCATTCACATATTCAGTGCCTTGTAGACATCTGCTTAGTTTACTAGTGTTAAGGGACAGATAATAAGCAAAGAATTAGCTACACACCTGAAGTAGTATGAAGTTGGCTCTCTGGTTTTCCTTCCAAAAGTAGTTGATCAAGGTGTTTACAATCTGAGAAAACAATTATATACAGAAAGTACAGTAGGTGAACTCTTTTCTTGTTGGTGTTCTTTTTTTATTATTATTTTTACCGAAGGGCAAAAATCATTAATGTTTGGAAAGAATTGGCTTAAACATGCCCTGACGATTCATTATTAGTACCCTTTCTGTCTGGGTTAATAATCACTCCCCTCTGAATAGTTTCACGGCAAAGTTTCTAACTAAAAATTCAAATTAGTTATGTAATTAGAGTTAATCATGTTACAGGGGAAAGAGGGCCTTTAATTTGAAGCTTTTAATTCTAGGGTTCTCAAATAATAATCGACATGGAATACAAACAATTCCAGTCACAGGAATTAGGATAACTTCCCTCACCTGTCCCTGTCACAATCACAAATTGATGAAAGCAATGCATCCTAAACAGTAGAAAGAATGCCAAACCCCTGTACAGATAGCAGCATTGGAATGGCACGTGCCATGTCAATCCCACAGAGGAATAGCCCATGCATAGCACTTCTCCCGTGTCCTCTCTCACCATATCCTCAATTTTAGTGTGCATAACGTGCTCTTTCCCCGTACCAATTGCTTGTCAACAGATTGTTATTATGTATTTCACAGTGTCATTTAAATATTTGTTGTTACTGTATTAGAATTCCATCTAGAGTCCTCAGTCTTTCCTTGTGCTATCAAGATGCCCTTATCTGCTGGGACTAGTGGCTCATGTCTATAATCCTAGCTACTTTGGGCGTCGAGACCAGGAGTATTGTGGTTCAAGGGCAAAAGAGTATACAGACTTTGTTCAACCACATCCAGTTGGGGTACACACATCTGTCATTCCAGCAATATGGGAACTGAGAATGTAACAGGCATTACTCCAGGCCAGCCCAAGAAGAAAACTCTATGAGTCCTCCATCTCAACAAGAGAAGCTGGTCCTTCTGGCAGTGTGGACCTTCATCCAGCGACAGCAGAAAGTGAAAAATCAGAGAAACAAAATGCAGGAACTTGGAGAGGAACTCAGATCTTTTCACAAAAACAACCGGGAATCGAAAGGGGTGGGAGCATGATTCCGTGATAGGGCACCTGCTAAGCAAGTGCAAAGCTCTGAGTTGAAATCCTAGTATTTTAAATACAGAAATGCTCTTTTATAAGCTTCACTTTTAAACACTATGATTTGAAAGAAATATTCCCAATACAATATTTAATTTAATTTCAGTATAAGATACTGTGAGATGTGGGTATTATGTTCTGAATTTGGTTTCTGTGAATTTGTTTTCTGTGTACTGTGTGTGTGTGTGTGTGTGCATTTGTGTGTTTGTGTGTTTGTAGCTATTTTCACTTTTGCCTCCTGATCTACATATATTGTCCTCAAGAACAGAGGTTATAGGCTATAGTACTGAGCTGGTGGCTTGGTGAAGCAAATAATATGAGGTGATCCATTTCCCCGGTAATATTCTTAACAACATTTGAAGGGTTGAAAAGAGCGGTAAAATTTCGGTTACTCTCACAGCCAATGAGTTCAGGATGCAATCATTTTAAGGTAGTTTTTTTTTTTAAAAAAAGAACTGAACAAAACCAGTCCAATCAGTGAAATAGGCAAGACTCATTTTTTATTCCATAATTTAGTTTCTTCCCTTCTTTTTAAAAAAGAAAACTAGGTCAGCAAAAATGTGAAAGCATTGTATAATAATCACTACAAATCATTTAGAGTTCTGGTTCAAGGGGTTTTAACCTGGTAATAAATTATCCTTCTGAGATGAGACTCAGTTAATTATGTCCATTACTCTAATTTTATTTCATATCTAGAGGGGAACTAAGGAGAAGGGATCACAAATAACTCAATACTAAAAGCCACTACATTTTCCCCTTAGTAGATTGAAAAAAAAATATTCTAAATGGATCATGCCATCTCTGCCAGTGGGTCTTTCATTTTATTCTGAATAAAGAACCAAAGATTTGAGTAGTAAGAGAGCCAAAGAATAATTCTTCTATTTGTAGATAACTGTGAAAAGGACTATTTTTTGTCACCACTGCTAATCCCAGACATTTAAAGAAAGGTCATTTCCTGCTGCCCTAAAATTCCTACTCAGTTTGGGATAGTATGTGCTCATTCCCAGGACTTGGGGTTCTAATACAGTGAAAACCTAATGAACCAAACACCATTTAATCCATCAGAAGTCTCCCTAGAGTAAACGTCTAATTACTTATAAAGAAGAAGCCTGACCAAGAATCAAAACAAAAGTATGTCCTTTGCTTAAAAATTAACCTAAACACCTGAGCAAACTCTATACAATGAGGTTTTTCAAACATTCACCCTATCAAACCTCACCAACTCCTGTCATTAAAAATAAGATTCTGTTTGGCTACTGGCCTGTACTTGTTTGTGAGGAAAATGTAACTCTTGTTTTAGAATTATTTCCAACTACTCAGACTGGAACAAAAAGGATGGTTTCTCAGAAATTCTCATTGCTTAACAAGAATACTTGAAGCTGCTGTATAACTCTTTAGCCTTTGGACTAATAAATGATCATTCTACGTAAGGCTGTTCCTCAGTCTAAATTTAAAATTACATGTAATATTCCTATGGGATATTCTAAACTTTTAAAAATTTAAATTGATTTATTTATTGTCAAAGTGATGTACAGAGGGGTTACAGTTTCATACATAAGGCAGTGAGTATATTTCTTATCAAACTAGTTACCATCTACCCTTTTTTTTCTCCCATTTTCTCTTCTCCCCAATTAAACTTTTTTGAAAGCATTAGCATTGATGTTCTCCAAATGTAATCATTCTTTTCTCTCTTCGTCTTCATCTTTCTCCTCTATCTCTTTTCTTTCTCACTGTCTCCTTCCTAGCTCATTCTCTCTCCCTTACTCTTTTCCCCCCTCCCCTTTCTCTCTTTACATTAGTTTGAAGGCCAGATCCTCTATTTTATGCTGCGATATACTAAAAACAACCCTGGAATAGCTAAGGAGTTAGAGCTTCTGCATCCTCCAAGCAGGAGATCCTGAGTTCAAATCCCAGCATTACTCCTCCCATCAAAAACAATCACTTTTAAGGCTTTAATTCTAAATCTGAAGACATATGTGTATGAGAGTTACACATGAATCTAGAATCAGAGCCAAGCTAAGCCAGGCTCATGTCTAGAATGTGGATCCTATTAGCACAGCAAGTTTGTTGAATCATCTTGACTGGGTGTTTTTGTTTGTTTGTTTGTTTGTTTTCAAAAGGAACTGAAAAATTCTGTATGGAGGAAAAGACAACTGTCAGTAAGCGCAAGCCCTTCCTATTTACCTGGGAATATAGGGTAGGTACTATCACAGTGATACTATTAGTGAAGTCCGCAGAAGCTACACTTGTCTGAAAAGAGCCTACAACGTCACAGTTCCAGACCACATTTCAGAATGAGGCATCCAGCAGACTTCAAAACCTGAGTGTTTTGGTGTGGAATCTTCTCTGTCTGAGAAATGAATGAGACACTCATATGGTGGAGAAAAATGCACTTACTGGGTACGTAGCACAAGAACAATACACCTGTCACTACTTCAAGGCAACAAAGATGTAAACTTTAAAAGCAGATCAGCACAAGTTATTTCTTTTCCCCCTAAGGATAGTGCTGCTATTTATAGTTAAAGGTAAGGAGAATGAGCATTTAAACAAGATTAATTAATCCAGACTCCTAATATTCCAACTTAAAATACCTTAAAACTATACTTCCAAATGATAGAATATTTTTATTTTCACAGCAGAATGAATGTCTTATAATCTCCCAGAAAAGTTAACAGAGGGAGACATATGCTAAATTACTCCATGAGGAAATCTATGAAAAACTACAGGAGGGAGTCACAATTTCAAATTTGAGACAACTATGAAATATCCAGTGGAGAAAATAAAATATGTGTGTATGCAAGTAGATGTGCACACATATAAAGCCAGATCTATGCACAAATGTATACATTCACACATACATATATATTCTCCATATACATACATATATATATAATGAGAATACATAGTTATTCATGGGGAAATCTATAGATAAATATATGGAAAGAAATAAGAAGAGGCCAAGGGGAATTTTAAAGACACTCACCATGTAAAGCTAAGGAAAGACAAAAACATTACCAATGATTATATTCCTGAGCTAAACTTACTGATGGAAATCCTTTCTTTCGAGTTTTCAGATTTTATGCAATAAAAATGCCTATGTGTTTAAAACACAAATAGACACCAAGGAAAGAAGGTCAGGCACTGGAAGGCCTACAAAAAGAAAAGATGCATATTCTTGATCACCTATGAGTTTTTGCTTAAACACGATGATGAGTGGGCAATAATTTGATACAAAAATATCTGATTATTTTAATACCTTGGTCAATATTCTCCGAACCATTTGGGGGAAATATTAAAATAATTACAGAAACATAATTGAGGGTCTTGTAGGCAGTCTATAACATCAATGTAATATGATGACTTCTTCCTAAATCACTCAATAACCTTTTAAGTCTATTGAGTTTGGAGCATTTTATCAATGCTATCAAACATCACCAATAATAACTGCCATTGATTAGGCACATAATATTCACTGGAATAAGCACTAAAAACTTTTATGTTTACTACCTCTAACTCACACAAAATGTCAAGATCAAGATTGTTTTTCCAATTTTACATATTTTTTAAAATCAGGCTCAGATAATTGAGTTGGCTAAGGATATACAATTAATAATGGGCTTGTAGTTTTCAATCCAGGTTAACCTATTCCAGCGAAATTCATTCATTTATTTTTTTCAGTTTAGGAGTTCTGTTTTAAAGAAATTTAATTCTTTGTAAAATTAATGTGCTAACTAATTTGATGGAAATGAGATATATGAGAACAGTATGATATATAAGCCTTTAAAATACATATGAATATCAATTAATACCTAGTAGGTTTTCATTAGGTAGTGAGGTCTTTCATAAAAAATATATATAATACACTACATACATATATTATGTATATTACATTTATTATATATTATATTATGTATTGTATATACTATATGTATTATATAATACATGCATAGATTAATATATAATACATGTGTATATAATATACACATATCATGTATAAGATATGTTTTCATTGAAGCAAGAAAGTCTGTTTTTCAAGTTGAAGGATAACATATGAATATCACTCTTCCTGATTTTGTGTATGAAGAAACTGAAATACACAAATGCACACCGCACACAGCATAAATCTTCCCAGAGGTACAGATATCAAATGGATTCTGTTCCCTTTGTTTAGTTGTGTTGTAACAAATCAACAGAAACCTGATTTAGATAACAAAAATTTACTCAAAGTGTAGGTCAAGCTATCTATGTATTACATAATAGAACTTTCTATACTGGCTGAATGCATCAGTTCATAATCCATAATCTACAATCCTAATGCTGCAATCGAAAGTCTCACCTGCCCAGAAGGCTGAGATCTGAGGACTGAGATTTGGAGCAAACCTGGACAGACAAATTTAAGAGATGCATATGTCTAATAAACCAGCAAGAAGCTGAAACCTGGTGTGGTATAGAGAAGTGGTATGAGCAAAATGGAGGGGCAAGAACTTGAAGGCTTGAGTTCAAGCCCCACTAATGGAACACACACACACACACACACACACACACACACACAGAAAGAGAGATAGAGACAAAGAGAGAGAGAGAGAGAGAACAAACAAATAAACAAAAAGAATCAAAGACATACTCTGACAACGCCAAAAAGGAACAAAGAAAGGAATCAAGAAATGCCACCTATACATTCTTCAGTGACTCCATATGCTTGCTTTTTAGAGTCAATTCAGCAAGAAGCCCAGCTGTGCAAATCTTCTAACCAGCTTACCACTCTCTGCTTCTTATCTGGGCTGAATTCCAGTCCCCACTTAGGATAAGCTCTACTATTTGAGGTATATGGAACAGTGTTGCTATCTCTTGGCACGTGTGCAGACAATACCAAGGAGAGTAGGGGGCAAATGCCTGTTGAACAGATCACACCGAGACTAAAGATACATTAGTGTCGCACTCTTGGCTCTTCTAATTAGGAACACATATGTCAGTGGTTTTCCAGTGAGGGAGGAGCCTTAGCAATTGTGCAGCCTAGGAGGTCTCTTATCCTGCATGCTCTGTCTGTACACTATTGGCAAAAGATTGAAACACTCTCTCTCTCTCTCTCTCACGCACGCACACACACACACACACTCACATATTTAAAAATTATCGATCATTCTTTTAGAGAGAATAATGGAATATGCCTTAAAGGTTCCTACTCAAGCCTTCATCTATCAATAAATCACTCTTGCCACCAGCATGGCATCTGGGGGTAGAAGTGGCTTTCAGATAGTCATCGAGTCGAAATATTTCAGTTTCTCAGCAATGATGGTTGTTATTACGATACACAAGTACTGCGTCCTCGATCATAACTTCACCTCGATCAGACTGCTGAACTAATATCAAGGCAGATTTTACATTCAGTTGTTCATTGTTATCCTGGCTCTGAACACTGAAAAGCTCATGAAAGGAAACACACAGCAAAAGCTAGGGGAAAAATGTTCTAGGCCATAAACTCTATTGCTTTCCGTTCTACGGTGTTCTTTAGAAACTCTCTGATATTACCGATAAAGTCCATTCATGGAAGATCAATCAAATAGTTAAGTCTCAAGTACTAACAAAGTTTTAAAAAGTCTGGAAAGAAAATTATTTGGGGAGAAATCAATGCTGACTGCTCATAAGTGTTACCAAGTTTTCTGAAAAGCAGTATTCAGTGGAAGACAAAACTACAAATGAGGTCCAGGGATGCTTAATAAATGATGATCTGAAGAATATAAAGACTCATGTGGCCATGCCCAACTGAAGAGCTGTGGATTGGATATTGCAGGCACCACAGGGAGAAGATGACAAATCCACTCAGGAAAATTTCTCACAGTAGCAATGAATGAGATTCGGACAAGAACTTTCATTGGGAGACACCATTGATTGGGTGAGACAAACAATAGGGCATAATTGGAAGAGAAGACTGCACCATGAAGGCAATTGAAATGGAACTTCAGAATCTGTCAGTACAGGTGCTACATCATTCACTCTCCCTCCCATTCCATCAAAACAGTAGATGGTGAAGAGCTAATGAAGCCGGAAAAGATCAATAGCTCTTTGAAAGGATGGTTGGTGAATATCAAAAGAACACTAAAGATTGTGAGACATCTCCCTGTCGATTTAGCACTGACATGTAAATTATTAGTTATTTAACTATGTGAAAGGGGAAGAAGGAAAAAGAACCCTTAAGTATGATCACAGTAAAATGAAAAAGAGTAAATCTTCTATTCGTGATAAATGTTTGAATAAGGAAAACAAAAATCTCTGAGCTAGAAATCGATAGTCCAAGATCAGCCACTAATTATCTATTTGGCCTTGAGCAAAATACTTAATATTTCTTGGCATTGGTTTTCTCCTGAATAAAAGAAAGTGACCAGCCGTTTCCAAACTGAATTCTAAAGAGCTGCCAGAAATTCAAGGAGCCTCTGAGAGTATTACAGAGCACACAAGGAACCTAGCCATGACACCGCTCCCCTGCCCCGCACCCCCGCACCGCCCCAAATAGTCACACCTTTCTATCAAGAAATGTACTCTCTACTAGGAGCCTCATTTTTCTCTGGGTTATATTTGCTTTGGAGAAGTGGTTCCTCCGCCGGTGGAAATTTATCTAAAACACGATGAACTTGGTCATCTATTGTGAATCATGCTCATGGACCCAGGAGAAGTAAAAATATTCTCTGATCTTAATACGGATCTTCTATTTTCTAAACATACACAGTTACACTCTTTTCTCACTATTGATGACTGCAGTCGATGGAGCTGTTTTTTTAATAACCCTGATGATCCTAGTGAGCTACACATTTCCAATGAAATATCAATAATCACAGATAACTTTATGCACCCAGAATATATCCCAGTACCCCTCCTCTTCCTCCATTCCCTTCATGTTACACCCATGACAAATGTCAATGTTGCTTTGTTGCCTTCACATTGTCTTTTATTTTGATCAATCTCTTTAACCACCTGGGAGTTACTCTAGTTTCTTCTTTCTTGTTGTATTTTTTTAAAAAAGGGGAATATCAAAATCGAGAGACAAAGGACAAAAAGACAAACAACTCCAAAAGCAATACTTGCAAAACCATTTGGTGTAAACCAACTGAACAACTCATGGGGGAGAAGAGGGAAAAAGGGAGGGGGGAGGGAGGAATGAGGGAGGAGGTAACAAACAGTACAAGAAATGTACCCAAGGCCTAATGTGTGAAACTGTAACCTCTCTGTACATCACTTTGACAATAAATAAGAAAAAAATTCTTTTCCATGTCCCTCTATCCATAATCACCACAAATATGCTTTCATATTATCATTGAAAGTCTTCAACTTGGGGGACCATCCAGCTATCTTTAAGGCTGTTTACTACTATTTATAGACTACTAATTTTCTCTTTGCCCATAACCTGACTATACTTCTTAACCCTGTAAGATTGGCAGGGTCCATCTTATTCATCTTAGACAGTGGACTTTGAGAAGATGTGACCACATGTCATTGTTTAGCATGGGACACAAAGGTGGGTTTGAAAAGCTCTGGCATTGATCTTGAGTGGCTACTGTGGCAGTTGCTCAAACAGCTTGCATTGTTGAGAAACTTCAATAAATTAAGGCTCTAGCTCACCTGGCATGGATTTGTGGGATAAATGAAAAATGAAACCTAGGTTGTTTTTTTTTTTAAACCATTACAATTTGAAGAAGTGGAAAGTCAATACAGCAAATCCTGGTCTAATTCAGCTGGGAGACATTAGGCATTATGTAACTAAAACCATAGAAGCAACACCTTTTCTCAGGTGAGCTCTGGTGACTATATGTTTAAAAAGTAGCATCTTTGCAAACTGGCTTTATGTGTCTTCTTTCCTTGTTTCTTGAATTCATCTTAGAGAATTCAAAGCTCTCTGGTTGTCTTAGAGTAAAAAAATCACAATTCTCACATTTGTGGTCTAAATTCTTATTCTCATATTGAGTTCAAGGTGTGTTCTCTTTGTTTGCTCAAATCTCTAGCTCACCTCTAGCCTCAACTTCAGACCTTACAGAGAAAGGGAAGGTGTGTTCCTGGCCTGTGCTGCACTTTGGAGAAAGGATGAGATTTAAGATAATGTTGATTTCAGTGCCTGTCACATAACTTTGATTGTGTACCTAAGCTTCATCAAAGCTTAGTGGATGATTCACTCCCTGCAATTCAGTCTCAACCTCAAAGGCATCAGAAAAACCAAGAAAGATCTTCAGAAGGGATGATAGACTCCATTTTTTTTCTGTGATGCTATTTCCAACAAAGGAACCAAACTCAGGACCTCAAAGCCTCCCCTTCGAAGGCTCTGAGATCTGGCAAACTCAGGGTTCCATGGAGGCTTCCAGGAGGGGGTTCTTCAGAGGAGCAAAGCTTGAGGCTCCCAGTTCCATCATTTATCTGCCTCACAGCCTTTCATCCGAGCTCGAGTTTGACAGTTTCATTTCTATAACTCATTAAATATTCAACAATTCATAATAACAATTTCCATGCAATTTTATTGTTCACATTCTGGCATCAACTTTGTACCAAATAACTATATATATTTATACATATATACACATACACACACAAATATATATATATATATATATATATATCCACTTGAAAGCAGAACATTTCTGTTTTCATTTTCATTGCATTAACATTGTCAAAAAGAGCTTGTTTAAAAAGATTTTCAAATAGGATAGAGCTTGTCTCACTGTTACAACTCTGTGCAAATGGGAATTATGAGACAAAAAGCCAGAAAGGCAGGGGGAAAAAAAAAAACTTCACCCAATATCACACTAACTGGAGAGGAAGCTAAGAGAGTGTGAAATCAAAGAATAATCAATTTCCTGAAAGAATCAGGTGCCGCTGCGTACCATGGCAGACTATCTCAAGGGCACGAGAAAGGCAGAGCAAGCTGACAAAGTTTCAGCCAGACGTCTATGGAGTCTGGGGTCTGGATTTGCACACCGGAGAAAACAGTTCCTTGACATTTGCAATGAGTTTCAAGATAGTCCCAGAATATCATGCACACCACACACACACACACACACACACACACACACACACACACACACACACCACTTTGTTCCAGTCACACATCCGCATGAAAAGATGTTTGGTGATGTCAGCCTGCTCCTCACTGGTTTTCAGAACCCTCCCGCAGAAGCCTGGGTTTTTCCCGTCTTCATCCCCTGCTCTGGTGGCTGAGTTGGGTGGTCTACACTATCAGTAGCATGCTCTCTTGTATCATACTTTCCTGCTCAGAGCTCCCAAAATAAAAGAGCATGCAGAAGATCAAATGTCTTCTTCATGCTATCAGTGAAGTAAGTCCACACTGTGGGGAGAAGTTTCTAAAGAGAAGATGGTGTCAGATGGGCGCTTAAGCTCTTAGGACTGAATATGTAAATGTATGGCTCTACATTCATGCTTGCAGAGTACCGTGACAGGTGTCACAGTGACCCATTGCCCTTAGCATGGGTGGCTGATCCCAAAAGAGCACCCAAACCTGGTATTTCAGGCTTCTGCCTACATTTCCGGCTTCACCCTGTGTCCTCTCCATCCCAGACTCTCCAACTCGAGCAGTAGATTGGTCCATTTAGCAATCACAGTCCTGTTCGTTTACCTGGGCTTGAATTTGCTCACATCTCTTCAACCATCCTGCTCTTCTTCTCATTGCAGCAGAACCCATGGAGCGTAACACTTTATTTTAGAGGCTGAACCAATCCAAGGACACAAAATTCCCATAGGAAATTGGTGCGCTTATGTGGTCATTGTCTTTCTGAATCAGTAGAGTTAGAAAATGTGGTTTCAGGGCTGGGAATGTGGCTTAGTGGTGAAGTACTTGCCGAGCATGCACAAAGCCCTGGGTTCGATTCCTCAGCACCACATAAACAGAAGGCCAGAAGTGGCATTGTGGCTCAAGTGGCACAGTGCTAGCCTTGAGCAAAAGAAGGTCAGGGGGCTGGGGATATAGCCTAGTGGCAAGAGTGCCTGCCTCGGATACACGAGGCCCTAGGTTCGATTCCCCAGCACCACATATACAGAAAACGGCCAGAAGCGGCGCTGTGGCTCAAGTGGCAGAGTGCTAGCCTTGAGCGGGAAGAAGCCAGGGACAGTGCTCAGGCCCTGAGTCCAAGGCCCAGGACTGGCCAAAAAAAAAAAAAAAAGAAGGTCAGGGACAGTGCTCAGGCCCTGAGTCCAAGCCCCAGAACTGGCAAAAGAAAAAGAAAAAGAAAAAAATGTGGTTTCAATTTTGGGGGGCAAAACACTGTCAGGTATGAAAAAGGTCTGACATAAATAGAGAAGTCATACCTTAATATATTTTATCAATATTTGGAGAAAAACAATAAATACCACTTTGTGGTATTTGTGGACTTTGTGAATGAATTTCTAAGTTAGATTTCTCAGGTATTTTGAGTGTCTCAAATTACAATTATATGTTCTGGCCATTTAAACAATGTACCATCAAACTGTGAATAGCAATTTCCCTTTGTCTTTTTGGTGGTGAAGGTATCTAATGGGTTATAGCCCAGGGCTTCCCTACACTGGGCAAGGTCTCTACACTGTGGTTTTCAGATCCATTTCAGCAATCTGAATATCAAGCAAATATTAAAATATATAAATATGACAGGAAAAAGACAGTACTGCTGAAGACTATTTGAACCAAGTCTACATTTCTGATGATCATATTTGTTTGTGCCCAGTTGACTACTGTGAGTGTGTATTTCTGTGCACCATAACTCTTGTATATCTCTGATTCCGAGTCTTTTCTTGAGGGGGTGAAATTGTTCTGTTCTTATTGATCTGTTCCTTACTTTGTACTTCATGAAGTCCAGCTGTGCGTTGTCAAATACTGCATTCCCAAACCACACGTGGAAACCTGAAAGTCTAAATGAAATTAATTTAAGTTAGATACAATTAGAAATCCGAGGGGTTTTCTTTCCATTATGGAAGACTTTCCTTTGAACAGTTTTCGATCACATTTCTGTCTTTTGTGTCTATGCATGGCATATCTTTGATATAGCAAAATACTGGATTCAATACAGAGTATCCAATCAATATGGGATAAAGTAACCCATTTAACTTATAAATTCTTTCATACACATTAAAATTTCAAACCATGGTCCACTTGTTAACTCAGGAATAGGAACTGTCAGCCTCCTCTTTGAGCAGATACTAATTTAGTTTAGGAAGAGAGCCAAACAATAATAGTAATTGTAATAGTAATAGCTATGATAATTATAGTTAATGTTATGCAAATTGCTTGAAAACTGTTGCTATAAAAAGACTAACTTCATCATGCTACAAATATATTTCAATGAAGGGCTTCTGTAAAATTATATAGCACTTTAATATCTCTGGTGCATCTGTCCTTTCCATTTTGTTCTCTACCTTTTTGTTCATTCCTTCTTCACAGCACAAACATCTACAAGACTGATGTGTTTAGATTTTTATGGTACTAAAAGCTAATGTTTACTGAACATATACTATATCCTGGACACTACTATAAGCACATAGTGTTTAATTCTCCCAATAACTTTGTGAAAGTGATATGGTTATTATCTCCAGCTTGAAAATGAGGCATAGTGTTTGGAAAGAATAAGAAATATATTTTTTCCTTGGTGCCAAAGCCAAGGAAAAACAGAGCTGAGATGTGAACTCAGGATGGAACAGAAAACACAACCAACACCACTCCCTCTTATTTCAAATATGTAAGGCAGAAACTTGCTAAGACTTGGAGATTCTTAAAAAGGTACTTGAAACACTTACCGTTCAAAAATACACATGGTCATAAATATAACATACATTCAAGACTTCCTTATGGACTGCAGCTTGCAGAGCTGTAGTCGGTTTAGGCAGCTAGAACTCACTACCACAGACAGGATAGCAGATTAACATTAGAAGTGTGTTCACTGCTAGGGTTCTGGAAGTTTCAAGACAAATCAAGGAAGAGTTCTGGAATGGACTCTCTTGTGGGTCATAGACTGCCAATTCCTTCATGATACAAAAGAAGGTAAAATAGATTTCCAGGGCCCATTTTATTAGACTTGTCTCTTTCCTTAGGAATCAATCATTGTGTTCTAGCCACTTTTCAAATGCCTCATCATTACAAGATTGCAACTTTTGATTTTGGGTTGAACACAAATGTTCAGTTCATTGGAGCCAAAATGTATCCTTCTGTTTTAGTCATATCATAGTTTTGCATCAACTCCCTGTTTTGATCTTTCTTCCTCCCTGCCTAAGGAAACATGACTAGGCCATCTAATGATTCCGTGTGGGACTATCAAAACAAATCGATTAAGGAAATGCTCCTGGTGTTGGTTTGTACAATTCTTTTGCATTTGGGGAATTCTGTCAAAGATCACATGACAGAGGTGGCTTCCTACCAGATGTTCCTCTGTTGCTTCTGTAGCTAGCAGGAACTACATTTATAGACATCCCAACCCTTTGTGGTTTTCAGGATGAGTTACCATGAACAAAACACAAATGGAAATGATATCTTGACAATTTTCCTTCCTACAGTTCTTTGCCTATTTTAGTGGAGATCACTATAGCTACTTTTTAAAGATGGAGGGACTTAGGAAGAAGAATATGACATCTGTAAATGACTTCTTAGAAACGAATCGTGTACAATCAGTACATTTGTTTTGTTTTTGCTTTTTCATTTTTGGAACTGGGGATCAAACCCAGGGCATTGTAGTTGGTTGGCAAGCAAGTTGCTGCTACGTTACGTAACAGACCTTAGATATGGGTTATATAAGTTTATTCCACTTGAAACTCTTGACACTTGGCAACTTGTCTTTGAACATATCTATTGTTACTTCAAGGAAAGCATAAAACTCTACCAGGATGCATGTTTTCATAACAGAACATTGAAAACATGCTGACATTCACAGTAGAGCAACCAACTGACAAATATCTAACATTGAAGTCATGGAAGTGCAAGATTGAACTAACACAGTGGCAAACACTTAATGAAACTATCACCCACAGAAACTAGGAAAGTGGACCACCAGAGGGTCCAGACTTACAAAACTGTAGCTAGGAATACCTGGATTCTTATGCATTTGGCTATAATTTGGTTTCCTTATTGTTATTATTTTTATTTGAAAATGGTAAAAGCAGAGGGGTTACAGTTACATACATCAGAAAAAGAGTACATTTCCTCTTGGACAATATCATCCCTTCCCTTGGCTCTTATTCAAAGTATTAGAACAATTATTACAGGCAAGAGCTGGCTAGAGTTCCAAAAGAGATCGAGAGCAGGTTCATTCAGAGAGCAAAGGCCTGACAAGATTGGCAGTGTGGACTCCTTCTAATCGCCTAGTGCCAGGAAACAGAACTGTGAAAGTTCTAACACAACAGATACCCAGGGAGTCTTAGCAATGAACAAGCACTCTGGACTTTGGTTTAGGCTGTGGCCTTCCCACACACCAAGTCAAATGAGCTCAGGCATATTCAGAACAAAGCAGGGCTCTGTGTGTTACAAGCACATGCAAGCATGAAAAATGGACGGGTGTCCAGGCACGTTGCCCTGATTGGAAGCAAGGTGGCCAGAACTTCCTTAAGTGTGGAGAGAACCACATTGCCAAAGGAAATATAGGTATAGCAGAAGACGCTTTTGTGGAGACCCAAGCTTGAGATGACCTATCCAGAAAGCAGTCCATCAGCCAGCAATTACCATTACATTGGTTCTGTGAAGAAAGTAACTGAGAACCCTAACGAACATGGTTTTCCTTGTTCAAAATGGTACAAGGTAAGTGAGATGTAGGACTATAAAACATCTAAATGGCTAAAGGAAAAATATATATATGGTGTAGAATATCACATGTGGAGCATTTGAAGTGCAAACTCATAATCAAATTCGGATTTGGAGTAAGAATTATTATTTAATCCATACCTCTGGTGACCACAATACAATGTGGATGCATTGAGATGCTACCTAACACATTCAGCAAAGAGAAACTAGGCAGCTCACATTGAAATGTTTAAATTTTATAATTAGGCTTATGATAAAGATAAGAATATAGGAGGTATCTTCTGATTAGGGTTAGTGTGATTCCTTCAATTTTTTAAATCATTTCCCCACATTATCACCAGTGGCACAATAAGAAAAAATATGCATACCTATGCATTTAAGTAACTTCACTAACACTGAGGCTTAAGAAAATGCTTCGTGACTTTCAGACAAGAATATATCCATCAAAAGGCTTCTCCAAAGGAAGAAGAGGAAAAATTATTCTAACTTTAAAGAGATGAATTATATCGCTTTGTAGATTCCAGTCAAATGAGGCATTGAAATAGGATAGACTGAACATAAAGCCAGATGAGGTGTTATTTAGAAATGTCCTTCTGAATTACGCTTATTCAGTGTGGAAAATGGTATCTATTTCCTAATAGACTATGTGCTATTGAAGATAAGGAAGATGTTGTTTGAAGTTCTTAAGAAATAAATTTTGACATAATAATGAATGAGCAATGCATGCCTGACGAAATGGCTTAGTAATCACTGAATGAAGATAAAAGAGAAATTTGATTATCCTAATTAATGAAGATCCTACAAAGGTGCGTAAAGAACAGCATGGCGCATCTGTGGGATTCATAAATACTGCTTCATTATTGGAGAAACTGCTACTGATTGTGAGGAAGGATTAGTGGGCATGTTGATATCTTCTCAGTTTTCAATGATTTGCCTTTGTGGTAACTCTGGCTTCCAAAGAAAGAAGTGTTGGGCAGAATGAAGATCACAAAATTGCCCTTGGTTCATTTTGTGTTGGTGTGCATTGTGGTACATTTACAGATAAATTGAGAATTGTTTGAGGTATAAAATTGTGACTTGTGAGCAGTGGGTAAAAGTATACCTAATGGATGCTCATCTTCTTGCAGATGTTAACATAATGTGTAAATTTATCTTAGAAATAGTATTATTACAGAGATATTATTCGAAAAGCTATACTTAAAGCACATAGATAAGGCCATTGATGGCACCTATGTGGAATACCAGCTCAACAGCTCATGAGATGATGATCTTTCATGGTGTTCCTTATGGTCACTTTGGCATTGCAGTAACAAAATCACTGAGCTAATCATGTTTTTAATTTATTTATTTTATTGTAAAGGTGATGTACAGAGGGCTTACAGTTACATATGTCGGGTAATTAGTGTACTTCTTTTGAACAGTGTCATCTCTTCCCTCATTTTCCCTCCAGTTTTTCCCTCCAGGCACCCCCCCCCCTCACAAGATGTATAATCATTTGTTAAAAGAGAAAGTTGCGTTTTTGCCTCACAGATTTGGAGGTTGCAGTTCATGACAGATGGGCCCTGTTGCTTCGAATTGGTTGCAGCATCATGGAAGAATTGCAGAGCGAGACTCAATCACCTCCTAGCCAGTCAGAAAAGAGAGACAATTACAACAACCCCTTCAGGGACATCCTCCCCCCTTGACCTCCCCTCCTCTCATGAAGCTTGGCCTCTTACAGGTTTTCACAGACTTCCAGAGCAGCCCAGGGAGAAATGAAGGCCTTGCACATGTGGGCTTTGGGGGACATTTAAGGAGCATTCAATAGAAGCTCTACAGTAGAAGGCTGATCCTTTGGTGCAGATAATTTTCTGCCATTTTTACCGAAGGAGAGTTTTTACTTTCTTTTGTCTTTTCCCATGGACAATTTATCTTATTTTATCTTGGCAATCCTGCTATTAAACTAAGGACCTCAACTTGCAAATGTTCTAGCCCTTGAGATATGGAATGTGCATGCATACACACACACACACACACACATTCATCTTAGCAATTTTTCTTTTAAGCACAATAACTATTACTGTACTACTTCAATACACTGATTTTTTTTAATACACTGATATTTTGCATGTCTTTATGTAAAACTTTCTCAGCATAATCAGGCTTTGAACCGCTGAACACAGTATAAAATTTCATGCCAAAAAAGAAAGATACAATAATGAGTGGAAATATATCTGAAAATAATATCTCTTCTGTTGAATTTATTGCAGTGATGTTGCTAGGAAAATTTTATCCAAAATAACACCATTGATGTCTATGTATTTTTTTTAATGTTATGTGCTGTTAATAATTTACATGTTATTAAAGAACACAGAGAAGTTCAGTAAAATCTCCTAAAAAATGTTTCTGGAAAAATTACCTTGGAATTCCTTTAGAATTTAGACAATCCCTGGTACTAACATGGATACCCAGATAACATGGATAAAATCTTTGTGATTTAAAAATATTCTTAGCTCAAACTAAGATTTTTAGTGGGTACCTTAGGGTTGATGTGGTTGTGCTGATATTTCTATTGTCTCCAAGGTATATATGGCCTTATTTTTTCTAAGTAAGACTCTAGGGAAAACTCAAATAATGTAACTCCTTAGAAAGACAAAGTCAAAAACGCAATAAAATATGTTCCAGGAAACAGGTATTTGTGAGAGCAGAAGTGGGGCTGAGGTAAGAGGGGGTAAAAGAGTGAAAATGAGAAGAGGAGGGAGGGGAAGGGAAGAATTAATTGCATGTACTACAAAAGGCTGATTGTATTCATCAACTGCTTTGTTAGAGGGCAACTCCTTCCTATTTGAAGATAATAAAAAACAAAACAGATTGCTTAGAAATAAATAAAAATGAATTCAATGTTATACTCTCTTCAATAGAACAGAAACAAACGTTTTTGTCCCTTTGTGATAAGTGCTTGAATGGACAAAAAAAAATGAATTTCAGGGGAAAAAAAATCTAAACATTTTCACTTGTGTCTTCTTGACATAATGTATGGATAAATATATGCAGAAAATAATGCACATTGGATACCTTTTGTTCAGGACCTCATTATCAACCTATAGATTTTTATAAAAAAAACTTCTCTATGGCATGGGGGTGGTAGAAGAGAGAGTATGTGTGAGAGCGAGCGAGAGAGAGAGAGAATCTTCTATTTTAAACCTTTCAATGGCTTCCCATTACAAATATAATAAAATCTATTTAAGCATGTCCTTACTAGAATAGCACGTACAGTTTCTGTGCATTGATTGCAACGTGGATATTTTGCTACTTTTGTTATTTTAATGCCAATGTAAATGTAAATGCATATTTTGCCTTTGGTTTGCTTTGTGAATAGATAGTCTAAGGAAATGTTTACAACACTCTCTTTGATCATTCTTCAATAGAATAAGTCAAAATCTTCTCTCTTTTCATGCTTTGATGAATTAAAAGGGTATGAATGCTAGATTTCTTTTTGTGTCTTTTCAAACCATGAAATGTATTGTCCTAAGCATTTCACCTACTTAAAATTTTTATAAAGCATAATTTTCTTAATACCATCCCTTGGGGGATGCAGCATGTCAACTACTTCAAAGGGAATCTTCAACAATGGTTAGAGAAAATTCCAAGACAATACATACATGAAGATTAGTGTGAAATATCAATAACTGAGGATTAGGGTTTTTAATATGTTAAACCTTGACACAATTTCTTTGAAATGCCTTAGGATGATTGGATAATTAGTCTTTGTCTGCCTGCTGCTAAAGAATAATATTTAAGGTAATCATTTTTATAAATTCATGACACATTAGAGCAGGGGTATTGTACACTTGTCAGCCGTATAACTTGGTAGCCAGTTCACTAGTGATCTTGTTCGTCACAACACGCGACTTAATCAAATGTCTCAACCGAAGAGTTTTTTGTTTTCTTTTTTCACTTTTCCTTGTTGATAACCATGTTCTATAATGTAACTACAATGGTAGGGCATCAAGAAATCCTTTTAGGGCTGGGAATGTGGCCTAGTGATAGACTGTTTGCTTAGCATGCATGAAGCCCTGGGTTCGATTCCTCAGCACACATAAACAGAAAAAGCCTGGAAGTGGCGTGGTGGCTCAAGTGGCAGATGCTAGCCTTGAGCAGAAAGGTAACAAGTAGAACAAGAAATGTACTCACTGCCTTTCATATGAACCTGTAAACCCTCTGTATCACACTTTGACAATAAAGGGGGGAAAAAAAAGAAGCCAAGAACAGTGCTCAGGCCCTGAGACCAAGCCCCAGGACTGGCCAAAAAAAAAAAAAATCCTTTTATCCCTTCTGCAGGTACAAAATGCAAGTACGTTAATATATTTCAAGAAGCTAAAAAGAACTGTACATATATATGTGTGTGTATGTATACACACATACATATTATTACCCACAAATACTTGTGGGTAGCAATATTATTGCTTTTCCATATTTCAGCAAAGCAGTGTCAAGCAACATGCAAGCCAAATATCAATAAATTTCAGAGCTGTGATTCAAATGTATAACATCTGGTTACAATTTATAGCTTTAAACACTGGCATACATTTTTCAATTTACCTTTAAATAAATGATTCATTTTATTGTTACATGTATATATCCTCATTGAGTCATAGTATGGTGGCTAGTCAATGAGAGAATGTTTGACATCACTTTGTAAGTAACTATCATTTTAGTTGTCCATTTGTCCCAAGGTCCCCTATAAGTCTTCAAAAAGAAGACAACTTTGTAATTATTCAGGTAACACCCAAATCTATAATAGCATCTAGTCTAAAAATAGTTTAATAACAGTGTGAAGCATGAATTAATGACACTAAAATACTTTTATACAGCCTAAGCTTAGGCAAAGAAAATGGTTGATGTATTTTCAAAAGACCTGACAAGATATCAATCTTGCATAAACTGGAAAACAAGATGAATAATATTCAAGGCTCTACATTATCCATAAGAATGGCCTGCCTGGGATGTTTTTGTCATTTTGTTCACTTGACAACATCTGATGATTTGAAGACATTCTCGTCATCTCCATCCCCTGACTCAGCATAAATTACAGCTACTCTTTTCCCAGGAGAACTAGCTACCATTTCAGCAGGGAAAAAAAACATAACTTGTGATATAAAATAATCTAGAATTTTATTATAATTATATAATGAACTAGCTTAGTTTGGAAGCTACTGGCTATCCTTTAGTGTACAGTTGTAGTTCACATCTATGCCTATAGATGATAGTTAATGAAAGCCGTTAAAATACACCATTCAATAAATGAGGTTAAATGGTAAAAATGGCAATGATCCCAAAGCTTACCTACAAATTCAATGCAATACCCCTCAATATCTCAACACCATTCTGTAATGAAATAGAGGAAGCAACCCAAAAATTCATATAGAATATTAAAAAAACCCAAATAGCAAAAACAATCTTTAGCCGGAAGAACCATGCTGGAGGAATATCAATACCAAACTTCAAACTCTATTATAAAGCTATGGTAACAAGACCAGCTTGGTATTGGTACAAGAACAAGCCTGAGGACCAATGGAATAGAATTGAAGACCCAGAAATGAAACCTGCAGACCTATGGTCACCTAATCTCTCATCAATGCCTCATCAATGATTGGGCTAAAGACTTAAAGAGATTCTTCTCTAAAGAGGAAATAAGAATGGCCAATAGACACATGAAGAAATGCTCAACATCCCTCACCATGAAAGAAATACAAATCAAAAGAACTTTGAAATTCCACCTCACCCCAATCAGAATGGCCATCATCAAGAAATCTAACTACAAAAGCAATACTTGCAAAACTGTTTGGTGTAAGTGAACTGAACACCTGGGGGGGGGGAGGGAAAGGGGGGAGGGAGGGGGGCATGAGGGACAAGGCAACAAACAGTACAAGAAATGTATCCAATGCCCAACGTATGATACTGTAACCTCTCTGTACATCAGTTTGATAATAAAAATTTGAGAAAAAAAAATCTAATAACATTTGATGCTAGCATGGATGTGGCCAAAAGGAAACCCTACTACACTGTTGGTGGGAGCTTAAACTTGTTCAACCACTCTGGAGAGCAGTATGGAGGTTTGGGGACACATCCATGGGTGAGGGGAAGAAGGAGAAAAATGAGGGTGGGATAACAAGTTTGACTAGAAATGTACTCACTACCTTACGTATGTAACTGTAAAACCTCTGTACATCACCTAGACAATAATTTTTTTAAATGAGGTTAAAATTTACCCAAAGTTAGACAGCATAGGGGCAATAGGAATTATAATCGAATATGAATAAAAAAGAAAATGTGGCCTTTAGCTTGGGGAAGAATACTCTATGTGAATTCCACAGAGTTTCTCTTGGGAGATAAATGTGTGTGTATACACATATATATAAAAACATATTTTAAAGATTATAATAATCTAAGAGGTGACTGAGCAAATTCATGTTAACTTGAATATTCTTTGTATAACTATTCAAAAATAGTAATGAAAAGAGGTATATAATTATATTGACATATTTTAATGAAAGATAATTTTATTATTTGCTCTAAAAATGAAATTTATAAAACACAGAGCTTTTGCAAAACAAAATTGTGTGCAATTTTACTCCATATTTCAGAAGGGTGTGTGTCCTTTCTCATCAATTGTATTTGCTTCCCATGTATTTGCTTTATTCCCTAAAGATATACTATTAGTGGAAGCATTTAAATTCTTATTTGAATTTGAATCAGAAGCTCAAATAAATTTTCACAAAGACTCTCGGGAAAGAGTTTAAAAGCAATTAGGTTCAATCATATTTTCTTCTTGTCAGTATTTTACCATGAACATATCCACTCTCATTCAAATAAGTTTTAATGAATTCCCAAGTTTGCAAATGATTGCTGATCATAATGGAAAAAAAATAATTTCAAAGAGGATCTGCAGCTCTTCAAATGTCATTTATAAAGCACAAAGAATTACAATGGAGGAGATAAACAGAAAGTCGTGGTCATAAAGTTTATCTACAAGCTTGATAAGGAAGAATCCATTAGTATAATGGAGAGGATTTTTATTACAGACTTGTCCTGCACATGGGAATGTTACAGCTGATAATTCTTTGGTATTTTAGAGTTCACGGCCACACTGATACCTCAAACCAGGTGATATCGGGAAAGTAGCAAACACATTTTTGAAAATTAAAATAATGAAAAAAATTATTACTTACTAATGTTTTTAACCAAAGGGTATTTTTGTTGTTGTGGATGATGATGTTTTATGCAACTGAATACAGTAGGGAAATAGAAATTTAGCAAAGAAGAAAATAGCTCCTGCTATCCAGGAAACAAAATGAGATGCAAAAGTCTAGGAAAATTATTTTGAAAGCACTGTTTTAAGTGCTTGATACATATTCCTACAAACAGTATTTGATCAAAATTTTGATGTAAATAGAAACCAGGAAAATGTCAGATTCAATCAGTACAGTAAAATTCTTATTTGTTCTGAAGTACATTAAAAGTTACGATTCACACAACAACGAAAACAGAGAAAGCATTGAGCTAGAGAATACTCAGAGATTTGTCTAAAACACCATTTTATCTATGGAAAGCAAGACTGAGTCAAATTACTAATTTGACTAATCCTGTATCTTTTTTATTAGCTTAGAATTTTGTCTAAATTTTCAATTGTAAATGGATGGGATAGAGCAAAAAGTACTGACTCTATATAGTAACTGATAACTCAGATGTGAGTGCATGTGTATGTGTGTGTGTGTATGTGTGTGTTTGAAAGAGAGACAAGTTTAAGCCATGGAATAGCTAATATATTTTACATATATATTATATATATTATATTAAATACATTATATATCTAAATTATATTATATATGTAATACTGTCACATCGTTGGTTCAAATATACCAACAAATGTCACCCAGAAAAATCGCAACTCCATGAGATTTCTAAATTTGTTTATTTATTAGTTCAATATATATCATGAATACTGAAATCTGTACTGCATTCTGGGCCACACAATATTGTTGGTGGCTCTAGCTGTTGGAGTTTTAGCAGTGGATGAAACAAAAATCCTTACCTCAGTTCTGCATAATTTACAAAAATAATAGCAACAACAGGGACAGCTAATTTTTTTTCTTCCTCTATGCCAAGTATTGTTTTAAGAGCTCTGCACATGCAAATCATTTCCAAAATAATACTTGGCAGTAGAAATCATTATTGTCTTTCTTGAGGAAACTGAGACAAAACTTTAATTGCTTCCAAAACACAGGCAACAAGTATGACAGATAAGATATTTTAGAAGACATTTCCAACCCAACAACAATTTATTTCAAGTAAAACATAATTTATAAAGTTACTATTTTACTTGCAAGAAAGGGGGATATCTCCAAGCTCTCTCTAACCTCTATCCATCACATACTCAACAACTTTCACCTATCAAAGTGATAGAGGAGCTGAAAACAGAAACCGGAATAGAGTTGAAAAACTCGTGTGCAATCCCAGTAGGTGGAGCCAAATTGAAAGCAAACACCAATATATGAAGTGTGATCAATATATTTCCCCTTAAGCATAAGTTAGGAGAGCTGGGTCTGACCTTGCTGAACCTGACCTTGCATTCAATCTGGAAAGCTTGGAAACAAAACTATCTTAGTTGATTATCTTCCAGGAAGCAAAGCTTGAGACAAAAATTAGTGTGTAGGCAAGAATTTCTATAATTCAACAATTGAATGGAACACACAAGGGGAGGATCATATCATCTTGGCCCTTTATGATAACCTCAGCTTTTTATAAACCCCAGCCCTCACCCTCTGTGGTTCCAAACTTTGAAGTATTTCCAGTTGGGAACTTGATAGAACAAAGAACACCTGCCGGGGAGATGAGTAGGGGCATCATTTGCTTACTGTGAATCCTGTGATAGTAGTGGGGGTGGTGTGAAACTGAGAAATGACGAGAAGAAAAAGCCCTCCACAGAGACTGAGTGAGCCCCTGGTGGGAAGTTTGACTTTGCCTGTCTCTATGACAACCGTGGGTGAGGACTAACCTTCTGACTTTGCTGCTTATATAGAGAGTCAGCCATCCTGTCCTTCATCAGTAATGAACTGGGAATTCTTACACTTCTGCATATCAAGGAGAACTGACTGTCGCATGCAGGTATCAGCCAAAAGCAAGACACACGTTTCCAGATATCTGATGGTTTGTCTGGTGAAATGAGTACTATGATTCCTCCAATCTTTCTCAAATCACTTCTTCCCAGATTCTCTATGCAAAAATTTTAATTTCCATGGCTGTCCATTATTTGGCATTAGTATTAATACAGTCAATAGAGTCGTGCCACCTGATGTCACAAATAAATGAGCATTATTTGTAGGTTAATAATAGGAAGATTAAATTCGAATTATTTATTTACTTATTTATATTTTTGTCAGTCCTGGGCCTTGGACTCCGGGCCTGAGCACTGTCCCTGGCTTCTTTTTGCTCAAGGCTAGCACTCTGCCACTTGAGCCACAGCGCCACCTCTGGCCATTTTCTATACATGTGGTGCTGGGGAATTGAACCCAGGGCTTCATGTGGATGAGGCAAGCACTCTTGCCACTAGGCCATATTCCCAGCTCCCCAGGAAGATTAAATTAGAAGGAATACATTTTCATTATGATTTAGAAAATACATAAAAGAGCTTGCAGCCACTCTAGTCAGGCAAAATTATCTTCACCACAATAGCTTCATAACACAACAGCCAGGCTCCAGAAGAGAAATTCCTTTAAATAAATAACTAGGTATAAGAGACTTGTATGAATTAGAATTATGATCAATTATTTTAAGATTATTAAATGTCATGCAAGAAATCATTCTTGAACTAAATAAAAATTTTAGCCCAAGGATGAAGCGAACTAATAAAGTTCACTATTATCATTGTGGTAGTAGATATTGTATTCTTTTATACTATCATGAACATGTTGCTACAACAATACTTTTTATTTTGTCACCTTTGGCACTTTCCATTAAACACTGTGCTGGATACTTAGTACATAGGAAATTGGGGTCATAGAAATATGCTTGCATTAAAAGAGTTTTAGTAAACAAAGCTCCATAAACATTTCTGGTGGCTTTTATGTTGGCTTTACTTTCACATTGCTTTTTGATGCTACAGCAAGGAGATAATGTTGAATGAGAGCAGATAATGCTAAATAAGATTTATGATATCAAGAAAAAAAGTCACTTGTTTGACATACAAACGTGGTTGGCATAGGAAAACGAACATGTCCTGACTTACTTTAAAGAAGAAACCGTAGTTTGTAGCCATGATGTATGAGAATCATAAACTGATAAAAAAAAAAATATCCAGAAAAGCTTTACAGGCACCAGAATACCCCTTTCATGTAAGCAGCCATATGGAGAATAAATTTCCATTTTCAGTAGTTCCGTTTTTTTCCTCTTAGTCACCTAAAAGCCAAACACAGTTCAATACATCTTTGTATGGATAAACTTGTCACTGTTTGGTGTACTTGATTAGGCAGTTAATGTTTATTGTTGTGTCTGCACTGTAAACACATGCATAATGCATTGGATATAATGCTCTTTCTTATTTATTTTTTTATGGAGATCTTTGGTAGAAATGGAGGAAAATGATCTTCTGCAGAAAGAGGCTTCTTTTCTAACACATTTGCCTATTGATATTGACAATTATAACCTTTTCAATAAAATGGAGGATTGCATGATGTCATAAATACCACTAACATTGAACAAACTTTCCCTCAAAAACCCAGAAAATAATTTACAAAAAGCAAATATGACAAACAATTACTGAGACATAAGCATATTTAATGACAATTATTGTTTAATTTGTAGTTTCATAGTATATTGCATGAAAACATGACTTTTGGGAAACAAACAAGTCAGTGGAAAACCAATGGTTCATGCCTGTAATCCAAGCTAGGACTCAGGAGGCTGAGATCTAGGGATCACGGTATCTGGTACAACACCAGCCTGGGGAGGAAAGTCCCTGACATTCTTCTCTCCCAGTGAACCACCAGAAAGCAAGAAATGGAACTGTGGCTCAAGTGGTAGGGTGCTAGTGCCCAGGCCCTGAGTTCAAGCCCCAAGACCAGCACAAACACACACAAAATGAGAGCGTACCATCACAATGATGTGACCACAAGTTCAGCATTTCTTTGAGTAGGGAAACTATGTGCACGCTATTCATTTGGCTTGATGTTACGTGATGGAGATCAATGGCTCTTTATCATTTCCTCCGATCGTTACACTGCTGACCAAAGATGCAGGGACCTTCTGGAAGTCACGCTCGGCCCTTCTGTGGGCAGGATGGGTCCCTTGTCACCTGGCCCAGCTGCAACAGGCATCCTGAGATACAACATGGGCGAAAAAGAGTTGGCCTGCTAAGAGACTTCGAGAGCTTGCCGGTAATGGTCACCTACAAGCAGATTTCTGATGCACTTGTAGTCTGAGAGGTGTTTTTAATCTAATGTTTAGAGACCATGAATTGGCATAGACTAATTATTGATAGGCCCCTGCCTCTGGCTCTTTTCTTGAGCAGTTATTCTACCGTGGGTTAGAATCCAAATGAGTTCTGTATAACACAGAAATCCTGCCCTTCATATTTAGATTTCATTTTGTGGGTGTGTGTGTGTGTGTGTCTCATTGACCCCTTCATTGTTTGATACAAATAGAATGGGCTTTAGATTTGTCACCATGGGTAAGTTCACTGTATAACCACTTCCATTCCAATTTCCTAGATGTCTTTTCTGCTTAGAAAAACCTATAAACTATGTAGCTTTGAATTTACAGAATCATTATTCCTGAAGGTGTTTTTGCCCTTCATGCTCAGAGATGAACCCAGCTGACCCAGGCAGGGTGAGGCGTGTGTTCTCAGGTCTCCGGGCAACCAGTCATCTGTTCTTGCTACAACTCATCGGGGCTTCTCACCTCCCAATCGGGCACACCAGTTTGTCCCATGCTACGCGAGGCTACTAGATTCATTTGCAAAGGTAGCTCAGTTTTTGATACTTGGCCATGACCCACAGCAGAAAACACTTTTTACTTAACAATGAGGGAACCACACTTTCTCAAAAAGTACTTTACTTTATGAACTGTGATACTTTCTATTCTGTTTCCGTCTCTGGCTTCCAGTTTTGTTTTGTTTTCTGTTTTAGTGGTGTGAGGTTTGAACTCAGGGTTTGGCACTTAGTACATGGACATTCTCCCACATAATCTACATACAAAGCATATCTTTTCTCAAATTCGTGAAACCTTTTGATGTAACGGAAGCAGAACATGAATCCAATTTTCTATCATTGCCTCAAAGGGTTTATTTTTATTTCCCTTGGAAGCACCGGCAATTACAAGTATGTATTTCTGTAGAATATTCTGTTTTAAAAATGTACCCACAAAGAGGCTAAGGTACCTCCAACCACACTGTTACGTGGAAAGAGTAGCAACCCAGGAAGCATCAAGTCTTTTCCTTTCTTTCTTTTCTTTTTCTTTTTCCTTTAAACAATCAACCACAAATGAAAAGTGTTGTCACAATATTCCATTCAAATTTCTTTCTCAGAAACATTTGTGCAAGGTATAATTGAAGTGTTTCAACCTTCCATTTATAATCTTCTCGTATTATGGGCTATTTCCATTCCTTGTAATTTTCATAAAATGAGAAGATCATTTTCTTACATATAGTAAGTAAACGTGGAGAATAAAATATACAAATGTCTGCTTCCTCCTGAATTCAAACAATATATTCTTTATCCAAATTATCCTGAGACGTAAAGCAGAACTCCAGATTCGGTTGTTGGTTGCCGCTAACTGATAGGGCCTGCATTAAGGAGTCCATCTTCTCTATATAAGATCAGGAAGCTGTGTTGAAGCAGCAGAAGATTGGGACTGATTAAAATGCTCACACAGACTAAAGAGCACCATGACAATTACAAAAGAGCCAGGAAATAGATTTGAATCTAAAGAGGCTCTCAGTATGGGCACAGAGAGACTCCAAAATGAGAGGCCTGATTTCGTATTTAGGGTGACCTTTGGGAGCCAGCATGGTGTACCGAAGACTCAACTGGAAAATGACAGAAGATAGAATTCTCAACATGATTATGGAGGGATGGTGGGGATGTTGGGACATTACTAGACTCTCAAGTTCTTGGTTCGCAATCTGTAGAGAAAGATGACATCCATTTGGAGGATTGTTATATAATTTATGCATATTATATACTGTAGATAAATAATAATAATAATAATACACTTTGAATGGATTTTGTAGAATTGAAGATATTCCTAGGAATGTGGCGAGTTTATTCTGCCTGATAGCCTAATTTGCCTTTTAATTTTGACTCCAGAACATATTGGGAATCACCTATAAAAAAACTTAACTATGAGATAAATCCAGAAATTAAGATCTGGGGAAAATAATAAAAATAACAACAAGGGAATAGATTCATAGAAATTGTTACATGACTCCTTCAAAATTGACAGTAGGAACTTCTTGCCTTCTAAGAGGCTTTCATTGGTCAGCTCTACCGCCAGTTTGGAGATTTCTTTCAAAGATTTTGTCCCTACTAATTAAACATGATTGGCTTGCTGGGCATGGCAGTGTATGCCTGTAATCCCAGCACTCAGGTAGATGAGGAAGAATTCTATGTTCGAGGACAGCCTGGACCACACGGCAAGATTCTTTCTCAAAAAAATAAAACATAACAGCAACAGCAAAAACAATTGGTAAATACATGATTGCCATTTTAATTTCCTATAAACACTTGCAGAATTAATTCATTTAAATGAAGGTAGAACGCATAGCATAATGGGAAAACTATGAGATGTGTGTCCAAGCTGATTGGAGTCCTGTTTCTTGAAATAATATGACTTATACATTCCCTCTGATTTTTCAATCCCTATATCCCATAAAATACCATCAACACATAATGTTTGCAAGTTAGGCAAAAGGAATTGTGCAAGCTGAACAAACGTGGTGGGTCTTCATTTAATATACTGTATTTCTTTTTTTTTTTTAAGTTTTCCTTAAATTTAAAATTAACTTAATCATTTAGATGTAAAAAGTTTGGTTTTTCCTAAGACAATGACAAAAACCGTACATACTTTTTCTTTGTGGTCAGCTGTGCGGCTGGACCTCAGGGCCCGGGCACTGTCCCTGAACTTTTTTTCACTCTAGGGTAGCGCTCTGCCACTCTGAGCCACAGCAGCACTTCCAGTTTTCTGGTGGCTCATTGGAGATGAGGGTCTCCTGGACTTCCCTTCCAGGATTAGCCTGACAACCTCAGCCCTCAGATCACAGCCTCCCGAGTAGCCAAGATCACAGGCGTGAGTCACTGGTGCCCGGCTGGTACACACCTTCCTTTTATGTCATGAACAAATGGCAACATAGGATCATTTAATTTAGCCAGGAAAAATGTTAGTAAACTGAACATAATTCACTTATGCAAAAATATATACCACATTTTCTTTAGGGAAAAATACTAATTTGCCTGAACTATAGGGTTGAGAAATTCGGTACTTAGAGATCTTTCAGAAAATTCCCATCTGACTACAGACTGTGGTTTCTTGGCGTTTTGTTTTGCTTTTTTTTTTTTTTACTAACTTCCTACTTTCTTCTGTTATTTGTGATCTTTGTGTTTCTCTGTTTGAGTTTTATATAGCTTTTGCCTTGGGTCTTTCTTGTTTCTATTCTCTAAAACTGCCAAGAATAACTTAACCCGTTTTATTGTTGCCATCAATTTGTATATAACTGGTAGCTAGATCCAATTTGTGTCAATCTGTTGTTCTTCACAACCTGTTTTAAATCTCTCGGCATGTTGCATGAATGTAGCATCTTATGAACGCCCCTAACCAGCTCTATATTTTACACAATAGTTATTACAGCCCTTCCAATGTTAGTGCATAAAAAAATATCTTGGTCTTAACGTTGATAGACTACAGCAAGAAATTCCACTCCTGTCATTCCATGAGTGCACATGTATGCGGGAAAGTGGTAGAGGATTGTAGTGTTTTAGAGATGATCACACACAATATCGCCTTGCCTGCAAACTTGTATCACCCCCCCAGTGCAAATTGCAATGACTTGTCAAGGAGCTTTCAAATATCATCAAGCATAAAATAACTTCACATTGTAAATACAAATAATTTAATATCTCATAATGGAATCTCAAAGCAAATCGACCCCCAAAAACAGAATAAGAAAGGGAAAAATTATTTGATAATCAATTCTTCAATTACCTTGACATCAAACTACAGCAATGTTAAGGAAATATCATATTTGAAGTAGTCTAGATAAAGGCCTTCCCTTGTGGCTATCCCATTTAGAATACAAATGTGCAATAGACACTTGAACTCTGAGCTCTGCTTTGCATATTATTTAATGTGCCTGGCCTATTTTCACTCATTACATGAGTTTCCTATTGAATGAGCCAATAACCTTAATTGAAGGAAGCTTAGAAACAAATTACATCACTTTTTAAGTATCTAGGACTTACTACAACTAATATTGTGTTCTAATGGGATCATTTTTGCAACAGACAAACTGCCATGTTTAATTAGTATAAGAATGGTGGCACAAATAATTGGTTTTTTATAGAATTAGTAGCCCGAAAGAAATACTCCATTATTCTTTTCATCATGCTTTGTTTAATCTTAATATTTAATTGTAATAATTTCAAAGCATTCAGATGTATCGGGTGCCAATGGATCACGCATGTAATTTTACCTAGCCAGGCTGACATCTGAAGATTGCAGTTTGAAGTCAGTCTGGGCAGGAAATTCTGTAAGACTTTTGTCTCCCATTGACCACCAAAAAGCTAGAAGCCGCGCTGTGGCTCAGGAAGTGGAGTGCTAGCCTTGAACCAAGAAGCACAGGGACACTTCCCAGACTCTGAGTTCAAGCCTCAGGATGAGCACACACAAAGATAATATCAGGTGTACAGATAGTAATTAGAAAAGTGAAGTGCCTATATTCCCTTTGACTTATAAATATGTTATATAAAATACCAGCTCATTATTTGCACGAATCCTAAATACAAAACAGTAAAAAAAAATGTATTATATTTTATTAAAAGTTTTGAAGACAATTCATTATATTCATTGTGTCAAACATCATCCAGTTCTCTGGCAGCTGTTATTGGGGCTGAACATTTAAAGTTTTGAACTACTAACAACATGAAATAAAAGGCACTATCATAACTGATAGGCAAAGGTTCAATAGGAGCGAGGGACTTGCTGGTACTAGTATTTGAATGAGAGGCTGGCCAGCCATGCTAACAATGTTAATATGAAGCACGGGAAGGCTTGCCTCTGTTTTTGACCCTGGGGGTCATACATTCTACCAGGAGAGTCAGGGTTACCACACAGATGCCGGTGTCTATCCCTCAGCTAAATTGGGCAAGCTAGGTTAATCCCTCTCATTTTCCTCTAAGCATTTGAGCCAATAAAATGTCCTCCCTCAATTCAGTGGCGTTGAACCCCGTTATTCCATACAATTCCAGGGGAAAGAACTATGGTTATTTTAGTGTGTATTCGGTTTTCAAGGCATAATCGTTGTTGTCACCTGAGAATAAAATGAATCCAGTTTCAAAACACAGCAGACAGTTTGCATTTGCTTGGGGACAATGAGGACTGAGGTCTAGGGAGACGCAGGTTCAAAACAGGGATGATGTGGGAAGCATCAAGCCACCAGGTCCGTAGTGGCTGTGGCATTGGAATTGTGACTGGAGCTGCCAAGAGTTGAGCTGCATTGAAATAAAGACATGTAGTGTTGTGCTTCAATCCACATGTGGTTTGGAAGAAAGGGTAGGAGCTTAGAATATTCAGGAAGGCCAGGGAAGTGCACCTTTGGACCCATCTGACTAATGGTGGTGTTCCTCCCCCTTTGTAGAAGTGCCAAACCAATGCTGCTCCATTTTGATATTTTCCCCTTGACATCTTCCAGACACGTCGTTTATTTGTTTAATTTTATAAGTCTAAAAGGTTCCCAAAAGACTAGCTGTCTTCAAACTTCTGGGGACTGTGGCAAATAGCTTTAGAGATGACATAAATCTATTTCTAAGTCTCTACTCATCAGTTAGAAAAAAAGAAAACCTTTATTAAATATCTATGTCCTCCTTGCCAAAAGAAAAAAAAAATTAAGATCTCAGCTATTTAGAACTGGAGCTGTTCCAGACAGTAGCGCTTTGTTTGTTGTGTGCTTTTATAGCAAATCATATTTTTGCAATATTTTTGAGCCCCTCGGGACCCCTCATTTGAGGAAATCTCCAATAGCCATCCTTAACCCCAAATATCCTAACACGGTGTGTGTTCAAAAGAAGCTGTGGAGGGAAGAGGGTACCTGAGTCCCTAGCTATCATCTTACCTGGACTCCTCTTTCTCAGGTACCAGCAAGTCTTTACTAGCCTTCATGAACATTTTGCCTCTCGCCCACAAAGCGCTTTAAAACAGTGACTGATGCTCACTGGAGGCTTTCTGTCGTGGGAGAAGGGGTAGACAGAGAGAAAATCCAGCAAGCACTCTACAGCAATCTGACAAGGTAATTTTATGTCTACTGGGTATCACAATAAAAAAAAAGGTTGGCCCTGAATTTCTATGTCCTTTTGTTTTCTTACTATTGTCTTTTTTTTTATTATATTGTGCAAAAGTATTGATCAGCAAGAAATTGGAAAGTACAAACTACAGGGAAGAAGTGTTCCCTACACATACTTTTTGAGAGAAGCTGCTTAGTACTGTAATCCTTCACTAGCTTCCGAATGAAGAAGAAATTAGTGGATGTATTCTATATGCTTGACACTTGCCTGCTCTCTCTTGTAGGCTGACAGTTAAATATGTAGGTCCATCTGTGATCCAAACCAGAAATGTGTACCCATTTGTGTATGTATTATGTGTGTGCATTTATGTATGCATGTATGTGTGTCTGTGTGTGCAACCAGGATTTTAGAAAACGTCTTACCAGCAGTGCATGTGACAATAATATCATTTGTTAGGTACTAATTAGAACTTGATTGGAGTCCAAGTAACAAGTGACAGAACTGTGTATAAGGTGATGGCAAATAATGAGAAATGAGGTAACAATGCTAAAAGCTGGCTTGTGGCTATGACACAACACTGATGGTTTATTTCATACTTTTGTTTTCCAGCTGTTAATTTGTAGCTCTGTTTCCTTTCTTTCATTCACTCATTAAGCCGCTCAGATGCCCTTATTCAATGAAATCTTCAATAACCATCCTTAACCCCAAATATCCTAACATATAGAGGTGTCTATCATTACTTATTTGATGTAACTGCATAGCTAGGATTTAACTAATTTGAGAGACCTGTCCATGTATAATTTTTCATTTCTCAAGTGAAACAAGTTCTAAATATATTTCTTGAGTCGTCATAATTAATCCAGGGGTCCAATGATTCCAGTTCTTTGAACTGCATCACAATAAATTACTGAATCATGGAGCTTTACAAAGCTTGTGCTAAAATGACAGTCTGATTAAAATGGAAACTTTTGCAACAAGTCAGAAATATTTTGCTAATCATATACCTTTGTTGGGGAAAGGGAAAGAGAGGGAGTCGGGGTTTTTCTTTTACAAATAGTGCATTTCAGTTTGTCCATGAGCCAGTAATCTGGGACTTCAAGGTGCAAGCAAAGCCATATTCTGAAGCCGACCTTGGGCAAACTTTATCTTTGCTTGCAAAGCAGAGCTCTGGCTGCAGCCCTGGTCAGTCTTCTTAAAGAATGACTGCTGGAAGCAGAGTCACTTCAGGAGCCAGCATTCCTATTTCCATATCAATGCTCTTCGGATGATAAGGAACTTCAAATTAATGCCGGGGTCAGGGATCTGGGCTCCTATGGAAATGTCGGCATAAGTCTTATTTAACTCAATCAATATTATGTAATATCAAAGTGTAAAAAGTTAGTTAATAGCTTTTTGAAGTGTTCCCCACTGAATTTAGAAAGATAAGGGAGGGTAAAGGACAGGAAGTATCTAGACAGGAGAAAAAGGGTACCTCAAGGAGAATGCAGTTTGTGATTTAAAATATATCTTTTATAATTATAACCTAGGACACAGAAAAAAAAATCCTTTCCTGTATACTTCTTCCATACATTATGATACATTCTGCATTTCAGTTTTTCTCATAATAATCAGCTATGAATAACCACTAATTGGAAAAGAGAATAGAGAAAAATCATTGAAAAGCTTGAGTTAGCTAATTTATGTAAGATCTTTATATGTTTATGTAAAGTAATCAAGATTTGGAATAAAATAGAGTATTCCCCTAGTTCTTATTCCTTTAGATAGAGTCTAATGGGGAAATAAGAATGAGTGGTGTGTTCCATGGTAGCATTTTTATGGAAAGAGGTCCTCCTAATGGCTTTAAAACAATTGTTCTCTTTATTAAAAATACATTTAAATAATCTTGTTTGTATTATTAATTCCCTTGGTAGAACCTTTATTCACATAGAGGAGGGGGTCAAGGTTTGAAACTCTGGACAACTCCTCTGTCTGAACCATAAAATCATAATGAATAAGAATTTATTCTATGAATACTTGCTAAAGACAGCATGCCTGTCTGCCAGTCATTTAAAATATACTTATGAGGAGACGACTGTAAAGACAGCATGGCTTCCGGATCTTAAAAGTGGCACCTAAGTCAGCCTGCAGGTATGAAAACATTTTTCACACAAAATATTTTTAAGGCTCAGAACAACCCAAACAACAGGAAAAGAAATCTGCAGTGTTTTGGGAATTGATATTGAACCAGAGATTCAAATATAAGAGTCAATACTGTGAGATAGTCAAAGTATACCTGAATGCACAAGCCTGGCAAAGCAATGAAAATGTAAATCCAAAGACGGAACTTTTATTGTCTAAGAGATCTAAAGAAAGAGTGGAACTCTGGGGACCCTAAGAATAATAATGAGCCAATCGCCCGCATTCCTGTGGCTCCTACCTGTAAGGTTGGCTGCTCCGGAGGCTGAGACCTGAGGTTCATGGTTTGAGGGTCGCTCAGGGAAAGTTTGTGAGACTCCATCTCTAAGTAACTAACAGAAAGCCAGCAGTGCGTGTGGTTCAAGTGATTAGAGTGACGACTGTCAGCTAAAAAGCCAAGGAATCTCAGCCTGACCCCCCCACCCCTACCCCAGGACCTGAAATCAAGGGAGAGGGAGGGGAGAGGAGGAGGGGAAGGGAAAGGAGGGGACCCAACGGCGCAGCTTCTTTCCACAAAGTCCCAACTGTAAGGTTCCATGTCTTCTTACTCACATGCTCAACTCTTTGCGTACAACCAAGATTTATGAGTTTCTCCACTAGCACCTCTGGATCCTTCACCCACTCCTTTATATGACAGAAGTATTTATTTTTCTTTTTGTGGGTGGTGGGATTTGAACTCAGGGCCTGAGCGTTGTATTCAAGACTAGTACTCTTCCACTTTGGGACACAGCTCTGTTTCAGTTTTCGGGTAGTCAGTTTGATATAAGAGTGTCTCTGGATGTTTCTGCCAGGCTGCCTTCAATTACAATCCTCAGATCTCAGCTTCCTGAGTAGCAAGGATAACAGGCTGAATCCAAACTTGGAAATATGAAGCTTATTATATTTATAAAGTGCATATTGATCCTCCTTAAAAAAGACTCACATGAGTTCTGATTTTATAATCAGAAGTTATTCTAACAAATAAGACAAGAAGAAACCTCCTCACCAAGAGAGAAACACCCACATTACCACACAGCTCAGGTCTTAGAAGAACAAGTCGAAGAGCTAGAAGAGAAGGTTAATCAAGGGCAGGTTCAAAGAATAACACAAATCTGTAAGATGTGTCAGGAAGACTAATGAATTATATCAAATTAAAGACTAAAAGGACTTGCCAGCCATTGATAATGAACTGAGGGTAAGGTTTTTTTTAATGAAAAAGAAACTAAAGTCTTTTCAACTTCATTAAAAAGAAAAATGGAAAAAGTAGAGAAAATGATTCCATCTCCTGCACCAAATATAATGTAAGTGGGTACAAAATGTTTACTTGGCCCAGTGGAATATGAAGTGCATTCATTTTTTTCTGCAATTAACAGTTCTTTATGTAAGATTATGCTAAGCGCAACATAAGCTACATTAGAATCCATGAGGCAAAGTAGTAGTCTTTGCACTATCTGAAACAATTTGTTTAAATTCTTTACCTCCTTGGAGAAGATAGATAGATGATAGCCTTAGATGATGGATGGGTGACAGAGAGATAAATGATAGATAGGTAGATAAATAGATGTATGGTACAGATAGATAGATGATCGATTGTATATAATGTATATGATCAATATAGATAGATCGGTATCAATAGATAGAAGAGTGATTGATCGATCATATATATGATCAATATATACTGATCACTACCAGTGATCAAAGAACGTAACGCACGGAAATGGAAACGATGTAGCTAAAGTCATTCTTTTGTACAATTAATACACACTATTGCAATGACTAAGTGAAATATCCATTTCATTCTTGATGACGTTGAGCAGGGAAGCCACCTCAGGTGTGCACTGTTAAAATCCTAAGGACCAAGCAAAGAGCACCCTTAGTGCTGGTCGTGGCAGGCTTCCGAATCGCGCGGTGACTGCTTAGCTCGTCCTGGTGGACGGGTTCAGCTGACCTGCTATGGCTGCCCGGGTGCCCAGCACGGGGCTGCTGCCCTCCACACGCACCTTCCTGTCTGTGTAACATATTTCCTTGCAGGGAATGGCTTTATGGAGATTTATTTGTTGTCAAAGAGTGAGTAGAACAGAATCCAGGGAACAGCTGCTGCCATCTGTCTCTCTGTGAAATAGTCAACCCCGGGTCCTTCCTAACATTTGTTATTGTTGCTATTATCACAGATTAAACAACAACAGTAACAAATGAAGGCAAGTGAATCACAGTGCATTCTGAAAACTTTTTTTTTTTTTTTTTGGCCAGTCCTGGGCTTGGACTCAGGGCCTGAGCACTGTCCCTGGCTTCTTTTTGCTCAAGGCTAGCACTCTGCCACTTGAGCCACAGCGCCACTTCTGGCCATTTTCTGTATATGTGGTGCTGGGGAATCGAACCCAGGGCCTCATGTATACGAGGCAAGCTCTTTTGCCACTAGGCCATATCCCCAGCCCCCGAAAACTCTTGTGAGTGGATGTGGTCATAGTCATAGACAAGCAGAAATTCGCAGAGATGGCCACCATGGACGTTTGCGGGTACAGAATTGCATCCAGTGAACTAAGGAAGGAGAACTTCAGTAAGTGCCTTCCTGGCTGCCCGCGGGGGAATAGATGACCCTAAGCTCTCCTTGCTTCCTTCCCCCCTTGCATCTTTCATGCGAGGGGTTCACCCCTCACATCAGCATGAAAGGCCAGTGGGCTTTATACATAGATACGCCACAGTAGGAACCCCAGACGGGCTCCTAAATAGCCACTCAACAAACTGACTTCCTCATTCCGGGTCACAGGGTACTCATTCATTGTAGATGAGTTTAATGAAATGTAACCCAGGGGATTGCAATGAGGAGATGTTGCAGTGTTTAGATCATAACAAGTGCTCTTAAAATATCAATTTATATCGGTTTCACCGGGCACACTCAATTGTAGTAGAGTTTCAGTATACAGTTATGGATTTGTGTGTGTGTGTGTGTGTGTGTGTGTGTGTTATATTAGAGAGGACTTGTACACGGGCGACTTGCACTCTACGACTCTACAACCCAAGTCGGAGGTTTTTTCCCCCCTGCCTTTCCACGATCAGGAAACGTCTTTGATAAGCTATAATTCAGAACTCTCCCATTCATAGGGTTAGGAACTATCTAAAATATCAGTACTTTAATTATATTTTGTCCTTACCTTGAGGTGGAATTATTTTAAGATTCTATTTCAGAGAAGTTTAGTGGTGGTCACCAACTCTTAAGTCTGATTTTTTTTTTTTTTTACAATTCCATCTAAAATAGGTTTTACATACACTTACGTGTATACACACGGGTATGGAAGATTTCAAACTTATTCAGGGAGAGCATCAAAACTAAAGACATCTACAAGAAATAGCAATCACGATTGCTATTTGGGCCTTTGATGTTTTGTGACGGATGGATGAGCAAGTCACAATGTGATTTAGAAATGCCACATGTCATACAATTGTAGAACTAGCATTTCTTCTTTATATACATCTTACCTTATCTATCATGTCTTCTCAGCTGTGAAATGCTCAGGTCATATGAAACTTACCAGTGTAGTAACACTATATTGTGTCCAACATAAATTCTAGTTACATAAAAGACTAGATAAGACCCATTACAGGCTCAGAAAAATACACCAATTTCTCCCTAAAATTCCTACACTTTTCTGGGGAAACATTTTTATTAAAATTGTCCAGAACAAAATGGATTTTTAAGGTTACTAAATAGAATGCGGATTATTATTTTCAGTGGAAATTCTCATTGCGAGTCTGAGAGAAAGGGAAAAAAATCCTTACATGACCCTTTTTTGTTGTTGTTGTTGTTGTTCTTATTGTTAAAGATCACCTGTTTAAATCAAATTATGTTGTGTAACTTGAGAAAAATGTCAAGGAAAAGTCCTTGTGTCAACAGTACTTTTAACTTTAGGGAATGCTTCACCTTAAAAGCAAAATGTGCTTAATTTTGTACAATAAATCACTTCATTAAACAATGACATACACAAACACATCAGGATATCACTTAAACTGCTGTAGAATAGCATCTGGGCAAACCCATTCTGAAGTTCTTGTCTCCCTATTTTATTATACTTCCGTAATGAAGGAATAACCATGTTACGAAGTCCTCTGACTCAAATAAGTACTAATTTAAGTAACAGGGAAAGCGATAGGCTATTCCTGCATGCACCTCTTCACTACGTGTAAGTAGAGCAGTTCCCACTTATCCACAAGGAGTGTTCCCCGATCACCACTGAAGGCTGGGAAGGTAGACAGTATTGAGCACCACCCATGCTGGTTTCTCCTCATTCCCCTTGCTTCAGGTCCTACACAGAGAAGAGCACACGAGGACTGATAGGTTACCAGGGCAGTGGATTAACTAAATGCTTTTCAAATGGTCACCATGCTTATTTGACCATTTTCCACCGATTCCTAACATGTGAGGACAATTCTGTGTGTGTTCTTTGTGTTCTAGACCCAAGCCTAGAGGCCCAGAGGTCACTGAGGCCCAGAGAGCATTGACTTTATTGTATTTTCTCTTGGCTGCTAGGGTGTTGCACCTGAAAGCTGTTGGGTGAGTTCAGTGTCACCAGTGGTAAAGAAAGCAGCGTGGGATCTTCAAAACTTTACTCTGTGGACTTGGCCATTCTAGCCAGTTTCAATGACTGTCTTTTTGACCCCTGAGGTGTGAATATCTGTGTATTCACTCAATTACCACAGTCCTGCTACGTGTGCCTAACAAAAAATGGGTAATCATATTTGTCCAACACTTTTCTCCTTAGAAGACAATTTTGAAGCAGGTGGCTCACACCTGTCATCCTAGCTACTCGAGAGGCTGAGATCTGAGGATGATGGTTTGAAGCCAGTCTGGGCAGGAAATCCTGTGAGAATCTGATCTCCAAGTAACCACTAGAAAACCAGAAGGGATAATGTGGCTCCAAGTGACAGGGCACTCTGGCACAGCTTCCAGGCCTGGAGTTCGAGCCCCAGGACTAACAAAAAAGAAAAAGAAGAAGAAGAAGAAGGCAATTTTAATTTTAAGGACTTTCTCCATAATTTTAAGTGTAAGAGCTTTCCAAATCACATGACTCGCTCTAACTATGAAAAGATGTAGAACTAAGAAATGAGCAAGACATTGTTAAATTCCAATCTCTTAGGAATGCTTAAATACTGGTAAAAATATAACTAAAAGCCTGCCATAATTGATACACTTTTAGAACATTATTCCCACTGAACTTACTTAGCTCAAAATTACAGTCTGCATTTCCTTAACACAGTGGGAGATCACACAAAATAATTGGTCCTGCTACATTATCAAAACACCATGCTAAAGATAAACCTCCAATCAAAAAGGTAATTAAGACCTAAATCTAAGTATATTCAATTACCTCTCAACACTGCTTTTGTAATTCTGGGAATTCTGCCCTAAGAATGAGCTCAAGTTCAGCTCAGATGTTCTCTAAAACATTGACATAGGAGAAGAGGAAATAGCTATTAATCTGCACATACTTACTTGCTTCCCGATCTGTCCTCTGTATTTTGCAATAGCCAGATTTGCAGAGCTCCTAGTTCAGAGAGAGTGATGGAGTCAAGCTCACATGGAGATAGATTTATAAAAGTAGCTGTTTTTAGTATTCTGCACAGTTGATGATTGTGTTAAGCAGAAAACAATTACAGTGTCCATGTCTTTAATGGAGAAAGTTAATGAGAAAGAAATACAGCAGGCATTTGGGGATTATGTTTGTGGGGAAGGAGAAATACATTGTTCTGTGATTCTTAAATCATAACAAAATTGATGACAGGCAAAGCTCCTAAGAGTTGTCACCATGAAGCTCAGAGTTAGAAATCTTAAATCTCATTTTCCATTATGCTTCTGCTGTTGTTACATTCAAATCTATAACCAGCAATTTGAGTGAGTAATCACTACTGATCTTTAAAGACGTATTCTGAAACGAAAAATCGGAAGATGGATAAAAATGAGTCCTCAACTGGAATTTCTACGAATACACATTACATTAAAAGGACAATAGAATTTCCTTATAAAAATGCAAACATTTTCCTGAGAGAAATAGTGGGCGCATGTTCTCTCATCATTGGTAAATGATTCAAACTTGAACGGTTACCCCATCTTCAACCTCACGATGTAATGATGCAGAGGGGAAGAGCAAACCCGAGGTTTTTTTTTGGGTTTTTTTTGGGGTTTTTTTTTTTTTTTGCCAGTCCTGGGTCTTGGACTCAGGGCCTGAGCACTGTCCCTGGCTTCCTTTTGCTCAAGGCTAGCACTCTGCCACTTGAGCCACAGTGCCACGTCTGGCCATTTTCTGTATATGTGGTGCTGGGGAATCGAACCGAGGGCCTCATGTATATGAGGCAGGCACTCTTGCCACTAGGCCATATCCCCAGCCCCCAAACCCGAGTTTTTAACTATCTGTTTTCCAATTCTAAAGGCAATTCCTATTCACTGTAGAAAGCCTGACAGTAACAGAAATCACACACACACACACACACACACACACACACACACACACACACACACACACACATTCCTGTCCTTCGCCTTCCTGGATGGTCTCCTCTGCTGTGCATATTCGTATATCTTTTCATCACTTTACATTCTAACTCTGCCTGCAGGCTTGATGAATGTCCTGGTTTTCCATTGTTGTAGAACACATAAAACACCTGCGATGGCAAATGAAGGATGCATTGGTAAAATGCTGAGCCATTCGCCATGGACAGTCACGAGCATTTTGCTGCCAGTTTGGGGGTGGGGGCTTCACCCAAACTTAGACTCACCCTCATGACCTGCCAGCTCAGGCTTTCCCACAGACCTTTCTGGAAACAAGGAATCCCACCCCACCTTCATGGAAGTCTTTCCCACAAGGCGGGAGGACTCCCAAGTGGTCCTCACCCAGGGGAGAAGAGCTTGGGCCTGACTCAGGCTCTTCTCATGCGCACACGGGAGCCACTGACCATTGCCAAGGGCGATTGCCTTCGGGGACCTGGGCACTGACTCCGCCTCACTGCCCCTCTTGATTACCGGGCTACTTCCGAATGCATTCCACCCGACCCCAAGCCCTTGTGACTTGGTGGCTTTCCACAGTCTAAATGTCACAACTGTTACTTCGAAGCGAGGTGAGGATACATTAAACTAGTACAGTTAACCCAATGACTATATCATAGACTCCAAATTTAACCAGACAAGTTGATCGTCATGGTCTTTCCCCAATACCCCCCTGGAAACACGGTCAAATGATTTCTAGGAGGTTCTGAGGTGAGAAGTTGAATGTTAGAGAAAAGAGAGGGGGGACATATGTGGGTTTTTTTTTTAATAGCCGAGAGTAGAAAGCATAACATTTTAAAAATGATAAAATTACAAATATGCGTGAAGTCAGCTACAGCAATCCTAAAACTTGGGTCACATTTCTGATGTTTCTGCAAAAATACAAAAAGTGATAGTCCCACCAGGTAAGAAAGTAAAAGGCAATAAATGCCAGCAGTGATTTTTGTAATGTAGTTAATGATATCACTTCTGCACGGATAATACGGGAAGAAATCTACCTTATAATTCTAAAAATCAGCCCACAGCATTCATCTTAAATGCTTTGGTTTGCTTCACCCACGGTAGAACTCTACCTAATGGACTAAGTTCAGCTTCCCAGCTTAGAAAAGATCATTCCTAGCCCAAGATATGGTTTCAGAGGTGCAAATTCAAATTGATTTGCCAGAGTATTACATTTTTGCTTAAACATTCCTGTTTATCAGGAGAAATTACCCTGTGGTTGAATGTGAGAAGAAAAAAATAGGGAAAGCAGTCGATATCATTCGCATCAGGAGGCAGAAGCAGGCTGAGAAAGTATGACTGTCACCAACTCTTTGTCAGTCATGGGGTTTGAACTCTGGGCCTGGGCACTGTCCCTGAGCTCTTCAGCTCATGGCCAGTGCTCTACCACCTGAGCCACAGTGCTACTTCTGGTTTTCTGGTGGTCAATTGGAGATAAGTGTATCACAGGGACTTTTCTTCCCAGGCTGGCTTTGAACCTGGATCCTCAGAGCTCAGCCTCCTCAGTAGTTAGGATTACAGGTGTGAGCCACTGGCACCTGGCTGCCATTGATTCTTTTTTTTTTTTTTTTTTTTTTTTGCCAGTCCTGGGCCTTGGACTCAGGGCCTGAGCACTGTCCCTGGCTTCTTTTTGCTCAAGGCTAGCACTCTGCCACTTGAGCCACAGCGCTACTTCTGGCCATTTTCTCTATATGTGGTGCTGAGGAATCAAACCCAGGGCTTCATATATAGGAGGCAACCACTCTTGCCACTAGGCCATATTCACAGCCACCCATTGATTCTTTAAAATCTACAATTGAGAAGCCATTGTCCACTGAAACAGGGTCTCCTAGCTTCTTGTTTGTCTTAGACTCAAGAGGAGAGATAAAATGGGTTCTTTTCCTCTTTGTATGGCCCCCAGCTTGCAGGCATGGTTCTCTCAGACCTTTGTAGAGCTGTCTGTTGATATCTTAGAATTGCTTAGATTATTTGAAAGATAAATATTGAACCATCATGAATTTATCAAGTCATTCAATGAATATAATTACCATTTAGATCTTCCCTACATAGATGGAAGAGGAAGCAACCAAATCTCGGAAAGAAGGGCTGAAGGCATGACTTAGCAGTAAAGCACCTGCTCAGTAACACAGACCTGGAATTCAAAGCCCAGTGCAAGGACAACAGTGACAACAATAACTGGCCAAAGCAAAAAGGAAGGAAAAAGAGAGAGAGCCACACCATTCCCTTAAGCGAAGAAAGTGCCATGTCAGAAATTAAGGACTTGTAACGATGGGAAATGAGCAATTTGAATTGGGAAGATACAAAATTATAGGTGGATTCCTATAACTTTTAAATAGCAACAAATAAAGTGTGCAAAATACTAGAAACACATTTATTATATGTGACTTACTATTAATTATATGCACCAAGATAGTTACCCAACCATTTCTTTATATCTGATAAACAGATGGCTCATATAGTCTGAAAAGGTATTAAAAACAGCTTGATTTATTCATTAAGGAGAGCAGAATAGAGGCATAAGACATCACTTTCTGCATTTTAACAACAAAAATACAGATAATTCTTGCCCTTTCCAAACAATAAAAGGTGGCTTTGCAATCGAAATTTCACACTTTGTCATTAGCACATTTGTAAGCACATTTTCATGCTTTCTCATTAACTTGTGATTATGAGACTCAGTGTAACTATAAAGAGCTGAATTAAATGTATTTAAAAGCCCCCAGTGTAAGCATGCTAGACCCATAAAATATGTTTAACAGAATCAGCCAACACAAGGGAAGTTAACACTATAGTTTAAGGGAGGGAAAGGATTTTAGGATAGATATATGAAGAACAATTTATTACTATTATTATATTTCCTTTTTTCCTTGTCGATATTGTAATGTCAGAAAAATAAAATAATGCAGAAGAAATAACATGAAAACAACAAACCCCAATCTTAGTCTATCCAGATCCATTCTGATCCAGCCACTTTAGATGGTTTCTTCGTTATTCCATAAGTTCATAACCATAATAAATAATGAGCACATCTTATCTATGTCAATTTATGAAAATACTAACAGGTATTCTGCTATAAAAATGTACGGATCAGAGTCAGTTATGCTAAACAGTTACAGTCAGTATAATACCTGTGCTATGGTCCCATTCCTTTCATTCGATTTGCTACTTAATTTAGATTTGATTAACTTTTATAATTTTTCCAGTTATAATTTCCACTTTTTAACTCTAAGATTTATCCTTGGATCTATGCTAATTTTCATACTCACTTTTACATCTTCTGTACTTATACATTCCTTGCAATTCTAAAAGAAAAGAAACTGTAATACGTATTATATTCTGTAGTTGGGCAAATACACTTCAGTGCTGGCTTTGGTTTGGTGCCATTGGTGAACAATTTATCCATGAATCCTTTCTCAAGAATTCCGTAACATTCCTGAGAAAATATTCTTGACACGTGAAAAATATACTTGCTCAAAATTTTTCTAACTGTAGCTTTTTCTTAATTTTTTTCTTGTCCCTTTGTACAGTAATCATCAGAATTTTATATTCTTTATTGTACTTAAAAGAAAAAAGTGAGTTAAATTCGGGATATCATCAATATTTTTCTGCTTCTGTTACATTAAATACATTCTGTTCAACTGCTTGAAGTCATTCCTCTTAAAGAAACACACTCTGTCTTCTAGTTAGTTATATATCAGCTGCACAAACACCATCTGTAATCTTTTACTGATCTGGAAACTTCTACTAATTACCTCATCCTTTTCTTTGTTTGCTGATAGAATACTAGATAATTTCCTTCAAGGTAGCCTATATCTATTGATCTATATCTATATCTACCTCTCTCTATGCATATGTATATATAATGTAATATATATGTATATATACATATATATGTGTATATATATATATGTATATATACATACATAGTCAGTTGTGGGGCTTGAACTCAGGCCTGAGTCACAGTGCCACTTCCAGTTTTCTGGTGGTTAATTGGAGTTAAGAATTTCACAGACTTTCCTGTCCAGACTGTCTTCAAACCTTGATCCTCAGATCTCAGCCTCCTGAGTAGCTAGGATTATAGGCGTGAGCCACCTGTGCTCAGCTTTTAAGGTAATATATATATATATATATATATATATATATATATATGGTCTTATTCTTTGGATGTATTCAAATTCTCACTGATGACTTGGTTCACACTTTACTAAGAATTCTGGATAGAAGCCACAGGTGACATTTAATACAGATATTCAGATCAATGGCCACATTTCCAAAATTGATACACACCAAAACCCAATTTAATTTTCAAGCTTGCCTAGAAACAAAAAGAAACAAGATCTGTGCTTTCAATACAGAGATTACCTGTACTTCCTACAAGCAAAAGGACTCACCTACAAAGTATCCTCCGCACTGCCCCTCTCCTGCTCCGTCCCAGCCCCTTGTCCCCATACGGGGGCCAGAGACCTTCTGTCAGTCACTGCTATCTCTCTGCTCAGCTTGCAAAAATGCTGAATGACCTCTACTCACAGAATCAGACCTTCAGCCTCTCAACCTTTGCTGTGAAATGGTAGCTTTAAAGGACTACAATATTTTTTTTTTTACTAAGATTCAGAAAATTCTGGCCTTGTACCAGGGTCTTTTTTAGTCTCTACTTTCTAGGTTACTTAAAATCGTGGCATAGGATTTTCAAATATTTGAGGCTTTTAAGGAGATTTCTTGGACTTAATATCTTTTATCACTTCAAGATGTGGTATAGAACATTTCTGTTTCACACTCGACCCTGACTTCCAACCCTAATGCCATCCAAAAAAGAAAAAAAAGTAGGCATTGGTGGCTCATGCTTTTAACTCCGTCTTCTCAAGAGGCTGAAGTCATGAGAGCTGTACTTCACGTCCAGTCTGGATTTTAAGAAGTCTAGGAGACTCCATCTCCAAAATAACCAAGAAGCTGGGATAGAGGCATGCCTTCAATGGTAGATTGCCTTCTGAGCAGTCAAGCCAAGCAAGCAGAAGACCCTGAAGTCAGGCTCCAATACTACCGGAAAGAGTGATCCTGTTTTCAATTATTTGAACTATATTTTCGCTTTTGAGTTTCACTGAGTTCCTCGCACTGATCTAGGTATACTAAGAATGCCATGCACATCTGCCTTTGAAGATCGCCGACTGGTCGTTGATTGATGGATTGCTCTTCTTGCACGAAGAGCACACGTTTTTGCAAACTAAGATCCCAACATATTATTTGCTAGTTATTTGCCACTAGCACTAAATTAAATGACAAACTAATTTCTGAACTCTGTTTTCCTGATCCCATCAGAGGAAACATCATCTGGGAAAAAATAAAATCCTGTAGAAAAGGATTCTAATATCTAATCATTCGCCTTTAAAATGCAGACAAGCTTTTATTATTATTGCTAGCATTGAGGTCATTCCTTGATATTAACTGACAAGCTGTTCTAAGTACTACATGATCTAAAAGGAATGGAGAATAGAACCTACTGCAATAATTTGCGTCACTTGAACTTTTAGAGAACATAAAAATGGCTGTCCTCTCAATTTTTACATACTTACTTTCTGAATACCTTACAGGTATTAGACGTTAAAAGAAAACACCAATGTGTGTTATGCCCTTCATGATTTACAATCTACTAAAAGAAATACAGATGATCATATAATTACTAGGACACATAATAAATGTATTAGCCAGTTGCTGAGAGTTTGGCAAAATCAGAAATCCTTAGCAACACTGAACTATATTACATAGCCATATCTTTTTATACACAATGAAAAAAATCACAAAACACCTAAATTCAGAAGTCAAAGAGTTTGTTATAACTTCCAAAGGTAACAAGTCAGTGTGACTACGTATTGCTAGTAACCTTCCAGACTGAGGGCAACCAAACTTCATATATGATAGGTAAAATTGCTTATAATATGGAAGTCATTAACAGGAAAAGAAAGCATTCTAACAATAATGATGAAAAGTTAAAAACATATATATATGACAAGAGACCAGTAAGTATTTCAAACAAGAATAGAATTTGTAGTCTCAAGGAACTGAGGAGTATAATTGCGAGGATCACAGATTAAGGACAGTGTAGGAAAAATGTTAGCAAGATTCTATCTATCTCAAAAGCAAGTAGATCATGTTAGCAAACAGCAGGAAGTACAATTATTCAGGAGGTGTAGGTCGGAGGATCATGGCCTTTGCAGGCCTTGGCAAGGACCAGGAGACTTTATTAGAAAACATAATTTAAAGCAAAAATAACTAACATGAAACATGTCCCAAGATCAAATCCCAGTACTACCAAAAATATGTATATAAATAAAACACTAAGTATAAAATATCAGTGATCATAATGTAGCCCACATAGAGTGAATGCAAACAAAGGTTTGTAAATTCTTTACCAAGGTACATATGTATTAAAAAAAAAAAAAAGGACAAACCTTAACAGTAGGAAAGTCCAAACAACTGGAAATGAACAAGAAAAAAGAAATGATCATTAAAACCGTAATGAAAGGTTTCTATCAATCCTTCATTGTTCTGTGGCCCTCATTTCTAAACTGGGATGAACTTCCAGTGAATTTTGATCCCAGTCTTCCACAGTTATCAGAGCTACAAAATTCAGCCTCTCTCTACTAGATCTGAAGTTCCAGATACAGTTTTACGGCATCCTGCCCCGACCTCCACCTATTGGAACTATTTTATGGACTGCAACAATTCTGATGCAAATTAATGAGGGGATGTGAATGCTGGCAGCTGGCTTTTGAGGTTTCAGAGCTGTTCCAAGGCCTGTTTTGCTGAACTATTCTACCATTCTTTCCCACCATTGTGAGCTGACAACCACCATGGAAGCAGAAGGAGCCACAGGAAAAGGCTGCTGCTCATTCTTTCACTCCTCTTGCCCTGCAAGCAAAATGAAGGCACTAAATGGTAAGTTAATTGTTTCTGTGCTGAGATAGTTCCCCGGGGCATGCTGTCATCATTGTTAGCACTGATGTATGAAGACAGGCAATTGATGGTGCTAGCCAGCTACTAGGTACTGTGTGTTGTCATTCTTACCAACCCATGTCAGTTCTTACCTTCTTACCAACCAAGGTAAGTTCAGTTCAGTAGCCTGATTTCTTTGGGGAGTCTTAAAGACATCCACCCTTGCTTCCAAAGGAAGACTTGCTGCAAAGCTTCCACGAGATTTCACCAAAGACCAAGCAAGGCCTTGGTCCTTCCTTGCAGAAGGGGAGTGCAGGAGGACCTGTGAATCTCTCTTCAGTGAAATAACCATAACTGGTGAAAAATAGTTTAAAAGAAATAAAACCAAACATTACACAGTCCATTTTTTTCTACAGATATGCAGAAAATGAGGAAATGTTTATATAAGAGAAGTCTACTCTAGCTAAGTAAGAACATCAAGAATCTGTCCCATTTTGACGGTGGAAGGGTCCACTCCAGCCTCATAATATATGATCTTATTTGCAGTAAGTGTCTTTACGTGCCATCATAAGGGAAGGATCTATAGAAGAGAACATGCCTAATTAGGTTGGACTGTATATCTTAAAATAACCGTCAAGAGGGATTAGAGGAAAGTAAAGTAGAGGCAGAGACTGGATTCGTGCAGCTAAAGAAAACCAAGCATTTCCTGAAGCGACCACAAGCTGAGAGAGTATGTAGTAATAGCCTCTTCTGAACTTCTGTAAGTTACCAACCATACTGACATCTTGATTTTGAACCTCTTGCCCCCAAAACTGTGAGAGAATGAAATTCTACTGCTTTAAGCCACACACCTCGTGGTATTGCTGTGTAGACAGGTAGAGGCGTGTGTCTTTTAGAGTTAATCTGAGTCAACTCCTGAACCATAATAGCGATGGCATGAGGAGAATAAGGAGGCATGATCATGTATCATTGTCATGACTAATGAATGAAAGGGCAGCATGTTTCACCTGTTTCTCTCTTACAATAACTGTTTGGTGTCAGTTTGTTTTAGAGGAACACAGGATACAGCAACTATTCATTCTAAGAGCTGAATGGTGCCAAAAGCAATTAGCACTGCATTTGTCAAAAAACTGGTGTCTCCATTCAGGTGTTAGGATTTGGCAGTACCTCCAGAATTCCCATGTTTTGTAACAATGTGCTTCTGTGTGTGAGAAAACACACTGACTATATTTCCAGGTTAATTCGTTTTACTTCCAAAATACTTGTAATAATATACAATTTTAGTTGTGATCTTGAGTGGGGGGGATAATAAACCATCATCCACCTCTTATCTATCTATCTATCCATCTAGCTATCTACCCACCTATCTATCTTAGATTTTGTTTGTAAGTGAATTTAATCAAATAAGCCAGGATTATTTTTCAGAATGATATTTAATGATCATATCTCAATACAATCAAATAGTTTTAATCACATTGAAGGGAAAAGGGGAAAAAAAAAACCTTTGGGTTAAAATCATTACTACCAATCTTTCTGGAATACACTAAAGAATAGTTTCTTATTATTTCACCTTTAACTGAAAGTTTAATCCCAGCAGGCAAAAGAGGAAAGCTTGAGAGTTACTGCAACCGTGAGACCATGAAGCCTGAAAACATCAGTGAGTAATTACTTTATGCAAGGTCCAGGCTAATCAGTTATAAGGCAGGCATCCGCACTGATAATGGTATGGAATGCCACTGTCAGTGAAGCATCAAGCAACAACCATAGGGGACCCCTGGCTATAGCAGGGACTCGACAATTAACTGTGAGAGCAAGCGTCTCCGGCAAAACCTCCTTTGCAAGAATGATGGAGGACCAATCACCTTGAAATAGCTGGGGTGATGCATAAAAATGGCATCAGGAAACTCACTGAAAGCTCTTATACAATAGAAGTGTAGGAAGGAATGAGTGGGGTTAATCTTCCCTAAATTATAATATATACATGTATGAATTAGCATACTGAAATCCCTTTGTACAATTAATATATGCTCAAAAATCCATTAAAACTTCATTACAGGAAAGTAAAGCAAGCCCCTTTCTTCCATTGTGCTTACTTACTTTAAATCTTAGTTGGGGGCTAGGGCTTCTTTTCCTTTGACGTTAACGCTGAAGTCACCCCACTAGTAAATATATTTCTGCCTCTTTATCTAGGAGAGTTCTCTAAATTTGATTACTTCGGAATAATATTTAAACTCTTTTGTGTTTCCTCCCTTCATAGTTATCAGATAAATCATTGGTTTTAGGAATACAGAGTAGTTTATAATAATTTTTCAACCCTCCTATTTTGTTGTCCCTTCCTAGTTAGCAGATTAAGTCACTGGTTTTAGAAAGATAAGGCACTTTACGAGGTCATTTTTGGGACTGAATTGAGTAACACCAGACTTGGATATTTCCAGTCCCTTCTGAATACAGCTACATAGCCAGGGTTACTTTAGGAGCTCCTCTGCCAGCTTCCTTCCATAGTCTCAAAGAAAAACAAATTTAAAAAAAAATATGTTAAATCACTTCTGTTAATACAAGTCTCCCAATCAATGAAAAGGAGATAATTTGCAGCAGTGGAGTCTAGGCAGAAAAACAGAGAATGTGAGCTTTCTCTATCCTATTTTTTTTTTGTCCTGGCTCCGTTCCTTGGTCCCACCTGTACCTCCGTTCCAGGTACAAATAGCACTAATCTCATGGATGTATTTCAGCACATGAAAACGTATCTTGTGAAACAAGAACAATTTAACCGTTGACCTGGAGCCCCGATTGCAATGCACATGATTCATTTTGCTAAGCAGAAGACAGTGTAAGAAGGGAAAGGTGTTTCTTTTTGGCTAATGACAGAGCTGAGACCAATTGCACTGGCGGAGAAAGGAGATAAGCGAGGCGGCGGAGGTGAATTTCAGTTCCTTGGAGGAGCCAGGTGAGGAATAAAATGTGCTTGTTTCTATCTGAGGTAGACATGCGGATGGCATATTATTGGGAAGATGTTCCCATTTCTCTAACACCGTGTGTGTGTGTGTGTGTGTGTGTGTGTGTGTGTGTGTGTGTGTGTGTGGCCGGCTGGTACAACAGCTGGCCTAGTAAGTAGATAAATCACACAGCCTCTGCCTTTCTCAAACAGGCCATAAAGATCACTTGAGAGGGCAGGCCAAGATGGAAGTACCCAGAATGGGGGCATTTTGTTGAAGAGACATACATAAAGCAGATGCTGAGTGAGAAGGAAGACAGACAGACCTCAGGGTGCGATGCGCTGTCTGATTGACAAGGCTTTTAAACAACCGCTTCCCCGTGATTGACAATCAGCCAGGAGAATAGACGGAGCAGGTAATTGCAGTTCTGTATTATCTTTGCATAAGTACCAACACTCTAAATAGGCCTGCCTCACTGGAGAGAGAGACACGGGGCAGGAGAACCAGCCAGGCCAGTGTCAGCCTGAAGAGAAGAACAGATATAACATGGCCAGGAGGTGCGTGATACCCTCAGATTCCTTAAATGCCAGCAGAATACACGTTGTCCTTGGAGAGAGAAGGCTAGAGGTAACCCAAAACGCACCCCACAAGATCCAGTGCTCATAATTTGACTGAATTTTAGTCCTGAGCTAAAATAGAATTCACATTGCTTTGTGGTGCATAGCTTTTTTCTGAAAGGCAAATTAAGCTGAAGTAGAGAAAGACTTAGATTATTATTCCTATGGCTATACTCCAAAATCTATTCAACCACTTGTTGTATCACCCAGCACTGGTTGGATCACGGGCTAAACTGTGACTTTCCGAGTGTGTGCCAGTACTGGGGCTTGAGCTCAGTACCTCGTACGTTTGCTGAGTCTTTCTGGTCGAGGCTGGCGCTCTACCACTTGAGCCACAGCTCCACTCCTGGAGACTATGACATTTTAAGGAGAATCATAATTAAGTCATTGTTTTATCATGGATTTAGCACAGTGCTGAGGAAAGCAGGACATCGTCGTAAACTTATTAACTATATGAACTGCAATATTTCTTCTAAATGCATTTGTGAAGCCTGATAAAAAGAATAAGAAGACAAAATTCCTATTTAATCTGTTTATTCATGAAATGCCTTGCATTCTTCTCTCCTCTGTCTCTCTGTCTCTCTTTCTTTCTCCCCGCCCCCCCGCCCCGTGCTGGTGCTGGTGGTACTGTTGTGTGAATTTATGGTTTCTTGCTTGCTAGGCAGGTGAAACTTTGCAAAGCTCTTTTCTCTGATTATTTTTGAGGCAGTGCCTTGTTTGTTTTGGGACTGTGGTCTTCCTAGTTATGCTTCCTGTAGTAGCTTCAATGGCAGGCAAGTAAGGCCATGCTAAGCTTTTTCTGTTGAGATGGGGATTCACAATTTTGTTTTCTGCCCTGAAACCATGATTCTTCCTATTTCAGCTTCCCCAGTATCTGGGAAGACAGACAACAAATAGTTTAAATTATCTGTAAAGAGATACTTCCTGCACATGCCTTATTTCAAACTCCAGTACAGCCAATGAGGAGAAAAAAGTTATGTTCTTTGTTTAAGAATTAAGAAATATTACCAGTATTTTTGTTCAGTTATTGATAGATTATCTTGGAGCAGACAAACTACTCTCTGATTTAGAGTCATTAAGTAAAGGTATGTTTATGACAAACCCAAGAAAAAAAAAACTAACTACCCATTAGAAGTCATTCACTTTTTGAAGTTTTCCAAATCTGATAGGTACCCTAGGATGTCTGGTGCTAGTTAAGAAGGCTCCCTTGCCCTTGCCCTTGAATTTTCTGTGTCTACCTATCTACTTGCAGCTCACTAGATGTCCATGTATGAGAAAATGAGGCAAGACAGCCTGGCCATTGCTGCATCTATTGTGTAGTGCAAAGACTATACTTTCAGGGATCATTTCTATAGTATGTTACTATTGTGTAGTGCACACATACTTTTTTCTGAAGGTCAGTAGGTAGCTAGAGAACTATCTTGTTCTTATATATTATATGGGTATATATATACATATATACATATATGTGTATGTATTAGATAGATAGGTAGATAATTATATGTTATATATTATAGTTCCATAATATGTAGAATATATTTTAATAACTATATATTATATATAAATATATATTATATATAAATATATTATATATACTATATATGAATATATCTGTTTTAGTTTTATCTATTCTTGACTTGTTCAAACAAATAATACGAGAAAAAGAAAATAAACCCAAAGCAGAAGAGATTTTGAATGAAATAGAAGTCATGGCTGCTAATGTGAAGACGTGAAGCTGAGACACTGTAACCTCAAACATTTGACTCATCTCCAGGAAGAATTGAGCGGGTTTAAGAATCTCCTTTGAACACATCTGAGGGGCCTAGCCGGGAAAACAAAGAACGTAAAGACCTGCAGCGAAGGACTCAGAACCTCAGTGGAATAACTCGGTGGTTCCCTCACGTGGACCTGCGCTGAGGCACTGGGAAAACACAGCACAACTTGATGGCACTGAGGAGAAGAGGCAACAAGTGCCCGGAGCCCGTCAGGGCTGGCAGGTGCACGGTGCTCCTTCATCAACCCAGGCCTGGGCTACTGATAACGCGTGCCTCCTGCGACTCATCCCCCGCGCAACCTGCTGCGGACACCATTAATCTAACGTGGCACAGTTGCCTTCCGAGCCCAGAGCTGCCCTGGGAGTCCTCTGCCCCGATGTCCAGGCAGCCACTTCCCATCCATCAGAGCTGCCAGGCAGAAAACCAGGGGCCGCTGGGTGCCCGAGAATTCCTGCTGGAGTACTCAGAACGCAGACAGACAGCTGACACGGCTGACATGTTTCATAGGCTGCATTCCAGCACTCCAAAATGGAAGACCTCAGCTCAAAGTACAATTAAACACACGCACACACACACACACAGAGCTATATAACAAGCTTGGGTCACACAGGATCACATTTTCTCCCCCTATGGTTTTTCCAAGCTCATGTGATAATCTGTATTCTACAATTGTGTAGCTCCAAATACATCATTCACCTTGGGGAGGTGGTTTTACCTGCTTATAGTTTTGTACCGTCTTTGTGTTTCATTTTCCTTGTATCAAGGATCTCGCTTTGAGGGCGAAATGCTGATACAATTTCCCCCGCTGCTGTCTTTTAAGTGATAATGAATCCACATATCAATAAACAGCTAAGGATCTGCCTCTGTTTCCAGTGGTTCACAGACTGACAGAAGACACGTTGCAGTTAGGGGACAGGTTGGGCAAGTGCTACCCAAGAGAACTCTTCTCAGTCCATAGCTTGGTACAGCGCCACACACCTGGCATCCTACGCCGTGCAAGAGAGGGAGATTGGGAGGATTGCATTGCTAGGCCAGTGTGGGCAGAAAAGTCAGCAAAGATCCCATCTTCATAGAGAGAAGCGGCATAGGGCGGCGTATGCCTGTAATCCTTGTCACTAAGGGAAGCCTGGAGACGGCGCATCACAGCTCACACATGCGCTTGAGCGGAAAGTGAGACCGGTTATGGGGGCATGCATCAGGAATCCAAGCCACACAGAAGGCCATTGCTAGGAGGATTTTAGCCTGAGGCTAGCCCTGAAGCAGGGATGGGGGCTCATGTGACCGTATGTGAATAGTAACTAAAGAAAGAAAAAGTTGAGGTCTTGCTGAAGGGGTAAGTGTGCCTAGCAAATGCACAGCCCTGAGTTCAAACCCCAATATAGTGTTTAAAATGTACATCCCTGCACTGGCGGCTCATGCCTGTAACCCCAGCTTCTTGGGAAGCGGAGTTGTGAGGACCATACTTCAAAGCCAGCCTTGGCAGGAAAGTGGGTGAAACTCATGTCTCTAATTAACCACCAAGAATCTGGAAATGGGGCTGTGACTCAAGTGGTAGAGCACTAGCCTTGAGCACAAAAGCTCAGGAACAGTGCCCAAGCCCTGAGTTCAAGCCCCAGGAGTGGTATACACACACACACACACACACACACACACACACACACACACACACACGCACGCACGCACACAGGTGCCAGCCCAATAACTCAGTTAATAACCAGGATAATTATTTCTATTTCTGATTACACATATTCCTCAGAATACTTCCAATACTATTTAAATTCTATTTGTGTTAAACTATGGCTCTCCCCTCGCTCAGAGCAAATACACTTTGGCATTTATCAATCTGGTATATAAAATTGCTTGTAACTTTTTGATGCTAAGATTCCTTCAAAGTCAACATAATTCACACCATAGTAAAAGCTTTGCAAGGGCTGGGAATGTGGCTTAGTGGTAGAGTGCTTGCCTCGTATACATAAAGCCCTGGGTTCAATTCCTCAGCACCACATAAACAGAAAAAACCAGAAGTGGCGCTGTGGCTCCAGAGGTAGAGTGCTAGCCTTGAGCAAAGAGAAGCCAGGGACAGTGCTCAGGCCCTGAGTTCAAGTCCCAGGACTGGCAAAAACAAACACACACACAAACAACAAATAAACCAAGTTTAGAAACTTCCATATTAGTAAGCAAAGTAACTAAGAACACTTTTTCAAACGTAAGATACATTAACCTTTTTGTGTCATGAGCAACACACCGTCAGAGAATCTTTTCCCGCTATAGTAGTATTTGTTTCAATACCATGGAAAACTGCTAATATGTCAGTGATAATCATCAGTTCGAGCCTCTCACCTGCATGAATAAAAAATGGAAAGTTTTGTTTTTTAAAACCTTAACTAGCACAAAAAAAAAAAACAACAACAGAGATTCTAGCTATGTAGCTATCTAATTATGCCCCGGACTGCTTCCCAGTGATTTGCCAGTCGAATAGCATTTTGTACAAGAACATTCTTGCTTTAGAATCCCATTATATCTCTCAAAATCTCCTTCAATATTCTTTCTCCCAGAAATCACCTTTTGCTGCTGACTACAGTGTCCCATTGATGAACTCGGATAATCCATAAACACTCGGAATGGGACTAAACTACAGGTTGAAAAGTGTCCTTTGTAATTTCGGTGCCTGGTTAGATCACTCCCAATTTTGCTACTTACCTCTAGTAAAGGAAATCTATCTAACCCGTTGAAACATGTATAATGACGTTTTAACTCCCTTCCATTGAAAACGATTCCATAAGTGCAGTATTTAGAAGGAAGCTATTATTTGGTAGAGGACACAAATGTCTGATACCTGCTGTTTTAAAATTGCCTTCCAAATTCAAGGAAACGTCTTAGGAAGGAAGGATGATAATGGAGTCGGAGCTGGCCCTTGGGGACGCAAATGCCACATCCATGTTGTGTCATCTATTGACCCTCAGAAACTTGATAAAATGGAAGACAGATTGCCCTGGTCTTCTATGTGTTTAAGTATCAAGTTGATCCATAACTTTCACAAGAGCTAGAAATCATTTATTGTCAGCGCTGTCCGGAATATATCCTGACAGTTCAGCGACACTTTCACTGCCATTTATTTTCAAATCAATACTCAATTACGAAGAGGAAGATTCACTCCCTTGCCCATTTTCAAGATGAAATTATGGACTGGAGCAATAACACTTAGTCAAGGCAAACCATCGCCTATTAACTCAAGATAGTGGTAGGCACCGGCCAGGTACTTTATTAAGGTTCACTCCCACGCCCTTGCTCTTTTTGGCTTTTAATTAATCATTGTGAAAAAGGCCTTTCACATTGTGACTGATGACCAGAGAAAACAATTTTCTCCTAACTGCCTTTTAATTTCAACTCTGGGAGAGCGCATTGACCGAATCTCACAACAACCCATCAACGCTAGTTTTTAATGTGTTTTCTCCTTTGTTATTGAGAAGAATGGAGCCCCATGAAGCTCCCTGCTACTCTTTATAACGCAAGTCATCGATTCAGTAAATGCTACACATTTGCTACTAGATAAAAAGCACTGTCAATGCAGATACTGGGTACTATATAAATTTTACCATTAATGAGAAATAAAGCTATTTATGGTATTTAGAGGAAAATCCGAAGTCGTATTGAAAAAGAAATAGTGGGATTAAATTCATTTACTTGTTACATCTTTTACTCCCTGCTTCCGCTTCTTTAGAGTTTTCTTTTCTTGGATAGTAGATAGGATTAAATTGAGAAAAACATATCTGAAGTGGGGCTGATGAAAACAAAGGTATTCCTTACATTGGTAAATTTACAGGTTCTCATGGGTCACGTTTTAGGTTCTTCATACACTAAGTAGGTTTCCTTGTGTTTTAGACTAGGGGGTGAATACATTGAGTAAAATAGAACCTTTCCACATGAATACCGGCATGATCTTCATGAAAATCATTAAGAAATGGAAACTTCCCACCCTTCTATAGAAAGATCTTTTTTTTTTTAAATTTTCCAGGCAGCCTAATAAACTCTAATAAATAATGACATAAGAGAAAGTGGTCAAGGAGTTTGATGTGTTTGACAGGGTTCGACGGAGTGGGGATGGGCCATTCAAGTCAGAATCGGTAAAAGCTGACAGAGGAAGGAAGGGAGTCTTATAAGAAGGCCCCGGCCAGTTGCTGAATGACTGAGTAGAACCCATTCGCGCTGGACCAGAGTGGGTGGGCAAGAATCAAGGCAAGGCTTTTATTTCCTACTCAGAGCCTCTCTACTACCCTGAAGACAAGAACCATTATGGTAGTTTATAAATGGAGACCACAGACAGAAAGCAGATGCAAGGATTGGATTTGCATCCTGAAATTATCCTTGAGGCCTCTCACAAGAGCAATGAATGAAATAAATTTTAATTAATTAATATTTCTTCTCCTTCTTCTTCTCCTCCTCCTCCTCCTGTTCGTCCTCCTCCTCCTCCTCTTCCCCTTCTTCCCTTCCTCTCTCTCTTCCCTCATACTTTTGTGTTTTCATATGACAATACAGCTAGCAAGTGGCTGCTCTGATTGCAAGAGGTGGCCCCTCTCCAGACATGCAAGCATCTCTGGCTTGAACTTCCAGCCTAAGTATTGTGAATAAGAGATGTCTATTTTATTACCCACCCAGTTTATGGTAACTAGTTAGTTACCATACCACCCAGGATACCAAAGATAATAGTAAGTACTTTTCCTAGTACCATAATAATAATTTGGTTAAAACACAAGAATACCTACCTGCTAGATATCCACCTCCAGTAACTATTATGATCAACAGAGATTGGAAAACTTCCTCTTAAATATCAAGATTCTTGTAAAAGTGAAGCATACTTAACTGCAAATTTTGATACCATTAGTACTGTCATATGGATACTGTATTTCAAAGGTGACATCTGAAATAAATTGTGTCGAAGAGTAATTTGGTCAAACATTTCTGGTTTGCTGAACACAAATGAATAAATCAGTTATCTAGAAATATAACAAAATAGTATTTATTGAAAGGAACTCCAGGAAATGGAAACAAGAATATTTTTCTTTGTGGCCATTTTTTTGTCTTGTTTGTTTATCTGTCTTGGGAGTGTACATTGGGGCACAGAAATGGAAGGACAAAGAGTGAACAAATGCAGCAGTGGTACACACTGGACACTATGTGGAAAATGAACTGTATCACTTGTGTATGGGGATAGGAGGGAAAAACTAGGAGAGATCAAGGGAAGTGGTGACATTGTCCATAAAGACCTCTGTAACTGTAACCCTACTGCCCATCATCTTCATAATCACAATAAAAAGGCACAAAGAAAAACAAATATATAATTAAGATACCCAAATATTTGATGTAATGAAACATTATATCTGCAGCTAAAAAAAATGTAAAAAATATTTTTAAAACCTTAAGTATCTTGCCTCTTTTTAGCAGCTATAAAATTCTCTTGCTCTCATTGCTTCATGAAGTCTTATAATTGCTTACCCTGAAAGAAAAAAATGCCACTGAAAGTATTCTTTTTAATCCGTCTTTACTTGAATACAAGGTGAAATAGATACTGTATATGAAGATGAGGCTGTTTGCATTTTTTGCATACTAGCTTTCAAGGTGTACATCTGTTACTCATTCACAGGCACCTTTCAGAAGCCCATGTTCAGGACTTTAGGATTTGTCTTTCTTTTACCTACACTTGAATAACACTGACAATGAGAATACATTCAGAATAACACTGAATGTTGTCTCTAGCTTAGGCGTATGAACAACTCCATAGTTTTCAGCCTTGGGTGCTTTAATTCTCTTATTCATTCTATTATTCCTTCAACAAATATACAGAGCACAGAAGAGGAAAGGGGAAAAAAATCTCTTTTTGAAAGACCAGTAGTTTTCATGCCTATAATCTTATCTTCTCAGGAGAATGAGAAATGAGGATCCAGGTTCAAAGCTAGCTCAGGCAGGAAAGTCTACGAGATTCTTACCTCCAATTAACTCCCAGAAGTCAGAAGTGTAGCTGTGTCTCAAGTGTTAGAGAGCTAGCCTTGAACAGGAAAGCTCAGGGAAAGCACCCAGGCCCTAAATTTGGCACAAAACTAGCAAACAAAAAATAAATAAAACACAACAAAAAATAGCCAAGTGCTAATGCTGAGCAGCTTTGTTTTTTGAGATGAAACACATTAGTACCAATTAATCTGTTACACAGTCTATCACAGAATGCTTGTTAGTTTTCCTGTTCATAAACACATTGATTTTTCTTTTCCATCGCTCTCTGGAAGTCTTGATAAACAGCAGCTCCCAAATCAACTTGAACTCCAGCATTCTAGTAGGCACTGAGAAAATAATATGCTGTAGCTGAACAAAAACACATTTTTCTTTTAAAAAATTATGGTTATTTGGACCATTCTCACAGTTTCCTAAAAGCATCCCTTCTAGGATTTGTTATTTATTTTCCCCATCAGTGCACACAGGTCTGGGAATGTTTATTGAAAATGATAGCAATTTTTTAACAGCTGTCTGAGTTGGTGATACCAACTTGTAACACAAGAAGCCCAGCACGTATTTTAGAAAGAAATCCTTGTAGTGGGTTGAAAACAATGTATCTGAAACTCAGGAGGTGTTGCTGAGAGTCCAGAAGCCCATATACAGGTCCATCCAGAAGAAAACCCATGAAAGACCAAAGTTAATCTCTAGTGGAATTCAAGGCTTTGAAGAGCAGAAAGTGCATTTGATACTATATAAGGCAGAAAGCACCAAGGCAGGGGAAAATCAGGGAAGTTAAAGCTAGGTTATTTGAAAAGAAAACAAAATTAATAAATAAAAGTGAAGCTGGGCATAATGGCCCACACTTAATGACCCCTAATATTTGGGAAATTCGAAGCCAGTCCATTCCGGAACATCGATAAAACTCCGTCTCCAAGTAACTAATATAAAAGCTAGGTTAGAAGCATGGTTCAAATGGTAGAGTGCCAACAACGAATAACAAGTTGAATTTAAGCCCAAGACCCTGAGTTCAAGCCCTGATATAAGAAAGAAAAAAAATATAAAGAAAAAGCAAAACTATTTCCTGGGAACATTATATATATATAAAAAAAAAACCTCCTAACCCAATACTATTGCATAAATTAAAAATGTAAATAAAATACAATCTGGAATGATTATTTCTAAGATATTTATATTTGAGAAAATAGATCAGTCTTACTCTTGTCATAATTTTCTTTTCATATAGAAAAAATAAGCTTTCCCTATCATGTAACCACAAGATATTATGTTTTTGTAATGTTGTAGAATTTAACAGTCTAAAATTATTTGCCAAAATAATGCAAAAAGACAATAGTTCCTAAAATAGACATCTCATAATCTTCTCTTAGTATCTCAATTGTAACCATGTCTGTGAATTAAACAGAAAGGAAAAAAAATGCAAGACTTAAACTTGTCAAATCTATATCGCCTTAGGATCATAAGAAATATCTCATTCAGTCACATCTGAATGAGAAAAATAACCCCCAAAAAAGATGTATAAATTTTTGCTAATGTTAGGCAAATGATAAGAAAAAACCTTCTAACGGTGTGTGGATTACATGAGTCTGAAAAGAGTAACTCACTAAATATTTATAAGTAAATGTTATTCTGGTAAATTAATTTCCCCTCATTCACTGAGAAATTGGGCGACAATCAAGCATCTTTGTGTCTTAATAAGCATTGCATCAGCAATCCCTACTTGTGCCTACAACTCCTGAAAATTATTCAGATGAATTATGAAACAGATTTAAAAAAAAAATGTTCCTGTTATTTAAAAGCATCCCTTGACAGAATGGAATGTTCAAGAGAATGTTCCTTTAAAGATACAATCATGCTGCTCCACTCAAGGAGGAAAAGTTTCCTATTTAGTTTCTCTCACTGATGTTAATAGTCTTGCACAGGGCAAGTACAATGGATGAGTCAATGTAAAATGAACCCGAAAAAATAAGATGCTAATGACACGCTGATGATTCGAACTTGAAGATGAAGAAGGAATGTGAGCTAGTAGACAACAAAATTGTCTTTCTCCAACCCCAAACTCTTCCTTCCTGGATAGAAGGAAATAGGAACCGGGACTCCAAGAGACCAGGAAGTAGCTTTTCCCTTCCTTTCTTTCCCTCATCTTCCCTCACCTCTTCCTTCTTTCTTCTCTCCTCTTTCATACTCTCCTTTGCTTCTCCACTTCCTCTTTCTCTTTCCTGTTTCCTCCTCCTTCCCACATTTCCCCCTTCTTTCTACTTTCTTCTCTCTCTCTCCCTTTCCCCTTCTCTCTCCTCCTCCCTCTCTCTCTCCCTCCCTCCTTCCTTCTTCCTCTCCCTCCCTCCCTCTCTCCCACTCCCTCTTCTTTTCCCTCTCCCTCTCCTTCTTGCTCTTTCTCCCTCCCTCTTCCCCACTCTCTGTTTCATGTTCATGGCTTCCAGGTTTTGATGCCATCTTGCCACAAGGCCCTTGGCAGAGGTCACGCCCATGGGGTCAGGTTACCTAATGCCTTCAGCATTCAAAGGCCTGAGCTCAGTGAGCATCTTTGCTCTGTAAGGTCCTCAGCCACAAGCATTTTGCCATAGCAACAGAAATGGTAGCCCCTGGGTTTTTTTCTCCTGGGCTTCCAGGCTGTCTTATTTCTCCCGCTGTAGCCTCTCCTTGTGCTCTGCTGCCCCTCCTGGGATCTGCTCTCAGCACCGCAGAAGGAGCCTGCAAGATTTCAGGCCCAAACATCTCCTCCCAAACCTCGTGGCTGGCTCCAGTGTTGCTCAAAGCAAAGGCCAGGCGCAGCCGTGGCCGTGTGCAGGTCGGACACGGCCCAGGCCCGGCTCTCCCAGTTCATGTGCACTCTTCCTCCCTCTTCCCCCCATCCAGTCCACAGGCCTCCTCTTGCTTTCCCTTCGCAAAGCCAGGCACGCAGCCCAGGAAAAGCCTCCACCTTGCTTGCTGGCTGCCACCAGCGAGGATTTGTCTTTTGACTTGTTTGTGCCATTATCCATCAAGCCAAGCACACCACAAACTTAAGATGTACAGAGGAAACTTCTGAACTTTCCAACTTAAGCGCAGTGCATTTAATAATTACTTTCATAAGACAGGAAGGTCATTTGCCACGTCTGCCACTCAATTGATCTCCAGGGTTAAAACACAGTCATTATCCACTGATAACACATTTGTGTTATTGATAACTGTAATACACAAAGACATACAATCTCAAGTGAGCACATGACTATTCTTTAGAACTACAAGATTAAGCGAAGATCTTAGTACTTTGGCTCCTATGGACATCATCTTCAATTTGATTTGACAGCTGACATATGTCATAACTCATACTTTCAATATGCATGCCCTAAGAAAGATGCCATTGTATTTATTTTTAGGTACATTTTCTTTATATGTCTACAAACTAACTCTTTAGATTCTATTGTAATTAAAATATTTAGTATATCAACTAGCAGAATTTAATATACTATGTAATATACACCTATACACACATACATACATATGTACACATATGTGTATACAGAGATATGTATATGCATGTATATGTATATATGTGTGTATATATTATATATGTATGGATGTGTCATCTCATTCAGCATATAGGTATAATATTAAGGTAAGAGTTATTAATAAACACTTGGAAAAAATCTGATTTAAGTCCACCGAACCCACCAGGAAAACAATGGTCAGGTTTAAAGGAGTGAGGCGGGGTGGGGCCTCCTGACTGACCAAGCAGTTCCAGGAAAGCTCTTAGCGAGCATGAGAGCAGCTGTGAAATCCTAGAATTTCTCCCCTCTCCTCTATGACACCTTGATAAGGCAATTACAGCATAATTACCTTAACAAGTGGCATTACAGGAAATTATTGTCATTCTCCTGTTAAAATAACACATCATCATCACAGGCAAATTCTAGAATCCCCAATCAGCATCTCATTACCTGCATTTGGCTCTGAAAGAAGCACAATTGGTAGCAAGAACTGACAAGGTATTTGAAGGGAAAAGACATGAAAGAAGACTGTCGGGGAAATTAACAGTAACACAACCAAGTTAACCCCCAATGATCAAATTTGCTGTTAAATAGCAACACTTCCTCCTCGTTAGGGAACCCTGAAAACCTGGTCCCTCCTTTGTTTGCTATAAATATGTTTGCTTCGCCTTCCTGCCATCTTGATTTCCTCCAAGACAGCTCCATTCTTCTCCAGCACAGCGAATTCTGAAGCTGTGTTCTGTACCTGCTATCATTCCCAGCCACATGTCACTTCAATATCAACATTTACTTTTAAGCCTTTCACTTCTTGGTACGATAATTTGTGTCTGAATACCACTCCGCTTTAACGAAAACAAAGACTTAAATAAATCTCTTTATACCCTCTCATATAGCTTAATGTGTGACATTTTAAAATTGAAGATCTTAGCAATACGATTGATAGAATCAGAAAGCATTAGGTGAAAGATGCACTCTGTTTTCCTGCTTTCCATGTAAGGTGCTAGGTTGTTTAGTACAACAACTTCAGACAAAATTTTGCTTGCTGAATTAGAGTTGTTGGGTGTTTTTTGTGGGGTTTTTTTTGCACTATCTTACTAACTAATGTTTGATCTTGTCACAGGATTGGACAAAGTCACTCATTCAAAAGCTTTATTTATTTTTCCTAATAGATCGTCATTTTATAAATACTAATTCACAGAGCATGCTTGTAAACACTTTGCTGCATGGGCCATGGGATTTGGCTAGTTATTATATTGTTTGGTGATTTTTCCATCCATCTATGTAATTAAAATGTGATGTATTTTCTGTTTACTGTTGGAGAGATTTTGATGTCTGGATTAAACACATTCCACAAAATAAGTTGGACATTTTCTCTAGTTTTGGGAGGATCTACTATAATTTCTCTTGTGGAAATCACAACTTCTTAGGAAGATTGAGATAAGTAACCTATGTGGAAATATAAAAGACAATCAAATTGTTGCTCACAGAAATAATCCTGACGTTTTGGAAACAAGTGGCATTGTTTCACATTCTTCTATTTCTTGGGGGGAAAATCAATGTATATCATCTGCAAAAAATACATATTGCAGAAATGATAGCTATAAGAATAATGTTGGAAAGTGTGTTCACATACATAGCTTTCAGATACTTCCTTTGCCAATCAGTTTCTTAATAGATTTATGAACAACATAAGGAAATTCAGCTCAGTTCTTCAGTGTAATGTGTCCTCTGGTTTTAATGTTGAGTACAGACAGAAGAGATACACTGTTGGGTTTCATGAAACACAAGCTACCGCTCTCTTAGATCTCTAAGATCTTAGATCTTAGATCTTAGAGCTCTCTTAGATCCCATCTACAAAACAGATACAGTCACAGCTATTAGATCATAAGATAGTGGTGAAAAATTACATTTTTCAATGCTTCTATATTGCTAAAAACCATATCTGGTACATATTAAGTGTCTGAAAAATGTGAATTATCATTGTTGCCAGAGTAGAATTAGCCAACTTGATGACATGCTTTCTTTACCAAACCTTAGCATGAATATTTTTTCTATTGTGTATATATAAATACAGGGATAGACATAAGATGATAGAAAGAGATAGATAGATTAGATAGATAGATAGATAGATAGATAGATAGATAGATAGATAGATAGAGTTGAAGAGTTTCTCTGAGCAAAAACAACAGACTAAAAATGACCATGAAGACTAAGCATCAATCTTTGAGTGTGCCTACGAAATAGCTGAGGATCAACGTCTTTGGATATGGCTTCATACGCAATCATGTGTCAATGCAGGCCAGGCATAGTGGCATATACCTGTAATGCCATCCATACCAAAAGCAGAGATGGGAGGATTGTAGTTCAGGGCCCGTTCTGGGGGGAAAAAAAAGTGTCAGTGAGACCCTATGTCAAAACAGAAGACCATGGTAGTTTCTATCATTCCAGCTACACCTGAGGCAGAGTTATGAGAATCATGGTACGGGGCCTACCCAGAGCCAAGAGGAAAACTCTACTTGAAAACTGACCATAGCAAAAATCACTATAGAGCTCTTGCTTAACCAATACCCCGATACCCCCATCAATATAAACTAAAACAAAATTAGTATCAGAATATAAGCTTATAGCTCAGGCTCTCTTATCGGCATCACCCATGACAAGCAACCAATCTATTTTCTACAAGTTCCGAAATGGAGGATCTTTTGAAACATTTTTGTGGAATTGCCCTGAGCTACTGATTTGTTCAACGGCGCATGGCAGCTTGTACTTCAGAATGTTCGAGGTTGCTCCCACACAACGCAGGCACTTTGAAAAGACGCGTGAGTCACTGAAGCACTTTTCTGAACTACTGTTGTTCGTGATGAGCCCATATTTATCATATAATTATCGGCGCCTTTGCTACTAATATGAGAGCTAACAAAATATCTTTGTGTGGGCAGAGTAATTGCACGGGGTCACCTTGGAGATGATACCGCTGGATGGCCTCCAGCAGGTGTTCGTTTCATCTGATTTCCATCATTCTTCCTTATGTCTGCTACACTTCATCAGAGCATAGCAATTAATGCAACACGGCAAGTAAATTCTGAAGAATATCACAAAATGATAATCACAGGCTTGGTGAACATATGAATAAGATACTGGCCCTCTCTCTTTTCATGGTGTCATAAATAAATATCTGGAGACTATTCTGTATAAGAAATAGAACAAAGACATGGGCAAATGTTAAAGTATATGAAACACACACAAAAAAAGGAGAATTGGTTTTTATTACATGGCTGACTTGAAAATTCAGTGGTTCTGTAAGTCAATATAAATCATTTAATTTTACCTTTTATCGAAGACACGTGGAAAATGTTTCCTTAGGTTTGATTTAAACTTCTCAAGTGCGGAGGGCCATAGCTGTAATCCCAGCCCTTGGGAGCCCGAGACAGAAAAATAATGGATTTCAACCCAGCGAAAGCTAAAAAACCAGCTCCAGGTCAACCTGCATAACATGATGAGACACTTTCAAAAGAGAACCTTTCAATTATTATTTTTCATATTTTCCGAAGAATTTCATTTTCATTCATCCTACGCCAGATACATTTCTGGGAAATAACAATTGGGAATTAGCCTTAGAAAAGTAAAACTTAAGAAAAATAAGAAAAAGAAAACTTCCTTCAAACAAGGCCCTTCCCACGATATTTCTGATGTCATTTTTGTCACTATCTTGTCAGGAACATAGCTAAGTAATAACTGAAGAGAATCCTTTCCTATAGACGATCAGGTTGTAATTGGATTTTGTTTTATTTGTGAGGGAATTTTTAATGCAGCCTTCTATAGTAACATAAGACAACAAAGATGATGATGTAAAATATAATTTGAATTATTCAAGAATTTTCATTCAGAAAGTAAACAATTCCATGAGTGGGAGGACTAGATTACACTCGCCAGCAGAAGACAGACTATAAATTACTACTACTAAATCAGTCAACACCTAAATTCATACATTATTAAGTAAAACATCACATTACTAAACATACATTATTAGATTCATTACATTACAAAGATGGAACAACCTCTCAGAACAAACTCCATCACCTTTGTCATAAACACACTCTAAGAATGGTGTAGCTATTATGGAATCCTTGATATTGGTCAGAGGTTCCCAATAGAAAGTCAAGAAAGTCAACACAGTCTGGGCCATTTGTTGACTTTGCAACAAACACAAAGGAGATCATTTTCATTGCAAGCACCTAATGCTTTTGGTGTGTAAAGATCTCCCCTCTTCAGATGAGCAAGGAAAAAACAAGTCCTTGTGAAAGGTTTCTCACTTTGATGTTCTTATACATTAATGCATTCAGATAATTGTGTTTGCTCAGTACTGCTTGTGGTCTTGCTGTGGAGCTATTCTAAGACTCTCAGTTATGTTTCTTTTACTTTTATGAAAGTGAGGGGATTCTTTGGGGGAAATTTGTGAAGCTTCAAACTTAGTGTCCAGCCAAATGGTCACATGGTAGTTTGACAGAGCCCATGATTAAGTGTGTCTTTACAGTTTTTCACACATGGGAGGAAAAACTGTGAACAATCTTCATTTACCCTCTGCAGACAAAGTTAGATCTCTGCTCTTGATAATTAAGTATTATAATTACAGACTTTCTCACATCTGTTCCTATAGTCCTAGAGTCAATATATCTGATCAGTATTGGTCTTTCAGGTTGCTATAGGATTATAATCGGCCTGTCCTGTTTCACAAATTTGAGTGTTTTTAAATGAGATCAAATCAAACTTTATATTCAATTGGTGAACTCTTAGAACTCATTTCCTTATTGCACGAGTCATGTGTTCTCACCTAGGGGGTGTGATTTTAATCCACATTTTCAGTGAGTCTGCAGATACAGAGCCTGCATGAACAGACGATCAACTGTGCTTTAAGTTGTGGGTGCATTCACACACGCATTTGCAGCATGCACATGCACCAGCCCTCTGCTTGCATACCTGGGTCTCACTTGCCTGACACCCAGATGAATCTGTCTGCTCCTAGAACCCTGAGTGAGGTCACACCTTTGCTGTGTGGTATTGCTGTTCCTGACACCTAGGAGTTGTTGTCTGAGAAGCCTGCTCTGCTGGCATCATTGACATGGGGGAAGTGACCAAGACGACAAGCCTCTCCTACACAGGCTTCCCGTGGAAACCCTTGAGCAATTCTCACAGTGCCCAGACAAGTCTCTGCCCCTTCCCCAAACCCACCTCTCCTGCCCCTGAGTTGCAAGGAAATTCCTTCCTAGTCTGCGGCCACCAGGGTGACCGGGGAATAGCTATTATGTTCTATCACTAGAAGATAACCTGCCTGCTGACTTATTCTGATGGGCGTTAGCCCGCACCGGTCCCCATCACTGCACACGAAGAGGCCCAGTCTCTGCTGCAGGCTCCTGCTTCGTGGCTATGTCACACAGTGGGGCTGAGCTCTTGCCAGGAAGCCCCGCCATGGTCCAACACCTCGCCTGGAAGGGCGTGAGAGTTTGGATCTAGAATAGTCAAGGAGCTCACGTGTTGAATTCTTGGTCTTTAACACAGAAGTGTTGAGGAGTGGAACCTTGAAAGGTGCACTCTCTCTCTCTCTCTCATTCTCTCTCACTATTTCTCTTACTCTCTCTCTTTTCATTTAATTTGAATGTGAAACATTATGAAGTTATAGAGAGTTTGTTTTTAACGACTGTGTCTTCTGTAGAGTGTAGATTCAGGGTGGTAAGGGGTTAGAGTTAACTGCATAAAAGCACCATAGTAAGTTTTAACAAGAGCAAGCTGGCTTTTCCAGTAAGTTCTTTACCTTCTTAAAGAATTCCACATTGCTTTTGGTAGCCGACATCCAAACACAGGTAGCAAAGGCTTAATCAGTACTGAGGAAGAGTGGACAGGAATCAGAAAAGTGTGTACATAACAAGTTATAAACTAAGTATGTGGCTAATGTATGTAATCAAAGCTCATTATATATTTGAATGTTATCATGAAAGATAAAATTAGAAATAGGGTTGTGTATTTTAAATTAAGTATCTGGTTACTAACATAACATGTACTATACTGACCTATTTTTTGGTGGTTGTTGTTTTCTGCTTTAGATGTATTGGAGATAGGGAGGAGATGAAAAAAATATGTAAATAAACCTAGCTTTGCTGATATTGTTCATTAAGAAGAGAAAAGTTCTTTCATTTTCTGTAGAAGTATATATTGCTAACATTTGATCATACTGAAATTAAATAAATATTTTGCAAGTAAAACATATTTATTTTCAATAATAATAGTAAGAATAATAAAAAGCAATGACAAGATGTTTTCTGCTAACATGTAGATGAGAAATGATAGCATAAGTTATATTTTCATAGGATACTATTTTTAAAGCCTCTAGGAATTGTTAGAAAACAATCTTGTTAAAAGATGCCTATTTATGTTTACTATTTCTCTGTTTTAAATTATTCATTCTTGCAAAGCATACTTTTATTGCAGTTCATTAATTCTTAGAATCTATAGGTTGGTAGAGCTCAATTTCTTTAATCATGCGTGTAAAATTAATTATTAGAATTTTTTCATTTTGCTGATTTCAGCAAGTGTTTAGAACCATATAACATGGCCTTCAGCTAAACATGTAGCATCTAGCAGAAAAAGGAAAAATGGCTTTTTTTTTCTTAAAATGAATTTCCTGTTTCAGTAACTTGTGTTCAAATCATTAAGGCAAATATCTATTTTCTTTTTTCACATTTGGAACTAAATCTTGCCCTCTTCATAAAATATTCAATTAGGCTATCAATTTTATAATAAAATAAGTCTATTTTAGAGGTAAATTCATGTCAAGTAAGTCAAGTATTTGTATTCATATTTCTTTTCCCCATTAAACAAATTTTTTTTCTAAAAAATATCTAATGTCAAAGAAATCACAGAAATACTATATAATCCAGAAAGATAAAAAAGGTTTAAATTCAGGTATGATACTACTTTCCTACACAAAATGGCAGCCTCATAAACTTAGTAGATATGATTTGATAAACTTGGTTCTATTTAGATCCCTTTTCGAAAAGAGACAATGTTAGAATAAAAAGCTACAAAAAGACAAAACACTACAGAAGGTAACAAGAATGTTCTGGGAAGCACCTGAGCTCCTGAAGGAAATTCTTAGAAAATAGAGTGTTGTTCCAAAGATCTTTCTAAGAATGAAATGAACAGACTTCCTTCTTCATCATGCTGTGTCCTTCTTCATTGATGTGAGTGCTAAAGTGTTTACAGCCCACGAGTCTTCTTCCCACAGATGCAAAATGGATATTCCTCCTTACGTAAGTGACTAGAAAATACAGCATAATATTATTTGTATTAAATTCTATACAACAGAGTTAAGATGTTCAAAGACGGCGTTCTACAGATAGCCACTCTCTGATCATCCTTTGGTATTCTCTGTCTAATGAACAATTAAATGCTCATTTTTCACAGAAAGCTAATATGGAAAAGGAACTCGAATACAAGATTCTGTATGTTGATATTGGTTAAAGTGGTATCTTTTTCCTCCCTGTTAAAATGCACAAGGAAAATTTATATTACAAGACAATGAAAGATATAAAAATGACAAATAGCACCTTAAAAAAAAACCCACTTACAGTGATGTTCAAAACGTACCTTCATTTGGGTTTCATTGATTTTTTATTCTTTGAAACAAGGCTCTTTTTTATTTTCAAATATGACATGTCCCTTGTTCAGCCACACCAAAAACAGTACAATTTGCTGCCAACCATGTCGTCAATTCTGCTTTAATCTTCCCTGGGTACTGAAGTAAAACATGCTGAGCTGTGACATCCTCGCAGAGACAGGAAGAAATTTACTAAGCAAGACTGTTCTTTTTCCAGTGGGTTTTCAGTCCTACCTTCCCTCCGGGGCATGCCCTCTCTCGGTGGAGGGAAGCAGCCATGCGTCTGGGAACTGTGGTCTGTCACAGTGTGTGCTCCATTGATTAACCATGAAAACAGTAATGGAACTGCCATTGATCCTTGAAATGGCTCCTTCGAAATCCTTTAGGGGGGGGGGGGGGGTCACTACTCATGTTCCATCGAGAGGATCAGCTTCAAGGTACCTGACTGCTTGCTAAATGCCGCCTGCAATAAACGACTTACCTGTCCATTACTAGCTTAACAACTGCCTGCCAGGGTAGAGTGTATGAAAAATAGATAAAGAGCCCTCCCCAAACCTCCCCACCACTGCCGAGAGAGGTTTGCGAGACTGTGTTGGAGTTTTCAGTCTAGAAAAACAACTGCTGCACACCAAGATATATAAAGTGGCTTCATCTCTGGTTGTATCGGTCCTGAATTTAACACTAGAAGATAGGGCTACTTCTTCACATCAATTTTAACTTCCCAAAGCCCTTTATACATTTTGGACACTTGTTCATTTCCCAATATTTTCTAGAGGCATGTAAGGAGGATGCCAGAAAGTAAGGAAAAGGATGTGTCTATGTCTAAGAAACGTTAAATAGCCATGTGAAAGCTACTGAAGCAGAGTGTGTGGCTGATGCTAAATTGCCTATCTCCACATACAAACATAGAAACCGCCATCCATCCGTCCATGAACCTATCTTTCCATGTGTCCATCCATCCTTCCATACACCCATCTCTCCATCCCAGTAACATTCTTGCCACACAGTCATTGAAGATACAGGTATATCTATCTATCCTGTCTATATGTCTGGACAGACAGTTGTGTAATTTATATTAAGCATATGACACACACGTGTATATATACATATATAATTTTATTCTTATTTCAATCAAATCTAAAACAACTGGATAACAGCCAAATCTATTGATGGTCTAGGAAAATTCAGAATAAACTTGCCCAACTAGACAAAAAATTAAATATGTATCATTGTATCTCTCTACCATGAGCAAGTTTACCCCGTGCAGTTTCTCCAGTGAAGCTGAAACGTGAATCTGGACTCCCAGGGAGCTCTCCTTTCCACCTTGCTTTCAGTCACAAGATACCCTGTGATTCACCTGTTTGCATTAACTACTGTAGGAACTCCAATTTCAAGATGGGTGACTACCAACCAAGATCCACAGAGCTGCACCTTCCATCTTCTTCCAGCATTCCCCGGGGCCTGGGCCTGGGACCCAGCATTCTGACCACCATTGAAGACTCCGAGGAGGAAACAAAGACTGCGGCTGTTCTGGCCCTCAACCTGCATGTAAATGAGGTGGGGAAAGTGCTGAAGAAAACTCTTCTGAGAAGCACAAGAGAGCCTCTGGAGGAAGGAACAAATGAGAAGAAAATGTTCACAAGCCACGTCTGGAAGTATAGTCAAAATGACTCCAGGTTTAACAGGAAAGCCCCAAAAGGACCGAGAGAGGTTGTTATTGTTATTATTGTTGGTGGTGGTGGTCATTTAATCTAAGTGGTCCTCCCCCAGCTAGTTCCAAAAGCCATGGCAGAAAAACGGGACGTAAAGACGTTAGTCTGCAATCTTTTCAATAACTACAGAGTCAAAAACAAATAAAGATCCTTCATAATACATAAATATTTGCCAAACAAGAATTACAGAGATGAAGTCTGCCATTTGTACATCATCAGGCTTATTTATTTAATGAAATAATTTCTAGAACCGTCACAGATTAATTATAAAAACTTAAAGATAGTTTCTGGAAATTTATTTGAGAATGTCATCTCATTTTTTTCTTTTTTATCAAACTTCAAAGAACTTTCCCATCCTCACTTAGAGCCCTTTCCTTAATGGCATCCATTTTAATGATTTATATAATTTGAAGTGGTTATTTTCCATACTTCATTACTTTCCCCCAAATGATCATTGATTTGATAATTACTTGATATTTTAAAGCCTGAAGACATAATGTCCTTGAAACTGTTTTAAATGCCTTGTTCTAAGCAAAAATAAATTGCCTGAACTTAGAGATGATTTATTTTTTCAAGACAGATAAAGATCAAATTATTTTATCTTAATTAAGACAACTTAGCAACAGCTCTTAACAAAAAAAATCAACATATAGTTTGTTATCACAAGGAAGGCATTGCTCTCTGTAGTAAACAAAAGGCATTATATTTTATTGGATGACCCAGAACTGTCTACAAACTATTCATTTTACCAACCAGCTTCCCAGCCTACCGTTTCTCACTCTGTTTTGTGACTTTTATTTGTACAGTGTGAGCTGATATTTGCATTTGAAAACTTTGATTACTTAGTTTGTGTCACTTGTTTATGTTAATCTTGTCATTATATATATATATGAATTAAAGCTAGCTATAGTTCATTAAACTACACATTTTTACATCAATGAAATAAACTACTAGGAAGAGCCTACTAGAAAGAAATTCATTGTTTTTTATGAGAGTTATATGTTCTCTACTCTGGAAAAACTAAAATTTATGTGGAGTGAGAAAAATAAATTTATCCAGAGAATGTCATGTAGTAGTTATGTAGTAGTTGATTTATACATACTTGATGATCATCTCATGGTTTAATATTACTTAAAATAGGAAGTAGGGCTGTGGCTCAAAGTGGTAGAGAACTAGCTTTAGGCAAAAGAGTTCAGAAACAGCACCAAGGCCCTGAATTACATAAAATATCTGGACTTTCTTGTAGGAATCACCAATATAATATTACCATGTAATATCCAGTAAAAATATGCATTCTCTTTATGTAACCATATCCAGAATACTGACTTAAGAAATTGCATCTTACCTACTACTAGCTTTTCTTTTTTCTTCTTTTTGCCTGTGTATAGCAATTGTTTAGCTCTGTCTAGTGTTTACATGAGAGCATGTTGTTAAAAAACAAACACCTAAAGAGCAACTCCATTCACAGGTTTGATTGGCCAAAATAAATACATTGTGAAACTCAGCATATCCTAAACAAAGCACCTGTCACCAACATATTCAAAATGGAACACAAAGGATTCGATGTGCAAGGCCTAAAACTAAGATATCGCCTACAGTTCTTGCAGCTACTATTATTAGATAGCATTAGGATGTTTTCCAAATAGATTTTCAAAAAGCATATTTGTGATGTCCACTGTCATATTCGTTTTTAAGTTTTTTATTTACTTCAGAGATAAGTGCACTCGTGTCAAGTGGGAGAAACATTCCAATTAAGTGGTCTACCTCGGCTTCTCCAAGAAATTGTAGCTCTTACGGTTTTTACTCTATTTCTCCAGTGACAGGGGATGTATGAGCAGCGATGACCAGCCTAGCAAGACCATTCCATTAAGAAGGAGATGCGAGTCGGTTTTCAAGCTTGGTTTCTGTCTTTGGGTGGAGTTGCCCCGTCTTTGGGTGAACATTCTGTGCAAGTAGCAGAACAGGTCCACAGAGCAGAGCCCCTGCTGCTGACAGCCAGTGGGAATGGGTCCCCCCCCCCACCCCAAAGGTGAGCAGTGCAGGTAGGTGTGTCTGGGAAGCACAGACAGTCTTATCACAAGATGGCCTTGCGTCTGGAAGGTTGCACTTCATGATGCAGCGAGACTGAGGAGGGATCCCCGGGTAGCCTGAGAAGAGCAGAGCCACACTCAATAAGATGGGGATTCTTGTTGGGGACCATCTTCTCTCCACCAGCAGTTTCATTTGATCCCAAGTGATGCCTCGAAGAAGCAGAATGAGGTTTAGCTGTCAACGGACCAACAGAAAAAGCGGGAAGAGCAGTGCTTTTAAAAAGCAGCCCAGTTTCTCTTTATAACATTGGAGGTTGAACTCCAGACCCCACACGTACTGGACAAGGGTTCGCCCACTCAACTCCACATTCCCAGCCTGATTCTTTTCTCTCTTAGGAAATAATTCCACAGATGGCATCGAGGATGAGAGGCAATCATCAAGGGTAGACGGTTCCCCTCCTCCTACGCATCGTCCATGCAAATGGGATGAAGACCACAAACCATGTATCTGATTGGAAGCTAATATGCAGGCCGTACAAAGAGCGTAAACCACCCAACATGAAAAAAAAAAAAGCAATCTGAATTTAAAATGGGAAAAGGAATACAATTGACACTTCTCAAAAGAAAAATTGCAAGAGCAGAACACACACACACAAAGTCCCCAGTATCACTCAGCAAGCATCAGGAAGGCACAATACTGCAACAGAACGTCCTTTCTCTCCAGTTACAAGGGCTGTTACTAAAGAGACAAAAGATAACAAATTCTGGTGAGATGTGGGGAAAAAAATGGAAATCTTATACACTGTGGATGGAAACACAAATTAGGGTAGCAGCTATGTTAAACAGTACAGACATTCCTCTCAAAATTAAAGTCTACTACACGACCCACTGAATATTATTCCATTACTGAATATCTCTCCAAAGGGCATGAAAGATATCTGACTCCCAGGTTTATGACAACTCTGCTCACAATAGCCACTAGGACATAGAATCAGCAAGCATTTGGGAAAATGGATGTTAAGTAAAATGAGTCAGGTGCTGAAAAGCACCTTACATAATTCTAATTATATGTGGATTTAAAAAATCTGATCTTACATGAGTGGAAAACAGAGTAGCAACTTACAGAGTCTGTGGAAGGAGAGAATTTGATAGTCAAGTTAGATAAGAGGAATAAATGCATGGAAAGGTAATTATTAGAAGAAACAATATTGTATCCTGTCATGTCATTCAAGATATCCAAAAAAAGATTTTGTATGTCCTTATCAACCAAGAAATCATAAATGTTTTACATGGTGGATAACCTATATACCTGTAGTAAATTAGTAAGACATCACACAATTCATTGCTGATTTAAAAATCAATTTTAAAAAACAAGGCACCGACTTAGCAGGCTGTATCCTAGCCTCTAGGATATACACCAGAAATTTGCCAGGATTTTAGTACATGTGGATAGAATAATGAGGAAAAATTTTATATTGGTTTTTAAATTTCAACCTCAATTCCCTGATATAAACTTTCTTTGGGGATATATTCTCTTATAAAGACAAAAATAATCTGCTGATGACACAGATAAACAGAATTTCACCGAACAACTAAGATAAAACACAAGTTACTTAATTACTATAAAAATACTATAAATGAAAATAAGAAGTGTTCTTTTCTGAAGGAACAATTTATAAACTTATTCAAAAATACACACTACTTTATTATGGAACAAAACACTAGAGAAAACAAATTAAACCATTTAAACAATGTAAAACTTCCTAGGGAGCTTCCCAAGAACATAATGATTAAAAAATCTATTGTGATCAAACAAACACAGGGTTATTGGAAGAATAACACTTATTAAATATGGGAGCATGAGAAATATCAAGTGGCTTTAATAAAGCATTTGACTCTTGGTAATTTGAATTAAATTATTCATATGCATTTTAATTATTTCCAGGACGTCCAATTTTACAGTGTCCTGTTGCATGATTTTTTTTAAGATTGTGTACCATTTTACATTCAAGGACAAAGATATGCACACACAAACACACAAATGCACACCACCCGCACTTCATCCAGTGTCTGAATAAACCAAGCTGATGTTTTCCAGATCTTCCTCTTTGAAGATCTTCATTTATAAGCAGTTAATTCTAGCAGAATAGACTGAGAGCTGGAGAAATCTGAGGTATCTTTTTATTGGTCAGAAATAAAACCATGTGTGTAGAGACCCAGCTTTCTCTCACAGGTATCTACTTTGGGTGCTGAGAAAACTTAAAATCCATTTTGTTTTTGGTGCTTTTAGAGAGTAAAACACTTTGGCATTAAACACGGTCATTTCACCCATGTTGAGCCAAGAAAGCCATATTTCTTTTCTGAGCGGTCTTACTGCAGAGTCACTAAGGTAGGTGGCTGGAGTGAATGATCCACATGGTGATAGATTTGAACGGGCGGGCATCAATGAGAACTGTATTTAACATCACTTACAGTCACTTAGCAATGCTATAGTATGTATCCAGACAGACAGACAGACGACAGTGATATAGGTATTTCTATTCCCTTCATCATAGAAGCAACATTAGCACATCCACTCAGCACCGAATCTTGCTTGCTAATGATATTTATGCACAAGAAAAGGAGTCGGGGCTCCTTAGACAAATGGTTGATACTACGAAGGAGACAGAAAATATACAAGGTGAGCTGGGTAATCTCGTACAGCCAGATTGTCAGGAAAGAAATGCAAATTCTCAAATGTTTACCTTGGAATATTAGAAGGAAGAATAGTGTGTTTTTTCCTCATTTTGCCAAGTGTTCCTCAATTAACAAGAAGTATATGTTGTAATTAGAAGCAAACAAGAAATGTTACTGTGCAAAATAGAGCCAATGCTGATTTTAATGGACGTCATCAACAGGGAACACGTTGGGGTGGCCGGTTCAGGCCGCAGGAATACCCCTACCAGGACGCCAGGCCTTGATGTTAATTACAGCTTACCACCATTCCATTTTCTGCCCAAGTTTGAAGGACGAGTAAGATCAAGGAAGCCATTTAGATTCACCTTATTCTTTTATTTTTTATTCAAAAGGATCTATTCTCTTTTGTGTTTTAAATGATCAACTCCTTCATTGAAATGACTTGCTGGAATCATGTCTTCTAATGAAAACCCCATTATGCTTTTTCATAACTTCTGACTTGAGTGAGTTCAGCACTGGGCTCAGAAAGATATTAATTTAAAAAGAGGGGAAAAGAGATAGGATGTAATGAGCTGTGAAAAGACTCTACGTCTGGAAAGAATAACACTGAAAGATACTTAATATAGGGCCAATTATTTGACTGGCACTTGGATCTAGCCTTTCGTAATAACTTCAACAGGAGAAGATTGTCAATGTAGAGAAGTTTCTGGAAAATGCATACAGCTCCTATGAAGATTCATTATAGAAAACCCTGAAGCTAGGATATCCTCAAATACACATTGTGTGATTTCCTTTATTTAAGGTATACAATGTTTCGGTTCCCTCACTTCTATTTCGTACCTGGAATGGAGAGAGACAATTGAATCTGTATATCACGTCACAAGAGAGACGAGTAAATCTAAAAGGCTGGCACAAATAAAAATCATCATATCTTCATGGTACTAATATCACTGTTATTATATTAAATACCAGGAAAGCATTTTCAATATATTATAATGTAGTAAAAACAAAGGGAAATAAATATAATATTACCTAGAAGAAGTTTATAATAGCCACTTAAAGGTATTTTATATAAAGTGATGTATAAAATATTATTTGAAGAACTCTAGATACATAGATCAAACACAATACATTGCCTTCAAAGCAATCTGGATAATATGACAAAGAGATGGAAGCAAAATCATAAAGGGTTAAGATAAAAAAAATAGAAATTTGCTTCCTGCAATCACCTGGAAAAGAAGAGTTCATAGGCTATGATTCTATGAAGCTAAGATGCCCTATTATTGACCAAAGAGAAATTTAACTCTTCCATTGAATGCAGGAGATGGCCAGGTGGTAACAAAGAAAAGCTAGGAATCGGGTGAGTGTAATTATCATAATGATGGCAAAGTCAGGGTGCCTGGAAAATCTACAGATTGCTGAGGCTTGCTAATTGAACTTGGCATTGCTACAGGGGAATAGCTAGCTAGGCACTCATCAAAGACACCACTCAATTTGTACCAGCAAAAGAAATGAAGATGGACAAAGAGTTATCAAGCCATCACTGCAATCAAGTCTGATTCCTTGTCCCATGTTTGAGACCTGGAATTCACTCGTGGGCTAAACATGACCTCCCACAGACATTGCACTGAGAGAGACAAACAGACAGAGAGAGAGAGAGAGAGATAAAAAGAATCAGTTACTGCCAGCTCAATCACTAACCCAACTGGCACCCCATCACACCAGAAAGTATCGTTTGAACTAGAGCTCATTATCATGGTTCCTGTGACATGGCAAGTGGCTGAAACAACTTGGTTGTTTAGTTCTTATCAGCTAAAATGACCTGAAACAATTAATAGAGAATCTGTCTACATCCCAACACAGAGGAGTAGAGATGGACCATGTTTGTCTCGAGGTGATGATAACACACTTTCTCTTTTTCTCCACAGTATAATTTAGAAAACCTCTGGGGATCCTGAACATTACCATGCCGATCCAATGGAACAAAAACAGCCTTCCGACGGCAGGGAATATGCCAGAAGTGCCTAATGTACCTAAAACCACTCAGCCCTTGGCAGGTTACACGTAATCTAGAAGGTAACCCCACAATCCTACAAAGATCCTGGGGACTGCCATCAGAGGAAAGAATCAGGAAGTCGGACATTCGGAGGCAATGGAGGAATGCGCGATCTGAAGAGAGGAGAAACCATTACATTATGTCTTAGGTCTCATACTCCACCTCTCCGTGAAGGAAGCAGATACAGAGGCGGGTCTGAGTGATCATCTGGTTTGTGGAGCAACCTGTTGGCTTCTAGAAAACATTACTCACACTCACACACTGGGAGACTAAGCAAAGCCATCATCATCTCTGAATGGGGCTTCAGAGCAGAGAAAGGGGCCCTACTGGGTGTTACTGAGAGGGAAGCCGCCCTCACAGGTTAACCTTCCTGACCCAGAGACCCTCGTGGTGTCAGAGGGGTTGAGAGAGAGACAGCCAGGGGAGCTTGCTGCGGATTGCAGGAGCAGGAGCATAGCACCAATCCCTCGAGTTGTGTGGCAAGGCCAGGTATAGCTTGAGGAAAGACTTCATGCACCTTGGACAAAAATATGCACGGAAAGCCATTCTTTCTTTACCGAAATGACAGGTACCGGGATGGAGAAGCACACGGGCCCTTTATGAGCTGAGCTCCAAAACCCACATCGCAAGGCTGGAGAAGCTCATTGACAAACAGTTCTTGGTGGAAGATACCTCCATGGGGTGTATCTGCACTCCAAGGTCACGCCAAGGTCATGCATGCACCATGCCGCACACCTGTCCAGGCCTCTGCTTCCTCTTATACCTGGAGCCTTCACGGGGAATCTCTGGTAGATGATGGACAAGAAACAAATCAACACCTTAACTATTTCTTGGCCTATTATTTCTATAAAGATGAAAGTCACATTGTTTCGGTTTGTTTCTCATTGTTTCTTGGGAGGGGGATTTTCATCTACCTTATTTTTCACAGATGTTCCAATGTCAAATATCATGAACACCACAGGTCTCTGAAATAGAAGTTTAAAAAAAGATGAAATTGTGGTTTGCTTGTTTATAAAGCAAGTGTTTATATAGCACCTCTAAGATGCTAAAATATACAGGTAGTGTTAAGAAAATTATCACTTATACCTTAAATCTAGATATAAATATTCTCTAGTGATGACTATCATGAAAACAAGAGTCAAGCAAATTTATTTAAGAGCTTTTAAATTAGAGACCACCTTGTTGCTCTAAAATGATCTTTAGTTGGTTCCCAACATGATAATAGCTTAGAAAGATCGACTATGAAAAGTAAGTTCACAATCATCCAGAGAATATTTTAAACAAGAAAAAAAAATCTTGTCTATCTTGACAGCTTTTTCTTTTTAAAATGCCAGCAAACACCAGTGTTCAGAAGAATCATTTCTAATCATCTTTCAAGGTTGATGGGGATGGAAGAAGATCACAAATTAAACTGAGAGCAAAAGAAGAACAGAGGAGAGAGAGATTCTCAGATTCTCTTTGCATCAGCATGAGTTGGGGGAAATAAAAGTATCTCTCCACGTTGTCAAAAGAAGTATTGGAGACAAAATTCTATGAACTGTAGCCAAGACGAGAACACATTTGTCATTTTCCCCCTAACAAATTCTACAGGAAGATAAAAGGGGCAGTAGGTACTCACAGGGAAGTATGCATGATTTATCTACTCAATTACCCTCCAAGCTGAGAGCTAGCAAGCCAGAGGAGGTTTTGAAGGATCCACTCAGAGCATTTCCTCACATAGTCCTGCGTGGCTCCAAATAAGAAAATTGCTTCTTAGGGATGTGATGGATATTTTGGAAGTTTTAAACTAATAAGGCAAGTGGTAGACTTACCTGCTATAGTAGAAGGATTAGCACTTCCCTTCCCTAGGCCTTCTTCAGGAGAGCCAGCAATTGGTCAACCTGTCACCATCAAAGTGGAATGACCTCTGTCAACACCTAACAAGTAATGAATAAAAACAAAGATGAGAAGGGGAGAAATAAGGTATATAATGCTTGAAAGCAAGTACTACTGAACCATCATAAGACACTGCCAAAACTACAGCATGAATAAATATATATGTGTGTGTGTATATATATATATATATATATATATATATATATTTCTGTAAGGATATATCCCACAAATGCCTGTCCAACCTATATCACTTGTATTTGATCCTTATAGCCAAAGAAGTGTTGTTCAAAACAACTTACATAACCCTTAAATTTTTAACCCTAGAAATCCTTCTCTCCCTTGGTGCTCATTGATCTGTTTCAATGTCTGTTTTGGTTCCGTGTAGTTGTTTATTTTTCAGTGCCAGGACTTTATGCATTCCAGGCAAGTGACACAAGTGAATCATGGGAGCCGGTAACTCCTCAAGATTCTTCTCTGGGGCTCACTCAGCCTCCTTGAGGCCTTGAAGTTTCCACTCTACATCACTTCCTGCTTTTATAGTAAGCATGTTCTAGTGGCTAGTATTTGGGTATTTTTGATTATTCAAAAACTTGATTATACTGACTTTGGGAATAACAGGGGAAAATCATTTACAATGACAAAAGGTAAGATTTCTGTCTGGTTTCCCAGATATGTTCTTGTCCCTCTCTGAAAGTTTACCATTTAAAATGTTTTACTACATGTTAAAAAGAATAATAATTTGGCAGGATACCAGTGGTTCAGGCCTGTAATCCTAGCTACTCGGGATCCTGAGGTCTGAGGACTCAGTAGAATTGAAGCCAGCCCAGCAGATAAATTCAGAGACACTTGTCTCTAATTAACCATAAAAATCTGGAACTTGAGCTGGCTCAGGTTGTAAAGTGGCAGCTCTGAGCAAACCAACCAAGGGAGAGTGTGAAGAATTCAAGCCCCTCTACAGCTAAAAAAAAGAAAACAAACAAAAAAAGCCATGCACTGGTGGCTCATACCTGTAATCTTACCAGGAAGGAGTTAAGGTTTGCAGTCAGCTCAAGCTAGCAAGTCAATGTGCCTCTTATCTCCACTACCACCAGAAAACCGGAAGTAGAGCTGTAGCTTAAAGTGGTAGAGCACTAACCTTGAGCAAAAATGCTCAGGTATAGCACTGAGGCCCTGAGTTCAAGTGACATGACCAACAACATAAAAATATACGTAGGGAAAACTCTCACTAACTGTTCTATATCAATCAAATATTCAGAAATTTAAAGTTTTATCATATATATTCAAATTTTTTCTGTATATAATGTAGCCAGTGGGTATATTTTCTCACGTGTGTATTTTCTCCCAATGGGTTCTATCTTTCTTTCTTAACTTTTGAGAAGCAATCCTGAGGACTAACCTTCTGAATCATGTTATCTGAAGGTGTTGATACTGCTTAAAGGGCATAGGTGGTTTTATTTGCTTAAAAAACTAATCGCCGCCTTAGAGAAGTATTAACATGTGCCAAGGTCAAGAAGACTCTTGAGTCTTTAGGGGGTTCCAGGAGAAGAAAATACTTTGAATTGAATTGAATGCCTGTTTAAAAGGAGAAGCCATAAATCACAGTAACAGACCTTGGATTTTCATTTTAATTCACTAAATGAGAATGCCCCTGTAACCCAACCCCTCAGTTTACCTGGCTCTATTTTCACATGTATACATTAAATATTAAGATGGCATTCTCCCGTCCTTCCTCTCTTCATTTGTCTGCCCCTTCCCCTTTATCCCAACCCTCTACAACATACTTTCCAGCTTCCTGGTGCATTGCATTATGAAGCTGACACGATGAATTGAGGCTCTGCATAACTGTCTTTAAATTAATAAAGATAAATTTAGGCTAAATTAGATTGCCACATACACATTCAGAGTGCTCCAACTGTCACCTGTTAGTACTGACAATAATAGTTTCCGGGATCTATTATAGAATTTTCAGTTTCTGATAAAGATTGGGTTGGAAATCTTTGATCGTTTTCTTCCCTTTACAGGAAGACTGAATATCAACAGTAAAATGCCAAGCATCGAATCTGAATACGCATAGTTTCAATTAGACAGACATGTCATTGCCTACCTAACCCACAGTAATTAATCCCTTCACACGCACCCTGTCTACACAATACCGTATAACCACTGGCTGTCCATCACCTCCTAACTCCCACAGGTGAGTAATTATGATGATAATTAACAGTTATGGAACCTACCTGAATGTACCTGTAGCACATTTCAAGAGAAGTCGCTTGCTTCACCGTGCCTTTAGCTTCGCGCCTGCGTGTGTGCGGGCACAGGTATGTGAACGTGTGGCAAGTCATCCACACATGTGCTGTTTGTCAAAGAAACCGATTTGAGCTCTGAGGGTCTTGCCTATGCAGAGAAAGGATTGCATCTGTTTGAATCTCGATCAGATAAACAAGTATTTAAATGTAAGCAATATTGGAAAGATTGCTTTGAGCGCTGAAGTATAGCATGGCATTTAGGAGGGGAAACAATGGGGTAACATCAGGGTAACTGAGGGGAGATTAGCGGAGCAGGAGGCTCACACCCCGGAGGCTGCCCTGCCTGTGCTGTGCTTGCTTACGGTGGGAAGGGGGTTTCACCCCACAAAACTGAGCTGCCAAGGACGCTCGAGTCAGACACCTTTGCTTATGGGGGAACCAGGCGGTCCTGCCATTAGCGCTTCTCTTCCTGACTGATTTCCTCGCTAATGTGCGTTTCTTTTCCCTTTTCAGGGAAATGCAGCAGGACTGTACTTTTTCACCCAGTAATGTCTTCCTCTCATTTTCAGGCCCAACGGAACAAATAGGAGATGAATACTGAATACCGTCTTTTAAAACTGTCCAACTGAAAGCAAAAATGTTAAGATAGCTAAATGCATAGGCTTTAAAATGAGATGAATTTTAAAAGATCTATGTTTTAACTAATGGCAAAGGCAATGTAAATCTGAGAGCAAGTTCCTCCCACACTCAAAAGATACAGGGCACAAACAAAATGAAAACTTCAGGTTTAAGATTCAACGATCCTTTTAAGAACTTCAAGAGAGTGACAGAAAAATTATCAGCTGACCATGCTAAGACACAGCCAAGCTGTACAGAAAAGGCCAATCTGAAACCCTCAACTTCTAAACTATAGGAACCCTATCATCCAAAAATAAACAAGATCAGAGTAGGGTGGAAATTCAGCCAATTATCTGGGCAGTCCTCAGGGTAACAAAATTACTGCCCAAGATGAGACTTCTTATGACCTACCCCCCCCCCCCGCTCCCGTGATCCAACATCACACCTATAAACCAATTACTTGAGCACTACCAGTCTCTGTAAATCATAAGGTCAAATTGCTCTGCCTCCCAATAAAGTCTACCTCTCCAGGTGTTAAGGTGCTCCCAAAGACTCGTATTTCTCAATGTTTAAAAAAGCATAAAATGTTTAAAAGCATAAAAGCAGAAAATACCAGCGCTTAGACAGAAGTTGTCCCTCCTAACATAAAGTGTCGTACTTACTCGGGCAGAGAAGCCATGACAGAGAGCTAGCAATGTGGCACATTTGGGGACGGGAACAATCAGTAGCAATCTTGTATCAACTTCTCTGTTGAAGAGATGAGGAAGGATACAAGGGGAACCACCCATTCGGGTACATAGTCCACCTGCAGAGCCTTTCATCTACTTCTCTATTGTATGCAGCACTGATATATTTGTGATATATTTGTGGCATTCAATAATCATGATCATTGCAATAACTAGTTGAGTGGTGCAATCTTGAAATAACTGGCTCTTGGAATGGCATTTCAGCTTCAAGACCAATAGAGAGCTAAATTGAGTGGTATTTCTGAGTTGACAAAGGAAAAATTTAATTAAAACTATAAGTGACCTTCAAATGTCAGAAGTAAATAAAATGATAACAACTGCATTTCTGACAGCTGTCACCAGCTAATAGGAATGCCATAAAAACTCATGATCAGGGAGCATTGGCATATCCAATGTGTACTAGACTCATCACCATAAATTTTGTCAGATAAGTGCTCAACCCCATAATAATCTTACATCAGTGCACTGAATTAGCTTCAGCTACACTGATGGAAAGACAGGTAGGGAAAGGGATCATCTCCATAACAATGACAGCCTCCTATGCTGACAAATAGCTGGAAGAATAGAGATCATTTGCATAAAAGGAAAAGCAAAGAATCTCAACAATGATTAAGACAGAGCTTCACAACCCTTCCTTTCCATGACCTTCCTTCTGCTTTGATCACAGGGTTTGCTTGTGAAGTGTTTAGATGATTTCACACACACCACACACACACACACACACACACACACACACACACACACACATGAGAAAATGCTCAAAGGCTTCTCCCTCCAAAGAGGGAAACATTTAGCTGTTTGGAGGGATGCTAGCGTCTGGAGAAGCAGAACTTGGCCAGTGACTGGCTGTGCGGCTCAGATGTAGCCTCACCAAACAGGGCTCAAGTTGTTCATTAATCTTGCTCCTTTGTTGGATACGGCAAACCCTTTGCACTCCCTGTTCATTTCAGATATGCTCTTTGCACAACACAGCATTAAAGAGTATAACAATAATACAGACATACTCCATAGTTATACCTGTCACAATCATTTTGTAAGAATGTATGGAAAGATGTAAAAAGGTACCAATAGAAATAAAGTACATTATACATTTGATTCTAATAATCTATACTTACTTGGACTTGGCCCAAGGCCCAAATCAGTACAATCTATTTTATGTAAAGGCATGCATGCATGCTAAAAAAAAACAAAAAAACAAAACTGCAATTTGGTTTTGTTTCTTATTTTGGAATTTTCAGTAGTTTTCTGTTTTCACATAGAGCCTTAAGCTTTAACTCTTGGTTCGCCAGCTTTAAAATGTTTATCATATAACATTTTCCTGAACAATATGGTAGACTTCTCTGCCTATGAGCAAAGAGGTTGCACATGAAATCAGGGATTGTGTATGAGTAGCTTTAAATGTCTGATGCAATAGTATTCTAATGTATATACAGATCCCTTAGTAAAAAATACCAAATTCAGTTCTTAAACTTAGTCCTTCCTTGAAACTCAAAGAAATTTCTTCCTCCCTGAAATTCCATCTTGAAAGAAATGTTTTCATTTGCCAATATCCTGGAACTAATCCCACGGCCTTGTTTAATGATCTGATACATCTCTGTCACATATGTTTTGACATTCTTCCCATACGTTTGGTGATTGCACAATGATTTTCTTCTGTGGTATTACAGAGGACAAGGCTTGGACACCTCAGGTTTGTACTTCGCTGGCATGCCAAACATGTCTCGATGGTTGTTTTTACCATGTTGATCTGTCATTGAGAGACTCAGCATTCTGCAGGATTTTTGAGGAGCCCAGGTGCCATGGCCTTCTACCCTTGGTACCTGGTTCCTTGCCATCTCTCAGCAAGTGTTAATTGCTTTTATAATGATTATCCTTGCTGTTACCATTGCCATTTTCCATTATCTTATGCTTACTTGCTTCATTCTGCATCAGCTTTTGAAACAACATAGTGACATTTTGGCCTTTTAGGAACAGGATGACTTAGAAGCAAACAAGTTTCAGCCTGCTTTAAAGCAGAGGGGATGCAATCTCTGTGCTTGTCTAGAAGGCAGAAACAAAGCATTCAGTAACTTGAAAATTTCTAAGGAAGTATCTGCAGACAAAAGACCTTGCTACAAGTCCAATTTGATTAGTGCTGACATTAGCTAGAGGGAAAGACTAAGGTTGTGACCAGAGAGTATGATACACATTTGCCCTGGCGATTCCTGGAGAAATATCCAGTCAGAAGCTATGCCCTATGAAAATCATTAAATCAAGTCCAGCTAAAAATACCTTCAGATACTTGCTTTGTGCACTCCAGAAGCAAAAGGGCAATGGAATAAAACCAACAAAAAGAAAAACAATCATTATCTTTACTGCCTTAAACAAAATAGTCCAGGCAGAAAAACCCTACTGATTCTAAAATAGCAAGTATGACCACATTCATGTTGAAGTTTAATTCTGGATAATTTATAATGAAGTGAGTCTTGACCCTAAGTTTTCAGTATATCCACAAAGAACAGATAGCAATCTATTCTTAGAATTACAGGGTGCAAGATGTACTCTATGGTTTAATGAATATTATGAAATCTGGCAAAAATTTATGCAGTAAATTTTTCCACTTAAAAAAGTGACATAATAGAATGCTCTTGGCAACCCTAGAAGATGATACTAAGAAAATAAAGGTAGAAAGAAAGAAGGAAGGGGGCTGGGGATATAGCCTAGTGGCAAGAGTGCCTGCCTCGGATACACGAGGCCCTAGGTTCGATTCCCCAGCACCACATATACAGAAAACGGCCAGAAGCGGCGCTGTGGCTCAAGTGGCAGAGTGCTAGCCTTGAGCGGGAAGAAGCCAGGGACAGTGCTCAGGCCCTGAGTCCAAGGCCCAGGACTGGCCAAAAAAAAAAAAAAAAAAAGAAGGAAGGAAGGAAGGAAGAGCGGGAGGGAGGGAGGGAGGGAGGAAGGAAGGAGAGAAAGGAAGGAAAGGACTTAGATTTACATGCATAAATATATTTCTCTGTAGGATAAAACTAACCACACAGTTGATTTAACCACCACTTAATGTCTAAACTTGTATAAACTGTGCTCCAATTGTGACCACTACTGTGTACCTTAGGCCTAGTGTCTGGCTATTTATTTTAAACACAAAGGTAATGCATGAGAGACAAAGAAAAGAGGCTGAAATGTATAATAGAATGAAACAGATGGAGTTGGAGATTTAGCTCAGTAGGAAAGCACTTGCCTGGTGCTGGCATGAGCTGGGTCCTCAGCTCACAAAAAAAGAAAATAATAATGAAACCAGTGCCACAGATGTGCTGATAGTAATAATAGATTTATAATTTATTTTACAATGGCATACTATACAGCACGGAGCATAAACGAAGTTCTCTTGGCTGGAACAGAGGACTTCCTCTGTGAGAGAAAGAGCAATAACAAAATTAACAGAAGCACAGCTGTCACGGGGCTTTGGGCTTTGGGGCTAGCCTCTTTCTATTCTTTCAACTGTTGTTCTCTCGTGGAAAAGCCCAGGCTAACCTGCTAGCTAATGAAAAATCTCCTGGTGCAGTTCTGCCTTCCTCTAGCTGACTACCAGCTGTGGGAAGGGCCAGGAGAACAGCCAGACCATGAAGTGACCTCCTCATGGAAACACACAAATACGGGTCTTCCAAAAGCATACCTCTTACCACGGCCAGAGAACTTTCCAACTCAGCCACACTGAACAAGCAACCTGTTGAACAAGGAGTAGAATCGTTTTCATTATAAGTGTGTTGTTTGACAAACTCTAATTGAGAGACCGTGTAGTGTAGTAGCCTTCCTCCACCCCTAAGAACTGATTGCCTCATGGACTTTGATTTTGATCACATGACTTGTTTTCCCCAATAGAAAAGACATGGCTTATGAGGTTATTCCCACTGGCTCTATCTCTGAACCCCCTTGCTACCTCTCTCTACTCCTCTCTGTCTGGTTCTATCCCTCTCTACTTCTCGCTACCCTTCTCTACATTTCTGTATCACTCTCTACCTATCTCTACTTCTCTCAAGAAAATGGACTAGACTAAGCCTGATTTGTTTTTCTTTTAGTTTGAACCACCAAATGACAAGACATGAGAAGTCTGTAGATTTAAGAGCAGGACCATGATGAATGTCTATCTCTTATGTATTACTTTTAGGTCAGTGCCAAGACTTGAACTCAGGACTTCACGTTCTCACTCAACTTTCTTGCTCATGGCTGGAACCTTATCATTGGACGCCTTCAGTTCGCATATGTTTTATGAGAGCTTAGTATGCCTAACCATTAAAATTTAGGATTTTGTTACTTCCGCAGAGTTAATTATCAATTAACATATCATGTTGATTTTAAGTAGAAAATAGTATCTATTTTGAAACATAAAATAATGAAGGCTTAAAGAAATTAAAAATCCTGACTCTAGACCTCCCAGTTTTTCTACCTATTCCTAAAGATATAAATATATAAAAGAATTGCATGGAACTTCGATGCAAGAAGTAGTAAATGGGAACTGAATAAAAACAGTCTGTCTATAGTTTTTATCTGCATCTCCCTCAATTTTGAGCTGAAATAAGATAACTCACCAATTTTGTAAAAAGTTGTGAAGAAATTATAGCTGCCAGTGAAACTGAGGTTTAAGGAAATTTTGTGCAGGGGAAAAATGAGGGAGGAGGTAACAAGTTGAACAAGAAACTGCTTTACATATGAAACTGTAACCCCTCTGTTCTTCACTTTGACAATAAAAGAAAGAAAACAAAAAAATTGAAACAAGAAGTTTTGTGTTAAAATGTCTTTTTTTCAAGCTAATAAATCCATCCTTATGGTTCATATACAGTACACTTAGTGCCTTGTTCCCACTTCTTTCTCTGAAAACTATTATTTTGGAAATAGCAAAAAATAATCTTCCCTAATTGCATTACTACTGACAGTCATCCATGTAAGAGCATCAGAGAATATGAATTAAAATAAAGAGTAGAGATCCACTAGGCTGTTGAGACAGCTTCCTGGCTTAAGCTAATTCTGTGGTAGTTAAGCTCTCCTAACACAAAGCTTTAATTTGATGTCTGTTTATTTCATTGCATGAGTCCTTCAAGGAGATCCAAGAAGAATTGGGTGCCCAAAAAATGCTTTGTTGGTAACATGAAGCAATAAAATACTAAATGGAGAGTTGCTAGGTTTGAATCAGCAAGTATGCAATGAATGGCTGAGTTCTTTCACATGGGTGCTGCATGCCAAGTATTTCTCTGCTTTAGAAATGGGAGAGCGGACCAAGAGACATTTCAACAGGCGAAGTCAACTCAGTGCTGTAAGAGCCGTGCTGTTTGCACACAGCATTCGGTATGTGCCGTGGAGCAACACACACTTCCAGGGAACGCCGAAGGACACCGAATGGCCAGGTGAGCCAAAAGAGGAGGTGAGACAGAAAGGAAACCAGGACTAGTCTTTGTTGATTACTTTCTCTTTGACTCGTCCTGAGGACTACAATCTGCGCTAGTTTACTCTTGTTTCCAGGACTCGGCGTTCCCATAGCAACGACAACAAAAAATTGTTATAATGCAGTGCTTAATAACTTGCGAGTAATTACTAATAAATTAGGTCACTTGCCCCATAGAGGACTCCTAGGAAGTAGGAACAAGTATTCTTTTTTCTTCCTTTTCATTTTACCATCCTTTCTAGACGACATTGGTGACACAGATTTACTCCGTATAAGGCAGGGCTAGAACTCAAAATCAGGTTTGCTGATTCTAAATATCACAATTAGTCCCCTCCAACAAGTTGTGAGCCAAGCTATGGGACTGAATGCATGCAACAGAATCTCCAGACATTGCCTTTCTGACTTCTTAATGTTCCACCAATGGTAGTTACCTACTGGGAAGGTATTAAAGCCTTAAGTTTAAAGTTAAGGACAGACCGACGAAACCTCTTCCCTCAGAGAGCATACATTCTTCTTCTGAAGAAAAAACCCATAGGGACACCTAAGGTAGCACAGGACAAGTTAATAGTTTATGTAGTCTTTGTCTTTAATTATGTTGTGCCTAATGTGAATATGTGTATTACACAAACAGTTGCCTTTGTGTATGTGAATGTATGGGTGGGTGCATGCATGTATGTGTGTGTATGAGTTTAAATATTTCATCTACTCCAGTAACTGGGGGATGTGATGAGTAAAATTCCCATACAGGAGATTCGTTTGCACTTCAAATATTACTGTACTAAAGACTCACATATAAATCAAAGTCCTTGATAAATCAAAACAGGTAATTTCCAAAGATTTCTTAGCCCTGGCAGAACAGATGCATGTACATTTTAAGTTTATTTTTTAATGTAACCACAGCTCTGAAACAGCTAATATACATCGGCATTAAAATATTCATCACTATGGAGTGTTTATTTCCTATAAAACTCTCAGCAATCAGGCCAGCCACTTAATTGACATGTTTCTGTTTCCACTTGAACAGGCTAAAAAGAGAATTCTTCTACAGTATGTAAAGAAAGTTTGTCAATTAAAATTCTTATGGAAAGTTAAATTACCCAGAAGCAACCAAATATCTCCATAGTATCATACATCAGGTAACTCATCCGTAAAACACAGCATCTACCTAGAGTCTCAAAAATAAAGGGCAAGAGAGTATCCAGAAACTTTGCCGCAGGCTTGGTCATGAGGATTTTGGTCAATCTGCTCTAGCTCCTCTTTTCTTTCCACTATGTTTGTTAGGGGAACACTGAGAAGACTGACTGAGATGAAGAGAAGTAACTGGCCCAAGGCATGTAAGACTCTAGGCATTGATTATGAAGCTGGGAAATAAGTCAAATTTCTCTGTTATATTCTTGCATTTAAGTATGTTCTGGCTAGATACTCGGTGGAGGTACATAAATTGTGAGAGTAGAAATCACTAGAGTAGCTAGAATAGATTATCCTTAGTAACTTGCTCACTCCAGAGTAGAAAGCATATGTATTCTAGGCCCACAGAATGTGTGTGCACACGTGTGTGTAGGAACAGTTTTTTTTTTTGGCCAGTCCTGGGCCTTGGACTCAGGGCCTGAGCACCATCCCTGGCTTCTTCCCGCTCAAGGCCAGCACTCTGCCACCTGAGCTACAGCGCCCCTTCTGGCCGTTTTCCATAAATGTGGTGCTGGGGAATCGAACCGAGAGCTTCATGCATAGGAGGCAAGCACTCTTGCCACTAGGCCATATCCCCAGCCCTGTAGGAGCAGTCTTGATATAAAGAATATGTTTGATATGTGCCTCATAGTCTTGCAGCCCTAACTGCAAATCATACATTTCTCTCCTCTCTTAAAGCAAACAGTTAACGCTGTAATTTTTATTTTCCATATTATTTCATTAGCAAAAAAGGAGGCACAAAATCTCCTTTTGTGATCAAACCAGTAGCTTAATTTTGGTTCACATCTTTGGGGCTGAATCCGAAAGAGATCAGAGGACCGAGCTTTTCCTGAAGTATATTGAGGCAGAAATCCAATACTTCCCACGTCTGTCAACTGTCGCTGAGATTCTTAGTTAAGTCTTTCTGAACTGTTTTTCAGTGAGCACCCCACAATGTGTCCCCGTGAATGAATAAAGCTTCCAGAAGGAGGCCAGCCAGCAGTCTCTTCCCTAATACCTGGTGGGCTAGAGTAGGGAGCTGTCCAGAGAGAACTGCAAACCACCTACAGGCAACATCGTAACCAGAGCTGCTGAAGACATGCGTCTTGCGTTAGCATTCTTGTTCTCATTAACATCCACATCATTCCCAAAGCCTTGAATTCAGGCAAGACAAGCTATTCCAGGCAGCTCCAGCTCTGGCTGTTCCGGACCTAGAAGAGTCATTCCTCTTGATGAAACCAGACAGTGTGCTGTAATTGCAAAGAGTGGTAATCCCATTGTAATGCCACCCCCGTGAGGGGCTATGTAACTGGACCATTTGGCTCACTTTCTGGGTTAGCAAGGAGTTACGGCTTGCGAGTTGCCAAACTGGTCATCACAGCCTACTCCGAAGTGGCTGTGGTAATAGTGCAGGCCACAGGGCTCTGGTCCCTGATCACAGGACAGCTGGCATCAAGCCCCGGCGCCCTGAGATGTGTGTCAACCTCCAGCCTCTAGACTTGAAGCCATAGCTTCTTGTCTCCAAGACCCTAAGCCAGTGGGTCTCCCACATCAGACAGCCTTGACCCTCAAGGACCCAGAACCAGTGACACGGATGGAGCTACCCTTTGTTTTTTGGAATTTCCATCTGGTGGGATAATAAATAGCGGAGATAACATTTTCAGTTGGTTTTGAAGGATGGGAGTTGAAATGCCTTATAACATTTCTTTTTTTTTTTAACCAAAAGCTTTGCTCCTTTTATCCTGCCACCCAGGGAGGCTTTGAGCAACTGACACTCACTAAAGTGGTGCAAATTGAAGTCAGGGTAACATGTAGTGGCAGCGATAGTTGTTCATATTTAAAGTAGAAAAGGATTTCTGGAGAGCTAGCGTTCCTCAGACCTGGAGCTTACTGTCAAAGACAGGAGGAGTCTGAGTCTAGAACCCTCTGCTCTGAAGGAGTAGAATGCATTGCCTTGACTGTGAAATCCAACATGGAAACTTGTCCTTGCAGATAAAAGGGAATAAAAGTTCACCTACGTGTGTTTCTTTAATGATAAAATATGTTACAATGATCACAAACCTTAGGCCAGAGGACTACGGGGCCATGACTTGGATGCAAAATTATTAAAGCTTATTGGGATAGTGTGAGCTGTTTCCAAGACAGGTCAGTCCTCTGATCATGGAATAGCAACATAGAAAATCTTCCTTCCAGTTCCTGCTTTATCTACTGAGAAAACCAATGGCTGAGAAAGTCAGGTTAATTGCCAGGATGGTACAGGATAGCACCCAGGTTCTGTCTCCAAGCCTCTCTTTCAGGGACATCTTAGACATTCAGGCACAACTCAATCCTCTTCCATTGGTTTTCTTTCCTTTTTGCCTCATAGGTCTTGATGTGTTCTCACATATATTTTCATGACTTGAAGAACTACTACTTGTTTGACTAACAGACCTACGTCCTCTCCTCTCAACTCTTCATAGGCATCTGACAAATGTCTATTCTAAATGGTCCCTCATGTGGTTTTATTTTGGATAGGCTAGTGATTTTCCAGCATAAGCTACCCTGATAGGCTCTCGGGTTGTCAATCAACCTTGTTACCTAAGCCAGGGATATCTGAATCACTTTTCTACTCTTCCTGAGATCCCAATGTTGAATCAGCCCCCAAGATTCTTGGTGTAGGACTTGTATGTTGTATTGATCTTACTTCCACTGGAATGTCCTTTGTTCAGATTTTCATAACCTCACATTTGGCTACTGAAGTCATGTCCAATGCTTCATTTTTTTCTTCCACAGATAGAGATGGAATAAGAGATGAGAGTTTTGGACCTCACATATACAGCTAGAGTGAGTACCCTTCTACAGATCATTGATCAAGCTACAGAAGGAATATTGGGGGTGATTGATAGACACGGTGGGGCAATACCAGACCATTGGGTATATATTTCTTGGAAGAAAGCAGTGCACAAGACATAAAAGCTTTAGGAAAGAACATGACCCACCTGGATCACATGAAATGAATAGCAAATGAAGCAAAATAGATGCCTTCAGGTATTTAAAACTGTGTAAAACAGAAAAGGGATGATATGGCTGCTCAATGATGGAAGATACTAATGCTAGCATCAGTAAGTGAGCCGTAAACAGAATTACTTTCAGATCCATAAAAGCACAGAATAGTTTGTCAGTGTCTGCTTTTAAACAGTGGATCAAGCCAAGCTCCCTGTATAAGAGGAAACAAGATGATCTACCAGCCATAGTTTAGGAATTGTCTTCTTAGAGGATATGAGTGGTTATACGAAGATACATGAGAGATTTTTACAATTTTAAGATTTTTACTATTCCATTTTATCAAAAAATATTTAAAGGAACTCATGGATAATACATTTGAAGCTCTAGCAACTTTTTTCTTCTAGAAACATTCTATTTTTTTTCCCCTCAGCAAGACTTTCTGAGCTGGGAAGTTAATTCTCTTCCCCAGTGTGGCTTTACCAAAGTAACAAATGTTACATTCAATTATATTGGGCCTCATTTCCCCTTGTGTTTTAATCATATGACAAATTAGGTTGAATTTGCATTTACACAGCATTTTATGATGCAAGGTTCCTAATAATATTGCAGTCTGGTACCGCCATGAATTGCATTATCCCTAATGGCTCATCAGTTCTGAGATTTAGTATTTGATCTTGTTTTATTATCTTCCCAAGCTATATTCTAGACCTAATTTTTTCCCTGAAATGAGCATTATTGATTTACTTATTAAATATTGTCTGCCTACTGTGAATTTTTCACATAAGCAGTATGATGAATCCTTTTTAAAAGTAATGATTATCTACAACACAATACCTAAAATGCTGGTTATACAAAGAGGGTTTGAATGGATTTGAACTAAATATAGAGTATAAAAACCATCCTAGACAGTGTATGAGTAAAAGCTCATATTCTGATTCCACCTCCTTGAGAAAAAGAAAGAGCAATCAATAAGTGATTATATTCATAAAATAAATTACATCTCAGGTTTTGTTCTGTCCAGTTAAGAAGTGATCACTACAGGTTAAGTCTGAGGGCATAAAAAGGGAGGAAGTTGATAAGTTATCTGTAGCAGTAAAATGATCCCATCTTTAGTAAGCAGGACGTTCTTCTCCAGGTCATATTACTGGCTAAGTCTAACCCTAAGTGGAAGTAGGAATTAGTCTAGGCTGGTATCCAACTCCTCCGTGGCCACAGCTGTGCTTGAAAATCTGGACTGCCCGGGGCTCTCCTGGTACCCCGGGGTTTACAGGGGCCTCCTGAAGCCCTCTACTGCCTCCACAAAGTACTCTCCCTCTGAGCTTCCTCTTCGCCCACCTCCTCCGGAGTGGCAGCTCTGTGAACTGGGTAGCTGATAGATGAGAAGATCTAGAATTCTATCTGTTGCCTTCCCTACCCCCCACCCCTACACACACACACACACACACACACACACACACACACACACCTGATTTTTTCCAGTGCTGAAGACTGAACTCAGACCCCATACTTGCTAAGCCAGCACTCTCACACTAAACCAATTCTTCAACCCTGGCCCTTGGCCTGCTTGAACATATTTCGGATGAGAGAAGCATCAAGTCCCCTGGTTTATTTTAGAAAATTCACAGGAGATTGATATTAAACCATCATGGCAAAGAGTATGAAAGAAAACCAGAGTATAACAAGCATGGCAAGAGACTCAAGGCCCTGAGTTTAACTTCAGTATCATAAGGGGAGGGGGGTGTAGAAAGAGAGAAAAGAGCACATCTATTTTTCCCACACTCGCTAGTGACCATGTGACCATGAAAGGGCCTTAAAAGAATCTAAGTACATTCTATCAAAGTCGTTGCTCTTAGACCTGATTAAAAGCTTACTCCCACCAAGATGTAAGACCTATGGTAGTGTGTATGTGTGTGTGTGTGTGTCTGTCTGTCTGCCTGTCTGTGTGAGAGTGAATGGATGTGTGATCGTATGTGTGAGTGTGTCTCAACCAACTGGAAACTCAGCTGATATACTTTAAATTCATTAAACAATAACTGAGAGCAAATTGAGAGACGAGTAGCAGTCACTGTGACAGAAGACTTGTAGTGAATCCAGACAAACAGAATTAACCATCAGAGTACTTAAAAAGAACCCACAAAAGAAAAGAAAAATAATAACATAAATAGTCAAAGGCAATAGAGAGGTAATAAGAGATGAAATATACATGCCAAGAAGCACATAAATGTCAAATTAACAGAGGGCTTTGAAAAGTAAAGCAAATTGAGATCTCTCACATAATATATTGTCTGAAATTCTTGAAAATTAACCTATCCTGATGGTAAAAAAGAAAAAGCTAGAAAATCAGAGAGAAGATGTATTGCTTGGGTCTTCAGGAGAGGTAAAGTAGCAGTATTAACTACCATTTTTATTACAAATTTTTTTACCATGCATCTCTATGTCAATGTGACTATCGAATGGCAATGTCCCTGTACTTAAAATTATTTTATTGAGGCATTTTTATAACAGAAAAAGATTAGAGAAACACAACCTCTACCGACAGTGAATGAGATTCCTCTGATCTTGATTCCAAATATATCTCCATACTCACCCCCAAACACCAAGCATGAACAAAAGTGACTAAATTCCTAGCCACACCAAGAAAGGGAAGGGAGAGCAGGATATAAATAGAGTAGGTGCAAACAGACTTCTGAAGCACAGAAATCACATGAAATGCAGGATGGGAGAAGTTTCCACACGGTTCTGGAGAAGGTAAGAGGAAAGAGCTTCTTTTTCATGAGGAAAAGGAGGCTCTGGATGAAGCAGAATCTCAGGAGAGCCATGGTGGGGCAGAACTGAACTACAGGGAGTAGTTAGGTCAGATGCCCCCTGCTTTGGGATTGGCTGATTCTCACTTCTGTTTTCCCAGTGAGACAAACAACCTCAGTTGTCCCTAGCTGCAGAAACAAAGGAAGAAAGGACTAGAAGGGAGGGGAAAAAAAGGGAAGGCAAGGCAAAGGAAAATACAGCACACGAGGTGGTATTCCCAATAACAGCATAGATACTTTAGCCACACAATTCTGCTTCCTTTAGGTATGTTTTACATATCCAAAGCAATACCATGTTCTGATATTGCCGTTATTGATCGGAATGTGCCAGTCAGTGCTTGTTATTTCAGAGTTAGAAGTTATTTACATGCACAAGAGCTTGTAAAAAGGAAACAAGACGGAAACTAAACAAGAAACAAAGCAAACCATAAGATGCTTTAAAATGGAGGAATGGCAGGATGTGAGATCACAGACTTAAGGTGACCAAACTGATTCTCCTTAGATGCTACCACTGAGCCAACCGCATCCTGTGTCCACTGATAAATCTAGCTACAGATAGATAGATACATGAGACAATGAACGTGGTGGAAATATAAAGTCAACAAAGAACCACAAGTTGTGGTGCAAATGTTAAGGGAAAAGCTCATTTATCACACCTTAGTATATCTGAGGATCACATTCTTTCGTGAACATTAACCGATTAATACCCCCACCGCTTCTGCAAGATATCAGTTATTAGGAGCTGAGCAATTAGTGCGCAGCAGAAAAAGAACATTCAGCGGAAGACCAGGCAGCGTGAAATTAGGCACCGCAGTAGGAGAGGACGGTGATTCCTTATCCCTTCAAGAGGGTACTGAGTAAAAGCCTCTTGGTTATCAACGACTCAGAAAGGAGGCAGCTAATCTCCAAGCCATTTCTGTGACATGAAAGCGTATTTTTAAGTTTAAGGATCCTAAAGGAGGAAAAGCTATCTTTTAAGAACAGAATGGCATGTACCATGTGCTTTGAAGACACCTTTCTGCTAAGCTTGAGCATCACCTATTGGCCTCTGGCAGAGACCACTGGCACAGTGGCGTTGGGATGAACTAGGTCAAGGACAAGGCTCGATTCAGGCCCGCCCCTTCCGGTACCCCCCCCCCCCTTTCTTCTCTGCCTCTTCATCTCATGTCCTCTTGATTTCTGGCAGGCCATGCTGGTTGAACTCTTCCCGGTGGCACGGCCTAGGAAAGAAAGACACATACCTTCCCTGGATAATGAAATTCATCAGGAGAGTGCAAAGCCCACTTGACAATATCAGCTACACCTGGATAAAGGGACCAGAGTGGAAGGCATTTGAATTTTGATTTCTTCAATATGGAGGAATCTTTATAGGGCTTAGCCAGGGAAGCCATCATCTCCATTTAACGTGCGTACAGAAGGGTCACCGTTCTAAACACAGCAAGGGAGCCTGGGCCTGTGGGATTCCCTAAAGGATTCTCCCCTTGCTCCAGTGGGTAGTGTGGGGGCCAGACTGGGTGCAATTCAAGATGGCGTTAACCTCAGAGGAAGAGACATTCCACCTCAGAGAAGCAGGCACGAAAAACATCCACACGGATGCGTCGGCACAGACACCCATGCACACACACACAAGGTCAGCAAAGGGAAGTGAGGCCTCAAGAAAAATCCAGGGCTCTCCCCGGGCAATTGGAATCAGATTAAAAAGAGCAAAAGGGAACAGCTCAATTTCCACTTCTTCTGTGAGGTTTCTCTGCACTTTCTGTGGTCCGATTTAATTATACCTTCTTCCCTTGCACAGCTGTGTGCGTGTGCATACCACACTCACATTTACCTCATTTTCCTGGAATTAGGGTTTGTTTCCACAGATACAGCTCTAGCAGAATTGGACCTGTCATTTCTATTGCATGCTCTCTCTCTCTCTTTCTCTCTCTCTCTCTCTCTCTCTCTCTCTCTCTCTCTCTCTCACACACACACACACACACACACACACACACAGAGCACAGCCCTCAGGAGACAAGTGAAGGGAACACATTTGTGGCAATCTGAGTTTCCTGAGGTCCTTGATTGGAGCACAGTTCCAGAACCTACAGTTGATCCACAAAGTAAATCCTTTAGAAATGAGCCCGGTATACCTTTTAGTATATAATGCCTTTTAGTATATAATGTGTAATTATTAATTACTTTGGCTGCCATTTTGTGAGCGTCCATCATTTTTGGCAGGCCTTGGGAAACGTGAAGGACAGAACAGCGATGGATGTTTCTGCTCAGAGCTTTTGGTAGACAGGAATGTAATTCCCCAATTAGGACAGAGCATTGAAAATAGAGTTATCTCCTTTACTCTTCCCATTTCACTGTGTGTGGGGGGGGGTGGGGGGGGGTAGAAAAACTTGTGTCTGAAAATCCTTTTGTGAATTTAAAATAAGAATGACAAATTCATACTCTGGAAACCTTTAACGGTGGGGGAAATTCTATTGCTACGTAACCTTAAAAAAGTATTTTCATCCAGTTTTCTTGAGTGGCCTCCCAGGGTCCACTTCCACCCAGAAACAAAATGAACAGCAAGTACATTATTGTTACAGATTATCTTGAAAATCAGTCATTCACTGAAATGGTCTGGGTAAGCAGGTCTTTGGCTTATTGCTTCCCTCCCCTCCCCCCCCCCCAGCCCCCCCAGATGACTAAATCCCGTGTACATTGGGCTATATTGTTAGACCAACAGATTCATGAAAGATGCATTGGATCTGAAGCGAAATGCAGGCAACGGGCACCTTAGGTGCCATCGGTGCTTTCAGGAGTCTGCGTCCACCCCGTCCAGGAAGCACAGTCTCTGGGCTTCTCAGCACCAGGAGGAGGTCCCGAGGCTACTTCTGCTCCCCCACCGCACTTGGGGTGGCAGCCACACTGGCCCACCCAAAGTCACAAGGAGGCTCCTCATCACCCCGGCCACCATGCGCGTGGTTCGTTGTTGAACAGCGCAGGAAATCCAGAGGAAGCAGGGCGGAGGATCACGCCTGCCCTCGCACGCTCGCTGTGATATTAATTACTCGAGACACGTGCAGGACATGCTGCTCATTTGCTCCTCGCTGCGAGCTCGCTCCTCTCCACTCACGACTGCTGATGAGCGCGGGCAGCCTCCAGACCCTGCCCGCCACGCTTCCATCCCTCCCTGCCAGAGGGAAATAGCAGAGGTCGCCTCGCTCCGCCAGGGCTAGCGCTCGAAAAACACAGGGGGACCAGTTGCCCTTGCTTGCCTGTCTCCCTCCCTCCTGTCCTTCCTTCTTCCCTCCCTCCTCTCCTTCCTTCTTCCCTCCCTCCCCTCCTTCCTTCTTCCCTCCCTCCCCTCCTTCCTTCTTCCCTCCCTCCTCTCCTTCCTTCTTCCCTCCCTCCCCTCCTTCCTTCTTCCCTCCCTCCTCTCCTTCCTTCTTCCCTCCCTCCTCTCCTTCCTTCCCTCCCTTCCCTCCCTCCTACTTACCACCTTCCCCCATCCTTCCTCCCACCAGCCATGGCTGCCTCTGTACTTCTCTTTCTTTCTTCTTCTTCTTCTTATTTTATTGTTCCCTTCCTGCTTCCCTCTCTCACTCTTGCTTCCTTCCTTTACTCTCCCGGTCTGTTCCCTTTCCCTTCTATTTTTCTCAACCTCTCGCCCTTTGTCCCCTTCTCTTTTCTTGCTTTCTCCCCTCCTTTCCACCCTCTCTCCTTTCCTCCCATCTTGGTCCCTCCCTTCTTCCTGATCCTTCCTTTCTTCCTTTCTTCCTTCTTTTACTCGTTCTTCCTGCTCTCTTTCCTGTGTCCCTCGGGGCAAACCCCCCTTCCTACTCTCTCTCAGCTGGGTTGTAGTGTTTTCCCTCTCTCTATTTCAAAAGAGAGAGCGTCTTGCATCTTGCTCCATGTCCTGGCTGCAGCTACCGCTGAGCACCACGGTTCCCACAGACCTTCAGAGCTTCAGGTGTCTCCTGAGGACAGCAGAGTCTGACCCTGGCAGATCCAATCAGGGCTGCCACTGTTATTGAGAGATTCTGGAGGCTGGCCCCCTACAGAATGGTTCAAGGCAGCGGAGTCGGGCGTGTCTTTCTGGGTGGGAATGGCCACAGAATTCCACCCCACAATTCACAAATACAAAGGCTCCAACACAAGGCACAGCTAAATGGAGGGGGATGGCCCTTCGACTTCAGGTTGAGGTAGGAGAAGCAGTGGAACTGTAATCAATAGTGTACCTTCCCAGGCCGACAGTTATCTAATGAACAGCATACCCTCCCAGGTAGACAGTTAAATCATTAGCTCACTAAACAGGATTCTGAAGTTGAAATAGAAAGGGCAATGATAATAAGTTAAGCAAAAGTATTTCAATGAAAAGATTATATGCAAATGGTTTTACATATATAATATACATATTATAAAGGACACAAATTTTAAAGATGAAAAGAGTAATTATATCATCAAAACTAAAAGCAGGAATAGCTTCATGTGCTTGAGCTCACTAAAGAATGTCTACTCTTTTCATTAACATCCACATAATAATTATAAAGATAAGCTACATGAAACAATTGTTATAAATATTAGCAAACATGTTACATACTGGAGGCAATCAGACAATACTTTGAAACCCCTATGTTTACCAAAGGAAAATAATTCCCATATTATTTTTTGAAGGAGATAGGAAACTCAAAGTTATAAAAGAAAATCAAAGGCGTAGGTAATTCCAGCAGAGAAGTAGAAAATTGCTACCAAACATGAAAAAATGCCAAGGTAATTCACTTTTTATCAAATAAGTAAAAGTTACAAGTTAAGAAATTAAAGTTCCTAAGAAACAGTCTTTCACTGAAGATCACAATTTTACAAAGTATGACATCCGGTAGATTTAGAGAATACGAAATACTCTGCTATTGTGCTATCCTATTTGACTTGGTGATAGTGAGAATTGGTACAGACTTTTAAGAACATCATTTGGGTACATATTAGTAAAAGAAAAGTAGACCATTGGTCCAATAAAACCATCTTTTATACTTTTTTGTTGTTATTGTTTTGGGAAGTTTCAAACTCTGAACCTACTACTTGCTTGCTAGGCAACTGTGCTACTACTAGAATCCCATTTCCAGCCCTTTTTGTTTTTGTTTCTTACATTATGGTTCTTGTCTCAAAAATATTTTGTATACATGCCTATACATCCAGGTACAAATTTTTCTTGAAAATAGCTACATTAAATTCTTTCACAATATTTTAACTTATGCTTTCTGAATGGCGATAGTGAAATTAAAACTTCCTTATACAGACTTGTTGTATATTTAAATGTCTACTTAATACAATAGTACAAGTTCTTCAAAGACTATAGCAGGATTATAATTGTCATTTAGTCAGGACTTATAGCCTCCGGTGATTTTTTGTGATATTTCCAAAGTACTCTCATGAAGTAAAATGCAGTAGATGGTATGACATTACAGTACAATTTGCCATTTGAGACTTCAGGGAAAATAAGATTTCTTCCCAGAAGATTTGTGAAAATTCTTCAGAGTAGTTTCTCAACCTTCAGGAAGAAATACATGTCTTAAAAGCTTGTGAGTTATAATAACCAATTTGGTTCCAGGGTTTTGAATTCAATTTTTCCTGACATGTCTATGCTTCTTTGCTAACCTAAGAAATAAAAAATAGGTGACTGAGTAGCTTTTATTATTCTGGGTGTGTTTTCAGATGTCTATTTAAGAGAGGAGGACAAATAGAATACTTGAGAGCTTCCTTTAAGAAAAGAAACAACTTCGGGTAACAATTGGGGTTTGACAGTTGACATTTTACTGGGGAGACACATCAGAAGTTAGACTAATAATAAGTTATTATCTTATTTCGGAATTCACACACTTCTCAATATGCTTGTAAGTCTAAAATGGAGAATATTTATGTTGTTTAATCATGATTCAAGTAGTCACTACAGAGAACTGTTTCTGAAGAGCAGATGGAAAGAGACTCAGCACAATGCCCCTAGATACAATATTTAGCTAGAAGAAAACACATGATGTAATGTAGCCAGTATTGATTGGGATACCAGAGGTGGGCGGCAAATATTTTAGTTATTGATCTAAAGCCATCCTAAGTTTTGAAGTAGCTTTTGTAAATATCATCTCACCATTTCTAAAAATGGTACATTTCCCCCCTTTTGTTCTTGTTATTGTAAAGGTAATGAACAGAGCGTTTGCAGTTACACAAGTCAGGTAAGGAGTACATTTCTTTCTTTTCCAACAGTGTCATCTCTTCTTTCCCTTTCTCCCAGTTTTTCCCCCTCATGTCCCCACATGTTTTGTAGTTAATTTTCAACCTAGTGTCTAGTGAGTAGCACTGCCACCCTTGTTCAGCTTTTGTCCCTCCATTTCTGTGTTCCCCCCAAGCCTTCCCAAAACAGACCTGTATAATTTATCATGACCGACCTAACAGACCACAAAAAGGCCACACTAAATGGTACATTTTTAAACTGACGGAAATGATAGCTTATAAGTACAAGTAAGGAATGACTATGCAGCTAATTTATCATTTAGGTATTTAATTAAGCACAAAGTAGGTTCGTGTGTAGATGATGACTTGTGGTGTGATAAATTCTTTGTTTACAGTCACTAGTCATCAGTGAGAGTAGCTTCAAGCTGTACCAATATTCAGGATTCACAGTTAACACCGTTTTCTTCCACAACGCATTGTCTGAAGCACTTCTTTGTGGATTTTGTTTGTTTGTTGTTGGGGATTATTATGGCCTGGGAAAGACTGCCCTTCCACCAGCCTTGGGACAATAGAAGCCCCTCCCACCTTTTGACCTCCACCCCTTGGGAGGTGAACACGTGTGTGCCACCATGATGGGATTGTCCCGCCCACAAAGGGAAGTTTCGTGATGTCACTTGATGAACGTGACCCCTAGCCTATGACTGACCCTTTGGCCAGCCCCCTTTCTTTCCCGCCATTACTTCTATATAAGTGCCCTTCCATATTAAAGTCTTTGAGACGCATTCCACCACCGCAGCGTGTCCCTGATGCCTTCCTTTTCGCCTCCGCCCTCGGTAACATGTGTGGGGGGAACTGGGGGGAGGGGAAGCTTCAGCAACCCGTCCTCAACTTAGCGTTTGCCCATGTGAGCACGCCTTTGGCCTTCCGCTGGCGGAGGGCCAGGCTGGGTGCTCTTTTATAGAGTTTGTGGTTACCATTCTCCCCGTGGGGGGAGAAAGGGGGTGTCCAGAACCCCAACATAAATGGCGCCCGAACGGGGACCGAATTGTACGGCCGAGAAGTTCGGGGTACAGTATCCCCACGGATTGCTAAGTAGGGTTTTAGAGGAGGGTCCTGCCCATCCAGACGGGGGAGACACAGGCTCGCGGGACGCGGCGCCAGAGAGTTGCCCCGCCGTGGCGATTTGGCGCCGGGCGGCGGAGGGAGCGGGGCGCACTTCCCGCGGAAACATGTCAGTGGAGCAAGAGGAATGCGACCCCGGGCTGGGGTCGGTTAGTTCTGCTCTGTGCGCCCCGGGCCAGATGGCAGGCACCCGCAGTGGTGCTTGAGAAGCAGTGGGTGGCCGAGCGCCGGAGCGGTTTGGCTTGCGCGGGCTGAGCTGAGTACACTGGGCTCTGCGCGGCCCGGGTTCGCGAGCTGCGTGCGCTGGGGCCCGCGTGGCACCAGGCGTCTTTTGCGGTAGCGTTTCGGCAGCCGAGTGTGGCGGGCCGAGCACGGCCTCCGCCATGTGGGAAGCTGTGGCATGGCGGCGGCAGAGCGTTGGGGATGGCTGCTGCTTTGGCCAGACTTGTATTTACAATGGCTGGGCTGGAGCCAGTGCGGCCCCAGCCCCCGGATGGATTTAAAAAAAAAAAAAAAAAAAAAAAGGCGTGGCGTGCAGTTTAGACCATGGGACGGTGTCCCAGTTGGGGTGCGTGGGCGGCAGCAGCGGCGGCAGCAGCGGTGGCTGGACCTGCTGCAGCCCGGCAAACTGCTTTATGCCCGCCGATGGTCGTTAAGCTCAGAAATTCGGGTGAGTTGGTTGAATCCTGATTTCTCTGACTTAACACACACGTGGAGCACAATGGGGCGCGCCATATTGGAGGCGGGGCCCCACCCATTCCCCCCAGGTGAGGGGCGTGCCAGACTCGCCTGGGCCGGCCGATTGCGCTGCAGCTGAGAGAGGCAAGCACCCCGCTGTGCTTGCCTGCACATTTTCTCTCTGTCAGACTTACAGCTGCAGATGGGGTTGGAGCCAGGAAAGTCAAGTTATAAACTAAAATGGAATATTGAAAGGAAAACAAAGAGTTTTGATACAGCAATAGGTAATTTGATTGAACTTCCATGTTTACCAGTTCAAAGATATAAAATCAACTGGAGTTTTTCTAGATGGATAAAAGGGTTTGCTTGTCCACTGTGATTTAAAAATTGTCATGTTGGGAGTGTGTAATTAACAGGTTTCCCTTTTGTTTTTTATTCAACCACGTGGTTCTATTATGGGCAAATTAATATCATTTGCCGCTGGAATTCCAGAAAATTTAAATGGCCAATCAAAGCAATTTTAAAGAGCGCTCAGGTATTTTTGTGTGTGTGTGTGTGTGTGTGCGCGCGCACGCGTGTGGTTGTTGGTAAGATTTAAAGGCATAACAATAGGTTTCCATCCCGGTGTTCGATGGAGATAAAGGTGCCTATAAAAATTTCCATAAGGTTCAAATATGCAACATGTGGTAAAAGTTCACCAGTATGTTATTTTATATTCAGTGTGTTTCCATAAGGTTCAAATATGCAGCATGTAGTAAAAGCACAATGGTATAAAATCAGCATGTTATTTTATACTCAGTGTGTTAAAAGTTAAGTGTGCATGTAGCCTTAACAACTCTTTGGCATAAATTAAGATTTTACCTTCCCATTTTCTCTCCTGTGTTCTCATAAACTCTCAAGATCAAGAAATTGAGATTGCTTCATACAAATGTGACTATTAACCTCAACTTTCCTGACCCAGGATTAATATATTGCTTTATAGGATACAGGTGGACAGATGTGCTAGCCGCAGCTCCTGGATATAGGAAGATGCCACCACATTCTGTTCCCAAACTGCCTTGTTTCACTACTAATGATTCTTTGCTCTCTCTCCCATTGGAAGCTGCTCGAATGATTTATGAGCCTTGAGTAGGATGTGAATAGTTCCATCTTAACAGTTACTCCAGGTTAAATCACCATAGTTATGTTAGTGGTCACAGCTAGCCAGGTAAAATTTTGGGATTAAGAAAGTCTTTGAATTTTGTGATTAAGAAAGTCTTTTCACCCTGCTTAAACCAGAAGGGCATCGATATACCAGAGCCAGAAGTGCTGAAAAAAATTTTTTGAACACTCTAACCAATCTATATAGAAATTTTGCAGGCAACCCAGAGCAAGATGTGAGCAAGAGATACCACTACAGCTTTGCCTCGAGTTCCCCATCGCATGGCATGGAACTTGCCAAATGGGGATGAGGGACGCAGCCACTTCCGAGACTGAGGATTCCACAATGCTTTAACCCTTTGCCCTTGGTTGTCATTTATCTGTGTTCTCTTTCACTTGCCAGTGGGATTCAACGGCGTGATTCAAGTTGATGGCATGTAAATCTCATGTTTTCTAAGTGTTATAGCCAAACCTTCACAAGCAGTTTTTGGTCAGTTCTCAACGACCTACAAATGGATTATCTCTGTTGTGTTTTTTCCTTGTTGCTCAATTGGGAATAAAAAGGGCTTGTAGGACTATGACTCCCTGGATAGTTCAAAGCCAGCCCGGGCAAAAGGAAAAAATCTCTCCAAAATCCCACCTCCCAGTTAAACAGCAAAGAGCCAGATTGAGAGCTCAACCACAGAGAGCGAACAAAAGGCTGAAGCAGCACCGTGACTCAAGTGGTAGAGCACTAGCCTTGAGCAAAAGTGCTCATGGACAGTGCTCAGGCCCCGAGTTCAAACGCGGATGGAAAAATGCAATTCCAGCCACAAACGTTGAAATTCCTGGGACTTGGCCAGTCCAGGAGACGGAAAGGTGGAGTGGAGTGAGAGGAGAATGGTGCCATATTATCCTAAAGGGAGATGCCTTGTTTCACCCTTTCAAAATGGATCAGAGCCGGGAAATCGAGAGAGATAATTCCTGTCCATTTTCTTCTTTTTTGCCAGTTGTATATAGGTGTATATATATATATTTATTTATTTTGCCTCTGACTGGCTATGCCAAACCAGTTTTCTATCATTAACCACTTCTTTCAGTCGTTTCTCCTTACTCGTTCACTTTACAATTGGGTTTATGCTCCAAAAGGGAATTGTTCCTGGCTTATGCCCAGGGTGTGTTCTATGCCATTCATGCCAACCAGCTCTGAGAACTTGTCGATACTTTGCCTGACCTTTTCAAAAGTGTCTTTTGACAGAATAACATCTCTTGCTGAGATCACCAATGGGGAATTTGCCGTTCACAGTCGTCACCCTAACACAGGCCTGAACCCTGGAGGCACCAGCCTTGGAAACTTCTGGGTATGCCCAAAGACTCAGGGGGGGCTGGAGAAAACCATAGCGCTCTCTGGCCCTAGTGACCATACTCATGGTAATGATGGGGACTTTTTGCCAGCCACACCGGACTGCCAGGCTGACCAGGGGCCCTTGATTTACGTCGCCCCCTTGACAGCAGGAAGTAGCTACAGAAGACGAGACCTCCATCCATACTCCCTGCCTGGTGGCCGCCGGTGTCATAATTTTAAAAAACAAAAGGGGGAGGTATTCCCCAGGATTAATTAAGGATTCCCTAGGATTAATTAAGGATTAGTTATGCTTATGTTAATTATCCAGAAATTTTAAATCATCCCGAATCAGTGTGGGATGGAGTACAGTATATGTGTTTTTCCAGATTGGAAAATTAAACCCAGAGCACCCACTCTGGAGAAATGTTTTCTTGTTTTCTCCAGGAAAAGGAGGACCATGTTGGACTTCTGCTCTCCCATGAAAATATGGAAAGTAGGACTGCCTACGGTAGGAGGCAACCAAGCTTCCTTTCCTTGTCTGCTTTCTAGATTCCTTCTTGAGCATCTCATGGCTCATGGAAAGTAGGACTGCCTACGGTAGGAAGCAACCAAGCTTCTTTCCTTGTTTGCTTTCTAGATTCCTTCTTGAGCATCTCATGGCTCATGGAAAGTAGGACTGCCTACGGTAGGAAGCAACCAAGCTTCCTTTCCTTGTTTGCTTTCTAGATTCCTTCTTGAGCATCTAATGGCTCAATGTTTTGCTGTGGCAATACTGCCTACAGCGTCACACAAAGAAACCAAAGGAATTTTGCACCATGCTTTTTCCTTTCCTCTCCCCCTGCTGCTAGACTTGGGGAGTCCCGTTGGAAAGAAAATAGGAGCTGAGGGTATTGACACTCAACCCCAATGTTTTATGATAGAAATGTTTAAAAGGGTAAATGCAAAGGTTTAACACCTTGGCTTCAATGTTTATATAAAAGAATGTTTTACTAATCACTTATGTTTGAGTTATCAGCTACTGTGAACTGCCGGGAATGCCAGAGTTTCAGCTTCTACCTCACCAACAAAAGAGGGCTGCTGTCTGCACCTTCCTGCACTTGGCAGAAACCAGCTGAGGATTCTGACTTCTGGACATAGCCAGATGGATGGACCCTTACCTACCCCTCACCCCAGTTTTGTGGAAGGGGCCCCACAGATCTTATGTCAGCATTTGCCTTATGCCCACACATGCCATGTGTTTACAGCATCCCCTGCTTATTGAAAAAAACAAAAAGGGGGAGATGTTGGGGATTATTATGGCCTGGGAAAGACTGCCCTTCCACCAGCCTTGGGACAATAGAAGCCCCTCCCACCTTTTGACCTCCACCCCTTGGGAGGTGAACACGTGTGTGCCACCATGATGGGATTGTCCCGCCCACAAAGGGAAGTTTCGTGATGTCACTTGATGAACGTGACCCCTAGCCTATGACTGACCCTTTGGCCAGCCCCCTTTCTTTCCCGCCATTACTTCTATATAAGTGCCCTTCCATATTAAAGTCTTTGAGACGCATTCCACCACCGCAGCGTGTCCCTGATGCCTTCCTTTCGCCTCCGCCCTCGGTAACATGTGGGGGGAACTGGGGGGAGGGGAAGCTTCAGCAACCCGTCCTCAACTTAGCGTTTGCCCATGTGAGCACGCCTTTGGCCTTCCGCTGGCGGAGGGCCAGGCTGGGTGCTCTTTTATAGAGTTTGTGGTTACCATTCTCCCCGTGGGGGGAGAAAGGGGGTGTCCAGAACCCCAACAGTTTGTCATAGGTGATACAAAGTGAGAAAACGCCCATACAAGTCCTTGCTTACTCAATGAAAGAACCGAGAGACACAGGGTAAAAAAAGACAAACGACTACAAAAGCAATACTTGCAAAACTGTTTGGTATAAATGAACTGAGCAACTCATGGGGGGGAAGGGAAAGGGGGAGGGGGGAATGAGGGAGGAGGTAACAAACAGTACAAGAAATGTATCCAATGCCTAAAGTATGAAAGTGTAACCTCTCTGTACCTCAGTTTGACAATAACAATTTAACAACAACAACAACAAAAAGAATCTGTTGGTGGTGGTGGTTTGTTTTTGTTTTTCCTGAAAATAGTCGCCTTGGCCTGCCCCAAGGTGGAATCACCGTTCTCAATTTAAGAATTTTAAAACAAAACAGAGGAACTCTTCAAATCTGCTTTACCAAAATAACTTTCCTAAAATTATTTGATACCACAGCACTTAATAAGCATGAAAAAATGTGGTTTAACAATTCAGAGAGGAAATATTTCTTCAGAACGCAAAAATAGTTGTACCAGGTGCTTGGTAATCTGATGTGAGATCATAAAATGACCTGGAACTTGCGAATCTCAAGACCAGGGATAGCCACGGGCCCTGCCAGCCTTCCACACTCCACGTCTTTATCAGACACTTGACAGAACTCAGATGGAAGCAGGGTTAAATTGAAACTACTCAAGAATGAAAGCATTACAAATATTTGGTATTTCTACGAAACCGTACATTACGAGAGGTGTTCTCTTCATTTTAAAGAGTGTTCCTTTGACAGAAAGAGCTGAGGAACAGAGGTCTGAGATACACCTGAGTGTATACACACACACACACACACACACACACACACACACACACACACACGAAAAGGAAGGGTTCAGAGCTTACAGCTCTTCCATAAGTCTTGAGGATTATAAACAACACAATAATCACCAGGGAAGTATGGGTGTAATTTGACTGAGGCTCTGTCTGAGCAGAACAGCTGGTGAGAAGAGCACCAAGTGTAAGGCAGGACCTGAACCTTGGAAGCTGCCATGAAGGTAGAAGTAGCTGCTTTTAGCCTTGACCTCAATGCAATTCCTTGTCTCCTTTCTCTTTGTTCATACACCCAATCTGCTTCCATCTGCTAACTGGCAAGCATTCAGTAACCCCCCCCCCCAAATGAGCACACCCAGCCTAATACAAGATCTTTGGCTCAAGTACTTCCAGGCATCTTAATATGTGTTTTAAAGTTCTAGTTCTCAAAAGACAAGATGAACGGTCCTGCGCTGCTGCCTTTGAGTGATTTGTCTTTGTATCATCCCAATTCAGCAGTCATTGGCAAAGAGGTCGTAATAGCACCAATCTGACTGCTTGGCATTACCCTGTCTAAAGAGCCTGGAAGTAAGGGGTAATTTACCAGAAATAATGTGTTTATGAAAAGGAAGTCTATCTTTCTGTAGAAGTGGCCAGTAAAGCCGGCATCTATGGTTTTTCTCTGCATGCTAGTTTGATTCAAGTGTAAAAAAGAATCCAATATGAAGACAGCTTGCCTTAAAGTTTAGGCTTGAAGATTGCCCTGATTCTTAATGTATGATATTGTGACTAGATTATGACAGGACACTAAACTTCTGGAGTTGTTAACTTGCCCAGTACAACAGCGTCTTGTAAATACCTTTCCTTTAAAAAACTCATCAAACTCCAAGAAATCGAAACAAAAGGTTTTTATAATGTGCTGTTTGCAGTTACTTCTTTTTTTCTTTCCCTTGTTTTCCCTTTGGTTGATGCCCTGTTGTCACTGTTTTTGATTTCAGTACCCTTTGTCTTGTGTAAAAGTTTATCCGATTTGGGGAAAGGGATGGGGAAATCACAGAAACAGCGAGACAAGGGGTGAACCAATGCAACAATGATACTCGCCAGACACTTTGTTGGAAATGAACTTTATGACTTGGAGGGAGGGCGTTAGGGAGGGGAAAGCCAGAGAAAATGAGGGGAGAGGGGTAAAACTGTTCAAAAAACAATATACCCGCTGCCTCATTTATGTAACAGTAACCCATCTGTAATCACCTTTACAATAAAAGACAAAAGAAAACGCTCATCAGACTAAGCAAGCGCTGAAAATACTCCTAACTTTTTCTTAACTGATGCCTCTAGGAAAATGTTTAATATAGAATTGGAAGATCTTTTTTTTAACTAAATCTTTCTTGTTTTAAGTAGATTGTCTATAATTGTGGATCAAAGAAGAGTGGCATAACATTACAATTTATGTCTATTTTGGTACTATGTCACAGGAGTTTGAGAAAATAAAATACTCTCCTGAGTGTGGGCCCATCATTCAGAGTGCTAAATGAACATTTTCCCTTCAAAAGGCATTTTTCTGGGGCTTTTAAAAATTAATTTATTTATTGTTAAAGTGATACACAGAGGGATTACAGTTTCATATGTAAGGTAGTGAGTACATTTCATATCAACCTTTTTACCTCCTCCCTCATTTTTCCCACACCTCCCTCCTCCCCAACTGTCTCCCTCTCTCCCGAGTTGTACAGTTGGTTTACAGCATGTAGTTTTGTTGTTGCATTGGTTCGACTTTTACCTTTGTCTCTCTATTTTGATGTTCCCCTTCCCTTCTAAGTTCTGATAAACATATATACAATACCCAGGGTACAAAAATCAGTTACAACAACATCAGGGGTAAAACCATGAGGAAGAAAGACAAAAGAAAAAGGCAGAATTTCACATGGTACTGTGAAAATAGCAACAACAAATCTTCCAAATCTTAGCAACTTCCAAATCTTAGCAACTTCCAAATCTTAGAGTTCATTTCACTTAGCATCATCTTATATGATCATATGTACATAGCTATTGAGCTATTGCAATCTTCTGCTAGAACTAACCTAGACATGTACCAATAATTTTTCTGAGGCTTTTTTAGTAATATGATTTAATCAAGGACTACACTAAGGTTGGCAGAACACAGGAAATTTTCTGAGGCCTTTAACAGTTTCAGAGCTTATTAAATTTAAGCAATGAAAAAAAATCACCAAGTCATTAAAGGCTCCATTGCTCCATTCATTGAAATTGTGCTGTGTCTACCTCACCAAATTCTACTGCATCATTCTTCATAATGCATTCCAGGAACCAGATCTTTTCTATGGAGTTGTGTTACTGTTTTTTTTTTTTCCAAAAAACAACACTTCTTAACTAATTTATATTTTTTCAAAAGGATGTAAATGGTTACCACTGTTCTAAATAACTAATTAGGTTAATTAATCAATTTTACGTTCCCTCCAAATGATTTCAAAACTATTTTTGCTTGTATTTGCAATGTGTAAACATATCACACAATCAACCATGGAAAATGAGGTTCACCGAGCACTTACACAGTATGTGAAATGGAGGAGTTTACGATGTCTAATTTATTAAAATTTCTCTCATTTTTACATTTTGTTTGGAATTATTTACGGGTTGGAAAATAAGTAGCTGATGGACGCCAAGCTGTTAAATAAGTACCAGAGGGTTAGACAAATGGGGCGCAAATGTCCGTGCTGCTAACCTCATTGGTGCAGCCTATAGTAAAGCACTGGCATTGTTTTATTCCCTCCAAAACTAGAAGTGTCTGCAGAAAACCAAGTGGCTTCCCCTCCCCCCAAATATGAGACATGGAGTAACAATGGAAAAGCAAGTCCTGGGCTCAGAGATGGGGAGAGCAGTGCTCGGAGGAGAGCTGGGTCTGGATCTGAGTCATTATTCCATTTTTCAGAGGTGCATGGGACATGCACGGGGTGGTTTCTGCTATTTTAGCTGTAGCGTTTGGCAGGGAAAGCTATTAAGAATCCACAGGTTGGAAAGGGCAGCGGGGATCAACCTGCATTCATTGTATTCATAAACTGCTTTGCTAGATGGAAACTCTATTGTAGAACTGCTTAAGGATAATTTTTTAAATTTCAATAAAAATGTATGCAAAGGTGTGCTAAAATGGAAAAAGCAAAAGCAAAGCCACAGTTTTAACAAATAATCTACCTGGTTACATATTTTTCTTCTATTACTGAAGATATTTTTTTTCTCATTGAGTATAAATAAAAATATTCCAGCCTGAGATTTACTTACTCTCTGTATTATTTTTAAGAAGACTCAAACTAGAAAACTCTAGAAAATGAATCATACATTTATAAGCTGTCAATATTTTCTACAACCAATTGTATCAGCCTGGCTTGTTTTTCTGGCATCCAAGGTACAAACAACAACACAAAATCTTTGACAGTCTCCTAATGACACTTAGAAAATGTTATCTTTAAAGCTGACAGCATGATTTGTCAGGCATGCCCTGAAACTGGCTGCCCCTTCACCGGAATCTAGGAAAGCCCGCACCTGCCTGGCAATTTCCCACGGACAAGTTATTTGCTAGAAGCTCAACTTTCTAAGGTAGGGAATGGAACTTTCTGGATTATTTAATCTTGACATGGAAAACATCACCTGCAGTCACTAGCTGACCTGTCTCTCCTCCTTCTTTCTTCCTTCCTTCCTTCCTTCTTTCTTTCTGTCATTCATTTCCTTCCTGCTGTTTTATAGAAAAGTTTTCTTGAGGTTACATAATTATATTAAAGATACCAACTCTAAAGACACAGACTCATGGGAAAAAGTCACTGAGAGTTCATCAGAAAATTATATAGTGTTCTTCCTGCCTGATGGCTTACCACCACAATACCAGGGGTGCAGCACAACACCTGATATAACCAATCCCTAACAGAAAGACAGACAGTCTCTCAAAAGGAGGAAGCAGAGCAAGCGCCAGTCAAGAGTGGAGGTAACGGGAACACAGAATGGGAGGACTCTGGCTCCTGGAGCTGACACGGCAAGCCTAGCCAGCTTTCTATACAACTCCTCCGCTCCTTTATCTCAGCTACTTTATCTAATAAAAGATGTTCAGGCTCCCCCCCCCCCCCCACACACACACACAAAAGATCACTAGCCATGCCATTTAGCCATGACTTTTAACACGGCCCTCAGAGACAAAGCACTCAGATAGGACACAGTTATAAAGTCATCGGACAGAAGGTTGTAAAGGAGCAGTGAAAGCAGAGAGGGGAAAACTGTATAAAAGAAACCCAAGAAAAGTCCAACTGTGATTTCTCCAAACTAACCAATCAAACTCCTTTACAGAACAAGGCCTCTCATGCAGAAGGAACTGTTGGTGCAAAAAAAAAAAAAACAAACTAGAATTGAACAGGACAGCAGGAGAGATCAAGTTTGAAACCATCTGGATAAAAAGTAAGAAAATAGCTGGGAGCTGTTGAGCTAATTATGGTCGAAAAAGATATGTAATTTTTTAAATGACATGGACATACAGAAAAGGGAACTCAGAAGCCGTGAAATTAAAAAAGATGTGATGATTCTTGAATTCTAAACATTCAGAAAATTCCTTTCACATAAAATAAAGACCAGGCAATAGAGCGCTACTCTGACTATTTCTAAAAGAACATAGTAAAAGCCAAATAAATACCCTACTAGCCATGAGAGAATGTAAAAAAGGCAAGCTGACAAAAAATGTGCAGTGTACTATTTCAAAGCAAAACAAAAAATATTACAAGAATAGTGTAAGATAGAAAATAATAACACAGATCAGTGTGAGAGCTAGCAATAAAGTGATAGCCTAGAGAAACAATTAGCCAAGTCCTAAGAAAATGTTTCATAATGATTGACAGTGAATGCAAAATAATAACAATAATAGTAATAATAATGCAATAATGCAAATGCAATAATGCAAATGCAAATAATGCAAAATGTAGGCATTAATACCTTAAGATAACCAAGAAGTTAGAAGTAAGAAAAATTAAAAATATTTTAAACATGAAGAGCTTATAAAATAGCACACCTACTGTATTAACAATTAACAGTTTAGCAAAAGGAATACCAGGAAGCTGGAACATGTTCTCACTGAGGCAGGTTGAGGGAGCACAGACGAAAGAGAGAGGAGGAGTGGGTGGGGGGTGAATCCAGTCATAATGTTCCATGTACGTATGTGGAAATGGAGCCAAGTAACTTGAGAGGAAGTGGAGGGTTGGGGTTGGAGAGTGATGAAAGGGGGATACTTATCAAGAGGCATGGTACTGACATATCAAATAAAAACCCCTTTGTGTAGCTGCTTAGGTGTAAAGAAGTAAATAAAGAAGTATACCCCAGACAGGTGATTTACAATCACAGACACTAAGTCCTATTGTGGTCCGGTTACTGAACTTTAAAGAATAGGTATCTTCTGAAATGTATGCAAAAACACGTATTCAAAAGTGAAAGAAAATTAGATCAGTGTCAGAACTTTGATAGTGTCAGAACTTTGATAGTATTATTTTAAGCTAGAGGGAGAAATTAAGAAATGTTTTTGTTAAATAGCCAGATATGAAAAGATCAGCCATAGAGATCCCACAGGATGACACTCCACCTATTAGACTAGGGAGACGGGGATGGGTGGGTGGGTGGAACAAATGTCATTGCTGCCTTTGTTGGTGTGCCTGCTTCCTACTTCCTGAGTTCCTTCATGATCTGTCCTTGTACCTGACCAAAAGAAGAAGCCCCACAATTATTTATTGAACTCATGAATTACTTCCATCAACCTGAGCTAGTGATTCCCAATGTACTCTCCTCCCATGCTACAAGAATAGAACGCTCACCAGGCCCTGGTGGCTCATGCCTGTGATCCAGGCAGCTCTTGTCCCCACTTCTGTCCTCTGTAACATCCATTTGCCTAACTGTCCCATATCTCAATCTGATTAGGGGCTCATAGGCTAGCTAAATATCTCCTGTTGAGATGTTCTCAGGGTGTTCTACCATGGCTAGGAGAGTTCTCTTCTTGCACTATGTGTTATGTGTCCTTCCTGAATTATACATTCACTGATCATGACGTTTATGTTATCCTTCTCTAGATCTCAAATACTGCACAGATCAGCTCTGGAGTAATTATTTTTTGATACTAAAATAACTACCAAAGAGTAACAGACTTCAAACCACAGTGAATCTTTATCTTGGTCATGAATGCATATCGATCTGAATAAAGTTAAGGTCCCTCTTTTGGGATAAAATAAACTAGCATACCGGTACTGTACACACATGTATACCTGCTGTGTTTTTCATGGTGTCTGCATTTGGCCTAAATCCATGGACCGCTCCTGTCCTGTGAATTGCACAGAAAGAGCCCACTGTGATAACCTTTCTGTTTTTTGTAGCCACCACCTGACGTAAAGTACAGAACATTTCGACAATGGGAAGAGGAAAAAAATCTTTACTCTAATTTTTCATCTATCTCCCTCTTTCTTCCTCCATTAATCATCCAATCACAGCCACCATAAAGCAGAAGGGATGATAATAACTGAAATATGAGATTTCATCAGATCTCTCTAGATGAGTGCTATTGTTTCAACTTCCATTATTTTCCCATTTTATCTCGCTTTAAAAAAAATCAATAATTTTATTTCGTGGATCCGGTAAGAATTTTTTTTTGCCTGTGATGGTTAAACACAGGAGCCATGAGGAATCATTCCTAGAGTTGGGGCCAGAAACCTCAAGTCTGGTTTTTGTTGTTCCTGTTTATGCCAGCTAAGTGAACTGAGCCATTCTGGAAGTTTCCTTGTTGGAAAGAAGAATTAATCTACTCTGACTCAAAAATTTAAAGAATGAAATGAAATGTAATACCACTCCGTGGTAAATATTACACAAAACATTAACATGTGGTGTCTGTGAGGGTTAATCTTGATTGTCAAGTTGACTGGAGCCAGAATTACCTAGAAGACCAGTAAATCACAGCTCTGGGTGAAAGGCAGGTTGCTGGTGAAACAATACCTGCAGAAGATTAGGGAAGTGTGAAAGACCCACCCAGAATGTGGGTACTCCCATTCCATTGGTTGGGGGACCAAATGGAGTAAAAAGGGAGAAATGAAAAAACGAACGAGGTGCTAGCATTCTGTCTCTCTGATTCCCAGTCATCATTATGTGATCTGCTCTGCTCTGCACGGCCCATCCTTGAGGGAATAAAACCTGTGAGACCAGGAACCACACAAATCTTCCCTCCTTTGACTTGTGTATGTCAGGCAAAGCAGACACACACAGAAAACGGATTAGAGGCAGATAGGGTCTCTGTTCAGTCTGTCCCAGACAATGTGCTTCAGGAGCCTTTGGCACTGGTTTGTAGGAGGCAATACAGAGAAGTTAGTAGAGGACACAGGCCAGAGGGGTGCTGGAATGATGCTCTCAGAAGATCTTAATGGGTGGTTTTAGTGGATCTCAGAAGATCAGAATGCCAAACAGGAAGGTGGACAGAAAAGAAGACACTGGTGAGGTTTGAGATGAAAGCCTTGGAAACGGGCCGTAAACCACATTCTGTAGAAGAACTTGTGCATATTTTTGTCCATGCCCTCAGACTTTTAATGTGGGACTGAATTTAAAGGATTCATTAACCTGGGAGAGCCAATTTCAAGGCAGTTCAGCATGTAGGCTGTAACATGATTACAGCTAGCTGGTTTTAGCCAGGTTTACAGTGAAAAATAGAAACAAAAAGGTCCCAGTCATTGGGATTTTTTTTAGCATTTTAAAGAGAAACCTGTCTTATATACTTTCCATAATGCCATGAGGTTTTGTATGCTTAATGCATGAATTTTTTTCTGAAAAAGAGAGTTGGTTCTCAACTTGTAGAAAAATTAACATGTAAGTATCTTTCTGTTTTAGTGGTGAAAATAGTTAAAGTTCTGATTATTATTTATTCATTTTTTTCTTAACATATCTCAAGAGGAAACACTATCCATAAGTGCATTTTTTTTTTAATTTTAGGAGGCTGATAATTTTGACATTCAGCTGTCAAGATCTCTTATGCGTTGTTTGACAGTTGCACAGGAAAGAAATAGTGCAGTGGGTGTGTGGCATGTGGTTGTGTGTGTGTGTGTGTATGTGTGTCCTTGCCTGTTAGTGGAGCTATAACCCAGGGCTATGTCCATATTTGTAAGTGCTCTACCACTGCACAATACCCCACCCCTGAAATGGTAACATTTTTATATATCCAATTTCTATTTTTTTTATTTAGCATATCCTTTTTCTCTCTGCTAAGATTTTTGTACTTTTTTTTATTATTGGAGAATTGAGATTACAGTTAATGTCTAGCTTGTATTATCGACACTGTGCCCCAAAGTTTATAAAATTACAAACTCGCCAGTTCTGATCGTGGATCCATCTCTTCCTGTTATTTCCCTCACACAGGAAGAGAGCAAAAATTTGGTTACAACAGATTAAACAAAGGTTATATTTATTAACCCTTATTTAATCATCACAGCCAAGCAAACAACTTTAATCAAAAGAACAAAGCTGAAGCTCAATATTTAAACTGTGCATAAAAATATGGCATTTAATCTAATCAAGTTAGCCAACAATGAGCAAGCCACATTTAATGTTTGCTCTTCAAACCTGGAATCCATTCCTTCTGTCAGTCTAATTCCTAAACCTAATTTGAAAATAGTTTGCATTATATGCTATCTCACAGCTTTTTATGTTTGCTAACCAAATACAATATGTTTGAAGACTTTGTCATCCTGAATGTGACATTGTTAAAAAAAAATCAAATGTGTTTAACAGTTACAGTTGCTTGAGGAAAAAAGATTGTGTTTTGAAAAAGTGGCATGTAAAACTACACACACACACACACACACACACAGAAAAGTGTTCCAATTTTTCTTTACTACTTGATGCTGTATGCGTGTGTGTATGTGTGTGTGCGTGTGTGTGTGTGATGAAAGAGATGGATAAGGGCTTATGTTTGCACTTGTGTTCTCCTGCACAAAACAAATATTTCGGCATAGAAGACTCTGTGTGTGCACAAGCAACAGAATATACCATGTGTGCACAAGCAACAGAATATACCATGTGTGCACAAGCAACAGAATATACCATGTGTGCACAGCCACATGGGTACATTTATGGGGTACATAGAACCAAAGACACAGTCTTCTCTTAATTTTCCATCTCATTGTGAATAACTTCTGGGAAAATCTCATAAAAGGAATATCCAGTGGTGGATATCTTTCATTCAATCTAAAGAATTACCCCTGAGTAAATTAATTACATAGCCCTCCCAGTGTAAGAAGTAGGTTAGGAGCCAGTGTTTTAATTGCTTTCTAGAAGCAGAAGCCCACTTTCTAATTTATCCCTCTCCAAAAACCTCTGTTTATGGGATGGTGGACGGTTTCCATTTATCTGACTTTTTACTTTCAATAGTTTCATTGGATAAGTAATCACCAAGTTCCTGATCCAAACCTGGTTCTTTTCTAGTCTCTGTAGGACAGCAAAGAGCAAAGCCTTTAACCAAGGGTCCACAGGTAGCCTTTAATGCCAGTGGCAACGAAAAAGAAGAGAAATAAATAGACAAGAGACTGGGAAGGACGGAGAAAGAAGGGGAAGGAAGGGGAGGAAAGATGGGAGGGAAGGAAAGGGAAAGAAATTGAAGGAAAGGGAAGGGAAGGGAGAGAACATTCAACCCAGGCAACAGAAAATGGTATGAAGAATAACAGAAACACAGCCAGGGAAAGTAATGGAGAACAATGGGGCTGGGCTGCAAGTGTAATTCGATTTGCCTGTGAACCTCTCCCGGAGACAGTTAACAGTTGAGCAAAGGTTCAAAGGAGATGAACCAGCAAGCCATGAAGATAATTAGAAAAGGCATTTAGGATGGACCAAGCGGTGCTGAAGACGTTTGTGGAATAGTGAGCAAGGGAAGTGGAGGGAGGGAGATAGAAAGAGAGGGGACCAGGAAGTCAGAACAGGGAGCCAATCATAATGGCTCTGCGAGGCTGTTACTATGAGTGAAGTGAATATACTGGAGAGTCTGAGGAAGAATTAACCTGATCACTTTGTGGGAAACACCATAACTCAAGGGAGAGGGGGAAGCAGTATGGACAAGTTCGACTGCATTCTAGAGATGATGAGAGACTGGACTCTGGGTATCTAGTTAAGGTCATGACAAGATTCTTTGACAAACTCAAGAGGACTTAAAGATGATGTTAACCCGTGACCAAGATATGCCGGACAGGGACACTGCTTTGTTCAGTGGCAGCTCCTTTGTATAACCACTTTAAGATTGTTTTTTAAATGTTTTAAAGAGGATGCCACAAATTTTGTCCTAAGCAAGTGACTGAAAAGACAGGTTCTCTTGGGAAGGAAGGACAGGGACCAAGCAGTCTACTGAGAAAATGTTGAGATTTAAGTGTCCACTCATTTTGCAAATGAGGCTCCTGGAAGATAGTTGATTAGACAGTCCCACAGTTCTGGAGAGAGTTTGGGCCAGAAAGCCATGTCAGAAAGTTCGCAGAAATTCACACCTGATAATGATGGAATTCCAGAGTCTGAAAACCACTAGAGGAGTCAGTATAGAGGAGAAAAGTTCCAAAACTCATGAACACCTCAAAACTAGAAGCCAGGGAAACACAGAAGACTGAGAAAGAGGCAGGCAATCCCTGAAATCTAAAACAAATCTCAGGCAGGAGAGGTCAACCGTATTCTACGCTGTGTCCATTCTCCCTAGCTTTTAATGCTAGGGCACCAGGCACCGACTCCGCTCGTGTTACTTCATGTTCTGGATGAAGAGACTGGCACAAAGAGAAATTAAGCCATGCATCCCAGGCGCTGGTACTGCAGAGCCGCAGCTCACAGGAAGCTGCTGTGCACACTCAGGACTGTTTCCGGCACTGTCACTGGCTTCCTGGTGTCTTCCCTCCCCACGACCGCCCATGCCTGCCATTTCAGCTCTGAGGCAGGCCAGTGGCAAGGCTGATAATTGCCCAGTAAATTCTATACGAGCAACTTTGGAAGCTGTGCCTTCCTGAAAATTACATGGTAAATAATTACATTTGTAGGGAACAAATAATTCAACTATTCGTTACCATGTCAAATGCAATTTTAAGATGTGATGAGGCAAATCTTGTTTAGGAGATGAAAACAGAAGATATAAACCAGATAATTGCCAAGTGATTAAGCAGGAAGTGCCATGCGTGTATGATTAATGCAAAATGTGCAGATAGGCACTGGGGAGGGTTGCCAAGGAATGAGCTCGAGTATCTCGTGCCGTGTGCAACGTATGAACCTGCATGGCCAGCAATTGCAGAATTCAGCAAGCGGTGGTGGGGACGGGTTTGCTCAGAGCACAAATGCCACGCAGGTTGATGTTGACGACGTGACTGTCTTAAGACATTCTCGTCTCATCCCAGAGAGTTCTCTACCCAGACTATTGTGCTAACATCTCCGGTTCTGATTCTCCGGGGGATTGAGTGATATATGTGTTGCCAATATACATGTAACATTTTTACTTAGTCTCTAGGTATTTCTTTACCTCCCCGCGCTCTCCGTACAAGATGTGCATGAGGGACTGGAAACATGGCTCAAGTAGCCAAGTACTTGTCCTGCAAAATCAGCCTCCAAGGCCACCAAGAAAAAAATGAGGCCAAGTGTTGCGACATGCGCCTATACTCCTGGCTACTTAGGAGGTAGAGATAGGAGGAGCCTCGTGGTTTGAGGTTAACTTGGGGGGAAAAGAGAAAAGTTTGGTATGGTGATACATACCTATAATCCTAACTATTCATAAGACAAAAGTAGGTAGCACAAGTCAGTCCTAGACAAAAGCATACTATTCAACCTGAAAAATAACTAAAGCAAAAAATAATAATAATAGGGGACCAGGGTGTGGCATAAGAGTTGGAGCAGGGGTAGTTCCTGAGTTCAAACCCCTATACGATTAATAAATAAGTAACAGATAGATTAGACAGATAGATGATATAGAGATAGATAGGTAGGTAGATAGATGCAGGTACACACACACAAACACACACACACATATATATACAAATACAACACATATACATATATTATAGATGTACACAGGTATATATGGATTACACCGAATTGATTATCTGAATGGAGTTTAGAGAAAGTGGTCTGGAATATAATACCCAGGGGTCATCTTGCCTCTGATAACTTCTCACACTAGGGGCCTATGCCTCCCTCCTCTCCCATGCTAAAACAGCAGGACATTCTGGATGCAAGCACAGGGTGACGATGCTTGTGGCCGGGCCCAGTTCTTGTCACGACAGTCCTTCCTTGCCACTGTCTCGGCTCGATGCATCGTTAAAATATTGTGAAATGCTTTACCGCAGATCATTTTCAGACATGATCATGTTGGGCTGCGGTGGGCGGATGGGAAGGGAGAGGGCCTCTCAGGGCGCTAAGTGGTTTCTGAACCACTGGAGCGTGGGCCAGGCTCTGCAGGGGCCTCGCTGATAGCTCATTAGCCAGCCCCTTCCTCTTCCTGGACAATCATATTGACTCCACATTAGATAAACATGAATCTTCCAAACGAGAGGGGAGCCGGCAGGAAGGATCCTCCCGGAGGTGCAGTACCGGAGAGGCAGGAGGACACAGTCCATAGAGCTTAATTCTCACCGTAATTGTCTCTCCTGGCAAGGGAGCGGAGCTGCTAGAACAAATGAAAAGCTGCTAGGACCTGTAGTTCTGAGAGGAGAATAAAAGGGGTCACCCCCTTTGCAGGGCCAATTTCTGTTTGGAACAAAACCCATTATTAACAAATCAGAGGCATTACCAGAGTGTCTTTACACCTTTTCTTTATTGAAAAACAAGGACATCTCAAAACAGGAGAGAGTGGGTCAGTTGTAAGAATAGAGAAGGGAATTCATTCCAAGAGTGCACAAAACAGCCTCTGACGGAGGTGGCAGGTGGCACAGACAACTCCCCGCACCGTCCACATATACCCCGATAGCTTCAAACGTCTGTGGGGAGGAGCGGAAGGTTTGCTGTGAATCTCCCGTCTTCCCCTTGGATTTCTGACAATCTTACCAAAGTCACCTTCCCACACTAACTTTCTCAAACAAAACAGAATTAACTCACAAATCAGTTCCATGTTTCTGTTCTGTACGTTTGCGCATAAAACCATACAAATCAGCAACAAAGGGAAAGGTTCCCTTGGGGGACAAATCATGGTAAAGAACCATAAGTTAAAAATAGCCAGGTCTATGGGCTGGGGATATAGCCTAGTGGCAAGAGTGCCTGCCTCGGATACACGAGGCCCTAGGTTCGATTCCCCAGCACCACATATACAGAAAACGGCCAGAAGCGGCGCTGTGGCTCAAGTGGCAGAGTGCTAGCCTTGAGTGGGAAGAAGCCAGGGACAGTGCTCAGGCCCTGAGTCCAAGGCCCAGGACTGGCCAAAAAAAAAAAAAAAAAATAGCCAGGTCTCCCCAGGTATTTAAAAATATCAACTGGTATAAAATTCACTAATATAAAGCACATTAGGTTTTTCCAGAATAATATAAACTCTTCTTATAATGTCACCTTAGAAAGTGACAGTAGATCTCAAAGATAGCAATAATCATGATGAAAATACACATGCTCACACACACACACACACACACACACACACACACACATCTGAATTTGAGGTAGCTGTGATGATAAAGACAAAATTCCCAATGAAGTCACTAAGGAGTCATCAAGTATATCAATGCTGTGATCATTTCTGTCTCCTTCCCCTGCTGCATTGTAAGAAAACTCAGTGAATGTAATGATATAAATGCCCAATTGAAAGTCCGCTATGGTACAGGGCTAGCTACGAAGTGTGCCCTGTGCATAATGTGGTTGCCATGCAACGTGTTCAGGTTAATAGGGGTACGCTGGCCTGCAGAGGGTCAGTGCCTCCACGCAGAGCAAGGCATCGGGGCTGCAGATGCTTTCTCTTGGAGAACATAGTCTCTGGTAGTTCCTGCCACCGTGTCTTCAAATACAATGACACATCTAATTCTGCCCCTTGGCCCTACTAATTTAATCATAGCCAGATGAAAATTGATTATTGGTCATAACTTACCCGTGACCAGGTTCCTGAAAAAAAGTATGTAAAATTTATTACAGCTGTGTGTGTGTGTGCATGTGTGTGTGTGTGTGTGTGCGTGTGTGTGTGTAGGGACATGCAAGACTTGCATATGTAATATATGATACATAGTATATGTAATATATGTGTAATATAGATTGACCATCTCTAGTCCAAAAAAACCCAAATCCATCATGCTTCAAAATCAAAACTTTTAAAAGTGTGACATAATGCCCAAAGTGGAAAATTCCACATCAAGAAACTTTCATGCACAAAATAATTACAAATAGTTTATGAAATTGTGTTCATGCTCTGGAAAGCAATTTAGAGGTTCCTCAAAAAAATTAAACATAGGGCTGGGGATATAGCCTAGTGGCAAGAGTGCCTGCCTCGGATACACGAGGCCCTAGGTTCGATTCCCCAGCACCACATATACAGAAAACGGCCAGAAGCGGCGCTGTGGCTCAAGTGGCGGAGTGCTAGCCTTGAGCGGGAAGAAGCCAGGGACAGTGCTCAGGCCCGGAGTCCAAGGCCCAGGACTGGCCAAAAAAAAAAAAAAAAATTAAACATAGACTTACCCTATGATGCAACAATTCTATTCTTGGGCATTTACCCCAAAGCATTACAAACCAGTAAAGCTACCAGTACAACCATGTTCATTGCAGCATGACTCACCAGAGCCAAGGAATGGAATCAGCACAGATGTCCCTCAATGGACAAATGGATCAAGAAAATGTGGTGTGTATATATACAGTGGAATTTTATTTACCCATCAGAAAGAATGATATTGGACCATCTGTAAAGAAATGGAAAGACCAGGAAAAATTATGGTAAGTGAAGTGAGGCCCAGAGAGACAAAGGTTTCATATTTTCCCTCATGTGTGGAAGCTAGAATTAGCTTATAAACTTATTAGTATATACTTTGGGTGGTATGCCAGTGGATGGGAATGTATTAACTAAATACAGTAGATTCAAGGGAGAATGCAAATAGTATAATTCCTTAGAAAGGCAAAGCTCAACAAAAATAAACACCATGAAGACAGGACTCAAAAGGAGTAGGGTAGAGTCACTGAGAGAGGCAGAGGAATGAAGAGAAGAGGAGTGGAATGCAGTGAGTAATCCGATGTTTAGCCTATAAAACCAAGAAAAGTGCGGGAAGGAAGAAGTGGGTAGCAAAGAAATGGGTGGGAATGTTAAAAGCATAACATTGATCAACATATATTGTATCCATAAATTGCTTTGGCAAATGGCAACGACTTTGTACAACTACTTAAAGTTAATAATAATACTAGTAAACACTAATAATAAGTATTACAAAAGGAAATGGAACATTGGCATGGAAGTCTCATTGGTAACCTTATGAACATGGTAACTGCCCCAAGCAAATGGGAAAGGTCTACTGTGTTGGATACTGGAGATAGCTCCCAGAGTGCCAAGGTGTGAAGAGCAGCTAATAGCCAGTCAAGACATCTGCCACATGAGCAGGCTGAGCAATGTCTTTACAGATGGAATTATGATCCTCAAGGATATCTGTGGTCTGAGTCCCTACAGCACAGCAATGGAACTGAAGCTGCAATGAAACTTACTGGCTAGTCATCAGCTGATACTGAAATGGGTAGATGGTTCTGGCCTGTCCAGGTGGACCATGCTGTCAGAAGGGATCTTGTACTTGAGATGAGGATCCAGGTAAACTGTGCTGTCAGAACTTGTAATTGAGATGAGGGTCTCACTAACATTTTTTTCCTGGGCTGGTCTTGACCCCCCAGTCTTCTTGAGTTGCTGGGATTATAGGCATGAAGTGCTCACTGTGTCTGGCTCCAATCCCATTTGGGTAAGACCTTTTATTTTATTTTATTTTTTAATGGAATCCTAGGATCCAAATTGATTTAATTACAACAAGGGACCTATTTTAAGTTTTCAAATACAAAAAAAAAACAACACTTTTTCTAGCAAGTCAACACAATTTATTTTGTTTGAAATGCCAGGATTTTAAAGTATAGTTATTGGCTAAATAAGACATTAGCTCCCTTTAAAGTCAAGAGAAATATAACGGGAAACAAACATAGAATTTCAATATAGCTTTTATTAAACCAATTCTTAAGCATCAACTTGGGCGTTAAGGGATTTCCAGGTGTGTTCTTTCAGACTCTGATAGCTAGCATCTACACATTTGTATGTGTTTTCCCTCTAACCAGCCAGACAGGCATCAGCACCCAGCAGAGAGAAGACACTGAAACATAATGAGAAATCCCATTTCCACAGCACAAATAGCAGGAAAATGGCCACGCTCGTTTGTAATGGCATTATAGACTGCCAAGAAGACTATTTCAAATTGGAGGCCTGGTCACTGTGAAGGAGTGTGCGAGCCTCACACGGGTTTGTTTATGGGCACACCGGTGAGGTATTGACAACACAGTAGACCTTGGGCTGCTTCAGCAGCAATTCCTCCCCAGAAAAGAGCCTGGAAATCACCCCACAGTCTCTATCTGGTAAATGTACCACTATTTCCCCTTCTCTTACCTAATCTCCAATCCATCCAATTTTCAGGTTTTTTGCTGTTCCTATTATACTTGTTTCCAAATGCCTCATCCTGCGCTCTGGCTTGTCTCGATCTCTTTTCTGTGCTGTCTGCCTGCCCATCCTGAATGCACACAAAAACACATGAATGTACACCAGAACGCAGGAAATCATCCATACACGAATAGCTGAGTAAGGGTCTCCTTTTAAAGTCCTTGCTCTACCCATGGCTCTACCTTTCCCGCTCTGGGTCATGCCTGGTGGGCCCAGTTACAGTTCAGAATGATGTCTTAACTCACCTTTGTAATGATGTGTTTTCCCCCCACAGATTGTCATCACCAGTCTTTTCACGTCTTTCACTCTGCCTATGTTTCCTCATTCATTCCCATCGCTGGGAACTGCTCCTATCACACACACACACACACACACACACACACACACTAGATATAGATGTACATATAGATGTAAATATATCTAGATATATCTGTATCTTTCTATATACATATAGATATATAGATATAGATATAGATATAGATGTATAAATAGAGAAGTATATATAGATATAGTGTAGATATCTATATATCTGTATCTATAGATAGATAGATATAGATAGATAGATAGATAGATAGATACATACATACATACATACATACATACATACATACATACATACATATATAGCCAGCTAGACATCTTTAGGGTCAGTTAATAGTGCTTTGCCATTTTGAGTCATTGTTATTTCCAGGCACTGTGGTAAATCCTTGGAACATCTCATCTTCTTTATTCCACAGTCCTTATTGTGGATATCATGTGCCCTCTATGTAAAAGAATAAACTGAGTTTTCTAGAGTGGTTTATCATCTGGTCAGTGTCATACAACCAGTAAGAGGTAGAGCCACTTTTCAAGCCTGCACTACTCTGCATCTATCTGTCTCTCTTTGCTGAATACCAGCTCCACTGCACTTCCTTTCTGTGTAGAACTCTCTCCCAACATGACGCCTGCTTCTTCCCCTGTCCACCAGAATACTTCTCAGCATGCCCAAGTCTCCCCTTCTCTTCCCTTTCCCCATCTCAGCACGTAGCATCTCACTAGGCAGTCAAGAGACGACCTGTCCAAAGGGTCAAATCCAAGCTGCGGTTTGACATAGAACAACAACGCGCAGTTAGGTCTTGTGGGTGTCACTAATGTCAGAGGTGACAGGAGGAAAGCAGCTAACCCAGTGCTTAGATGCAGTTTTGTATTTGTGACTGAGTGGCGGCAGCTTCCCAGAAGCATTTTTATTTTGAGACTAATCATTCAGAGAAAGCACCTGAGACCGAGTACAAAATTAGCGGATTAGATTATTTCTCAAGAAAAAACCATTTGTTAATACAAGCATAAACTTCTGATCTACTTTAATTTTAAAAGAAAAGGGGATAGAATCAGGAAAAAAGGAGGGGGGTGGAGATAACGCTCTTGTGAGTCTGTCACACCTAACTATGAAATTAATTTGGAGATCATGTCATAAAAACAAGGTCACCTTGTCCCGAGAAGAGACAAGAAAAGCAATATCATGAATTATCTTTTTCTCATGTACCAGGGAGAGCAGACTTACCACAGGTAGGAAAATGCAATTACCAAAGGTTGTTAAGCAGTGCGGCGGCGGCTTTTTCCTGTCTGTCAGGAGTTGAAGAGGATTTATTCACCAAAGTGGTTGAGCTGAAGTTAACTCAACTGTCAAAAATGACCAATTTTCAGTCTCAAACTTGGTTCAGTGCAGTTCTCTCTCTTATTTCTACATATCAAATCCTTGTGAAATAGAGCATCAGGAAGAAATGTTCGCCCTCTCGTTATTTGTCATGGAAATCATGTGGGTTTGGGTTCAGAGAGGAGGGGCCACTATTGGGTCGATGTGATGAAGAGAAGCTTGGAGAAGAACGCCTCCACAGGCCTTAGGCTCTCTTGTATGACGCACGGGAGCAAGTCTACTACGTCAACACATTGAGGAGTGTTCCCCCTGACTTTTTGTTTGATTGGCTATGTGTGTAACTTTTCTTTCTAAACAATGCACATATGTCTTTCTGATAACTACAAAGAATCAGTCCAGAGCAATCAAAGCCCTTGTGGTGCCTGCCTGGTGTCACTGAACTTTATCTACACTCTCCAAGAACCACACAGGTCCGTTTGAGAAATGCATGCTTAAGGCCTGAGACAAGGGGGGACTAAGACACTGATGCTTAAAGCCAGAACCCTACCACACGCCATGTCCGCCATGTCCACAGGACAGAGAAATCGACTTGAAAAGGATCTAGTTGGGTAGAGATAAAGTAATATAGATACAGACAGTGGTGGTAGCATTTCAAAACACATCCCAATAGACTCAAAGCTGTACATCCATAATGAGTCCAAAAGAAAAAAATAATCCAAGGACGCGAGTATGCCAAACACTAAAAACCAATCAATCAATCAACGCATTCCACATACTACCTTGTTTCTTTCCTAGTTCCCTTGGCAAGTGCATCCTAATTCCCTTGGCAAGTGATTTGCATGTTTCTCTTGTTTGTTTAAGCCTTTGTCTTCACAAGGTGGTAACTTCCCTATGTGTTGGTACTACAAAGGTGAGAGGTAAAAGCAAATAATAAAAACAACCTCAAGTGTTGGTCTGCCTTTCCTATATGAATGACATTTCAAATCACCAAATGAAATGGTGCAGCACCATGAAATGCACCTGTAATATTTTGGATGACAGGGAGAATACTAGACACAAGGCCCCAGGTCCTACAAGAGCAATAGGAACACAGTCAAGTTCATCGTAGAACTTGGGCACTAAGAGGTTGGGCATTCCAAAGAGTGCACAGTGCCTAGCCATTGGGCCAAATTCGGATGCATGCCCTGAGTTTAAGCTTGGAGGGTTCTAAATGCCAAACTAATAAACTCAATTTTAATTAATCGTTTGGGTGGGTACAGTAGGAAAGCACCCTAAAAAGACATAAGCCCAACGGTCCTGAATCTGTGAGACTCTGAGAAAAGTGACTTGTCACCAGCCAAGAAGACACCATGATATTGGGAAAGAAGTTTAGCATAGCCACCAGGGGGTGGCTGGTATAGAAAACTGAAACAATGGCTCTCTATTTAAAGATACTTGTCCATGCAGGTCGGAGAGGCAGTGATCTGAAAGATAGGGGGGCACTCTAGGGAAATCCCTAAGAAAGTTCTGGAGTGTATGCTCCCAGAATGATTTGAATGATCAAGAGATGCCATGACTAAATCCACATGCCCCTCTAAAACCACACGTTTAATAATGCAGATTCAACATTTCTATAAAACCTCCATACCAGTGAGTGAGACCTACTTTTTATGATTAAAAAAAAAGAAAGAAACTAAGTGGATTTTCTATCTTGAAAGAACTCTTTTACATTAGAATAAAACTTTCCTCTTTTCCATCAAAGAAAGCCTTCCATTTGCCGCATGAAATGAATGCAGAAGGAGACCACTCTTTAAATTTGAAAATCTTAAACCTGCTCTTTCACTTTCACAGATAAAAATCCATTATTTCACAATAACGCATTGGCCGGGGCAGAGTAAAACAAGACGTGATTGGAACTGAAAGCCATCCAGTTTTATTTTTCCCTATTCGTCTGATTTACAGTGAAGCTGAGCTGTGTGCAGATGATAGCTATGAGCAAAAGTTGACATCAATTGGAGTTCCAGGAAGAGCTCTTTCTGTATAGGGGAAAATATCACCTTTAAAAAAAAAACACATGTGAATAGCACCTGACAATACAGACAGGGTGGAAAAGATCAATAAGACAGAAATAATTGTCACCTAATGATTAGTGGGCTATGGCTCATAATAATCTCCTTCAATAGACTCCACAAAGGAAGAGCTTGATTATTTGAACATATCATAGTGTTAATTATGGCTGGGCTGCATTTACAGCCTAATTTGTATTTTTACAGAATGTGACATCTGAAAGCTTGAAGTGATTTTCAGCATCTTATTAGGTGTTTGAAATTCAAACATCAGCCTTTCTGTTTAGCATCTATTTAGGCAAGTGAGTATGTGAGAACCTTTGAAAATCAGTAGAACCTCTGGGAGGTCTCAGGAGATAAGTGTCCATCGATTTCCATTTCAACAAGATATGAAGAATCCTATGTGACCGATGCAGATGCTCCTCTTCCTGTATTAACAGGAAGTTCTAGCACACATCAGCCTTGGAACCTCTAAGTTGTTTTTGTGCTGATGTAATTATGGGTGACTGTGCTGTCCGCCCCGCTTCAGTACTTGGAATGCGTGGGCAAGCATGATAGCACCCTTCTGTACTCCTAGAAACCTAAGAGACAGACATAGGAGTCAAGGTGAGCCTGACCCTAGCTGGAATATAAACTGAAGCAAAAAAGAGGGAGAAGTGTGGGCCAAGTGGTAGAGTACTTTCCTGGCAAACACAAGGCCCTGAGTTCAAACCCCAGTAACCAACATAGACCGGAGGGGGAGGTGGAAGGGAGAGAAAGAGTGGAGAGAGAGAGAATTTAGAAAGTTCAACCAATATATAAAGGAGAGAGAGAGAGAGTAACAAACAGTACAAGAAATGTATCCAATGCCTAACGTATGAAACTGTAACCTCTCTGTTCAGTTTGATAATAAAAATTTGAAAAAAAAAAAGAGAGAATTTGGAAGCTTCACCAATATACAAAGCTCCTCCCGCTTGAGATATTGATGGAATTTTTCACAAGCTGTACTGCCCTTCGAGGACCCAGAGAAAAAGACTGGTCTAAATTTATGTCATGGGAAGAAAGGAAAAATGATTTGCAAACGTTTCCCTGCTGTTAACAGAGCTTGAAAGAAAGGGACAAGAGTTGCCGCATATCTAGTTACTAAAATTAGAGCCCATCTCTGTGCTCCTCTATGTGGAGGAGAAGAAATGGACAAGGCCAGATCTTGAGAAAAATACAAAAGCGCACCTTCCACATTCTGCTCCACCCACTCTTGTGAACAGGTGCGTGAAACACAACTCGCTGCTTTCTACCCCTGATGGCTCGCTAGGGCCTGGCCTGCCACTCTTGACAGAAGGTCCTAGTCTGCTCCTCCCTGGAAGAGCAAAGAAAAGGAGTCTCCAGTATCTACTCTGAAGATTCACGTAGCAAATAAAAGGATATTTTTCATCCTAAATAATATTTGCATCTGAATATTTGCATCTATAAATTATTGTTCAATACCATGGTGACGTTTATGACAGAAACTTTAGACAGTCTGGTTGGAAGACATGAAGGAAATTATAGGCTTGCTTATCAAGTCAAATAGGTACAAATTATAATATAAACCAAACCCATCTTGAAGACTTTTGGCTTCTAGTAATTTAATGAAGACTTTTGGCTGATGGTAATTTAATATCAAATAGCCTTAAACTTTTTGTAAGGCAAGAATCTGATGCCAGAATCATTTTAAAAAAACTGTGTTTTATTTGTTATCCATTTGACTTCTTAGGAGATAAATAGAGGTAATATGAAGAAATAAATATTTTACTGTGGCTTTTGTATATTTTCCACATCTTGTTGGCATTAATTGGTTGTAAAAGGAAATTTTATTTTGACACGTCCAGACATGCATACAATGAATCTTAACCGGATTTGACCCCTAAAGCGTATCATCTTAACAATTCATGTTTTTGAGACAGGGTCATGCTCTATAGCTCAAGCTGGCTTTGAACTCATGATTCTCCTTCCTCACTTCCCAATTGCTATGATTACAAGTTTACCAGGCATGCACCACCACGACTAAATTCAATGTAAATATTTTGCTGCTGTTTTATAGCTCTGGGAGTTTCAATACAGGGCCTTACCACTTGAACCATACTTCCATTTCCTTCCATCATTTTTGAGACAGCAACCATAGATCACAGTCCTCCTATGTATGTTTCATAGCAAGGCTGGTGACAGGTACCACTGTACCTCGCTTTATATTAAGATGGGGTCTTGACAACTTGTCTGTCCAGGCTGGCTTCAAACTGTGATCCATGAGATCTCAGTCTCCTGAGTAGCTAAGATTATAGGTGTCATCTACCAATCCCATCTAAATAACTTTAAGATTACAGTCCAGTGGCATTAAATACTAGAACCACACACATTCATGAATAGTAATTCCTCTTCTTTTCTTCTGTCTGAGGCTCTTCAGTGTCTTAAATAGATTCAACTTTGTTTTTTGATTATACAAATAGGAAGAAGTAATCCACAAATGGTAACATCACTTAGAAAGACTGATATGGGGGATAGTATATTCAGTAGAGAGAAGACAACACTAGGCCAAGATGTGGAGTTGATAATTGGCTGTGTAAAGACCCACTGTGGGTAAAAACCAAACCAAACACAAAAAGCAGGATTTAAAAGCAATCATAGCTCTTCCTTCTTTTTTCAGCTACTACAAATTATTCATATATTTCTGAGCTATCTACTCAAGCTTTTTGATGCAACTAAATCTTCTTTTTTTGTACCAGTCCTAGGACTTGAACTCAGGTCCTAGAAGCTGTCCTTGAGCTTTTTTTCTCTCTTTCTTTTGTAAAAAGCTAGTGCTCTACCGCTTGAACCACAGATCTACTTCTGGCTATCTTGGTGGTTAATTGGAAATAGAAGTGTTAGGAACTTTCCTGCCTGGGCTGTCTTTGAAATCCTCAGCTCTCAGCCTCCTGAGTAGCTAGAATTACAGGTATGAGCCACCAGTGCGTGGCCTATTTGTTCCTTTTAATGGAAACAACAGAGCTTTCACAAAAAGAGATGATTAGGCTAAAAGGATATACTACTTAACAATCCCCATGATTTTTTTTTCAAATTTTTATTATCAAACTGATGTACAGAAAGGTTACAGTTTCATACGTTAGGCACTGGATACATTACTTGTACTGTTTGTTACCTTGTCCCTCATACTCCCCTCCCTCCTCCCCCTTTCCTTCCCCCCCTCCCACGGAGGTGTTCAGTTCACTTACACCAAACAGTTTTGCAAGTATTGCTTTTGTAGTTGTTTGTCTTTTTTTACCCTGTGTCTCTCAAATTTGGTATTCCCTTTCAATTTCCTACTTCCAATACCAGTATACACGGTCTCCAATATACTCAAGATTACAGAGATAGTGTAGGTACAACCATAGGAAGGTGATACAAGAACATCATCAATAATAGAAACTACAGATACACATAGGATGTTGAAAGTAGTTACAACTGTGATATAACAATCGTTTCCATAACATGGAGTTCATTTCACTTAGCATCATCTTATGTGTTCATAAGGGTATGGAGATTCCTCAGAAGGCTAAATATAGAACTCCCCTATGACCCAGCAGCCCCACTTTTGGGTATCTATCCAAAAGACCACAAACAAAATCACAGTAATGCCACCAGCACAACAATGTTCATCGCAGCACAATTTGTCATAGCGAGAATCTGGAACCAGCCCAGATGCCCCTCAGTAGACGAATGGATCAGGAAAATGTGGTACATATACACAATGGAATTTTATGCCTCTGTCAGAAAGAATGACATTGTCCCATTTGTAAGGAAATGGAGGGACTTGGAAAAAATTATACTAAGTGAAGTGAGCCAGACCCAAAGAAACATGGACTCTATGGTCTCCCTTATAGGGAATAATTAGTACAGGTTTAGGCAAGTCATAGCAGAGCATCACAAGGCCCAATAGCTATACCCCATGATTTTTTATTTTATGTGCTTTTGATTCATTCCTGGCTTTTGTTTCAGACCATGTTTCTTTTGTTGTTGTTGTTTTGTTTTCTAACTGTGAGTATATAATATATTTGACATATCATATATTTGTCTCATCTTTGTCTACTTCAGGTTAGTTGCAAGTGGCCTTAAAGCCTGAGATAAATTTCACAAAAGGAAGCAAAAAGTGTTGCTAGGCATTTAAGACTAAACACCAACACTTTCCCATTCCCAAAGGATAATTGACAATCCTTGTCTAAAGAGAGACAGTGACATGGGATATGGATTACAAGAACAAAATAATTGACAAATCTCCACTTCATTTTCACCGTGACACAAGATTTCACCTCTTTTGCCTTCTCAATGATCAATAGCACTTGCTACAGCCGAGTCAATCTTGTGCAATCCTCATCAATCCTTGTGGTAGCTGAAATGACCAAATCAATGTAATAACTTGATGTAATTATTGCATTGTACTTCTCCTTACTTTTTTAGGGGGGGGGGCGGGGGAGTGCTGGTGCTCTGGCTTGAACTCTGAGCCTGGGCACTATCCCTGAGCCTCTTTGTGCTTAAGGCTAAGTGATGTACCACTTGAGCCCCAGTGCCACTTCAAGCTTTTTCTGATTAATTTATTGGAAATAAGAGTCTCATAGGGACTTTTCTGCCCAGGCTGGCTTTGAACCATGACCCTCATCTCAGCCTCCTGAGTAGCTAGGGTAACAGGCGTGAGCCACCAGTACCCAGCAAGATGGAGACTTATGTTTAATTTGTTCATGGACATTTATATATTTCAGAATTTAAGGAAACACCCCTTACACCCCCTAGTAGAAACTGAAGTTGAGTTTTAGTAACCCACCACGGTTTGGCACTCTCTTGATCCCATACAACCACCCTTTATGCCAAAACACACAGTGGTAAGGTTGAAGGAAGTCTTGGTTTAAGGCTAAAAATATTCCAAAGTTAAAATCTTGATGATGTCCTCACCATCTAGGTGTTGTTCTGAACATATGTGAAAGTGGACAGAAGGAGAATTTTACAAAGGGAAGCGGCGTGGCAGGAAGTAGAAAGCATGGAGAATCTGCCTTTGTACTGACAGCATTTCTACTTGCACTATTTGGGAACTCTGCACCCATGAAGGCTTACAACGAACAGAGAAAGGCTTGATTAGTAGATTGCAATTCGTTTTTTGAATTGCACCTCTTCGTGTGAGAGTTGCTATGCATCCCTGTTTCTGACTCATGACAAAAAGCTCTGCACATTTCCTGGGTCAACCTGTACATCGCTGGCAGTAGCAAGGATGGGATATATGGACCTAGTGGCCCAAATATCAGGGATCTATGTTCGCATGTCTGATTTCTGCCTCTGTTCACACAGCTTTGTTTCACTTCCCTCATGGCGGTGATCCTTCTTTCTTGCACTGAAAGATTCCTGGAGGATGAGGGAGGGAGTTCCATGAAAAATCTCCCTCCCCACCTTTATTTTTCTCTTGTTGATTTTTCAAGCAACATTAAAAAGCAGGTCATTCGTGACCAACTAATTTATAAAGGAAACTCAACATTGAAGGCTTATTCTACCTTATAATCACAGCTTCACCTAGGCACAGAGGTACTAGAAACAGTAGTTTAGAAAATAAATCAATAAACAAATGGCAGCAACAACAAAACTTTGGGAAGGGAGATAAACTAATTTCTGCTTTCTAAATGATTAGACTCAGAAGTCTGGTTTGTAAGAAGAAATATAGACAAATGTACACACACAACTTATAAACAAACAGGAATCACCATTTATGTAGAGAAAAAAAAACCAATAGCAGATATATCCGGGGGGGGAGGTAGCCTTTCAAGAAATGAAAACCTGCATTGCTAAGTGAAATGAACTCCATGTTATGGAAACAAGTGATATATCACAGTTGTAACTACTTTCAACGTCCTATGTGTATGTGTAGTTTCTATTATTGATGATGTTCTTGTATCACCTTCCTATGGTTGTACCTACACTATCTCTGTAATCTTATCTGAGTATATTGGAAACCGTGTTTACTGGTATTGGAAGTAGGAAATTCAAAGGGAATACCAAATTTGAGAGACACAGGGTAAAAAAAGAGAAATAACTACAAAAGCAATACTTGCAAAACTGTTTGGTGTAAGTGATCTGAACACCTGGGGAGGAGGAAAAGGGGGGAGGGAGGGGGGCATGAGGGACAAGGCAACAAACAGTACAAGAAATGTATCCAATGCCCAACGTATGATACTGTAACCTCTCTGTACATCAGTTTGATAATAAAAATTTGAGAAAAAAAAAGAATGCACAAAATCTAAACAAAGATGTGAAGAAAGGCAGGAAAGTAATCTGTGCACAAAGTGCGAGAATACATTTAAAAAACAACAACAACAAAAAAAAAACCTTAGAAACCAGACAGTGATCTGAAAAGTACAGAATAGAAATGAAAAGTACTCTAGAGCAACTCACAGCAAATCGGAACAGGCAGAAGAATGAATCCATGAACTTGAATACGAGAGAGAAGTAACAAAAATGCAGAGCTTTTGAGACTTGAAGGACACCAATCTCTGCATCATGGGAAAGTGTTCAAGGAAATTATGTCTGAAAGTTTCTACAATATTAATTAAAAATCATGACGGTCAGTATCCAAAGACCTCAAGACGCTCCATGCAAGATGAACTTGCAGATCCAGGATGAAATATTTATTATCATCAAAGACAAAGACGCTGGATGACTGCAATGGAAAAGTGACCCCCAATAAGATTATAAATATATTTCTCATCAGACATTTTGGCTTCCAGGAGATAGTGGACCGACATGTCCAAATGGCTAAAAGAAAAAAAAAATCAGAGAAACATGGAACTTTTCCCCAAAAGTGAGAGAGAAATGACAGTAGTGTTAAATAGAAGCTGAGAGAGTTTTTTAAGACATCTGGCATGCAAGGAAACTTGAGATGTGTTCAGTATACGCGGAGAAAACACGAGACAATAATTTCTTTGAATTACTGTGAAAACCATATGAAGAAGTAAAGACCACCATAAATATATGGGTGGTTATAGAAGTGAATGTTATGAAAAGATAGTGTGTCCCTCCACATTTTGATTTCTACATAGCTTAAAGGAGTAATACATTGAAAATACATTAGCATAAAAGCTGGCATTATTTTATCTTTCGTGTATAAATCCACATTATTTTCCCTTGAGTGCATTAAAACAAATCCATTGCTTGGTATTTTGAAACACAGTGTATACAGGTGTATTTTGGGGCTGTCAGCAAATAGATGGAGAGGTTACCGAGCTATAAGAGCATAAAAGACAGTGTTCCATGTTTCTCTGATGTTTTACTAGTAAAACTTATTATGTTATAATTTTAAAATACTGAGTGCAATCTCCATGATAATCACAAAGCAAATATAATGTAGAATACAAAAAAAAATAAAATGCAAAAGAAATTTAAATATGTTGCTATCAAAATATCAACTAAACTAAATGTTATCGCGCATACCTATAATCTCAGAACTCAGAAGATTGAGAAAAATCTCTGCTGAGAATACAGTTCCAAGGTAGAGCATTTACCTAACATGCAAAAGGCCCTGGATTCACCTTCCACAAGTGAAAAATAAAACAAAATAAAAGCAAGAAGGAAATTCTGGATATATCTGAAGATACGGAGGTAAATAAAATGAGTCACAAAAGAGCATACACTACTGTAATATTGTATGCGTCTATGTACGTCTTACAGCCGTCAAAACAGTAGAGTAGGAAAATAGAATCGCTATTACTAGGAGTTTGGGGAAAGGGAAATCGGAAACCATTGTTGGATAGATAAAGTTTCAGTTTTGCAAGATGATAAAGAAAAATTCTGGATATCTGTCTCAGAACCCAATGCGAACACCGTGCGGTTCCCCGTACAGTGCCTGGAATGCGAACTCTGTGTAGTGTACGTCTTACTCTAACAATTATGGGGAGGGGGGAGGTGAAAACTTGACTTTGAAGAAAGGAGGTGAGAGAGAGAGAGAGTAGGTCGGTCTTTAGAGCTAGAAAACGTTCACTGCTCACTCACAAAAGCAGCAAGCTGCAGGGGTGCGTTTCCCTCGGAGGAGACTGGGAAGTTGGGGAGAGCTTGGTGGAGCCAGTGCTTGCTGCCCTCTGCCCTCTCAGCCCTCAAGTGGCCTGGGCTGCAGCAGAGAGGAGCTTGGCTGTCAAAAAGCCACACGGGGTGAGCCGGGGGCTGATCAGCACCGGTCACCCAGCAGGTGTTTCTATGGTGATGGGAGTTAGCTGGGGATTTAAGGATTATGGAGAATGAAATCTGGACAGCCAGAGCCACGAGGAAGGTGGAAGGAAGAGCACCAAGCAGGAGAGACCCTGTCGCCGCAACGTATTGATTTCTATATCCTATTCATCGCCGCATTTTCTGAGCAAAGACCGCAAGGAAGCCAAGCTAAGCCGTTCCTGTGAAGCTTTTAATTTACTATTTTAATGGGGGGCGGGTGGGGCGAGTGATAGTTCTCACATTTAAACAGACAACGATTGGTTAACTCACAAGCTGCCGGCTGTATCGATTTCTGATGAAATCATTCGATGGAGCATCCCTTGCTGGCAAAGTCGATTGCCAACTCCCGGCAGTTTTTCCTAGTTCTTTTTTGTTTAGACCCAGCACTACTAACCGCCTGGTGTGTACGGTCTGTCCTGGTGTCCTCCAGTTTCCTCTCTGGGGTTTGTGTGATAGAAGTACAGACTGGAGCAAGACAACAGCTAAACTTTCCATTCATGCGAAATGGTCTGAGTTCTAAGTAACCATGGCGCTCCACCCATGATTGCTTAAAATACCTTGAGAGCCACTTATTCCTAGGGAGGGGGGAAACTTTCAAAAAATATCTCTATCAAGATGTCACTTTTCTGGGGGGAAGAAAATTATAATCCTATGTTTTACATTGCTTTTTCAAAAAATAAATGTAGTCAAGCATGGAAATTTCAGGAAAACTTATAAATCTTGTTCACAGCCTACTTTGATTTGCAGTGTCTAGTGTACCCTAGAATTCTTTTAGGAAGATGACCTATCCTTTTAAAATTTGAATGTGTTTTAATATCAGACAAAATAGCGTGTGATACCATTAAGGTCACTAGGCTTTTTCTCTTAGCTTTTTTTTTTTTTAATCATTTTTCATTCCCTCCCAGTGAGACAAACTCAAGGTGATATTTTCAAGAGAGAAGAAGTAATTTCTCATGGAGTGAGGCGCAAACTGACTGAAGTATGATAAAAGCCTGTGGATCGGTCCTGGGGTGGGCAAGTTTTCAGGATACTTGACCAGCAGGTTGAAGACTAGCATGGCTGCAACACAATGAATGAGAGGCCAGAAATCTTTAGGAAACAAGACACTGGCGGAAACAAGACAAGACTCATGCCCGAAACACACGTTTTAGTCTATGACACCATGTTTGGATTCTATTATTTAGCACGGAAAATCGCTTTGTATCTCTCCTGTGGGAGTTTGCCAGTCCCATCCACTTTAATTGTCTTTTCTTTGGTTTTGTTGTTTTCTGACTGGGTTGACATTTTATAGTGATACATCTTGATTGTCCTCTAAATTATTAATCCCTATCTCCCCCAGCAAGGGGTGTGTTTCCTAATTCCTTGATGGCTATCCCACCCGTTAGAAGCAGCTCTGTTGTTTAATTGGCTGTATGTAGTGAGAAGACTCCTGTTCCCTTCTCGGAAATGCTTCTGGCTGGCTGTGTGTGCCCAAGATTGCGTCGGACAAGGCTGAGATGTGTTCATAAAGCAACCCTCCCAGAGCCCACATCCTGCTGGTTTATTGCTCCTGGCATGCATGCCCATTACACTTAACAACCTCTTACTTGCTGCCACATTTTATCCGTCTTGGACCATGTGATGGAGTCTACAGGCCATGCAAGATTACTCCCAATTTAGAGATCTGAGCCGGCGTCGGTAGAAGAAGAAAGCACTGAGCAAATTCGTAAGCGTGGGGTGGGTGGGCCTTCCACTTAACAACCACCTCATTGGAATATGTAAAACTCAAGTCACTTTGGGCAGCCTGTCGTTGCAATCAACTCAGGCAGAGGGAGAAAATCTAGACTGTTCCATTCCTCACCCCGTGGTAGTCATTGAAATCACTGTTTCCATTTAAGATCCAGGAAGCCTATTGTGACCTTCAAGCCAAGGGGAGACATTCCATGGCACTCCTGTCATAAATAACAGATGCAGTGTCAGGGGCTCAAGCCTGTGATCAGAGCTATTTGGGAGGTTGAGATCTGAGGATCAAGATTTGAAGTCAGCCCAGGAAGGAAAGCCCATAAGACTCTTATCTCCATTTAACCACCCAAAAGACAGAAGTGGAGCTGTGGTTCAACTGGTAGCGTACTGAGACCACTGCTGCTATTTGATTAAGAGATGCTGACTCTGTGTCCTAAAAGAGCCAAGCCAAATTAACTCAGAACAGAAAAGGTGCATACACTCTTTATCTTTCTAGGATTTTAAACACAGGATCATCAGCACATCTCCCTCCCATCAATCACAGTCCAAGAGCATTACGCCAATTTGGAAATGCGACTCTCGGAAGCACAGTCATTTTGAACACAGCTCTCAGCTTAAATGCAAACCAAAAGATTCTCCAGGAAACAACAAAGACATGCCACACACACAAAAAGGCACCCTCTCTCCATGGGGAGAAGAATTCGCTTGCCTTAAAATTGCCTGTTCCGTAGTGCCACAAATGAATGAAAGAAGCCAACAGGACTGCAACCTTGGTACAAAAGTCCTGAGTTTCACAAGGAGAAAATTTCATAATTCACCTGTGCCCTCATTTATGTGATTTACGCCAAGACTCCCTCATTAGGGAAAGTGTGATTGCAGTTGACTCCTATCATTTTCAGGGAGCCGTTCGTTCTCTATTTTCCACAGTAAACATTCAGAAGGGAAACTCTACCAAGAAAAAAAAGAAAGGCAAAAGGACGGGTGAAATAATAAAATACACTGCATCTGAGTGGAAGGGGGATATTTCATAATATTTCACCGGCCAATTATCTATCCTTGTTTGGGGACAATTGTGGAAGGTAAAAGCTTTCTGCTTTGAATCTGGGGTCATTTCACCTATGATTGATGATGAGACAAGCCGAGGGCAGGCTGAAACGGGACCCAGGTGACGTTCATAATTGCCTTTGCCTAATTTCTAACTGGGAAGAAACAGAGCTCTGCTTTGAGCCATAACCCGAGCAGGTTCCTGTGGTCCAGGAGGGAAAACATGGCTGCTCTCAGAGAAAGAGGTCCTAGGCTGAGAAGAGGACGTAGAGGCGGAACACTGAAGAGAACACCAGAAGGCTCTTGGTAGCTAGAGAGCCGTAACCATGGAGATGCGGAGACCAGAGAGGCCTCGTGAAAGGGATGTCCAGGGGGACAAGTGAGAGGTTGGGAAGTTGCCATTCCCTTCCAAGACCATGACCATGCCAAGTTCCAGCAAGCCTCTACTCTTCCTGACATCTCTCCTCCTCCCGCTTTAGTCACGGATGGATCGTGTGGAGTTTTCTGAAGATCTTTACCAGACTTCAGGAGAACAGTGTACATGAAGAATGTGATCCAGCCTCATCAGGGTTCTCTATCCTGGCATATCCTGGGTTTTTGCTTTCTCTCATTGGAAAAAAAAAAAAAAGATTGTGATTGCGATTGTGTGTTGGGTGCCAGTGGCCTGTAATCCTAGCTGTTCAGGAGGCAGAGAGCTGAGAACCATAGGTCAAAGCCAGTCCAAGCAGGGAAGTCTGTGAGACTCTTCTTTACAACTAACTAGCAAAAAGTTGGAAATGGGGCTGGGGATATGGCCTAGTGGCAAGAGAGCTTGCCTCGTATACATGAGGCCCTGGGTGCGATTCCCCAGCACCACATATACAGAAAATGGCCAGAAGTGGCGCTGTGGCTCAAGTGGCAGAGTACTAGCCTTGAGCAAGAAGAAGCCAGGGACAGTGCTCAGGCCCTGAGTCCAAGGCCCAGGACTGGCCAAAAAAAAAAAAAGTTGGAAATGGAGCTGTGGTTCAAATAATGTGGTAAAGCACTTTACTGTGATAAAGTGCTAACCTTGAGTAAAAAAGTTCAAGGAATCATGCAGGCCATGAGTTCAAGACTCAAGACCTAGACACACACACACACACACACACACACACACACACACACACACACACTATAGATATGTTTTTTTTAATAAGCTTTATTTTCTCTAGCTAATGATCACGAGTAAGCTGTGAAGCTATGTCCTTCTATGTGGGACTAGCGGTACTGAGCCGCAACTGTGCACCAGGAAGAACATGAGAAAAAGAATCCTCACAGCTCTGCGTGGCTCGAAATGACTTCTGTGACAAGGAGCTTGTAAACAACACAGCCCAACAGAGCCAAAGCCTCCAGTGTCCCACTTGGTCCTTCCTCCCTCTCCTTTCCCATTACAAATGAACTGCCTAATACTGCCAGCCTGGGGCCCCCCGGCCCCCCACGGGAGCCCTGCCCTGCCCTGCCACACCTGGGATCTCCCAGAAGCCCATTATCCCCCCTGGTTCCCAAGCATTTCCTAAAGAGACACAGCATTTCTAGAGAAGGCTTTCCTCAGCTTTCCTGCAATCTAGGTTGCAGGCCTATTTCGTAACATTAATTCTCTCCCTCGCCAACACCACATCAATTCAGTACTTTATAAACTATTTCAGGGATCCGATTTATCAGGCCTGACAGTGCTTCACACTGAAATAAACAGCACGGCCTCAGCCCGGTGCACCCCTTGCCTCCTATTTATCATTATTTAATTCAAGGGCCTAAAAATTCTCTGACATTATTAATAGTAAGATGAATCACTGGAAAACTACAGGATCTGTGACCAACGAGGCTGAAATAATCCATTTTGGTGAAAACGTCCATGTGGAATTGCATTCTCTGATGGCCCGGCCTGCTGTCATTAGCCGCTCCTCGTGCACCGGGTGGCGGATGACTGAACCACGAGGCACCCCCATCTCCCAGCACCCCCAAGATGAAGGGACGGGGCTGGCAAGTCTCTGCCCAGTGGCGCCCACCAAGTCGCAAGGGAGAGCGGTGTGGCGGCTGCGGGAGGCGGTCTGGCCACGGGGCAGTTCTGCGGCGTCAGTCCCTGGATTCTAAATGTACTCATTTAAGTCGTGTTGCACCTGATTAACTGGGTCTGAGTTTGGACCTGGGTAGGCGCTGGGGCTGGAAATGCATTGGTTAATTAAAAGAACCATTTCTTAGCTACTTAGAGGGCTTATCAGATGCCTGGGATACATTTTAACACCTGGTTTTTTGCTTTAAACTCTCATTATTAGTATGTCACAAACACACACACACACTCGAAAAGAGAATTCCACTTCTAATTTTTTTTCTAAAAAAAGGAGCCATTAGGGGAAAAAATTCTGTAAAGGAATTTGCTCCTGTCATACTAAAAGACTCAGAGAAAATGGTGACTATTACAAGTGGATTGTCTCTAAGACAAGGTTAATGGACTTCAAGGAATCTATAGGGTGGATATAACAATACAATGATCTGTCAAATAACAGTACGTTTCTTTTTTTTTTTTAAACCTAACGGGATAATCTCCATAAAAGGAAAACCTTCTTGGAGTGATTGTGGAAATGTTATAATTTTATAGTTGACCCTGGTGCTCATGAGTAGGATTAAAATTAAATCTTCCCAATCCTAAATATTTGATGGGAAGGAAAGTGCTTGACTTTTCTCAGGAACCTCTCCTGGAAATACCCCAAGAGTTATTTCTTATAATCACATTCACTGAAGGCTACAAATGTAAGCTCTTGTGTTCTCAAGTTTTATTTTTAGGAGAGCAGAAAACATGGAATGGCTGGTGATGCCCCTCTCCCCTCCTCCCCCTCCCCCCCCCCCCCCCCCTCCTTCCTTCTGCAAGCTCCAGGATGCAGGCCCCGGGCTGGGCTTTGTGGACAGGCTAAATACGTCACTGCTGAGGACGTTATTGCTGAGGACACACAGCAGGCGTTATGGCATTGTGTCTTTGCAGGAGGGTGGTTTACTCTGCCCCTGAGGACTATATAATTTGATAAGGAGAGTCCTAGAGAATAGGTTCTGTCTCTTAGACAAAACAGTCTAAAGAGTTGCTTCTTCGGGTTCTCAGATTTCATTCCTTCCCCAATAAGTGAAATATACGCACATATACTTCAATTTGTATTTATCATCTACGTATATTTTGTTTATTTATGAATAAATAAATGTATACACTACATGCTGGTAGATCCTACTTACAACTCTAGCTACTCAAAGGCTGAGAAGTGGAGAACCATAGGTTCAAAGGCAGCTCAGTTTGTTTGGTGTTTTTTTTTTTAAAAAAAAAAAAGTCTGCAAGAATCCATCTCCAATATAGCAAGCCAAAAGCCAGGCTAGAGGCATGGCTCAAATGATATGTACATGTATATTGTGTATATGTATATATGATGGATGTATATGCGCATGTATATGTGTATGGATATGGATATAGATACAGATAATCGAGATATAGATTTGAGGTGCTAGCCTTCAGGAGCATAAGGCCCTTGTGATCTCCACTGTTCTGTTAATATTTAATCCATTACCACTCGGGTGGGTCAGCCCGGATGAGGCCAGAAAAATCAGCCCAGAATACTTGCATAGAAGCAGAGTCATGAGCTAAATCTTATTTCCGACCGACCCTGAGTCTCAGTGTTTAGTGGTGTTCTGATGTATTATCGTGGAAATTACGAACAGAGACACTTGGCTTAGCTCTCTTACTGTTTGCCCTTCTGATTCTAACCTTATCTTATATAACAATATCCCTGCCACTTTCCTGTATGTGTCAGTTGCGTGTACTTGCTGTGTACCCAAAAGACCCCCCCGGATTTCATAGGCTCCCGGTACATAAACGTTGGTTTGTACTCACATTAATGAAAAGCTGCAGGCTGGCTGGGTTTTTGTTCCAGGCTATGGGTCTAATACGGCTTTGGAGTTTTGTTTTACCTGTTTCCTGATGCGGGATCCCCACTGAGGGTGCGGAGTCCTCCTGGAAAAGGGCAGGACACCACAGGGCATTTGCGCCTTGGAGTGTCTTAATGCTCTGGTTCCCGTGTGCATACTTCCTTATGTGTTATGGGCCGAACACATCACATAGCCAAGACCGTCCCTGGAGGACGCAGGATGCTCCCTCTGTAGGGGACGCAGACGGCCCTGGAGAAGGAACAGGAAGCCATGGACAAGGGACCAGGCACGCAGCTTGCTCACCGTGTCTGTTCAAATCTCCCCTAAAGCAGGGAGTTTCTGCTGCTCAACCAAAGGCAATATCTCCAGCTGAAACCTATGCCAGGAATTACAAGTCATCAGGGGTGAGAATTCATAGCTCTATACTCTGGGTCATTTCTGACACATAAAAAACACCAATTCAGGAAGTGTGCATCTCACCGGAGATCACAGAAGCAGAAATTCACTCTCCAAATGCGACATGAATAGTCTGGTCCTTCGTGTATCTGACTTAACATGCAAATTATTCCTTTTGAACGTGGCTTAGAAATTTATACACATAATGGCAAAGGAACTACTTTTAATATAAGGCTCTTACTTTAGAAAAAAAAAGGAAGCAAAAATGAGTTATAGTTGCTCAACAGTTACAGACTCCAAACCCTGGGTGACTGTAGATTTTCCTCTGAACCCACAGTACCGGAGCCTGATTCATGCCAGTACAGTTTTGTGGCTCAGATTTATCACTCACCATCTTAAAAATGCTTTCTGTCTCCCGCTCCCTATTTAGGAGATGGGCAATGATTTCATGTTCTCTTTGACGATGCCATGCTGAATGGTGCTGCTTGCTTGTGTTAGAGAGAGAATACAAGTGTAGAATCACAAATGGCTTCCACCTATGGCCTGGAACTTGGACCCAGGTGTCTCTCTCTTTCTCTAGCATGCTGCCTACTTGCTACTCAGACGTATTACAGTTTCCAAAGGCAAAGTGAGGGAAGGCGGTGTAGAACAGGAGCTTTTATAGAAGCAGCCGTAACCACAGCCCATGAAGGCTCTCTTGTTCCCCTTTTTCACTCCGAGTCTCACCAGGATGCAGATGCTGCCATAAAAGTGAGGTGGGGGGCAGCTACATCGGAGTTACCACGGCTGTTGCCATGGAGAAGCGAGATTTACAGTGATGACTTTTACAAGAAGGCCTCGCTTATAGTTAGAAATTTGTTCTCCCATCTTGAGGACACAGGAACATTTTCACACATCCAGTGACACATGTGATGTTTGTTCCTTTGCCATGTTTCTATTCTTCTCAGCTTAGTTACTTCCATGTCTATGGCAATTTGGCTTTGCCCATCAAAATTTGAGTAACTACCAGATTGTATTCAAAAATCAATTAGCCATTTCACTTTTTTTTTTTTTTTGGCCAGTCCTGGGCCTTGGACTCAGGGCCTGAGCACTGTCCCTGGCTTCTTCCCGCTCAAGGCTAGCACTCTGCCACTTGAGCCACAGCGCCGCTTCTGGCCGTTTTCTGTATATGTGGTGCTGGGGAATCGAACCTAGGGCCTCGTGTATCCGAGGCAGGCACTCTTGCCACTAGGCTATATCCCCAGCCCCTCACTTTTTTTTTAATTTATACTTATTCTGTCTCCCCCCAAAGTGGGGGAAACTAGTTAATAAACTGTATGTGTGTGTACACTCATTTGAAAACCAAATCTAGTTCGTCCTTTATAGATTTAAGATTAAGTCCTAACTGGTGATATGAATTACACAAAAGATGACTACAAATATTCCTGTTCCCTTAGTGCTGGTGGCTCACACCTATAATCCTAGCTATTAGTGAGGCTGAGATCTGGAAGATCCCAGTTCAAAGCCACCCCATGAAAAATGTTTATGAGACTCTGTCCCCAGTTAATCAGCAAAATGCTGGACTGGACGCATGTCTTCAGTGGTAGAACAGCAGCCATAAGCAAGTAAGTGAAAGCAGGATACAAGCACAAAAAAGCCTCTATATTGTATGGTTCTGGTGGAGTTCAACTCCTTTACCTACACTATCAGTTTTCCTCTCCTTTTTGGATTACTCTAACCAGCATAATATTGACTAATATATTCCTTATAAATGTAGAGAAGAAGTCTTTTATTGAGTATAACATTTTTTTCTAGTTCTTACCCAGTACAAGGCAGTTTACGGAAAGAAATATCTGATTTTCTGCCTCTGTTTCCCCTCAACACACAACAACTAAATCCTTTCCCTTATCAAATCATTGGAAATGATCTTGGCCTTGGGATGAACGGTTTCACCTTGCCTGTGGACTCTTTCTTCATCAGTGTATGGGAAGTATCCATCACCTTTTCTTCCTAAAGTTCTACTCTGTTTTTCCAGAAGCAAAAAGGAGATGTTCTCATAGTGTTCTCGCCGGGAAAGAGGCCACGGGTGGGACTTTTCCTGCTCTTCTGGCTGTTTGGTTGGACATTAAAAGGTGATCTTCCCAAGCCCACGTTTGCTACCATCAGTCCTGACACTTTCAGTATAACCTACAGCCGCAATCGCGGGCTGGTACACCCCACGCTCTCCACGCTTGCTTCTTTGTTCTGCCTTGCCTTCCTGAAATTCTTAATAATTATGAACAAGGAGTTGGACATCAGTGGCTCACGCCTGTCGTACTAGCTTCTAGGAGGCTGAGATCTGAGAATCAAGGTCCAAAGCCAGCCTGAGAAGGGAAGCCCAGGAGACTCTTAGCTCCAATTAACTATCCAAAAAAAGCCAGAAGTGGAGCTGTGACTCTGGGGATCCAGTGGTAGCCTTGATAACCAAAGCTTAAGGACAGCGCCAGGCCTTGAGTTCAAACCCCAGGAGCGGCACCAAAATAAACAAATGAGGGTTTGGTGTGCTCTGACTGTGTCGCTGTCCTTTCAAAAACCCTTTGTTGAAACCACAATGATATTTTACCTGTAGATTAAATCCAGTTGTTGTTTTTTGTTGTTGTTGTTGTTTTTACTTAAATCTTCCAATGGTTGTACCACTGGACTCAGAATAAAACGTCGTATCTTGACCCTGTTCTTGGAGCACTAGTATGTCCTTAACCCACTTCTGGATGTCTGTGCCCATGATTGTGTCAGGCATAACCGTTAAGTATCTTCCATTTCTTCTTCCTCTGTGGCTTTTTGTAACTATGTCTCCCTGCCTGATGTCTGTGTTACTGATTCATTCACATGTGTACCTCTCCTTAATTGTTACATTATTCTTGCAGAGCGCTTTACTAAATAGTCAGTCCACACAGCCACACAAACTTTAGGTTCTTCGTTGCTTGTTTACTTATACCCTTCCTTTCTGTCTGTCTCTTGCCACTAAAAATTGAATTTGTTGAGAGTCCAGATTTACCTTGGCTTATTTGCCGCTGTATATTCTGGCCTCAAAGTAATTGTAGAAACATAGTAAACCTTCAATAAATGCCTGTCAGTTGAGACAACAGACCCTTTTTATGTAAGATAGAATGTAGAAACACCTCCAAACAGGTTTACAATAAATTTAAAAAAAAAACATTTTTGCAGTTTCATTATTTATATATTCTCTGACACCACAGAGTATCCAAACACAAGGAACACTAATTTTTGATGGACCTCTGATCTCTAAACATTGTAAACTATCACCTCACAAATATCAGTCCTTCTCTTGTCTACACTGGGTCACTCACTTTGTGTTCCACTCAGAACTCATCAAAATACATACGTTAAACACCCATGTTTAAGTCGGCACAACTCGACTTTGCTCAAAACGTTTCAGAGCGACACAGAGCCTTCCAGCGTGTGGGTTGTGTGTAACCACTGCAGAAACGAGAGGCTCATAGTAACAGTAGGAAAAAAAAACAACAACCTTATCTACATGGTAAAATATGCTCTCGTCGCAATGCTATTATTTTGCTAAGATCATAAGCCTGGGGCCTTTTTGAGGAAAACAAGCACAGCCTCTGAAATCGCAGCATATTCATCTACGAGCTGCGTTCACACAAACGCTCGGAAGACTTGCCAACTGTAAGACCCTTGGAGCTCCGCCAGTGTGTGCGCATCCGAGGGACGCTGGATACGTCAAGTTCTGCTGAGATCAGCTTCCATCTAATACAAACGGGTTGAACTCACACACATGCCACGGTCGTTGTCATCATCATCGGGTATAACATCAAAGGTAACAGGAAATAGGGCTGATAGCCTCAGCTTGACTCAATTCTTGAACCCATCAGTTCACTTTTAAATGACTGACAATAGCACTTGATTCCTGGGAGCCCTAGTACCAAAGCGAAGCTCATTTAAGTTCATAGTACTCTGCATTAAAGCCATCTGAAATATGTTTTCAAACTATCACGGATAAGTAAATAAATATACTCTTAATGTATTCCTGCCCTGTTGTAATTTAAGCCAAGCATTACATTTTTTGTGTGACTTTCTTTTTTCTTTCTTTGTTATTATTTAGTGTAAAGGTGATAAAGAGGGGGGTTACAGTTACATAAGTAATGAGTACATTTCTTTTTTTTTTCTTTTTTTTTTTTTTTTTTTTTTGTCGGTCATAGGGCTTGAACTCTGGGCCTGGATGCTGTCCCTGATCTCTTCAGCTCCAGGCTAGCCCTCGACCACCTGAGCCACAGCACCACTTCAGGTTTTCTGGTGATTAATTGGAGATAAGAATCTCATGGACTTTCCTGCTTGGGCTGGCTTTGAACTGTGATCCTCAGATCTCAGCTTCCTGAGTAGCTAGGATGACAGGTGTGAGCCACCTGTACATTTCTTTTGGAATACTTTTACCCCCTCCCTCATTTTCTCCCTGTTGCCCCTCCTCACTCCCCTTGCCCCCAGTGGCAAAGCTCATTTCCAACATAGTGTCTTGTGAGTATCATTGTTGCATTAATTCACTCCTTGTCCCGCTGTTTCTGTGATTCCCTTTCCCTTCCACAGGTCAAATAAACTTACATACAAGGCAAAGGGTACAGAAAAATGAAACAAAACAAAAAAGTAGAAATAATTTCAAACAGAACATCATGTTTCCATTTCTGTGCATTAAGTTGTGCATATATGCCTACTTCACATAAAATTTTATCTCATCTTTCACATTCTATTATGGCAAAAAATCATCTTTTATGTTATTTTCAATACACAGTACTTAGCAATAGCAGGGTCTTCATATACAGTTCCCATATGAACTAATTGAATAACGTCATCATAGGTCATCAAGCTGGTATGCATACTTCATTATAATGGTGTCTAATATGTTGGTGGGTTAAAATAAAACGTTTCCTCTTTCTTTGATCTTCCCTATTAATGTTGCCTTCATCAAACGCCTGTTTCCTGGCTACCACCACTCATCACTCGATCTACCGCAAGCAAATTCTGGATACACATGAAGAGCCCTCAAAACAAGGTTGTGAAAAGTTCAAGCAGCAAGAAAGAAACCTAAATTTTTCAACATGGCGTGTGTATAGGAAAATCCCACTAAATCTCAACCAGCATCGGGTATCTCCCGACCCCATCTAGACAAGACAGGATTTCGCAGTAATCCTTCTGTCTCGGCAAAGCTTTTCCATTTCTTGCCAGCACCCCCCTCTGTCTTTCTCTGTCTCCTTTCCTATCGCTGGGGCTCTTTGGAGACGCTTATCACAGCACCCACGGCCTGCTTTTCTTCATCAGACTTTGGAGAGTCACCACTGCTTTGTTGTCAACGGACTGAGCTATGCTCAAAACAGAAGCCCTCGGCTGATATTCAGCATCATCAAAGCTATAGGATATTCGCCAGCCTAGAGGGAAGGCAAGAGGAAGAGCAGTCAGCCAGTCCAAGCCCACTGGTGGGGTGTACTGACCCCACATCCACAGGAAGACAGGGCATCAGACAGCCCAGTCCAACACAGTCCCAGCTTTTCTACCACTGTCACCACTGAGTGCAGCTGGAAGAGTCCTCCTGGAATCTCTGTATGTTGTACTCACAGCTACTACTCATAAGCAGGCACACACTTGCATGCACACACACACACATACAAGCATGCATACGTGCGTGCCTCCCTGCGCGTGTGTGCACGCACGGAGTCCCTTCATTCTGCCCTTCCTTCTTTCCGAGACCCTCCATCCTTGCAGGTCTACTTTGAAGCACCTGGCTGAGATCTGAGGGTCTTGACTCGAAGCCAGCCCAGGCAGGAAAATTCATGAGACTCTTAGCTACAACTAATCACAGAAAAAGCCAGAAGTGGTGCTGTGGCTCAAGTGGTAGAGTGCTAACCTTGAGCAAGAGGAGCTCAGGGACAGCGCCCAGGCCCTGAGTTCAAGACTCAGGACCGGCCAAAAAAAAAAAAAATGCACAATTGTGTAACAGTGTCTCCAATACATTCTGTGTAAATCAAGTATGCACACTCTGGTGTGGACAGACACTCAGTGAGTACTTACACATCACATTTCAAGAACAGGCTACTCACTATGTTTCTAAGAACATAATTTTATGGCTGATAAACAATCTACATTTTTCTGTGCCCTTCAAATGATTTACATAATCTACCTTCCTAACATATTGTAAATATGCATTTCCATGACAAAGTATGATTAGATATAATATCCACTCATACATTTCCATGAAGAATGTCTCCTCCTTTAAAAAAAAAAAGCCTAAGTGAGACAAAGAAAATCTACATAATTTTACTTCTCATTTGTGCATTTTAACTTAATCAAATATATTTATTCTGAATATAATCAGCTGACGACATACAAAAATCATTTATGGAGAGAGAAATATGTACAGTTGATTTTTTTCAAAATCTTTGGTAATATCGTCAATTTAATAAAGATTAAAGTTTCCTTTAGAGAAAAGCACTTGTCCTTTTGTTAAAAGTCAGACCCAAAAGCTTTCTATATTTGATATATATATATATATGAATACACATGTATTATATGTATGTATGCATACATATGTATACATTCAATTACTAATAAATCTAATATATATTATATATTCAATTACTATATTATACTACATATTCTATATACTACACTATTTATACCATACTATGTGTGCTTTTGATCTGTATATATTTAACTACTATAATAAATCTAATGAAATAAGAATAGGCTACTGCTCAAATTGTTGACTCATGAGACCTTTATCAGTTGTTTCAACCCAACCAGGTAGTTGGGAGTTGTGAGAACACATGCTTAGTGAAGTGGAATAAAGTCTGACTGAGAAATAAGCTAGAAAATCTGCAGGAAGTTTGTGAGCTAGCGAGATGAGGAGGTCACAAGTACGGCAAATGGAGTTAAATAAGGTTGCTGTTTCCCACACCAGGACAAGGCTGCCCACTGCATTAACCATAGTGTTTCTCCTCTTGTTTACATCTGCGTGTCCTTCCACAATCTCTACTATTGAGCTACTAGTCGTTTCTTCCCTCTTGATCCTCTTTTACTGGAATGATCCAGGCTTAGCTCTTGTAGAGTCGACCAAAGAACCTTAGCTGCGTTAGCTCCCCTCTTCTCCACCCCCTTCCTTAGTAGATGTTTTTGCTTTGACCCGGAACATGACAATGAGTTGACCATACATCTTAGGCAGTCAACCTAGAATGATCGATGGATGAATGGATGGTTTCAATTTCAAAGGCCTTTCAGATTTGACAGTAAAGTTCATGTTCCCCTGGAAGTACAGAAGCCAGCTGTCGCTTTTTACTAATGGATGGACGAGAACTAACAAAGTTCTCTGGACCCCAGGAGGATAATTGTGTGAAGTACACCTGGGATGAATGCAGTGTGTTGGTTAAGTCTCTGGAGGATGTATTCTGCTATTTTAATGTGCCACTGGATAGACACAGGTAAAGAGGACATAAGCCTTTTCACTCTGAAGGAACTCATAGCCCAGTGACATTGTTAAAAAACGATCACAGCATTAACTCCAAAATAAGTACTACAGAGTAAGGCATGGAGAAATGTGGGACAAAAGGAGGGAAATGCAAATGAGAAATGAAGTAAGGATGGCCCAGAAAGTCAAGGTGGAAGTCATAGAACATAAAGACAGTGATGCAAATGAACACCCATCATCAGTTCGCGTTGTGATATTGCTGGCACCTCGCGACTCCTTCAGTTTTGAAGATGTCCAGGTTCCTGCTATGGCTTGATAGAAGTAGTGACATACTGCTTTCTGGAGTAGTTAAGCAAGCTCAAGTTCCCTACACAGTATTATAGTGTTCCCTTTTGGGGGAACATCCATGCCGGCATTTGTTATTATTGTTCGTTTTCTCGATAATGGCCATCCTAACTGGGATGAGGTAGAATGTCAGTGTTGTTTTGATTTGCATTTCCTTTATGGCCAGAAATGTCGAACATTTCTTCATGTGTCTGTTGGCCACACTTATTTCTTCTTCTGAGAAGTTTCTCTTTAAGTCCTTAGCCCATTTATTAATTGGGGTGTTGGTCCTTTGAAGGTTTTTATTTTGAGGGTTGAATTTTTTGAACTACATATTTTGGATATTAGGTCATTATCTGATATGACTGCTAAAAACCTCTCATTCAGTGATCTTTCTCTTTAGCTTGCTGGCTATGTCCTTTTCTGTGCAGAAGCTTTATCCCAGTCTTGGACTTTTATCCAATAGAGCACAAACTAGGCTACAGTAAAGCACAACCATGTTTGTGGGAGCATTATTTACCACAGCCAAGATATGGAATCAGCCCTGGATGCCCCTCAATGGACAAATGGACCAAGTACATGCTATCTGTCACAATGGAATTCTGGTCATCCATCAGAAAGAATGACATTGTACCATTCATAAGGAAATGGAAAGACTTGGGGGGGGGGAATTATGCTAAGTGAAGTGAGACAGACCCAGAGAAAGACAGGTTGCATGGTTTCCCTCATCCGTGGGAACTGGAATGTACCTATAAATCTACACGGAAACACAATGGGTGGTGTGCAAGCAGTCGTAAATGAAGGAATTGAAGTATCATAGACTCTATGGAGAGCACAAATAGTATGATTCTTTAGAAAGACTAAATCAAATCCCAACAAACTAAGTACCAGGAAATGGGTACTTGCAGGGGGCTGGGGGAATATGGGGGGGGGGGAAGGATAGAAGAATGAATGGGGGAAGGGAGTAGGATGCATTGCGTTTACCACAGAATTGGGGAAAACGAGAGAAGGAATGGGTCGAAGAGGGGTGAAGATATTGAAGGGGGACACAGATCAAGACACATTGCATATATAAGTTGTTTTACTAAATGGCAAAAAAAAAAAATTCAATATATAACCGAAAACTTAAGGAAAGTAGGGGAAGGGTTAGGTTGGGAGGGGTGAGGGAGAATGTTGATCAGGATGCACTGTCTTCATAAACTGCCCTGTTGAGTGGTAACTACTTTGTACAACCTCGTAAATAAAAATATTTTTTAAAAAACAAACAAACAAAAGAAGAAGCTACAGATGAGAACCATGGCACAATTTGTTGAACTGGTATACCATGTAAATTGAAGGAAAATAAGAGGCAGGGTGGAAACTAGGTTGGAAAGGCAGAAACGCTTTGAAGACCCTGGAGTGCACCTGCTGAGCTCTGCAAGGAACACTCTAGCCTGCTCACTGTTGTATCACGTAGGCTCCGTGTGGTAGGCTCTAACTCCACAAGGCAACTCAATGACACAGCTGTCCAACACATAGTCAGGCACAACAATCAACACCTCCATTGTGAGATTATCGATCACTGTTTTGTTTGATGTGAAATAATGTAAGCCCTTCAAGTCTCAACAATAAAGAAAAGTTTTAAGCAGCAATGTTAAATGATTGGCAATCCAAGAGAGATGATTGTGCTGTGCTATCACATTATACAGCCCCTCGCCCCATCTCATTCCCCCCTCAGGCTCTTGTTCTGCTGGAGAGGCTAGCAGAGCCCTCATCTCCTGTTTCAAAAAAGATGAGTGTTTGTGCCCTAAATGACGTTTTGTCATTGTTTAAAAATGAGCTATTTACTCAATTCTTATTCTTTGATTTTTAATCCAACACCCCATCACTGCTTAGATACTTTTTACAAAAAGAATAGCTTCTAGTTAGTGATCACATAGACTAATACAGACAAAATATATTCATTATGACCTATCTTAAAATGGCATCGTTATCAGCATTTAATTTGGGAGGGCCACCAAGGTGAAATGAGGTGCCTGTGGTTATAGAAATGGCAGCTTTGAGGATGAGGGCTAGGCACGCCTGCTTCTCTGAAAATCAGTTGTTTTCTTACAAAATACAAGTAAGCAACAACATACAAAATAGAAAACGGTGTAACTTACACATTGCAGTTTTGTCGATAAATGTAGCTCAGCAGATCAGAGGATGGGCCGTTTTCAAGAAGGATTGTTATTTCTCTTTTTAATTAGAATTTTTCAAATTTGTCTTCTAAATTTACAGTGCACCTGTGTTCCTGACACAAGCAAATATTTATCACAATGAGTGGGCTATTGACAAAAATCCTGGATATTACATTCATGTGCTGATTTTTTTCTAATACATTATAAATGCTAGGTTTGTGGTTACACAAACAATATTGCTGTGAGGCAATCCATCTCTTGATTGAGCAAATAAATTGGATTTATTTCCAGTCATCTAGATATTTAAGGTCAATGAGATGGATTTTGTATTGAGTCGTGATCATTAATAAATCCTGACTTATTATCCTAATATAATGTTGCTTTGGCTTTAATTAGACACACATACCTCCCCTTGTGATGTAAAACACGCAGACAAAAATTATAATACTTCAAAATTACAAGGACTCGGTATTTCAAACCATGAAAATTCTTAACAGCCCAAGGATAATTTTACCAAACCCATTATCAGAAAGGCCCTTAATAAGAATTCTAAGAGCAGGGGCTGGGAATATGGCCTAGTGGTAGAGTGCTCGCCTCATATACATAAAGCCCTGGGTTCGATTCCTCAGCACCACATACATAGAAAACAGCCAGAAGTGGCGCTGTGGCTCAAGTGGTAGAGTGCTAGCCTTGAGCAAAAGGAAGCCAGGGACAGTGCTCAGGCCCTGAGTTCAAGGCCCAGGACTGGCAAAAAAAAAAAAAATTCTAAGAGCAAAGAAGGTGGTGTTTCGAGTATGTCCAGTTTTTAGGATACTAATAGTTTTGTGAATGCGAGGGCTGGAAGAAAGGCTGAAGTGACAGAAACCAGCTGAGTGAGCACGGAGACAGAGTTCAAACCCCAGCACCATAACAAAGAAGACCGAAAGGGAAAGAAAAGGAGGACAAAAACATCACTGATGCTGGGCACTGTAGGTCACCCCTGTCACGTTAGCTCACTGGGAACGTGAAGTCAGAGGATCAAGGTTCAAAGCTAGCTCAGACGGGAGAGTCATTGAGACTCTACCTCCAGAAGAATCCCCAAAACTCAGGATTGGAAGTGTGTCTCACATGGTGGAGCACCAGCCGCCACCAAACAAGCTGAGATGACGAGGCCCCGAGTTCATCCGTGGTCCCGGCACACAGACACATACAGAAGTGACACACATTCCACCTTTTGAAATCCAAGTGATATTAAAAAGTACCAAGGAGAAAGAGTAAAAACATTAGAAATATTATGTATCTCACCTCTCCAAAGGCAATACTATTTTTTTCTGGATGTTTCTGTAGTTTGTTTTGGGTTATGTATCTGCGTAGGTGCATGGGTAGAACATATAATTATATATAATATTATACTTGTATGTGAGGCGGGGGGGGGGCTCACTCTCCTGAAGTTATGAGGAATAGATATCAGATTCATCTGTGATGAGTGGGAAGTGTTTATCTTTTGAAGATGTGAAGTGTGTGAGGTAGGTTGGTGGGGATAAATCCCACAGTCATAATTCGAGGCCTTAGTTCAGGTGTAAAATCTGCAATGGGACCGTTGTTATACCGCTCACAAGATTTACCGTGAGCTAGGGTTATTTAACACGCTTGACTTCCTCATTTCCCTCACGGGAATCAGAAGGTTTGATGGTGTAAAGCAGCCGTCTCCAGCATCCAGTTTCATCACTGGTGAAATTCCAAACCCATGGACGTTCAGTGCATCCGCATGTTGTTTAACTTTAGAGAACAAACTACTGTACGTAAGAACATGAATCACACATCTGATTTTGTGTGATGGTAAAGATTACTAAGTATATGGAGATAGGTTACAAGTATTTATCATCTTTTAAAACCTCAAACTTCTCATACAAACATAAAAATGGTTTGATAATGCTCTATGTTCGCTAACTGGGGGGAAAGGCCTAGAGAGGGAAAGAAGTCCTTGAAAGCAGAAAGTTCCCCCAACCCTTTTTCTGTCTGACGTTTGTGAAAACCATCGGAGGCCATAATCCTCCACCCTTCACTGGGAAGGTCAAAATGAACACAAGGTTCTTCCTTCAAAGGCTCCATAGTTTCAGAAGTTGCGTTCAATTATAGAAAATGCTCTGTGCACACATACCGATAAGTGAGCAAGATTCCTCTGAACTCAAAAACCATGGGGAGAACTAAAACTGTCTTAGCACTCATAATCAAAGGAATCTTTCATCCAAAAAAAAGGTGCAATGATCCCTGTCACTCTCGCGAGATACTTTCCTATGGATTCCACTCTAAATGCATTTCCTTTCACGCAGTGGCTGCTGTTCCCTTCCTCTCTCCCAGTCCCTCCCTCCCGTCTCCACCCAGGAGTTGTAGAATTCACTTCCACCAGTGTCTCATGAGCTCCACTGCTGCACTTTTCCTCTGAGTTTCATGCCCTCCCCCTGAAGATGGCACACAAGAGCAGCATTTCCAAAAGAGAGAGAACACACTGGGTAGCAGTCTAGTGTACCAAATAATAGATCACGGTTTGGTCACATTGCCCCTCCCCCAACTTTCCCCAGTCAGGATGGCTTTGGTTCTCTCTGCTCCTGGCAACCGCATTAATACAGTCAACATACTTTCCCCCACTTCCCGTTCCTTCCAAAAAACAACGAAAGCACTCCTGGAAGAACGAACGCCTTTCCCAGTGAAAGAAAAAAAAATCAGAAAAAGGAAGGGTTTTCATTTAGCATACCTCTTCCCTAGCCTTGTAAACATGTTCTGCCAACCACACATTTTTCCCACTTAACTCCCAGGTTTTTATTCATTAATTTATTCACTTATATAATTTTGGTAGAAGGCAAGGAGACAGGTGTATCTACTATGATAGGTTCAGGTAAGATGATGGTTTTCCTTGTTAGAAAAGGTAGGTCAGGGATTTGCGCAAGCTGTTAAGCTTGCAGACTCTGAAGCCATGCATTCAGGTTTATTCTGTTTCTCTGCCAAGACACGGTGGCTCTGTGATTTCGGGCAGTTACTTAAACATCCCGTGCACTTTGCCTGAGTCCACATAGTGGTAATCAGGGCATTTACACGGCAGAGTTGTTATAGAGAAGAGATGCATTAATATTTTAGATAGTTTGAACCTTGCCTGGCACAGAGTAAGTGTTATAAGTGTTTGATAAAATATAGAAATCAGCAACCTGATGACTTACAATCAGTTCTGTTCTGAGTCTGCTGTTGTTCCCTGTTGCTTCCCTTCATCGCATCCCAGTTTCCCCAGAGGGAGAAAACACAAGCAGTTTCACACGCCAGTCTATAGTGCATCAACTGAGCTCAGTGTGGTCAAGATGCTGAAGCTCTTATCAGATAATAAATTGGATATAAGTGGGTTACACTGAGGAAAAGTTCACCAAGAGATTGGCGGGGGGGTTACTATTTGGAAATTATTGTTTTCATGAAAGCAAAGCCCTAACATATATTCTGTTCTCAACTCCAATTCCATAATTCCAGTAGTGAGAAAAACAGACAGCGACAGACAGATAGATAGACAGAGTTGATGAAGGAAGAGAGAGGAGAGAGAGGAGAAAGGGAGAGAAAGAGAGGAGAGAGGGGGAAAGGTAGAAGGAGAAGGAAGGAAGGAGGGAGAGAAGGAAGGAGGATAGGAGAGAAAGACTTAAATTATGCAATGAGAGAGTTCAATGAAAATTAAGGAATAACAAATGTAGCATTTTCTTTTTTCTTTTTTTTTTCTCAAATTTTTATTATCAAACTGACGTACAGAAAGGTTACAGTATCATACGTTGGGCATTGGATACATTTCTTGTACTGTTTGTTGCCTTGTCCCTCATGGCCCCCTCCCTCCCTCCCTTTCCCTCCCCCCCACCCCAGGTGTTCAGTTCACTTACACCAAACAGTTTTGCAAGTATTGCTTTTGTAGTTATTTCTCTTTTGTTACCCTGTGTCTCTCGAATTTGGTATTCCCTTTGAATTTCCTACTTCCAATACCAGTAAACACGGTTTCCAATATACTCAGATAAGATTACAGAGATAGTGTAGGTGCAAACATAGGAAGGTGATACAAAACATTATCAATAATAGAAACTACACATACACATAGGACGTTGAAAGTAGTTACAACTGTGATATATCACTTGTTTCCATAACATGGAGTTCATTTCAATTAGCATCATCTTATGTGTTTCTAAGGGTATAGCTATTGGGCCTTGTGAGTTGTGGGGCTTGAACTCTGGGCCTGAGTGTTGCCCCTGAGCTCTTTCCCTCAAGGCTAGTACTCTACCACTTTGAACCACAGCTCTACTTCCAGTTTTTGAGTGGCCTCTCTGAGATGGGAATCTCACAGAGACTTTTCTACCTGGGCTGGCTTGGAACCATGATCCTTAGGTTCCAGCCTTCTGAGAGGCAAGGATTACAAGTGTGAGCCACCTGTGCCCGGCAAATGTCGTATTTTCTTAACTTGATGTAACTTTTAGCTGCTATGTGGAAGAATCTGTTATTAAAGCAGAAACACTTTAGAACAAGAACTCACATGGGCTCTGGAGAAGTTTCAAAGTATTCTCTAATAATAGGTCTATTCTGGGACAATGAGAAGCAAGTGCTGTTCAATTAACAATTCCCTGAATAACTCCCACATTTACTATAATAAACAAGATATACAGTAACATCTCAAAAATTATAATCTTGAGGTGTTTGGACTAATGATTTACAATTTCATACAAATCAATGAAGATATGAGGAGGTAACTCATTACTTAGCATTCCCCACCGCCCCGCAAAAAGAAGATCCCAAGATAGGATGTGGTATTTTGTTCTAGCACGCCATTACTGCCTCTTTGTCTTTAAATCTAAGAAATAAACACACACACACATTTCAAAGAGGTATGTGACTGTTGAATTAATGTTCCTTTTTTAGACTCCATTGGCACAGGAAAAAACTACTTAAGAAGTAAAATTAATACCATGGGAAATCTTGATTAGACACTTCACTAAAGATTTACACCTGTCTTCCGAATTATTAGATATTCTAATAGCTTGCCATGGCCTGAAATTAATGTTCACAGGTAATCAACATAAACCGGCTGAAGATGTATGCTAGGGAATGTAAACAATGAAAAGGAATGGAAGGGCACAGTAGGAATAATTTTTCTGTTTACACTGTAACATCCTAGGTCTTCCTTAACATTTCCAACCAAACCAAATCTTAGTTCTTATTCTCATTTATTTAAGAGCCATCAAGGCTATGTCCACACCAAGAGTAATCTCTTCAGGGCAGCAAAGGACTAAGTGGGAAATACATAAAAGGAAACTCATTATTGCCGTCATCATCATCATCATTTTCAAGTAGTTGTACAAAGAAGTTGCCATTTAACAAAGCAGTTGATGAATGCAAAGCATCTTGATCTGTGAGGCCCTTGTCAACATTCTCACCCATCTCTCTCCTACCTACTCCTTCCTTCACCTTTATTAATTTTGCAGCATATACTTGGAATTCTTGAGTTCCGTGGAATTTTCCCTCTTTTCCTCATTCCCTGTTGACAGCACCCTACCCGATACAAGCAAAGAAGAGGTTCTAACAGTGAACTTCATGAGGTCCATATTACCCTGTTTATGAAAGACAAACTAAAGACTGGCGGGAAATGTTTTCAAACCACCTGAATAAAGGATAAACATAAATAATACGAACTCTCAAACCATAAAAGAAAGAAATTGGAAAAAGAAGCAAAAGCGATCGGCCAATATTTCACTGAAGAGAAAACACAGATGGCCTGTGGCCACAGAAAAAGATGCTCAACTTCATCCTCCATCGGAAAAATACACAGTAAAATGAAAACAAGGTATCACCCTACTGCAACGGAGCAGAATGTTCCTCAGCCACAGTGATAATACCAAATACCAGCAAGCGTGAGGGCAAATGGATGACCAGGCCTTAGGGGAGGAATGTAAAAGAGCATGGGCACCCCAGAAAAGAAGGCATTTGTTTCCTACAAAACTAAGCATGTGTTTATCAGAGGCCTAATAACTGTGTGTGCGCTCGCTGTCTCTCTCTCTCTCTCCACTTCAGAAAATTAAACACATGCTATAACAGATATCCCATGCACAAGGTATTTGTCATTTTTATTCATGACAGAAAATTCTAGAAACAAATGTCTTCCAGTGAATAAATGGTTAAACAAAGTTGTATTCCATATATATCATGACACAACTTTCAGCCACGTAAAAGAAAATCATTCTTCATGTATGCAACAACTCAGAGAAACCTCCAAACAATCTTATTTCATGAAAAATGTCCATGTCCGACACAATGTTCGTGAATGGAAACAATTATAAAAATGGCAACGTGTTAGTGGTTTCCAAGGCTTAAGACAGGAAGACAGTCGGGAAGGGAAAGGAGAAATTGAAGATACCTGGGATCGTGGATTGCTCTGTGACAGTGCACATTTGGTTTGTAAAAAAAAAAAAAAAAAAAAAATCTATAACTGAATACACACATATACACACACACACACGCACACACACGTGACTACAAGCAAAACCGAGGATACCTGAATGAGATAGTCAGTGCCATTGATGTCTATAGTCCTGCTATCACAATATCGCTGAGCTCCATTGCATCGGTCGTGGAGGGAGTCTGGGTTTAACGTCCATGAGAACTCTGTGCGTGGGAATCTATGATTCTTTCAAAACACACAGTTGATAGATTCAAAGATCGCAAATAGAAGCAAATGGCAGTTGTGCGCGAGCACATGGCATTCCTGGCAGCTCTTTAAATCCCACCGATGATGTAGGAAGCCATGTTTCACAACGCCGTCCCACCCCAAATAATTTGCACTTGGATCCATGACAACTTGGGTTGAGGATATGCCCGTGGTTTGTGCAAATGACTGTGTTATGTCTCATTAAAGATCATAAATACCAATCAACCTAATCACAGAAGTGCTGTTTCAGTGTTCATATGGCTAAATGGATTTTTAATCAGAACAGTGCAGACAAAGATGAATAGTTTTATGTTGATCATTGCGTTTACTACTATGGAGAAGAGAGGCATAGCTCTCGTATTGGTTTGAATGAGCTACCTTTAACATTTTGTTTCTGAGAGTTCATGATGGAGGAGGAAGAGGGGAGGGAAGGAAAGGGGGAGGGAGGAGAGGGGAGAGAGAAAAGAAGACAAAGAGGGTCTGAGCTAGAGAGGTAAGATGACTTGATGGTAGAAAACAGCAGATCAAGGAATAAATGTTATAGCTACAATTGTCTAGCATCTGGAGAATTTAAAGATTTCCTCATCTGGAAAATAAGAAGAGTAGTCCAGTCCTATTTTGCAGATCTGGGGAAGATTAATGAACTTGAGGTTTGTTTTTAGTTTTTTGATTGACATACTTATTATACAAATTAATGGGGTGTAGTGTGGTATTTCCATATGTGCATACAATACTGCCCCCCCCCCCATTCTCCCCATTCATTCCCAACTCTAGCAATCACTTTTCTACTTTCAGGTAATTGAGTATTTCAGTTTCCACTTAAGGGAAAGAACATCAGTATTTGTCTATTTATTTCACTTATCACAATGTCCTTCAGTTCCATCTATTTTGTTGCAAATGACAAGATCTCATTCTTCTTTTAGGCTGAATGATGTATATATACTATTTCACCCCACTTACAAAGTCCATAATCCAATTTTTTTTAAAGAAATACTGGTTAAGATGGAGAAAAAGAAACTCTCATACACTGTTGTTTGGACTGTAAATTAGTATAGCCAAAATAGAAAACAGTATAGTTTCTTCATAAACCTAAACTATAATATAAGCCTGATATTTTAATAAAAATGTTAGTCAATAATTGACCGTTGTTATTAACTGGTAAAGAAAAAAATTCTATAGAATGTTCTTCATTTTGCACTCAGGTTTACATTAATGCCTAGTTTAAGATACATTATTTCTCACATATTCCCTTCCAGAGATTTCTCTAAGATTGTTCATCGTATTCCATCTATTCTAGATTCTGAAAATTCTGAGAAACACACGGAAAAGGAAGTGCTTTGCTGGCTCAATACTGAAAATGGCTCCAAAATAAGCTTCTTGCTATCTGTATCTACCACAGGGAAGAAAGAGGACTACGGGCCGTGGACAAGGCTGGCTTTGCACTGCCCTGTGATTCTGCTTTTGACAATTAGAGAGAACTGTAGGGAGGTTCCTCAGAAATAAACATCAGAACGGGCATGCATACGTTCCTGTTTTTCTACTCCAAAGCATGTACCCAAGGAAATGTAAGTCAGCACACAACAGAAATACTTGTATGCCGGTGTTAACTACGGCATTATCCATCCCAACCAACCTGCAGAATCAGAATAGTTCCTCACCACTGAATAAATGATTACAGGAAAGGTGCTTGGGGGGCTGGGGCTTTAGCTCAGCGGATGACCATTGCCTGGCAAGTGTAACGCCCTAAGTTCGAGCCTCGGCTCTGAAACAAAACAAAAAAAGACGTGTATGCTTTCTATATCCAATGGAGTATGATTCAGTCTTCTCTATCTCTAGGAAGAAAACGTCCCAGTCTCTTACATAAATTTTCGGAAGATTGGCTTCACCTCAATTTTTTTTGGAAGATTTAGTTAATGACCCTGTGTCCATGATTTGAGCAGGACTTGAAGTCATTGTTTCCTGGGAGAGTCTTTCCTTTTCCAGGAAGCAAATACTGAAGTGTTGCTGTTTCCTGTAGGTAATTCTGCTTACACACTAGTTTCCTGTTAGCTCATTTTTCTCTTGCAGCATCCTGTCCCATGTTGAGAAACAAGCAATTGAAACAGGATGTTGTTCTTAGGCAATTTCTTACACTGAATGAATTCATTCATAGCATGATTCCCAAGACAGGGCCGACGACGTGCGGTTCCTTACCTGTCTTACCTTGCTCCCCAGCTTTCCACTGAAATGTGCTCGTTGCTTTTCTCCCTTTTGCCCAACTAGGCAACTGCAAAGCCACGCAACCCATTTCCGTGTCGGTGTCCCATAAACGAAGCCATTCCAAATACCAGTTGCTTTCCAGTTGTTTATTGCTGAGGAGCGAGCCATTCTGAAGTGTAGTGTCTCCAAATGAGCTTTGATCGGCAGCTAGCTGGGTGAGTTGAAGGCAAGGCTGAGCAGCGCCTCTGTCCGCTTGTCCAGAGGCTCGTGGAATACGCGCTCATCGTGGTAGCTGAGAGCCACCTTGCCCACCAGAGCATGCTGGTGAGCTCTGTCTGTTAAACCCATTGTTTTTACCATTGTTTATGCTGTGTTCCCTGTGTATCTTACTGCTTTACGAAATTCTCAAACTATTCCTATATTCTGACTTGATTTCTTAGAAAAAAAAAAAGATGTATTTTTTTTGCCAGTCAGGTAGAAGAAAAAGGATTTTGTAAGCTAGCTTTTTACCAAAAAAAAAAAAAAACACTAATTATTTTTATAACTAGCCCTTACCAATCAATACACATTCATCACAAGCCAAACATTAGGAGAGTGAGATAGATTCTGAACTTAAAATCACAGCGCCTGGTTTTGAACTTTCATTCTCTCATGAAGAGATGTAAGCCTACTGGGACAGAAATCTGAGCCTGCATTTCCTCATTTGTGAAATAGTGATAATAACTTTCTCACAGGATTACTGTGCAAATTAGACACATTTGAAAAAAAAAAGTACACTCTGTGATAGAAAAACACAGCCTGTTAAAATTAATTTTTAAAAAAGGAACCTGGAATGTCTTTGTATATAACTACATCCCTTTTGTTTAAAAAAAAAATCTCTTTAGGAGGCAGCTGCCATGATCCCAAAGAATGATAGATTAATTTAACTGGAATGAGTTTTCTACCTCCTAGCTAGAAAAAAAGCATAATAAATATTTAATGTAACATCTTTAGGACATTTTTTAATTCACCTCTATTCTCCTTGACTTTTGTGTATTTTTCTTCTCATAGATTCTCATAGTTTACTATTCCCTTCCTCCCTAAGACCGGGAATAGAGGAAAGAAATCATCTTTTGTTATTTTTTTTCTTCGACCATCACTCTCTACTTGGATGAACATCTGCCCTGACAGTGTTTCAGTTTGTCTTCCATGCTAGTTTCCACTTCTCTCCCATCGTATCGTCATTGTTGGTTGATATTTTGTATACAGAGGAAACGCTTGGGTCTCCCTTTAAGGTATGTGTCCAATGCAAAGCCTGTGCTCATTCTCCAGGCAAATGTTAAGACGTCCTCCGGCTATCTCCTTGACGTTAGTCCTGCCTTCATGAAAGGAAGGTGTGAAAGGCAGTTGGCTTGTCTACCTCACCACTGGACCGCCAGCCTTCGTCTCTTTCCATTTCCTCACTTCTGCTTCTTTGTGTTCATCAGCCTTCCTCTCGGTCTTGCCCATGAGATGCCCACGCGGTCACTACCCAGGGGCTCCAGTTGAGCTTGAAGCATGGGGAGTCTCGGGGTTTGGGAGAAAGAAGAGGAGGAAGGGCTCCATTCAGTGCTCAGCACATCTGCAGGCGAGCTGACCTCCGGGCTAGCTAGCAGGCAGGACATCACTGACCCTCTCCTGCCAGCACCCTTCACTTGTTTGCTTTCCTACAACCTTCATGCCCTTATACAAGTAGTCTCTTTATTAAACTCCGTTAGATGAGCCCTGCTTCTTTTTGGAGCCATGGCTGCTGTTCACTAAGGTCAATTCTTGTGCCGGGCACCTGGAATTGCCTTATTACTGAATAAATTATGAATAAATGTATACCATATAGCAATAATCTTACAATAAGTATATCCTATGGCAGTATATTTTTTTCCCAGAGAAAGAATGCGTTACATAAACAAGAATCGAGTTTGACATTGTATATATTCCATTTGAGAAGGAGGGAAGAATAGACAGGCATCTGAGCTTTTATAAGCAAATAAATTTATTTTAAGATTTAGGTTATGTCCTCAGAACCAAAAGTAAAGCATTACCTAATGGCTCATGCGTTTCACCCCAATTTTATTTTTTTTTAAATAAATCTGACCTATAAGACATATTTTAAAAACTGACCTATTTTGTGGCCTGGTTACAGATATTGGAAAGATTTTGGTGAAGGCATAAAAATCTTTTCCTAACAAAACAAGACTCAAGACCCTTGAGAATGCACAGTGTCATCAGAGGGCTAGAAAATACAGGAGCTAATACATATAAACCTGGCTGGCACAAGGGAGTCCTTGAGTGCCACCCCTGTACCGGGAGGTTGCTCCTCTGTACCCTTGCTGAGCCACTGGCTGTGTCACGGGGTGATGGGAGGCTTTCACCATTGAAGCTATCTGCAGTGTCCAGGCCACCAGCCACGCCCTGAACTCCAGCACTGTGCACGTGTGTGCCCAAGCACACGCCCCAATGAATGTCCATTGAGCAAACCATTCTATGCCCCCCAGGACACTTTCTGAAGCACACCGATGAGAACTGAGCGCTCGCCATTGCCTGCGGTACCCCTTTCATTCCAGTCATGTGACTGCCCTCTCCCCCACCACAGATGTCCTTCTTTCAGTCTGCTAGTCTCGCTCCTTCTCCGACTGTCACAAACATCAGACGTCAGAGCCATTCACCTCTGCAGAGCACACCAGCTTTACAGCCAACCACTTATCCCTCGGAAGAGTACGATGACAAACAGATGGCTTGAAGTGACCCTTTCCCAAAGTTTCCTCTCATTAGCTGCTTTTCAGAGCCATCTCTTGAATGGGGTTGTCAGGCAACGGGGCCACAGTTGCAGGTTCTCCAACTATAGAACATGTGCACCTGTGACAAAGCCTCTCCTCTCCGTCTTCTGGTCCCAGGAACACAGGGGAGCGCTGAAGGAGAAGCAACAGTTGCACAGAGGGAGACAGAGCAGGCCTTGGAGACCTGTGTATTCAGCCACCTCGTCCTCCGACCACTTACATGCGGTGGTATTTGCAGACGAGGACTTTACCAGTCTATCTGAAGTCCTAAGAGCAGACCCCCATTACGGTGACAAGGTTCCGGTAGGAAGACAAAGAGACGAGGTCTTCCACGAGGAAGGTCATAGGAAAACATAGCAAGGCTGCCACCTAGAGGCCAGGATGAGTGCCCTCACAAGGAATTAAATCCGCGGCTCTGCTAGCACACCTGTGAGCAATAAAGAGCCGTTAACTCCGTCTGTGTTATTGTGATCTCATACCTAAGATGACTAACTTAATGTCTCAGTGACTTACGGCCCCATCATTCTCAGACAATCGTGCCCTACCTTCCACGGAGATGACACCAGAGACAAAAATGATCCAACCCCAGAATGTCAACCAAACACCAGCTTGTAAGAGCATACCGGTGAGGAATGCTTTCTTGGGTCTTCCCCAAGGGCAAGCACCGAGATGAAGCCAGGATGTCTGGTGTTGGTCAGGGAGTTCCAGGTACGCCGGAAGAAGAGAAAGGATGCACCCCCTGTGGATGATGGGAAACCAGTGAGACAGGGACATAACAGGGACTGGGAAAATCTGATGCTTAATCTGGGAAACGGAACCAACGTCGTACTGCGGAATTCCAGCGAAGAGGGCAAGAAAGAAGAGCACTTACTGAATACAAAGGTGGACACCCGTGTTTCAGAGATGCTGCTGAGATCACTCGGGGTTATTGGTTTACCAGTCTGCTGTGTGTGCAGAATGGGCTAACGGGGCAACTCAGTCATGCCAGGAAGGCTTTCCCCCAAAGGCAGGCGTGCCAGGCACCTGCATGAGGTTTGTAAAGCCCAGGGGCCATCAGAGGACCTGCAAGGATCTGTACAACCCTAGACGTGTTTCACCTGGCGAATGGTGCATTCGGCGTTCGTTGATGACCACGGCTCTCAACGAAAGCGCACAGACTCTGTGAGTTCGAATAGTTGGCAGTGTACAAAACAGACAGTTGCTCAACAGTAGCTACGACGTTGAGAGGCTAAGCTTCTCCACAGAGAGGCAATCGCCCGAGCCTATAAAATGGTTTTTCTAAGAAAGGAAAATATTTCTCAATACAGCAAGATTGGCACTGTCATGCGAAAGTGCATGATTAATTGTCAAGAAAGTGATGTCAAAATTAAGTCCTCCAAAAAAAAAATCAGGGTCTAATGAGGTCTGCTTTATCTGTAGCAATATTTGCTAAATATCATGATCAATCAGAAAGCAGTCCCTAATCAGAGGTATATTATACTAAATAGGGGATCATACAACATGACACTGTGCTAGAAAAGAAGTTCAATCACAAATTAGGATTTTGACTTCTTTTTTTAGGTTTTGTAACCCTAAAAAAAAACTCATAAAATTGAAGAAAATTACTTACTTTATGAATGTCTTTGTGAGTCAAAGGTTTATATGTGAGATCTTTTTGTTGTTGTTATTCAACTTGGCAACAGGAATAAGGGGAAAAAAGCAGAGTCCTTTTCCAACTTATTTTTTCTTTTACCAGAAGGTTGTGTTTGTTTGTTTGTTTTAATTAATTCCTGCATTGCTTCGCAGTGGCGAGCAGAGCTTTGGGAATGACTGTCACTATAGAGATGAGGGTTGTTAGCACGTGCAGACCACACTGATTTCTTTGATCACTATGCTGCCATTAGCTCCAGCGGCTGCCTCTTTGCCAGCCTTAGATTTGTACTTATTTAGCTCACCGCCATTTACATTTCAGATCTACTCTGCTGAGCTCTCTCAATCTCCACTGTCAATTAGCCTGTGGATTGCTGTCTCCTTTCTCCACCAAATTCCTGCCACTTTTCCTCCTCCTGCCCAGACAAGCCTCTCTCTCTCTCTGGATCTCTGTTCTCTGTGACTTTGAAAAATAAAAATAAATCCCGAGTGACAGACATTGAGGACAAGCGTGGCAGGCAGGGTAGTTCATTCCCGAGTCATGGTTGATCCGTGATTGCTTTGAAAGTATTCGTTTCCAGCCCGACATCAGTGGCTCACACCTGTAACCCTAGCTACTCGGGAGGCTGAGATCTGGGGATTGTAGCTCAAAGACAGCCCACGCAGACAAAGCTGAGAAACTCCAGCTAGACACGGGAGGTGTGAGTCAAGCAGCAGAGCACCAACTTTGAACAAAGGGGTTTCGGACACTGAGTTGAAGTCCTAGTACTAGTACACAGAGAGAGAGTCTGCCTTCTTCAGCAGAGGTGATCTTCATGATCATCATATTTGGAATACAAAGGTTACATGGAGAAGAGTCTTGGAGAAGGCTGGTCCCGGTGCATTCACCTATATTCCTATGTGCATGCATGCGTGCATGTGTGCTGGGCTGTATCAAAGTCTTCCCAGGTGCTATGATACTAGCATCTACACCCCTGGAGATACTTCAGGGAGGGGGGGCCTGACCTAAAGTCCTGGGGCAGCAAGGCCTGGCAGCCATAGCAGAGTTGCCGACAGACACGAAGGACGCATGGGCGGGAACTCCTCCCTCAGAGGGTTCTCAGTTTCTTGCATTCGTAAGTAAGAAGGTCCACATGGGAGAGGAAATCTCTCTGAACATTAATATCTTGCAGACATAAGAAAGAGGATAATAAGATTTTATTTCTCCACCACAGATGGAATCATCTGTGATTCTTCATAGTAACACGTCCCGTGCTTTTCTCACTTTAAGAACTTTGATGGGTCACATGGGGGACCTCCTCATAAACACACAGCCCCTTTTCTTCCTGCACCCAGCAAACGGGCATGGAGCAGCGCTTCAGTGCAAAGCACTTCTCTAGCTGCGTGGGCTACAACAGCCAAGAAAACCCATGGAGATGTTTGCACACTGGGTGTGCATTCCCACCAGGAGGAAAAAAGAAAATGGAAACCTAAGTGTGATAAACAAGTGCAGCATAAGATACCGTTAAAATCAACAGGGCTAAAGAAATAAATGTAGAGCGGGGTAGGAGGATGAGGAGAGAAGGACAGAAGGAAATACCGTTGGATAACACAGACAACGGCTGAGTTGCAGGCAAACCTGTGATCGCAGCTACTTGGGAGGCATCGTGACGCGGATTGCAGGCTGAGGCTAGCTCCAAGCGAAAAATGTGACACCCTACCTGGAAAAATAAATAAAGCCACCCCCATCCAGCAAAAAAAAAAAATCCCCACAACATAAGGCTGTGAATGTGAGCATGGTTGAAGTGGTAGATTACCTGCTGCTAGGTCCTGAGTTCAAACCTCAGTACTGCCAATAAAATTAAATTAAAATGAATAGAATGGACAGAAGGGGGTTTCACGGACAGCAGGGGGCTGGAGCGCACTGGAGTTGCAGGCAGTGGGAAGAGCCTTGTCAGCGTCCCTGTGCCTGGGCTGGGCCCAACCTGTTGCTCGGTGGTCACGGAATGAAAAAGTAAGAGTAACAGGAGACGGGATTCACAGAATCTCAGTATGTGCACAACAGGTCGGACAGACAGTACGCGGAGGCCATTTCCAAACACGTGGGCTTTTACCTTAGCCACCACTAGGTTTTGAAAGATTGCCGTTGGCTCACACCCAGAATCCTTGCTACCCGAGAGCTGAAGATCAGGAGGATTGGGATTGGAGGCTGGCATGGGCAGCGAATATTAGTGAAATGCTACTTCATCAAATTAGCCACATAGTCATATCATATGCTTCTATTTCCAGCTGTGGAGGAGCATGGGTAGGAAGCACGCTGTCGGAGACTGGCATGGGGCAAAAAGTGCCAGACACTCTATGAAAACTAAGTAAAGCAAAAAGGGGCTGGAGATATGATTTGAGTGGAAGAGTATCTGCCTAGAGCAAAGTCCTAAGCTCAAATGCCAGTTAGGAAATAATGATAATAGCAGCAATAACCACCCTATTTTTCCTCTCCTCAGCTCCTAAACCGCAGTGCTCTCTGATGCTCCAAGAATCAGCTCCTTTTCTTTGCTTCAGAAATGTACCAGGTACGAATCAAAATACTGCCACCATCTAATAAACTTCTGTGATGGGTGGTTTAGATGAAGAGTGACAGGCTACATTCTATGCCCTGATGCAGCAGTATGGGCAGAAATGACAAGCAAAGACAGAAAGGGACAAGGGAGGAGATGATGAAACTGGAAGACCATGGAAGTTAAGCTTCTCTGGCGGAGGACAGACAGAGGATATAGAAGAACATTTAGAAATAAGAAATGTGACCTTGTGGTTCGTGGGTTGAGTGGGTTGGGGATGCTGGAGGAGAGAAGGATTTCTGTGCTGGCTGTTCTTGATGGAATGAGCTAGAAAGGGAGAAACTGTCAAAGAAGTTGAAATGGAGATAATAGAAGTCCAGTGGAGAAGCAGACCAGCGTGAGAGTTCCAGGAATGGAGAGAGCAACTTGCTTTAAAAAAAACACACACACAAAAACTCTTCACGTATATGGTATTTGGAAGAAATAAATGAGACGGTGAAATTCTGAAGGGACGATCTAATCTGACGGACTGATGAAAATCAAAGCTGGAACACAAACAGGGAGGTCAAAAAGCATCAGTTGAAGAACAAGAAGACAGTGGCTCTTCCTTTGACCCGTGGGAGAAAAATGGCCATTCTCATGGATGGTTCTCTGGCAAAAGAGAGTCCATAATGAACAGCCAGAGGTCCAGCAGAGCAAGATGAAGACTCATCCAGAGATTGTTCATGATTGACTGGCTGCTAAAAGATTTCATCCCTGTCCTAGAGTTTGACCTATCTCTTTTCTTCCAGACAATGTGAATCGATTTCCTCCATAATAGATTTTCCCGAAGCAAAACCTACCATCCAACAGTCACTGTCACTTAAACAAGTTGTGATTTATTAGTTTTAATCAGGAGGATGCCTGTGACAAAACAAATACCGCATGAATCAGCCATAGCAGACTCCCAAGACATTTAGCCCTTTCTGGAAAAAAAAAAAAGAAATTCCTTTTGATCGGTCCTGCTTAGCAATTCAGAAGGCGACTCTTCCTGCGAGGTTCTGGGGGGAGAAGATCAGAACTGGCTTCCCTCCTTCCCTGGCTCCTGTGTGCCATCTCAATAGCAGCAGCTCGATCAGACCCTTGGATCCGGTCAGTCCCATAGTTTCTGTGGCACTGAAAAGTGTCCTTTGAATTAGTCCCCAGGCAATTACTCACTGGACAATCTATAACTCATTCTTCTTGTCCTCAGCCTGTCTAACACCCCACAATTTTATGCACACCGGTACAAAGGCAACAGGAAAAGAACACCCCCATTCAGTAGGACACCTGCGTCCATTTCTGCCAACTCAGAAATGATTCTGGAAATCTCCTCCACAGAAAGGCAGGCTGGAGAAAGTTGGTAACAACGTTTGACAGGTTCACCTTGCCATCTTAGGTTTTGTTTTGTTGTTAATGAATTAGGAAGCTTTCGGGCTTAACTTTAGTGCTTAAACAACGTCAACATTTTATTTTCTTCAAGGAATGAGCTTCTCCTTTTCCACATTTGTTTTCTTTCTTCCTTGTTTCAGGTATCTTTGTAAATACCATGCTGTGTTTCTTCGTCGGTATAAAATCGTGAAAAGAACGCACGCCATAACATCACGGTGACCCTTCTCCGTTGTTAGTTGTTTGACGCTGCCCCGTTTGCAAGTCTCACACGGGCTTTGATTTTCATGTTCCCTGAAGTTACTCTGAACTAATACAAACCTTGTAGTCTGTAAGTACCTCTGTGATCGACAAGAGTTTTCCGTTGTTGGGGAACTGGCAAAGAGAAACAGGATCTGGTGGGGGGCGGGGGTGGTAACAAAACTTGATATCATATATAAACCTCAACATACACTTTCCTTTGAAAAAATGACTTGTGTTCTCACTTGGCTTTTTCTCTCAAGGTTGGTACTCTACCACTTGAGCCACGTGTCCACTTTTTGGCTTTTTACTGGCTAATTAGAGATAAGAGTCACAAGGATTTATGTGGCCAATCTGTCTTGGAACCACAAAACTCAGAATTCAGTCCCCAGAGTAGCTAGGTATGAGCCCTTGGTGCTCATACCTAAACGTTCCTTTCAGTAAGTACTTATAGTTTCATGCAATTGATTTTTATATTCCCCTTACATAATCACAAATATAATGCAGATTAAAACAAATATAAATACTAACTACATTTATATTTTATTAATATTGATAAAAGTACAATATTTATTGAGAATACCTCATGTTTCATTACCTAAATACTTGATGTTCTCTCTTCCCTCCCTCCATCCCCTAAATGTTGGCATATTTACTTCTAAGGCAGCTTAGAGCTGCTTTTTCCATATTTGTTGCTTTGAAGTTCAGCGATAACACAACGACTATTACAAATTACAACTGTCTCAGCAAAAATAATCATCAACAGTTTTGATCCAGAAACCCAGTGTTCCATCTGAAAGAATTTTGCTAAATTCAAATTGTTCCGTTTTGATAGACGCTATATAATTCCAAATTGGGTGAGAATACAAATTTCCAATAGTTACTTGTTCACTATTATTAGTTGTGTGCGTGTTTACAAGTTTGATTCCTTAGAAATTGTTTTGTTTTGCTACATCAAATAAGGTTTATGGATAATCTGGAGAAAATTTTTGAATCTAGATAATGACTAATTCGTGAAGTAGGGTTCACTGCCTACACTTGCAAAAGCCTAGTGGTGCCATAATAGTAAATTATCATGCGTGTAAGACATAATTTTACTGAATTCGTAATCTGCTTTCTATTGTCTCCGTAAAGACGGGGCTGTGTCTGTGACCTTGATGGCCCTCTCCTTCTGAGAAGCAGGTGCTCGTGTGTTATACAAAGACCAAGTCACATGGGCACTGTTGTTGTTGCTATTGTTATTATTGTTATTCTTACCGGAAAGAGTTGTCCAAAGGAAATGTCATTTCACCAAGCAGTATCTGAACGCGATGGGTCTTTATCTGTGTCGCTCCCTTCACCATTCATCTCTTACATTTCTTAATTTTGTGGTATGAACAATGCATTCCTGGCTGCGGTCTTCCCCCTCCCTCCCCTTCATTGTCCAGTGCTCTCCCCTTGACCCCACTTCCCCCTTGCGAGAGGGCACTGTCTTGTATTCGGAAATCCACCTCCCAATGCGTACTCACTGAGCACCTACTGACTATTGGGCTTTGCAGACTCACCGCTTTTCCTGTTCACAAGCATTTATGCAACCAGGCAACGGGTATTCCACCTCGTCCAGGTCAAACAGCATCACCCTCCACAGAAGCAGTAGCAACGCCTCCAGCTTATGCCACACTAAATGAATCATGAAGGCGAATGCAATTTTACTGGCATATACAACATTATCTGTAATAAGGAGTTTCATAGTTACATGTCCTTGTGTGCATGACGAACGTTGATCGTGTTCATCCCTTCTATTACTTCTTCTCTCCTGTCCTTCCTCCTCGTCTTCCCCTCTCCTTCCACCTGCCTAGTACTCGCCCTTTTATTCTCGTGTCTTGTGACTTCCATGTTTCATTTCCCCTCATCCCAGCAAACGAGAGAAAGCATGTGAAACTTGTCGTTGTGGGACTGGCTTATTTCACTTAACATGAACACCTCCAGTTCCATCCATTTTCCAGCAGGCGACATAATCCCTTTCCCCTGAGTGGCTGAATATAACTCCATTTTGTCTATGTAGCACAGTTTCTTTGTCCGTCTTTATCAGACATGTAGTCGGGTCCTATCATTTGGCTACTATGAATAATGTTGCAAAAGAAACAGTGGGTGCATGCATCTCTAGAGTATGGTGATTCTGATTCCCTTAGGTATTCAACCCAGACAGAAGAGATAAGGCTGGATCATATGCAAGTACAGTGCTGTGTTCACTTTGTATGGCACCTCCATACTGACTTCCATACTGGCTAAGGTGACTTATAACCTCACCACCACAGAGCAAGAGTTTCTTTCTACCAGGGGAGAATTTCAACCGATCTCCATGCACGGATCTAGCCATGTTTCCAGAAAACTTCCGTGTACTTGTGGCTACCTGATATAAGACCCTAAATCCTCCCCAGCTTCCAACACTGAACTTTCCTATCGGCATGTGTTTGAAGACAGAGCTTGGGTGAAGGGGACCAAAGGAGGCTCCCAGGAATGGAAGGAAACTAAGAAAAGAACAGAACACCCCAGTCCCTGAGTCGTTCAGATTTTCCACTTCTGTATCAATTGCCCACCCAAACTGAGTTGGGTTTCTCAGTCATCCCTAAACTGAACAACGCCACTATTAATATGGCATGGAAGTTTTGTTTAGATGTGTTTGGTTTGATGAACCACAAATAGAGGAGCCATCGCTACCTACCCCAGGTCTAAAGTCTTCCACTGCTCCGGGATTGCTGCAGATTGCTGCGTGGAGGGCCACAGATTAGAGGGTTCCACTGAGTTACCGACTGCCGTGGTGACCCCATTTCCAATCCTGGGTGCTAGTCAGTAGCTTTTCTCATGACCTTTTTCCTCTTGTGTTATATTCAAAATGCCTATTCAAGTCCTCAGACTAGAGCTGCCAGAAAGCTAGAAGTAGGCCACTCCTCCTTCTCTTAAGAGTCTCTATTCCTACCTGTCCTGTGGCCCCATTATGATTCACTGGCACCTGACATTTCCCACGCAGAGCAAAAGATCTGAGTGCCCTCTGATTCATGCCGTTTCATTACAAAATCTGTAAGTCAACTACTTTGTCACCTGTTCAAACAGTAGCCTGTACTCCCCAGATACCCATCCGTACATGGGAGACAGCGGTAAAGCATTTGTTTGATGACTAAATCTTTTATGTCCTATTAAATTCCCCTTTGCATTTTTTAGCAATTCCTCTTTGTAATTCAATGTATTGATCAAAAAAAATGGTTTCTGTCTGTTGAGAGAAATGGAATTACATGTCTGCCTTCTGTTTTGTTTCTGTTTCTTAATGTTTTGTACTTTTGCATTATTCATGTACCCAGAGGCTCTCTGTACCATGGCCACATTTTTATAAATCCTCCAAATAAATAAGTAATAGCATGTTTGGAAAAGCTACTTTGGTTTACCTAGGACTTTGGCTGCTGGTGTCTGATAAGTCTCATCTACCAAGTCAAGCCAAAAGACAGCAATGGCAGTGCCTTCTTCTCCTGCTTCAGACTTGAAAACAGAAAATTATAGCTCCCGTACGAGTGTGCGCATTTGATGTAAATTCCACTCTGTGAAATGTCTATTGAAGTTTCCTTCTTTGCTTCCCCGAGAAATCCAGATGACGCGTCAGTTTGACACAACCCACACATAGATAGTTGAATAATAAATACCAGGAGAGCCCTCGGAGGGAAAACTGAAGGGCTGCAGGTATATCTTAGTAACAGAGTGACTGGCTAAGAAAAATGAAAAACTTTCTTTGCCAAAGGGAAAAAAAAAAATCTTCTTAGCCAGGTATTGGGGCTCATGACGGCAATGCTAGCTCCTTGTGAGACAGATTGGCGGGGGGGGGGGGATCATTTAAGGCTAGCCTCGACACACAAGGCTCCTCTCCATCACTAGCTAAGGCTGGTGACTGCTCATGTTCGTTCCCCAAGCTATGTGAAAGGCTGAGGCATATGGCTCCTGAATAGTCCAGACATAAAAGTCTGTAAGATTCCACCTCAACAGAAGGAGCTGGGTGTGAGAATAAGAACCATACAATAGGGGCTGGGGATATAGCCTAGTGGCAAGAGTGCCTGCCTCGAATACATGAGGCCCTAGGTTCGATTCCCCAGCACCACATATACAGAAAACGGCCAGAAGCGGCGCTGTGGCTCAAGTGGCAGAGTGCTAGCCTTGAGCGGGAAGAAGCCAGGGACAGTGCTCAGGCCCCTGAGTCCAAGGCCCAGGACTGGCCAAAAAAAAAAGAACCATACAATAGAAAGATTATAGCATATGTGTGGACTTGGGGAAAAAATGGAGACCCTATCTCAAAAAAAAAGCACCAGAGCAAATAAGGACTGAAGGTATGGCGTCAAGGGCCAGCCTGCCTAGCAAGCACATGACTCTGAATTCAAACCCCAGTACTACCAGAAACACCCGCAAAGATAAGTACTTTACAAGTCTTTGCCCTGTGACGGTTGAGATCACTGCATGCCGCCGGGAGATTTGACTGGGGTTAGCTCATGTTGGCCAACTGATGTGGAAAAGGGAGACCATTTTTCTTATTCTGCTTGTCCTGAGTCTAATCATTAGAGAAAGGCAAGCACAAGTGGGATTTTCCACACATGCAATTTGTGTTAGCCAAATGATTCCTGGACTTACTCAGCATTACACTACCTTTCACCTGCCCAAGTGTCCTGCCAAGCGATCCCAAATTGGCTGCCACTCCCCTACAAAGTCACCTGGGCAGACTCCGACACAGAGGCATGATGCAACCTGCAATGCAATAAACCTCATTTAACGCCATTCGCAGAACACTAAGATGTTTCTCTCCTCTTCCCAATTTATCTTAGATCCTTTAATTAAAGGGCAAATCTCCATGACAACTTTGCTCAGCAGGAGAGACGCTACGCAGCCAGCTCTGCACTTTTCCCTGAACTGGGTGATGTCATGAAGACTGGAAGCTTCTGGATTGTTCTGTCCCTCGCCTCCAGCCCTCCTCACTGTATAAAGCACATTTTATGCACACACCTCTCACTCTTCCCTTTTGTGGTGAAACGCATTAAACTTTCTCTTAGTTTCACTTCGGCTTAAGATCAATATTTCGACTAAATTCATATCTTTGATATATAGCATTTCACTAGGCGCGTATAAGAAGCCATATATTATTTCGCTCTTAAGAAAAATGGGAATCTGATCTGGAGATTACCTGCTAAGCGGTTGTGAGGATTTATTTGAATTCCCCTAAGAACCTGTTAGTGTATAATTTGTTGCACAGGATTTATGACCCTCCAAGAGATTTCATTCACTGCATAAGAACATCTCCCCGGCATGTCAAAGTTGAACCTCAGTGCCGGGAATTCATGTATCCATGGCGGGGAGCGGGGGGGGGGGGGGGGGCAGTGGTGGTCTCCCTCGCAGCCCAACCGAGGAACTGCAAGGTGCTTCTCTCCACTTGGAGCCCATGTGTGTATTCGTACTTTAGGCTACAAACCCAACCAGTCCACATCTCCTTCTCCGAGACGGTGCTGCTCTCCTCGGACGTTGCCTCCTTGCGTTATCTTGCCTCACCTTTGCGTCGGTCGCCAATGGACGTTCAGGTCAATGTGAAAATTCTAAAGCCCTGAGTTCAAACACCACTGATGGGGGGGAATAAAAAAGAATCCAAAGTCACATTGAAATCCTCATGCCCAAAACCAAGGTATCAGGAAGTAGGGCTTTGGGAGACAATGGCATCATAAAAGGAGATACTGCTCTTATTTTTTATGAAAGACCCCTAGAGGGAAGCCTCGCGTTTTCTACTGTGTAAAGCCGTAGCATGAAAGCGGCCATCTGTGAATGAGAAAGAACTCAGACCCTCTCTCCCAGGTACCAGTGACTTGATCTTGGGCTTCCCAGAATCCTGAGCTAGAAGACAGAAATTTCTGTTGTTTAAAAGCCACCTGGTTTGGGGCTGGGGATATAGCCTAGTGGCAAGAGTGCCTGCCTCGGATACACGAGGCCCTAGGTTCGATTCCCCAGCACCACATATACAGAAAACGGCCAGAAGCGGCGCTGTGGCTCAAGTGGCAGAGTGCTAGCCTTGAGCGGGAAGAAGCCAGGGACAGTGCTCAGGCCCTGAGTCCAAGACCCAGGACTGGCCAAAAAAAAAAAAAAAAAAGCCACCTGGTTTATGGTATTTTGGTACAGGGGACCAAATAATCAAAGACCCTCCCCCCACCTGAAATAGCAATAAACCAGACACACTTCGTGATTTGTCTAGTATAGCTTTCTATGCACTGGGGGCTGCGTATCATCTGAGTCCTGGGATGAAATGATCTGCATAATTTTTCTACTCCAAAGAAATAATGAGTTGTGTGCCGTTTACCTCCATTTTCGGATGGCAGAAATGGAGCCAGGAGAGGTATAGAATACCAAGAAGAGAATGACAAGTGACAGGGTACCAATCGGGCCCAGAAGTCACGTGAGAGTCGGCAAAGGGATGAATGCCATCGATGCTGATCACATGATCTTACCCTCCCCAAACACTGTAGCGCAAAATGCTAGTTTTGGAGAGTAAAAACTCATCCATAGGGGAAACATGACTTCAAAGACAAACTGTCATCAGTATACCTGCATTAAAAACAGAAGATGCCAGAAAATACTAAGATTTGAAGATGACATGAGAATCATTAAGTTCCTTGACCATTTTTCTCACTTGTTAAAAAAAGAAAACTGCACATATGCTTAATTCAGAGATTTATTCCCACACAATGAATGAGTACATGCTACTTTAAGAAACATATACAAATATCCAGGATACACTTAGGAATATAAGACAAAAACAGTAAAAATTGAATCTTTAGCCTAAAGTAGTTTTTGAAGGACACGGTGAAATTGTAGGAAAAATAATTTTATGCGTATAAGCACTGAATTTGAAAGCAGGAAATGATCCTGTAAAGAGTTCACTATTTCCTGAGCAAAACTAGCAAGCTGATATCCATAGAAAGACAGGGGAGGAAATACAGATGTAGCAAAAGTGTTTATAAAAGAGAGACGTATTTACTACAATTAGTATACTTTAAGTACCACATTAATGTACTTAAGGAATCAACATCAAACATCCCGAGTCGTGTGGGTATTCTGGACCCCTGCTATTTATTTCAGAATCCACGTCAATATCAATCCACTTTCGGCATCTGAGGGAAGTGAGGAAAGCCAGAGGAGAATTGAGACGACTGGGTAATGCCGGACCTGCTGCACAGTGGCCCAGACGCGACAAACTCACAGCAGTGCCCCGGAGCAAACGACTGCACGGCTTTCTTCCTGACACCGTTTCACAGAGGTAAGCATCCTGCTTTCTCCCAGCCTTCGCTGGAACCTAATGGAATCTGCGGACATAATTTGAATTCCCTGGGATACAGAAAAAAAAAAAAAAAGAAAAAGACATGATATTACTTTTTGTCGCATATTTTCATTCATTCCCGAATCTAAAGCAGGACTGCAGTGTAGACTTGGTCTTTAGGATCCCATATTTCACATTCACAAAGAAGGACAGAGGGCAGAGACGATGACATACTGCCATTGGAAGAGGACGCACTGAATTAAGACGGCCTGCTTTGTCCATTGCCTTCTGCCACCCAGTCTGTACGGCGTTGGACAAGACCATTGCCCTCTCTAAGCTCATGACACTTGTCTAGGATCCAGGCCATTTTATTCTACTGCTCCACAGAGGAAATGGAAGAAGTAAGTGAGTGACACGTACCAACTGCTCAGTGTAGACTCCTCTTTCATTCCCTGGGGTTGCCATAACAAAATACCAGAATCTAGGTAGCTAGAATCACCCATGTTTATTTCCTTACAGCTCTAGGGGCCAATATCCAGGTATAGTAGTATTTCCCCTGAGACCTCTCTCTCTCTCCCCCCCCCCTTGCTCTCTCTTTCTTAGCTGGCTTCTCGTCTTGTATTCTCATAGTCTTTGCTCTGTGACCAAATCTCTAGTGTCTCTGCGCGCCTCAATCTCTCTCTTCAAGAGGACCTCAGTCACGTGGGCTTAAAACCCACTATGCCAGCCTCCTTTGAACCCAGTCACTCATTTAAAGGCTCTGTCTTCAGATGTGGTACAGTTCTGAGGTACTGGGAGTTTAGGCAGGACACAACTCAGCCTGAAGCAACCCAGTATAAAAAAAAAAGTCACTGATAAATAACAATACTATAAGTGGATATGATTTGCCGGTGAATGTACATTTATTCCTATCTTTACGATCAGTTATTTATTGATGTACTTACCTAAATTAAAGACATGGGAGCTATTGACCTTCTGAGGATGAAATGAAAAATGCCCCATGCTGCAGAGAACTCCTTTCAAGCTGCAGAGACAAAGACGTGAGCAGCCATTGTCTGGTTGAAGAGAAGCCATCCAGAGGGACTTTCAATAGTATCTCCCCTATCACCCAGGAACACAGAAACATGGGCCTGAGCAACAAGAGAAAACACTTGTCTCCGCCACCGACTTTCAACTGATGGTTCCCAGCAGAATAACCGGACTTTGGGTCACAGTGGGATGGAGAGAGCACAGGGGGGAGGCAGAAGGCCACCGCTGTGCCCACAGCATGGCCGTGAGCCTTTCCTGGCTGGCCTCGGGCCTGCAGGAGGTCGACGGTGAATGAATGACCCCCCCTTAGACTGAGCACCGAGAGCCCTGGTGCTGAAAGTGTGACTTTCCAACAGTGTAGACAGGGCTGGGGATATGGCCTAGTGGCAAGAGTGCTCGCCTCCTACACATGAAGCCCTGGGTTCGATTCCCCAGCACCACATATATAGAAAACGGCCAGAAGTGGCGCTGTGGCTCAAGTGGCAGAGTGCTAGCCTTGAGCAAAAAAAAAGAAGCCGAGGACAGTGCTCAGGCCCTGAGTCCAAGTCCCAGGACTGGCAAAAAAAAAAAAAAGACCCTGTCCCAACAGTGTAGACAAAGAACAGGGTTGCGATTCACACTAAAATAACCACCTTCTATTTATGTTGAATTACTTTAACCTGGGTCTAAGAAGGCATGAAACACACACAAAGATGTACATACATACACATCACTGCACTCACAAACACACACACACACACACACACAGGCCAGCGCCACAACCAAATTGATGAGGAAAGAGGTTGTTTCCCAGGCCGCAGCAGGGAAATGAAAAGGGCACTGGAATGAATGTGGAAATAATATTAAATTGTAGGTGCCACTTGTGGTGGCTCATAGGACATTATCCTGCAGTTCATATACCCATTGCAAAGGCGGGTTCAAAAGCACTCTCCTGACGCTTCTTACATCGTCTTTGCTTTACCGTGGCGGCAGGAAGACTTCCTGCAGGCATTAGCAGCGCTTCCCGGGCCATGAAGAGCAGCCATCTGCAGTGCGGGCATTCCACCCAGGCCCCAAGCACGCAGCCCCCCCCCCCCCTTTACAGCCATTTTCCTTTCTCCCGTGCCACCTTCTGCAAATGTAGAATGTGCAGAAGAGACAAACGGACGCTCTGAGGAGAGCTGGGTTGATGCAGCCACCGTATTTCATGCACACCGGTGAACCTAGAACCGGGGGCTTGGGGGTCTGAGAGAGGAGGAGGAGAAGGGCGGAAAGGATGGCAGACACCAAGACTCTACTCACACGCTGACGCACTGAACTGAGACGCCTTTGCCTAGCTACTGAAAAACATCTTTAAAATATAAATGAAAAGGAAGGCTCTCCGTGCCCCCCACGACTACCGTAGTAGCTTTGAATTGCGCTAGAAGGGCTAAAACATAGAGCTAAGCCAGGCAGTAGAGGCACCATAGAAAGCCACTGCAGAGGGAGGTCAGAATCGCCACCGATGAGGTCATCCGGGGACACAAGGCCAAGGACACCATCCTGCAGGGTAGCAGACCATGGAAACCGAGCCTCTGTGGGTAGCACTTAGTGCCTTAATCAGATAAAACGAGCAACAAAGATTCCCTGACACATGTTTGATGATATACATAATTGTCACCGTGCCGCATGCTAATTAGGCATCAATCCTAAGTCGTTCGTCTAAATGACGATGATTGGAATGACGTGTGCACAGCCCGCCCCTACACTTCAGGGCAAGGGACGGAAGGGACCGGGGATGGAGGCAGACTCCCCGAGGCCTCCTGGAGAGCTGGTCACTTGTGTTGACCAGAAGTGCTTCCTTCAGCCAGGCTCAGGACTTGGAGTTCCAAGAGTGGCACTAAAGGCTCCCTTTCCCGTGCCAGTACCAGGGCCTCTGCTGGAAATACTGGGCACCTTTCACTCGCTCTTATTCGCTGTCTTTACTGTAGAGTCTCGGGCTGCACTTCGAAGCCAGGTGACAAGAAGCAGGTGCAGGACTCCTACCACACATGGCCCAACTGCAGGCTCTTCCACCAGGAGATCAAAACCTCACCATCCATGGGGCCCTGGCCCCAGGAAATCTAGCACAAACACTGTGCGAACCAGGGCTCTTCTCTTACTGGATCCCAAAGCCTTCCAATGGGCTGCAGAGATGACCCTTCTTTGCCCACGTAAAGGTTTCTTGTGGCTGTCTATGGTTTCTCATACAAGTCACCCCAGCTAATCCAGAGGCAGAGATAGGAGGATCAAGGTTGAAGACTGGCCTTGGTGTTATCACGAGCCCATATCAAAGGCAAAGTAGATGTTCTGGCATGTGCCCATAACCCCATTTATAGAAGGGACGTAAGAAGGAGGAAGCTGGTTTGAAGCTGCTTCTGGGGAAAAGCACAGGATTCATCCTGAAAAAAATTAAAAAGGAGCAGAGGCATGGCTGAAGTGGTAGCAAGTACAAGATTCTGAGTACCATCACCAGTGCAGAGAAAGAGAGAGAGAGAGAGAGAGAGAGAGAGAGAAATGCATTGTAGCAGTGTTGGAGATCTGAGGAGCAGGGAGCCGTTTGCCTCAGCCAGCTGAAAGATGGAATAGGGATCTAGGACTGACATCAGTAGAACTTCCCTGCATACCCACAGAGACAGCTTGCCAGCTCGCCAGCCCTTTAGCTCTTTTAAACTGAGTTTGAGCTTCTCCTGGCATAGCCCAGTGAGACTTAAAGGAATTCCACCTAACAAGAGAGAAAAGGGAGCCAGGCCCAAAGCCAGCCACTCTGTAGGAAGAGAAGTGAATTCAAATACGACTGTTTAGTGACGTACTTGATTGGTTGGGTCTTTTTCCTTTCTTAAGAAGTAGGTTATAGGGGCTGGGGATATAGCCTAGTGGCAAGAGTGCCTGCCTCGGATACCCGAGGCCCTAGGTTCGATTCCCCAGCACCACATATACAGAAAACGGCCAGAAGCGGCGCTGTGGCTCAAGTGGCAGAGTGCTAGCCTTGAGCGGGAAGAAGCCAGGGACAGTGCTCAGGCCCTGAGTCCAAGGCCCAGGACTGACCAAAAAAAATAAAAAAAAATAAAAAAAAAAGAAGTAGGTTATAATTAAACCAAATCTGATTTTGGAACTGATTGGTGTGAAAACCAAGTGGGTAAGTCCCACAGTGGCAGGTAAAGGGTCCCAAGAGGTCACCGATGCCCAAGGCAGGTCACAGACAAAATGGCAGCTCAGGAGCTAATGTTAATCCTGTGATTTTGTGATTGGGGCAGATAGACAGCAAATCTCAAGAAGAATGATTTCACCTCCTCTTCACCACAGTCCTGAAAATCCTTGAGGAGAAGAAATCAAGTAGACAAGTATGTGTGTGTGTGTGTGTGTGTGTGTGTGTGTGTGTGTACACATGGATGCACAGGTATGTGTTTTGGCATGTGTCCTGTTTGTGTGTATTCATGACAGTGCATGGATATGTTTCCAAATTGTTCTTATACAGAAATAAAATAAGATGCTTTTCCAGAAGAGGAAATTCCTTACAAGTGTGTTTTAGAAGTATATTAAAAAGGAATCCTCTGGAACTGGAATGGAAAGGGTAGAACGAAATGTCTTGGCTTCATAAAAGAAGCCAGTCAACATCCTTCCTCGCCCTTTCCTGGAAGCTCATGATGGAGCTCGAGACACGAGGAGGAGGAACGGCCCAGAACCCACTGACACCCTTGAGATGTGAGAGTCTGGATCCTAAGTCCCACCTCCATGGAGCCGCCCCAGCGACTCCAAAATCATAGTGTCTTCATGCACCGCCACGCTCAGGGTGCCCTTTGCTGGAGGGGCTTCCTACCGGAGCTGAATTCCTCCACCAGACCGGGATCCTTGACAACTGCACAGAATAAAATACCTGGGTGCCAGGGCTTAGAAACCCATTCATTTTAACTACAGAACACAACCTGAAGGAACAATGCTTTCACCCAATCCTACCGCATCCTCCGTATAAAGCATGTTCGTAGATTGGTGAGACAGCAGCAAATATCAGTTGGGTGGGCTATGCACTATCAGCCACAATAGTTAATACCTCACACATAATTCCTGTGAAGTAGCGTGAAGAAAATAGTTTATTTCCTTTGAAGCACTGATTCTTCTGAATGTATTTCTCACAGGAAGCCTTGCTCTGGACTCTCAAAAAATATGTGTTAGCACATTAAGTTCTAAAATATATATAAACAGAGTCCCACCTCCCCTCATACACATAAAGAATGATTACAACTTTTATATTATATTCAGTTCAACATATTTACTGGGGGGAAAAGAAAAGAACAAAATCATCATGAAAATAAAGAGTGATGTCCTGTACATTTTTCAGATCTGAGCTTCAGGGAGGGGACTTTAAAACACACCACCGAAAAAGGTGATATTTCAGAAGTTACAGAATGAGGCAATTCTCTGGAATGGGGGAATAAAGAAAAGCACAAGTCAGAGACGAATTTACTGTCTCTGAATAGGAAGAGCTTGGCGCTGAGGACAGGGTAATGAGCCTCTGGGAATAATGAGTGAATCCTGCAATGTACGCACTGTCACACATTCTGAAAGAAAAAAGAAAGATTTAATGAGAAGTCAAAATTGGGTCCCAGCTTGAAAACCACCCCATTGGGATGTTCTGAGTGACAAGTTCCAATCCTCTCAATCTGATGAGATTTTGGAGAGGACCACGCTCAGTCATAAGCTGGAAAGAGAAAGTCACCAATAAGAGAGTTGAAGGTGGGGCTGGGATATGTAGCTCAGTGGCAAAGTGCTTGCCTAGCAAGTGCAATGTCCTGGATTTGATCCCCAACACCAAAAAAAAAGAAAAGAAAAAACAAAAAAGTATACACTTAAAAGAGAGTTGAAGACTGGATAAAGTACAGCAACCAAAGCCAAGACAGATGGTACATCGCATGTTGAACTTTCAGAAAGATGAAGAAGTCAAGAACAAGGACACACTATTCACCATAGCCAAGATATGAAAACAATCTATATGCCCCTCAGTGGATGAATGGATTAAAAGAAGTGATAGGGATACATACATACATAGATACCTACAATGGGACATTACTCATCCATTAGACACAATAAAACCACATCCTTTGCAAAGGAATGGATTGGCCTAAAGAAAAATAATTATGTTCATTGACGTAAATCAGACCCATCCAGACAAAAGGCACTTGTTTTCTCTCATATGCAGAAACTGGAGCTAAATGATAAATACACAGTTAAATGCATACCGGGTCGTATGCAAGTGTACACAAGTGTGGTGTTTGTAGGGGAGAATTTGAATGGTTAAATTCTTTGGAAAGACTAATTCCTACTCCCAAAAGAACAAACTGGATTCCAGAACACTGGCCCTTGAATGATGACTGGGGGAACTGTGTGAAGTGACGTGGAGGTAGACAGTTGAAGAGAGGAAAGGAAAGAATACAGACATAATATTCAATGCACATACTGGAAAAGTAAGAACAATTGAGGAGAGGGGCTGGGTTGGGAGATTATGGGGGAGAATAATGAAAAGAGAGATATGAATCAAAACACATTGTACTTACACACTGATTTGCTGGTAGTAATTTCACTGAACAACTACTTAAAGACAGTACAAATCGATCATGGCTCTGGGTGTGGCTTAAGTGGTCGAACCCCTTGCCTAACATGGACAAAGCTCTGACTTCACTCTCAATACTGTAAAAACCAGATGTCTATTTAGAAGACAGTTCAACCCGGAGCATCTAATTCTAATAAAAAATCATTTCTATTGTTCCATTGCTTATGGTCTTAATGCTCTGTTTTTAAGGGCTTTTCTTTCCTCCTGAAACAACGTTAATGAATGGTTCATCTTCTTGACAAGCCTGCACCTCTGGCCCAGAAGCTCAGTGTCGATTCTACAGTATAATTAGAAGAGAATGCCCTGGCAAAGGACAGTATAAATAAACATAGGCATGAAATGGTTTTACAGAGGGAAGGCTCTGTTCGGTTGTAACTAAAGGTGTAATGGGCTGCACTTAGCTGGAAATTGTCCTGCTGTAGTAAATCCCTATTTTGCTGCCTTTACTGGAATAGGGTAAATTCCTTATGGTCCCATTGCCTGTTTTGTTTTTGTCTGCAATGGGGCTTGAACTCAGGGCGTAGGCACTGTCCCTGAGCTTTTGCGCTCAAGACTAGCACTCTACCACTTTGAACCTCAGCCTCGCTTCTGACTTTTGAGTGTTTTATTGGAGATAAGGGTCTCACAGTGTCTCCTGCCCAGGCTGGGTTTAAACCTCAGTCCTTAGAGCTCAGCCGCCTGAGTAGTTAGGATTACAGGCATGAGCCACCGGCATCCGGTTGGTTCCATTGTTTTTGAGAGGTATCATCTCTCCACAGCCCAAACTCCCAGAGGTCTAGGAGACCCCACAATGACCCCTCAACAGGTAGGGTGAAAATAACTTCCTGGAAAGTTAAGTTCAAATCCAATGAAGAAATAACATTTGCTGGCAGAGTTCACACCTGCAATCTTTAATCTACAAATGGATGAAGATATGGACTCGATTTTGCCAAAAATCTCTGACGAGTCTCAAGTGAACTGAGAAGAGAGCTACTTTATCATTCATGAATCTCTTTGGCAGCATAGCAGGAAATACAAATGTTAAATGACTCCTCCTCTCAAAGGCTATCAGCTACCACTGCCAAGTACCACAAACGCTAATTCCCTATATCTTCATCCTATTTGTTCTGATAATATTGAAATGCATTAGTCGTTCAAAAAGACTTCTCAGAGACAGACGGCTACGACAAACTTAAAAAACAGTCTTGAGGCAGAGGGTTCCTCGGTGATTGCATGTTTCCTAATGCCTTCTGACCGTGCGGTACAGATGCCCATGATTGAGAAAAACCACTGAGTTTACCATGGGGATGCGTTTCCTTGACTTCCCAGTGGGTACCATTTAGAGTTCTTTTCTTCTGATGGGACAGGAAGTGAAAGCAGCAAGGCGTTGTGGGAGCTGCAAAGCCAAAAAGGAGTCATCCTAGCTGAGAGAAGAGACATGGAGACTGACAGGTGACTGGGAACGATGGTGGAAAAGCTTTGTCTGTAGACTGACGGTGGGCATGACTGAGTCCCACGCCAAGCCAAGGCTGTGTGATCATGCTCACTTCATCTTCTGTCATCAGCCCACCTCCAGCCAACAGAAATGCAGCAGATATCCTCAGAAGAAAGACACGAGGCGAGCAGAAATCCAGAACCCTGGATGTAACAGCCGTGGGTCTGGGATGCCCGGGATATGAAGGCGGAGAACACAGTGAAGTCTTCCTCGTTGGCAGCCTGGGAGCTGGGGAGCCCCGCAGCAGGGAAAACGCATCCGGCTCTCCGAACACCTGCTCGTGCATTCCGTGCTGAGTGAACCCTGGGCAGTTACGAGCTTAAGGAGATTTCTCAGACCTCATGCTGCTTCTGGCCATCGCAACCTGGTCTCCAGCTCCCCCAGACTGCAGAGGCCCGTCAGCACCTGGGAGAGAGCCCCAAGGCTTTAGGGATAGCACAGTAGCAGAAGAGGCCTGGGTAGCCCTGCTAGCCACCAACTGCTTACGGAACCTCGGCTATCTGGAATCAGCCTCCACTGTGCAATATCCCACGATCCCAGAGACCAGCTGATATTCTTGGAGAAAGCAAGGAACGTTCCCCTGAGAGAAAGTTTGGTCTACTTCCTTGGAGACTTACGAGGAGGACTAAGCCTGCTGCCAGCTGCTGGGGAAATTTGTCCCCCCAATCCAGCCACCCCGAGTCCTATTTTCCCACTGTCTGTCAGAGTGACTAATCATAGCGGCTGCTTTCCCTCTCCACCTCATTCTCGAGTGACTTCTTTTTTCCTGTAATTCATAAATCCTCCCTTTCATGTGAGGCTTCTATATGATACTTTATCAAATGCCTTTTGAAAGCCGCTGCAGAAAATATAACCCGTGTCTCCGACTCCTTTCTCTCGGCTCTTTCTTCAGTAATGGAATCAATTTTTTAAGGGGCGGAGGGGAGGCGCCCAGCCAGGCGGGGAGAGTTTCGGGACACACTTGGCTTCTCCTTGAGGATCTCAAAGCATTTCATACCAACTCTCAGAGTGGGCTTTCCGGGAAGGGAAAAGATAAATCCTGGGTTCCTCCTGCGCTGTAAAACTCCATTTCCTTGAAAAGTCTTCGCTGGCAGTAACAAAATTATCCTGCATTCCAAGTGGGTAGGAAGCACGGGCTGGATCGGCATCATGAAATCGCTGACTGCAGCCCCCGGGGTTCACGCCTGTCATCCCAGCTGCTCAGGAGCCGGAGATCTGACCATCGGTCTGAAGCCATCTCAGGCAGAAAAGCCTGAGGGACTCCCATCTCCAAATAGCCCCCCAAACGCCAGCAATGTGGCTGCACTCAAGTGGTGGAGTACCTGCCCTGAGTGAGCAAGATAAGGCACAGCACCTAGGCCGTGAGTTCAAGCCCAAGTACTGGCATGCGTGCATGCACATGAAAGAACACACACACACACACACACACACACTGGGGCATCAGGAACACAGAGAGATGACACAAGGTCTCATCGCGTGACATCTGCAGCCTCTTGTCAACAGGCCTCACCTGCAGCCCACAGTGTGTCCCGTTCTTGTCACCAACCCCCGGCCCTGGCTGCCTGGATTACAAACACAGCTGGGGACTTAAAACACAGTGCTGCCCCAGAGCGGGAGTGAAGGTTTCCAGAGAGTCTTAAAGGCATTGCACGGCCACGGTTCCTCTTGGTTCTCAGCAGTCTAGAATTGCAGGGCTGGAACTCAGGCCTGCTGACTCTATTACCTTGGTCCATGAACATAGTAAACCCGTTCAGGTACTGTACTAGGCCTTGAGCGGGTGCTGAGGGTCAGAGACGCAAAGTCCCTGCTCCCCAGAAGCGTGGGCGAGATCTGAGGAGAAAGAAATGGCCTGGAGTCTCAGCGCAGCCCAGAGGAGGGGCCGTGCCTGAGAAAGGCAACAGGCTCCTTGCTGACAAACTCAATTCACAGAAAGCATGTTCGTTCTGGCCCTCATTCCCACCCCCCCCCCCCCATTGTCTCTCCATTGCAAAGCATAACCACACCTTCTGAGACTCCACAGGTGCAGACAGAAGGACCTGCACGCCCAATCCTCAACAAGCACTGTAGGTCCTCCTACCCCACACCTAGGGTTGGCAAGTAAATAGGAGAAGCTGCCTTACTGCTGCCACCAAAAGGCAAGTTCAAGTTCACTTCAAATCATTGCAACCTTGAGAATATACAAACGGTTAAGCTCCCATCCTGATGAAGGAACTTACAAGAGGATTTCTTTTGGATCCTTTCCCAGACCAGCTTCAAAATTCAGCTCTCCTTTTGAATCGAATCTGAAGAGTTAGGTAATGGGGCGGGGGGGGGGGGGGGCTGATTTTCCTTAAAGACATCTATCTTCCCTGAACCTTTTGGCTATCGGGAAGCCTCAGGATGCTGTCCTAGGAAAGAGCTGCACCAATTGAGGGGTGCCCACGGGAAAGCCGGGTTACCATCCCTCCTGTCGTGGATTCTCGGCAGCTCTGCGTTCTGACTGATAAGATACCAGTCACCAGCACCATTCAAACCACCTCGGCTGGGGCTGGGTGCCTCACCTTCAGTAAAGCCCTTTGTCAGAACTTTATAATTTAGCTGTTAAAAAAAAAAATCAGTGTGAGCTAAATCTTAAGCTACCAGCTGAGGCGAACTTGAAGAAGAAGGGGGGGGGGGGGAAATCACTGAAACTGCATGCTCAGCGTAGAAGGATTTAGAACGTTGGAGTCTGGCAATGATAGAAAATAATGCTTCATCTCATCTCTCAATTTTCTGCTTAACCCTGGTGTCGGGGAGGAAAAGGTAATGTTCTTTTTTTCTTCCCCAAAGTATTTTTCACTCAGTGGGGAAAAAAAAATGCATTTTCTTCCTAAGCTTCTGACTTTCTTTGCACGTAGTAAATTAGTTACTGAGAATATTTAATGTGGATATTTCAACGTGGTTCACAGCATTCAGTGTCCAGGGCCCCAAAGCCCCAGGCCGCCCTCCATGATGGGTTCTCTGAGTGCGGGCAGAGTCGAACAGCGGACAGGCAGGTCTTGTGTGCTCCTTCTATTTTGTATCTTGGCCTGTGGGAGCCTCAGGAGTTGGGGGCAAACTCGGTCCAGCCAAGCAGCTTCACCCCATCTAGAAGAGGAAGAAAAAAAAAAAAAGTGTGATGAGGGTTGGTGTTATCGTTGCTATTTGTGGGTTTTGAAGCAACACTGCGGTTTGGACCCCAGGACTTCTCCCTTGCTAGGCAAGTGCTCTACTCCCCTCAGTCATACCCTTAGCTAGACCTTTGTCCTTTAGCTTGCTTTTCAAATAGATATCACACCATGATCATCTGACTTTACTTCCTATGCAGCTGGGATTATAGCGTGTACTGCTATGTCTAGTTTATTTCTTGAGATGAGAAGGGTTTTTTTTTTTTTTTTGCATAAGCCAGCCTTGAACCACAATCTTCCTATTTCTACCTCCTAGATAGCTAGAATTCTAGGTGTGAGCCACTATACCCACCTCTGAGATCCTGTGATTTGTATAGAGTCTCAGGGACTAAACCCAGGATACGAAATCTAAAACAGGTGCTTAGTACAAAGAGCATTTGACTGGTATCTCGACTCAGATAAGGAGACAGACTCCACGTCAGCTACGTCTCAGGCGTTTACTGTAATTATGCCCTACTTTAGCTATCAAGAAGAAAATAATCTCAAGTGTGTGGAGATGATATGTAAATGTTTGTTTTTAAGATGCAAAATTTTAAAGCGACATGATTGACAGGTAGCTAAATATGGCCCAGATGACAGGAAAGAGGAAAGGGAAGGGTGGAAGGTTGCAGGAAGGGTAGGAGTTGAGGGGAAGCAGGCCACTTTCTGAGGCGCTGGAGGGGGCTGGATTTGCGCAGAGACATGAGAACCAGTTGTGAGGGTCCCCCGCTCTGGCCGTAGACAGCAGGCCCACGCAGGCCAAGAGACTCCAGTTTGTTTTGTCATGTACATTCATATTACCTTTTCATATACTCTATACTTTTTCCTCCCAGGTTTCATTTCACTCATTCATTCCCCAGTTTCTCAGGTAGTACCTGGTACAATAATTAGATCATTTCCGATAGTCAACACCATAGCTAAGAAATGAATGGGATACTCTTCACCAATCCCCTTTCAGTCCAGCTTCCAGACATCGGCATGAAAGCCCACGACCTACCACGAACGCAACCATGACCAAGAGAGAAGCAAAAGAGAATTGAAGGGCTTTACTGATTAGACTATGAAAGTCCTAGGATCTCCTGAGAGACCTGGACGTACAGAATAATGGTCGCTGGCTCCACTGAAGATTCTAAAACAAGTACGTTTCTCACAGCAAGTGGGGTTAACGGCCACCCATAGACGTCCCTCACAAAGGCCAAAGGAGAGGCCTCATACATTACAGAGTCCTTCCTCAGGAGACCGCAGTCAGAGGAGCATCAAGGCACAAAGAGAGGGAAGTAAGGAGTGGAGACCAAGTCCTCCTTCTGCCTACTTTATCACGTCCATGTGAATGTCCTCTTTGAAATGCAGACTGAGATCAGGCTGGGGTGACGCAGATTAATTTTACACTCATTCAGGTTCCCTTTACCTAAGCACCGTGAGTCCAGAGTCAAGCAAGATAGTGGGTTTGCCCTTGAGAATCCGCCCCCCCCTCTCAGCTCCACTAGAGCTGAGCCTGTGCTATTCACCGGGCCGTCTGTCAGAAACCAGACTACAACACTGACGACCTGATCCCAACTTGATTGTTTACTGAAGCAACACCCTGAATGCAGTGCACGCACACACACACACACACACACACACACACACACACACACACACCAGTGGCCTGATTTCCTCTTTACGTTGCCATAAGTTGCTGTCTTTGCCGCCTCTGTCATTTTCTAGTCTTAGTTCTATTATCCTTGTTAGAGTTGGAAGAGACCCTGGAGGATACTTCTAAGGCCTTACTAACATTCGCCATCTACTTCTATAATACACTTAGGCTAAGCTGAGAAAATAACAAGCTATTATTCACTTACCCTGAACCTAATCCAAGGGTTATAAGACAAAGCTCACACGTGGTCATTATGGGGATTTTTTTTAATGTATGTGCGGTAATTAGCAAGTATCACATCACCCTGGTTATGGTGCCCTTTCTTGTCATTTTCTCAGGCAAATCAGAAAAGAGACCTACTTTCCCCAGACCAAAGGGGATCCCCCAATGTACAATGACAGATTTAATGGATCATCAAGACAGGACTGATGAGTGGACAGTGACTTGCAATGTTCTCTTAATCTACAGTTGCCTAATGACAAGCGCCATCAAGAACAACTCTTCATAGGACAGTTATCCAGAAGAATGGAGCTGTGCTTCTTGTAGTCATGCCCAACCTCGCTGTCTTCTGTCAGTCCCAGGCAGATGCTCTTCTGAGCTTATGAAGCCTACCTTGTGAAAACAACAGTTAGTGTGTGCATTTGTTTTGAAACTAAGCACATCCTGCGGAAGGTTCAATCACTTCCTGCCTCCCAGACGTCTGTCATATAGAGTTGTATATAGAAACAGGTATAACACTTGCTAGAGAGACCTTTTGCATGACACAGGCCCCTCTACACCTTTACTCTGGCAACACCTGCTAATCATTCAACCCCTTGATTTATAATATATCCGTTTAAATAACACTGTATGAGAACAACAAAAGGAAACACAAAACTCCGAGGCATGAAGAACTGTCAGCTGGAGACAGACAGACACGGGTTCGTAAAAACCTTGCTGTTAAACCTTTCACAGGCAACTACTGTGACCAAGAATATACGTGTTGTGCAAGTTCACACAGTGCCAGGCCTCAGTGAATGGTTGAACCCAACAAAGCATGATTTTTCTTAGCATTTTCCATGGTTTTAGTGCATACTCCCCCTCCCCTCAGAGTTCATGGGTTAGAAACTTCATTCTCGGTGCAAGAGGGTTGGGAGATAGAGCCTAACAAGAGTCAATTCAATCTTGAAGGGACTACACCCATGAAGCAATTCGTGTTGTTAACTCAAGCTCCTGTTGTTGTGAAGGTGACCTTGGGCCCTCTCTTGCTGTCTTCACTAGATGCCTTTGATCATGAGAGGACACAAAGATAGACCCTCCGTAGAGGTAGCCCTTGATTTTGGACTTTGGTGAGCCAAATCCATTCATAGTCACTGCAAGTTACTCAGTCAAACTGGGAATGGGAGTTCATATCTATAATCACAACCGTTGAGGGGCTGGAGCAAGATGATTATGAGTTCTAGGCCACGCTGGGCTGTATAGCAAGAGCCTGCCCCCCCCCCAAAAGTAGATGAAATAAGCAATAGTATTTTCTTACTTTTCAGAAAAATAAAAACCATTTTGGGTATTCCAAAATATTGAAAACAGAGTCTGAGTCTGAGGGCATGCATCCAGTGATAGAGCACCCGTTAGCAAGGATAAGGCTATGAGTTCAAACCCCAGAAGAAAGGAAGGAAGATGGAAGGGAGGGAAGGAGGGGAGGGAGGGAGGGAGGGAAAGAGTTGGGAGCAGTATATGATTTGTGTAATCCCAGCTACTTGGGAGGAAAATCTAGGTTTGAGGACAGACTAATCCTCCCTGGAAAATAATAATAATAATAACAATAACAATAATAGGATCCTATCTCAAAACACAAGGCAAGCATGGTGGGTATGCCCTGTAATCTCAGCTATACGAGGATGAATGGGAGAATGGGGCCTGGGCAAAAATAAATAAATACCTAGATCTCTGTAAAACACCTAAAGCACCAAAGGAGCCAGGGGCATGGCTCAAACGCAGAGCAGCTGTCTCGCAGCAGCAGAGCCCTGAGTTCAAACCCCAGTACGCTGGCTGAACTGGGTGACTCATCGCCCTGGTCACCAAGGGGCATCCGGACGGTGGACGGGTGTGGTCATCATGGTTCCGGTGGCCCTGGACCCACCCAGGTGCACTGGACACGCGGGAAACGGCTCTGTCCACACGGAAGACTTCCTCGGGGCTTGCTGAGGATAGCTCGCTTCTCACACTGCTTTGCATGCATGTTTCTGACTCCCCTGGTGTAAGCCCATGCCATCCTGCCCACTCTGAGTGCCTGCAGGTACCATGACGTCCCCCCCACCCAGGGCCCAGGGCAGCTCCCCTCCTCCGAGGGCCTCCTCCTACCATGACGTCCCCCCCACCCAGGGCCCAGGGCAGCTCCCCTACTCCGAGGGCCTCCTCCTACCAGCCTCCCCCCCCCCCCCAACCCAGGACCTCCTTCCAGGAGCTCTGGGAGCCCAGTGTGGCCTGAATTCCATGTGCTTGGAACCCCTGCTTCCTACAAAGCTGAGGTCCTCCCCCCTTCCCTCAACCACCACCCCTGGATAGAGAGCCTAAAAGATGATAATAATCTGCCACACACAAAAAGAAGAAGAAGAAGAAAAAAAAAAAAAAGCTTTATCTGCTCTGACCAGATTTGGGGGGCGCGGGGGAAGCTTTGTCAGTTTCCCTGGCATGGTTTAATCAGATGTCTTTGAACTTGTGGGAGAGAATCCAGTCCGCTTAATAAACATGTCTTGCTTAAAAACTCTTTGTAATAACTCAATATTTGTTTCGTTTTCTTCCCCTGGCTTTTTTTTTTAATGCCTTTGAAAGGCCCCATTTGAAGCCTGATGGCTGAACTTTCCTTGCTCAGCGTGTGCGTGGATGAGAAGAGACGCTGCTATTGTGAGCTGCTCTTCTTTTTTTTTCTTTTTTCTTTTTTGGCTGGAAAGATAAGACCGTGCAGAAAGCAGCCAGGCCAGCCCGCCACGTAAGAAGACATGCAACCCAGCCGGGCTGAGGGCTCGGCTTTTTAGCAATGCTCTTATATTATTTATATGAAGATGAAAGATGAAGAAGAAAAAAAAAGAATCCCCGTTATCTGGAAGGAAATAGGGCACACGGACCTAGAACAAGCCAGTCACCTGCCACCAGCACCAGCGTGAAAGCAGAGTCGACGCGAGCTTTCATTCCCGGGATGAAGCTGCCTGGCACTGGGTATATTTTGGAGACTTAGAAAATAATCATTGGTCTGATTTGCTTTGGTCCTATTAAAAATAAAATAAGACACTGGAACGCTGAGTCCTTTTTTTTCCAAAAGGTGGGCTGTTTTCACTTGCAAGTTCTAAGTGTGGTGGGATACCTTCAGCCCCCATCCTCCATTCAAACGGTGCCCCGCGCCCTTCCAGATCTACAGTCCTCTCTCTGGTCACTTGCGCCCCCCATCCGTAAGACGCTGTCGCCTTTCTCAGTGAGTTCTTCCATGCGGCTCCCACGCCCCGTCACCCCTCCCCAAGGTCACCAAGCACAGTGCTAATTGCCATGGCTAGGGAGCACCTAAGAGGTTCTGTGTGGTACGGATGACCTGGGTCCGCAGACACAATCCCTCCCTATCCCGAGCCCTCCATTGCGAAGCCAACAACTCCCAGGACTCGGAGGCCCTGGGTGGGATGGATGGTGGAGAGGGCGTCTCCTGCACGGGCCCGCACTCGCGTGACGGCAGTCCGAGTGTGGAGTACTCACTGGCCTTGGTAAGAGTTTTGTCCTCGTCATCCTTCCGCCAGCCAGGAAGATTCCCGTCTCTCAGAGTCCTCTGAAATAATTTCCCTAATAACTTAGTTCAAAGGACCAGAATAGCTCTCGCTTCCTCTGAGTTCTCTTTACATTTGTCCTGTCTTTTGATACATTTTTATGTCAACTCACAAATCACTTTCTAACACAACGCTGTCTTGGAAATGGCAAATTTATGACGTACTGTCCTAGGCCGGAGTGACTCACACCCTTCAGTGCCTGAAATTCTCCGTCTTACCTTCTGCAAGCTTTCGCTCGCTTGTGGATCTTTATTTCCTGAAATTGAAGCTAATGGCCATTGGCATCCATAGCAATTTACTCATAGTCTTCCCTTAACTGGACACTAAAAAAATGAGGGCTTTCAAATAAAACGCCCCAAATCCAGAGACCTCAACGTCAGACTTCACCCCTCCTTCCTCGTTTCTCTCAGACACGTTACCAGACTGGACACGAGACCCTGTGGTGTAACGGAACACAGGGATAACCAGTCAAGCATAAAGGAGCATCCACATGGGTGGTAAAATATTTTTATTTCCTGCTACAAATTGACACCATCCCTCCTGTATCTGCCTAAAAACCCAATCCTTTACCCCCCCCCCAAAAAAAGCACAGTTGTTATTTAAAGATCTGTAAGATAGGAAAGAAACAAAAAAGTGGTAGCATTTAGGATGATAAATCCCACAAAATTACCACTATCAAGTTACTATTCGATATTTGCTATTACTATTGTAATTTGTGATACAAAATCGAAAACAGAAGACTAAAACTAAAGGAGGAAAATAGCTCCATACTACATTCTGTTACACCTTTGAGCTGATAAAAGCATCTTGTGCTTTGGTCTAATTCCTAATGACCAAAAAGAAAGAAAACTGAACTCTAAAGACGTAGTAGACATTAGTAGTAATTCTACACTCACGTAATAATCCCTTAATGGAAGTACATTTGCAATTCTTTTAGATGGGAAAAGATGGTATTTTACTAAGACCAAATATCTTTTTTTATGGTCAAGGTAATGTACAGAGAGGTTACAGTTACATATGTAAGGTAGTGAGCACATTTCTTGTCAAACTTGTTACCTCCTCCCTCATTTTCTCCCACCTTCCATCCTCCCCAATTCCCCCTTCCGGAGTTGTACAGTTGGTTTACAATAGTTTGTCTTGTAAGTATTGCTGTTGCATGGTTCACCTTTTACCCTTTGTCTCACCATTTTGATGTTCCCCTTCCCTTCCCTTCCCTGATTCAGACAAACATATATACAATACCCAGGGTACCAAAATCAAATACAGTGACAACAGGGCCTAAACCATCGGGAAGATAAACCAAAGAAATATTTTCACATAGTACGTTAAAAATAACAACAATGATAAACTGCTTTCTTCCACATCTTGGAGTTCATTTTGTTTAGCATCATCTAATATGATCATATGTACATAGATATTGAGCTATTGTGATCATCTGCTAGGACTACCCTAGACATGTACTAATTATTACCAATGAGAGAAACCACAGACTTTGTTTCTTTGAGTCTGTTTCACTTCATTTAGTATGTTGTTTTTTTCTCCCAAGTCTTTCCATTTGCTTACGAATGGAGCAATGTCATTCTTTCTGATAGGACCATAGAATTCCATTGTGTATATGTACCACAATTTCTTGATCCATTCACCTATGGAAGGGCATCTGGGTTGGTTCCATACTTAAACTATGGTAAATAATGCTGCAATGAACATGGTTGTGGGGGTAGCTTTAGTATGCCTTTGTGGTCCTTTGTGAAGATGCCCAAGAATGCGGTTGCTGGGTCATACATAGAGGAGCTCTATGTTTAGCCTTTTGAGGAACCTCCATACTGCTTTCCAGAGTGTTTGAACAAGTTTACACTCCCATCACAGTGGAGTAGTGTTTCCTTTTGGTCGCATCCCTGCCAGCATCTGTTGTTGTTAATTTTCTTGATAATGGGCATTCTTGCTGGGATGAGGTGGAATCTCAATCAACAAATGGTGTAAACACCTGTTAAAAAAAACAAAAAAAGCTGAGGCTAGATTTCAATATATCACCCTGCATCAGAAAGAATCAATTCCAAATGGATCAAAGACCTCTCAGTAAAATCAGATGCCCTGAAAACATTGCAGGAAGGAATACGAGAAACTCTTGGGCTCCTTGGCACAGGTCCAAACTTTCTTAATAATGACCCCAAAACACAACAAATCAAAGAAAGGTTGGATAAATGGGATTGCATCAAACTGCAGAGCTTCTGCACAGCAAAGGACATAGCTTGGAAGATAAATAGAAAGCTCATAGATTGGGAGAGCTTCACTGGCCATAAAACAGACAAGGGCCTCATATCTAAAATATACTTAGCACTCAAAATATTAAGTTCCCCCAAAACAAATCCTCAAACAACTGCCCCTTTAGTAAGTGGGCTAAAGTCTTAAAGAGAGACATCTCTAAAGAGGAAATGAGAATGTTCAAGAGGCACATGAAGAACAACATTTCTGGCCATAAAAGAAATGCAAACCAAGACCACACATCTTGAGGTATACGCTATGTTTCTAAAATTTTGGAGAAGCAAGCAAAAAAAAATTAAGATAGTAATTTGTAAGTTAGAAGAATATGCAAAGAGATAAATTTAACTATCTGCTAAAGAAATTGGAGAAGCAAGACCATATGGCCAAGTTTAATATATTAAAATTTCTAAACATATGTTTTCTCTAAACAAAAAAACACAGTATAGTAAACAAATTCTGTTTATTCTAAGTTATATGGGCAAGGGAGAAGAACAGAGAGGAGGGGAAGAGAGGACAGGAGTTCCCAAAGGGTTGTTGCTATCCCTCTCAGAGCAATCTAAGCAGAAAGAAAGACCACGCGATGATGTAAAATTATAAAAAGTCGGAGAGACTGCTAGGCCAGTCATCAATAGCCCAGACTTATTATCCTACCAAATCAGGAGGCTAAGACCCAGAGGATTGTGCTTCAAAGCCAGCCCAGGCAGAAAAATTTGAGTTATTCTGTCTCCAATTAAACACCCCCCAAAAAAGGTGAACTGGAGGCACGTTTCAAGTGCTAGAGAATGAGCTAAGAGCAACGAAGTCCGTCAGTATGTGAGACCCTGAGTTCAAGTCCAGTACTAGGAAGAAACAAAACACAGTGCTACTAGCTAAGCAACCAAATGTTCAACATGTGTATTCATGGATGATATTGTATATGCAAACTATAAGAAAGATGGAATCATCTTTACCCTTAGGTGTCTTCTTGGGTGAAGTCCCAGAGAAAAGAGGTGGCCAAAAGTCCTACAAGAGAGTGTTATGCAGTATTTTTAACTGCTATTGCTATGTTTGTCTGTTCCATATTGGTCAGGATTAACCAGTGTGCTATCGCTGTCTTACTTAAAGCCTGGTACAGGAGAAATAACCAGGTTAGAATTCATGTTCTGTCTTCCATACGTGGCAGCCATTTTACAACTTTCAGAAATAGAATAGGACTTTGGTTACCTGGAAATCACGAATTTGGTTCCTTTGACAACTACAGAGTTTGGCCTTTCTTGGCATGAACCTTGTTTCACATAGAACCCAAATGAGTGACGGAAAGACACGGAAGAAAAGACATAAATAATTCAAAAGAAAATAAAGATGAGCAAGTATCTTCAAGTAGCTGTCACAGGAAAAGATGTTTTAAATGGGTATCATTGATAACCTTCTCAAAATGAATCTTATTTACCTCCTCAGGCAGGTCTCTGAATTCCTCCTTTTTTGGACTGTGCTGGGCTTCCTTTAGCATGCAGCATGCACTTAACAATATTAACCCAGTTTGAAAAATAAGGCAGAGATGACCTATTCAAATTAGTCCTTCCTCACATTACTTTAGACTAATAAAAATCCTTTTGTATGAAGGCTATCTTTATTCATCCCCAGTCTGTCAACAACCACTTACGGGGTGCCAGTGTGTCAGTATTAAGGGTAGAAGATGGCAGCGGGTGTTTCTCAAGAAGAAAATGCAACACATGAGCAACTTCACTCTGGCTAAGTGGTTAAGCAACTTAACTCTTCCTTTGCCTGTGCACTGAGGGTGAAAATGGAAATGTCGGCCCACCGCTCTCTGATTTTAAAGAACAAAAGAAGTAAATGAGGAAGTACATTGGATGTGACAAGTGATAGGAATGCCAGCTATCATTAATACAGGTGGGTCTGCTCCTGCCTCAAAGAGATCAGATTAACTGTTCCAAGCCCATGTTGTAGAGGATTCTTCAAGAAGCAAGAAACGGTTTTCAACATCTCCCCCTTTCTGCGCTTCTTAACTCCCACCTGTGAATGTAAGTGCTGACTTTCTGAACAAACATAACTCTTTCCTGGAATAATAATAATAATGATAATAAGCTTGGAGCGGAAACACTGAACCGTCTTCCTAGTTCCCGGCCTTGACAAATGCTCCTCCTATATTTCTCCTGGCCAGTTTGGTTCTTACTATAACTAGTTAACACCATTGCTTGGGAGAGGAACATGAAAGCAAATCCACTGGCTGAGATTATCAGTGATGGGCGACCCAGTGGTCAGCTGTAACGTGGTTCTCGCGATCCGCAGCCGCTTCCTCCTGGGCCCCACGCAAAGTGGATCTCCGTCTCTTTCAGCACCCTCTGCCTCTCCTCCTCAGGCTCCAGAAGCTTCCTAATGTGGTTCCCTCCTCTACACGACCCTCACTCTGGATCCCCAGCAGCTTGGCAAACACCTTTCCTTCACAGACCATTCCGGGGCCTCCTTAGAAATGCCGGGGGCATGCTTTACATGGGCATGGTCACTCCTTTAATGAATTGAGCCACACTGGCCTTCTAGCCGAGCTCATAATGCAGGAGCCAGAAAGGCCAGGAAGAGAGCAGCAGCAGTATCTAAAGCAACTGGTGGACATAGTTGGAGAACAAGTGTGTGTGTGTGCGTGTGTGTGTGTGTGTGTGTGTGCCCTAGTATTACGTATTTTGATTTACCACCTGCATGTTCTCCTGTAAAGTGAGACCCTGAATGGTATTCTTATTCCCTATTAATAAAAGTAAGCAAGCATGAATTTGTAATTTAAAGAATCTTGGTTAATGTCATAATGAATGTCCTTGGTGGTCCATGCTGTTTGATCTTCCTCAGTTTTGTTAGTTTGTTAAGCATTTGATTTTTAAATGCTCAAGTACATTGTCCTGTGGTCGAATTGATGTCGTTTGGTTTTAATAGATGAGATTCTAAGTGTAAAATTTAGCGGTTAGGGTAAGTTGAGCTTTCAAAACTCAATCAATGGAATCTTCATAAATATTCCAAAATGTATTTGGGAATTTAAGACTATTAACTTAAATACCTTATGTTCACTTCAATAGTTACAGCTAAAACAACAACAGCAAAAAAAAAAACTTCACCAATACTTAGCAACTGGAGTAAAGGTAATAAAGCAAATTCATAAATACAGCAATTCTCAAATTCTCTTGAGCAACTCAGTCCTACATACAAATGCTGCTAATTTATATTATGCTTTTCAACTTAGCAAGTGTCTAAATTTAACGATGCAATTACACGTGTTAATTTGGAATTGTAAGTGTAATCCCTTGGCTGCCCGAGGTGTCACATTCTCCTCAATATTACAATTACTTCAAACGTGAAACACACGCAGATTATCCATCACCACCAACGATGTTGCTCCTGTGGGGACTGGCTTGGCCCACATTTTCCCCCTTCGGGATAGAGTCTCATTTAGGTTCATCAAGCTGGCCTTGAGCTTGCTTTGTAGTCCAAGCTGGCCTGTAACTTTGGGTTACAGCCTCCCAAATGCTGAGGTTACCCATGTATACCAGCCTGCTTTGGTTCTATTCTTAAGCCTAAGTCTTCTCAAAGTTAAAAAGACATGCCAGTTATAACCTTTTTTAAAGTTTACACCAAGCAAGTCACCTGATCAACAGAAGTATCCCAATCTATTTTTATTGAACTAGTTCTAACATGAAGTGGAGTGGTGGCGGGGGAGGGGGGGTTGTCTCTCCTACTGACCCACACTCTGAACCCCTGGACCCCCAGAGGGTAGACTATAATTTGATTCAATTCAGTTCCAAAGTTAGGGGCGACTCGGAACTTACGAGTTAAGTTTTCAGATCACAAAACCAATGCCACTCTGGGGACCCACCTCAGAACCTTGGCTCCCTCTTCAGCCACGCAGCCAGCTAGTACCGACCCGCACTGCAGAGCTCAGAAAATATTTTCTGAGGTTTACTCATTTCTCAAAGAGGATGCTCCAAAGACTACAGGTAGACAGCTAGATGAAGAGCAAGGCAGAATGCAGGCTGAGGAGGACAAAGGCTGGGTAGAGGAGCTTGGGTTTCTGGGTGTGCGGTGTGTTTATTCCCTCTCCTTGGAACACCACTGGGTTCCCCTACCTGGATGCTTCTTGGATCCAACACAGTCGAGGGGGTAAGAGCGGCCTTATTGCATGGGCACAATCAAGTTCGTTATTAACGATTGGTGATTGAACTGACGTTTCTGCAGCTAGCCACCATGCTAGCGCTGTCTAGAGAGTCCTAAAACCCAACCATGACATTGGCATACTGCGTAAAGTCATCCTGCAGATCCCAGCCACGGCAGAAGCTCTTACACGAGGCATCAGGACTGAAACCAGCTTTAACAAAGGCTGTTGCTGTCTTCCGGCACCAGTGGCTCACGCCTGCAATCTCGTTTGCTCCAAATGTTGAGATTGAGCAGAAAAGTCTGCTGCCAGCCGATATCTTGGAAGTAGCCAGTAAAAAGCAGGACTAGATGCATAGATCAGGTGATAGAGTACCAGCTGAACAAGCAAGCCAAGCAAGTGCAAAGCCCTGAGTTTAAACCTCTAGGTCAATGATATCCTACGCATTGCTCAGTGTGTTGCAAGGGTTTGAGCTCTGTGAAGAGAACCAGATGAGGAACAAACGCCTACTTTTTTTTTTCTTATATCATGGGGTCTTTACAAGCTAGTGGTTTGAATCTCAAAAGATTTTCATTATAACACCAACTGTCCCCATAATTCCTGTCTTTTCTTTTTTTTTTTTTCAGTATGCCAAAAGAGAACTCTTCAAATGCAATTCTTCCATCGCCATCTTAAATCTGGTTCACTTGTTTCTAAAACCAATTCTGTAATGTCTTTTAATGCTATTTCTTTGCCTGGGTTTCTGAAATCCTGTGACCTAAACACACACACACACACACACACACACACACACACACACACACACACACATCGTAATGCACTGAACTCAAAGACCCTATTTTATAGGCAGATTTTGAAGAATCTGGCGTGAAGCTTTCCCTTCCCTGGTCTCTCTCTAATGACAACAATTAGTGATATTTCAGTTCTTTCTGTTGTTGTTCTTTTAGAAAATCAGAAGTGACATGCGAAAGTAAGTTGGGCCGTGAACCTGACTCTCACTTGCTTATTCTTCACAGTTCCCAGAAGGAAAGGAAAAGATGTGTGTGTGTGTGTGTGTGTGTGTGTGTGTGTCCATTCCCAAGTGCTTGTTTTTTACACTTGCAATTAATTAATTTCAAAAAAAACCCATATATTTTCTTCATCTACAGAGAAATCCTCAGCAGCTAGATACCAGATAACCTCTGCGTTCATCGCTGCGGATGGATGCTCTGAGCACTGTGTGACTTTCAAAAGTCCCTAAGTGTGGCTTTATTTTGAATATTGTGAAGGAACAGATTGTTCTCTAAAAGCTCATGTTTTGTTCTAAAATCATTACATTGGTATTTTTCAAACAGACCTGGAATGGGTAGCTCTTGCTAATACTAAAATAAGTAAGAAGAAAGGGAGGGAAGGAAGGAGGGAGGAAAGGAATGAAGGGAGGAAGAGAAGAAGGAAAGGAGGGAGGGAAGGAAAAAGAAGGAAGGAAGGAAGGGAGGGAGGGAGGGAGGAAGGGAGGGAGGGAGGGAGGGAGGGGGGGAGGGAGGGAGGGAGGGAGGAAAGAAAGAAGGAAAGAAAGAAAGGAAGGAAGAAAGAAAGAAAGAAAGAAAGAAAGAACGAAAGAAAGAAAGAAAAGAAAGAAAGAAAGAAAGAAGGAAGGAAGGAAGGAAGGAAAGAAAGAAAGAAAGAACCTTGAGGTAAAAGATCCTTAATAAAAGCTAATTTCTAAATCCGGTTTAATCGAGCATCAGTTTCCTCATCTGTATAAAAAAAAACAAACACCAAGTTTGAGTTTATCAAACTCTAAAGATCACAAGTCAACAGGCTGGCCAGAAGGAGCAAAAGGGAATCCAGTAGCAATTACATTTTTTTATCACAACCTTCATAAGTAGGAAGCCAAAGAAACTGGAATTTTTCCTTCCAAATCATTTATGTTTGCTGTAAATCATTTACTTTTGCTGACCTGAACTTCTTGAGATAAGGGGGGGAAAAAAAAGTGAACTTTCAGGTGGCCAAAATGGAATATTGCAAGAGAAATGTGCTGTGAAAATTATGCTGAGATGGCTATCCCAACAGAAATGTAGCAACACGCTCCTTAACCGAGAGAAACCACTTAAGGTCAGACAATAGCAGAGCGATGAGGCTATTTCTTGGAAGATGCACTACTTCTTTGCCCGGGCTTGCTTATACGCCCAACCCCAGGTTGAAGAGGTTGAAGACCAAGCCGCTGCAATCCACTGGAACCCCAAGACTTGCGGCTTAGTGGTGGCGTGCTTGCCTAGCATGCATGAAGCCCTGGGTTCAATTCTTCAGTGCCACAGAAACAGAAAAAATCTGGAAGCGGTGCTGTGGCTCAAGTGGTAGAGTGCTAGCCTTGAGCAATAGAAGCTCAAGCCCGGGAGGGAGGGAGGGAGGGAGGGAGGGAGGGAGGAAGGGAGGGAGGGAGGGAGGGAGGGAGGGAGGGAGGGAGGGAAAAAAGAGAAACGTGAGTTTGCCAGTACCAACTGGAAACCTGTGCCACTATGTATGCATGAAGAAACTATGTAGGACCAGAATGAAGGGGCCACATGGAAGGAAACATCCCAGAGGAACAAATAAAGAAGTGACTTCTGACACACTATAGACATTAGGAGAAAACACATTAGGAGAAAAATAAAATAAAACGGAATCCATATGGAAACAGTATTACTGTAACGAGTTGTTCAATATACATTTCATCACCCCTGATTCAAATTTCCAAGTCGTCCTTCTTGGCTGGTTACATGGTTTGAACCCTTTGCTACAGAGAAGTAGAACATTTTGAGAAAAACTGGTGGTATTCGCATGTGAAGTAAGGTGGTCAGGACTGTCCCTGGGCTACCCACACAAGCCGCCCACCCTCTGTGACCCCCCGAGAGAGGGCTTTGCATAAGCAAGCTGGTGTTTAGTGGGCATGGAAACACGGCCTGGGGTCAGCAGTTAGGAGTTCTGTGAAGAGAGAAGGCTCGCGCTGTCAGGAATTACTCTGCTTCTATATTGATTTATAAGACAAGACTCTGACCTCCTGTTAATTTTTGAAAAATAGGAGAGCAAAACAGCTTTGAAATCTAAAAAAAAAAAAAAACAAAAAAAAAACAAAAAATAACCACAACAACTCCGAGATGATTAGACATTTTCCATACTTTTCCTGGAGAGACTACTGCTGCTTTGCTGAGGAAGGGGTCATGTGTTTCCAAAGACTAGAAGAGCTCACAGAGTGCCAACCCCCCTCACAGGATGAACAGAATTCAGCTTGCGTTACCCAGCGGGCCTTGCGATGCACTCGAGCCATGTTTGAACTCCTCTCTAATTGTCTTCCCACCTGTGCCTTTCTCTCCAGGCTAAACCCACCCATAGCCTTACCGCGCCCCCTCTGACTGTCCCTGCACCCCGTGGCGGCGTGCACCGAGCAGGGGAGATGTTATGTTGCTTCTCCACAAAATCAGTCAGGAGAGCTCGGCACCCCGCCGGGGAATAAGAGTTTTATATCCATCGAGGTGAATGTCTTCCCAAGATAAATGGTTTGTCCGTGGGCTCCCCGAGGGAGGGGGAGGAAGAGGATGCCTACGTGCTAAAACTGCCTAGGGGATGGGCAGAGCCAACTGAGCAAAAAATAGAAGCTGCGTGCAAGAGACGAAGGCGACGAGTCCCAAAGACCGGTCAAGATAAGGGATTTCCAAAATACTTAGGTGCCATCTGAACTGCCCCCCGCCCCCGTCCTTTCTAATGTGTTCATGGCTTCCTCAAGACACGCACTGGAATGTCGGTGAGTCAGCAACTGGATAACAAGGGGAAAGGTCTTAATATTTTTTTTCCCCACGACAGAATAGAATAATGAGTCTCTAAAGTACATGTCAGTATCTCCCATAGAGATGCTGTGCTCACGTGTGCCTTCAAACTTTACAACACACCTCTCTCCTGCTCTGTACACTTCTCACGGACCACTTGTGAGTGTCCCCAAGCTTGCATGACCACCCAACAAGAACCCCCCAAACACCATCACCTCCTCAATGACTCAAACCCAAACCCCAACACCCACTTGGCCTCGCTGGTTCATCTGCTTTCTTCCCTCTTAATTTTTATTTTTCCTAAAAAGAGGCAGAAAACAAAAGTGCGAGTTTTAAGCGAGAGGGAGTTGTACTTGGTAATTATGAAAGGAAAATAATCTAGAAGCTAAAAATGATTTCCACCAAGGTTTTGTGACAATCTGGTGGTTTTTTTTTTAAACCCCTGGGCGCTGGAGTGTGTGCTGAGCGCCCTCTTCTGGAAGTAGTGAGCATTGCCTGAGGTGGTATTAAAGCCAATTGGGGAGCAAGATTCTAAGGCAGACTCTGAACGCCCTGGCTTTGGGGTTAGTTAATGAATGTGGCAAAAAAAAAAGCGGGGGGAGGGGGAAGCCACCTGCTTATTTGTTCTCAATTAGGCGATTTTGCAAGAAGATGGAGCAAATGATCAGCTTAAGATCATGATTGCCAAAGTTAACTAAATTCTGTCTCCTCTTCTTCCCCTGTCAAGTCATTTTAACTTACGAGAGGATGGAAAGGAGAATACTATACACACTATTCATTACCAGGGAACCCACCACGCTGACGCATCATCTTGGTGGCAAAGGGGGGCCTTAAAGACAGCAAAAGATCAGTCCAAACTACCAATAACCATTGATAGAAAGACTAGCCACCAAAGACCTGGGGGGGTGGGGGGCAACACCCTTGTTACCATGTGGCAATCCCTCCGGTCCCCTGAGCCTCCGCCGGCAGCTGTCATGGGCCCCCTTTCCCCACCCCCATTCAGCGCCAAGCAGCCAGAACAGAGCTCAGTGCCACTACATCACCACAGCAGTCGGGGGGGAAATGAAGGAAAACGTCAGCCAACCAGTTCAGGCCCCTTGGCCCCTCCCACCAGTGGCCCCCACTCAGGGAGGGTCTGGGGTCCAGCCATAACCCAAGCCAGCCCTCCTGCAGGCCGTGATCCTGTCTGTGGTCACCACCCCTAGGAGATCTTGGTTGTTTCAAACAAGCCAATCACCCTCTGACAAATCGCCCAAAGGGAGGAGAAAAGAGTAAGGAGGGACAGTTAAGGAACAGCTGGTCTCTGACCGCACGATGGACAGGCTGCATTCCGGGTCCCCCTGTCTATGTTCCCGAGTGGCTTTTACTTTCTCCTTGCTAAATAAACTCTTTACAACTGTGGAAGAAGAAAAAAAAAGACAAGATGCAATGCAACGGGTTCCCAGAGTTGGAAGTTTCTCAGGTTCCCATCTGTGCCTAAGGTTCACACGCCTAACTGCTTTCATTTCCCTTTCCTCCTCCTCCTCCGGGAGCCTCGGGAACTTGTATTCTCTGCTTACCGTGATTGCGCCTGATCACTGTGCCCATGCTACGGTTCTTCCCTCTGCACGCCTACAGCCCCGCTACTCAGGAGACGGAGATCTAGACCCTGGAAGACAGCTAAGGTAGAAAAGGCTGTGAGACTCCCTCGCCAAAATAACCAGCAAAATGACATAGTAGAGACATGACTCCCATGGTAGAGCACCCACAGAGAGGGAGCAAGCTAAGCAAGAGCGTGAGGCTCTGAATTCAAGATCCAACACCACACACACACACACACACACACACACACACACACACACACACACACAGAATTCTATCACTTGAAGAAAGCAACCTTGGCCACAGTGTTTCACTGGTTTCTTTAAGATGTGAGCCTCAGACACGCTGAAAAAGGGAATAATATACACCTATCATCACCCAAGATGGAGTTTCACCACAGGGAGCACCTGGTACAAAGCAACAAGTTCGAAGTATTTGTGGAAGGAGCCAGGGTAGTACCACTGTGGACTCAGCATCAGTTAGAACAATTATTTCCTGTTTGACACAGCACGCCTTGGCAAGAGCAGCATTTACTCTGCATTATCACCTACTGTCTCCTCCCTCCCAAGCCTCCCCTCTTCTCGGGGGGTCATGACCTAAGAAGATCAAGAGCCCCACGTTGAACTTGGATTTGCTGATGCAAGAGTTTCCATGGAGCCAGTTTCCATGCACCCCCCCACCCCACCCCCAGTCCACGCTAGGAGGTTACTGGCCATTCCACCTCGCTGCCAATGCTGTAATGTGCCCCGAGATGGTGTAAAGACAAAGTGGAGAAGAGCAATCTGGGAAGTCCAAGACAGTGCAGGGAAAACAGTGAATGTACAGGGCTTCAAACCCCAGGAAACCAGGCAGGTCCTCCAGTGGGGAAAGCCAGTCAGGTTGAGCTCGCTTTTGTTGGTTTGTTTTTCTTATCTTTAAGTGGCTGTACGAAGAGGTTTCGGTTCAACGTGTTTGTTTATGAGTACAACACATCTTGATGGATGGAACCCCTTTCATCATTCTCCGCCCCCCCCGTCTCTTCCAAGCCCACCCATCCCCTCAATGTATTGACATGTGTACATTAAATACAGTGACTGCACCTTCCTCTCTCCATTCCCGTCCACCCCGACGCCTTGACCGTACCACCAACGCAACACACGCGCCAGCTTCCTGGAATGCATTTTGTTACACTGTAAGTTAGTTGCTCAAAGGAGTTACACCATTAAAACACTCGCCTGAACATACCCTACTTTAGTTAACAAATATATATATGTGTTATACTTATATATAAAATATTACACATATTATATACATGATATATTATGTATAATATAGTACAAAATGAGTATATAAAATATATAATATATGATATTCTGATAATATATTTTATACAATGTATAATATGTATTACAATAGTATATATTATAATAATATATACTATAGTAATATATTATATATGATCTATATGCATGCGAAGCTGGATGTTTGTAATTGAGGAAATACCACCCAAATCGTTTGTGAGGATGATCTACAGGACCTTTTCACGTGGGTGGCTTGCACTCCTGACTTTGTTGCACGTGACATTGATCCTAAGCAGCCAGCCCCTCCTTGAACGGTGGTGTCACAAGGCACAGGGACGTATGGCCCTGATGAAAAGCAAGGCTTTCCAAGCGAAGTCTTCCATTTGCCCGGGCGTCCGTCTGCTCTTGAAGTCCTTCGCGCTGTCTTTGTTTACGGGGTTCTCTAATGGAGCAGGTGCGAGGAACAAAGGTGGTATATATGGGTAGCTGACTCTGGCCCCAGCTGTCAGAGCCCAGCGGGGGCTGTGAGCAGCTGGGCCCATGCAAGGGACCCGACCATGGCCACCGTGGCCGGCGTGTGGCCCTCACCACCCTGAGGGTCGCAGCCTGGGTCCCCCGTTCCTGGGTCCCCGCGCTCACCCTCTGGTTGAAGCCTCCTTCTGGCTCGAGTTTCCTCCTCCCCCTGTCGGGGTGGTTATCACCCGTGCTTCTGCCCCAGCTGGAGAGCCCGCCCTGGGAACCCTGGAGATCAGCAAGGGAGCCGGCCCGCGCCTCCTCCACAGACCCGGCTCTCCACAGCAGCTGCGCCTCTGAAAGCGCAGTGGAGGGCGCTGGGGGCTTCCAGAGCAGGAGGAGGGGGTTGATGGTCACTTGGGGGGGGGGGGGTCCGGAAGCTCCCTGGGAACCTGAGCTCCTCCAACGACTAAGGTGCACTAATAAAACAGTACTGCCAAGTACCCAGAATTCCAAATCGGTGTTCCTCCCTTGTACCGTGAACCTTACCACGCGCACAGCCTTGCCCTGCCCCGAGGACTCAGGCCCTTCTGACTTTTCTTTTGTTTGTCAGGCTTTTCTTTTCTTTTGGTCAGTCAACAGGGCTTGGGGTCTGTTCCTGAGCTCTTTCAATCAAGGCTAGTGCTCTACCCCTTTGATCCACAGCGCCACTTCCAGCTTCTCCGTTCTTAGTTGGCAATAAGAGTTTTAGAGACTTCTCTGCCTGGGCTGGCTTCAAACTGTGATCTTCAGACATCAGCATCCTGAATAGCTAGGATTGCCTGTGGGAAAAAGTAAGCTTCCTTCTGACTTTTGGGAAAAGGTTTCCTTAAAGGGGGAATCCTTCAAAAGCTTTGAGTATTGACTATAAAAAGGAAAAACACCCCATGATTACATTGGTGTAATAAGAACTTTAAAAATATTAAAATAAATATCCAAGCGAATCCATTGCCCCACCAAGAAGATCTGACAGGTCCAAGTTCAAGGCTCATCTGTGCCCTCGACTCTTCGGTGACAAACGGCACTGTTGAATCCACAATGAGATGTAACACACACCCAGAATCGAAGACACCAGGTTCAGCCACAACTGGAAAATGGCCTGAAGACAGCAAGGGAGGAAAACTAGACAGGACCTCATGGTCAGTCATGACAATTCTCTCTTGACTGGCGGGTAAGCCAAAAGCTATTAGGTGAGCCTTTGACAGGGTTGGGATTGCGTGAAGGTAATAATTGTAATGTGGTAATTGACTGGGCTATGAGATGCCCAGATAGCTGGTAAACCATTATTCGGATATGTCAGCCTAGTGTCTCTGGAAAATTATTAGCATTTGAATCAGTAGACAACCTGCCTTCAACAGTGAGAGTAGACATCATACAACAAGGGCCTTATAAGGGTCAAAAATGGAGGAAAGACAAACTCACTCTACTTCAGCTGAGATATCCATCCATCTTTTCTTTGTTCTTAAGCGTGTGCACCCTTCCCTTTCAGATCTCCAGAGTCGAATGAGATTTAACATCACTGTCCTCCAGTAGCCAAGTATCAGTGAATAGAACTTCTTTGTCTCCTCAAAGTCATGAGTCAATTCTTCTTAATGTATTCTGTATTTCTTTATTTCCCTATATATCCTCTTGATTCTGTTTCTCTGGAGAACCCTGAGTAAATACAATAGGGAAAGGTTCTTGGGGAAGATATGGAGAAAAAAGGAAAGAAAGAAGGAGGGAAGGAGGAAGGGAGGGAGGGAGGAAGGGAGGGAGGGAGGGAGGAAGAGAAAGGAAAAACCATTGAATGTCTTCTCTCTCCAATGATTCCATAAGTCCAATTGGAGAAACTACTAATAGTTAAGTCTGGGACTCTCTTTAATCCTGTTTTGCTGGGGAAAAAATATGTTACAAGTTAGTAATATGGATTACACCAAAATTAACACTAAACTTTCCATCAAATTGAAATCATTTTGCAAAATCAGAATGGTTCCAACCATGCCTACAGCCACAACAGTGGAGGTATGATGGCAAATAAAAAAATTATATCAGAACAGACCACTGTGAATCTTTCTCATCTCTGTCTGGGGATTAGGGATTAAATAAACACACGTAAATTTGGTTTCAAATATCTCTAGGTTAGGCAGGTGTGATAGGCCAGACCTGTAATCTTAGCAGCTTCCATAGAAGACAGAGATCTGGGCAATATAGGTTTATAGCCATCCTGGAAGAAAATGTTTACAAGACCCCATCTTGATAAATAAAAGTTGCATATGGTGGTGTGTACCTGTCATCACAAATATGCAGGAAGTATAAGAGGATGATGACCCGAGCCAACCCAGGTATAGATGTGAGAACCTATCTCAAAAATAACTAAAGCAAAGGGAGGTATGGGTGGGATTCAAGTGGTAGAGTGGAGTGCTACCTAGAAAGAAAAGTGCAGAGGTGCAAACTCCAGTGTAACTACAAGTATCTCCAGGCTGAGTACTGTAAGCACTGTTTTTATCTGGACAGGTCAATATAGGTGGTTGTGTGGTTGTGGGCTAGTCAAGGGGAGAATAAAGGAAGCGGAGACATAGAGGGAGAGAAGAGAAAGCTAAACCCAGCCAGAGAATGCTCTCCTGTCGGAAACACCGAATTAAATGTACTTTGCAAATGGGACACACTCTCCAAGTGTTTGTAACATGGAATTCGCTTGAAGCAACTATAATGACAAGCCTAGCCAGAACATGTTAAAGATCCTCTCACCTGTCCAACAACGGGGCTGGCCTGCGAACCAAGTGGTCCAGTGCATCGGCACGGTGTTGCATGATGGACGAATTCCACTCACAGGCAGGCCAAGTCCAGTTAGAAAACCTGCTGGGGTCGTGGGGAGGTGGCTGAGGGCAGGTTAGGGGGGCTGAATTACTACTCACCAGGATAAACCTGCACCTGGGTCCAACTTTCCTGGCCACTGCCGTCTTTCTCAGTCCTGAGAGCTCAAAAGCATCCCATTCACTTCTCAGCTCTGAAGCGTGGCCTCGTTTGTGGTTGGAGATCATCGATGCGAAGCAGGTGAGAGGGTGGCTGCATTTTTCGTATATTTTGTGTACAACTAAATCTTCCACCTGCCCAAATGAATACGTGTACACAGATCTACATGCACATTTCTCACAAATGCAACAGCAAGTTGTAGTATACATGTACACATTTTTTTTAAAAAAAGGATTGAATCAATGCTAGATAAAGGAGAAATGCCTCAAAGTCGGTATGCTGTTAAAAAGGAATCTTGAATAGACAGGAGAAAATGCCTTCCCGTCAAGCGTAAATGGAGGGATCTCAAATTAGCCCATGGAAACGAGTCCCGCTCTGTGTGAACCCTCATTTAGAGTCCGGGCTCCATTTCCCGTGGGCTGCCTGATTACAGTCGGGCTGCAGAAAGAGCAACGCAGACCTTTCTGTGCAGAGGAGAAACTGACTCCTTAGATGGCTATAAATTAAGGGCAAGTAGTGTCATTCTGCCCCCACATGTCTAGACAGAAATGGAAAGAGTCACACTTTTTACAAACAGGTTAATGCTCACCGTACATAAAAATAACAGTACGTGTCAACAATACTGAATCATCAATTGGCAAAACCTTCTTTCTTGCCTCTTCGGTGGTCCTACTTTCCATGTGTATTCACTAACATGACAGCATTAATTGAAATAGACAGTAGGCAAGTCCAGGATTGTGTATTGGTTCATTGCTTGCACAATACTTCATGGCAGGTGCCATACACCAAGGTATGTTTTAAAGTAGACATGGGAATATGCAGAGAACTTTTTCCAAAAAAAAAGTTTCTTTTAAGACATGGCTCAAGTGGAAGCTTGTCTAGCAAGTGTGCCGCCCTTAATTCAAGCCCCAAATACGACCAAGAGCAAGAGAAGGATAAAACAAAGTAGGGATGGATGGAGGAGAGGAAGGCATGGAGGGAGGGAGGGAAGAAAGGTAGCTTCCAAATGAAGAACAATGCCAGTGTTGGAGTTATGTGATATATTCCTTCTTCAAAACTGCACTGTTGTACTTATTTAATCAGTTCTGTGGGTTTATAATGATCCCCAAATTAACTCCTTAAAACACCTGATCGGAAACAGCAGTAAAATATAGCTCCCTTATCTCTCCTCCCCAAAACCTCATTCCACGTTTCTCTGCATTTGCAGGCTGATATCACAAACCAGGCGACCTCATGGGCATCTTCCACTCGAGGTACTTGACCAAAATTGCCTGGAAAGTATATCTCCACATCCACCTAGGCCCACATCTCCAAAATCCTACAAACTACCCTCCTCCACATCTGGACCCCTCCTCTAGAACTTGGCCTTCTTCCCAGAAGCCCACCTCAGCCGGCCTTGGTTACGATCGCAGACTTGGTGTTTCTCAACCACGGCCACTTGAAGACTTCACCAGTAAGGTAGACCTCTTCCAAGATGGCTCCCGTGGGCTTCCTGACCTCATAGGAGACATCCTTGTGTAGCCATGGACTCACCAGGAGAAGAACAGGTGGCAGAGTTCTGGCACACAATTGTCAGTATTAGATTGGTGAGGGGACGTTCTTATTTGCACTATTTCTCAATATCTCTATCACCTCTCTCGCGCGCTCTCTCTCGCTCGCTCTCTCGCTCTTCTCTCCTGCTTTCTCTCTCTTTTCTCTCTCTTTCCACTCATTATTCCAGAAGTCACGTTTGGAGCAGCTCTATGAAAAGGACTGCGCATTAAGGAAATGTAATGTACTCATAGCCTACAGGTGAACTTAAAAATGGACTCCTTAGTCCCTTTGTTTTTTTCCTTTTTTCTTTTTTCTTGAGCCTTCGGGTGACCTGTCTAGCACCCTGTCTTCAGTATCATGATTGCCCGTGAATGAGAAACACTTGCTAACTCTCCTGCAGAATCTCTCCTGCCCTCAGAAGACAAGTCAGACAAAGCCCTCTGTGTCCAGCCACGAAGTCTGGGTGACTTGTTACACAGCTACGCACAGCTAACAGAAGGAAATGTTCCTATGTGAGGGTCCTAAGGTGTTTTCCTTGAGAGTCTCGCACGTTCACACTCGCGCTGCTGTAACTACCTTATCCTGGTCCTCAGTTTACCAGCCTGCCACCCACTCTAATAGCCTCTGGATTCCACTGGCCCATGCCATTCAATCTTGTGAACTCAGGTCAGATTAAAAATCTTTTTACCCTTCTGAATGTTGTGTTGTTTTTTTCTCTGAACATCTTCCTTGTTTTCTACCCAGTTAAATCTACATTCTTCCTCCCTGCCCCTTCTACTCTCCTTTAGTTAATAACAATTATCAATAACACTGAATTCCTAAGTAATAACAGCTATTAGCATTTGTCATTTACAAAACTGATTTCATATAGGTTAATTCTATTTGCTCATTAATTCAACCCAGGATCAAGGATGCTATTTAAAATGTCAAATCTCATTGGGCTGAGCCCGATTTATTAGGGAAAGCTATTTCAGTTGTCAGTGGCACAAATACAAATCGTGCTCATTTGAAAGAGAGCAAAGTGTCTATATTTATATCCGCTCCTCCATCTCTGCCCCTTTCCTCTTTATAGATTGGTGTAAATGCCAAAGCAAAGAGATATGCTTCAAAGAGAGGAAAGCTGGGTACTGGGAGCGCCAAGCCTACTTTTTAAGGCTTTGGACAAAAGGAAGTGAACACCACCCTTTTTCACGTTTATCTAGCACATCCCCATTAAGATCCTATTTACCGCCGTGCCCAGCAGCCATGGAGAGCTCTGAGTGCCCACTGAGGATGGACGGATGCCCACCCCTGCACTTCCATGTCTAAGAGGGGACCGAAGGGCAGAACAATAGCCCTCCCCAGAGGAAATGAGGTACCTCACTGGGACAGGCGAGGCTGACGGACAAGCCACGACCGATTAGAATCCTCCCTTGGATTCTTCCTCCTGCATGCTGGTCTTCCACGCCATGGCCCTAAACAGGCAGAGTCCATGTATCTTGCAAGCTTACCCTCTGCCATTCATTCTTCCGTCGGCTCAGTGCTCTCGCTCTCTCCTTCCGCTTACCTACCGCAGCGTTAGTCAAGTTTTCATTCAGACGTAATTGAACATTCCCTGGGAACAGACGAAGGTGAAGGTGAAAAGCAAAATCACAGCAAGTGTCCTATGATTGACTGTAATCTTGTACAGAACGAAGAAGTTAAACCAAAAGATACTTGGGTGTTGGAATTGGATATGGAATTGGATGAGAAGAGCAGGTTCGGGTAGTGGGGTCAGAAGTAGTGCAGGTTAAGACAATACATTTATGTTTACTAAAGACAAGGCAGGTAAATGCCGCAGATGCCTACAAGGCTTATCCTTCCTCTCTGCTGGGCACAGAAACAAAATAAAGACTTGGTGATGCTTTTCCTGTTACCATCACATTTAACCCTACAACCTCCCTGGAGTCTTGTCTATGTAATCAACACTCACCCTCCCCGGCGGTCCTCACCCTCTTTGCTTTGGCCTTGGAGCTCAGCACTAGGTTTCATTAAGCACTAGCAGACTGGGTCCTAGCTGGCGAGTTAAAGTGCTAGCACGTCCTGCCCTTGTCCTGAATGCTGATGTCTTCCTTTCTATCACAACCAGCCCTTGCCCAGGTCTCTCAGCTGAGAGCCACATTGTTCATGGAAATTCAAAGTCCCAGGTGTCTTCTGGTCAAGTTTGAGCATGAAGGAATAGAAGTGATCACCACTTCAGGAGTGCTAACATTCATTGACAGACAGACAGACAGACAGACAGACAGACAGACAGAAGGAGAGAAAGACGGAGAGGAGCAGAGACAGAGAGAAGGAAGATGGATGGACACCAGGAAATCCCCGAGAGAGATCCCTAAGTTTCATTTAAGGAATACTTAAAGGAGTTTTAGTGACGATACTAATGGGGATAACTGAAAAAAATGACACCGTCTTCTAGAAATCTGCAGAGAAAGCAAAAACAGGATGGCAGGACATTTAATCACTTCAAGAGCAGTCGGTCCTGGTATTGCAGGGGATGCGGACCACAAACAAATAGTCAGATTCCCAGCTGAGTTGTAAAAACACAGCTCTAACCAACATTACAATGGCAGTTTTAGCAAAAAAAAAAAAATTGCAAAAATGTGTATGGTATTTTCATGCTTATAAGGCCATGTTGCTTATGACCACCCACCCCAGTTCATTCTCCTGAAAGTTGTTCTAAGGAATCTCCAAAACAGAGATGTCACTGGACGCACTGCCCTCAAAAATCCATCTTTGGCTTTGTGCCATCCACTTAAAAATGATATTATTCAACGTGGATTTTTCAAAGTTCTTGCTTTTTTTCAACTTTGTCTAGTGCAAACAATTCTGAATCAAGTGACCAATTAGAGGAAGGAGGAACTTTTACAAAGTTCGGTCGTGTGACTTCCCAGAGCTGTGGTGACTCCAAGGCCAGTGTACTGAAATATGCGTAAACAGGTTTAAATGACAAAAATGTGGCCTATTTCAGAGGCTGTGTGTCTCCGTATGACCTCACACACTAAGACATTGCGGGTACTGTACAGCTGCTTAGAAATCAAAAAGATTCTTCCTGCATGGATGTGTCCACAACTGGTCAGTGCCCAGGCCTGGCCCCCGGCAGTAAGTGGGGTCTTTCTGGGCCCATGCCGGCTCTCCCCACATTCTACACCAGGATCAGGGGCTACGCTTGCAGCTGGGAGTTGGAAGCTCAGCCGTGCAAGGCTGCATTGCTTCATGGTGTGTCTTTGTCTGTCACCTCTCTTGTTGGCAGACATGGCAACGGTGGACTTCATTCCTGTCCCCAGTATCGCCAGTGACCAACACTTCACCAACCCACGTCATAAACTGAATTTAAAATAGCTCAATGGCTTTCGTAGCATAACTTAGATGATATCAATCTCCTCCCAGAAATGTCCTCTTGATAAGAACCTTCCAGAAACCCCTCGAGTAGCCCCAACACCCTTTGTCAGTGAACCTCACCTCCGTGTCTCTGACATCATCAGTCAGTCATACCACCCGCTACCAAAAGCGATCCAGACATCTCCTAACTATCAACTTCGGCTACCAGACGATGTCTCAGAGTTTAATGAGGACTATGGGAAAATAGCCTACCCCACTTTCTTTTGTCAGTCCTAGGGCTTGAACTCAGGGCCTAAGCATTAGTCCTTGAGCTCTTTCACTCAAGGATAGCGTTCTACCACTTAGAGACACAGTACCATTTCTAGTCCTTCTGGTGGCTAAGTGGAGATAAGAGCTTCATTGACTTTCCTGCCCAGGCTGGCTTTGAACCATCATCCTCAGATCTTAGCTTCCTGAGTAGCTAGGATGACAGGCATGAGCCACGGGCACCCAGCCTACCCCCCTCTTACTCACTGGAGGCTGGCTCTTTCCTGTGAGCCACACCTCCAGCTTCCTACCACACTGTTGATAAAGTGTACCGTGAGGGAGCCTTGGGGTGACTTCCTGTGAAAGTCAGTGTGGCAACTATCTAAATGCACAGTTCATTTCCACATTTAATCTCCTTCTAGTAATCTACTCCTACATCCTAAGCCAGGCAAGAGATATGGACTTTTAAAACACTTAAGCAAGGGTATGCTTTGCCACAATATCAAGAGAGGGAAGGATAGAGTGAGAGAGAAGAAAGGGAGAGAGATGAGAGAGAAAGAAGGATAAAAGAGAGAGAAGAGAGGAGACCGAAAGAGAGATGGGGCAGAGAGAGAGAGAGAAAAGAGAGGAGAAAAGGACACAGGGGCAGTAAGTGAGGAAGAAACAGAGACAGTCAGAGAGACACACTGAGAGATACAGAGACACTCAGAGCAAAGCCCAGTTTGTCTCCAACTTCTCTTGAGTAAAATCCTAAGGACACCCTTGTTCAAGGTCACTCAAATTCTGAGCAATACTCACAGACTGATTTAAAGAATGTTACAGTCTCTGGCTCCCCTTTGCAAAGTCAGCAGAATACAGGGAACGGATAGATCCAATCACCCAGCAGAAGCTGTGGGGAAACCATTTGCCCTAGGCTGCAAGGTCTCCAGGGGTGTCCACCATGACCTGGGGTGCTTTCCAGATCACCGAGCTCACATCCTGACAAGGGACAGCCCGGAGCCCGAGCAAGACAGGTCCCACGGAAGAAGGACGTCAGTCTGCAGTCGTGCGAAGGGCACGCCAATCTCAATGCACCACTGCTTTGGGACAGGCAATGAGTCTCTGCCTGTTCCCCTCTGTGCCCGTCCCCCTCCTTGACCCCAGTGCCACGCACTGCCAGTGTCTTTGCCATCTGTGCCCCCAGAAAACCTGTGGGCCCCCCCACCACCCAGCGTAAAATGAACTTGGCAGTGCGCCGTCCAAACCTCAGAGAGGAGTCAAGAAAACCATCTCACCAAAGAAGCAAGAAAGTCAATAGGACACAGGCTCCCTGCACGCAGCTCATTTAGAGGTTCGGTAATTAAGACCCAGCCCAGCACGGGCTGATTGAAGGTTCTCAGCAGACGGTAAGATGAGGTCAAGGTTTCTGTCAAGAAAAAGTAGCAGCGAGCCAGTGATGGGCCTGTCCTCAGAGCCCAGCTGTTGGGCAATGTCATACGGTCGAACACGCTCAGCCATGGGGCACCTGACCAGCTGGACTCCGCTCAAACATTGCGTCATTCATTTCCCACCAGGAAGACCTGATGGAAATACGCAGGCAAAGGGAAAATGACAGCTTTGGAACCAATGCCTTTGCCGCTGCGTCATAGGAGCCATGAGGACCAGGAAAACACAGTGGGCTGAAATCAGAACCAGCACAATTTTTCTTAGCACTTGAGGTGTCCAGATTGGTCATCAGTGCTGTGTGTTTGTCTGCACCATACCTGTAGGATATGCTTGCCTGATAGCAGAAAGCACCACCCACTCCAGCTGCATCACTGTCTTTGTCATTCTAGAAAATTCCCCAACCTCCCTGTGCCTAGATGTTCTCCTCTGTCAAGTAGGAATGGCTGTCATGTCCCTAAGAAAGGACTGCATGAAAACAGAATACATTTACGAATGCAAGGAGCTGAGCAGTGTTGGTTCACATGCGATGAACGGGTGACGAAGCCTTGAGATAGTCTCTTCTCTAGGTAAGCGAGGATGATGCTTGTGTAGGGATGAAGTCATGTCCGTCATTATTCAATTGTGAAGACCTAAATATCGGATTTGTACATCCTGGCCAATGGCAACTGTCCAGATTGAGCAAATCTGAGTAAATTTTCCATTGCTGATGGAAAATTACTTTTCTACAACAACAACAACAAAAAGTGCGACCGAAATCTAAATAGCCGGAGGACTTTGGAGAGGGAACCGATCCAGCTGCAACCTTTGTCCCAAGGCTATTGGTCAGCAAACTCCACAACCCCGCACAGAGGCAGAATCACAAAGGAAAATGCCAAACAAATATTCAGGAGATGTGTACACAACTCCCAGAAAGTCTAAGGGCTTTGCGAGTTTCAGCTAATAATTTGTTAGATTGGATTGTGCTGAGTGTTCTAGAACTCATTTCCCTGCTCCCTTTGTCTATCGAAATTTACTTCTCTGTGGTAAGTTTTTATACTTGAGGGCTTCTTTTTAGTTTCTCTCATCTTTCTCCCCTTCTAAGGAGTTAAAAAGTACATATGAGCATGGAAGTGTTTGTCTCTCTCTTGCCTGAATATCTGTGATATGGAAACTTAAGTCTTCTGTTTCTTTCATGTCACAATGCAACGTATTCAGCAAAGCAATGCAACGTATTCTGAGCAAAGGTTCCCACAATTTGGCAGACCCGGTGGTATTTGAGAAAAGTACGTGCAAATTCTATAGACAAATTTATTTGGCATTTCCAGCAGAGGAAGTGGTGTGACAAATACAGTTTTTAGAGGAGCATGAGTGGGTGTGACGCAAAAGAACAGGGTGGGGGGGAAGTGTCCCCTGTATGTAATGAAAAAGAAGTAGCGGAGGGACCGTAGTGAGACGTGGGAATGAACAGCTTGGGCAAGGAGTCCTACAGTGGCAAGATTGAGAATCCTAAGTGACTTGGACTATTTTCTGGACAGCGCAATTATTTTGAGCTCAGAAGTCATCCAATCAAGTTTTTTTACATAGCATAGAAGATTAGGCTAGAGAATTTCCAAGTCTTATTCCATGTTTAGATCCCTGCTTTTAAGATCAAACCTGTAGGTTTAGGGAGAACATTTGCAGCTTGCTAAGGAAGGGGTAAAGCTGTAATAGGAAATATTCTTAGAAAAAAAAATCGCATCAGGATGAACTGGGGTAAGAAGGAACCTGAGCTCAAAATGAGGCACTGTGACAATGACAGGGGAAGAGATTCGAGGCTGCTCGGGTATTAGGATTTCTAGAAACAAGACATGAATTCGAATTAGTATGTGGAGAAACTGGGGGAATTTCGATTGCGAAGTTGTTGACAATATTTTATATTACGATCCCATCGCATCCGGTGCCAAGAGTATCCAAGAGTCACTGACAAATAATAATACTCCCAAGTCTCCCTGATAGCCATCAGGGTCTAGGGCCATGATACACTGACTCCTTCAGATTGTCTTAAGGTCACATCAATTTTACCCAACAACTATGAGAGACAACTGGGTTTTTCGATCAACGATGACATAGTAACAGAAAGACGAGGCAGACACTGCTCACTTTGTAGTGGCCAGGAGCAAAGGGAACAAGAAAAGCTAAAATGAAGAGACACCCTCCAAAATCATGTCCCTAGCAATCTACTGGGTCCAACTAAGCCCCACCTTGCAAATTCCTCCTCGCCTTCTTGGTCCATTCGCATTGAGACTCAATCAAACCACTGGTCATATCAGAGCTTTCATGTTCTAGTCATTTCTAGTAACAGCCTCACAGACACACCCAGAAGTGTGTTTGATAATCTCCTATATCTCACAGTTCAATCAAGTTGATAATCAAGATTAACCAGCTCATCCTGGGTGAGTAATTCTCCAAGAAACAGCTTAGGATTAGGGGTTGTTTGCCAGATTGTTTTCAGCAAAACGACAGCAACAACAGTATTTTCTTTATGAGTTAGTAAGACAAAAAGAGCTTCAGGGCGGAAAGTTGTGGGAGGGCAAATAAATTGTGTGTGTGTGCGTGTGTCTGATGCTGTCTCTGCACTGGCTAAATGTCTAAGACTGTGATCAATCTATGACATCCCTATACCTTTGTAATTCTATGTCCTGAGTTAAGGCAAATCGAGGGAGGTCAGAAAGCTTTCTTTGTATCTGCCTCTTTTCAAATGCACTCTGGTCACCACGTTTGGGGTGGCATATTCTGCTCTTTTCACTGCTCCTGTGTAGATGTCCCTAAGAGGAATAGATGCCTCCACGCTTCTTGTGGAGAAATAGGAATCAGAAATACAACCCAATGTGTGATTCCGCCAATGGGGGTCTCTGCACCACGGGACAGAAAGAGCTGCCTGTGAACCAATACGGAAGACGGAGTAGCTGACATTCCAAAAGGCTCCCTATGGAAGGTCAGAATAGAAATTCCAGTCCTTTCCACAGATTTGCCTGTGCTTCCTTTGTGAAAGAAAATGACCCTTTGGCTAAGATGTAGATTTCATAGAGCAAGAAAAACAACATCTGGAGCCTTCGCCGGAAGCAACACAGGCCTAGACAGGCTGGGGGTGTCCAGGGGGATCTACCCACAAGATCTGGCCCCTGGCCCTCCAAGCTGCCACCAATAACATATGTTTACAGGCTAATGGGTGTCAGACTCATTTGGAATAAATTTGCATCCATCAAAGTCGAGCGAGCAGAATGTTTTTCCTGTGGAAATGACCCCTAGGATTCCACGGAGCACTCGAATTGCTTCACACATTCAATTCCCCCAGGGCATCAGACAGGGGGAAATAAATGTAAGCAACATAAAAAGCTGAGCTGGGCTGGGCACTGGTGGCTCACAAATGTCATCCTAGCTACTCAGGAGGCTGAGATCTGAGGATCACAGGTCAAAGTCAGCCCAGGCAGGAAGGTCCACGAGACTCTTATTTCCAATGAACTACCAGAAAACTGGAAGTGGGGCTGTGGCTGGAGTGGTGGAGCACTAACCTTGAGCTGAAGAGCTCAGGGACAACGCCCAGGCCCAGGCGGCACACAAGGGCACCATGAAAGTCACCCCTCTCCCTTTCAGCACCAACGTAGAGGTAAGAATTTTGTTTTGTTTGTTTGTTTGTTTGTTTTTTGGCCAGTCCTTGGGCTTGGGCTCAGGGCCTGAGCACCGTCCCTGGCTTCTCTTTGCTCAAGGCTAGCACTCTGCCACTTGAGCCACAGCGCACTTCTGGCCATTTTCTGTATATGTGGTGCTGGGGAATTGAACCCAGGGCCTCATGTATACGAGGCAAGCACTCTTGCCACTAGGCCATATCCCCAGCCCTAGGTAAGAATTTTGAAGGAAATGACAGCAACCAAGTTGATCACGCTCCTACCACCTCCACCAAACCTAGCATGGGCTTTCGTCTTTCCTAAGGCTGCTCAGAGCTGACGTCAAGGGCCACGGCCTGCCTTGCTGCAAGCAGCCTTTTCCCTCGTCCTCCTCCAGGCCCCGTGTCTCTTCCCTGACAGCTGTGGTTTTCACCGCTGTCACATCGTCGTCGCCTTTCCCTGACTGCTGTCCCCTCGCTCCTTAAATAGCAGAGAGCTGTTATATTATAGGCAGGGGAAGTACAGGCCAATTAGAGCTTTTACACACACTGATGGAGCGCCAACAGGCTTTCAAACTTGGCTGAGAGTTCTCTTGTCGAGAACTGGCATGCACTTCGGGGGTATGAGCTCAATTGCTGCCCCAGGTTCATATGTTGAAGCTCTATCTGCCAGCGTCTTAGACTGTGAGTTACGGAGAGGCAGGATTCCGACAGAGTAATGAAGGCCGAATGAGCTCAGTTCAGTGGTCCCTCTCCAGGAAGACCAGTGTCCTTTACAGGGGAGGTCAGGACAGATCCACGTGGAATGGCTGTGTGAAGATACAGGGAGAAGAGGAGGGCCATCTATAAACCGAGAAGAGGGGCCTCAGGAAAACAGACATCTGTCCACACGTTGATCTCAGGCTTTGGAACAACAAGCCTTTGTGATTTGAGTGACTTGGGCTTTGGTGGTTTACAGAGGACCTCGGGAAGCGCAATCCATCGTCTTTGCGTTCCCAAATGCCACTTGTTCGCTTTACATTCCTGACAGCGCCTTGAGTGACCGACAGATGATGAGGCGGGACTGTCTGTTTTAGAGGGAGGACGGGGGAGCTGAGAGGGAAGTCGACAGATACTTTGTAGACAGGGGGAAACATCAGAAACAGCTGACTCCCTCCAGGAAGGTACTACTGCGATTTTACCCCGTGAATTGTAACTCACTTTGGGCAGGTCCTTGGCCTTACTGTATGATGTGTTTTATGGGGGGGGGGGGGGGAGGGAGGGGAAGGGAAGGAGGTTGTTCTGTAGCTAGGCTAGCTATTCTGAGTGTGTGATTCTGACTCTGAGACCAACTCCCCTCACACAGTCCGACTAAAAAACAAATTGTCCCCTCCGCATCTAAATAGCAAATTGAAACACTCAATTGTCTCCCTGCCCTCATGGCCTCTCATGCCCTCCTCTGAGGGCTTTGCCTGTCCCGAGGCTTGAACTCAGGGCTTGGGCTCTGCCCCTGAGGCTTTTTGTACTCAAGGCTAGCACTCTACCACTTGAGCCACAACGCCACTTCCCGCTTTTTTCTGAACAGTCCATTGGAGATAAAAGTCTCACGGACTTTCCTAGACAGGCTGATTTCAAACTGGGATCCTCATGTCTCAGCCTCCTGAGAAGCTAGGATTGCAATCTATGTCTTTTTTCCTGACTTGTTGCTCACTTTCTTTGGTGAAAGCAAGTCTTCTCCATCAGAATCTTAGCTTTATAAAGCAGGGACTATGCTGAACATGTCACCAATTTGCCTTATGCACCTAACATAGGGCCTACTGTATCGTAGAAATAATAAACTGTTAAATTTGTCAAATGAACAAGTAAAAAGTCATAATTTAAAAGGTGAACTGGGGCTGGGGATATGGCCTAGTGGTAGAGTGCTCGCCTCATATACATGAAGCCCTGGGTTCGATTGCTCAGCACCACATATATAGAAAAAGCCAGAAGTGGCGCTGTGGCTCAAATAGCAGAGTGCTAGCCTTGAGCAAAAAGAAGCCAGGGACAGTGCTCAGGCCCTGAGTTCAAGCCCCAGGACTGGCAAAAATAAATAAATAAATAAATAAATAAATAAATAAATAAATAAATAAATAAATAAATAGAGGTGAATGATTTGACACTCCCCATATCTAAAATAAACCTATCAACGTGCTGCTATTTCATCCAAAGAAAGAAAGAAAATACCTGATTGGTTGTACACGTCCTAAAATTTCTTTGATGTCACTGATAGGTACACACTAACGAGACACTCTTCTGACTTCTAGAAGCCAAGCCCTGGCTTGGGCTTGAATTGAGCTCACCATCTGAAAGCCCACGTCTTAGTTTCCCTCATTCAACAGTTCAGGGCTCGGATTTCACATTTATACCGACAATTAGTAAGATTCATATTCAAGGAGAAGGCTAAATTGTTCATTTGTGTTCACTCAGCACTTGGGACCAATAACCCCAGTTAGAAAGCAAAGATACGTTTTTGTCTTTCTGAATGAGCCTTCAGTGGCGGGTTCAGAAGAAACCCTGTGCCTCGAGGATTCAGCTTCAGTTATCTGATTTCAAACTACATTATTTTTTAAAACTTGCTTTTCCCAACAAGACATATACAAATACGATGTCATTTAAACATTGAAATCTTGGAGAGATGATAGATGATAGATAGACAGATAGGAGTTTTCGCTTGTTTCTAAGACTCCAATTTATGTCAACTTAAATTCAGCTCACTGAGTCAAACTTGAAAGCATAGCAGGGCGGATGAACGAGATAAATGCACTGTGCATGCATCAGGAGAGGTGGAGGATTGTTATTTGTATAATCAACATATATTAATAAGTACAATATCTAATTTATTTGTATAATCAGCATGGATTAATAAAATAATACAATGGCATAGGTGTTCTGTTTATACTCACTCACTTTCATTTATCTAATATTTTAAACACACCTAAATTTCCACTTTAACAATACCCATTTTTGAACCCTTTGGAAATATACCTGAGCCAGAACTCAAGGATATAGAAATTCACACCTTGTTTCACGCCTTGATTTACCAAATTACATATAATTTCGAAAGATCCTTTACTAAAAATACCAACTACTTGGGTATCTGCTTCTTTTTCTTTTTGCCAATCTTGAGGCTTAAACTCAGGGCCTGGGCACTGTCCTTGAGTGTCTTTGTGCTCAACGCTAGTACTCTATCGCTTGAGCCACAGCACCACCAGCTTTTTATTGGAGATAAGAGTCTCACAGACTTTTCTGCCCTGACTTGCTTTGAATGGTGATCCTCAGATCTCAGCCCCCTAAATAGCTAGGATTACAGGCAGGAACCATCGGCACTCAGCTATGTATTGTTAGGGCTGACCTGAAAACCGGAGTAACTAAATATAAGTTTTAGTGTTAAAATTATAACAGCTTCTAAACCCTGGTGATGACTCCATGCTACAGGGCTGCACCCCCAACCGTGAGACTAATTTCTTGTAGTTTGACATTTAAAAATATAGGGAGCCCTTGTTCCCCTCTGTGCCTGGGTAGCAACCATGGTAACGGACAGTTAAAAAAATGATCATAGTCATAGACTATAGAAATAACCATAATAGTAGTAGAAATGCCATGGTAACTGTTGGGTTGGTTTACTTATGATTGAGTACTGGATTGCTTTAGCCCGCTCAAGCTTGCTTAGTGGTAATGGGAAAACATGGTAGTAATTGTTAAAATAAAGTTGGTACTAGGTCAGCCTGACTACAAAATTCTGCTTCTGTAAACAGCTTGCTTAACCCATTTGTGACTTGCTCTACCCCCTGCATTAACCCCCTGTATCAGTGCTACGTGACCACCTGTTGTCAATTCCTGATATCGAGGCCAGTTCCCAATATCAAAGCCAAAATAGATAACTGAAAGGATAAATACCCAAGAGAAGTAGGACAAGACTTGCTTGCTTGCTAAATGCCATCCAATCAAGTATCTGCCAAGTTGGAAATACCCTACCCCTGTTGTAATCGCAATAAAAGCCCTGCCTATCTGAGTGTCGGGACTCTCAATCCAGATCCACTGTGTCGGTGATGGTTTGGGAGTCCAGGCTCGAGCTTGCAATAAAGACTCTCGTGCATTTGCATCGGTATCGGCTCCTTGGTGGTCTTTGGGGACCGAAAATCTAGGCATAACAGTATCTATTTCCTAATGTATTTTCCACCTCTGATAGTTTTCTTCATATAAAGTAAAACACGGCCTCTGCTACAATGGGTGCTCTTTCTATATAGCAAGTTGGAGTGCTTTTGTTCCGTGATGAAAATAATTTCCTTTTTCATGCTGTTGAGCCACTGAGTTGGCTTCTTCCTCTGAGGTGGCAAGAAACTAAAGTCTAATTTCAGAAATTAAGCAAAATATGAACAACAAATTCTGATGAGGAAACAGAGAAAAACGATCGTAACACACTGTTGGCAGGAATGTGTATTAGTTCAACTGTTCAAACTGGTGTGTGATGTCCTAAATACCAAACCTAGAGCTACCCTATGAGCACACAATACTATGCTTGGATGTTTACCCAAAACTATAGGACGGGATACACCCATGATACCAACACACTCACCTTCTTTGCGGCATCTTACGAGTTATGGAAACCGCTCAGGTACCCTACAACGGGTGGATGGATCAAAAAGTATATCGTGTACATACGTGGACATCAGGAAGAATGAAATTACATCAGTGGCAGGGAAATGGATGTATCTAGAAAACAATACGCTCAGTGACGTAAACTAGGCCCAGAAAGACAAAGCGCCCCTGTTATCTCTCCTAGGTGGAGCTTAGATCTCAAAATACAACCTCCCATGCAAACACACCAAGGAGCACGTGCTTCTGTGCATAATTTAGTTGACTAAATTTAGTATATATTCAGAAACAAAACTCCATGGAGTATACCTTTTGAAAATAATAAACAGACGAGTTATCAAGGAACTGAAATGAGATTGATAGGAGAGGGGCTAGTAAGGGGGATGGGGGGAGGGATGAGTGAAAACAGGAACAGAGGACAAATACAGCCAGAAGGCTCAATGTAACATGTGTAAAAGGGAAGTGGGAATTGGGCGTGAAATGAATTGGGGGCAGAGGGCTAAAGGGATGGAGGGAAATGATAAAAGGGTTGATTCTGATTGAAAAGCACTGGTCACTAAAATGAACATTTCAAACACTCCCTCCCCCCATACAACCTTCTGAAGTTCAGAATATTTTCCTAAAAGGAAATTGAGTAAACTAGACTGCAGTTCGAATTTTTTTTTAATAAAATGAAGAGAAAAGGAGTCAGGAAATGAGGCAAGACAAAGAGAGGGATGGGGAGAGGAAGACTAGGAACGGAGAGGGAGGGAAGTAGAGAGGGAGAGCTTCCTGGAGCACAATGGCTGGGCCAATTCCATATGCTGCCCATCTTCACTATCTGAGATGACAATCTAGCTCCCCCCGTTGGAATCCATAACTGATTGCCCGTCCTGTGTGTTCTTAAAAGCAAGTTAGAAAACCATTCGTGTGTCACAGGGCCAGAGCTCCGTCTCTGAGGCGAGACATGGCTCATCAGCCCCTGACTCGGCCTGGCAGGGGGTTGTGTCGGGGAAGAGCATTCGCATGGCGACCAACGCAAGACAGATGAGGTGAGCTGCAGAGGAACTTCCATCTTGCCTGTGAGCCCTTCAGAAATGAACAAGCTGTTAGAACCAGGAACGCAGCTAGCAACACCCCACAGAACTGGCTGAAATTTACAGTGGGATAGAAATTCTGCGGCAATAACACATACGTGTGTGTGCGCACACGTACATACACACACGCGCGTGCACACAGACCTTGTCAGATTGCCCCTAATGACACCTCAGAAGAGCATTTGCCTAAAAGTGATTGCAACCAAACTGCCGAGCCTGAAGGATCCAGCAATCAATACCAGGCAGGAAAGCATGTGGTTTTGCATCAATCGGCATGATGAATCTTTTACATAATGTGAATGAATCACTGTCTAATTGTGACTGTGATTGCACCCACTGTCGTCAGCATGCCCCCGGCTCCCCCAGCCAGTTGGAGAATGAGAAGAAAATTAGGAAGAATGGAGCTCTTGTGCATCAGAGAAAGAGAAGTACCCCCATGAAATCAAATTGGCCCTGTGGATAAAAGAAGAAGAATTTACAGGGTGAGATACAGCACCACGAAGCACAAAGCCACCGGGCATGCATGCATCCTTACCCATCCACTTATACATAACAACCTTCCCAAAGTCACTACCTGCTACATGACTCACATGAAGACCAAAGCTCCGGGGTTAGTGCCCGGCAGGGAGCTGGGGTGAAAGCACAGCTCAGTTACTTCGTATCTGTGGAATTCTGGGCAAGTTTCTCTTCTCATCTCACCTTTGGGGCCAGAGGACGGAGAGGAAATGGGATTTTATAAGCTGTGTAGACGAAACATGAGTGGGTGACACTCAAGTAAGGTTAACTGCGATCCTTTTTCCTTCTTTAAAAAAGTAAAGCTTCCGCTTAGGAAGCTACGTGTCCGAGGAACAAGACTGGATCTGCAGTGTGTCTTTCAATCTGGCTCCATCCAAGGTCAGTCTCGGCAGAGGACTTTGGGCTCTGAGGTGGGAAATGGGAAAGGCTAAAAGGCAATAAAACCCAGAATTTCACTTTGTCTGTTTCAGCAGCTGTAACTCTACCCTGACAACAGTGCTATAGAGTCCTCATTACTTAAAAGGGAGGGGGGACAGGGGGGAGGAAAACAACTTAACAGATCGTCTTATCGCCAAAGTTAATCGGATGGGAAGCGGGATCCTGGGAGCAAGGTGAGAAGGTGTCCCCAGTAATTCAGATTATGCCCTGCACCTGAGCACCCTCTGCGCAGGGAGGAGGTAGTAAAAAGTGCATTCGAGTTTGAGGTTCCAGAATATTTCTCTTCAGCTCAGTACTCTTGCTCCCAGGCCCTCTAAAACAGCAACATCACCCCTGTGGAAGCCTCACCTCTCAAAATGGAAGTCATAGCCCCACTGTTGAAACCACAGAGGCGAGCCCAGTGAGTGGGGAACCGCCTTCGTGGCCAGCCTTTCCTGGGAAACAGCACTCCAGGCCCCTCCGGCCGACTGCCAGGAGTCTGGAAGCCATCTTTCCTTTCTCCCTCCCTGGGCCATCCCCTTTCATTCAAAGTGGCTGCTTCTCTTCCCCTCTCTCTCCTGGGCTTCTGTTGAGATGTCGGACAGCACTTACCAATCCCCTCCTCAAGTAGTTATTTAGCCTCACATTGGTGTTCTCTTCATCGTTCTCATTTTTTGCAATGCATGCATGTATATATGTGTGTATGTGCTGAACATTTTTGTATCCTCAAGCTTTTGTTTTTCTCAATAACTGCTTTAATGTCTCTCTCTCTCTCTCTCTCTCTCTCTCTCTCTCTCTCTCTCTCTCTCTTGCATTCTGCTATTATTGAGCATAGTTCATCAAGTTCCTTGCCACTGGCCAGGCATTCCTCTAGTTTCTGATAACTGGCCCCACGTTGCCTACTGAGACCATATTCTCTCTGCTTCCCATTCGTGGTAATACCTGCGTTCTCTGGGGTCACAAAAGCTTTCTCTCCCACGGAAACCTCACCAGAATGACTTTTACCATGCAGATTTCTACCCACGTCCCTTTACCACAATCTAGGCTCTTTCTAGCCTGTACCTCAAAGCCTTTCCCACTCTTCTCATCACTCGGCTTCAAAGCCATTTCCACATCTTAAAACATGCACTATCTCAGTACCAACATCTGTCCCAATGGATGGCAAGGATGAAAGATATTTCCAAAAGTTCTGAGGCCGAAAGCCTAAGGTGAAAACCACAGTCGGGTCAGTTTTGGACAAGCAACTTCCTGGCTTATAGGTGGTTGTCTCTGGTCTATAGCCTCACATGGTGTAGAGAAAACAAAAGAGTTTTCCAATGTATCTTCTTACGAGAGAACTTATACAGTCAAGCTAAGGCCCCACCTTAGTCTACATTAACCTTAGTTATTTCCGTGGGGGCGGGGGGGGGGGGGGGTTAGGATGTCAACGTACGAATCGGTGAAGGAATAGGAGCACACACACACTCAAAACAGCTCATTAGCTGTAAATCTGGAGCAAATCAAGTAATACTGCCGAACATTCATCAAGGAAGACACAAAGTTCTTGACCTCACAGGCTTCTGATGAATCGATCAGATGAAATCCAAGTGATGATGCTTTGCAAGCCATTAGAATTTGTACAAATGTCAGCAGCATAAGGGACCGAAAAGAAAAAAATGTCAGCTATGTAATGTAAAGAGTGTAAAATATGCTGGACCTGAACCATTTATTAGTTGACATTTTTCTGCACCTCTCCTTTAGAAGAAATAAAAGAAAGCAAATGGCTGCAAAAGAGAAATCATATTTTTGTACAGAATCTAAGGTAACCAAGTGAATTCTTCTTGGTCAATTTCCCACATTTCCTACCAGACAGTGAGAAATAAGGTCAGACTCCCCTTGAAATATAACAAGAAAAACAAGGTTCAGCAAGTTGACAGTGGATGGAATTGTTGTTGAAGGAGTTTCACATCCTAGATTGAGATCAAAAGGTACTTCTAACAAGGAAACACCCGTATCTCAGACTTTAAAAATCTCAGGGCCATCCAGTTATAGCTGGCATAATTGTGTCACTGTGTGTCACAATAAAGAAAAATACCACAAGTGTTTTATAACAGTCTGTGTGAACAAATTTATACCTTTTTATTTTGGGCCAGTCCTGGGCCTTGAACTCAGGGCCTGAGCACTGTCCCTGGCTTCTTTTTACTTAAGGCTAGCACTCTACCACTTGAGCCACAGCACCACTTCTGGCCTTTTCTATATATGTGGTACTGAGGAATTGGACTCAGGGCTTCATGTATACGAGGCAAGCTCTCTACCACTAGGCCATATTCCCAGCCCCTACCTTTCTTTTTATATGCCCTTATCTATTTCTTTCAATCGTCATCTTCATTCATGTAGCTAGTGTATATATCAGTACTGTGTTTAATCCTGGAAGTCTAGCCTTTCTTCTACAGAAAAACAACTGATAGATCATCGGTAAGAATGAACACTTTTATTCAATACTAGATACTGGAAATTCAGAGTTAACGTATCTTCCAATAGGTACAAGAAAGCAGGATAAATGCTACAAAGCTTGGCAGAATTCTTATGCTGTTTGTACTGAGTGCTCCTTCAAAATTGGATAAATTACCCACGTAGTATATTCATCTTCGCAGACATGCTTAGACAAATCATATCCTTGTCGGGATCATCAACTTTCCTAACACAAAGCAATAATTTTCCTCAAGACCACACTATTGAAATGAGATCCTCGCATTGTCCTAGGTCTATATTGTTCACTGGAAAGCTACATGGCCTATGGTTCTAAGGACACGGGAAACTGAAAGAACAGCTTGGCAAGAGCAAAGAGAAAGAGACCAAAGACCAAACCATCCAGTAGCAATTCTTTTCTATGAAAGCTGGATGCTAGGTCTCAAAGGTGAAAGGAAATGAAGGCAATGGAGGAAATATGGAATGTCCTCCACCCCATACTGGGTTCAATGATTTCTACTTCTCAACCCCTATGCAAATGCCTTCCTTGTCTTGCCATGGATGACAAACCTCTTAGCCTTGATAAATGAAGGAAAGACTTGCTGATACGAATGTAGGCTTCGCTCCCTCTTGGCTCTCAGGAGGGTTTTCTAAGATCAGAAGGGGAGGCCAGCCTGCACAATATTCTAGCTGTGTGAGGAGAGAACACTTTGGGAGTGTTACTTCTGCTGTGGTATTCCTGGGCACAAAGGCTTAGAATGCTCATCAAGAAAGTGTCAAACAGGGCTGGGGATATAGCCTAGTGGCAAGAGAGCTTGCCTCGTATACATGAGGCCCTGGGTTTGATTCCCCAGCACCACATATACAGAAAACGGCCAGAAGTGGCGCTGTGGCTCAAGTGGCAGAGTGCTAGCCTTGAGCAAAAGGAAGCCAGGGACAGTGCTCAGGCCCGGAGTCCAAGGCCCAGGACTGGCCAAAAAAAAAAAAAAAGTGTCAAACAAGAGAAGGAGTTGTGGGAGGAAATCATCACACTCCCGCGTCTCATCCCCTTTTTTTGTGAATAGTTTCATTTTCTTTTAAGTAGTTGTACAAAGGAGTTGCCACTCAACGAAGCGGTTTATGAACGCAATGCCTCCTGATCGATGTCAAGCCTTTTAATATTCTCACTCACCTCTCCCTTCCCACCCCTAAGAGAAGATATACTTCTCTTACTCTTTAGGTTATATATTGAATTATTTGCCATTTAGCAAAGCAATTTATGTATACAACGCATCTAGGTATGTGGCATACCTTCATATCTATCTCATAACCGAAGTTGACTCTAGAAAATAAACTGAGATGACATACCATTAAAAAAATTTTTTTCAAGGCCAATTGCAAATAAAATCCCGCAAAGTGAAGCTCACAAACAATGTTTAGAACCTGCACTCGTGATGCTGATTTTATATTACAAATGAGTTGCTCAAAACCAACTACTTCAGATGAAATCTGCCTAAACCGTAAATCATCAGAACACTTTAGAACTGACTGTGGCATTGCGTTTTGAAAATCAGAGGTATTCAGGCAGAATTATTTAGCAAAAATTTCAAAACCTGAAGATAGTTTAATTTTGCAGTTCCCCATTTCAAATGTTAAATTAAGACATTGATAATCTCTTAAATTTCTATTTTATACCCATTTTACCCATAACAACTGATAGTCTCACGTGTTTCCAACTCCTTTACTTTTTCTCTTCCTTCATTTTCAAATTCATAAGGAATATTCATATCTTTTGCTAATGCTTCAAATCTACCAAACATAATTTCAGTTACTTTCTCTCATTTGGCTTAATTCAAAGGGCTCACTTGAAAACAAGCTAGAAAAGAAATGAGGTTAATTTTGGAAATATTCATGGATTTGCTTCTTTCAAAGCCAAGAAAGTCAAGTTATAATGAATTCTGATTTGGGATATAAATAAGATATTGCAGTCCAAAATAATGTTACAGGCTCCCTTATGCTCCTACGTTTTAATCTTCAATATTTGCTCACCTCCTTTAATGTTCTAGGGAGAGAGCCAACCATTGACCATTGCATAACAATGTGGTTGTTTCTCTGTACTTCAGGGGATTGATCTTCAGCATGTTTATGAATACCAGAATCCCCAGGTGCTCAGATCCCTTATGCAAAACACCCTCCTCCCCCAGATGCTATGAATCATGTTTATATTAGTTACATTGCCTAAGAATGGGAGTACTGTGTAAACAGGACATTGCCTAAAATGATGAGAGAACTGTGTAAACAGGAGCTACACAATAGTGTTAAGGAATAATGACATGTTAAAAAAAAAAATCTATACAGGTTCCCAACAGATACGGGCCTGTTTATATGGAAGGCCAGCTCTCCCTTCACAATAGAAATAATGGGCCATTAACACCTGAAGAAAGAATAGCTAAGGAATAGAATCCCAAGTGCTGTTATTTCATGAGGGAAAAAAGAAGGTTTGCTGGACCATTTCTTTAATCTATTCCTTTATAAATTAACAAAGGCGAAATGGTACTCTGTGATCCGGAAGGTCTTGGCTATGGTAGGGAACAGAGAGAATATTTGTTTAAGCCACTGTATTATTCCCTGTAGAGCTGTTGTAACAAATTACCATATACTGAGTGGCTCAAAAGAACAGACATTTATCCCCCCTCAGTTCTGGGAACCCAGGAGTGCAAACTCAGGGTGTTATCAGAGTTAGTTCTTCCTGGAAGCCTTCAAGGAGACTCTGTCCCTTACAGCCCAGTCTGGCCTGGAACTTGCTATGTAGCCCATACTTAGACCTCTCTACCCTCATGCCTCTCCCTCCTAAGCTGGGATGACAGGCATGCTGTAACAGACCTAGCCACCAGTAGGCATTTCAGTTAGAAAGCAGATCATAGGTAGAAGCCTAACGACATGGCAGGGTAGCACGTGTAAATTCAGCAGCGTAAAAGCTCAGGCCACAGATTATTAATCAAGCTTGCCTAGCAGCCATGTGAATGAGGTTGTGAATGAGCGAAAGATGTTCTAGCTCAGAGAAAGAGAATTCCACCTCTCCTCCACCTTCTTATTCGATCTGGGCTGTTGAGAGACGGGGCAATGCCCAGATGGGAGCTGGAAGGTCTTCCCTCAGTTCAGAAGTCCACTGGTAAGCTCTTTCAAAAGCACCCCCACAGGGACACCCAGAAATGATGTCTTCCCGAGCCTTTTAGCACCTCATAATCCAGTTAGATCAACACATGGAATGATTCACCATGCCCCATATGTTTGTGCGCAGGTTAATCAATCTTTGTTCTATGCAGCCTATGTCAGAGAGATCGACCTAATCTATTTGGTATCTACAAACTGACATCCTAACTTCATCCGGAAAACAATCTCACGGAACATCGACATTGTTTGACCACGTATCTGGGCACCATTGCCCAATCAAAGTGACACACAAGATTGAATCACCCACTGGAACATTCTTCATGCCTGAGGCAGAGAAGAAAGCAGCTATGAGGAGAGGAGGAGAGACACAGAGACACGTAGCACACCTCATTCACACCTACTAATTCAACTCATTCACAGAAATTAGCTGCTGAGGGAATTGAAGAAGGTCAGATGATATCAAAAGGTATCCTTCCCTGGTTATGTCTGGTGATGGCACAGTTCACACACATATCCATCCGTATTGTTTGAAGATTCATAGTTAACACGGAGGGGTGAAATGACTTTTTAGGAGAATTTCCTTTGACTATTTCTATAAGAAAATGAAGCCAGTGTTGCATAACTTTGGTGTTTGTTGGAAATTGATGATGAGTACATCCAAGTGTGTCACTCTGTTGTGTCTGTAAGAAAGCTTATTGGGGGATAGCTATGGGCCCTCATAAAATGTGACAAGGGCACACTAAACTGTGTGTCAATTCATCTGCTGGACCGTGGTTGCTCTTCAAATATCATCCTGGATTCTCTCAAATGCCTTCCCACCTTCTCCAGTGCATGGTTGCAAAACAGCAACACCGGCTCCTATCCCTTACCACAGAAAAGCAATCGGAATTGGAATTATGTTAATACAGTTTACCCAAGTTCTGGGGAGAACATTTACGAATTCCCACTGTGAGAGTATTTCTAAATATTAGTAAAACATTAGGTGGTAACAAAACGCGTGGTGAGGAGTTTGAAAGTGTTTTAATGGTAGGTTTGTGCACAAGCGGCTAGTTTTGTTGAAAGATGTTCAAGGACTATTTTTATCTTAATTTGTATTTTATTCAGAAAAGAAAAGATAGCAATATCATGTAAATCCCAAACCACTTTGTGCTTCCATTATTCTGGCAGCCTTTAAAGGGAAAAGCAGACATCCCACGACTTCACATGGAGCTGTGAATTGGCAAATGCCCAGAACATGCATGTAATTTATTTTAATGTCTCTAAATACCAGGCACAAACGTGGGACCTGCAACAAATGACATACAAACCCCTCATTCATGGGTGTAGGTTTCTAAATGTTCTCTAATGGGTCTAAAAGAAAGAAGGAGATTTTTTTTTTCTTTATTTAAAACTAAAGGCTTTGCTCGGTATTGCACGCTTTACTTTCAAACTCAGTAGGACACCTCTTGAAAAGAAATGAAATACTTTTTATTTCCTTATTGGGGTGAGGATTCTCCATGTCGACTGCAAGTAATAATTGTAGCAATAAAAATCCCACCGTGTTTGGGAAGCATACGTATATTTCCCGCAGAAAGTTGGATTTCACCTCGTGTCTACAGCCAAATGTCTGGGCCCTCCTGGAATTTGGCAGAAGGATGGAAATTCCACGTGGGAGGCTGAGATTAGGAGGCTGGTGACCTGCAGTTAAGCATATGAGACATAGACCTTCCTCGGCCCTAGAGGGGAGGCTGGATGTGATCATCCAGCAATGACAAGAAACCATGGCTCAGGCACGTGCCCAGGAGGTGTGGCTCAGCCGTATGCCAACAGCCTTGCAAGTGAGAGGCCCTGAGTTCAAATTCCACTACAGGCGATTCACCGTATTCCTATCATGCAACGAGCAGTCCTTCCAGAACTCTCCCAATGCCACACACAGGGCACTCAAACCTGACTGTAATATTCATGCAAGTCCCATGACTGGCTGCACAGGTCGGATGAATTGCCTCTCATGACTGTCTAAGCAGTCGTGAAGCCCGCTTTCTTTAGCAGACCTGGGTGGCCCCGCGGAAGCGCTGTCAGGTGTAACGGCAGTGCCCATTAGGAGCAAGCGCTGCAAGGATGCCTGTTGGCCAGTGGAACTCGGGGGCAGCAGGAAGAACTCCACTGCGCTCCCAGGGAGCACCGGCTCTTCCTTAGGGGAGCAATGAGCCCTACGGAACGCGAGCGCGGCAGAGCCCTGGGAAAGAGAAGACGCACGGAGGGAGGCAGCCTAGGAATCCCAGCTGGGCCCCTGCCCCGGTTCTGTACATTTCTAGTAAATAAAAATAGAATTTAAAGCCTTTGTACTTTTATGGACTCTGAAGAGCTTCCTTCTTTATGGTTTTGCTTTGGGCAGAGAGAGAGAGCGTGTGTGTGCGTGTGTGTGTGTGTGTGTGTGTTTAAGAGAAATAGAGGTGTGTGGAAGACAAAGATTAATAGCTCTCAGGAAGATCAAGGCCTTCTGATTAGCTCGCCTTTCACAGGCATTCTTTCATCAGTCATCCGTAACATCTTCTAATAGTCCGATGGAATGGGAGGGTGATTTTTATGGTGTGGGTTAAATGGAAATGAGGGAGATTTTTGAGACTCTAACATATGGCCTTGTTGATGACTTTTCCCGACGAATTTTTTTTTTCCATGGGGTCATAATCTGAATTTAAATAAGAGTCTTCAGGGAAAATGCTAGGGTGTTCATGCCCCACGCCCTCACGCCTCCCAGGAGGACAATAAAAATCAAATTTCCTAAAGTCAAAGGAAAATCTGAGGCGAGTGGGAAATTAATGGTCGTGAAAAATCACACCAAGGGAAAACTCCCAGCCAGTGTCTTAACAGTGGTCTTCAACCAGAATCGAAACAGACAGCGGAGATTTTTGATAAAGCTGCAGCCGGTTACACTGTGAGATTTCTTTCCAGATCTGCAAAGCAGTGAGTCCAAATACCAACATAAGACGGGCTTTAATTGAGGCCACCTTGCCTTCCAGAATATTCGGACTGATAAGACAGATGTGCTAAAACACGACGTAATAACCTTTACGGTCTTTTGTCAAAATTGAAAATGTGTTTTTAATTATAAACTAATGACGTGCTGATTGTAGAAAATTTTGAAAATGTACAGAAATGTAAGAGAAGATAACCCTCATTCAAGACCCACAGATAATAGCTATTAAATGATTCTTATCATCCTGGTATTTTTCTAGTCCTGTTTTATAACGAAAGGAGAAAGGAAAGTATAGATTTATATTCTAACATATTCAAGGTGATGTTGCTACTTAGGACCTGAGTAGCCTGTGGTTTGCAGAATTTTATAGGCTCCACATTTTCCAGGGCCATTCAAGACTGGAAAATTCCTCTTAAAATTCTAAAACAAAAACATATGACCATCCAGAGTGCGATGCATCTGTATCAGCACATTTCAGTATAAATATATTTTTTTTAATTTTTCTTTTCAACTACCAAATACTTGCATTTAACTCTTTACAACTGTTATATTAAAATGCCAGAATACATATTAATTTAAAAGTCTGTGGGGGAGGGTTGGGGGAGTTGGTGGTGGTAATGAATTTTGAACTCAGGGTCTCAGGTTTGTGGAGCAGGAGATCCGCCACTTGAGCCACATCCTGTGTCCCTGTATATCATTGCTTAATACGAGGGGCAATTTAGCAAATGTTATTTAGATACAAATCACAGATCTGTGAAAATTCTCAGTTACCATGGAGGAAGAGCAAGGTTGCATGCCAGAGATATATCGTTCCAGAATATTCGAAAATACCATCTCATTTGAACAGGGCCCGGGGCGGGGGTTTTCACAAGTCTCTCGTGGTCTCGTGGATATTACATATGGAGAAGCAAACAGCTCTCCTGGGGAAAAGACAAGGAGGGGAAAGATGAAAAATGTGTGAAATTGGCATGTGTTGTAGTCAGCTCAGTGTCCCTATTAAAAACCAAAACAAACAAACAAACAAAAAAAAGCCACCTGACATTAACAACTTACAAGGGGGAAAGGTTTCTTTCCCCCATGGTTTCAGAAATTTCAGTCCATAGTCATTCGGCCCCATTGGTTTGGGGTCTGTGAGGAGTCAGACTATCTTGGTGGGAAGAGCACAGCAGAGCAAGCTGTCTGCCTCATAGCTGCCAGGATACAACGTTAGCAAGAGAAAGGGGTTAGGTCCAATATCCTCATGAAGGACAGGGATCCAATGACATAACTCTCTCCTCTAGAAGGACAGAAACCCAATGATCTAACTTCCTCCCCTAGAAGGACAGAAACCCAATGACCTAACTTCCTCCCCTAGGACAGAAACCCAATGAACTAACTTCCTCCCCTAGAAGGATAGGCCCCTAGTGACCTGATACCTCCCCTTAGGTCCCACCTCCTGAAATCCCCACTACTCCTCAGCAGCTTTGAATACACAGGCCTTTGTGAGACATTGAACACCCTAACTGTAGCTGGAGCAAGAGGGAACCTTACCCAGGTGTGTGGGGGTAAGGCTGTGGGAGGCACCAGGCACTGAGTGAGCGGGCCCTCTCCTCTTGGTCAACCTGGTCATGTGTCCGGGAGCGCATTCAAGACTCAAATTCCTCACCTGGAAAGCATTTGGACGTTTTTCCTAGCAGCCTTAGAGAGGCCTCACGAAGCTGCAGGGATGGCCCGGAAGATGGCTTTCTCTAGTGTGAGGTACGAACGAACATGCCATCAGCTCATCCCTGCTGCTAATGTCATGTGTATATCGATATTCTGCAACATGGAATGATTCCAATGCAGTGCTGTTATTGTAATACTGTGGATACGCATGGTATGGTTGATATTAATCGCATAGTTGTAAGAATAGTTATTAAAGATAGCTGTTAATATAAGCCAGCCCTCCACACCTACATTTATTCATATGAAGATTTAACCAACTGTTGATCAACTATATTGAGAAAAGAAAATCACATCTATACTGAACAAGTGCAAATGTTTTTCTTGTCCTTATGACATAAAGAGGGCTATGTTAACAACTATTTACACAGCATTTATGTTGTATGAAGTATTACAAGTATTAGTATAGCCATACCATCGGAGAATGGGAATAGGTAATTTGCAAATGCTAAACAACTTATAAAAAGGACTTGAGGGTTTTCATATGTAAGGGGAGGTGGGCTGTAATCAATGTCTTGTTCATACCAATCAATTATAAACTACATTATAGGCATTAGTAATATGCTACAGTATATAATATACAATGCCAGTTATGGATGCTATTTATATATTATTTTATTATTAATAATTAAAATGCTATCCATATATTATTTGTATCTTTGTTAATGGTATTGAGCAGGAAACAAAACTATATTTATTCCAAAGTCTTGATTATACTTGGTTTATTTCCTTGTTTTGTCTTATTTTTGTTTGGTTTGGTTTCGTGAGACAGGGTCTTCCTACACAGCCCAGGTTACCCTTGAACTCACAATTCGGTTGACCACAAGGTCAACACTGGGACCACCGATGCAGGAAATGTCTCAGAACATAGACGGTCTGAGAATTAAATATTGAGAAAGTTATAAATGAAGAAAAAGGATGCATGAAAGAGAATCGTGAGTTGGTTGTCTTGGCACAATAAGTTAAGGGTGGACAAGGGAAAGAATGTGGACCCTTGCATCCCGTGGTCCAGCTGGTGGGTCAAACTTCTCTCCTTGCTTTCCCCCGACTTCTCCTTCGGTCTGCCCAACCCTTCTCTCCCTGTGGCTTAACAAGAGGCAAGTCTACTGTCCTCACGTACACAATGCCCACTACTGTGCCAGGATTTAACTCATGGGGACTATTGAGTTGAAATCCATTGTTACATTTGGGAGATTTAAAGGAGTAAATGAAATCTAGGTGCCAAATTTACTAAGCAATTTTATTAGGGAAGTGTCTGCGAGTCGGGTGACCTGGAACTTGTAATCTCACCCTCTGCCACCCTGGCCTGGACCTTGAAAGCTGGAATCTCATTCCATTATCTCTAAGTGAACTTTCAAAACGCCTGTAGAGGAAAAAAATAAAACACCACTTTCACGAGTTCTTTATAATAAATCTAAATGCTTTGCTAATTGCCTGTCACCACTACAAATAGTATTTGCTTTTCAGGGAGCTTTTTATAAAGGCCTTGAAAATAAATCAGAACTGTTAATTCATGTGAAGACAGACGGAGAAAGGAAAGGGACAGCTCCACAGAATAATCTTGAGGATCATTTAAAGGAAGGGGGTAGCTATTGTGTACTGTGGAAAGATACAATCAAGAAACAGTTCCCAGACAACAAAAGTGTTAATTGTTTATGTGCTGTTTTCCTTCCAACCTAAAGCCACAGCGATTAAAGCTCTTATCTACTACAAGTGGCATTGTTGAGTGTCGCATACAATATCCAGTTCTCTGTAAAACCACGAGCCTGAGGTCCCCCCATGCCTCTTAGACCACCTGGGAGATTCCCAGATATAATTCCAAACCACCCATTCCTTTAGCAACTCTACATGCCATAGAGGCTTGGAGACATTGGTTTTTATTTCTCGAAAGCACAACTTGATATAAGATCAAGTTATACCATGCGTAATACCTCGATCTTCAAAACTGTATGTTGAATTCCACCAGCCCACTGACATAAACCACAAGTAGGACTAGGAAGGCATCATCACACTGTGTTTTCACACAGTGAGCACTGTTAGCTTTGTCAAAGAACACCCATGTTCAAATAAAACTGTTTAAAAGTTCAATTGTAGAATTTTAGTTCGCTTGCTGACAGTAATCAGCAGAGCAAAACCATGGTGACAGAAGTACCTTCAGGATTCGGTAAGAAAAATGTCAAACTAAGAAATTTAGGACTACAAATATTCAGATAATGGGGAAATGAAGCAGCAGAGAAACAAAGGATGTTCAGGGCATAGAAGACAACTCTGAATGATATATACTGTGATGGTAAGTACACCTGCACCTGATGGTGCATGCCTGTAATTTCAGTTACCTAAGAAATATAGGGTGGATAATGGTTCAAAGACAGCCTGGACCGGGCTGGGGATATAGCCTAGTGGCAAGAGTGCCTGCCTCGGATACATGAGGCCCTAGGTTCGATTCCCCAGCACCACATATACAGAAAACGGCCAGAAGCGGCACTGTGGCTCAAGTGGCAGAGTGCTAGCCTTAAGCGGGAAGAAGCCAGGGACAGTGCTCAGGCCCTGAGTCCAAGGCTCAGGACTGGCCAAAAAAAAAAAAAGACAGCCTGGACCAAAAGCTAGCAAGACTCCATCCCTACCAACAAGCCGGATGTGGTGGCAACACACCTCTTATCCCAGCCAAAAAAGAATCCATAAGTAGGAAGGTCATGGTACAAGGACAGCCCTGGATGAAAAACACCCTATGAAAAGCATAAATAAATAAGAAAAGAAAAAGGCTAGGCTCAAGAGGTAGATCAGTTGCCTAGTAAGCATGAAGCCCTGAATTCAAACTTAAGTACCATCAAAAAGAAAACAAAAGAGAAAAGAAACAAAAGAAAAATGTGAGACTATTGTAGGTCTGTGTAAACCCACAGAGGACCAGCAGTGGGCCCCGAGGTGGGCTGGGGGCTCTGGGGGGTAATGATGTCCACGTGGGCTGACGTGCACAGCAGAGCACCCCCTGCTGGGCGTGTTCAAAAGGGAGGATTGCACACAGGCCGTCTTCCCACTGTTTCATTTGAGTGTACGGCTGTTCCAGTTAGTCTAGCTCACCAGCTACAGCAGATTATCCACAGATGCTCCTCGATTTCATTCAAAAATCACACCGGAAGACTGCATTCAGTATTTGTGACTTGTGGTAAGCAGGGTAAGAACCACCACGAGAAGTCTGAGCTAGCCATCTTATCTACACACCCAGCGAGGGCAACAGCATCTCTCTTTCTCTCTCTCTCTCTCTCTCTCTCTCTCTCTCTCTCTCTCTCTCTCTCTCTCTCTCTCTCTCTCTCTCTCTCTCTCTCTGAAAAGGAGTGCTGAGGTCCACATAGACCCACTAGCCCACAACAGGCCCCTCTCCTGATTCTTTGTGCTCCTGCCCAGGACAAGATGGACAATGGACCCACAACTAAATTTCTTAGTAGTATGAGTTGTCAGGAGGCCAAGCGTGGTGGTGCGTATCTGTACTCCCAGACACACAGGAGGAGAGCATGGGAGAATCAGAGCTAGAGGTCGGCCTTGGTAGTGAGTGGGACTCTAACTCAGCAAACAAGCTGGATGGGTTGACACATGCCTGTGGTCCCAGCTAAGTAACAAGGCGTAAGTAAGAGGAGTTGAGACCAGGCAAAAGTAGGTGCCAATATAATTATAACTAAAGCAAAAGAAAGAAAAGACTGGGGATGGGGGACTTGTTTCAAATGGTATAGTGGTATAATATGAGTTCTAACCCCAGTACTATAAAAAAAATAACTACTATTTTATTATATATTATAAAATTATTGGAGCTATGTTAAAAATTAAAAAACAGAAGAATCAGGAGGACCTAAGGAATCCGTTTAGAGAGAACTGAGGATTGACTACGTGCATAAAAGCTTTCCAAGCAAAATTATTCATGCATAAAAGATAAGCAACAACTATTTCTTTGAAAGCATGCCTTTCCTGCTATCTGTATTACAAAATGCATTCTGAGCTGGGTGCCCGTGGCCATTCCTAGCTACTCAGGAAGCTGAGATCTGAGGATCACGGTTCAAAGCCAGCTCAGGCAGGAAAGTCTTATCTCCAGTTCATCACCAGAAAACCGGAAGTGGTGTTGTAGCTCAATGTGGTAGAGCACTAGCCACGAGCTGAAGAGCTCAGGGACAGCTCCCAGGCCCAGAGTTCAAGTCCCATGGCCAAATAAATAAATAAAATGCCTGGACTTTGCAGGGTCCAGGATCTGGGCGAGTAAGGTAACTGGAGAAAGTGAGCCATGAACACGAAGAAGCCGTTGGGTGTCTTTCCCGGGAGCCAGTACTGGCACGTGGCTACGGTGCTCCACTCAATCAGGTGCAGGGAAACGCGGCAGATGGAATCAGGCACCCTCCTTTATCCAAATTTGATGGATGTACTGATAATTCCAGTTAAGACCCGGGCTTCTCACAAAAGCAAAGCAGGAAAAGGTTTTACCTGTCACATTTCAGCAAAGACAAATTATCCAGAGGTCACTAAACTGACAGGGAAAAAAATATAAAACATGAGAAAGAATGCTTGAGGAATTGCTGGTGGGCATCCTTTGAATACCTGAACATATTTTATCTCTCTGTGGTTTTACTTCTCTAAATAATAACACAGCAGAAATGACACTTTGCATTTTTTTCTTGGTTACCAATTCCAAGAGCACTGCCCAAAAGAAATGCAATGCAAATCACATGAGTGGTTTTACTTTTATTACAGAGCATTAAACAGTCTGAAGAGACAGATAAATGCAATTTAAATAGCACACATTGTAATCAATACATCTGCATGATTATTTTAATTTGTGACTGATACTGCTAGTACTGAGATGCATTCTTATTGGCCATCCTAAGCCTTAAATCTCACGTGATTTTTTGTTAAAGTTGTCTAGTTCATTTTATCTACTTCATTTTCTTTCCTTTCTTTTTTCTTATCATGTTTAATAGTTGTACAAAGGAGTTGCCGTTTAACCAAGCAGTTTATGAATGCAATATATCTTGGTCAATGTCACCCCTTTCAAAATTCTCACCTATCCCTTCCCTACCCACCCCTTCCCTCACTCTCTTTAATTTTGTAGGATATACATTGGATTTTTGACTACATTAAAACCCAGTGTGACTTTTTTTTTTTTGCCAGTCCTGGGTCTTGAACTCGGGGCCTGAGCACTGTCCCTGGCTTCTTCTTGCTCAAGGCTAGCACTCTACCACTTGAGCCACCGCGCCACTTCCGGCTTTTTCTGTCTATGTGGTGCTGAGGAATCGAACCCAGGGCTTCCAGCATGCTAGGCAAGCACTCTACCACTAAGCCACGTTCCTACACCCCTTATGTTCTTTTTGTTTTATTTTATTATTTATTTATTTATTGTCAAAGTGATGTACAGAGGGGTTACAGTTTCATATGTAAGGCAGTGAGTACATTTCTTACCAAACTTGTTACCTCCTCCCTCATTTCCCCACCCCCATCTCCCTTTCCCTCTCCCCCCGCCCCGCTCAGAAGGCTGAGTTCTAGATCTGTTTGTGCCTTCTTCCCACAACTCCACAGAGAAACATCGTCCTCATAAAACTAAAAATACAGCAGCAACACTAGTCATAATAATAATCATGATGATGAAGGATATAAGAATAAAGGAAGCATGCGCCTAATAATGAATTTAAGTAATCTAGTTTTAGCCTAGTCAAGGTTCCAGTTGTGTTCAGGAACACAAACCAGAGCTGTGACTGCAAACTATAATGGTGGCCGCAAAGATCACACATGGTTACCTTGTTTCCTGAATGCATAAAATCCTCACTTTTTAAAACTTTTATATAGTAGGCTAGAGAGCTGAGGAAGAGGAAGAAGGCCAGGGGAGATAAATGAGGAGGAAATGAGGAGAAACAAAAAAAGGGATATTATCACAGAGAACAATTTAACTTTGGGAATTCTCTTTCTCTCTTCCTCTTGTCTCTCTCATCCTCCCCCCCCCCCCCCCCACGCTTCTACTCTGTTCAGTTCATCCCTCTAGTGTCTAAACTGCTAAATGCAGATCGGTGTCTCAAATAAATTCTTTCACATTCAATATTGTGGAAGTTCCAAACCATATCCAACCTTAATTCTAATTATAATCAAGAAAGAAATTCACAAAGGTAAAATAACTATGCACCTTAGATTACATCCTTACAGACTGAATTTATTTCAAAGTGATTTAAATTCTACTGGGAAAGTAAGCCAACAAACAGAATCTTCATAAATCTAATCAAATCAACCTACATTTTACCCACTGATACATTTCTCTAACTTTGCTGAAATTTTTCAACATAAAGACTTGATTCTTTTTTTTTATTTCAATGGTCATCTTTTTTTTGTGGTGTTCATACGCTAATTTATCCATCTTATTATTTAGGGATAATAACATGATGGCAGCTGTCAATAACCAATTATAATACCAGAAAATTCAAAGGGCAAAATTTTGCAGACCATGCTTTTACATTTAATTCTGAAACATATACGATCTCATTTTCATATAGCAGGCTGAAAGATCATTTTGACTATTTCTTTGCTAATTTTTGCTTACTGCTGGAGGAAAGATGGTTTCCAATACACTTTAATCAATACTTGGTTCATATCCATCATTGGTAGAAAAAGAGAAGGAAGAGAAAGAAATAGTAAGTCATCAATGCTTAGTTAAGCCATTCTTTTTGGGGGGGGGGGGGGTGAGAGAACTTGATTTTGTTTATTTGTTTGCTTCTTGTAGTTTGAGCCAGAATTTTCCATTCTCATTTTGATCCCTATTTGATAAACCTAGCTTGCTACTAAATGGAGAACAATTCAAAGGAAGAATGCAAGGTAAAAGCAAGCACAGTAAATATTAAATCACTTCAGAACTTTCTAGATGGCTATATCAAAGTCATTCATTATTGTTAAGATCTTTATCTCTACCTTCAAAACATCAGGAAGCCCATGATTATAAGATTCTGAAGGAACTTTTTCCAGGATTCAACTTACATTGTAAATGTTAACAAAGAACCACCTAATGTTTCTAACGATCTCAATGGTCTTTGAAGGGAGACGGAAATGTCAAAGCTGTGTCAGGGAAGAAGATGAGAGGACCATGCAATGTAGTAAGACCCCTGGGTATCCTCAAATTCATCTCCACCACTCCATCCTGACACTGACTTCTCCTATCTGGTTCATTGTTGGGAAACGCAAACGGAGTTGTAAGAAGGTCAAATTCCCCAGCATCAGAGTCGAGCCCTTACTTTCCCGCCTTGGCTCTCCACAGGTCTCGCCTTTGTGCAGTGTCATTTTCTTTAGTGGCTCAGCATTGTGTGTCCCCTCCTGTGAGACCCATCTGTGCTTCCAAGGGTAAATCCCTTTCGATCAGGAAGACAGATGGTTGGTTACATGGCAGTTCCATTTGTCCCTTTCAGAAAGATCCTCAGCACCATGAAAGCTTCTAGTTCTGTAATTCTTTAGTTCACTGGGACACCCCCCACACACACACAAAAAAGGAAATTCCTCTGCAGTTCCTATAATTCTGTTTCATACCGTTGCCAAATTTCGCATATAATCCTCCGGTCTTTCTGTCCCCAGATGATTATTTGCAAATGACTGGGCAATGAGTGAATGGATTCCCAAGGGCAGCTCCTTTTGTGTGACGAAGGCACTGTTTCCAGCAGTTGATGAGAAGCGGGAGGGAGGGAGGGACTGGGGAGGAGTACTTGTGTTTGCCTTGCCTCCTTCCTGTTTCCCACATCCTTCTTTCTTTCCCCCTTCCCTTCCTTCTTTCCCCTCTCCTTCTTTTCTCTTCCTTCCTTCCTTCCTTCACTCATTTGTTAATTCTCTTCTTTTTTCTCTTCTCTCCTTTCTTTCTTGCCTTTCTTCCTTCTCTTCCCCTTTTCCTTCCTCCTTCCTTCTCTTTTCCCCTTTCCTTCTTTCTCTTCTTTCTTTCCTTTCTTACTGACTTCCTCCCTTCCTTTCTTTTCTTCCTTCTCTTTGTTTCTTTCTTCTTTGTCCTTCCTTCCTTCCTTCCTTCCTTCCTTCCTTCCTGCCTGCCTGCCTGCCTGCCTGCCTTCTTTTCTCTTTCCTTACGTATTCCTTTCTCTTCCTCCATTTCTCTTTTTTTCTTTGTTTTTGATCATTTGGGGGTTTCCATCGTAATGGTTTGCTGCTCTTGACTGCTCTTGACTGGCCGGCTTTCGGATAAGGGGTCAGTGGCCCGCACTACGTGTCCTCGGAGCTCCCGATTCAGCCTTCGTAGATCCTGCGTCAGCAGAGACAGGTGGGACATTTCCTTCCACGCCTCTCTTCCATAGTGTCCATCTTCCTTCCGTTCCATCCCTTAGGTCTTTGTCCACTTGCTTTCAGCCCTCAGTTGCCCCCACCAGAATTTAACTGGCAGCTTTAATCCCTCGTTTGCCTGAGAGGGTTCAGCTGGGTGTCCCCCCCCCATCATCCCATCCCTCCCCTAGCATTTGAGGGGGCTATCTTCTAGCTCCTTTGCACGACATTCTTCCTGGGCTTTTTCCTTCCTTCCTTAACGCCAGTCTCCCAAGCTGACAGCCATTCCTGATGAAAACGTTCAGCCCGAACCTTCTCAAACCTCCTCAGCCTCAGTGGAGGTCACTGTGGGTCAGGAAGTTCACCCCTTACTCTGGCTGGGGTCCTGTATCAGCCAGGAACAGCAAAGCTCCCTCGGGAAGGCTCTGGATTTTCCAGTTACACGACCCAAGCAAACGAACAGCCACGACGGTCGTATCCCCCCAGTTTGCACTGTGTAAGGAGAGTCTTCACTAATTAATCCAGAGGCAAAGCCAGCTCAGCCTTCCTGAATCCTTCCCCAAGGTGTTTTTCTCTTCTACATGTTGGGGATGGAACTCAATGTACCTTTGATGGTGACAGGCCGTGACTAGCATCACATAGTCAAGAGTTACATGAAAGTAAGGAAATATATAAGCCACAGCTTCTTAGGATAACGTTTCACAATTTTTAAAAAATTAGTAATATGTCACTATATATTACGTAACACATATAGTATATTTTAAATAATCTTTACATATACAATTGACACTAAAACAAAGATACACACCCAAAGAATGGATGATACAGTTTGTTTCAAAGCTGTATGATTTGAAATCATTCAGAAAATGTATAGAAAAGTTCAGGGACCGTGCCCAGGCCCTGAGTTCAAGCCCCACAACTGACCTACAAGAAGGAAAAAGAAAATGTGGAAACATAATTAATGGCTTTAAAATAAATAAATAAGGGCTATCTCTAGGCTGGTGGCTCACGCCTATAATCTTAGCTACTCAGGAAGTTGAGATCTGAGGATCCCGGTTCAAAGCCAGACAGGGCAGGAAAATCCATAAGATATTTATCCCCAGTCAAGAAACAAAAAAAGCTGGAAGTGAAGCTGTGGGTCAAGTGGTAGAACTCTAGCCTTGAGCACAAAAGTCCAAGGACAGAGCCCAAGCCCTGAGTTCAAACCCTGAGACTGGCTAAATAAATAAATAAAGGCTACCAGTTCCTTAAGATTCTATAATCAAACTGGTCAACCATAAGCGTAGGGAATAAGTGGCATGTAGAAGTGAATCTCTACAAAAATGCTGTATGTTGCTTTCATTACACTCAACATATATGGAGCATTACTATTACAAGGAAATGTGATGTTTACTGATCAAGTATATCAAGCAAAAAATGAATGGAATCTCAATATTTTTAACCAGTATATCCATATGCATGCCAGAAGAAATAAACATTTGCTCCAAGAAAAAAAAAAAGCCCTCTTTTATTTTCCACTGGTCTAAAAATACATGGTGGCATTGCTCCTTTCACTGGCTTGCTGATTTCCCAGAAGAAATCAGAAACGATGTAAGGAGTATAATCTCATTCTGGAAAATTGCATTTAAGCAAACGCTAAGGTTTATTTTAGATCACCAGCCTTCGATCTGACAGTTCAAGCCATTCCCATACAAAATATGCTTGCTGGTGCTTCCTGAAATCTATGAGGCCTCTGGTTCGTGAGGGATTGTTCAATATGCCATACGGTCTCGCCTTAGAGAAGAGTAAATTCCCCTATGCATAAGAGGCTCTTCATGATCCCCTGTCTCTCTTGCTTGCAAAACAAAGTGCGGGGCGGGGGGGGGGGAAAGCCCTTGAAGACATGTTGTATTGTTATGGTTCTAATAGCGCACTACATATCTATTACTGCACTGGAACAAATTTCCCATTCTTGAATAATTCTGTCAATCACTTGGAGCTTTTGACAGCCTATCCTGATGGACTTCAAAGTTTATCATTTACCAAACACATGCTTGCTTTTTAACTTGGGGAATGATTTCTTAAATCTCTTGAGTGGTATTACCGTGCCTTCTCTCTTCCCTGAGGATAAGAATAGACGTATAGAATGTGTGTCTGTAAGCTCGCATTTCACATGCTTACGAGCTCACAGTCCTATTTACTGATCACACTCAGAACGGCACAGGCATAGCACCACACAGACATTTCACTTGTTGATGATTGATCCTGTAAACCCCGTGGTCTAAAAGGGCTACATTGTATGTGTTACTTAAGAAATTAAAAGTAAGACAGGGGCTGGGAATGTGGCTTAGTGGTAGAGTGCTCGCCTACCATGCATGAAGCCCTGGGTTCGATTCCTCAGCACCACATATATAGAAAAAGCCTGAGGAGAAAGATGGCGCCGAGACAATAGGGAGGCACCCCGACTCGCACCAACTGAATAGCGAGCTGGGAACTCCAACACCCAACACTCCACCAAGAAACCAGCAAAACCAGCATCCAGAAGCAGTGGAGAAACGCAGGAAAACAAAAAGGAGCAAAAAAGAAGAACCGAAAACCTACACGGAGCCGGAGATTAATCGGGGCACCCTCCCCCCACCAGCCGGCCCTGGCCCAAACAGGGTCAGGCTGGGAAAGGGAAACCCAGCGATCGGCAGACAGGTTGCCAGGAGCGCAGAATCCATATAGCGGGAGACCCCACGGACACAAAGCAGGGTGCGGACCAAGACACACCCAGCAGCGACGAGAAGTTCGGGTCCACACCGGATTCGGACAAGGGAACCCAGCGCGGCAGAAAGAGGGAACGGGGGAGCCACCACGACACTTCGCCAACCCCTGAAGGGCCAACGGCGGTGCGGGACACGCACACAAAGCAGCAAAAGTGAGTCCCCCATAATCCCTTCCCCCAACGGGAGACCCAAGCCCGACAAAGACGATATATCTCCCTCCCTCCCCCTCCCCACTCCCGTGGGAACAAAGATTCCCCAAATCAGGCGGGAAGCTCCCAGCAGGCACTGGGAAGCCAGTCTAGCAGGGGAAGGGCGGAACAGCCCCAAGCCCCCAAAGGTTCCTGAACTGGCAGAACCGGCCCCGTCCCCTTCCCAACAGGGGCCAGGGACGGCCGGCAGGGCAAGCCCCACCCGAGGCGCCTAGACCTTGCGGACTCTTACAACTAAAATCACAGGCGCTGGTGGGCAATACCAGCCCAGCAGGGTCACCTGAGCCTGATCTCGTTCCCCCTCCTCGAAGCGGAGGCGAGGTCTGAGGGTGCCAAGCCACACCCGGACAGTCGATCCCACTGGGCCCCACACATACTGCTTCCCCCCCCCAACGGACTCGCGGGAGGGCGCAAGCACAACCCAACAACCCAGGGCTCGCTCTGGGAGGCAGACCCCACTTAAGTGCCTGTTGTAGGGAACTCACAGTGCACAGGAGGGCGGGGCCCCGGCGAAAGCGCCCGCTCTGATAGGCGTGCCCTGCACTGGTGGGCGGGGCGACAGCGACAGCACCTGCTGACGCAGACACGCCTACACAGAAGGGAGGGAAGAACTACACAGACTTCCAGATGCGCAAATCACAAAGAAACATAACTCAGTTCATCAAAGGACAAGCCAACTTGCCAGCTCCAAAAAGCAGCACGACTGGAGAGGAGATGGAGAATAAAAAAGCAAATGAGGACATGTTAACAGGAATGATCGAAACCGTCAGAAATGAAATCAGAAAACAATTCCAGGAGTTTAGAGCGGAAATCTGGAAGGACACCCAGGAAGCCAAGAAAGAAATGGAAGCAAAACTGGATACAATGCAAGCCTCGTTTAAAGAAATGGAAGCAAAAATGGATATAATGCAAGCCGCCTTTAAAGAAAATCTCCACACCCTGAGAATTGAAATGCATGAAAAAATAGACTTAAAATACAACTCTTTAAAGGAAGAAATTTCCACGATCAGAGCTGATATGACAACCATGAATAGCTCTCTGACATCCATAAACTCCGCAATTGAAACCATAACACAAAGAGTGGACCATATGGAATCCAGAATCTCTCGCCTGGACGATGAAGCAGCTGACAACAACCAGAAAATGACCACACTCCAAGAAAAGGTGAAGCTTCAGGGAAGATTACTCCAGGAACTAATGGACAAAGACAAGAGATATAATCTGCGTATAATTGGAATAGAAGAAGGAGCCGAATATCAGAGCAGAGGGCTTAATCATGTTCTCAATAAAGTTATTGCAGAAAACTTCCCCAATCTCACAGGGGACCCCATCCAGGTAACCGAAGCCTATAGGACACCTGGCAGGCCAGACCCCAGGAAAACCACCCCAAGGCACATAATATTCAAGACTACAGACCTCAAGATTAAAGAGCAAATTCTGAATTCAGCCAAAGCGAAGAAGGAAACTTTTTTCAATGGGAAGAGGATTCGAATAACATCCGACTTATCCACACAAACTTACCAAGCTCGAAGTGAGTGGAAGAACACCATCCAAGTACTTCAGAATAACAATTTACAACCTCGGATCAAATATCCAGCGAAACTGGAGTTCACATTCGAAGGGAGAACCAGATCTTTCCACACCAAAGAGGAGCTAAAGGAGTATGTGAATAAAAAACCAGCCCTACAGCGAATATTAAGAGGGGAAGCCCACCCAACAGAGATCGTAAAAGACACACAGACAGATTCAGAAAGAAACTTCAATAGCCAAAGTCCAGCAGAAACACAAGCTCACTAAAGACAAGAAGAAAAAAAAAAAACAACAGGAAAAAACAGCCCAACAAGAAAATGGAAGGAGAAAAAACACCCTTATCCTTGATCTCTTTAAATATAAATGGCTTAAACTCCCCGATCAAGAGGAGCAGACTGGCAGAATGGATCCGCAAGCAAAAAGTTGACATCTGTTGTCTACAAGAGACCCACCTTACAGCAAGGGACAAAAACAGGCTTCGAATGAAAGGATGGAGCAAGATCTACCAAGCAAATGCACCCACCAAAACGGCAGGTGTAGCCATCCTGATCTCAGACAAGCTGGATTTCTCTTTAAAGTCCACTCAAAAAGACAAAGAAGGACACTACATATTGATACAAGGAAAAATCCAGAATCAAGACATCACGGTGATAAATGTATACTCACCGAACAAAAGAGGCCCGACATATGTCAAGCAAATTCTCACAGAATTACAGAGCAAGATAGATGCAAACACAATCATAGTGGGTGACTTTAATACTCCTCTCTCTCCAAGAGACAGATCCAACACCCAGAGGATTAGTAAGGGAGCTGAGGACCTAAATAACACCATTGCCCAAATGGATCTAACAGACCTATATAGAACCTTCCACCCTACAGAGACCCAATACACCTTCTTTTCAGCAGCCCATGGATCATATTCCAAAATAGACCACGTCATAGCCCACACAAAGAACCTCAGCAAATACAAAAGAATTGACATCATCCCATGTATTATATCTGATCACAGTGGATTAAAGGTAACCCTCAACAACAAAGGATACCACAGAGCCTATACACACTCTTGGAGGCTAAACCCCACGCTGCTATCCAACACTTGGGCCACAGATCAAATTAAAGATGAAATCAACGAATTCATAAGCCACAATGACAAAGAAAACACATCACAAAGAAACCTATGGGACACAGCTAAGGCAGTACTGAGGGGCAAGATCATTGCACTCAGTACCCACATTAAAAGAATGGAAGCAGAGCAGGTGAATACCCTCACGATGAAACTAAAACAACTGGAGAAACAAGAAATGACAGAATCTAAAACGACTAGGAGGGGAGAGATTACAAAGATTAAAGAAGAGATAAATCTGATTGAAAATAGAAAGACCATTCAACAAATAAATAAGACTAAAAGCTGGTTCTTTGAGAAAATAAACAAAATTGACAGACCCCTTGCAAGACTCACAAAAAAAAGAAGAGAAGAGACTCATATACGTAAAATCAGGGACTCCACAGGAAAAATTACAACAAATACACACGATATTCAAACAATCATAAGGAGCTATTTCCAAAACCTCTACTCAACAAAAAACAATAATTTTACAGAAATGGATCAATTCTTAGAGAAGTACAAACTGCCCAAACTGAACCAAGAAGAAATAAATCAACTAAATAAACCAATAACTTACGGTGAGATACAGGAGGTAATCAAGAACCTCCCTACTAAGAAAAGCCCAGGCCCAGATGGATTCACCAATGAATTCTACAAAACCTTTAGTGAGGAGCTAATTCCAATACTCCTCAAACTCTTCCGCGAAATAGAAACGGAGGGAAAAATCCCGAACTCATTCTACGAAGCTAATATCATACTCATCCCCAAACCAGGCAAAGATCCAACAAAAAAAGAGAACTACAGACCAATATCACTAATGAACACAGATGCAAAGCTCCTCAATAAAATATTAGCTAACAGGATCCAGAAAGTGATCAAGAATATCATACATCATGACCAAGTAGGCTTCATCCCTCAGTCACAAGGATGGTTCAACATCCGTAAATCAATCAATGTAATTCACCACATAAACAGAACTAAAATCAAGAATCACATTGTTATCTCAGTCGATGCCCAAAAAGCCTTTGACAAAATACAACATCCATACCTATTAAAAGCTTTGGAGAGAACAGGAATAGATGGAACATTCCTCAAAACAATAAAAGCCATATACAACAGACCAACTGCTAATATCATATTAAATGGAGAGAAACTTAAATCATTCCCCCTAAACACAGGAACAAGACAAGGATGCCCACTCTCCCCACTTCTGTTCAACATAGTACTGGAATCCCTAGCCATAGCAATAAGGCAAGAGGAGGACATCAAAGGGATCCACATCGGCAAGGAAGAAATCAAGTTATCCCTATTCGCAGACGACATGATCTTATATCTCAAGGACCCAAAAAACTCAGTACCCAAACTCCTACATCTAATAAACCAATTTGGCAAAGTAGCAGGATACAAAATCAATCCACAAAAGTCAGCAGCTTTTCTGTACACCAGCAATAGACAAACAGAAAAGGAAATTATGGAAACGATTCCATTTACAGTAGCCAAAAAAAGAATAAAGTACCTAGGGATCAACTTAACCAAGGACGTGACGGACCTATTCAATGAAAACTACAAAAATCTAATAAGGGAAATCAAAGAAGACACAAGGAGATGGAAAGACCTCCCATGCTCATGGGTAGGCAGAATCAATATAGTGAAAATGGCCATACTGCCCAAATTGTTATACAAATTCAATGCAATACCTATCAAAATCCCAGCCACATTCTTCACTGAAATAGAGAAACCAATCCATAAGTTCATATGGAACAGCAAAAAACCTAGAATAGCCAAAGCAATTCTAGGCAAAAAACATAGTGCAGGAGGTATCACCATACCAGACTTCAAGCTCTACTACAAGGCCATCATAACAAAAACAGCATGGTATTGGTATAAAAACAGATCGGAAGACCAGTGGATTAGAATTGAAGACCCAGAAATAAAACCGCACTCTTACAGCCAACTGATATTCGACAAAGGAGCTAAAGACATACAATGGAATAAACATAGCCTCTTCAACTACTGGTGCTGGGAGAACTGGGCAGCCATATGCAGAAAACTCAAAGTAGACCCAAGCCTATCACCATGCACCAAGATCAACTCAAAATGGATCAAGGACCTCAACATCAGACCTGAATCCTTGAAACTACTGAAGGACAGAGTAGGAAAGACACTAGAACTTATAGGCACAGGAAGGAACTTCCTGAATAGAGTCCCAGGCGCACAACAAATAGGGGAAAGACTCAACAAATGGGACTACTACAAATTAAAAAGTTTCTGCACAGCTAAGGTCATAGCCACCAAAATAGAAAGACAGCCAACGATATGGGAAAGGATATTTACCAGCACAGCAACAGACAAAGGCCTGATATCTGTCATCTACAGAGAACTCAAAAAACTAAGCCCCTCCAAGCCCAATAAACCTATTAGGAAATGGGCAAAAGAGCTAAAGAGAGACTTCACAAGAGAAGATATAAAAATGGCAAAGAAACACATGAGGAAATGCTCAACATCCCTGCTAGTAAAGGAAATGCAAATAAAAACAACCCTGAGATACCACCTCACCCCAGTTAGAATGGCCTATACTCTGAACTCAGGAAACAACAAATGCTGGAGGGGCTGTGGGGAAAGAGGAACCCTTCTCCATTGTTGGTGGGAGTGCAAATTAGTACAGCCACTTTGGAGAACAGTATGGAGGTTTCTCAAAAAGCTCAATATAGACCTACCCTATGACCCAGCCATACCACTCCTAGGCATCTATCCTAAACAGCAAAACCCAAGATATCAAAAGGACATTTGTACTTCCATGTTTATCGCAGCACAATTCACAATAGCCAAAATTTGGAAACAACCCAGATGCCCCTCCACAGATGAATGGATCCAAAAAATATGGTACTTATACACAATGGAATACTACATAGCGATTAGGAATGGTGAAATATTGTTATTTGCAGGGAAATGGTCAGAACTCGAACAAATAATGTTGAGTGAGACAAGCCTAGAACACAGAAAACAAAGGGGCATGATCTCCCTGATATATGACTGTTAACAAAGGGAGATGGAGAGACAGTAGAGACCAAGTCTGTGAACACTGTATATGTGCTTGATACATTGTATACTGCATATGGGTCTACCTGACCTAGACAAGGGATGGGAAAACAGGTTGTAAGATATCACAAGAAATGTACACAATGCCCTACTATGTAACTGCACCCTCTTTGCACAGCACCTTGTAAAAAAAAAAAAAATTTATGTTCAATTGATAATAAAAAAAAAATAAAAAAAAATAAAAAATAAAAAAAAAAAAAAAAAAAAAAAAAAAAGAAAAAGCCTGAAGTGGAGCTGTACCTCAAGCGGTAGAGTGCTAGCCTTGAGCAAAAAGAAGCCAGGGGCAGTGCTTAGGCCCTGAGTGTAAGCCCTAGGACTGGCAAAAAAAAAAAAAAAATTATGGTCACTTTTGGGCTGGGAATATGGCCTAGTGGCAAGAGTGCTCGCCTCATATACATGAAGCCCTGGGTTCGATTTCCCAGCACCACATATATAGAAAATGGCCAGAAGTGGCGCTGTGGCTCAAGTGGCAGAGTGCTAGCCTTGAGCAAAGAGAAGCCAGGGACGGTGCTCAGGCCCTGAGTCCAAGGCCCAGGACTGGCAAAAAAAAAAAAAAAAAAAAAGAGAGAAAGAAATTAAAAGTAAGACTAAGAATGCCAGAAAGGTACAATATTGAACCAAAATGTAAGCCTTTCTGTAGTTCTTACTCCAGTCCTATTCAGATTTTCTTGATGCATATTTAAAACACACTGATGGGTCTAGAATTTGAGACCACTAATGTTTAGAAGAAAACATCTTCAATCCTGAGCTCTTGTGATTCCCCCCAAAATGATTCCCTGAAAGGTCTCTTGATGAGCAATTTGTTTGCTATTCTAAAGTGATTGATAACATGGCTGTATTTCCACTAAAGAGGCCTGGGAGGACAGCCCCAAAGCAAATCCATTGCTCATTACAGTGTTGCTGAGTTGTGTTCCTAGACCTTTATCCAATCATGAAAAGAGGAGCACCTGTTTGGAAACTCTGTTGAGCCTGGTAATACCTGCCAACCCCAACCCCACACCCCAACTACTAAGAAACCCCAAAGCACATGTTTGATTTAGTGCCCTTGAGCGCAGGTTGACATAAGGCAGCCAATCTCTGAATCCCCGTGGACTAAATTGCACAGGGATAATCAGTGCAAAAGTCAAGAGATACTTGTGAAATATAGGACTGAGCTGTTCTTGTTTCTTCCTCAATTGTGTTTTCTGTATAATTCTATTCAGTCTTTCTGGAAGATTCTTCAGCTGTTTTATTTGCATAGGTAGGTAGGTAGGTAGATAGATGGGCAGATAGATAGGTAGACAGACAGATACGAAGATAGATAGGCAGATAGATGGATGGATGGATAGATAGATAGATAGATAGATAGATAGATAGATAGATAAATAGATAGATAGATAGGTAGATAGATAGACAGATAGATAGATACATAGATAGATAGATAGATAGATAGATAGATAGATAGATAGATAGATAGATAGGATAGGTCAGACCAAGCAGAGCTATGGTGGATAATTGATTGGATGTTATTAAGTGCCTTTTTAGTGTACAGTATCTCTGTCTTATGTTCGGATTATCAGAGTATAACCCTATTTTCCTAAGTAGCAGAGAATCTGTAGTCTGATATCAATCCACACCTCTACTAAATGGGTATCAAGTGTGCAATGGAGCCACGGGAGTGGCCCTTAGTGTTGCACAAGGCCTGTCTGGGTGAAACCAAAGACCATTGTCCTTCCCAGTGTGACCTCACAGCCCAGACACACATGGCCCCAGGGGACACAAGGAAGCTCCCTCCCTCCCCATCAGCCAACACAGGGTCCGGAGAGCTGAACTCCCTGGAGACCTCCACACCAAGACCAGGCTCCGCCCATCTCATCCCTGGCTTAGAGATTTTTGTTTTTATCTGACACTTAGTATCTCCTCTTTATATTCTGCTCACTCTTTTGTGCAAGTAATCACCTTTATCAGACACGCAACGACCTCTTCATTCCACCAAAGTGTGCTCTCTCCTCCACCGGCCATGTCTGTAGCTCTTTGCTTCTCTTGCTTGAGCCTACCTCTCCAAATTGTCTTCCTTCATCATAATCAAGGTCACATCTCTCTCCTTTCACTCTCACTAACCCCATCCACGAATAACCCAGTTTATCAATAATAGTATGCATTGTGATTATGGGTTATTAGTGTGAAGCTAATCAGTAGGTAGAATTAAATGTAACCTCCAACCAGTTTGTTCAGGAAATGTAAAAGAGCCATGGCTGGAAATAGGTATGGTCTCTATCTTCATTGGTTTGTGTTGGGTGGAACTCTGTCTCTCATTTTGCATCAACTTCTTTAAAAAGAAGAAAAAAAAACTACCATTCTGCTATCTTTGAATCTCTCTCGTTATTCCTGATTTCCTCATGTTGCACATTCTTAATTTATATTCAACCCACCTCACCCAATTAAAAAAAAAAACTAGAAGATTAATGGACTTTGAAGGGTGTTACCTCTGGAGGACACAGAGAAGCATCTGATGTATGAAGTGGGCATTCTTTGGCCTTGGGGGCTCTAATTGCACACTATATAATAATCGATGTAACAGGATAATCACCTTCTCATTCTACTGGTTCCGCTGGCTGAAAATTGCTCAGCTTCCTTAGGAGAAGAGGGGGAAAAAAAGCTTAGCGACACCGCTGTACATTGAAGATGTACATGCCTCCATTAACAAGCCCAAATTACTCCAGTCTGAAAGCAAGGCATATTCACCATCAACGAAGAGGGAGGACAAAGAATCTCTGCCTGTTCACCATGTCTACAAGAATTGAGTAGAAGTGTCGCTGTGGCTCAGCAATACAATGTGCTTAGCCTTGAGCAAAGGAAGCCCAGGGACAAAGAGAGTCCAGGCCCAGAGTTCAAGCCCCAGGACCAGCAAAATAAAAAATAAATTCTTTGAATCAGGTGATGATAGTCACTAAAAGCCAGGTGCTGGTGGCTCACTGCTATAATCCTAGCAACTCAGGAGGCTGAGAGCTGAGAATCACAGTTAGAAGCCACCCAGGGCACGAAAGTCCCTGTGAGACTCTTATCTCCCATTAACCTACTCAAAAAGCAGAAGTGGCACCATGGCTCAAAGTGTAGAGCACTAACCTTGAGAGACTGAGAGAGCGCAGCAACAGAATTCAGACCCTGAATTCAAGCTCCATGACTGACAAAAAAAAAGTGAGTAGAAGAGATAAAATGGAAAATTGCTTCTTTTCTTCTTTTATTTTTCTTCCCTATGTTTTATCCCCTGTTGTCCCTGCATTTGATTTGGGTACCCCAGGTATTGCATACCTGTTCTTCTGAATTCGGCAGGGAAAGGGAGCATCAAAATGGTGAGACAAAGGACAAAGGGTGAGGCAATGCAACCGTGGAATTCACAGGACAATATGTTGGAAATTAACTGTATGGCTGGGAGGGGCGTGGGTGGGAGAAAAATGAAGTGCGGTCACGAGTTTGACAAGAAATGTACTCACTACCTTAGGTATGTAACTGTAACTCCTCTGTACGTCACCTTGACAATAAAATTAAATTAAAAAAATAAAATGGTACAGGAGGCAATGGAGGAAAATATGACTAAGACCATACAAAACGCAAAGTGCCCGCACAAACCCGAAGAAATAAGACTCCGGGAGCCAGAATGGTCTGTCAGACACACTTGTCATTCCAGTCACTCTGGCAGACGAGACAAGAGCACCACAGCTCAAGGTCAGCTCAGGTAAGGTGATCTCAAGACCCCATCTGGAAAAGAACAAAACCCAAAGGGTTGGGGACTGGTGCTTTACCAGGTCCTGAGTTCAAGACTCAGCTTACCCTTCCTTCCCCTCCCAAAACGGACTCTTGGATCTGGGTCTGTTTCAGTGACTATAGAAGCAGGCTGACAAGGGAGCTCGGAAGTGCTCCTCAAAGGGACGTTTGTGCCCGAGGAGTCAGCTTCCCGATGGGGATGTCCACTAAAATGAGAAGCCGTCGGTCCACTCCCTGCGGCCAGAGCTCACCACGCAGAGCCGAAGCGGCCCAAGACAGAGTGGAGGGACAGGAGCGACGGAAGAAGCACGCCCTGTCTCCTGGGGGAGAGGAGTCGGCTGGCCGGACCCGGGGCGTTCAGGAGCGCGTGGGAAGGGAGACGCGCGTGGACATCCACGGCGCGCCGTCAGTTGCCTCGCTGCGGGTCCTCTTTCTTTCTGAGGTCGTGCACTCCTGACCTGAGTACCGCATCCCCGTGAGTCCTCTGACCCAGGCCTCAGAACGCCACCCGGAGCGGACTTTCCAGTGATCATAAATCATACCATCATCATCATCACCTCCATCGCCGTCGTTTGCAAGGCCGCACACGTTTGCAAGGTTGACCGAGTCAGGATTTGAACCCGGGATTTAAATCCTAGAGGATGAGTTCCGCCACTTGCACACTGTGGCACAGCTCAATCTCCCCCAGGCCTCAGTTTCTACATCTGCACATAGAACTCACCATGGGGAAACGTGTGTGTATGTGTGTGTGTGTGTGAGAGAGAGAGAGAGAGAGAGAGAGAGAGAGAGAGAGAGAGAGATGCAGGGAGTCTATTTATGCAAAGTGTTCTGAATACTCCCTGACACACTGTGAGAACGACAAATGTATTCAAGCCTCAGCGACACAGACCCCAGACTGCAGGACGCCCCTACAATACTAAGCAAACCCTGTGTTGGGAGCCACAAGACAGGGTAGAGAAGCTAAGAAGGGTGGTCTGCAGGCAAGCCAGAGGAGAGCGGCCTTCTGCCTCAGCCTAGCATGAGGGAGGGGAGCTTAGCAAGAGATCTAGAGGTCTTTACATTCTCCCACCATGAAGAGAACCACCTGCATTGTTTTGGAGACATTCTCATGAAAAGACAAATAAGAAACAGGCAGGTCCCAGGCAGGAAGAGCATCGGCCTCCTGTCCCACCCGTGGCTAACGTGCAGCGGTACGGTGGTTGGTGGAAATGTGCTGCCCAGGCTTTTGCAGTTCAATTCTCTGTGGCACTTGGGCACGTTTGCTCCTTGCGGCTCACTTTACAGAGCAAAGCAAACTGCTGCTACAGGTAGCAACGGCATTCGTGCTTCTGTTACGTAAGCCTCACAACACTGCTGAGTTGTTTGGGATTTTTTTTTCCCATCATTCTTTTCCCTATTTTTGTTATTAGCCATTGAACACCGAGCGCCGCGTGGGGTGCAGGATGGTCCCAGGCCGACACTGAGGCCAGAGCTGGCGACGTCAGGACAATGGGACGACAGATGACAAAGCCTTGTAGCGCCCTCTGGTGGCCCCGTGCTTGTATGCACCTGTCCCTAAGGAGACAGGATAGGGAGCTGTGATAGTCTAAGAAAAAAAACACTCCCACTGGTGTTATTTATGAAACGAGTCGACTCCCGTCAGGTGGTAATTATGAATTGTACACCCGAATTTAGTTCCCACACTGAATCAATGCGCCCTTCGCTACCCACGGTGCTAGGTTTTGCTCTAGGTCAATGCTGTCTGGTGTTCTAATGCTACCATCGAACGCTCACCTGAGGGACACGCTGCTATTTTCCCATTTCCCTGGCAGGTGGAACGTGAATAAGCACGGAAGGTGGTGGTACCGGAATTCCAGTGTAGACTATCATCCACAGGGGCTCGGCACCACCATCTGCACACACCACGCGAGGCAGACCGCACAGGACAGGATGTTTTGCACAGTGCAGTGCATACGTCTGGCTTGTTTTCACTTCACAAGAGCTAGCTCTTAGGCATCACACAGCATGCTTTCTTTGCCAGGCACGTATGCGCTCACAGGTAGTCACTTGCACTGCAGGCTTTCCGAGTCTGGAAGACCTGTGTGACCTCTCACCTCTCAGAGCTGATTTCACGGCAGGCTGCAAGGAGACACCCGTCCGACGGGAGCAATCCATTGAGGTTCCTGGTGCCCGCGCTTTCTCCAATACCCTATTGTATTGGAGACTTGTACATTAATGTAACCGGAATATCTGTCTCTGTCTCTCCCTAAAATGCCTCCCAGGACTAGGAGCTAAAGAAATGGGTTCTTTCAGAGCTGATGAAGTCAGAGAAATGGGGCCATTGGGGGCAGAATTTGTGCTTCATGCAGAAGCCCCAGAGATCCCTATTCCTCTTCAGCCATGTGCAAGCAAACACAGCTGCTCAAGAGACTGAGGGAAGAGGACAGCAGTCCAAAGCCGTCCTGTGTAGAAGTCTGAGGTCCTGGTCTGGAAAAATAACTAAAAATAAAAATGGATGGAGATCGAGCTCAAGTGGTAGAGGACCTGTGAAGCAAATATGAAGTCTTGAGTTCAATCCCCAGTACCACAAAACAAAAGAGAGCACATATGGATGGTGTAACTCGTTTTTAAAGACATAGGATACGCATCAGGACAGAGGGAAGGCATAGCAGAAGGAAGGTATTCCACTGGGAGGAAAGGGCCAGTAGATTCCTGAGACTGCTCAGCCAGCTTCTTGTTCTCCACACTTGGCTGTTTGCCCGAGTCACTCATTCCACACGTTCATTACGGTTTCCTTTCTCTCATAATAAAAGTATTTTCAATATCACTGGCTGGTCAACCCCTATGCAAAATTCTCAGACTTTTCTTGTGTGTTTAAAAGAAAACACATGGAAATGATTTGTACTTGGCTTTGTTGGCTCAGCATTTCTTTTCAAAGCTATCCTGTAACAAAATCCCCTAGTGACCCCTACACCTTAGATGGAACACATTCTCTTATCCTCTTAAAATTAGGGCCATATAAACCCTTGGTCTTGGGAAAGGGAGAGGAGGGAAGGTGGGGGAAACTGAGGGAGGAGGTAACAAGTTCAACAAGAAATGTACTCACTGCCTTACATATGAAACCGTAACCCCTCTGTACAGCACTTTGACAATAAATAATTATTTTTTAAAAAACACCCTTGGTCTTAAACATAAAGGATTATTCCCTACATTGTAAATTAAGATATTCATTTTCTTCCCTCTTTCCCAGAGGGGGTAGGAGTTCTGGCTACAATCACTGAATACTTCAAAGGGAAAAAAAAAAAAGCATTTCTTGATCTTCCTGGCTCTGCTTTTCAAGATTGCTGCAGTGGAAGTGAATTGCTCAGCTCTTCTTTCCATGGCCTTGTTCCTTTCCTTCTTTACCTTCAATGACCCCCATACAATACCCAGAGTTCCCAAGCTCTGATGGAGTATTGTCCTTCAGTTGTGCTGCTCTGTCCTGGGTGGTACTTGTACCCACTCTTCACCCACTTTGACAGGGAAAGCACAACCACACTCACCAAGGTTAAGTTCAATGTCCTCCCCTGGCCTCAGATACCAGGGGTGTGATAGAACTCAAATGTGAGACACCTATCTCCTACATAGAGTGCCAGCACAAAGAAAACAGGATGATGCTGGATACCCATTCAACGGCACACACCATCAGTGAACATTTGTAGAAAACGAAAACACTGGCAAACGACAAACGCACAGGTAGCACTGATGGCTATCGGGCTCCAATTTACATCATCGTCACGAGCAGCCAGTGGCCATTTATCTCCATCCAGTAATAATTACACCCAGCAGTGAGAGCAGACTAGTTCATTGCCAAGTGTGATTACAAGGAGAGATGCCGTGTTTATTGCTCTGCGAAGCAGGGTGTCCAAAAAAATTAACTTAAAAAAAAAACACTTAGAAATGAGAAGCAATTTTCTAAATGTGGCAAGGAAGAAATTGGGGGGAGGGGAGAAGAGGGACCTGGGTGGTTGTCCCAGAGGTCATGCACGTTTTTGCCTTACAAATAGAACATTCACTTTTCAGGGCAGAACACATTAAAATAAAGCGAAATTGTATTTGCCAGCTTCTCATACTTCATTCCCATTACTGTGCTCTCAGAGGGACATTATGTTTCTGCAAGTTATAACCAGTGACGTTGCAATTTCTCTTAGGCTCCCTTGGTTCCTGATTTCATTTCCAATTCCCCTGACTCTAGGAGAGCTGATTTTACTATTCCTTCTTACCTATAATGTTTCATTTTCTTAATGAAAATCGGCCATATTCTTATACATGCTTTGCTTTATCAGTTTTTGTCTAATAATCCACATTTTCTCTTCTCTGAGAAGAACATTTTTCATATCCATACACTACACAATACTTCATTTAGTTGAACCTTCTATTTTAAGTACACTTCTGGGGTGCTTTTCTAGCAAAATTACAAATTTAGATTTGAGTACAGATTAAGAAAAGGAGAGATCCAGGTTAAGTTGCTTCTTTGCTGGTTACCAAAAACTACATATAGTAATATATCCATTGGCCCCAGAACTTCTATCTCAATATGCATATCAGAAAGAAATAGACAGCAATCCCACTTAGGGGCATTTATCCAAAAGATGATGAACCAGGACATAGTAAAGCCACCAGCATAACCATGTTCATTGCAGCACTATTCACCATGGCCAAGGTACGGAATCAGCCCAGATGCTATTCAATGGACCCATGGAATGAGAAGATGTGGTCTACACACACAATGGAATTTTACTCACCCATTAGAAACAATGATACTGCACCATTTGCAAAGAAATGGAAAGACCCAGGGGAAATTAGCATCCTTGAAGCCCTGGGTTCAACCCCTATCACTAAGGGGAAGGGTAGAGACTGGAGGGGTAGTTCAGAGTTAAAGAGAACCCTTCAAAGATGTCACTCCTCAATGAAAAAGGAGTTTATTTGACTCAAAATGCACCACTCTATCCTTTGAGCACACCGGAAGAGGGAATATAGACTTCTCGACTACTAAATAGTTTGTATTGCCACAAACGTCTGAGAAAGCATTTGAATTTGATCGATTCTAGAAGGCAAGAGTAATGCCTTGTGTTTGGAGAAGGAAGCGTAAAGACAGTACTAAGATTCATTCGCCATGTGTCTTACCTAATGCCTAGAAATATTAACCATCTATATTTTACTGAACTGGTGTGATTAGAAAACAAAATAACATTCATTTCTGGATGGGATGGGATTTCCAAATTTCCATACTTTCACTCAACATTTTGTTTCTGTTATTAAGAGCTCAAGAATCATTTTTGGGGGCGTTCATTCTTCCAGTTATCTCAACATCCCCATAGCTTGATTTATTTTCCTAGCATAGACAAGGAGACAGAGAAACAAAAGAAAGTGGGTATGTTTCTGAAGTTCCCAAAGCTAGCGAGACACTGGATTCAACCCCCTGAAAAGTCACACTGGGAATTCCAAGCCTTTAATCTAGAAGTTACTTTTTCCAATAATTAGAAATGAAAGACTTCTCACAGCATACAGAGAAAAAAAACACACCAAAATTGAATACAAAGTACAAAAGACCAATAGAGATAGGCGGGTGTGTATGTATGTATCATGTATGTAAATCTCCCACAGAAATCCCTCAACGTGTACGGTTGGTACACACTAATAAAAATAGTCTGGGAAAATACCAAAGGTGATAGTCAAATTGAGATCCGAGTACTAAGATCTAGTACTTGCCGCCACAAAGCTTCTTTAATATAACACCCCCCGACTGAACACTATTAGGATTACATTATGATTCTATACCACCGTTGGGATCTGAATGTTTTAATAAGAAAATGTGAGGAACCTAAAGGCGTTGTGTGAGTCACAATGACCTTGGTAGCCATCTTTCAGACAAAAAAAAAAAATCATGAAATGCTGTCACAAAGGGTTTCAAACCCACTGAATTCCGTTTACGCCGTGGTCAAAATAGCCACCGTTGACATGAGTCGCCATTTCAATGTTGCTATCCCAGCTTCTCTCTCTTAAAAATTAAAACAACTACAGGGGCTGGGGATATAGCCTAGTGGCAAGAGTGCCTGCCTCGGATACATGAGGCCCTGGGTTCGATTCCCCAGCACCACATATACAGAAAACGGCCAGAAGCGGTGCTGTGGCTCAAGTGGCAGAGTGCTAGCCTTGAGCGGGAAGAAGCCAGGGACAGTGCTCAGGCCCTGAGTCCAAGGCCCAGGACTGGCCAAAAAAAAAAAAATTAAAATAACTACAAATTCATAAGTAGCAACGATCCATCTGAAGTCATTCTTCCATGAATCCTTGAAACATCACTTCCCTGCCCTCCATCTTCGTAGCGAATGGCATCGATGGTTTATAAACACAGAGCTGTCATACACAAAGGGTGTTTTTCACAGCAGATAACATTCATCATGATTCAACATAATCTTAAAAGAGTTTGTTCCAAAAGCTGAATCATAACCAATTTATTTCTCTTCGGACTGAATAATGATGGTTAAGAAAAATAATGTGTCCATAAACACCATCCCACTCGTGAGAAATTATCTTCTGAAGGACTACAGCAGCCACAAGGCTTTTACAATCCTTAGCACCAGATTCTTCACGGCCAGATAATGTCAACTCAGCGCATCTAAAACAAGTCAGTTAAGCAGAGTTTTTCACACACACAGAAAAGAAACAACAACAAAGAAACAACAGATTCTTTATAGGACCCAGTAGAGTTGGAGCCCCAACGATGTTAAGGGGACCGATTCCTCACACTTCACTCTTCAATGAAGAAGCCCTGGCAGGTCTAACCTGCAGGGCACCAGAATCATGCACCCTCTAACTGGCTCGGAGGATTGCTTTTTCCCTGGGCCACCTTAATTTTCATGCACTCTGCAGTGCCTACTTCTCCTTTCAAAGTTTTGTTTCTGCTTCAAAACTTGTTCAAGGAAGGTAGGTGCCATGGGTTAATTTCTGTAATCATGAACTAACTCAATATCGAGATCTAGAATATCACAGCCAAGCCAGCCTGGGCAGAAAAACTCAGAAAACTACTATCTTCAAATAGCCAGCAAAAGGCTAGGGTGTAGGCATGGATTAAGCAAGGGGTGGATCAACCAAGCAAGCAAGCCAAATGAGCCTGAGGCTCTGAGTTCAAACCTCGATAACTTGCTCACAATGTAATACATATAGTTACAAACAGCTTCTGAACTAATTCTCTCCAATGTGATCTAGAATGTTTTAGACCTGGCTTAATTTCATTCACTGAGTTTTTTTGGTTTTTTTATCTCTGCTATGTTGTTGAAGGTGGGTTTAACGTTGGCTTTTCTTGGAACGTCACTTCCTACCTAGAAAAGGAACTGAACATGAGCCACTCCTTTGAGCAGCATGTGTTTGTCTCTATTTCTCTCTATAGATACACCTGTGTATGTCTCTCGCTCTCATTCTGTTACACACATTCACACACACACACACTCACGCACATACTCATACGCACTCATATGTACTTCAATACCACTCAGGCAAATTCTTGTACGGCCATTCCGAGCCAATGTCCTGTGGGTTAATTGTGACCATCAAACATCTAATACTCCATGATTACCTTCCTCTATTGGCTTGACGAGCTGTGTGATGACGGTCATTCCACAACATCATGGCCAGTATGATAAAAGAGAGTTTCATCCCACATCACGATACCCACTCCAGGTTTAACAGCACAGCACCGTCTGCGCTGGGAAATGGTCCACTTCAGAGTCTCAGAGGTTTTCTAGCAAATTTGAGATTAAAGGTGCTGAACAGAAAAAATAAAACAACCACCAACAATATTGTTCTACACTTACAAATATCTGATGCTGTGCGCTCCGTATAACCAAGTGATGGCTGCGAATGTTATTTCCTGCTAAAGAAAATAAACAGCCGTGTGTCATTTAATGTCAGGGGTGTCTTCTCAGAAATGTGGTTTGAGATTTCATCTTTGTGTGGCTCTCATGGTGTCATTTGGAAACCAAGACAGCAGAGCCCAGAGCACACTTATGCCATAGTTTGTATGCATGCATATCACATATGTATATATGCAACGCATATAATATACATATATGTATAAATGAAGGTCCCATGGTCATCAAATAACGCAACATGAAATAAAGCACAAGGACCAGGAAAGTGTAGCTGGAAGCCTATTACTTGAGCGGCACCCCCAATCCTTTAGCTTTGTTGTTTCTTTTTCAATTGAAGGTCTCACATTTTTGCCCTCGATCACAGTCTGTCTCCTTCTCCTTCCCAGTATCTGAGATTGCAGGCGGAATCCACCATGCCCAGGTGCTTTGTGTGAGGGAGGCTCACCAACGTTCACCGAGCTGATCAGAATTCACCGAGCTGATCAGAATTCACCGAGCTGATCAGAATTCCAGCTCCCCTCACCGGTACCGCATGAGCGGCTCATCGCCGACCCAAATAGCACTACCGTAGGAGTTCTTAAGCGAGGACCAGCCATTTCCTCACAAAGAAAATACCGTGGCGCAGAAGACCTAGTTACGTCGCTTTTAACCTTCCTCGTTTCCGTTGGAATAGAAAGCTCTACATGCTTTCACATCACAGAGCATGCTATATAGTAAATATAACATGGGACACACGTGATGTGTACATACAATGCATATATAATTACTGTAGTATATACACTTATTATAGGATATATATTTACTATAGTATATATAATATAAATACTTACAATAAAACAGATATAAATTTATATATACTTACTATAGTCATGTATACATAATAATATATACATAATACTTTATGTGTTTATATATAACATAAATTTGCTACATCTATACATACTATATATATGCATATATAGTAATTTTAGTTTGTACAATTATCCCTTCAAAAGAAAGGAATCTCTGTCGGAGAAGCATCTGACAAAGCATGTTTTCTTACCACTGAGGTAAGAGGAGGCCACTAGATCAGGAGGTGCCTGCCATTGCAGAGGGCCACATGTGGAAGTCCCAGGATCCATGGGGGGGGAGGACAAACCGGGCCCCTTCCCCCCGGAAGTCGCTGGCTGCCTGGTACCTGGCTGGGAAGCGCCAGGCTGGTGGCCGGCGGTGGCAGAGGCCCGGGAGCCCGGCAGCCAGGGCCGGGGCCGAGAGCGCTTCCCCTTGCAGTCGGGTGGGGTGACCGGTGGTGTCTTGCTTCGGGGCTGAGTTGCATTCCCTCACCCATCCCTAAGGGGGGGAGGGCTCTCCTCCGAGGACAGTGCTGCGGTGCCTCTTCATCAGCAACCTGACTGCATGGAGAACCACCAAAGAGACAACTCTAGCTTTCCCAGAAACGCCTACAAAACGCACCCAGCCTGTAGGTAAGCAGGGGCCAATCTCTCGTGTCCGCTGGGGGGTTCCCCTTCCCAGGTTTTCTCCTACGTGAATTCACACTGGTGTCAAGCCCACTCTGTGTCTATTCTCCATGCCTTTGGAGCCTAACAGTTACTCGTGCACCTTAATAACCACCGTGCCTTTACTTGCAACCACCAGCAGCGGCAAACACCCAACTGTCCTTCCACAAATGGGTGAACAAACCAGGATGTAGCCACACGGTGCCAGAAGGCCCGGCCTCAGGCACCCAAAGGAGTGGACGGGTGACACCCGGGATTTCATTCCCTAAGTCCAGAAAAGGGCAAGCAAATCGACAGTGACGGACGCAGAACCCCTTGGTGAGAAGGGAAAGGAGAACGGGCCCAGGGAATCTTTTAGAGGTGATGGACTGATGTGGTTTAAGTTTCACTGGTGTTTATATGTCTCAGAGCTTATCGATTTGCAAGCGTTGAATATGCACAGTTTATTATCATCAGATAGGTCGAGATCAAGCGGTGAGGTCAGAGGGGAAAGCGTACCAATTAGAGTAAATATTACTTTTTGCCTCGTTCATGCCTCAGGGATATGCAATAATCTGGAAGTTTTCACTCTTAAAAAAAAAACTGACCTCTAATACAGTTCCATTATGAAACTGTACCTTGGTATTCTAATGAAAAGAAGAGCTCCTCCTCCTCCTCCTCCTCCTCCTCCTCCTCCTCCTCCTCCTCCTCCTCCTCCTCCTCCTCCTCCTCCATCTCCCTTTCTTCCTTGGTTTCAGTGCTGGGGACTGAGTCCAGGCATCCATGCTGGGCAAACTACTGCGCTACATCCCCAGCTCAGAGAAGGAACTATTCACTGTATTCTTTACTGATAAGTTCGCGTTTACTAGTAAGTTTAAATCTACACAACATCTGAGAAGGCACATTATTTTGATACATAAAAGGCCACATTACCTAGTGGCCCATAAACTCCAACAAAGGCAGACAATTTCTGGGGGAACATCCCCATTCCATTCCTTTTTTGTCATTCGATCTTTATTTCAGAGAATCAGCCTCTCACTGAAAGAGCTACTCAAACCGCTGGGCTTGTTACACATGCAAAGGGCTCTGGTGCCATCGTGCGGTCGGGAGGAGAAACACGGTGTCGGATGCTCAGCTGCAGGTGCCCGAGAATGAACAACACAGTGGACCTTGTAACAATAGGGTGGTCACTGGTTACTGCGGGCTGAGGACTGGATCTTCTTGAGGAAGATTTGTGCAGGTCGCCATCAAGCGTACAGAGGTGGCTCAAATACTTCTCAAATCTCACCACGCATAAAAGCCACTCAGCGAACTGGGAATCAGCCAGGAGAAGCCGGATGCAGGCCACGTAACTGCAGCAGTTGCTTCGAAGACAGGAAGGGGAGAAAGACAAAGTAAACCCCGCTGGGTGGATCTTTCATAGCTAAAGCAAAATCTGAGGGATGATTTCAGTGTGTTATACACGCCCACTGGCGTGGAGGAAAGCCTCCCTCCTTGCCAGGCGTGAGGAGACATGACGTAAGGACAGAAGCAGAGACACTGAGGCAGCCCAGCTGATTGCAGCCAGATCACTTGACAGAGAGCGGCCCAGGGGATTCTCCAGTCAGCCTGGGTGGGACTTTGTGTGGTGGACTTTGTGTGGCGACACTCCTGCAACATGTAGTTATTAACAATTGGCTGGTTACTATGTGCATATTTTCTAAATGCCACGTTTAACCAGCTCACTATGGACTCTAGCAAAGGCGAGACGAATAGAGTCCAAATTCGTTCCCAGGCGATGAAAAGGGACCTATCAAGTTGACAGATGTAATAGGTTACCATGTTTAAGTAAGACACGAGGTTTGGGGTACTTCTGGAATAGCTAATATCCTAAAAAAAGAAAAAAGGAAAAGAAAGTCTGCCATGGTCGCAGAGTCCATTTCAAACCTCCACTTTATAGATAAAACTGGTGCTTTCTCTTAGAAACACCGTACATTGTCCCCCCTGCTATTTCTTATTACTCTCAGGAAACTGTCTTTGCTGGAAAAGAATGGAGGGAAAGCCAGGAAGAGGGCAGATGGCACACGCAGCAAGGTCAAAAGAGGCAGGCGACAGACAGACAGGCAGACAGACAGACAGAAAACAGATATGCTAGGCCAGGTGGGGTACGGATTACATGTCTATAATCCTTAGTAGGATGGGACTCTGAGTTGGGGCGGAGCACAGTTTGAGACCAAGCGCAGGCAAAAATAGATTCCCGGAGACCTTGTGTCAACCCCAAAAGCTAGGTGGGGTGTGTGTGTGTGTGTGTGTGTGTGTGTGTGTGTGTGTGTGTGTGTGTGTGTGTGTGTGATCTCTGCTACAGTGGGAAGCATAAACAGAAGAAGCATGGTCCAGGCAGATCTAAGAAAAGAGTGAGAACTGAGCACAAAAAGAGTGGCTCAAGGGGTAGAGCACCTGTCTACAAGTATAAGTTCCCTGACAGAAGGAAGGAAGGGAGGAAGGGAAGGGAAAAGAAGAAAAGAAAAGGGAAGGAAGGAAGGAAAAGAGATGTGCCTTTCCTAAATAAGTCAGGAAGTTTTTATATATATTTTACATTTTTCAAATAATTGCCCAAACTCTTTGTATTTCAAGTGGGAAGAGAAAAACAACGTCACAGAGCAATGGCTTTGGCTCACACGCAGCTAGAGTAAGTGCCACTGAGCAAACGGCTCTTAGGAAAGCTGTTTGATTCCATCCACCACTCACAGGGGTGCAGGGGTGGTGGAGCACCGGGAACTCCCTCCAGCCCGGCCCAGCCCCGAGCAGGGAAGCCAGCCGGGCGAGGCTATTTTCAGCGCTCTCCTAGCTTCCTCCCCAGCCCGCTGCCCTTTGGAATCCACCCAGAGCAGCCCAGACAGCTGGGCAGGGTCAGTAGTGGAGCACCACCCCCTGGATCCACTTCTCTGGCCATACATGGAAGTGCGGGGGCCCCACCGGCGTGAGCCGGCCTCTTTCTGCCGGCCATCCTATCGAGATTGCTCTGATAGAGTCCTCCTGTTCGAAGTCACCCCTTTCCACTGAACACCCTTGGGTGGAGGATCCCGAGTGCAGGTGTAATGATAGCACTATCTAATCTCTTGGTCCTGCGGGAGGGGGACATAGGTCTCCCACCCCCCCCCCACCCCTCCAACCCAGGGGGCCTGCTAGCCAGAGACCACAATGCGACCTGCACACAACATGGGGACACCCTCTCCATCTCCCCCTCTCCGTGGCCCCCATGGGTCCCAAAAGGACATTCGCAGATCCGTTTACAAGGCAGCACCTACCCACGGACTGACCCAGGCTTCTCTTCCTCCATTTCCCTCCTCCCTCCCCTCCCAACCCCTTGAACGCACAGGCCTGTCCACGTGTCCGTCTCTGTCTTGCTTCTGTCCCTCTAGGCCTGTCCTTGTCTGTCTGTCTGTCTCTGTACCTCTGTCCCTGAACAGCCTCCAGCCCTTCCTAGCACCCATGCATGATAACTTTTGCCCTCTCTCCACACAGATCTTGCTTTCTGAAGTCTCGAAAGTCCCCTCACCTTTCCATTTCCAGGAAGCTAGTGTTAACCCCTGAAGGCTCAGCAGGGCTACTGCAAAGAGGCTTTCCTACCAGCTAGTCCCAGCTGCCGGAGAGTAGTTCCCACCCATCTGCCATTGCTTCCTCAGCCCAGACATGTTTAGACTGCTGCCACCCTAGACAGTTCCTTGAGGGGAATGGTGCTGGGTGGAGATGATTGAGCACAGAGGAAAGAGTCCTGGTATGGAAGTTCATGCCTGTAATCCCAGCACTGAGAAGGCAGAGGCGGGAAGATCACCAGCCCAAGGCAAAGCTAGGCTCTCTGGGAAGACCCTCTCTTCAGAAATGGGGAGGGGAGGCCCTGGTGGCTCCCGCCAATATTCCTAACTGTTCAGGAGATCTGCGGGTCCTGGTTCAAAACCAGTCCAGGCAAGGAAAGTCCATGAGACTCTTATCTCCAAGTGCAGCTGTGGCTCAAGTAGTAGAGTGATAGCCTTGACCAAAAATAGCCCAGAGACAGTGCCCCAGGTCCTGCGTTCATGCCTCAGAATTTAAAAAAAAAAGAGTCCAGGAAAGGACAAATAATTAATATACTGATTTTGGATGCAAATCCCAGGAATCAAGAACACAATCTAGAATGAGCCATCTCCGGGGAAGAGTTGGGAAGGAAGCAATTTGAAGGCCTTTTGCTAAGAAAATTCAAGGCACTCCTGGAACAACAGCAGGATGCTCAAGTAAACAGCTCTGTTCTCAAGACCAGAACAACCAGGAGACAGCCATCCTCTCGAACACAGAACTTCCGGGGCCGCATCCACAAAGGCCGCCTGAAACTCTGGGGAGCAGGCCCTGGTGCTTTGGGCCAGAAGGATGAATTCATTTCCCCTCCCCCCAGCCCTTCCCTCAACTTCCCCTTGAAGCCCCAATCCCTGAGGTACCTCCCCAGTTCACAGCTGGAAAAGTGAAAAGGTAATTAAGGTTAATTGAGGTCATCAGAGGGGATCTAACCTAACAGCATTGGTGTCTTTATAAGGAGATCGCTCTCTCGTGTGTGTGTGTGTGTGTGTGTGTGTGTGTGTGTGTGCCTGCCACACACACACACAGTGAGAAGCCACCTGCCAGCCAGAAAAAGAGCCTTCCCCAGCCCTCAAATCCATCTCAGCTCTTGGACTTCAGCCTCCAGCACTGTGAGAAATGCATGTCTGTGGTTCCTTTCTCTCAGCCTGTGGTATTTTGTTATGGCAACCTAAGCTGATTAGTATAATGCTCTCGGGAGTGTGTATTAATCTCTTTTCCATATAAACGAGGAAAGGAATGGCTCTATCTCTAGTCAGGGGGCCCACATACAGTAGGACTGATTTTACACTCAGGCCTTAATACCAAAATTCTAGGCCTTTTCACCTTACCCGTAATTCATAAGGGGTGTGTGTGTGTGTGTGTGTGTGTGTGTGTGTGTGTGTGTGTGTGTGTTTGATTTGTGCCACTAAAAAAGAAGTCTTTAAGTTGGGCATGGCTGTGCATGCCTGTATTTCCTTCTAGGGAGGCTAAGGCAGGAAGATTGTGAGTTCAAAGCCAGCCTACGCTAGACAGTGAGACCTTGTCTACAAGTGGAAACAAGAGCAGCCGTGTGTGGAGAAAGACAATCAGGAGGGGCTTCGGGGAGCCAGGTCAGCAGGCACCTGGCAGGCTCTCCGTTCTCTGCCAAACTGGCCTCCGCTTAGCAAATGCATGTGCCAAGAAGAGGCTGGGATTCTGGGTCATCGCGGTGCATCTGGGAGCTGCCGGCCCAGATGTATGGAACTGAGACACAGCACGGGGGGCGGGGGGGAGGGGGCGGGGGAGAGGAGGGCCGGCTGGCATTGCCTGGGGAGGCACCCACAAATCTCCTTGACATTCTGGTAGAGAGCTCCAATAAAGAGGCCAAACATGATGGTGGTGGAACAGGGTTTGTCTAGGTCGCTGGACTTCCTGGTGTGGTCTGATCTGAGAAGAGAGCCAGCTGTGGTTTCCAACCACAGGGCCATGCCCACATCAGTTTCTGAAACCTCACTCACTCTGCGGGACAAATATATAATGAACATCAGTAGTAGTATTCATAAGAGCCTGGCTCCAAAGACTCAGGCCAAAGACTAGGGAGGTAGAGATCTGAGAATCACAGTTTGAAGCTACCATATGAGAAAATCCAACAGGGCTCCATCTCAAATTAGCTCTGGCCATGAGCAAGAAGGCTGAGAGTTGGATGGCCTGAGTTCAAGCCCTAGTACCGGCACAAATAATAGTAGTAGTAGTAATAATCAGAGTACTAGTAATGAATTTAATTAACAAAGGATAAAACAAAAAAAATTAAAGTTTGTAAAAGCAAAGGTTCTGAAAGGTTACGCGCATGAAAGTAATTGAGCCCAATTTGATGGCGAAAGTCAAGGCAAGAATGAAAGCATTTCTACCTAATAACCCATCTAGTAAGGTTCTCCTTCCTAGGGGATTGTATAAATTCTTCCAGGCTTCTGGGATCTTCCCAAGCTGTGTCTATGAAGCGAGCCTCTCCCTTCTCCGAGAACTCCTTGGTGTCACACTGTTTATATTCGTACCACCACCTCACAGCAACTACTGATTTATTCCCCTGGAAGTTGCCTGGTGAGAGCCAGTATGTTTCTGGGCACTGAACTGCTTGAGTCCAAGGACAATGAAAGATGTAACTGAAGAAGGCCCTTTAGCAAGTGAACAGCAGAGCATGAAGATTAACTTTCTTGCTGATATCTCCTGGGCCCTGATAATTGAGGCCACCGTGTAATTAACCCTACCAAGTTTCCTGAATGAATTTTCTTCCAGAAATCTCCGGGTTGTAGGCAGCAACTCAGCATCCCAGGGTAGAAAAAATATATATATATATATATTTAGAAGGAAAGAGAAACCTTAGAATTCATACCTATTACTTAGCATGCTTCCATAAAGTCAAGCTAAGAGTAAAGCAGGAAGGGAATCCCAAAATGTGTTTAATGGGTAATCAATGGTCAGGAGAGAAAGCCCCACAATGCTTATAACTAGTAGTAGAGCACACACAAATCACTTTGGTATTGTACTGTATTTATAGGGAAAATTAAATTTTATACCTAAACTCATGTAAATTTTTGGGAAAAAAACAACGCACCAAGACAAAATACAGCTGAGGGAAGGGTTTTAGAGAGTGGTATTAGGAAACAGGGCCATGTATTTCAGAGAAACTGAGAAACAAGTACAAATGAAGGAATTATTTTTAAAACTTCTGTGTGCCAATCATGTGGCTCGAACTTGGGGCCTGAGTGCTGTCCCTGAGCGTCTTTGCTTAAAGCTAGCAACACCTCCGTTTCTGACTTTTTGGTGATTATTTGGAGATCAGAGTCTCACAGACTTTGCTTCGTGGGCTGGCATTGATCCTCAGATCTCAGCCTCCTCTCGAGTAGCTAGGATTATAGGCACGAACCACTCTCAATCAGCCTTTTGAAACCTGCTTTTTTTTTTTTTTAAAGAAAAACACCCATATTTTGGAAAGCTTGTTCTAAAAAAATTAGTTGCTTCAAGAGTTATCTGGCGTTCTCCGTGGAGCGGCTCACTGCATGGTAGTCTTGTGCCTCCCCCCCCCCCCCCCCCCCCCCCCCCCCGGCCTTATCGCCAACGCCCATCGCCGCCCCCTGCCCGGCAGTCGCCGCCTCGGGACCGGCTGTATGACTAGGCCACAATCTTCAATGAGTAGACCTATTCCTCAGTTCTGTGGTGTTCTTGGCCACACATTTATGGAGTTTCTGAAGGGCAGTGGAGATTACTGCCAGGCACAGCACGCCCTCTGTGCAGACAAGTGAACTGTAGAAATCCATTACTACTCCACCAAGAAGCCCCTGCAGGAGTGGTTAACCCGGACACAGACGTGTTGAATTGCAGTCTGCAGAGCATTTTCCAAGAGTTCTGACCTGGATGGGGTAAACCTCAGTGCACTTGCTTTCTATTGCCTCGGTATTACTGGATTGAAGAGTTGCTACTTCCCAATAGGAGGTTCATTTTCATTTATCATTACTCCCAGTTTCATAAAAAGCACTGAGAATTTTAAGTGGAGTATATTGAAGTAGACTTCAGTTTCTTTGCATCACTCCTGTATTCGATTTTTTAAGTTCTTTCATAACCCCATTGAGTGTTTAAGTCAGTTAACATGGCTCGAATGAACCGCCCTGCTCCTGTGGAAGTCACGTACAAGAACATGAGATTCTTTATTACACACAATCCAACCAATGCCACCTTAAACAAGTTTATTGAGGAACTTAAGAAGTATGGAGTTACCACAATTGTAAGAGTATGTGAAGCAACTTATGACACTACTCTGGTGGAGAAAGAAGGCATCCATGTTCTCGATTGGCCTTTTGATGATGGCGCACCACCTTCTAACCAGATTGCTGATGATTGGTTAAGTCTTGTAAAAATAAAATTTCGTGAAGAACCTGGTTGCTGTATTGCAGTGCATTGTGTTGCAGGCCTTGGGAGAGCTCCAGTGCTTGTTGCTCTGGCACTAATTGAAGGTGGAATGAAATATGAAGATGCAGTACAGTTCATAAGACAAAAGCGGCGTGGAGCATTTAAGAGCAAGCAGCTTCTGTATTTGGAAAAGTACCGACCTAAAATGCGGCTACCCTTTAAAGACGCCAACGGTCACAGAAACAACTGCTGCATTCAATAAAACTGGGTGCCTGGTGCCATTGTCTCAGAAATGGAACTTGAGATGGAACCTAATTTGTCATACATATTAGCCAACAGTATTGGTTTGGTGAATAAGTTTAGTGAATAGGAATATTGCAAAGCAGTTTATCAGGCTAGAAGCTTGACACAATTGCTGTTTGGGTTTTGATCGACCTATTTGGACACTTAGAAAAAAAATTCTTGCTGTTCAGCATCGTATCAATTGACCTTTCCTAAAAATCATTGAGTTACATTTTTAAACTTATTCCCATGCCAGAAAATTTATCAGTATATAAGAAATTTAGAAGGATTAGGTGCCAAAATATCCAGCACAATACTTGTATATTTTTAATACCATTCAGAACCAAAATTTCAGACTCTAGACCTGTATGGTTTATTCATTGCTTCAGTCATTTCAAACATTGTAGGGCCTCTGTGGCTTTTTGCCTACTCATTTTGTGTTTACATCTCCCACATTCATACATCAGGTTTGTGTAGCCATTGATACTTTTTTTTTTTAACCAAGTCTTAAGGTGATTATTTAATGTCTTTCTATATGTCTTTATGCTGTTATGGGAAACATCCATTTTGAAAGTCTTCATTGTTACAGAAGCACATGTCTTTAATAATGTCTCCAGACAAAAAAGCCTTACAGTTAATTTAATGTTTGCACTCTGAGGTGCAGTTTAATAGGGAGGGCCTGAAAAAAAGATGAGAGGGAGCTATGGAATACTTTTAGTAAAATGTTGCCTTTGTCTTGTGCAGAACATGTAGAATATGCTCTTTAATTTAGTAAATATTTTTTAAAGTATAATGCTTTGTTTTTAGCTAAGATTCTTAATCGTAAGATTTCTGATACTGTATTATTTTCCATACTTAGAAGTTGTTTACCAGCTTATTTTTGGTTTGAATTGTGATTTTTTTCCCCCTTTCACTTCCAAGCCTCTCTTGCAAAAAAAAGAAAAGTGGATTTCTGCTAATGAAATTGAGCAGATATCTAATATTTTATAAGCCTTTTGAGCTGTGTAACTTAATATTTGGATACTTGATAACTTGTCTTATATAATTGATAAAATGGTGCTGTGTATTTTTAGTTCAACTATATTTTACTGTCTGGGAATGTGTGGTTATAGTTCTGTGGGAGAAACAATTTGTCAGTGTTCACCAGCTTGTAAAAATTTAGTGCAAGACCTTAAACACCTAAATAAATAATTAAATTTATCAAAAAAAAGAGTTACTTGGTAGGAATCAGAGAAGTTACACCAGAGGAGGTAGATTTGAGGGGAAGATTAACTATAACTCCATGAGGAAGACAACGTGGAAGAAAGAAGAGCTGACCACCTCAGTATGTTTCCAGTGTTGGAGACACAGAAATAGTATGGGAACTTGAGTGAAGAGCCAGCTTAGGAATGTGGTGTGTTTCTTTGTTCTGGCTCCCACTATCTTCCTTCCCTTCCTCTTTAATCTCCTCTTCCTGTCCCTTCCCCTCCCCCATCTCCAGTTCTCTGGCTTCACGCTGGGCTCCCTCCTCTGAACCAGTAAGTGGCTGATGCGGCAGGCTCTTCCCTTGTACTGCCACTGAGGCAAACCTCAGGAAATACCCCATCCTTCATCCAGTGCCCGGATGGGGAAGCCACTTCCTCAATAAGTCAGGAAGCCCTGAGCAGAAAGGAGATGGCCCCCTTAGAAATGCACCTGTCAAGGGGATAAAAGTGATCGGCACTTCTGCACTGTAGCCGAAGCTCAGAGAGGAAGATGGACAAGCCCTCAAGGAATAGCCTGATGGGGTAGAAAGCCGTCTCTAAGCTATGAGTCTGGAGACCTAGGAGCTGGTGCGTGTTTGTTATCCCCAACACCAAGGGGAGGGTATGGGTGGGTACCCAGCCAGAAGACAAAAAGCATTTGGCTAATATAAACTTCAGGGTGCACCCCCTTTTCGTTGGGGGTGGGGGGGGAAGTATTATCTGCTTTAGGGAAAGCATGAACGCCCAGCACTCCTGTTCTAGAGCAGAAATCCTCCCTCTCCATCCACTTGGAGCCTCTGGGGGCTGAGCGCTCAGAGCCTCAAAGTCAATGGCACCCTTCACATCTTCAGGGCGTCCAGGCTTTGAGCATTTTTTTTTGTTTTTAAATTTAAGGTATCATTCCGATGAGAGAAGCTTCTCTCAAACTTTGCACCTCAACAGGAAAGCCTAGACATCTTGTCCGAGACGCATTCCCTGGCTGCATTCCCAGAAAATTCAACTGGAAAGGGGTCAGGAGTCTCTGGGGCCTAAGGTCAGGCGCTTCTGACGTCCACCCGGGGTTTAGCAATGGCTCCATCAATTCTGGCCCAAGGCAGAGATGGGCCCTCCTCCAGCCCCTTCCACCCTAGTCTTGTATTCCCCAGCCACCCCCCGCCCCCCCCCCCGTTCTGTCATAATAAATTGTTGATGCTTAGATAAGCCGGAGGGTGAGGCCCACATCCCAACCTAAATCTGCCGTGCGTTTTTGTTTTAAAGGCTTGCCCCATTGTTTTTAAGCACATGTTGATTTTATTATAGCCTTTGCCTGCTACTTCTCGTCTCAATCCTCAATCCGCTATTTGAGGCTCTCTGTCTGCGAGAGGACCACCGAAGGGCCCCCCCCCGCCCCCCTCCACCGGCACCAGGAGGGCTGCTCTTGGGCGGGGAGGCCACTCCCTAACAGCAGAGTACCTGGGACCAGGTGAAGCTTCCTAACCTCAGGGGACATTCGAGGATGGTATTTCAGCACTGATATTCGTGGGTTTCCTCAGGTGGGGAACCCCCTGGGTCCCTACTGGGATTCTCCAGCATCCAGTCTGGACACTTGGGTGTCTCTGATTGCGCCCCTACATCCTCCTTTGCTCCTGGGGACCACAGCTTTGGAGCTGGGGAGGCCCGCGTTTCCCCCCCCACCCTCCAAATCGCATCTCTCTGCTCCCCAGTTTGAAGGCTGGAGATGAAATTCGGGGGCGGGGGGGGGGAGGAGGAGGGGAGGACCCTCCCCCCCCCCCATGAGAAACGTTGGGTCACGCCTCCGCCCCCAGGGAGAATCCTGCGGAGATCCGGGCGCGCTGGCTGGGACCCTTTGGAAACCGCCACCCCAACAGCCGGAGCAGCCCGGGCCCCCCCCCCCGCACCCCCGCGAGCTCGCCCTCCGCAGGCCTAACGTGGGGGCGACGGGGGAGGGGGGAGGGCTGCACCGGCGGCGCGACCCCCCCGCCCCCTCCCGCCGCCCACGGGCTCCGCATCGGGGCTGCCCCGTGGAAAGGCCGCCCCGCACCCCGCCGCGCGTCCCCGCGCCACCCGCCACCTGCGGCTCCACCTGCGCGCCGCGCCCCTCCCCGGCCCCGCGCGCCCGCCGTGCGCGCCCGCCCGCCTCGCCACGCCCCGCCCCGCGCTTCCTCCCCCCCCCCGCCCCGCCCGCCCGCCAGGCCCCGCCCCGCCCGCCCGCCCATTGGCCCTGGGGCCGGGGCGAGGGCGGTCCCAGCCCGGGGCGGGCGGGGCGGCGGTTCCGAGGCGGGCGCGCGTGGGCCCGGTCCTCACTGCCTGCTGCGCGCCGGAGCCATCCGGCGTCCACCGCGATCTCCTCCTCGCCATGGGCGACGTGACCTCCGAGGCCTCCAACACCTCCCTCGGGAAGTACCTGGAGCACCTCTCCGGGGCTGGCCGGGCCATCGGCGTGCTGACCAGCGGCGGGGATGCCCAAGGTGCGCGCTCGCCCGCCGCCGCCCGGGGCTGGGGCCGGAGGGGGGGGAGGCCGGCCGGGGCGCGGGGTGGGGACCCGAGCGAAGCGGCCGGGGAGCGGGGGGGACCCGGGGAGGAGCGGTGGGATCGGCCGGGGGCGGGGAGAGGACCGGGCACCTGGGCGCGTCGGCGGTGACGCGAGCCTGGGGGAGCGCCGGGCTGCGGGGCCGGGCGCGGAGGATGCGGGCGTGAAGCTGGGGGATCCTCCCTCTGACAGTTTCCGCCTCCTGCCTTATGTCCTCCATGGAGATGGGCACCGGGGGTGGGGGGTGGCGGGGGGGATCCCGGAATCACCCTGTTTCAGTTTTGGCTGCCGCTGAGTGCGTGGGGGTGGCCCGAAGGGGGGACGGGGACGGGGTCCCTTCCCAAACCCGACCCCCTGCCAAGCTCCATCTGTCCTGCTCCGCTCCGAACCCCGAAGTGTAGCGGGTGGGGAGTCCCCCGCGGGGTCCCCACCGCGCCTCCCCGCCCCGCGCGCCTCCCCGCGCGCCGCAGGCGGAGCCTCGGCTGCTGCAATGCGGGGGTCGCGCCCGGGGTGGGGTGGGGGGTCCCCGCTCGGCCTCCCGTTTCCGCTAGGAGTCTATTTATTTAAAATAAGTCAAAAATGGTTTCCCTCCGCTCTGATCGTCCGTGGTCTTCCGCCATGCGTCCCCATGAAAACCCACACGGGCCCCGGCGCCCTTCCCCGCCAGCCTCGCCCGGACGGGGGAGACCAGGAAGCGGGGACTCCCGGACGCCACCCTCCTTGGGGCGCCGACTTCCCGGGCTGCCTTCACCCCCCCCCCGCCCCCCCCAACCCTGGAGGCTGATTCCGGGGCCCTGGGATGGGACGCGGTCGCCGTGCACACCGGGGCCCGGGCGGGGACCCGGCTCAGCCCCGGCGGCGGCGCGCGTTGCGTTGCGTTCCGGCCGCACGTGGGGACTGCGCGGCGGCTTCCGGCTCCAGGTGAAACCCGGGGCCCCGAGCCGAGCCCGGCCGCCCCACCCGAGCGTGGATCCGCGCCCGGGACGCGCGGAGACCGCTGGCACTGGACACGCGGTCCCCACGGCCGGGCGTGGGTTTTCCTTTCTCCTCCCTCTGACGCCCCCACGGGGTGGATGCCTGGTTCCCGCTCCTGTCGGGGCCGCACACACGGTGCAGGGATGCTCGGGGGTTGGAGCCGGGCTGTCCCCACGCCCCCGGCTCACCCTTAGGGGGGTGACCTTCAGCTTGTCCTTGAGCGGGGGCCCGGGCCCGGCACCGGTGCTTCAGGTGGAGCCGCTGTGGGCACCGCCCCTCCCACCGCGGGCGCCTACGTGATGCCCGGCCCGTCGCCGCCCGTGCGCCCTGGGTCCCCGGCACCCACGCACGCACGGGGCTGGGCGGGCAGCAAGGGAACCGAGCCGACGGCGCACGGAGCGGGGCGCCGGCCCGCCCTCCTCGGTGCGGGGGGGGGGGGGAGGGAACCCCACAGTGAGACGCTTTCTATGAAAGCCGGCCGTGGGGGCACCACGCGCGCTCCCTCCCGCATTGCTCACCTGCACGCCGGGCTCGGGTAACGAAAGGAAATGTGACCGGACGAAGGCTGGGGTTGGAGAAACAGAAAGACACAGGGGATAACATCGCCGGGGGCTTCCCCAACTCCGCGCCCTGGGGTGTGCTTGGGGCGGCGGGATGGGGGCTTCTGCAGTCGGAGGGGGTTCCTGAAGGAATTCCAAATCACTTGCCTGGGTCCAGAGAGAGACCTCGCACTGGGGCAAATCAGGAAGCACCTACCCTGCCCCCAAAGGAACAGGAACTGGGTGCTTCAAGCCACTCATAGATGCAAGGTCACAATTTCAAGGTTATTTGACCTTTAAGATTCCATCTCTGTGGAGGGGAAAAAAAACCCTTATTGGTCATCTTTTTTGAAACCCCTGTCCAGATGTTTGTTAAAATACCTGGTAGGTCTGTCCAAGTATGTGAGGTGCTGGTGTAGCTGGTAGAAACACTATTTTTCTCTGTTTTATACCCAGGATCTACCACCCCTTAGGAGTTATAAGCATTACCTGCCTCTTCTCTTCATTGGGTAAAAGATACCTGCGAAAGCCAAAAGTACATTTTATTCCTGGAGAACGTAGTGTTGGGTTATTGGGACAAGGCCATGTCCAGCCTTGCAGATGCAATCCAAGATGGTCTCCTGTTCTTACCTGCCACTCTGCCCATCACTGGGACAGCCAACCATAGCCAGTTGTTTGGACATTGTCCCCTGTCAGGGTTGTAGACTCTGTGTTAACACTCACAGCCTTTTCTTGGAATTGTTTGGGAGTTGGTATGCATTTCCTTCTGAGATACACACACACACATGCACACACACACACGCCATGACTTAGCAGTAGGGGATGCTCAGATACTCATCTGCTTGGAAGCAGTTTTTCTTTCAGCATTTAATCTTGACTCAGTACTTCAGTTGTTTCCCTCCTCCCCCCCTCCCCCCCAGCAAAGTTTGTTTATAGGTAGAGATTTAAGACACATATGTTCAAATCTTATTTTTAGGGCAATGTTCTAATCAGATATGAAAATTATATTATAATTCTATACGGTGGCCACTATGGCTACCATTTGTTCTGTACATTTTGTGTACTAATAAGTTCATTAGTTTATTCATTGGTGCTACTGGGGTTTGAACTCAGGACTGTCTGTTTGCTAGGCTGCCAAGATACTGGTGAGCCACAGTTCCAGCCTAATTCCATCCTAGAGTTTCGTTTCCTGTCCCAGCACAGTACTTTGATGTTTCTTTTCTTAGACTTATTATTATGAAGCTGATGTATGGAGGGTTAACAGTTACCTAAGTCAGGTAGAGGCTACATTTCTTTTGGGACAGTGTCACCCCTTCCCTTGCTCTCTCTCTCACATTTCCCCCCCCAACCACAAGTTGTATAGTTCATTTCGAACACAGTGGTATTGTGTACTACTGCTGCATTTGTTCACCCTTTGTCCTGTCCTTTGATCTGCCGATTTTAAGCTTCTCCTAGTGGTGGGGATCGCGGGCCTGTGTCCCAGTGTTCAGCTTCCCTCTGTGGAGAGGGGACTTTGCCTGGAGCCCCGATCCTACAACCTCAGCCTTCCAAGGAGCTAGGGTCAATTCGCTTGAGCCACTGACACACGTGAGGAAGAGTGTCTGTACTCTCCCCATTTGTTCTGTGGTTACAAGGAACGTCTTAAGAATCAAATTGAACCTTGAGTCAAAAGTAAGGTACCTGTGGCTGCTCATGACTAAGTCCCCATCCTCGACATTTGTGTCATACACGAAAATGATTCATGGCTTTAAACACAGGTTGCAGCTTCTGCAGCTTGCTGCGTGGCGAAAGCTCACGTGCACCCTTGGGATTGCCACGTGCATTCTTCGGATGGCGCCTAGGGCTCTATCAGTGTGGATGCAATATTTAGTGCAAGTCTACACAGACAGAGGGGCCCCAGTCCTTCCACTTGCAGTGAGAATAACTGCCGGGTGTGTGGCAGGCTTGAAGTGTCTCCTGGTACTCATATCCTCCTTAGCAAATGCAGCTTCCCTGAGTTCCCAGAGCTGGGGCCAGGCCCTGTGGCTGCCGAGAGGTGGAAGGCTGGAGACAGGTACAGAATACCACCCCCAGGAGAGTTCCCCAGGGGGACTGAAGTCCCATCGTCCAGCGCAGTGTGGGGCAGGGGCCAACCACGCAATTGCTCACTGCCTGTCCCCTCATAGATCACGCACTTTGAGATAGGAAAGTGCAGGAGACTTATCTCCACTAAGAGCTACTACTACTAAGCTAGCCAGAAGTAGAACTGTGGGCTCCAGTTGTAGAGTGTTCCTTTTCAGCACAAAAGCCCCCGGGGGCAGCACCTGGGTCCCGAGTTCAAGCCCCAAGACTGGCATTAAAAAATTAAAATGGCATCGGCTCTAAATAAGGACTCCCCCTCCCCCCATCACCATTTCCTAGTTAATACAACGTATCAACGTGATCTCCTTTTCTAGGGAGCGTGGGGTTTTGTGTGTGATGAGCTCCTCTAGCCAGTTCCTCTCGGATGCAAGCGGTCACTATGTCAGCGCAGCCGGGTTTCGTCGGGGCTGTGCTTGCCTGAGCCGGGAAGGTGGAAGGGGACATGAGCAGTGAGCCTGGCCCTGCGCCAGGCCCGGCCGCTGTTCTGGACGTCCGTTGCGCCTGTGCTCCAGCGGGGGCTCTTTCTTCCCCGTAAAATCATTCAGCAGAGATGTATGGAGTCGGGGAGGTGGCAGCAGGGGAGAATTGCAGACTCGCCGCTCTGCCTACCGAGGGCCTGTGTGTCACCTGCACTCCTTGCCGTGAGCGCAACTCTTTTTACCTAGCATGCAGAAGATCCTCACCTGTAAGAACACATTCTGTCACCTTAAAAGGAGAACACGTTTTTCTCTTTGGTGACAGAAGAGTCAAGGCTTTTGAGGGGTTGTCCTCCCGGTGTGTTTACACGCAGGGCCTGGCCGACCACTGGTCGCGCTGTAATCCCCCCATTCTGCCCTGCGGAGTAGCTGGGATTACAGGCGTGAGCCACCGCGAGCAGCCCTAAAAGCTTTGGATAGAGAAATCAAACCGTGGGAGGTGTTACAGAAGCGGGCTGCGCTGTATTCATTTCCGGGGCTGTCAGGTGCCGTTCGAGTGAGAACTCTTGAAGGGAAGGAAGCAAGGAAGGACAGGCAGGTAGAAAAGTGTGGAGCCCCTGCCAATTATGACTGTGCTTTGGAAGCGCCTCTCAGCATAGAGCGCAGATGGCTCTGTCAAGGAAAGAGTTGACTCATTTTTTTTTTTTTTTAAAGTCACTCTTTCCAGCAAGCTTTTGTCTGGTGTATTTTTACTTGTTACAGAATATGTGCCAGCGGGCTTGCGTTCTTGCCACCTGGTACTTTCTCCCCAGTCCTGTCACTGGGCTTGTCTAGGTCGGGGAGGAAATGGAGTGTGGCAGAGCAGAATCCTGACAGGCCAGAGGTTTATCTGTTTATCGGTCCTGGGGCCTGGCTCTGCTCTCTGTGGTCCGTGATGGGGCTCTCTCCTTGCCTTGGCAAAATGCAGCAGCTGGAACCTGTATCCTCTTGCACAGCCCTTATCTGTGAACGCCTTCCCTTTGAGGCCCAAAACAAACAGAGATGAAACCTTGCGGGGGGAAGGGGGGGTTGGCGGAGCAAGACTTCTGGGAGTCCCGTCATCTCTTACCTTATCCCTGAGGCCTCGTTAGTCACCTTCTCCAGCCTTTTATAGTCACCTGGGAAGGAAGGAAGCAGGGCCGAGGGCAAAGGGCTGCTGTTTCTAGGACAAGTCCCAGGAAACTTCACGTGGGAGGGGTGTGCTCGGGGAAGAGCCGAAGGCCTGGCTGTGGGGTCCTTCAGGGACGGGAGGAGGAGGCCAGGAGAGGACTTTGGATTTGCCTCGTATCAACTGAGAAGCCGCGTGCGGATGACGGGCCACCGCTGATAAAGGCTCCGTGGAGTAGAATGGAGGCCAGAGGCAGACAGCTGGAGCTTAGAGACTCCCGAGGAAGAGACGTGTGGACTTGAATGCCGTTACCCTCAGATCTCTGCTTCCTAAGTAGCTAGGATTAGAACCACGGCCCTGCCCTTTGGTTTTGGAGATAGAGCATCTTCTCACATTTCCAAACTCTGAATCTGACTCTTGCCTCTAAGAGTAGCTTGGATTGCGAGTGTGCTACACCACACCCAGCTAATCGTTTCTCTATCCCTTCGTGCTGGTCCTGGGGTTTGAACTCCGGGTCTGGGTGCCGTTCCCGAGCGTGTTTTGCTCAGGGCCGACATTCCACCCCGTGAGTCACACAGCTCCGCTTTCAGCTTCGTGGGAGTTAATTAGAAATAAGAGTGTCATGTCCTTTTTTTCCTCCGGTCCAGGCTGGCTTCATTCACACCGTGATCCTCCGCCTCCTGAGTAGCTACAGCTACAGGGGGGAGCCACCGGCGGTGGCGATTCAGTTGCGCTCATAGCCGCTTCTTGGACCCGTGACTCCAAAGCCTAACCCACTGTTGCGTTCGTTGTTCCTGGGCTGTTTCAAGTCCTTTTTTCCATGTCGACTCCCGTGAGTAAGGACACGTCCGGCCCTGCTCGGTTTGGACCAGGCTCACATGGTCAGGAGCTACCCCGGACGGGTGCCTTTCCACCCAGACTTAAGAGATGCCCCCGTGAGCGCTCATGACGTTTGCCCCGGACAGCGGAACAGGGCAACACGGTGCGCTCCAGGCACGCTCTTGCCTCGAGCTCTGGAGATCTCTCCACATGTCCCTTTGGCTGACTTTCCTCACCTTCATTTCCTTCCTCACACCCTGCTGCTCCGGGTTCTGTCTCGATGATCCTCACACCCTCAGGCCCCCCCCCCCAGCCCCACTTGGCTTGTCGTTTTTCTCCTTAGCACAGATGCCCCTTTTAACCCGCGAGTATCATGTACTCATACCCTGGGCTCCGCCGTTGATGGCTAAGCTAGCGCCTGAGCCACGGAGCTAAATCTGCCCTTCCAGTGGGGTAGCATTGGTTTGCTTTTCCTGTTTATTTATTTATTTATTTTTGTTCTGGTACAAGGGCTTGAACTCAGGGCTTGGGTCCTTTAGCTTTCCCGGTTCAAGACTTTAAACCCTCTGCCGTACTACCTGACGGTGAATGGGGTCGGGGGGTGGGGATAAAGAGTCTTACTAATTTTCCTGCCCGAGCTTACTCAGAACCAAACCTTTACAGGTTTGTTTTATCTCAGGTCCTCCCTGACTTGAACCCACCCACGGCTTGGGGGTTTGGACACCCAGTGAGGCTGGAAGGGGCTCCCAGCTTTAGAGGATGGGCATGGGGAAAGGCTGAGCCCACATCATTTTGTTGGCCAATATTTTCTTGTATTTCTTTTTTTTTTTTTTTGGCCAGTCCTGGGCCTTGGACTCAGGGCCTGAGCACTGTCCCTGGCTTCTTCCCGCTCAAGGCTAGCACTCTGCCACTTGAGCCACAGCGCCACTTCTGGCCGTTTTCTGTATATGTGGTGCTGGGGAATCAAACCTAGGGCCTCGTGTATCCGAGGCAGGCACTCTTGCCACTAGGCTATATCCCCAGCCCTATTTTCTTGTATTTTAATTTCGTTTTTAAAAAGGCATATGATGTTGATGATGAACTTGCGGGTGATTTTCTATAGGCGGATCAAATCAATATATAAGGACCAAATCCGGGTAATCAGCCCTTTTGTCTCCTCAAGTGTTAACATTTTAAAATACAATTGAAACGTTATCAGAACACAATCCCATTTGGAGACCTGGAAGGCCACCTTGGAATAGGTGGTAAATATAGTATTTATTTACTAGTAGCAGACCTATACTGTATTTACAGTATTTATGGCATTACACAGCAAACACAGGATTTACTTAACGCTTTCTTAACCAGGCACATGTGTCTGTGAGTTCATGCAAGACCCCATACCCTGCAGGAGAAGATGATCTTATAGAATCTACTAAACAGCTATGAGTTGATATGGGATATGGGATAACCAGAAAAAAATAATTGAATAACTGGACCTTTCTACTGCTCTTGACTCTCATGTATTTTCCACTTCCCTGCTCCTTCCTTGTTTCTAACGTTTTGTTCTTGTTTCCCATAACAAGACTGTACTTTCCCTGAGGACGGGATTAGATTTTTGGCAAACAATGTGAAAGTTAATTTCCAACTATTAAAGATTCTCCCCGGCTAGGAAGATTCCATTTCCCCACTGAAACCTCATGCACGTCGTTTCTGTGCTCAGGTCAGACTGCCAAACCCAAAACAGAAGTGAAGGAATTACTCCCAACCATGCCAGAATTGTTCCTCTGAAAAACAGTGGCTTGAATGTGCTGTGGGAAAACCAGAAACTGCTCTCGGTCCCAAATGACCTGGTGGCTGAGCCTCATGGACAGCCCTAGACAAAATGAAGACAGACCGACAACTCTCACCCCAGAAACCTTAAAACCTGTTTTGTTTTGTTTTTTTAAAACCCTACTAGTAAGAATCTGTGTGCAGAATGGTGGTTTATTTCTTCTTCTTTGTGTCTTTCTAGGGCCCAGCACTCTTCCAGAGTTTTCTCAGCAAGGGCTCTGTCTGCTTTCTGGGCTGCGACCTAAGAGGCCAGGTTGTACCCAAATTCAAAGGTGTAACCTAAAAGCTACACAGCCCCCACCCTGAGCTGTGAAACAGCAATCTGGCCCTAGGGAGCATTCTTTCCACAAAGGGGGAAGTCGTCCTCCCCTCCCCCTCACCCCCCCTCCCCCGCTTTTCTTTTCTTTTTTTTTTTTGGCCAGTCCTGGGCCTTGGACTCAGGGCCTGAGCACTGTCCCTGGCTTCTTTGTGCTCAAGGCTAGCACTCTGCCACTTGAGCCACAGCGCCGCTTCTGGCCGTTTTCTGTATATGTGGTGCTGGGGAATCGAACCTAGGGCCTCGTGTATCCGAGGCAGGCACTCTTGCCACTAGGCTATATCCCCTCCCCCGCTTTTCTTGAGATTTCAGCTACCTTCTGGGCCATAGAGCTCTGGCTAGGAGTGAGGTGTTGTAGGGCAGTTCTACCAAAAGGAGGGAAAAGGCACGGGTTTAGGTGGCTTAACTCTTATTATGCTAGCTTGTGGGTGGATGGGAGCCGGCTGGGGCTTGGAGCTGGGCTTCTACAGTGTGGTGGGCATGATAATCAAGAGCCCCTTAGAACTGTGTCCTCTCAGAGCCCTCTCGGGAAGCTCTGGGATGCCCTGGCTGGAGCCAGCCAGATCTGCTGCAGGTTCTAGATGAATGACTGGAGATGATCCTGTGATCTCCCCAGAGCCGGGCTGGGTGACCTGGAACTGGCTTAGGGCTCAGGGGTTCAGGATTAATGGGACACAGATTGGAGTGGGAGCAACAGAGTCTCCCAGGAGCTGCCTTCTGCATCATATCCAGCTGTTCACTCCTTCTGTCTTCCCCCCGCCCATGCACCTGTTCTAAATATTTAAAGTTTACTTTGCATTTCTATGAGAGACCCAGTGCAGATGAGGCCTTCAGGGAAAAGAGGAGCAAAAGAGCTATAGACATGGAGTAGGCTCCTTTACCAGCCCCGTGCCCTGTGTTGGCACATTATATATACATATCTCCTGGCTAATTTGGCCCTTTAGCGTAACCGTGAAGAGATGCTTTCATGTGTTCAATTAAGAGGCTAAGGGAGGGGCTGGGGATATGGCCTAGTGGCAAGAGTGCTTGTCTCATATACATGAGGCCCTGGGTTCAATTCCCCAGCACCACATATATAGAAAATGGCCAGAAGTGGCTCTGTGGCTCAAGTGGCAGAATGCTACCCTTGAACAAAAAGAAGCCAGGGACAGTGCTCAGGAGTCCAAGCCCCAGGACTGGCCAAAAAAAAAAGAGAGAGAGTTTAAAATCATGGGCTGGGAATATGGCCTAGTGGCAAGAGTGCTTGTGTTGTATACATGAGGCCCTGGGTTCGATTCCTCAACACCACATATACAGAAAATGGCCAGAAGTGGCGCTGTGGCTCAAGTGGCAGAGTGCTAGCCTTGAGCAAAAAAAAAAAAAAAAGAAGCCAGGGACAGTGCTCAGGCCCTGAGTTCACAGCCCGGGACTGGCCAAAAAAAAAAAGAGGCTAAGGGAGCAAGATGCCCTTGGCTCTTTCCTGTAATCCTAGCTACTCTGAAGGCTGAGATCCGAGGATCATGGTTCAAAGACAGACTAGGCAGGAAAGCCCATGAGACTCCCCTCCAACTAACCAGAAACGACCAGAAGTAGAGCTGTGACTCAAGTGGTTGAGCAAAACAGCTAAGCAGAAAAGCTAAGGGACAACATCCAGGCCCTGAGTTCAAGTCCCAGTACACACACACACACACACACACATGATAAAGGGGTAGAGGCACATATACCCTGAGAGAGTTCTGTCTGCCAGGGCGCAGAGAGTCTGGTGAGGGAGAAAGCTGGCAGTGGGGTGTAGGAGCTTAGGGGAGACCTCTCCAGGGAGGACTGCAGGCAGGGTAAATGCTGAGGTTCAAGGAGAGAAACGCCCTCTTCCCCACTGGCACCAAACTCCCCCTTGAGCTTTGTCCACAGACCCTGGAATCCAGGTGAGGAGTGGGTTTGAATGAGGAAGACTGCTCAAGATGGCGGAGATGGCTGAAGTGCTGTCCTTTCCTGGCCTGGCTACACCTCGTTATCTTTCTCTGCTATTCTTCTTTTCTCGTGAACTTTCCTAGCACCTTCGTGTTCGCCTCGTGCCTGAATTCTCTTGTCACACTCAAGGACTGAGGTGGTTTTGCGGCCCTAACTGCTCTGATAACACCCTTGGTGCATCGGCTTGGACCTTAGGGATTAAGTACTTTGACTCTAAGGTCACAATATGGAGCACAAGAACAAGTGGGAAAAGACATACAGGAAGTTCTTCAAGTCACGGACAGAGTATTCCACGGCTTTTACCTTATCCCTAATTATCTTTAGAAATACAGAAGATAATTATGTTAGCTGTGAACACATAGGCAAGAGAAAAAAAAATGGCTTCAGTTATTCTGCCTAGTATCTGGTGTAGATGTCAGAGGGATTTGTTGGGATTCAAGGGGAAATGTTGTTAGTGGAAATGTAGGGCAGCTAATCAACCACGATTCTCGTGTGAGATGAAGGACTCATACATGGCACAAACGTGGTGAATGTAATAGGAAAGTTTGTTGGGAAAGGAATAGGATAGGGGAAAAGATTGCGTGGCCGAGCCATGCCAAGGGAAGAGGGCACTTCAGATGCATCTAGTGGTCGGTATGCCATCTCTGGGAATAGACTCAACCATTAGGTTTAAATACAAGAGGCATTAGGGGCTCGGGGCAAAAGAGTTTAAGCGTTCCAGTGAGAGCTTGCCTAGCCATGATCTCAGTTCTCCTTTTCCCAGTTCCAGAGAAGTTAGGGCTGTTTAAATATCACTTGAGGGGAGCAATCTGGCTCCCAGGAAATGACTTCTGCCTCCAGGGTTGCAGGTCTGGTCATTAGTGGTAATTATCCTTATTTAGAGGGTGGTGTGTCCTGCCAGGTAGTTTTAGGCCGTATCCTAAAAGATGTTATCCTGTCTTGTCTTTTCCTGGAATCCAAGATGATCACGGAGTGACTGTGGAGAGAAGAGCGTAGGACAGTAACACATGGGAAATGGAGGCAGAGCTTCCCAAGCTTTTCTTCCACTGTTAGTGGATTCATGGACTTTGAGTAGACAGAAAGCGGGGAACATCTCAGGGCTAACCTTTGGTCCCTGCTGAGATTACCTGCGAGAGATCTCAAGTCCAGTCCCCAGGGCTGAGGTCGCCTGTGAGTGGGGAAGTGAGATGAGATTTTAGGTTGCAGTTTTCCTTTGCTTGTGGCAAGCTGCCACCTGTCTTTAGGAAGAGGGTTCATTTTAATGAACAGGAGCTGCTGCTGAGGGGTTTAGTAGTATCCGGCCTGAGGGACAGAAGACCGTGCCGCACAGTAAGAGAGTACAGAAGCAAGCTAGAATGATTTGTATTGAGATGATTTCTTACGTTGTAAAAATACTGAGTGTGATCTTGTGGAGAGACAGCCCTCCCCCTACACTCCCCCACCCCTGCCCCAACTAGATGGCCATCGAGACTTCTGCTCTTAATCAAGCACGGTTTGGATATGAAGTACTAAAATCATTGCATGTCCGTGTGCACCTGTCATTGAGCTTAGCTGTACGTAGGAACGTGGGTTCATCCGCTCAGTTTCTCAGCTAAACAAATGCTGTCAATGAGCAGCATAGCCTTTCTGGAGCAACTGCCTTGTTCTGGCCTGGAGCACGTGGGCTCCAATTATTCAGGAATTTTTAAACCATCTTCTCAGCCCGTTCACCCAAATGTACCCCACTTTGGGTATTCTTGGAGAACCAGATTCCTTCTGTTTGTGTACTCTATTTAGCCAAAACTGTGACTTTAGTGCCACATCCTGAAAATCGCTCTAGTTCCGACTCTTGTTTCCTTCTGGAGTTTAAAGCTACAGGCAGATGGGGAAAGGTCAGGTGCATTCCGGAGGCCCCAATTCCACACTTTTCTGGACGCCATACTAGTCTTTGTCACTTCTGGGATTCAGGATTTTACTTCAGGTTCTGTGCCCCCAAGGAGGGAGGGAGGTGTTCGGGGAGGGTGTTCACCCTCCACAAATGTGACTTCTGTGGAAAGCAACATTGAGTCTAAGGGTTATATGGTAAGGCATTGCGTAATGCTGCTCTTACTTCCTTTAGTGTAGAAAATATCTCGGATTTATATTGATTAGACATGATTATTTTTCTTAATATATTTTAGTGTTGTATCACTCATTTTCCACAGTGTCTAGTGAGTACCACTGCTATATTTCTATACCCTTTGTCCCACTTTTTCTGTGTCCCCTTTACCCTCCTAAAGACAAACAAACTAACAAGACAGAAGGAAAAGACAACAAAAATAGCACCACCAACAACAAAAATCTCATTTCTGTTTCTTGGAGATCATTTTGGTAAGCATCATTTTGTATGATCATATACACATAGCTATTAAGCCTATGAATATCCCCCTTTGGTCTCACTGTATGCATAGCTGCAGACCTAAACAATTTATCAGGGCTTCCCTGTGACACAGAAATTCCACTCTTTGCCATTTATCCAATAGAACACAAACAATACCACACTAAAGCTGCTAACACAAACATGTCTGATACAGTATTGTTTACCCTAGCCAAAATATGAAGTCAACCCAGTTGCCCTGCAGTGGATAAATGGCTTGAGAAACTGTGGGGCATATACACAATGGTATTGTACTCCTCTATCAGAAAGAATGACATTGTACCATTCATAAAGAAGTGGAAAGATGTGGGAAAAAATTACCTTAAGTAAGCCAGACTCAAAGAAACATAGGTTGCATGGTTTCTCTCATTTGTGCTAGCTAGAATGTGCCTATAAATCTACAATTAAACACACTGAATGGGTAAAAAAAAATAGACACAATTGTTCATAGGCGGGTTTAGTCTGTCTTCTAAGAAAATACCATGACTTGTTACATATTTCAGACGATTACCTTTTTGTCTGGTGAAATGATCAGTTTGTCATGTCTTCAGTCACAGACCAATTGTCTTTTTTTGGTATTCTTTTTTTTAATTTGGCTGTTCCCTCCCTCCCCCCCCCCCCGTCTGTTTGTCTGTCTTATCTGTCTGTCTGTCTATCCATTCATCCATCCTTGCAGCTTCTTGGAGATAAGAATGTGGGTTTTGTTTGCCCTGTCGGCCTCCCGGTCCACCAATCTCAGCCTCCTTCAGACCCCCTAGGATTATAGGTGTGAGACACCACCATCGGGCTTATTACTATGTTGCTTGTTGTCGTTGACCCCCCCGGAGTTATCTAAAAATCCTTATCAGTCAGAAGCAGTAATCTGAACTCTGGGGCCTCCTCATGCCCTGTGCCCTAGAATGGCCTTGCTTTCTATGTGTGCCCTAATTTTTTTTTTTTTATTTTGTATTCTTATTTTTTTGGTGCTGGTCTTGGTGCCTGAGCTCAGGACTTGGGCATTGTCACTGGACTTTTGTGCTCAAGGCCAGTGCGAAGATAATAGTCTCACTTTGCTGCCCCTCGAGGCTGGCTTCAAACCTCGGCCCTCAGATCTCAGCCCCTGGAGTAGCTCGGGTGACAGGCGTGTAATTCTCAGCACTTGCATTCCTACTGTGTATCCTCCTTACGCTTCATGCTGGGAGATGGGCGAAGGTTCCTCAGCTGACCTCTCTCAGTCTTGGTTCACTAATGGCCGAGCCTGTACAGTGCGGGTGCTCCTCGGTAACCCCTGTTCTCTTTTCCCTTGTGCAGGTATGAACGCCGCTGTCCGCGCCGTGGTGCGCATGGGCATCTACGTGGGAGCCAAGGTGTACTTCATCTATGAGGTCAGTGTCGGCGTCCCGCGTGGTGGTGTGTCTGTGACTCAGCCTTGCCTGCCTCCCACTTGCGCCGAGACCGGGGCTTGCAGGGCCACTGTCTCCAGGAGGAGCCTGCTCCGCCCGTGCGGAGCACTGGAAGGGAGGGGAAGCACAAAAGTCACCCTGCTCTCCAGCGTCCTGCCTCTGAGTCATAGGGACCTGTCGTTGTTGCAGAGAAGTCTCCTTCCTACGAAGGGGTGTGACCGTGGGGGCTGATGTTGAGTACGTGCTGAGAGAAATGGGGGAGACACAGCCCCGGGAGTGGAAAAGTCCACTTCCCTACCACCTTATCCGCTCGCCTCTTAGCCTCCTGACAGTGAGGACCGTGGCTCTGTGTCCGGCTGCCGAGGTCCTGGCAGCTTAGAAATGAGTAGTCTTGGAAGAGGGAGAAGGTCCTAATGTAGTTTCCCAACTCTTACTCTATTTCAAGAACAGGAAGGGGAAAAAAAAATCCATATTTAATTTTTAATCAATATTTAATTTTTTTCCCATCTCTAAAATGTCATAGAGCTAGCTTTAAAAATAGGAGGTATTAATTTGTAAGAAATCTCTTTCTGAGTGAGCAGTTATTCAGGTCTCATTCCTCTCGGCTTTGTCTATGAAAAGACTAGAAGGAGACGTATACATTATAACCATTGTAACAATCTGGGTGGGGGGGTACATGCCTGTAATCTCAGCAGGAGGCTGAGACTGTTTCAACCTTCCCCCAAAAATAGAAACAACACACGCGTGCACACACACGCACACTTATTTTGCTTGCTCTTCTTTTTCCCCATACTTAGATTCTGACTACTTCAGTTCTACACCCAGGAAATTTAGGTTAGCCCCCAGTTTTCAACTATAGCCTTGCAAGTTCAGTCTTCACATTTGAACACCCCTCACTGTTTTGGGTCACTGCTGTGATCCCCCGTATCTTGCCATTGGCTCATGAGCATTGTGAGTAGTCAAAGCGATTTCTAGAACTTCTTCTAGAAACTTCTCTCCTTCTCCCCCCCACCCCCAGGCCCGCACAGAAGAGGGGGCCACAGCAGGCCCTGGCCAGCTCTCTCTCTGACTCCTGAGAGCTGGCTGTGTGTCTGTCTGTTGGCTGAGTCACTGCCGTTCTTACTCTCTTGCTAATTCCTCGGTTACTATTTGCCTACCCCTTGTTGGAGAGAGGCCGTCTCCACGTTGGGCTTTGCTTAGTTTAATTGCCCTGTGGTGGTCCGGTGCCTGGTTGAATTCATCTGATTGGGGGTAATTGTGAAACCGTGGCTCTCAACCATTTCCAATCCGTAGTTTTGGCCCCTGTGAAGGTCGAATTGCCCTTGTGAATTTCCACTCCTGAGCTGCAGCCCGGATGGCTTCCATCCCATTGCTCACTGATTTGGAATGAACACATTAGCATGGATGTCCACAGTCCTTCCCCTCCTCCCCTCCTCCCTGCTTCCGCTCTTCCCTCCTCCCCTCCTCCCTGCTTCTGCTCTTCCCTCCTCCCCTCCTCCCTGCTTCTGCTCTCCCCTCCTCCCCTCCTCCCTGCTTCTGCCTGCCCCTCCTCCCCTCCTCCCTGCTTCTGCCCGCCCCTCCTCCCCTCCTCCCTGCTTCTGCTCCTCCCCTCCTCCCTGCACCTTAAGTCTGCACACAGATACCCCGGGATCTTCCGTCTGAGCATGCTCGTCACGTGTCGTCTGCTCTTGCGACAGAGCCTGCGCAGTGAGAGGTGGTGTGCGGCTTTGCGTCTGTCTGTCCCTCTGTCTGTCTCTCACTCTCACTGTCAGTTGGAGTAGTTAGAAAAAAGAAAAGGAAAAAGATGAGGTGGACTATGAGCAGTGCTTTCCGGTTCCCCCAGGCCTGGGTCTGTCATTTTTGGTGTTCTCCTAGTTGAACTGGGAAGTGGTTTCTGACATCTAGGAGGTAAAGCCAGCTGCCCCCCCCCCCCACTCCCCTCAGATGGACCAGGAAGGCCTTCCCAGAGTTGACTGGCCTCACACGCCAGCGGGGCCGAGCTTAGCTAACCTTGTACCTAACCCAAGGGCCAGTCTTTGTATATGCGTGTGCGTGTGTGGTGGTCCTGGGGCTTGAACTCAGGGTCTGGGGGCGCTGTCCCCGAGCTTCTCTGGCTCAAGGCTAGTTTTCTACCAGTTGAGCCACAGTGTCCTACTCAGCTTTTGTGGAGATAAAGACTCTCAAGGACTTTCCTGCCCGGGCTGTCTTTGAACCCGGATCCTTAGATCTCAGCCTTCTGAGTATCTAGGAGTATAGCTCCAGGCTCCAAGGGCCAACTTCTATTTAGTTTGAAGTAGTTGGAGAGGGCGAGTTAGATGATAAGCGAAGGTTTAATCTGGGACGTAACTCCAAGTGCTTTCTCGGATTTCATTGTTTTGCATTCGTGTTATTGTGTGTGTGTGTGTTTTGTTATTGCGGCCTGCGGGGCTTAGCTGTTGCCAGATCTATGTCTACCAGACTCCCTCTAATTGCTATCTCCCACACTGGAGAGAGTTCAGTCTTTCTTTTAAGGTAAACCAGATTTGTTCTCTTCATGGTTGCGTTAGTGTTCTCTGGAGAAGCAGGAGCAAGAGCGTAGGGAGTTCAGCTTTTTGGGTTTTCCTAGTGTGTTCCGTGTCACCGACAGACCAAAACCTGTCTTAAAAGTATGAATTAGCTACATGAAGGTTTTTGTTGTTGTGTCTCTAGTGGAAAGGATATTCATCTGGAGACGCTGGCATTTCTGGTAAAGAGCCTGCCACTTGAAGCTGAGCTGTTGGGAGTTGTCTGGCTGTAGAACTTGCAATCTGGGCCAGGGCTACGTGAGATGCGTGCTGAGCCCCAGGGCTCGGTTCTGGAGGGAGGGAGGGAGGGAGGGAGGGAGGGAGGGAGGGAGGGAGGGAGGGAGGAAAGGCTGGTGGATCAGGCTATTCCGCCCTACCTCAGAGGCCAGTTGTTTCTTTTTTCTTTTTGATTTATCATAAGGTAGATTTTTTTTCCCCCCCCTTAAAGACCTTGGAAGTGATGAGTAGAAGAGTCCAGGGTGTGAAGAAGAGTCCGTCTGTCGGCCTGGCACTGCTGTCTATCCTGGCAGCCGACACACAGATGTCTCGTTGTTTTTAGTTGGGTTTAATGTCCATACTATTGAAGGTTATGCTGCAGTCCTTGAAAGAAGCATGCTCCTCCCCATTCATATACTGAGGATTAACTGAAGCCATCTTTCATCTCTGAGAAGGGGCTTGGAACCGATCCACCGCAGCCATTTGTGAACACGAGCGTCAGAGCTCGTCTTTCATCTCGTATGCCCTGGAGAAAGGCTCGGGATAATTCGGGTCCTTTCCGCAGCTCCTCTTCGTGTTACAAGCATCAGGTTGTGGATGTACCGGGTGGGCTGTGCGTTCGTATTGCAGGAGGCTGTGGTCACGAGGACAGTGTCAGGGGTTGGACCCCGGCCAGCTCGCTGGCCTTGGGCCAGAATGTTGGGGCTTGCCTTAGAACACTAGCCATGAACACCGTGGGTTCACTGAGTTATTGGCATCTTTGTCCCCTTCTCTAATACATTTCCTTCCTTGAGCAGCCGAATCATTATCTTGTTTAGGGATAAGACACCCCACCCCCCTCCTTCCAGTGTTGAAGAGAGAGACAAGCACCACGCTGGTGACAACACAGAACGGCCTTTGCCAACCTCTTCCTGTGCGCCCAGAAGTGGGAGCATCGGTTCCGCTCGCCACCTTGGGTGCTCCGTGCTGGGGTCACGGCTGGAGGAGGGCGTGAAATCCAGAGGGAGACAGCGGGGACGCCTTGCCACTGGCCCCTCCCTCCCTCCCTCGATCCCATTGCATCCACCCCGCCTGTTCCGCTTTCCCTTGGCAGGTCTTTGGTGTGACCCCTGTGCGTGTGTCATCCAGGCACGCCTCCGAGGGTCTACGCATCGTGTTCTGTGTATTTGAACTTCCTTAAAGGCGAAGCCCATTTCTGACTAAGAATAGTCCCAGCAGCGCGTGAGTGGGTAACAGAACGCAGCCCCCCGGCATCTGCCCACCACCAACCCCCCCTTCACGTCTACTGTGTGGCTGAAGGTCGCTCAAGGGATTCCCGGTGGAGGTCAGGTCCCGTGGCCTAGGTCTCTTGCACACGCCCGAGCTTTTCCTTGTACACTGGCTAGTACACAGCTCGAGTAACGGAGCGTACAGATAGGAGCCTCAGGCCAGTTCCTAGGCTCATTTCTTCATGTGTCGTGGCTGACACGATCCTCTCCACTACCCAAGCCACACGTGGAGCTTCAGACAGTCCAGTGACTGTTGAGGTCAAGTTGTAAAAGAGGGCAGGTGCACTGGCTCACACCTGTAATCCCAGCTTCTCAAGAAGCTGGGATCTGAAGGGTCGAGGTTCAAAGCCAGCCCAGGCAGGAAAGTCTGTGAAACTAATCTCCAGTTAACCACCAAAAAACTGGAAGTGGAGTTCTTGCCCAAGTAGTAGAGTGCTAGCCTTGCACACAGAAACTCAGGGACAGGGCCTAGACCTTGAGTTCAAGCCCCAGAACTGGCCTACTGGCATATGCATGCACGCACACACACACACATTGCAGAAGGGCCTGGGCTCTCCCCGGCCTTTGTTAGATTGTCTCAGTGGGACCAATGACCTTCACTGATGACATTGAAGCAAGCAAGGCCGTCCCTCGTGTACAGTCAAGAGCTTCCCTGTGGCTGCGTTGGAGAGCTGAGCTGCCTTGTTCTTTCAGTGGCTGTTGGCTTTACAACAGCTTCCCTGATGTGGCGCCCGCCTATAGAGCCTGTTAGCTTTGGCTTAAATCTAATCGTGCCAGAGGGCTAAATAGGTGTATTATTGGCGTGCCAAAGCGCCAAGTTACAGGACCGTACGGTGAGTCGTGGTGTTGTAACCTGTGCTAGAGCGGGTTTGGTCTAGAGCGGAGGTTAGACAAGGGCAAGTCCGGAGGCGCCTCTCCCTTTGGGGATTTGTCCACGGAGTGAGGAACTCAGCAAGCACGTGGCTGCGGGCTGACGGACTCTTGGGTTCCGTGGCTGAGCTCAGTGACCGGCATGCTGGGAGGGGCTCTGCGCGCTCAGGTTCTGCTATGGATTTCCTGTGCTGGGGGATATGTCAGAGTCACAGCCCTGCACAGACATGGAGAACCTTCTCCTCCTCCTTCTTGAGCACCCGGCTTTGAGCAGTGGTGTTAAGTAAATGTGGGACGGGGTGTGTGTGTGTGTGTGTGTGTGTGTTCACAGTTTCTCTGCTTACTGGCCCTCAAGTTCCATAACTGAAAGATGCAGCAAATTAAATTGGAAGAAAGAAGGAACCCCCAGGCGAGAGGACATGTATGTATGTACATCCATCAAGCGATTTCTTTTTTTCTTTTCCTGTGCTGGGGCTTGAACTCAGGGCCTCCTGCACTTGTTTGACTTTTTTTTTTTGCTTAAGCCTAGTGCTGTGTCACACCTCCACTTCCAACTTTTTGCTGGTTCATTGGAGATAAGAGGCTCATGGACTTTGCCTGCCTGGGCTGGCCTTGAACTTTGATCCTCCCATCCCAGGCTCCCGATTAGCTAGAATAACAAGAGGGGGCCACTGGTGCCCAGCTCATCGAGCAAGATTGGTGAGGAAATGCCTAGCTTGGTCATAACAGTGCGATTGCGATTTCCCTTTGGGCTTTTAATTTTATTAATTTTTTTTAAGCTCACAGCTGTAATCCTAGCTACTTAGGAGGCTGAAAACTGAGGATCATGGTTTGAAGACAGCCTAGGCAGGTAAGTCCATGAGAGATTCTTTTCTTTTCATTTAACCACCAGGAAACCGGAAGTGGTGCCGTTACTCAAGGTGGTAGAGCGCTAGCTTTGAGTGAAAAAGTTCAGCACCCAAGCCCTGAGTTCAACGCTTATGACCAACTTAAAAAAAAAAAAAAGCATTAGATTTCTTAAAACAGAAAACTACCCACAAGTTGACTGTTGTTATCAGTCTATTTATGGTAAATTCAACAGTTGCCTAACACTACTGGTCAAAATTTCCCCTGTGAATAAAGCACTGTTGTGTACAGAAATCAACTAGCCAGAATCCCCTTGCTTGTTCTGACATTTTCCCAAGGGATTTCAAACAAGAAGTTAAAATGACATCAGTTTGTTACATGGTCTCCGAGATGTTCACAAGTGCTAGGTGATAAGTTTTATTTTTCAGTGGCCAAGGTTCTCTTAGATTCACTTTATGAATTAGGGCCAAGAAGACTTGATAGTGTTTCCTTAGTTGAAAAGTAAGCATAGTTTTACTGCTTTATGGTTTGTTTCTCTTAGAGGAGTCATAAAACTGGCTTTGAAGGCACATTCCAAAAGGGAATTTTTAGGAAAAGATTTTTGGCTGTGCCTTCCTTCTACTTCAGTGCGGGGGGGGGGAGGGGGGAACTCATCTGAAATTGTATATTATAATACATTTGGGTAAAATTTATCTTCCTAATTTGGTACCAGCCTCGTACTCGTGAGAGAGCTTAAAGCTGCAGTTGGCAGTGAATTTTAAAATGTTCCACGGGCAGAATGACTTTGCAAGTTAGAGAATGAGTCATTTCCTAGCAACCTGCCACAAGTGTAAGGAGAGCATTGGCTGCAGAGCTAATGAAATCATCCTTTCTTATTTTTTTTCCACTGCTTCCTGTCGCAGACACACCCACGGTATACAAAATGATCAAATGAGTATTATTGTATTACTTTCCTTACCAAAATTAGGTCGTGCTTTTGCAGAGCCCTTGTCTGTGTTCCTCCTCATCAGTGGAGGGATTTGTTTCTAAGCTTCAGTTTTGTGAACTCAGTATGTAAATTCAGAGAATAAGAGGGAAGAGGTATTTCTCTGTGTACCCTCACGGCCTAGTAAGTTTGAAAATGACTGACAGGTGAGCAGTTGGTGTAACAGGAAGGGCTCTGGAACCGTGTGGAAGGTAATGCTGTCAGACTTACAGCTCAGCACATCTCCAGTCCCCTCCCCTCCTCCTTGGTGGGGTAGCCGTCGTTAGGTTCTTACCCCCGTAGGCCTTTTTATTTCCTTAGTGATTAAATCCAGTGGTTCTTCCTGTGGGGGGGGGGGATGGGTAGATCTTCCTTGCCCGTTTGACCAAAGCCCCCTACTTTGTCTCAGGGTCACCCAATGTGACCTCAGCCCCGTGGGAAGGGTCTATTTTAGGGTCTGACGCGTGGGCCCGGGCTACAAGACTACTTCTTATATCCATGCCTCCCAAGCTTCTTAGGATAAAAACCCAGAGAATCGGGGATGTACAAAACACCAGTGTCTCCTGTAGTGTTCTCCTCTCCTAGGTGGGGGTTGTGCGATGAAGTTTAATGTCGCTCTCTGGAAGGTAGTGTGGACTGAATTCAGTTTATCTCGTGAAAACTGTTCAGTGGGTTTCAAAAGCCAAATGGACTGTCTCGGCCGGTGGAGACCCGGACGCGAAGCTTCTGTGTGTGTGCAGTGTGATTGCTGTGGGTGGGTTTGTGCTAAATCGCAAGCGTCTTTGGGTGACTGTGGCCCCCCCCCCGCCACTCCTCACCCCCAGCCCCCCTTCCCTCCCCGCAACCGTGGGGCAATAGGCAGACCACGTGACCTTCCATTGATCGCTTTGGGTGGGAAGAGGTTAACTCACCTCTGGGTAGAGGTTAGATTCAAAAGGCTTTCACCACGGGTTCTTACTTACCCAATACTTGTACTGCACTGGCTTCCAACTGTTGGGCTCTTGGGAGCTAACGTGCCTTCATTTCGTACAATCTGTACAGAAAATTCCTACCCATTTATTTTTTTTTACCTGGAGGTTTGTTTCTTCCCCAGGGTTATCAAGGCATGGTGGATGGAGGCTCTAATATCCAGGAAGCCGACTGGGAGAGCGTCTCAAGCATTCTGCAAGTGGTAAGTACCATGGCTGTTGGTTTCTCTTAAGTTCAAGTAATGGCTTTCGGAGGAACCTTTTACTGAATCTTCTGCTGCAGTTACCGTTTAAAACACGCAGTACCTTGACTGGTGTTAGTAAGTTAAACCTACTCCCATGGAAAGAAAACATCCTGCCTTTGTTCCTTGATTACATAATACATTCGAAAGCTCTCTACTTGGTACAACCCAGGAAACACCTTTGCAATACAAAGTTCGTGCGCACCAGCTAGCAGTGTTTCATCGTGGAACGTGTATTGCTCTGTTTCTTTTAGGCCACGCTGCAGTTGTTGAGGGCATTTGGTTTGTTGATGGCTGGGTTTTCGATGGCCAGTCTCCTTGTTTTAGACTGAAGTTGACAGGGTTCAATTCCCCTGGCGGGTACAGTGAAGAAATAATTGCCATTGTAAGACGTGCTTACATTGAATTCCAGAGTAATCCGCCCCGGGACTTTTGTGCCTCATTCATGGAACACTTGGTGAAGGCTCCTTTATTAGTTACGGAATAAAGAGATTATGTGGAAAGAAAGACTTGATGAAAAGCTCCTTCTGTGTAGGCTGAGCTTTTAAAATGTATGGAGTAATTAACTAGTTAATTTATAATTAATCTGTGATTCAGTCTGAGTGTTTTTAATAGTAGCCAAATTGGCGTATGTGCCAGTAGGGTGTGCGTTTTATTTTATTTTTATTTATTGTCAGTGCTGGGGTTTGAACTCAGGGTCTGGAGACTTGTCTGTTATATTTTTGTTCGTGGCTGGTGCTCTGTCTACCACTTGAGCCACGGCTTGCATTTCCAGACTTTCGGTGGTTAATTGGAGGTGATACTGTCTTAGTTTCTCCAGTAGCTAGGATTACAGGGGTGAGCCAGCTGCATTTTAATGATTTCAAAGCTTTCTATGCCTGGAAAGGGCAGGAAGGAAATTTTGACAACCAAGGCTTAAAGTAGAACCCTATTTGGAGGACTTGAGGACAGTATGGAGTTCCAGTGTAGGACTCAAAATGGGGGGGGGGGGAAGGGGGAGAGACACTTGGACAGCAAACAGTGAAACACCAAGGAAAGCACAAATCAAGTCCTGTAGGTATGTGTGTGTGTGTGTGTGTGTGTGTGCACCTCTTCTCATCCACCTAGCTCTCAGTAGTCATCGTTGCCTATCTTTCCCAGGGCGGGACGATCATTGGCAGCGCGCGCTGCCAAGTCTTCCGTACACGAGAGGGCCGTCTGAAAGCGGCCCGCAACTTGGTCCAGCTGGGCATCACCAACCTGTGCGTGATCGGAGGCGACGGGAGCCTCACGGGGGCTAACCTCTTCCGGAAGGAGTGGAGTGGACTCCTGGACGAGCTGGCCCAGAACGGTAGCTTCCTACTGCGGTTCCTGCCCTTCCCGCGGGCTTCCCGTCTCCTCGTCATCTGTCTTCCCGTGCTTTGGAAATCTCACATTCTCGCCTTTTTAAAAGTCTTATCTAGAATCCACATTGGATCAGCGTGTATGTGTGGGTGGGGCTCCTTTTCTTGTAGTTTTGAGGGTTTGAACCCAGGTCCTTGCCTTTGTGAGGCAGACATCCTCACGTCTGAACGAGGCCTCCCATCCTGATTTTTAGTTTTCAGATAAGGTCTAGTGTCCCGCCTAGGTGAACAACACCTGGGTGTGATCTATCTATGGCAGGCCTGCTGTTGTAGCTAGGGTGACTGGTGTGGACCGCCGTATCCAGATAGTCATTAAGATGTCTCAAAGTTTCCCTTGTCCAAGTTGGCCTTGAACTTTGGTTCTCTCGATCTCACCCTTCCAAGTAGCTAGGGCTACAGTTGGGAGCCGCCGGTGCCTGGCTTATTCTGCCTTTCACAGTAGTGAAAGCCCCCGGCTCTGTCAGTGACCACATCTGTAGCCAGCTACAGATACATTTGAATACCTCCAGCTCGGCTGAGGTTCTTCAAATCTCTGTTGCTGGGCTAGAGAGTAGCTCCGTGGTAAGCTGCTTGTCTAGCATGCACATAGTCTACTCTTCGATTCCCAGCAGGGCATATTCAAACCTATCCACAGCGTCCAAAGATGGTAATTTAGACACGAGTGATCTGCTATTACGTCATCCTTTGTGCTGCTGCGGAAGGATTTCTGAGAACTCTCACTCCTATATACTTTAGTCTTGATCTCTTTAAAGCTGTTAGTTTAATCCTGGAATAAGAAATCTCTAGGAAGATGACCAGTGTGTCTAAAGTACTTAATTGTGAAATTGTAATGGATCCTTACCCTGAACCATGAATTCTTTAAAGCCATTGCAAGGTAAAAATGGAAGCTTTTTTTTTGTTCGTTTGTTTCTCGTCAGTCATGGGGCTTCTACTAGGCCTAGGTTCTATCCCTGAGCTTTTTTTTTTTGCTTAAGGTCAGTGCTCTACTACCTTGAGCCATGGCTCCACTTCCAGTTTTCTGGTGGTTAATTGGTGATAAGAGTCTCATGGACTTTCCTGCCCAAGCTGGCTTTGAACTGGACTCCTCAGATCTCAGGCTCCTGAGTAGGTAGCTAGGATTACAGGTGTGAACCACCAGCACTTGGCAATGTGTGTGTGTGTGTGTGTGTGTGTGTGTGTGTGTGTGTTAATGTACTGAATGCAACATGTAGCTATTTTTTTCTATCTTACTTTCTTTTTAAAAATGATTTGCTGTTCTTGCAAAGTGCCAAATGCCAACTCACGTTTTATGTAATCACTTCTGCCTTTGTCTGTCTCTCCCTTTCCTGAAGCATACAGATGCGGGTTGCAAATAGCTCTCTGATCAGATAATGAATTTGGAGTCGTTGATCTCTTTCCTGTACCGTGACCGGGCGGGAGGACTCACGGGAATCCCCGTCTCTCATTGGTTATGGTGTGTGTGCTTGCCTCCCGTGCAGGAGACATTGATAACGAAGCTGTCCGGAAGTACGCCCACCTCAACGTGGTCGGCATGGTGGGTTCCATCGACAATGACTTCTGCGGCACTGACATGACCATTGGCACCGACTCCGCTCTGCACAGGATCATCGAAGTTGTGGACGCCATCATGACCACTGCCCAGAGGTAAAAGGACCTAGTTGGAACCACCAGGGCGGCTCTGCTGGCTCCAGAACGTTCTGCAGAAGGGTTTCCAACTGGAGTCTTAGAAGCTGGTACTGGTGTTACAAGGAAACTCAGTCGTGAGAAAAAGAGAAGCCACCACTTAAGAGGCCAAATTGTGAGTCTTTATTGGAGGGCTGCCGGTGGCCTCTTGTCTCAAAAGACCAGCAGTCCCGAATGCAGCTAGCACAAAGCTACTATAGGCCAAGACCAGATAAGCTGTGTAGAATCAAACCCAACCAAAGTGCTATACCGTGAGCAAAGCAAACCAGATGAGGACACAAACCTAATCGCAGGGTTAAATGAAAGCAAACCAGATCAAGGGCCAATTACCTCAGGAAGCATCAGCCCAGTCTTCTTACTTCACTGGGGCTTGAACTTGAGACCTTTTGGTGTTCTGCCATTGGAGCCATACCTCCACTTCCAGCTTTTTGCTTGTTGGAGATAAGAGTTTCATGGACTTCTCTGCCTGAGCTGGCTTTGAACTGTGATCCCCAGATCTCAGGTTTCTGATGAGCTAGGATTACAGGCTTGGGTTACCAATTCCGGTTTCCCTCTCCCCTCCCCTCCCCTCCCCTCCCCTCCCTTCCCTTCCCCTCCCCTCCCCTCCCCTCCCCTCCCCTCCCCTCCCCTCCCCTCCCCTCCCCTCCCCTCCCCTCCCCTCCCCTCCCCTTCCCTCCCCTCCCCTCCTTCTTTTCTTTCCTTTTTTCATTTTTAATAAGTAGCTTGAGACTTGGAGCACTGAATAAGAACTCTGGGAGCAGGGCCTTGTGATTATCTATGTTCAGTTGTCCCGTCTATAGCCGGCTGTCTCAGTCCGTGGCCGTGAGCTTCGTAGTCACTGGAAAACACATCTCTGATGTGGACAGGAAGGCTCAGAGCAGATGAATTTTTGCATTGCGTGGAAAGTCCCTGGTTCTTAGATATTATTATTAATGGAGCTGATTTGTGACATTCACGCTCATGTGCTTCTGTGGAGTTTACCCACAGACGTGCCCGCCTTTGCCCAGTAGTACAGCCATTACCTTCAGAAAGGGCGTGGCAAAGCAACCAGGAGGCCTTGGGGCGTACGTGGCAGAAGTTGCAAAAATACGCACTTCACAAAGGCAGTCGCCGCTGAAATCCCCTCGGTTCCGCAGACCCCCGGGCACCTTTGTGGTAACGCTCTCCTTCTGTAGGACAAGTCGTCACTTTCTGGCAACTTGGTGTCTGGAATTACGAGGCCGACTTTCTGTCTCACTGGGCTTCGAGAGCACTTTGCTGGCTGCCCGGAGCGTGTGCTCAGTGACCGTGAGGGAATGATGTACTCAGTTGTTTTTTTTTCCCCCTCCAGCCATCAGAGGACCTTTGTCCTGGAGGTGATGGGGAGACACTGTGGGTACGTACCTCTGCACGCGTGATCGGGGTGGGGGAATCCCCCCCCCGCCCCGGTGCCGCCTCCTCCTCGTGGCTCTGTGGACAGACCGGTCATAGCGCCAGTTGCCTGCAGTGTGTCATTCTGTTGGCATCGGTCCCTAAACCTGGGTGGCGGCGGCCCTGATGTGGCTTTCTCTCTTGGTGCAGGTACTTGGCCTTGGTGAGTGCCTTGGCCTGCGGGGCGGACTGGGTGTTCCTTCCGGAGTCGCCGCCAGAGGAGGGCTGGGAGGAGAGCATGTGCGTCAAGCTCTCCGAGGTAACCGCGCAGCCTCCGCGTCCGCTGCCAGGGACTGGGCCGAATGAATGAATGGCTTGGGTCAGGATTCACGGGGCGCTGGGAGCCGCCCATGGGCAAACGTGGACTCGTGAGCCAGCGAGGACTTGCTGGTGTGAAATGAGGTCACGGCTCTTGGGGAGGATCTTCCTCCTCCCCCTCGGCTGTTCCTGAAATTTCAAAGAAGGGTGCCATAGAGAAATTGCTGGAGCTTTATTGCCTGCTTAGAATATTGAGGATGCACACACTGCTTACGCCCTCTTCGGAAGAGTGTTGTAGAGATGAATCCACGCCCATAGTTATGGTTCCGACTTTTAATTTTTGCTCTTCTCAACGATGCCCAAATCATCAGTCCCCCCATGCTCTTAGGAGAGTGCCCGAGACGAACAAATCCTTTGAAGCGTGGCGTATTGTATAGCCCTCCAACCCCGTGTAACACCACGGATGGGGGCCACGCCTGTGACAAAGGGGACGGTCCAGATCCCGACAAGAGCTCTCCTGCTCTGTACCTGTTGGGCCCAGGGCCCCCTGATCGTATGAATGGCAGAGACATTTTGGACTCACAGGAGTGGTGTGAGGAGAGGTTCTTGGGGCAGCAAAAGGGCGTTCTTGGGGTGGAAGAAACACGGCAGGAAGCCTCTAGGTGTGTTCACTGGCAGGGGTGGGGGGGGGGGTGCTGAGGTGGAGGGAGGGCGGGAAATCCACCCTGATGGGGGAACTCGTCTGTAGTTGTAGTGTCCCCACAGACCTCCCAGTGCCCCCCCACCAAGATCCCTCTCACCTCCTAGGGAAGTTACTGTCAGGCTTTCCCTTCCCCATGAAGCAAGGATTTCTGATCGAAAGAGGCCAGTTCAACACCCTGGGACCAACCTCTTTGGTGTTGTGATTGCAGTCCTCAAAAATCGATGAAGAAATGTGAGGGTTTCGGGGTTTTTCTCTTCTCTTAGAACCGTGCCCGGAAAAAAAGGCTGAACATTATCATTGTGGCTGAAGGAGCAATCGACAGACAGAATAATCCCATCAGCTCAGAGAAAATCAAGGATGTAAGTGTCTCTGTATGTGGTCTCACTCTTTTTATTTTCCTGTGTTGTCACCTGGCAAAAGTTTGATGAAGAATCTGAGGATTGCAGTTCAGAGTCAGCCCAGGCAAGAAAGTCTGGGAGACTCTTACCTCCAATTAACTGCCAGAAAAATAGCTGGGAGTGGAGTTGTGGCTATAGTGGTAGAGCATTAGCCTTGAACAACAACAACCAAAAAGCCCAGGGACAATGCCCAGCCTCTTGAGTTCAAGCCCTAGGATTGGCACGCACGCGCGCGCGCGCGCACACACACACACACACACTCACTCACTCATTCCAGATGTGGAGATGTGGCTCAAGTGGCACAGTGCCAGCCTTGAGTGAAGAAATCCAATAGAAGAGTGTAAGGCCCTGACTGAGTGTAAGCCAAGATGACATACTCGTTTCTCGAGTGTGTTCTGACTAAGAAAATCACTGTCTCCTCATGGCTGTGAAGAGGCCCAGGGCCTACTGGGATGGAATCTCCTCGTCTGGGGCTCCCTGAGCTCAACGGGGTCCCAGGGTTTCAGACACACATCGGTAGCCAGATTCTTGAGTGACCTGTAGGTCAGGGCCACAGGCATTACCAGAATTTAGCGGTTAATTTCCTTTTCATAATTATAGTCATTTAAATGAGCAAATTTCATTTCTTACTGGTCTAAGCACTAGCCATACCTTTCAGTATTAAGTCAATGACAGGAACTTGTGAAAGACATCTGACAAAGTTGACCAGCAGCAAACAATAAAATCGGGTCAAAACTTTTCCTTCTCACTTATTAGGTAGTATTCTTTTTGTTTGTTTGGCCAGTCTTGGGGCTTGAACTCAGGGCCTGAGCACTGTCTCTGGCTTTTTTTTTTTTTTTTGCTCAAGGCTAGCACTCTACCACTTGAGTCATAGCTCCACTTCTGGCTTTTTCTGTATATGTGGTGCTGAGGACTCGAACCCAGGGTTTCATGTATACAAGGCAAGTACTCTACCACTAGGCCATATTCCCAGCCCTGCTTCTCACTTATTTATTAGTTGAGACTAAGTCATGGCACACTGAACCAGTGAATGGCCGTGAATCGGTTTCACCGTTCCCATTGTTGGTGTCGAGGCAGAAACCGAGTCACGTAGAGTGCCTTTTACCTGGCCGTGGCACTGAACAGTCCTCTTAAGGAAGGGAACTTCAGAGAGGATAATTGGGGTCCTTGCTCTGGGCGGCGAGCCCGGTAGGAGCCGAGAGCCGACGTGCCCACAGTCCCGGGTTTTCTGATGGAGATCTTTCTTGCAGCTTGTAGTGAAGCAGCTGGGATATGACACGCGCGTCACCATCCTTGGACACGTACAGCGGGGAGGGACGCCGTCCGCGTTCGACAGGATTTTGGTAATGGAGGAGGCGGGGGGAGGGGAGGTGCCAGGCCCTTTCGCCAGGTCTGGGGGAGGGGGGGGGAAGGAGTAATTCTGGGCGTTCTCAGCAGGCAATTTATCATGAAAGTTGATCAGCAAGCTTAGCCCCAGAGGCTGGGAGACCCTAGCCTCTATCTGTGAGGAGGAGAGAGGAGTCGGGGTCTCACAAGGTTTAGGGCCGTCCCCGTGTCCCTCCCCTTTCTGCTGGTTCTGAGGGACTTGGGGTGGCGGGGGCCGGGGGGGGGGGTGTCTCATCCTTACAGAGAGGCATGGGTTCCAGATCACGGGAAGTGGGCCGCGGGCACATCCCGTGAGGGTCAGAAGGGCGGGGTGGGTGGAGGCCCCTCCCCGATGCCCGGGCGCGTCCCTTGCAGGCCAGCCGCATGGGGGTGGAAGCGGTGATCGCCCTCCTGGAGGCCACGCCCGAGACCCCCGGCCTGTGTCGTGTCGCTGAGGGGGAACCAAGCCGTGCGCCTGCCCCTGGTGGAGTGCGTGCAGATGGTGAGCTGGGGCCTGGGGCGGGCGCGGCGGGGGCGGGGACCGCCGTCCGCGTCCTCGCTTTCCTGGCAACCGGGTCCAGCAAGACCTCAAGTGCCTTGGGTGTCCTTGGCGCCCTCCATCAGCAAAGAGGGGGCTGTGTCCCCTGCCTGGTTCCTCTCTCCGCCCCGAGACGGCTGGGGCAGCTCGCTGGGCATGCAGCCCCCTCGGGGGTTCACCGCGCAAAGCCCAGAGTGAGCTCGCCGTAGCCCACTTCCCTGAAGGTCGCCCACACCTTGAACCTGGACATTGGGGGTGCTTCCCTTAGCTTAGATTGGAGAGATGGGGTCACTTGCCCGAGACCCTAAGTTACCCGGGACTCGCAAGGGGCATGGCAGCCCTTAATCCGGGGGCAGCTCCAGTCCCTGCTGCTCCCTTACTTTCCCGGGAGCCCCCAGGGAGGGCGTGGTCTCTGCCTTCCGTTCTTTTCCTACCAGAGCTTTTCCAGTACCTTCCCTGACAGACCCACTTCCCCTCGCTTTGCCTCTGTGGAGAAATCCTTACGAGTTCCTGGCCCTGAGTGGCAAGTACTCCTTCTTTTGCTTGGGAGCAGCCTGAATTTGGGTGTCCACCCTGGGGGCCTCCGACAGGCCGGCTGCCCAGCAAAGCAGTGTTAGGAAGAGGTCTACACCCTATGCACCGCGGGGCTGTGTGCACCTGCCAGGAGCCAGGAGGTCCAGCCACTCCCCCTCCACGGGCGTGACACGGGCGTGACACGGGCGTGACACAGTCGTGACGTGTTTCCTCTTCTCCCTGGTTTTATTTTAAAGACCCAGGACGTGCAGAAGGCGATGGACGAGAGAAGGTTCAAGGACGCCGTGCAGCTCCGAGGGAGGTGAGCGCTCCCTCGGGCCCGCGCGTCTGGAGGATGGCGGTGGTCTTTCTACCTCGAGAGGAAAATGCACACACACAAAAAGGGGGGAAAGAAAAAGTCAAAACGCGAAGCTGTGTTTGTGCGGCGAAGCCCTAGGAGATAGTTAACGGAGAAATGGGGTTCTCTCCTTGTCGTTCGGTTTTCGTGCTGGGAGAGTGAGGGAAGGAGTACCCCCCCAGCTTGACCTTGGACCCCACCACGCCCCTCTTTTTCCTTTAGGAGCTTCGAGGGCAACCTGAAGACCTACAAGCGACTGGCCATCAAGTTACCCGATGACCAGATCACCAAGGTAAAGTAGCCGCCACCTGTTGCTTCCCCCCCCCCTCCTCCTCCCGTGGCCTGGGTGGACGCGAGGCCACGGAGGCTGCGCAGGCCCGGTGACCCCAGGCCTCCTCCCTCCCCCCCCCCCCCCGGCTTGCGCGTTTCAGAGCAACTGCAACGTGGCCATCATCAACGTGGGGGCGCCGGCGGCGGGGATGAACGCGGCCGTGCGCTCGGCGGTGCGCGTGGGCATCTCGGACGGCCACAGGGTGTTCGCCATCTACGACGGCTTCGACGGCTTCGCCAAAGGCCAGGTGAGGCTCCCCCCCCCCCCCCCCCAGGCCAGCCGGCCCCCGTGCCTCGCGACACTTGAGGTTCAGCACTCCGTGCCTGCCTGCCTTCTTCCCTTCCATCCCTCCCCTCCCTCCTCCTCCTTTCCCTCTCTCTCCCTCCCTCCCTATGTCCCTCCTTCCTTCCTTTCCGTCTTTGTGCTGGTGCTGGAACTTGAACGCAGAGCTCGTGTGCCGTCCCTTACCGGTGCTCTACTGCTTGAGCCACTTGCTAGGAAGCACGGAACCCGGAAGAGGAGATGCCGTCTAGACCCGTGGCTGGCCATGCCGTTCCTGCCGTCCCAAGCTCTGGGGACGCAGGGGTAGTGGCTGGGTACGGTGGCCCGGGCCTGTCCTGCAAGCCATGCGTGGAAGCGCAAGCCAGGAAGGTCACCGTCCAGCCTGGCCCCTGCACTAAGAGTGGACCCCATCAACGCACAAAAGGGCTGGCAGGGTGACTCTCCCAGCGGTAGATCACTCTCCTAAGCTAGTGTGAAGCCCAGAGTTCACAACCCGGCATGCCACCTAAGATGTACGGATGGATGAATAATTGAATAAACAAAGAAAATGGCCAGGACCACGGTTCGAGGGGTAGAGCTTTTCCTAGGCAACCATAGGCTCTGGTCTCAGTTCCCAGTACATAGTGAATGAATGAACAACACACATAGTAACAACAAAAATCCCCAACAATACAAATCTTGGCGTGTATCCTTTCCTTTCCTAGTGCCAGAACCTGATCAGCTACAGTATCTTTCTAGAACACCTGTGTGGAGGTTAGATGCAGCGCCCTCTGGGCAGGGAGAGTATAATTTTAGTGAGCGCCTTATCAGTCACTTACCTGAGGAGAGCGTCCCTTATCTCTACCCCTTTCAACATCGCTGGGACTGAACCGTCCAGGAATGCTTCCTGGATCTTAAGAGCCGACAGGGCCCGATGAGGTCCAAACATCCGGAACAATCCGTAGAGCCTTCTCATTCCCGTTCCTCCCTCATTTGAGCTGATCCATGGTGTGTGTTTCCACGTTAGATCAAAGAAATCGGCTGGTCAGATGTCGGAGGTTGGACTGGCCAAGGAGGATCCATTCTCGGGACAAAGCGGTAATTTCAGAATCTCTCCGTTCTTTGACCTAACGTAGGGAAGAGGGAGGTGGTATATTCTAGAAGAAGGCAACCGAGTGTCAATTCCTTCTGTAATCTCCCGGAAGGAATTCCTAAAGGAAGAGGTGGCGGGGCTTGCCGGGTTAGGTGACACTTCCTCCCACTAGGAAAGCGGGACTGACTTGGTTTCTTGGGTCTGTCTTGCTTCCAGCCTCCTGCCTGGAAAGTATTTGGACAAGATCGCTGAACAGATGAGGAACCATAATATCAACGCCCTCCTGGTCATTGGAGGGTTCGAGGTAGGCCGTCCATTCTCTGTTTAACCTGTTCATTTAGTCCCGGGGGGGGAGGGGACAACCCCGGGCCGGCTTCACACAAGCCGAGCCGCTGCTGGCTGAGTCTTCAGGAAGCTGGGATTTTCGGTTTTCCCGGTCCCACAGCCCTGGCTCCTGGTAACGCAGAAGCAGCCCAGGGTGTCCAGCGTGAAACGGACCCAGTTCTGATCAAGTAACTGACCAGGAAAGTGAGCGCTTGAGTCTTTAGGCGAGACTCAACTCTTCTGAGTCCTCATTTCATCTCTCAGGTTCTTTATTTTACTTAGATTTTCTTTGGACCGTCATTCTTCACTATGCCCTATTTAATATTTTCTATCTGATTGAGTATTTCATACGTAATAAAACATCAGTCCGATAAATACCTTTCATCGTTTTGGAAGCTGCCGGGACCTCCAGTAGCCAGCTTCTGACCCCGAAGCCAGCCTTGCTCCTCCTCAGTGATGAAGCCCGTTCCGTTCCCTCCTTTTGTCTTTTAAGAAACTGCTTCTCTTTTTGTCTGTGGCCCTAACGCGTCTCTGTGTTGGTTTTTTTAGTGGTTCCCCGGTTCCCACTGTTTGCCCCCGTGTGCCGTGGTCCACGTGGCTCCCGAGGCCCCTCCTGTGCACGCCGCTCACTCCCAGTGACGCCCCTCCGTGCCCGTGACACACGCACACACACGGCCCGCAATCACACACACTTATCTGACAGGCCTACCTGGGACTCCTCGAGCTGGCAGCTGCCCGGGAGAAACACGAGGAGTTCTGTGTCCCTATGGTCATGGTTCCTGCTACTGTCTCCAACAATGTGCCGGGTTCCGATTTCAGCATCGGGGCAGACACAGCCCTGAACACAATCACAGACGTAAGTGCGCGTGCACCAGCAAAGCAGGCGCGGCCACGCTTAACCCCCCGGCGCCCGGCCCCTTTTATCTACCAGTTGCACCAGAAAGAGGTCTCCGCCAGCCACTCGCAGATCCATTGCACGTGTCATCCCTCTGGTCTTTATTTCTCTTTTTGTTGTTGTTTGCTCCCCAAGAAAAGTATTATTATTAAAAAAAGGCCTCCGGTTTCGGGAGACCGTTGACTTTTTTTTCCCATCTCTTTCTTGTCATGAAGTCGCACTGAGAAGACCCAGGGAGTGGCTACGGATTCTGTAGCTTCGGCAGAATGACTTGATGCATTTGTTTGTTTTTGTTTAGTCAGCCTTCTGCTGAGTCTTTATTGCAGTCCAACCTGAGTCCAAGTTTCTCTACTGAATGTGTAAGGGTAGAAATTGAAAGCAAGCTGTCTTGTGATTTTATTTGTTGATGCCAACCCACAACTAAACGCACATTGGTTGTCGTTGCGGCAATGGCTGCTTAATATCATTTCTCCCTTTGTAATTGGTGATCCTCATTACATCCAAAACTATTGATGCCTGTGTGTGCGCGCGTACGTACGCTAGTATTTAGGCTTAAATTTATGGCCTTGCTCTCTTGTTTGGCTTTTTTTTTTTTTTTGCTCAAGGCGAGTGCTCTACCACTTTGTTAATTGGAGACAAGAGACTCACAGGTTTATCACTATACCAGGCTGGCTCCTGAGTAGCTAGGATTATAGATTTGATCCCCTGGCACACAGCGGTCTGTGTTTTGGTTTGGTTTTTGCCAGAAGGCAATAACAAAGCATAGGCATATGTTCACATTAGATTTGTGGATCACACTTGCTAGTTTATATGGGAGTTTGGACACTGGTATCTAAGACTGCATTCCACTGTTTTGTTTTGTTTTTAATTATTTCATTCAAGTCATTTTTCCTCCGGATACTTTAGTACTGGCGTTTTCTCTAAGATTTTTGTTTCTCGTGAACTGTTGGCACCACGACCTTCTTTCTGGCACTGGTAAATAAAAGCCCAAATGCTTTTTCACAGTAAAACGCAAATGGTAAGTAAAGCTTTGCACCGACGGGTTGGCTTTCCTGAGCTGCTCACGCTTCCTTCCGTTTCTCTAGTGAAGCCGCGGGCCATTTGCTGACACTCTCACTAACCTCTTCCTCCTTCCTGCATGGCGACGGCTCTGGCTGCCTGGGTTTGTAGGCTTGGTGAGGCTTTGAGGCGCTGCCTGGGTCCTCAGGTTGTGAATGTAAACATCGGAGCCTCCCTCAAGATGGCTTACGACTTGTTTCTTCCTCCTCTGCCCTGCCTTCGTGATCGGGGCCTGTTTGATTCGTTGTCCGTAATGAGAACGCATGTTAGGGGAAAGACCGGTGCGGGAGAGGCCCCGGACTGCCCTTGACAGTTCATGGGAGCTTTATGCAGGTGCTGGCCAAAGGTTAGTCCTTCCTCGTGGACACCTGGTGCGTATTTCCATCGTCCTAGCTCATCCACTATAAAGGATTGCTGCTGTCTTGCGAGTTTTAAGTTCATAATATGTGCCCTACATACATATATATGTGCGCATATCATATAAAGTACATATGATATATACTAAACATATATATAAGTATATAGACCTACATAGTTAAATGTGTGTGTGTATATATGTGTATATGTATGTGTATATATACACACACACACACACACACACACACACACACACACACACACACACATATATTTGAAGATTGAAGACCAAAATAGAGGGGAGGAGGGATCCCCTCTTCCTTGTAACTTCTCTTACAGGGATTTTGTGGATTTTCTTAAGTCCGCTCTGTTGCTCATTTGCGTTTCAAAGGGTGGTTGTGCAGTGGCATTGTGGAGCTGGCAGCCTGCCACGGGCGCAGGTTGTGGGCACGATCGCACGTGGTAAGTGGAGGTGTATGGCGCATCCCTCCCCTGGCCCACGGCGCTTCCGGGGCTCTGAGAAGCCGGTCCCCTTTGTTCTGCTGTGTCAAGGTGGGTTGAGAAAGGCCGGGTCCCGAGGCCTCGCCTCCGTGAAGGCTGCCATTTCCCTGCGGCCAGGGGTGCATCCCGAAGGTCACAGGACCAGAACGACGTCCAAGGTGGTACCCGTTTTGTCCACAGTTGTCTCTGTGTCAGGTGACGCATGCCAAGTGATGTCTCTCGAGTGGTTCGGGCATGTGTCTGGATGAGGCTGGCATGGACTCCAGGACAAACAAGGCCGCCAGGCCACTCTGCCGGGTCACTCTGGATCTGTCCTGCGCTGTTCTGGACATCACCGAAGCCTTCCGAGGGGGGCTGGCTGGGTGTTGGTATCGGTCACCTAGGACTGTCCTGAGCAGGTCACCTGGGCTCTGGCTGCTCTTGTGGCCAGATGCTCTGGGTAGAGAGATTGGCAGCTCCCTGCGTGGCTCCGGTAGCATGTATTACAGTTACTGCCCTTGAGGCGGGGGATGGGGAGCTCTTCAGGTATCCAGTGGCTTCTTTGGTGGTTCGTAACTGGGGGGTGATGGCGCGACTAGAGGACATTTACAAGGTTGAGGGGCACTTGGAGTTGTCCGAGCTGGGGCAGGGGATTCTGCTGGTAGGGTGTGGGTAGAAGACAAGGATGCTGACCCTCAGAGTACAAGGTATAGATGGCGCTGTTCCCACCACGAGGAACCCTTCTGGCTTAGAATATCAACGCCGTGGAGGTTGAGGAACCCTGGGCTAGTCTTTAGCAGTCATCATCATTGGCGTACTGAGTCGTATGCACGACCCAGTGTTTTTTTTTTTTCTTGCCAGTAGAAGAAGGGCTTACCTGGCAGGTGAGCCCCCAAAGTTGGCCCCAGTCGAGGTGCAGTAGAGAGGAAGGTGAGTCATCTAGGCAGCGGAAAAATCACCTTTCCTCCCAGAGTAGCAAGTGCTGTTCTAAAGTACGGAGGAGCCCAGAAAATGGCGTAGGTCTCATTCCCCCAGCCTTGGCCTGGTGTGGCCTTCGGCAGGAAGTTCTTCATTAAGAGCCACGTGTGAGTTGGTAAGGCAGAGCCAGGTGACACCAGCTGTGGGGGGGGGGGGCACCACGTACCGAGCTTGCGTGGAGGCGAGGGGCTGGCTACAGTGGGCACGGGGTGGGGGGGGAACCCCGCTGTACCCCGCCATCACCCGGTGCTAACTGCCCCATCCGACCTAGACTGCCCCTCCCCTCCATGGACTAACGACCACAAGTCCACCCCCCACTGTCCTGTCCATCAGGCTGTGCTAGTGTTCCCAGAATGCCTGGCTCCGCTTACCTGCTTGGATTTAGGGCTGGTGGGGGGAGGGGGGGCGTGCGTGGACCTCTAACCTCCCTACCACTAACCCGGTTAACACCCGAGGAGGCGGGTCCAAGCCCCTCGCCGTTTTTTGACATCAGAGCCCAGCCATTTTAATTGGAGCTCCCGCGCAGTCGGCCCGGTCCTTGGCCATCTTCCTCGCGTCACGCGGGCCCGGCCAAGGGCCCGGCGAGGGCGGCGGGTTCTCTTCCCCGGGGAACTGAGAGCCACGCGGAAGCCACGGGTCCCGCGGGGACGTGCAGCCTTGCGGGTAACGTACACGCATGCCTCCTTCCGCGTCTGCCCCGGGGCAGCAGCGTGGTCCTGCCACAGGCCGCCCCCCCCCCCTCCACGCGGGTGGCGCCCCCCCCCCCCATTTGATGCCATCTCTACAGCCGTGGGCTCTCCGCACGCCAGGCCTGGCGTGGCGCTTAAACCTCCCCAACCCAATCGGCCTTTGCCCGCCTACTCCGAGATGCCAAGAAACGAGCCCCTGTTCCATCTAACGACTAACACGTCGCCGCCGCCTGTGTCCCTGCCGCCTGCTTTGCTGCCTGCTTCGCACCCACCGCCTGTGGCTGCTTCCTCCCGAGGGACCAAGATAAAAGGGGACAAGGATACGGGGCTCCCCCTGCGGTCCCTGCATTAGGCTGGCACATGAGACTCAGTTCCCTCCCCGTCCCATGCCCCCCTATACACACACACACACACACACACACACACACAGCCACAGCCCACGCACGCCCAGTGACGGGCAGGGGGTCCGCCTGTGCCCCCCTAACTGCCGTGGCCCTGCCGCTTCAGGCTTTCGAGTCCGCGATCGCGATGGCTGAAATGCGGGCCAGCCACGAGGAGTTTTGCATCCCGGTCTGCGTCGTGCCTGCCACTATTAGCAACAATGTCCCAGGCACAGAGCTAAGTGTTGGTTGTGATACTGCCATCAATGTGGTTGCTGAGGTAAGAGACGGGTCGCCTGTATACGCTCGCTCGGTCTTACTCGGGGATCTGCTGGCTCTGCCCCAGCCCTCCCTGCTAGCGAGGCAGAGTTTCCCCCCGGGGGGGCTATTGATCCTGCACCTGCCCGATCCCAAATAGACATCCAAATGGGCAGCCCACTCAGTCTTTGAGATTGAGTTTTGTTAGCTTAACTTGGTCCCACACTTAGGAAAACAGGATAACGTGTCCCAGTTTTCTCCTGGGAGAGCCTGTCTTTACTGACTGAAAAATAAAACGTTGCACTGAGATGTCTGCCTAGTATTTCGGAGCTGCGGGCCCAGCCTCTGGTAAGACCTGCTTGCTGCCCGAGAGGGGAGTTAGAGGAGGGTCAGGGGTCGTGGAACAAGTCCCCGGCGTTAGTTACCGGGATTGAGATGCCCGGTAAGTATGGACACCTGCAAGACGGAGCGACTCCCAGCCGTCCGTGCCAGCAGCCCGAGGCCTGTGCGTGGGAGCTGTCCTTCCCGAGGGAGGAGGGACAAGGGGACACGGCCCAGGGCAAGGAGAACTCAGGAGCTTGAGCCCGGCTCCTCGGGCCTTGCACCCTGAGCCGGGGTCGGGCCGAGAGCCATAGCCTCTCAAGGCCCCCAGCGTTGGTGATGGAAACTCGTCACTCGGATGGCGCTTTCTGGGTTCCGGTTGGCACGAGAGCCTCAGGGAGCAAGCGGGTTCGTCCCAGGTTCTGTCTTCTGAGTTGCATTGAGAACGAAGGCCCCCAGTGAGGCCCAGCAATCCTGCGTCTCCATTAGCCTCTCGGCACGTGGACTCTTTCCCTGATGCCCACGTGCACCTGTGACCTTGACCTTGTGGTTGGTGTGTTAAATGAGACCACAGAGGATCCCGTGGCACGGCCCCCGGCCCCCCTGCAGGCTGTTCAGCTGTTGACCCTGTCCTCTCTCCTACCACTTGCTAAACGCACCTGCTTGCTTTAACCTCCCAGCTTGCACCTCCGACAGGATAGTCTCACGGTCCCTTGACAAGACAAACGGCTTCCCCCTGTGTCCCTTGGTATTCCTTGGAGGAACACCGGTCTGGAAAATCCCACCCTCCCACACAATGGCGGGACCATCCCGGTCCATTGGGATCGTCTTCTTCTCCGTCTCTTTTCTTTGGGGTTAGTCATGGGGCTCGAATGCAGGGCCTGGGCGCTGCCCCTGAGCTCTTCTGCTCGAGGCTAGAGCTCGACCACGTTGAAGCCGTAGCTCCGCTCCCAGTTTTCCGGTGGTTCCCTGGGGATGAGCGTCACTTGGACTTTCCTGCCTGAGCTGGCCTTGAACTGCGGTCCTCAGACCTCAGCCCATCCTGAGTAGCTAGGATTTCAGGCACGCACCACCAGCGCCCGGCTGTTGTGTTTCCTAATTGTGTAGTAAATGCCACCTTACTGATGTCACGTTTGAGTTCAGCTTTGACCGGGCGGTGGAGAAGAAAGCAGGAGCAGTGTCTGTCACTGGGGAGTTTTTCCTCCCGCGTGACTCAGTTGGGTCGCTGTGCTGCCAAGGCTGGCCACTGCCGGGAGCGCAGGGGGAAGTCGATGGCTTGGCGCACCAGGCCCAGCTCGGGGCTCGGCTCCTCTCCGTGAGGCCCACGGGTGATGCCCCCGCTGGATTCTCCCTCCCTCTCGCGTCAGGGAGACCCCACCCTGCCGTGCTTCCCTCCCCGTTACTACTTGAATGACGGCCCGAAACGCGGCTGGCGCAGCTCGCTAATTTTAGAAGACACTAATTGAAGCCTTTCAGATACAATCTAGCTAATGAGGCTGTGAGCCAGCTCCGGGCAAAGGCAGACTATCCCAGCCTCGCTGACATTGTTCCTACCACCCGCGGCACACGGAACATCTAGGCCGGGCCTTAGTTGTCAGCTTTAGTCAGTGTAGGTTTTGTTTCTCTCCTGTGCCTGGTCACCCGCTCTGTGCCCTGCCTTCTAAGGACACGTGTGCTAGCACTCAGGTCCTACCTGGACGATCTAGGATGCCCACTCTCCTACCTACGGGCATGGAATGGATTGCCCTATGACAGCATCCACAGGTTCCCGGGGTAGGAGACCTTTGGACTGTCCTTTGGCCCATGGAAAGGTTTATGTGTCCTACAAGTAGCTGGTGGAATGTTTTGAGCCAGGGTGAGAACTTTGTTTTTCCCAGTACTGGGGAGGGGTTTGAACTGATGACCGCGTACTTGACAGGCAGATGGGTTACACCTGACCTTGATTGTTATTGGTGGAGACCGGTCTCCCGCTGTGGCATATCTGCGTGGGTGCAGTCTGCCTGCTTGTGGCCTCCCGTGGTAGCCAGGGCCACACGATTGCCCGGGCACGCACGGCTCGCGACTGAGAAAGAGGATGAAGGATCCTTGGCTTTCCTGTCGGTGCCGGCTTTGACCGTGGATCCTCTAGTTCTCGGCCTGCCATCCAAGCCGCTGGGATTCCGAGCATGAGCCAGGGGTGCCCGGCCCACGTTGCCTCTGGTGGATGGATCCGTTTTGTGTGGTTGGAGTAGCTGCTGAGAGCTGAGCTCGAGGCCTCTGCAGAGACCCCGGGGAGATGAGCGGGGCTCGGGGTGGAGCCACAAGTGGGAGGTCCTGGGTGGATTTCTCTGCTGCTTACCATCCGGAGCCCACACCGTCCGGGAGGATGGACGGGACGTTTCTTGACGAGGCCATGGCGCCTTGCCCGTCGGCTAGGCTTTCTCCGGACAGACACGGTCGTGGAAGAAGCTGTGTGTCTGATGGAGGTAACCTAATCAGGATGAGAAGGCCCAGGGATAAATTGAAGACGAGTAAAACCCCGGGGTGGCACCAAAAATAAAATAAACGAATTAGAAAGCTCTTTCCAAGAAGGTGAACAGCACTTGGGGAGTCAGCATTCCCCTAAGATCTAAATTGTCCCCGGCCCAGTGTGTCTCCCCGGGGGACTTTGCCCGGGGACAGAGCACCGTGGGTTTGGCCTCTCCGATGGCCGTCCAGGCCCATGCTGATTCTCAGGCGGCGTCCTGCCAGGCCTGCCCGCCCGCGCTGCTCCTCGCTATTGCTCTGTGCGCCCAGGCTTGGTGGCGGGGCTCGCTCCAGCCCGGGGAGGGGGCGGGAGGCTCCAGGGTCCGTGCCCGCGCGCGGCCCGCACCGGCCGGCTTCCCGGGCCCGGTTGGAACGCTTGTCTCCTTATCTGTGGGCAGACGTGCGACCGGATCAAACAGTCGGCCAGCGGGACCAAGCGTCGCGTGTTCATCATCGAGACCATGGGGGGCTTCTGCGGCTACCTGGCCAATATGGGGGGCCTGGCGGCCGGAGCGGACGCGGCCTACATCTACGAAGAGCCCTTCGACATCCGAGACCTGCAGGTGTGTCCCGGGGTTGGAGGCCGTGCCCCACGGCGGGGCGAGTCCCGCGGCATTTGCGTCTGCCTGGTATTATTACATACTGCAGGTTGAAGCCGGGCGCGGGTGGCTCTCGTGCGTAGTCCTGGCACATCAGGAGGCGGAGGTCTGAGGCGGAACATAGTTCACACAGCCAAGCCCAGGCCAGAAAGTCCGCGAGGCTCAGATCTCCAGCTAACCACCGAAAAACCCCAGAAGTGGCGCTGTGGCTCAAAGTGGTGTAGAGCACTACTAGCCTTGAGCAAAACTGCTCAGGGACAGCAGCCAGGGGCTGACTGCCAGCCCCAGGACCCCACAATACAAGGGGAGCCCTCCTGAGGAAGCACCGTGTTGAACTCGGATGCCTGAGGTTCAGGAGCTCTTTGGTGGGTGACTCGGTGGACAGGTTGTGTGAAAACAGCCCGCACACAAATAACGGCCTCTGTTCAATGCATCCTAAGCTTGTCTGGAGGCGATGCTTATTTCGTGGGATCTGATCGTTAAAGCATCCATCTCCCGTTAGGCCTTTTCACATCTGGCCAACCACCGTCTCTGACCTCTTGTGGACCTCGAGGGTGGACAGTTTGATCCCGGTTGAGGAAATGTCCTTCCTGGGGCTGTGGCATGTCCCCGTAAGAAACCCACTGTTTGTTATCCACTGCAGGAGGCTCAATTGTATTAGGCAAGTCAGGCAGCAGATACACCTGAGAGTTTTTAAGAAAATGTCATAAAAACACACGTGGAGAAACAGAAACATCTTCAGAGGGAAATGAGTTTATGCTAGGAAGTGTTTTGATGGGGAGGCGGAGGTTGAGATCCTCGACTAAAGGAATGTCTCCCTGTCCCATGTGTTAGGACGGTTTCCTGTTGTTATGTTTGCACCTACTGTCACCCGATCGTGTGTGTTGCCCTCTCGGCACAGAGGAAGGCGTAGAGGTGGCGGGCTGGCTCTCCCTCTCACTCTGTTAGGGTTCGTCGCCTGCAGTGCTCGGCGGCACACAGTAGGTCCCCGAGTTTACGTTCCATCAGTTAACGAGACATTTCCTTTTCTAGTCCAATGTGGAGCACCTGACGGAGAAAATGAAGACCACCATCCAGAGGGGTCTGGTGCTCAGGTAATGGGAAATAACTTCCAGTCTTCCATGGTGAACCTAGGCTCCTGACCTCATTTCTCTTCCCGTGCAGAAGTAACCAGCGTAGGACAGTCCCTTTCAGTCTGAGTGCTGAGGACTCAGGAGACAGAAACTGTACTGCCGGAAACACATTTGCCTTTTTTAAAAGCTGATATATGTGTGTGTGTGTTTACATGCATATACATATATATACACATATGTATACACATATATATATATATATATTCTTGCTTTGTAGTCTGTTTCTACCCCCAGGATATCTGCTTTTCCATTTTTTGTTGTTGTTTTTGGTGCTGGTACTCGAGGCTTGAACTCAGGGCCTTGCAACCTCAAATGGCTTTCTTGCTCAAGATGGGCACCCTGCCATTTGACGCGCACCTCCATTTGTGGCTTTCTGGTGCCTAGATGGAGGTAAGAGTCTCATGGACCTCCTTGCCCTGGCTGACTTCAAGCCTCGCCCCTCAGTTCGCAGACTCCTGAGTAGCTAGGATTGTGAACCGCCGGCACCGGGCATGCCGCTTGTTTAATTCCACCCCTCGCTTCACGGACAGAGGAGAAAATGAATAGAGCCGGGGAGAAACTAAGGGCCCCGGAGGCCAGCCAGCCAGCGCCGTGGCTGTGCACACCAGGCCTTCCGCAGGACGAGGGAGGCACTGCACACACACACACACACACACACACACACACACACACACACCCGTCCTCCTCGACTAACGCTGGCTGGCCCGGCCGCCTTTGTTTCAGGAACGAAAGCTGCAATGTAAATTACACCACGGACTTCATCTACCAGCTGTACTCGGAAGAAGGCAAGGGCGTGTTCGACTGCAGGAAGAACGTGCTGGGCCACATGCAGCAGGTGGGGTCGCCGTCTCCGGGCTTGCTAAGTTTGCTCCCGGTGACTGACGCAGCTGGAAGGCAGGTGTATCTTAGGACCCACCAGTTCCGTACCGCCAGCCCCTGCCTCGTGCTTCAGTGAGCTTTTAACAGGGGCCTGCAGATTTATTGCCAATTCACAAATGCCTTGAAGTTACACGACCGTATTCGTAGTAGGCGTACCATATTTTCATGGAAGTTCAGCTTATCACGCGCTTACAGGAAATGGGGAAACGTTCTACCATCCCATCTCGGGAGAAGTTGAACCAACTTGACTTGTAAATCCCTCCACAAAGAAGCCGCTCATAGAAATCTCCATCTTTGCAGGGATCAGTCCCATTGTTTCTTTCCTGGGTCCCAACATGATACAAGATAGCAAGGTGCAAAACCAAATCCTGTTCCGTAGTGGCGTTTGTCACGTGCTCACTAAAACGCGGACACGAGTGTAACTAATCGTGCCTGTCACTTCCGCCAACAGGGTGGAGCGCCTTCTCCGTTTGATAGGAACTTTGGGACGAAAATCTCTGCCCGGGCAATGGAGTGGATCACCACGAAACTGAAGGAGTCAGCGGGCAAAGGTGAGAGAACTCGAGCCGCTACCGTGGCGGGATTCCTGGCGATGGGAAGCAGGGCCTTTCCCTTTCCATCTGCCCCTCAGGCTGCCTGTGGTCACGTTGATTCCTGCTCGTCTCCCCATGTAGCTGTTTATCAATCTAATTAGGTGTAAGTAATGAGATAGGATGTTTCATTCCTGCTTGTTGTGGTGGCGGTCATCCAGTTTAGTACCATTGTGATTCGGCAGATGGTCGTACTCCATGAGCCATACCAGAAAGGCAGGTTCATGAAACACTCAAAACTGACTTGTACTGAAGCTGTTTTCAGGCTCACTGGTTGATTCATATTTTTTTTGAGAGAGAGAGAAGAGAAAGGGGGGAGAGAGAAAAAGAAGTGGGGGCACCTCACAATACATTTCTAGGAAACAAGGGTTTTCCTCTTGGGAAGCCCAAGTATGTCCTCCCGTTATTTTACTCTCTTCCCACCAGAAGTAGCCTCAGAACTCGGAGACGATCTTTACTTGGATTTCTTTCAGAATTGTATTACATAAGCGCATGTCTTCAAATCCAGCGAGGGGACCTAGCTTGACTTTATATACAATATTGAACTTTCTAATAATGCATGAACATTTGTTCGTGAATTAGGCAAGAGTTTTGTTCCCTATACTAAAGCATTGTTTTTCTCCATAAAGACATCAAATATTGTGGGGGGTTTTTTGAGTTTATTCCTAGGTTCTGGTTTTTAAGTTTTAGTATTGTAAGTAATACTTAAGTTATTTTTATAGCTGGTGGATAGAAATACAAAAAGAAAATCTCTTAGCCACCAATAACTTTTCTACATTCTGAAGGCTAACGATGATTTATAGGTCTTCTTTGCATTTGCGTCTTGTGTGTTATCATCGGCTGTTCCCTCCAATAAACCCTGTCTCCATCGCAAACCACACTGTTAACCGGCCAAGAATTCCTCATAGCGAGCTGAAGCCTTTCTGTCATTTAGTGTCTGTTGTCGGTGGTTCATTACTCGCTAAAGAGATTTTTCCATTCTTAAAGGTTAGCCTGTCTTATTAACTTCTTGCCCCAAATCACATGACCAGCTAGATCCCTTTTCCGTCTTTACGAATCTGTTTCCTGCTAGAGGACTCGGCAAGCGCGTAGTCCCCACCGCGTGTAGGGATCGATCGCGCATCCCTTGCGGTGGCTGTTGTGCCAGGTGCCTAGCTCCTCTCCGGGAGTGTGGGAGAGGCCCGTCTCTTTATGGGTCGGTCTCCTTTCAGTCCCGGGGGGGCGGGGGTCCTCTGTGAGGATGCTCATTGGAGCCAGCGGGGAAAGGGAAGGACGCCGGCCACACAGTGCAGTGTGGTTCTACGGGGGTTCTACCGCCGTCGCTCAGTCGTAACCCACGCCCACCCCATCTGAAACTCCAACCCAAGGTGGCTTCGCACCCTCCGGTCCGCACAACGTCCCTTCTCTTGTGGTTCCTCACTTCGGGGACCATGTCATCTGCCCGCCCCCCGCCCCCCCCCCCCCCCCGTGGAGTCTGCGCCGTTCTTAAGGCTTTTTGTGTTCCCTTTGTACAGGGAAAAAATTCACGAGCGACGATTCCATTTGCGTGCTGGGAATATGTAAAAGAAACCTGGTTTTCCAGCCTGTGGCCGAGCTGCGGAAGAAGACGGACTTCGAGTAAGTCGGCGAGACGCTGAGCGGGAAAGAATTCCGGGTGGCCTGGATTCCGAGTTCCTGCAAGCAGCAACTTATTTTTAGGAATACATTGGCTTTTTTCAAGGGAAGATAAACAGTACACTTTTGAGATGCGGGGTGGATTTTTTTTTTCCCTCTTTTTTTCTTGGTGGTATTGAGGTTTGAACTTGGGACCACATTCTTATAGGTAAGTGCTGTACCCCACGAGTCACGCCCCTGGCCCCTTTCTCCCCTCATTTACTTCTCAGGAATGGACCCACATTTCATGCACTTTGACGGCCAACACTTTTTTTTTTTTTTTTTTTTGCCAGTCCTGGGCCTTGGACTCAGGGCCTGAGCACTGTCCCTGGCTTCTTTTTGCTCAAGGCTAGCACTCTGCCACTTGAGCCACAGCGCCACTTCTGGCCGTTTTCTGTATATGTGGTGCTAGGGATGAGGTGCTGGGGAATCGAACCCAGGGCTTCATGTATACGAGGCGAGCGCTCTTGCCACTAGGCCATATCCCCAGCCCAACGGCCAGCACTTTCGACATCAGGTCTTGCTACATTTTTTTGCTGGCCTCGACACCCTGAGCCTCTCATCTCAGCCTCCCGTGTGGTTAGATTATCCAGTCAAGCACCCTCCTGCCCAGCCCCTTTGGATTTTTTTTTTCCAAAGTATAAAATAATAACAGTGTGACTTGACTATGAAAAAAAACAAACTGCTTTACTACCCACTTTATGCTTCACAAATAAGGCTCCCGGGACGGCTGGAAGCAGCCTCTGTGATCGCCGCCGTCTCCTCTCTCTCTCCCCCGCCAGGCACAGAATCCCCAAAGAGCAGTGGTGGCTCAAGCTGCGGCCGGTCATGAAGATCTTGGCCAAGTACGAGGCGAGCTACGACGTGTCCGACTCGGGCAAGCTGGAGCCCCTGCGTCCGCGGGGCGCCCACGGGGAGCCTGCGGCCATCTGAGTGCCGCGCGCCCACCGGCAGACACCCCCCCCCCGCCCCCCACAACGTATCTCGATCTCTGGGGGGGGACCACTCCTGTATTTGTAATTTATTTATCAGCACTTTATGCAAGTATTGTTGACCAAAGTATTGTTGGCAGTGATACCTAAACCAGACAGCACCGGTCACACCCTGACCCCAGCCGGAACACCCCCCCCCCACCCACGCCCCCCCACCTCACGAGGACGACCCCGCCCTTGGTGTACACTCGATTCAGAGCCGGCGTGGACTGTCTCGTGCTTTATAATGTTGTGTATCTATCTAGTGGAATTAAAAACCGTTTGCCTAAAACTCGCACGGTTCCCGGGGTTTTGTGCGAAAGGAATCGCCGGGCCAGGACGCACGGTGACCACGCGGGTGGCCCAGCTTAACGGACTCCATGCTCTCCATTTATGATGTTTGTTATTATAGGGGTGGTGGGTGAGGGGAGAGGGGTTATAGTTACAGAAGTCAGGTGGAGAGGACATCGCTTTCTAAATAGTGTCAGCCCTTTTCCCCCGCTTTCCCTCAGTTTCTCCCTCCTGCCCCCTCCTCCCCCCCCCAGTTGTGTTTAGAGTATCACTGTTGCATTTGTCCATCCCTCCTCCCTCCTCCCGCATTCTCCCTCCTCTCTCCCAAACAGGCTTACAAGCAAGACAGAAGGTACAGAGAACAAAAACTACAACAAAAGAAAACAAACCTCATTTCCACTTTTTTGGAGTCCATTTCAGTGTACACCATTTTATAGGACCGTATGCGTATAGCTATTGGTCACAAAGGCCCAGTTCTCTCCTTTTCAAGTGAGACGGGGTGTACAAGAAATGTGAGCCACGTGCCGGCGGTTCACACCTGCAATCCGTGCTACCTGAGAGCCCGAGACCTGGGGCATTGAGGCCCCAGGCTGGCTAGAGCCGAAGGCTCGCAGCGTAGCTGGGTCGAGTAGCGCAAGCCCACCATCTTCTCTAAAGGGAGGGGCCTTCAATACCAGGCCAGCCTGGGCAGAAAGCCAGACCTTTCCATGGAGGAGGGACGCTGGACACGGGGCAGGTGTGTCATGTGATCACACCTCTTACACACTTAAGTCAGGAGGTGCAAGCGCACGCTGGTTTTCCTCATTGTACTCATCTTTCAAGAATTCATTTATTTAGCAAATCATGACTGAGGCATAGGTATGGCAGGTGTCTTTTATTTCTAAAATCAATGTGCAATGATTGGTAAAGTCTTAACAGTGATAATTTGTTCATATTTGGCGTGTAAGACACAATCGTTTCAGTTAGTTTCTTCGAGGTCGTAGTACTGCCTTCATTTCAGACAACAAATACCTTTGGCCACGTGTTAAGCATCATTCTGGCTTTTGGTAAAAGCAGTCACATGTTCGTCCTCTGAATGGGAAACCTGTCAAGCTCAGAGGCTTGGCTTTGAAGAGCCCGTCCTCCCCCTCCCCCCCCCCCCCGCCCCCGCCCCCGCCCATGGACGTCCTGAGTTTGAGTCCAGCTGAGTGGTCTGCTGTCTTATTATGCTCCATGACGGATCACCGACACTCGTGGCCCGTTATCTGATGACCCATGATGGGTCCTTGGAAATTTTCACATTCTCTGGTCCAAGAATGGCCAGGCCATGTGTGCTCTTCCCAACGCCAAGGTACCTGCAAGGGAGAAGGCGGCTGAGTCCCTCTCTGAGTCTTAAGTTTTCTTTTCCTTTTCTCCTCCGACCCTGGGACTCGCGTCAGAGGCTGGCTTTTGCTCAGTGGCCGGCACTCTGGCCCGAGCCCCTCCCTCTTAAGGCCCACGGGAAGGAAGCCCTCCCTCCCTCCCGGCTCCGCGTTGCACGCTCGCTGACGGAGCGCACGAGGCCGCCCAGACGCCCGCACACTCACTCGTGGCTCGCGGCCGTGAGTTGGTCGTGGCTCACGGCGAAGAGCTGCTCCCGGTGAGCTTGCTTCATCTCATCGGAGAGGCCGAACAGGAAGTGATCCATTCCTGAAAGGTGAACGCGGGCAGCCGGTGGGGAGCTGCTCCCCCGGGGGGGCCCTGTGCTCACAGACAGGGGGGACAGCCAACGCACGCGCGTGCTGCGTGGACCCCTCCCCTGCGCCCCCATTTGGGGCCTGTGTTGTCCTGACGGGTCACCGTGCTCTCTACCTAGCAAAGACACTGCCGCGGGCCATCACCTGGCCTTGCTGGACATTGCATTACTCAGGTTCTGAAATAAAAGGGTTGAATCCACTTGATAGGCAAACACTGGCAGATTTTGTTGTTTTGGGGTGGGTACTGGGGCTCGAACTCGGGGCCTGGGCGCTGTCCCTTGGTCTTTTGCTCCAAGCGAGGGCTCTCCCAATGTTAGCTGCGGCTCCGCTTCCAGCTTTTTGCTAGCTGATGAAAGTCACACGGACTTTTCCCGCCTGGGCTGGCTTTGAACCAGCATCCTTGCATCTCAGCATCCTGAGTAGCAGCGAGGATTACGGGCGTGAGCCACTGGCAGCCAGCGAGAGGCTCCTGACTGCCTATCGAGAAACCTGTTCTCAAGGCCAGTGCTGAGGCTGTCAAATGTGACAGTCTTATCAAAAAGGACCCAGATGGGAGAAAGTGAAACAGCCAACTCGGTATTCATGGTCTACAGAAGCCAGGAACCAAGCGACTCAGAGAGCTGGGGGTAGAGCTCGTGAACACCACGTAAACACCACGTGCGGAGCTTCTCACGGCTCACGTAAATACCTTTGTCAGAAGGAGCAACGGGCCCGTCCACTGCGGAGAACACGGAAAGTTTGGCTTCGTCGATGTCTTGCTGTGTGAACTTCCCAGATTTAGCCCAGTCTATGGCCTTCCCGAAAGTCTGGAGCGTTTCTATTGAGTTTGGGTCCCTAGGAAATCCAAGGGAACGTTGGAGCTTTTTTTTTTTTTTTTTTAACCAATGGAAAGAGTTAGGACACTGACGTGCTGATTTAACTCTGCAACATTTTCTGTACGTTCGGGTTTCTAAAATGAGGGCTAGGTACAAACAGAAGGAATCGCTCTGCAGGAATTTCACCGGAAACCACAAAAACTCAGGATTCACTTTCTACACTGGGTAAGAGCTAAGTCTGAGTGCTGAACCCAGTGCCAGATAGCATGAATAACTCCCGCTCTGATTACCGCTCCTTTTTCCAACTCCCCCCCCACCCCCATACAGGAAATGGCCCTGTGATAAATTATACAGCCAGCGAGGGTGACTGCGTGTCCCCACAGGTGAGGGGGTAAGCCAACAACCTACCTGTAGGAGTAAAGAGTGAAAATCCCATTGTAGCTCAGTCTAGCGCCTCCCCCGTAAGCACCCCCTTTTTCTCGAATTTCTGTGTGCAAGAATTTCGAAGTCATCAACCGCGCAAGGATCTTGAGGCTGAAGTTAAGGATTAAAAAGAAAAAAAAAATCACAAGTCAAACACCATGGCTGAAAGAAAGCATTGCAAATCACATCATCCCAAGAAATGTGTGAGTAGAATGAAGTGAGAAGGAAAAGTGAACACAGAACCTATCAATAATAAATATATCCTAACAAATGTATCATAATCACAAATCAGAAATATGTAATCGCAAGCCATTCACAAATCAAAATTATTTTAAGTTGGGCTGGGGATATGGCCTAGTGGCAAGAGTGCCTGCCTCCCATACATGAGGCCCTGGGTTTGATTCCTCGGCACCACAGAAAATGGCCAGAAGCAGCGCTGTGGCTCAAGTGGTAGAGTGCTAGCCTTGAGCAAAAAGAAGCCAGGGACAGTGCTCAGGCCCTGAGTCCAAGCCCAGGACTGGCCAAAAAAAAAAAAAAAAATTTTAAGTTGCATTTGTATGGACATATGTGAACTTCTTCTGGTCTCAGCAACATGCTGAACAACTGTTTACATAGTCCTTACACTGTAGTGTAAGCAGTGTAGAGTTGAATGGAGGAATGTGTAGATTGCAGGAAATATTACGACACTGTACATAAGGAATGTAGTACTTGCAGATTTGGTATTTTCAGGGGTCCCTGAAAATCCCCAAAATAGCCAGGAAAAGAAAGTGAGAAAGTAGTTTTCCAACAACTAATTTATACCACAGGGGCTTATACAAATGAGCGCTGTTTTTAAATTCCCTGCCTCAGAATGTGGCAAAAGAAATAAGGAAACCCTGAACTGACATTTCTGTCAGGAAACACAAGGACTCAGAAGCAAGCAAATTCCCTTTTTTTTTTTTTTAAATTTTTTTTTTTTTTTATTTTTTTTGGCCAGTCCTGGGGCTTGGACTCAGGGCCTGAGCACTGTCCCTGGCTTCTTTTTGCTCAAGGCTAGCACTCTGCCACTTGAGCCACAGCGCCCCTTCTGGCCGTTTTCTGTATATGTGGCGCTGAGGAATGGAACCCAGGGCTTCATGTATACGAGGCAGGCACTCTTGCCACTAGGCCATATCCTCAGCCCGCAAATCCCCATCTCTAAAGTGTAGTGTTTTGGGTTCCTAGGGGTCTGTGGCTCACAGGATGGTATGAAGGAAGGTTAGAAATTGTTTATAAAAGTAGCCAGTCATGGGCTAGGATGTAGCTCTGGCAAAGCAAAGCTCTTGCCTAGCAAATGCAATGTCCTGGGTTCGACCTCCAGTACCAAAAAAGAAAGGGGGGGGGAGGGAGACAAAAATAATAAGAGTTAAGCGAGTGCTGCTGGCTCACGCCTGTCATCCCAGCTACGCAGGAGGCTGAGATCTGAGGACGGAGGTTCAAAGCCAGCCCGGGAAGGTCCACGCAACTCCTTTCTCCAATTAACTGCAAGTGGTCCTGTGGCTCGAAATGGTTGAGCGCTAGCCTTGAGCTGAAGATCTCAGGGACAGCACAAAGGCCCTGAGTTCAAGCCCCACACCCGACCCCCCCCCAAAAAAAAATTACAGGTAAAAACAAAGCAGCTAGGCGGAGTGAAGGGCTTTCTGCTCGCAAAGGCTCAGTAGTGAGGACGTGTTCTCTGAGCTTCTCCGCGTGCGTTGTGGCGAGTGGGCCACGGTGTGGGTAGAGGAAGACCCCACGGGCGGCGGGTGGCATCGGGGCCCAGGGCTCAAAGGGGGTGCAGAACACCCCCGGGGCGCGCGGAGGGGGCACCGGGCACGCCTCCTACCTGGCGTGATCCGGGTCGGTGTAGGGCACGGTCCTGACGCTTTCGGCCACGTAGTTCACCGGGAAGGGGAGCTGGAAGTGAGTCTTCATCTGGCAGGGGGTGAACGTGGGGTCCTGCAGCGCGGAAGGGCGGGCGTGGGTCACACCGGGCTGCACGGGCCAGGCGCTCGCCCCCCCCGCCCCGCCCCACCCCGGCTTCCCGTGGGTCACTAGCTGGGCGCCCCTCTCGAACGGCAGGGTACGCGTTCAACACCCACCCGGCACGGGAGTCCGTGAGACCCCATCTCAACTAGGGGACTGAGCACGGCGGTGTGTGCCTGTTATCCCAGCGATGACGGAAGCGCGGAGGCTGGGGACACGGGAGCCCCAGAGCAGCACAAGGCAAGACCCTGCCTCACAAATAGCCGAGTGCACACGGGCAGGAGGAATGGCTCAAGGGGTAGAGCACCTGCCCAACCAGCGCAAGATTCTCCCATCCGCCTCTAAAAAACCCAATTCTACTGCTTACATTTAAGGCAATCTGAGGACACGCGACTCAAACAGTTAAAAGGAGAGTCGCCTGCAAGGTGGCCACAGAGAGTGACAAACGTCCAAGTCACCAGAGCACGGTCCTTACCGGGCACCGGGGCTTTGCAAGACACAACTAGGCCACCTGGGGCAGCGGTGAAGCTCCCTTCCCCGCCCGTGCAGTTCCCGGTCACAAAGCCCATCCAGATGAGTGGGTCAGGAGGCTGAGCCGGGCATCCGCGCACCCCAAGGGAGTGGGAGGTCCCCCGGGCCCCGTGGCCCCTCACCGTGACCAGCTTCCGTATCATCGGGGAGCCGTCACTGTCGGAGCTTCCGCCGCAGTGGCCGGGCACAGCTTTCTGAAAGTAAATGTCCCCAATATACGTGAGAAGAAAAAAAAAACACCCCCCAAAACCCTCTAGACACCCCCCCCCCAAAACCCTCTAGACAGCCAGCAAGGATTTTATCACATTTTCAGTTCAAACCTTATTAGGGAAGATGTGTTCCACTGTTTAAAATAACGTGTTTCAATTTAAAGAAGCGAAACATTTTTACTGGATTTTCTGATTGTCAAACAGGACCTTGTTGTATACCATCAAGAAAAATACTTCAGGGCTGGGGATATGGCCTAGTGGCAAGAGTGCTTGGCTCGTATACATGAGGCCCTGGGTTCAATTCCCCAGCACCACATATACAGAAAACGGCCAGAAGTGGCGCTGTGGCTCAAGTGGCAGAGTGCTAGCCTTGAGCAAAAGAAGCCAGGGACAGTGCTCAGGCCCTGAGTCCAAGCCCCAGGACTGGCCAAAAAAGAAAAAAAAAAAGAAAAATACGTCAAGCTTTCCTTCTTTGGGGCATTCTAGCCTCAACCCTGTACCAAGCTGGGCGCAGATGGCTCACCCCTGCAATCCTATTTTAGAAGGTTTGAGATTTGAGGGGTATGGTTCAAAGCCGGCCTGGGAAGGAAAGTCCGTGAGACTCATCTCCAATGAATCAGCAAAAGCTAGAAGTGGAGGTGTGGCTCAAGTGGTAGAGCACTAGCCTGGAGCACAAAAGCCAAGGGACAGCACCCAGGCCTGGAGTTCAAGCCCTAGGTGTTCATGTGTACATACATGTGTGTGTACACACACACACACACACACACACACACACACACACACACACACACAGCATCCAGAATAGGAGATGATGTAATAGCTCTAGTCAGAGGTCCTGGCCCAGAGGCTCCTTTCATAGGTTTCTGACTCGCACACAGGGGAGGGGAGGAGATGAAGAGATAGCTGGGAAACAGGGAGATAGCCCAGCAACGGGGGAAGGGAAGACAAAGAAAGAATTCCTCGAAATCTGCCAAGTATCAGCATTCTCCAGTGACAGAAAGTAGATAGCAGCAGGACTGTGAGTCCATCAGACGAAAACTCATGTCCTAAGTCCATCAGTACTGATGATAACCAGTGTCCTATGTTCACCAAACAGATCCACCTAGGATAGTAGTACTCTGGAAAAGAGTCCACGCATCCATGAGTCACAGCAAAAAGGATTTCACCACCTCGTGTCTCCCCACGCCGAGGAGAACAGGAGGCAGATCTCCCCGGATCACCATTTGAGACTGGAAATCAATTGGAATATGAAACACGCCATCTTCCAAACCAAAGTCTCTGTTCTTCCTTACTAGGAAACTAAGCCTTCCGAAGGATAAGCAGCGGAAACGGGACCCAGGATCTGAAGACAAAGCGGGGACTGAAATCTCTTCTGAGCAGCTGACTGACTCTAACACTGGGGTTCCCCATCTCTGACAATGGGGTGACCATTGCTGCCCCACTGGGAGTGCTCTGATGAGAACCAGAGCTTGGGGTTACCTCGACCACGTGGGGGCGCACGGGCCTCAGTTCCTTCTTACTTCGCCCCACGTTCCGGAGGAAGTTTTCCAGCTCCCTTGCGGCCGGGGCAATCTGCTGAGGAGTGGCGTTCACGGAGCACCTGCGCCAAGGAGACCGCGGTGAGCGAACGGAAGCCTCGCAGGGACCCAGCGCAGTGTACGAACGACGGAACGAGGAGACGTGAGGAGCAGGGTTTTTGTGTTAAAATAATACTCTGAGATGTTAAGCGGGAAGAGTGAGCGGATGTGGGAATCAGCGTGGCATCGGGCTTTCGAATGCTCCTGACACTGGCACACGATTCCGTGTCACAGCTGATCCACGTGTGAACACGGCTGACGCGTGAAGATGGCGTGTTTGTGGACATGCTGCGTGCTTCCCAAGCGCAGAGGGAATGCAAGAAGCACTAGGGCCTGTTAACAACCCCTCTGATTGCCAACACCCAAAGACTGGAAACGCTGTCCAGGAATCAACAATATAAAAACGTCAACTGACTGCCAAGCTAGAAAATTCTCTTAGGGGACCTCAAAACTTACCCTACTCTCAGTCTAGTTTTGTATAACTCTTCCAAATCCCAGAGAACCACAAGTGCTATCACATACAATTACTCGAATTATAATTACCGACAAGGTACCCCCCGCCCCCACCCTGGCCCTCAATTGAATTTAACGGGAGACACAAATAAGCGGACACTAACTATACTCCAGGCCCTACACTAACTGCTCGGCATGGATCGTTCCTTCTATCCTTTGTAATACATCCTGTGAAGGAAGCAGAAGGGCCCCGGAGTTAAATTACCCAGTATGCTCTGGGAAGGTCAAGCCAGGCTCGTGTGACCACGGCTGACCCTAGACACCCTCCTGCCACCCAGACAGTGCTGTGGTATCTGCCACTGGTTCCTGATCGCAAAACCTACCAGCAGATGCTAACCTAGTGTCCCTAGTAATATGATTTTATAAATAAGTGATGAATGATTTTTAAAAAGCTTAAATGCACAAACCTGAGGTCGTAAGGCCAGCTTTGTGTATATGACTGAACTGCTTCATGATATAATTTATCCATTTTTTAACCGCTTGAACAGAAGGCCTTGCACTCTCGTGAGGCTTTCTTGTTCACGGCTGGTGATCTACCCCGAGTCACACCTCAAGTCTAGCACTTTGCTAGTTAACCAGAGAGAAGAGTCTCACAGACTTTCCTGTCCAAGGGCTTCAAACTGCAGTCCTCAGATCTTAGTCTCCTGAGTAGCTGGGATCATAGCATGAGCCATAGCTCTGGCCATTATATAATCTTATTCTGAAAGAAACTGCACTCTTAGTCCGACTCTGTATATGTTTATGAAACTTTTATTTTGGAAGCAAGATATCCGTGTTAACCCTTTGTTCTAAATCTACTTCACGGGCCTAGGATTAAAGTAGTTCACTTTCCTCCTCACCTCCTATAACTTTCATTTAAATTTAAAATGCTATTCTTTATTTGTTTTGTTTTTGTTGCCAGTCCTGGGTCTTGGACTCAGGGCCTGAGCACTATCCCTGGCTTCTTTTTGCTCAAGGCTAGCACTCTGCCACTTGAGCCACAGCCCCACTCCTGGCTTTTTTCTGTATATGTGGTGCTAAGGAATCGAACCCAGGGCTTCATGTATACGAGGCAAGCACTTTTACCACTAGGCCCTATTCCCAGCCCCTAAAATGCTATTCTTTTCATTCCCACAGAAAATGGTCTTAGTGTTAACTGATAGTCTAGAATCAATTCCTAATTTACAGCCACAAGCTACATTTGCCTAATTTTACCATCCCATGAGACAGAGCTAAAGACTGCAGGTGGCAGGACCGGCAGAACCTCTGTTCAGGGACGAACCCCGGGGCCCACCTCATATTATCACAGGTCAACAGATGCTTCTTGATCCGCGGCAGCTTTCTCAGGACTGGCTTGATGTCCGTCATCTCTGCGACTCTCTTCATCAGCCTCACCTGAACCAGAGGAACCCATACCCTGAGAAGGAGCACGCACTCACGCCTCCGGCTGCAACATCAAGCACCCTCGGCCCCAGAGTCCCGCCTGCGCAGCGGGGGACCCGTGCCCAACTCCTGCCCGTAGGCTCTACTGGCCGGGCTGGGGAAGGAAGGGTGTGGCGAGGAGAAATGCCAGTTATACCACTTCCCCCCTGAACATCTGGAATATCTGGAACCTAGAAGGCCGAGTTAAAATTAGAGAGCTATGTTCCCGGAGACATAAAACACCCAGTTACTGGAGAAACGCTGCTAGCTCTGGAAGCTCTCACAAAACCAGAAGCAAGCGCCTCTCCCCCCCCTTCCCGACCTGGTCCATGCCGTTGAAGGTCTCCTCCAGGTCCCCGGCAGACGTGAGGGTCCTGCTGGCGCGGACGAACGCGTACTGATGCCCGGAGTCTGGGATGCCATTGGAGAGCTCCTGCGCCACCATCTTGACTAACACTTTGAAGTGCTCTTCCTCTTCGAAGCTCGGGCTATGGGAAAATAAGAACAGGGTGAATTCCTGGAGACCGCACGTGCCTCCTCTCCTAACCCGGAGATCTCATCGCATCGCATCTAAGTTTCTGAGTATTTTTTTTTTTTTACCATCATCAGAAACGGTATGCGTCTATGAGAATGACAGGTAAAACAGGCGAGGGTGCTAACACGCGACAAATCAACTTAAACTCTTCCACTCCGCACACGTCAGAACAGTCAGAGCTCAGTCTCTGACAGGCGCTAAGGAGGCACAGCTTTTATAAAGAGTTTACTTGTTGAATATTTCACTCCACAGATGCATCATGTCCGGTAGGTTTCGATCCAGGCAGAGAGATGAAAAGAGAACACCCTGAATCACGAAAGAAAAAACAAATACAAAAGAAGAAATGAGCTATAGCCTAAACCGAAGAGGCTCTAGAAACAGCGTGACTGACTTCGAAGCGTGATACGGGAAAGACGGGGCTGGCTACCTGCTCGTAGGCGTCCAGGTCGGAGTCGTCCCCGAACACCTGGGGAGACACGGTCATGCCCCCCGTCTTCAGGTCGATTTGCTGAGCCTGCTCTCTGTAGTCAAGAATGCCACAGCCCAGCCTGGGATGTAAAAGGGACAATTCCTGTCTTACCAGATCATGTGTGAAACTGTGCACCTTGAATGGTAAGACTGTCAAATCTAGCCTTACGAACATCTCCTGCATCTGAACGGCTACGGAGCCCAAAGGCGCTTGGGCAGCAGCAATACGGACGCCGCCAGCTCTCTCCGCAAGCCGCAAGTCCGTGTCTCCTCTCCAGCAAACACTTCCAGTGTCTAACTCACTGGACACTTAGGTGCCCAAGGGCTGGCACTAACGGCCTTCAGTTACAAATGTTTTATTTTCTGCTTTGAAACTATTCTCATACCAACCACATTTTCCCCAAAATGTCTGGTGGTCACGGATGGGAAAAGGGGAAAAAATAAGACTGGGTAAGCTTTGAAGTGAAGCGGCTACCCTCTGGGTATTCATGGATCTGGAAGAAACATCACTGATGCTTTTGACAGAAGAAATAACTTGAGCCAAGGGGGTCACGTGAGTGCTCTCTGAAACTGCTATGGAAGGACAAGCGATTTAATTTTAAAAAAGGAAAAAATGGATGAAGGGAGGGAGGGAAGGAGGGAGGGTGGCAGGCAAGTTTCCAAAAGCAAACGCCACTTTGCACGTGATCCAATGCTGGACCACGTTAGATTGTGCTCAGGTCTTGCCCAGTGTGCACTGTGGTGTCGGTTCCCTCCATTTTTCTAGGAAAAGGAAGTCTGCATCCCCATCCGCTACATATCCTGCCGCCTCGGCTACTGACAAGGAACAGAGAGAGGATCTACGCCGGGTGTGCACTCGGGCAGGGGGCTCCAGATGTGTGCAGACACCGGCTCTTGAGGACAGCTGCAGATCGATAGCTTGGCGGGGGCGGGGGGGGGGAAGGGGAGAGGAGGAGGAGGAGGAGGAGGAGGAGGAGGAGGAGGAGGAGGAGGAGGAGGAGGAGGAAGAGGAGGAAGAGGAGGAAGAGGAGGAGGGGGAGGAGGAGGAGGAGGGGGAGGAGGAGGGTGGCCACCAGTTCCCTGCATTCACATTCTCTCAGGCCTGAGTCTGGCACTCCATGGTTTACATTTCCTGATCAAACCCAACTTATTCCTTCTCAAAAGGCTCATGGCTCCATATCCTCGAGGTTTTTACTACACGTTATCACCGAATCCTCCAGATCCATTAATACTTCTGATGTAAAACGGCACAGTAAGAAAACATAGTCTGCATAGGAAAGCCAGTTCTCCACAAACGCACTGTGCACAGCATACCTCCCATCTTCCAACGCTAAGGTGTGGGTTTTGAGATTCAAACACTGACTGCATGGTGATTGCTGTGGGTGTGCTAACACGGCACAGTTCCACACCCAGGACGTTATTACTCAAACCCCGAAGGCCACGGCTGCCCCCGCTGTGAACCTGGGACTCACTTGGTGAGCACACTGCAGAAGAGCGGCACGTAGGGTCTCAGCTCCTCGGGAAGCGTGTTCAAGCTGCAGAAGGCCCGGAAGTACACCATGCCGTTGGTGGGCTGGGCGCAGTACTGCACGGGGACGGCTTCAGCTGGAACACAAACGCGGTGGATCGCAATAAAGACCCAACCGGGAAAACTCGGATCACACTCAATACGTGAGCGATCGTGTGGTGGCTTCACAGCTTCCAACAGCAAGACTCAGTGCTCGTGTATGACAGTCTCACACAAACGTCCCTGCTACGCGTAGGCCCTTACAGGGGAAACATCCCAACCCCGACCCTCCGTGGGCGGATGTGGCGTTGAAGTGGTTGGGGGAGCCCAGGGATGGGGAGGGACAGGAACCTGAGGTGGCCACCTCCAGCTCCGTGCACGGCATGGTGGGCTCGATGTCGGAGACTTTCAAGGCCGGCAGGCACGAGTCATCCGGAGGGTTGTTCTGCTGGTCCAGCAATTCCAGACCTAGGGAGGAACGAAGGAGGATGAACGTTCAGTCCCATTTCACCTCTCCTGCCCTTGTCGGAGGTTCAAAATTCGCCAGGCCAGGCCCCGTGCTGGAAGACAGTGTCACTGGTGGGGACAAGGGTCTGCCAACTTCTAGCATCAGGGAAGCACTCTGCCACCCGAATTGCTCCTTCCCTAACTGAATCATGGTCCCCACTGAAGGTATCCACCATCTTCTCTCTTTCCCCGAGTCAAAAACTCCTCATATAGTAAGGAGGATAATCCTTCACAGACACACAGAAACCCACCAACTCGAGGCTTGAAATCAATCTCTCATGCGCCTTTTCTTTCCCCATGGGTATTCACCTTCTGATCAACTCACGGTGAATTCTCACGCTCAAGTCCACGTTTTGAGAATCACCAGCAGTAACCCCTGAACGCACTCGCATCCGTCCTACTTTAAACAATACGTGTCGCCTCCAACTACTAACTCAATAAAAGCCCAGCCAATCTGGCTGAGCACTGCGAATGACTACGCATCACACGAAGCACCTGACCTTTCTCATAGATCTTTTGTTTGTCCTCCTCGGAGAGAGACTCGAGCTTCTGCTGGAGTTTTTCTGTTTCCATTTGCGTTTGTTTCTCATAATACATCTCATCTGGCTTCATCGACAAAGTCAACTTATGCTGATTATTCTGCAACCACCACAAACAAGAAGTTCACAAAAAAGTTCAAACAAATAAATGTTAACATATTATATCAGCCTATGGCGGTGTGTTCTTGGTGCTGAAGTGCCATTTTTATCAACTTTTAAAGATAGTAACAAAACTTGTTTCTCAGGTCCTGGTTTGCAGATTAAAATCCTCAAGCTATATAAAACCCTTAAAGTTATATCTGCCATATCTTACGATCATATTATAGTTATAATATCTTCAATGGATTTATGGATTCAGGATTTTTTTTCGTCTTGTTGGAAAATACCACGTTTTAACATTAGTAATTTTTTTGGTGTGTGTGCCAGTTCTGGGGCTTGAACTCAGGGCCTAGGTGCTGTCCCTGAACTCTTTTTCTCAAGGCTGGCACTCTACCACTTTGAGCCACAGCTCTACTTCCAGCTTTTGGTGGTTAACTGGAGATAAGAGTCTCATGGCCTTTCCTATCCAGGCTGGCTTCAAACTGTAACCCTTAGATCTCAGCCTCCTGAGTAACTAGAAATATAGGTGTGAACGACCAGTGACCAGCTCTCATATTATCAACTTTTGATGAGTTTACATCAAACTCATACATTACGTTGTCATTACATTATTAAATACTTACAGGCTGGAACTAAATTTGTGATTTACCACTTTCTATTACCTGGACAACACGGTTGTTGATCTACTGCAAAACTAAACATTAGATGACTTTCCATGAGCACCAAATGCTCATTTGTAATACGACCAAGAGAGTCAGGAGACTGGAGAGTACGCAAAGGCTTCTAACACAGAGCATTCATAGGTGGCACGATTAAACCATGGCCCCGGTGTAACACAGCAACGCGCACTACCAGAGCTGTCCTTGAAAGCAGGCAACAGCGATCGGGCACGAACATCTTTCAAAACGTCCCACCCCACTAACGCAGAAACCACAGGACGCATGCACCCAGCACAAACGCCGGTGGGGGGCGGGGGGGGGGCTGGCCGCGCGGAGGAGCAAGCATGGAGAGCATCCGATCCCATCACAGGCCGCCAGCTCGATGCCACGGTGGGAAACGGATTCCCGCGCGTGGCACGGGTCAGGATCTGAACGCCACAGTCGCTCTTTGGAAACGCCGTCTCTGCAGGCGCGGACGTGCATCCTACGACTCCCTTACCTGAAAATACTGTTCCATTTTTTCTTGCAAGTATCTGGGGTTTTCCTTGAGACACTGTCTGAACCTGGTCAGCTGGTCTCCCAACTGCAGGAGCTCCACCGGGTCCCCGTCATGGTTCCAGCACGATGCAATGTACTGGAACGAGGAAGTGGAAAGCCAGTGTGTACCCCGCACACCCCACCCCGCTGCACCCACAAACACCCAGTTACCCAGCGCCCGTCACAGCAATGGCAACCCACCAAGATCCTCATCTCTGCCTTCATCGCAAAATTCATCATGCGGTTGAAAGCCTTACCTTAAATCTGCTCTGCTCTAATTTCTTAAAAGAAGTATAGCTCAAAGTATCTTCAGAAAACGTAAAGGTTACCGAGAGCACGCTGGTTGCCATACATCACCATGCATTTAGCCCGGCACCAATGGCTCGCGCCTGGAATCCTAGCTACTCAGGAGGCTGAGACCCGGGGGTCACAGTTAAAAGCCCACTCCGGTAGGAAAGACCATGAGATTCTTATTTCCAATTAAACCACAGAAAAAGCTGGAAGTGGAGCTGTGGCTCAAGTGGTAGAGCGCTCGCCTTGAGCAAAAGGAGCTCAGGGACAGCACCCAGGCCCAGAAAAACAATCAAACAAACAAAACCCCACTATCGACCTAAAGCAGCCTGTATAAATCTAGTTCACACAATAGCATATCTAAAAGCCAATTAAGTAAGCTAGGAAAAAAAATTATGAGTACACTTAGATATGATATAAAACAGTGAGTTTCCAAGGGTCCAATGAAGAAAAGCATCATCAACTTTGATCTGTCTGTTCAGCCTTACATACGACTAACTCCAAAAAGGAAACCACATACTGATGTCAGTTCAAGTCCAAAGCGGGTAGACTGGTGCTTCATTTGTATTTCCATTTTATGAAGCAAAGCTTCAATGCGATCATCTTCAAATCCTTTCCTAAGGAACACAATTAATAATTGCAATGTTGAGAAGAAATAGAAGCTCTCTGAAGAAACACAAAGTAGCAGAGGTCTAAGCAGCTAAAGTGAGCTAGACAGATGTTCACTAGACAAAGTAGGGCCAGGATGGAGGAGGCCCCGCCCCTCCAGCCCCCACAGACCTTTGGGGTTGAAGGAAGGCACGTCTTCACAACGGGCTACACTTACTCCACGACTTCATCGATGGTTCTGTCCACAAGGTGTCTGACTGTCTCAATGTCTTTCTCTTCAATTCCTTGAAGGCCAATGCTGAAGTAGGCATCCTTCGTGTGGCCGTTATAGCTAGAAAACACACATACACACACCCACGCGCGCGCACACACACACACACACACACACACACACATACACGGCATTAAAATCCACCCAGTCCCACCATTTACCCGCAAGGTGCTTTATTTAAAGATCAGGACTAAGAACTTCTAATCTGAGGCTCCTAAAGATATTGCCTTCCCACTTCTATGTGATTAGAGGTACACCTTGTCTTTCTTCATACATGTGTTACTAAAAATCAGTATACGTCAAGCTTCTGAATAACAGTAAAAGAACTCTATCTAGACACAGGGAACTGCTGGGTTTTACAGGACATTGGTGAGATGCTAACAACTCCTCACCGTATAACAACCAAAAATGGCCCAGACACTGTCAGAACCAAACCACCCCCACCGAGAGCTACTGGTCTAAACTGACAATAAAACTTACCCAGAATTGGGGGAAAAGTCTGTGCCCAGTCCAGATTCAATTAAGGCTTTGTAGAAGGGGGAATTGGGTCCAGAAATCAAGAGGGTAGACAGGAGACTTAATGTGAAGCCTTCATAGGTGTCTGTGATCCTTCAAGGAAGAAGAAAGGGGGAGACAAAGGGGAAAGGAGTTGTAGGTTATGAGTCACTTAAAATCATCATGAACACTTATATATCCAAACCACTTAAAAGTTCTAGAAATGCTTGCATTTTGACATACATTTTAATAATTATAGGGACCAAAGATTCTTTTTTCTTATAGGCTAGGATTTGGTGGGGGGGGGGGGAGGAGCACAGAAATCATAACATTAATGTCGCTGCCTATCAGATGCTGTCACGTGACAGGGACCTGTTTCACATCTATAGTTTCAGCACGGCTACGGATCCCATCGACACCGTAAGGTAGGGAAGAAAGAAGGGATGGCCGCTGGGCACAGGTTCAAGCCACAGCCAGCACGCGGGTGGGGTGGCAGAGCCTGGGTTCCCCCGTCCTTAGCATGCGCCCCCCCGGCATCTTCAGAACGGCAAGGTTTCTCGTGAGGCAGATTCCTCTGCAGCCAGTGCTCCCAGTCCAAGGGCCCTGCGACCCCCCCCACACCCCGACCCTTGACATCCGCTCTTCTATGAAGTCCTTCCTCGGGAGAGATGGAGCTTCTGACTATAACAGACCAATCGCTTTCTCTCTGGGGGACCATAAGGCACGACTTTCCTCCACACCCATTTCTGGTGCTAAAAATTTTGACGGCTGGCTCTTTGCTCTTCAAACCTGCTTGACGTCCGCCTCCTCGCAGTATCGTAATTACTCCCACCGCCTAACCTGGGTGTTGTTTTCCTGCTGTCTTCCGCCGGCGGGAAGGAACGTGAGTTCCGCACACTTACTCGGGGAGGAGGAAGCTGACGCTGACCGTCGTTTGCTTAGAGGCATCCCTGGCAAGTGAGTCTGGGCCGCACGTGACCTGGAATTCCCTCTGCAAAACGACGAGATACGTGACGTGGGCAAACAATACGGCTGCCTATAAGGGGCCATAGGTCACCCGGATGTATACAACGTCCTAAGATAGAGGATTCCCTAAGTCGATTACCATTTTTCTTTCATTGTTTATTTGGTTGTTGCGATTGTGAGCCGTGGGGCTGGGGCTCAGGGCCTGAGTGCTGTCCCCGAGCTCCTTTTGCTCAACTACTTAAAGAGTCAGAGTTCCATCTCCAGTTTGCGGGTGGTTCACTGGAGATAAGAGTCTCAAAGACGTTCCTGCCCAGGCTGGTTTTGATCTATGATCCTCAGCTCTCAGCCTCCTGGGGTAGCTAGGATGACAGGCGAGAGCCACCAGCGTCCCGCTGGGTTTTTAAGAGAAACTGAGGCACTTGGATCATCTCACCGATCTGACCCAGCAGTGTTTTACTCTTGACACGCTCTCATACACACTTGCAGGGCCCCAAACGACACTCCCTCCCACGTGTGCCCGGCAGGACACACTCGACACGCCCAGCACTCTCCGGAGCAGGCAGGACGACACTCTGATAAGAACGGGGCCGGGTACTCACTGGCTTATCCCAGCGGTTCTGGGCTGGCACCGTGGTGCTCGGCTCAATCTTCTGGAATCTACTCAGCGCCTCTTCGTGAATCTGTTTCAGGTGTTGTTCCAGTGGAAAGCTGCCGTAAGTGAAGAACCTGAAAGGACGAGGGAACACATTAGCCTAGTTTGGCTTAAAGGATCATGGCTTTTTGTACGAAATGCAGTACCCGGCAGTGCCCACAAGACCACCACCCCCACAGGGAAGGAAGCTTGGCAGAGGAACGGGCTTCTTTTCGCTTGGTTGAACGAAACACAACAGTGAGAAAGCATTTGCCTTGTTAACGTGACAGGCTATACTTTAAAGAAGACACAAAGGATACAGGACTTTGTGGAACGCAAATGCACTAAAAGCCTAGGAGCTACTTTAAAATCACTTTCTGCCACGAGTGACAGCAATACAATAATCTATCTAAAACGGGAAGGAAAAAAAATCATACAAATCAAACTTAGGCTACAAATCGCAGATTCTACATGCTTCAAAGGTCACACACGTATTCAATGAGAGGACAAAAGTTTCAATGCCACAGTTGATCTGTTTCTCTACTACGTATTCAGTTGTGTGAGTGATGGTTAACGTTTGGAGAACTAGATTTTTAAGGACCCATTTTTCCACCAAGGGCCTGGAAATGAATTTGACACTGCACTGGCGTGCAGAACGCAACAGGATTCAGTTCCCCCTATTATCTAGCTTACACACAGAACTCTTTTGGAAACAACTGACTAAAACTCTCAGCCAGTTAGCCTGGGGAAGGAGGCATAGGGGACTGGAGGACTGGAAACCAAAGAAGTCCTTGAACACCAAGAAATGGCAGAGGAATCACCACAGGCTACCAGTGGGAAAATCTGAGCCTAAGAACTATACATCTTGGTTCCATTTTATCACATAACTACAAATGCGTACCAATATAAATAGTCTGCGTTGGTATTTTTTTTTAAAGTGAAAGCAAAGGCAGGAAAGAGAAAGAGAAAAAAGAAATAAAAAACACTGTCTCGTCACTGGAGGAAATGTGTACACAACCTCCCACTAGGTGGAGAAGACACAGGCCCTTGCTTTTTCCAGACTACATTTCCGGGTAACTGCAGGGCTTCACCTGATGACAGAAACCTTTTTTTCTCCCCGGAAGCACAGCTGGGAAAGAGAAGGCACCCAGGCCCTGAGTTCAAGCCCCAGAATTGGCACATTAAAAAAAAGAAAAAAGGCATCCACAGAGATGAAGGATTCCATTCTACTTGTCTATACTCTTACACATTTTCACAGTTCAACTTAAAATGGGTTATCTTCAAGTCTTGGAAAGAGGAACTCACACTGGGAATTCTTGTTGTTGTCGTTGTTTGTTTTACATAAAACGATCTGTGTTTTATTACAAGCAATACCAAACCAGCCATTCATCGAGACGTCCGGCTGTCTCCATCACGCCGGTCGCCGTCCCGGGGACTGGATCGTCTGCGAGGACAGCCCCCGAGGCCCTGTGGACCCCCCCCCCTCCCCCCCCGCGCGCCAAGTGTTCCCACCAAACGCGTCTGAAATGAATGTTATCAAGAGAAGCCGAGTCGCGTCCCGTGAGAGTACACCCGAGCGGGTCTTGATAGGCCACGACGCCTCCCACACCGAGCGTTACCTCGCGTTGCTTGGGTGGTAGTGGGTGGCGTGGAACTGCTTAAGCTGCTCCCAGGAGAGCTCTGGAATGCACAGGGGATCGCCCCCCGAGACCACGGAGTACGTGTGGTCGGGGAGGAGTTTGTTCTGAAGGTGCTGTGAGAATATCTTCTCATTATCGGTCTTAAAATATGGAAGAGACATAAAGGAGAGAGAGAGAGAGAGAGAGAGAATGTAAAATATAGGCTCACACGCTGCAAAACATTACTGTCACCAAAGACCACACAGACGACACACGATGGAGGTCTCGGGACAGGAGGACACCGCCTCGCTGCGTGCTGGCTAAACCACCTAGGTCTGGTGACACAGTCGACAAAGCCGCTTCCGTTACCGAGGACCCCATGGCTGCAAAACCCTCCGACAACACATCAGACTAATCACACTCTGGACCACAGACCCGCTAGAAACTTCCACCAGGGCCATCCCCGCACCTACCTGCAGCACTCGATTTATTTCTAACCTGCGCATAGGACCCAAGGACTGTCTTGGGGGGGAAAAAAAATTCAAACCAATTTAGCTTTCAATCCGCACTGAGCGTGTGCTGGATGCACGGCTGAAGTCGAGGAGGAAGGAAAGGCGAGGTAAGGACGGAAGGACTAGGATCCGCCACGTGGACGTGACGTGAGGACGAGTTTCAAGTGTCTGCCGAGTGAAAGAGGCCGCAGCGGCGGAGGAAGGCGTGCGCAAGCCCCGCCCCCTCACTTCCTCGCCCCGCCCCCTCACTTCCTCCCCACGCCTCAGACGCTCAGGTGCGTGGAGGATGAGGCCTGGTGCCTCCTACGAATGCTGATGGTGACCCTACCTGGCCAGCTGGAGAAGCCAGTATATAAGATGAGAACGAGCAAATGGACCCTACCTACCACCCCCCCCCCCCCACGTCTCCACCTCACGATTTCACACGGCTAGTCTTAACACAGGAAAGAGCCGGTACTTACAAACGCTCCCTTCATCTCGTTAAACACGACCCCTTTAAAGATCAGCGGCGAGTGGGGGTCACTGGGGTCCTCGTGTTCCAGTCGCCATCCTTCCTGCCTGCGTCACAACAAGCAGACCCCGTGATCACGAGGGCCACGCTCCCACGGACACCTGAGCCGGCGAGCGCCGACAGGGACGTACCAGAAATCCAGTTCCCGCAGGCAGGGAAAGAACGTGGCGTCCAGGTACACGGAGAGGAGGTTTTGGAAATCCTTGGGGTTTTGGGTGGAGAACGGGTACATGGTGTAATCGCTCGCTGGAGACGGGGACGAGAAGGGAGGTGTTGTGAGCGTTCAAGGGATCCCCACTTCCTTTCCTGTCTCCGCACCTCGGGGGCCTCCACCTTCGCTGGCCCAACTCACAGTCTTCTCGTCACACGGACCGGCGCCCGCGTGAGCCCGTACACGGTGCTCGCTCCGAGAGACTGCGGGCGCCCCGGGAGGGGGACCCGGTGTCCGCGAGCCCGGATCTCCTCCACCCTGCCGTCTCCCTCCTCCTCCGGACGCCCCGGTGCTCCCGTCAGCCTGTTTCCCACCCTCACACTCACCAGGAGTAAATTCACACACAACACCCTCGTGAGCGATCACGTGACAGGTGCCTCAACAGGCCCCAAAGAAAATCACTCTGAACTTTTTCCAGAAAAAACAAAAGTCATGACCCTCCCTCCCCCCCCCCCACCCCACCCAATTTCAGTTTCTGTGACAGGACGTTCTTAAAGGACTGAGTTTCCAGGCCCCCGTGCACCCGACCGGAGCTGCTGGGGGGCACCTTGTGTCGCTTCACGGATTCCTCTTTGGACGCCCGTCTCACCTGTAAAGGCGTTCATGAACGTGGACAGCGACCTGTTGAGCATCTTGAAGAAAGGGTCTCGACACGGGTACTTCTCCGACCCGCACAGCACCGTGTGTTCCAGAATGTGCGGGACGCCGGTGCTGTCCATGGGCGTGGTGCGGAACTGTACACTGAGGCAAAGGGACAAAGGGGGGGGGATGAGACAATGCCGACCGTGCCGTCCACAACCTTGCGTCACCGACCTCGGGGCCCGGAACCACCACCGAGTCAGACTGCACTGCTGTAACGTACTGACAGGAGGGGAGATACACTCAGAAACAGTATCCGTCTTTTCAGGGTGTTTCATCCATCACAGTGAGCTACGGAGGAGACACTCGTTGGCGCTACCGGGGGCAGGCCAGACGCTCTGGGTGGAAACACTGGAGAGTAGGTGTGACAAGGCCACCACACACACCTGAACAAGTTGTTGGTGTCTTCCCGTGCCAGGTGTAGATACCGGGCTCCTGTAGCGTCATGGCTGAGCTTCACGGCAGTCAGGAAGAGCTCGGGAACAGAGGTGACCTGAGGCCAGAAGGGAACTCAGCACCGTTTCCTCCAACACGGGAGACGGGGCTTCTCCGCCTGCGATCGGCCACCGTCCAGAAGGCAGCCCTCAGAGCTGGCCGGGCCAGGCCGTTCCTGTCCAAACCCTTGATCTTACCCACCAGGGAACTAAGACCCAAATAAAGCTAACGACAAGGCGCGGCTCTGGTGGACCAGTTGCCAGGCGCTTTCCAAAGGGGCCACGCGTAACCCTGTGTGGACGTATACCCATCCTCGCTTCTAAAGAGCGGAGCCTCAGGAAGATGGAAGAAACGACTGCTGAGGCCAGGGTGCTTGGTATGGCCGTTTCTATGCCTCCGTGTCACACTTCAAGGGCAGCTCACACCCCTGCACACCTGCTGCATGTCACACAGCATCGCCTCTCAGGCTTGGAGTAGCCCTGCAGGGAAGGCACACTGGGAAGAGGCTTTCACCCTAGGAATCAACTTCGCTTCCTCTCTCGAGGATGGCAAGGCTGGGGGTCTTTCTGTGGACACAGCCCCACGAAGGCCCAGGAGGGTAGAAGTGGACTCAATAAAGACGAGCGAAAAAGCCACTGGGCATGGTGGTGCGTGCCTATAATCTCAGCCCTCACAAAGCTAAGGCAGGAAGGAAGATTGTGGATTTAAGGCCAAGCTAGGCTATAAAGGAAGACCCTCTGTCCATTCCCCTCCCATGCCTCCCCTCCCCCCCGCCAAGAAGGAATCCTCACTTCCCAGGGAGGCAGGCAATAGAAATGAGTGGGTGCTGTCTTTTCTCTTTAGTTTGATGAAAGCCAAGTGCTCGGTCTTCCAAGCACCCGGCCAGCTCTTTCCTGCAACCACGGTGACATCACACCAGAGCGTCACCCCCCCCCTTTGCTCGGGGACCGTGAGAGCAACGTGGCCATTTTCCCACAGGAAGTGATTGGCAGAGCTGTGATTACAGGCATTTCTGAGCCTGATTTAGGGGCCCAATCACACACACGACACACACCAAACGCTCTTCCGTTACATGCAGGAGGCATGGCTGGAAAATTACCTCTTGGCTTCCAAGCACGCCGTCCTTGACATACATGATCAATACATTTGAAATCAGTGGACCTAGTGAGATCTCTCTCTCTCTAATAGTAGCTTTCTAATTATCAATCAGCCTGTCATTAATTTTCTTTTTAATTTGTAAAATCAAGGGAAAGAATTTGCCATTCTGAATTTTCCCTAGCGGTAACTTGTGTGTGTATCTAAACTTTATAACGCGACCTGTGAAGAGCTTTGTGGATGCCCTTGCTCTTGTGACTCATGGTTTCCAGACCTTGCTTGCAGTTCCCAGTGACTAGTCTTGATCTTATGCTCTCATATTGACAAATAGTTTCCCTCCCTCCCTCCCTCCCTTTTTTGTGCCTGTCCTAGGGCTTGAACTCAGTGCCTGTGGGCTGTCTCTAATGAGCGTTTTTTGCTCAAGACTAGCACTCTACCACGTGAGCCACAGCTCCATTTCTGGCTTTTGGCGATAAGAGTCCCACTGACTCTCCTGCTCTGGCTGCCATCCTTAGATCTCAGCCTCCTGAGTAGCTAGGATTACAGATGTTAGCTGCTGGCTCCCAAGCAAGTGGCTTGCTTTCTTTTTGTCTCTTCTTTTGTCGGTCATGGGGCTTGAACTCAGGGCCTGAGTACAGTCTCTGAGCTCTTTTGCTCAAAGGTAGTATTCTACCATTTTGGGCCACAGCTCCACTTCCAGTTGTCTGGTGGCTAATTGGAGATAAGAGTCTCATGGATTTTTCTGCCTGGGCTGGCTTTGAACTGGGATCCTCAGATCTCAGCCTCCTGAAGAGCTAGGATGACCGGTGTGAGCCACCAGTGGCTGGCGCCAGATGGCTTTCTTAAATGCCACACACATTTGCACATAAGTTTATGGCCAACTTATGTGATGACAAAACATGAATTTCGCCAGGGAACTGAGATAGTCCTTATTGCGCTTAAGAGTAAGGCACAATGTAGGCTGCCAGAGCGCCGTCAGTGTGTTTGATTACAAGGACAAAGCTGAGATCTACAAAGGGCGTGGGGCTCATGTCACTTGCCCACTCTGCTCAGGTGAGCCTCAGCGATGAGTCAGGACTACGTTAGGATGTGGGACGCTGCAGCCCTAGCTCTAAAGGGCCCCCCCAGGGCAACGGAAGCTCCACGCGTTACCTCCCTGGAGTTACAAAACGCAAACCGTGGCAGCCCCTACCTGGTTTATGGTGAACCCATGGATCTTTTCCCCCACTTGGTACTGTAGCGCTCGCTCACAGGCGTCGTCACTCTTCTCCCTCCACACTCGGGGTTGTGCGGGGCTGGATCTGAGAAGAGTCATTAAAGTGAGTTGATCTTTCAGCAAGGGTCACGTAATTCGGAAACCCGCGGAATTCCCGCCTTGTGAAAAGATGATCAAAGGAAAAAATAAAAGATCGCGGCTTCTAAAACTGTGGACGTGACGGGGAATTAAAGGCCAGTCAAGCTTCCATGTCAACCTTTCGCCACTGTGTTTAAAAAGATGTGGCTCACGACTATAATCTGAAGGATCTCGGGAAGCTGAGATCCAGAGGATCAAAATTAGCCCAGGCAGAAAAGTCCATGAGACTCAGTCTCTAAAATAACTAGTTAAAAAAAAAAAAGCCCGGTGGTGCTCAAGGGGTAGTATGCTCACCAAACAAGTAGGTTGCAGGAGTACAAGTATCTGAATTCAAACTCAAGACATCAGCAAGGAAAAAAGAAAGTGTGGGTCGCTTAATGTTGAATAACAACAAAAAGACAATGTTTTATTTTTTAACAGTATTACTCTATCCAGATATAATTCAAACAGGTAACGATTAGTAATGGTGATTTAACTTGCTCTTTTTTTTTTTTTTTTTTGGTGCCAGTCCCAGGGCTCGAATTCAGGGCCAGAGCGCTGTCCCGGAGCTTTTGTGCTCAAGGCTACTACTGCTCTTCCACTTAAGTCACAACTCCACCTCCAGTTTTTTGGGTGTTTTAAATTGTAAAGAATCCCATGGACTTTCCTACCCGGACTAACTTTGAACCCACAATCCTCAGATCTCAACCTCCTGAGTATCCAGGGAAACTGGCACGAGCCACTGACTCCCAGCTATCACTTGCTTTTTAAAATAATTATTCTCTCAAACTACGAGATTTTCTATGAAATCGACACCGTAATTCAGAAATATTTCTTCTAATATTTTGCACGTACAGGAGAAATTCCCCGCGAAGTGTGCTAACGTCCACCCACATTTCCTTGCTGGCTTAGCAAAGGCCACATCACGAACTACTCCAAATTCTGAATTGTTTGTCATTAAGAATACAAAAATGTATGGAAACCCTGAGAAACAAGGTTAGGTGTTTTCCTGCCTGGCCCTGGCAACTTCCTACACACTTGAATAAAATTGCCCACACCAAATTCAAACCGACCATCAGGGGCCCTAACTAGTAAGTACCCCCACGCTCCTTCCCCTAACTGCTGTTAATTAAGCCGCCCTATAAATGATGATTCTGCAGATTAGTATGAAAAACAAATACTTCATCACCCTCAGTTTTCCCAGGGCTGTAGTCACTTAAGAAGAAGTTCCACTTCAGGAGGCTACAATTGTAAACACAGTAGCCCGAAGCTATGAAGCCTCAGCCCCCCCCCCTCCCCTCCATAATGAAACAGGGGGCCACCTATTAATGAGCGCCGCCATAAACTCTAATTACTTTTATGACACATGTGAGAATCCACATCACTTCAAAAAGCCCTGACACCCCCGCAGGGGATGGGGGGGGCTGCCCTGAGGTCGGGGCAGGCAGGGAAAGTGGGTCAGGTCAGGTCCTCAGGCCGGGCTCCCCAGCAGATCACAGGCTTCCAGGGACGGCACCCCAGCCCGGGAGAGTGGGGCAGGACTCCCGGGTGGGGGGTGGGGATGGGCCCCTGCCACCCACCCCTCCCTGCAGGCCCTGCCCGGGGGGGTCCTCGGGCTGCGACCTGGGGTTGTGGTTTGGGGATAGGAGAAGTTGCAGACAGCGGCGTCGGGGTGCTGGATTCCCGCTGGGGGAGGACCTGGGGATTGCGAGCCCCCAAACCTGGAAGCGGTCACCCTAGGCCCAGGGATGGGGGAGGCCTTCCCCTCCCCGCCCCATCCCCGCCTCCCGGCGGCTGCCGCCCGCGCCCCGCCACCCACCTCCCCGGCCCCCCAGCACCGCGGTCCCTGCCTCACCCGCCGCCGTTCAGCCTCCGTAGCACGCCGAGACTCTGCCTCCCGCCGCAGCGCCACATGGCTGGTGACGACCGGTGCCGGGCTAGCCGGGCTGGAGTCCTTAAAGCGACGCACGGCGCGGGGGCGGAGCCCGACGGCCAGGGCTCCCATTGGTCAGCCGAAACAGAAGGCGGCTCTCCGATTGGCTGGCGGTGAAAAGGCGGGGCGATCCCGCTGGGAGCCCAGCCTGGAGGGCGGGCGGGGGCGTGGCCTGAGGGGGCGTGGCCTGAGGGGGCGTGGCCGGCGAGGGGCGGGTGGCCTTCCACCTGCAGTGCCGGCCCGGTCCCCAGCAGGGGCCTCGTTTCCGGGGCTGCAAGGCTTCCCCCCGGGGTGCGCCCGGGGGCTGGGGTGGGGGCGCTGCTCGGACACAGGGACCGTCCCCAGGGGCGGCAGGCAAGACTCACTTCTACTTGACTCGGTCTCTCCAGCCCTTTGTGCCTTCCCTGCCCGTGGCTGCTCTGTCCGGGGTCCCCCCCTCACCCCCTCACCCCCCTAGGTAGGGCAGGCTCACCCACAGAGCCCTCCTCCTCCTGCCAACCCATGCTTGCAATCTGGTTAGACGGGGAAAGACTTTGGCACTAACGTAGTGGGGCCACATCCCAAGGAGAAGCCACGGGACGTGTGTGTTCCCCCCCCCCCCCCCCCGCCAGCCCCAGTGGAGTCGGGTGTTCCCTGATGAACCCCCAAATGAACCCGAAAGGAAGGCGACCATGGGAAGCAAGGCCTACAGGCGGCTTATCTGCACGTGCCCTTCTTCCGGAGAGGACTCGGGGTACACAGCCCAAGGTCTCATCACCTCTCTGTGATCTTAGGGAGACCGCTGGGGGTTATTAAACCTATTCTGAGCATGCAGGAAACCAAGGCACTGGGGGTGGTAGGGGGGGGGGCTACAGTATTTCTTCTCTCTCTGAAGAATAGATGCCTTATAAACCCAGTAATTACCCCTTACTGGTGGATTCTCATAGCGTACAGCCCTACTGATCACGAAGCTAGATACATACGACAAGAATTTATAAGTACCTTAAGTAGCACTTGACCTCATTCTAGGATGTACGTGTAATCTCGATTTATAGGAACACAATACAATGTACAAGTGAAAACCCAGACATGATCAAGGCAACCTGCAAAATCTGAAATGTATAATTGCACACACAACAAAATTAATATCTTACTAGTCTGTTGCTGTCTTAGAACAAAATGATCAGATTTACATTCCTCAAAAGAAAGGCCTGGGACTGGGAATGTGGCTTAGTGGTAGAGTGCTAGCCTCGCATACATGAAGCCCTGGGTTCGATTCCTCAGCCCCACATATATAGAAAATGGCCAGAAGTGGCGCTGTGGCTCAAGTGGTAGAGTGCTAGCCTTGAGCAAAAAGAAGCCAGGGACAGTGCTCAGGCCCTGAGTCCAAGACCCAGGACTGGAAAAAAAACAAAACAAAATAAGGGGCATCTTTTGATATGCATTTGTATATTTTTTCTCTTTACATTTTTCTTTCTTCAGTTACATTTAGTTCTCAACATCTTTACTGCACAGATTAAATGTGAAGTTTCTGTTGCAAATTATTGGTATCATCAGGACAACACTCTACAACTTTCTACCTTACTTGTAGGAAGGAAGAATCTTGATATCCTTGACAAAGAAGGAAATGAACATTATAATTGAGTGTTTGACATTTTTTGAGCTTTGAAACAGACACCTGCCCATTATAGAAAGAATAAATGGAAATGGTTCAGAGAACGGAGGAAGGAAGGGAACGCCCATGATCCCAACCATGCACTGTCTTTGTGCATTATTGGTTGTGCCTGTGAAATAATATTCATCAGTTATATGTCTTTTTAGTGAAAACAACCCAGAGGCATTAAGGTTTTAAGAGAACATAAAGCTCGGTATCAAGTTTTGTTACTTCTCCACTGAAATCGAACCCAAGGCCTTGCTACAAATGGGACAAATGCCCTACTGTGCGAGTGGGTGGGAGTCATTCCCCTAGCTCTTCCTTTCAGTCTGTGTGTGTGTGTGTGTGTGTGCGTGCGCACGTGCACTGGGTCTTGAACTCAGGGCCCCTCTCTCTCTTTTAGCTGTCTTGCCCAAGGCTACTAGCTCTTCCTTTCAGTCTGTGCAGTGTGCGTGCGTGCGCGCGCGTGCACTGGGTCTTGAACTCAGGGCCCGTCTCTCTCTTTTAGCTGTTTTGCCTAAGGCTAGCTCTCTACCACTTGAGCCACAGCACCACTTCTGGCTTTTGGATGACTAATTGGAGCTAAAAGACTCCTAGTCTTTTCTCTCCCAGTTGGTTTTGAGCGATTCTAAGATCTCAGCCTCCTGAGTGATGGAAAATGACTTTAACAAACTGCTCCCATTTCCCTAAGACAGTCATCTCTTAGGGCTGCCCTTGAATTGTCTCCACTTCCCTTCTCCCTTCCCAAACATCTCCTGCAGCTGTAGGCTGTCAAAGAGATGATCTGTCAATGGAGGGCCTAACCTTTCGTGGATGTGTCTGCTGAAAAACAACTGCTGTAAATAACTCTTTCCCTGTAACTCAAGATAAGATTCCATCTCTGCACAAAGTATCCCTTCCACAGCTCCCTTGCCCCCTCCCGTGACAAACTACCCCAGACCCCTACCTGGCCGAACTTCACTTTCTCTGCCTAATAAAAAGAGACTTAAGTTACGAGAGAGAGAGCATGTCATCATCTCTCCAATCTGGCTGGAAGTCTCTGTCAGCCCTTTCAGGTTGTTACCCCCAAAATCAGAAATAAAAATCTGTTGGTGTGCTGAGTTCTCCTTCTGCCCTTTCATTATTCAGCCCCCTCCCCCACCCCGACTCAGTTTCCTTACATTGAGTAGCTCGGATTAAAGGCACGGGCCTATGGTTTTTAGGAGACATTCTGAATAGTTGAGTCCTCAGAAAACTGTACAGAGGAATCGTACAGCTAATCTTAAAAGAACTATAAATACCTGATGGTATTTATACCATTTACCTGATGGTAAACCTAGTGATACTGTCTTGATTGTCATTGCAATTAATCTGGACCAACTAATTGGTGATCTGTTTAATTTCCTCATTAGGGCCATGTTCTTCTGAATTAATTCCAACCGAGTTCATTCGTTGTATGGTATCAGATTTAGCTTGCAGATGAGTATAGTGGATTTATAGATTCATCTACTTAATTAGAAAACCTGGTTAACATGCAGTTTCTTGTCCACGATCAATCATTCTGTGAGACGAGGCTGGGTTTCAACATGATGATTTATTTGATTTATTCTTATTCAGTGGAGCTGGTCTGTAACTATATGTAATATAAATGAAAACGAGTACAAGAGGACGGCACGGTGGAGCTTCCGCCGCAGGGCCAGCTGCACGTTTGTCCTTGGACAGAGGTGTCCCACATCTGGGATGTGTAGGACTGACCTCCGTCTCCTGGTTCACAATGGGGAAAGGTCAGGTGCTGAAATGTACTGCCTTAAATCACTGCACACTGGACAGTTCAATGCTGGCTTCTAGTGCATCTGTCTTAAATCCCTGTTCAAAATACAGACGCCAGCCAGCATGGCTAGTCTTTATTAACAATGACACACAACTTGGGACTAGATCCTATGGCTCAGAATGGCTTAGAAATGCGCTGCTGAACCACTGAGAGTTTGCTCTCAGGCTTGACTGAAGTCTGTGATCTGACTTGTTTAATCTCATAAGCTGTGCCCAGGTGTGTGTGTGTGTGAGTGAGTGTGTGTGTGTGTGTGTGTGTGTGTGTGTTGGCTCTGCGGCTTGAACTCAGAGCCTGGGCTCTGCCCGTGAGCTTTTGTGCTCAAGGCTAGTGCTCTACCATATAAACCATATTTCTACTTCTGGATTTTTTTTTTTTTTGCTTGTTAATTGGAGATAAGAGTCTCACAGACTTTGCTGCCTGGGCTGTTTTTGAACCTCGATCCTCAGATCTCAGTCTCCCGTGTAGCTAGGATGACAGGTGTGAGCCACCATCGCCCAGCTAATCTAATGCTTTAAAAAAATAAAAGTGCCCAGGAGATGTATGATAGGTTGTTTTATCTCTTTTCTAAAGAGGTGTTTTTTTTTTTTTTTACCATAGTTCACTGGTGAATAGTTGTATGTGTTATGGTATCAATAATAACAGCTTATACAAAAATCTAGTATAAACAGTCTAGAACCAATAGATTTCTGGGAGGAAATATTTCAGTGAAAAATTTAATAAGGAAAACTAATCGACTCCTGCATCACACAAGTCATCTGCTTCCTGAAACAATTTCAGTTGATGTTACACAATTACAATGTATTTACATGGCCAGGCAGCCAATGAACAGTATCACTGGTCCATATGAATGCGAATTAAACACACACATACACCTATAGTGCAATGTCACAGAAGAAAACTGTGCCCAGTCACACAGAAGACACCTCCGCAGTAGCCACAAAGCGAGGAGCAGACAAAATAAAATGCAAGCACTTATCCCACTGATGAATCTCCAGTGAGAGCTTAGCTTTTTATTCAAGGAGCAGGCATGCGTGTTCGCGAGTCATTGCATGTCCTCTCACTGAGAAAAATAATTTTCCTTCCCGTACAGTTGTATTTATCTTTCGCAGTGACATGAAAGGGCCGGGGCAGGAGGTGCCTGCCTCTTTTCCTTTAGGGATGGCGTTGGCAAGCATTCTGCTTCTCAGTAAATATGTCCTTTATGAGGCTTATTTATTGTGTACCCAAATTGCTTTCGTGACAGCTATTCAGACTTACAACCCCTTTCAGACCGCGGGGCTGGCGCTGGGAAAGGGATAAGTGAAACAAAGCAAATGTTGCTGTAAATAAGTGGCGAGGGAAAGGTGGGTTTTTAAATGCCAGGGAGCGTGTGCTGCGCTTTCCTGGGCCCTGAGGTAAATGAGATGCTCTACGGTGGGAAAGCCCCGGATGTGGAGTCTGGGAGCAGCAGTGTTGGGTTTGCCTCCATGGCAGGCATTCGTTCTCCCTTTCCCTTTCTTCTGGGCCTAACCCCCCTCCCACGCCATCTCGCACACATCTCTCCACACGTGGGGTTCAGTTAGAGTTGCGTTTTTACACCTCTGGCTACGTTGGTTGGTTAAGACCTCGACAGATGATTCTAGCCACATCAGCACAAACTCATTTCTTACATGTTTTGGTGAATGGCCGACCATATCTCCGGTTCCCTCTGTTTTCTCCCCTCCCGGAGAGAACCCCCTGCCAACGTTCGGTTTTACAGTTCCACATTTTACTAGGCAAATGCTTATAAAGGTATTCTTTTATTTAATATTTTGATCAGAGACCTGTTCTTCGCATAGTACGTCCTGCTAGCATTTCTATAGTCTTCTATATCATGTGTTTTAACAGGAGCAGAGCATTCTGTGTTGTGAAATCAAACCTATTCTTTTCTTTTCTTGCCCTCCTTTTCTGTTTTCCAAGGGTTTTGGCATCTGTGGGATACTGAAATTCCTGTGAATACCCAGGCAAAGCTGACTTCCATTATCCCACATTTTCCTCCTAAGACCACAATGGAATTGTAATGTTTATGCATATTTATGAAATCACAATCCCTCTGTTGACTTCTACTGTGGTATTATTCTCCGCAGAATAGGCTCTACCCAGCCACAACAACAGAAACTCAATCCAAATCCTATTTTCATTTCTATAGCTCCATGAACAACAGTAAGTCTCCAGAAATAGTTCTCTAAAATCTTCCCTTGACAGAACTCTACCACCCACGACATGCGCACAGGCCTCCGGTGAGCCCGTTGTCTCAAAGCAAAGCCGAAACGAACCTCTCCGGTCTCCCCGTGAACTCTTGTCCTGGCTTCTCACCTCTCATCTTTGCTTCTGGAATTCTCGCCATCCGTCCAGGTGCCAATCGAAGTGGGCAGAACCTTCTCGGAGTCTATAAACAGGAGCTAGAGGAGAGAAGGAAATTGGAGTGAAGTGATTCGGGTCCCCCTTTGAACATACAAACATAAAGTAAATATCCAGAGCCTTGGATATTAAGACTTTAAAAAGATCTTGATATAGTTCCTCCTTGCTCACATTAGTATTGTTGTTGTTATATTTATCACCAGTTTACTTTGTCTGCCAATACCAAAGCTTTTGTTTTGCCTACAGCTGGTGCTCCACCACTTGAGCCATGCCTCCACTTCTAGCTTTTTTTTTTTTTTTTGCTGACTAGAGATACGAATCTCTTAGATTTGTCTGCCCAGGCTGGCTCCCAGCATCCGCGCTCAGCTCTTCTCAGCCTTTGGAGTAGCAAGGATGATAGGCACGAGCCACCAGAGCCCAATCTTAGCCAGTGTTATGAATCCCTATGAAGCAATATTAAAAATGTCCGTGAGCCACTCAGAGGTTGCTGCTTGTGTCTTCTCCCTTTCTGTTCCCTTGCTGGAAGCCCCGTGGCGTCACGCGGGTGGACGTGGGGGTGCGTTGACAGGTGCAGAGCCCTGGTGGCAAGGGAGCGGTTTCAAAGGTGGGTGCGTGAGTGTGTGTAGACACGGAAAGCCAGGCGCAGGTAGACGCGAAGTGCTCGCCTTGTTGATCAGGCCGCGGGACGCTGCCAGTTTGGGGAACCAGCTTTAGCACCCAGCCGCGCCTCGGCCTCTAGCGGATGGCTGCAATGGCTCTGTGGGATCTGGGTCCAGACTGGGAGAGCAATGCTACACCACTAGCCAAGCTTTCTTGGGGAGTGCAAACCCAAAATAAAGGAGGAGGAGGAGGAGGGGGAGGGGAAGGGGGAGGGGGAGGAGGAGGAGGAGACAGTGAAGAAAGTTTCATGACTTGTAGTAAGTGCAATGCTCTTTTGGAAACGAGGGGATTTTACTATGCACAGTTAGAGAGGAAAACACATTAGAGCTGGGTACATTCCTGAGCATGCTCCGTTTGAGGTCCGAGCAAAGATGGCAGACATGTTTTGGGGGAGATGCTTAGCTCAAGGTGCTGTACCCAGGTTGAAGAGGTAAACACACCCTCAGGAAAACACGGCCGGTGGGTGGGAGGCTGGCGGGCATGCTCAGCTTTCTCGGGCAAGGTGGCCTGCACGCGTGGAAGTGAGCTCACACAGGATTCCCCCCCACCCCCCAGGGGCCTGTCTTGTTCCCCCTCCTGCCCCACCCCCTGGAAGTGGGGTGCAGGGTGCCTTGGCCCAGCCACTCCCATCTTCTCAACGAGGGTCTGGATGGTCAGATCAGACCTGGACAGCTGTCATAGATTCCCAGGGCGGCTTCTGGAGCCCAAGTGCTTCGGTTTTCTCAGCAAAAGAAAGGAAAGAAGAAAAGGAGAATTTCGTAGGAGAAGGTTATTTATTCCAGGCCAACCCAATGCAGCCCTAAGAGCAACCCACTCCGCCCCGGGAGCCGTGGGAGCACCACGTGGAGGACCGGCCTCCTCTTGGAAAGGCTGCATGGCGCCGGCCTTTGCTAATCCTCAGAAGAAGCTTGGTAGAAACACGAATTTGCAGTCGCGCGTCATTCCACGCTCTTCCTCAGTGGGACCCAAACATCTGGCAGCGCAGCGGAGCCTCTTGGAGGAATCTTGAGCTGGCAGGCTCCTTGTGGGCCCCACAATCTCGGGTGCTGAGGCTGACCGCCCAGGGCAAGGCCTGCCGGCTTGGGCTTTGGGATGGAAGGAAGCTGAATAAACAGGAAAATAGTCATGTGGCTGGAGGAAGAGTTATGGAAACAACTCAGAAGAAAATGCTTGGGTTATTGTAATAGTGTTCGCCCTCAGGATCTCATCTTTTATTTCTTGACAGTCCTGGGGCTTGAACTCAGGGCCTGGCTTCTTCTTGCTCAAGGCTAGCACTCTACCACTTGAGCCACAGCACCACTTCTGGCTTTTTCTATCTATGTGGTGCTGAGGGATTGAACCCAGGGCTTTGTGCAAGTTAGGCAAGGACTCTACCCCTAAGCCACATTCCCAGCCCCGGGATCTCATCTTGAGTTTCCTTTTTCCAACCACCACATCCCCATGTGACATGTAATATAAATATTTTCTAAAATCAGAACACAACGAACCTCTCCACAGATAACTAATGAAAGCTACTTAAACAAAGCAAAACAACAATAATGGAAAACCCATCCACAGTGTAACCGAAAGAAGAGAGATTAAGCATCCTAATTTGAAAGAGCTTTCCGCACGTGTGCATTGTTCACGTGTTTACTATTCTTATTTATTTATTTATTATTACTAGTAACCGTGGTGAATTTATTGGTATATTTGTTGATTCTAAACCATTTCACTGTATCTAAATCTTTAAGAGGAGTTCAAAGAAAATTCACGAAAAGAAGTCCAGTGTTTCAAATAAGCCTTGTATTACAGTTAGTCTAAAGAAATCGTTTTCTGCTAAGGGTAAGCTTGGTGGCTTTTTGTTTGTTTGAATTTTTAAAATTATCTTTAGGTAGTTGTACAAAGGAGTTGCCATTCATCGACGCGGTTTATAAATACAATGTATCTTGATCAGTGACACCCACTGTCAACATTCTCACCCACCCCTCCAACCTCCCCCGTCCCTCACTTTTCTTACATTTTAGGCTACGTATTGCATGCTCTTGCCATTTAACAGAGTAGTTTGTGTACACAATGCTTCCTGAGCCCTTCAATACCCATTCACCATTTCACCGGCCCTTCAACCCTCCCCTTTCCTTATTGCCATCCGTTCTGTGGTATCTATAATGAATTCTTCCTGTATTCTCTCCCCTCCTCGACTCCTTCATTCTTCTACCCTGTCTCCCCTGAACTCTACCTTCCCCTCTTGAACGGATCCATTTCCTGGTACTTCTTCTGTTGGGCTTTAACTTCTTGCTAAAGAATTACATAATTTGCCCTCTCCACAGAGTCTGTTACACTTCAGTGAATTCATTTGTAACCACTTGCTTACCCCCCAGTGCATTTACAAATAGAGCTATAGGTGCATTCTAGCTCCCGCAAACCATGCAGCCTGGGTTTCTCTGAGCCTGGCTTACTTCACTGTACTTTAAAACTAATTGTTGGAAGTGCATGGGTTGAACTCAGGGCCTTGGATCTGTAACATCTGTTCCTCCGGCCCTTTGTGCCTTAAGGATATTTCTCAATAAAGTCTCCTGTTTTTTCCTGGTCCGGCCTTGTCGCAAAACCCCCTGCCTATGTCTCCATCGATGAGATTACAGTCATGGCCCACCACATCTGGCCTGTTGTTAAGACCAGGTCTTGTTAATTTTTGCCTGGGCCGGTCTCAATCTGTGATGTTTTAGTTTCTGCCTCCTCAGTAGCTGGGATAATAGGTATGAGACATTGTGTCTGGGCTTTGTTATACTCTTTAATCAAGCTAACAACATGGTTTCTTCTGTGTTAATAGTTGTTTGGGCTCTCTGAAATGTTTTTATTTCATGCTTTAAATGCTAAAGCAGTTCACTGGGAGCAGGGGAGGTAAATGAAATTGATGAGGTTGACTCTGAATGATGAACATGTATGAAAAATGTCAGAGTGAAGTCCATTATGAGAAATCAATATATGCTATTAAAATTTATAAAATTACCTCTCTAATTTTTTTTGTGTACTTTGACTCTATGACTATCACCTAATGTAAAGTATCTAACTCGCAAGAAAGATTGGTCGGTAATGTCCAAACTACTTTAACACTTACTTGTGGCCAGTAATTTGATTTTCTCTTTTATTTGAATATTATACCAGATTCCAGGTTGCAGATGTAAGCCAGTGCTCATACCTCAGGAGTGGTTAGTAAATAACAAGGTATTATTTTCAATTCCTTTCCAACAAAGTCTTCTTTTCCCCTGTACCAACTGTTTTGAAAATGGGAGAAGAGTCAAAAAGGACTGGTTTGTGAGAAGTCAGGATTCCATAAACCAAATCTTATTTCTTAATTCACAGTCAGAAGGGGAAATAACACTCCAACAGGAATTGTTTTACAATTCACCAAAGACTGGGATGGTTTAGTATTTACTGAATTCTGTGAACTGTACTATAAGCTATCTTAAGGCCTCATTCAGTGTGGGAACGTGCACTCTTAGAATGGATCTTCAATTACAGCATCCAGCTAGCATTTCACCCCCCCCCCGGGGAGATTTCTATGAATCTCTTGCCATAGGCTCTGTGTTGAGAAATGTTGGCCATAACTACTTCCATCCCATTGTCTTTGCATTGTAGACCATCCCCAGTGAGTTATAGTCTGGGCTTTCTCCCACCTTTGAGTCTGAGAAATGTCCTGTGGTTTGCCTCATATTTTCAACCACCCCTGTAGCAAATAGTTTCTTGTTAGAGGAGTTCCCTATTTTTTCTGTCTTCCTGAAGTGGCATTCCCACAATATATCTTATTTTTTCAAAGCAAACTTTTTCGCTTAAAGAATGTCATCCTTCATCTCTGTATCAAATTCAGCTTGTCTCCAAATTCCTAATTCAGCACCTACTACCTACTGTGAGGGTTTGTTTTGTTTTGATATTTGGCCAGTTTTGATAATTTCATCATGATGTTATCCGTCATTGGAGATGAATTGCTTTTGTACAGTTTGGATAAAAAGAGTCAACCGTGGGCTGCGAATGTGGCTTAGTGGTAGAGTGCTTGCCTAGCATGCATGAAGCCCTGGGTTCGATTCCTTAGTACCACATACACAGAAAAATCCAGAAGTGGTGCTGTGGCTTAAGTGGTAGAGTGCTAGCCTTGAACAAAAAGAAGCCAGGGACAGTGCTCAGGCCCCGAGTTCAATCCCCAGGACTGGCAAAAAAAAAAAAAAAAATGAGTTAACCTGAAATTCTTTGTGGAGAAAGAGTCTTGTTAATGTTTTGCCTGAGTTGGTGCTGAACTGAGATCCTATCTCTGTGTCTTAAATAGCTGAAATTACAAGAATGAGACACAACACCAGATCCCAACACATACATTTTGCTCTCACAACCTACCACAGATATACATTACCCCTGTCCGCTGCATAGTAACCATTGGCATGAACACGAGTTGCTTTGTTTTGGCTAAGCAGAATGTTCCAGCTGAAATAAGAGCTCAACGAGTTGATCAGATTTAATTCCCAAGCAAATATTCACTCTTGATTAGTATGGCAACGAAGAGCTACCAGTAAACAAAATAAGCGCTGCATTTCCAGTAGATGTCTTCCCGGAAGGAGATGTGCACCTACGACTTGCAAGCCACCACACTTATCCCTTTGTAACGCATCTGGCAAAGGAAACAAAACAGTGAAGAGTTAGGGCAGCTTTGCTAGTGGAGGCAAAAGCATTAAGAGGTGCAACAGCTTACTGAACAGTATGGAGAGGGAAGTGAATGTTACCTAAAGCTCTACAGCACAGCTCTCTACTGGTTCCATCCTCCTTTTACCAAGGTGAAAAAAGAGAATCACGGGTCAAGGGTGGAATCTAGTCATTCTCAAGATGCTTTGCCACCTGCAGGAAGGTATCTCTGGGATGTTCCCGTACTTGGCCACCAGGTGGCGGCAGAGATCCAGCAGACAAATGCCACCCTGGCTGCCCTTACAGGGAAACTTGTCTGTGCTAACACAGAGATAACAGGCTGGTAATGTGATGATGCTTCTTAAATCCTTTCCTGGATCCAAAGCCGGTGGAAGAAATGCTGTCAGCCCAGCAACCGTGGCTCAGAGTTGTCTCAAAGAAATTCATCGATTTCGGAGGTATCCTTCTGTTTGGGGGTGTCTCAGATAGGAGTGTTTAGGACTAAGGAGGCTTCTCAGGGGCAAAGTTCTGTGCCTGGCTGACACTGGCAGAAAGGACCTCATAAGACCCGCTTTCACAATGAGCTCACCTTCAAGTCATTCGCACTTTGAACGTTTGCCTCCGGCGCTGCAGTGCTAAGTTGTCTAATTGTGAATCGAGGTGTTGTTAAAGAGGCCTCACAAAACTGTCTGGAGAGGTACGCAGCTGTGCAAACCATACCTCAGGATAGTATTAATGTTAGGTTCCACTGGAACAGCAAAGAAGTCCCTCAAATCTGTGAAAAATCCAGTCCGTTTGATAGATGTAGGTTACCGAGATAAGTCACACTTGAACTGATTGTTGACCATTTATTCCTTTCCCCGTTTCTTCTTTGCCATTACAATCTGAAGTGCAGCCTCTTGTCATCTTTTGGGAAGGATGTAGTCAATTTTCTTTTCCTGGCAAAGCCTGCTGAGCGGCTTGGAAGAGCTCCTCTTGCTTGTGGAGGTCGTTGCTTGCTTACGATCGTTGCTCCTGTCACTCAGCAGGGCCTGCGGTCACAAAGGTGTTTCTCATAGGTCTGGAAGCCCAAGATCAAGGCGCTGCTAGATTCTCTTCCTGGTTTGCAGATGGCTGCCTTCTGACTGGATTCTCACCGGCCAGAGAAGGAAGGAGAGATGGGGAGATGGAGGGAAGGAGGGAAGGAAGAAGAGAGGAAGAGGGAGACGGGGGATTATTAGAACACCGACCAATTCCATCGCCCCGTTCCCAAGATTCCATCTGCCCCAGTAACCTCCCAAAGGCCCTTCTCCAAATCCCATTACATTAGGGCAGAAGCATAAGGATGGGGTGGGAAGGAAGGGAGGACACAAAGGTAAAGACTCAGGGGTCATGTTACAAACATGAGTTGCATCTTCCCCAAATTTACACATTCAAGTCTTATCCCCGGGAACCTCAGAATGTGCTTGCAATGGGAGACTGGCTCTTTACAAAGGCAACTAAAGAGAGGGTAGGGTGGTACAGGTCTGTAATCCCAGCATTTGGGGGAGCAAGAGGCAGGAGGATCATGAGTTCAAAGCCAGCCTGGGCTATATTTCGGAAGGCCCCTACCTCCAAACCAACCAACTCACCAAAAGCAATTAAGGGGGGAAAAAATGAGGTAATTTAGGATGGTCCTTAATCTAATCAGAGTGCTATTGTCACAAGAAGAAGAGATTCGATTCCATTGTCAGGATAAACAAGATGGCAGCCATTTGCAAGTCAAGGCCACAGGTCCCAGGATAAACTGACCAGGGTGAGACTTTCATCTTGGACCTTCAGCCTCCACAGCCGTGAGACGATCAGACTCCGTTGTTTAGCCCTCTTCCTCTGTGGGACTTTGTTGTGGCAGCCTGAGGAGTCTCGGGAGCCCAAGTCCCCCCATCCCCCTTCCTTCTTGCAGAGGTTTAACATCGGCCTCTAGCCCATGGGGAGTGTGGCTGCCTTCAGTTTTCTTGGAAACCGTGGCGATCTTCTCACAGGTAGACCAGCATTGCACATACCAGCCGTGTGAACCTTGTAGTAGCCACAATGGGTTCCAAGTTAAATAAATCCATGTCTAGTCTGCTCGGGACGGCTGGGATGGAGAGTCCTACTGCAGCGGAGCCGGAGCCGGAGACCCAGCGGCGGAGCTGGGAGCCGTGGCCGGATCAGCAGGAAGACAGGCAGACGAGGAGGGGAGGCTGGAGGGACCAGCAGGTGAAGTGGGGTGAGGAGCTAAGGATCAAATGGCATCGCGTGGAAGCGGGTAACAACGCTTGTAGGGTCCCAGGACGATCCAGACAAGCCGGTGCTCAGCTCACTCGCTGAGCTCATGGCTGAAACTCACCTTGGAGGTGTGACTGAGAGTGAACTCCCATAGTTCACTGATGACCACACCTTGACGTGGGGTTGTGGAGAGCTAACCATACTCTGCCCGTGGGAAGAGTCCAGCAGCCTTGTGTTAAGAGAATGGCAGAGCAATAGTTGTACCCTGAATGAACATTTGCCGTGCTCCTGAATTTCACCCAATGAATTCTCCATGAAGTCCTTTATTCAGAGATTACACAGCAAGCTTTCAACCCATCTACGCATCTGTCATGTCTAACTATGCACGCATGTATGTATGTGTCTGTCTATCCATCCATCCAATCTATGTTTCTATGTACATATCTACATATCTATGTATCTATGTATCTAGCCATCTATCTAATTTCTACTTACTACCTAATTAGAGAAAAGAAAACAGGCCAGTGACCCAGGAGAACCAATGGTGAATTCCAGTCCAGAAGTCATTCTTTCCAGAGCTAAGGAAAGTCAACATGGCAGATGGAGTTTGAATGCCATTGGTTGGAAGAGTCTTTCATGCTCAGAGAAGGATATATATATATATATGCATATATATGTGATATATATGTGAATGTATGTATATGTGTATATATGTTTAGTTGCTTGGATGAGACCAAACCACGTTAGGGAGGAACATGTGCTTCACTCCTAGTTTAGCTACTTAAAAATATTTGGATAAAACGCCCACCCCAAAGCAGTCTCAAGAACCATAGTCAGATATTTGGACACTTTATGATCTCACCAAGCTGACACATAAAAATGAGCAATGGCAAAGCAGAGCCTGGAGGGGCATAGTGGTAGACGTTCTTCTCAATCCTAAGATGGCAGACCATTTGGCTTCGCCCCATGATTCTCTAAGCGGAGAAGGTGCATGCGTCTCTAGGGGCTTCTTCTTTAGGGAATTGTGGGTGAGCTGACCACCGGCATTTGTTCGCACCTCAGGTTTCTAACCATCCAAGGGGCTGCAACAGAAAATGGACACGTAGTCGCCGAGTACGCGCCTGTTGCTCTGAAGTCATACCCGGGGGGAGGGGGCCAACCCAGACCCTGGGGAGGGCCAGCCCTCAAGGCTGTGCTGTGGAATGTTCTAGCATGCCAGGAGTCTCAGGAGGAGAGCAGGGAAAGTGAGTGGGGGAACAGATCCAGTTTTCTGAAAGCCTGTTAGGCAAGTTAGACCTGGGGAATCCATGGAGAAGTGATTTCCCAGTGACCCCCCCCCAAAAAAAATTGATTTCGATGAATTAGAAAGTTCTAGTAGCCGATCTCTTCTCCAGTGGAGGGCGCATTTCTTTATAACTTCTTTAGTCCGTCATTGCATGCCACTGCCCCCATGCCAGCATGGAGCACTCGGAGCTCTGAGTCTTCCTGCATGGCCAGAACTGTCTGGGTGATGGTGGAATGGTTCAAGCCCATTGGGTGGCCAGAGGCCGGAGGGGGAGCAGGCTCCCCGACTCCCGTGGACCCCCGTGTTTAAGGAGCAGAGATGGACAGTGGCCACGGAGGCCGCGCTTCTCCTCCGGGGAAGGCTGGGGGGACGCTGGGCGGGGTGGGGGGGTTCTCCAGAGCCGAGGCGCCACGGCGTGTCTGGAGGGGTCAGAGGTGAGATCTGGGAGCCCCTGTCTTTGTTCTTCACGGTCCCGATGGTGACCTGTGTCACTCCAGCGAGTCCCGGCCTTCTCCGGCCAAGGCGAGCGGGAGGAGACACCAGGTGTCTCTCCTTTCTTCCTTTCCCACCGTCCTGGGCTGGCTGGCTGGATGCCCAAGCCCAGGGCCGCGTCCTCTCCCAAGCTGAGCCACTTCTGAGGCCGTGTTGGCCACGCGAGGAGCAGGCCCGGCAGGAGCGGGGGCTCGAGGAGGTGGAGCCCTGCGTGGCCCGGTGTCTGATCGCCCACAGGCTCTGCTGCACCGAGTCACGTCTGCTGCACACTCGCTTTCCACACTGGAGCGGAGCGCGGCGTGTGCAAGACCCTGTGCTGTGAAGCAATCGTGTGCTTGCGCTGCAGTCCAGGGTGCAAGAGTCCTGAGTGTCACGGGTCCCGGAGACCGTCTGGCCGGGCCTGGAGGGTCACGGATGCAGGCCGGCCTCCCGAGGGAGGAATGTCAGGTCAGAGTGTCATCCACGTCGCCACCTCTGGGAGGGTCCCCCCCCAACCCCCCTCCCCCCCCCACCGGGATCAGCACCCTGGACGGCTTGGTGCTTCTAGCATCCTCAACCGCCTGACACAGTTGGCTTCTTTCTGATGATGATTACAAAGATGCAGCAGCAGCCACGGCAACAAAACCCAAGGCAGATGGATGTTTTCTGGAACGGTGGCAGCAAACGGTAGTGAGCTCCTTCCTTCCCTCCCCCGTCAGTGCCGTTTGCACAGGAGAAATACGTGGGGTGACTGGACGCTAAGATTGAACACGTACTTCAGCGGAGGTGCTTCCTCTGAGGGTGCGAGCCTCAGGAGAGCTCACGCCTTGAGTACCATCTCGCCACGGAGTTATAGCCCAGCTCACTCACTGGGTTGCACACATTGTCATTTCGAATGCAGAAGGGCAGGTGTGCAGACTGAGAAAAAAGCAGGACTTCCTTGGCTAGCGCTAGGCAGCTTCCCTACTTGTTACCACCAAGGAAAATGATGGCAGTCAGAGCGGGGACCTTCCCACCAAGCGATTTAAGTGGATTTGAAGGCGAAACGGCCTTGATCATCGTCAATTCCACTGGTGTCCCCTTCCACCCACGGATCCCATTGTCCTGGAATTATGAAAACAATAAATTATTAAAATAGATTAATTCAGAATCCAATCACATTAGTGCTCATTCAATCAGCCTTCCGTTAATGATGGCACATCAAACGGGAGGCATGTGATCAGAAGCATCGTTAATCACGAAGTAGCAAACTTTCTCTGTGCAAGTGGCTTCCAGGAAGGGAGCTAATTAATTCCAATTCATTCATTCAGTTAGCAGCGTATTACGTTGGGTGTCTATTGTGTGTCAGTCACAGGGCTCACGGTTATGGGCGCTTATCAAGGGGTACACAATGCTATGCTACAGGAGAGAATCCAGACTGAGCGTCACCAGAAAGAACAATTTTTTTAAACAATTTGAGCCATCATAAAGACTGTGTATAGAAGGCCAGGGACAAAGGGGCAGAGATGAGAAGAGGGAACCCTACGCCATTTTTTTTCCTGTATTACTCTGAGGCTGAGACCTCAGGATAATTAACACTGTCCTCAACGGAAACTCATGGCTCTTTTATCTTCCTGATGCGAACTCCTTGGTATGTTTTGCTCTGATTACATGAGCCAGAGAATTGCTTTTCACTGAGAGCATGCGTAATGGGATTTGACAATGGGCCATAGAATCTGGCAAAAGAGGAGCACGGGGAAAGAAGCCAAATGAAGAGCCCACAACGTGGACTCTTATTTATATACAGGGAGAAGGAAGCCATTCCATGGATGTCAATGAATAATTGAGAAAAACAAGTTGGGTCCAATGCCACATGAGTTGTTGATGATCTTATGGACCTGACTTGGTACACTTAGCAAGTAACCGGATTCTTTTATGCGTCTGTTTTCCAGTGGAGCACGTAAACCAACCAATGTGTCACTTTTTGGCCATTTACTTTGCTGAAACTGCTCAAGGAACTTTAAATGATCCTCGGGGATGACCACACTGATGTTTTCTGACAGGGAAGCTGCAGGTTCTAGGGGCTATTTGTTAACAATACCTGCCAGGGAGCTGTTGCGTCAAGGTAAGCTTGGCCTTGTTGAGCAGCAACCCGGTTTCTTTCTCCCTTGCGGTGTTTGTCCCTCTGTGTCCGTTGGCACTAGCCTCTTGCTTTTTACTACCACCCACCTATTGACCTTTCTCAACCTATGTGCCTGTGATTGCAGGGCCAGAGAAAGGGGAAAGGGGAGTGACGTCTTCGTGGTTCTGACACCTCTGTCTATAGATAACGCCATCGGCTCTACTCCCATTTAAAGAGCAAGTCTTATGACAAAGCTTGTGTTCAAGCGTGCCAGCTTGCTAGAAAGTTTTGTGAGAGTCGTATGATCAGTCGCTGCTCGGAGGCGAATGTATCAGATCTCAAAATTGTCTCTCAAGAGCCACACAAACCCGCCTAGTCAGAGTATGGTGACCAGCCAACTCCTGTGCGCCGTTCTTTGGGGCAGAGAGACTGAAATCATGCAGTTGTGTTGGAATCTAGTCCCTCATTGGATTCATATAGAAAACTGTACTCAAGTGTCTACCTTGTTGAAGCATCTATCGCTTGAGAGCCACACTTTGATGCTCAAGGAGGACATCTCCACGGGGCCAGGTGTGTGGCCAGTGGACCCCATTAGCTTTAAGAAGGGAACCATTGGAGATTGCTCTGAGAGCCTGCAGAGTGTACTTCTTCTTTTTTTTTTTTTTTGGCCAGTCCTGGGGCTTGGACTCAGGGCCTGAGCACTGTCCCTGGCTTCTTTTTGCTCATGGCTAGCACTCTGCCACTTGAGCCACAGCGCCACTGCTGGCCATTTTCTGTATATGTGGTGCTGGGGAATTGAACCCAGGGCCTCATGTATATGAGGCAGGCACTCTTGTCACTAGGCCATATCCCCAGCCCCAGAGGGTACTTCCGCTGGTCTGCCCACTACGCAGAGGCTGAAGAGTGAGGAGAAATGGAAATGCAGAATATCGCTTGCTTGAAGGGCCAGACTTGAGAACAAGGTACCAGTGGCCCTTCACACTTCTTAGTGAACACTCTTTCTTGCATGCTGGACACGTGTGAGGAGAAACATCAAGGAGAATGATAACTTGGTACCCGTAGCCCTCAGCACAGGCGTCTGGGAGATATTCAGAAGCATTTGTCGAGGTGCTGGGTCTGAATTTGATGGGAGTGGAGCCCAGAGAAGGAAATTTGATGTTGTGGGTTCTGGGGTCACAGCTCCAAGTGGAAGGTTTGTGGCTGGAGTAGGGGTGTCTATCAGCCTTCTGCCGAATCTGATGGGACCAGGGGAAGAGCTTCGGTGGCACGCACAGGCACCAGGAAGTCCCCATGGGTTCCTTTGCCCCTCTGTCAAATTCCTGAGCATCTGAGAGAAGCCACTCCCCCCCCCCCCACACACACCGGTGTCATATCCTCAAGTCAGATTCTACTGAAGAGCACAAGACAAACTGCTCCTCAACTCTTGGCTCCTTGCTACTACTGGGTCGTTGTTAAATGATCTGCCCTTCCTGAGCCAGGTTAGGCGTCTTCCATTTGTAGAACAAATCTTGCCCTTAATCATTTTCACTCTGAGCTTCCTGACCAAAAAAAAACCCCAAAAAACAAAAAATCAAAAAGCTTTTTGGTAAGCCCCCCAATCTAGCAAAGCAGGGCCCAAATTATGGGTTTCTCCCTTCGCCTTTTACTGTAGCTTCAGGAGTGTTTATTATTTCAACATCTCTTGCTAAGAGACTAAGAGTTCAAGGAAAACAGAGACATTCTTAAATCAAGTCAGCTTTAAAGTAGGTCAGTTTGGGTGCTACTGTAATTGCATTTGACATTTTACTTTAAACAAAGTCACACATTGCTAACAACTTAAATAAACCTTACTGTTCTGAGGCGAGATTGAAAAATGGCCCTGTTGTGTCGCGAGAACGAGGCTTGCTCTGGAAGCCAGGCATGTAATGGGAAGAGGATCAGAAGGGCGTTATGAAAGCAGAACACCAATGGCCCTGGCTGGTCACTGTGGCCGGTCGCATGCTTTTTTCTGTGCAGAAGGGTGGCACCTAGATCCTTCTAGACCTGGATGATTTTTTTCCTCTAGTGAAGTCCTATTTCCGACCCCGCTTTGGTGTTCATTTCACTCGACCGATTCCACCCAAAGTGTTCTTTTGCAAAAAAAAAAAAAAAAAGAGGTTCTGGTGTACTTTCCGATATCTTGAAGATGTCAGTTGATCTCTGCTCTATCTTCATAGCTAGCTATACAATTCTTGGGCCCACGGCTTTAATATCCTGGCCTAATTATTTAGGGCAGAGAATGTGCTGTCGGTATTGATCAACACTTCCTGGCTAATTGGAGAAAAATAACAGCCTCAGGGAGTTTTCTGCATAGGCTGGCTTTGAACCATGATCGTCAGAGCTCAGACTCCGGAGTAGCTAGGATTACAAGTGTGAGCCCCTAGCATCCACCTCCTGTCTCAACTTTTATGTGCTGCTTTGTACATGGATAGAGTTACAATCTGGTCCGACTTTTTCTGTCTTTCTTCCTCCACTTGCCCGTGTGCAGAATCTTTTTTCCTTTAAATATTATTTTTAGTCCATTTGTTTAGAAATTTATCTAGAATGGAATTGCTTAGCACATAGCTAGCAGTGAACTTGCATACTTTAAATAGTTTGCATTCATTTTTCTTCTTTCCTCGCTCCTCCCACATTTATTCTGAAATATCTGCAAGAAAGAGTTTTTTTTTTTGAGTAACAGGACTTGAACTCAGAGCCCTAAGCTTGCGTATCTTGCTCGCTCATGGCTGCTACTTTAGCACTTGAGCCAGGCCTCCAGTCTGGCTCTTTGCAGGTAACTTTTTAAGAGATGGAGTCTTGTAGATTTTTCTGTCTGGGCTGGCCTTGAACCATGATTCACCCTATTTCAGCCTCCTGAATAGCTAGGATTACAAGCGTGAGTTACCAGAACTTGGCTTAGGAAGTTAGTTGGTATTTAGATTCCTCTTTGCTCTTGCCTTACATACACCCAGCTCTACAGAACCTTTTCCTCGGAGCTTGTCTTTTTCTGATTCACTTTTGATTATTTACTTCTTTTCCCTTATCAAAGTAATGACCACTCATTTCGTGTGTTAAATGTTGATATGAGTCCAGGAGTCTGTCGGGGAAATCTTAACGATCAGACAGACGTGCGGGCTGGGCGGGAGCTGGAGGTCCATCGATTGTGTGGGGCCTTCTGCCAGTGTGCAGAGGGTTCTGCCGTTAGGAGGATTGGTCTTTCCACGAGGGCTGATCGTTCCTTATCTAAGGTTAGGCTGAGCTGAGAGCTGTCTTCACTGTTCTGCAAACACCCAGGCTCACGGACTTCATTCTTCTTCATGTGTGAGGAGGAGAAGGAGCAACAAGGACACACTCTTTATGGGCTATACACACCATGCGTTTCTGAAGGCAAATAGGTAGACCGATTAGATAGACAGGCAGACAGACAGACAGATAGGTCGATAGATAGATAGATAGATAGAGGTAGAGATAGAATGGATTTTGCGTAATTACAGATAATTTAAGTAAGAAGGAAAGGCTTCTTTTCCCCTCACTTTGGCTTACTTGATAAGTTTTTCAATGATCTTGGACACGTGAACATAGACTTTTTTTCTTTCCAATTACCTCAGGTACAATTTTGGGAAAGTAGCAGTACCGAGGTTATTTCTGGAATGCAAAAGTCTGAAACTTTTCTCTGATGAGTTCTGAGGGGGAGGGATGGGCTGTGTTATTACCTCAGGGCTGGGAGTTACTGGCTCTCTGCCAGAGACAGATGTGAAGTTAAAAAAAACAACAACACAGAACCATCATAACTTTTTGCCGGGGAATTTTCAGACATATGCAAATGAAGGAAGACGTATAATAAACCAGATTTCTGAACTATACAGTGGGGGCTGAATTTGCTTCAGCCCATATCCCAACCTATACTTTTTTTTTTATTTCTCTCTATTGGGATTGCTTTAAAATGAATGCCAAAGATGGTTGCTCTTGCTAAGAGAACATTAGAAATATCTCAGTGAGAGATCTCTCTTGTCCATTTTCCAATCTTCAGTAGGAGAGTTGCAGCTCCCCCAAGCCCCAATAATCATCCCGGGGCAGATAATTCCCTTTTATCCATGAGGCACAACAGTTTTTTGTTGTTCTTTTTGAAAAAAAAAAAAGACACACTTTTTCCAGAAAGCAAAAGTATGTCATTCGTTTTCTAAGTTTAAACGTATTCTTTTGTGAGAATTAGGGACCCCAGATAGTGGCTCAAGAGAATGAGGATTCCTGGTTGTCTTCTAAAGATGTAGTAACTTACACAAGCCTTCTGCAAACGATCTCATGGTGAAGTGTGAGCTTCCATTATGGTTGTCATCATTATATTATGTAGTTCTCTGTGGGTCAAGGATCTTAGATGGTATTCCTGTCGTTTGGGAGTACAACAAACCATGTTCATATACAGTGGCGAAATTGGTTAATTAGTGTGCTGTCCCTGTTAAAAACAAAATCGCTCAGTGAATAAGTCTGGTGCAAGGCAGAGGCAGGTCGAAAGCTAGGTCTGCATCTCCCAGAGAAGTTGTGAGGGCCTGGGACAAGTTCCTGAGGGAAGTTACCAGTGCTACCGCAACAAACGCGTCAATGACGAGGACGTTTCCGTTTCCTGGGCAGAAGATCAAACCAGCCTCATCGCTTCCTTGAGCAAGAGCCCAGTGAAGAACAGGCCGATGAGGGTCAGGGAAATGGCACAGGTGGGAGGCCGGTCCAGGTTGCCCAGGAGATTTGAGGTTCAGGAGTCTCCATGTGGAGAAAGTACAGGCGAGGCAGGGAATGCTGATTCAGGGGCTGCAGCGCCCTCTAGAGGCTACGGGCGTTGGTGCAGGCGGCCACCCTCAAGGGTGGGTTTTCACGTGGACGAAATGGCCTTCTATGAGAAGACAGCTAGACCTCGCATCTGTAGTGGGAACGTCAATGTCTGTTTTCTCAAAGCATGGACAGGCTTTCCGGGCAAGAGCTACCGCAGTTGGAGACCCTCGTCGGAGAAAACGCTCCTGGACTCTCCTGACGAGTCTGGGAGCCCTGGAGAAGCACACCAGTTGTGCTCAGGGCTCTCTGGATGGAGCCGCTGAGTCTGAATGGCAGACTCAGCCAACCCCTCTCTGGCGGGGCTGGGGAACCTTCGTTCTGCCAAGGGCCCTTCGGGTATTGATGACACGGTCACAGGTCTAGATGGGTTGCATTTCTGCTTTGCCAAAAGCTCATGGATCCGTTGCATTTCAGGTGCTGTCTGCAGTTGCTTTGGCATGGCCGGACAACTTGATTTCCAGGGTCTATTCTGGCCCGCAGTTCTGAACGGTTCCACTACGGTTTGCTGACTATTCCAAGCACCTTCTTCAGAATGGCTGCCCGGAAGGATGAATCCCTTTCAAGATGGCGCTGCTCAGTGACTGAGCATCAACCCCCCCCCCCCCCAAGGCGGATGCCCAGGAGGGGGCTGGAAGTCGCTTGCTCCCTGGGATCAAGACACCCCATCAACACTCAAATCTTATCACCGAGGCAGCGTGCTTCTTTCTGTATGGGAACAAAGCAAATCGCTTAGATCGTTTTCTTCAGTATTTTGGCCACGAGTGCCTTGAACCATGGAATGTTTGGGATTGGGGTGTGTTTTTTCTTCAGGGGGAGCGGATGGAAGGGGAATTTCACAAGCTGCCATAGTAACTGCCCCAATATTTCACATAGGATCTTATGATTCGAGCGTCTGTGTGGAGATAGGACTATCATGAGCGCCCTCTAAATGTATGTGTTGATTTAAGCTTAACTGCTAGCTATTCTTTTTAATATTAATTATGAGGATTATGATATTATTTGACTGCAGATTCTTTGTCTTTGTGTATTCCTCCATAATAGACCCTGGAAATCTGCATTTTAAAAGAAGGCCTTCTTTGTTTCTAAAGGGCATCTGCTAAAAGCTTTACCTTTCAATGTTTTTTTGTTTTTTTTGTCAGTCACGGGGCTTGAACTCGGGGCCTCAGCACTGTCCCTGAGCTCTTCCGCTCAAGGGTAGCACTCTACCACTTTGAGCCACAGCGCCACTTCCAGTTTCCTAGTGGTTAACTGGAGATGAGAGTCTCACAGTCTTTCCTGCCTGGGCTGGCTTTGAACCGCGATCCTCAGATCCCAGCCTCCTGAGTAGCTAGGATTGCACTCAGTGTTGTTTGTGCCTGGTGGCCCCCCTCCCCCTCCGCCTCTTCTGTGAGCACAGGGCCTGGGTCCCACCTTTAGGGGTACATCAGCAGCTCTCTCTACCTGTCCATTTCCTAATGGCAACAGGAAACAGGTTGCGGGGGAAGTAGAGGCAGACTCCAGAGGATTCCAGGAACATGGCAGACGGAGAGTGAGCATAGGACGACTCATTATTTCATTCCCGTGTGCATTCTTTCATTCCTTTGCTCATCCAATTGCTTATCCACCTTTCCAACCATTCCCTGCTGGTCCAAGTTATTGACCAATCCCAATCTGGCCCTGAAATCAGGCAAGAAGCACGGAGCCCTTGTGCTCGGTACGGTCCCTTTGTTTTTCAGAGGTGGGGGATCCCACTATCCTCAGCCACTGAACGTGCACCTCGGTGCAATCATGGCTCCTTCCTCCCTTCTTTTCTCTCACCCTCCCGCCTCAAGAAGAAGCAGCAAGAGCAAAAGAGCTTTTGCATATATATGTACATATATATGTATGTATGTATATATATACATATGTATGTCAGAAGTGGAGCTTGAACTCAGGGCCTTGGCACTGCCCCTGAGCTCTTTTGCTCAAGGCGAGCACTCTGCCACTGCTTTGAGCCACAGCGCCACTTCGGGTTTCCTGGTGGTTAATTGGAGTATAGAGTCTTATAGTTTTTCCTGCCTGGGCTGGCTTTGAACCGTGATCCTCAGATCTCAGCTTCCGGAGTAGCAAGCATTACTGGCATGAGCCACTAGTGCCTAACTAGCTTTTGCACATATTGTGTTGGTATTTGCTGCTCTGCCTGCGGAAGGCAGTGCTTTCCTGGCAGCTGAGTGGACGCTAGGAGGCCATTGCAGGCCGGATAATGTAGCCAAGGCTCCTGCCGATCTGACTTTATACTCTTGATGCCTTCCCCTCTTCCTCCTCCTGCCCCCTCCTCCTCCCCTCCCTCCTCCTTCCTTCCTTCCTTCCTTCCTTCCTTCCTTCCTTCCTTCCTTCCTTCCTTCCTTCCTTCCTTCCTTCCTCCCTCCCTCCCTCCCTCCCTCCCTCCCTCCCTCCCTTCTTCCCTTCTTTCCTTGCTTTGTTCTTTCTTCTTCGTATGTCTTACTGGGATTTCATCTGAGAGCCCTATACTCGTGGGGCAGGCACTTTCCCACTTGTTCCATACCCCCAGCCCCTTGTGGCTCCAGTTTAGTTTTTTCAGGTAGAGTCTTCCCCCTTTGCTCAGGGCTGACCTTGACCCATGGTCCCCCTGGGCTTACGGGTGGCAGCCCCTGCACCTAGCCAGTCTTCTTACACATTTGAAACCCAGATTATAAGAGCCCTGTGTGTCTATGGGATCAGACGGCTGCTCCGTCTCTTAGCAAAGAGATCGATTTAGACTCTGAAGCCGAAAGCCCTCCTTTCCACTGAAGGGAGTTGAGTGGAGAGTTCAAGGTTGGATTACCCCAGAAGGACTTGGGTTTCTTCCAAGCCTAGAATTTGAAAGGAGGAGAGAAAGAAGCCTTTCTCCCTCTTGAGAGAGGGGAACACATGTTCTCTGATTCAAAGGGCAGAGCCGCCGGTGCACAGTTCATGTGTTATTCATGAGCTGTCCCTCTTCTGGGTCTGAGGGACACTTATTTATAGCATATAATCCTTTCTTCTTTTTTTTTTTTTAAACAAAATGACAGTACCAAGGCTGCAGGCTGAATTACATTTAAGCCAAGTGTCCTGAGCAGGGTGGAAATCCTGCGGATGATTCCAAGCAGATCTAGCATGTGCTTGAAAATGAGTGGGGAGAACTTGCACTTTTTCACACCTGTCCTCACGAGAGGACAGCCTTTTTTTTTTTTTTTTCCCAGTCCTGGGCCTTGAACTCTGGGCTTGAGCACTGTCCCTGGCTTCCTTTTGCTCAAGGCTAGCACTCTGCCACTTGAGCCACAGCGCCCCTTCTGGCCTTTTCTGTATATGTGGTGCTGAGGAATCGAACCCAGGACTTCATGTATACAAGGCAAGGACTCGTGCCACGAGGCCGTCTTCCCAGCCCTGAGAGGATAGCTTTTGAGAGCCGGCTCCGGTGGTGAGCTGTGACTGAGATCTGAATGGCATGACACCTATTTATATCTCTTTTAGAACATCAGGGAACCCCCTCCCCCCCCCAAGCTCTCTGCTCCACCACGCAGTGATTGTGGGGTGCACTGTTCTGGCTTGGCAGGGTTCCCGTTCATCATCTCGTGCTCTCTTGTACACGCATGGTGGGCAGGCGGGCACACATCTGGATCGTGGTGACACCCGGCATTCAGGCAGCAGAGGCAACGCGTTAGAACCGTCCAGGAGGAGAGCTTGATTCCACGGTGGGAAGAGACCCCAGGGCCAGGGGGTCGCGGGAGAGCTGAGAACCAGTCAGGCCCGGCTCCTCCCTCCCAGCAATCCTCAGCCGTGCACCCAGGAGGAAGCCTGGGAGGCCGGGGGTCGGGGGGGGGGGAGTGGATTCTGGGTATGGACAAAATGCAGACCACGAGAGGGTCCTGCACTTCGTCATGGAAAACCACCACAGCCCGAGGGCGTGGGAGGAAGGGAGGAAGGGGAACGGCATCCGGCACCTGGGAACAGCCTCGCTCTGCCCATTCCACAGAGGTTTTAACACCATCGTGATTGTTCACACAGGAAAGAGCAGGTGTGGTTCTCACATTGCCGGGGGCCACGGTGGCTCCGGCCATCGGGCTGATTTCCACGTCCACACCAGGGCCAGGGGTTCAACACGATCTCCTTCCCGTGCAGACCCAGTTATCCAGGTGAATAAAAGCAACGGAGAGCAGCTGGAAGAACGGGAGAAAAGGAACGCACACGTATCAGCAGGCAAATACACGGGAGCCACATCAAACGTGAAGCTGTACAAAGAGGCCGATCGATGGTGGGAGGTTCAATACCCTCCTCAGAGCAGCAAGGGATTGCCATTCGAGAGGAAGAACAAGCAAACTTCAGGAAAGATGAAGGAATCCAGGGAATCGAAGAGCACCTGGGGTGCGGTGTGCCTGGGCTCTGGGTCTAGGTCCCCTGGAATCTTTTACTCTGTGAGTTTATCTCGGAACAACTGGCCTGTAGGTAGACAGGAGGAATGGCAGAGAAGGCCCCTTCTGTCATCTTGGCAGGGAAAGGAGAGGGGAGTTAGCAGGGTGGCGAGACAGAAGGTCAGAGCTAGATACCCAGGAAGCCAACGCACCACACTTTGGGGGTGTATCATTTTCTGAGACCTCACATAGGAGGTGGAGGAAGATGGACATGATGTTGGTCTTGGGATGATCTGAGCTTTGAAGGCTTTGTCGTAATCATGGACTTGTCTGAACGCTCGCGCTGAAAGAGAGAGGAAGAAAGAGAGAGAGAGCGGCTGGGGGAGGGGATACTGTAGTCTGGAAGTCAATCTTGGTCCTCCATTGGCAAGTGTGTTTATGGAAGGACTTCCCTGCTCAGTCTGTCCTCGCTCACGAGTGTCCTCCCGGAAGTGGGGGTCCATGGGAGCAGCAGTGTAGCCCCTTGGGCTCCTCAGCCCTGTGTGTGGCATCTGTCATTGGAGAGCTGTCATTGATGTCTCTGAGCACATTTGCACCCACATGGCTTTCCGTGGCCATGGGTGGGGATTGGTGGTTGCAGTCCCCCACAAAGGACCGACGAAGCAACCTCCGAGAATCTGTCCACACTGGCGGGTTGGCACTGGACTTCCCCATCCCGCGGCAGCTGCTGAGATGGGGGTGGGAAGGATGGATAGGCAGCGCCGGGCTCTTCCTCAAAGCAAAGCACCACCATTTGAAAACAAAGATGGCGCCAAGGGACCAGCTAGAGAGAACACTGCTTCTAGGCTTTGATCACTCTTTTGGATGACAGGAAAATGGGCTCACTCTATAAATCAAGTCTAGCTTAGGAATGTGTTGAACAAACATTTAAACTCCATTCTTACATCAACAATGGCAGACAAGACAACCCAAATCATTTCCCACTGAACAGAAAAACAACGAAAGGACCACTAGCCATGTTGTCTTTTCCAGGCAGCCGTGGAATGAGTTCTCATGCAGGATACAAGGAAAGAGTGGGGTTGTACGTGTACCATTCTGCAGTTATAACCGCACATTGCATTTGTCATGGTGCTTCAACGAAGCACGTGGCAAAAGATGAGAGAGTTCAAGTCCATCCCATCCATGTCAAAGTTAGCTTATAGTAAAAGCCAGGAGGTAACGTGGGGCCAATTAAAGTTAAAAATATGTGTGTCAGCTACTACACCAAAGAGACCTCCAAGTGAACAGGACAGAACTCGTGTTTGGGTCACCTAAATGTGCCTACCACATCACTTCTAGGTTTGTAGAGGATTCGGGGACAGGCTCACGGAGATCACCTGGCCTGTGGGATTTCAGTTTCCTTTTAGGTTGGCACAGTTTCGTGAAGATGGTATTCTGACACAGATAAATGTTTGTATAGCCAACTCCATGGCCTTGGTCCCCTTAGGCGGCAAACGCCTGCACCTTCAGTGAACGGTCACTGGGTGTCGCCATCTTCCTCTGAATAGAGCCTGTCTCGGCTTGACAGCCTTGACATTAACTAGAACATTTTCTGGATTTCAAGGAAAACCATCCTTTCTAATAGTAACGAGATGGTAATTAGTACGGAAAATGGCATGAAATTATTTCTCAATTTAGGGAAAAGTATGATTCTAAGCTACAGAGAAATGTGTATCCAACTGGCACGTCAAAACCTCCGGGCTTTGTGCTACGGCTTTCCCGGCCAGCCTCAAGCTGGAGGTTCGTGGTCCACTGTGTTCTCTGGGTAGCGAGGGCTCTGGGTAGACTCTTGAGGACGGTTTTGGAAGGTTTCCAAAGGGTCAGTCAGGAGACCCCCTGTGGCATGGAATATAGACCCACGTGCCCCCCTGCTAGAGTGCAGGGCGTAAAGGGGTTTGGGGAGCGCTTCGCAGGTGCCGGTAGAAAACGCTGCACACCTGTCACCGCAGTAACAGCTGACCTCTATTTTACTGAGGAGGCCGAGGGCAGATTTAGAACTTTTCCAAAGCCAAGCGCAAAGTCAATGTGGGTTCCCACATGGACGCGTCCGGGGCTGGAAGCTCCCCGCTGCTTCTGCTCCTCACGGAGACCTCGGGTGTGTGCCCTTCAGTGGACAACGCTGTGGGGACGCCGGACATCAGGGAGGCAGGAGGAGGAAGGACGATTCATTATTATTATTAATCAGAAGAAACCCCCACAGCAAGAGAGCAAAAAAACAAACAACCACACAAAAACAAACCCAGAGCTCTCTCTAAATTCAGCTCCATAGCTACCCAGGCGGGATTGGTTTCACGCTGAGGTAGAAGGTGGGCTACTTGGGTTCTACCAGATAGAATAAGTGCTGAGCCCATCAAGATCACATGGAAATGAAAGGAGGGCAAATGGCAGCAAAGTAGCCCCAGAGAGTGGCTTGGTCTGTCCCAGCCTGGGAGGAAAAACAGCTGGGGCTGGGCTTCCCAGGCTATTGTTCCCAGCTCTGACTCTCTGTGATTTGTTCCGAGTCATTCTGTGTGACAGACTCCGCCTGGTCCTCCTGCAGTGTTCTGGGCCCAGTGTTCTGCTTTTCCTCCACCTGCAGAAGTAATTATTCATCGCAGAGCAGAACTAGGACCAACCTTTGTCGTTAGTGACTGGCTGCAGTTCTCAGAGCCATCATTTCTTCATTAGCTTGAAGTTAGGCACACCTGATCCGAGGTTGGGAAAATTGCTAGCATGGGTTGCAGGTGCCATTTGCTAAGTAAGTAACTATGAAGGGCTGTTGGGAATAGTTGAAGTGTCACTTTCCCATGGGGTGGGGGTGGGGTCCCCAGTGATCCTCCAGGATAAGAGGAACTATTTCCTGTAGCTTTAATCTGAAATTTGGCACTTGCCATAGCCCCTATCCCATATGACCAGAAACAGAGCCTGACATTCTTAAAAGAGGTACTATTTTGTGTTTAGTAGAGCACTAAATTGGTAATAAATTGTTGTGATTCTGATCGGGAGTACTCTCGTAACCATGGTGATGGTACTCTGCCACGTTTGGTTGTCCTGGGTGTTTCTGCAAGCGAGCGAGTCTTCCTTAAGGTTCCGTGTACTCTGGATTCCCCGGAGCCAGAGTTTCTGCCTATGGAATAAAATCAGGCATGCTAGCCCTCGGCGCCAGTGTTACTGAATTTACTACACAGAGCCCAGCACGGCATGACAGTGACATAGATGATTAGTGAGCTGCAGATATCTAACGCGTAGACCTTGTACATGTGGGGATTTTTCATATTCTAAGTATGTGTAAGAGCTCCAAGTCCTGCCTCGTCAGCCACTGAACACAGGCTTCTGCAGATGAGACATGGCACGCAGGCACAGAAGTGTAGACACACACGCACACACGCACACACACCCACACACGCACACACGTTCATGAGCGCGTGTGCCTGTGCATTTGTGTGTGAGAAAGTCAGATTTATAGACATAGTTCCTATCCTACAAGCTATACCAGGATGCAGAACACCTGCTATAAAGGAAGAGAGGATGAAGCGAAAGATCTTAGGGGAGGAAAGCCAGGAAGTCGCTCTCTTGAAGAACAGAATTTTCTTTATTCTCGATAGCTCTATAACTGCTGATCCAGTTTCATTTGAAAATGAGGCTTAGTTTGGAGTGTGTGTGTGTGTGTGTGTGTGTGTGTGTGTTTTGCATTTCTGCACAAGGTGTGTGTCAGTGTGATCGTGCACATAGCTATGTGTAAAGTCTGTGAATATTTGTGTGTGGTATATATGTGTATGCATGCATGTATGGTGTGTGCTATGTGTGTGCTATTATGTTATGCATATCTGATTGCATGTGTGTGGTGTATATTTGGAAATCTGTGGTGTGCATGCCCTGGGTGAATTAGGGAGAGGAAGAGAGGAAGAAACAGAGAAAGGAAGAGACAGATAATGAGGAGCAAGGAGGAAGGGACGGGAGACAGAGGAGGAGGAGGAGAGGCTGGCCGCTGCCCAGCACTCATGGGGGGGGGAGTTCTGTGCATTCCTTTCACATTCCAACACATGCCCTGAATCTCACTTTTCACCCCAAAGCCTGGAGCACTTTGTGGCTGATTGTCCATCAGGCTCAGCCCCCACTGAGCAGACTGCCTTCCTAGGAGGAGACCATGCGTCCTGTGTCGAGTGAGGTTCTGGTCTTATTGAGCAGATACCTCTCAGGTGTTCTTTCCCATGAGCCCTGGGCGCTCCCATCGGGGCCTGGGGATGGGAGGTTTCTACAGATCATCCAGCAGGAGGCAGTATGACCCAACACCAGCTCCTGGGGGAGCTTCCGTCAACATGGCACCAAGAGAGGTCAAATGAAGTGAATGTTCTTAACGCGAATATTAAAACACTGGGGATTGCTACGTGCAAAGAAGAGGGTGAGGTCTGAAATGAACACAGGGAATGTGCCTTTCTCTGTGGGTAAAGAAATACACACTTACTGCTATATATTGAAACCAGTCAGAAGTGCACGTTTGTGGGTTCTAGAACTGTCAAGAGCTGGCATTTTGGGTAGTTAGTAAACCAACAGGAAATATGTGAAAATGAAACTTGGTGGGGCTGGGGATATGGCCTAGTGGCAAGAGTGCCTGCCTCATATACATGAGGCCCTGGGTTCGATTCCCCAGCACCACATATACAGAAAATGGCCAGAAGTGGCGCTGTGACTCAAGTGGCAGAGTGCTAGCCTTGAGCAAAAAGAAGCCAGGGACAGTGCTCAGGCCCTGAGTCCAAGCCCCAGGACTGGCCAAAAACAAAACAAAACAAAACAAAAAAACCCCGAAACTTGGTGTTTTGAATATGACAGACTCAGCTCTGCCGGACAATGGTATTGTGAGTGGAACTAGACAATGCAAATTCTATATTCATATAGACATTTTTGTCTTCGTAAGGGTAAACATCGCATACCCATCATCATCATGTATTAGTCTTAATTAATGTCGGCCCGGTTCTTTTCCTGGAAGCCAGACATGGAACGTGGGTTCAATGTGATGTCACTGGTCATGCAAATGTTCATCTTTTCTTAGGTGAAACTTTTCACTGGAGTATTTTAAGTTCTGATCCACACAAACATATAATATCCCAAGATTGCCCATGAAGATACAATAAAGACATGAGTACATCCGTTACCACACTGCTCACAACAGTCAAATTATAAACATAGCTCAGATGATGTGCAACTGATGAATGCATTAAGAAATGTGAGAAATATATACACACACACACAAGCACACACATATATATGTATTTACGTGAATTTTATTCATTAGAAAAATACTATGATGCCTTTTGTAGAGAAATAGGCTGAACTGGATAAAATGATGCTAAGTAAGTCAGGCTTAGGGAGACAAAAGCCACACCTTTTCTCTCCTATTTGAAAGTTAGATCTAGAATATAAACATATACAAAAGCACCTGTAGAGTCACATGCCTATCTGCACAGGGTCAGACTGAGCAAGCAGCTGTGTGTGTGTGTGTGTGTGTGTGTGTGTGTGTGTGTGTGTGTGGAATCCCAAGGGGTGAGTCCTTTGAACAGCTTGCCGTCAGTTCAACAAAAACAAAGAGCAGCGAGTTCAAATAGGTTTTATGTCGGGGGTAGGGGGGGTGGGGGGTGGGGCTTAAGTAGGAGAGGCAGATGAACGGAGAGGGGAATGATGGGAATGCTAGCAGTGAGGATTCTCAATGCACGTGAAAATGGAGCTAGGAAACTCGAGGGGGGGATGGGTGGATTAGATGGAGTGGGGGGGGGGGATGATGGAAGGGGTGACAGGATCCTGAGGTGTTGTACACATAAATGGACATGTTGAGTTGAAACTCCTTTGTACAGCTATTTAAAGATGAGCCTCCCCCCCTCCCCAATCCCAATTTGCTATACCCTTTCTCATCCACAGAAGACGATCAAGCTAGACGGGCGCTCGAGTGTCTCCAGCTCTGAAACCATTAGGTCTCCATGTTAAGACTGAGGGGGGTCCTGGTAAGGAAATGGGCCCCACCCCGGGAGGCCAGGCAACTCTACACCATGCGCTTCTTCTGCTTCCTAGGCCTGGCGTTTTACAGCGATCACAGCACGAGCGCTGCCTGAGGAATGAACACCGCCCTTCCTGAAGTAAGGCACGGAGACGTTGCTCCTGCCTGACCATCTTTCTTTGTTTAAGGCTCTGCATTCACAACCACCGGTGACCTCTTCCTTTTCTGTCTCTCACGTCCAGCCATACCCTGTCTTTATTTTGGTGAAGTCATTGCCTGCGGGGTACAGTTGATTCTTGGCTTCGCCCTGTTTATAATGGCTTTTACACAACGATGATTACAATTTCACCATGACGTCAGGGCCCAAGTTCTTTGTTTAACAGGCCAAGAATGTGCTCTTTAAGTTGAAGGACCAATATGATCTTTTACCTGAAGGGGAGCCTGATGAGGTCTTCCGTCTCTAAGCACGTTGCGATGTATAGAATGAGCTGAGCGGATCTAGTTCACATGCCCTCTTCTTTGAAACAAAGACAAGACTTTTAACCTCAAAAGTACTGTGCCCTGGAGAGCGAACTGCTGGTTTCCAAGAGTAGACTGGTTTCTACACGGTCAACTGGGATAGGTGCTGGAAATCTATTTGCAAACATGTTTCTGCTCCCAGCTCCAGGCACTGGACGAAGTCACAAATGACTGAGTAACAGCTGGGTGAACCCTCCGCCCCACGGAGGTCGCGCGGGGGCTGGGGCTCCACACCTCAGAGACGGGAGGAGAGAATTTCTCATCAGCCTCCACCCAACATGGAAACCAAGGAAAGGTGCCTTCCTCTCACTGCGGGATGCCACACCACATGAGAAAGGTGGGGGGATCTACTGAGGGAAGAGACCCAGGCCCCCATCGCCACGGCCAAGGATAAATGAGGGACTACAACCAGCCACGACCTGGGTGGTCCCGGAGTGGATCTGCCCTTGTAGCCAAGATTGACAGCGTGTTCGTCATGAAGGCATGCACTGAGAAGAAGCGTGAGATGACAGGGGAGACTTCAAGATGCCACCACGTCATGTAAGGGGAGAGGGGACCGGGGAGGAGCCAGGGCCAACTGGGTCATCTCTCTGACTTCACCAGGGCCGGTGTCATGACTCTACATGATGCATCTCCTGGCTAGGAGAGAAATACAGCTGTGATCCCATGAAATGGAACCCTGGTGAGCGGATAGGGGAGGAGTAGGGGGTGGTGAAGTATCAATGGGGCGGCTGGGTGTTCACAGCCCTCAGGAGCTACGCTCTGACAGCTCCTGGACGTAATGAGCAGAGACGAAGACGAAGGGCGCATTGGCTGATTGGCTTCCTCTGAGTCTCATTGCTTAATTGTTGCTCCAGTTCGTATTTATCAATAGCTCCCCCTCAGTTGACAGTTGTCCAGCGGTCTTCAGCCCCAACAAGCCAAGATCTATGTTAGAGTGAAGTTGTCTTGATGTAAAGTTATTCATAAAAATCATTGCTCTGAGAACACAAGAGAAATCACCCAGTGAATTGCTGTGATGGGAATGTACCTGGTGGTGTCAAATGAAGAGATGGAAAGAAAAAAAAAATTGTAAAGGAATGGTGAGCAGCCTTTCCCTTTAAAATATTTCAATTGATTGCACATCTATGGGGTCCAGCGAGATGGAAGGATTCGTGTTTAAGTGCGGAGAGAGGAATACAGCTTTCTTTCTTCTCCGAGGGAGGCAATACTCAGGGAAAGGGGGTTGATCCACTGAAGTGCTAATACAAAAAAAATAAAGATGAGCTCAAGAGTGTTGATGTACACTTTATAATCTCAGCTCCTTTGGGGATGGAGGCAAGAGAATCAGGAGTTTGAAATCAACTGGAGGAAAATTAATACAAGCCACTACCTGAAAAATAGACTAAATGGACTTGGGTGTGTGTGTGTGTGTGTGACCTAAATGCAGGTGTTTATACACTTGTCTAGCAGGTATGAGGCTCTGAGTGCTACAGAGTACAATAACGAGAATAAGATGGTGATCGAAAAAAGTTTTTAGTGCTGGGGATGGAACCCTGGGGTTAAATATGATAAACACATGCACTACCACGTCGGCTCTGTTTCAGTCATTTTAATATGGTTCATAAAGTAATATCTATATGGAGGGCTCCCCTCCCTCCGGTGATGGCACAGAGGCTAGAAACACACCGAAGAGGGTCACACAGCTCTTGTGATTGCGGAATAACCAGTCTTCTTAAAGTGTGCAGAAGCAAGCAACTCGCTTGCATGTTTGTGCAAGACTCCCACAGGTTACCTCCCCGCTGGTAACCATTCAACAGGGAGGGTTCTGTGAGAGCTGAAGCCATTCTTTTTCTGGTCTCCATTCTCAGTGAACTGAGCGTGGCCCTGTGAAATGTGTTGTTCTTCTCATGCTCAAATGTAAAGCATACCGGATGGCCTTCCTTCTCGCCCTTTGACGCCAGAGACACCTGTGTTTCAGGGAAGCGTGCTCTCAGTCCTGTTCCTGCCCACAGGAGCTCTGTGGTCGTGGGGTATGGTGTCCACCTCCTGTAGGTCAAGTGGGGAGAGGTGAATCAGATGAGTGTTCTCCGTGGGGAGGGAGATGCCTGGTCCTAATGAGTGAGGCCTGGACTCTGTTGTTCCCTCCTCTCCCAGGGGTCTGCATCGTGAGCTCTTCCTGGTGTCTTCCAGGGCCAGTTGGGGACACAGCGATCCTAATGCAGAAAAGAGGCATCTCCGCACTCCCTTGGCTTTGCTGAAGCAGAGCAGGGATGATCTTGTACATGTCACACAAAGACACCAGTGGCAGTGAAGACGCATGGCTGATCAAGTCAGGCAAGGCAGAGAGGTGAGGCCAGGAAGACGCGATTTGCTTGAACTCCAAGGCCCCATCGCCCAGCCTTCCTTGGTTTGAAATGGGATGTCCCAGTGTTAATGCGTCCAGGGTGCCTAGTGGGCCATACATGTTCTTCCTTTTCCTCCTCCTCCTCCTCCTCTTCCTTCTTCTCTTCTTCCTCCCCCTCCTTCTCTTCCTCTTCCTTTTTCTCCTCTTCCTCCTCCTCCTCCTCCTCTTCTCTCTCCTCTTCCTCTTTCTCCTTCTCCTAGGCTTCCTCTTCCACTTCTTTTGTCTCCTCTTTCTCTTTCCATTTCTTGTTCCCTTCACATGTATATAGAGGAGTCCTGGTCCACTCTAGATTAGACCGGATGCTCCTGTTGGAGTGGTCATTCACCACCTCACTGGCCCCCCAGGCCGCCAGGAGCAGCAGAAACAGCCAATCGCACACAGACTCCCTCTTGTCAATGTTGCATCGTGTCTTTAACATCATAGGTTAAGACCTCATAAGCTCATGTGGTCACTTCAGTGGGCTTCTCGTGAAAAAGGAGAGGAAGGAGGCGAGTGAGGAAAGGAGGGGGAGGAGAGGAGAGAAGGAGGAAGGAAAAGAGAGAGGAAAGGGAGGAAGGAGGGAGCAATGGAAGGTAGGAAGGAAGACAGGCAAGCAGGAAGGAAAAGAATGAGAGATGTAAAGAAGTACTGGGACAGAAAATATTCAGGTGTGACACCTACAGGAAAGCACAAAGTGTTCACATACTTTTATAAAATAGTGTGTATACTTGTGTATTTACTGGATCATAATATAAAATCGAATTCTGAATTGGTGGAACTCAATGTATTTTACGCAACATACACATGGGACCACACATCTGGATTTTTTTGTTTACTTGTTTTGTTTTTGCTGCCCAGTCCTGGGGCTTGGACTCAGGGCCTGAGCACTGTCCCTGGCTTCTTTTTGCTCAAGGCTAGCACTTTACCTCTTGAGCCATGTGCCACTTCCGGCTTTTTTCTCTGTATGAGGTGCTGAGGAATCGAACCCAGGGCTTCAGGTATATGAGGCGAGCACTTTACCACTAGGCCATATTCCCAGCCCCACATCTGGATTTTTTTTAACCTAAAAATAAGAATGTACAAAACCATAGAAAAGGATTGTTGTCAAAACATCAAAACTCCTGTTGAGTCACATTATTTGAACTCCCCTTTAAAAAATCAAAAAGCATTTTTTTCTATCAGATAACTCCCTTCCTTTCTTCTTTTTTGTATCTTTTTGTTTTGGGCAGTAGTAGGATTTGAACTAAGTGCCTCTCACTTCCTAGTATTCACCCTCTGAGCCACACTGCTAGCCTTGTGTGCAAAAATGGATTCTCTTTCAGACAGAGTCTCTCACTTTGGCCCTAGATGATCTTGGGTCTTGTCCTCCTAACGTTTGCATTTTGTGTAGATGGGATTAAACCAGTCAACGCTCGGCTTTTTGTTTAAGATAGAGCCTTGTGGTGGTTTCTTGGGTGGTTTCTATGCTAAATGAGATAAAGTGGGCAGTGGAGCAAGGAGAGGGAGGGTAGCAGGCACTCTGGGGGCCGAGTATGGGCTTCAGTTTCCTGTTATGTTTCATGACTCAGAGGGGCTATAGTAGTGAATGAAAGACCTTCAGTTTTATACTCTGTTTTCCCTTTACTAGGTTAAACTGTAGTCATTCAGCATATTCATTCCAGGGATGTGCCGAACGAAAATCTATTCTCATTGTAAGAAAGAACTCATTTCACAATATAGCTTCTTGACACAAACCTGTGATTAAGGTGGTTTGCAAAGATCTGTTCTCCCTGATTTTGCTCCCCCTTGAGTAAGTGGCCATGGGGAGAGACGTTAATTGGCCGGTGACTCAGCTCATCCTCTCTGTGGTTCCTGTTAGTGATCAGCCAGGGTGGTTGCTTGTTTGCATAGAAACCGAGGAGAGTCTTGGAAAAAATGACAAGGGTAGGTGTGGTACTCAGGCTCAGAGATACACCGACTCAAATTGTAGCTTAGGAATGTGTACTTTAAACAGTTGCTTGGATTGCAAACAGTTTCACCTCCCACAGATTCAGTTCTGAGCTTAAAAATGAAGAGCTAAGTGGGAGGAATACATGTTTTCTTGTACAGTTCTTTAATACCGCATGCTTCTCATCTTTGTACAGAGGAGCCGAGCCCAGAGTGAAATACTTTCCTAAAACAGAACAAAACAACAACAACAAAAAAAGAAGCAAAATAAGGTTTTCAATTGCAATCATAAAATCTGTAAAGGACCTGGTCATATTAGATAATAAGCACAATGGTTATTTGTTCCAGAGATTCAATGTCGATTCTCTAAAATAAAAAACCTGGCTGATTTGGTTTAAAGTACAATGTTAGGCCTGAAATTTCTCAGCAATAACAAACATTTCTGAAAAACAGATCCAGCTTAGAAGATTTGTCTGTCATGACTTTTATTCATGGAAAGAACAGAACTGGCCACACAGTACCCAAGACTCAAGTAATGGAGCTGAAATTTCAAACAAGGTAAATTATGAAAACGAGTTGTTCCTAGAGGCAAATTGGCAGTTGGTTTAATATATCTGTAAAACCACTTGCATTTATTGGACAGATTTTATTTTCTAAAGCTCCATGATAGTGATTAGCTGCTACTAGTTAAATGTGTCTTATAGAAAATCATAAATTTAGTTAGAAAGTGCAGTTCTATTCTGAAAATGGGAATGGAGAGAGATAATTCTCTTCCCAGAGGCCTGTCTACACCTAGAATAAGGATTAGGAAAGATAGGATGATCAATAATACTTGAATGATTGGTGGAGCTTCTGAAATTACTGAAGTAACTATGGCATCATTACAGACCTAGGGACACTCCTAACTACAAATGTTTGATGGAATGGATTTGAGAGTAGGAAACTTTGCAATATAGGAATCAACCTAATGTTAACTATTTATTCTCTAAACATTACATGTGGCATATACCTGTTTTTAAGACAGAAAATACTTATTGATACATAGCATGGCTTTTTATATCTACAGAAGCATATATACACACATGTAAATTATAGATGCAGGTATATATACAGCTATATATATGTATTATATATATGTACATAGATAGATAAATAATTTGAATATTCAAAAATATTATCTGTGCTTTTGACCTATCCATCCATCAACCCACCAACTTACCTATCCTTTTATTTCTCCACCCATGTAACTGTCCGCATTCTATTACTCTACCATGCACTCACTCTTCAAATTTTCATGGCACAGAGAATGCTTTTTTCCTTATCTCTTCCTTTAAAAGCAGATCCTCAAAGGGAAATAACAAAGAAGTGTTGAAGGTGAGTTAGCTAAACTTGGAATAAAGATCTCTGCACTCAATTATCCCACTTTTCATCAAGTCCAATAAAATAGTTTGACAACTTCCGCTCTTCTGAATTAAACAAACAAAAACATGATTTTCAACAAGTGACATTAGATAAGGATGTTCAAGAATCATCCTTGTATAGTAAAGTAATATATTTGGGATGGAGAAGCAATGTTAACTGTTAGCTACACACATTCACAAAGTTCATTTTCAATGCTAAAAGAATAGCAGGTTTTTTTGACATTTAAACCATATTTTGGTCATTAAATCTTCAGCCTCCTCATCTCGCTCTCCCCTCCCTCCCTCCCTCCCTCCCTCCCTCCCTCCCTCCATCCCTCCCTCCCTCCCTCCCTCCCTTTCTTCTTTCCTTCTTTCTTTCTATCTTACTTTCTCTCAGCAAGGCTTTTGCCATATAGTAAAGCTGGTCTCCCATTTAGCCTGTCTTGGCACCCCACATGCTAGAATTACAGATGTGTGTCACACAGTCAGCTCAATTTTTTTTTTTTTAATTTTTAGTCAGTCCAACGACTTGAAGTCAGAAACTCCAACTCACTCAGCTCGCTTCCCCATTGGGGCTACTCTATGTCATGTGAGCCTTGCCACTAGCACAAACTTTTTGCTAGGTAATTTCTGCCTGGACAAGTGTAGAACTTCACAATTCTAGGTTATGCAGCCTCTTGAGTAGCTTATAGTCATGAACCACGGACACCAGGTGTATTCTATTGTTTCTTTTGAAATGTTAATACTTTTTGTTCCTTGGGGGTAGTTGTAATATATTTTACTCTCCCTGACATTATTTTGGTACTGTTCTTGGGGCTTGAGCTCAGGTCTTGGGTACTGTCCCTGAGCTTTTGTGCTTAAAGATGGAGTACTCTACCACTTGGGCCACAGTTCCACTTCTGGATTTTGGTAATTTATTGGAGATAAGAGTCTCTCAGACTTTCCTGCTCAGGCTGGCTTCGAACCACAGTTCTCAGATCTCAGCATCCTGAAGTAGCTAGGATTACAGGCATAAGCCATTGACTTTTAAAAATGATTTGGCAACATTTCAGGTTGCCTAAGGATTGACAGCTAGAGTCAACAACACATAACTCCCACAGTGTGAGACTAGATTAAAACTTCATGTAATTAAGCAAAGGATTCAAAATATTTACAAAAGAGACTTGACTTTGCAGCCAGGAATAGATTTTGATTTCCACTTGTCATGGAATTGAGAGGGGAAGCATTCAGATTAGCTCTTTCTTCTGCTAAGGTAGAACGAGGCCAACTCTTGAGTTCCATCCTTGAGTTCACGAATCCTTTGTGTCTGTAGGCCTTGCTAAGCCAATCAGTGCTACAACATAGATTACATTTGCTTCTATTTAAGTGAATTCTTTTCAACACGGTGTTTCTTTACTTGGTTAAATTAAAGCACTCCTGGGATAGGGTACAGAGGGAGAAAGCCCAATTGATGGCCAGTGAAATTTAAATCTACTGCCTATAACTTTCCAGAAACTCAAAGAACCATTTCCTCAAATTCAGTGCTGACTTGGATTTGATGTTTCTTTGTGATGAGACATCCTAATGACGACATTTTAATGGAATATTCTGGTGTGTTGCTTTTTCCTTCACTTCCTAGCTTCCTTTTTTACATCTAGTTTATAGATTTAACTTCCTTTTTGCATCTAGTTTCTAAATTAACATAGTTAAGAATACAGAACTTTGGTTCTGTACATTGAATGCTGGTGACAGGAGTTGTCTCTTCAACTCCAGCTTTGAATGTTCATCCTTTGCCTCAAATGACTCGGTTTTCCAATTAGTGCCCAGTCTCAGATTTAACAGAACAGGTGTCTGACTGAATGGACACACAATTTGCAACACATATGCCTTTAGGGGGATGGAACTCAGAGACCTCTAGAAACTTCCGCATACATTGAAGTCAACAAGTATGTCAAAGCACTTCGAAGAAACTTTTATTTTGATCAAATCTTTAGCAGATGTCTGTTAGGACTCTTGGTCAGATACAGTCCTTATCTTGAACACAATGCCTCTTTTGTCTAAGGAGGAGGAATACATTACAGGTCCTTTTTGGAAACAATCCCCAGGGTCTTGGTATTTATTTATTTAAATTTCTGATCTCTTCGGAAGCACTTTCAGCAAACATTATTTTGTTTAAACAAACTTTCAAAGGTGAAGTCTGTGTGTGTGTGTGTGTGTGTGTGTGTGTGTGTGTAAAGAATGACTCATCTTTCTCCTCTTCTTCTTTAGTCTATGTACTTTCTCTGCTTGAAAAGTGGTTTATGTTTATTTTTTTCCTCCGGGAAATTTTAGGAGAAAGATGAAAACGTCCTCTACCAACCTCCAGATGGGAAAAGCAACGTAAGGCAAACCGCGGGCATGTGGGCAGTGGTTAGGGTCTCAGGTGGGGGAGACGGGAGGGGATTGCCTTTCTTCACCATGTCCTCGCCCCTCACTTCTTCTAGCTATCCTGTTGCTATGGTTACTCCGCCTGATGGCAAAGAAGGATGTGAGAGAACATTTCAATTTCTGTTTCCCCTTTTCCCCATATTAATGAGGAGGGAGTGAAGGAATCCAGTTTTCAGATCGACAAAACCTGGGTATCAGGCAGGGTTCTTCTGCCTTCAAATATGACATTCTGCCAAGACTTCACACTTCTCAGAAGGGTTGAAACATGTCCTTTTAAGCTGCACCTTCTGGGAGGGAATGGGGAAGGGGAAGGAGAGATTCTGTGTGTTGTGGTGTGTCCTAGAATAATGTTAAAACTAAATGCATGTAGGAGGAAATTTTAAAAAACAACAAACCTTTGGACATGAAAATGCCTCCCTGGGCCAGCCTTTATTCAGCACCTTATCCTTATCTAAGATGAGAAGAAACTATGTAACACTGATGGTTGTTTTACTGATCTAAATTCCTTTACATGTTCAGGCCCTTCCATCTTCAATCCTGTCCTGGGACACACCAAAGGAAGGCCAGAGCTGAAGACTAAGACTAGTGACAGAGAAGAGAGAACACATGCAACCATTTCCAGGGTGTGGGTTCAGCCATGTCGAATCTCATCTAAATGTGTCAGCCACACTTTCAACTCCCCAATTGGATTAGCCTTGCAAAGAGCACAAGCCAAATAAATCCCTTTGGAGCTTGAGGAGATTGGTTTTGTCAATGTATTGGTTTTTTTTTTTTCTTTGAGAGAGAACTGGGAGCCACCAGTTTGCTTTATTGATAAGAGGAACTGAGAACAGAGCAGCCAAGAGATTTCTGGGGTTTGTAGAGGACATTAGTAAGGGCCAGGCCTGACTCTGTCTGTGTGAATGTGGTTCAGGCCTCATCCCCCTCCCTAAGCCATCTCATTGGAAATGTCCAGGAAACCCCTGTTTAGAGCAGCAATGATTTCAAAGGAGGCCTGCTCAGCTGAGGTTACAGGCGCTTTGTAAGTTATGGGTCTTGCGTGGACCATAAATTCTCACTAAAAAGACTCATTTTCCTGAATAATCCATGCGTTGGCCCTAACTGGCTATAAAATTAATTCGTATCTTTATCCTTCACCATGTGATTAAAATAACTATGGCTCTGCAGGACCGTGGGGCTGCTGGAAGAATGTGGGCACAGGACTGTCAGGCGTAAGAAATGTACTTTTCAGACCTCTTTCTTCAACGGTGGAGGCTGGAGGGAAGAGGGCTGAGGAGGCAGTGATGATTGGTTCCCAGATCTCCGTGTATGCCGATGAGGTCTCCCTCCCGCCCAGCCATTGGCCGCCTCAGAAGCTGCAAGGCCTCCTTCAGCTTCTGAGTGGGTCATTGAGAAATAACTCGGACTGGAAACACAGGGGACGCTTATTCCTTTCAGAATTCAGTCCTTCTTCTCTTATGTTAGCTGTGCAAATTCCTCAGAACTCTACTCCTCCTATGAGGTAATTAATAGAGCTTCCTCCTAACTTTCCTAGCTATGTGTGCTTTCCCTGATTTATTGTTCAAAAAGATCCTAACCACAGAGGTCTTCTAGCAAATGGAAAATGACACCAAGAGTTGAGCTTTGTCATGGTGTGAGGTTCCCTGGGATTTTAATGGGGTCCCGAGGACCTATTTTCTCGGGTGTTAGCTAAATGGCCATGTGTGCTTCACCAAGACAAAATGAGCCCTGTCACTCCCAAGCCCCAGAACTCCATTATGAAGGGCCTCCGATAACATTTCTTTTTCACGATGATACAATTTTCAGTGAGCAGGTGGAAGGATTCACAGGGGGTTCTTTGGGAAGTAATAGGCTTCCCACCCCTCTCCAAACCCACCCCTTCGCAGGCCTTCAGCCTGGGGGGCAGTGATTACTTTCATCGGGGGCCTTTCCCTGGCAACGTCACCCCAAGCTAAGGGGAGGAAGGCAACACAGAATGCAAACCTTTGCTCGCTTTGTGTGTGCTCTCCCTTACCCCAATGGCTTTACCCACTTTGGTATGGCTGCATACATTATTATGTTTATTTTCAACCTCAGTTTACCTGAGGAAGATGCTGGGATTATCTTTACTGGTAAGAAAACTGAAATCTGAAGGCTTGTGTCCTGTTGAAGGTTTCCCACTCAAGAGGAGGCAGGATTGCTTGTGAAAGCCAGACTCACCTCCAGATGTCATGGTTCCGGCTGGGGTGGGGTGAGGGCGGTCTTTAAGTCCCTTGGCTTGTTGGGATTCAGCCTCAAGGAAAGAATATTTGGGTGCTGTCAACTGTCCCCCTTTGTAACTGATATTTTGTCTTATTTCTTGCCAGTCTGGGGGCTTGAACTATGGGCCTGGGCGCTGTCCCTGAGCTTCTTTTGCTCAAAACCAGTGCTGTACCACTTGAGCCACAGCACCACTTCCAGCTTTTTCTGAGTAGTTTGATGGAGATTAGAGCCTCACAGACTTTCCTTCCTGGCTTGGCTTTGAACCTTGATCCTCAGATCTCAGCCCCCCGAGTAGCTACTGGTGCCCAGGTGGTATTTTAATATTACAGGATGCTATTGAGGTAATATGGAATTGGGGATAGGAACTTAATTCTTTTATGCAATTTTTTTTGACTAGCTTTCCTTTCGGGAGAGCAAAACTATGAATTCAAAGGTGCTATTCTTTTTTTTTTTTTAAACAAAGACTAGATAAGCTCACTCACTCAAAGTGCACATTTATAAAGGTTAAATCCTATATACCAGACCAATATTTGTTTAACTACAGTAAGTGAAAGATAATTCGGCTGAGGGACCAGGGGGAGATCCTTTATTTGATCTTCTTTCACACAAACCTTTCTGCACACAGAGAGGTGCAGAAGGTTCCAGAACCTTATCACAACCACCATCAGATGTCTGCTCTGGGGATCATTCATCTTTACTCTAAATGTCGTTTCTTAGAGGCTGACTTCAGGGCTCGTAAGTCAAGTTTATCCATATCATATGCCCTCAGCTTTGGACACAATACCTGGAGATCTGCTTAAGAAGAGACTTTTGATTGCTCGAATGAAAGTTTGCAAATAGAAGACATGCAGATCAAAATGCTGGAGTGCAGAGGATATTAAAAGATTATTTGTAATCATCTATAAAGACAAGCAGCTTTCAGAAAAGGTGTTTCCTTTTGCACTGGCTGAGTACAAAGCCATGAGAATAGCAGCCTGATGTTTGGAGTAGCTGATATTTAGCCAGAGGGCAATTCTTGAGTGTTATAAGGGCTAGGATGAAATTGATATTTCCTCAAATACATTAGAATGATTACTGAGCTCACATTTGACATGGGTGTGGTACCCTACACTTCACACCGAGAGCGAAATGTCAAAGAAAGTTGATCACATTATAGGTGAATCTAAAATAATAAAATAAAAGAAGAAAACAAACACCCCCCCCCACAACACTGAATGTATCTCCCTAAGTTGTTTCTAAACACCTACTTGTGAGGAGTTCACTCACCCATGCTAGATCAACAAAAGCAAGACTTAAATGGCACTCTTGCAAGACCAGGTGTTTGATGAGCAGGTGTGTCCTAGGCAATTAGAATAAGCAATATATTTTGGATGTGTGAGCTCCCTACCCAGTGCTTCCTTGAATGGGCACTGGGGGGTTTTCATTCCCTCCCAGATGTTGCCTAAGTTACATTGCTTTCTATTGGGTAATTCTAATAGATGAAGCTCTGGAGGTTGGTTGGATTTTAGAAGTGAGCTTTGGGCTGTCTCCATTTTGTGCTTTTGTGGTAGAAAGGCTTTTCGGGGTATGTGCTTTTTGGTATGGGTGGTTTCGACTCATTAGCTTGAATCATTGTAGTCTGTTCTTCTTGCCAATTGACATTTTAGTCAGTCCTGTTGGTCTACTGACTCTCCGCAGCATGAACATTGTCACATCTACAAGTTGCTCTGCAAGTAAGCTATAGTAATTTTTGCACTGAGTCGAATGCTTTGTCCTGAAAATGGACCATTGCCATCTTTATTTCTAACAGCCTTCACATATAATTTAAGGGCTGATGAGATTTATGATTGGAATGATGATCAAAGGTGTTGGATAATATGAAATCTCTTAAGTCTCACACTGACGTCTGCGTTTTGAGTCAGGGAATGGAGAAATGAGCCCATTATTTGTATAAAGAATTTCACAAGTCAGTGGAACAAAGCTCAGCCATGCTTATTTAACAAAGAATAGTACTGTGTGGTGTACTTGACTCTCTTAATCTCATAAGGGGTCAAAGTGCAGGACACAAGGTACAGCTGTGTTACTCGCCACAGTTTTGGAAGGCCTGGAGAATGTTTTGTCAGATGAAGGAGGAAGAGTAAGAGACCATGAGGGTAAAAAATGACACGCCTTCTGGAGTGCTTGGATTGTGGGGGCCTCGCTGTGACCCAATGGCTGGCTTGCACATCTGTTTGGGTGATCTGTGGGGCTCAGGTAATAATGAATGCCAGCGTTCAGGAAGCTAGCATAGGAGAAATGCACAATCTGAACTTGCCGATGGAACCAGGATGTCCCTTCCACGCCCCGCTGCCCACCTGTGCCCATCCATAGCCTTCGTGACAGATTCCAGCACTTGGACAGCTCCCCACGCCACAGGGGAGGCTCTCTGCTCTGTTGCGGAGTAGGGAGCTAAGCACCATGTAGCCCAGACAGTCAGGAAGTGACACCCATAGAGGCACCCCAGTAACGACAGCTCGGTCCTGGATACGGGCACCCAATTCTTCGTTACGTCATGGGATAATGGTGAGATCGATGTACTCACTAAAGTGCCTGTACAATCAGAGCACATGATCTTCTCCATCAGTGTCTCAGCTCTTGCTGGGTTTCTATAGTCGGTTCTTCCAACTACCTCCTGCAGTCAAGTTTCTTGTCTTGGAGTCTGAGTTTGTCTGCCTGGCTTTTCAAGTCAACCCTGTATCTCAGCTGCTTAGGAGGCAAAGACAAGATCCTTCTATCTCAAAGGTCCCCTAGAAATAAAGTTAGTGAGACTCTACTTCAATTAATAAGCTAGGCAGGTGGTACTTGCCTTAGATCCCAGCTATGCAGTTGCCAGAGGTAGAAAAATCTGAGTCTTAGACCAATCTGAAGCAAAAATGTGAGAGGCTCTCTGAAAAATACTACAGCAAAAAGGACTGTGGGTATGACACATACGATAGAGACCTTTCTGGCACAAAAAGTTGCAAGGCCCTCAATTCCAATCACCTACCACACACACACACACACACACACACACAGTCTTTCAGAATATCTCTCGAAAACATGTCTACATTTCTCAATGCTTATGTTCCAAGGCAAAGGCAGGAATAGATCTGATGTCTGGTGAGGGACACTTGCTGCTTCTTCACGTATCCTCCCGAGGAAGAAAGCCTTGTGAGGCCTTTGTTGTAAGGCATGAATTCCATTCATGATGGCACCACTGTTAGTAATTACCCCTGCAGGCTACATCTCCTAATACCATCACCTTGGCAGGGGGTAGGGGAGTAGGATTTCCACAGAAGTATTTCAGGGGATGCAAGTATTTAATCTGTGGCATACACAGAAAATGATTCTAGATGTGACCTAATAAATACACCTGCGGATGATCTGTTGTTGCTAATTAAACTCCTGTGAGCTTATGAATATGTCATCAAGCAGATTTCCAGGCCACTCTGAGACGCCTTGATTCTGAGGTTCTTACTGCATTCTTTCCTTGGGTTGCTACTCATTTAGAGCAGGGCTCTAGATGCACAGCTTTCATTCCCAAGGAACCCCAGTTCTAATGTAATCAGTCTTATGACAACATTCTGGTGTCACTCCAAGCCACTTAGAGAGCTTATGGGCAACTGTAACACAAAAACAGAGAACCTGGCTTTATGATGTCAAGTAGCTCATCATTTCAAAACCTGGATTGGTAGAACTTAGCAACCTTCTTGTTGATTTGGGTGAGTTCATTGTTAACCAGTTAATGGATATTTGTATATATATATACATTTATGTACATACGTATGATATTTGTATATCATGTCTGTGTACATATTATTTATCCATTATATATGATCTATTTATTGACCCATTTATGTCTTTACCTGTATTTGTCTATTAATCTTCTCCATACACTTGTTACACATGCACACAAACACTCACACACACACCTCTCATTTTTCCAAGAAATCAAATCAACTGGGAAATTTTGTTTCGCATAGATGTGATCTTCTTCAGAGAAAAGGATAACGTCTTAGGCAAAGTAGACAAACTTGTTGACAGAAGGTGTTAGGATAGAGAGTAAAACCTGAGAAGTGTGTTTTGGCAACTTGGTCTCAGGTGTGCCAGCCACACCAGAGCAAAACAGTCCATGGGATTTGCTGTTTCAGTCAGCATGTTTGCTGGAGACTTGCTTTGTAAGTCACCTTCAACCCTGACTTATTTAAAAAAATATTTTTATATTTTGCATCTGCAAAGGAGCGAGAGGCATCCAGGCTCATTTCAGCACAGTGAAACTATGTAGATGGCTTGGTGGGTCAAAAGTCTCACACAGCCAAAATTAGATAACATAATTTGCATTTCAATAGCAGGAAATGGAGTGTTACATTTCATCATAGGATGAGTTTTATCTATTTGGCGATTCAGGGATTTATTCAGGAAGGTACTCTGGGAATACTTTCAGCAGTGAAAAATTGGTAAGACATTGAAAGAGCATTTGGGAAATGAGTACTGTTCTATCTGAGGTTTGCCTATTTGCCAGTTGCAAAAACAATTTTGAGTAATTTAGAGACGGGTTTATCTTCAAAATCTAGCGAAATATTTGAAGCAGAGATACCCAAAATGGGTTCAAAAATGAAGATTAATATTCACAATTTCTTGATGTGGTAAAATAGTATTAAGCTGATATTAGCTTTTTCAAAAGAACGTCTACTTTGATAGAATGGTTACGCTCTAGTTGAATAGACACCTTTTTTTTTTTTATTAGAACATCGAAAACGATTCTAAACATCTTTCATTCTGAGACCATTTTCTCTCTACATTTTAAGTCAGTGGGATTTCACCACTATGGGGCAAATCACATTCTGAGAGATGAATTTGTTATCAAAACTGTTTCTTGTATGGTGACTCTGTGTAGCCTGATTAGGGAATTTATACATTGCTTACTGAGTTAACCTTTGAAAGGAAACATCTCATTTTAATGAGACCCTTGGGAGACATAAAATCACGTTGCCTAACTTTAGATTTTATGTTATGCTTCATGCTAAAAATAACACGCAGAGCACTGGCTACCGTTATCTTTCTAATGCAACTGAGCTGATTTGCAGTGTGATGTTCTTTAAAAGTGGCAAAGATTCACCAGACTAAAGCAAACCCTTCATTTCTTCTTAAGTAACTGTGTCTCCTGATGATTTGAACAGTGTTAGTGCAGCTGGCTGTGGGAACATTTCTTCTTGATTCTTGATTCTGCTTCTGGATCTTTCTCCCCTTGTAGTTTCCTACATGCAGCCTAGGAAAGATGGATCTCGTTTCCATCAGCTTGGAACCAGCAAGCCAGTGCTCAGAGAAATTAGACTAATTGAGTTAATAGTAAGGGTAAATGCGAAGGGCCTTTCATTTGCATAAAAGCAGCGATTTAGCGTGCAAGTGCAATGCGCATTGCTTACATCACCACTCTCTTGAGAGTACAATTATGAGCTGTATGGATTTAAGTATTCAGGGGTGAATAGGGTAGAGATTGTGGCGAATAATAATCAAACTGCTTTGTAAGCCCAGCAGATTTTCCTCTAGCTGTGTAATGCTTTCCAGATTCTCACTTTAGAGATTTTATAATCTACTTGAAGAAGGGAGAAGGATTTAGCTAAATCCCAAGGTATTTAAATTTGTCAAGTGGCATATCACATTACTTAAGTGGAGGGATTCTCCCCCCTCCTCTTGGTAATTCTTTCATGTATAAGTGACACTTCTTACTGCTAATGATTTGCAGCTTTGAAGACTACAGAGGGCAGTCAGTCAAACACAGTGTGGCTGGCCTATGAATTCTAATGGAAACCAGATGATTTTCTGTTCTAGTCATGGGTTGTTCCAACGCACACAGATCTCACTAATGGCCAATGATTTCATGAGGAGAAAATGGAACTGTCATTGTTCTGATTAGCACAGACACAGGTGGGTCTTGGGGAGTTAAGGCAGGGCCTCTGGCCGATGCCATTTGCAACCTTCCCATGTTAAAGGATAGTTATTTGTGAGCATCTACGGGCTGGCTAAGAATTGGGAAAGGAGGAAAGAAATGTACAAGCGACAGAGGATACTTTTGTGTGGAAGTGAAGAGTTGGGACAAAGCCAGAATCAATCAGAAGGATAGTTCTCATATGACCAGAACTCCTCCACTTCCTACATTGTTGCGTATGGTGATCCTAAAAGGGTCAATGGCTCATATTCCTCCATTATTTTAATATTGTAACCAAAGATCACAATTGGTAGAGTCTCTGCTCTTTTCACATTAACACCTTTAAGTATTAGATGGTAGGATGAGAGGAAATGGAAGGAAACTCTTTTGAATTATTAATGAGTACTTTTCTCAAATGTTGTATTGGATATTGAAAGGGGAATTATAAGTTTATTTATAATAATTCCTATTTAAAATAAGCCTGAGCAGTAGAACTCACTTAAATAATATTAATTGAAAGAAATTGTCGTAGAATAGAATGATTTCCCCAAGATTTCTCTCTACTTACATTGTTATATAGACCTTCACTGTGTGTGTGTGTGTGTGTGTGTGTGTGTGTGTGTGTGCGCGCGTGCTAGATCTGAGGCTTGAATTCAGGGCTTGAGCATTGTCCCTGAGCTTTTGTGCTCAACACTAGCGCTCTACCACTTGAGCCACAGCTCCACTTCTGACTTTTTTGTAGTTAATTGGAGATAAGAATCTTATGGGCTTTTCTACTCAGGTTGGCTTTGAACCACAATCCTCAGATCTCAGCCTCCTGTAGTTAGGATCACAGGCATGAGCCACTGGTATCCAGGTTTATGTAGCTCAATTTTGTTTAGTGTATTTGGTGTTCTCAGGACACAAGCTATTCTGTGCTTGGCTAAACCCTCTATGTTACATGCTTCTGTTTGATCAGGGCAATTATCCTCTATCTTGTCAGCTAGTCAGTAATTTCTTAATATGCTTCTTTAGCATATTAAGTTAAATAAAATTAGCATTTTATTAGTTTCAAAAAGAAAGCTGATCCAATAATGTGGTGTGCCCGATTACTGGAAAATGGAAATTGCTCTGCTTAGCTTCAAAATGTAGCTAGTGTTATTTCCTATCCTCTCTGTTTAAAATACAAATTTACATCTTGCAAAATCTTTTCCCTATTATTTTATAGCGGCAAGCCCAACTAGATGTATGTGTTACCTATTCTTTTACGTGAAAGTTTTCGCTGCAACATGCTGTTCTCTCATAGCCAAGAAAAACATGTGACTTCCAAAAATAAAATGGGAGAATCACTATAACAGAACTAAAATCTATTTTAAGGTATATAGTAAGCACAATGCCATGAGTTCGAACCCTAGTGCGGAAACAAAAGAAGAGGAAATATTTACCTCATTTAAGGTAATCCCTTTGGGTGCCCAACCAAGCAATCAAAGTCATGCCTGTCCTGTGTTTGGAAACTGTTTTCTTTTCAAACTCTAGCAGTGACTTCTGTGATGTGGAGTTAACTGTTTGAAGAGAGCCAAACATTTGATGATGTTAAGTGTGATGAGTAAGGAACACTCCACCAGCAATATCGCCACGTTTCATACCTGAACGTGCACGTGTGTGCGTGCACATCTGTATGGTAAGGAAACGTTGCTGCTGGTCACTTCCTAAACGCTTGAGGACAATTCTAGGTGGCATCTCTCAGAGGAATTGACAGGATATTCGTGAATCTGTTGGAGAGGTGTGGCTTAACCTTTGGGTATGACTGGTACCAGTAATATGTGCCTTGCTCATGCTCTCTAAGGAAGATTCATGGATTTTCGTAGAAAGTTTCTTCCCCTTCGCTATGCTGAACATCTTTTCTTTCTTTTTCTTTTTTTTTTTTTTTTGCAACTTTAACCAAAAAGTAGCAGAGCATGGGAAACCTTCTACCCCTGAACCACTTGAGGAAGTCCCAACTTTAAGTTCATCATTGCTCTCTAATTTGGTGTGCATGGCTTACGAGCAATAGCATCCTTTCTACATCCAGCACATCACCACCGTCTTAAGGAATGTAAGCCATTGAAGATCGTTCCAGTGATAGTCCAGGTGCATGCCACACCTCTCCTGTGTCGGCTCTGACTTCAGGATTGAAAGATCCAGGAGCTGCTAGTCCTAGCATGGAATGGCATTTAGAAGCCAAATACTGATTTCTATTGGTGTTGCCTGCTCTTGGACGCTGCTCATCTCTAGTTATGTCAGAAGAGACACAGACTGGGCTAAGACATATTTGCCTATGCATATCTATATTTAGCTATTTATACGCACAAGTATGACTTCATAGCGTTACCTGTGACTTCAGCCCAACAGAACAGAATTCATTCTTAGTTCCTTGCTTTTCACATTTACAACTCCTTCCTACAAGAGTGAGAAACCTGAGCCTGGGTCCCATTGCTCTTAGCATACCTACTGGCTCAATCCCCTATGTATAATCATTGCCTCTCACACAGTTGATACCCTCCTCACCCTATTCAAGCACTGCTGATCTAGTCTGTGCTCCTTCCTGCTTTCTTCACCCCATCTGCCCTCTAGCATCCAACCAGGGATGCGAGGAGGCAGTCCTCACCTCCTACCTGCTCATCTAATGTTGAGGTTCATTTCCCAGGGGAGTCCTATGCTTCTGATGCTTCAAACACATCCCCTAGGATTTCCAGTGTTCTTTCCCGGTCATTGCTTGACGTAGAAGAGAATAGGCAAAGGGCAGCCATTAATTGAGCAGAAGCTGTGTCCAGCCTGAGGTGTGTGCCCTTTTAGGGAAGGGAAAGAAAATATACTATGACCAAGAAAAATGCACTGTGGTTCTTTTGTTTATTTTCAGGGACAAATGGTTGGGAGCAGTTCTTTTGTTTTCATATGCAGGTGTTCTAATGTATTGCCAACCCCAGAGAAAGGAACCAAACAAGATGGCTGGAAGGAAAGGCTTTTGCTTCTTTGGGGGGTGGGGGTAGGGGTGGGTGCCTATCCTGAGATCTTGAACGCAGGGCCTGGGTGCTATCCCTGAGCTTCTTTTGCTCAATGCTAGTGATCTACCACTTGAGCCACAGTGTCACTTCTGGCTTTTTCTGAGTAGTTTGTTGGAGATTAAGAGTCTCATGGACTTTCCTGGCCAGGCTGGCTTTGAACCACAGTCCTCAGTTCTCACTCAGCCTCCTAAATATCTAGACTCACCGAGCAGGTTTTTGCATTGTATAAGCCACCAAAAGCCGAGGAGAGGCCGTGCTGTTGCAAAGTGGAAAATTGGTGCCCTCTTCACGGTTATTTGCCCCCAAGCAATGTTTGAAAAGGTCCTGAATGCACTTTCTCTTCTAGTTGCTTCCATCAGTTTCATTTTGGAGTCTTTCATAATTCAGTGTTGCTTTTGTGAGTACAGCTTCCACAACGCCTAGAACCAACCACAGGGGAGTTCTTACTAAGATCCGTGATGTCCGAGGGAGCAATGTCGTGGTGCTTATCAGGAGCGATGTCTCCATAGACTTTAGCTCGAAGTACTGCCATGCCAGTACTTACCTTTTAACCTTTATGTCCTGCAGGGTTCTCATTACAACCATATTGCAACGATGTTTATGGATAACTTCTGGAATGAAAATCTTTCATATTACTTCCTAGGTGAAGTTCTGGTTGACCTGGAAGTTATTGTTTAAAGCTTCCTCTGAGCTTCTCCTGGGAGATTTCTGGGAACACTGGCTGGAGAGATGTCAGTGTTTCCCCAAGGGCTTCCTTTCACAGTGTTCATCCGTATGTTTCTTTTAGCTTGCCAGAGTTCTACAAATTCCATTCCTAATCTTCCTGGAAGTGGTAAATTCCATCTTTTCTCCAAGGAGGAGTGATTTAAACTTTGCCAGTAGGAAAGGAAGTTGGAATCAAGCAACATCTCTGAACTGCTATTTTCTTTTCGGTAGACACTGTACATGATTGTTAAAGGCTGTTTTATTTCTCATAGCTAAAGCCAGCCTCAACCAGATGGCTAAATAACGGTGTTATGCTTATACCAGAGGATATTACTCACAACAGAGAATTTAAGATTCTTGGTGACCACAAAAGCTGACTTTTCAACAAAATCTGGTTTCCTTGAAGGCCACCCACTCTTATTTTACTTAGAAATCCAATGAATGGGCTTGAAATTTCTCACCCGTTGAGCTCACAATGGTCGATAGGGTTGGTCTTTGATGTTTATTTTCATTTGGAGTGCATGGAAGCCACTAACTCATTGTAGAAACAAAACATTAGCCATACGTTTATATTTCAATTTTTTACAGCTAGGGCGAGGCAGTGTGTGTGTGTGTGTGTGTGTGTGTGTGTGTGTGTGTGTGTGTGTTGGGGCTTGAACTCAGGGTCTGGGTGCTCTCTCAAGCTTATTCACTCAAAACTAGTGCCTTAGCACTTGTGGTATACATCCACTTTCAGCTGGTTAGTTGGAGATTAAGACTTTCCCAGACTTTGATGCCCGAGTTAGCTTTGAACTTTGATCCTCAGATCTCAGCCTCCTGAGAAGCTAGGATTGTAGGCGTGAGCTACCACTGAGGCATGATTTAAGGCAATCACTTTTCATGTGGACCCAATGGGAAGCAGTTGTCAGCTCGCCAGGCAAGATCTAGCCAGCAGAGTGCATGTGTAACAGCTTCGTTGAGGAATGTCTCTGAGCTAGCTGGCTACATCCTCCTCGAGTTTTGTATGGCATCTATGCACGGCGTGATGTATAGAGCTCTGCATTTATTTTTTTTTAATCTCATTATTGATGGGCGCTCTATAGGGCAAGTGCTCTGTTCTCTGTCAGTATACAAGTATGTGCAAAGGGCTGAAGACCGAATAGGTAGTTTTCCTGATCTTTGATGTTCAGATTTGTGCAGCAGAATTCACATTGTGGAAAATGGAACACTTTATGAAGTTCATACATTTTCAGAATTGCTCCCACAATGATGCTTTCATTTTGAGTTAGAACCGGAATGATGGCTTTCTGCCTGTTCTAGGAAACTTCAATATTGCCTCAAGTGAAAAGGAAAAGCTCATATTTTAAGGCCACTGCCTGCTGCCCATTCACATTCTACAAGGGTTTGGGTGCCAGATCGTCTTACTGGCAGAAAGAAGTGAAGTGTTAGCATCTCGTTACCCATTTCTTCAGTGCCTTCCTGGTCTGAAGCTTAGCCCAGTTCTCCAGGCTGTAACAGGATTAAAATGTAATGTCTCCCAGTGAACATCAGCGTCCTTTCAGCTTCTTTATGTGACTCCCTCTTTAGTGGATAAAGCCATTAGATGACAAAAGTATTGATGTTTTTTATGGGATTGTTTCTGGAAAAGACTAACATGTAATTTTAAATTCAGCATATGGTAGTGGTCAAATTGGGCTTCCACTGTGTAAAATGCTTGAATTCTCTTGGCTAGTGCACAGACAGAAACTTGATTAATTTCACCAGTATCTCTTAATCTCCTTCCTTGGCTCTCTTCCCATTGTGCAAAGGTTGATAAATCTTATGTCTCCTGGAGATTGTTACAATTTCTAATAGTGTTATGACATTAGAAAGAAACTAGGCTCACTAGCACAAAATACGTCCTCCAAATAAAATCACATAAATTATGTAGTTTCCACAATTTAATTTTTATGTTTTTTCGGTTGTTGTTACTGTTGTTTTGGGAACACAGTGATGATTATTGGCTTACCATGTAGTAAATAAAGGAGAACTATTTTGACACGAAAAATCTTAGTATCATTCACTATTGGCAACACTAAGCTAACCAATTTCAGCCTGGGGTCATGAAAATATTCATAAATCACGTCGTTAAGAGGCAATGCACACACTCCTACAAATGAACTCTCTAGTTTTAAAAGATAAAAACCAACCAATCTACTTTCCTAAAGAAAGAAAGAAATACCTTGCTGTCCTAAACTGAAGGCAACTTAAAATAGCTAATGCCAATTCAATATAATCAGTAAATGTTTCTTAAGAATGATCTGGCTTTTAAAAACAACAACACAGTCAGACATGGTGGTTCATGCTTGTGATCTTAGCGACTTGGGAAGTAGAGAGCTGAAACCAATGAAATGCTGAGTTCTGTGGTGTGTCTGTAATCCTTGTTACATGGAAAGCATAAATAGGATTGTAAACTAGGTTGGTCCAGGCATAATGTGAGATTTTACAAGAACTAGGGCATGGCTTAATTGTTGGAGTACTTTCCCAGTAAGCACAAATTCCCAGGGTTCAAACCCCAATTATGCAAACAAAAACAAAGCAAAGCAAAGCAACAACGAAAAACGCCACATACATATTATGAAGGCTTCTTTAAATACTAGGGACCATACTAAGTACTTTGAAAGGTGTCAAACACTTTTGAAAATTGGCCCTTCTTCTTGACATGTTAATCCTTCATAAACATATGAGTATTGAAATAACAAAATATAAAAGATTCTAAAGAAGGCAAGAAGTACTGGAAGGCAGAGTCATAGAAAAGATTGCTGGACACCACAGATTTTGACATGGGTCCATGTCTTTGCTTTGGAGTAGCTTTCAATTAATCCAAATGCAATTTGGTGGACCAAGCAAACAATTTTCCATTGCACCGGCCAGTGTGATTAGGAATATTTCCAGTTGTTTTTGCTGTAAGTCTATCCTCTCAATCACCATAACTTCTCAAACCTTGGCTGATGGATGGCCCGCCTGAAAGGTAAAATGTGTCTCTTGGTTTAGTCCTTTTAGAGAGGGCTAAGTTGGCTTGATTGAAGCATCATACGGAAGGGTAGTAGCTGGACCTGGGAATTCATAGACCCTAGTGCGTATTTCTGTAACAAATGCTCTGTATCTGTTCTGGGCTTGGCATAGGAATGACACAAAGTTGCTTCTACTGTGTCTCTGGAAAAGCAAGTCACAAAGCAAACCCAGGTACCCAGGGGAGGAGAAACATACTGTAACCCTAGTGGGGGAAAAAAGAGGGTGCTCACATATGAAGACTGGGTAATTTTCTGAGGACAACAAGTTTATTTGGACTCCTCATCTGCCGTGGTCTGGCGCTGTGTAGATTACGTGGCAGATGCTGAGCACGGTGCATGCGAGACTGAAAGCAAACACATGGGGTCAGGCTTGCTTTGTACAGCTTCCTCTTACAGGAGTCACTCAGCTCCCACAAGAGGTGGGGCCTGACCCCTTGTGAGAGTGGTGTCCCAAGGACTAGTCACTAGGCTCCACCTCTTAAAGGTCCCTTCTACCACTCAATCTCAAAGCACTGGGAATCAAGTCTCCAGGCCCTGGATGGATGGAGGACAAACTATGCTCACACCAAGTCACCAACCCACGCACCATCTTTTGCTCCTAGTCACCGGGATCTCAGCTTGGGAAGCAGGTGGGTGCCATCTTGGTTGGAGAGTGTCTAAGGAATCAAGTAACAAATGATCTCTGAGGTAGAGCTTCAACTGTCTTTAATTTTATTTATTTATTTATTGTCAAAGAAACGTACAGAGGGCTCACAGTTTGATACTTAAAGCAGTGCGTACATTTCTTGTCAAGCTTGTTACCTCCTCCTCCGTTTTTCTTCCACCTTCCCCCCTCCCTGGTCCCTCCCCACCCTCCCCCGAGATGTACAGTTGGTTTACAGCATATTGTGTTGTAAATATTGCTGTGGCATTCGTTTGCCTTTTACCCTTTGTCTCTCCATTTTGGTGTTCCCCTTCCTTAGTTCTGATAAATGTACACAGAATACCTAGTGTACCAAAGTCAGTTACAGTGGCATCAGGGGTAAAACCACAGGGAAGAAAGACAAAAGAAAAAGGCATAATTTCATAGGGTACATTGAAAATAACAACAACAAAGATAAACCATTGATTTCCACATCTTGTAGTTCATTTGGCTTAGCATCCTCTTATGTGATCATATGTACATAGCTATTGAGCTACTGTGACCCTCTGCTAGGACTATCCTAGACATGTACTAATTATTCCCAATGAGGGAAATCATAGAGTTTATGTTTCTTTGGGTCTGGCTCACTTCACTTAGTATGATTTCTCCCAGGTCTTTCCATTTCCTCACGAATGGGGCCAAGTCATTCTTTCCAATAGAAGCACAGATTTCCCCTGGCTATATGGACCACATCTTCTTGATTCATTCATCTACTGAGGGGCATCTGCTGGGTTGATTTCCTCTGTCCCTAAATACAAAACATTTCCTTTCTGGCACTTTTAAGAAAAAGACAAAAAAAAATCAATTTTACTATTTTGGAGGAGCTTTAGGATTGCAGAAGAATTGAACGGAAAATACAGAAAGTTCACCTCTAGGATCTTCCCTTTGCATGTTATTTTGCCTTAAGATTTCCCCAGATGCATGGCAGGGGGGAACGTGTTCACTTTATCTTAGCTGCTTCAAGGCGGTACCTAAGAGTCCACACAGGATTATGTTTACAGATGCTGCGTGCAGCGTCTCTGCCCCCGCTGCGGTGCTAAGTCAGGAGCTTGCCCTGCAGTTCTTGTCCATGGAGATATGCCACAGCCTGCCTGTCAAGCCCGAGCTGAAAAGCTAACCAGGGACCTCCTTTCACTTCTCTGAAAGCTATGTCACATGGAAAAAGGGGTTGCTTTCAGAAGAACTAAATGTCACCATGAATATTTATAAGGACCTGATATTGCTGTGCTGGAGGGCAGTTTATTATTATAAAAGTCACAGAAAGTACTGGAAAAGAGAATGGCAAATAAATTATAGCTTTGTGTACGTATGCGCACAGACGTATATGTATTTGCGCATGGACACGTAACGTATATTATTTATACGTCCATATATATTTGTGTACATATAAATGGGTTAAATCATTCGGTTTGACTCATCTGAGTACTTCTATACCTGCTTTCTTTTTCTTATTTTCACCACATACGTGTTTCTGTTTTGAAAATTTAACTTTGACTGCTATGGATCTTGCCACGTCCAAATCCCGGTGCATACTTGTTTTTCTTTTTCTTCATTAGCCCACACTGTACAGAGGGCAAACAAACTTTCTCAGGGTGTAATGGCAGCTTCCAAGTACTATTTATGAATCAGATTAGCATCCAGGATTCTCCTATCGCCCTACCCGCTCCCCGCTGAGAGACATATGAGGCCCAATCTATGGGCTTCCATGGATTGGCGTTTGCCTCTGAGCAGTGGTGTTCCCTTCCCACAGATGCCCTTCCAAATAATATGGCTGGCAGGGGGCTGTCACAGTCATTTGAAGCTGTAATTGATAAATACCATCCAAGTTTACTGATAGGTAACTAAAATAAATGATTAAAAACACTTAAAGCACAAGTCATCAAATGATGTTCATGGTGATGGTGCGCTCACAAACACTCTAGTGTCATTTGGTGGGTTGAGAAGAGGAGGGGTTTAAAGGCTTGCACACTGCAAGTGTAAACACACTACCGTTTCCTGGGTCTCCTTGTCCCCAGTTGTAAAACACCGAGTCACACACGTATCTTACAGAAATCATGGAACATCGAATGAGTTCATGTCACCTGTGTAAACTGTTAGGATTGTGAAGAAAAAAGAAATATGATGCGCACTTTCAGTTCACATCTATTAGAAAAGAAACAATGATTGTTCAGATGGAGAGTTCCATCGCTATCCTCATAGCTAGAGGATCATGTAAACTATTGTCTTAGTAGGGTGGTGTCACGTGTACAAGCTGCTCCTCTTTCAAACGTTTTATAAGCCATGGTATAAACTTACGATAGTTGAATACAACTTAAAAATCATTGCAGGAACTTCTAAACCGTCATTCCACACGGTCCTCCTGAGAACCCCATCAAGCGGGTAGGTAGCACTGGGATTGGATGGGCACAGTTTGAAAGAAGAGATGACTTGAACATAGTTGACTAGAGTGCGATTCGATCCAAGACCAAGCTCGCGCCTGGAATGAGAAAATCTCATCGAGGAAATGCAGACACGTCCGGTTAAACACAGGAGGAGGGAGATTCTGTCAGCGAATTCAAGACTCCCTCGTGTCTATGAGTGTGCACAGGGGCATGAATTCATGTGTTAAGTGGGGTAGGGGAGGGCCAGGTCATATTTAAGTACCACTGCCATGGACGTGTGCATTTGTCTAGGCTTCCTTAGGAGTTGATGCGTTGTTTCTGTGCAATTTCCTGTAAACCATGTTCATGCTATGAATAACAGACATAAATAACAGTTACTGCTCTTCTGCTCTGCAGTCTGGAGACTGAGACTTTTCTCCGTGTGCTCCGATTCTTGACCCACAATGGCACTGGATTTACCGCGAGGGGGGTGAAGGCAGTGAGCGGAGGAGAAATGTCCCACTCGGGGGTTCCAAGGCAGGAAGGAGACGGAGATATTTGGAAGTGATTATTCGACTGCAAAATGCTTCCATGGAAATGTGTTTTATTACCATCCTTCTTAGATTCTTCTTCCCAGTCTAGAAACCCATTTCCAGAGCAAGCAAGCAAGTTCATCTAGCAAAACATTTGCAATTGGGTATCTTCCACTTGGAAATCCCCTCCTTGTCCTCCTGATTGCTGACATGGAATAATTATTTCCCATGAAACACCGGGTTCCACCCTCCACTTTGTATTCTGGAGGTAAAAGCATTTCAGAAGAAATAGTTATGATACTTTCTTTCCCTCTCCAGAGTTTTCTACATTACTCCCAGAAGCTTTCTTCACTGATCGTACGCCTGTGCGATACATAGCATGATACAGCAGAACAAACTCAAGCGTGGTCTTGATTGCTCAAGTGCGTTCTGTAAGGCTTCTGTTTTGTAAAAGAGCAGCGAGAGATATATTTAAGTTCTCATTTGTTTGGGTAGTCATGGCTGTGAAATAGAACGGTCTGTTATTTCTCAGAGCTTTAGACAACTTCAACTCTGGGGCCTGGAGGAGGTTCAAGTCATCTGTGTGAATCAATCCGTGAAGGCGTTTTCTAATAATACCACCCCTCCGCGCTAATGAAGAAAGACTAATTTTTACCAATAGGAAGAAAAGCTGGCCAGGAGTGAAGGCTGAGGACGACAATGCGGCGCTCTCATTAGAGCTGCTTCGTTTGTTGGCTCTTGGGAGCATCTTCCTGCTGGACACTGGTAAGCATGAATGTGGCAGGTGTGTCTGTTGCTAAGAGCACTCAGAAGTGGGGGCCAGAGAGGAAGCTGGGACCTAAGTAAACTTGACCTCCCGGGCCAAGCATTTCAGCAGGCTCATTGGTATGCTTCTGGAGCTATGCACGCACCCAGGAGGGCAAACAGAGCAGCTATGTCAGCCTCCCCAGGAGAAAGCAAATGACAAGAGCATGTGGAAAGAGGGCATTTCTACGCTGTTTCTCTCTGGGCCTATTTTTCCTTTTGGACATTGTGAATTAAACAAGAGACCAACTCTTTTAACTGTGATATAAAAACCAAACCAAAGCAAAAGAATAATATCCCTCCACTCCACAAAAGAAATGAAAATAACAACAATCCAGATATGATCATTATTCTAGTCAATGTTTTTGGGGTTTTTTTTTTGGTGGGGGAGAATTGAGTCATAGTAGCCAGAGAGGTAAGGATGGGCCTGAAAGGCCAAAAGCAGAGCTAAACCAACCAACAACCCAGTTCGAGTTATAAAAGACAAGCAACAATGGGCGTTCAAGTCACATTTTGTAAAAATAGATGGTTCTTTTAAATTCTTAATGGACAATCTTGACTCCTTAATGGGTTCAGAATAGTTAAAAAAAAAAAAGTGGCCAAAAGGCTTTCCAAGTTGGGGGAGGGGGGATTGGCAAAGAAAGAATAGCATAGGAAAGAAAAAGAGCAATGGCACTGCATAGTCAAGCCCCAGGTGAAGGTGACGATGCCCAGGCCCCTGGTGGCAGAAGGCAGTGAGTAGCCTTTGTCCTTTCTAGGGACTCAAGGCCATCGATTCACAGAGCAGCTGCACACCCCGGGACCTTTTGTCATGAAAGTGGTTTGTCCCACCGTCTGCCATGTTCGTTGTGGTCCATCAAAATGGAAATAGCCATTCCTGTCTTGTAAGGGAAACATATAAAAGCCTAAAGGAAAAATTAAAAAAAAAAAAAAAAAAAAGGAACTGTGAAAGGAAAGGGCTTGAAAGAACAATCCCCAGAAAAGTCTTTGTCGCCCAGCAGCCGAGGGTTTCACTGTCACCGAGCGTTAAAGGGGATGCCGTAGACTCAACGGCCTGTGTCCTTGTGACCATTTCTACGATCGAAGGCTGGATGTGGGGTTTTATAAAGCCCGTGCGAGCCAGGGCATTCGGTGTCCTTCATCCCCCCCACCCCCCAGAACTATTAGGAGAATTACGGCTCCAAGCAGAGGGTTCGGAAGTTCACTGAGGACAGGGAAGGATTGTTTGCGTTATTTGGGTGTTCATTCTTTGGGATTCACGAAGTGTTCGGGTGACTCGTGGCAGCGAGGTCATTTGGTGCCAAATGTGCCCGTCGTCGACGTCGGGGAGACATCTTCTGACAGGGAGAAGCAGGGAGAGGCCCGGCCCCCACCTCCTGCCAAGATGGACTGAGGCTGGCCTAGCTTTGAGGGTGCGCTTCTCTGCCACCAAGTGAGAAGCGGTCCATCACATGTTTAGAACTGCGCCTCTCTTGACACCTGGATGTGGGCTCTTGTGCTCTCGTTGGGCGTCAGCATCTCTAATAGAATGCCACTTTAGTTTTCAGGCACAGAATGCTGACAGCCCAGGGGTGGGGATGGGGGGGGGGGCGGGCGGTGCACTAATGGCGCGGCCTCCGCTGTGCTCATTGGGAAGATAAGTGTGCTGGAATTCACATGAGAGCTAGGCACCCGGATGCAGGCAGTCAGGAGAAGGAGATGTAAATCATGAGCCCATTAGCATGAGCAACCATTAACAGCAATGCAAATCAATAGTCACGCCACATCATAAACCTGAAGAACGCTTAATGTCTGTTTCCTCCACATACAGCCTCTCACAGAGGCATCTGAAAGAACCAGTAATGAGCGGTGCATGGGACCATTCCCCTTCCTTTCCCATCGTGCCGCACCTCGTGGGTATCCACTTTGACGTACAATGGTGTGCCCAGCCCTCCCTTGCACTAACGGATAATATGAAAGCCATGTCAGGAGGTGGAATGCCCTTGACCAACGTCTCCCATCTGAGAGGCGGGGTGTGATGTGCATAGCTGCAGAAGGAGGCTTGCCAAGGGAAATGAGAGCAGCCTATGATGTGGACCCCCTGAGTCTTCATGTTCTTCAAGTCTGTCCATTCGCCAAGTAACACCGAAGCTAAGCCTGAGTTCAGTTGACAGAGTGGCTCCCAGTCTCTGTCTTAAGCATAGCAGTAGAGAATAACTGATACTCCTGCCATGCGCTTCCCTGGGATATGTCCCCGGCTCTTTCTTGGAGTTAGTTGACAGCCTGTTGGGTTTGAGGTTGCTGCTTTTCCAACTTTAAAGCCCAGGTGCATCTTCCCGGATCACAGGGAAATGCATATTCTGAGTCTGGAAGTTAGAGACGGATTGAGATTTTCTGTTATTAATTTTACATTTTTATTAGCATTCTTTATTTGTACAAAAGGATTTCTTTTTGACATGGCTATATATACATATGATGTACCTAAGTCTCCCTTACTAGCTCTGTCATTCTCCTTCATCCTTCCTCCCCCTTCTCAAACAAGTTACAATTAGCTTCCTTCCTCCATTTTCACCCATTTATGTAAAGTATTGGGGACATATTTACTCTCCTTCAGCCCTCTCCATTCTTGTTATAGTTTATCTCCTTCCTAAACAAGATCTTCACCATCCTCACCTCAACTTTTTTATGTGTATGTCTGCTAATTATTGAGTTGTAAGACCTAATAAATATATGCATAAAGACACATGGATCATCTATCTATCTATCTATCTATCTATCTATCTATCCATCCATCTATCTATCATCTAGCTATCTATATTGATATCTGTCTGTGTATCTGTGTGTGTATCTATCAAGAGAACATGTTTGTAATTGTGAAACTATTCGAGGTTAGGGTCAGAGAGAATGTTAGAAGTTGAACAATACCAGAATATGTTGCATTTGTGAAAGAAGATAGTAGTGGGGTAGTGGGGATTGGAAAATCAAGAATATACAGGGTCAATCTGCTTTAAATACTGTCTATGCACCTGTGAAATGGGACTGCATTTCTTGAATTCTCCCTGCTCAGTCCAAAATCATTTGATCAGAGGGGACAGATGGAGTAGCAAGGAGTAAATAACTAAATGGTAGATTTAACACACAAAGGCAGCACATCACCTTTGCAATACAATTAAAATAAATAAATAAATAAATGGAAGAATTGAAAAATGCAACCAAAAAAAGACAACGAGGGGAAGTTCCAGAAGAGCGGATGTGATGGCAGCCAGGAGGAAAATGATATAGATCTGGATAAAGGTCTCTGGAAAGGGATATCCAGGAATCAAAACAGGACAACCTTTGATAGGTGAGAGAGGTTAAGGTAAAGATGCTCAAGGTAGAAGCTAGGAAATGAGTGAAAAATAAAGGAGAAGAAATAAAGTGGCAGTGCTAGCCCACCATGATCCTGTGATGCACAACAATGTTCCAGTCAGGGGTAGATACCCACAGCACCGGCCCCGTAATATTAGAAGGGAACAGAATTTTTCCTGTTGTCCAGTAATGGCCCAGGTCAACGTGCTTGTGGCTATGCTGGTGTGAACGTTGCTATTGCGTTATCACCTGTATAATATAGGGCACATAATAGCTAGTAATGACCAAAAAGGCCGATGTCACTGGCTTGTCTATTTTCTATATTAAACTTTATTATTTTAGAGTTTAGTCCTTCTATTTCGATTTTCACTTGTAGGGCTTGAACTCAGGGCCTGGATATTGTCCCTGAGCCTTTTTTGCTGAAAGCTAGAGCTCCACCACTTTGAGCCACAGCACCGCTTCCATTTTTCTGGTGGTTAATTGGAGACAAGAGTCTCATGGCCTTTTCTGCCTGGGCTGGCTTCAAACCATGATTCTCAGGTCTCAGCCTCTTGAGTAACTAGGATTATAGGTGTGAGCCACCAGTGCCCAGCATCCTTCTAACAAGAAGCAGTCTGTCCTGTCACGTGGGTAGCAACCCCACGCATCTTTTGTTTACTGTGTTTCTCAAATGCATCCTTCTCTTTTGTACCTGTTGTAATCTCATGTTGTTTTATACATCGTGTCCCTTAAGAACACAAAATTGACTCCTGAGATTGTGAGTAAGAAATTATTTAGAGGAACTGACCAAGAAACAGAATTTAAAGTGATGAAGGAGCTGGGTTATTTTCTGAGTTATTACACTGAGATAATTGCATTCAACCTTCTCTTCATCACTGATATTCATAATCTATTGTATACTGCTTGATCCAGTACATTGGTGCTGCCTTCCATTGTGCTTTTAAATTTGATTGATTGAGCTTTCCATGTGTTTGTAGAATCTCTATCTCTGCAGAATTTCTGATGAAAGCGGCTGAGTTTCTTATCCGGGGGTCAATTTGACTTCCTTTCTTCACGCATCTGTTTATTTTGCCTCTCTTTAAAGTCATTGGTCATTTTTTTTTGTCTCAAATCTTATAAATTCTTTGCTTTACCCAGCCCTTTTGATACTTTTTAGTTCAGTGACTGAGGATCATGAACTTTTGGAGGAATCATATTGTCTTACATTCCCAAATTTGTTTTTATTTTTGTGAGTGAGTGAGTGTGTGTGTGTGTGTGTGTGTGTGTGTGTGTGACCTGTGCATCCATCTATTGTGGTGGATACCCCTTCCAGTTTTATGTGTGCTTCTTCCTTTATGATGATGATGATGATGATGATGATGATGATGATGATGATGATGATAAGCAGTTGTACAAATGGGCTACAGTTCCTTGAGTCGGGCTATGAGTGCCAATCTTCTTGGTCAGCAACACCTCTTCCTTTGCTCTCCCTGGGGGGGGGGGTCTTCTTAGCCGATGGCCGTCCCTTGAGATCTCACTGATCACTATCAGTGAGAGGAGAGCAATCAGATGGCAATGACAGCAGTAATTCTAAGACAAGCCACTTACTTGCTTGTATTAAGAAACTACTGGGAACAACGCCCACCACCGCTAAGGATGGAAAGGCAAGGAGCAAGGATAGGTACAGGAGAAAGGAGGGATTTTCGAATTGGGAGAGGTGGAATTAATGATAGGTAATAAAATGTAGGCCAGTGAGGAAGTAGAAAAAGAAAGCAGACTGAGAAACAAAATGTCAGGTGAAGGCTTGGGCAACAGCATGAAAACGATGCAGAGAAATACGAAACAGAACAAGCACAAAAGACCTGCCCATGTTCCTTGCAGAGGAGCTAGAGGTGGATGTTTTTCTTCTTTTCCAGTCTTGTCATTTTGCAGTGTACTTCTTGTCTGGGGCAGGAGCGTATTGAGTGATTTTTTTTCTGACTGAAGTTCAAACAAGTTAGACCAGAAAAGCTTATTTTCGGGCTGAGCCTCACCCTGCCTTTCCTGCCAAGCACATACTCCACTGTGACAAGGCTGGGATGAATCCCTGACAGCCTTCTTTACACGCTGTCTGTGTGAGTGCAGTAGGCACAGCCAAGCTGCTTCTGACAGCTGAGCTCCCGGACCTGTAGGTTGGATTGCATGAGCCTTTCTACCCGACCTGATCTCCTAGACATATCTGGTCTTCTCCCCAGAGATTGGGCCACTATTCCCCAATGGGTATCTGTTTTATCCTTTGATTGAGACCCACACTTCCTATCATGTAAGCTAATGTGCACAAAGGTTGTATCTGGGTTGCAAGACGTTGGTGAATATTCATTCTAGGACTGGTCAGTAGCTTAACCACTGGGGAGCAGAGTCCTATGGGGCTTGGGGATACAAAAATGCAAGGGGTTACAGCTTCTCCTCGCTTCTAAAGCCCAGTGGTGTTTCGGGAAAAAGGCAGGAGTGGTGGCTATTTGTGCTTTGGTTTATGGTCCCAACTATCCCACTTCAGCTCTGCTAATTCCAATTACAGGTTGGGAGGTGGCTTTCAGAACTGTATTGGCTATTTAGTCCATTTTTTTTGTTTCAGTATTCATATCTCATTATCTATTATTATCATTATTATTATTATTATTATTATTATCATTATCTCCCTATTTAGGAGAAAGGGGTTCAGATTTTCTCTGAAACTCTGGATGAGGTAGACTGCATCCTGCAAAAGATGGGATTTCCAAGGGAGGGGCTGAATTAGAGTCCTTGGTGCTTGTGGAGTTCAAGTTCCAAGAGAGAGACACCAGCTGCCGATGTTACCCTCTCAACGATACCCACTGGGAAAGGCCAAGCATAGAATCGTTCTACTATTGTCATCATAAGGAAATCACAATAAAGATTATCCTGAAGGTGTTACCTATCACCAGCAACACTTTCCTATCTTTATTTTCTCTCCTTAGGATGTGGAAAAAACAACTGAGGAAGTATTTTCTCTTTGCAAAAGGAAACAGGAAAGAAAGCATTTTGTGGGGGAGCAAAGCCAAAGCCACATTCTCCAGTGCACATGTGCACAGTGGCAACCGTGGAAAGCTACTAGACGACTTAGAAAGCCACCTGGTCCGCCGGTGAACAGCCATTATACAATCTCCAGAATGTTCTACCAGCCTGGTAGTCACGTGGGATGGTAGAGAAGATGCTGCCAGAGACCCTTGCTGACCTAACACAGCCATGTAGGTGCTGTCTCTCTGTTGTCCTGTGAGCAGGAGAGCACACAGTGCAATGGAGGAACTAATACGTTTAGGAACAGGAATGATCTAGTGGGTTCCATCCATCATCTGCCATTATCTCCTTCCTACAATACATTTCTTGACCTTTTCCTCTCTAGTATTCTTGCTTTCCCCCTTTTCCTTCAACTGATCCCTGCTCCAAGCTCTCCTATGGAATTCATTCTCGGTTTGCACAGGAGACAAAGCTGTTATTCTGTGGTGTGCAATGAGCCAGATCGAGGGGTGTCACGAGGCTCCGATCTCTCACTTCCACGTGCATTTGTCCGTCTTGCAATCTTGCACTGGGATGAAGTTTTTTTTTTTTTTTTTCCTTTTTGCCTCTTGGGGAGGGTATGGATGGAAAAGCACGTCTCCCCAGGATGCAATCAAGAGCATGGATACTCTTGTTCAAAGACAGCTCAAAGTGTTTTTACAACAAGACTAGGATCATTTAATTTTGATGTCATTAAATTAATAAAACTCCAGGGTCTGGCCAGTGACAATCTAATTAAACTTTACAGAATGTTATCCAATTAGGTAACCAAGTGGGTTGGCTTGAGATTAGTTTTTGATACACATCAGCCAGTTAATCACTTGTCGGCCATATCGTGTAAACTGGAAGTAGGCATTTTATGTCACAAAATCCTAAGTACATTCTAGCCCCCATGTCAAGGTTTGGCTTTATGAGCAGGGGTCATTTCACTCTGCTTCAGAGATTATTGATGAGGAAGGGTTGTCACCTGACCACTTATGAACTGCTAGGCTAGAAGTAGAGGCACCTATTTGTTCTGAACACCTCAAGTTAGACTAGCAAACATTCCTCGACACCTGATGTAGAATAGCACTGTTTCTGAGGAGAGAGATTTGATGGCATTCAACATAACAAAGGTGTGCATTTTAGGACCTAAATGTTGCATCACCGTGTATGATCTTAAGAAGAGTCTCCAGGGTTCTTTCATGTTGCAATGAGAAATGGAATAAAATATGATATATAGAATAAAAACAATATATAGAGTTCCTACTACATGGCCAGAATGTTTTTCTTAAGTCAATAATACCCTTTCATTAATGGAAGTGAGGATCTACTGTTATTTGACTCCAGGCTCCTTCTTCGTAAGAGCTGCACCTATTTTTAATCATGAAGCTCTTGAATTAATTTAAAATTTCAATGATGAAAATAGCTGGAATGATTTGTTTTAGAGATGGCTACGATGTTTGTTTCCTCTGTGAGATTTCAGATATCGTGATTCAGTGCACCACTCAGAATAAAGATTAAGATTCTATTCAGAGTGTGAATGACAGAAAGGAAGATTTGGAATGTCAAAAATAACTTGGGATCATTATGGGTGCTGTAGGCCTAGTTCATTAGCTAAACTGCTATATTCCAGGCTACATACTAGGTGTCAACACTAATCATGATCCACATTGGCAGGCTTGATAAAGAACTTTTATTTTGGCAGGGCTTTTTAATAGGAAGAAAAAGAATACCAAATATAGTAGTTTCAATATGGTTGACTGGAATATTTTTTAAAGGCTGCGTAGAGATTGTAGAGTTTATACCACCAGGAACCTATGTCTGGAGGATAAATGGAATGATTCAGTGGGAAATGAAGGAATAGCCTCTTTGTCATGTTTTACCTGAAGAATGAATGAAGTGTATCAGATGATACCTGAGTAGTTGAGAGTCACGAGATAACATCAGCTGTCTCTTGAGAGTTTGATGGCTCTCTGGGAGGGACCTCCTCAAGCCTCCCATACTTTTCAGGAAGACTCTTGCAATTGTAGACGTCTGCTCTCTATAGCCATGGTCATCATGACCGCACATAATACTCGATGGGCACATCCAATATTCCCTTAAAACACCTGCTTTTGGGGCTGGGGATATGGCCTAGTGTCAAGAATGCTTGTCTCGTATACATGAGGCCCTGGGTTCAATTCCCCAGCACCACATACACAGAAAATGGCCAGAAGGGGTGCTGTGGCTCAAGCGGCAGAGTGCTAGCCTTGAGCAAAAGGAAGCCAGGGACAGTGCTCAGGCCCTGAGTCCACGCCTCAGGACTGGCAAAAAAAAAAAAAAAAAAGAATTTCAAAAACAACAACAACAACAACAACAACAAAAAAACACCTGCTTTTGCGATTACCTTCTAAGCTAACTTCTCCCTCCAAGCACATTGTCCTTATCAGCAGGGGATGTTTGTATTAATTTACTTCAGGCCCTTTAATCAGGACCTGGAATAAAATAAGCTTAACGTGGTATAGAAGCACCCAAGTGTTTGTTGAATGCGTAGATACATGAATGCATAATGAATAAATATATAAATCTACCATCTCGAAAGGAAATGTCTGATTTTTATCACAAAAGGTGTCCTATTCTTAATGCTCAGATACCCACGCACACTTATTTTCTTTATATATCTGTCTTTACATATGTGATAGATATGTATATATATATGAATGTATATATATGAATATGAATATATATATGAATGATATGGCCTTTCCAAAGAAGAAATGTGCTCTCCAAAGGACATTTGGTGACTCCTGCAGAATAGGCATTGGGTGCAGAGAACAAAGAACTCAAGCTAAACGCCTGCACGAGTTATCCGCATTGACTTTCTGCACGCCCCAGTCTGCAGCTGGACTTGGAATGCAGACTATGGCCGTGCCCAGGAAGGCCAAGCCGTCGACACGTGAGAAACAGCGACTGGCACGGCACGTAGGATGCGGTGCTCCACGGTGAAGAATCCGATGGACTCACGAACCACGTCACTCACGGGGCAGGTCGCTCCTAGGAGGGTAGAGGAGGGATGTCTATGATGTCGAGACGTGGCATGGTGAGGGGTGGGCAGAATTCCATGTCTCAGTTCTAAAGTAAGAAGACACCCGTGGTCAGGGCAAACCTTCACACGCTGGAGTCCTCTCCCCCAGTGGGACAGCATTTGGAGATGGTTCTGTAGGAAGCTGCATCTCGGGATGGAGTTAGCAGGTCCACCAAGGCTGCAGTTCTCAGGGTAGCTGAAGGATGGGCTGAGAATGTAGCATCGCGATAATGATGAGGAACTAGCTGGCGTTGTCTTCACTTCCTCCAGGACAGGGTACCCTGCAATAAACTCAGTGCTCAGCTCTACCATGAATTCAGAGCTCAGTGTTCCCAGTTCCCCAAGGTACAAAACCCAGAGTGAGAAGGCAGGCAGGCACATCAGGGTTCACCAGTTGCTATGCAACCAGGGGCGGATGCAGATGTAACGCCACTCTCCCCGGGGGAGCTTTCCTGAGCCCTGGAGCCCAGCTCTTCACAGAACAGAGGCTTCTGTTTATCCTTGCTGCCTGTCCCTGAGTAATGGATGTGCTTTGCTTGGATGTGTTCTCTCCAAATAGACTCATTCTGGTGATTTCATACAAAGACCTCCTGCCAGACCGGGTGAGATGGTTAGAGTCCCGCTCCATGTAGGAAAAATATCATGAAGGTCTTCAGAGTCCTCTTCCGGGAGCTCTGGAACTGGATGCCTCCCAGGGTTTGATATCCACACGCAGTTTATTCATGCTTCATGGAGCTGTTTGGTAGATAATTAGGTTTAGAAGAGGTCATGAAAGAAGAAACTGCGTGGTTGAATTAATGTCCTTATAAGAAAAAAAAACACACACACCACGGAGCTTCCTTTTTTATTTCTTTTTATTTCCTTCTGGGTGGACATAATGCAAAGGTCGATATTTGAAAGGCAGGGAGAAAGACCTCAGCTGTTACTTGATTAGTAGGTATCTTGTCCTTGAACTTTTAGCTTTCAGAATTATTAGAACATAATGGACATAATTGTCCTAACGGATCTGTCTAATACAATGGGAGATGAATAAGTTATTCCTCCAAGATGATCATTGTAGCCAGGTACCAGTGGCTCACACCTGCCATCCTAGCTGCTCAGGAGACTGAGATCTGCGCATGGTGGCTCAAAGCCAGCCTGGGCCAGAAACGTCCCTGAGAGACTCTGATCTTCAATTAACTACTCAAAAACCGGAAGTGATGTGTGGCTCAAAGTGGTAGAGCACTAGCCTTGAACACAAAGAAGCTCAGGGACAGCAGCCAAGCCCTGAGGTGAAGCTCTCCACAACTGACAAAAAACGAAAAAGATGAACATTTGTAAAATTTTAATCCATAACTGAGTGTTTTAATTTACTATAGGGACTTAGAGAAAGAGGAGGAAAGCCAGGATTCTGGATTGTGTTTCTGATGAGTACACCATGCCTACAGACTCAACTGTGGACACACACACACACACACACACACACACACACACACACACACCCCGGAATTCATAGATACTTATCTATAATAGTAAAGCAAGAAGCAGGGGCAAAGAGCAGCAACGAGACAAAGGATGGAATAGAATTATCTAGGAGTCAGAATAACTAATTCTATTCTCACCCACACTGTGATTTGCCCTTTCCATCTGCGATGAGTAATATTCCTCACCTATCTACTTTGCAGGTTGTTGTGAAAGTATATTAGAAATAATGACTTTGATCTTCCCAGATAAAGGGGTTGTGTTTGCACAAAACACTGTATTAGTTCAATCATGGCAAAATTGTCTCTTGCTTTCAACAAGGCCAGAATTGTTAAAGGTAGAAAAGTCTGCCTTCAATGAATTATGCAATTAGTTTCCTCTTCACGTGACTGAAAAGAACCCAATAAGAAGGCTCTGGAAATAAATCTAGGAGCTACAAGATGCTATTCTATTTTTTTTTTTGCAAGATGAGCAAAAGATAACTGGAGCCTGAGGAGCTGCCTGCAACTTGGCTTCCCAGGAGACAGGCACGCGAAGGCTTTATTCCTGTGGTTGGAGGAGAGAGCAGAGGAAAAACCCCAGTCCTTTCAAATGACTGCTCTCTTCCTTCTCCAGGGCAACAGCTCCCGCTGATTTCAGGGGAAAACTTAAAGCAGCTTAACTAGCATGTCCACCAGCTGCTCAGGTTAAGTCCTAAGCAGACACAAAGCCAAACAACAGTGATTAGCATGGCATGATTTGAAGGAGGTCGGCTGCAAAAGAAAAAAAAAAATCCCTTCTCCATCTGCCATGCGCTGAGATGCGTTGCAGGAGAACTCTCTGGAAGGTGGTTGCTAAACTGCTCATCTTTAGCTGGAAAACAGCATGCTTCTGCATTCCTCTCCCCATATAAGCCCACAGGAGCTGTAGTAGGAAGCTCCATTTCATAGAGAAGCTTTAGATTCTTGCTTCTAAAAAGCATGCAATCTATTTGAGGAGTCAAACCACATATGATTGTAGGCTCCTCTCATGAATATGAGGTCAAGGATCATCTCATGAAACTCTTGGACTCTCCAGAACCTAGAACCTGGCAGACGTTTGTCAAGGGAAGTTCAAGCCGAAAAGCAAACGGATCGGGATTTACTGCAGGGGTAGTACACACGGTTGTGGGCTGGTGAAGTGGTTTCCGGAAGGCCAACTCTCCTTGCTTAATCGGGGTTGACGTCCCCGGAGCGGATGGTCAGGAATGGAGATCACTAGCAAGCTAGAAAATTCAGGAACATGAGCTCCCCTGCACAGAGACCCCAACTGGCTTTATCCTTCTTGCTTCTGACCTCAGAAATGGAAGAGGAATCTTGGAGAGGCTTAGGGCCTTTGTTATGACACAAGCACACACTTAAGCCTAGGAGCTTGTAGATCATAGAGAAATGCAAGAGGCAAAAATCTCCAACAACAAATAACAACAACATAGCTCACAAAAAACACCCACTTACACACCTATGTGCTGCATTATACTATTGACCTGAGGATGCAAAACATCATGCTACTCCTACAAGATTGCGCCTCGCTGGGCCACAGAAGACTTCTAAGTTGTTAGATGTGTGAATACTTCCCTCTTCTTGTCCCGTTGCTGTGGTCACTTAGAGTCCTTTTTCCCTCCTCTTGGTTGGTTTCCAGGAGCACTCTTTTGGTACACATTCTACCACGCCAGTCAGTCTTCTGCGCTGTCTCTTATGCTTCTTTGTTGTTTCTTCTTTTCTGGAGTTTGCAGGAGCTGACGAATGGATTCCTCTTTCTCATTTTCTGTGCATAACCCCCTATGTGTTTCTGGAGGCTTTCAATATCATTCACAAGTGTACCGCGTCTAAATGTGTGTCTCCTGGACGTAGACCTCTCTCTAGGGGTAAGTATTCAGTCACCTGCTCACCCCATCTCTTGGACAGGCCGCAAACTTCTGAGCTCTTAGCAGATGGAAATCTGAATTCTTTTTTTTTTTTTTTTCTCTTCTCACTGCAGGTATTTCAAATTCTATGCCCTTTCCAGAGCGGATGGTGAAGTCATTCTTCCAGTGGGAAGACAGCTTGCAAACTGTGCTTCAATCACACCCTGTATTTGATGAGTTAGTGATTTCCTTTGCTTCTTCCCTGAACACATGCCTGTCATGCAACACTTTCTCATTACTCCCATTGCGGTTATGTTGGCCAAAGCAATGTTGCCCCCTTATCTGAAATCCACCAATACTATCTTCTATTAAGAGTTCCGGTCCAATGGTGCTCTATGTGATGTGGTCCTCACTACCTTCCTGATTCTGTTACCTATCTTCCCTCATTGACCTTAGGCTTTGCGATGGCTGAACTGGCTAGAAATGTGACTTCTTTAAATACCGTGCTCCTTCAAACTTTTGGTAAAATCTGGCAACCTAAGAAGGCTATTCTAAGCTTGTGCTTTGCCTCCAACTTGGTCTGTGCAGCCCATTTTTCTGTTACTTAACCCTTTCCACTGCAGGACAGGGTTTGCTTATTTATTGATTATCTTCCTCACTAGAATTTATGCTGTGGGAGATGAGGTATTATTGATGAGTCTTGTGCATCTACAACACTGCCTAGGACCATGTAGGTAACCAAGACACATTTGTTAAATGAATGAATATATTTATATTTGCATTTTAAAAGGCAATTTTGTATACAATGTTATGGAGATTAAGTTATTACGGAACATCAAATTGCTCCCAACATAATTTACCGTAGAATTATTTTTAGTGACTTTTTGGCATCTTCTGAAAGGTGCCTGCCAAATATATAGAAAAATGCATTTCCAACAAATTAAATGAAAGTAAGGTCTGGTCGGGTGAATCTTACATTTTGTACTCATACAGGAACAATTTATGACTAAATTTAGACTGTAATGGTTGAAAATTGTCCAGGTTGTTTGTTTTAATCAAGTCTTCATGCTTAGGGGAAGAATCTTTTACTATACATACTATATTTCCCACAACATAGAGAGAACACAACAGACACAAGCACAAAGGCTTATTATTTAAAGCAAACATTTTTGGTTGAAGTTTATTCTAGATTATTTTCCTCAGAAATGTTTAGATTTGCAAACTGAAGATGTTTTCACAGTGTGAAAACTGGTTCCCAAGCATAACAAGGCTTTTCAGAAAACTTTAAGAAGTGACACTTCTGAAGAAATGAAAGTACAAGGAAGATGTTAGTATCCTAACCCAGAGTTGTAAGGTTAAATAAACAAATGATACATTGGGGAGATCTGTGTGACATATTTCCATGGTATTAAAATGTGTTTGCTTTGGAATCTTTTGTTCTGTGAGCTCTTACTTTGTCTTATATTAATGGAAATAATAGGAGTAATTAAAGGAAAAAATAGGTCATTGTTCTCCCTTCATTCCTCTTCTCTCTTTCTCCTCCCTCCCTTCCTTCCCCCTTTTTTATAAAAAGTTCGTGCTTCTAACATTGTTTTGCTATTCATTATTCATACACAAGAGGACTTATGGATGACAGGCATTGTCAGAGATAATCAGCAATGCACTTTGCAGTATATAAAGATTCACATGAATAGGTAGATACTTACACACTGAATCATATGGTAGGAACGGTCAGCTGAAAAGATCAAACAAGCATACCTGTACATGGCCCCTTCCCCAGAGAGAAGCTGAAATCTTCCCAATCCTGTTTAAAGACTTCAAAATCAAAACAGAAAGAAGCAAAAGATGGACTATCATCCGTGGCTCACACAATAAGTTACTGTAGCAGCATGGCAGCATGAATCTCCTTAGCATTCTCCTATGTGTAAACCTTGGTCCTGGCTTGTAACTCAAGTGCGTATGCTTGGGAATTTACTATTTCAAATTTTGAAATATGCTAAAAAAGACAAAAATAAATGACCAACTGAACAAATAAATAAAAGGAAGAGACAAGACAACTACTTTCTTTCTAGAAGAATTCCTAATAATCAATATGGCAGGAAAGAAGGAAAGAGAGTGGTCACAACGCTTGCTCAGTCCTGACTGCCAGGGTTGATGGAGACCAGCTGAGGAGAATGCATGGGGCCGTCATGGTGCTAGACTCCAGAGAACTGGCAAGCTGTTTGGCAAACTGATTCTCCAGGAAAACAAATGATAAACGTCTTGAAATGCAGTATTTATTGATGTGTCCATACAGGCCTCGTGGATCGTTCCAACTGTCAGCATGGTGGCTCTGACCAGGCTGGAAGCAGAAGCTCACACTCCACTCCCATGAGCCAGGAGCTCCCTTTTGCACAACTGCGTGCCTCACACCCGTGGTGAGCCCTGGGCCGTGATTTTGATTGCTTCTGCTAGGGTCTGTGATGACAATCATGCTCCTGGTTTGCGTACAGGGGCTAAAACAGGGCTGCAAGGTCAAAAGCAACTCGACTACGAATGAACAGAATAAGATTCCGAGCAGAGGCTTACAAAGTGCGTGCGCTATTTCCCGGCTTGGGCATCGCCATAGCCTCCCAAACGCCACGCCTCGTGCAACCTCAGAGCGTGACCTTATTCCCCATGAGAGTCTTCACCCGGGGGAACGATTTAGAGCGGGCCCCTAATCCCATGGCCGCTGTCTTTAGATGACTGGCCTGGGAGGATGCAGAGAAACAAGGAGGCCACTGATGTCTGAAGCAGAGCAGAGGGTCACCCGGCTTCCACCCTAGGACACCACCGGTGCTGGAAACGCACAGAGAAGCCGGGAGGGGGGGGGGAGGGATCTCTCTTAGAGCATCTGAGGGCGCTGGGGCTGGCTGGCACCTTGGTTTTGGGCATCCAACTTTCAGCGGAGGGACTACATTGGTATCCGGTTTAAGGACAGCACCCAGCCCCTGAGTTCAAGCCCCAGGACTGACTCTCTCTTTTTCGCTCTCTCTCTTCCTCCCCCCCCCCACCCAGACACACACATAAATAATAATGTTGTAGAAAGGGTCACGTAAGTAAGTTAGCCAAGTTTAAATATCATTATGGGGATGGTTTCCAGCGATGTTGGCATGTATTCATTAAACAGAAAAATCAATGTGAACCAATTGTGTTTATAAAATCACAACGTGTCATCATTTCATGCCCACTTGTCCCCGCGACTCCTCCTAAGAGAGCCTGCGATGCAGTCTATTCATAATCATCTCCCCATTGCAGCCAATTTCTCCTTGACGTCAGTAATAAAACAACTTAATGCAACTTAGTTACTGTAGGGTTGTTCATTGGTTCCAAGAGAATACCATTATGCCAGTTCACACATTCCATGTCTGACCTAAGCAATGATTGTTAAAAATCTAAACATCCAAGAAAATTTCCACACTGTCTGATTTTCCTCCTCTTTGTGGCCTTTCCAGGTTATTGGAATTGGCTTGGTTTCATTTGCATTGAGAATGCAAATGGAGCGAAATGAGGCAGGAGTGAGAGGACTCAGTACCAGGTCCATGTGGCTAGGTTCCCATTAAGTTAAGTAGGAATTGCCCACCTTCTGGCCCCCATTCCTGCTCCTGAGTCCTGATTCCATTGTGTCTGTCCTTCATAAGGAGCCTCCCAGTGGTTGCCACAGCTACAAAGGTACAGTGAAGGTCATTTCCACAGCCTTTGTGGGTTGGCTTCCTCTCTCCTCCAGTTGTTTGATCTCTGATTCTTTGTTTCGCTGAATGTCTGAATCTTCACCACCACCCTCATTTCTAGAGCTATTTTGGTTAGCTCTAGGTTAGTTCTTGCCTTTGCTTCAGTTTTCTGAAATAGCCTGGAGATCTATCCCAGTCTCTCACCCTATCTTTCTGATATTAAATATATATATGTATATATATTATATATTGTGCCAAGGGAAGTCACTCATCTCCCTGCCCCACCCCAGCCTCCTATGAGTTTCCTGTCTGGGTTTGGGACACATTTCTTTCTATAGCACAGACCAAAGTGTGTGTCATTCTAACAGCTCTCATTATCTTGGGGAGATCAAAAAAGAATTGGTCTCAAAAGGGGGTCACACATATGACACATGAATGTCATAATCTCACCACATATATTCATTGTAAGATACTATGCCTATACATGCCCCTGGGTTATGAGTTCATAGACATTGTACATGTCTCAGTAAAGCCTGGAGTTTAGCCACTCACCTGGAGGGAAACACCCTGTGTCATTCTTCCTTGTATTTCACAGAGAATTTTGTATTGGAGAGAAGCAGGTATTGTTGGGAACCTGGAAGATCACTCACAACAGGAGCAGACAAAGTCGACGCCAAAGTGTTAGAGACATGAAAATACTGCACTGAGGGTTTGAGACAGCAAAGGCTGCTAAACTAGGCCACTGGAATCTCTTGCAATTGCTTCTCTATGATTTTATACTTTCTATGCATTCGCCTGCAGGAGAGACCTAAGTAACAGATGACCAATGTGTATTATTTGCCAACAACGTTAGGCTATTTTATCTGTGTGGATTTCTACCAAAACCCTGCTCAGTTGGCTTCTGACTTGTAACCCAAATATCTAGAGGAATTATCTTCTTCTTTATACATAATCCCATTTTTTCTTTTACATTTCCTCTACCAAGGCTACAAAAATTGCTATTTCGAGGGATGTTTTATGACATATAAGCCAAGAGATGTTCATGAATTTGAGCTAGAAGTCATTGCCTACTTAAGGAAACAAGCCACGTTAAAAGGAATGCCTCAATCCTCCCATGGCTTTTCTGTCCAAAGCTATCTATTGTTTAGGAAACCTAAATAAAAATCCTACTGAAAAATAATCTCAGATTGCCAGTCGGGACAGTGCCACGCCCTCTGGCTGGAGTTCCTGTAGAGGTTCTGATATTCCAGAAGAATAAGAATAACAAACACCCCATTGTTCAGCTTCAGTTATGTAATGCTGTGTTCAGTACTTTGCGAAGTTTCTGTTCTCTACAACAAAGCTCACTTCGCCTTCTTCCTTGACAGGCAGTGCACCTGCATTCCTTAGTATCCGCTAATGCCTCCACCAGATATTTCCTGTTTTCTATCTTTGCACCATCTGTCATTATTTCAGCACACTTTTCTAGCCTGAATCCTTTTTTTTTCTTTTCTGTATTTTTAGTGTGGTGCTTGAAACCCAGGGTCCACTCACGTGCTAGGGAAGTGTTCTGCCATTGATTTGTTCCCCTAGATGTTAGTGTCATTATTTAAGAAGTCCAAGAAGATGTCTCACCTGGAAGACCAGAAGTATTCATCTCTTGTAGGTATGAAAAACTTCAGAATTATAGATACAGAATGAAAAAATCCCATACCCTCTGAGGGTTCAGCCCCAAAACAAAAGAATATAGTAGAGGCACTGACAAATAGTGTTTGTGCTTCAAATAGTTAAATAGGAATTGGAAAAGAGTTCACCCTTTGAGCTTTCACCCGCATAATCGAGTTTTCAATGATTCAGCCAGTGCTCAGTGTTGTCTGAGAACTTGTAGGTTCCTCTGGCTTCGACTTCAGGACATGTCCTTAAACATCCCTGAGTCACTTGGATCAGATCCATCCTGGAATTCTTTTCAACCAGTCTATCACTGAAGGATTCCATGAGTGCCCTTCTTGACACCCTGGTACTTGGCATCTTCACGTTACCTCCTCCTCATTGTTGCGGTCTCATACACTGTAATCATCCGTGTTTACCCGACAGTATGTCCAGCTTCAAGCCATATTCCCCAGGGATCTGGTGCAATCTTTGTCAAATTGAGATACAATCTTGCCAACCCTTTTGCTAGGATTTCCTTGTGAACTTCCTTTTTCTTTTTTGAAAGGACATGAAACATGTAAGTGCTACTTTCCTTAATTTTCAACATTGATTTAGTGAGTTGAGTTGGGAAACTTGCTTTCAACAGAACCTATTGCCTTTTGTATAGGAAATTAGCATTTTCTAGAGACTCATCTTGCATTTAGTGCTGGTGTTATGTTTATTGAATTACGGGCCACTTGTCCTAGATTTCTTCTCCTTTGAAGCCACCTGCGTTATTGATATGATTTGCAGTTGTTTTGCACAATACCATAGGAACGTCACAGAAACATGGTGGGCTTGGCAGAGTGGAGAATGTGAGGCTCATTCTACCATTTCTCCCATTCAAGAATGTGTATGGGGGGCTGGGAATATGGCCTAGTGGCAAGAGTGCTTGCCTCGTATACATGAAGCCCCGGGTTCGATTCCTCAGCACCACATATACAGAAAACGGCCAGAAGGGGCGCTGTGGCTCACGTGGTAGAGTGCTAGCCTTGAGCCAAAAGAAGGCAGGGACAGTGCTCAGGCCCTGAGTCTAAGGCCCAGGACTGGCAAAAAAAAAAAAAAATGTTTATGGTGCTTCATGAGCCAGAGCACCAAAACAGGCTTCCTCAGTTCTGTAAGTGGTAAGATGGAAGAGTCTTGAATTAATGGGAAGTTCACAGTTCGCTTTTTCCAAATGTTGGAGTTAGGAGTGGCTGCCCGTCTCATCCTCTGCTTTCGACATCCCTGCTCCTTTAGCATGCACATAGACTCCTCCCCAACTACCTCTTACTAATTCTATTGTCTCCCCTCTTCTCTCTTTTTCCACACTCCATCTTTTCTTTTCTCCTATCCTTGTCAAATGGAATTTGGCTATAGCCTCCATCCTTGAGATTTTTCTATAGCCTGACTTACCCATTTCTTTGATTTACCTTGGGTAAATACTACTTGTGTCTTAAACACTTTGTGGAAACAGGTAACCCACAACTAAGAAGTGCTGAAGGGTAGAGCCAATCTCAAGCTGTGGAAACAGCTATGTAATCAACACAGAATGGGAAGGTATCCAGATCAGCAGTGCAGGGGGACAAAGGTTGAAAACAGCTAGAGCCTCCTCCTCCCACCCCAGATTTCCTTCAACTGTCTTCCACTAGAGGATACTACGAGAAGAGTAAGGAGCCTGTGAAGGTAAATCACATGGCTCAGCTTCCTGTAAAGATAAAGGCGCCATCAAGCTGCAGATCAATCCAATATGGTTTCCTGGATACTTGTTCTGTTTTTTAAGGGAGGGAGATGCTTGCCTTATATAAAATGCATTATGTGATGATTTCCTTGTCGGCTTCCTCCCTGGATAATAAATGCATTGAGGGAAAGAATTATACTTTATATGTCCCTGATTTTAGGGATTCATGACCTAGTCTGATGGCAGGAACACACCAGTGTAGCTTGGGCACTTCTGCAGACCTGAGAGCTCAAGTTGCGGGAATCCAGATTCTTAATGAAAGGTCTAGCGGGGCTGGATATGGCCTAGTGGTAGCATGCTTGCCTCCTATGCATGAAGCCCTGGGTTCGATTCATCAGCACCACATATATACAAAAAGGCCAGAAGTGGCACTGTGGCTCAAGTGGCAGAGTGCTAGCCTTGAGCCAAAAGAAGCCAGGGACAGTGCTCAGGCCCTGAGTTCAAGCCCTAGGACTGACCAAAAAAAAAAAAAAAGAAAGGTCTAGAGGACTACATCAAGGAATGGGAATTTGAATCAAGTTTAAAACAACATTCCTTTCTCAAAAAATTATGTTTGATTAAAAAAAAATCTTTGAGAGCTCTTATAAAAAAGTACTCTAATAATGTGGGTACATTATTTAATTTTTTGATGGAAATTACTTTGGAAATCATGTGGATTGCATTTATATCTATGATTATTTGTATTTTAAAAAGTCTCTAAAACAGACTGAAGTGGTTCTATTCTGTCGCTATATGTGTTCCTTGTCAGTAGTTTCCCTGTCGTTCCTTCCTGAATCTGGGGTAGATTGTGGCTCCTTTATGGTATATCCATACTGTGTTCGTATGATGGAATTCATTATGATTCATTAAAGTTGCTCATAAAAAGAGCTCGAGATCCCTTGGGGAAGTTCATTAAGAGAATCTCTTTGGTTCTATTAGAAATTACTTTCCCCTCGTATGCGAAGGCAGCCTGTAAGAGTTGCCGTGGGTAAACAGGTCTCGTTAGACCTCTTAGCCATAGCTTCAGGACTCCAGCAGCCAAAAATCAGGGCCTGAAAAGAAATTTCAACATAAAAATATCACAGAGGGAGAGAGAGGACCATATGGCTGTCTACTGGCGTTCTCTGCTCCGTATCAACTGAATTCCCAAGGACCGACTCGCACAGGAGGTAATTATAGCCATGCACATTGTGCTAGAAATGTTGGCTGGAGAATCTGTGTCAGCCAGGGATGCGGGGTCTTCCGGGTTGATCAAAGCAAATCTGTTTTGTCATTACCCATGGAAAGGTTTTTAGGAAGCCACAGCTTGGAAGATAAAAATTGAGATGGAACACATTTCTCCTGTGTTCTCTTTTTTGTTTTCCTCCTACATGAACAGAAATTCTCCCCCTCCCCACCCCCACCGCCTCCACCCCCATGGGTTGGTGATTTCATTCCTTGCTCTCTCTTTGCAGGTTAGAGAAGTAGGCCAGGGGTGGGGGGTTGGGGTGGCTTTACCTGGTTACCTTGCAGGTGAGTTTGACAGGAAGCAATGACAACAATCGGTTTTAAACAGCGATTTGCAATCCTCATAGGCAGAAAGAGTTGGTTTCTAGACTCTATTTCACAAGTGGGTCTCTAGGTGTCATTTTGGATGCCATTTCTGCAACTTGCCTACACTCAAGACACGTCTGTAGCTTTGACAATATTTTAACACTTAGTGAAAAATGCACCCTTTGCCCCTTGCCAAATGTGTCACATTTCTGAATCACAAGGTTATTTATTCGTCTGATTTTGTGGCCCCCGGGCTTCCAGCCACCATCATATGGTGAAACAGAGACGGGAGAAGTTGTTTAAGAGTGACAGCTGAGAATTCAAGAGCCTGGAGGCCTAAGGGTGGGGCCAGTGTGACCCTCCCTCTCCCCACTCCAGGAAAAGAGCCAAATAAAAGACTGGAAGGAAGGACCTGCGAGTACAAGGTGGGGGGGGGGGGCGGTGTTGCTTTCTGAGGGAATTTCCTCTCCTTTCCTGATGGGGGCGCCCTAGCTCAGTCCTCCCATAGACTTTGGGGACGCTACCCATACCCTAAGGCGTTATCTAGATGGGCTTTGTTTTTCCAAATAAATTAATGGGTTTCTTAATATTTTTAGTGTTCCGTGAATGTTGGAACTGTGAAAGGAGAGGGCTGGAGAAAGAAGGGGAAATCATTGCCCCCGATCCAATGAACTTTTCTAGACACTTTGGTATCATTCATTTGGCTGTTTGCAGGTGGCAAAATCTGTTTCCTTTTTATGTACTTTACATTTCAGAATAACGTTAGAGCTTCAGGGAGTCGTAAAGGTAGCTTGGAGTGTCACATGGCCATTTGCCCGTTTCTTCCCTTCACACACACACACACACACACACACACACACACACACACACACACACACACACAGAGAGAGAGAGAGAGAGAGAGAGAGTGTGAAGATAAATCCAGGGTGCTGGTGTTGGTAGATCAGGGTTCATTGGATCACACAGATGTTACTCAGCATTAATCCGTTTTTACTCATTTGTGTGTACGTGAGAGAGAGCTAGGAAGCGAGAGAGAGAGAGAGAGAGAGAGAGAGAGAGAGAGAGAGAGAGAGAGAGAGAGAAGAAGGGTCCAAAGGCAATTTTATCCTGTGGGTAGATTTCTGTCACCACCACCGAGGTGACAATACAGATGTCCTCTGTTCCCATGGCCACCCCTTCAAGCCACCCTTTCGCATCTGCACGCCAATCTCAGGTGACTGTCCCTGAGCAGCGGCACATCTGTCCTCCATCTCTCGTGTCATTTTGAGGATGTTTCTGAAATAGAATGGCACAAGGTGAGACCTTCTGAGATGGACATTTTCCATGAAGTCCGATGCCCCGGAGAGCCCGCCGCGGGCTGCAGGTTATCACAGGACTGTTCTCCGTGATCACTAAGTAGCCATCGGCTCTGAGGATGAACTGTGATCTGTATAACCTTCCAACCACTGAAGGAAATTTGGGCTAAGGGATTTCATTTTCCTGTTAGAAGGACAGCTGCTCTAAGTGTATGTAAATGTATTTTGTGGGTGTGTGTGTGTGTGTGTGTGTGTGTGTGTGTAATTTCTCTGGGAAAATGTCCCACATGCACACTGGTTTACATGAGAAGCACATTGCTTCAGTATCACGTGACATTGCCAAACTGCATTCCACAACAGCGATACCATTTTCTTTACTAGTAGTCATGTATTCGTTTCACTTCCTTTCTTCCTTTCTTTTCTTTCTGTCATTCTTCTTTCTTCCTTTCTTCTTTTTCTATGGCAGTATGGAGGCTTAAACTGACATTTTTTTTTAAACTCAAGGCTGATGCTCTACCACTTAAACCATACCTTTACTCCCAGTTTTTAGCTGGTTCTTTGGCTTTGTACCTCTCCTCCCAGCTCCACGCTCCCTAACATCAACTGTGCGGCTAGAAACTGTCCACAGTGCACATTGACACCACAAAAATGGACAAATACTACAGAGCAATCTTTCCATTTTCAACTTTCTCTTTCTTCCTCTTTTCCTTTCGTTATTCCATCCCCCTCCCTCCCTCCCTCCCTCCCTCCCTCCCTCCCTCCCTTCTCTTCTTTTTTGGGAAGCTGTTCAACAATGCCCTTTTCTAGCTCATGATTTTCCTATGCAGTAGAAGTAAGGGCCCTTGTTTCTGCCCCTTATTTCTGTGTCTGGAGAGAGTGACTCCCATGTCAGCTATAGACAACTTTTTTAGTTATCATGTTTACCTTGTTCTTTTTAATTTAATTTATTTATTTATTGTTATTATAAAGGTAATGTGCAGAGCAGTTACATAAGTCAGGTAAAGACTACATTTCTTTTTGGACAATGTCACTCCTTCTTTAACATGGAATAATAATCAAGTTCCTATTCACCAATTAGAATAAAAATGCTGCTTCGAGTACAGAAGAGTAGGGGAAAAAAAAAGGTGAGTAAGGTCGTGAACTTAGAAACATCTCTAAGAGAAAAGAAATCATTTGAACTTCAGGTGTTGTATTAATTTAAATCACGTAGTCTACCAAGCCTTCAGTCAGCGTTACATGAAGGAGTCTCAAATTCAGATGACAAAGGACTTAAATCTGAGTTCTCACTGAAAATGGTAACTTGGTAAAAAGGGCAAATGGATTCCAGTAACATGATAGCCGTAATTGCTTATTGTCTCTTTCAAATGCAATCCTCCCAGACAAATAGGGTAATAGTTAATAATAACAGAGGTGGAACTACTTTGTAGGTTGGGGAGTAAAGTTGGATTCCAATAGGGAGGATGGCATTGGAGAAGGGCTAGCTGGAGAGATGTGTCCACTTATTTGTGATCCAGGCAAAGCGTCTCCCCACATGAATGGAAAACTTACACTTGGCCCAGACAGAATGTTTTACTATGTGAAGTTTATGAGACAAGACCTGACCTTAGTGGTGCATATCTGTGAACTCGGCACATGGGAGGTGGAGACAAGAGAATTAAAAATGTGAGGAATGTTTGGGCTACATAGTGAATTATTTCACAGTGTGGGCAAGACGCTGTTCTCTCTCATCCAATTTCTCCCCCTCTCCCCCCCAAAAAAATATTACCCCAAAGGGGCTGAAAGTTGTAGCTCAAGGGTTAAAGTATTTGCCTAACAAACACAAGGGTTCAATTTCAAATGCCAGTACCACAAAAAAGGAACAGTCAAATCCAGCGTCATCCCAACTGCATTTGAACTCAGACTTGAATGTTTTGTTTCCCTGGTCTTTGATGCTAGTAAGTCTCTTTGTTTCTTCTGATTATGATGACATTAGTGCTATCATGGCAAAAATATGTTGAAGGTTTTCAGAATGTGGGGAGAAAAAAAAACAGATTAAAAATAATCCTGAATGTTTCCTTAGAGCTAGTCACTATTAATGTGTGAGTATCAACTCCTTCAGTCTTCTTTATCTGTGCCAGGATGTAATTATTTAATTGCCTTGTTTCTCCCTTTATTGCTGTTTTCTCTTCATAAATATGAGCTTATTTTTTCCCACTGAATCACATTTTGTGAAGATTTTTTCTTTGTCATAAAATGTTTTATGTGAATTCTGGGAGACTTCCTATGAGCAGCAAATATGTGAAGTAATGGGCAGAAGCAATGAGAAAATGCTACCCACATTTCTGCAAAATAAATGAGAAGACTTGGGGCTCGCTACACTGGCAATGACTACCGCAAGGCTTTGGCAAAGAAGGAGGCTGGGGAATGCGTAGAAGACACAACAAACATCTGGATTAAAAATTTAAAGAGTGGGAGTGAAAGAGTGACTGGATCAGGGGAGGCGTGGAATCTTTCCTCAGAAGTGTTTGCTATGATGGATAATTCATTGTGACAGATCACTCTGGAAACCGGTGTGTCTTGGATGTTCAATACCACCCTGCCTGGAGGAAGGGAGAAGACTGGATGCTCTTTCAAGGTCTCAGCCAAACCTGTGATCCCACGATTGGCTTGAATAATTGATGCTCTAAATTGCCATTACTCTCCTCCTCCAGGGTAGAAATATGCATAAAGGCAATTATAAAGAAATATGTGCTACAAATGCTCAGTGGGTCATTCACATGCTGGGCTCCTCCCCTCCCCCCCATATATCTTCTGAAGGGTGGCTTGCTTGTATTTAAATGACTTCACTTCAGATCCCATTTTGGGAGATACCCCCTGGGACCCCATTGCTAACTAATCCATGGTGCTTTCTTGATCTTGTTTCACTTCCTTTCTCTTAAGAAATGATGGATCTCAGTTGGATCAGCCTCGCTAATTTACATATACCCATATTAAAATTCCATCTTAATCCGAATGATACATTGATCTATATCCATCAGATTAAGGTGATGATATGCAGCTTATCTATCTATATCTGCATCTATATCTATCTGTATATCAGAGTAAGATGATATAAATCTATATAATAGATTAAGATGAGATATATATATATATATATATATATATGTATATGGAGACTCTTTTCCCCTATTTTGGTGTACTCTGTGAAATGAAGAGAACCACAGAGATGTTGATAGAGATGAAATTGACCCGGAACTGGAGAACTCCAACAGCCCAGACCTTGAGTGCTACCCTACCCGGTGACTCTCTGCTTTAATATGCAAAAGTACTCCCTGCCACAAGCACAGCCCGTCACCTGCATTTCGTTTTACCGCCCATTTTCCTCCATTTCCACTCTATTTTTAGTGGAGAACCCTCCATTTCCTCCTTGTTGAAACACATTAGTTGCTATGGAAACCGACGTCCCCAGCATGGATGGAGCTGGGTGACACGCTCAATTGCAGAGCACCGTTGGCAGGTGTAGCGCTGGGAAGCAGGGTCGTGGCCAGAGAGGCACCTGAAGGACACACGGGGAAGAGACAGGACAGACAACATGGCTTCCAGGAAGAGACACCATGTTCCTCAGGAAGAGAGCCCGGGCTCTCTGTGAACCAAAGCCCACCCAGAGCTCCCGGTGGGGCCCCATGCTGCCAGGAGTTTTCTTTCTAGTGAGTCTCTTTTGTAGAAAATAAAAGCCCAATCACGGATGGGATTTCCAGCCTGCATTTGACTTGATAAGTGCTACAGTCATTTGGTTTCAGTTGGAGTTTCCTTTTTTAACCGTTGCATAGACAATGTGGTCACCCTTTTTGTAGTACATGTGTTCAAGAATTTCCTACCGGGGGAAGAAAGGTGACGCACGCATGGAGCACAGTCTTCCTTGAACAGGTGACCAAGGCAGGCGTGGATCGCTGACCTCAGTGGCAAAGTCTCCAGTGGTGAGCCTGGCTAACAGACCTCCAGAAGCTTTCCTCGAGTTACCAAGATCTTCCTCCAGAATAGCTTCTCGGGAGCCACTCTCCTGCCAAGCTCTGTTAAACGGCTCTGGGTGCCGCTGACAAAGAAACACATAGGAGGCCAGAAGGGGTTGTTTCCATTGGCACTTTCAGAGGTGTCACCCTCGTGTGGAGGACTCCATTGCTGGGGGCGTGAGGTGAGGCAGGGCATGGGGACAGTAGGACCCTCCCGTGGAGGATGGGAGCTTCTCCATGTTGGCCAGCAGACAGACCGGGTGAGGACCAGGCCAGGGACCAGGCATTCCCTTCAGGAGCGTGTGCTCAGTGGCTCGCTGATTCCAGCCAGGAAGCCTCCTCAACAGCCTCCATCGCTTCCCAAGAGCACATTCAGTGAGGAAGCTAGAGTTCCTCTCGGTTCTCAGTGCCTCGCCCCCCCAGTCACGTGAGGGTTGAGCAGCACAAGGGTAAACAGAGTCCAGTTGGATCCCACTCGCACAGCTGTGTCTGGTGAAGTCACACTTAGCCGCACTCCAACCCATGCACTTCTTTCTCTCTTTCCTTGAGACAGCAATTCCACTTTCTATTGTATGGAATAGTCGTTCATGTATTATTCCTCCCTCCAAATTTAGTAATGCCATCTGTCTTGGTTGCTGTTTCTCTCTCTCTCTCTCTCTCCCTCTCTCTCTCTCTTTTTATGTTGCCGGCTTTGTAGACAATTTTAAGAACATACTTTTGTTCATCAATATTTAGCAAGGTATAATAAACCTCTCATTTATTCATGCTTCCCTGTCTTCAGTTAGAGTTTAAGTTGAGAATTGTTCTGCAGGATTAAAGGCAAAGATATTTCTTTTAAAAAATCCTTCGTACACGTCTACCTCCAAATGAGGGACTCGTGTTTTGTCAGGAATTGAGGTAAGGTGTAGATACTATTGCTATTAATATCAAACAAACTATACTTTAATACCAGAAAGACCTTTTATAAATTGAACAATTGTCAGTTACGGCATCTAGTAACTAGTGTTTCAAAAATTTTAATATCAGATTGTGTCTCAACACACACAGAGGCATTCAGTAAATGCTTGTGTCTTTCATATATATATATATTAAGTCATGAATATTCTGCTAAACTTTTTGTGTATTTCATTTGCTGCTTGGTTTAATCTTGAAAAACAAATATTTAAGTGGAGGCCGGCCATGGTGTTCCAGGCCTGTATTCTCCAGATATTTTCTTCTGCAGAAATGAACTTTAAGGCTGCCTCTAGCAAAAGTACAATCTTATAATTATAGCAAGGCAGGAGACAAAGTAGTGACTGGTATTTCCTGAGTGTAGTCAGTGTGGTAGATACTACTGTAAGAGCTTCATGTCCACTAACATAGGGGAAGCTCACTGCACAGGTGTAAGGTGGGAATAATCATTAGGCTCTTTCAGAGGAAGCAACTGGGACACCAGCAGGCGGGCCACATAGAGAAGGTCTCATGCCAAGCAAGAGAAGGTGCCAGCTTTGCATCCAGCTCTCTGGCAGCTTCAGATTCAGATCTGCAGTCTCCTGATCTTTCATCTCAGCGGCTGGTAGGAGGCTTTGCAAGGTGATAGAACTGGATGGAAGCTGGTTGCATTGTGATCTCCTTCCAAACAAACTCCCAGGGACCCCAGGCTTCTGCGAGGAGCTGACTTAGTGATGCAGAAAGAGTTAAAGAGACAGATTGCATCTTTCAGTTCTAATGGCTCCACCTGGTTTGGTGAAAAGGTATTTGTGTTTGGAAGAAAGTAAATCCAATGCACTGGATGAGCCATTTTCAAAATAGTTTACTTCACTATTGCTTAGGCAAGGATAGTGAACCTAGCAGAAGGCTGAGGCAAATTCTTTAAGTGCTTTCCAAATATTTCAGGCTCAGGAAAATTCAAAGCATATGGTGCCCATACCTTCTTCTGACTTTGAGGCTGAAAGCCATGTGCATTTTAAAGGTAACGCAATCCATATATTACAGAGTCATTATCACTGAACTGCTATTCATATGTTATGCATTAATATTTACGTATTAATCAAGATATACTTTATTGGTTGATATGCAGGTAATTGTTCAGAGTTCTTTGGATGCAAGAGGTACAGAACAATTTTCTCTTATCCATTTTTTGCTGCCAAGTATTTAATTTCTGGAAGCAATGCACACATAACTTTCCTATCTTTTTCCTAAAGGTTGCCAATCACAATGTCTCATGACAGGAGTGTTGTACCTGACCCAGGTCTCCTGAGGTGGTCTGGCAGACTGAAGGCTAGATCTGCTGTCTCTTTGCTTATTTTATTTTCTTGAAATACTCTCCAACTCCAACCGCATTCGGTGCCTAATCGCCCAACATCTGTGAAAATGTAACTCCAAATGGAAACTTAATTTAAAATCTTAGGACTTTTGAAACCAGCTAAATTACTAATTTCTAGTAATGACTTTTGCCATTCATTTGATGTCTTTACCATTCATTTTGTGTGTTGAGATGGTTGAGGTAATTGCTTTTAATATGATTTAAACTAGTTAGGTATAATGGGCTGCTGGCTTCACCAACGGTTTAGAGAACTAAATTGCCCAAGTTTGTCTTGAATGCTTAGATATCTGTAAAGATGTATGCATGTTTAAAGAGCTACTGGAACTTCATATTTAACGACTTAATTGTGACTCTGAGTGAGCTGAGCATTGAAATGTGTATCTCGAAGAGTGTCTATTGGAGGGACTGGATGTGATCTTCCAGGTTAATAAATGTGTCAAGTGCATATGAGATTGTTGTGGATTTGTCAGGAGACTGAATGTGACAGGTAGTTGAGTCTGAATTAGACTGAGCCAAAGATGAAAATGCTATTATGACAGGTTTCTGAAACTGTTGACTGTGGAAAATTGGAGTTTCAAGGAAGATTTATAAATGCGCTACACGATAGAGTTTAGAGGTCAAGTTAGTTTGGGAAACGCTGCCCGCTCCATCACCTTTGGCAACTTAGCAGATGAAAGATTTTGAAAAGCCCTGTGCCAGCATTAGACACATCACAAAGGAAGGTGCAATTCCTCGTAATAGAACAGCAAAGCAGTAGAAGGGAATAGGTAAAATAAATTTTAATAATTTATTTAACCCGATGTGCCCAAAGTCTTATTGCTTTAACATGCAATCAATATGAAAACATTAATGAAATGTCTTATTTGGAATAGATCTTGCATAGCCCTATGAGACTTGTGGCAATCATGCTGAAAAGACATAGAGTGTATTTTGTTGTAGTTGTTGCTATAGATGTTTTTCAGGACCTGGACACGCTTCCTTAGCTTTCTTCCTCAGCTTTCTTCCTCAAGGCTAGTACTCTCTACCTTGAGCCATAGTTCCACTTGAGGAATTTTTACTAGGTAATCGGCTAGGAGTCTCAAGGAATTTCATGTACAAGAGGACTTCAAACCATGAGCCTCAGCTCTTAGACTCCTCAGTAGCTGGGATTATAGGTGTGAGGCACTGGTGCCCAGCCCTACCATATTGTTCGTAAGGAGACCTGCTTCACATTGCTGAGCTCCACTTCACACACACACACACACACACACACACACACACACACACACACACGAAATCTCCCCTCCATTTCCAGTCAGGTGCAGTAGTGTGCTTGAGAACACACACGATTGTGCAGTGCACAACTCATGATTAGGAAGGCCACTAAATGCCAGGCAAGTATATGAAATTAAAAATTTATCTTCTACTCCAACTAATACCTTTTATAGGTGCCTTTTGCTCTGTCAATCTCGACTGTTTGGCTAAGCAATCCAGAGTGATCAAGCCGCTTTCAGGGACCTCGGCTCCCAGGGGGTGAGCGCCATGTCCTCTCACATTCCCTCGCTCTTTCCAAAACCATACCTCTCTCCACACGACTCAGTTCACTTTCCCTTCACAGCAATGACAGACTCCTAAGAGTGTGTGCCCAGGATGAGGCGGTGGTCGCTTGGTGGTGGTGGTGGGAGGGAGGTTTTCTGTGGAGGGCAATGGAGCTGCTGTTTCTCCACAGTGGAAGAAGCCTGATCAGCTCCGCTGCTGATGACCAAGTCTGCTTAGCACAGGAAAAATGAAAGGAGTCTTTCTCTCTGTCTGTCTCTGTCTCTCTCTGTCTCTGTCTCTCTGTCTCTGTCTCTGTCTCTTGTTTGTATACTATTTCCAAGATACTTTGGGAAACAATGAGCTGCTTTCTACATAAAATTACTCCAGAATAAATTTCGTAAACATCGAGGGGTGGGGGGAAGACAATCTATTTCACAATCGATTCAGAGATCTGGGGGCTTATTAAGAACTGTTTGACAAAAGACCTCACGTGATGGAATCCAATCATCTGCTCCTTTGCATGAAATAATATTTATCGAAATGGAAACAAGAGGCTTTTTTTTCCCTTTGTTGCTGCTTTTGTGTTTTTATCCTTTTGTCTTGTTTGTTTTATCTGTCTTTATGAAGGTAAAGGGGGTCACAGAATTGTGGACAAATGACGAACCAATGCAGCAGTGGTACTCACTAGACACCATGTTGAAAATGAGGTATACAACTTGTAGGAGGGGAAGGGAGGGGAAACCTGGGAGAGAGCTAGGAAAGGGGAGACATTATTCAAAAGGAAATGTTCTCTTTATCTGACTTACCCAACTGCGGCCCTTTGGTACATCACCTATACAATAACAACAACAATGCATAATAAAGTAAAAGAATGCTCCTTGACCTAGGACAAACAGAGGGCTGGCAAACTGGACGTGTTTGAAAGGAAGCACGAAGGAAATTGATTTTAATCCTCAATGCACTGATTCTATAGTGGGGAGGATATTGAATAATATGATTACTCAAAACTGCTAAGGAACAACAATCAATAAACTTGATTCAGGCTTTTTGTTGTTGCTTTTTTTTTTTAAAGGCTCCTCTACCTGTCCCAAATTTAAATATAAACTTCTTAAAAAAAATTAAGTAGTTGTATAAAGGAGTTGCCATTTATCAAAGCAGTTCGTGAATACAATGCATCTTGATCAATGACAGCTTTTCCTCATTTTCATCCATCCTGCCCAATCCACCCCTTCCCTCAGTTTTCATAATTTTGTAGGATATACATTCAGTTCTTAATGGAAGATTGCCCGTGCTGGAGTGACTGGAGACCAGACCTGTAAAAGAGACTCTGAGAGAGGCTTCAATCCAGGAGTAGGGATGCTACTACTCTTATTAATTGAGTAAATGATCTATTTTATATGACACTATATATACATGGTGTATAATGCATAAATTACGCAAAAGAGCCTCAGCATGCTTAATGGATTTGCCCCAAAGCTAATAAAAAAAGTGCTTAACTAGATCCTTTTATTTTCTTCTCTGGTATGCATTATGGCTTTCTACTTACTAGCATTAATCAAGCTGAGGAGCTCTTGGTATTAAAAGTTAAATAATCTTTTTTTTTTTTAGGTTATATGGAGGCATAAATAGAGCGCTTGAGGTAATTCAGGGCTCACGTTGCTCTGATATAAGGAAGCTTATCTACCTCCTGTATTTCTTCTGCAAGGTTCTTACTTATGATGAATATAAGCATGGAAGAATATTCAAATTAGTTGAGAGAGTCTTGCTTGGTTCTGGTGGTCAGTATCTGGGTAGCTTATTAATACAATGAGTATAACATGGTCATTCCAATAAATTATCTTAGACTTAGAAATCCTGAGTTGGTTTTCTAGTTGGGCTCATAACTACTGGTGCTGTTAGAGAAGCCATGACTCATCTCAGCCATTTATTTATTTACTTGTTTATCTTATATATGTATATTGTGTGTATATCTTACATATCTTAAAGATATATCTTATTTATTTATATGTACTCATTCAATCATAAGTACTGGGATCTTGCCTTAGGTCTTGTTTTTGATAAGCAGCGCTCTCTCACTTGAGCTAGGTCCCTAGCCCATTTTGCTTTCATTTTCAGATTGAATCTCTCTTTGCTTTTAAATTTTAAAATCGTTAGTATAAAGGAGATGCGCAGAGAGGTTACGGTTCCCTAAGTCAGGTAAAGAGTGTGTTTCTTTTTTGGACAATGTCACCTCTTCCCTCGTTCTTCAAGAGATTGAGTCTTGAGGAGATTGAATCTCTTGAAGGTTTTTGCTCTAGCTGTTCTTGAACGATTATCCTCCCTGTAGCTGGGATTGCAGAAGAGAACCACTCACTCTTCCCAGCTATGTTAGAAAGGAAGTTATAATATATTTTTGCTTAGTCTGGGCTCAAAAGCTGTGTGTGGTCTGTCCTCAAGCTCTGCCTTCCAAGTAGTTAGGGTTACTGGCATGTATCAGCAGGCCTGACCATTAGCCACATCTTTAAAATGAGGACTTCATTTGATTGTTATTTTTGTTAAAAGTCTTAAGAAAAATACAACCAAGCATAAGTAAAGCTACAGACACTGCTGATAAAGATATGAGCCTTGACCAAACGTCTGAGCTCCTGTTGGGCACCATCCACTTACTCGGACCCTGGTAACCTCCAATTTAAGCAAAAATACAGGCAGTTCAATTTGTATTGAATTACTCATCTCTCACCTTCAATATGTTACCACTCTTGTCTACCTCTACGGAGAATTTCCCTCAGCTAGTTGATCAAGATTCCCCCACACCCTCCTGTACTTCTCGAATTCTCCTTAGTAATTTTTCATTCACTAACAACACCTTGCTCCATGGCTGTGAATCCCCATGTGTTTTTGTTGTATTCGTAGTTGAGCAAAATCTACCCCCTCTACTGCCAAACTCAGCTGTACTGGCCCCTTCTCAAATGAAGCCCTCTCTACCATCTTTAACAAGTGTCAGGATAATTTTTCCTTTGACAGTAATCAAATACGATTTCACACTTGGTTAAGAGTTTAAATGTTCCTGATATATTATCTGGCAAGTTTCTACTTTTCTACAGGTTCACTTCCCTATTTGGATCCCAAGAGACTGAAAATTCATCATTACCATGATGTGAGATGCACGCTTTGGGAAAGTAGAGATTTTTATTGGGGGGGGGGAGGAGAGGATGAGTTTAGTTTGGGGAAAATTGAATTTGAATTTCCAGAAACATGGCATCTGGGAGTATTTTGCTGGCTTGAACAATCTGAGTGTAATCCAAAGAGAAGTTAGTGCTAGAAATGGAGATTTGCAAGCTGTCTACTCAGAGACAGGAGCGGAAGCGCAGGTCATGAATGAGCGCTTGTGGGGATGGGATGAAAGCCAGTGCTCTCCACTAAACGGCAGCCAGGACAGCCCTGGAGTTAAACTAATTGAAACGAAGGAGAAGCTATATGCTAGGGCAATGCGGGCAAGCTTATCTAAAGGATGCTAGAAAGAACTTCCAGGGTTTGGGCTTGTGTCTGAAAGACTCATGATCCATTGAAGGAAGTGAAGTTCCACACAAGAGGAAGTGCAGTCAGAAAGCAGGATGGTTTTTCTAAGAGGGTATCTTCATAAATGTTATCTGCAAGCAGGACAGGCTAGAGCTACCCAGTCCTATTGGTAAAGGAGCAGGGGGCATTGGGTCCCTTTGGTGTCTTTTGCAATGTTCATATTCTGGAAGTATTGGGAGTAAGAACCCTGAGGTTTTGCTATGGTTTGTATATGAAATGGCCCTTTATGTGTTGCACGCTTGGTCACCAGGTGGTAGTGCTATGTTGGAAGGTTCTAGAGCTTTAGGTGGTAAAGCTCGGTTGAAGAAAGTAGTTGACTAAGGGGTAGGCCTTTGAAGGTTGCATCCTTTCCTTACTTTTCTGTTATCTGAGAGAGGATCAACCTTTTCTGCCCTATGCTTCTGTCGCCAGGATGTTTTGCCGAAATGCATGGGATAAAATAGTAAACGTTTACTCATTGTAAGTTAGTTGTATGTTTTGTCCCCAATGCCAAGTCTGATGGATTAACACAGAAAACTGATCCCAAAGAAGTGAGTTCAGGCTCTGACAACCTGACAACGTGTTCTTAGATCAATTTGTGGGAGAACATTTAGAAGAATGTAGAGATATGGGTTGGAGAGGTCCTGGGATGTGTAAAATCAGCTCAATGGGCTAATTTTGGTGGAAATTCAGAGGACTAGTATGCTAGTAGAATTGCAAATGGTAATGAGGTTTCAGATGGGAACAGAGCGACACTGGGAATTAGACTCGATTCATGTTACATTCAGGGAAATTACTTGTCTGCATTTTGTCTGTGTCCTGAGACTTTGTGGGAGGCTGAATTTAAGGGGAAGATGTGATTAATACACTGGGGAAAAATTCACTGAAGATCAGCATTTAGGCTGTGGCATGGCTTTTGCTGGCTGTTTCGAGCCAGATTTACAGTGAGAACTAGGAGCGAGGAGCAGAGAGGAAAGAATTGAGACTCTCGCAGTTTGGTCTACAGTTTCTTTACTAGAGAAAATTGTGCAGGCATGCGGAATGCCGCAGAGACACGGAGTATTACAGTCAGATTTCAAAAAGAGGCCAGGAAATGTGTGGCTGAGTCAATTTGTGTTTTCTTTGTAAGGCTGGGCTGATCCTTTTTTTTTTTTTGGCTGTTCTTTTCCTCCTCCCTTTGGAACAGGATGGTTGAGTCAGTGCTGTTGTGCCTCTGAAGCTTGTAACTTTCTTTTGCATCTTTTCAGTGGCTCACACCTAGAAGTATGGCCTCAGTCTCAGGAGAGACTTTATTTAGACTGTTGAACAGTGTTGAAACCCCTAAAAAACTGGATTTTTGCGTTGAGATGTACACAAGCCTTGCAGGGGGTGGGCAGGATGTTGTGGTTTGAATATGAAATGTTTCCCCTCAAGCTCCTATGTCAAACACTGGGCTCCCAGAGGGTGGTCCTGTTTGGGGAGGTGGTGGGAATTTGAAGAGAGGGTGCCCGGTTGGAGGACACAGATCACTGCGATGCACCGTTGAATGTTTCACGGGGTCGCATTCCCGCTGGGGTTCTCTGCTTGCTGTCTGTCATGAGCTGAATCCTCTGATAGCCACGAACAACATGATTCCTCTTTATGTTATGTTATGTTATTTATTTATTGGTCTTTTGTCACAGTGACACAAAAGTAACTCACACAGAGGTCTTAGGCTTTGCCTGGATGCATTTTGGGTTGGATATAGGTATGCTGTCAAATGATTTAAACCCTTGTGCTAGATATCAGGCCTTAGCTGATAGTCCAAGCTAGCTTCAGACCTGAATCAAAGGATTCCCACCCACCCCCTTCCCCTCAGGAGGGCGGAGAGAGATGGTTAAGGACAGCAGTTTGGAAATAGTTCCACCCACTCTCTTTTTGCCTCGCCAGTTGAAGGGTGGCAAGGAAAGCAAAAATAGAACGAGGAAAGCGGGGGAGAGGCTGCACCAGCTCTCCTCGGTTCACATTTTAAAAACGCATCGTCTGGCCTGGAGTGGAGCTCGGGGGTACAGAATGGGCATAGCGTGCGCGAGGTGCTGGTGACAGGTGCACCAGCCACACATCTAGGTGCACCACGGGCCCCCTCTGATGTAAGGCAGCAATAAGCAAGCACCATGCCCGTGTGAATTTTCTGGAACTCTCATCTACAAAACAGGTGACATCTATGACTTGCCTATCATGCAGACATCTCAGGTAAATTAATTCAATTCCATCTAATTTATTGGAGTAGGTTTGTAGGCACGTAGGTGCTCCCTAAGTCATTCTATAGTTTACCGACAACATAAACGGTTACCAAGACTGCTCTATCGTGTTTGAATTGTGATTATAAAGGAGATGCCCAGCGGAGTGACAGTTACCGAAGTCAGGTGATGAGTAGATATATTTCTTTTGGAACCATGTCATGCCTTCCTTCACTCTTTTCCAGTTTTTTCCTCTCCCGTCCCCACCCCAATTGTATAGTTGACTTTCCACACAGTACCAAGTGAGAACCACTGCTGCATTTGTTCAGCCTTTGTCCCTTCATTTCAGTGCCCCCCCCCTTCTTGCCCTCTCACAAACAGGTACACAAACAAGACCCAAGGAAAAGAAAACAAAAACAGCAACAAAGAAAGCCTCTTCTTTCCATGTCTTCATCTTAAAAAAAAAAACAAAAAACAGCAAACAAACCAACCAACAAAAAAACCAAGTGATAGTCATGCTGTGAAATGATTGTGTCTGTCAGTTTATGTAATTTCCGAATCTTCTCTCCATCACTATCGCCCTCAATCCGTGGTGACCGGGCTGTCTCACGGTAGAAGCGGATGTGAGCATCTCCTCGCTTCTGGCTTCCCCTCTGGCTCCTGCTCTGAGTGAAATGGCCCCACCACGCTCTCAAGGCGCTTTGCAGACTTGGTTCGCTCACCCCGGATTTTTGAAGTTCCTACCAATGCCATGGTTACTGGCTCTTTTCTTTCCTGGCTGACTCGACCCATTTGCATGGAGTGGGAAGCTGGCTCTGGAGACTCCAACCCCATAGGGATTTCTCCTCTGAATGCGTGCTCTCCTTTTGATCTTGACCCACATGCTGCCATTGTTTGGTCGATTATATCCCAGTGCCCTCCAAGGCAGGCGCCCTGGGCGTGCAAGTGGGAGTCCCATCCCCAGTCCTCTCGGGACACAATGCTCCGGGATAGTCCAGCCACACAGCTCCCCAGGACATCCGAGACAGCCTGGGACATGGCTCAGTCTCCTCCGTGTCCTTTAGAATCCCACAGCCCGCCAGGATGAACTCAGCCAGATGAAAGTTCAGTGAGGGCAGCCTGGCACAGAAGCTGTCTTCTTGGCTGTGTCCCATGCACGGTTCCGGGCCATTTTCATGTTTCCTCCTTTCCCCAGGGAAAGAGGAGGGAAAGGGCCCTGGCGTGGAATGTGCCATGCCTGGGTGTTTTCAACTGGTGTCTTTGATAGTTCCATTCGTTGTGCTCGTTTTGATCTTGCATTTGAAGTGTTGCTCGTCTCTGGACCATCCGCATTGGGTTGCTATAATGGAGCTATTGTTTGCCCTACCCCTTTAGACCCATCAAAGGGGCCTGGCGACCGCTGGAGAGGTGCCAGCCGTAACTCGGCAAAGCACCTCTTATCCGGATGCTTAATAGACACGAGTGTGAAGCTACCGGCACAAGGAGCCATGCTCAATACACCGGCAGATTGATGGGTTCGCAGATGAAGAATCAGATGGCAGCAGCTTAGTGCCTCATAGAGATTCATCGAGCACACAGTCGCATTGTCATTTAAATATGGTTCTTTCATGCAGCGCTTATTGATCAGAGCCCATGGAAAGGCTGGGCAATCTCTTCCCCCGACTCACATAGAAACAGTGAATGTGGCACATGCCTATGTTTCCTGCCAGACCTGAGTTATCATTTGTCCACAACTGACACCGTTAATAAAGGACTTAATTTTATGATGTTCATGTTAGTGCTGAGTCATGAAACCAGGACCATGATCGTGCATGCTAGGCAAGCACTCCACCACTAAGCTACATTCCCAATGCTTGCTATTTTGCTTCCCCCCCCCCCCCCCCCCCCCGCCACCCCTCCTTGGTCACTGTTTTGCTTTTGGAATTTCTGTACCTTTTGTCTTGTATGTAAGTTCATCTGTTAGGGGGGAGGTGAGGGGAAGCACAGAACAAAGGGCGGACAAATGCAGCAATGACACTCACTAGACGCTGTGTCGAAAATGAACGACACAACTTGCGGGGGGAGGGGGTTGTGAGGGAAAAGTTGGCAGGACACGAGGGAAGAGGAGACACCGTTCTTAAGTGATGCACTCATTACCTGACTTAGGTAATGGGATTTTTTTTTTTTGTGGATTGCTTTTACAATAAACATAAATTTAAAAAAATCATTATGGTCATCTCGTGAAGATTGAATAAAAGTTGAAAGGCCAAAGGAAAAAGGATTTAAGCATACGTGAAATGTCTACCTACGGCTTCAATGCATGGCGATTGGTTCAGCTGAGTGTTGGTACGTTAGTGTGAGCACTTTGTTGGTGAATTGGACATTACGTGGACACGTGTCCAGGGCAGATACTAGGTGCTTTGCGTCAGTAGAGATTTGGCCAGTCCCGTAGATTTCTGTATATTTCATAGAACGCTCATTAAATCTGGGGCCTGCTTTGCACAGGCTAGCACACTAATCCATCTCAGGAATTCTCCAGATTCCAGGAAATGGGCAACTGTAATCTCCATATGTATGCACACTCCTCCCCTTCACCTGGGCGGTTTGACGATCGTACCTCCTAAAATTCAAAGCGAATTGGCCTCCCAAGTTCCTCCCCTCAAAGTCTTTATTATGGAAGGTTAAACGAATGCAAATCCAGCAAACAGCAAAACAGGTTTTCATTTTCTATCTTGGGGTTTTGTATCTATCCTCTTAGGTATCCATCTTTACAGGGATACGCCATCCATTCTAAGGTGGTCAGATGTTCATTTTATGACACCACACGTTCCTGGTGGTTTATAAAAGACAGATTTGCTCTGAATATTCAGCCTCCCTAAGTGGAAACTGCATTTGATAGATGGCAGTAGTGTCATCAGACAAATGAAGCTGTGATATATATATATATATATCACATACATACATATATACATATATGTATGTATATATATATATATATATATATATATATCAGCAACAGGAAAGCAAAGAGCCCCAGCAAACTCTTCAGTAACCCAACATCCCCCCTCGTTTCACTTGCATGCTTGGTTTTATCTTCTCCACTTCCATTTGAAGGTAGTTTAGTCTTGGATTTTTGCACAGGGCTGGCCGCAGACCACCTTCCTCCTATTTACAATATCTGGAATCACAGATATTCTTGTTTGGTTGAGTTAGGGTCTCCTCAGTGTTTTGTCTTGGCGAGTTGCTTGATTTGTAAATCCCTGCCTCCCAAATAACTGGGGTTACAAAGGTATGCCTGGCAGAGAAAATCTACTCGTTCTGGTTGAATCCTATAAAAAATTCAAATAACCCTCTTCAAAATCACAAAATGCAGAAAAATGTTTCTTCAAATAGAAATGTAGCATCCTACTCTTTTCTTCCTTTCCATTTTATAGGTAGCTTCTACTTTAGTAATGCAACGTTTGAAAGAGGGTTTGTGGATAGAATCTAAATGTGCTTGTAATAGGGTTTTTTTTTTCTTAAGCAATAGAAGAGGATTACTCTTAAAGAGATTGCCAGGCAAGAAAACTGTCACAGTCAGCTTAACAAAAATTAATATAAATGAAAACAAGTTTGAATATATTATTTTTGAATATAGTGACAGAATTGCGCTATTACTCTATGAAAATCTTTTAGAGTAAGTTTCACAAAAATTGATTTTTTAAAATATGAAAACGACAGTGGTACATTTTCCAAGCAACTATAGAATCTCATATCATCGCCTACGAGATCTCTGGATTGCTAGAATAAATTAGCATTTTTTTAATCAAAAGAAAAATGTTATGATTTTTTTAAAAAAAATGTGTGTTATATTATAAGAGATAAACCTTATGTCTTGTGATTTCATTTCTCTTGAGGGTTGACTCTCAGAATTTTCACCATAAAGAATTTGTAAGAAACCACAAAGCATTGCCTCTTTTTTTTTTTTTTTTTTTTTTGCCAGCCCTGGGCCTTGGACTCAGGGCCTGAGCACTGTCCCTGCCTTCTTCCCGCTCAAGGCTAGCACTCTGCCGCTTGAGCCACAGCACCGCTTCTGGCCGTTTTCTGTATATGTGGTGCTGGGGAATCGAACCTAGGGCCTCGTGTATCCGAGGCAGGCACTCTTGCCACTAGGCCATATCCCCAGCCCAAAGCATTGGCTCTTGATAAAACCAAGTTCTGGTGTTAACAATTATTATCTCAAATGAGTTGAACGTAAAACTTCAAATCATCCTTCCTTCTAGCCTTCATTAAATACAATTTTTATATACTGCTCCTTCCCCATTAGATTTCCTCTTTACCATGATAACTGATTTTTTTTTTTCTGCCAGTCCTGGGCCTTGAACTCAGGGGTTGAGCACTGTCCCTGGCTTCTTTTTGCTCAAGGCTAGCACTCTGCCACTTGAACCCCAGGGCCACTTCTGGCTTTTTCTATATATATGTGGTGCTGAGGAATCGAACCCAGGGCTTCATGTATGCGAGGCAAGCACTCTACCCCTAGGCCATATTCCCAGCCGCTGATTTGCATTTTTTGAGACCGTAGAAGGGAAACAAGGAAAGATGTTGTGGGTAGAGATGGTTCCAGTACCTTCAATTCAATTTTGAAGACACTATGGTTTTAAACACAAGAGAGCTTTGGAAAGTTCGTAGAGAGAGAAGTGTGGTCAGGTAAGATGTGTCGGAGGAGCTGGAGCCTCTTGTTCCGGTGGACCTGAGTTGCGCAGCTCTAGTCTACTTGCATGTGCATAAAGAAGATAGGGCCTAGGACCACTTAGGAAAACTCTTTGGGATTTAAAAGGCAGAGAGATTTGAGGAACATTCCAGAAATTTCACAAAGGATGTAACTAGGGAGCAGGAGGGCTGTGAATTCCTGCAAGATCGAGTCTGTGTCTTGTTTTATATTCCATCACCTCCATCCCAGAGCTAGGAGTTCAGGAATTGCTGTGTGTCTGCCTGTACATACGTGGGTATCATTATGGGATGCCTTTGTCTAGTTGTGCTGCTATTACAAAATACTTCACCTTGGGGCATTTGTGTCTCACAATGATTGGGAAAGTCAAGTTCAAACATTTCCATAGATACAGTGTCTGGTGAAGGGTTGTTATCTATTTCTAACATGGTGTTGTGTGTGTGTGTGTGTGTGTGTGTGTGTGTGTGTGTGTGTGTGTGTGTGTTTTGGCTAGTCCTGGGCCTTGGACTCAGGGCCCGAGCACTGTCCTGGCTTCTTTTTTCTCAAGGCTAACACTCTGCCACCTGAGCCACAGCACCACTTCTGGCCATTTTCTATATATGTGGTGCTGGGGAATCGAACCTAGGGCTTCATTTATACGAGGCGAGCACTTTTGCCACAAGGCCACCTGCCCAGCCCCTAACATGGTGTTTTTGGCTTTGTCCTCAACAAGGCACCAGCGCCAAGTCCTCCCAGGTGAAAGTCATCAAGGGACAAAGGTTGAAGGAGCCAGGTTACTGTTGTAAGTTATCACCTATCCACAAGGCAATTGCTCTACTGTGTAATCATTGCCTCAAAGGTCTCCACAACACACATTTTGAGAGAAGTCAATATCCTCAACATAAAGCAGGCTTGTTTTGAAGGGGCTGAGAATTTTTTGTTGCCGTAGCATTTGAAAGAAGAAGGAAATAGGTTCAAAAATATTCCTGGTAATTTGGAAAATATTATCTTGTAGGTTCTAGTTCCCAGTCTTCTCCTACAGGGTACTGGATGAGGAGAAATTTCCCATCATTTTAAAGATGAAAGGATAAACAGGACTCTGAACAGTCACACAGCAAAACCAAAGGAGGATATTCCTAGGGGAAGATCACAAAGGCTCAATAGCTAGGTGCATATGATCATATAAAATGATGCTTATGAAGATGAATGCCAAGAAATGGAAACAAGAGGCTTTTCTTTTACTTTTTGTGGTCTTTTTTTTTTTTTTTCCTTTTTCTGGTTTTCTCCTGTGGTCACTGTGTTTGATTTCTGTATTTTTTTGTCATCTATGTCAGTTTGTCTGATTTGGGGAGGGAAAGGGGAAGCACAGAAATGCTGGGACAAAGGGAGAATTAATATAGTGGAGAAACTCACTAGGCACTATACAGCTTGTGGGGAAGGGGAATAGGGAAGGGAATTCTGGGAGAAAGTGAAGGAAGAGGTGTCACTGCAAAAAGAAATGTACTCATTACCTCACTAATGTAACTGTGAGCCTTCCATACATCACCTTTACAATAATTTTTTTTTAAAGAGACATATTCCACCCAACCAAAAAAAAAAAAAGATGAAATTATTTGCTCAGGACTAAATAACTACCTATGAGCAAGACTTTGGTTAGAACCCAGGCCGGAGTTTTAGACCAATGGCTGACTTTTCAATATGGAACTATTCAACGACCCACTGGTGAATGTTACCCCAGAACCATCTCCTTTTACCACCTAGGTAGCTCATGTCATGTATCTTCATCATTAGGTACCGCTCCATTCTACGCTGGAGGATATAGATAATTGAATTAAGTACCATCAGTGCCCAGCCATCATTTTTCAGAAAATTGCCGTTCAGATTTTCAAGCTCTCTGGGTGACCATGAATATGTCTCACTACCGATTATATTGGGTGGTAATTTTCTTCTTACATGAGCAATGATTCCTCCTAGATTCACTTTACAATCTGGTGAATATTAAATTGTTATTACAGCATGGCTTCTTCCACTTCATTTTATTTTACTACCAAGGTTATGGGCTCAATGTTGTAGTTACAGTTTATTTCATTTACAATCAGTGTCTATTTTGGTCAGTTGTTAGCTTACTCTTGCTTGCTTATAAATGGTTCGCTTTATCTGGAGTACAGTTAGACCATGCCAGTGATTCGGCTCTATGCTTTATTTCATGTTTCAAAAGGAGAAAGATTTTTGCTATTCAAGTAGTATCCTTGCCAGCTGCTCACGCCTGTGATCATAGCTACTTGGGAGGCTGAGATCTGAAGATCGCGGTTTGAAGCCAGGCCAGGCAGAAAAAGTCCTCGTGAGACTATTATCTCCAATTAACCACTCAAAAACTGGAAGTGGTGCTGTGAGCCAAAGTCGTAGAGCCGGGATAGCTTTGAGTTCAAGCCCCATGACCAACAAAAACAGAAGAATCAAGTAGTGACCTTATACTCAGACCTATTCAAAGGTAAATAAACCTGTAAGGCAGTACTGCACTATTCGCCATAGTCAAGTTACAGAAATAGCCAAGATGCTCCTCAATGAATGGATAAAGAAAATGTGATGTGGATATTTATATCCATATATATCTTTACAATAGAATACTCATCCACCAGGAAAGGTGATATTACATTATTTTCAGGGAAATGGATGGACTTGGGAAAATTATGTTATGTGATGCAAATCAGGCTCAGAGAGACAAAGGATGCATGTTTTTTCTAATGTGCAGACATTAGATCTATATTATATACGCGAACATATACAGGGTCATATGCATACAGACACAAACATGTTCACCTAAGGAAGTTATATGCAGGGGAGGATCCCATTGATGTAAGTTTTTCAGACAACTCACTTACAGTTGAAGAAAGTAAAAACCAGAAAGCTGGAGCATGCGTCATTGAGGTAGTCAGGTCAAGCGGAGGGGGAAGGCAAATAGAGAGAGGAAGAGTGGGTGAATGTAGGCATAATAGCCAATGTACATATGGGAAAATGGAACTAGGTGAGTTGAAGGGATGGGTGGGGTTGAGAGAGATTGGGGAGAACGAGGAAAGGAATCACACTGAGCACGGTGCATCGCACTTACCCACTGACACGCTGAGTTTAAATCTTGCATCACAACTCTTTAAGGATAATACTAATAGTAGTGAGACATGGGGAATTGTGTCTTTGTCACTTTTCTCTGTAATCGGTAACATGTGTTATATCCATGTTATTGTATGAAGCACGTGTTATATTCTGAAAGCAGAATTGCAACCTACTTTGTTCTGCAAGACCCAGTAACATGCCCGAGTGAATTGCCTTGTCGTAGCCCATTCCCAGAGAGGGAGAAGTCCCTACTTGCTTGCCATGCTTTCAACTGCGGAACAAGTAGCAAGAACACATAACTGAATCGTCTTCGCTATCCGGTCACATTATAGGCTCTGTCTGGTCGTACTATGAAGCTCTAGCTCTGAGACAGCCTTCGAACAGCATTTGTGTTAGCTGAACTCGAGCCTGCTTACACTGCCTTGCCCAGTCACTCCTGTAGAGCCCATTATAAAAGCTCTCTCCAGCTTCCTGGCCCTCCCTGTCTCCTCCCTGACCTTGACGCTTCTGAAGGTGACCTTGTGTACCTCTTACTTCCACCTCTTTTGATCCGTGAGTAACTAAATTTCAATCCTTTCCTTACTTGTGTACCAATACACATATTTTAAAACAGTTATATCCCAATATGTCTTCTCAACAGATGTATTAATGTCTATCTTCCTTGAAAATGATATAGTCTTGATTAATCTTTTTCAGAAGTTCATCTACTTCAGTCATAACAAGTTCAATTATTTGATTTTGTATTCATTTCCTAATGTTGACATAAAAGAAAACCCATTTCATTGGGCTAAATCTTACTCTACTCGTTGGCTAATAATTAAAAATTTTTGTCACTTGCTTACCTTTACTGCTCATTGGCTTTACATTTTACTCTTTTTATTTTTTTTCAAATCTGTCTATAGAAGATAGAGTTCTGTTCTGGTCTGCTACTTTTATGTCAGTGATTGAAAATGCTTGTTGATTCATATTTTAAAAAGGAACTCTGCTGTTGGCTTTCTACTGTCTCCATTGACCTTTAAATTTTCTTCAATAACTTATAAAATAGTACATAATAATAGTAAATAAATGAAGTCTCTTTAATGCTAGACCAAATTCTTCCTTCTGTGAGTAACATGGATCTCCTGAGTATTTTACCCCTTATTTTTAATTTGCTGTGAGAACCTCTTAGTAATAGTCACAAATAAGTCAGTTAGTGAATTTCTTCTGAACACTTCTCTATGTAGGATTTTGGACATTAACACGGCTGATCCCTAGGTGCCTTGTATCTAAGTGAAGATAAAACTGAGAGGGATTAACACTGAGGTCCTCAATGACAGGTAAGTGTTATCTAACCCCTGCTTGGTTTCTAAGGTGTCATTTGGGGTAATGACAGAGACATAAAAATGGGAAGAAGCCAATGGATGACAAATGACTTCATCTACGTTTACCATGTATCTTTTCTCACAAAGTAATTTTTTGCCCACTAGAATGGTGGAGATTGTAAGAGAGAAGATTAGAGGACCCAGACATGGGTCTGGAGATGGCTCATTTGTTCAAGGCTTTGATTGTGTAATTGAAAAATTCCCACTTATCCTTTAAGCCCTCAGGGGAACTGGAGGTTGTAAAGGGTTGAGTGACTTGAGAAAAATAAACATATACTTCCTGTGAGGGAGTTTAATCTTACAGCTACTCCCCTGATGAGTTGAAGTCGAGCAGGCTAGACTGTGGTAGTTAGCTGAGAGGTGGGGCCATGAGGCAGACAATCTTGATGAGGGCCTGGCTTATTCAAGTACAGGGCTGCCTTTTTCCTAGAAGCCTTCCCAAGTTCACACTACAATTATAGTCCTCCCCCCCCACACACCCCAATGCTTGGTTCTTGTATGGGCTTGTTGTTATTCCCAAGTGTTTAATTTCTTTGCTTCTTTCAAATCCTTCTACCTGGAAGTAAGTCACTTATACCCTGCGTCTTTTCTCAGGGGCAAAGGCGTGGGATTCAATATGTAGGCTCCTGTCAAGCTCATGACTTCTCATTATCTTATAAGTTGGTGACTATGAACTATTATTAAGGTTTCTATTAAGGTTACTCTTCCAAAATCATATTATTAAGTGTTTTACAATAATAAAAAGAGGTGTGTTTGTATTTATTATGAATTTGTTTTAAGGAGCCCTCATTGAATTTAGTGTCCTGCATTCCAATAAAGCAGTTGAAATGCATTCACAGTGAAGAGCAGTGTATATGGGTCTCGTATCGATAGCCAGCTTGTTCTTATAAACGAATATGCTATTGTTCTACAAAGTCAGTGAAAGAGGGAACTAACTCCAAGGATTTCACTTTCTCCAAGTACAGTCATTAAAACTGAAAAGCCGATTGGGAAGTTGTTATGGTCTGGATCTGAAATGTTGCCTAAAGGTTGTGTGTTGAAGGCTTCGTTCCCGATGGAACAGAGTTTAAAAGTGAGGTCTTTGGAAGACGATTGGATCTTGAAAGTTATGAGTTCATGGATGGGTCCATCCATTGATGGATTAACAATTTGAGGACATTACTGAGAGTTGGTGAAACCTTTAGGAGCTGTGGCCATTTGCAGGACATAGCTCACGTTCAGATTCCTTCCCCTCCCCTCTTTCTGCTTCTTGCCTTCCTTAAAGAGACCAACTCTGTTCTCCAGTGGTGGTCTTCCTTACCATAAATCCTACAAACCAACAGTCAAGAGACAATGAACTGAAACCGTTGAGGCCATGGGCCAAACTAAATCTTTCCTGTTTTACGTTGGTTCTTTCAAATACTTTTTGTTTCAGAGTGATGGAAAGCCGACTAACACAAGAGCTTACATAGAAAATACTGACAATCGTAGTTTGGGAAAGTAGGTGTTTAGTTCTTGTTAGCAATAATGGCGGGCAAATTTATTCCACCTGGAACAGAATATTTTATTAAACTTGGTAGCAGCCTCCTGTGGCAATTCTTTATAGATACACAGACCAAATAACAACCCCCACCCCCCCAACACACACACCTATTTCTTATGAACCCATTTCATGACCGAAAGTAAATGCGGTAATTCTGTGATGCTGTTTGCTTATGACAAAGTGAGTGAAGCAAAAGTGTAGGTGTTCAAGCCATTCTTCCCTCCGACTCTCCTCTTGCTCGCAAAGCCATCATTTTCTCTACCTCCCTGGAAGCTTGAAGGCTCTGCTTGGCTTTAGTGGGATCACTTTCCACTTTAATCCTGTCAGCAGAGACAAGATCTTGAAACTCTATCATTAACCAATTCTACTGAAGTGTTAAGTGATTTTTATTTTGACATTCAATGTGCCTGGGTTGACTAGTGATTTCATCTTATTTTTAGGGGTCCGGCAGGACACAGTGGCAATACAATTTTTTGTCTGGTGACGAGCGGTAGTAAAATAACAGTAATAATAACTCAGCGTAGGAACTGAGAACGAAGAAGCTTGGTCTCTAACACTAACACCCAGTTCATTGACAACTTTGTCCTCCACAGCTACCAGGATAATTGGGGCTCTTCCTGCCCCCTAATCCTGAGACTAGTTTGTCTTGATTTGTTGTTCTTTCCTCTTCCTGCCTGCTCAGGGGGCTTTTGTTTCCTGGTTTCCTGATGCGCTCATGGAACAGCTGGCTACAAAGGCTGGCCACTGCTAAGGTCTGAAGGATGTGCGGGACTCTTGCTACTCCCCTCTCCCCCCAACCCTAGGGCAGGAGGCCACAACAGATGGCCTCAAATTTAACCCTGTCTTTACCCTGGCTCTGACCACTCGCATCCTCAAGTAGATAGATCCATTCACTCAGGATAATCTTCCTCCTCCTCTTCCTCCTGCTCCTCCTCCTCCTGTTTCCCGCCCCCTCCTCCTCCTTCTTTTTTCTTTCAGGGAAAATCGCTCAACCAAATGGCAGCAGACTGTTCCAGTTGTAGCTACTGGAATTGTGGCCTGTGGTGCTCTAGCACTGCATCCTCCATGTAAATCTGTGTCTTAACTAATGACTTTCCTCGTTGATATGTACATGCGTATTACAGCTCCACAAAGACTATTCAAGTTGTTCCCCTCCGCCCCCACCCCCAGCTTTCTTGGTCCTGCTTTTGCATAGCCCAGTATTGCCTTGAAATCATGATTCTCCTTCATCCATCTTTATTCTAGGATTACAAGAGTGTACTATCAGGTCCAGCTGTCAAGAGGTTCTTAAAATCCTTGGCCCAGGGATTCATCTAAATGACTAGAAACCATGTAGCCAACCCTCAAACATCTACTTTTTTTTTTTTTGGCCAGTCCTGGGCCTTGGACTCAGGGCCTGAGCACTGTCCCTGGCTTCTTCTTGCTCAAGGCTAGCACTCTGCCACCTGAGCCACAGTGCCACTTCTGGCCATTTTCTGTATATGTGGTGCTGGGGAATCGAACCCAGGGCTTCATGTATAGGAGGCAAGCACGCTTGCCACTAGGCCATATTCCCAGCCCAAACATCTACTTTTATGTGGTGTACGCATATCTATTTTTTACCAAGTTAGAAATTCAAAGAACAAAATCCCTGGTTTTCTATTACTTAAGATAATGATGAACCTATTATGTTAGTATTAAAATATTTTCATAAACATAACCATATTAACCCCAAATTAGTAAGCACGGCATTATTTCATAGTTTGTAAATCTTTTTAACAGTTTGGCTTCCTATGAAACTGCTTGGTTTTCATCTTTGCTTCCAGTTAGTGTGTTGTGGTTTACTCATTAGCAAGCCTTGGCAAGATACTTTAAATTCGTGAAAAAAGAGGAGTGAGAAAGGCAAAAGGAATGTATGAGAGCAGTTATGTGACTAGTTTTGGCCAGGCAGTCCTTCTGAATAAAGAATCAGTAGAAAGAGAAGTGTAACTTCAGGGGCCAGAGACAGTGATACTCAGGAGGCAGAGACAAGAGGATTACCATCCAAAGTGAGCCCCAGGGAAAGGTAGGAGGGAGGCCCTGTCAGCAAAATAAAGTGAAGCAAACATGGCTGGAGGTGTGGCTTAGTAATAGAGCGCTTACCTAGAAAGCATGCGGTGCTGATTTCAAACCCGAGGACCCCTAGAAAACGAAAAGCAAAGGAGGAGAACCAGAGGTTTACAGCAAGTCCTATATGGATGGATGGCGTAACCTTTCTCAATGAGTGGTAAAAATCTCTCCTTTTCGTCACGAGGGACGGTAGACCCAGCACTAGATAGCATTCACTCTGAGATCTGCCTCCACCCCAGGCAACGTCACTCACACACAGAGACTCACGAGGAAAGAAACTCAGCACATTTAGTAAGTTTGCCCAGCTAATCAAACGGTGGGACTCAAAATTCATTTCTCCCTCCCTGAGTTGTAAGAGTTACTTGTAAATTTTAAGCCCATCAGGTGCTAGGAAATAAATCCCAAAGTTGATGTGGTGATGTGAGGTTTAGAATTCGAGGCCAGCTTGGACTACCTAGCAAAACCCCGCTTTTCAAAAAAAAAAAAAAAGTTAACCAGGCTTCTTGTTATTATTATCTTTAAGTAGTTGTACACAGAAATTGCCATTTCACAAAGCAGTTTATGAACACAGTTTGCGAACATTAACTTGATTACTGTTTCCCCTTTCAACATTCTCAGCCATCCCTCCTTGACCGACCCCTTTTCTTAACTTCATAGGACATACATTTTGTAGGACATGCATTAAATTCTCGACTACCTCTTCTCCCTCATCTCCTCTTCTTTGGTCTCTCCCTTGCCCCTCAACCCCACCCCACCCCTTTTGGGTACTTGCTTCCTTGTGTTTATTCATAGTATTTGACAATTTTCTACAGGTTATTTCAGTTTGGGGAAATTTTCCTCACCATGTCCCACTGGCTGAGCAGAGAAAACTGCTGGGAACTTGCACGACTTAATAGAAAGAATAGGTCCCACTACACATCATGGAATCACAATTCAAGTCTTAGTCTCCCTGCAGGGGAGAATAGGTAGATGTGACCCTCGTCGGACACTTGGAGAGAGCAAGGCGCACTCCTAATTCCACACTGATCAGGGAGGTTTTTAGCGTGAAGGCTCCGTGCTACAAAGATGAGGCATGCTGGGTCATTGTAATTTGGGAAAGCCAACCCGGACCCCACAGAGAATGTCAGCAGAGTGAGGCTCTATGCCACGCAAGGATGTGCACAGAAAGGACAGTGTGCTTCATGAGGTGCTGTGAGGTGAGTTCGAGCAGCGCCTGGCTGGCCATAAATGTGTTTCTTATCCATCCATTGCCAGGAGTAGCACAATTTCCCTCTTGGTCTCAATTCAATAGTCATTTAGTCCTTTGCTCCAATCGCTTCGGATGGATGGACTCCTTTTGACTTTCAGTACATTCGCTGTCTCCAAAGGTGACAACTAAACCTATCCCGTCTATTGGTGTATTGAAAACTCTCCCAAAAGGAGTGACTGAGGAAAAGTTTCATGTCAAAGCCAATGGAAATCTAGGATCTATCTTTAAATTACCAGCGCCTGTGTATGTTATATGTTAAAAACATAGAAGATTTTTACAATACCCGCAGTACGTTGCAATGGTAATTGTATTTTCAGAGCCACCAGAACTCAGGTATATATTTATCAGTAGTCATGTAAATATGTGATATCAGCGGCCAACGTGTCAATCCTTTTCTTTGTGGTATTTTAACAACAATTTTCCTTGGTCTGTACATATTGTTTATCACAAGGTCCCCTGAGAAGCAGGGTGGCTGGCCTGAGTCATGAAAGATAAATATATTCTGAAATGACTATTGTTTGGAGTCTCAGAATCATTTCAAAGGACATTTGCCATGCAAATAGATGATGTCATTTGGTGTGTTTCCAACGATACAGCTGCAAGTCAGTCACCTGAGGCTCCGGGCTGAGACTGGACCTGCAAATACAATCATAAACACTATTACACTATTGTAAACTACTGTAAATCATAAACACTATGGCGCAGGTTCCGCAAAACACGCACTCACCTGTTGTTCTGAGCTCACGTGATAGTCATTTTCCTCAGGGAAGGTTGGTTTTTTTTTTGTATCTTATTTTTCACTAAAGCTTTTATTGTTGCAAACTTTTATGCACATAAAATGCACTAGTAAAAATTCTTTCGGTACACTAGCAGCCTGCATTACACCAAACCGATAAAAAATAGATTAAAAATTAAACATTTATGACCCAAGGAACTGCTGAACAGAGTATGAGGAGAACATCTGTAACCATAAAACCCAGGGACTTGAAGTCTGAATTTGCCTGTTGTGCTTACTTAATTACTGTATACCGTAACTCGGTGGGTCTGGATAGGTCAATGTCTAGGTTGTAGAAAATATCTTTCCCTCGGGAATTCTCTTGTGCAAATTAAGAAGGGGAAGATTCGCTTTCCGATACCCAAGTGTCACTTCCATTATTATTAAATGGAATTATGTATCCTAAGGCATGGATAATGGACCCCAGAGTGGAGAGATAAAACAACCCCTTACATCACATCAGCAGTGTCATTTAACTTCTAATTTCTTAAAACTGTGGGGAAAAAAGAATAAAACTGATTCTTAATTAAGTGAATAATACAGCTTGCAATACTTTCATTAACTAGCATAGATTCACAGCTGGGTAGTATCCTCGGCTTCCTTCTTTCCTTCTTTCCATCTAATCCATACAGACTGCAAGTGTCTGACACCTAGAACTAGCAGAGTTTGGGTCATCTTCTTTTAATGTGTATTTTCAGTAGTGTGTCTCATCATAGAGATAGTTTTTCTCAACACATGTTTAGTAGAGAATATGTGGAAGAATTACACATTCTTTTTGGCTGATTCTGTGAGTAACCTTACCACTTCTGAGTGTCAGATCAAACATATTCAGTGTCGGAAATTATCAAGTTTACAAATGTAAACTGTTCACCTACAAATTTCCAAGTTGTACCATTAAGAGGGTCTTTGGTCTCAGTGAGAAGTTAGCTATAGTGACACTATGGATAAGAATTAGGAACAATGAGTCAGGAAAGCAGACTCTACTTCCAGTGCTGGCATCAAATATTTTTGCTGGGTATCATTAATTGTCCTATCTAGTCCTTTTGATTATAATGCATTATTAGAAGGCAATGCATATTTCAGAGAGTAAGATGCAGATGCGAGAAGATAGCAAGCGTGAAGCTGTTTACAGAAGAGAGCTCGCGATTTTGTAACATCATCGTTGTTTGTGCAAGGAATCATTTTCATGTGGGCTGATCGAATTACAGGGAATGAATCCGACATAAATCTTCTGCAGAAGCTGCGAATGACAGTGCGATCATGTTCTTCCATTTATTTCTAGAAACAAAAAGAACTTCGCAAATATTAGGACACTAAATAATCGCGTGCCACATTGGCGCAGTACTGGGCAGTTAGAATCAATCTCGAGTAGAAAGGTAAAGAAGATTGTCGTGGAAGGGTAGTTATTGGGATCATATGTAGAGATGTACATAACACTTTATTAAATGTCATAATATATATTCTCTCACTCGATCATAACAGCAGCACTGACTGGTGCAAGGCATTATTTGGAGTTATATAGGTTTATTGCATTCTGATTCATGGAGAAATGACAGCCACATAATAGCATTTGGAAGAGTCCTTCTTGATTAACCAGCATTCCCCGGTGACATGACCGGATAGTGTCTCCATCTTTTCATACAGCTGAGAAGGGACAATCAAAGGCATTCCAGAAGCCCGCCAGCTGGGATGATGTAGAATCAATGACAGGAAATTTGAATGGTTTCCTTATCAACACAATTCATAAAGTCTGGAGTTTCCAGGAAGCCTGGGCAGGTTGTAAGGGCTGCAGCTGTGGTCAGTTTGTCTGAAAAGGAAAAGCGTCTTGCAGGTGTCATGTCTTCTCACCTTGCAAAAAACAAATGAACAGACAAACAATCCCAAGCCATGGTTCTCAATTACAAGCGTGTACCGGAAACCCTTGGAGGGCTGACTACCATACTTCAGAGCCCTATTTCAAAGATGTGGATGAATGGTGCTGGAGGGGTAGGACTTGAATATCCTTATTGCTAACAGTTTCCATGGGAGGTTGGGGTGGGGGAGACTTTGAGAAACACTGTCTTGTAGGACTAGGAAACTCTCAACACCGCTTCTTTCAGTGTTAGGATTGATGATCAAATTTTAATCTATAAATCAAACGTGTACTGAATAGCATATCATCAGTTGCAGGCATGTGAGCAACAAAAGGGCGGAGTGTTAATGAAGAAAGTAGAAGGGGATTCATGGACAGACAGAGCACCCGCAGAAGGAGCATGAAAGAAGGATGAATGGAAATAGGATTACAAAACCCTCTGAAACTCTAGAGATGATCAGACTCAGGAGTAGGAGTTGGAGGAAAGATCTATGCAGCTCACTGGGGAAGATTTCCCCAAAAGGCACCTCTTCTCATCCTCTGCCTATCAGTATTAACTTGTTAGGAGACTCTTCACAGATCGACTATACCAGTGCTTAAGTCTTTATGAGTTAGGACTTAAGTCACCTAGTCTTCCACCTTAAAGAGTAAAATGCCTAGACAGTGCCCATGGCTGTACTATTTAGCAATGATAAATAATACGTACTTTATATGCACCCTATTTTTGCTGTGAGGCTTCATAATCCTTGTGATTTAATACAGCCATTTAAACTGTTTTAATACTGTATATTGATTTGCTTTCCACCAGATCCTTATATTTGCATAAATGTTTAGTAACAGAGCAGAGATTTGAAGGGCCATAGTTTCATGAAAATCTACTTATTTAAACATTGGTACGCAATGAAGGCTTGTATTTAGTGTTTGTTTTATTGGCTCTTTGAAAATCCTCATCTGAAAAGGACTCCTTACTGACCCTGTACATTTCAATAGCACTCCATGACTCCAATTAGTTTATAGCATTTTTTATTAGCAGTTTTATTGAAACGTAATTCCCATTCCATATAATTTGCCCAGAGCAAGTGTACCATTTAATGGTTTTCAGTATGGTCTCAGATATGTGGAGCATCACACAGTCAGTTGTTAGAGTATTTTTTCCCTTGTCTGATGACAAGCCTCTGCATAATAGTGATTATCCCCTATTTTCCCTGCCCCTTGCTCCTCTAGTCCGAAGCAGGTGCTAGCCTGCATTATGGAGAATGCATTTTCCTCTGATGACCACTTTGCAAGAACAGAGTCATGCATTACTTGCTCTCCTGACTGCCTTCTTTCATTCAGCATATTGACACTTAAATTGGTTTTGTCCTTAAGTGTATTTTGAAGTTCTAGAGTAGTTTCAGCTTTAGATAAGAAGGTAATGATAAGAGTGTCGCTCAGACTCCATGTCCTTATTATATATACCTTTCGTGAGTGTGGTCCATTTTTTTTCAGGTGAATGGACTAATATGGATGCATTGTTATTAACTGAAGTTCATACTTCATTCACATTTCCTTAGTATTTGCCAAGTATCCTTTGTCCCCTTCATAAGTCCATCTGGGATACCACTTCACATTCTTCTTTTTTTTTTTTTTGGCCAGTCCTGGGCCTTGGACTCAGGGCCTGAGCACTGTCCCTGGCTTCTTTTTTGCTCAAGGCTAGCACTCTGCCACCTGAGCCACAGCACCACTTCTGGCCGTTTTCTGTATATGTGGTACTGGGGAATTGAACCCAGGGCCTCATGTATATGAGGCAGGCACTCTTGCCACTAAGCCATATTCCTAGCCCCTTCACATTATTCTTGTTTCCTTACATTCCTCCTGATTGTGAATTTGTTTTTCAGACTTGCTATATTTTTTTTCTGCTTTATTAAATTTATGTTTGGCAAATGAAAGCCCTAGTATTCAACGTGACATGTTGATCTATCTATGGGCCTGGGGATGACCACTGAGATCATGAATATATATGCTTTATCTTACTTTTACTGTGATAAGATCACTTTAGATCTTCCCTCACTCAAGTTTGTAATCCATTTTTATTCTATACTCACCCTGCCATACAGATTTCCAGTAAATTTGTTTACACCCATGACTGTATTTTATGCTAGGGTTGGAGAAGCTTATCTATGTCTTCAGCAGTAGAACAAGTGGATACTTCATGTTTTTATATTACCTTCTGAGCCAAAAGGAAAATAATGATCAGGGAAATAGAAGCTATGTCATCAAAAGAGCTGTTGTCATTCGGTGAAAACAAACCCTTGAGTTAGTTATGAAAATGCACCATTTTCAAAGGGAAATGCTTCCGTCTTAGTATAGTTGTATCCAGGACGTTGAACCCTCGGAGGGCTAGTGTTGTAGGGCCTGGCTTCCCAGAGAGCATGTGCTTGGTCAGTGGAGCTACTAGGACCTTTACTTGGGTTCTCTGGTCTGTGCTAGCGATGTTGTGAAGGTATGGTCATGGACCACTCAGCTGCATTGGCCGATGAGGGTGATGTTACTTGCAGTGGTGACCCGTCTCTGTGGCTGCCTTGTGCCTTTGATGGTACCTCAGCCAGGCTCATCCTCAGCACACAACAGCCTGTTTATTATCCACTCAGTACACAGCCTCAGAAAATGATGGGAGCTTAGATGCATACTGAGAGCAACCGTGGGGAAGGAGAACTGTGAACGGGATGTCACATGGATGTCTCTTACCTTTGCCCCTGAACTCTAATTCACATTAGCCAATACCCTTGGAGAGGGAATCCTCAAATGGTTGTTGGATTAAATGACCTCAAAAATCCCTGGTAGCTTGACTATATATCCATTTGAAATACTATTCAATCAAATAATGACACCAATTAAGCCTTTAGCCTTTCAATTTTCATAGTTATTAATTACAACCCAGTGTAGAAAACAAGAGTCCATTATCTATAGAGTATTCTAAGGTAAAAATTGTCCCCAGTGTCTTACTATTTTAGAAGCAATCTAAACAATTTTTTAAAGAAGCTATAACACAATCCCCTTGTATTTTTTTTTCCTGTGAAGTTGGTGGTAACTATTAATAAAAGTCCTCAATACATTTAAGGAAAAAAAAAAAGAGGTGGTGAGATCTCTTCATAAAAACAAGTACCTACTCTCAGGCTAAAATCTTTTGAGAGGCTAGTTTTGTCCCCAGCTGGTACAATTTTGCTATATAGTGGGTCATTTATTAGGGGTTGGTAATGGAAATGCTGAAAGCAGTATAAATGTTGTGATTCTGGTGGATATTGCTGAAATAATGGAGCCTTTAATCACGATTGGGAGTGGAGGAAGGGAGAAGGCTCTCCTAGTCTTTGGTGGTATTGAAAATTCTTAGAGGAGAAACAGTCATTTGGAGGGATATTAGGTAGGTATTTCACCAGGCCCCTTAGCCAGTATGGCAGTTGATGTGAGAGCAGGAGGTTTGTTGCAGTTGATAAATGGAAAATCTTCCTAAGCAGGTACACTTATATTGTAGCAATTACTCCATGATGCATTGCTCTCACTCGGTAAGGTTACTAAGATAACAGTACTTTATTATTTTGTATGGATTTTTCTAATTGCAACGCACCTTATGATTTATTATACAGCCTATGATTAGACGAAGCTGAACCAATCAATAGGCTATTAATTACCAGTTGCTGTTTAACATGTGCTGGACCCCTATCTGAATTCAAAAGTTGCTAAGTTATCTCAGTGAGCAGCCAACATGATGAGCATTTTTCATAAATACAAAAAGCTCATTTCATCTAAAGAGGAAGCCATTATGGAAGAAAAATTGAATGCAATTTAGTCAGGAGCAGATAGATTACTCTGCATTAGAGAGAAAAATCATTCCGTTTGTTGATCATATCCTGTTCTTGAGTGGTGGGGTAAAAATTGTGAGGCCAGCACTAGCTAACCGTGGGATAATATTTCATAAAAATTAGTATGGATGACTTTGCCTGATGATGTTATTATTCAATTGAATTCTAAAGACTTCGCATTGATGAAACTAAAATTTTGATGTAATGAGATTTACGGTGATCTATATGCTATGTACAACTGGGTAGAGGTAATTATTTAGATTGTACGTTTAGTATACAGGAGCAACTTGAGTTCTTTAGGACTCTTTTCCAACCATCACTATTATTTATTTATTTATTTTTATTATCTTTAAGTAGTTGTGCAAGGAGAGTCTTAAGGTTCTTAAAACATCTAAGCAAGGCAAATTATTGTCCCTAAGAAGGAAGCTAAAGCCTTCAGTTGCCGCTAATATCCATTTCAACTAAGGGTCACACTTAACCAGGAAGACGGATAACTGGAGAGTGTGTTTGCGTACATCACCCAAGGTGAATGAGAGGTGATTTTCAAGAGATGTCCAGTGCAAAGCAAGGCAAGTTAGAGGCATCCACGGGACTTATCAGAAAAGAAGAGGAAGAAAATAACCCCATTTACATTTTGGATGAATATCACTTTCCTGTACAGTCCTAACATGCCCCTTTGTATGTACTAAGACAGTAAGACAGCGGCCATGTTCTTCAGTGTGTTCCATCTCAAGAACATTCACGGCTGGATCTGGCCTGGGAATCCAGATGGCCTTCCACCTTTTACCTTCTCTCATACTCTTTTGCTCTTCCTCCCTCTCTTCCTCTCCTGCCCCCCCACCTGCCACCCCAATCCTGTCTGGATTTCCTCCCTTACCTTGAGACTGGGCCAAGCCCGGAAGCTGTTCAGCCTCCCATACTGCCTCTCGGTTCTCACGTCGCTCAGTAATTGTGTTGCCTTCTGTGCTTGCCCACGTCACTCTCCTCACCCAGTTCTATCCCGAGCACCTTGCCGGTACTCAGACCTGCAACGCTGTGTCGTCGGCAACTCCCAACTCATTTTGTTTAAGAAAATGGAAAGACACCTTGAGCTTTCAGGCCGTGGTGTCCATAGAGAGCTCTACGTCCTGTGGAATTCACCATGCGAATGCCCCAGGGGAGCCTTGGGGCACGGCATGGCTCTGAGGGAGGTGTGTGAATACACTCTTTTCTGGAAAAATCACTCTGATGGAGCAGGTGCACAGGGCACATGCATGAACACGTGTGTGTGTGTGTGTGCGTATGCTCATATTCACATGCACATATGCAGATACGCAACATACCGGATAAACCCAGGTACTGCACACGCACACACACATACACACACACACGCACACACGCATGCATGTGGGCGCAGGTGATCCCAAATAGCTTCAGAGTTCACCTCCTTCGTTATCCTACAGTGGGGTTGACCACGCTGACCTTTCCAACAGCCTGAGGACAGATCGCTGACAGTCAGCATAGTAAACGTGCGAATCACTTCTTCGTACATCCAGAGGGTTTGCTGTTGCATGCCCGTTTGGGTAAATAATTATTCCCTTTAGGGACCTTGGGAAGAGGGGGAGACGGTGGGAGAGTCTCTATATCGCTACGCTGATTTCTTCAGAGGAGACAAAAGTATAATCAGACATAATACCTTTAGCCATAAAAGCAAGCTGGGTGTATAACTTTGGGGTGTGTAATGTTGGAAGATTGTTTTTAAATACAAAGAATGTGTAGGGTCCGATCTTTCGATTGTGTGGAAGTAATAGCCACAGTCTTTCTGGCTCTGTGGTGGGTTGTGTTGGCCCCAGGACTGCTGAAAACAACTAGGATTTCCATGTGGGACTAGGCACGGGGAACATTTCTTTCTTCCAAGGGCCACTTGAATATTTATAACATCATTTGTGGGCAGCTAATGGGAGAAGCATATGTGTTTTCCTGTCATGTACCCAATGTTTTTGTGGTCTTTATGCATCCTGAGAAGTGGATATTCCTCACCCAGACACTTGCAGAACATCTGGGATGGGAATGAGCTCCCCAAAACCATGAAATGATTGTCCTTGGTCAAGGACACATGGATGGATTGAAGCCATTTTTCCTGAATAAAAGAGCCCTGAGTTGTCTGTCTTTCTTTCCACTAAGTTAGGTACCAGGCACAGCAGAGAGAATGAGTCTTGGAAACAACTTCTCTTGTTCAGGCCTGAGCGTCCACACAATCAGCATCCCTCTGTGTGTGTCAAGCAATGGAGAGCAGATAATCAGAGTCAAGAGGCTGATTCTGATGGTGGCGGTGTGTCTCCAAACCACAGGGAAGGGCCGCCCCGTCTGCCGGAGATGGCTGCAGTCGTGAGACACACATCCGGAGATGCTCTTTTCTCCAGATGGTTTCGTTTCATCCCTGCTTTCGGGGGGGGGGGGGTGCTGGGGAATGATGGGGGAACCAGCAAAGCAGGATAATGGGTCATATTACCCCAGGGGCCAGGAAGAAAGCATGGGTAGCTGTCTCAAGCAGAGAGGCTAGAAAGCACCAGGAGCTCGAGCAAACAGGTGCCTTAGAAAGTAAAGGCTGCTCTCTTTACCAGCCCTGGCTGGCTGTGCTAGCTTGGGCTTGCTCACTTCAGAATGTCTGGAGAAGGTGGGGTAGGACGGGAAAAGGCTTTCCTTAATGCTCAGGGTTCCTGATGGGAGCTGAAAGGGAAGCTGAAAAGGATAGGATAGGAAGAGAAAGGCAATCTGGTTTGAGGTTAACCCTGAGTGCTGGCCTCCTGGAACAGTGGCCAAGCAGGGAGGTGACTTGGGTGGGAGTTCAGCTAGAAAAAATGGGATGCTTTCCCTCTCTAGGAAATAAGATGAACTAATATCCCCTTTGCCAAAAAACCAAAGAGTAAAAACAACCTTCTCCATTCTCCTCACTTACGTTCATTTATTTCCCAAGCAAGCTTTCTAAGCAAGCTTTCCACTGTGATAATAAACCCAGTTTCTACTGTAGCAGAAGCGTTAAGTCTTCCACTGCAGGTTTCAATTTACTACAAAACATGCTTCTCTCTCCTTTTTTAATAACAAAAGCTATTAAAGACAAAAGTGATGAAAATGATTATAAGAAAGAAAGAAAAAAAGAAACAAATAAACAAGCTGGCGCTGGTGGCTCACAGCTCTGATCCTAGCAACTCAGGAGGCTGAGATCTGAGGATGGCAACTCAAATCCAGCACAGGCAGGAAAGTGCTTGAGACTTATCTCCAATGAACCACCAAAAAAAAAAAAAATGGCTCAAGTGGTAGAGTGCTAGACTTGAACTGAAGAGCTCAGGGACAGCGCCCAGGCCCAGAGTTCAAGCCCCACGAATGAAAAAAAAAGAAACAAACAAACAACAACAACAAAAACCCAATGTGAGGATCAGGATGAAGAAGCAAGAACTCAAAGAATTTGCAAAAATTATGTTATATTTCATTTTTGCCACTGTTGGAGCTTGGATTGACAGTCTTGTGTTCTTACTTGGCGTTTTTGCTCTGGTGGTGCTCTGCCACTTGAGCCACAGCTCCACTTCTGCAGTCAATTGGAGATAGGAATCTCACAGACTTTCTTGCCCAGGATGATTCTGCTCAGATCTGAGCCTCCTGTATAGCTAGGATTACAAGCATAAACCACTTAGCAATTTGTTACGATTCTTTGGACTTCAGTGACACAGTTCTATGGGAGTAGAAGGCTCTGCTTTCACGTTTGGCCACATTTTCCTGAGATAATTCTTATTTAGTTTGAATTTCCTTAGGAACAGGAAAAAAAATCAAACCATAAGTTACGTTTGCTTAACAGACTGGGCTATGGTTATAAGTGCCAAACACAGCCATCATTTTTGGAAGGGAAAAGGTTTGTTGTGTATGTTTTTCATCTAAAAAGAATATTCTAGGCATTGCCATTCTCTGTCTCCTCCATCTTAGAACCTTGTTACCATTGTTTAAATAAAGCTCTCACTGGGGTGCCAACTTTAAGCTTAGAAAAGATTATGGTAAATTATTCTGTTTTTCAAAGTTATATGTCTGGTTGGTTAGCTTGAGCTCTGTAAGTTCCCCAGGAGATAGATGTAAAATTCTGCTAGAGAGATAAAATGTCAGGCAAAAGGCAAACTATGCTTAAGAAAGACCCTAGACGCCTTAAAATATCACTGATTTGCTGCCTTGTGAAGAATTCCCTGTGGTATATGGAACATATATATGCATATATATATATATCTATGTATATCTATGTATATATATATATATATATATATATATATATACACACACACACACACACATATGGGGGGGGGGTGAGGACACACAGTTTCCAGGTGGCAAATTCTCAGAGCTCCAGTGGCAAATTCTCTATTCACTGTTTTTGAAGGATTAGGGCTGTGTGAATATTTGACCCCATTCTTCCGATGGGGACCTGAAGAAGGATGTCCACCAAGCCCACCATCTCCTTAGGTACCAGGAAGACAAGTAGCACAGACCAATAGACAATGAGGTGAGGAAATCATAGTTGGAAAAGTATAGGGGAAACACAGGAGATACACATGGAGAGAATGGTAAAGGATGGATTAAGACTGGGGTGCTCTCTGGTAAGTAACTATGGATTTTCTGTTTCTAAAGGGTTCCTCCACAGTCTGGAGTTAAATTATCTGTAAGAGAAGGGGGAAAAACCCCACTACTTCAAAAGAAACACAGCCATCCCAGGAAATAGAGTCCCAATTGCTATTATGTTATAATTAGAATTTCAAGAGGAGAGAGAGACCTAGATGCAAACTTCTGAAATCAGTGGAGGATTAAAAATGCAGACTCTTTCATCTATCCAGAAAAAGTCAGAAAGCAGAAAAAAGGAAGTGAAGAAAAAAAAAGTCCTGGCGAATAGCTAAGAATACACATGATCGAGCAAATGTTAGAAACACATGCAGATGTATCAGTAATTACTAAAACATCACAGTACATTTTTTTCCCCCTTGGGCAACAGTTAAAAAAATCCAGCCATGTGCTTGTTTAGATTGTGACCTCTATAAATCGGATGCTAGAGCAGGGCTAGTCATGCAGGAGAGTTATTCTGGTTGATGCTTGTGAAGGAGAGTCAGGAAGGAGCTGGCTTGACCAGGAGAACTTTGACTTCAAGGGAGGGCAGGACAGCAGTTGGGGGGGGGCATTGAAGAATGCATTGGGGAGTTGGAGAAGGTTGTGGAAGACTCTTCCACAGGAGAAAAAAACCCAGGGTCATTCACTGGACTTCCATCTTTATTGCTGTTGGTGGTGGTGGTGCTGGTGGTTCTGGGGATTGAACTCAGGAGTCTCATGTTTGCTAGGCAGGTGCTCAAACTCTTGAGCCATTCCTCCAGCCTCCTTTGACATTGGTTATTGTCAAGGTAGGATCTCCTTTTATGTCTGAACTAGGCTAGACTGTGGAATTCCTCTTTAGGCTCCTCCGTGTCAGTGGAGGTGACAGTCATGTACCTAGCCATCATGCTTCACCTGCAGTGGGCTAACAGGGATTGCCACTACCCCCAGCCGCTGGTCCACAGGGACTCTCAGGAAGGCAGGGCACCTTTCATTTGTACTGTTTGGGTAATGGCTGGAACGCTCGGCAAACCATGGACTCCCATGAGCCTCTATTAGCCAGCACTCCTGCCTGTGCTGGATTTGAGTTGCCATCCTCAGATCTCAGCCTCCTGAGTTGCTAGGATCAGAGCTGTGAGCCACCAGCGCCAGCTTGTTTATTTGTTTCTTTCTTTCTTACAATCACTTTCATCACTTTTGTCTTTAATAGCTTTTGTTATTAAAAAAGGAGAGAGAAGCATGTTTTGTAGTAAATTGAAACCTGCAGTGGAAGACTTAACGCTTCTGCTACAGTAGAAACTGGGTTTATTATCACAGTGGAAAGCTTGCTTAGAAAGCTTGCTTGGGAAATAAATGAACGTAAGTGAGGAGAATGGAGAAGGTTGTTTTTACTCTTTGGTTTTTTGGCAAAGGGGATATTAGTTCATCTTATTTCCTAGAGGGGGAAAGCATCCCATTTTTTCTAGCTGAACTCCCACCCAAGTCACCTCCCTGCTTGGCCACTGTTCCAGGAGGCTAGCACTCAGGGTTAACCTCAAACCAGATTGCCTTTCTCTTCCTATCCTATCCTTTTCAGCTTCCCTTTCAGCTCCCATCAGGAACCCTGAGCGTTAAGGAAAGCCTTTTCCCGTCCTACCCCACCTTCTCCAGACATTCTGAAGTGAGCAAGCCCAAGCTAGCACAGCCAGCCAGGGCTGGTAAAGAGAGCAGCCTTTACTTTCTAAGGCACCTGTTTGCTCGAGCTCCTGGTGCTTTCTAGCCTCTCTGCTTGAGACAGCTACCCATGCTTTCTTCCTGGCCCCTGGGGTATATGACCCATTATCCTGCTTTGCTGGTTCCCCCATCGTTTCCCAGCCTCCCCCCCCCCCCACCCAAGCAGGCACGGATGAAACGAATACAAACACTCCAATGAGGAGACCTCTGGAAGGTTTGTAAAGAACTTTGCTCATTCAAAGACTCAGATCAGGGAACCAAATGCATTCCATAGCTAGGGAGAAATTTTTGTAGAACATATCTCTGACAAAGGCGTGCATGATGAATATAAAAAGAAATATGTATGCCATTTATGTCTATTTATATCTAATAACCTGTACAAATATATGCATGCATCTACATTTCTGTATTTATCTCATCTATCTATCTATCTATCTATCTATCTATCTATCTATCTATCTATCTATCTATCGATCGATCGATCTATCCTCTGTGTAAGTAATAAGAAAGAAATGATTTTGTGGTCGTAGTGGTCAAAGATTTGTAGATAATCATGAAAGAAGAGCTATGAATGGCCCTCAAGTAAATGAAGATGTTCCTAAATTATAAAATACAAGTATAACAATGTATTGTCATAAAAATTATGTAAATTTGGTCTATTTCCCTCTCTCCCTTGCTCTTACAGTGTTTCCTTTTATATCAAGCTTTTGAGAACAGCACACAGTTTAAAGCCCAAGAATTGTTTTATTTCTGGAATTTTCCATTTGGTATTTCCAGACCATGGTTGACCACTTGTAGCTGAAACTGAAGAAAATCTAAGCCATTTGCGCTTGTCTGCACAAATTTGGGTATAAGTTTCCATACCAGCATTTTACTTAGTAGAGGAATACTGCAAGCCACACCGAAGGTCTGTTGACTGACAGGTGGACAAACACTCTAGAGCACCCATGCAATGGAATAACACTCAGCAATAGAAAGGAGCAAGTTAATATGCCACCCGTGGGTGAATGTCACAACACTATGCTATGTTAAAGATGTCAAATGCAAAGTAGCTCAGACTGTATTGTTCCATTCATGTGAAATTCTATACAAAGCAAAACTCTCTTCACACAATGCAAATCACTGTTTCCCTGATCCAGGGAAGGGGAGGGGAGGAGGGAAGGAGAAGGGAAGGTAGGGAAATCAACTGCAAAGTCATCATGGCAAGGCCTTTGGGGCATCGGGACTATTCCTGTCTTGATTGCTAGTGCTGGTTATGTAATAGTATGCCATATACTTCAAGAATATATGCTTGAGTGGAAAATCACTGAAAAGTATAATACATGACATTCAAAATATGCCTGACACTCAGGTTATCTGTGAACACCAGTGGTGGCTTGTGTAGTATTTTCTATTTTTAGGACAGTCTTCCAAAAACTTCATTCAGACTATGTTTTGCTTTAGAGGAACACTGAGTTTTGCTCAGCTTTACACGCAACCTCCTCTTGAAGAACAAGTCACTGAGTAAAAATGGAAGCCATCTTCCTATTGGGAAATGGTACACTTAATCCAGCGAATCAAAAAAAAATATTTTGGAGATTTTAATTTTTTAAAGAAGTCTTCTTTTAAGTGCAGTCTTCCAAATTTCTCCATAGTAGTATTTGTGTTGGAGACTAAATTCTTTTTTTCCCCAGATAATGATGTAACATGAGAATGTTGAAACCCATAATTATGTCACATGGAATCGTGTCTCTCGAATTCAGCAGGTTACTGCGTATTTTAAGAGGACGAGACACACTTGGATGCAAAGGCTTGAGTCCCTGTGTCAATCCCCAGTCCCTGGGGGAGAGATTCCTCATTGTCAGGAACTTTCCAATACCAAGTACTCTCAAACAGTAGACCGAGGAAAGATGGATAGCCTCCCTTCTCTGCTCTTGATATCTGCCTCTGCCCAGTTCATGGTATACATATTTCTAGTATTTTCAGAGAAAGGGTTGTTTGAGGGAGGGACAACCTGGGAGAATGACGGAAGGGGTGGCATTGTCCAAAAATGAATGTATTGTGTACCTGACTTATATAACCGTCATCCCTCTGTATATCACCTTTTTTTTTTAAAAAAGTTTTTTTTTGACAAAAAGAGAGGATTGTTTGAGAAATGGTGGGTCGTGGATGTGAAAAGAAAAGGAAAACATGTATGTTTCGAGTCTTTTGAAGATAGTTCTACTGATGAGCAGATGCTGCTTGCTTTCTAGGGCGAATCACTTTAAGTTAGATGGCAATTATATTAAGTATGACTTGTAATCAAGCAGTCACAATGAGGGGTTGAAAAATAGACATAATTTGGGGACAGATTCAGGTCCCAAATAGGGTTTTGGAAATGAGAACAGAACACACACAAAAAACCTAGCAGACCATTGCAGGGAAGGCCACTGGGAGGAGATCCTACATTGCCTAGGAGTTTCTGAAACAGAAGCTGGATTTTGAATGGAAGAGACTTTGATTTTATTCATGTTTATTTCTTCAGGTTTAAGGAAATGAAAAGGGACACTCAAATAACAGCGCAATAAGAGACAGAGGTCGATCCACAGAGCGATCACAGCATCCTCTCTGGCGGATTATAAACATACTGGATGATGTGCCCTATTGTTTAGAAATGGGACCATCTAGTTGCCCTCTTAATGACAACCAGTTTTGCCTATGTGCGCACAGCAGATCATACTCCCTCTTCCCAGCAAGTTATAGTCAGGAAGGCTGCAGGAACATGCACACAACCAGACCTAGGATGTGGGAACTCCCTAGCAAATCTGACTTTGACTCTTCACCTGCAGTGATCCAGAAGACAAATGGGACGGGACAAGGGGGTAGATAAAAACGATGATAGACTAAGGAGATGTCAATAGCCTTCTAAGCAAACCAGGAGCTCTCATTAGGGTTAGCATCTGAACACACCAGTGCCCCAAAGATATCTGTTTGAGACAGCCAGCAAAACATTGAACGTGGTGTGGGTATTAGCTATTTTCAAGGACTTCCTGCTAGTTGTCTTGAGAGTGACAATGGAATTGTGGCTAAGCACGGGGATGTTTCCAGTATTTGGGGGGTGGGTGGGGGGGGCTCCTGTTTGCTGGCTCCAGGAATACCACATGATCATCAACATGACAGGTGTTCCAGCATCCCACGTTGGAATTCTGGAGCTGCAAAGGATAACATCATCCATATGTGGTGTTATGTAATACCTAATGCCAGCTTTTGCTTATCCAACCACTGCCCTAAAAAAAAAAATAGCTATCATTAATTCCAGTTAGGATGGGGTATCATTCTATATTGGGAATGAGAGCATTAAGTGACAAGAGATCTGGTGTTAGGCTCCCCTGGGGATTCTGAAAGCTCCTTGGTATTTGAGCAACGCTCCCTGGGTTTGTCCTCCTTTCTGTGTGTTTCCTTACTGTTTCCTGTCTCTCTTTACGTGAGCACAGATCTCTAAGATTCCATCAGGACAGTTCTGACTTGCTCAATCTTTCCAGGTCAAATCCCTGCTCCGAAGAAATTGCCTGTTCTGGTCTTTCTTGCTCCACTTAAGAAATGTTCTCCTCTTGTCCAATCTAATCCTCAACAATTTAACTTTAATGGATCATAAATACCAGAGCTCAACCCATGCAAAACTTTCCAGAGTAAACATCGAGGTGGGCAGGGCTTGCCTTTTTGGCAAAAATGGGGAGGTTAGAGCTAGGAGCAATGGTTGTGGGGATTAGGGGGCGACAGAGATTTGTTCTCTGAAGGGCAGACTGCTACCACCAAAAGGAGAGAGAAAAGGCTAAGGAAGGGGCGGTACATGTCATTTGTACACATCCTGCAATGAGCTTCTCAAACAAATCTCTCTCCCACTCATGAATAGTAACGGTAAGCGTGGAGTGTACCTTTGCCTTGTAAAGGTGAAAGACAGGACCTACAACAGATCTATATCTACCCCTCTCTGCGGGACACGTGGGTCTAAAGTAGAGGAAGAGGTTTTAGGGTTGAAAAAGCTGAAACCCTAAGGGGAGAATCCATGAATGTGGGTGCTACATGGATAATCTCCAAAGAGTATTTTTATTCCTTTGAATGACAACAGACTTGGGTCCTAAAGAAGTGTGTAAAAGATGTAAAGTGAACGAGTAATGATATGCACTCTAGGGTCAGATTGTCTCTGTACTTAGATTCCAGCTTCATTACTTGTTCGAAACATTGTTCAAAGTCTCCGCATCTTCTTTTCTAATTTTTAAGATGGGGTTAAAAGTAGTAGCTGCGTCTTTCTTTGTAAATCCTCCATGCATATTGGAATCTAGAATGAAGAAAGGGAACTGAGGAAAAGAATAACATGAAAAGATTAACAACAACCACACAGTTCACCCTCTTCCAGCTCTGAGAAATTCTGGAGAAGGATATCTCCTTCTCTCAAGTATATTATCAAAGGAATATTTTGCCCGCAATCTTCTCAGTATTCATAGAGGAACTCTGGGCCCAATATTTCTTCTCATCGTAGCAACAGAGGATGAAGTTTATAAAGGGAGGAGATGGTAAGCACTAAATATTGCTCATTAATTTCAGGATACAGAAGAAGGTATAATAACAAGTGATTTAGAAAGGCTGTTCACTGCATCTTATTTACCCTTTCCAATAATATATGAAGAAAAGGTAGGTGATAAAATTAGAAGGCTTCTCATTGAAAACAAATAAAAGGGACCATTGTACTGTTTACTCACCGTGTAATTATCTTGTAAAAGTCTTCACTATGGGGTATTATTGTGACAAATGGTTTCAACTAAGGATTAGGCATTTATAATAAGAAGAACAACAAATGTAATCTCAACATTCAAAGCAAAGTACAAACTCTATCAAGCTGTTTACAGCTACCATGTTAAAGTGGGGGAAAATGGAGGAACGTTCTCAGAAAATTGAAGGCTTAGAGTCTCTTAGATCATTCTCCAACACCCACCCCCTTCCACTAATCAAAGACCCTCTTAGCCTCCCTTTTGATGTTTAAGAGAAAGCATTTTGCTATTTGTATATTTTATATTTTGTCTTATTTCCATTTTCTCCTTCATTATGTGAAAATAGGATTGTGTTCAGACTCAAATGGTCTCTGGCATTTTTTTGTTAAATTAAAGAAATTTACAGCTCAAAGTACAGTGAACGTTAAAGACTATGAAGAGTTGTATCAGTGACAAGACGATTGATTCTCTAAGAAATGTTAGTCTCAGTAAATGCTCAAGATTATTGACTACATTAAAAATAATAACTATTATAACGTTGGTATTTCCTTGTAGTGTGAAAGTATAATGGAAATTTTTCTCAAGTATATATGAGTTTAAATTCTACCAGGCATATTAACCATTCGCCTATAATGACTGGCAGTTGTAATAATTTTAGTTTTGGTGACAGCCAATGCTGAAACAATGAGAGCTTTAGTTAAATCAGTGGCTTAGCATTACGAAAATTTCAGCGGCAACAACAATATAATTCTCAAATATTTATTTGTAAAGAACTCCAATATTTTATATTCAATTAATTTAGTTGAATACTACTTGCATAGGAAGCTATAATTTCATTGAGTCTGATCTTCCTAAACCATTATGTAGTTAGAAGGCTGCCTTACATCAGGCAATGAAATGTCTCATCCAGAAAACTCTATTTATAAGTGGGAAATTTAATATACATAAATGTACTTTTTATTAAGTGTGAATTAATTCACTTCCTCTTAATCTAGTTTTAATATGAAACAAATGAAAAAAGCATACTCTTTATTAGATTGGTCATAATACCTTTGCATTGCTATTGAATTTGTTATTGTCTCTTTTAGTTAAATTGGATATAAACTAAACCTAAATAGCCCTAGAAACAAATTGACTTTAAAATTTTTTAACACATTTTAAAATTTGTTCAGTAGCTTTAGGGGTCGGACTGTTTTTGTAACGGACCCATTAGTCATAGATAGAAATGTTTACTTACTTTGTAAGGATTCCAAAGAAGAAAAAGAATGATCAAGCATTCTATTTCCATATACTAGAATGTTTACCAAGAAGATTTCAAGTCATTATGGTCTACTAACTTGCCATTAAATTAGCGTCAAGGCTGATAAGGAGAATGTGAACAGACACACACAATCACAAACATATATCATAATGTACTAATTTCCTGTCTTGGGAGCATTGCTCTCTGAGAGCAACAGAGATGTGCTCAAAAGGAAGATGAACTAGATCATCTAACTAAACGCCCTTCAAAACATCACCATCCATAGCAGTTCACACCCTCCCTCAGTTTGCTCCCTTCTTCATCAGTTTTTGCTGTCCTGATTTCCATTCCTTGTTTGTGCCTCTTACTCTCCTGCTTTTATCTTCCTCTAGTCTAGTCTTATTCCGAGTCCTCTTTCTATGTTCTAGTCTTCTTCAGTTGCTTCTCAAGAACTGAAAATTCTAAAAGAAATGACAGCCCTATCTGATATTACATCCTACCTGGATCCAGAATCCTCACTTCTGAGAATATATCTCAAGAAACGGAACTCAGCATGTCGTGTAGATAGTGCAGATCTGTGTTCACTACACTGTGAGTACAGTGGTCACAATAGGAGACCCACCTAGTTGTCCATCAACAAATGAGTTGGTGAAGAAAATATAACACTATTCAGGTTTACCTGGATGTTTCTGAAAAATCCAGACACAGGGTAGAAGCTTGGTTACCAGGGAATGGACTGGGTTGGGAAAAGTTGGGGAGACGTGGGTCAGAGACTACAAAATTTCAATTAAATAGAAAGAAAATGTCCAAGAGATCTGTGTACAACATAAAGAACAAAAGCAGGATTAGTGGGTAGATTCAGAGAGAATACACATGGGAAAATAATGAAAGCAAATCCATGCCTAATCTATTTTGGGCCATGCTACTTCAGAGTCAAGAATGAGTAGTCAAGGGCAGTTAATATTTGTGTCCCTTCATGGTTTCACATAATCCCAATAGCTCAGAGACAACCTAGAATTTGAATTTATGTTGAAAATAATGGATAGAACTGGACGTACATTGAATTAAACCAGTAGCAATCTTGGTGAAGATGGAGTGCATGTGATGGGTTCAAACACCAAACAGACCAAGACGGTGGCTTGCTAGTTATCTCCTGCTGTGCATAAAGCTACCTCTGAACATGACAGTCAAATGACACTTTAACAAAAAAACAAGCCATCTCTGCTAAGCAAAATGAACTCCACGTTATGGAAACCAGCAGTTTATCATTGTTGTTGTTATTTTCTGCATACGATGTGAATTATGCCTTTTTCTTTTTCTTTTCTTCCCCATGGTTTTACTTCTGATATCACTGTAATTGATTTTGGTACCCTGGGTATTGTATATGTATTTATTGGAACGAAGGAAGGGAGGAGGAACATCCAAATGGAGCATCCAAATGGAGGAACATGAAAATGGAGGCACATCAAAAAGGGTAAAAGGCGAGCCAACGCAACAGCAAATACTTACAAGACAATATGCTGTAAACCACCTGTACAACTTGGGAGGGGGAGGGAACTGGGGAGGAGGGAAGTTGGGAGGAAAATGAAGGAGGAGGTAACAAGGTTGACAAGAAATGTACTCACTGCCTTATGTATGTGACTGTCAACCCTCTGTGCATCACCTTGACAATAATAAAAGTCATCTCACAAATTTTGTGGGTTAGTAAGGAGATTCAAGTTTGAGTAGGGCTCAACCATGGCCAAGGAGGAGGCCTCATTTGAAGGCTCCTATGGGAAAAGATCTGCTCCTGAGTTCCCTTGCGTGTGCTAGCAGGATTCCGAGAAAATGAACGGAAGGCTCTGGTTATCTCCAAGCTGCTGGCTGGGGTCACCTGCTGTGACCCATACAGTGGCTCCTCGATCGGCGTAAGCATAGGAGACAACCCAGGGAGAGGAACCACAGAACACCTCAGTCCTGGTCTTTGATACCTTGATCTCAGAAAGAGCATCCCTTCAACATAGCAAGGTAGTACTGATTAGAATCTAAGATTAAACAAGGCTCTGAATTCCGTGCCTACCTTGATCATTGGAGGACAAAATAGTTGCTCTGTGCTCTCCAGACTTCACCAGATGCAGAAATGATAAGTTATGCAGATGAATTCGCCAGCTTGCACAAATGGCTCCCCCTTTGTAAATATGCACCTTTAAATATATGTGTGAAAATCTTACGGGATCAGCTTCTGTGACTAAGCCCTCAGGGATTCCTGAGGGAATCTAACTTTGAGGAAGTATTAGGCCATAAATATGGGTCTTTGTGAAGGCTCTGAACAGCACATTAAAAAAAAAAAAAACAAAGGTGATATACCCTGCCAAAACATCAACAACAATGGTAAAGTTCTCTCGAAGCCACTGGAGGTCATGAAACAATTTTTATTGTAGTTTTCTGGGAGAAGAACTGACAGAGTACCAGGAAGATCTAGGAAGATCTAGGAAGATCTAGAAAGATCTAGGAAGCCTTGCCTCTCCATGACACCAGGGAGAAGCATGAGGATTGTGTCAGCACTTCTAATTTTCTCCTTCCATTTTCACTGTGCAGTAGAGGCACAATGAAATGCATTCTCTTTAGCAGTCTTCCCAAGTAGGCCTCCACTTCAGGTGTCATACTATTCACACCCCTAGCCGCGGTCCTAGCTACAAAGTCTGGCTTTAATTCTGATAATATGTTGAGGAGTCGCTTCCGCCTTCTTCCGGTGCTCTGAGATCTTTCCTGAATGTTTCTCTGCCTTACTAGGCTCACCATAGGAGCAAGGTGGCTTCTGAGTGGTTTTGGTTGTGTTCATAGTCCCTAGCAGAGAATCATATGTGTGTCTCACACCTGGATGATCCACACCTATTTTCTTGCTTCATGTGCTACCTATTTTGCAGTGATGGTTTTATTTTTGTTGCTGTTGTTTTGGTTTCTTCTTCTTATTGGTCCAAAAGCCGACTACTGCTAAATGGGATGGATTATTGTGCTTATTTGAACCCTGGATACTGTGGAAAATAATCCGAGTCAGGAGGGTAACTCCATACGGAGGAATTTCATGCACTGGGAAATCAGTAAGGCGTGAGAGCGGATCTGTCGTTTCAGAAAGGGACGTGTTCATAGTTTCTCCACAGATGACGTCACTTGAAGGGTCCTGTACTGAGTGACCATATGACTGTGCCAAGCAGGGTCCTGTGAAGGCTCTGCCATCTTGTATCCTGTTGTGATATTTTGAATGCTCCCTATAGGGCCCTAGCCAGAAGAAAAATACCTCGGGGAAGCTGTGGGTCTGGTCGCTGGTAGAAGCCACAAGCCTCTGAGTCTCAAGGCTGGTGCTTGCAGGTGACCCTGGCTCCCCGAGCTCTGTCGGAGTGAGCTGTAGGGGTGATAAATAGCTTGGAAACACAATTATGCACGGCATATTTCAATCCATATGGCAAAGCCAGGTGGTGAGAGGAAGCCAGCTCTCACTGTGCGTGTGGAGGGGGAGGGGGTCACGCCCAACTACAAGGCAGGCTTGGTGCCCCTGTATCCGTTTGGGGCTTCTGCCACTCACCCTACCGGCTCTGGGTCAATGCAACATTTCTGTACCACTTGTCCATAAGCGGATACCCATGTGTAAGGAGGCATACAAATGGCTGTTCTCTTTGCAGCTCACAAGTACCAATTCATTCCTCCCTTCGTGCTCTTGCTGCTGCGATTCATTTGACCCTGGTTTAGGTGAGAAAAAGGATAGCTGACACTGAAGCCATTAGGCTTTCTTAATTTAGGAATCTTGAGAGGGGAAAACACAGTCCATTCATTTTTATTCCTTAAAGAGTCCATCCGTCAGAAGGCTCTATCCTCAGATCTTGCGGATAAAACTTCTGGTTGGGTTTGTCTCGCTTGCTGCATGAGTGAGCCCATCTGTTGCCAGCTAACCTGGTGGTTTTCTGTTTCTAGAAATCAGTTCCTTTGGGGGAAGACCAGTATCATGCGCTTGTATTTGTTGAGAATAGAAGGCCCACAGCCCCCAAAGAAACAAGCCAGCAGGTTCGTCTTGACAGGTCTCCGTGACCCTCTCATCCTTCGCTCTGTAGCTGTCAGATGTGGAAATGCACGCTCCCTCCCTCAGTCCTCTCCCTGACAGAGCGCATCCTTGTTTGTTGTTGATTGAAGACTCACTGGAGCAGGTCCCCCCCCCCCCCCCCCCCCGAGCATGCTCTAACAAGCTCACTCTGCTGGTGCTACAGGCTGGAGCCAAAAGACAGTAATGTGTCTGGGATTTGCTCTGTGGAGCAGACCCACTACACTGCACGTGTTGTTTTAGTTAATTCTAGAAGGTGCCCTATGCGCTTGGTCTTACCCCTCTCTGTAGATGAAGAAAGCAGAGCTTTCCCTGGATTTGCTACTCTCACAGGTAGTAAGAGATGGACGTGAGATGGAATCCAAGTTTGCTCCAGCCCAGAATCATTTGTTCAGATACTTGGCAGTTCACTTGTTTCTCATGGATACCACATGATCTTGAAATAACCACTGTTTTTTTCTTTGTATTCTCTGCTCATGACCTCAGCACTAAGTACTCCCTATCCCAGTTTCATCCACTCTGTTTTCTACCACAGTCTGGGAACACATACACATTCCATGGGCATTCATGGGGTGCCAGAATGTGGCTACCGAGCGTCAGTTAATACAGACCGATGGAAACCAAATGAATGGTGTGCTCAAGGCCTCGAAGCTTTTCTCAAACCATACTGGAATTCTGTCAGAGAATGATGAATTGTCGCATACCACCTTTGAAGGACAGACTACATCCTCCCATTCTGTGTATGTTGAAACCCTAAACCCCCAGTGCGGTTGTATTTGAAGTAAGAAAGTAATTCAGATTAAATGAGGTTATAAGGCTCAATCCCTCTTTCACTGGGATTTGTGTCCTTATGAAGAGAGACGCAAAGAGTGAGGGTTCGCGTTTAAAGGGAATGAGGGATACCTGGGCTTACTTAATCCTTTTCTTATGTTTCAAGGATCTCAAACCAGAGAGCTGGCAAGAAGGAGAAGGAGACGAAGAAGAGAAAGGAGAAGGCAGAGGAGCAAGGGAGGAGGAAAAAGAAGGGCGACGAAGGAGGAGGAGAAGGAGAGCACATTTGGGCTCCAAACAAAGCTACTTCCTATTAGCACCATTCAGAACTGTGCAGACCCTGGTGCTTCTCACGGTACAGTGGAGAGAGAAGGCATGGTGGACTGGAGTCGATCTGGAGTGGATGTCCCTTTCAAGTTTTGTCTTGATGTAGTCAGTGTCTTGATAAGTGTAGTGATAGGTTATGCTATGAAGAAATTCTTACACACTCTCCAGTTATTATATCACTAAACTTAAATATTAAAGATTAAACAATACTTACAAACCAGCTTATTCTGCTTTCTCTTGTCCTGGAAGTACTAGCTTCTGTGAATGTCATTTTCCCCTGAACAGATTATCTCTTCTGATGAGAAGAGATGACAGTGGAAACTGTGCCATTTCGGTTTTCCTGGTTAGTAATTACATCTCAGACCAGGAAATGCATGACACTATAATATCTTTTTTATTCTAAATTCGAACTTCCTGTGTATCACAGTTACAAAAAAGAAACTGAAACACTTGGGTTTAGTATATATACGAATCAGCAGTCAACCTTTGTTCTTCAGAATACTGTCTGGAAATAAGTTTTGAAACACATTCTACAACATCCTTTGGGAGAAAAGTTTGGATTAGCAAATGAGAATCCTTTCATCCTTAATTCAAATAAGACTTAAGAAATTTGGGAGATGTGAAAAGATAAATTTAGGCATAGTGAATAAAACCAGCAACTCATGAACATTGAACCCAAGCTGCTAAGTTTACCCATAAGAGTTTGAGAAGGAGACTGTTATATGCTGCTTTGGAAACAAGACAAAGAAAAGAACTGGTTAGGGTGAAGAGCTCCTGGTTAGAGGCCAGTTAGTGGTTACCGACTGGTCAAATCTCTTCCTAGAAGTAAGTTGGTAATTTCTGATTGGTTGAGCTTCCCTTCATGTTGGGGTTTACAGAATTGATCATTCAGTATATTTCTGTAGTAACTGGAGGCTTTTCAACCTACTAGCCTCTCAACTAATTATTTCAACATGGGAAGTGGTGCACTATGACCAAAGAGACCTCGTCCATGATTCTATATTCTTATGCTCACTCAATTACAGTGTTTCTTCCTCAGCCTTTCTAACCCAGGAAATAATTACTCACATTTTCTAGCTCAATCTTTCTCCTCCATGGCCTCAAAGAGCTTACCTCAGGCTCAGTGGGGATGATGACCAGAATGTTGACTATATGATCATGTCTGTCATTATTATTCTGATATCATGCTGCACAATTTAGGCATACACTCATAAATGAAACACAACAATGCAAAAGAGAGCAACATACTTGTACAGCATCTTGAATGCTACGTAGAATGAGATTTCCCAGTGTTTTGCCAGTGCTTCACCCTAGGGATTGGATGAACCATTCACTGACAATGTAAAGAAACTAGCAAGGAAAAAAATAATCTCCATATAAAGCATGCTATTTTCCAGGGGGACTTACTTGGCTATCTAATGCTTTATGCCATACAGTGATGGGGTGATTCAGATGGGAGTTTAAAAAGAAACATCTGCTTGGGTGAGAAAAGTTCTTAGATGAGTTTAACTAGAAAAAAAAATGAGGCAGCAGAAATGCCCCCCAGGAGACTAGGTTAAATTGTTCTTCTGCATCTGCTCTGAACTTCGTCCTTGGGGAAGGTCGTTTCCCTTATCAATGCCTCAGGTTAGTATAGGAGGAAACATAGCTGGCAGGGTTGTGATAAAGCTAAATAATTTAGCATCCATGAAGTCCTGTGATGAAAGGTACCCTAGAAATGCAAATTATTATTTTATTTTGAGACATTATCAATAGAATGGAAAGTAAAATGCCCTCTTTGATGGATATCCAGCTAAATAGATTCAGAGCATTGTGTTTCTTTCTCAGAAATCTAGGATATTTAACTACAGATAATTGTCTCCCCTCCTTGCTTCGTTTCATCTGCTCTACTTATGAATTATCTCTGGTAGTTTCTCTTCAGGGGTTACCCCTTTCATTTATTCCGACATTCCTCAGCAAATTGAACAAAATAGTTGCGCAAATCTCCAGTGAGAAGCAATGTATCTTCATTACAGTAATTATGCTTCATGTAGAAGCTTTTTCATAAAAAGACATAGGTATCAAAGTTTTCATTTAAGTTCAAAGATGGTAAATTGCTAGTGGCAATAACTTTAGCTAATACCCAGTTGCTATGTAAAAGAGAAGGAAAAATAAACAACAACTTAACCTAGCTTCTGTAGGCCACTCTCCATTATAAAAGAATCATCTCATTGCTCAACCTCCATAAACAGAATCAGAAGCAGAAAGCACACTTCCCCTGGTTGTGAGGCAAGCGATCACCCTTCTGCAAGAGCCCCTCATCATTTGTGACCCAGGAGACACTTGCCATCTTCTCCAGATTCTTCTACAGGCTAATTAGACAGACTTGGGCTGTTTGTTTGAGACTGTCATTTGGCAGGAGGTCTGGGGCCTTTGGTTAATCAGTAATCAAAATTACACGGAATAATCTGAATGTTGTGCTGTCTTTTGAGTGGGGCAAATGGGAAGAGATTGGTGACCTCTTGAGGCTCATACGTCTCCCGTTTACTGTGAGTTAAAATTTCAACCAGAAAGCAGATTGGAGGGACAAAGAACCTGTGAAGTGTTTCCTCTAACGAAGAAGACACACTTAATTTTTTTTTTTAATTGAATGTTTCATGATGTTTTTTTCCTTGGCTCGCAAGGGCTGGGGTTTAAAGCTGATGTGTTCTCTGAAGGCCTGGGTGTCAAACATTCAGTCCTCAGCAGGTGGCACTTTTGGGAGGTGATGGAACTTTCACAAGATGGGTCCTAGTGGGGGGCTGGGTCATTGGCGGCCAGCTTGTGAAGGAGATGTGGATATAGCTCCCATTTTTCTGTCTCTGAGGTCACTTCCTGTGGATATGCCCTCCCCTCCTGCTCTCCTTGCTCTGCTCTGTGATGTCACTTCCTGTGGATGTGCCCTCCACTCCTGGAAATCCTTTGGCTTCCCTGGATGTACATGAGAGCATCCATCCAGTGCTGCTTTCACTGAAGCTGACCCACGATTGGTCATCAGACACCATCCCAATCCCGGTGATTCTTTCTATTAGCGTGTATCACTTGTGCAAATGAATTGGTAACACTATGACATTTTTTTATCCATGTTTGTAATGTACTTTATTGTATTCATACCACCCTGACTCTTTCCTTTTGCTCTTTTAAACAGAGGAAGAGAGGTTAGAGTTTTTACAAATCAAGCTCATCACAAATGCTAGGAACGAGGAGGAGGCATGTTCACCGCTTTTCAGTGTATTGTGATTACTTTTCCTATTTCGTAACTAGCAATCGTCAATTGCTGATGGATCAAATGTGTGATTTTGTGGATCGTACACATTTACACGTATACCAACACTAGTGATTCAGACTCCAACAAGAGCACCTCTAGAAAGGGCAGGTGGGATTCTGTTGCTCTGATTATAAGGGGAGGGTGAGTGGTGAAGAGAACAAGCCCGCTAAGTGTGGCCCATGCTCGGTGCACTTGACCAGCATTAGGGGAGGATGAACAAACAAGCAAAGCCATCCTGGCATCTTGGACCTGCACTCTGAGGATGGAAGCAGGTCATTTATGCTTTCTGTCATGCGGAGTTTGTCTTCTCTGTGATAAGGATAATGACTATCTTCGTGGGATTCACTCCATGTAAAATGGGGATGGTATAGTAAAGGTTTCCTGAATGAATCTCTGAGTCCTGTCTTGTGCACCACAGTGCCCAGTCCTTGTCAACTATTTTTTCTCTGTAAGGGATGGAAGATAAAGGGCTCAAGAAATCTGGGACTTGGGGTGGGATACTCGCTTGTCTCCAGGATCCCGTACTGTTATAATCCACATGAGTCATTTTAGAAAAAATCCTGAAAGTAATTGGCTTCAGAAATCCTCATGTCGGAGTAGGACATGCTTAGGAATAAGATTCTCCAAGATAGGATTGAGTGTAGGCCTCTTTACCCCCTCCATGTCCAAGAATCTACTCACCTAGCATCATCTGAGTCACCTGGAATTTTCACAAGCTGATTACATGGTAGTGGGGCCACTCTCAGATAAAGAGAGGTGGAACAGATGGACCGGAAAGAGGAGGAAGAGGTGAAAGAAGGGGAGGAGGAGGAGAAAAGGAGGAGGAGGGAAGAGTTAAGAGGAAGTGAATTGGCACTGAGTATGTAGGCTGTGAATTAGTATGCAGGTGTGGATGTTAGCTGATATCCCAGGGAATGTCTGGGTGAATGGTTAACTTTGCTTCCTCATTTTTGACAGCATGCATCTGATGGAACACAAGCCAGAACTGGAGCTCCAGGTCGGGCTGGGCTCGCTTGGTTAGCCAGATACCAAGTCGCCTCTTAGTGTTGCAAAGGCCAGAGTGCTGAGCGCAGAGACTGAATTCAGAGGTTGAGCTTTCTATCTCTGATCTTGGCTCTGAGATGAAGGGCTAACTCAGGGAGCGTGCGGGGGGGGGGGGGGGGGGAGGGGGGGGCGGGGGGCGGGCACACAAGGCTGGGGCTTAATATTGTATGAGTATGACATTCTCAGAGTTCCACTCCCCCCCATCTCTTCCGCAATATAAATTAAATTCATTAAATAAAGTCAAACTCTTGAATCCTACAGGAGGCCGAAAGAAGTGGACCGTGATCGTACATGACTGAAGTGTTGTTAATGTCACCTGATCAAATGGGAAGGCAGTCCTAATGGCGTCTTGATCCTTGGTGCCCCTTTACAGGATCATTAGGTAACAAAGCCATTGCTGCTCCTGGCCTGCCATTTGCAAGCTACTCTTAGCAAGGCACACCATTCACCAAGCTTAGTTTTCTCATCTGTGCCCGGAGACTGTGATGAGTAAATGAAACTACTTAGAGAAACACACACACACACACACTCACACACACACACACACACACACACACACACACACAGTGTAGAGAAAATGCTATGGAGCAGAGGAAATGCAAAGCCCTGTTTGGTTTTTCAGTGAGTGTTATCTGCCTTGCTCTACTACATACCCTGAGAAATAACCCTTATAGTCTCCTGACACCCTGACTTGTAGGTTGGGTTCAACCTCAGGGAACAGTAGTATAGTACTGGATACTAAGTAGGAGAAGACATCTAAGTCTTCTCTCCATCCCGGGATGTCTCTGGCCTTGGCTTTTGCTCCAGCTCCCCTTGCAGGTCCCCAGGAACACTCTGCCTACCGAACCCCAGGGTACTTGGTGCTATGGCTGATTTCCGGCGTTGCAATCAATGTCACCCACACAGTTGATTCCTTCTTATGAGATGAATGAGGACACGTCTCTCTAACTCTGTGAGGAAACAGAAGGTCTCGTCTAGGAGCAAGGTGGCCCATGACGCCGGCTATGGTCAGACATTGAATCTCTTGGCACCCTGATCTTGAATTTCCAAACTCTGGAACTGTGAGAAGTTAATTTCTAAGCCACCCAGTCTACGTGTTTTGTCACAGCAGTCTGACCTAACGAAGGCATTCCCCTTCTGGTCACGGTAATGAATCAGATGTAATAGCGCGTGCTGGGTGGGAACAGGAGAGATGACCAGCACCCTGAACGATTCACAGCGTGCACAGCCGTGATTCTCCTCACGCCTTCCATTTATTCACGGGTTTATCTCCTCTCAGCACCAGATGAACTGTTGCCCGTGACAGCAGACCCCTGAAACCTTAACCCAGTGACAGTTCCAATCAAAGTTGCCAACACATCTTTATGAGAACTTCATTATAAGATAGAGAAGTCTGTGCCCCCATGATATTCACGGTGCCTCCAGCATGCAGAACCCACAGAGAGGCTGAGAGTTGATTGCAACCACTGGCCAGCGGACGCTCCTCGAGGAGGCTCCCTGCCAGGCTCCTTAGAAACAACACAGAAGAATGAATGCCGCTGCTCCCAAGGAGTGCCGTCCACGCGTCGTCCCTGTGTGTGGACAACAGAATCTGTTCAGAAATAGCTGGGGAACTAGAGCAGACCCTAACCCAATCTACCTAGCGTTCTCAGGAATAATGAAGCTTCGGGCATGCGTAGACCCAGAAGGGCAGCCCCGTGGAGAAAGAGGGAGAGGATGGACATTGTCAGGCCAAGAAGAAAGGCCAACTCAGTTGGCATCTCGAGGTCATATTTCCATTCTCCACCGTGGCGAGGTCTGTGATTCAAGCTTCCTCCTGGCCCTGCTCTAAGGTAGGCAGTTGGGGCGGCTCGAACAGTGCAGGAGACAGAGGGGAAACTCCAAGCAGCCAGTGGGTAACAAGCCCTAAAGGGCCGGGGCTGTATTGGATTCAAGGCCCCCAGGAAGGCCATCTGAGAGGCGGAGCACCCATTCTCCTTCCTTCCTTCTCTGCATGCAGACGCCACTACAGCGGTCCATTAGTATCCACTGCTGTGAAAGCTGTCTTTGTGGCCATGGGAAGCTAACAGCCCCTTTATCTCCCTGATCAATTCTTGATGGCGTTTCAGTAAGAGGAAACACAAGGAAGCAGGCAAATAGTCGAGGTCAAATTGTCAATTCTCTTTGATCCTTCCTCTTCTTGCGAACACATTCTGTGTCCTGCAGAGAGAGGAAAATGCTTTTTCTAATGTCTGGACTTTTACCATGGAGGAAGATCATGGCTCTTGGCCCTCTGTGTTCTCACAAAAAGGAAAAATAGTTCAGCCACCCAACGATTGTGTGAATTGGATGTTAGCATCATCTCATCAAATAAGCATTTGGGTTTAATCACGGGTTAGGCAAAGAAAGTTATTTAAGTGTCGCATAAGCCACAGTGGTAGGATGTAAATGCAGAACGAAGGCATCTTACTGGGAGCCATGTCTGATATGAGGTGGGGGAGTGGGGGGGGGAGGGGAGGGCAGAGCTATGGGACAGCGGTGGTCTATGCTGCCCAGTGGGTTCATACACCCTACAGAGATGGCTAGATCTGTGTCTGCATTGTACATGTGCCAGATAGACCACGCCTCCCCCATCAGGGACCCCGGAGGGACAACGTTCCACAAAGTATCAGGATCTCTCTGTTGCGTTTTAGTAAAACGGGAGAGAGAGGGGAGGGAGGAAGAGAGAGAGGCGGTCAGCACCATTTTAGGAAGCTGTTGCCTTAGTCAGCTCCGGCTGCCCAAACATAGCACCCCAAGATTGGGTAAAGCAATAGAAATGTGTTGTCTGACAGTGTGGGCAACAGGATGTCCACGGTCGTGGGTGGTCTCTTCCCAGACCTTTCTCCTTGGCTTGTAAATGGCCACACCAGCCAACTGGTTTTCCTCTGCCTAATACGATTCTTTTCTTTCCCATTGTAATCCTCTGAGTAGTCCAGCATCCCCATCTCCTCTTCTCGTGAGGACAAAGGTGCTGCTGGATTAGGTCCCTCTTGATCACTCACCTTTTGAAATCTGCATCGTCTGTTTGCGGCCGTCACATTTTGAAGGACATGAGGGTCAGGACTTGAGCACATGCATTTTAGGAGACACAGTTCTGCTCCTAACCTTTATTGCTCTGCCACCGACTTTACAAGGAATGTCTCTTGTGCTTGTTTGTCATGTTTGTGGATAAGAGGTTGATTGGTATCAAGTATGTGGAAGCCACTGGGAGGAGATGAACATCCACTTTCCCATCCACTCCCGAAGTCGGTGGTCCAACCTTGGCAGAGTCCATCCAGGGCGGGGCACCACCACCGTGCCCGGCAGTGGTCAGCGTGCCCTGCCCTGTACGCCCTGCACGCCCAGCACGAAGCCCGTGCAGAGCTTTTCCTGACACCCACTCCAGGCTGCGAAGCAGAACCGACTCCAGCTACCTCTCCCCGGGTAGCCGCGGAAGCACGCTGTCTCCAAGGCCGGAGCGCTTTGAAAGGCAATTCAGAAAAGCACGAATTGCAAGAGGAGCCAACCAGCACAACTCTGCCCGCTCCCACTTTTCCTGTGACTGAGAGTACATGGGGGCTGTCTTTCTGGAATGTTCTCCCGAAGCACATTGGGACCGAGATCTGGTTGTGGGAGTAGAAGCAGGGTGCTCTCTAAACAAACGAGGGAGGTTGTACGTCCTCATCCTTCTAACAGCCAACTCTCTTCTCTTGCTGTGACTTTTAGCCCCACAATAAATAGAGTTGGGTGTCACAAATAAATATTGACACACTCTCCGACCATAACTTGGTGTGGATGGGGTTGGATCTCCCAGTTGTTTAAACATAGCACACAACAGATGATTTACAACGACATCCTGATTTTTAGCTAGTGACCACAGGAAAAGCCACAATGACACACAGGAATCTCCTGAGGGTCTAGAAGACTTTTCTCTGAAACGTGTATCTTCTGCTCCATTTAGAGATAGACTTCCTGTGGGCCACCCCCCACCCCACCCTACCAAAGGAATACAAACACTGGCAAGGTATATGGAAAGGAAGGGAGAGAAACAGTTTCCAGATTTCTGAGTTCAGCCTTACTGTTTCAGGACTATTAAATTAACCTGGACACAGCTCTCTAGAGCCATGTTCTGCCCTTTGTCCTGGGCTGGGCTGTCTGTCCTTCTCGGCTCCTTCTCTGGAGTTGCTCAGTGACTCACAGTGGGCCTCTGATAAGGTGAGGGAGACGGTAGGAAAAGGGTCAGGATGCAAAGGTGGAGGAAGCAGCTTCTTGCTCATGAGAAACCTCTCACCTTCCCCAGGATTCGACCACGACAGCTTCTGCGGGACTCTAAAATACTACAGTGTTCCAGCTTCAAACCTGGCAAATGACAGGGTAGTGGTTCTGGAAACGTAATGTGCACACACACAGAATCTGTCTTAGAAGGTGGTTTCTGAGTCTTTAAGGAAAAATATGTCTTGATATTCAGACTTCTTACACTTGCCGGGGTAGAAGTTCTCTTTTCAGATCCCACAACTGTGCAGGGAACCTCTCACAGTTCTTTTTTGATCTTTTACAAAGTAGGGCACATATTTTGTACCTTACGTATGTGTGTGTGTGTGCGCATGTGTGTTGAGTCCTGGGACTCAAATTCAGTGCCTAGGCACTGTACTTGAAGGTTTTTGTTTTGTTTTTGCTTTTTTTTTTTTTTTTTTTTGTTCAAGGCTAGCACTCTACCACTTGGGCCACAAATTTACTTCTGGTTTTCTGGTGGTTAATTGGAGATAAAAGTCTCACTGACTTTCCTGCCCAGGCTGGCTTTGAACCATAATCCTCAGATCTCCACCTCCTGAGTAGCTAGGATTACAGGTGTGAGCCACCTAGTGCCCAGTGTCATTTTGTCTGAACAAGAATAGATACATTCTCCAGTAATATGAACTCAGATTCCTTAAAGGGACAAAGATGTTCTATGTGTAAAATCTAACACATAGAAGGAATAGGTTACTCAGAGAATAGGATTTCCTTTCTAGTTTGATTGTCTCACATCTTCTGTACACATTGTGGAGTTGCTAATCCGATTCTTTTCTATAAACTTTAAAAACACAGTGGTAGAAAGAATCACTTACTACCAGGTACCCGTGGCTTATTCTTATCATCCTAACTATTCAGGAGACTGAGAGCTGAAAATGGTGGTTCAAAGCAGCCAAGACAGACAATTCCAAGAGAGTCTCCGATTAACCAGCAAAAAGCCACAACTGGAAGTTTGTCTCAAGTGGTATAGCACCAGCTTTTAGGCAAAAATACAACAGCACAAGGTCCCATATTCAAATTCTAATACTGGCACACACACAGAGGAGGAGAAGGGGAGGAGGGAGGAGGAAAAGTAGGAGGAGGAATGAAGAAGAAGGAGCAGGAAGGAGGGGGAAGAGGAAGAAGAAGAACTACAAGTTTTGGTTATGTGAAGAATAACTGTAGTAGAAGCAGGAATGTAAAATAGTTTCCTGCTGCTATTATTTGGAAACTCTCTTGGTCTGAGTATACCTGGAGGAAAACAGCTAATGTGGAAAGACATATTTGAGATGGAGACAAAGTGACTGGGTGATACCCAGGGGCTGAGAAAAAGGCGAAGTAGGAAGGATTTCTGTATCTATGACTTGGGCCGTGGGCCCATGGGGGTATATTTTGTCACACAAAGTTATTCCTTTCTAAAAGCATCTTTCAGTTAGGTCTCTTACAACCTCACCATTATTTTTTACTTGACAACGAAAGGTGGAAGGTTGAGATAAAACCATAGTCACAACTGTATTACCCTTCTCATCCACCCCCATGAAAATATCTCTTTTTAGATACAGCAGGCTTGTGAGAACTAAATATATGTAGGTTCTGAGTAGTTGAGCAATGACACTGCTTGTAATAGAATCTCATCTGAAATCTTGGTTAGCCTTAGTAACAATTAAGCCTGAAGACCAATTTCGATAGCGTATAAAACAGTTGAATATTCCAATTGTGAGCAGAAACCCAAAGACTCGTCAGAAGTCAGGTCTGTGGCCAACAGGGATTCATTGTATTTAAACTCTCTTGCCCTACAGAACATAAAAAGTTTACAGACGCAGCTTTCCTATTCCAATAACGCCTTTCAGTTAAATAAAAATTATAGCACATCGAGCCAGGCATTGTGGCACAGAATCAGATCTGTAGGAAGACGAAGTAAATGGACCAGCCTAATGAATCACACCCCACCCTAACACATCTCTAGAGCACGGAGTTAGGACCATGATCTCAGAGTGGCACCAATAGGTCATCTGCCACCATGTCCTCCCCCCCTCCACCCGCTGCTTGCTCTCCTTGTGACATTCTCTCCTTCCTGTCACACTTCTGTCAGCTGTGATTGACTGATGTTAGTGGACCATTCCCCACCCCCCCCCGCCTTTATAAGGGCCACCCTGGAGGTTCACGGTAGCCCTCTTTCCCTGGAGTCATGGGGTGTAAGTTCTGATGAGAAGATCTCAGGCCACCCGCACAATCCAGCCTTGAATGTGGACAGGTGACGTCTGCAGGATCCACGATTTCAGGTCCCCCAGCACCTCTGAGACCCCGCTTGTTGTTGATTTGTTTGTTTGATAATGGAGGAAATGGCTGAAACCTACCCATTGGGCCATTTATAAGCCATTGTAGCTCTGCGTTTCAGACGGGAATGCGCCTCATGATGGAGAGGGAAGCGCTGTCCTAGTTCAAGAGCCTTCTGAGACTCTCCCATCCTTGGAGTCAGCAGCTGTCTCCACAGAGGACAGCAAGCTGTGTAAAACTTCCATCCATCCATTATCATCCATTACCAGATGGAAGCCTTCCAGCCCCCTAGTGAGAAATGGGAGAGTGCGAATGTCCACATGGGTAAACGAATTATTGACCATGAACTAAGGAAATGTGTTTCTCTCTCTCTCTCTCTCTCTCTTTCTTTCCCCACTGTGATTGGAATCACTAATTAGATCAACATGGAATTTAAATGATTCCAAGACTGAAACACTTGGGGGAGAATCTCTTGAAGTCCGTTTTTCATCAATGAGCTGAGACTAAATTATGCTGTCAAAACGCCATATTATTTCAAATTAGCCAAATTAATTAATCTAACTCAGTCTTTGGCTGTATTAATCATCTGTTTTGGAATTTTATTAGAGAAAGAACGTGATTTTTTACCATTTAAAGTATTCTAGATAAACTTCACTGGCAGGTGGTTTTTATCTGGTATTTTTTAAATAAAGGAAGGATTGGGATTCCCATAAATATAGTCACAATATATTCCATAGTTTTTTAAAATTTTATTTTGTTGGCATTTCCAAACATCTGCCTTTCTCCTGCCTAGATCTCAAGGGATAACTCATTTTCCCCTCCTTGAACATTCAGATGTGTTAAAAGTTGACTTTAGCTTCTGTTTAAAGTGACAGAAATTCACACATATATGCTTAAGAAGAGATTTCTGTTGAAGTCATTCGTAGACCACAGTTGTCTGCTTTCTCCAGAAATGCCCAGAGCCGAGTTACTTACTGGCGAGGAAGGAATCAGCCATGCTAAACTGTTTACCAATAATCCCTCACTCCTTGTCTTAAATGGATTGAACATCCTTGACTCTTCCTATATATTTAGTGATTATGCACACCACACCATATCCTCATTCATTACCTCATAGTTTCTCAGGAAATGCTATTCATGGTACAAATAAGGAGGTGAAAGACCAGGAGTCATGCCCACCATGCAAGACCCAAAGTCCTACTTGACAGGAATTTCCCCATGGCTAAAAAGTGAGATGATGATATGGAAAGAATAAAAATTAAAAAAAAAGGGTTCCACATTGTTGCTTCCCCAAACACTTCATTTCCTTCCTTTTGGTGGTACTGGGGTCGGAACTCAGGGCTTTGTACTTGATTGACAGTGGGATTTAGCACCAGAGTCATTACTGGGAGTGCCCCTCCCCCCTTTTCGCTTTGCTTTTAGTTATTTCTCTCATACAGTCTCACATTCTTTTGCTAGGGATGGGGCTCAGACCTCAACCCTTCTATCTTTGCCTTCTGAGTAGGTGGGGTGATAAAAAGAAATTCTGGGGCTGGGGATATAGCCTAGTGGCAAGAGTGCCTGCCTCGGATACACGAGGCCCTAGGTTCGATTCCCCAGCACCACATATACAGAAAATGGCCAGAAGCGGCACTGTGGCTCAAGTGGCAGAGTGCTAGCCTTGAGTGGGAAGAAGCCAGGGACAGTGCTCAGGCCCTGAGTCCAAGGCCCAGGACTGGCCAAAAAAAAAAAAAAAAAAAAGAAATTCTGTCATGCCCAGATTTTATTTTACTTTGCTGAGATAGGATCTTGATAGTCCCCCCCCCCACTCCTGCCCCCACCAGGTTCAATTGGAACAGAGATTCTCCCATCTCTGCTTCCCAAATAATGGTGAATATAGGTTTGAACCACTGTGCCTGGCCTAATATTCTACATTGCTGAGTGATTAAGTGAAATCGGGCCATCACAGTTGCGTCTCTTTACACAGAATGTGGAATGAGAGCTCACCCAGCACTAAGTGTTTGGTTCTTGCTGTGAGTTGAATGTGTCTCACCAAAAGTTCCTGGGTTGGAAACTTAATCTCCAAATTCAATATGGGAGATGGTATCTGGAGGTAGGAGAATAAGAATCGATGAGGTCATAGGATTGAGTCCCAAAGATGGGTGGGCTTAATGGCTTACCTCTGTCTTGGAGAATGATACCTTCTGCCATATTCTTCCCAGGAGAGAAGCTGACCCTCCGTCAGGAACTTTTCAGTATTCAGAACCATGAGAAATACATTTCTTTTCTGTGTTTTTGTTTGTTTGTGTCCGTCCTAGAGCTTGAACTCAGGGCCTGGTTACTGTCCCTGAGCTCTTGTGGTCAAGGCTAGCTCTCTACCACTTGAGCTACAGCTCTACTTCTGAAATTTTTGGTAGTTAATATCCAAATATATAACTTATGGACTTCCCTACCTGGGCTGGCTTTGACTGAGGATCCTTAGATCTCAGCTTTCTGAGTAGCTGGGATTAGAGATACGAGCCATGGTGCTCAGCTAAATATCTTTAGTCAGTGGTATCTGGTGATAGGAACAGAAAATGGACTAAGTATCTAAGGAAAACTCTGAGGTGGAGGCAGAAGCTCTTAGAGCAGCGGCTATGGTTTGTGTGTATTGCTTCTGTGGCTACCGTCAAGGAGAGTAAAATGGAAGATGTCCTGGATGTCAGACGGGGCTTGGGCTTCTGTCCTCACCTTGACAATTACCTGGAGTAGACCAACACTGCAGTTCACTTGGGATGAGAAGTGTAGACACGCAGAATTGCAAGCCCCGGGATTCCTGTTGCATGAGTCTCCTGAAGCTACTGGGGATAATAACACACTCTCTTTGCTGTCCCTCCCCACAGCCCCTCCTTCATACGCCAGCCTGCAAACGGTGCCTTTCCTGTTCAGGAAGCGAATCTGAATCCTCTTGACGTACTTTCTGGAAGGGGTCCAGTTTTTATGAGCATTGATCATCTCAGCTCTTCGAACTTCCGGCTGAGATGCATGCAGCGAAGGAGTGGAAAAATACCGTGAGAAAGGTCACAGTTGGGGCATTTCTGGCTTCACTGGATGCAGGAAGTACGGCAAAGTTAGGGGGGAATAAGTTTACATACTTTTCTAGCTGTGTATCTCTATATCTGTCTTTGAGTTAGGAGGTTGGATGGTTACTGAAACGTCTGAACCTTTCAGCCTCAAATGACGGCCCCACAGAAGGATTTAACAGATTGGCTCCCATACCACTCAAGAACGGGTTGCAGTATTTTCAGAGCCCAAAGAGGGAGCCTGAGCTTTGGTCTTCTGAGACCACAAAGAAGGCCTTTCTGGGATGCAATGGGATAGAACAGGGACTTTGTAGAGAAGCAAACTTTGTATTTTCTTGCTAGTGGTCAGTATTTGTTTGGGCACAGTACAGGTTATGAAATATGAAAATATTATGGAATATTGTGGGATTTTTGTTTAGCTTACACCAGAAAGAGAAAGTCCTTTTTAAAGTTTTTATATTCTGGAGCACATGGACAGATGAGATTTAGAAAGGCTATAAGATGGTGTTATCATAGCAAGTCTGCCTTCAATTTTCTTTTGATTAATGAGCAACTTTTTAAATTTTTTTTTTTGTTTTTTACAAAAAAGCCATATCAAGCTAAAGAACTTTATAAATCTTCTTGGACCATGAAGCATTCCTTCAGGCATTTTTGTATTTTGCCAGCCTTAGTAGACAAATGACTTTCTGAATCACTGGTTCCTCTATTTATCTAAAAAAATGTTTTATGTATGTTTTTGACCAAATGATGGTTTATAAGGTGTTCAGTTCATAATCACCACCTCCTGTTTTATGAGCCTTTATTTATAACATAAGGGTTTTATTTTTTGGTTTGGTAGACCAGTGCTTTTTATAGAATCCTCATGTTATCAATATTTTGGAAAGAAAAGGTGTTAACAGGTGGACAACTTTTTAGGAGACTAGAGTGTAGCTTGAACTAGATGATTGGACATATAAACAATTCCTAGATATACACTGTTTGAGAATATTGGAATCATGTTAAGATTGGCACTCCAATTGTTGTTATAAAATACACTATGACATTTATAAAGCATCCCTCAATTCAGTTTACCTTCTTCACTGTGGGACATAATTTCACTACATTGTGTTAGTCTATGCTAGCAGCTGTACATTCGTTGGCTCCATGAATCTCATTTCTCTGTGTCCCACAGATTTTGCCAGCTATTGGTAAAAGGAAATTTTCTAATACTTACAATGATGGGAATGAAGCATTGATTTGTTTACTCATGATCAACACATTTGTCTTGGGATTATCTCCTTTTATATAACAAATGATCTGTAATTCAGGATTTTTTTTTGCACTTTATATACACACACTGTGTACTCACACGCACATACACAAAACTTTGTCTACCGGTGTAAGTTAATTGTGTGCTCCCAGAATGTTTATGTTGGTAGCCCCTTATATCTCAGAATGTGACTTTATTTGAGGTTACTGTCTTTGCAGAAGTAAGTTTGACTTTGCTTCTTTTCTCAACCCTATCATGGCTCAGTGACACAAGTTCTTAGATTGTTCAAAGTTTCTGTTCGTAGCCACAAATAACCTTGGCTGTTGTAGTTCCAAGCATGGTTCCAGCTAGAAGTCTCCAGGGAAGTTCAGAGGACTAAGGTTGATTATCTGAGAGAAGACCTAAAAAATGTAACTGGTGTTCAAGGATATGGATCTGTGAACCCAGGACATTCAGTGACAACACAAGGAAATACAAAATTCTCTCGGCTTCACGGAGATGAAGTGCCGGCTGATGGTCAGGCACTGTGCAATTGAACTAGACTCCTAAGGAATCCAAAGACATTTGACATGGGTTGTTGACTATTTATACTTCCAGCCATGGGATAAGAGGCCCTGCATCTTTAAACCTTCACCGGAGGAAATTTGTAAAGCGTTTGTGTCTATGCTTAAAGAATATCTTATCACTTGTAGCTGCACTGACAATGACAGAAAGAAGCCAAAAAGCACACTGAACTCCTGTTCTATTCCATGGGAATGCTTGCTAAACTTACGGGAGAGCCATGGCGTTGGGGGTAAGAGAGGTAACTCAGTGGGAATGGGTGTGTGTAAGAAGGTTTTGCACGTTGAGAGTTTACTCTGACCTTTTCTCTTTTCTTTAAGTTATTTTTTAATCCATTGAAGTCTTGCATGACCCTCTCACAAGGATGAGTTAGCAGGTAGGAAGAATTCACTTACAAGTTTATCTTAATTATTCCACATCTCAGTTCAGCCCCTCAATGGTCAGGGGGTAGATTTTGTAGGTGGTGAGAAATGCTTCCTTCTAACCGTCTGCATTGTGTGGCTATACTCAAGGAGTCAGTCAATCTCAAAAAACAGACTATTTTGTAGGAAAAATCCAGGAGAAGTCCAATAGATAAGAGATGGAATTAGGGGCTGGGAATGTGGCTTAGTGGCAAGAGTGCTTGCCTAGCATGTATGAAGCCCTGGGTTCAATTCCTTAGCACCACATACACAGAAAAAGCCAGAAGTGGTGCTGTGGCTTAAGTGGTAGAGTGTTAGCCTTGAGCAAAAAGAAGCCAGGGACAGTGCTCAGGCCCCGAGTTCAATCCCCAGGACTGGCAGGAAAAAAAAAGAAAAAGAAAAAAAGAAAGATGGAATTAGGTAGATCCCACCTGCAGGAAGTTAGGAGTGGGAATGAACCATGGCTACACACTTTGGCATGGGATTCTTTGTGGTCTAAAATTGGATTGTGACAATGCTTTCAGTACTTTGTAAATTCACTCAGAGATCATTAGATTGTATTATTCAGACCAATGGATTTTATGGTATGTAAATTAGACCTTCTCAAAGCTGTTAAAAATAATTGGACATCTAGATCATAGCACCTTTATTTATTGGAAGAATAAAGTAAAACCTAGCTTCTTTTAAATAATATCCCTGTAGAAACAGGCCAACTGGCTAAAATATAGTTTCTCTCTAATTCCAACTCCTTTATTATGTTTTGACAGAATAAGTGTTTGAAAAAAAATAGAAAAATCTTGAAACATGCTATTTCAAGGAGAATAAAATTTTAAAGAAAAATCAGACAATTATTTTTTAAACAATAGTTTTGTAGAGTTCTTAAATTTTCAACAATTCGGTTAAAAATGGCTGTCGCTAAGATTTTATTGGATCTGATGGATTGGTTTGTTCAGATAAATTGTCAGTATAACACAGTCTTTTACTGATTCTTCATCTCAAACTCTATTAGCTAATATTTACACTAATAGCCTAATTAAAATTGAACTCATTCTCCTCTTTAATAGGGGCCAGTTGAAATTCTGCTCAAGAAAAATACAGCTTTGGTTATGGTGTAATTGCCAAGAAAGTCCTTGTTGAATATACTTATTTAGAAATCGATAAGATATTTAGGGATGTGAGTAGCTTTTAACATTCAGACTTCTACTGATATTGATTTAATCAAGTTCTGATTCATTCAAACTGGATAATGACATAAATCTGGAAAGAGGAAGATGAGAAACCTGACATTAATGAGTAAACCCACACTTCCATAACCAAACAGTGGGATTACCCCACCTCAGGTCTCCTTGAAAATGTGGGTCCAATAAGAGGCCCCACTTTCTGGGTCTATAGAGCAAAGTTCTCTGTCCTTAGGAGCTGTACATGTAAACTACTGAAACTAGTTCCGGGATTTCTCAGAGGGACATGGTTATAAGGCGCAACCTTTTTTTTCACGAGGAGGTTTTGTTGGCTTACTTTTTAATTGACACATCATAATTATATGCATTAATGGGTCTAATATTCCAGTCTCGCTAAATATGATGTGTAATGAGCCAACCAGGGTATTTAGCATTTTCAATGCTTACCATTTGTTTGCCTCAGGACCTTCACCCTCTTTCTTCCTAGTTTATAAAATATAATCCAGGTCGTTATAAACAGCAGTCATCCACTAAAACTATTACTTGTATTACCAATATTTTGCTATCAATTTTCCTCCCTCTTCCTCCTACCCTTCCTAGCCTCTAATACTTTTCTACTTTCTTCTTGGTGGTCATCTTTTTCAGCTTTTACATTTTGATAAGAGTGCATGGTATCTGTTTGGTTGCTGAGAAGTTTTAAATAGTCTACTTCTACTTCATCCCACTTGAACTTGGAAGGTATTCTGTCTAGACTTTGCTATTGTACAGGCATGAAAATTTATTAGCAAATTGCCCTGTAACAAATCTCTCTCTATCCATTCATCATGGTAGGAATAGATGAATGGATATTTTATTCGCCAAATTGTTCAATTTTTTCCAGATACACACACACACACACACACACACACACACACACACATCAATGTTAGAGTAAAAGTTTAAGATTTCAGCAAAAAGAGGTCCTAAATGTCTTAATTATTTTCTGGTTAGATAGTACATTTCCTTTCAAATATGTGCTACAACCCTTGCTCCCTACAGATGCCAAAGATCATGAGTTTTGATTTCCCTGTTTCTCTTTTGCTGATCCTTGGCAAGTGGCATATGTATATATGTGTGTGTGTGTGTGTGTGTGTGTGTGTGTGTGTGTGTGTGTGTGTGCATGCTTAAAATGTGGATAGATTCACAGAGAAAAATAGAGGTTTTAAACTGGTCATTCCCCCTCTCCTTTCCCACAATGCAGTTTTACAAGAGGTTAATTCTTGTCATTAGCATATTATACATACAGCCTAAGACATTTTCCAATTTTGAGCAATTCAGAAGTGATATACCTGAACATACTAACAACACTTCGTTTTTCTCTGAGTGTGTGTGTGTGTGTGTGTGTGTGTGTGTGTGTGTGTGTGTGTGATTTGGGGTGTTCTACTGTGTATTTTGCTAAGCTGAGTTTTCTCATTTCCAGATAAACATGCATGAGACAATGTGGCATTGCTATAAAAAGCACAGGTTCTTGAGCCGAAGCTCCTGCATTTGAATTCCAACTATGTTCTTTAATCACCATGTGGCCTTGGAAAAATTACTTGTGCTCTCTGGGCTTCATTGTTCTCACTTGTAACATGAGGATGCTATTGTATAATATATGAGAACCACTGAAAGCTAACGTCCTCCTCCACAAATTTTGATAGAATTGGTCTTGCTTGCAACATAAGCTTTTAGTGGCTCTAGGAGATTCTAACCGCCATCTGAATTTGAGAACCGTGTAGATAAATTCTGGACTTCCACCTCTCATTTCTGGATTTCTTTAATTAAGTCTTATTTTCTGCTCGGTGTGTGTGGTAGCCATTAAACATGAATTGGGTGATTGAGCCAATTCCTTTTTGCTGAAACTTTGTCTGTCTGTCTGTCTCATCTATCTATCTATCTGAACATTGCAGGTAAAAGTATGAGACCACTGGTTTTTAATACTATTTATTGGCTCTAATAGTAAGATTGGAGTTGATAGAGAATGGTTCAACATTTGAAAATTGTCTCTTTTGACTAGCTCCACAGATTTGTTACAAGGTTTCTGCAACTGATATGCAGTATGCTGGATTCATAATGCAAATATATTTATTTTATTGAGTTGTTGCTCTTCTCTTGACACTGAAATAAATCCAGCTAATATTTATTTATTTTCAAATGCATAAGCCCCAATTCAACATCGAGATGGACTTTGGATCTTCCTTACTCTGCCTGAGTTTTATAGAGCTATTTTCCTTGACCTTAAACTTCACATAGGAGTGTTTGGTTACCAGAAACACTGGGCGAATTGGCCATTGAGTAAATAAACCTGGGTACTGAGCTTGGATCTGCTACTACAAGGCACTCTTTACTTGTGACAAATCACAAGGATGCTGGATTATCTTCACTGAGCAAAATGTAATTGAAAAGCTCAGCACCACAACCTATGAAGATGGAATCTCATGACTTTTGAGCCGGTAAATCCCTGAGAGATGATATAGTCTAACCACTTAATTTTATGGATGAAGAATCCAGGAAAATATAGTTTCAGATGTCAGAGAATATATTTAAGTGAGCAGCACTTCCAGGAAATCGCTGAGCTCAGTCCCACAAGGGGGACTGAAAAACCAAGAAAGTACTCATTTATAAGTCTCCTATCTTGGACAGGTTTCTGTAACTTTGCTCCCAGTTTGGGCTTGCTCAGTTTGTATAGCTAAGGTGAATGTGGATCATTAGGTGGAAACAGGAAGTCTAAGGGAATGTGTCCTTGAATGACAGTGTTAGGACGCCATTAAGCAGAAAAAGGAAAAAAGAAAGGAACACATCTGAACAACAAGGAAGCAGGGAGTTGGAATTTTAATATACTTCCACTTTACTATAAAGAACTTTACATTTTTAGCATAATGTAGGTTCACAGCAAAGTGGAGCAGAAGGTTCCGGATGCTGCCATAGTCCTCCATCTGCAATGAAGCTTCTCATATTATAAACAGCTCACGAGAGAGTTCAGAGTGGGCCATTTGTCACAATTGAGAAACCTTCGCAGAAACATCATTTTCACCCAAAGTGAATGGTTTTCCTTTAAGGATCATTCTTGAGGTTGAGCAATCTATGGCTTGCAAAGTGTATAATGGAGTGTACACACCATCGTAGTAGCAAATAGGATAAGTTCAATGCCCTCTAAGGCCTTGTGCTCCAATGTTCATCTTTACCTCCCTCAAATCCCCACTTACTGTCGACACAGTTGGTCCTTTCTAGGTGATCACCTAGTAGGAACCACAGTTCTTGCTCCTTTCACATTGTCATTTTTACTCAGCATTCTAGCTGTATACCATTATTCGAGGTCTTTTTGTGGCTTGATAGTTCACTTAGTTAACACTGAATCAATGTTCTATTGTCTGGGTGCACTAGGAGTTTACCTAGTCCTTCACTTAATGAAGGGCATTACGGTGGCTTCCGTGCTTCAGCAGTTATGATGAGTGTTTATTCCTATAAAACTTTTTTAGGTACATGTAAGTTCTTGGGTTCTTTAGTCAACCCCAAGGAATGTGAGTCCTTGAATCTGGGTCCTATGGTAGAAGTATCCTATGGAAGGAGAGTGTTTAAGTTTATGAAGATGCGAGCTGTTTTCATGAGGACTGTCCTGGTTTGTCCTCACCAGGGAAAGGATTGCCTGTTGTTCTACATCACTGATAGCATTTGGCATTTTTTGTGGTCGTTGTTCTGGATTTGGGCCATGCTTAAAATTGTTAAGAGAGGGGCTGGGGATATAGCCTAGTGGCAAGAGTGCCTGCCTCGGATACACGAGGCCCTAGGTTCGATTCCCCAGCACCACATATACAGAAAACGGCCAGAAGCGGCGCTGTGGCTCAAGTGGCAGAGTGCTAGCCTTGAGCGGGAAGAAGCCAGGGACAGTGCTCAGGCCCTGAGTCCAAGGCCCAGGACTGGCAAAAAAAAAAAAAGAGAACCTCTGTTTGTACTTTTCAATGTCGTTAAGAGCTTAGAATTCTCTGATCAGTTACTATGCCCATTCTATTCTATCGTCATTTCCCCAGGATTTAGAAATAAGCAGTTTTCGATCAATCTCGAAGAGATAAGCATTGCAAACGCTTATCCATTTTTTATTTCCAACTCCTACTTAATGAGTAGCCTAAAAGAGACAGAAGCTGAAACCTCCTTCGAGGAAGGAGTGGGCCTTGGCAGTCCCTTGGCGAAGGAGTCTCCTGGCAGGAATGCTGGTTGTTACCCTCCTAGGATTGTGCATTGTTTTTGTCATCCTGGCCTCAGTTTACCCTCACCTGGGGTTATTGTTTACCACCCTTTAATCAATGGCACATTTGTTTAATATTCGTTTCAGTGTGCTATGGTTTTTCAGTGCATGTGCATACAGATTTTTGCACTTATTCTTCACCACTATCCCATAAAGTTAACCAGGAGGATGCCAGTATTTCAGTTCTCTAGCTCAGAAAAGGGAGGGTTTCTGAGGTTAGAAGAGGGGGCTACACCTTGATCCCAAATATTTTTTTACTTTTCATTTCTAACCCCGTGCTCTTCGTACATATTTTTCTTATAAGAGATATTGAAATTGAACACAAAATGATAATTTTAGGGGAGTGTGTAAAATCTCTTGGATTTCCTTGGATGATCTGAACTGAAAGAGGAAAAATAAATAAATAGAGATGGCACAGGTCTTCAATTCTTCGGCACTTTTAGCAGGTGAAGCCTTCCAAATATGTTTCAATGCAGGAGGGGACCTTGGCACGACAGAAGGGTGGCTTTTCTTGGTGATGAGGACATTATCTAGAGTGCAAGACACCTCCAGCCTCCATGATGCCCCAAGGCTGGTGTGGTTTCAAAGGCTAACTCATTATTTACAGATGACTATCTCTGCTCTGAAAACCTTAATGGCAGGGTTTCCTTTGAATATCCTCACCCTTATCAATTTTGGGCTTTGAAGGAGTGGAAGTTTCCACTTGGGGGTCAAAGGATAAGAGAAGTAATGAGTAAGAGACCCAGGGACCAAGGGTGGGCAGGAGATGAAGGCCAGGCACTTTGACCTCCGACTTTCTCATTACCCACTTTCCCTGGAGAAGGGGAAGTGGCCATTCTTTTTATGGAGCCAAAGTATATGAGCCTGGATTTGCTCTATCAAGAAATAAACACGGTGCACCTTACATTTGCAAGTTCTCTTGTTGGTATGATAGAACCTGTGAGTTGTACACTTGCTCTGGGAGTGGGTTTTTTTTTCCAGTGGCTTATTTTAGCAAAGATCATAATAACATTCTCATACATGCCGTGAGAAGGAGGGGCTGGAGTTCATTAGACACAGTTCTATTAATTGGTGGCTGTCAACAGGGCCACAGCTGGTGCAGTGCTAATGCATTATTAGACGAAGCTTTGAACATTTCACAAGCATTGTAAATAGCCTCTGTATAACTGATTGTTGATCATAATGGCATTATTAACACTGAAAAAAATGACTTTAATGAAGGTGGCTAATAGAGAGCATTTGATGGGAAAGGTTTACTTGTAGGTTTGTGCTTTAGACTGCGTAATTGACCATTTCAGACAGACGGCGTAGTGAAACCTGTCATGGGTTTAGTGTTCCACAAGTCAGATGCTCACACCTGGATCAAAATACCTTTAGGATGTCCACCCAAGCAATGCTGAGGGCTCATGGTCAAATGATGTTTCTGTTTAAAAGAAAGAATCAAATCCAAAGCCCTCTGGCCCAGGACTGTGAAAAATGGAGCCACACCAAATTTGACAGAAGGAGCACTAACCAACATGTGAGTCTCTGTTCCAAAGCTTCGGCTGACATGCATCTTTAGACGCTGACTGTATTTGTCCTCTGTGTTTCATAAAACAACTTCGTTGTACAGCTTAACTCTGGGGGTAGACATGAAGAATCAATGGGGCAGTCAATATAGCATGACAGTTCCCTTATCCACAGAGACCCTTGCTTATGGGGTTCTAGAGGTGGGGAGCTTTGGATTCGATTTTCTTTTTTGCCAGTCCTGGAGCTTGGGCGCTGTCCCTGAGCTTCTTTTGTTCAAGGCTAACACTCTACCACTTGAACCACAGCACCATTTCTGGCCTTTTCTGTTTATGTGGTACTGTGTAATTGAACCCAAGGCTTCATGCATGCTGAGCAAGCACTCTACTGTTAAGCCACATTCCCAGCCCCCCGACTTTAAGGGAAGAAAAATCAATTCCTTCTACTAGTCTCCACTCTGTGGCTATTCTAAGACTGAAATAAGCATAAGCCAGACTAACAGGAGAAAATGATTTAATTTATGTATGTATGTATATATATATATATATATAAGCATAAGCTAGATTAACAGGAGAAAATGATTTTAATTATGTATATCTCTATATGTACATATATCATTACATATATATGTATGCATGGGAATCTCACAAAAATTTGAACTGAAAGAAGGAGTCACATAATTTGGCTTTAAGATCACTGTGAGCTACTAACAGGAATAGCTGTTTCAGAGAAACAGGAGTGAAGGTATGTGGTAAAAAAAAAGAAAAGGTTTCCTTTTTATAATGATGAGTCCTAAGGTAATAAAAATAGTCACAGAGTAGGTCTCCTCCTGGCATAGATCTCTTCCTTTATTACTGGGACTTTCCTTTATATATGTAGACCCTCTTTAGTCAAGGGGCAATTTATACACAATTTTCCACAGTGGAAGGAGCTGTTAGAGTTAACTTCAATGATGATTGGCTCTTAATTTTCTTTTGCTCAAATTGGTCAGTATCCCACTGTGGCACACTTTGGGAGCCATGTTTTAAGTCCCTCAGGATATGTCAGCCACTCGGGACAGCTGACTGAGAGACATACCCACCAATGAAGTTACAGGGCTCAAAGTGTCTGTGAAGGAAGGGTAGAGCATACTAGCTGATGCATAGAACCCCAGCTATTTGAGAGGTGGAGATAGGAGGATTGTAACTCAAGGCCAGCTCAGGCATAAAGTAATTCAACTTACCTCGCCTAAGCTCCTATCAGGAGCTCGGCAGTGAGCTCCTCATCCAGACCTCAATGGTCCTTCCCAATGTATAGTGAATTACATGAACTCTTGTCCTAGTATGCCATCGAATATCTGTACCTCAAGCTACAAAGAGTACAGGACTCTCAGATTTGAAAAGGGAGGGAGAGCTGTGAGTGAAAGTCACCTTGGGAAGAACAGGCTTGGTGAGAGTCCTGCTCAGAACTGGAGCCTGGACGCAGTGAGCTCTGTAGATACTTGATCAGTAGGCACACACAGAAAACCGTGGGAAATGAAGGATTCCAAATACTTGCCAAAGATGAAGCCAACCTCTTGTTCCTCTCTTCTCCCCAGTCATTTTCCCACTTCATTTTTTCCCTCATGTTCCACACTTAAAATTGCTCAAATTCAATGAGTTGTATTTTCCTAAGTACCCCAGTAGAATATATTCATAAAAATATATGTATCAAAGTAGGATTAAACTAGGACCTATAGTTGTTACTATTGTCCCCAAGCGGGAGGAATAAAAGACCAACTGGCCCTTTGTATTCCTAAGATCTTCTTGTTGTGTCACTAATAGTGCTGTGACCCTGTACAGGTCATTAAGATTCAACGGGCTGAAGGAGGATCATGACTCATGTATTCAGGTGCAAAGGCCACAGAGTGGTGAGGCTCATTATTCGATTAGAAGGTGCTTGAAGTTCCTCAGATGAAAGCCACCAGGGAGGAGCCTGAAGTAAACCATCACTGTAATCACCTGAGCAGAGCAAACACACCCATTCATTCCCCCAGCAGGTCACAAACTTCCCACGGATACCACACACAAGGAGAATGAGACTACCTGGGTAGAGCTGGCAGGAAGGTCCCGCGTAGTGCGTGGTCACCTGCCTTAACTGCTCCCCGTCTTGAAGGGCACAGAGGGTGATCTCCTGACCTGGTCCCTCAATGTCTTAAGGAATCCACTCATGTCTGTACACAGGCTCAACCTGAAGGCAGCCTGCTCGCAGCTGAGCGATGGGCAGCACGCCTAGGCTACTTGTAGAGACTGTCTGAGCGGCTCCATCGTTCCTCTTCAGTCTGTATTCCGGGCCTGCTTGTTACCAAGTGGCCGTCTCTAAGTCAGAGCTCTCCCGCTGCTCTAAGCCCCAGATCCTCAGAGATCTCAGGACACATGTAAACACTTGGAAAGGCTTTACTGTGGGAAGCACAGGAGACGAAGAGCCTGCCTTTGACCTACAGTGAGTACTTTTCCCTGCTGTTTTATAAGGAGTTGTAAATAGAAGAGCACAAATCATCTGCTACTTGCTGGGGCAGGGTTCAGCCTCACCAGATCCCTCTGCTTCCGGCAGGCTACTGATAAATCCTAAGACGCCACTTCCTGCTGGAAGGAGCGATACCTCCCAAGCCCACACATTCCATGCCATCCTCAGCTTTCTCACGTTCCCTTAAGTATAAGTATGGAATCCAAAGGGAGTGGAAAGACAAACCCAGCCCTTTCACTTATTAGGAGAGGAATGCTTTACATACTTGACTTGAAAAATTACGTTGGGAGATGTCAAGTGCCCGAGTAAGCAGCTACTGGTTTAAGTAAAGAGCTCTACTTGGAAGGGAAAGATCAAAAGGATGGGGCTTTCCAAATTGCAGTCCAAGTTAGCATTCCAAGAGTCAGGAGGGCAGATTAAAATAGGATTTTTGCTTTGCAATAGCACTTGGGCTCTGCCCTGTGTTTTTGAGAGCTTAATCCAGCTGGGAAGTGTAGCCCTACAGTTCCCCGCTCATCTGCCAAGCAGCCTGCATTAGTCCTCTTGAAGGTCTTTGCACGGGGACTGTCATTTTTTTTTTCTAGGAAAGGATACTGCTCTATTTCAAATCAGTACTTTCTATACTATTATTAGAGATCAACAAAAGGTATCCTGGAATAGTCTCATATCCAGAGAAAAGTGGATTACTTCATTAACCCAACTACTGGAGACATGTATTTAAATTAATTGTCCCTCGCACCTCTGAAAAGGCACTTGGTTTTATTGCTATCACCATCGCTATTTTATTATTATCAATATTACTGTTATTTATCTCCTATGAAGGTCAGAATCATGAATTGCTACCAACACAGGAAAAGAGGCCTCTGATATCCATTGCTGGGAACTCTTCAGAAGCAAGCCCTGGTTTGATCCTATCCTTAAAGAATGACACAGGTGGCCCCCGTGATTTCCTTCCTCAAGAGACTTCCAAATGGCTCCAGAGCCTTTTCATCTTATACCTCGCTTTCTCTTCCTTCCAGTGTAACTCGATTTCATTTAAGAAAATAGGACCCTATGGCACTGGAAGCTAACCAAGGACATACAAATGCCACTTCAAAGAGACTTTTCTCTAGGAAGGAGTACGTGCATTTTCTGCTGAGCTATCATGCTATCATCTATATCAGTAAAACCATAAGCCTTTTTAAAATTTCTAGCCAAAGGTTTGGAAATTTATTGTCTGAAGGTTATGTTTGCTGGTCTTTTCTAGACTTAGGATCTTATAGGGATATGTGTTATTGTCTCCCATTTCAGTATGAGGAAATTGCCTCCATAATTTGCTTTTCCTCCAAATCACATCTTTTTATCTGGACAGGTTAGGGTTAACCTCTGCCATGAGGACTTCTCAGCGGCCAATTCTGAAATCAATCCCCGGTCTGAAAACACAGTTTTATTTCATAAGTTTGGCCCGGAAACTAATTTGACTGCAAAATTTACCCAAATTTATATATTACCCCAAGTCTTTATAAATTCACTGTCAATGTATCCAGTTGAGTCTAAAATATGAATGACATGTGAAATAGATTACTGATCTAGCTCGTGTTGAAAGATTAGCACCATATGGTGACCATAGTATCTTTGAAAAATTAGAAATAAAAAAGCGCCCTGAAACACAGGATCTCAAGGGTCTTGCTTAATGGATTGTGGACCCAATTTGCAATGCCATTCAAGATTTGTTTCTATCACAAGAAGATAGAAAGTGTAGTCACCAATGTCTACTTGCTGGTAGGAGTAGGAGACATGACAAAGTAAATGTCTATTGCTATATAATACAGTGAGTTTTATGAAACATAAACATTAAACTATCAGCTTTGAATATTGCTTTTAAGCTGCCAAAATTCAATTTCCTTCTCAATATAAAAAAATCCCTTCCATAGTTTTTAGCTCACCTCGAAGCTCTGCTTGTTTCTGTTATTAGTGATCTATTCGTATTTATCAACTATAGTTATCAGAACAATCGTTCTCCTGTCTGCACAAGGTTTTCTTCTTTACCATATTCTCATCTACTTCTATGCTTTCCCATTGCCAAGCTGCATAAATATGACAAAGCCTGCCTTTCTTCCCCAAACACTGCCATTCAAAGCATTCTCTCTAGATGGTTACTTTATGTACTGATCACTTATTTCAATATTGCATAGTGATTTGAACTCTTTGATTCATATATTAGCCTATAGATTTTATGCCATCGGATACATACTATGACATTATACATAAAGTTTAGAAAATATTTTATCCACCAAGATAATAGACTAAAAACTGAACAAAGGCGTTTTCCCACTTCAAGAGGAAAATCCAGCTTCAGTCACAAAATGTATGTACCAATAACTGGTTTGATAGCGGAATTTATGATGCAAGGAATTCAGAGCGACTGCTGTTCAGGATTAAGTTCCATCCAGTGGTCAGTCTAGGGATGTTTGTTTCTAAAAGAGTCTTAGACAAAAGTAACCATTTGCATTTGAACTAGACTTTCCTTTTATCAATGAAAAGAAAGAGACTCAAGGAAGGCTAGAAAGCCTTAGCATTAGCAACGACAACAAAAGCTGTGGAATCCAGTGATCACTTCCGGTGACTATGCATTGTCTATGGCGGTCACTTCCGGTGACTGTGCATCGTCTAGGGCGCTCCTGGTGGTGGAGGTGGTACCCACTCATGCAGTGGACGTTGCTTTCTATCACCTGCGGGTCTCTGGGGGTCCTAGAGAGGGGCATACGTGTGACTCAAGCTGGATTAGGGGTGGGATCTGCCCTACAGCTAGAAAACATGGTCCCACGGGATGAGAGGTTTTGACACTACAGTTCAAGATTTCCAGGGCTGGGGATACGGCCTAGTGGCAAGAGCGCTTGCCTCGTATACATGAAGCCCTGGGTTCGATTCCTCAGCACCACATATATAGAAAATGGCCAGAAGTGGCGCTGTGGCTCAAGTGGCAGAGTGCTAGCCTTGAGCAAAAAGAAGCCGGGACAGTGCTCAGGCCCTGAGTCCAAGCCCCAGGACTGGCAAAAAAAAAAAAAAATAATAATAATAATAAAAAAAGGATTCCCAGTCATCAGATAGTTGGAGATGAGAAAGCACCGTTGGGAATTCCATCTTTGCTTCTGTTTTCTCCATCCGTTGGTTATGTATGGATGCTTTCATCTCATTTTTGAAATTGATCCTGACCACCCCAAAGCCAAACTCAAAGTCAGATTCTAGACACCCGCCCCCCAAAAATTCCTATTTACATGAGAAATCTTTCATGTACCAATCAAAGCACTATGACGTTGTAATTGACATTTGAACCAGTCATCTCTCACGGTTGTCTTTCTCGAGTAGATTGCATCGTTTTACTGAGTACCAAGATGCTCTGACAAAATTTGAAGCACAAATTATCAGGATTTGAGTGCACAATAACACACACACACACACACACACACACACACACACACACACACCTATAAACTCTGAATCGTAAACTCCCTTGCCATGCCAAGGACCATCTATGATGTCTTATTGGACCAGATCACACGTCATCCATGTTCCTATTAATCCTGCTTCACGTTTTCAGAAAGCGTATTTACACATTGCGATGCGCGCAAGCTCTCCTGGGCGAGGACAGCACCGCCTGAGACGGCTGGAGATGGCTGGCCTGATGTTCCTTCCACTCTGCCCGAAACTCCCTGCCTTCCGGAGGAAATAGCCATCCCTTGACTTGACGAGGAGGGAAGCTTGCCTTCACCATCTGCTTTAGGTTGGATATGGTTTGACTGTTTACCCCAAAGGTTCATGATTGAAATTTAATTCCCATCCTGAGGCATTGAAGGAATGAAAGTAATCCAGCTGTCCTGTTCAGTCATGGAGCTTTAGGGAGCTAATCACGATTAAACAGTGCAAGGCTGGAGATGGTGTGACTCAATGTGAGTGGATTTTTAGGAGAGGGGGCGGAGGCTAGAGTGATACAAAGCAAGCTCCCTGTCTCTTGCCACGGGACTCCGCCAGGAAGACCACCACCATTGGATGCAATCCCTCGATCTTAGACCTCCATCACGATGAGACAAAGATAAACCTCTATCAAGTTACAGAGCTTTAGGTATTTCCTTATTATAGTCATGCATGAGCAGCTAAAACATCAACCCAACCTGGTTTAAGTCAGGGTTGTGCTTGTCCCTGCTATTTGCTTCCTCTTACTTCTCCCTGTAAAGAGTGCTCAGAGGATGTGCCTGAGGATGGCTCTTCTTGCAGTCCACTCAAAGGGCAGCCATTTGGCTATGAAGGGTAGAATAATGCCTTCATTACCTAGTGCTCTTTAATGGGCCCTGTCTCTTTTGGTGAAATACGATAGCTTATGGTGAGTAAATTCCTGACAAATGGGGGAATGGGAAACTTCCCCCTACATGCTTGCTATTTCTCCTGCCATCTTAGTAGTTGATACGATACCCTTGGTTATTGTTGAACTGTCTGTTTGCTCGTCCTTTGCCTCTTGTTGGTTGGGAGGCTAGATGGTGAGTCTCACCTCTGACATGCGTTAATAGTCTTGCTTGTCATAAGGCTTCTGTTGCAGCATTTCTTCCACAGGTTTGTTAAGAAACCACTCCTTCGTAGTGAGGGGACTAACTGATCAAGTGGTGATATAATCGTAGATTTCATAACAAGATTTAGACAATAATTTAGAAAAACTCAAACGTCTTTCTTACAGTTCTGATTTTGCGTTCTACTTAACATTGATAGAAATCCATCATTATGAAGGTTCATTATTTCTGGAGACCCTAAAGGAGAATTTATCGAAAGAAAGATGTACGACTACCTCCTGGCTACTCGTAGAAAATAGTTTTTGATGTTCAACTATTCCAGTCTTGGCTTGGTTGTCTTTGTTCATAATGAATTCACAGTTGTCTTATCTAATGATTACATAAGCTGAAAAGCACTGTATTATAATCAAATATATCAAAATACATGAGCTAAATGTGATTTTAATATGCTGGCATAATATTGCATTTCTGACTTTGAAAGTACCCTGCCTGATTAAACTTCTTCACTTTTACTGAAGGATAATTTGCTTCAGATTAAAGTCAAAACAATGAAACTGTTTCTGGGGAAAAAAAATGACCTTTCTTGTCTTTACATGTAGCAAGTAGATTCTTAAGGAAGTAAGCCCAGCAGGGATTCCATTTAACTAACTGACTGAATCTACAGACACTAAAAAAAAAAAAACAAAAAACCAAAACCTTTATTTATTTTTATTACACTAAGCCAACTTTATTCCATCACTAGAAGTCAATGAGTTTTCAGAAAGTCACCTTGCTGAGATAACATTTGTCATGCTGAGCCTAGTGATATTAGCTTTTGGACTTAAAAAAACAACAACCCTCAAAGGTTATTTCAACCTCTCATATTTATAGCAAGACCCTGTTACAATTTAATCTCATTAACATCTGATGCACTAGGGATTAAGGACCTGGTTTAAAACCTTGCTTTCATACCTCAGAGAAGGCTGCACATATACAGTGTGTGATATATTTTCATTGGCTGTTGGCCTCTTTCGGCAGCGGGGCAGCCCTGGGTTCTTAGTGAGGTTTTAGAGACTCTGTGTTTGTATAGATGCTCATTCATGCTGATGTTTCAGATGCATCACAGTTCATACAGGTGCATTAGCTCTTCACAACACCGTTTGGCTTCCCTGCTCTTAAGACCAAGGAGATGAAGCTAGGCTCCGCAACAAGTGTGCAAATGCGACATCCAATGGTACATTTGTATTCTTCAAATTAGACACGGAAAGTTTAGCTCCAGATGAAGATGATATACGCATACCCCTCTGAGTACTTCTCCCCCACACCACACCCCAGGTTCTGTGATATTTTCTTGTTGATAATTATGAAGTGTCTGAGTAGGACCTGAAGTACAGCAACTGCAATGTCTACATGTCATCACTTTTCTTTTCAGGCTCCTTAAAAGCTCAGTTCCCATGTGCAACAGAGGACCAGCTGGTACCTCCACCTTCAGTGGTTGGATCTCAATGGCAAAACCCCGAGATTAGGGATATCATATATTTTATAATCGTTAGTAAGCAAGATTCATCTTCTTTCCAGAAAATATTTCCAAGACTGTGAAATATCATATTTGGTTGTCTATGGGAAACTTTCTGAAATACCTCCAAGGCGTGTTAATTCTACAAACTTCTTTGAAGATTGTCCAATAGGAAGGCAATCCATACTTCTGCTCACAGGATGCTCAGAAATCCAATCACTTGTGTCATTAAAATTCTCCTTCTTTCACTCTATAGTGCTGCACCAAACTTTCTAACAGTCGTAAGTTACATGAGCCATATGACAAAGACTTTGCTATTATTACCTCTGTTTTTCAGGCATGCTTCTGTTTTGCATTTCTAGTCAGAGAACTAGACAATTCTTGGTGCTGTTGCAGAAGATTCAAGCTTTCGACGTGGATATGGGATATAGAAAAAAGACATAAAGACATATATATATATATATATATATATGTCTCGTGTCACTTCTGCATTAGCCAGTAGTGACTGCTGGAGATGTCATTTCCTTTCTTTTTTGGTAAATTTAAATTTTATTGTAAAGGTGATGTATAGAGGCGTGACGGTTCCGTAAGTCAGGTAATGGGTATACATTTTATTTTGAACAGTGTTACCCCCTCCCTCATTTTCTCCCAGAGATGACATTTTCTACCTTTTTGCTCCACTCATTCGTTTTAGGTGAATCTGAGAGGAGGAAATACTATCTACTTCTAAAGTAGGTCCATCAAAACTTCCCATGAGTCATTTTCCCAAAGTTGTGGGATCAGAGGGCAAAAATGGGGAGATGGAAGAATGTTTGTCATGTTGACTGTCCATTATCTCCTTCATGTGTTTAACCTTGTTGTACTACTGCATTGCATTTAAGCTGTTAGGCATCCAGGGGCTTACTTGTTAGAACAGCCAGTGGACTCTACTTGTAAAAGTAAGTTATGTTACTTGGAAGTAATCCTGGAGGAGTAAGGACCGGCGTGTCCCTATCTCCCAGATGTCGGAAGAGTCTTTATTTTGACCTTCACAATCTGGGTTACACTGTCTGGGATTTTAAGGTTTTTTTTTTTTTTTTAATCTCTCTGCAATTGATATAAAGCAAAATTTAAAGCATAGCAAGGTGAAGATGGCGTAGACATTCAGTTGAAGACATGTAGTTTACACCATCAGTCCGAAGGCACAGAGTTGACACCCTCCTAGGAATGATCATCCCTTACATATGCCTATTGTTAGAGAAAAATTTATTCTGACACTGGCGAACTTGTGATGGGAAGCTTTTACGCAAGAAAACAACTCCTTCAATGAGGTTTTGCAGTAGAAGGGAAAGACTATGATCGACCTCGAATACAAGGAGAGGGGGGATTTATATCCATGGCGGGGTGGGGGACGTGGACAGACAAAGAGGAAGCCTTCGGGGTGATTTCAGAAAAACTACCTTGGAAGAGAAACAGAAGACAAACCCCATCTCTGCAGAGATCGGGTCTCGGAGTTTCTGAAGACAGACCATGGTGGTCTCCCACCGTTACCTGTGGGCTGGTTTCCAAGGAGATTTTTTGTTATCATTTTTTCATGGGGAAGGGGAAGGGGAGCAGAGAAAGAGATGCTGTATTCTTTTGTGTGTAGAAAAAAATTATTCCTTAATGAAAATCTGTGAATGTCTAGAGTGCATCCGGCAGGATTCTCAAACCCTAATGCTCTGCATTATCTTTGAGATTTTGTAATTCTTTGTAAATTATGGGAAACTGAGGTATGCAAATTCCGTTATTCCTCCTAAAGATTTAGTTGATGTTCTTTTCTCCTTTTCTTTTGTTTTTGGTCCCATTTGCAGTTGATCTCAATATTCCTTTACTGTACCTACATTATGTGCTGCTTTGGCTTTCCTTTGAATGACTTGTATCCTCCTATGAATTAAATAAATTCTTTTACATAGTTCATTTTGTATCTCTATGAGAGCAAGGTTTCCTCTTTGTGGAAATCCCTTTCTAAGTATGTGTGTTTAATGACCAAAAGTTATTAGGAGCTTGGAAATGAGACCTTCACTGAAAGTTAAATCAGTCTGGTATTTCACACCTGTGTTTTCCCAGTTGTTCCGATCTGCAATTTGTCAAATTGATAGTGACAGTATTGTGTTTATGCAGCATTTTCAAAAGTAGCCTCCTAACCATTATCTTATTTGTTTCTTTCACCACCTCTAGGCTTTGATAAGGTGGGTGATGATCAAAATTTCATGGGGAAGGAAAGTATGACACATTGAAACTAAATTGCTTGGAGAAAAAGTTAGCAGTGGTTTTCCCTGTTGGGTAGAAGAGAAATTCTTTTTGACAATCACTTCATATGTAGGAAGTCTCAGTGTCTACTTGGATGGCAGATCCAGCCACGGGAGTCATCTTGCGGGATTTTTTAGGCTCACTGTGTCATTAGCTTAACTCTCCACCCATAGAATGTGTAATTGGAAAGCCCTGAATTTACTTAGGTACATCTGTTTCAGATGAGCAGTAACACATCCAACACATCCAAAAGTTAGGGAGTTACTGTTCAAACTCTAGGTTCCAGTCATTCACAAAGTGAAATTATTAATAGGCTAGGCTGGAACATAGTTTAAAGTATGTTCTCCTGGTTATAAACTTTTCCTGGGTACCCAAGGGCAAAGTAACTTGACTGACACTTAGATGCTGCAACTCAGATCTTGATCCAAAGGAGCAATACAGTCTGCAGGCCCAGGCGTACACCATGAAAGAGAGAAAGCCTTTTCCGTGTTGCTTTCCAAAATTGAACTTCAGCCTTACACGCACCCTATGTCTGTCGGAATATTTCCGAGTCATTACTGGGTGGTTGTGTAGGAAAACCCTTTGTGTAGGCAGAATTTCTATTTCGAACTTGGAGTTTCATGAAGGAAAATATTAGAGTAGAGGATATGGCTATTATATGGCTAAAATTGCTATTAAGTTGCTTGGAGGTTTAAAAGAGGAAGATTGGATACTTGAAACTGACTTCTTGGTAAGTTTCTAAGGAGCTCAATATTATGTCATTGAGAGTTTGTATTTGCATTTGTTTCTGTTATTCTCAGACAACTAACAGTGTATTTTCTTAGTTTCTGAAAAGGTATTAGCATGTATTCTTACAAAATATCTTGGTTGTTACAAATACAAAGGTTTTTTTTTTTTTTTGTTTTTGTTTTTGTTTTTTTTTTGGCCAGTCCTGGGCCTTGGACTCAGGGCCTGAGCACTGTCCCTGGCTTCTTCCCGCTCAAGGCCAGCACTCTGCCACCTGAGCCACAGCGCCCCTTCTGGCCGTTTTCCATATATGTGGTGCTGGGGAATGGAACTGAGAGCTTCATGTGTAGGAGGCAAACACTCTTGCCACTAGGCCATATTCCTAGCCCCTAAAGGGTTTTTTTTGATAGTTTTGACCTCCAGGGATGTATTTATGTATTATTAAATTATATATGTGTGTAAAGGATATATGTAAACATGTACATAAAAATATACAGTAATATACAATAATTTAGTAATGCTTTTCTATATTTACATTAAATATTTTAACATTTATATATGGCTGAAAATTATATAAAATAAAAATTACAATACCTAAGTTCTTATGGACTCAATTTACTTTAGATGTATAATGATTACTATAACTTGGTTGACTGTCAAATGTCTGAAATTGTTCTGCTAACTTTAAGGAGAAAATGAAATTCTTCACAGGCATATTTGAGTTCCTTTTCACTCTTATTGGAAACTGATAACTACTTAAAGGGAAATTGAATGTGTTATAAATGTACCACATTATAAATCCAGTATGTTTAGCTTAAAGGGAGTTGTATTAAAAGGCATTTATTATTAATTTTTTAGTAACGAGCCTGTTGGATATTGCTCAACTAATCCTTAAAAGAATACACTTGCAGGACTAGAATACTGCAGATTCTCAGAGGGAAATCCTGACCCTAAAAGGCAAAGTTACATGTGAGACTTGGAAAACAGGAAATTTTATTTTTATTTTTCCTTCTCCTTCTTCTCCTTCTCCTTCTTCTTCTTGGAAAACACCAAGTACTGCTCCTTATTTTAGTGGGCTGAGCTCTCCCTAGCCTGCATTCCTTGCAACTCAGGAATTCTCTCCAAGGGCAAAAAAAAATTGGGTAGCTGAAGGAGCAAGGAACAACAACAAAATACCTTTGATGAGAACAAGCAGATAATACCATAATTGTAGCCTCTCAGTACAATTTCAAATTAAAAGTTCCAAGCAGTTCTGGTTTTGGCAGGCAGGAGGAAATATACTCCAAGAGCCAACATCCTGGGGAATACCCTTTCTGATAGAGGAGGGAGGGAGCTACTGCACAGAGGCAGTGTGTGTGTGTGTGTGTGTGTGTGTGTGTGTGTGTGTGTGTGTGTGTTGTCACTTACATGGCTTGCCCTGATTATCAGCTCCACCTCAGGGTTTGGCAAGACTGGGTGTGATGGAAATATGTATTTCTTTATTATGTTGCTTTCTCAGGAGATAAGAGAAAGTCTGGTTTTATCCTTCCTGGTAAATCCCAAGAAAAACACCCAGGGAGAACATCAAATAACAACAATAACAACCAGGCAGGACAAAGAGGGGGCGAGCTAGAAATTCCATCCTCATGATCTGTGCTGGGAAAGACCTGGCCAGCCAGCTTGGTTGCTGCAAAACAGATTTGGTTGGTGTGTATTGTTTTTGCTGTATGAGTAAGCCACCAATGAAATGTGGGTGTGTGCTGTTGGAAAGAAAATAAGACTTTAACAAAACGTATGAATCATGCTCGCTCGTTACTTGTTCCAGAAAACATATATCCAGCGTTTGCTGAGCTCCTAAAAATGAAAACGAAATAAAAATAAACAAACATCTTCCATTTCCTAATTCAGCTACAGCTAAAACTGGTGAGGAAAGGAAAAAAAAAAATAAAGTAGACTCACGCAATCCGGGAATCCTGGCACAACCAATGGAGAAGAGGCATTTTTCTTAAAAGGTTTAAAAATCATTTAATGTCACGGACCTTAGGGTACATCAAAATGTGCCTAGTCCTTTCCCTTGTCTTTCATTAGGTCCCCCCTAAACAATGCATTGAGTCTAGAAAAGTTCTCCAGCTGAGAGCCCGGGGCTTGCCTTGTTCCCTAGGTAGGTCACCATGAATCAGAGGTTTTGTGGTTTAAACTATCCCGAAAGGCAAGCCCTCTGCGGTTTGCCTTTTGTTTCATTTGTTACAAGAGCTTTTCCAAGGGTTTCAGAACGCATCTTGAGAAATTCACACACACATCCAAAAAGGCTGAAATCATCTAACCAAAGCCAGTTCCTGCCTATCTGACTAACTCCAAAAATCTTCCTTGCTTGCTTTTAGTGGGGTGTGGGGGGGTGGGGGGGTGAGGCCATGGGGAGAGTTCTGAAGTTCAGCTCGATGAGGAGATCCAGGTTGATTTTCTGATCCTCGGGGAAAAGGAAGTATATATTATATAATCACCACTTGCTTTGTTGCCTCCTCTGAATGATGATTAAGAGTCAAACAAATGTAGACACTCTGTTAAGGAAAAGTGCCAGGGTTATGAACCCATTACTTAAAATGGGATTTCAGTTATAGCCCCAATTAGTCCCTAAAGGACTATCTATCTATCTATCTATCTATCTATCTATTTATCTATCTATCTATTTATCTATCGCCTATCTATCTGCATTCATTCATACACTTATTATCTTTAGCTGTACAGAAGAGTTGCCATTTTGAAAGAGCAGTTTCCCAGTACAATGCATCTTGATCAATGTCATCCCTTTCAACTTTCTCACCCATCCCTGCTCCGCCCATCCATCCTGACTTCCTGTACTTGGAGCACCCTGGCTTCCTTCTAACACAGCTCTTCCTTCCTCTGGTGTCTTTTCTCCATTTGCCTCCCCCCACCATATTCTTAATTTCGTAGAATGTACACTGGACTCTTGACTGCATTCTTCCCCTCTTCTCATCTTCATTTGTCCACCCCTTGCCCCTGGACCCCAGCCAGCCCTTTTCAAGTACCCACTTCCTGTTGTTTATTTCACAGAACACTGACTTTGCTTTTCTAAGGACTGCACCATTTGAGCTCTCCTTTGATGCTACCATATTTCAGTTAGCACATCTGTATACACTTCTATACCACCCAATGTATTTACTGAGAAGTTTATGAGCTTCATCTAGCTTCCACAGGTATGGGGAAATAGGCATCCTTTGTTTCTCTGGGCATGTCTTACTTCATATATATTTTCCAGGTCTTTCTACTTCTTTACAAATGGACAATATCATTGAAGCTCAGTTATAGTATTCCCCCCCCCCCTTAAAGCCAAATGCACAAATCAAGTAAGGTTTGCTTTCATCGGTCACTTAACTCTCACTATCACAGAAGGTGTTAATTTGTTTGATTATCTGTAAACCCAAAGAGCATTTTAGCCTTCTGATTTCTAACAGGATTGGATTTCTGACTTCTCGCAGTTAAAAGCAGTCCTCAGCCAGGGCTCACAGAGGAAGAAGGAAAGGTGCAGAGCCTGTGGCCCGTGAGGTGCAGGTCCTAGGAGAATCACATTTCAAGGAGGGAGGTGGTTCCCTTTTCAAAAAATGCTTGTCAAGTGAATGACTCATGAGGGCCGTTGCAAACAGCCAAGCAAGTCACTCAGAGAGCAGGGCAGGAGTAACCACAGCTCTTCTAATATTTCAGATTCTTGCTGAACCAGCCTTTCCTATTGGGGTCTGGAAAGTGGGTGAGAGAAGAGGGAGAGGCAGAAGAACCCACTGTGGTGCTCCTTCAATCTTTGGTTTGAGCCCCCTACCCCCACCCCTTATGGTCTGGAAGTGGGTTTAAAAGGAGCTTGTAGAGATCTCCCTTCTTTAAGGAATTTGGCTCAGGCAAGATGTGGGCAGAGAAAGAGGAGAAACCGGCGCTTCAAGGACTCTTTAGAGAAAACGACAGACTTTTCTACAGCCATGAACCCGAAGTAAAAACTTCCTTTATTCCTAGCATCCAAAGCCAGAGCTGGATGTATCAGTTTAATACAAACGGATTATGTCCCAAATCAGGCCCAAGTCTCCTCTGAATGTATTACCGATCCGCGACTGTGAAGGACTTGGATTTTCTATTCGTCACTATGTCAACACAGGCAAGAGGGCATGTTAACATCATATCCCAATGTAGCATGAAGGGGGGGGAGACAGAGAGAGAGAGACACAGAGATACAGACAGAGACACAGAGGGACAGAGAGACAGATTACAAGGAGACAGTGAGACAGAGAGAGAGAGAAAAAGAGAGAGAGAGAGAGGTATGTCCTAAACGCCAGAACAAATCAGGTTTCACCATCCAAATAGCAACAGATTGTAATGCATAAAGCCCAATTCTAAAAGAGAATTTTTATTTATTTAATTTGTTCACTAGGAGCAAAACATATATTCCTATACGAGCTTGTCCAGTGTGAAGTTGAAAATTAGATAGTCGTGGACACAGGCATTTTGACAATCTTGTCTCTTAGAACAAAGTTCAAAGCCACCTGTCCCTAGCCTGGGATGCTTCTGCCTGACAGAGCTGGGGGCCCTGCTATAAAAGCTCTTGCTGGGAGAGGTTGCATTTTTCTTCCAAGTATTTCATCTTCAGTGCTTGCAGTTGGCGCTCACCGTGTCAGAAGATCCATGCTGTGATCTACCCTGTGCAAATGGAATCTGGACACAGCTTCTCTTCTCCAATCAATTTGTTTTTTCCTTCTTAGTGATTAAAAAAAAAAAGAGCTTCATTTTTGTGTTTGTTTACAGGCTTCTGGAAGTCTCCCAGAAAGTGGCAGGGAGGTTTAAGGGGTGTGCTGGCTCCCTATTCTATGCACACAGCCCAACCCTGCGTAGGAAAGTTGCCATTCCCTTCCAGGACTCACAAGCACATTCTTCGCTAAGGCCGTTGACTGCATTTCATCTCCGTTATTATTGTCACCGGAAAAAAGAAGGACTTTATTTCTGCTATCCCTAGCTCCACTGCTTTCTAGGAGAATATTTTTCTTTTCCTCTCCCCCTTATCTTTCTTCTCTTCATTCCTTCATTCCTCCCTTTCTTCTTTCCTTCCTTCCTTTTTTCTTTTCCTCCCTCCCTCCCTCCCTCCCTCCCTCCCTCCCTCCCTCTCCCTCCCTCCCTTCCTCCCTTCCTCCCTCTTTCCTTCCTTTCCTCCTCTACTATTATTTTTTGGCCCAGGTCTTGTTCTGCATCCCAGGCCGGCCCTGCCCTAGTCTCCTAAGGATTGTGATTACGGGTATGCAGAACTCCACCTCGCAGGAGAGCATTTCTGTATGATTGTGTGGTCTCATTGAGCATCTGTATTTAGTACATTTCTGCTTTGCCACCTGCAAGTGTTCAACCTTCCTCAAAAGGAAGCAGAATGTCTCTGGAGAATGCATTGTTGTGAATAGGAGACACAGCTCATAATCAGGTACTTCGGTTTGTAAGTCATTCAATAAACTGCATATATATATATACGTATATACACACATAAATATATATGTTTACACATGTACACGTATATACGTACATACACAGACACATACCTACAATCAGGAGTAAAAATCTCCACAGCAATTTCTTTTTTCCTGGGGAGATGGTTTGAGTAAGGAAGTGGAATACACAACTCGCTCTACTTAGTAGAGAAGAAATCAGAAATGCCAAGAAAGGAAGAGAAGGGGAAGGGAGCGAACAGGGGCCATTGTGTTGAAATAGTGTTGGTGGCAGAGACTTCAGTTTGTGGTGAATTTACACTGTTACTAGGGATAGAAAAAAAAACAATGAGAGTTTTATACCCCATGTTTACCCACCCAGAAGACATTTCACTTCCAGGACCAGAATGCTGAGGCAAATGTCTGACATTCTGTGTGCTTCCTTCCTCATCGGTCAGCAAGTTCCGAAAGCCTACCTATACGTCATGGGCATATGAGCCATAAATCCATATTTAATTAGCTTTGAATGAAATGCAAAAGATGATAGTCTCTTTGTGCTAAAAATGAAACCAAAGTGGGTCTGCTTGATTTATGTCTAATTCAGAGTTGTAATTTAATTAAAATGACATACTGAATTTAAAAAAAAAATATCTCTGGCAAAGCCCTTCCCACGTGACATTCAAATGAGGAGTCTTATAGCTTAGGAATCTCTATATTCCACTACTTTGTCACATTGCTCAATATGTTTATGCATTCCTTTCCAACAGCTTACTTTCTTAACTGGCTTGTTTCTCATTAAACCACTGAATTCCTTATGACTCAAAGTTATGCAGCTGAAGTTTGAATACAAACATATCTTTATTTCTTAATGGATAATTTATCTGACAATTCTTGAAATATTAGTGCTTTCTTCCTTAGTAACCTTTATGTATAGGATAAAAAAAAGGTTTACATTGAATTTAAATATAGGGTGCTGAGAGAATCTTACAAATGAAAGATTAAAAACTAAAGAAAATGATTTTAAAGATTGCATTAGCAGGGGAAATTGCAATCAATAAGCAAGTGGAGTAATGTATCTAGAAAATATAGACTTATCTCTAAAACCTTAATTGTTAACGAAGTTTTACTAGGAAAAAATTAATTTCCAGAAACTAAAAGCTTCTATCTTCTTTATTTCTACTAAGGCAAATTATACAAGAAGGTTTACAATTATTTTAAATAGTTTGAAAAGAAGTACTCTTATACATGCTCAACTTTTAGTGGTCAAGATACTTAAAAATATTTACTTGTTTTTATTATCTCCAATTGTACAAAGGAGTTGCCATTCGACAGTACATCTTGATCAATGTTGCCCTTCCAACCCAACTTCTTCCCATCATTTTATTAATTTCATAGGATATGCACTGACATTGTGACTGCAATTCTGACTAAAGTGAAGTGTAAGTTATACACACACACATACACAATGATTGATAACTACCTTGTGGGTAGACATGACTGTAAGAAAAATATGAAAAGGTTTCTATCTCCCCAGAAAGTTCCTGGGACCCATTTCTAAACCTTACCAAACAAGTTCTTTTCAAAATGTTCATGTTGACTTTCTTTGGCTGGGACTTTGGGCTCCTCACGGATTGTGTGCATGGAAAGGATGCTTCTTGTTTCTGAAGGGAGGGTTTCGTATGCAGCCTCGGGTGATCGCTGGTGCTGGGATTCCAGTCCCTTGGACCATTTCCTCAGCCACCAAGGCTTGTGAGAAATGAACTGGGCGCTCTGAATTCACAACTCCAGCTGGCCCCGCCCCCTTCCCTGCTTCTGCAAGAAAATAAGCAGCCTTAGTGTTTTTTGTCTCTGAAACAGAGCTTGCTTTTGTTTGAATTCCAGTCCACTTAGGCACCTCTAGGTCCCCAGTTTCTAACTGGCTTACAAAACATAAACAATGACCAAAACTAATTTTTGATTATGTAGTTATTTCTCATTGTGAGGACAATAGTTCTTCAGTTGAAGGCTTGAATGCCTCCTTAAGACTTGGGTCTGGGGCCTCTTGTCTGCTTTATGCCCTTGCAAGACAGTGGGAGCTTTCCCGGGGAGTCTTCCGGCCACTGAAGTGGTTGGAAGTACACCCTGGATGGAGATGAGGGGACTACAGTTCATTACTCTTTCCTCCTTGTTTTGCATCCTAGCCATGTGGCAAGTCATTTTGTTGAGCTACAAACTCTTGCTGTGTTGGGTTTTCTCATTAGTAGACCTAGAAGTAACCAGGACAGTCAAGCATGGCCTGGAACCTTCAAAACCATGGGCCAAAAATAAACTGTTTTGTTTTTTCTTTACAAGTTGGTTATCTCAGTGTATTTCTTTTAAAAGTCAGATATTTGATGGAAAACTGACTCACACCAATAGTGTGTCCCTTTTATTTCTCCCAACCTGAGGGGAAGACAGTCAATGTTTTAAATGCATGCATTTGGATGGACTTTCAAGAAAGTAAGATTATTTTGAACTCAGAGCCTGGGCACTGTCCCTGAGCGTTTTTGCATAAGGCTAGCACTCTATACTTTGAGCCGCAATTTCACTTCTGGGTTTCTGGTAGTTCATTGGAGATAAAAGTCTCACAGACTTTGCTGCCTGGCTGGTTTTAAACCATGGTCCTCAGATGTTACTCTCTTGAGGAGCTAGGATTACAAGCATGAGCCACCAGCACCTGGCAGACACTTTTTTTTTTAAACACCTTCCTTAGCTGTTGAGAATGTCTAGCATCAGCAAACACACATGTGATACAGTGTGCATGTGTGTGTGCGCGTGTGTGTGTGCATGTGCATATGTATAGTGTGTGTGTGTGTGCAAGCATGCGCATGCCCTTTAGCTTAGCCTCCTCCCACTTCAGCAAATCTGCTTTCTCTTAGAGCTCTGGTTTCTCCATCTTGTCGTGAGTTGCCATTCGCACACAAATATTCTGTGCTCTGCAACAGCCAGACTCTTGTTTTGCAGAATCTGTGAGATTTAAATGCATCTGCTCAGAAATTCCATTCTATGGTCTGGAATTTGCTCCCCAAGTCTGAATCATACCCATTAAAATGTTCTTAGTACTCTGCGGTCTAAAACTCGCACCTGTGTATGGGGGTTCTAATTTGGCGAGGCCTGAGCACGTGGACTTTTGCATAATACGCAGTGGCATGTGGGAGAATCCAGTAATCCTGGTAAACAACATTTCACTGCAATTAGAAAATAGTCCACCTGGGCTGGGGATATGGCCTAGTGGCAAGAGTGCTTGCCTCGTATACATGAAGCCCTGGGTTCGATTCCCCAGCACCACATACACAGAAAATGGCGCTGTGGCTCAAGTGGCAGAGTGCCAGCCTTGAGCAAAAAGAAGCCAGGGACAGTGCTCAGGCCCTGATTTCAAGGCCCAGGACTTGCAAAAAAAACAACAACAACAAACAAACCAGAAAATAGTCCACCTGGCTTAGGACTGTAATCCTGTTTGGAGGCAGAGGTGGGAAGTCTCATGGTTCTAGGGTATTGGTGGCACAAAAACAGCGCGTGCACACGGCGCTCCATGCTGATGTTCCCAGCCACGAGGGGCCTAAAGCAGCCGGAGGGCAGCGCAGCCCCCTGCTTGGGTAGCAAGGGAGGCCCTCTCTGGAAAAACACCCCGTGAAAATGGGTCTAGAGCTGCGACTCAGCCAAAGCCCTGAGTTCAAATCCCAGTGCCTCCCACACAATAGTACTAACACTAGTGGTAACACAATAGTAACAGTAGAATAAAAAGAATGCAGCTGCTCATGCTTCCTTTGTCTTGAGCTGATCAAAGCAGTTTATGAACACAATGCGTCTTGATCAAGCGCACCCCTTCCATTGTTTTCTCCCACCCCTCCCAGCCCACCCTTTCCCTGCCAATTTTCTTATTTCATACATCTGCATTGGATATTATGACTGCGTTCTCCCCGCTCCCTACTTCTTCTCTTCGTTTTTAATGAAAGACAAAGTCAGTGTCTTGTTCTATTTGTTTCCAAATTGTCTAACTTGGATACCAAGATCTAAGAGTGTATTATTAGGAGTTATTTTTTCTGTGTGACCTATCAATTTTAATTTCCGTATCCTTACCCTTTTCCTTGTAGTCCTGTTATTTTGTTTGTGTGCGGAGCAGAAGGAGGGCTCTTACATTTATTTATTTTGTATATTTGGCTAGAAACTGTGTGACTCTATTAGTATTTCTGTTCTCCAATTCTTTATCTGTAAGATCTCCTAATGTGATTGAGATGAATTTATATATTTTAAGAGCTTAGAGCAAAGCGCAAGTGGACAAACATTTTTAATAATGCTGACCTTCGTGACTACTGTTTATTGTTTTCCTTTTCTGCCTTTGTTTGTTGTGTGTGCTGTTATTAAAAGTAAAATTCCCTTGTCTGTCCTTTGGAATGAAGAACAAAAGGCCGTTATAACACCACTGCTATACACCACTGCCTTCTTTCCTTTAGCTTTCTCTCACCTCTCCTTGCTGGAAAGTGTTAGCATTCTGCTCCTGCGGTGACTACAGTACAACGATGGACTTGTACCTAATTTGATTAACATCTCAAATGCTGTGGGCAGGTGGGAAGGCATCCAGCAAGAAGCGTTGTGTCAAAGGGGAGACATCGATCCTGTCCCCAACCTGGGCCTGAGCCCCTTTAGGGAATCAAATAACCAGCGACACTGAAGGACTCTTAAGAGCAGCCCCAAGGGTGGCATTGACCTCTACACAATTCTGCCACTCTTTTTTTCTTTTTTAAACCTTCTTAAAAATATATCTTTAAGTAGCTGCACAAAGGAGGTGCCATTTAACAAAGCAGTTCATGAGTACAAGGCATCTTGATCAATGACCCCTGTCAACATTCTCGCCTATCCCTCCTCCCCATCCCCCCTTTTTTTTTGTGGTCCTGGGGCTTGGGCTCAGGGTCTGGCCCTGGCCCCGAATTGTTGTGCTCAAGGCTCACGCTTTGCTCTTATCATTTGAACCACAACTCCACTTCAGGGTTTTAGGTGGTAAATTGGAAATAGTCTTATGGACTTTCCTGCCAGGACTGGCTTCACACCTTGATCTTCAGATCTCAGCCTCCCGAGTAGCTAGGAATACAGGTGTGAGCCACCAAACTTGGCTGTACCACTCTCCTTATGCTAAGCAACAAATTTTATACTCAATCTTCTTTTTAAATATTGAAATTTAAAATGTTGTAAGCTTGGTACAAAAGAATTTAAGTAGATTGGAGACGGTGGAATAGTTGAAGATATAAATACCAAGGATTTCAAGAGAGTTAGTACCCAACTCTGTTGAAGCATCCATAAAGACAATCCAGCCATGTGCTGGGCATGGGTGTTAGAGACAAGTCAGGAATGTGGTTCTTCACCTCAGAAATTAGGGCGCAGGATATATGGGAGAAGTGACAGGAGATAGGGGTTGAGTTAGTCATTTAACTGCTCTGTGCTTCAGTTTCATTACTCCAGTAAGTTAACAAAGAGAAATAAACAAAGCATGCTTTCATTACCTGTACTGGCCTACCATAAATTTTCACTCCTATTATTACCAACCATGGTACCAGGGAGTCCTTCCATGATCTGGGAGTGGGGAGAATGTGGGAAGGATGATTGAAGGAGAAAGTTTTGAAGGATGAGAAGAACTTTACCAGGTATGGGGGTGGGTGGGAGGAGTTAGGAAGGGAAGAGGGTTCGTAGGGACATTTCAGAGCTGCAGAGAAAGCTTACATTTACACTAGCAATTAATATCAGTGCCAAACATCCGAAGATCACAGCCTCTTCCCCCAGGAGAAAATTCACAGGAATAACAAGTAGTTCGGTGCACTTGGGGTTCCAACCTACCACATAAGTACTTAGCCTTTTAGTCTTTTCCTTTTCCTCCATTTTTTTCCCCTTGGTAGGGACATGTTTCTCTATTTTCTTTTATCTTCTGATTTTTCTCCCTCACCTCTCTCTTCTCATCGGATCCAATCCTTGTTCTTCCCTGCCACAGTACACATTTAATCTTTTAAAGTTTGGGGCTGTGCATTTAGAATAATCTACATTACACATTTAATCTTTTAAAGTTTGGGGCTGTGCATTTAGAATAATCTCTCCCATGGAGTGCAATCCAAGGAGTTACAATGTCTCACTTGGGTATCAAGTCCTTATTGCTAGTTCATGAGGTGGTTGTTCTTCTGGTTGTCTGAGATACATTATTAAACAAAGGAACACAAATCTCCTGTCTTCTTGTAGCTTGTATTTACTCACGTAGAATGAAGAATCAGTGGCCATGGAGACAGAAGGTAAACAATAAACAGATAATCAAACGAGTGTTGCAGAATATAGCATACTAGAAGCCCTATTTCCATTTAAGAGAAGCTGTTCTATGAAATAGTACTTCAAAGGCCCGATGAAGGGAGGCTCACAATAAATGTTCTGATTGGGGCTAAAGATGATAACCAACCAACATACCCTGAGAGTGTGGGTTTGCTTTGTTGAAACACTTATCCCTCCCTCCCTTCCTTCCTTCCTTCCTTCCTTGCTTCCTTCCTTCCTTCCTTCATCATGAAACTACTTCCTTCTTACAGATTCACTTCTGCTGAGCCTTAGAATAGAAGACAAGCGGTCATTTGAAGTATAGATCCTAGGGACGATTTGTAGACGGAAGATCGTGTATGAATTCCTCACTACATAGCATCAGTAACTGGTTTGAGACGTGTCCTGTGGTGGGTGAGTGAGTAGCAGGAAGTAACAGGAAGCATGTGCTCCTGTTGAGTGTGTCTCTATATTTCCCCTGGTCGGTTGTGGGGCTTGAACTCAGGGCCTGGATGCTGTCCCTTAGCTCTTTTACTCAAAGCTAGCACTCCACCACTTTGAGCCACAGCTCCACTTCTGGTTTTCTGGTGGTGAATTGAAGAGAAGAGACTCACAGGGACTTTTCTGCCCCGGCTGGCTTCAAACCTTGGTTCTCAGATCTCAGCCTCCTGAGTAGCAAGGATGACAGGTGTGAGCCACCAGCACCCTGTTGTTGTGTCTTTTAATTAACTTGGTACAGTTTCAAATAAAAAAACAGCTTTTAGGAATGAACCAAATAAAGTTAAGAGCCCAAATAAGTTAGTATTTCACTGACATTTTGAAGGAATGCATAATTTTCTTGATTAAAAATAAATAAATGCTATCTAGTTACTAAAACCGAGCAAATTTCCCAGAGTGAAGGTGTATGGCTAACCTAGAGACCAAGGAGTAGAGATGGAGGTTCATATAGGTTACTGATACAAGTTGTTGGTGTCTTGGGACTTTATGGAGAGTATAACAAACAAACAAAAACACCAAAAGACAATCCAAAGGGTCTTCGCTAGAGATGCCACCCTCTCTAAGTCAGGAAAATGACTGGAAGGAGATTTGAAAAGTCTTCCCCATTCCTTGGGTCACAAGAACAAGACGGTGAATAAGCCCATCTTAATTTAAATGGGAAGGACTGGATCTGAGAGGCAAGTAAAACAAGACTAGGCGTGGCAATGGAATTAATGCGCAGAGCAAGGGGTGAAGTTGGTTAGGCAGAGACTTGAATGTCTTGTTGGTGTCGTTGTTCTTGGTTACATTACTGGTGAGCATGGGAATAAGGCACATGCAAGATGGCTGGAGACGACTGTGCCTCGGGTCTGCTGGGTCTCCTCCCTGTGGAACACATTTCCAGAGGAAACAGGCAAGTTTGTTCACATACACGATTTCAGGCGCTCGCGTTTTCTGCAGCCGACCGTATTAACCGCATCTTGGCATTCCAAGAGTAAGGTCTGGAAGCTACTCAGACTGCAGGTCAAGTACAACTGGGCTGGGCCGCGTGTCTCTGAGTCTCTGCTGACGCGTGTGTGAAGACATAATGACGTCAGACCGTGACCGTGGCTCAATCTGGAAAACACAGAACTGAAGGCAGGGAGATAGCTGTGAGAATGGGGATGGAAGCGAGCTATGGAAATGCATTAGAGATAGCTGCTCCATTCCAAAGGGAGTCCTTTGGGGACAGCGCTGAGAGAACTCAGTGGCAGTCTGGGATAGGCTGGTTTGAAGCTGCAGCTCAGCCTATTCCTGGAGAGAATTTACAGGAGACAAAAATGAGGGGAAAAACACGTTATCTCATAAGTGGAGCAAGATGGAAAGGGAAGTACTGTGACTCAGTGCGTGCTGAGAACGGGGGGGGGGGGGGGGGACAAGGATGCAAGAGGCGTAGTGCTGCTTCCACTGGCTTCGCAAAGCTCTCAGCATCAGATAGCGTGAGACAGATGTGGAGCCAGGCCTGGCCAAATCATGCCGGGCTGGAACAGAGACGAGAGGAGAATTGCACACACCTGGCCACTTGCTTCCTGGTAGCTATCAAACATCAGTCAGAAAAGTGTGCTCAGGTCTTACCTGTGTAAGGTTGCAACCCGTCCTAACCTGCCACTGGTTTGTTGGTTTTTTTTTTAAGCTATTTATTTATTTGCATCAAGTTTGCAATCAGCCCATCACTGTGCCGAGAGGAACTGGAAAAGCCAGCCTTGGGTTATCACGCATCACTAAAACAAAACCAAGCGAAACAAAGCTGATGTCAGAGGAAGCCTATGAAAACAGCACAGTGCACGTCTGAGATCGTTTCCCTTGCGCCCACCGAAGAAAGGGAAGAAGACTTTCAGTAGATCACTGGTCTTCCAGTCTGAATCATTAAGTATAGTGGGGATCTCTTTATTTTTTTAAAAAACAAATCAGGAAGTGTGTAACATGGCACCCTTACTTTCCTGTGCATGGCTAGGTAGACAAACGATGAGTCAGTCCTTACCTGGGAAAGATTGACTGCTGCACTCATTAGTGCTATGCTGTGTGCATCATTTGTTGTGACATTCTTTACCGCCATGGACGAAGTTCCCATGGCAAAATAGAGATACAAATCTGAGGTTAATCTAGCAGCTCCAAAGGTTTACCTGCTTCGTTTATGATGGGTGATTAATGTGATTCTTAAACCGTGCGGTCAGAAATGGAGAGGGACAGTTTGACCTCCAGGCACATAGTATGGAAGTAAGTAAAACTTGTGTAAATAGAGTTCTCTTTTCTGGATGGCAATGCTCTGTGTGTGTCCATGCCTAGATGTATATGTGCTTGTGCACATGTTTTTACCTGAACACATGTGTCCAGAAGAGTATATATGGGGGGGCGGGGGTTGAAACTGGAAACATAAATAAAATCCCTATGGTTGGCACTCCTGTGTAGCAGTTGTGGTCTCTCCCTCAGTGAGAGACAGACAGAGGTAAGACTTCCTGAATGTCTGCTAGCTGAGGGGAGAAGACGTCACCAGGCAGGATCTCACCACCGAATTGACTTCTTCTCCAGCACTCCTGTAAGTAAAAGAGGGTGATTTTCCCGACGAAACCTCTGGATTCAGTTCCCTTTGCTCCCAACTATTGGCCTTTGGGGGCCTAGCATCCCGTTGGATGTACAGAAAGAAACCCTTCCGTCTGTGATGAGTGACTTTCAAGGTAGAGACAAACAGCCAAGTTTTGTTCCAGGGGAAAGTCTGGCATTCACTTTCTCTCTTTTGGAACCATGGAAATTCCTTCCCGTTCTGGAAAGCCTTCAATCCTTATTTTTCTATCTATTGATCTATCATCTATCTGTCTACCATCTATCTATCTATCTATCTATCTATCTATCATCATCATCATCATCATCATCTGTCATCTGTCTATAGTACTAGGATTTGAATCTTGGACTATGTTCTTTTGGCAAGCCCTCTATCATTTGAGCCATACCCCTAGCCCCATTTTTGCTTGAGCTGTCTTTTAGGTCAGGCTCTTACTAATTTTGTCCAGACTGGCATTGAACTCTGATCTTCCTACTTCTGCCTCCTGCATAGCTGAGGTTACAGATACACACCGGCACATCTGGCTTCTTCCATTTATTTATTTTTTCTCTACTTCCTGTCACAGAGGAGTTTTAATTTTATGACGTATACAGAATAAATCTTGCTTCCCGATATCAGCCCATTATTTCACTTGTGCTTCACTTTGACCGTCATAATCACAAGCTGGGATTCCAAATAGGGCCTCTTCAAAATTCATCTCCATGGCTCTGGCTTTCTTGCTCTTCTCATGTCTAATAAATTGAGTTTCAGTCCTATTTGTGCCTCTATTCTCTTCACTATTACTTTCTGGTTGAAATGCATGAGGTGTAAAGTCAGCTCCCTTCCTTCTTCTGCTGATATTCTTGATGATTCTAGTTGTTCTATAATTAACACTAGTGCTTTGCTGGGGATAGTAGTAAAACTCCACTGTGTATTTATTTTTATAACAGTCAGTCATCCAGAGGTTGCTATGTCCAAGTTATGCTATACTTTGAACCAAGTAGCTCTTTCACTGCAGTAAAATAATACTGAGGGGACTGTTGTGTTCAGGAATTGCCACTCGCAATGTGTTTATGCAAATAGTCCCAGAGGAGATGCCGTAGGCTCTGAGAATGCCTGCAATTAGAGTGTCAACCCAGGCATTTCCAGCGATCAAGTCTGGGGAATGTAATCTTCCCAAGGCCTCCTTGAAACTCTAAAGTGATCAACAATCATTTGTGACCATTACTGAAGAAAAGCTGGCTCTACTCCATCTGGGGGAACCCTCAAGCTATAAGATTTTTGACTCCCCATATTTCAACTAGGGTAAATGGCCAAAACAACAACAACAACAACAACAACAACAAACCAAATCCCACTTCTGCTCTGACCTGCATTTTTGCATCTCCCAAATGTGCTTCTCCTCCTCCATCGCCCACATTTCCTGGGCTGCTCAGAAGACACCTTCTGGGAGATGTATTTTGAAGGAAGAGCAGTGTCTATTTTTGTTTCTTCCTTTCCTCTCACGTCGAGTCCAATGTGATGCCACAGATATGGCTAGCTGTTTGGAATAATTTACAGAACTGCACATTACAGACAAGCTCAACCCTTGCAGTGTGTATTTTGAGTCTCTGATCAGAGGTGTCAAGATTTTATGCATTGCAGTATGCTCATGATATTTTCCCTGTGTTTTATTTTGGGCGTGATAAAATCTGTAGCAATTAGTTTCTCACAAGTCTATTTTATGCTGAAGAATCTGTTATTTGCTCTTCATGTGATTTCTTTCTTTCTACCTTTACCAGGACTGTCTTCGTTCCCAGATTGATGCTCTCTCTTTGCATTTGGCACTTTTCCTTGGCTTCTGTCTTTTGGGCTCTGCTCAGTCTTTTTAAACGCCGGTTGGTAAGAAGTCAAGTGTAAATTAAGAAGATGCTCTAGGTTGGTGAACCACAAACATGATTTAAAGGGGAAAGTGCTCCTACCAACAGGAAATAAGGCGATGTGTGCAAGAAGATAATGCAGTTTTGTACTGTCATCTTTCCTAAGATACGTGTGTTTCTGTCACAATGGTGTGCACCCTGCAGCAGATCGTGGGTAACGTAAAGGGAAGCATTCGTGCAGAGCCGCCTGCTGCCTAACGGTGGGGTAGGATCTCACAAATGCGCTGCTAAGTGATTTCATGGTACAAACATTCAAGAGTGCCTTCATCTAAACCTGCACGCTGCAGGTCAGTGGCTTCGTGCAGTCACCTGGAAAAGCAAGGGAAGAGGTAACAGGAAATGTGCAAAGCTGCTGCCCTTTCACCCTCGACTCTGTTCAAACCATAAATGGAAAGAATATTTAAAAAAATAGTGATTAAAAACATCATACAGTAAACAGAGAAGCCAGTGACACTGTCATTTATGAAGTGGAAGTTGTTGTCCCTTGTATATTATTTTATGTCACTGGAAGAGAAGTTGGTTTCTTTGGACCAACCTTGTCACAAACACATGAGAGAGATGTTGTGCTAGGATGTTAGGGTGGCTAGGTGTCCGGTGGGTGACAGAACCATTATTGTCTCCATTATGACCTTGCAGGACCACTGCAAGGTTATATACATGCAGGGAGCCATTTTCTCCATTGCAATCTTACCAAACTTTGGCCTTCTACGTGGTTGGCTGTTGACCAGGACATTAGCATGTGGCTCTACTTGTGTTCTTTTGTGGGGAAAATGCCTAGTGCTTCTTTCAACACGTTCAAATCCTGAACCAACTGGTTAGTTGATACATAAATCCCCTTCTAGATATGCCTTATATAGAAGAAAAAAAATTCCATTCTTTTGAAATAAGGAAGAACATGAAGAATGTCTTATTTGGATCTGCTGTCTTAGTTCAGTGTTGAAGTTTGAACTCAGGGCCTTGTAGTTGTTAAGCAAGTGCTTTATCTCAAGATCCATGCCCCCTCCCCCGCCCCGGCCCAACATGCATGATCATTGAAATGTTTAAGGTAGTGTATATGAAAATGCTTCTTTCTTCAGAAAACGCAAAAAGACCTTGCATTAATTAGCATGTACTCTTTTTCTTAAACAATTTACAATAAACAGGGGGAAAAGAGTTCTCAAGGAAACATCATAACCCGTGCAACTTTCTTTTCAAAATATCAGGGCTCACCTCCCCTGAGGGGAACTTCCGGGTTGTGTCTGGAAGGTTTTAGTTTGTTGTGCACAGCAGAATACTGCAACGTCACCTACCAATTTTAGGCGATAGATTCCACATCACCGATGTTATTTCCCGTTCTGGGTGTGGACCGGAATATGCCACATAGCTTTGCTCTTTCCTTCTCTGTCTGTGTCTGCTTCTCTGTCTCTGTCTCTTTGTCTCTGTCTCTCACTGGAGCACGAATCTACCTGGAGGGTGACGTTGGAACTAGCCATCTCGCTCCTAGCCCGGCACCTGTGCGGTATCTGCCCACTCAAGAGATCTGGGAAGACTTCACATACCACCAGTTCTTTGGAGTTTCCCATCAGGCCTACCTTCTCTGTTTCTGTATACGCTCAAGGCACTGAGAATCTGATAGTTTAGAGGAATGGCCTCCCCTTCTCCTTTCCAGGTAGAGACCAGGAATCGTCAACTTAACGTGATGTCCTCTCAACCTCTTCTCAGGCGAACGTCTTTTTGTGCTCTGTGGGTATTCCTAAGGGAAATCCCATCAGCTGTACATGGGTTAGAGAGGAGATTAGACAAAGTCTTCCTCTCAGACCTGGCAATAGCACAAGAAACCTTGGACCCCCAAACTACCTTCAGGACTTGAATAATTTTATTTGTAGCAAAATGTGAGACACCTAACATAAATTTGAAGTGCTTACCTGGTGTTGTCTAAACCTAGCCCACAAAATCTGCTACTCCAGTTATTTATAAACCAGAGCTATGATTTTGTCAGTCCATTTGCATTTGTTTGTTCTACTCAGTTTACACTCTGAGGGTTTTAATTGGCAAAAGTGCAGTTATTGGTGTTTACTGAAACCTGGCTTTCATATTCATGGAATCCAGGGAATCCAGGGTTAGCTGAACGAAAGCTCAGTTGGACCATTGTAGTGACACTGTCACTGTAATGTCACTGAGAGGCTCACTGTCCCCAGCATGAAGGTGGTCACTCTAATAAGACAAATTAGAACTTATAACATCAAAACTCATATCAACATCATCTTCTATATTTTGGAGGGGAATGTGTTTAAGGCTCTGGATGTTGTCTTGAATTATAGTGGTCACTCGTGCTAAAATTGGGTTACTGAATTGAATGGACACTTGTGTGTCAAGAATAGGAGAAATTTCATATCAGACTCTTAAAATGGTTTCACCGACCCTGTTGTAAGTCATTTCTTTTAGGGTAATGTTTAAAAGCGTTGTCCAACCACAGAAAAAGAATGCAGTAGTGCTCTAAATGGTTGGTACTGATATCCAACGTCTGCTTGGGAAATGTTGTAACGATAACACTTCAGGTAATAAATAAATGAATGTATATATGCATATACCTGTGTATGTGTGTTTGTGTGTGTGTGTAATGGGATCTCTAAGTGAACTTGCTATTTTATAACAATGAACTTGACATTTGTTTACTTTTCTTTGTCTCTTGCTCTCTCTTCTTCCTTTCTTTCCTTGTTTTTTTTTTTTAAACTGTATTTTTATTATCTTTTCTTTTTTGGTTCTGGGGATTGAACCCAGGACACAGCAAACGCTTTGCCTCTGAGCTACATCCCAGCCCTCATTATTTCTTTTTTAAATAATTTTGCTGATTAAAGCAAATTGTGTCAGATACATTTTTTTTTTTTAAGAAAGAGGTTGGAGCTTGTGAGAAAAGTTCTTCAACATAAAGATTGAAGAAGACAAGCACGGTTTGGGTTGGCTGGGGCACGAGGGTTCAAGTGTCCTCAGAGGTGGTACCTTCCCTCCCTGGTCCCCGAGTCGTGTCTTTGCATTGGAGCAGAGAAATAATGGATGGCAGATTTCCCGGTAATTGGGCCACACTAGGAAACTTCACAGTGTCAGTGGCATTCCAAGTAACCCGTCTGCGAGGAGGAGGCTCTGCCAGCCAAGGGGACAAAATGGAAATTCTCCCCTGAACCGTTAAATATGTCAGAATGCTGCCCACTGTTTCATAACCCGAGAAAGGTTTCCTTGCTTACCCACAGTGTATTTATCCAGGCAGGGAACAGCGTGGTGTGTGTGTTTCTCACTAAGTGTCTATTGAACCTAAGATTGTTGTAGTTTACACACACACACGCACGCACACACACAGACACACACACACACATACACACGCACTCAAGATGAACCAACTCTCTACTGTGTTTAGAACCCAGGTTGCCACCTACCTAATGTTACCAGTTTAAAAAATACATGGCCCAGAAAGGGGGCAGCCTGCAGGAGCTCGGGGGTTTCAAGAGGGCCTGGAGACCCACAATCTCCATAGCAACAGCAGGGTTTTCCCCCCACCCCTTGGTGGAATCTCACATCACTTTGGATCTGTAAGACTAGGTGGTAGGTGAGAGGGTGAAAGCTCACTTCCTTTTATCTTGCTCCAGCTTTTTACAAGTTAAACAGGAGCAAGGCACTGTTCCACGTTTTCACACTAACGAGGGTTTCTTTGTGATACCCAAATGGCGGGGCTAGCTCAGACTAGGCTAAATTATTTGCAAAGGGGGAAAAAAAATGTGTTTGTCATGCTTGTCTTTCCAGGTGAGATGCGAGTAGGATTGGGAGGGCGGGAGAAAGGTTCTATGGTCTCCAAAAGCAATGCCTTTCTGTTGTACCATGACAACAAAGACAAGGATAATCAGAACTGGGCCAGGACTTGAACCCACAGGGAGGGGGCAGTGGAGGCTGATTTTTGTCACTGACTTTTCCCACTCCTACATGAAGCAACCATGGACAACAAGTCATCTCGGGATGACCTCTTCCTCTGTAGCAAGCTCCTGGGATGTACCCTGAGGACAATATCATCCTAAATACAGCAAGATGGAGAGAAGGAGAGATTTGCTTGAGCTCAGAGATGACACTGTGCCACTGCTGGCTTCAGGAGTTCATTTAAGTTGGATTTTTATTGTTCTTTTTTTTTTTTTTTTTGCCAACAATGTACTGATTGTTTGTCTCGACCCTGGACTCCGGTGATGAGGTAAGGAGGTTGGAGCTTATGGGAGCTGTTAGGATGGAATGACATCACAGGGTAGGGCCCTTATGATTGAAATTAACATCCCTATAAAAGACTCACTTGATCTCATGGGAAGACACGAGGGAAAGGCACTCTTTAGGAACCAGGGCAAGGACCTTCACTAATCTATTAGCTTCTTGATCTTGGGCTTCCTGACTTAGATACTATGAGAAATAACTGTTTTTTTTTATAAGTGATATATAATGATAGGAAAATTGTGGATTCCTATGTGGACAGGCTTGGGGTGTGAAGGTGGAAACTTCATTCCCTTGGAACTTAATGTGACATGCCTGAATACTCTATTATGATTTAAAAGTCGATGTTACTACTGAACACCAGACGTGGCTAGCCAATGGAGAGGGAAATGGATGGTTTCCTGGCCCTTCTGGATCCATGTTTTCATTTACATTGGACCAGTAACGATGTTGAGAGAAGTAATGGCCATTACTTTGTAAGTGCATTAGCTCTGCTATCAGCTAGAGATAAACTGTGATCAAAGCCAATGCCACATGATGTCAATGGATACCGTGTACTTCTGAATCAATCAAAAGATTCTGACATGTAGAATAAAGAAGAAAAGTGAGCAATCCAGGTAAAAGAGTAATAGGAATCTTAAAAAAATAAATCCAAAAGGGCAATTATCCCACAGGAATTGATTCCACCTATTTATTTTCCGCCTTTTCTAAATTCAAGTTGCTGCTATGTGGCTAGCAGAAATTTTAAAAAATAAATAAGCATTTGGTTATATATCGTTATCCGTAATGCATAATCACTTTGTGTAAGAAACATTTTTTTCTGATGTTTTCTCTTTTTCTCCCCAGGCTGCAGAATAGTAGGATAAAATTGTGCATTGGATATTTATTAGGAAAACATTGGGTATGGGTGACAACTAGCTGAACAGCTAATCAACAATCAGTGCAATCTGGAGACTTTTCCCTACAGCAATCTCTCAGTACAGTCCAATCATCTAGCCAATGCTATGTCAGTAACATGTCCCCATTGGAGATCCCAGTCCAGGTTCACAGTTTGTACTCAAGTTAACCTAGCAGAAACTATGAACTGTATAGCTTTTATGCATTCTTCTGCAAGTATTATTTTTGAAAAATCAGGCTTTGAAATAAGCTGAAAGAACAATAATACAGTATTACAATCTGTGTAACGCTAAATAAGAATATAATCAGGAGATATCACTAATCCTCAGGGTTACTCTTCTTCACTAAATTCAACCTTAAGTGAAGAATTAGCTCTCATTTTCTTTGTAGAAATGAGCAGTAGGTTGCTATAGACTATACTGGCGTTTGTCCTAGAGGATAAGAATGAAATATGCCACAGTGTGTAGAAAATTGAGCAATCGAACTCTCAAATTCCACATGATAGAACGTGAAAGTAAAGTTCTAAATGTTATTTAGCTAGTTAAATTTCCATTATTTTAAAAATCCATAGACAAGTCACTTATCGAAGCCACATATTTTTTCTTTCTTTCTTTCTTTTTTATTTTTTAAAATATTTTTTATTATCAAACTGAATTACAGGGAGGTTACAGTTTCATACCTTAGGCATTGGATACATTTCTTGTACTGTTTGTTACCTCCTCCCTCATTCCCCCTCCCCCTCCCCCTTTTCCCTTCCCCCCCAATGAGGTGTTCAGTTCATTTACACCAAACAGTTTTGCAAGTATAGCTTTTGTAGTTGTTTGTCTTTTTTTACCCTGTGTCTCTCAATTTTGGTATTCGCTTCCAATTTCCTAGTTCTAATACCAGTATACCCGGTTTCCAATATACTCAGATAAGATACAGAGAAAGTGTAGGTACAACCACAGGAAGGTGATAGAAGAAGATCATCAATAATAGAGGCTACAATTACATATGGCACATTGAAAGTAGTTACAACAATCATTTCCATAACATGGAGTTCATTTCACTTAACATTATCTTATGTGTTCATAAGGGTATAGCTATTGGGCTATTTTTTCATCTATTGTTTGTGGCTTATATTAGTGCCTACATCTTTGAAGGTGTTGTGAAAACCCAAAGAAATTTTTCACTAATGAACTGAGTACTGTGATAAATATGGAACTAGTTTATGATTCACAAATGCTATCATATGAATATGACTGTGATGATTTAATACAGAACATCATGAAAGTGCCAATAGCCTCTCTTTCCTTTTCACTCTTTTTCCTTTTCTCTCTTGGATTGTGGCTCAATAGGAGAACAAACCGAGTATGGGTGTCGATGTAATAAGATTATTTGATAATTTATGCTACTCCTTATAAGGTGGTTGATGCTCAATAAAGGTAGAAACCCCTACTCTGTTGGGAAATAATTATTTCTAACGATTCTTCCATCATAGTCTAATGGCCCTGTGGTGAAGAGTTCAAACCTTGCAGCCACACCTAGCTGTGATATCTGTGAGATGATACTGAACACCCTGAAACTGAATGCTCTGGTTGCTAGGTGAGGATAGCAGGATAAATCTCTTGGGTGTTTTTGTGTGTGTGTGCAGATTAAGCAATATTAATCTTCATAGGTGCAAAGCTTTTATCCATTCTGACATGTATTAAGCACTAAAAAACAAGAAGTGTTTCCGTTATTATTCGGATTCTTGTTTTGTGGCCACAATCCAGAAACCCGAGAAGTGTGAACTGTAAGTGAACCACCGGTTACCTTACGTGTTCACTCTTGGCAAAGTGTCACAACACACAACCTTCACCAAGTTACACTGGAGGACGCTGGAGCCCTAGAACCAGTGAGCAGCAGGAGCTGTGATTACGCTTAATGCCTGTGTTAATATCTATCCTAACCTGGAAATCTGTTTTCAGGAATCCAATTGTGATTTCAAATTGGGATAGGAGCACAAGCACACATTAGTTGCACATCTACAAGGACTGTTGTTCTAAGTGTGAACGAAGAAGTGAATTATTTGGAAAACAGAATTAGCCTAGAAGCCTAGACGGAATGACGAAGACCGTCTGTTCCTATCCAGACAGCTCAGCCATTTGGGGCATCCAGCATCATGGTGGCCAGTGGAGAACTGATCTAGAATGATCTAGAAGGGGCCTGAAGATGATGGCACTGAAAGGAAACAGAAAAACCAGGCCTCTTTGTGAGCTTCAAATAAGGATGAGCCAGGAGCCAGTGGTTCACACCTGTAATCTTAGCTACTCGGTCGTCTGAGCTTTGGGCTTAAGGGATTGAAGCTAGCCTGAGGAGAAAAGTCTGTAAAACTCTTATCTCCAGTTATGGCTCAAGTGGTGTAACATCAGTATTGAGTAGAAAAAGCTAAGCAACAGCTCAGGGCCATGAGTTCAAGCTTTAATCACACACACACACACACACACACACACACACACACACACACACACACGACCAAAAGAATAAATCATTCATGATGTTAAGGCTTAAATCTTTATGCCTGCTATAACCGAGTCACATAGTTACAAACATCTCCACCTGCAAAATAACTTTGCAACGATGAAGTTAGTATAATCTAGCTTCAAACCCCAACTTTTCTTGCTAGAATCATAGCTCATAAAATGATCCTTAATAGAACAAACTTTCTTGCAAACAGACATCATGGTAGAGCCAGAGTATAAAGTAAGTTATTTTCAAAACCATACGTTGTTCCTAAGAATATAGTACAAATGTACTCCATACAAATAAATCTAAGCAACTGATTTTTTTCCAGTGATTTTGTGTTTGGAGAACTGTTTTCAGAACCACAGTTCATAGAAAGGATTTGCTGAGGTGATATTAAGTAATATCACTGGTTAGTGCTTTCCTACGAAGCATATCATTTGGTTTTATAACAATAATATTTGACTGACAACATCAAAACAAGCATCACTATCCTCATTCTCATTTGAGTGAATTAAAGCTTGGAAAATTGAGTGACTTGCCTGAGGTTGTTGTATTGTATTCCCTTTTGAGCTCACTGTCTACACCCCTTCTGTACTGTTCATCGACCCTGTCCTTTTAGTGGTTGCCTCTGTCTGTTTGCATATTGGCAGAAGGCTAATCTTTCTGGTTACTTCTAAGGTTCTTTGTTTTTTGTTATTTTTTTTTAATTTTTTTATTATCAGACTGATGTACAAAGAGGTCACAGTTTCGTATGTTAGGCATTGGATAGATCTCTTGTACTGTTTGTTACCTCCTCCCTCATTCCCCCCCCTTCCCCCTCCCCCTTTCCCTTTCCCCCCTATGAATTGTTCAGTTCATTTATACCAAACTGTTTTGCAAGTATTGCTTTTGTAGTTGTCTTTTTTTAACCTGTGTCTCTCGATTTTGGTATTCCCTTTCAATTTCCTAGTTCTAATACCAGTATACACGGTTTCCAATATACTCAGATAAGATATAGAGATAGTGTAGGTACAACCACAGGAAGGGGATACAAGAACCTCATCAATAATAGAAGCTACAGTTACACATAGCACTTTGAAAGTAGCTACAACAGTGATATAACAAAACACTTCCATCATAAAAGAGCTAATTACAGAAGGCTTTATTGTGAATTCTCTACTACTAAAAGGAATCTATCCCAAACTCAGAGTTTCTAAGAGTCCAGCTCTTGTCCTAAAAGTGGAAGTGGAAACAATAATGGGGGCAAAAGAGCACCTCAGCTTCTATTCGTCTTGAAAACCTAGCTCTGTACCAGTCAAAATTTCCCCTGTATTATGATTGTCAAAGATGTACCTGGTGGGCCCAGGGATCGGAGTAACTCCCTCTCTCCAGTCTTGAACTGTTTTTCCTCTGAGACTGTGCGGATTTTCGTAAGCAAACGAGTGCGAATGTCTTGTTTCTTGTGAGAAGAACGTGAACATCACGGCAACCAGCGTGTTCCGTCAGTCATGCTTGCTCCCCTTGTGTTTTTATTGGATGCTTACTACTACGCTCTGTTAAATACATATATGCTAAGTATTTGGCTCCAGCACGTATCCCAGTGTTTTCCAGTGAAAGCACATTTCTAAGCCATGAGAAAGAAGGCTGTTGATGTAAACCACACTCCTGATTCTGACTCATGTGGTTCTTCCAGGTGCAGGATGTGGTGAGTGCTAATTCTTCCTAATGTAGCCCAGGAAATTCCCAGTGGGCAATCGCAGGAGAAAAGATGGCTATTTGGGGGGGGGGTGGAGAAGCTACATTTCCTCAAGAAATTAATCAGAGAACTTCTCAGAGAGACCAATAAGCTGTCGCTCAATTAGCTTTTGATGCTATTATGAAAGTTAGAAGATACTCGGCTCACCCATGATTTATCATTTGAGCTTGGCTCTCCCCACCCCCAAACCCCTTTGCGTTCTTACTTTAGAAACTAAAATCTGTAGGAAACACTGGGGCCGGAGGTGGGAGGAAGTGGAGAGAATGTAAAGGTTACTGGGCCAGAACCATTATATTGAAGACAAAATGGAGAAGTGCTGAGCTTCAAGTGCCCGTGGGCTCTGAGACCCCAAGGAAGTGAGTTCGAGCAATGACAGCTCCTTAGGCTGGAAGGCTGGGCCTCAGAGGAAAGCTAATAATCAATGAGCTCGCGTTGGCTGTTGTTCTTTGGAATGTCCCAATTAAGAAAAACTTTGAGCGGGGCACTGGTGGCTCATGCCTGTCATCCTAGCTACTCAGGAGGCTGAGATCTGAGGATTGCAGTTCAAAACCAGCCAGGGGAGAAAAGTCTGTGAGCCGCTTATCTCCAATTAACCACCAGGAAGCCAGAAGTGATGCAGTAGCTCAAAGTGGTAGAGCGCTAGCATTGAGCAAAAGAACTCAGCTAAAGAGCCCAGGCCCTGAGTTCAAGCCCTATGACTGGCAGAAGGAAAGAGAAAAATTTTTGTTGTGTTGTAGTATACAACTGTCGAAAGAAAGGCTCTTCAAAACATTTGCCAGTTGCTCTAGAATAAAATAACGGTATGGACATGACTCATTTATTAGTCACATAAATGAACTTATTTAGGAATCTCTATAAATAAATCTGCTTAAACTAAAACCATGTGGAGCCATAATCACTAACTACTACTGCTAGAAGTCAGTGGAGTTTGCCAGTAAAGGGATCATACCCACTTGTCAGAAAGGCAATGATGTCCAACTTGGAACTTATTAAATTGGTTTGAAATCAGCTATGAGTACAAAGACACTTCTCTTTTTATATAAAGTATTCAGCCTCAGGGGTTTTGTTGTGTCGACACACAATGAGGACATTTTCCTTCTCTTATAAGAGTACTTGTATTGCATTGGATGTGCCTGGATTTAAATTTTCAACAGTGTGATGTATCATATTGGCATTTTAATTTAAGATAGTCTCTCAACTTCAAGGGATTCAATTCAGTAACACCTGCAACGTTACGTTAAATAAAGGTGACACAGGGTCATCTTTTGGCTCCTATTCTGGTCCTAATAGACCAGGACAAAAATAAAAAATGGAATCACTCATCCTAAAATTCCGCTCACCAAGCTGAAACTAAGCTGTTTATCTGACTTTCTGAGACATCAAGATTAGAGAGGGAGCCACATTTTCCAAACAGACCAGTTTCAACCAGCATGAGAGTGAAATTTCCTCTTCCATGAACTTTTCACAAGTTATGTGTTGCTTCTGATTTTGTCATCACTTTTCTGCTTATTAAACCAACATCTGTGAAGCTCACTGCAATAATTGTTCCATCATATGAAATGGAATGTACAATTCTAGAATGGAAAATAAACTCATTTAAGATCACTGAACCAATTTATAATCTTGTCTTTTGACCAGTCTTTTGGCTACACATATTCAACAGTTCTGAAGATCAGGAAAGATGGTTTAGTGAATGATAATGGCAATTAACTTTGAACATTTAGATGACATGAAAAAAATTCCTGGAAAATATGATTTTCTAGACTTAAATCAAGGAGAAGTAGGAAAGTTTTGTAATACAGTTTTTATGAATGAAATTCAATCTGCAATTTCAAATACTACCATTAGGAAAATCATGTCCCAGATGACTACAGTGATTGGTTACCAAAAATGCATAAAAACAATTCATACTATTCTTATAGAAGCTAGACTAGAAAACAGCAAAACCGGATACAATTCCAGGCATGGTTTTATGTATGGATGTTGGTCCTGGGGCTTGAACTCAGCGCCTAGGTTCTATCCCTGAGGTACTTTTGGTCAAGGCTAGCCTTCTACCACTTGGGCCAGAGATCCAATGCTGGCTCTTTGGGTAGTTTAATGGAGACAAGAGTCTCATGGACTTTCCTACCGAGGCTGGCTTTGAACCATGATCCTCAGAGCTCAGCCTCTGGAGTAGCTAGGATTACAGATGTGGGCCACTGGTCGACCGCCATACCACCCTGAACCCGCCCGATCTCGTCAGATGTGGGCCATTGGCTCCTGGCTCCAGGCGCTTATTAGGAGGCTAGCTTTAACCTCTGCAGCAAAAACTGGACCAAAACATAAAAATAAGGAAATGGTAGGCAAACTATTTTCTAGGAATAACCTAGACAAAATATTTAGAAAACAAACCAGTGGAGTATAAGAGGAACGATACATAACAACGAAGTTAAACAATGCCTAAGAAACCAAATTTCTGTAGGTATGCATATTAAAATGTAAAGTTCCAACAGTGTGATCTATCATTTTGACATTCTAAAATGCACATGTACATGTGCCAAGAGTTGTAAAATAAGCATGTACTATTCAGTATCCAGTCAGGATAAAACTCTTAGCCAGCAATGAGCTGGGACAAGCTTCTTTCCTCTAATAAAAGACTTCTCCAAAAAGTTCATAGAAAACATTGCACTAGGTAATACAACTTTAAAAGCTTTCTATATCAGAATGTGGACAGCTTAATGATGACTGCAATGAGTTCTGTTCAATAATGACCCTGAGGCCCAAGTGCAAGAAAATAAAACGAAATGAAATTCAAGAGAATGAACAAGGAAGAAATGAAAGTGTTATTTTCAATAGAGGGAATAGTTGTGTAGGCTGAAAAGCCTTTGGGATATGTAGACCAACTATTAGAATAATTCAGTGAATTTAGTAAGATTTATGAGCAATTAGTGATATTTCCATATACTTTAGCACACTGTTAAATAATTGTATTGAAAATGGTAATACTGTGACAACAGATATAATTGTATGTGTGAATGAAACATAGGTAGGGGTTTTGTACACAGGAAAATTCAGATAGTTTTGTGAGATAGCTTACTTAATAAAATAGAAAAGTACCTCTTATTAAAGAACTGTAAGAATCAATATTGTAGGTAAATCAATTTTCCCAACTGCCTTTCATAATCCCAGACAGTACAGTTTACATTGAACGGTTGACTCTAATATGTGTATGTAAATATGAAAGCTTAGAATAGTGACCAACTCAAGAACAATCAAAGCAAATTTAGAGATTTGTACTCTCTGACCTCAAACTTATGATAGAAGGGCAGAAATTAAAATAGTTTGATACTGATTGGTTCAAAGATAGATAGATCGATAGATGATAGATAGATGATACATGATAGAGAGATGAAAATAGTTGTTAGTAGATTATAGATAAATAGATGATATATGATAGCCAAATAGATAGAAAGGTACATGTCATTGAATACAGAGTCCAACCCACATTTACATGTTCACACAATTTGTAGGGAACAAAAGAACTAAGTAGTTTTTCCTATGCATTAGGTGAAAGCAATTTTTCCTTTAAAGGATGGATTGTTCCTATTGTAAATGTCTGTGAAAAGAATAAGTAAAACCCCCGTGATTCCCACCTCATGATAAACAAAAGCCATGCCAAACCTATTTTGAATCTAAATGAGACGTACCATCCAACTTATTATATAAATGTCATTTAAAAAAATGTCAATGCCTCTCGATAAAATGCATTGTACTCACAAACTTGACATGTTGGGATGAGATCCCTTTTTACAACTACCTGAAGACAAGGGAGCACACATGCATACAAGGACATGAGCACACACATTATCCAAATAAGTATTGAATAAGACGCATTAAGGAATATCTGTTTATACAAAGTATACAATGGATTCATAAAGAGATAGCATCATACACCTGCCTAATGGCAATAGTAAACAAAGATAAACAAAACCTCTGACAATTCCAAGTGCTGTAAAGAATAATCTCCCACCACTGCTGGTGGGAGTCTAATTTCATAGAGTTACTGGGTGAAACTATTTTACAGTACTAAAAGGGACTTACACAAGGGCCCAGTCTCTCTCCTAGTTGTGTGCACATGAGGAAAGAATCCAAATATCTACAAAAACTAATTTGTGAAACTGTTCAGTAGCCTTGTTCACAATAGCCTCCTCCTAGAAATAGCTCAAATACCCATTAACAATATAATGCTATATGGTTTTGTATTTTTACCATGTAGTGCAGAGAGCAGTGAAAATGATATCAGGATATATACTTTTTATGTACCTTTCTGAGTTAATACACACTATTGGATACTGAATGATTCCATTTATATAAAGTACAAATCTGGTAAAAAACGAAATTCACAGGTATTAATGAAGAATAATGGCTACTTTTTGAGGGACTATAATGTGAAGGGGATCAGTAAAGACTGTAGTAGGTTGGCAGTGTCCCATTACTTAGTCTGTATGTTACTTACATGCCTGGACTCACTGTTGAATAAATTAATCCATTTTCTGTTTGTGGTTTGTATACTTTATGGCATAGGCCCTATACTTAAGAAAGTTAAAATATTTAGTAAAAGGAATGAATGTCCTAAGCAAGGATTTTATGTCTGAAAACAATTTTCCAGTGATATTTTGAGAACTTCTTTGGAATAATAGCTGCTAGTTTCTGTCATCATCCATTTTTTTTTGTATAGAGTGAATTTTTTAATTATTCTTTAAGGTGGTAGGTATATATAAACCAGCTGCCTGAATTTAGCTGCAAAATTATCTCTCTATCTTTATCTACCTAATCTATCTAATCTATCTCTGGCGATCATCTATCTAACTTATCTATCTTTATCTATCTAATCTATTTCTGTCTATCATCTATCTTATCTACCTCTATTATCTATCTATCTATCTATCTATCTATCTATCTATCTATCTACCTACCTACCTATCTATCTATCTATCTAGGTCAATAATACTGGCAGACACTCAAATCTCCCAGGAAAGTCTGTGACTTGGAATTCAGAAGACAAAGACAGGATTCAAAGCCCTGACCCTGAGTTTTGACTCATTGTTCTGTAGCTCTGGCCCAAGTCCCAAGGTTGTTGCAATACCATGTACTGAAAGAAGTGTTTGCTGGAAATATGACATGTAAAATATGAATGGAATTTCACAGATAACATTGAATATGCTGGTTCCACAACCCCATGCCAACAGACTACAGAGAGTTGACTCTACTCTGAAGTCCTCACATGGAGAGAACCCTTGGTTCCTCTAGGGACACACAAAACCTCTGTTCCCATAGCAACACTACTGTGTGATGTCAGGAATCAAGGAGAATTAAAAAAAAAGTATTGGCCAGCAGGCAAGGAAAGCATCTCGCACAGATAACAGTCTGACCACAGCAACAGAAGAAAGCATGTATGTATATGTTCCTATTTAGTAAGATGTTTTTGGCTTGTAAAATGTACATAACCTGTGCTTTTTCAAACATGCAATATGTAGAAGCCCAGATTTCTTCCCATGCATCAGATCAATTAGGAAGTCGGGTTCCTGTAGTGTTTATTAATACCTACTTTTGGATGTTGAAGGTAAAATGATATATTTACCCAAATCTTTGAAATATTGCAACATTTCCTCTTCTTAGGAAAGTTAATGCTCTGGGGAGAAGGAAGAGGGAGGCTAGTTCATAAAGATCCATATCAAACGAATGTGTGAATACTTTTATTAGAGTCATAGATTTTTATGTTTTTGAGAATTCAAAAAATAAATACAATGTTCCAGAAATATACTTTACTTTAGTGTATGTGTGTGCGTGTGTGTGTGTGTGTGTGTGTGTGTGCGCGCACGCGTAGGTAGGTACTAGGGCTTGAACTCAGGGCCTTGGCACCATCTCTTAACGTTTTGCTCAGGTTGGTGCTCTATGACTTGAGCTACAGCTCCATTTCTGGCTTTCTGGTAGTTAATTGGAAATAAGAGTTTCATGGACTTTCCTACCCAGGATAGATGTGAACCATGATCTTCAGATCTCAGTGTGAAGCACTAGCTCCTAACATCTACTTTGCTTTAGGGAAGTGTTAGGAAAATTCAGAGTTGTCAAATAGAGATTAGCCACTCTCCCTGGCTTGTCATGAGAAGTTCGACTTCTCCAAATATAAAAGACTCACTTTGACTCTTCTGAATCATGTCGTGATGTAAGATTTTCTATGTGCTACCATTAACCAGAGGAAATGTTTAATAATTAGCTCTTTGTTTTGTCTTTTGTAAAAAGAATAATTTTTTGTAGAGAAGACGAGATATTTATTCGAAGAAAATACTTGAGCAGGAAGTGAAACTTTAAGCTACTGAGAATTGTGCTTCAGTCTAAAATAAAAACAAAACTTATTATAACCTTACTTGCTAAAAATATTGTTTTGTAATAGCTTAGTTTTGTTTATGCAGTATATTTGTTCTTCAGAACAAATGACGTTCTCCAGTGTATTTTTGTATATAAATGCATTTCATATAAGACTTACAAAATTACTAGGTTCACATACTATATATGTATATACACATATATGTATGGATTTATATATTTTATAGGTACATACCAATTGTATAATAATACTTTATTACTCCTATGATACAGTACTAAATCTCATTCAACTTTTGAAGTCATCTGTGTTAAATTATTTCCAAAGTTAAGTTGTTTAAGTAATATATCCTTTAAAACTATTTTTAAATGTCCTTTTAACCCTTTACCCACACTTTGCCACGATAAGATGTATATGCATTCTTGAGACAAGAAAAATGTATTAAAATAGCAGAAATAGTTGTACTTTATTGAGTAGCTATACTAGTTTAGACATTAGGTTGTGTACCAATACCCTCTTTGATCTTCACGGATACTGTAGGACAAAGCATTTTCGCTTTTAACTTGCTTGTTCTCAGCATTGATAGGCTGAGACCCTGTGTAAAATAGAATGACCTTGGTTTCAAACCCAGGTTCTGCTGGCTATGGAGATAAAACTTCAATTTAAAAAAAAAATACAACTCCCCAAATACTGTCTCTGTGATAAATAGATGTCAGACATCTCTGAGACCGGGACATTCTCTTATTCTTTCCGTGTGGTCACTTTGGAGAGGCACTGGTCACATGATGGAGAAAGGCATCTTTCAGGAATGGTAGACACCATGAAGGCGAAAGCTATTTGTAACTAGAAAGGAAATAAAACACACGGTCAAGGTGAAATTAGAAAGGGAATAAAAATGCATGGTCAGGGTGAAATTTGATCATTACCTATTGACTCTCAGGTGACATGCCATCCAGCTAGAATAGTGAATTCCCCCAAGGGACAAAAACTGCCTTGGAAAATATGACTGCGGCCTTTCTTCTCCTGTTACCATGGCATTATGCTTTTTGCCTCTTGGTAGAAGGTGAATGGCTGTATTTGAATAGAGTGAATGTTGAACATACTCTTATGTCTTTGCAGGAGGTTTATTACAGGGTTTAGCATGCAATCTAAACTAGATGTCTGAAGAAAAAAAAACAATGCTTTTAAGTTCAGGATAGTCTATAAAATTCTTTGAGTGAGATTCTCTTTAAAATTCCATGAATTTCCCGAAAGCCTTTGAAGTTGCTTTTGTCTAAAAACTAGCCTGATGTCCCTTATTCTTTGAGGAAACCCTTTCAAACATCTCCAACAAAGAAACTTTCTTTTTTATGTTGACGAGAAGTTAGATGCAATTATTTTACAGTAAGTCCATCTCTGTAAACAACCCTATAATTTTTCGGCTTTCAAATGTCATTATCATAAACACAAATCAGTGCTTATTCTGCTCCTGTTTGCCTTTGAAATGGCATTTAGACTCGGTGAGGCCTTCTAACCTCTATCAGACCACGTTACCTCAGTGAGTAAATTCTTCCAGCACCTTGCTCTGGGTTCCAGACCATGGCATTTCACATTGTTGATATTGCTGTTATGTGCAAGCTGCCCACTTCACAAATGGAATGTGCCATTTCATCCTACTCGAAGGTGGGTGGAGGCAAAGAACTATTTCACTAAGGACATTTGTGCATGATGAGGATTGAAAACGAATGAGGAATTGTGTCTGGAGTGGTGGTGTTTGCCAGTCATTATTTTCCCCTGCAATTAGATCTTTATAGAGCTTTGTAGATGAAAGTATATTTTTCTATATTTTAAGAGGAGAGGTCATATATACGTTGTATGCTGGTACTGGGACTTGAGCTCAGGACTTGGATATTGTCCCTTAGCTTTTTAGGTCATGGTTAGTGACCTACCACGCAAGCCCCAGATCCACGTCGAGCTTTTCAGTGGTTAATTGGAGATAAGAAGCTCACATGCTTTCTTGTCCAGGCTGGCTTCAATTCATAATCCTTAGATGTCAGTCTGTTGAATAGCTAGGAATATAGACATGAGCCATTAGTGCTTGTCTTTGTGTATATTTTCCAGTCAAAGGGAACTTTGGTCTTTTCCCTTCCGAAGACTTTAACACGTTTTGAGTAACCTGAAGCCTTTCTTATTTTTAAATGGTTGGTCATCTGAATTAGCAGAACATAGTATTACAGCCAGCTGAATAAGGCTACTCACCCCTCCTAAAAAAGAGGTGCTCAAGATCTGGTCTACTGAACCAATGGTCATGTGACTTATCTAATTAAGGAACTTGAGTTGGAGAAAGTATGCTGGATTATCTGGTCTGAGCAATTTAATCACAAGGATTCCTATTAAAGAGAGGTATAGAGGTCAGGTCAGAGAGAGGGAAAATGAGAGAAGCAGAGGCTGAAGTAATGTGCCTTGAGAATAGAAGAGGCATCCTGAGCGAAAGCAGGTCAATAGGACATAAGTCAAGAAATGGACTTTCCCCCAGAGCCCTAGAGGGAAGGTAGCCTGATTGATACTTGATTTCAGCATGATAACATTTATTTCAGAATCTTGAGTTATAAAATAACAAATTTCCAGCACACACACACACACACACACACACACACACACACACACACACACGAGATGGAATTTTACTCATCTATCAGGAATGATATTACATCATTTAGAGAGAAATCGATGAACCTGGAAATAATTATGCTGAGTGAAGTAAGTCAGGCTAAGTGAGACAAAGGATACATGTATTCACTCACTTGTAGAAAATAAATCTAATTTACAAACACATATGTAAATATGTACAGAATCATATGCACATGCACATCAATGTATTAACTAAAATATGGCATATGCCAGGGAGAATTCCAATGCTGTAATTCCTTTGAGCAACCAACTTACAGTCTACCAAAATGGTAGACTGAGGTCAGAGGGGTGAGGCCAAGGGCAGGACGCTGAGATGACCTTGGAGTCGAGAAATCCATGGAGGTATCATCAAAGGTGACCTCTAATGGGGTGGGGTTTATAAAAGCAAAGAAAACCACATACAGGTGGTGGTTTCATAACTGCTAGACATCAAGACCCTGGAGCCATTGGGGGTGTGGAGAGAGTGCTCTATGCTGCTGGTCATCAAGGATGGTTAAGCACAGGTGGACAACATTCTGCCAAAACAGCTGGAAGCTAGAGAGTCGAGACTGGAAGTAGGGGCTTCACCGGAAGTGGCAACCTGAGCTGTGGATGTGGCATAGTGGTAGAGTGCTTGCCTAGCATTCATGAAGCCATGGGTTCGATTCCACATGAACCACTCGAACAGAAAAAGCTGGAAGTGGCACTGTGGCTCAAGTGGTAGAGTGCTAGACTTGAGCAAAAAGAAGCCAGGACAGTGCTCAGGCCCTGAGCTCAAGATCCAGGACTGGGAAAAAAAAAAAAAAAAGTATATAAATGGCAACCTGGGTTCTCACAAAGGTAGATGAATGAAGTGGGAAAGGATGGGAGAATGCAGTCCTAATATTCAATGTAGCTATGTGGAATTGAAAATTGAGGGGATGGGCTGGGTTGGGAAAAAGGGGGAGAATAATGAAGGGGCTGGTTGATTTAGATGGAGTATACTCATAAACTGACATATTGAAATTGAAGCCCCTTTGTACAACTATTTAAAGATAATTAAAAATGGTGCTACACTAAACCAATGAATTTTGGGTAAATTGTTAGAACAGTCCAAGGGAACCAGTGTAGCTTTAGCACTTAGAAGTAGGGCACTGGTGTAAGAAATCTTTCAAAGAGTGGATGTCGCAAGGAAGTTCCTATCTAAAGCTATGAATTTCTGTGACACATAGAGCAGATCCACAAGGCGTTTGAGATGTTACTTTAGTAGAAATACTGCCATCTTGGAATGAGAAGAGTAGAAAGAGGAAGCAAAAGAAAAATTTCACCTTCTCAAAACTCGACTGGCAGGTAACAGGCTAATAGATGTATTCCCTTGACAATACATGCTACGCTTCATGAAAATGGGAAGATTTCTCCGAGGATACACACGTGCTTAGTAGAAGTACAGTGGAAATGCAAGTACAAGTGGGGTGAGTAGAAGTGCAGAAATTTAGATTTTTCAGAATAATCAGGACTAATCAGAAATTCTGATTATTCTCAGGCCTTAAAACCTAAGGGAGTTTTCTCAGTTGGATTTTGAAATTGCTTAGGACTGGTGAGGGCTCTTTCTTATCTACTTCGTTTTAAATAATGGAATGTCTATAACGTCTATCCTATACTTTCCCCATCACTAAACTTTGGAAATAAAAGTCTTGTTCATTGAGTTTCATAGGATCATAGATGAATACCCAGGATAAAACCCACTCAGATTCTCACTTATATCTGATTTAGATTATTTGAATGACAGTATTTGTTACTTCTGAAGTAGTACCATTTGTATGAGATTTTGGACTTGATGGACTGACATTTTAGGGAACCTTGAAATATGCTAAGTGTATTTTTTATATAGGAAGCATGGATTTGGGGGACCAGAGAAGAAACTACAGTAGGCTGAAAATAATCCTGTGAAAGTGTCCCTGTCCTATTCTTTGAACTTCTCAATATGTTACTTTATAAATTAATAGGGACTTTGCAGTCATATTTAATTAGTTACATGTAAGGATTTTTAGATCAGCTGATTATTTGGACTGTGCCAATGAACCCAATGTAATCATAAAGATATAATTGGAAGGTGTCCATGAAAGAGGGATAAATGGAGACACAAGCATGACAGGAAGTGGATGCTGGTTTGAAGATGAAGTAATGAAGCCAAATTTGGGATTTCAGGCGCCACTGGGAAGTAGAAAATGCAGAGGAATGGTTTTTCCTCAAAGAAACACAGTCTTTTGTTCAATGGTTAATTTTGACTGTATGTGTTGGGGGAGAACTGTAGAAAGTGGTACGTGGTTGAGGGAAGTCGTGGTCAGGTCATATCCTTAGTGACCCAATCCACCACACCTCTCAGCCATGACGGACTGAGACCTCTGAAACCATAGCAAAAGAAATCCCTCCCGCCTTGGGTTATATTAGGTGTCCTGTTACAGCAACTGGCATATCCCCTTTTTAGTTTAGCCCAATGAGATCCATGTCTATATCCATCTGAATAGAGGATAGTTTGTAGATTTCTAAATTTTAGTGTGTGTGCATGTGTGTGTGTGTGTGTGTGCGCGCATGTGTGCTAGGACTGGGGCTTGAACAGTGAGCCCTGAGTTCTCACTTGCCTGGCTTTCTGACTCACAGTTATCATGCTGCCACTTGAGCCACACTTCCACTTCTAACTTTTTGCTGGTTAATTGGAGATAAGTCTCGTGGATTTGTTTGTCTAGGCTGGCTTCAAACCGAGGTTCTCAAATCTCAGCCTCCTGAGTAGCTAGGAGTATAGAACATGAACCACAAGCACCCAGGTGAATTTGTGTTGTTATAAGCAGTTGATTTTTTTTTGTCATATCAACAAGAGAAAACAGAAGGCCTATTATTTTTAATAATCACTGGTGTTAGTTTGACAGGAAATAGCATTAATTTCTCTATTATTTTTGTAATACAGGAAAATTGAATGCAAAATTTTATAAATAAGAAGAAATTACTCTCTTTCTTTCTCTTTTTTGTCAACTATGGGCCTTGAACTCAGGGCCTGGGCACTATCCAAGAGCTTTTGCACTCAGGCCTAACACTACCACTTTGAGCCACAGCAACCCTTCAGGTTTTCTGGTGGTTAAATGGAGGTAAGACTCTAATGGACTTTCTTGCCCAGGCTGGTTTTTGAACCCTGATCCTCAGATCTCAGCCTCCTGAATAGCTAGGATTACAGACATGAGCCACTGGTGCCTGGCTGAAATTATTTTTAATAAGTGATTTTTTTGATCAACAGAAAAGATTAGGAGGGATTTGGATAGATTGGTGGCAGCCAGAGGCAGCATCAGGGCCAATGAAAGAAAGCTCCTTTCCGATCAGCACTGAGCTTCCCCAGGCATCTGTACATCTTTCAACTCATGTCAGAGAGCTGCCAGACTTCTGGCACCAAGAGAGGAGAAGTTGAATCTAGTAGGGGACCAACAGGAGAGTCTCAAACAAATCAACCAATATAAGAAGCCATGATAGCACAAACTGCTGCAGAATGATCCCCTAACCTTCCCAATAAAGAAAGTTAGCTAAATCATTTAGCGAATTAGGACAAATAACATGTTGGTCGTTGCAATTTGAATCTAAAATATATATCTACTCACTCCCCCAAAATCAGAGGCTAAAGGTGGGTTTGTCATCCCACAGACTTGTAGGAAGTGCTTGGTGGGCTCACGAGGGCTCTGACCTCATTAGCAAATCAAAGCATGGATGGGTTCATGAAGTGATAACCTTTAGGAGGAAAGTATAGTTGAAGGGCATGAGAACTCCAAGATGTGCCCTTGGGAACTGTACCTTGTCCTCAGTCAGAATAAATCTTTCCTCCTTGAAGTTGACTTTCTCAGGTGTTTTGTCACAGTAATGGAAAGCTAGCTAGCATACCCTATTGATGCAATTTTTTTTTTCCTTTGGTATTCTTTTTTGTTTGTTTCCTGTCTGGCAGCAGCAATCAATGGGAAACTGAGTGTACATAACTTTACTCTTGTTTTTGAAAGGGCAGAAAAAATATGTACGAATAAATTTGGAAATATAAGTAAGAAAAATGATGCAGACAATAATAATGCAGCTATGACCTTTAAAGAATAAAAAAACACCAGTATGTGGTTCAGGGACTGATGCTTTTAATACGCCCATCAGCAGTCAATGCACTTATGAGTCAGGGAACCTGATAAAATGGCCATATGTTTTGGCTTAATGTTGGAAAACAAAATCACAAATGCAGGCGAGTTGCTTAGTGCAGGTTGTCAGGAAGAGAGATACACAAGCACATGCTCAGGGAATGCTTGGGGCAGGTCCCTGGAAGTTGGCCAAAACCAGAAGGCATCTCCAGGATTTCCTGCTGGCACAGGTTAGTGATTTGCTCAGAAGGGCCATCTGCTTTTCTGTCCTTGAACTTGACCTTCATGGGAAATCATATTTGATATGTGGGGAACTGTATAAGGGACACTTTCTTGTAAATCCTTAGAAGAGTCAGCTTTGGAGCTGTTCTGATCCCCGAATACTCTTAGGGAAGCTGGTTTTCTAACCACAAGGACATACAGACCTCAGAATTCTGTGCTGATATTTATAGGCAGTCGTGAGAACATCCTTGCTTAAAGCCCCAAAGAAGCTGTTTCTCAGTCTCCATATTTGTTTACGATAACACAGAGATTCCCACAATCTAGCTTGGCTTCGGTGCTAGGTAGCACCAAGGTGAACAGAATGCCTCCCATTTTTTTCTGTCTTCAGCCTGTTCTATTTAGTGATTCCTAAATGGAGTGGCTGAGTTTCAGGTTCAAAGATTCTTACAGCAGCAGATTCACTGTCCATGGTCCATAACAGCTTCACCAAAATAAACGGTACATTTCACAGACTGTTCCCTGTCGCTCGCCTACCACATGTTTACCTGGATGCATCTTGTGTGTCTCTAGCACTACTACCCTACATGTGAAGACTATAAGGCAAAAAAGACAGCCATGAAAGAGCTGTACATGTCAGATGGTATATGGGTATTGTATGACCATGTCCGTCAAGTGCAAGAATTTAAAGGAAGGAAGGAGAACCACAGAGAGAAATCTGAGAAGGAGAGAGTCCATACAGGATAAGAAAGCTTAGCCCAGGAAGAAGTAGGTGAGAGCTAGTGGGATTGAGGCACTTCATGATGGCAAAGGTTGCTGCTAGAGCAATTATCAAAGGGAAATTAACTTTTGATAGATGCCTTTGGCTTCTCAGAGCCCATGATTCAATTGATTAAAATACTTTTCTCCACTTGAAATTAAGAAAAAAAAAAAGGAAAAAATACACTTATCTCCAATTGTTCCAAATCCCCAGAAACTCAGGAAATGGTAAAATTTGAAAGCTTAAATAAAAGATTTCCTATCTTAGCCTCCAGGAATTCGGGTCTGTTTGTTCATAAAGTGAGCAAATAGTCACAAATGTGAATTTTGATACCACTTGAAGATGGTGTTTTATACTGCCCTTTAGGAAACACACATACACACACACACACAGACACACACAACTTCTAGAAAGCAATGATTGTGCCCTGAAAGAGTTGCCTGCCATCTTAGTTTCCCTGTGAACGTTCCTGTGGAAATTAGAGCCTCAAAGTGTCGGCCCTACTTTCATCCCCCATAACACTTGCAGAACAGAACCGAAGTCCTACTTCTTTCATGAAGAAACTGAAGAGAGGAAAGGAGATCTCTACATCGACCCGATGATGGTCCATTATAACACAGGCTCATGATGTATTTTTATGTGACTTCATATCCCCAGTGCCCAGCTAGGCCTTTCCTGACCACTGCAATGCTACTATAGACCCAATTTTCCATGACAACAATCATTACCTCTTGGAAGAGATACTAACGGAAGGAGGCATACAATTTCATGTACTTAACAGTTCGAGCCTGTTTTCCTCAAAAACGGGTTGGGCCGGGATGGAGACTGAATTTCAAAACATATACTAATTTGATTTCCCATCTTCCAAAGCAAAGCATAATCACACCCATGGTCTTTCCTTAATAAACTTAGGAGGAAAGGAACAAATATGCCAAAATGAGAGGCACAGAGAGATCAAAGATCTTTTCTACTTTCCTTTCTCCCCCCCTTCCTCTCTCCCTTCCTCCCCTCCCTTCCTTCTTTTCTTCTTTCCCTCCCTTCTTTTTCCCTCCTTCCTCTCCTCTTTCTCTCCCTCCCCCTCTCCATTCCTTCTTTCCCTTCTCTCTCCTTTCCTCTTTCCCTCCCTCTCTTCCTCCTTTCCCTTCCCCTCTCCTTTCCTTCCTCCTTCCCTTCTTTCCTGTTCCTCTGGGGACTGGATGCAGAGTTCCCCACGCTCCAGACCCTCCAAGATGCTTCTTCCCACTGACCGTTTCTGTTACGGATGCAGAGTTCAAATGGAAGGACTTCTGCGAAGCAAACACCGCTTTACATCTGCCTCCGCCAGCCCCCAGCTGCCTCCCCTCCACAGTGGGCAACATCCAATTACCAATTTGCCTTCTGCCCTCCGCCCTAGCCTCTGAATGGAAAGTCTGTTTTCTTTGCCTGGGCTAGTGCGGTATAGCTAATGGAGATCAAAAGCGCCTGGATCAACACGCAAAGTTCCAGCCATTATACCGAGTCCATCTTGCCAAATGGTCAGAAGGGATTATTCTGGACTGATATTTTTTTTTTCTACATGTACATACCTATTGTTTGGCATCCTGACAGAGGTGATTATTTCTGAAAGCTGCTAGTTCTGCCTGCTGGGTGCTGACTAGATTTTTTTTTTTAAAAAAAACACATTATACTCTCTTTGTTGAGGTAAGTTTAAAGCTTCCCCCAAACAGCTGTTTGCACATCGAATGATACTTTAATAAGGAACTAACGGGAATGCAGAACCAAGGGTGGTTGTGGCGAAAGCTTTGTTGTTCCCTCTTCAATTAGGAAAAGCATCCGCTGTGAGGTCATTAACAGGAACAGGACTTCAAACACAAACAAAAAGTCTGGAGGAATTCAAATGAAAACTATTTTTTTTAACAAAAGATAAAAAAAAAAAATGATACAGAAGCCAGAGCATTCAAAAGAGTGTTACTGAGCTGTCCAGCTGGAGCCAGAAGGAGGGAAGGGCTGATACCAGCCGGGGTGGGCACGGGGGTGAGGAAGACTAGGGCACGAGAAGGGAATCTGGGTTTGTGAGGGTGAGAGGGTAGGAAAAGAGGAGCCAACACCCTGTAAGATGAGGTACCCGTGAGGGAAAGGTCACAGGGCAAACACGCTTCACTTGGTCTACCAACAAACAGAACACACACCTATGGCACGTAGCCCTTTGATGTACTTCAGACAGGTCCTAAGAACGCCATGGGTAAGGTAGAGCTCACTGCGGTTGTTCTTCCAGTAAGAGTCTCGCTCCTCCACCTCCATCCCACTAGATTTCAGCAGGGAGAGCTAGATCAGAGCACGCGGCTGCCTTCCAGAATTGACCATTCTTTCAGAGCTGTGGAAAACCTGCTTTGCTTTCACGTCCCCCTTTCTCCTACAGGACAGGGAAAACATCCTACAGATGATAGGGCAAGGAAAGGGCAGGGATGGGGACGGAATCCCTGAGTGCTTTCATGGAACAGAGTCCCCACTCCTTTGGTCCACATTTGGACATAGTCCTGTGACAGAGATGTAAACTTTTCTTTCCATTTCCTGGGAGCCGTGTTGTCGACTTACACACACCGTAACTAACATGGCTGCCCATTATCCAACTATACCATACAGGAGGCTTCCTACTGAGGCCAGATTCTGGAACTTACTGGAAATATCTGGAACACATGACACATTGAAGAAAGCTCTATCACCTCTCTTGTAATCCCTGAGAGCTTTTCCTGCATTTACAGTTGTTTGATCATCTTCTAATGGGGAAATCTTAGTATTATTCTTTGATTAGCTTCAAAGGATTAAGGCAAAGGTGTTAAGAACAGTTGCATATTTAAAACATATCATTTTCTAGATGAGACATTTGAATACTTTTGCCTTAAAAATGTCTTCTTCTATTAAAAAAAGATACTGGCTTTATTGACTTTTTTTCAGTTTGTTCTTCATTCCAAAAAAATGACTGAAACTTAAGGACATTTTTAAAAAATAATAGAAAACAGGAGTGTTCTAGGAGGCAAAAAAAATGATATTGGGTGGACAGTAAAGGAGTAAAACCAGTGGTAAACATAAAAAATAAAAGTAAATGTTAACAGCATGATGGCAAGATGTATCCATAGAGACAAGTTCTAAACTCTGGTAAATAAGTGCACATCTTGTAGATGAATGTTCGTGGTTCATGGGAATGGTTTCGTTGACAATTTCCTAGGATATTCATAGAAGAGCCAGCAGGTATACTGTTAGGAAAATATCAAATAGAAACAAGTCATTTTCTGTATTTCTGAAGTTTTACTTGGTGGTTGTCTTGAACCAGTGTATGGTAACTCATCTAGTGAATTTTCTTTGATCTCATCTATGAAGCTTCTTTCTAAAGCATCTTTTTCTACCATTACATTTGAAATCATTGCTTTAAATTGTCTGCGTCTTTTCACTTCCCCATCCTTTAGAAATTGTTACATAGTCTAGCTTAAGTTTATCAGTCTTACTGTCTTCCATTGGGCTTTTTTTTTTTATTACTTCTCTATTTTTTTTTACCACAATGAAGCTACTTCCAAACTTAAATGGTAATGACCATTTCCCAATCATTTTGAATTTTTTTAGTAAAGGAAATGTCCTGAAAATACTATTGCAATTATTTAGCTAAAATTAATATATATTATATGTCATTTACCATTCTCTTGATTTCTACCAATCTTATAATTCAATCAGGAAAATAAATCAAATTTCTTTGATGTGATTTGCCCCATTTATCTCTACAAATGTCAGTGTTGGCTTTTTCTACAGTGGTTTTCCTATTTCCTTGCTAGCCTCTAGTTAAAAGCTAAGATTGTAGTTTCAAACTTGGCACTAAGTAACGGAAGTTTATTTAACTATCTCCAACTATGTTTTGGGAACAGCAACACATGATTCACAGAAAGAAATACAGAATAAATAATAAGTCAGCAATTTATCAATATGTAGAGCAAAAGAATACCTTCCACAGCTAATTCCTCTGTCGAATAAGACATTTTCATTGTTCCAGAGGAAAGTTGTTCATTGAACGTAACTTTGTGATTTTTTGAGACACTAGATTTCAAAATTGAAAGATTATCTAACTATACCATACAACTGGTGAGAAAACACACAAGTAAATGACAGAAACTTGAAACTACAAAGGATAATTAAAAACCCATAGTATTGAGATAGGACAACAAAAAACGGACCCAACATTAACCATCTCTGTAAACTAGAGAAAATGATGTAGATTCTAGGCTGATGGTAATGAATGGATGGAGTTAACAAACCATTTCTCTCCTGCTTGAAAATTCTTCTCTAAGCAGGAGAAAAAAGTTAGAAGTTCAGTCTTATACAGATGGTGAACTTATTGCAAAAGAACATTAGAGTAGCTCAAAGTGAGCTTACATTTATAATTTAATCAGGTACCTTCAACAATATTATTATTGTTTACGATGAATGACTTCTTCATTTTCTCATTAAAAGTGTCTCTGGAAGAGAATAGACATTCTCTTATTGTGTGAGACATGTGTGGAGTTACTCTAGGCAGAGCATTTATCTATAAGCCCATATAAATAAGGAAAATGTGCTCCCTTTCATGGAGTTAATCTTGTAAATAAATTGCAAACCATTGTGTGTGATTTTCTTTGTGGCTGCACTATGTTTATTTTTTCTCTAGTGTTTATATTAGACATTTTCAATACCCACATGATGAGGTGCCCTATAAATAGTGTTTTATTGCAAAAGGTCCATTTCTTCAAGCATAAAGTTTCTGGACACTGTACTTACACAGTGGCAAGTGTATAGATTGATCAGTGTTATAGCATCCTTTAGATGAAATATCGTGTCATAGAGTTGGTATGGCGCTGCATAGAATCACACCCTAGTGCAACTGAGAAATGAATAAGAAGAGAGAGGACACTGCCCTATTACCCTTAAACAGCAATTTATCATGCTTCTATTAAATTTGAGACTGTAGTCTTCAGGAGAAGTTGCCTCTTTTGAATGATACATTTTTTTTCTTCAATCTACGAAGACGGGGAAGAACCCTATCAAAGAGTAGGAGTGTTTCTGCGTGAGTGATGGAAACATGCGGTTCACCTCCCATCACTCCTCCTACTCTTTAAAAAATAATTCTACCATGTGCTCAAAAAATCCTCAGGGGAGATAGGCTATCACTCAGTGCCATTCTGGAAAGTCTCCTGTCATCCTTTTCAATCTTTTTGCTTGTTTTCAATCTTTTTGCTATTAAGCAACTGCTCAACGCTGGCACCTTGAACTCTAGACTTCCTTAGAAGCCAGTCCCTTGGCTTGAAGTCATAGAGGGTCCATCTATTATATCCAAGGAGCCAAAAACCCAAGGAAAATCCTCACATCAAGCCAAATGCATTCCAGCTTTGGTATTTTTTGTGTTCTTCAGGTCTACTGGTTTGGGGGTTGAGGTGTGTTGAAGCTCAGGACATGCCATCATAGTTTGGGGAAAGACGTGAGTCTGGCCGATTCATCGCTGCTGTGAAACATGCCAGGACCCACCCCAGAGTTGGGGGTGTACTTAGTACTTCTGACCTTGGTTTGAGGGCTTCGGGACAAATGCTTAAAAACCAAGAGAAATTCTTACTCAAAATCACTTATTATATTTGAGGATGGAGGTAAGTGAGTGAAACTCAATAGGTCTAGACACTGAGTATAGGAGAAAGAACAGTTATCTTGACAGATGAGCAGAGAAGACAATCATGAGAACTTTGACCTGTGATGTGTCGTGTGACATGGATGAGAAGAACAACCGTGCAAGGTTGGTGTGAGCCTGGCTACGTTTGTACCTAGGGACTGCTACTCACATGCCTTCATTCCAGAGAGCGACATCACCTCTCATCGGCTCTGACACTCAGCTTGAAAGCTTGTTTCTGCAATAAACACAGGATCTTCTAACTTTGAAAGAGAGTAAGCCGTTTCATATTCTTGGGTAGGACTTATCTTCGAGCAGTGTGACTCCGAAACCTGAGTCCACAACTTTAACCCCTTCCGCAACTCAAAGGTCACTTCCTGCCAATGCCTTTTCCCCATTTCTTCTACTCCTATGAGGGTTTCCTGATCTATATCTGAAGAAAGCAGGAAGTGGGGCACAGAGGCGAAGCTGTTTAAGGCAGCTTTCTGGTGTGAAAGCCAAAGGAGTCCTGTGTAAGAAAAACCAGGAGACCAGCTCTTTCAGAGACATTGTGGTCATATAGAAATATACGGATTCACTAGAAACTATCAAGAAACTACTTGACAGATATTTTGCCTGGCTCACCTACTACATCAAATGAAAGTGACAAAGCTATCTGGCTACATGACATCAGTATTCTGGTGGCAGACAATCTTCATTAAACAATCCCGTGATGAAAATCCTAAGAACAGAAAGGGTAAAGCAGGCAGGATGGGTCTGACAAGTGTCTCATTAGGAAGATGACATTTGTGCAAAGACTTAGAGGCAGGAAGACGTTACCATTCAGATGCTAAGCAAAGGGCTAACCCAAGCAGACACCCAAAGACCACGTGAATTATCGTGCGCTTTAGCTGTAGCCAAAAGGCAGATGTGACTGGAGCAGGGCCATCCAGCTACAGAGCAGCAGAGTCATCAGAGAGAAGACGGAGCACCAGGTAGGATGGAGTCAGGCTTACAGGACTGGGCACTTGAAGCACATTGACCACTGAGCTGTTACAGTTATACGCAAAGGATGACTTTGATTGTTCTATCAAGAATTATCTAATTGGCATGGAGTAGAGGCCAAAAGGACAACCCGTGGGCTCTTGCCCCAATTCAGATGAGAGACTTCAATGCCCCTGCCTGTGTTCTCAAAGCAATGATGGGTGGATATGATCAGATCTGACAGGCAAGGGATTTGCCGATGCTTTAGAGAGATGTATCGGGGGGAGAGACAGAGTAGACTGCAAGCTTCTTCCTTAGCACTTGAAGGATGGAATTGACATAAACTGCATCAGGAAAGGGATAAAGACAGCCAATTTGGAAGGAAAAAAATTCATTAGCTTTAGTTTTGGACATGTGGACGCTAAGTAGTACAGCCAGATGAGAATATTGAATAGATGATTATATATATACTCTTTGGAATGTTAAAGAAGGTGTGAGAGAAAAATTAAAATCTAAAAACTATTCATGTAAATATTTTGGGGGGAGGAGGTAGTACTGGAGTTTGAACTCAGGGCCCTGTGCTTGCTAAGTTAGCACTCTACCGCTTGTATGATATTATCAGCCCTGTTTCTTGCTGGTTATTTTGAGACAGAGTCCTACTTCCTGACTGGTCATATGCCTGTGCTATGATCCAGTTACTCCTAATGGGTTCCTGCCACTGTCATGGACATGTAGTCCCATAGACTTTTCTGCCTAGGCTGGCCTTGAACTCTGATCCTAAACAACAGGTGTGTTCCACTGTACCCAGCTATGGACTGAGAAAGGGTCTTGTGGAGCTCTTAGACCCAAAGACCTATCAGCAAAGGAGGGGGCCTACCAAGAAAAGCTGGCCCCGCATTCTCGGAAGAGTCTCTGTAGCCAAGACATCATCATGATCTTTTGCTTTATCATAGGTTGAAGTTTAATGCAACGAGGATCCCAGGGCCAATTCTTTTGCAGATGTTAATTTGGATGAAATCTCATCACGATTCTCGATAGCAGTAGTGAGTCCCCAAATTTTCCAGGGATATCTTGGACGGTGGCATAAAAAATGACATTTTCTTGGTGAGCTTCTGGTGCAATCTAGGGTCCGATCTCATTGATTAGGTACATGTTTTGAAGTGCTTGTTTACTTCGCTAGGTTTTTTCTTTCTTTTTTGTGTTACAATGCATTTCCATCCCACGGGGTGATTGTGGGTAGCCATGCCCGGGCTCTACCACTGAGGTAGAGGAGGGGGGGAAAAAACCCCACAGCAGCCTCATTCTGTTCTTGGTGTTGGGTGTGATTTCTTTTCCCGAGTTACATTTTCAGAAATAGAATTTTGTAAGTCTTTGTCTAACGGTCAGAATTTTCAGAAGCCTGGGTTCTGCAGGAATTTCTAAAACAACACCCAACACACCATCTGGGAGTGAGCAGACCGATGGCTTGCTCCCGTTGCTGCGCTCGATTGGCCTCAGAGTGCCTACCGGCGCCGAATGCCACTTGGAGACAGAGATCTGGTCTGGATGAGTAATGCCCAAAACAAGAACCTCACCCTTTGGAATGTCACATTCCTTATTTTACTGTTCTCAGGACCAAAACAACAACAACAAAAAGCACTTTCTATGGACATTCAGACATTCTTTACCACACACGAATGATCAAAACATTTACCCAAGTTTCTAATAGCTAAGTAGATCCAAGATACAGTAATAGAGTCATCTCTTAGTTACGTGAAATAGGGAAAAACAGTAACAAATAAAGTACAATAAAATGTCATGCCCAAGCCATTTGGGGTTTGTCTCATTGATTGGTCTTTTCACAGTGGTTTGTGTATGACCTGCTTTCTTTTTTTCTTCCTTAATGTACTTCTTCATACAGGTCAAAAGTAAAACATTAATAAGAATGATCAAATATTTAAATCTATCATCATCCTTCTGCTTAGTACAATTCAGATGAGAGAGACTGAAGTAAGGTTTGCTGTTTTGAAGGAGCGGGAGCTAAGGTTTGGCACATGGGCTTTGAATTCTGCCCTGCAAGGCCTCTCAGTGACTCTCAGGGCTGGAGTTAGAAACTTCATGGCTACTTGGCCTATAAAACAACATGCTGTTGTCTGGGGCATGTCTGCAAAAGAGATCGTGACTCATGCAGAGCAGTAAGCCAAAGAAATACTGTAGGCGCGGGCAGCTGGGATGGGCAGAATTCCTGGAAGGGTAGGGCCAGGTCGGGTATTTTGGCCACTTATACTTTGTCCTTAGATGGGTGATATTTCTTTAAAATCTGTCCCGTGGGGGGCGAAAAAATGTTCTATGACTTCGGGAGAGGATAATGACTTGGCATTACAGTCCCCAGGAAACCACAACCCGATTTCAGCCCCAAATATACCCATCTTATAAAATGGTAAGGGTTTCCGCCACCATCTGCACAGATGGAGACCTCCTCTAGTCACAGAAGGCGGTGGTATTGGTGGGGAGGGGGGTGTATTGTGTAAAAGGAGATGTAAATGGGCTGACTGCGGTGAGGTGAAGAAATCTGAGAGCCTTAGTCTCCACGAGTTCAAGTTGAAATTGGTCGACCTGAAAGTGGATTGTGCAGGTTCTATCTGGTTGTGGAATTTTAGGTGTTTTTGTTTGTTTGTTTTGGGTGTTTTTGGCGAGGGAACTGTGGGGAATGTTGGAAGGACTCTTGAGTGGCCTGAGAATGTATACGTGAAGCTCCAGATTTTCCTCGAGGTGACTCCCCAGACCCTCTGTGCCCCCCTGTCTGGGGGAATGTATAAGCATCAACCTTTAGATGCAACTACGGCAGCCTCCAAGGACTGGCGGACCAAAACGAAGGCTTTCACTACAGGGGAGTGACTGCTCATTTCTGAACAAATTTCAGCCCCCCAAACACATCCGACTCTCGAAAAATTCGATCAACTTCACTCTTCCTAAAAATACCACGCCAGCTTCACCACTAAATATAGCTTCCTTCCCAACGATGAGTCAAATGCATTTCACATCAATGGCTCTCCGTGCTGGAGAAATGAGTTGTTTCTCAAATGTCGTACTTGTGATGAAGATATTTTTCCATGTTAACTCTCCAGTAGAGCTCATTTCTAAGAAATTTCTAATTTCCCGGGAGTAAAATGAATACTTCAAAGGCAAAGGAAAAGATTTTTTTTCTTCCAGAGAGACTTCTGAATCCTTTTCCTGACTTTTTGCCTTGGAGATCAATCTTTGTCCTTTCCAGTCACAGCTTTCTCATTTTCCATCTCTACTCGGGGTAGATGTAGCATCATCAGTGCCAATCATAAGCCTCAGATTTATCCTTTAAAAAGTCTTGGGCTGGGGATATAGCCTAGTGGCAAGAGTGCCTGCCTCGGATACACGAGGCCCTAGGTTCGATTCCCCAGCACCACATATACAGAAAACGGCCAGAAGCGGCGCTGTGGCTCAAGTGGCAGAGTGCTAGCCTTGAGCAGGAAGAAGCCAGGGACAGTGCTCAGGCCCTGAGTCCAAGGCCCAGGACTGGCCAAAAAAAAACAAAAAAAAAAGTCTTGTAAATGCTTTTTGTTCATTCATTTATTTGATTTTACTTTTCTTTAAGTAGTTGTACAAAGGGGTTGAACAAAGTGGTTTCTGAAGACAGCGCATTTTGATCAATGTCACCACTTTCGATGTTGTCACCTAACCCTCCACTGCCCATCCCTCCTCTCACTTCTCTTAATTTCACAGGATCTACACTGGTTTCTTGATGGCATTCTCCCCCTCTTCTTCTCTTCATTTGTTCACCTCTTCTCCCTTGGTCGCACCCCAGCCTTTTTCAGTACTCACTTCCTGACATTTTGCTTTATAGAACTTTGACTTTGCCCTTCTAAGGAATCTGCCCTTCTATTTGCGTTCTCCCTTGAACCTACCATGTTCCAGTTCATACATTTACATATTTACATACCACCAAACATCTTTACTTACAAGCTTATAAGCTAAATAAAACTATTTGCCTGTAAAGGAAAACATGCATCCTTTGTCTCCCTGGACCTGACTTACTTAATGTAATTTTTTCCAGGTCTTCCCATTTCTTTACCAATGGTACATTATCACTTTTTCCAATGGATGAGTAAACTTCCATTGTGTACAGATAGCATCTTTTCTTGAACCCATTCATCCATTGAAGGACATCTGGGTGGATTCCATACCTTTACTATGTGAAAAGTGCTACCATCATCTCAATTATTAAAACAACTCTTCCTATTCTGCCAATTGGAATCTTGCTCAAAATAAGTCTCAGATCGTAAATAAGTTCTCAGATAGTAAAAGAATACTTAAATGTGCCATTGTCTTAATGGTTCATCCAGATGACCAGGACTCTGGTCCAGGTACCCAGCTAACCTATTTGGCAGAATGCCAGTAAAATGTCAAACATGTGACCTCTGTATCCAGCAACCAGGCAGCAGAAAATAATTTTTGACTTACACAGTTCTGAGAATCTGAGGACTGTTATTGCTGCTACTTAGATCAAAATGGTGAAATGTCATGAAAAACACTTACTCGTGAGCAAGTCCTAGTAAAGAACAGACATCAGTATGAAAATCTTTTAATTTTCAAAGGATTATTACGTAATTCAGTTTCCAGCTGGTCTACTAAACCAGAACTAAACGAGTCCTCCAATACATTTTAGGAGCACTTTGGGGCGCACATTATAAATGGAAACACAACAACGTTAAATCATTTGATTTCTCCTGCTCATGTAGTCGAATACAAATAATAGGAAATAAACAGACATTTAATTTGTAAGACTTGGTCAGTCTTTGGGGGTTGTAACTTCATACATTGAATTCTTGACTGCAAGAAGACTTTTTTCCATTCACTACAGTAGAAGTTAACTAAGACAATTTTAAAAAACACAGATCCAATACAAGCTGCAGGAGAGCATATTTAAGTATGACAGCCTTGGGACAGGTTCACTCCTTCTGGAGACCATATGCTTTTGTCCTTACAACTGTTTAGATAAGCATCTATCCCTTCATATTAGACTTACTTGGGATTTAAGTTCCTTGTTTTAAAATGAAATTGCACCGTATTTCCAACATTTTGTGGCTCTTTGAATCTAAATGCAACGGCACTTTGGTAGCCTACTTTTCTTGGTTTTACTCCATTTGAAAGTTTTGTCTTCCTTAGGGATTGTTTTGTTCTCTCTCTCTTTGTCTCTCTCTCTGTCTCTCTCTCTCTCTCTTCCTCAGTTGTATACGTATATCATTAGGGCAGGCAACAAAAGATATTTTCTTGAATTATTTGAATTCATTGAATTTGCTGAATTTCTTTGAATTTTTCTTTTTGTTCTGGATTTAAATGATTTTTTTTCACTCTTTCTTGTGACCTGATGGATAAGAGGAGTTAAGGTATTCCATCGCTTTGTACATAGAAAAAGGGAAAGGCTGTGTTGAACAATGGTGGATGATAGACTATGAATAATTCCAAGTGAGAGGCAAAGGTAGAGACCAACAGGGATCTCCCAGCCATTATTATAATACACACAGAAATCAATCACTAGATTACCATTTCTAAACGGTGCCCTATGTTAAGATAGTAGCTTTAACATCAGTGAAAGAATTGTATCATAATTCATGCAACTTTTGGGGACCCTGCCAGGTGAGTTCAGTAAGTTACGGACATGGCAGCATTCAGCCAGGGGGATGAACAGATCTCACTAGCCATGCTGTTCACATCAGAACTTTTCCTTTTCTCCTTCCTACAGACATGGAGAGCAGCTTAGGGCCTTCTGATCATGATGGTAGTGTCAACAGACCTCCTCAGAGAGAACAGTCCATGGCCAGGGAGCCTATGACAGTGCAGAAAGCATGGGGGGTGGGGAGTGGTAATAAGCATAAACCATTAAGCGTTTCTGTTGAACAAGGGATGACTCCCTTTATCTCTTTGACTCATGGTCTTGCACATTGTGGTACCCGTGCTACTCAATGGGCTACTTGGTCCTCATTAGAAAACAACGCCTGGAATCCGAGCTACTCCCAGGAGGCTGAGATCTGAGGAGCAAATTCAAAGCCAGCCCAAGCAGGAAAGTCTGTGAGACTATTATCTCCAATAAACTACTCCTCCCAAAAGCTGTGGCTCAAGTGTTAGGGTGCTAACCATGAGAAACTCAGGGACAGTGCCCAAGCCTTGAGTTCAAACCCTAGGACTGGCAAAAAAAAAAAAAAAAGAAAGAAAGAAAAGAATAAGAACAGCCTAGCCAGAACTTTTCCTCTTGGTTGGAATGAATAGGAAGGCAGTGATTTGGTTCTGTTGGAATCCCTACATCTTGTGATTCACTGTTGGAATCCCTAAATCGTGTGATTCACTGGGCCTTTCCCCATATTTCCTTTGGAAATATTTGACCATCGTTTTGAGGCTTTCTAACTTGGTTCTCCCTGTGGAATTCAAGAAAACAGCAGGAAGCTCTATTTAAAAAAAATGACCAACTGTTGTACTTAAAGTGATTAAAACCATTATCATGACAAACTAGCTCTACCCTCGTCTAGCTCCAAGTTGCTGATGGAAGTTCACCTTGTTCCTTGTTTCCCTGCTTTCCGGCTATAAAGGATCCGGCAGCTTGGCCGCCTTCGTTTCTTGAACTGGCCTGGCCTTTGTACTTTAAGCTGCCACCAGCAGGGTGCGTCTGTTACAGCTGCTCTCTAACTTGGGGGGCAGAGGGGGGACGGGGGGCGGGGGGGAATCTCAGCAGGGGCATGAGAAATGCATTCAAAGGATCATAAATACTGAAAACAGAGAGCGCAGCAAAAGTCATTGCTTTCTATCTTGTGTTTAAATCGAACAGATGGGAATTCTGGCAAACATGGATGGCGTTTGTCAAAGACAGTTGAGTTAGCTCAGTGGTCAATAATGGCGTTGTTGCGCCCACTACCCAGGGGGCCACTCGGCCACTCCCCTCTCAGTAAAGCTGGCACTTAAGAAAGTTGCATTTGTTGAAGGTTTCATTGCTCTTCACTCGGGTGATATTTTAAGAACCACTTTTTGTGAATGGGTGTCTTGTATAGTATTCGGCAGTTTGGTTATTAATAGGTTTCCTTCAGCTCCAAAATTCTCCCTGATAACCTTTGTTTGCCTGTTGCTTCTGTCTAGAGAAGAATGCTTGTGGAGTCCAGCCGTTACACTTGGTCTTCCAGCTGTCCTGTGCTCTTGTGGTGATTCTGAGTCTCACCTTTGAACCTTATTAGGCAGTGGTCAGCTCAGCCTTCAGTCAAGAGTGTGCATAGTTGCGATTGGACACCAAGAAGCAATTTTTGGACATGAAATGAGTGACTTAAGGACATTCCGAAGAAGAACACCCAACCCTAACAGTGACTTTCGGTATTGGTTTTTTTTTCTTCTTTTTTTATGAGACAGGATTTGGGTCTTGCTATGTAAAATAAGATGGTTGTTTTTCTTGCCTCAGACTTCCTTGCATTGGGATTACAGGTGTGCACCACTAGATCCCGCCTCTCTCTGTCTCTGTCTCTCTCTGCCTGCCTGTCTCCTGACTCTGTCTGTCTACCTGTCCCCCCTCTCTTTCTCTCTCTATCTCCTGGAGAGAAAGCTATTTTCCCTCACTGCCATTAAAGCACTACCTGAAGCTCCATCTCTGTCTCCCAGCTCGCTGCCTGCCGGGCCTCTGCCCTTGTCATCTTTGCTTAATTATGTGAAGAATGTTCTCTTCGGGGACAGGAATGTGTGTGTGTGTGTGTGTGTGTGTGTGTGTGCATGTGTGTGTGCTCACATGTGTATGGGTGCATGTGTATATGTGCACATTTTATCCATCTTCATAAAGCTATTCATTTCTTCGTTTGCACAATCCATTTCTCAAATATTCCCAGGTCTGTTACAGCTCAAGAGTGCAAAACGATGAACCAGCAAACCCCCTCCCATCCTCTATCAGTTCTGTTCTCATCCACAGCTTTGATGGTTTATGCATGCAGAGCATGTACTGCTGGGGGAAAAAATAGCTTCCCCTTTGGTAGAAGCTTACAGCATATAAATCTGGGATGCACATTGGTAAGCTACTCTAATCTTCCCAGTCACTGTATGAACCATCCACTCTTTTAATATTCACTATTTTTTTTTTGAAACTACTCAACTGACCTTGTGGAGATTTAAGTAAATCTTGGATTTACCTCTAGAATAATTGATAAGTGTCTTTGAAAGGATAGTTATAATACAATTTATACCTCCAGTAGCATCTCCTCACAGGGTGAAAGAGATGCAGTTTTGTTTGCATCTTGAGGTTTAAATTCCAAATTTAAATTGTATAGAAAAAGACCCCTGGATCTAGTTCAGCACAGCACAGAATGGTGACCTACTTACTCGTGAGATCTGGGATCTGCGTACGACAGGAAAATCACTGCAAATGCAGAGCAGAGTGAATCAATTCCCAGTGATGGTGATCACTTCCTTAGACCAACAAGAATATGACATTGGGGCCTGATCTTTGGAAATTTCTATGCCAAATAATTGGCTATGTCTTTCCCTCTTCTGTAAACATACTTTTCCTGTCTTGTAGGGCTCGACTGCTTCCCAGAATAACCACTGAAGGAGGCAAAAGGGGGCTTTCTGACTGATTTCCCTCCTTCTGTCTGAGAGTGTGGCACTCTCTTCTGTCTTGTTTTCACTGATGCGCTATGCAGTAACCGCTCTCCTTTGCACCTGGCTCTGAAGCTGGTCCAAGCACCTGCTACTCACAGGGAGGTAGCAGCTTCCTCTCACAAGCTCCTCCCTTGGTTCTCTACCCTCATGCTTACCTTTACCAAGACTGGGGTGTGCTGCCAGCCTGTGAGTTCCTTGCATTCCTGTCTTGTTGCAGCTGGTTTTCATCCAGAGGAATTTACAAAGAAGGATTAAGGTTACTACCTGGAGAGAGCACTGGTCTTCTCCACTGTCTTCTCCCTCTCCTCTCTCTCGCAAGATTCCCCTTTTCATTCACCAAGTCAGGATTCCAGAGGAAAACCTTCCCTGGCTCTAAGTAGACTCTTCACAGAATTGAGATGCAGACAGAAAAGAGGAGGCATGACTGCCCGGAAGCTAAGGGAAAACACATAAAAAGCGATGGCCCATGTATGGTTGTTGGGTCAGTAATGCTCAGATAAGAACGTGAGAAGTCCTTGAGACAGCGCGGGGAGGGTCTGAATGGAGTGGGTACAGCAGAGGGGCCGTGGATGGGAGCTCTGTGTTCAAGGAGGAAGGAGGAGAAACAGCTTCCAGCAATACGTGCCTTCTTGGCAAGGATGGATGAATACCAACAGCTGTGCCTCAAGAGGTCTCAAGCAGGCTGGCTGGATTTCTGTGACCTAGGGAGCAGCGGTCTTATACTTTGACTTTCCTTTCAAAGGCTGATGAAGAAGTGAAGAGCTATGCAGGAATTACTGAGCTCCAAACTGCAACAGAATTCTTTGATGACTTAATCTGTCTTTAGTCCTATGAGATCGCTAAAGTGACAAAATGCACATTAAAAAAAAATGTGAGGTTTCTTTAACTGCAGATTCATCCAAAGGAAAGGTGAACTGTCCGTTTCTCTGTTTCTAGAGGTGGCCCATTGCAGCCCAGGCCCTGGGTCTCCTCAGACATGACTGGGTGAGCCCAAACCACCTTCTCAACACCCTTGACGAATCCCAACCTCCACTTTCTCTGCCTCATGATTTGTCAACCAAAATTTCACACGTGGACATATACTCAAATAGCAGGGAAAATGCCGCTCCCCCCCCCCCCCCCCCGCCACGGTACTAAAGTTTCTGACCATGGCCTTGTGGTAGTGCTCTTCTCAGACAAATTACTGGTAAAAACATCAAATCGTCAGGCTGTGTTCCTCATTAACCTATGAACTCACCGAGGGCAGGCCTGGTATTTATTCTGTCTTCTATCTCATTATATATTATTATCCTGCTCCTGCTGAAAAGCCACACATTTAGTGGGTGAAATTACTCAAATAACACATAATTAAGAGCCACAAAAACTCCAAGAAACTTGGATTTAGCTTTGACTTTTCACTCAGTTATATTTGCATCATGTAGTCCAAGAAAATGCCCCAATAAAGAAAAACCCCCAGGTTTGTACCCTAAGAAAAGTCACATGCAAGCTTCCTAGGAAACAAGCATTAACATACTAACCAAAGAATAAACCTAAGTGAAGTGAGCCAGACCCAAAGAAACATAGACTTTGTAGTTTCCCTCATTAGCAATAATTAGCAAATGTCTAGGATAGTCCTAAACAGATGATCGCAGTAGCTCAATAACTACGTGCATACGATCACATAAGATGATGCTAAGCGAAATGAACTCCAAGTTATGGAAAAAAAGTAGTTTACCATTGTTGTTGTTATTTTCAATGTACTATGCCTATTTCTTTCCCCTATGGATTTACCCCTCTTGTTTCTGTATTTGATTTTGGTACCCAGGGTATTGTATATACGTTTATTTGAACCAGGGAAGGGAAGGGGAACATCAGAATGGAGAGACAAAGGGTAACAGGTGAACCAATGCCACAGAAATACTTACAAAATTATATGCTGTGAACCAAGTGTACAACTGAGGTGAGGAGGAACTGGGAAGGAGGATAGTTGGGGAAAAAATGAGGGAAGAGGTAACAAGTTTGACAAGAAATGTACTCACTGCCTTACACATGTAACTACAACCCCTCTGTGCATCACCTTGACAATAAAAATAAAATAAAATACAAAAAGTGAAAAAAATAATGGACTGTCCTCCACCAAGACTGTGTTGTTTCTACAATTTTAGAAGCCAAACCTAACTTTTGTGGAAGGGCGTGATAGGAATCTTGAAGGTTTCAGAAAGGTTGGACTCTCAGAGGGACAAGGACTCCAAATTCATAAGACTTAGGTCACTGAGTTGTAAGTGCAAATAGCCCATCAGCCCAAAGTTGGGAGAATCATGATTAATGGTGACATGAAGCAGGGCACAATAGTGAAGACAAGGTGCTTTTATCCTTCCTGCCTAACTCATCCCCATGTATCTGAAGAGAGATGTCAGCTGTGAAATGAATTGGATCTTCACGGATCTTGATACCTGCTTGTTTGGTCCCAGCTTATTTCTTTTAAAGTCAACCAAACTCTGCACAGGAATATCTTGAAGCATACTCCTTGGTTTCTATAAAGTCACTAATCCTTAGTGCTACTTCAGTGGTTTGCATTATCATATGCCAAACAGACAATGGATAGTGCCTGAGATATATTCCTTCACTAATGATAAAAGGATGGGAGAAAAAACACTGCTAAGGGGGAAAAAAAAAAACCAAAACACTTTTCTATACAGTGAATAGATGTTTCCTTTACAATGTCACTGAAGTCTCAAGCAGTGGGAAAACTAGAGGTAAAAGGCCCTTTGTAATTAATTCTGTACCATAATTTTTTCTGGATATATTTTGCAAATATCCTATTTCGCAGTGACTTTTAGTTGGGGGGGGGCAATTTCATAATAGTCCTTCTTCCAAGATCAGTCTCAATACCCAAGGAAAGCATCATTAAAAGACTTAAGGAAGAAAATGCCAGTTTTCTTGCTAGTGGTTATTCTATAGAGACCAGAGCTCCTTAAGATGCCAGGCAAGCTGGTCTCCTCAACTGGCCATGGGTAAGTGAATACATTCGTCCCTTTAGGCATTGGAAGGCTGGACGGAGCAGCCAAACACCACTAACCCATTGGTTATAAACATAGTACCATTTCCTGTATCTGCCTGCTGAGAAATTTAAAAAAAAAAAAAAAACAGTGGGAAAATATTTGTTTGGGTCATGGTGTCCTGACAGCTTAGATTGCCAAAAGCTGGCTCATTGGTGAATTAGTAAATATTGTTAAATTATTAAATAGCCAACAGAGGTTGCTCTAAACTGTTTCTTTGAAAGCCAAGGTGCTCAGGTGAGCACTAAGCACTTGAGAAGGCCGTGATTTTTGCTAGAATATTTGATTTCCTTAAAATCCCCTCGACTCCTCCACGTACCAGCACCGTTCACACATAAATGCCAAACTTTCCACTCAACCCTTGTGTTGACTCATATTTGGCCTAATCTCTGTACTTCTGGGAGCTTACGTGGACTGGTTTTCTCATAGCTCCATCTCGTTGTTTAAGCGCCTTCTCCGTGGCCTGCTCTGAGTATTCCCGTGGCCCCTGCACACTTCCTGAGAGAAGATGAGAGAAGAACCACTCCAGCTCACCTCGACCTCAGAGTCGAAGGTTCTGGTCTTCCTAGGATTGGCTCTGGGAGTGTGACTTTCCATTGCTGAATGGCGATGGAGGGGAGGGTCCAGGAAGCTCATCTCCCCGAGACCCTGAAGCACAGCTGTCTATGTGCTGCTGTAGAATATTTGCTGGGTTATAAACCAAGTCTGTATCAGCCAAACCCCACTCTTCTGCACTTGGTAAGTTGGAGCTCAGCCTTTGGCGCCACCATGGTCCGCCATGTCTTATCTCTTCTTCATAACTCTGCCCCTGCCCACCTGGCCCCTGTGAACTCTGATTTTCCCATTTTTATCTGAATGACTCTGAAATTGAACTTGGTCTATGGAACATGTTCAAATGTTCGTTTCTCCACAGTGACACACACTTAAACTTCCCTGAGAATTAAAAATGGGCATTTCTTCTTCATCGATAACCTGGGAATGAAGTGTTTGATGTGTTATTTCAGTCAAACATATGTGGCTTCCTTAAGCCAAGTCTAGTTATTTTATTAATTCCAGGCCTTCAATGCAACCCTGGCTAAATAATCACTCATTAAGTTTCTGCCAAATGAAAATAAGAATCAATAAATATCACTTTGTTTTTCCTCTAGCACAACAGTCATTTGCATGTGTAGCCTTCTTGACACACTATATCATGTGTTGGCTTTTAGTCCCTACCCGAAAGGGAAAAACCTAGCTTTGTTCCTAGTTTTACACATGAAAAAAGCGAATTCAATTAAATATCCTGAGAATAAGAGGTAGGACTTGAACCAGGGTTTTTCATCTTGCTAATGTTTTCCCTACACAGGTCCCAAACTTTGATCCTCCCTGTATCCTGAGGAGTAGCGGGATTACAGGTGTGAGCCACCAAGTCCAGCTTCAACAGGATCATTTTAAATGAACAGTTTCAAAGTTCAAGGCAGGATTTTCTTGGTTCAGAAATATTCCTCTTGTCAGCCAAACATGGAAGCACCACATTGCTGTCAGAAATATATTGAGGGACAACGTAGAATTTAAAGTAATTTTAAGACGCTTTGAAAAAATATGATTTCATGTCAATTCAGTCAACACTGTGTTGAAAGTACAGTTCCAATACTGGATTATTTGACTTCATTCGCCATCTGGGAGTTAACATCCAGTTTAATTTCCAGTGCTATCCATTACTTAAGATCTTACACTTATTTAAATTACTTTCCTTTGTGAAACTTTTATCTCTATTCCAGAGATCTCATTAAAGTGTGACTTCTGTGGAGAAGACTTCCTAGATTACCACAGCCCCACTCTGTATTTATAATCACATCATTTACAGCATCTGATCTTCAACCTTGGATTTGGGGCTGCTGTCATGGAAGTAGTATCATGTTCCTTTCCCCTGTGGATACCTCATACTGCGGTATGCCTAGAATGTAGCAGACACAGGTTTGGTTTCCAAACACACACTTTGATCAATCACCCATCTCCAACCTACATTCCACTCTTCTGCTCATGTCCTTCGCCAAGGTTCCCAAAGGCAGCGTTGCATTCTTCTCACACTTCAAGGCCCTACTCCATGGTAGACACAGCTCAGCCCTTTCCTAGACTGCTTCAGAAAATCCTTTGAACAACTTAAAGACACGTCATTCATGGTGCACCCATGAGAGCTGAGAAATACGTTGTGAGCAGGCAGCATTTAGAAGCCTGAGGCAGAACCCAGGCCTCCGAGAACCCCCAAAGGGTCGCAGCAATAGTTCCATAAAGGGGAGTGTCTGTTTTCCTGTTTTTTTTTTTTTGTTGTTTCCTTGTTCAGTCTCTTTGTGATGGCTGTATATATTTCCTGAAATGAGCACAATTCCTGCGTGGGGAATTGGGTCTCAAGGTTGAAGTCTACTGATGATGGGTGGGGTCCTTGTCTGTCTCATTGCTGTTGTAGGCCTTTGTCTAGGAGGGTTTGCACATGCAATCCCAGTTTCACCCCTGAGACCCTCCACTCTCCGGGCCTGGAACCTGTCAATGGACACAAAGACAATTGCTCTCCTATTATTTTTATCCAATATTACCAGAAAGAGGATATTTTCATATTGACTAATATATATATATATATATATATATATATATATATATATATATATATATATGAGATGCTTTGCATGCATGATTTTCATGGAACTGGAGCCCAACTCAGAACAAATTTTGTAATTTGAATTTTGTAATTTTGAATTGTCAAATGAAAAGAGAAATAAAGAAATGATATGTATTTGGGCAACAATGATAAAGAAATGCTTCCTTTTGACCCACCCTGCCGTATTTGATTAATAAGGTGCTAAAGGCCTCAGCTGTCAATGACAGCACAAGGGCGGGATGGAGTCACCATGTGACATGGACTGTCTCCCTGCCCCTGTGATGGCGGCACCGCTCACAATGTGGATGGAGCCGCGGGTCCAGGTGCTTGTGAGGTCTGAATTCCCCTGCTGAAGTCTCCTCGGGGCTGTGTTCTCTTAAAGGCCCAGCCAAGATCCCAATGGAAAGCACCTGAGCACTTCTCAGCATCCGGGGTGGCGGAGTCACTGTGCTCCCCATGTCTCTGTCTCAGTCCAAGCTGTGCTCTCCTCTTATGACTTCACGGCTTCACAATTCCCCCGAACTTGCCAGAATTTTCTGGAATACGCTTAAAGAGAACCGCACTCTGCTTCTTATTAGTATGCATTCATTGGAGGCGTTGGTGTCAGAGCTGGAATCCATGAGTCACACTTGCTGATCAAAGCAGGGACTTGGGGGGGCGGGGGGAGGGCGGCAGCCCATGGATACCACAGGCTTCCCAGAATCTCCCTTTCCATTAAACACAGATGCCGATGTCTCACTGACCAAGGACTTAACCCACTCAGACTTCTCAGCATACTCACGTGGGCACATAGAAATCTCCAAATAGGCAGGCACGCAATGCAATCTATTTCCTCGGGTCCACTGTGCAAGGCAGTTCCAGAGGGAGTGTGGCCTTGAACCTCCATGAACAAAGCTCAGCGGGGTTCATATCGGAGCTGAAAGAGTCACAGTGCTGTAGATACACAGGAAGGTTGCGGGTAGCTCAATGAGGGTGGAGTCCCGGGTCTTCATGGAGTAAGGAAAGCTGCATGGTTCTATTCTGGCCCAGCATCTTGGAAGCGAGGCTGGACTTCAAGGTCAGCCTGAACTATGTAGTGACATGGCTTACACAAGCGAGCAAAATGAACAGACTTTTTTAAAAATTATGTTTATTAAGAGGTTGCGCAGAAGAGTTCTAATTCTATTAGTCATGAAATATGGTTATGCTTCATCTTGACCAATGTCACGCCTTCCATCACACTCTCCCCGTCTTCCCATCCCTACCCTCAAGATACACAGTGCAAATTCTACATAACGTACACTGACTATAATGCTGCATTTGATCACCCCCCCACCCCGCCCATCCATTGTGCCCCCTTTTCTCTCCTTTCCTTCATCTCCCCCTACAAAATACGGTTCAGCTTCCTGGTATTCATTTTGTTAAATGGTTCCTGAGTTGTTTAGAGGAGTTATGCCATTCGATTCCTCCCCTTAAGTCAAATTCACAAAGTGTTGGTAGAGAAAAAGGAAAGAAGGAAGGAAGGAAGGAAGGAAGGAAGGAAGGAAGGAAGGAAGGAAGGAAGGAAGGAAGGAGAGGATTGGGATTTGATGACAATATATGTGTGGGTGTTTATTACTAAATCTTCAGGAAGTACAATTAAGTTGAAGAACACAGGAAATCCTCTCCAGAGCCCGCCACAGGCTTTCAGTGTTATACAAGCACACACCACACACAGGGCTCTTTGTGTCTCGCAGGCACACCACACAGAGTCCCTTCATTGCGGTGTCTTCACTGGTGGGGAAGGTCAGGACTTTAGGCTGGCTTCTTAGGTCTGCAACGACCCTAGACCTCCCAACTCTGCCTCTGTGCTTTCCCGCAGCGAGCGTATCAAAGACACTGCTACAGAGATTCATCCCTTCAGAGAGACCCACACACGTCCACACACAAAAGACTCAGGAGAGGCTTAGCGAGACCAGAGTCACTTCATCATAAAAAACATTCTAAACTACTGTGTGCTGACATTTTGTTCCAGATGATAAATGATCATTCGAAAAATATTGGAAAATCTAGACAAAATAAAATGGAGGAAAAAAGTCTCCAGTGTTGGCTGTGCTTAGCAGTAATATTTCTGGGCCTTTGGGGGGATGGGATGTGCTCTTTGCTGTAGGAACGTGAGCAAGGGATCCCTGATGTGTAAGCCACAGGTGTGCTATGTATTTAGCAAGATAGCCTCTGCATCTAGCATGCCCATGCGGCCCAAATCACCTTAACAGTTGTGACTATTAGTGACCTAGGTGTTTTTTTTTATCTCAATGGTCATCCTCTGTGCTGAGTGTTTCTGTGTTAACAGCTCTGCACAACCAGAGCAAACCTCATTGCACAGAAATCACTCAAGGTATGCCATATTGATTAGAATCTATCCCTAGCATCGATGGACCTAGCATGATAAAAATCCCTTGGTACAATTACTATATGGCTCATAAAATAACGAGAAGTAGAAGTAACTGGGTTAACACGGAGAATTCTACATTTATCGCTTTTCATTCAAAATCATTTTCTCTACCAAGGAGTGAATGGCATCGTCCACCTACCAGAAACTCTAGTAGGAATGGGAGACTTCTTGAAAGGAAGGGAGAGGGGAAGGGAGAGGAAGAGAAGAGAAAAGAAGTAAAGAAAAACAAAGAAAAGGATTGAAATTTGTTAGGCAAAACTCTGACACCATATTACTTGAAATGTTTGAACGTATTTTCTTCACTAATGAAGTGAGGACTTTTTAATTGGCCTTTCATTCTCCTCTCCTTCCTGACCCCCCATGAGTAATAAGTTGGCTGTTTTTCAACTGGAAACAATTTGGCTAGAAGTCTTGTGGCATATAGTTCCTCCGCTTTCTTATCTGCCTCTAAGCTATTTTATAGCAATACAACTTTCCACCCCTCCTTACTTAACCATGTCAGAGACTGGTAGCGGCTCTCTGGTGTCGGGTCAGAAGCCGGTGTTTGGACACTTTGGAAACACAGAAGGGTGAGCTTTTTGCCTGACAAATGTGTTCATGATTTCTGATCACACAACTCTCTGTATCGTGGTTTGTACTCTTCTCCCACTGATGGTCTCCTCAGGAAATCTTTCTCTCTATTGCAGGCAAGTAAAATCCAGTAGTGATTTTTAGTGTATTCATCCCCGCACCTTCAATCCAGTTCTTCTTTTATTATTCTTGCTATATAATACAGTCTTGGGATTTTAATTGACTCCTCCTCCCCCAGTGAAGTCTACACGTTTTTCAGCATCATTTCTGGAGTTGTCCTTTTCTTTTTATCTAGTAGGTCTTTGTTGGTTAGTGTTTGCTGCTGGGAAAGCAAATCTTTTCCAGTGATTAAGCGCTTTACTCTTCTGCCAGTGCCCAGTGATTTCATTCAGCACATCTTGCAAAGCTAGGGCTCCTTCCTCATGCTCAGCATTTCCCAGCCTCTCTTTACTCTTCCTTGGAAACCTGGGTTTCCTCATGAGTCATTCGCTGGTGAGTCCTCCTTCCATCTGAAAAGAACTGACAAGGGCCTTTTTTTTTTTTTTTTTTCCTATTACTCAAATGATAGTGAGAACTTTCTGGAAAAGGAGGACGTATTGGGAGAGAGTGGCTGCAGTTTGGGACCGTAGGGCAGAGCTGGGCTGAAGCTGCAGGTAGGGTGAAGATGTGGGAATGGGTGTTCAGAAGGGGATACCTGCCATTTTTCATCTCTGTTTTGGAGGATGGAGGTCCCATAGGGTACTGGTATTTGAACCCATGTCTCAAGTTTGCTAAGCTGGTTCACTGTGGAGCCTCTTCTGGTTAGGTTACTTATTCTCATGAGGTCTCTTGTTTTTGCCAGGGGTTAGCCTCAAACGTCACTTCGCCTACTGATGCCTTCTTCAGAGCTAGGCCTACAGCTGTGACCACCATGCCTGGCTTATTTATTTATTTTTTGTAATGTGGGTCTCAGTAACTTTTTGCTCTGGCTAATCATGAAATACAATCCTCCTGAAGTCTGCATCCTAAGTAGCTGTGATTACAGGTGTAATTTGCTTTGCCTTGTCTCACCTCCTAACTTGTGTTGTTTTGCCATATTTTAAATTATATCTAGTAAGGGATTTCATCCAGGCTTTTCCATCATCTCTTTATCCTGTGTGTCAATGGCAGTTGAACTTTGGTGCTTCATTTATTTTGTATAATTCATAGTTCTTATCTTAGCAAATTACCTGCATATCGGGTTTCTCTAAACTTGTTTGTTTACCTTTGGCTTGCTTTAGACTTCTGGTTTTATGCTCTCTAACAGACCTGTCTCTGACAAGGGATATATATTTCTACAACCTGTTCTGTGCTTTATCTTTACCTTAACCACATGTGAATACCAAAATATGTCCAATGCAATGGAACCAATGCCTTTTACTTTAAGATCTTAAAATCTAAACTTAAAAGCCTGCGTAACTAGCAGCTGTCCCATTAGTCAACATGGTGAAAATTGGATTCTTACTGCAACCACGCTGCCTGGTTCCTACAAAGAGCCATCAACACAAAATGCACACAACCCAATTAGAACAGCAAAGAGCGGCCCTATAATCTCGGAATGACGACAGTAATTCTCACCTGCTGGGAGAAAGAGGATAGGGCTTGACATATAAAATGCTTTATTCATATATACACAGGCCACTAACCTAAGGGAGAAGGGGATAGAAAGAGATCAACCAAGTGTGCCCAGACTAAGACACATGCACACACCAGCTCATGGTACGACCCACGGTGACCTCAACCACAGGTTCTACCATGGAGCTTCCCCAACTCATTTCCACCTGGTTTCTGCCCCGATCTCTTGAAGAAACATTTCTCAGCAAATCCTGAAAGAGCTATCTCTGTTTGGAGAGGAATGTCTGGAGAGGATTTGACCTGCTGATCATTCTGTTCTTGAAATACTATCCAGCTAAGGGCGTTGGGCGGCACAATGTCTTTCATGCTGCCTTCAGAACACACACTGTCCTGGGGGCTGCGCTTTCCCTACTCTTTCTTCACATGACCACAATGGGTCCCAACTCGGATTTTCCTTCTCTGTTCCTTTGTCTGAAATCTAGGCTGGTTGTCCAGCTTGAAGTCACAACATCCTAGGGCAAAATTCTCCCTGTTTTGAGCCACTCAGCACCCACTGGGTCTCAGAACTCTACATTAAACCCATCTAGATCCACCAATGATACAGCCTTCCTGCACCCCATGGAGTTCCCCATTGCTACTCTTGGAAGGTTTTTGTCTCTGGCAAGATTCTTGCTGAGACTTAATCCTCAATGCAACAGTACAAAAAGAGAGAGGCCTGGTGAATGGACGCGCGCCTGGCAAAGAATGGCAAGGAATCAGGTGGAATCTTTGGTTCTCCACTTTCCAGCCACTGGGGGGATGTGACGAGGGAGGAGCTGCTGTCACGGAAGCAGAACTGGAGTCCTCCCCAGTTGCCTACATCTGCCTGCGCCTCAACCTGGTGACCACCACTCTCTCGCAAGCACATCTGGATTCCCCCATGAGTCCTCTCTGCTCTCACATCTGCGCCTGTCCTGCGCGCTTGCCCTCTTTGGGGGCTGTTTCTCAGGACAGGTGCCTGGGGGACCTTCCCTCCCGCATCCGTGCTGTTCTGCTCTCGGCCAGTGGCCACCCGAGCTCTCTCCACCCTTTAACGTTTCTCCATTTGTTTCCTATCCAAGGGGCTTCCCAGTGGGACGAATCTGTGCTCCACGCATGGTAATCCCTTTGCCCACTCTGCCTTCCTCATTGATCCTTCTTTCTCAGCTAGGACCCCAGTACCTTTCTCTCCCAAAATGCTTCCCCTTTTCCTTCCCCTGACACATGCAGAGTTCTAGCAAGTTCTCAAGCACAGATGGGTCTAAGGAGTTAAAATCCCCGTGACTCACACTGTGATGTCACAATTTCTCCTGGGAATGCAGGGAAATGTTCCTCTGTTCACGTCACGTTCGTCTGACTTGCTTGGGTTTCATTCCCAGGGAAGCAGCCAATCTCAAGGCAACACAGTTCTTCAATATTCTTTACCTTGTCCTAAGATGTCTGGTATGTTTATAACCTAGGGCATATTATGACAGGAATGGCTGTGAGTGACATTTACAAGGAAATGTTTTCAAATCCAATAAAATTTCCTGACACAATTGTATCTAAGGCATTCTAATTAGTCATTCTGGGTGCTTAGACAGTCAAGAATATGTTGGCCTCACTCAGCCACAAATGGGCTCAACCTCACCCGCCCCCCACCTCTACAATCCCCAAGGCTGCCAGCTCGCGATTCTGCACCCACTGAGTCCCCAGGGCAGCCGGTGTTGTCATGAAGAAACATCTGCCAGGTAGGGAACTGCACAGTGGAGATGACAAATACGTTGTTGGTGGAATATCCCCTAATACAGGAACATAATTCACTCTTGAACACAGGTTTGGTGATTCGAAAGTCAAGAGCTTCCCCCAATGACACCAACGATCTTAAATTTCATATTTTATTTCCAAGTCTAAAGCAAATGAAACACCCATCAGTGGCAAGTCTATGCATAAACATTCATCTGTATGAACAAAAACCAAAGAGCTGCGCATCATCATTAAACTAATACACTTGTGACTATGTCACCGGGAGCATAGACATATTCTATGTAAAAAGGATAGCTTATTTCTGGTTAAAAAAAAACAATAAAAGACTAATATTTGTATAATAACTGCTTTGTATAATTGAAGTCTTGGGATCCATTTCAAATTGGCTCCTTTCTTTTCAAGTGGCTTGGACAGATAACCACATAGCCCTTGCCAAAATAGGAACCACAGTCTCACACAATGAGGGGAAAAGTAGCTCAGAACGGTGGTTTTTGTAGGAGGTGTTGAAGAAGCAAAGAGAGCTTAGTTGATTGGTTCCAGTTCAAGCAAAAAGTCCAGTCCTGTGGCTGCTGCACTAAATCCCACAAGGTGTATGGAAAAGGATTAATTCTCCCATGGGAACATCCCTTTTGGGGGTGGGGAGGGGTTAGGGAGAGAGTACGGCATCTCTTTGCCTATAGCTGTGAAGCTTTCAATTTTCCAAAACCCTGCACACAACATTTTCATTTACTCCGAGACTAAATCAGTTTGAGGCTAAACATATTTTAAAATGTCAGCCTACTTATTTGGTCCATGGGATGAGAAATGCAAGATTCTCAGAAAATGCCATGTTTGGTTTGGATTTTGTCCTGGAATGCGGAATGGAACAAATGTGAAATCCTCCCGGGGTGCTATGAAGATTAAAAGAGAAAGTGGCGTGAAAGCAATTGGTAAACCTGATAGGCTATATTTCACCACACTTCCTGGTTGCTATTATTTATCATCTCTGTCCTTATTAGCATTACTCGAGTGTATGGCAACAAACATATTAAATTTAGAAGATACAGATTTTGAAAAAAAAAGAAAGAATATATCTCCGAGCATCCAAAATGAGGAGCTTTGCACAATTCCCTTGACTGGAAAGGAGTAAAACAAAAATAACTGTTCTTCCCTACAAGTGACCTTTGTGGAGGGCCAAAACCTGGAGGAAGAAGTCTTCTCAGCTCAGAACTAGCTCTGACATAAGTGTGGCTAGGGATCTAAGTGGTTGGCTAGTTCAGTGAAGACTTCTTCTTCTTCTTTTTTTTTTTTTCCTTTCCCTCTCTGATCTGGTTTGGGACAATCCCAAGAGGAACATTTGTCCATGTACATACACCTGCTGACAACATTGCTTGACTTTGATGAAGGTGACCAGAGTACATGATAGGACCTCGTAGGACCTATTAAGGCGGAATCATCAAAGTTGGTCAGGAAGAAGCTGGGGTGGGGACTGTCACTAAATTTATGACCGTGTGTTTTTTTTCTCTTCTATTATCTGGAGCAACTTATTTACAGCGTGTTTTGTGTTCATTTCCCCCAGCTAATTGGTATGCAGGCAATGAGGGCAAGAACTCTTGGCCCAAGGTGCTTTCTGTTTAGCTTTATTCATTTATTTGTTTGTTTATTTTCAAGCCTTAGCTGTTAACTCAAGGCCGCTGTTCTACTCCTTGAGCCTCTGTTCCAGTTCCGGATTTTTGATGGGGAATTCGAGATGAGTCTTATAGATTTGGCTGCCAGGACTGACTTCAAACTGTGCTCCGGAGATCTCAGCCTCCTGAGATGCTAGGATAACAGTCATGAGCCACCAGTATCGAGTTATATTTTTTTTTAGTACTAGAGGAAGAAAAGGTAATCATCTCACATGACCATGGACTCGAATTTCTTTTCCATCTTTTCTATGACTTGAAGTAGTTTCAATGATGAAATGTTAACCTCTGAAGCTTGGCAATAAACCAATTTAATAGCATTTCCTATTTGTTAATGCAGGACTTGTCCCATTCAGTTGTAGTGAATCTATTTATTGGGACGACAAGGACAGAAGTGCAGCATGAAATCTGTCATCGAAGTCCAGAAGGGGCTGAAAAATCTCTCCTGCTAGCCTGTGCTCACCAACGTACTGAGAAGACTCCTTCTGTGGCTGAGCTTTGACTTTCTACAGCCAGAGGGGAACGGCTCATGACCACCTCCAGCAACAGAGAGAAGCCATAGCAGAAGAGCAGAACCAGAGTTAGGGATTTGGGTAAAGTTCATGGATTCAGTGTTGGGAAAGAATTTTTTTAATCAGTAAAATCAGCAAAATCAATCAGAGGGAAGGTGAATTAGTAAGGCATACTGGATCCACAAGCAAAGTTATTTCTTACACTGCTTTGTTGGTTCCTCATTTACTTACTGTTTTTTTTTTCCTTACATGACAAATAAAAGTTGTATATACTTAGGGGGTATACAATGTGATAGCTTGATACATGTTGTGGAATGACTAGTACAAGTGAATTAACATTCTGTTTCACTTTTTACTTTTTTATGGTGAGAATGCCAATATTCTTTTTTAAGCAAATTCAAGACTACAACATATTAACATATTGTTATTAATTAAGTATCCTCTTAAATTTTTAGAATCCCAATTTTCCTCATCTGCAAAGTTAGAATTATAGAAAGTATTCTCTGACTTCTCAGGGCTTTATGAGGATCAGATAAAATTATGCATATGAGAACTTATAAACTGTGACTTCCATTGGCACACTAATTGTTATTTGTCAGCAGTGGCCGAGTAAGAGAATCCTTGTCAATTTGGTAGCCATCCAATAGGTGGCTCAGTGATTTAGGCTCATAAGTCAACTAAATCATACAAATACCCTAAATGAGAGAAGATTCACTCCATCCTTAAACAGTGTAGGGATGAATATAAACTGTTACCAAATTCTATAAGTTCTCCACCTCCAGTTTACTGCTTTCTGGACTTTGTACCCAGGGTTGAACTGCTTTGCATTCATGGCTAGCTAAGGGAGCCATCCCTTGTCATTGAGTTATTGTAATTACACCAGGGAACTCTGGTTATTGACGTTCCTCTGGAATCCTAAGGACATTCTCATTGTCCCCCAAAGGATCAATTTCAACAAGATGGCAGCCTGGGGAAACAGCTATGCACACAGCATTCATAATGTCTTCAAATTGATTCCCTGAATGGACATGTCACTCCTTTGTTCAACTACTTAAGCATAACAAAAATATTCTTTAAAAAGTTATCTTGCTGTTTCATGCCACATGAGGGAGATATGTTTGTATTTTACCTGTAATGCCAAGTAGAACCTTGCTAGTGGGCAGGCATAGAAAAACCCTGTTAACTGCACTGAATGTGTCACTCTAAGCATACTTTCTTGGACATGGTGGTGAATGTGGCTTTCTACACTGGAAGAATCTATGTCCTTCCCTACTCGAAAGCTATTTTCATGTCAAGCTGGGGAATGTGGGGAGCCTCCCCTTTGAAGCAGAGAATTTCAGCCTGGAAAACCATAAACTATGCATGGTGTTGTAAACGCCACTGGAGCTTCAACAGAGAGGAGAGGAGGAGGGTGTAATCCAGGCACACAGAACACAGAAGGCCCCTAAGAGGCCCGAGGAGGCCTAGATCCAGAAGTAAACAGAGTTGCAGAGGCAACCTCAATCAAGCTGCCAGCCATCTCTCACTGAGCTTGCCAACAAATGTAACTCATTTTGTGTCTCCAAACTCTACCACCTCCAAATGACATGGAGAGTTATAACAAATTCCTCCTTTATTACGTCTGGATGGAACTAGACAGGGCGGTCCAGCGTAGATGCAACAAATTACATTCTCATTTGAGGGGATGTCAATTCTGACACGTAAGGCAAACTCAGTATTACATACGTGGGGGAAAAAATAGGACAGATAGCGTTTTGTGGGTGTCTAGACACCTAGCAACTGTCAGGAAGAACAGAGAAAGTGCCATGGATTCAACGCCTTCTCCGCCATTTTGCTCCATTTTGCTCCACCTTGAGCCTTGGTTTGGCTGTGGTTTGGATAGTGTGCTAGGGAGAAACATTTGTGTTGCAAGGATGGATAAGCTACACAGAACTTGACTAAATGATAGAAGGAACATGCAAGCCCATTGAACTGTGAGGTCTCTGGGGTAGGGATCCCTGGCAGCCGGGTGCTGGTGGGCACTGAGGTCCTGTTCTTGCTCCTGCTGTCTCTGTAGTTCAGGCTTCCTGAGCTCTGCTGGAAGGGGGTACACAGTGCTCAGGGAGTGATTCAAGCCAAGCCAGGCTTATCCTTTGGTGTCTTTCCTCCTCTAAAAACAAATGATGAGAGAAAACCAGGAGACTCGTACTTGCAACCCTAGCTACTTGGGAGACTAAGATAAAAGGTGGATCATGGTTTAAGGCTAACATGGGCCAGGAAGTTCATGAGATGCCCTGTCAAGCAGTGGAGCAGTGACACGCACTCTTCCTCCCAGTTCCCTGCCAGATCACAGGACAGGAAGGTGAGTGGGCAGGAATGAGACCCTATCTCAAAATAACCAATGCAATAAGGGATTAGAGGAGTGACTCAATGGTAGATCGCCTACCTAGAATTACAAGGCCAAATTCAGACCCTAGTCTCATCAAAGAGGGAAAACCAATAAGAAAGGAAGAAAGAAAAGGAAAAAGAGAGGGTCTAAGAATGCGGCTTAGTGGTAGAGGGCTTGGCCCAGCATGCATGAGGCCTTGAGTTCAATTCCTTGGTGTTACATAAACAAAACACCAATACAATTAATTTTAGAGAAAGAGAAGAGAAAACTGGCAAAAGGGAAAAACGGAACCCTGTTGTTAAACTAAGCTCTGTTTACCTCAGTCTTCTGCCCGCTTCAAGTGTGCGGGGTCCCCTTTAAAAGACATGTTAAGTTATATCAAAAATGGTTCAACTCATGTGAAGGTCTTTGGAAAACCTTGCCTGAGAGTCATCAGTCTTCCATAGTACCCACTGGACTAAGAGCATAGTATTCACTGAAGAAATGTGTTAAAGACATAGTTCTCACGATGGATTATGATGTTCTATCTTGAATTAGTTTCACAGATTTGACCTTTCACTGAAGAAGCTGAGGAAAAAAAACGGCTGTCTGAGAAGGGTAGCCTTCAGAGCCTTCACCTCCAGATAAGTGTTAACAATTTGCTTCCTCTCCTGTGGGTGTTAATTAAGCTGTACCAGACAGGATGGTCAAGTTCTGGGGATGAAATGCCTTGGTCTGCACAGGAATGACTGAACAGTTGTGAAAACAGCAGAGAACTCTTCTCCCTGAGTTTTAGTGGCCCTTTGCTCTTCTGCTTTTTGAAGAAGACTTGCTGAAGCAATGATCTCAGGCTGCAGCAATGTGAGCTTCAAGGATATAAATATCGACACATCCCGCTTTCTCTCCCTGCTGAGATCATACTGCTTAGGGTCTTGAGGGTGAGGCAAGCCCTGTCATCTTTATCGACAACTCTGGTACCAGCCCCAAGCCCAAACAAGAAGATGAATGAGGCAGATTTCTGAATAGGAAAAAAAGGAAATGGTTTCCAAAACAAAACAAAAAAAAAAGATTTAGAGAATCTCATTCTTGGGGAGACTTTATACATTGGTCATTGACTTTATTTTTAATTTTGTCTGTATCAAGACTTCTCAGACCTAAGGTGTAGAACCTTCATGAAGTGCATTCCAATTTTACGTTCCAGCCGTACACCAGGAGTTCACAGTATGATGGGAAAGGAGTTTGGCGACCAAGAAAGTTGAGTTGAGTTAGGAATACTTGTTTATGGAAGACCATTGTTCCTGCTCAGCTAATAGGAGCATCTGTTTTTGTTCTGATCATTGTCAGCAGCCAACCCATAAAAAGTAACAATATATAAAAAGTGTCATAGATTTGGCTCCAGTAACTTAATTAATTTAGTCCATTTGGGAGTAGATGACAAGGCCTTTTTTCTTCATAAACCTTCATTGATCCTCTTAAAATAGCGCTGACACAAGGGGAAGTAATTCAAATTGATGGCAGATAAAGTTGTAGTTGGGGTCAAGATTTCTGAAACAAGCCAAGCTGTCATCAGCATTAAGCCACTCGAGTTTAATGATGCCCCTATGTATTAAGCGCAAACAAACTCAGGTGTTGCCTTTTATTGGGAAATTAAAGTCATGAGGGCAGAGTTTCTGAAGCATTTTTCTTAGTCTGCTGGCTACACGTGAATTGTTAACCTCGGGTTTTCTTGGCTGAGACGGTCAAGGCTGAAACTTGAGCTTGAACATAGCAGATGCCTTGTACTCCTAAGTTGAAATGTTGAAGTGAACCCCCCCTCCCCCCGTACAACGACTTAAAGATATTTTAATTAAAAAGAATATAAAATAGAAAGAAAGAAAAGACAGATGGCAGAAAACATAAGTACTAGACCTTTCTCAAGGTTAGAGATATTCGATGAAACTCAAGGAGCCGGTCTAAAATAGCTTCTGAATTGGCCACTTAGTTGTTTTCCTGCAGGATGGAAGGCCGGATGGAAGGCCGGTCCCCACACGCTGCTGGCTCCCCAAAACTCCCACTAGCTCTGATGTCGAGGAGTTCAGGGCTTGAGTCTTGGTCCCCACAGCAGGCTTTCTGCCCAAGCTAGAATCATGGAAAAAGTGGGTTTTGTGACTCCTATGCTAGCTGACAAATATACCCAGGCTTTCTTCATCCGGCCTCTACTCCACCCACTTAGGGACTTCACAGTGTTTTATATATCCATTTATGTAGAATTTCATCATTATAGTTGACTAAATTGACATTTTTTATCATCTATTTTCCTTTTTATATGAATCACCTCCAAGTCTCTGCTCAGTCCCCTGTTTATATAATTAGGAGTCCAGCTCAACTTGATTGGCCTGAGACCCCAGGTGGTCTTTGTAAATAATCCAGTCAATGTTTCTTCAACATAGGGTCTCTCTCTCTCTCTCTTTTAAAAAAAATATAAGCACAATCCTATTAGCACAATCAGAAGTTAGCAATGGGAGCTAGGAGTATGGCCTGGTGGCAAGAGTGCCTGCCTCATATACATGAAGCTCTTGGTTCGATTCCCCAGCACCACATATATGTAAAACGGCCAGAAGGGGCGCTGTGGCTCAGGTGGCAGAGTGCTATCCTTGAGAGGGAAGAAGCCAGGGACAGTGCTCAGGCCCTGAGTCCAAGGCCCAGGACTGGCCAAAAAAAAAGTTAGCAATGATAATTTGATGCATTCGGTATGTACTTGAAAAGAGTTTGAAGTCTCTGATTGCAAGTATACGTGTATGCAGATACACAGGAGGTATATACATACAAATACTTAGATGTATAGGCCTGCTTGGTTTGTTTAATTCAGGATCCAACGTATTCCCAACATTACTTTTGCTTTAAAAGTCTGTCCCTTTGAAATCTCTTTAATCCTTAGGTTCTGTCTCCTTTTCTTTTTTTGTTCTACTTTTCTTTAAGCTTGTAGTTAACTAGATTCCTTATTTTGCCGAGTTTTTTCTACACTTGATTTTAATGATTGCTTATCCATATCTTTCATCCCTTTCTATATTCCTGTAAGCTGGTAAATAAATTTAAACTCATCCGGTCCAAAACATTTGCCACTAGTATATGTTGATACTGAACACTTGGATGTGGCTTCCAAGACCAAAGAAGTGATTTTTTAAATTTTATTTAACTTAAATTAATGCAAATTTTAAAATCAACACTCTATTTAGTTATTGGAAGGCTTTCAAGTATGATTAGAACTGTGATTGGAACAGCTGCGGTATGTGAATCTGCTTTTTTTAACTGTATATTTTACAAAACCTAAATATAGATTGTTTTTCCAATGAAAAGTTTCCCAGCCAAAGTGAGATATATACTGTAAGTCTAAACCACACAGGATTTCAGAGAAAGAGTATGAGAAGCATAGGAAAATAGGACATCCATGGGTTTTGCATTGATTATATTATGAAATTATATTTAGATATATTGTGTTAAGTAAAATATAACCGGTTTTGCTTCTTTCCTTTTACCCTTTTAATGCTGTTCATAGAAAATTTGATTTCCCTCTGGCTTACATTACATTTCCGCTCAAGAGCACAGAATCCGCTTGGGGTGGGGAGATTTGAACCATTTATGGGAGGCCCTGGTCACCTTACACCACAGACGACCAGTGATTTGCCTTTAGATTTGCAATTATTGAGCCATCATCCTAGAGCTGTCAAGCTTCCTATCAATCCTTTTTGTCCCATAATATTTTTCACAGCCTTTTCCCGAGAAGCAAATGCAAGAAACACCGACCTTCTATCTCCATCCTCGCCATCTGAAGTTCCACAGAAGAGAGAGCCCCAGCGGGCTTAAGTCCTTGAGAAATGGTAATATTATAAAATTAGAAAGTGAACTGAAATAGAAGATGGTTCAACGAGATTTAAATAATAACTCTGCTCAATTGAATGACTTCCAAATTGCTAATTAATATGAGCAGGATAAGTTATTTCGAGATGTCTACACTTCTGAACAAGTTACGACTTGAGATGAAATTATTGGAAGACACTCGTTCTCTAGATTCCCAGGCGATGGGTCTAACCCATGGGCTGGCTCATGAGGCGGCGGCGGGTAGAGTTTGCATCTGACGTGTCACTTGATGTAGTTAATAGTGAGCTTCTCCCACCTAGAGGGTTGGAACAAGTAGGAATACAGCTTTTGTACTCAATAAAATGACAGGTTTAATGACACTTGTATTTAAACAACTCAAATACTGGGAGCTTTAATATACAGTTCCCTCCTCCACCTCACATAGATAGTACCATGATTAAAAAATAAGAGACCAGTATTACTACCTGGGAAGAGATCTTTATTTGAGGATTTAAACTATCTGGGTTTTTTTTCACATTAGGACTTGCAGACTCTCCACAGCAGAGAAATCTGTGTGATTCTGCTTAGCCAACACTTCCACACACGTGTGAGACCGTGTACCTTTGTCATTTTTATGTTAATGCCATTTTTAACACCTCCATCTTTAGGAAGTGTTGATTTAATGTATAATGTGATAGCTTAAGAGAAATGCAGGTAAAGCTCTGCAGGATGTACTTCTACATGGGAGGCATGGCCTGCTTCACAGACATATCTAGCTGAGATCATTTGTTCTTTGTGGAGGGATTTTATCTCTATAATCTGTTAATACATTTTTTTTACAGTAACTGGAAAGTGATCTCACTATAGGGAAAAAGAAAGCTTCATAATCCTTTACGTACATATATATGAATATAAATATATAACTATAGCTAGATATGCAAATACATCTACACATATGCATAAACATATATATTTCAATTATAAACAGTAAGTATATATAACTACACGTATGACATTTGTTGTTTTATATTAATGCTTTATGCAATGACAGGGGATAGACATTAAAAAAAAAACTATGTTGTGGATGACTTAGTAAAACCAGATTTCAAATTATCTAGAGGAATTCCTTTGAATTTACCAAAGTTTACAAATTATAAGAGTCGTCGGTTTTTGTTTCTAATAAGAGTCAGAGATATAATCCTAATATCTACAAAACATTACCATTTCCAAGACAGAGCATCTATAGAATGAGGGCCACTCACTCATATCGGGAGCTAATTGAATAGACTAAAATGTCATCCAAAAATATCATGTCCTAGATGATGACAGATATTAAGTTACATTGGAACAGATGGCGCAAATGTGCCTATAAATGGATAGGAAATTGATTCAGGAGCCTTTCTATTATTTTGCCACTCTAATTCAAAGTACACCTGTGCAGGTGCTTTTTTTGTTTTCTTCTGAATCATTTATTCCTCTCAGAAACAAATACAATGTGCAAAATGCATGCCCACAACACACATCTTCCAATTTTAAATAGAGAACAAAGGGATTCCATATGAGGATAGGAAGAGATTTGGGCAATTCAGAGGTAAACGATGCTAGCAGAGCATTCTGCTTTGTTTTGTTTTTGTTGTTTGTTTGTTTGTTTGTTTTTGCCAGTCCTGGGGCTTGAACCCAGGGCCTGAGCACTCTCCATGGCCTTTTTTTTGCTCAAAGCTAGCACTCTACCACTTGAGCCACAGCGCCACTTCTGGCTTTTTCTGCTTACATGGTGCTGAGGAATCAAACCCAGGGCTTGGTGTATAGGAGACGAGCACTTTACCACTAGGCCATCTTCCCAGCCCCCTCGCAGAGCGTTCTGGAGAGACAGAATTAGCCACATAATCTGTTGTACCCAATGTCACAAATGAAAACACGAGCACAGGATGATCAATGAGTCAACAGCAGATCGTGAATCTAATTCACGTCACCGTCTTGTTGCCTCGTAGTGTCTTCCTTCTTGCTTGTTCCCAAATGTGTGACACAGAGGACGCCAAACAGTAAAGAAGGCGTTAGGTAGCCGCATGGAAAGCAATGCTAACTACATAGTTCAGCAAAGGAAGGTTCCCAGAAGAGCCCCGCCTCTTCCTGGACCAAACACCTGCTTTGCGTATTCTTCACTATAAAACACCTTTTGGTTATAACAGTAATCCAGGTCAACCCATCTACCCACTCCCATTATTCATAAAAAGGCATTTACAAAGCCAGGCACCAGTGGCTCATGCCCATAATTCTAGCAACTCAAGACGATGAGATCTGAGGATCTCGGTTGAAGACAGTCCGGGCCGGAACAGCTGACCTTGAGATTCTTACCTCCCAATTAATCAATGAAAAAGCCAGAAGTGGAGCTGTGGCTCCAATGGTACAGTACTAGCCTTAAGCAAAAACAAACAAACAAACAAACAAACAAACCCCCCAAAACTCTCATATACAATGTCCTGACCCTGAGTTCAAACCCCAAACCCCAGGAGGGGCACCAAAAAAAAAAAAAAAAAGAGAAAATGGTTTTGATTCGCATATACACTTTTAGGACAAGCTCCTAAGAGCACAGTGGTGGTGGGCAGCTTCTCTTATCAACTGGCATTACAGGAGCCAAACTTGGCGAATATCGGTTTGCAAGTACAGGAGAATGCAAGATCTCACTTTGAACAGTGGCAATTGCAGCCAGAAAAAAATATATATAAAAAATGAAGGCAAGGGGGGGCGGGGTGGGGGGGCTGACTGGGGTCTTAGACATTTTATGTCACTTTGCGGGGGGGAAAAAAAAAAACCAAAGCAGACTTCTCAGCTCACAAGGGGGGAAAAAAGCCTTCATTGTTCTGCAATCCATTGCAAGATGGTAAGCTGAGGCTGCCTGAGGCGAGATACCAGGAGAGGTCAGGTCGCTGACTCAGAGTCAGGGGCTGAGGGACCACAGGAAAGCCACCCCCCCCCCAGCCCCCAGGAGGAAATGAAGGAGGAGATAATCCCTCCAAAGAAGCCGCTTATTTGTGCTTGAAGGGCGCTGGAACCAAACGGCTCATTTCCTAGACGCTGCACATCGTAATTTGAACGTGTGCATGAGCCTGGTGTGTTCCTCCATCTCCCACCAGGCCGGGCCTCCAGGGCAGCGGGCCAGCTGCAGGTCAAAGAGGAAGCCGGGTGTGTCACCAGACACACTCGGTGCCTGATGAAAACATGCTCTCCTCACTGAGGGGCTCATGGGGGTCAGGGGTCTGAGTCTTACTTAGCAGGATGGGCCCAGCACACAGCCATGACGTTTTGGAATATGAAGCTCCTGAATTCGGCCACTGCTCAGTGAAGGCCTGGTTGATGAGCTGGCTCTGGCTAGCCACGGTCTGAATAGCAAAGACCCTTGGACAAAAATGGCCAAGAACTCCTAGGCAAGTAGGCATTCGACAACCCAGCAATGGGACTCCTCTACAGCTTACCGTCCTGTGTGAGCAGACCAGGGCGGTCTGATCAGGATGTCAGCCTGGTGTTCTTTCCACGACTGGAAGATTGGGCTAGAAGATGGGCATGGAAGAAGAGCTAGAGCATAGGCATGAGAACAGAGCTGTGGCTGGTTCTTTAATAGGCCCTGAATGAATAAAAGAAAGGAAATCTGTTTCTATGGAAACCATCTACATGAAGACCACTTGCAGAAAGAAGCCATGGTTGAGAAGTCACTACTGCCCGGCGACAGTGGCTCTTGATGACCACCTACCTGGGAGATTCGGAGTGGGAGGATTTTAGCACAAGGTCAGCATGGGCTACAAGAGTCTATCTCCACGGAAAGTAGTGCCCAACGTGCAACTATGGGAAGTCGGAAGTAGATGACTCAGCCCCATGTCTGGGCAGAAAGAAAGCCCCTCACCAAGTGAAAACCAGATGGGGGACGCAGTTCAACGAAAGAACACCACCTTAGGAAGCACAATACCCTGCATGCAATCCCAGATACAAAGCATGTAAAAGGAAATGAGGGCTTGAGGGTATCACTCAATGGTAGAGCACTTACCTAGCATTCCTTAGGTCCTGGATTTTGTTCACAAATAAATAAACAGATGAACAAACAAAATAGAAATATAGGTTTTATTTGCCTCCTTCCCCTCGTGAGGAAAGTGTAATGGAAATATGGACTACGTTTGTACCTGTTCACTAATCAAAGCTAAGGAAGGAGAGTGATTGATTATGTCCATGTGCAGGGTGCTATGGTTGAAAAATCATAAGATAATAGACTTCAGGTCTCAAAAAAAAAAAAGAGCAAAATTCCATTGACTCCAACTGGAAATCATTAACTTCTAGGGAGAGGACTTTTAACATCATAGTGCAATTGGGTGGCACTGTTGGGTATCCTGTTAATATATTTACCCTCACTCCACACAATAAGATTCCTTAGGGACTATGGGGTGGTCACTGTTTTTTCATTTCTGTACCCCTCGTCTTGTATATCAGTTTATCTGATTGGAGGAAGGGAAGGGGAATCACTGAAATAGTGGGACAAAGGGTGAACCAATGCAACAGTGATACTCACTAGACACTGTTGGAAATGAACTTTACAATTTGGTGGGGGGGAGGGAGGAAGCAGGAGAAAATGAGGATGGGGGAAACACTGTTCAAAAAGAAATGTACTCGTTACCTGACTTATGTGACTGTAACCCCTCTGTTCATGATCTCTACAATAAAATTTAAATTTAAATAAAAATGTATTTGCATAGGTATAAACCTACACATGATGATTTAAGAAGTGAAGTTAAGAGAAGGTTGTAGCACAGGATTACTTTCTTTTCCTTTACATGTGCCCCAAACTTGTCCACATAAACCTGATTTTTAGGGACAGCTTGAATGCCCCCTGAAAATGTTTAGCCAGAATTAGCCGGAACTTTCAGCCTGTAATGTCTGAAAACTTCCATAAATTTCCTTGCTACTATGTAAAAGCACATCCTTTCATCTGTCCTAAAACTACTCTGTTCAAACTTCAAAGACAGCCCTACAGTTCAAATATTTTGGGATTTGGCTACCACGACCATGATCATGTTAGCAATGCTTTTCGTGGCTTTATAAACTTTGATCATTCCTTTACGTGAGCCTTTTTTCTTCATCCAAACAAAAGAGGCCTTATGTTTCAGTGAGTTGTTATACAGAAGACATTCCTTGCCCTTGATCACGACATTTTTAATGCATCCATTTCTACCAACCATAGATTTGAAGAAGAAAACTTTACAAATTAAGATTCTCATCTGTTTTTGAGATTGTCACTTACTACCCATATGTGTATAGGAACAAATAACAAGACAGTTGTTCTAAACATTCAATATATGAGATACCAAAATTGTCCAGACACATGTGCAAAAATGTACTAATGTACTTAAGAGTTCAGATTTGAGTGAGTCCTTAATAGGTCTACTATTTCCTGCTTGTCCAAATCTTGATATCCAAAATAAAAATTGAATTTAAAATAATTAAGCATGCTGTGATCTTTCCTATACACTATTATCATGTTTATTTCTATCTGGACCTAAAGGAAACAAGAATACTGAAAAATACAATAGAATTCAGAATGAAAGAGACTTAAAGGGGGATGATTAGAAAATGTATTATATGCACAAATGCAGGATGTTTATGTACATCAGGTATTTATAAATATCTGTTGGGTAATAGAAAGTCATTGGGTATAAAGTCAATTTTGGCCTTACAAAGTTCATGTCTAGCAAAACAGAAAGAAATAACAACAAAGTGTAATAAAGAGCTAAAAGTAGTATATTTTCTATTTGAAAAAAAATCATGCAACTACAAAACATATGCTTACATTCAAAGCTTTGGGTTCATTACCTAGGACTAAAAAAGATAAACTTAAAAAAAATCTTCTTATAAACATGGATTATGTGCTTAATTATGTGCTTGACAATCCTAGTTCCAAGAAACATTCAAATGTTTAGTGAATGATAAATACGGGGAAAATTATAAAGGACAGCGTAAGATGTTCTTTTTAACCCACTCAATAAATGCTGAAAATTTGTAAAATATCTGTAGTTCAAGGATTAGAAAAATAAAGAGAATAATTAATTTGACTAGGAAGAAAAACAAATAAATAAAACGTAAAGAGAGAGGCTAGACTACCGTACTGCTAGACCCATGTCTATTTTTCTGAACAAGTTATTTTTAACTGTTCCAGTGGTTTTGATGGAAGAAGTAAATTTGAGGAAGTGTAGGTGGTACCAAGAAGGGTGCACTGGAAGCAAATGATGTTTCTTGGCATAAATTCTGGAAGTCTATAGTTTGGTAGCAAGCTATGGTTGGACTTAGGGAAAATACGTCTAAACAGACTTACCTCCATGTATTATCACTGTTTTCTAAGGCATTATCCTGACATCCCTAAACAAAAAGGTCAAAATAGACAAGATATCAGTCACACAGTAGCCGATTTTGAGAATGTGTGCAATGTGTTATTTGGCACACAGAAAAGCTAAAACAAATGTGATGCATTCCGCTGCCCTTTAAAAGTTCCCACACAATTATTGTTATATTGTGTAGAACTAATATCAAAAAGCATTAAATTCATTAGGGAAAAGTCTTGTGAGAAGGAATCCTAGGAAATTTTCTTTAGAAACCCTTTATATATTTTTGAACATATGAAAGAAGAGCTTTGGGGAATATCATCGGAAATTGGAACTCAAAGTACATCATGGAATTCATAAGAATGAACTAGCTTTATAGATTTTTTTTTAACTCCAGGAGTATTAGCTTTCCTTTACTAACCTGATAGAAGTTCATTGTTTTGTCATGTCTGGTATTTTGCCTTCCTCTCATATTATACTGCAAAACAAGACAGGCATAAAAATCTTCACCAAACTGTGATACAATTTTGTGTCACAATTTTGGTATTTGTCCATAGTCATATATCAAAATCTTAAAATTTTAATCAAAATCTTGAAAAATAAACATAAGGCTTAAAATATGAAATGAAATAGTAATTATATTAAGGTAAAAATTACATAGTGGATCTGTGTGACTTAATATTGAGAGAGATCAATTTACTTAGTCATTCATTGGGTATTTGTGGTCAATGAGCATAGATTTGGGAAAATATCTCTGTCTTATTCACCCCAGTCCTATAGGCCTCACAGAGGGAAACTTTTATCCTGGGTACTTTGTTCTTAATGTCTAAAGCTGGGTTTTAATTTTTTATAACCTTTTCCTCTAATAGCAACTATTTGTTTCATCTGATAATCTATGAGAGAATGTATCACTTACTCAAGTGTTCACGAAACAACAGCTCTTATCAGAATTGTTGGGGAGAGGTAGCCATACCTCAGTTTCACTGTGGTACCTTCCTACAGAATTAATTGCTGCAAATTTGTCTTGTGTTATGACACTTAATTCCCTGGCTGTATAAAAGGGAGAAGTCAATAAATTATGGCTCTCTGAAGTTGGACTTCATGTCACTGAATCTGTTTCACAATTAGTGTGAGCCTTATTTGTGTTATTCTTAATATTTTTAGAACTAATTATATTCACCAAACTCTACAACTGACACAATTCATCCACAGTGCAGACTGATCCAAATAACCATGGCAAATTTGTGGTCTCCTCTGCATAATGACTTTCCAAAGCAATTACTTTTATAAATCTATTTATTCCCTCAGGATTTCCCAAGTTATCTACCACACTACTGTGCTGATTATAATGCTCCTAGAAAGTTCCGGACATCTTTGTCACTCATCACTGAGTTCATCAGGCAGAATGCATTGGAAAAAGTAGTGGATAGTCTAAAACCAAACTGAACAGCCAAACTACTCCAAAGCTAAACTTCCGAGACAAAGCAATTATGGGTCATACCCTTGTGAGTTAAGAATATGCTAGATGCTTTGTGTGAGAGATAGGATTAGAAGGGCAAAGAGTCACTGCTCTAGGGGAAATGTAGATGGATGTATAGAATGGGAATGTATGAGGGAGAAATGAAAGATAGATCAGTAAGTATGTAGATAAAAATAGATGGATAGATAGTAAATAGAAAGTTGATAGATATAAATTATAAATAGATAATAAGCACATGATAGATAAAATCTCTGACCAAAAGTAACACAACATAACATGAAAAAAATAAAATAAATATTAGAGAAAATCCCTACAGAATAGTCTAGAAAATATATGGTGTAGCAAAGGTTGAGTTTGTCAGAAAACAAGAGCAATAATATCCGATGTTTTCACCAAGTAAGAGAAAGATACATGTTCATTTTCTATAGGAATTTGCCCGATTTAAATATAAAGGGGAATTCTTGGTGATTTTCAGAGCATTTATTTGCTCAATGGAGCTCAGTTATTCCCTGTCGAGACAGATGGAAAGCCCTACTCTCAGCTCTAGAATTGAATGCATTAAATGCACGAGCATCGTACAAGTGGACAAGGTCATCCAGGCTGATATTTCCAAGCCAACAAAGCAATTCTTCAAGGTAGCTAACTGCAGTGCCAGTGAGCTGCGGCCTGGGGTTGCTAATGCCTGTGAGTTTGTCTTTTATACAAGCACAACTTCTACCCTAGCTGAAGCAGAAATAGCAGAAATGCCTTCCAAAGCAGCCAGGGAATGGAAACCAGAGGAGAGACTGGGTGTTGGCAGTGCAGAGACTCCATGGTTTGCCTAAGCACTCAAAGGCCCTGTGTGATTTTTGGTGCTTTAATACTGGACTGTTTTCTAGGTCATTCCAAACTATATTGTATAAGTTACATTTAGATCACAGGACTTCACATGGTAATCTTTGAGTGCAAAAATAAAGGGATTAATGTTTTGGGAAGTTCTCTGTGTATGCAGTTACAATATTCTATTCTTTTCTTCTTATTTTTTCTTCTCTTCCTCCTCTTCCTTTCTGTTTTCTTCTCATCTCTTCTCAACCTCATTCTCCTCTTCCTTCTCTTCTCTCTGCCACTTAGTCTCTCTTCTGTTTCTGTATGTGTCTGTCTGTCTGCTCATCTGTCTGTCTCTGTCTCATTTGTTGTGTTGTTTGTTTGTTTTGAGACATTATTTCATTATGCAGCCCAGGATGGTCTTGAACTCGTGAGCAAACTGCCACATCTTCCTGAGTGTTGGCATTATAGGTTTGAGTCATTATAGGAATTATAGGTGTTACTCATCTATGATTCTTCTCTCAAGAAATAGACTCTGAATTTGAAGAGGACAAGAGGAGGAGAACGCAGACAAGAATCCAATGTTTATCCTATGAAATGATAAGGAGTGAGGGAAGGGCTGAGAAGGGAGCGATGGGTGAGAATATTGAAAGGGGCGGCATTGATCAAGATATATTGTGCTCACAAACTGCTTTGTTAAATGGAAACTCCCTTGTATAACCAAAGATAATAATTTAATAACTAAACAGATTCTGAGAAGCAATAACTAGCCTCCATTTAGTAGTGCTTGCACACATGCACAGATGCTCACATGTATGCACATCGTATCCATAAATGTATTCACCCACGAGAAGTGTGCTATCTGTCTCTGTATTTCACCCTCTCTCATTGTCTCTTTCTCTTTCTGTCTCTTACACACACACACACACACACACACACACACACACACAGTACTTCTGTAACTTGATCTTTTAAATGAATAAGGTAGGATCAATGTCATCTGATGGCTGTTGATTTTTTCTGACACTCCATACTGAATCTAGAGATATAGTTTTCACCAGTGCAGTATTCATCCACACACTGATCTCACTGAGCCCTGGAAATCTGAGTTGAAAGAAATGAGATGCGTAGTAAGTATAAAATACATGCTGGATTCCCAAGACCTACTATGAAAAAATCAAACTTCAGTAATTGTTTATCCATTACCTGATTTCTCCTTTATTCCCCACATCTATTCAGCCACCAGGCCTGAACATCTGATTATTCCTGTGCTCTCCTCTCTGTCAGTCCCTGTGAGAATCACTGGCATTCAGAACACACGGGCGTGTATCTTGTCTGTTGACTGGCCCTGACCTGTCAGCATTCTCGCTCACACACATTCTTTGAATGGGATCAGATCAGAATTGAAAGCACTCAGTTGAAAATTTCCGACAAGGAAGAACAGCAGTGAAGTTACCAATCAGTCAAACAGATAAATACAAAATAGACACTCCCCCTAACACACTTTAGAGAATGATCTCTCAGAGCTTTGCACTACCCATGGAACAATTCCAAATTCCTTGGTTTAGTCATCAAAGCCTTCACAACTGGGTCTTTGTTAAGCATCTTTATCCCCAGCCAACATCCTGGGAACTCTTGGCCTTGCTCAATCATCCTCCAGGCTGCTCCACCTGCTTTTCTTGTTTTCTTCTCCCTTTAATTTACCCAAAGCCTGCTTACTGCTCAAGAACTATCCTCAATCTCTTTTCTATCATCCAACACCTATCACAGTTCAGCGCCTCGTAGCTTCATAATAGGATTAAAAAAATTTTTATATTAGAAAAAAATTATTTTATTAGAAAAACAATGGATAAGTAAGGAATGCACTCATGTGAAGGGAGAGAGGATAGGAAAGAATCTCCCAGAAAAAAAAATATATATATCTCCTATAATCTGCCCATTGACCCAATGGAAATATATATTATGAGCCATGTAAGTAACTTTATCCTCATGGGCACGTACTTGCCAACTAGCTTACATTATTATTCATTTCATGGATCTTGTATAAATCCAATTAGCTTGAAATATACTTTTGGCTCAGAGTCAACAAGGTACAACCTAGACTTGGTGTGGGTTTCAATGCCCCCATTGGTGAATTGCATTGTCTCCTTGCAGGTCTGATGCTGATCACATGGACTCCAAACCCACAGGCTTGCTGTTTTTGGGCTGTGGAAGGTTCTGATGATTGATAGGATTGGTTTTGCCAAAGCATTTATCTGACAAGTGAGTATGGGTGCAATGGTGATAGAAAGGTACATAGGAGATTAGATACATCATAGATAGATAGATAGATAGATAGATAGATAGATAGATAGATAGATAGATAGATAGATAGATAGATAGATAGATAGATGGATGAATGGATGGATGGATGATAGATATTTTCAGAGTGTTTCAATAAAATATAGTCTGCCAATTTAACCTGTACCTCTCAAAGTTTCCCTAAATTTATAATAACCCTCCATGCAGAGGTTTATTTCCACTCAGAGCCTGAAGAAATAACCAGCCAGGCCTTCAATAAGCTGATCTCATTCTCTAGGTTCCAATCTGAAGAGGCAGGTTTTAATGTGATCCCTTCTCCAATAAATAACTGTCAATTATCAACCAACAATTCTGCCAAGAGTTGAAAAGTGACTTCATTTGAAAGGTAAAACATAATACTGCATTGTCAGATTGAAAAAAAAATCTCCCAAGAAAAATTGGAAACTACTGTTGTCTGAAAGATCATTATATTTCTACTTCTATACTTTGGCAATTAACTTCATCTCCCTTCCTCCTTTATTTGTTTTATGTCTTCCTTTTCTCCTACATGGTATTATTAACTCTCCTGTATGGTATTAACTATATGGTACTGAGCATTAGCTCAAATGAAGTGAATTATTCTTTCAAAGTTTCAATGATTTATAGAGAGAGAGATTATGTTTTCTTCAAAAGCCATTCAAAAGGATACACACTTATCTTAAAGCCAGTTATTATTGAAAATAATTTTGTAGCTTCCTTCTACATTGCATTCTGCCCTGCAGCGACATGATCTTAAGTTCCTCAATAATGAAACACTTCTCTTGGGTAAAACTGAGTTTGATAGGGGAAAAAAAAAATCGATCCCCTTGAAGTCCAAGCCATGTAAAATACTCTAGGAAGATTTGCTCCATAGTTAGAGAAAAGTTAATAATCTTTCAAGAGAATCTTTAGAAGATATAATTTTGTCAAGTAATACTTAATTTTATTATGTATTATATGAGTTTTTTTTGGTATTATAAGGATAGAGTTTGATTTTTAAAAGTCCTTTTATTCTTTGTGGCTCTCATTCAGTCTTCTCTATAGACTAGGTATTCAATTATGACTTTGAAAATGGAAAATTAATAGTGAGAAGGGAAGACTATTTTTTGGGGGGGGGGAACAGTTATGGGGCTTAAACTCAGGGCCTGAGCACTGTCCCTGGTTTCTTTTTGCTCAAGGCTACTAGCACTCTACCACTTGAGCCACAGCGCCACTTCTGGCCGTTTTCTATATATGTGGTGCTGGGGAATCGAACTCAGGGCTTCAGGTATATGAGGCAAGCACTTTACCACTAGGCCATATTCCCTGCCTGGGGAAGACTGTTTTTTAAGTTGCTCATAAAAAGTTATTTGGGGATGAGATGGCTAAGAAGGTAAGAAAACACAGAATCTCAGAAATCCTCTCCCACTAAAAAAATAAAGAATTGAGCTCTTCAAAAATTACAATCCCACAGGAAGCATGACTCCAAGAATAGAGTATCTGTCTGCCTAGCAGGTAGGAAGTCCTGAGTTGAAATCATCAGTTGATATCATCATCCGAAAGGAGAAGGAAGAAATGAGGAAGAAGGCGAGAGGAGGAGGAGGAGGAGGAAGAAAAAGGAAAAAGAGCAACAGCAAATCACTGCAATTACTTGGGCTGCTTCTGATTAGCCACCTTATCGGACATCATGTAGGAGAAAGGCTTCTGATTTTGGAATCAATAATGTTGATATCCTCTCTATTCTGAGTCTTCCTGAGTCTTCACAGCACTTAACATGAACTGTTTTGTTCTGGAAAAAAATAAAGTCTTCCTCGTACTTTAGAACATAAAATTCCCTCTCTATAGTCCAAGAGAGGCTCACCGGCTGTCACTGTCAACTATGACCTGGGAAAGTTCTTATGATGATTTAAAATCTACTCCCTATCTATCTATCTATCTATCTATCTATCTATCTATCTATCTATCTATCTATCTATCTATGTATGTGTCTGTCTATCTATCTATCTATCTATCTATCTATCTATCTATCTATCTATCTATCTATCTATCTACCTATCTATGTGGCTGTCTGTCTATCTATCTATCTATCTATCTATCTATCTATCTATCTATCTATCTATCTATCTATCTATCTATGTGGCTGTGTGTCTATCTATCTATCTATGTATCTATCTATCTATCTATGTGGCTGTGTGTCTGTCTATGTATCTATCTATGTATCTATGTATCTATCTATCTATCTATGTGGCTGTGTGTCTGTCTATCTATCTATCTATCTATCTATCCATCTATCTATCTGTCCGTCCATCCATCTATGTCCTAGAATGATGGAAATGCCTTTATTCAACTTCCTTTGCATTTTCCAGTTACATCCTTTTTAAGTGAAGTCGCCATTCCTCTTGATTGCCTCTGAAATTGTGTGTTTTTTCCTTCTGTACATGTCACATCCAGCCAGGCTTACTTTTTTCTCTCGGTATTTAAAAATATATGTTAATACATTATTCCATGAGCTCCTTTTTTTCTTAGAGGAAAATAAATCAAAGAAAAAGAAGTAATGCTATGGGAACTGTCACTTATTTAAAACCACTCCGTGGAGCACCTTAATTAGAGCCCTTATAGTTATAGTGTCTAACTTATTATGCTTCTGAGTTCATGACAACTGTAAAAACCATTTATAGCAATATAAAAATCAACTTTTGAGTTGTCTTAGATAAACCTGACAGATTGGAAGGCTTTGAAAACCATAATAGGAACTTCAGAGAGGTGACGACTTGAAATATTTTAATCACATCTTGCTAGTACTCCATGTTGCTGGCATAATTACAGTTCATCATATGCCGAGTTACTAATATTATGATTTATTAATTTGTGATTTTTCTATAAAAGAGTCTACTTTTATTTTCCCTTCCCACCTTCCGTTTCCCATACAAGAAATCCCTACCAGAAAAATGTGCACCTTTGTGTTGGTTCAATGAAGACACTGAAATCTCACATGCTTTAAAAAAAAAAAAAAAAGGCTTCTCAAAAGAGTCAGGAATAAAAAAGGGTAAATTTCAATCTCCTTTTTCAAGTCTTAGGGAAAAAAATATATGCTTTCTTTTTCTCTGATGAATAGAATTTAAAAAGAAGAAAGGCCCATGGACAATTATTTCAGAGTGACTTTTATATCTTAGGACAATACTCTTAGTTTGCAAGAGCAGCAGGTTTGGCTTCTGATGTAAAAATCTCACAAGGAGCTGGAGGAAGGGAATAGGGAGCACAAAAGGAGAGATTACTGGCTGAGGGTACAAAATGAAGAGCGAGGCCATTTAAATGTAATTAAGATCAAGCGCTCTAAATATGCGGGCTATGCAGTGTGACACTTGTAAAAGATGTGTCATGAGCAACACGGTCTTCCTATTTCTCAGTAATGGTTGACTACCACGAAACCAAGGTGGGACTTCATTCAGTTTTGTTACTAACAAAAGGCCGGTTCTATCTTTCTCGTGCTGCCCCCACTTCTGTCCTGACCATAGTGAAGGCGGGTGGGATTGGGGGGGGGGGGGATCCCTTGCATGTGTCTCAGTGGCTAGCCTCACTGACAACTGGCACGGGTCTTTGGCACACCGTGCTTTCTTTCCCCACAGAATTCACCTTTTTTGTTGTTGTTGTTGTTTAGCCTTTGGCTCCCTTCCTCCAGTCATCCTGTCTTTCCCTGTGGCTGTAAAATGGATCCGGTATACACACACACATCTTCTTTTTCTTATATCACGATACCCATGAGATTATGACATCTGATACGGATCTCAGTGAGTAGAAGCATCAGTTGAATTAGAAGTAACAGGTTTGACAAGAAATGTCCTTACTACCTTATATATGTAACTGTAACCCCTCTGTCCATGACCTTGACGATGAAATTAAACTTAAAAAGAATTCAAAGTATTAAAAGAACTAGAAGTAAGCAAGTTTGCCATGGTGGTTTATGCCTGTCATCATAGCAATCTAGAAGAACAGAGGCAAAAGGATAGCAAGTTCAAAACCATCCTAGGGGGTTTCAGGCCCACCTCGACTACACAGCGAGACATTTTCTCAAGAAAGAAAAAAAAAAGAAAGAAAAAAAGAAAAGAAAAGAGAAAAAATAGAACTATGTGTGAACAGGTGTACAGAACGGCGGCCTTTCCACTTTCTGTATAATTCTCATGAACCTGGACGACGAATACTGCGACGCTGACACGCCTGGGAAAGTGTGTTTCTTAGGATGAGAGGTGCCTGTCAGGTGTGCAGGGGCTCCCAGACCATTTAAAGCAGGGCACCAGGACGTTCCTACAGCCTCGGATGCGGGCCCCTTCCTTCCTGTCTCGACAAAGGGCTGTGGTTCTCTGCTCAGCCATTTGGTTCAACAGTGAAAATGTTACTAAAGGAAGAAGATATCCTTGATATTTTTAAAGACATTAAAATAATTATATCACCGCTGTTTACCGTGACAGAAGTCGTCCAGATTCCATGTGGACAGCTCAGGAGCCTGGATGCCCATTGCCTACAATGCATCTCTTTTTGTTCCCTATTGCTCCCCACCGCTGTTCATAGATGGACTGTGGGAAGAAGTGTCCTGTGGAAGAAAGCAAGTGGAGAGTCCCCTTTTCTAAGTGTGAAAAACAACCTGAGAGGGTTTCCTTAACCCTATGCAATTTCACTTTCTCATCCGCAAAGAGGAACTCATAGTCACCCGTTGTGCTATTACCAAATGAAGTAAAGGAATTAACCCATATTGTCCGTAGGAATGTAGTCTGAATCACTTTTACCTCTCTTTCCCCCTCTCTGTTCATAGAGTGTAGAAGATGTGCATAAGGAATGCAAACACACAGCCTTCATTAAGAATCCATGGAAGGAGGGAGTTACACTCAAAACCAAGAGGCCAAGGCTGTGAACCACAGGACAGAAACTGATGACTTGTGGCAACCGGAAGCATCTTTGTGCAATCCAGTCCCGCTTTCCAATATCCAGGTCCAACAAGGAGCTGGCACTGAGCTTTGTTTTGGCAAGCTTGGTGAAGGCTGAGACTTGACTGCATGGTAGTGACAGCGCTGCAGTATCTCAGCACAGTATTCAGGGTTTGGGGCCCCACGTAGGAGCACATGAAGAAAGAAAGCAGCAGGTGCACTGTCCTGGGATTGTAACCGCTCTGTGCAGAATGAGCTGCGGCTACAGCTGAATCGGGACATAGTCCCAAGAGGGTTGAGAAATACTGTGATTACTTTATTCCTGTGGGACAAGAAGTGTTCACACAAGATGGAAATCTCTCAAGCATGGCAGTGCAGGTGAACACTTCCACATCTGTGAACAAGAATCAATAAATTATACAAACATTAAAAGGGGAAGAGGGGCTGGGAATGTGGTTTAGTGGTAGAGTGCTGGCCTAGCATGCATGAAGCCCTGGGTTTAATTCTTCAGCACCACATACACAGAAAAAGACAGAGGTGGCGCTGTGGCTCAAGTGGTAGAGTGCTAGCCTTGAGCAAAAAAAAAGCCCCAGGATTGGCAAAAACCAAAACAAATACAAGAAAAGTGGAAGAAATATGACAGAATATTCTGAGAGATGAAAGAAAAAATTAAGACTAAAAATTAAAAATACAAAAAAAAACTGAATGAAAAAAAATTATGCACCATACATAATGAGAACACTCTTGTTTCCATATCTTATAGTTCATACTGGGACACTTCATTATATATAGACCTATCTATTATGAAATTGGGTTGTTGTACAAAAGATGATTTGACCAGGGGAAGGGAAAGGGAATCACAGAAACAGCAGGTCTAAGGACGAACGAACACAATGATCCTCACTTAACAACAGATTGGCTATCAACCTTACAACTTGGTGGGGGAGGGGACCTGGGAGGGGCAAGTGGGAGAAAATGAAGGATGGAGCAACACTGTCTAAAGACAAATGCAATCATCACCTTACTTATCTAACTGTAAACCCCCCTGTTCATAATTCTTTTTAATAAAGACAAAAATTTAATTCAAAAAGAAAGAACTATGACAAGTCAGAAAAAAAGATATTCACCAATAGGTAGAATATACTCAGGTGAAAATAGATACCAACTGAAAAGTATTAGGAGGGGAGCGCATTGATAGAGTACCATGCGGAAACTTAGTAAGTTAATGGTGCAACAGTGTGCTATGCAAAAAGATCAACAGACGCTTGCTGGACCCACGGAAGATTTAGCCTTGAACACAAATCAGAGAGATGGTAGTTAGGAAAACAGACAAAACTGTAGGAGGACGTCAATGATTAATGGGGAAACTCTTATTTTTATTTTTTAATCTAATTTTTTGGCAGTCCTACAGTTTGAATCCACGGTCATACACATGCTAGGGAAATGTTTAATGGCTTGAGTCCCTCCTCTAGCCTGGGAAACTTTTAATTAAAAAAATGACTGAATGAATGGGGAATGAGATAATTCTTGAGTTGATAATAAATTTAAAACATGTTAAAATTGGAACTCGCAAGCATCCTATCATGTGCTAAGTGAGGACTTATAAAACCACAGATTCCCTACTGTGTTCATTATGAAATGATAGTGTATCAAAGAGCGATCATCGTTAAGAATATAATATAAAGAGGGGAGAGTATCAAAACTCCATTGCAAGAATTTTATTACTCAATTTGCTTAGGTGTAATAAAAAGGTACAGACACTAAAATAACATCTTTCCAGTGCTAAGAGAAGATACCTAGAAACTTAGGATTCTGTAGTGAAATGAGCACATTTTCAGATATCTGAGGAATAAAATAACTTATTACCTATATCTCCTCATGGGAAAAATTTAAAAAGCAAATCCTTCAGTTAAAAAGAAAACTCATATGGAAAAAATAAAATGTAAGAATCAGGAATGTGCAATAAGTTTTTAAGAACTATTCAATCTACATTAACATTAATAAATCATGTTTGTGGTGATGGTAATTATCTGTGTCTAGAAAAACACATTACAGTTAAATTTGATGTAACAGTACATAGATGAGAAAAGTGAAATTTAGAGAAAGGCAAAGCGCAATCCAGATTTGTTGAGTAGCACAGAGAAACCAAGTTTAACCATTTCCAGGAAAATAATTTATAAATTTAATGGAAACTACTAGCTTACTGGAACACTGGTAGACTATTATAGAATTAATTCGATAAATCCAACACCAGTTAGGAAGGAAGACATTTTTTTTAAGACAAAGAAAAGGTTGGGAAGTAGACATCACAAAATCAAATGGTAGAATGAATCCCAATTATCATTCATTGTTCAGTTACAACTAAATTTGTTAACAGATTTGGGAGAGATGGGGAGAGTGATAATGAGGGTGGCATTGATTGAGAGACATAGTTCTTATAAACTGACATGTTGAATTGAAACCTCTTTGTACAACTACTTTAAAGATAATAAAAATATAATGAAAAATGAAAAGGTCGATGTCTGTGTGTAGGAAAAATGGCAGTCCCTTTCAGATTATTTTTTAAATCTTTGAACCCCATAGATGAGATTCATTTAAGAATCTTGAGATGGTGGATTATTTTGGATTGTCAACTTCAAGTCATTACAGGGGCTCTGAAGCTCATAGAATATCCACCCCCCCCCCCCCCCACACCGTGTCTGTAACTGCATGCCGTAATGGAAGAAGTCAGAGAGAGGTAACATTGCTGTTTTTTTGTTTTGAAAATGGAGGGAGGGTCTGTGAGCTCAGTGTGTAACCAGTGTTTAAATGCCAGGAAAGACAAGAAAGCCCCTTTTAGCCCAGGAGACTGCTGTTGTACTTCTGATCTCCATAACTGTACCATAAGAAATCTGCATTGTTTTAAACCACTAAATGAATGGTAAGTTGTTGCAGCAGTAATCGACAACCAATGCAGTTTCCCAGATTGTGTGTCTTCAAACTATTCAGGCTCAGGAACCTTGCAGAAATACACACATGTACATGTAGATATGCACACCACTATAACCTAGCGTCCAAAACACAGAGATCACTACTCGGGACATTTCAATATGCATGTTTACTCTGTGGGATCACAATCATTTTCTTCATGGTTTCCTTGCTTTTTTTTTTTTAAAGTAAGCATGAATATGTCCCCGCATCAATAGATATTACTCCTACAGCAATTAAAGTAGTACGTTTCCTAATGTATGAATGGAATACAGAATAGAGTCATTTAATAGTTTCCTAATTATTGGGCATGCATGGCTCTTTTGTATTGTGTGTTCTTAGAAGCAATGTCATGACAAATGTCCTTGAATGTACTTCTTTGTCTGCTTTGTTTGTGGCTTAAAAAAAAAAAAAAAGAAAAAGAAAAGATCTGTAGTGGAAATTCTGCTCCAAAGGCTATGAACCTTTATTAGTTGAGAATGTATATATATGTATATACATATACATATATATACATATACATATATACATATACATATATACATATACATATATACATATACATATATATACATATTCTATTTATTTTTACTTGCTTTGTCTGTAGCTATAGTTGTGATACAGAATGCACAAGAGAATGAAGGAGGAAAAGGATGAGAAAGGTGTAGCGTTTCTGTGGTTCCTGCTCTTGTTTTCTGACTTCTGTTCCTTTGGCTTTTGGAAATGTGACCATAGCTGTGATCACAGGAGACCTACCTCCACCCAACTTGCCATTTGGCATGCAGTGGGAAAGATCTTACAGCTCTCAGTTTGCTGATTTGCCCCAACGTGGACCCCTAAGGAAGGAATTCAAATCTCCATGGAAACAATAAACAAAAGGGAGCAAGTCAATAAGTACATTATTAAATTACTATCTCCTCGCTCAAATAATAACTTACCTTCTGTCATAAAAATAGAATCACCTATGCATCATAGTTAGATGAATCTTTTTGTTTGATGAATGCTTCTTCTGGTCTCAGTTTGCTCATCTTAAAATGAATTTCAAGGTATCTCTGGCACCTTCCTAGTGGTAAATAATTATATCTTCATGCCATGTACCACAAGTCTTGGCACATGGTATGCAATCAGTAATTCTGGCTTTTATTATTGAATAAAACTGTACTAATTGCCTCCTCTATGTTTTAATTATTTAAAGTGGACCCAGAGTGAATATTCTAGATCATTTAGAGGGTGAACCTCTCCTTCCATTTTCAGAAGCTTGATTTAGTGCCATCCAACGGCTGGAGACGCAGGTACTCCATCAGTATTTGCGGTGCCAGCATTGATTTGTGAATGGCCTGTGTGATACGATAGCATTTCTATTTTCAATATCTTGCCCTCCCTCGGGAAACCTTCGCATCTCAGAGAACTGAATATAGTAATGGTCATCCTGGGGCCTACCCTGTTATCTCCCATAAACTGCTGGTGTGGTCAGCTTTCCAACTGGGGAGTCTATACTAGGAAGAACAAAAGAATCATTGAATAGAGCGTCTTAGCCACTACTGCCTGCGCATTCTGACACATCTACTTCCTCATTCAAATAGCAATGACTATTGGCAATGACCCTCCAAGGTCACGGTAACAATCACCTCTGAAAAGACAAGAGGATGCTTTCTATTCAGCCAGACATTTGACTAGCGGACTAGGAGGACCGTCTAGTTGGAGGTAACTGTGTCATTGGAAAGGTCTCTGCTCAGAAGGAATCGCTATAGTTCTCATGGAACCATTGCTAGTTCTCACAAGAGGGTTGGTACAGAAGTTCTGTGCTTCCTGCCCTCTGTCTTCTCCCCTGACCCTGTGATCTCTTCCTCCTACATAGGTTCCCCAGCGGTGCCTTCCTGTATTACACTGCCACCAGAGGAAAATCTGATTTTGAACTGACAGTCTGTGGGCTACGCAAATAAAATTTTAAAATAAAGTATCCAGTTTCAAGAGTGTTGTTATAACATGGAAAACAGACTATAATGAATGGAAAGACTGACACTTAGCATTGATGCTTCATTACAGCTGACTTACACATAGGGAGTGCTACAGTGCTCGGCACGCATCATTTCTGCCTGTCTTTTGGGCAGATGTGGGAATTGGCGTACGGAGGCAAGAAACAACCTTAATGATTGTTCCTACTATTTTAGGCATTTCATCCTTCAAAATCCTTTCAGATAGAGTGTCACTTACCTTCCTAATCGTGTCATGCATGTTTTCATATTGTTCTTCATTTCATATTTCAGAATAAGGAGCAGAGAGGATAGGCCAAGCTATTGAAAAACCAAGATGGAGTATCAATGGAATAGGATGTGATCTAAAGCCATTACTTATTTCTCCTTCACCTTTCAGCCTTGGCGGCATTGAAGATTCTTCATGCATATCCCCAAATAAGAACCGAAGCTTAAACAATAGCATAAATGTCATATCCTCAGATATATTAAATCTTTTCTATATTTAGGCTAATTCTTATGCAACACAAAAGCAATGGTCTTAATCTTGCTAAAACCTTGCTTCCATTATTGTGTGTTTTGATGTGGAAAAAAAGTAATTTGGATGTGTTTAAAATGATAACCTATTGAGCAAAGTGCCCCAGTATGTCTCAGAACAATGTTTATCTTGAGTAATATTATAGAACTCTCCACTCATTACATTAATTCTGTATTGATATTAATTCTGAATTTCAAATAAAGTAACCCATGAAATACTTCTCAGACCATAAAACAGCTTCTCGTGGGTGAGGTATAGAATGTGAGCGGTGTGTCCCTTCCTAGACGGTATGGATACCATGAGTGTAGCATCATATAGTGGGCCTGCCTCTGTGTGTGTGTGTGTGTGTGTGTGTGTGTGTGTGTGTGTGTGTCTTTACGCATACATGTGAATAAGGACATATGAGCAGGGTAAAATTTTCTATGAATAAAGTGGTAAGCTTGCTCCTGCCAGAGAAGTGAAGGAGAGCAGGAGAACCAACAGAAGTCTCTGCACCATGAGCAGAGGCTGAAGATGGAAGAGTTCTCCAAGTCAGGCAAGAAATCAGAGTTGAGCTGGACAGAAGAAAGATGGAGCTAAGACATACTCAGAGACGGGGAGCTGAGACAGAAGGCTAGACTCTCTCTCCTCAGGCAGCAATATGATTTGCTCTAAGTAAAACTTAACACCATGCCCAGATTTTAGCTCATGCCACTTATTTTATTCATTTCCATTTCTTCAAAAGAACATTTATTTTTTTTAATGGGAGTAAGCTGGACACTGGTGACATCACACCTGTCATCCTAGCTTCTCAGGAGTCTGAGATCTGAGGATTGTGGTTCGAAGTCAGCCCAGGAAAGTTTGTAAGACTTTTATCTCCAATCAATCACAGAAAGAGCCAGAAGTGGCAAGCAAAGACAGAGTTTAGGGAAGCACTGAGGCCCAGAGTACAAATGGTAAGGATTTTTTGAGAGATAAATTGCCAACAGCTATTATAACAGCAGTTGGTTATTTGAAGTCAAGGAAACTTCCTGCCTTTCTGGCCTCGAACTGTGATTCTCTAGACATCAGCCTCCTAAAGTTGTTAAGATTTCAGTTGTGAGTCACTGGAGCCTAGAATGCTGATATTTCTTTAGAAGAAATTTCCTAAAGCATTATGGCGAAGTGGTGTGAGCACTTGAAGAATTTTTTTAAATAAACTTTCAGATTTGTCATTAGAATTGTGGACAGCCTGCCAGCCCGTCTGTGACCAGTGTTTAGTGGATGTCTGATACATCAATGAATGCATGGTAATGGCAGAGAGATCCTAAAGTCGATTTCAAAATGCTTTTGACTACAGCATTTGAATTTTACTACACTGACCCAGACTTGCCCTTAGCTGACACTGAGCGGTGCTTGCCTTGCCAGTCAACTCCTGACACAGCCACAGAACAAAGGCGGATGAACGAAGAAGCCCAGGGCTCTTTCTCAACGTTGTGCAGTGACTCAGGAAATTCCCCACCTCCAGAGAGTGCTGAGGTCACTTGCCGTCTCATGGATCTGTCTGGAAAATAGCACCCTGACACCCACCTCTCGGAGAGCAAGCACCACGCTGGGTAGAATTAAACTTTATCCATTCTTATTAGCAGTGTAAGTATAAAGGCCCGAACAAGATCTCCCCATTTACACAAGTAGACACATTCTACATGATTACCCCGGAAAGCTAACTTTTGAGCCATGAGGTGTAGAGCCTCCTCCTCTCCCCCCCCCCCCCCCCCCGGCCCATGATGCCCTCCCTTGAATGTAAAAGGAAATAGAGAACACCAGAAGGATGCAACAAGTTGAACTTGCCAGCCATGGCTGGAATCTGTGTTTCTGGAACCATCTGGTGCCCCTCTGCACAGACTCGTGAACCACTCCACGTGCATGATTTCTGGGGGTTTTGCACAACGGGGGCCCATTATTTCTACATGACTGTAGGGGGAGCATTAAGCACGTCTCCATGAGGAGGAAACTGTTAGAATCCTCTGCGTTCCGGGGCTCTTCCTCCATCATGAAATCGCTCTCACTGATTCTACGTAAGTTTTAAAAATCAGGTATGCAAAATAAAAGCAAATCCCCCAAACTCTTCAAGATCACTCCTGGCACGTTTTCTTATTCTCTAGTCCGTTTTCTAGTTGCTTTTCTAGCCTTGCTTCAGAATTTGACTTTACGGGGCAGAGGGATAGAAGTGAAGGGAGACTAGATCAGGAAGATGAAACATGCTGTTTAGGGGTTGGACTGGCTTCTGTGGGTTTCCCCAAAAGTTCATTCCTATAGCTGTGCCAGAAAACGTTTAGGTGTTTGTGACTCAGCTTTTTACAAGAAGGACAGGGACAAAGCATTTGGGTGTGGGAAAACGAAAGACCTAGATGTGAAATGGAGCATCACAGCGTGCCAGTCTTATGACATATTATTTAACTTGCTGATCCTAGGTTTCCTCATCGGTGTACAGAGACACCTGCCTTGCAAAGCTCCTCCGTAGTTAGCACACGGACAGTGCCAAGCACTGCTTTCTGTAGTCAGCATCCAACCAATATCGATAGCTAACCTGACTATTTTTATCCCTGCTTTTGCACTATTTTTAACTTCATATTGCTACTTGTTGTTGTATTGAACCTTTTTCCACCTTTTTTTTTCTCATTTAGTCTAACGAGAAAGGCAAGATCAATGTAATTGTGACTGCATAAAAGGGTTAGTAGCAACGAGTTAAAATGTTAGCCCTAAAAGTATTCATTTAAGATGTGCTTGTTCAACAGAGACCAGAAACCCAAATAATCTCATAGAAAAAAATAAAGAAGGAAACAGTCGTAATACTCAAGGTCTGTATGTGAACATAGAACCAGACGACTGGAGGGATGGGGATAGATGGTGGGGGAGAATGAGGGTCAGAAGCCAAATCCCAAGGAAAGAGAGAAGAGTGACACGAAAGGATTCCCAGAGGGCCAGACCCCCCTCTATAGTTGTAGGACCTCCGACCAGAAGCCATAGTGAATGAAAGGTTTCTCCAGAAACTCGACCTTTCAATCTCTTTACATATCAAATCCAGGCAGTGTCTGGGGACCTCACGGAAGGTATGGCTTGGGCTGGCCTTTTTGTGTTTAATCAACTCTGCTTTCCAAATAAGTTATGGCATGAGTTATGTATTCTAGTAGTGTATTCTAGCATCCTAGTGTTGTGTTCAAGAAACGTTCCCTGAGAAGGCCAAGCCGTGAAATGTGCATGAAGCAAACATTCCACTCTCTGGCTATGAATCTTTCTCCATCTCCTCTTTCCCCTCAGTGATAACCGAGGCTGGTGCTGAGAGCAGAGTCCAGGGGACGCAGTGGGAAATGTGATTCTCATCTCAGGTTTATGTCCTGGCTAGCAGCCCCCACCTACAGGAGATGTAAGAATAACCATTGGCTCTAAGGCTCTCAGAGGAACTTGTTATTGCATCGTAAGTGACTTCTATTTGAAAAAGATAAACTCTCAAAAAGTATTTTTCTTTCTGGAAACCATGGGATTGTGTCTGTAAAACATAACTCGACCATGCAATCTCCTAGAAAATACAAGTCATGGAAAGTCTCCTAGAGATGGGATGGGAGGCTGGAGCAAAGAGTAACTGTAGGCCAGAGGAGAGAAAGCTCACTTTTTCCCATTCCAAATCCTCACGAAGTCCGCTTCACTTTTATCGCTTTTGAAAATTAGGCTTTCACGCCGGATCTCATTTGGAAGCAAGATTTTTTTTTTCTAGTGACAAAAAAAAAAGAAATATAATTAAACAATCAGAGTAAATGATCTTAGACATATGTCTTCCGGCTGCGGAACTGGGCGCTAGCCAGTTTCAAGTATCACTTCTGAGTCCATTTACTGAGTACAGATTTCTGTAACACCTAATAAACTTCAGCCAAGGAGCCCAGGTAAGCTGGGACATTCTGAGTCCCATGTTATTGACCTGGCTGGGTGTGCCGTGCCCTAGTGACTCCACAAAGGAGAACCAAGTCTTTTGTTTAGGAAGGATGACTCACTGAGATTTGTTGAGTAATGACAAGCGAGGAGATCCTGGAAGGATGGGATGATGACTTACTTAGTAGTGGATAAGTACATGTGCTTGTTTGTTTAGACATGTTCATGCTTCAAGGCTAGGAGAATCGTGGCGGTTCGGGGAGTCAGTAGCAAAATGTAGGCAAGCTGTCAGTCCCACAGCTAGGCTGGGTTTTCAATGAGAAGGAAAATGTGTGTGTTCTATTTAGTGTTCTTACCACATTACTGTTGACCCAACCTGGTATTCTCCTGAGCAATCCTTCCAAAATGTTTACAAAAGAAACATGCTCTTTACTGAGTTATTAATGGAAAGGCAGATTGACACCATTATGATAATAGGATTTATTACCAAGTGTGGTAGGGTTCTCACAGAGCTCTGGCTGTCTGAAGGTTAAATATGTATGTCCGTGTTGGCTGATTGTGTGGCAACAGTCTATAATTCTTTTCTATTAGGCAATTTAAGCATTCTGTTCTCACTTCAAGCCAATGCTTAAGAAAACCCAGAAGGATGCCAGCAATCGACTTTAATCAGCCATCAGAGCTTAACCTAATAAAAAAAATAGCTTCCAGGCCATGCATAATTAAATGGGTATTTTAGAAGCTAAAAATGTTTGCATTTGCTAAGAGAAATACAATTTTCTATAACACTGTCATGATGGAAATGACAAATATTGAATTTTGTAGCCAGTGAAGACACTAGAATGCTGGCCCTTGAAGCCAACAAATGGAGGAGAATTAATTTTTAATATTCTCAAAATGTACTGTGTCTGATGAATTCGAAATTTGTTTATGGATAAATTATGTACTTATATTCTGGGTAGCTAGGTGAGGTGACAGAGTAGCAGAATTTGTAATGTAAAGCTGCAGAGAGCAGAATTCAGAGATTTACATGCCAAGAAGTGTCAGTAACCAAAAGAAAAACAAAAATCCCAATCGGGGCCTCCTGGATTGCAGAGTAAGCTCAGGACGGGGGACATCTGGAAATGTTCCGGCGATGATCGTGCCTGTTACCAAACTGTGAGCACACAGGCTTAGATGGCCCAGGGATCCCTAAAGAAACAAAAACCCTCATTCTCTGCCTGAGTTTTTTTTTCAATGTTAACAAATAATTCTCATATTTTAAGGAAAATCTGGATTTGGAAGTATATCTTAAGCATCTTTAGCATGAGACCCTCCTAAACCCCCTTGTGTGACTGAGTAGGAAACACAAAGGTAGATCGACAGAGACACAATGCAGCAGAGCAGTTGTTTGCACTGCTATCACAGAGTATGTGAGGCTGGGTACTATGTAAGAAACAAAAGAGTGTATTTTCTGTAGTTCTGGAAGTGATGACAGCACTGGCATTTGGCATCGGGCGAGGGCTATTCCTGCTGATTGGGATGGTGGGAAGAAGGCTTTGACTTTGGAAGGTAGACGTTGGAAGGCAGGCAGTTGACAGTTTCTTCATCAAAGCTAATGCATTGTGTTGACTTGACCTATAAGGACTCAAATTGCCTCCCAATGACCATGCTTACCTGGGCTAGTGCGTGTGGGAAACTCAGTTTCAGTGTGAATTTCAGATGGGTCAAGCCATATCCAAGAAGTGTATGGAATTTTCCATAAGGAGAGGTCATTCTGGGATGACGGTGCAGAACGTGCTGGCGGAGGGAGGCAAAGGAGCCAGAGAGAAAGAGAGGAATCAATGGGATCAAGACACAAGCATTTCTGGTATGGCCACATGGGATAGAGCCTCTAGCATCCCAGTGAAGAACACACGTAGCTCCGGCTAAATTGGCATGAAGGAAAACAAGGCCCCATTGGTCACTAAATATGCATATGCAAATATATGATTGCTAATAACTTATGGTCTACCATATCACTGTGAATTAACAAGTGATCAGCAATCCTTTCTGTTGAGCTGATACAACTGTGAACCAGTGGCTAATGGCTGTATAGGTGTTTCTTAAAGACAGGAATTAGTAACCAAATATTTGGAATAAAACGTTCAAGGTGCATTTATTAAAACATATCCAATGAATCTTTTCATGGCAAATAACACAACAGTTTTACACATGGCCATATTTTGTAAAGCATCTTCTCATATTAATAATTAGAATTATGTTAGAATCAGTCATTGCTAACTTCTTTCCACATACGATTCACACACAATTTGATTCATTCTGAACATACTTTGTTTCCCGACTTCCGTGATTGTGGGCTCCTATGACTGGTAAAACGGCAATGCAATTTTTACATTGGTTTTCTCCATACAATCTGGCAAGGAGGTAAACTCACTAGGCTCCCCGTCCTTTCTGTATTTGATATACTTGACTTGGCTTTGAGAGAGCATTGGAAGATGAATTAGGTTGTACATACATTAGTGTTATATTTAGAGAAAAGTAGTGGGAGTCTGAGGTAAAGAACAGATGCAGTATAACAAAATAAATTGCTTAATTAAGTTAGCGACACAACTAACAGCTTTGGGGGACGTGTGCCCACTGGCCTGCTTTTTAGTATCATTTTTTTTTTTCCAATGGTAAAGGTTTGTTTAATTTCATGTGGTTAAGGTGAGGAAAGACATGAGAGGCCAAGCAAAGATTAATAAAAGTGACAATAAAATAGAAAATGCAACGTCAGGGCAGCTGCTTGCCAATATGAATGGAATGACAGTAATAATTTGGATGAGCTAGAGGCCAAAGATAATAGCGCAGTAAATTCCCAGAAAAGTAGATAACTGAGAGAGCCACCTCAAAATTAAAAAGCTATAGAAATCACAGTTGTGGAATGAAGGGTACTTGTTTTTTTATTAATTAAATTGATATGTATATATATATAATTTTATTTCACTTGTCTCTATTAAAAAAAAACTCTAGAGTATATATGTATATGTGTGTATATATATATATAATCTTCACACTGTACAAACATACGTCTATCTATTTATCTATTTATTTATGGAGTGTTCCCTTAAGTCATCATAATAAAGTATGCAAATTTTTGGTATTTCTAAGCATTTTCTCTTCCACTGAGCTTACTCTTTTTGTTACCATGACAACATGTTGTAGTAGAATGCCCTCTTTTTCCCCCCTTTGACAGTATTGTACTAAGGAATTGGTTGAAAAGACATAGTAAAAGTGATTTTCTATTTGATTACATATATCCATTTCCTTTCATATGTAAGGGATATTTTTTTTCACAGCTATCACAGGTTAACCAGATTTGTGGAGATGGAAACGAGGGTGTGATAATTTTCTTGACGAGGGAATTTTACTCTGAAAGGTTTGTGGAGCTATGGATGAAAACGTTTTAGCTGTTAGAGAGCTATAAAGAATTGTAACCATTTCTGTCAGGGTAGAATTATTCTACAAGGAAGGAGAGATTATACCTTCAGTTGAGCCAGCCTATCAGCTTTTGGGACACAGGTCGGATATTTTTTAAAAGTTCTGTTATCCATGAATATAGCAAAGACAGATACCAGTTGAATAAAAATAAAGAAGTATCCTATTCTTACACCCATTGGAGGGTAAAGAATGGGTTATTACACAAGCAATGGCTCCATACCTACATTCAATACCATCAATTCCCATAAGCTCAGACAATGAGTTGGAAGCTGCTCTCCATATTTCCATCTGTGGTTATCACATCAAGATAGTGAAATTAAACCTATTTTGTATCTCTTCATGTTTGGGTGGTAGCGATCTTTGAACTCAGGCCTTCTTCCTTCCAGGCAGTGGATCTACCATTTGAGCTATGCCTCAGTCATTTTTGCTTTATATTTTGCATAGAGTAGCACAACCAGATTTAGAAACACCAATGTGATTCTCACGCAGTAGTCATTGTCACAGAGTGGTAAGTCACCTTGCCAACTTATTTGTTGAGATGAGGTCTTGCTAACAACATTTTTGTTTCTTTGTTTGTTTTTGTTTGCTTTTTAACCAGAGCTGGCTTCAAATAGAGACCCTTTCAATCTCACCTCCTAAGCAGCTGAGTAATATGTCTTCTATAGAGAAACCTGTGGAAAACAATCAATGAAACACTGAGATACAATCACAACGGGTGGTATCACAATGAAATCAACAGAATTACACACGTCATTTCCTCTGATTTTCTCTATACATTTCTTATTGTGCCCTACGAGGCATATCACATAAAATGTCCCTAGAAAATAGAAACATTTCAAATTTGCCATTGGAAAAGTGAACCACAAAGGACTATTTATTCATAAGAACAATAGAATGACTCAAATATTCATTTTAGCCTGTTTAGGAAAGCAGACTTTCGAAACTTGAGCATGGGTTTTTTTTTATTATTATATATACTTTCATATTATACTTTATAATATATACATTTTTCCTAAAATTGTATTCTGTGGTCAGGAATCAAAATATATCTTAATTTGTTTTGAAATGTCAAATTGCTGTGTGAGATCCCAAAATATTTGTAGATAGGAAAAAAACAAAAGAAGCATGAAAGTCCAGTTAATACATTAGAATTTACTTCTCATGGCTATCAGAAGGAAAGTCAAATCTATCCTTATAACTTACACTATTACATAAAAATACCTTGACATTTCTGTATATTTGCTTTTGCTGAGACAGTGACTAGAAGAGAGGCAAGGGGAATGCTGTAGCATCAGACATAGACACATCATGTCAGGGTGAATCAGCAAACCCAAGTACTTCCCATGGCCTAGGAGCTCAGGACATGGGAAGGATGGCTCTGGAGAAGGAAGAGGGAAACACAATCTTGTGGGAAGTAAAAACGAGGAGCAAAGCCCAAGGCCTTCCAACGACATACTGTACATTTTCCCTCATATTTAAGATCAGTGTGGCCAATGAACAAGTCATGACAGGCATACTTCCTATCAATCAGTGATTTTGCACACTTCTGGGTTATTGCCAAACATCAATGTCCTCAAAATCCACCCAACTATTTCAGGCAACTTTCCTGTCATGGTCTCTGGCCTTCTTTCTACCCCTATTTCCTCCAATCCTTAGCCTTTAAACAATCCCATGGCTTGAAGCAAAGTAATTCTTTATCAGTTCTTCCAGGAAGTGATTGCGTGCGGCACAGATAGGCTTTAATCACGGCAACGCTAGAAAACCTTTGGGATCCAAGCCCTGTGAGTGATTTGCTCCGTAGATGGACATTTCTCTGTGTGAATTTCCAAATGTAAATGTGAGATGCTCAGTCGTAGACTTGTTATTGGGCTTCATTTCTAACAAATGACAGAACCTTAATGTCAGTCAATTCAGGGTAATTTCATTCAATCTCACCTGGATTTGCACTCCAACTTCAGAGGTCCACTCACACACTCAGCTTATGCTGAGTTTCGTGTTAGTAGAGGACACATGCCAGTTTACAACCTCAATTTGCAATCCTAGCTGACCCTCGCCTTAGTAGAGTGGTTTGGCGATTGCTAAGCTTGGGCTCGCTGGTGTGAGAACATAGAAAGCATCTCTGACCTTGGTTCTACACACACCAGAGAGTTTCTCTCATGTTTCTTGGGTTCTCTTCTTGTGTCATTTTCTACTGTGAAATGAAATACAAAGAGAAGGCCCCCTAAGCTCCCCAGTCCTACCTCAGTGCATAACATCACTTCCTCCAAGCTTGAAAAGGCTATGTTCTGCTCTTAATTCCCCTCTTTATAAGCCTTCTGCGCCCCCCGCCCCAATGGTACGGCAGATGAGAGCACAGAGCATCTTGGCAGGGCAATACCAGAGCTTCTATATTTTGGTGGACTCAGCGCTAGGCTGTCCATAAGACTTTCCATTTTAATTTTTTAAAAAGCTCTACAGATGAATCTTACATGTAAAGTAGAAGATGGTGCCCTGACCTATTTTTGTTTTCCCTTTGAAGCATATCCATTAGAAAAACAACTCCTAGAAGTGTAAAGCATTCTGCCGTCTTTTATAAGCTCAACCAGATTCCGTCACTGATCTTCATCAAAGACTCCATCTTTCTTGTGTGCTTCTACTTGGGCTGCAGGGCAGGGTGCTGGATTTGTCTTAGTGTCATCTCCCAGAATTGTCACCAGCCAAGGACAGTGACACATTCCACAGAGAATTTGAGAAAGTTCCGAGCTGGACAAGGTGGTACACACATGCAATCCTAGCATTCAAGAGGCAGAGGTCTAATGAATTCAAGGCTGTCCTAGATTGCATTGCAAGTTCCAGGCAAAATAAGCAAAATGAAACAAACAGAACAACAGCAAACAAACAAATATTTATACATATATAAATATATGTGTGTATATATAGTTAACAATGATATTGTTTCGTGTGACTGAGGCATAGCAAAAAAAGTAAATACTTTGGCTTTAACTTCAAAGATAGCAGGTGGACAACAGTGTATAAGAAAAACACTATGAAGGAAATATTGAAAAACATATCTTTTCATATAGTGAAATACATGAGCCGTTTTAAAACAAAAATGAAACACGGGGACAGGAAGAACTCTAGAAGAATGAATGAATTTCCATGTACACTGAAAAATGTTAAGGCTGCATATAAAGAAACCCCACAATATATTTAATATACAAGATATGTGAAACATTTTAACCTCCTTGGTGAGTGGTTGTTAATAGGAAATAGTAAATCATGACCAAAATAATTAGAATAGATTACTTCTATAAAACAGATCATTATTAAACTGACCAATTCATAACATAGGTCAGATCATATCACCTGAAGGATAACAACCATGAATAAAAAAGAACCCAATATAATTAAGATAATGTATAAAATATTCTATTACATTAATACTTTAAATGCCTTCCAAATGTCTATTTCCTAATGGAATCAACCTTGGCAATTTTATAGGAATAAAGTAGGAGATGGCCATTATCCTCAAGAATAGCAACATGTATTTGGATTTTGACAGTATATGTGCACAGGATTTGCCCAAATGATTGATAGGGCTCCAGGCTCGGGGACAGAGGCTACGACACTGCAAGCTGTCTAGGCTTGGTGCAAGCCAAGTGTGATATTCAACTTGACATTGCCTTGCACATGCCTGCCACTTAATCTGCATGAAAGAGTTCTATACAAAGTCTTTTCTTTAGAAAGCTAAGCCCCTGAAATTCTCCTTGAAGAGATGTCTACGTGGTCAAGGAAGCCAAAGAGCTATGGACACGTGTTTTTTAGTCCTTATGGCACAGCGGGTAAAATATTTAACACCATTCACTGAATTATTGACTAGACTTACCAGGGTACATAGCCTCCATTTGTGTTTCTCTTATCATATTTTGATTAACATCCTGTAGAACTGGTATTCTGAGAAACACAGCAAAAGTACTGGCATGAATTTACATCTTGCCGTGGATGGACAAGTATTTTTCAGGAAATGTACAGCTCTTCTCTGTAAACCACTATAGAGTTTTATTTGTAAAACCTCAACAGTGGCTCGCTCCTGCAATCCTAGCTATCAGGAAGATAAAATCTGAGGATTGTGATTCAAAGCCAACCCAGGCAGGAAAGGCTCTGCGACTCATCTCCAATTAATGACCAAAAAGCTGAAAATGGGGGTGCGTTTCAAGTGGTAGAATACTAGCACGGAGCAAAAAAGTTCAAAGTCAGTGCCTCCCCTCTGAGTTCTAGCTGCAGTAGCCGCCCCCCCACATTTTATACATAAATAGGCTTGTTAATATGAAGCCCCCTTGTACAACTAACTGTTGTCAATAGAAAAGGTTTTAAACCAGTATAGAAGAATCTCTGTTTTATTTCAGTCTGACATAACCCATAATTAAAATCAACAACTACCTTCATTTGGCACAGCTTCAGGCTTCCAGCATCCTGGTTAATGTTCCTAAGACCTACAGTACTTTCTATAAGAAATATGGCATGCACCAACTTCACAAAGTAACACAATACAGGAAGGGCAAGGATTCTCTTGGTGACCAGGGAAAGCGTCTTTATGGCAGGACACAGAGTGGCAGGGTAGTCAGA